>NC_072802.1:5115925-7615925 GCF_028583425.1 Eublepharis macularius | reverse complement strand
GTGTAAAAGGGTGGATGTATATATTACTGATTTATAAACAGAGGAGGGGGAATGAAAGCACAACACATCGAACAATCCAAATAAAAAATCAAGTTATGAATTCATGTGATTGACTATGCTGGCCAAATCAAAAACAGAACTAAAATTCCTATTTATGTGTCTCTTATATGGTGGAACTAACAAGTAGTGCAAGCGATGCTACAGAAAGTGACTATGAAACTGAAATTCCACAGTGACTTCTATGGAAGAGAATTACATTTGTTGAAACCACAACCACAATTGAGGACATCCACAATTGTGGCATATCATGCACATTTCTTTGGTGTACTAAAATTAGTGTAATCAGTAGTGTTCAGTGCCTTTGGGCTTGTTCTTAAATTTGTACAGTGTAAAGGAAGCAGATAAACCTTTGAATTTCTTTGAGTATAGAATCTCAAAGAAGTATAGAATCTCAAATAAATTACTTTCACAGTCAGATATTAGTTGCTATTGGGACATACATTTTAAAAGTATCCTATGTTAATTTTAGTCTACTAAATATGCGAATACAAATATGCTAAATCAGATCTCGGTCTATTTAGGACATTGGAAACTTTTTCTGATTTATATTTTTCCAGAGAAAGCCCAGGTCACTGTACAGCAATATGTGACACTTCCTCCTCCACTGACTTACTTTTTCCCTTTCCAACCTGTTCCATAAAATTTCATACATGCTCCCTTCATCAGGCATATCTTTGCCCTGGTTAGTTGTATTAGATCCATTTCCATTAGATCCCTTTCTATATGTCTTTCATTCTCTGTAATTTGTTTTAAAAAGATACAAAATCAATAATAGAAATATAAGTGTTTAACATCATTTAGATGTGTGTATCAATATAATTCATTCTTACAGCTAGCATCTAGCACTCATCTTACCCTTTGGAGCTGAAACCTTTTAAAAAATGTTTCCTGGAATCCTCCTCTTTTCTCAGCATCTTACAGACCTTCTTCCTGAGCTAAAACTGTCCTTTGTTAACAACTGGCACCCTGGGGAGGGGGTTGTAAAGTGCTGTCAGGTCACAGCCAATTAACAGCAGTCTCCCATCCAACAACTAACCAGGACCAACCCTGTTTCGCTTCTGGGATCAGACTAGCCTGGGCCATCCTAGCAGATTATATATCTGATGGCACATTCCCAAGCACCTGTTTAGTATCTGAGTCTTAGCAGGCATAAAGTCCTGCATCAATCCATCTGTTTGATATTATGTACTGTTCTAAGATAGGTTTTCATTTCTATCTCTTCCTTTTTGGAGGGGGGGTCAAATTTCTTCACAACCATATATTTGGAGAAAGTGTACGTCCCCAGGGATCAGCACGAGACACCTGCATCACTGCTTATGAAGAACCAGTTTACTATGAGCTAAAGCCATAATGACCCCAATTAACATTTTTCTGGGTTTGCCAAGGATATTTGTTGGTGGAATTGAACCATGGTTTCTAAAATAGACTTTATTTTTAAAGGATTCGGATTTTTTAAAATGGTTAAACCCCTTATACAGCTTACCAGTTTATTAAGAGAGCAATCCTAAGTAGGTGTATACAGAGTCCTATTCATGTCCATTCAGTGGTGCTTAGTCCCTAGAAAGGGTTAAGATTGCACTACAATGAACTTCTTTCCCTCCTTTCAGGAGGGAACTTCTATTTACTAGAATTGTGCCTCTCAACATGTGAGGAAAGAGTGGGGACAGCAGGAGCCTGGGAGGCAATAGCTGTACTTGTGGGTTTCCTAGGCATCTGGTCATACTGTATATGGTGAGGAGCAGGATTCTGCAATACTTGTCCCAAGTTGCCACGTTGTGTGGAGAAACCCTATTGGAGCTTTTTAAATATTTTCCTTGAAGTAGAAAGCAGGCGTGAGCTTATAGCAATTAAAGCATATTGGGTAGATTAATAATCTGTCCCTAAACTGGTTAATTGGTTCATAGTTAAACTAATTTGCATGTTACAGATCTCAGAAGCCCTGGGGGTTTGGGTGTGTACTCCGGTTAGGACTTTTCTTGGAATGAGGGCAGAGATTCTCTTTCAATGGGCAAGAGCTTATAAAGCTGCAGTCACCTCGCTCTACAGCGCTTGTGCAGCCACACTATGGAAAGGCCAGCACGCGGCATGTGCTTGCAAGGGAGGAGCGAAGGGCTTGGGGGTTCACAGAAATGTGAACACAGAATGGGTTTTGAGAATCTCTGCTGTAAAGCATTTAAATGCTCGGTACTCATGAAAATTTTTAGTAATGTGAACATTACATCACTTACAATTAAATTTGTGAGTTCTCAATAATGCCTTTAATACAAGGTGCAGAGGTGCTTTATAGAAAATAAACGAGAAAATAACAGAAGCCTCAACTGGCTGTAATTATTTCAATAAAAATATCTCAGTTTTGCCTGCTTTGTTACAGATATCCTGCTGTCGGAACAATGGATAAGCTACATATGTAATTGCCCACATTGGTCTTTAGTGATTCCTGTCAGCAACAGAAGTGCCTGCCACATTCCTGGAAAAATTGTATGTTAATTGTAATAAATAACAAAGTAGCACAGTTAACATCTGCGCAGATTTGAAAAGTGCCTGGAGATAGAAAAGGGATGCAGTGAGCAGCTAGGGGTCTCATGGACTGAGTCAAACTGCTTTAACAGCCACTGCTTAGGTGAACGAACAGGATGTTTCTAATATGGTTCTTCATGTTGTAACAGAATAAGTGGAGAGACTGTGGACAATCAAAACTTTTGTCTGAATAATTATGTGCTCCTGCTGGAACGTGGAATATCACAATTAGTTTCTATGTCATGTAAGATGAAGAATTGGCTAAGAAATAATTTTTTTTAAAAAAAAATTTAAACTTTTATTTAAATATGCTTTATAAACAGTTACAAAGTCAAGAAAAATAGCCAGTGGTACAAAATAAGTTTTCCACTACGTACATTTAGAGTAACTTAGATATTGCTAACTCAAAAAATATTTTTATATACAAATATATCTTCATTGATTATAAGTAAAGTACTATAATTTGGCGTTTCTAAGACAGGTAATAACTTATATCTTAACATTATTCCTAACTACTATCTAACCTACTATCTATTCATAAATGCTTATAATTCTACTTTTTTCTGTGGTAATATTTAGAATATTAGTGAGAGAAAAAATTTCAATATGCTTTTATGTTAATGTTATCCAAGAACATTACAGTGGATAGTCTTTATAAATTGCTTTAGCCAAGAATAGTAAAGTAAAAAATATAAACAAAAACTTGTAACTGTTAATACTGTCCTTACAAAATATGTCAACATAACCCGTTACCCTCCTCCTCCCATTCCCTCCCCTGCCCAACCCCATTACCCAACTCCCCCCCCCCCATATCACCCAAAGTAATAGTTCTTCCACTAAAAATAACTTCAACATTCAAACAATATTGTACTCTGTAACCATATGGACATTTGCCATCTGTTATTGGGGGAAAAACCCAAACTTGAGTACAATAAACTAAACAGTGGTAGCAAGTGCAGGATGCATCCAACTCCCCCCCTCCCCCAACATGTTACATTATTAATTTCTATTATTACAACCACAATAATTGTTCATTTTTTTCAAGTTCCAATTGGGCTTTCAGTTTAGTCTCACTTAAATCTTGCTGCTTTTACAAGGAGACAAATCTTGAAGGTTTTTTCGCTTCTGTGTTGTTTTCTCTTTATCCATCAAGAGTTCTAAATCAATGTTCTTAAGCAATGCTGTACCTGTTTCCTTATCCGTGGCAGTATAGGTAGTATTCTGATGGTTTACTTGCAAGATGGTAAAATTGTTCCAATTGTATTTAATTTGCTTTCTTCTTAATGTCTCTGTTATTTCTTTTAACTCTCTTCTTTTGTTTAAAACTTCTGTTGGCAAATCAGATAAGGCCAAAATGGGAGAGCCCTTAAAGCTTAGTGATCCTTTTTTCTTTATCAAGTCCAAAATTGTCTTTTTATCTCTCCAACTTACAAATGTAGCCACTATATCTCTGGGATATTTTCTTTTACTTAGTTTGCGTTTACCCAAACGATAAGTATTTGTTATTTTCAATTCTGTTCCCTCTTCCATAACCAGGGATTTTATTAGCCAGGACTTTAATAACAAAATAAGGTCTTTAAATGTGCTATTTTCTTCTAAGCCCCTGAACTTAATATTCAATTGTCTGGCAGAAATTTCAAGCCTTAATATTCTATCTTGCAAGAGAATATTTTCTTTTTTTAAGGCTATAAATTCAGTTTGCAGTGTTTTCCCTAATTCTACTGCTGTTTCAGCATTTCTTGCTGCTTCACTTTGTGCAGTTTTCAACTCAGCAAATTGTTCAGTCATTGAATGTAATAAAAGAGTTATCTTACTTTGCAATCTTTGCTCCATTTGTGTTAAAAACAAATTATAGGAAGCATCTAATCCAGGTGGTGCATTCAGAGGAGAAACTTCTTCTCTGTCGGCCATTTTGTCTTCCCCTGCTAGAACACTTGATGTTTCTTCCAAGGCTTTTGAACTCAGGAAGAAGGCTTGTAGATTTTTAACCACCTTTGGCTGTTGCTTCTTTCTTTCAGCAATCTGCTTGCCCATATTTTATTCTGTTTCTATGGGTTGTAAAGCATTTATTTAGCTAAAAAAGGGAGGGGGGAGCGGAGCTCTGGCACTAAGCTTCCTTCTCCTCTCCCTGCGAAGCCACACCCCTCGGCTAAGAAATAATTCTTGAAACTGTATTGGAGAAAAGATATCCAGTATATAGGATTATGTATGAACAAAATAACTCATTAATTTTGTAATGCTGTAAGATTATGTAGCTTCTAAATGTTTCGTTATGCTATGAAAAGGCAGTTTCTTAATATGCTGTGATAAACTTCGCTATTAGCTAACAACTTGCAGTCGTAAGTTTAAGCATTCCTTACTGTCATGTCTGTGCCACATCCATGCCATTACTTGATGCTAACTTGTTGTTCTAAACCAATGTTTCATGCTATAACTTGATGTCATATTGCCAGTGCCATAACTGTTTTGCTTTCACAGGCTCATTGATGCTGCAGGTGCCTTATCTAACTGACTGTAGAAGCTCTCAGTGCTTCTGACCTTGTACACTGCTCACTCCCATATACTGCATGTTTCAACTTTGATCTCCTGCTTTCTTAGTGTCTAGACTTGATAGTGCAAATATGTGAGATGTTCTCAGGACGAGTTCGCGCCAAAAGTCCTGTTTTACTGATGGGAGGGGGAAGGAGTAAATGTGTGTGTTAAGATGAAGGGTTTTCCCACATATGCCATTCCTGTCAACCTGTTCTTACTGCTTAGTTGCTTACCTTGCTTCTGAGTAATTCTATGGACATATCTGTGGAAATTATCTGATTCCCGAATAAAGCCTTCTGACCAAAAGCCTGGATTCTTGCTGTGATGGTACAGGGGTCTATCTGCCATAGCCTGTCATCCATAGCCTGACATTTTGACAGGAATCAGATCATATAATTCCTCTGTACCTGTAACCTTTGGAGAATGACTACCAGCTTCATGTCGTCAGAGCCAGACCTGGGGAATTATAGGAAGGATATGCAAAGTATCCTTAACTATAGACTTTAACTTAATGGTAATGAGTATAACAGGGAACCTGACAGTAAATAAAGGGGAACAAGCAACCTTTAAGGCTATGTTATTAGCAAGTAAAGCAGTTATTGCTCTGGGTTGGAAGGATAAAAGTAAATGGAATGTAGAAATCTGGCATACAGTCGGATATCGTCCAGAGAATGCGCCAGAAGACTACATGGCAAGAAAAGAACGAAGAAATAAGGAGTAGATGGAAGACCTACCTAGAGTGGATGTCAACGGAAGGAAGAAAAGACATTCGGTGGAAGATTCAGACTTTGTGCCCGTGGCTAGGGATAAAAGACTAGAGGCTACAAGGGGGAGGGGAGGGAGTAGGGGGAGAGGAAGGGGGGGAAATGGTAATGTGAAATGTACGATATACGAACAATGTATGTTGCATTCGCAACAGATACTAAAAACTCGAATAAAAAAGATATATTTAAAAAAGAGAGAGAGAGATGGTATTCTTTTTGCATTCTGCAGCTTCTCCATTTGTTTCAGTGAAACTCACATTTTTCTGTTGTAACACATTTAAGTTGAATGATGCACAGTACCACACTTTGAAAATGAGAGATTCAGAATGTTTCCATATGCTTTATTACAAGCCCTTCATAATCGTCAAGTCATAAATTCCTTCTTTCTTCTATGGGTACTTTTCAAAACCACAAAACAATTACCTATGTGTCTGCCCCAGGTCTTTTTTCAACATTAATGACAAGCACATTTAGTAAACCCTTTGAAGAACTTAATGATATGCTTTCTAAAAATGTTTAGTAGCAGAAATTATCTTTCAATTACACACAGGAAACACCAGCCACTGAACAGCAGCAATATGTTGCGATAGAGCAATATGTATCAACATGTTGTGATACATTAACCAAGCACAGCACTCAAGAGTTCTTCCTTTAAATATTCCATTGCAACGTTTTTTTTTCATTTCTTCCTCTCTTGCACTTGTAAGTAGGATGTGGGGGTACAACTGGTGCCTGAACCTCAGATCTGAAAATTGGTGTATCAGGAGAACATTGCTTATGACATCTCTACACTCAAGAGACGTGTTGGCTTGCAGTGTGTATTACGTCGTTTCTGGATGGAAAACAAAAGTTGAAGTATATCAGCAAAAAACTAGATTATAATAAATCCAGTACATTCTAAACGAAATAAATACCCCTTAATAAATGTAGAGTAAGTATGAAAATAATACTAATATATATAAATTATCGTATTGTCAATTGTAAAATAATATAAAAATGCATTTTGACAAGCTGTCTTCATAACTGCTCAACCACATAATTCTTTTAACAAGTACAGCTGATTCTTATGTCAAAAATATATGCAAAACATACAAATTATTGAACACAATATACACAGAGTTAAAACTTCAATAATATAAACTGTGCATATCTCGTTGGACCATGCACAGTGAATGTTCCTTTAAAAGCTTCTTTTCAACAACTTACAATACAAATACAATTGTTTTGATTTTTTAAACATTTAGACATAATTGAATATATTTGCCAAGCTTTAAAAATAAAAGCTTCATGGACCACAATTTCATTAATCAGTTCACTAGATGATTCAGTGCAATTGGTTACAAAGTGCCCAGTCATTAAAGAAAATCTCCCAGGAAAATAACTTTACCATTACCTAAAAAATTAGTAAAAAGACAATTAAATCTCACAAGATTTCTGTCTCACTATAGTAACAAAACCTTACCAGGTTAAAAAAAACCCACTGACCGTTAGAAGTATATCAATTATGTTAAAGGTAAAAAAACAAAGTCATGCCTTGCTGAAGAGTTAATTGCATAGACTGGATTCAGTCAAGACTTGGTCACTAAGTTCCACTGTGAAATGGCAGTGGGTATAAAACAAATTAAATAAATAAAGTTGGGTACCTACCTGTCAGAGGAAGGAAAGGGAGACAGAAGGAGAAAGGAATGGCTACAAACCCAACCCTTCTTTTCCTCTATGCAGTTAGTAGACAAAAGCAGATCACATGCAAATGTGCAACAGGTAGCATTACTACCAGTCAACCAAATGGGGGCTCAACTGGCAAAGTGTGGGTAGATTCTCTCCCTATTTCCTTCCTCTCAGTCTTGAGTGATCAAGCTGAGCTACCCAACTTCTTGTTACACAGAGCAAAGAAAGGAAGAAATCATGAATATGAAACAGATCTGAACTCTTCTGATGTGTCCAAAGAATGCTACCAAGTTTGGGGCTGGGTTTTTGAGGACAGCTGCACTTTTCAGGCCTCTTTGTGTTTCCTGGAGCTTTCTGCAGCAGCCACTAAACCCCTGATCACTGGGCAGCCAAGTCTTCAGGCCGCAAAGGGGCCTGCTGCCAAGCCTGGGGGTTGTGTGGACACAGAAGAAGCAAAGTGGTACTTAAGTGGTACTCCTTGAAGCAAAGTGGTACTTATACCATGCTCTAATATGGATTGGGATTAACTCTTTCCTCCAATGCTGTCTTCCCAAACGCATAGAGTCCTCTAGAGCTGCTGTTGGCCTCCTTTGCAGCCTATAAGCTATTTGTAAGTTTCCTCCAGTGGGACAAACAGCTACCGAGGGTGGGCTGGAAACTTTTTAACAGCTGCGTGACACTCTTTTTCCCCTGAATTAAAATTCGAGGTACATTGCACTTATACCCTGTGATGGAATGAGTTTGAAAACAGGTTTCCTAAGTGAAGCAAACAGAGAGCTGAGGAAAAAAGAGTTAACTTGCTTGGAATGGAAAGTTTGAGTGACAGGCTGCCCCCTCTACTCTGATTGGTCAGTTAGAGCCAGCCTTCAGGTTGACAGTGGGTTTCCAACAACATTTGAGAGAGTATTGTGATTGAGTCTGACAGGGAAGATCAGACAGGTTCCCCTCTGGAGTGAGAGAAGAGAAACCTTTTGCCTTTACTGTAATATCACTGTCCTGAAGAAGAATTCTATTTAATAATTATTATAAGTGTCAACATAAGCTGAAGCCAGCATGACGCAGGTACCATAGAACTGGGAGTGTATTTTGGCAAGAGTGATTGGGCAGTAGGTGGAGACACTCTTTCAAGCCAAAAGAAGAAGGGTTGTATCTTCTTAGGATAAGAAGATTAATTCCTGCCCAGTTTCTAAAGGGGTTTGGCTTTGAGGAGGCTCCTGGGTCTGTTGTGAAGGGGAAATAGTTTTAAACTAACTCTAGGAAACTGTGAAGAAACATTGTTGCTGAAACTAAAGTATTAAGTAAAACACCTCTCACTGTTAAGGAACAAGAGTATAAGAAACAGCTTCAAGGAAACTATTTTGCATGTTACTCAAAGTGTATTCTGTACTACTAACAAAATTTTACCTCAGCACTTTCATTCCCTGAGTACTCTTATTCAATCCCTGCCTGTTAAATAAAGTAGTTACTTCTTTTGACTGTTACACACTCTCCAGTGCCATTTCAAGCAAGAAGCAAGGCTCCTGCTTCTCTCCATCAAGTTCCTGGGCTGGACTAAAAAGCCAAAACTATATCTGACTTTCAAACCACAAAGATTAACATGCTACTTGGGGCTGCTCAGCCAAAGCAGGTAAAATGAATTTAGGCCAGAAAATCTGCCTCACACTGGAGGGAGTGAATGGGGGTCCATCATACACCCCAAGATGTCTGCTTACTGTAGAACAGTAAGAACCGCCTGCCTCACAGAAGCCCAAGCAATAGGACTCAAGCTGAACCAGAGCTTGTCTTCCCTAGAGGGTTCATGCAAAATGTTTGCTCCAACAGATGCAACACCAGAACAGAGAATGGAATAGAAAGCAAACAGGAGCCATTTTTGCTTATGCTTTGTAGACTAAAAAAAAGTCCTCAGAACATGATTGGTGGAAAATGGAAATGCTGTGCACAGAAGTGCCTTTCTAAATGATCCTCTTCAGCACCAACATCGGCAATTCTTCTGGTCAGAATACACACTTGCCAGGTTACACTCGTGCCTCTCTGCTTCTTAAAGGTCCTGGTGCAAATGTGAAAAGAAGACAAGGCACTAAAACAGCACTAATTTTTGAAACTTCTGGAGATTACCAATTATTATTTTTAGAGACATTAACAAATAGAGGTGATTTGGTTTGAATTTTGGTTATCTGGCAGAGGAGACACCTTGATCACAATTACGTAATTGTGGACATTGTTGGCACATGAGGGCATATATCACATTGGAGGATGGGCAGTTGTAAGAGCCAGAGACAGTGTAGTTGACGCCATTACAACTGGCTCTTACAACTGCTCATCCTCCAATGTGATATATGTCCTCATGTGCCAACAATGTCCATCTGCTCTGTACATTGGACAAACCAGCCAACCTCTGCGCAAAAGAATAAATGGACACAAATCTGACATTAGAAATGGCAACATCCAGAAACCAGTGGGAGAACACTTCAATCTACCAGGACATTCCATCAAAGACTTAAAGGTCACTGTAGTTCAACAGAAACCTTTCAAAAACAAAATCTAACGGGAAGCTGCTGAATTGGAATTCATATGTAAATTTGACTCAGTCAGGCTGGGATTGAATAGAGACTATGAATGGTTATCCCGTTATCAGAAGTAACTGACGTCCTTAACAGAAGCAAACTGAACTCCATATCAGAAGCAACTGTTTGCATCTACTCCTCCCTCCCCTCTCCACCTATATATCTGACTAGTTTCTTCTTGCCCTCCATGCATCTGACGAAGAGAACTGTGATTCTCAAAAGCTTATGCTACAATAAAGTTGGTTAGTCTTAAAGGTGCTACTGGACTCTTTTTGATTTTGCTACTACAGACTAACTCGGCTAACTCCTCTGGATCCCTGTTTTTAGGTACTGATTTTTAGGTACTGATGGTGACTGACTCAGCTATGACTAGGGACCAATCTTGGTTAAGGTTTCAAAGCAAGTGGGACGGGCATAACCAATGGTGACATATCCTCCCTTTCAGGCTGCACTCTGCAGATTAAATAAAATAAATCAGGAGTTTTCCAAATAAGACAAATTAATCGCAAACATAAACACAAAAACTGAATAATTAAGACAGAGTTTCTTAAAAAGGAAATGATGCATGCTAACCAACAAACAAAAGAGTATTAAAACTTTTAAAACACTTCACATTTCTAATTAATTAGTGACCAGGAACTACCCCCAAATGCACCTTTGAAATAAGTATATCAATATCAGGTCCTTCATTAACATAAAACAAGAACATTGACCATTTTTCAATGAATTTATCAGACTGCAAGTGACGTTTCATGCATTGTAAATGAGACGTCATCTTCTCCAGCCATGCTTCAACCCACATGGAACCAGAAGTCAGCACAATGGCTTGCGCTGTTTTCTGTTTCCTAGAGATTTATAACCTCCACAAACCACTCTGGTTTTTAAAAAATGTTTTATCTTGGCAGGTTCTGCCCTCTATTGGTGAGCGGATGTAATTATTTTTCAAGGTGTTTGTGAAATACTTGTAATGAAGAGTGGAAATCTGTATAGCAGGGAGAGTTTGGATTTTTCTGTGAGATTAATTTAAGGTGCAGATTACAGGTTGTACAGGTTTTTTTTAAAAAAAACTCATTAGATTCCTTTATTAATTAGCTGAAAATCAGTACTGGTGCTGCTTTGCAGCTTCAGACTATTTCTGGCTGCTGGTTGTTCTTCACATTTATTTTTAAAAAGTTAAACTGAGTACCATACTTTGCATGGTCTGTAAGGGCAACAGCCCTGACCTCAATGGCCCAGGCTAGCCCAGTCTCATCAGATTGCCAAAACTAAGCAGCATCAGCAGTGGTTGGTACTTGAATGGGAGACCCCTAAGGAAGACAAGATCTCTGTGCAGAGGCAGGCAATAGCTAACCACCTCTGTTAGTCTCTTGTGTTGAAAATCCCAGCAAATCAGCTGGGATGATGTGACTTGACAGCATTTTACATACACCTACATAAGGACAACAGATGTGCAGAACAGGACACTCATTCAACTGGAATGCCTAAAGAAAGAAAAGAAGTCCTGCTTCAGTTTCTGACTCATACCCTGGCTTGATAAAATTAAAAAACATCAAAACAGCCAAAGTACAAAAATTAAAACAAAATCCATTGGCATAGTTTTTTGGTTAAATTTATCCAAATGGTTTTTTTAAAAAACAAATCTGTTGTCACTAGGCAACTATTCTTTTTATTTATTTATACCCTGCTTTTCTCCCCGGTGGGGACCCACAGTGACCTACATCATTCTCTTCTCCATTTTATCTTTACAACAAGCCTGTGAGGCAGGATAAGTTGAGCACGTGTGACTGGCCTAAGGTCACCCAACAAGCAGAGTGGGGATTCAAACCTGAGTCTTCAGATCTTAGTCCACCACTCTAACTACTACACCATACTGCTTAGCAAAGACGGAGCCTAGTGATTTACAAGGGTGGGGGAGCACAGCTCACAAAGCCCAGCTTCTTGTGGCCACCAGTTTGGCTTCCTATCAAGCAAGGTCTTATGACACAGGGGAAGCACACAGGGAGATATCAGCATGGGGGCTTTAAATGGTAGGACCCAGCATCTTGAATGGCTCCTGGAATTAGCTCACTGGAAATTCAAAAGGAAATATTTTAAGGACAAAAGAGCCTGGTTCAGGGGAGTGGGCTTTAGAGAAGGTGTGCCCTCAAGTGCATGTCCTCTGGGCCCAATTCCCCTCACCATATACACACACATATGCCCTACCCACAACCCTTTTGGTCTAGCAAGTTGCATCCTGGCAGCTGTCCCCAGAGCTGGAGCCAGGTTCCCAGGAGTACACATGTAAGTAAGGATGTACACATGTAGGAGCAGGCTTAAACATGTGAGAGGGAGTAAAAAGAAGGCAGGTCTTCCTCTTTGGCCTGCTTCTTTCCTTTCCATGGCATGTTTATTTTTGTTGTCCTACTCTTAATATTTAAAACTGAAAGAAATTTTTCATTTAAAGGTAACTTTAAAGGGTGTGAGTGTAAAAAAAAAAAGAGCAGGAAGTACAAACCAGTTTTGCAGGACTACGTTTGTTCATTTTTATTTACATAATTTCCCTCTGTTAAGAGAATCAGTTGTAGAGATCCTCAGCTGTGTTTGGATACCCTGTTCTGAGAATAGCTGCTGAGTAACAGTGACTGAGCAAAAGACACAAATCTAACAAAGGCAGATGTCAAAATTCTAGATCCTAGTTGTTGTTAGTCCACCTTTCTCACTGAGATCCAAGACAGATTACAAGTTAAAATGCAATATAATCAACTGCTAGGACATTCACTGAGCAAAGTTAGAACATTCAGGGAAAAATTTTAAACATGCATAAAGCAGAGCACAGAGATGAAATCTATCTGAAACAATGTTTAGCAGTGTGGAAACTCCCTAGTAGGAGCATGTCTACATCAGCAGACAGTACCCAATAGAGCAGCATTTAGTCCCTATCCCTATGTCGGGGCTATTTCTTATGAGGCAGTCCTGTAATCTGGGTAGAAAGCCCTCCTGAATAATTCAGATTTGCATAGTTTGTGGAAAGCCAGGAGAGTGGGAGCTTTCTTGACAACCCCAGGGAGGCCATTCCATTACGTATTCAGGTTCCTGATAATTTGTACCTGAAAGCAACTGGACAACATCATTTCCATAATCCTAGAATTCCTTTACTCTGTTCCTTTCAGATACATACATCCTGTGCTTCGAAAACAATTCTGCAACCTGTATACATTATACAAATTAAACCAATCTCACTGTATTATTCGCTTCTGCTAGTTATAGGGGAGTGCAAACCCAACACCCAACTACTGAAAATTATATCTAATTACTTCACCAGTTTCTGGGATTTCACCAGGTATTGCACACCGTCTAGCTCTGTGGACACTGCACAGCTTCTCCGGGCTCCTTGGGGGACACAAGACAGACATCTTTACAACCATGACAGCTAGAAACTTTGCATGGCAGTAGTGGTGGACCGGCCAGGGTGTCAGCTTGCCCGATGGCAAGTGGGCCCTGTGGGCCCCTTAAACATTAGACAATATGTTAAAAATCCCCCGATTTAGAAGAATCTCATAGTGGGAGAAAAATGGCAGCTGCCAGGGGATGCTCTAGAATTTTCTTCCTCTTAATCTCTATGGTAACATAGAGCACCCTGGCTGCTGGAGGGCTGGTGGCTGCCTACTGTTTCCCCCCTCCCCCAGTTCAGAGCTCATTAGCTCACTGCAGGGAACCTTGTGGGTTGGTTCCACCCTCTTCAGCCGGGGGTAGCGAGCCCTGTACAGGGGGCACTGGAGTAGGCAGTCCTCGCCCCCACCTAGCAAAAGGTTTGCCTCCCAGGAGCTGTGGCTGCCTACTGCCTGGCTGTCCTGGTGCTCTGCCCCGCCACAGAACAGAACAGAGGTGAGTTGCCCTCTCCACTTTCTCCCCCTGGACAGCCAGCACTGTCCTGTGTGTGTGTTGGGGGGAGGCTGTGAGGCTCAACAGGCAAGTGGAGTAAGTAAGCAAAAGAATGTGTGTGTGTGCATGAAAAGAGAAAGAGAAGCCTGGGGTGGGGGGTGGGGATGGGCTGCAGAACTGGCAGGCGAGTGAAGTGAGCAAGCAAGAGAGAGAGAGTGTGTGTGAAAGAAAGAGAAACCTGGGTTGGGGGTGGGGATGGGCTGCAGGAGAGTGGAGTAAGCAAGCAAAAGAATGTGTGCATGTGTGTGAAAAAGAAGCCTGGGGTGACAATGGGCTGCAGAGCCAGCAGGGAGTGAAGAATGCAAGCAAAAGAATGTGTGTGTGTGTCTATGCATCGACTCGGTGGCATTGCACCCCAATGAATTCTCTGTCCACCCTAGGTTCCATCCCTAAATCTCCAGGAGTTTCCCAGCCTGGATCTGGCAACCCATCCCCCATCCCCAAAATGCAGTTTTCCTCCCACCCCATATCTGCAACCTTTTCTGCCTTTCTCCTTCTATTTCCCCCTTGCAAAAAAATCCACTACCAGCATGGAAAATCAAACATTGGAAATTGACTCTTTGGAAACAGCATTGCCAGTTAAGAGGCAGAGGAAGAAGAAAAGAATGGCAGGTGAGCTTATAGATGATGAAGGAAATTCCTCAGATTCTCTAGCTGATTTTTGAGTAAATGTGATTAACCCAATAATGGACTGCATTGTCCAGTCACTAGATTCACGCTTTGTACAACACAAAAAGTTGTGTAAAGATTTATCCTGCTTAGACCCAGCAAAGTTTAAAACTATTGCAGAGAAGGGCCTTGAAGATGAAGCCTTGGAAAGTATTATTAAGCTGTCTCCACAAATCAGCAAAGATCAAGTAATATTGGAATTTGAATTTTTGCTCCAAACTTTGATGTATTAAAGCTATTGCTTAATGATGGTGAGAATATGGATTCCAGTTGCAACAAGTGTAAAATTTGTAGCACTTGCCCATCGTGTGTACTAAAAATTCTGGCATCCAACAGACTTCATGACAAGGCATATGATAACCTTTATGAACTTTATTATTTTTTTTAAAGAATTTTTTATTGGATGGGTTTACAAACATACATATAGAAATCATTATCATTATTCACCCCATTGCATTTTCCCCATCCTTCCCCCCCCCCCTTTTTTTCTGGTGACTCCCAGCAGTTTTCCATACCCAACTTAATCTAAAAAGTCTATCATATAAATTCTTAAAGTCTATAATAATAATGTAATATATATCTATATTATACCTATCAAATCTCTTTAATTATATTAACAATCTACACTAACTATATTGCTTATCTTAATTAAAAATATAAAAATTATATAAGTAATAATATGTACATATACTAACTAAAAAAAAACTACATATATATATGTAACATACTATTCCTTACATACCAATTAACTATATTATCTATATTTCACATATACTCCCTATAACTTTATTACTCATAATTATACTCCCCTGTAAATATACTATACTAATCCAATAAAATACAGTAAAATATACCCCTTTTTAACCTTAAGTAAGTTTCTATCTCCCCTACTTCTCCAAAGACCACAGTTTCCCCTTCATGTCCCACTTTTTCTCCACATATTTCTTAAATTTTTCCCAGCTTAATGTATAGTCCAATTCTTCTTGTTCTTTCAATTTCCTTGTTAATTTGTCCATTTCTGCCATATTCAAGACTTTCAGAATCCAGTCTTCCATAGATGGTATCTCCTGAGTCTTCCACATCTGTGCATAACACATTCTGGCCACCGTAATCATATAAAACACCATAACTCTGTCCATTTTATCAAAATCTTCTAGGTTCATACATAATAACAGCAATTTCGGGGTTTTATTTATATTCCTTTGTAAAATATCTGACATAACTTTAACTATATCCCCCCAGAACTGCTTAGCCTTATCACAAGTCCACTACATATGATAGAATGAACCTTCATGCTGTTTACATTTCCAACATTTATCAGACATCTGACTATTACCATTGGCCAACTTCTTCGGTGTTAAATACCATCTATACAACATTTTGTATACATTTTCACACACAGTGGTACATGCTGAAATCTTAACTACATTTTTCCATACCTTTTCCCAAGCTTCCATTGAAATTTCCTTATTACAGTTTATTGCCCATTTGACCATCTGAACTTTAACAACTTCCTCCTCTGTAAACCATTTCAGTAATATATATTTTAGAAATTATTTTCTTCCCCCCCCTGAAGCAAACAATTCTCAATCTCAGAGTTTTGTAGTCTAAAACCATTTTTCCTTTTGTCTTTCTCATATAGGTCTTTTATCTGCATATATTGAAACCATCCATATTGGAATGGCAATTCTTCATTACCTTTAAGCATATAGTTATTCTGTTGTATCTCAAGAATTTCTTTATATGTCAACCAGTCTTCCCCTGCATATTCTGTTCTTGGATTTACTACTTCCGCAGGGATAATCCACATTGGTATAGTCTCTTCTATATATTTCTTATATTTAGTCCATACAGCAAACAAGCTTCTTCTTACATAATGATGTAAAAACATAGAGTCTGCTTTTACTTTGTCATACCATAGATATGCATGCCATCCAAAGAGTTTATTATATCCTTCCAGTGCTAACAACTTCAAATTTTTCAATGTCATCCATTCCTTTATCCAGTCCAGACATATCGCTTCATGGTATAATTTAAAATTTGGTAATTGTAGTCCTCCTCTATCTTTTGCATCGTAGAGTACTTTCATTTTAACTCTGGGTTTCTTTCCAGCCCAAACAAAGTTTAACATCGTTCTCTGCCACTTCTCAAATTGTTTACTGTCTTTAACAATAGGTATTGTCTGTAGTAGAAACATCATTCTTGGAAGAACATTCATCTTAATTACTGCAATACGACCTAACCATGACAAGTTCATTTTATTCCATCTAATCATATCTTTATCTATTTGTTGCCATAACTTGTCATAGTTATTCTTATATAAGTCAATATTCTTCACTGTCACTTCCACTCCCAAATACTTAGCCTTGTTCACTACTTCACATTCCACCTTGTCCATCAACTCCTTTTGTTGTTGTTTAGTCATATTTTTGCACAATATTTTGGACTTCACCTTATTAATTACAAAACCCGCTACATCTCCAAAATCCTTCATTTTCTTCATCAATTTTGGCATGCACTCTATTGGATCTTCCACTATCACCATTATGTCATCAGCAAAAGCTCTTACTTTGTATTCAAATCCTTTAGTCCTCAATCCTCTTATTGAATTGTCTTCTCTTATTTGCCTAAGTAAAATCTCCAGTACCATTACAAACAGAAGTGGGGAAAGCGGACACCCTTGTCTTGTTCCTTTTCTTATTTCCAACTTTTTGGTTACATCCGAGTTAACAATTATATTTGCAGATTGGTTTTTATATATTGCCTTTATTGCTTGTATAAATTTCTCTCCCAACTGCATCTTCTCCATTGTTGCAAACATAAAATCCCAGTTCAAATTGTCAAACGCTTTCTCCGCATCCACAAAGAAGAAACCAACCTGCTTCCCTGGATTTTTATCATAGTACTCAATAGCATTCAACAACACTCATAAGTTATCTTTTATTTGTCTTTCCGGTAAAAAGCCGGCTTGATCTTCATCAATAAATTCCACTAGCCAAGTCTTAAGTCTTTCCGCTAGTATCTTTGCAAATATTTTATAGTCATTATTAGTTAGAGATATTGGTCTATAATTCTTAACATTACTTAAGTCTAATGTCTCCTTCGGTATCAATGTAATATTAGCCTCATTCCATGTATCTGGCATCTCGACCCCTTCCAATATTCCATTCATCATTTTTTGCATCAGTTGTTTCAAGTCCTCTGCCATCACTTTGTAAAATTTTGCAGTAATTCCATCTGGTCCCGGAGCTTTACCAACTGTAGTAGCTTGTATTGCTTGTAACACTTCCATTATTGATATCTCAGCACTAAGCTTCTCTTTCAACTTCTCCGGTAAGTCAATCCTGTCAAAGTAGTCTCTTATCTTTTCATGATCCACTATTTTTTTCTGATATAACTTGGCATAATATTTGTAGAATGCTCTCTCAATCAATCCTTGATCATATAATTCCTTTCCCTCTTCTGTAATCTTACTTATTACTCTTTTCTCTCTCTTTTTCTTTAATTGCCACGCCAAATATCTCCCTGGTTTATTAGCTCCTTCAAATGATCTTTGCTTCATTTTCTTCAACTCCCACTCCAGTTCTTTATTTTCCATGGCTCTAATCTGATCTTGCAGTAACTTTATTTCATACAGCAATTTCTTTTTACCTGGTCTCTTTTTCAATTGCTGTTCAACTTGAATAATTTTTTCCTGTATCTCTTTTAATTTCGCTTCTTTTTTCCTCCTCTCTCTGCCATTTAAGTCCATCAAAACACCTCTATTTACGGCTTTATATGTGTCCCAGACCATGTGCGTTGGCACCTCTTTATCCACGTTAGACTGAATAAAAAACTTCGTGTCTCTTCTCAACACCTCAACATATTCTGGGTCACTCAAAAGATCCTCATTAATTCTCCATCTCCGTTTCTTGTGTTTCATTCCAAATCTCCACATCACTGGATTATGATCTGAGCTAACTTTTGGTAATATATCAGTCTCTTTTGTAAACACTACCAATTCTTTAGACGCCCAGATCATATCTATTCTCGAAAAAGATTAGTGACTAGATGAAAAAAAGTATACTGCTTCAATTTAGGATTATATTTTCTCCAAACATCTTCTAAATTTTCTTGTTCCTGAATTTCAAAAAAAGACTTCGGTAATTTCCCCGTCCTTACTTTACTTGTTGACAGACTTTTATCCAACTGCAAATCTACCACTCCATTAAAGTCTCCAGCTATAATTACCTGGTCGTAAGTCCACTGCTCCATTTGTTCTCGTAAATCCTTGAAAAATATATCTTTGGAGCCATTTGGTGCATATAGTCCAAGTACCATAGTTTTCTTTGCATTACATAAACATTCCACAGCCAGGTATCTTCCATTTTAATCAGACACAATTAATTTAGGTTGTAGTTCTTCTTTTATATATATAACAATTCCCCTCTTTTTTTGCTTTGTTGCCGAAACAAATTGTTTTCCTAACTTTTTGTTAATCAGATATTTAACATCTTGATCCCTAATATGAGTGTCTTGTAGACAAATCAAATTACTTCTTTGTTTAGCTAACCAATGTAACACAGCTTTACATTTAGAGGGTGAATTAAGTCCATTAACATTCCATGAAATTAATTTGTACTCCATAGTTATAATCTGGATGAGCTAGGAAAGTCTTTTCCATTTTCCATCAGAAAGACATCCATTGCATATTTCGATTTGATCACTTGTCTCCCTGATTGAAATTCAAAAGTCACTCCTTCCGGTAGCTCCCATCTATATCTGATTTCCGCTGCCCTTAGCTTTTGCGTTAAGTCTCTGTACTTTTTCCGATCCTGGAGTACTTTACGTGGTACTTCTTTCATAATTCCGAATCCATGTCCCAGCTACCTCCAGTGGCGTTTCAAAATGTCTTCTAATAATTTCCTCCTTCATTCTCCTTGAGTTCAATTGGGCAATAATATCTCTTGGTAAGTTCTTTTGTTCCGCATATTTTGAATTGACTCTATACGCGATATCCAAATGGGTCATCATTTCCTCCTCTGTTTGCCCCCAAAATTTTGCCAATATTTCAGCTACTTGCATTCCATCATCACTATTCTTTCGCCCATACCCATAGTCTCATTCTGTATAGCCTCTGTTTTTTTCTCCCCATCCTGCACCAACTGCTGCGTTTCTTGCACCTTTTGTTGGGTATTCTGTAAATCTGTTTTTATTGCCTCCATCTCCTTTTTAACTTCCATAATTTCCGATTTGATTGCTTCTTTCATTTCCGTCATTAAATTTTGCTGTAATTTTTGTATCATCTCCCGAATCTCTTTATTTCCATTTGTTATTTTCTTATCCAAATTTTCAATGGCAGCCTGCCAATCCTTTTCTTTTTTGGAGGCCATTGGACTTGCCTTAGGTCCCCACGAATCAGCTCTCTTTCTTAGCTCCATCTTCTTTTTAATTCAAATCTCTTTTTTTTTATATCAAAAATTTTTGACATTTGCCCTCAGTTAAAATGGCAATTGAGGCTTCCCTTGCCCTTAAAATGTCGGGCGATGTTTTTCTATGGTTCAAAATGTCGGGCGATCTTTCTCTATGGTAATACAGTCACACCGATGATCTTCCCTTACTTTCAATGGTAAATCCTCTACTTCCGTTTCCTTTCCCTTAGTTTCAATGGTGGGTACTTCACTTCCTCTTCCAGCTTTGTTTTTCTTCCAGGTCCTCCTGCTCTTCCTGACCTCCCTCGCCGCTCTTTCTCTCTATCTCCTCTCCGTCTATTGTTCTCCACTTCCTGTCTCGTGGCACGCCTTCCAGTTCCCACGATCCGCCCACCGCGTCGCTATCTCCCCAACCACAGGTATGCAAAACAATATTCTTCTTAGCTCTTTTTAACTTTTTCTCGTTCTCAAAACTCCAATTAAATTGCTCAATCTTTTAATATACTTTTTCAGCTTGGTAACTCAGTCTTTAGTTCTTTTAAAATTTAAGTCTTTATTCAGTAAAACGGTCCATTGGGGGAGATAGTAATCTTAACTTAATACAGACTTCTTGGGATGTACTCACTGCTTCAAACATCCAAATCTGTTCAAATCCGTTCCCGAGGCTCGGGGAACAAAGAGCCTATGTCAATTTAATGACTCCTGAAGCTGCTGCAGAGATTTTGGCTGCCCTTCTCCGAGGAGGATCTCAAGGCTTAGGGGAGAAGCCCTTAATTCAGAGCCTCCCACCTGCCGAGACCCTTCACTCTCAGGGCTAAAAGCGTTCTTGCCGGATTTCTGACTAAAACCCGGGGGCTGTGGGCAATCTGAAGGCCCCAGCAGCCCAAAAAACAGCACCTCGGGTGATCCGGAGCTCCGAATCACGTCGGTCTCTCCATTACCCCGAACCAGAAGTCAACCTTTATGAACTTTATAAAGTCATCTGCACACGATCAGTTACTCAAGTCCAATGTGAGAGGACATTTTCAAAGCTAAAGATCATAAAGACAAGGCTAAGAAATTCACTGTCCGAGGAGAACTTGGAATCATACATGTTGCTATCCACTGAAAAGGAATTGTTAGATGAATTGGATGTAGAAGCAATGATTGACAGATTTGCACAGTCATCTAGCAAATTCAAACAATTGCTCTTAATATAGTGGACTCCATGAAATAAGCTTTTGAACTACCTGTTAAATGTGTAAAATGTTCAGTACAAGCAAACTATTTAAAAATATCCACCATTTATTTAAAATTAAAAAAATAATTTAAAATTTCAATTATAACAATCTATTCACATTTAGTATCTACTGTATACTGCCAATAATATGTACAATATATGTACACTGTAATTACTAACAAATATACATTTATTTCGCAAAAATTTTGATTGTAACTTTATTCCACTTATGTATTTTTTGAAAATTTTATATATTTCTTATAAAAATTAAATGATAGCCTTATAGTTGTGGGTGGGCCGCCTTTGTGTCCTAGCAACCAATATTTTTAGACCCAGTCCGCCACTGCACGGCAGAAGCAAGATTTGAACCACTTGAAAACTGATTGCTGCTTCTGCCAATTTCTCGTTGTCTTTCCTTTTGAACGTATAAAATCATCATCCTGCAGTGAGGAATGTAGTGATAATTTCCATGACAACAGGCATGGTTTCTGCAAAGTATGTTGTCAACATCACATTCCCCTGATGTTCCCTCTCCAGCAGTGAATTTGAGATAAGAACGTTGGTTGGATGTTATACTTGCCCCCACCAAATGAAACATTAGTGGTGTTGAATCCTAGGGACTTTGTAAGAGGGAAGACATAGTCTGGGGTGTAGTCATTTGTCTTGCTTCCAGGCATGTCCTCTATCCTGTTCTCCCTCTGAGGTGGAGGACATCTTGAGTGATTCCCACCATCCAGTCAGGGAGGCAGGAACTAACTTTCTTCCACTTCCTGTCTTCAGTTCTGTTCTTGCCTCCAGGGAGAGCAGTTCTTCAGCAGACTAGCTCTGCTGCCTTTTCTCTTTCATTTATCTTTCTTCTTTCTCAAACCATTCTTTACCTTACTCCTTAGTCCTTCTCCTCCCATTTCCTCTTCTTTTACTCCTCTTGCTAAAGAAAGAAAAGAAGAGGACGATATGGTCTCTAGAGAGTCATCAGACTCTGAGGAAAGCTTCATGGAGGAGAATATGGGCTGTTTCCACGGAGCCATCCTACCAGCGGCAGGAACAGGCCAAGCCAGCACCAGCATGCCTCTTAGGCTGTATGGGTTCCCTGACGAGAATATGGGCTGTTCCCATGGAGCCGTCCTACCGGCGGCGTGAACAAGCCCAGCCGGCACCAGCATGCCTCTTAGGCTGTGTGGTTCCCCGGTGAGGAAATGGCCTCAGAAGAGTCGCAGGCCTCTAAACATCTTCCACAGAGGGAGCTTGTTAAAACAGTGCGCCTGTCAGCCAGCTGAGAACAGCGCCACCTGGTGGAGCTCAATTTTGGTGGGAAACAACGCGATGGATTTTGTTTCCCAAAATGTAAGGGATTTTGTTTCTCAAAGACGCGCTTGCCAGTCTCCTGGCAGGAGAGACATGGCTGAAACATAATCCAGACACCCAGAGCTCCAGCCGACAAGCCCAGGAGGGCCACATAAGTGTTCCCCCGAGCATGTTACCTCCAGAATTCCTGTCAGCAATTAGACTGACTATGAGGGAGGAAATCCTGTCACTTTGCCAATCAGAAGCACCTTGGCCCTATAAAGATTCCAGGAATCTCCTCAGCTCTGGCACCATATGAATTTGCCCATGTCAATCTCCTGGCTGGAGATTTTACAGCAGGACTTTCCCCTTTGGATTTAGCCCTTTGGATTTACAACAGGATCTAGCCCTGCTTTTCCCTGGCAGATGGGTAATGTATAAAGGGCTCAAATTTACCGGTGTCTTTGAACCTTTTAACTCTTAAGACTAACCAGGAGGGAGGAAATAGTGGTGTGGTGTCTACCTCCTCCTCCCTCCATGAGTAAGGCTGTAGCTCTGTGGAAGAGCTTCTGCTTTGTATGCAAAGGATCCAGGTTTGTTCCCCATTAACTCCAGTTATCTCCTCAGATGGCAGCAGGTCACCAGGGTCTCAGGAAGAGGTTTTTCCCCTCACCTACCTAATCTTTTAGATTAGGTAGATGAGGGGGAAAACCTCTTCCTGAGACCCTGGTGACCTGCTGCCAGTCTGAGGAGATAACACTGACAGAACACTTATTCTGAGTCAGAATAAGGCAGTTTGTAATGTTTTATCGGTCAGGGATCCCCACAGAGCAGGGGGATTGCCCTCAAATAGAGTCTGTAATGACAGGGAGAAGGATGAATTCCTTCAGATATGGAAGAGGATGAAATATCCCTACCAGAACAGTCAGCCCAGCTGTCTGAATCTGAGGTCTACCAGTATTTACTACCTAAGACATTCTCAGCCTTAGAGCTGTAGAAATTACCCTTGGGGGAGTAGGACCCTTAGACTGGGAATACCAAATCCAACCCAGGGAAAAAAGAGTCTCTTCCTAGTGAAGGTTCCTCAGAAAAGGTCCTCCCATTTCCAGAATATTTGGGGAGAAGGTTCAAGGCTGAGTGGTCTAAACCATAAGCCAATTAACAATCCCCAAACTTGGTCCCAAAACAAAACAAACTGTACTCACTACCTTTCTTTGCTATGAGTTGTTGCAGGTACCTGCAATCGAAACTCCAGTGGCTACACTTCAGTCATCTGGGCTCTGGTCAGAAGATGGGTAAGGATCGGTCAGAGACCACTTAGACAAGAAGAGAGAGGCCATGCTAACAAGAGCTCACGAGGCCGTGGCCATGGCTGTTAAGGCTACAGCTATTGCCTCAATTGCCTCCAGAGTGTCAGGACTATGGATCTGAAAACTGATCCAACTCCTCCCGTACAACAATAGCTGCCCCTATTGAAGGGGCAAACAGAAATGTAAGGGCCAATACCTTCAAGACAGATGTCATCCTGGATACATTTACCTTTTCCAGGATTATGGTCTTGACAGCAGTAACAAGCCAGCACTCTTGGCTAAGAGCATGGCCAGCAGATTCACACTCTAAAAATATCATCCTGGCTTATCTCTTTCAGAGAGACAAGCTATTTGGGGATGCCCTGGGAAAGATCTAGATTGAGACCCAGGACAAGAATGTGTTGCCAAAAACACTCAAACAATCTGAGGGGCGATCCATTGGTCCTCAGCCTTCTTATTCATAACACACTCTACTAAGGTCCAGACAAGATTCCAAATGGCCATCCTGGGGTTAATCTAGTCAGCCCCTTAATAAAGGGGGTCCTTTCAAGACCCCACCTGTAGTATAGTAAAGTAACTGAACAGTGATGCAGTAGTCTGCAGGTTCAAATCTCACTGCTGCCATGAACTTGCCACAGGATAAACCAGTCCTCTCAGTCCCAGCTCTCCACCTGTATTGTGGGGATAATGCTTACCTTGTCCCAAGATCAAACAAACAGTTCTCCATATGTGGAAAGAGATCCAACTTTAATACCCAGATCTCTAAGACAGGACTTGCTAGCTGTCCCTGTGAGAGGCCAACTACTCTTTACCATCAAGCCTGGGTTGACAAGCAGGCAGACCTTACAAATAGTCTCACAAGGCTATTCCATACAATTTGAAAGCTGCCCACCAGAAAGGGGTCTACTCAATCTTCACAGTCCCTAAAAAGAATAGGGACTGGAGGGTGTTATTAGACCTCAAGTTTTTTGAACAAGTTTATCAAATTGTATCACTTCTGAATGGAGACTCTGCGCTCAGTCGCAGTGACCAATCAATCAGAAGAACAGATGACATCTACAGATCTCACAGAAACATACCTCCATGTACCAATTCTGACAGCCCATCAACAATACCTAAGATTTTATGTTTAAAAAAAAATTGGCAGTTCTGAGCCATCCTGTTTTGGCCTGTCCACCACACCAAGGGTATTCACAAAATTCATGATCAATCCCATCATACGTTTCAGAGACAGAGGGTATTCATGTTCACTTGTACCCAGACGATCTCCTGATCTGTTCAAGTTCAAGAGAAAATCTCACCACAACACTCAATTCACCATTCAGTTCATACAAGCTTGAACACCTGGGTTAGATCACCAAACGGGCTTTTTCTATCCCTCACAGAAGAAAAGGTCAGGAAGACCAAACAGCTGACTGAGATTGTCATCAGAGTACAAAATCACTTCTCACGGCACTACTGAAATTGATGGGTTTGCTAGTGGCAACCTACAATACAGTACAACCTTTGGGGTCATCTATAGGCAAGACCACTTCAGACCTTTCTTAGATCTCATTTACAACAGATCATGGAGAAGACAGATCTTCCCATTCAGATACCACTTCAGATCAAAACCCATCTGAGCCAAGGTCACCAACCCAATGCAAAGCAAAAGATTCATGACCCCTCAAGAACAACAAATATTTACAGGTGTAAAAATCAGGTTAGGCATGTCTTCCTATCTATGACTTAGAAAGGTGAGCAATTTGTCTGGCCCTGTTCCAGTTCAAAGATCTGTATGGACCCGATTGCAGACAAAACATATATAAACAAGCAGGGGGGATTCAAGACCTCGAGGCGGCACAAGGTGGCAGCAAGGATACTTACCTGGGGGGATGGTCACCTAGCTTCGATCAGAACTGTACACATCAAAGGCATATCCAATGCCCAGGCAGACTGGCTGAGGGGACAACAGGGGAATAGTCCCTTAAGAAACATCTCATAACATTGCACTTTGCAACACCTCATGGACCTGTGTGCGTCCCAACACAGCCATCAGCTACCGGGGTACATGACAAGGTTTGTTCTACCCACAAGCAGATGCCCTGACATTGCAGTGGCCATTAGGCCTCCTCTATGTATTACTACCCTTACCAGTAACAGACCATGCCTTTCCACCCTCCAACAGATGGTGATATTTCCACCTCTCATCCTACTGACCTCTCCAGTCAAGTTACAGCAGGGACCGATTTGGCTCTCTCATTTAGACTTACTCTGCTTAACCATGTGGAAATAGAAAGGAACACCTTCCTAAGATGGGGATATTCCTGAGAGGTGGCCAACACTCTCCTAGCATTCAGAAAACAGTTTATGCTCAGAATTTACAACTCTTATTGGGAAACCCTCACTCAGTAGACATTTTACACAGCCCTGAACAAACATCCATTTGAACCGGTCAAGGATGTTCCTCTGAGAAGGCTGAGAATGAAGACTATCTTCCTTATTGTGTTCGTGTCTGCCAGAAGATTTAGTCAGACCTGAACTCTGTATCTTTCACAATGTTAAGGTGATGCCTCGTACTGTCTTCCAAAAGTGTATTCCAAACTGCATAGTTTGCAAGAGATAAGGCTACCATATTTCTACCTGTACCCTAAATAGACTAGGGAGAGGCTCTGACACACCTAGATGTCAGAATGAGGCTCAAGTCCTGTCTGTTCCGAACAGTGCAAATCAGAAAGTCAGGCGTAGTGTTCTTAAATATATCTCCCTTCAATTTGGGGAACAAAATATCTTCAGTAGTGGTAGGTGCCAATAGCAAAACATACACTATCGAAACGCCTAAAAACTCTCTTCGTAGAGGTTCCTTGTGGAATGCCGGCTCACTCTTTGAGGAGTGCTACTACCAGTGCAGCATTACACAGGAACGCTTCTATAGAAGAAGTCTGCAAGGCAGCAACAAGGTTGTCAGTCTTGACCTTATTAAGATGCTACAAATCAAATCTATGATTCAGCGGACACTGACTGTAGTAGAAAAGTGCTGCAGTGCATGATCATGGACGAAGAGCACATCCCACCCAGAAACTGGAAACTGCTTTGGGAACACCCAAGATGTCCTCCGCCTCAGAGAGAGAACGGACCTTTGGACACTTACCGTGAAGGGTCCTCTCCTCTGAGGAAAGGAGGACATCTTGCCCTCCCTGGGTCTCCATCCTTCTCTACCCTGCTGCCTCATTCTTCTACCTCCTCCGGGTTATGCTTTATTTACAGTACATGTTAATTCAACAGGTGTTTTTTCTCTCAGTATTGACAGTTGCTGAATGATAAATTCAATGTTACTGCTTTGTGGAGTCACCTGAACTGAAGAGAGGGTGGTCCCACATGCTAGACAGGAAGCGGAAGAAAGTTAGTTCCTGCCTCCCTGATTGGATGGTGGGAATCACCCCAAGATGTCCTCCTTTCCTCAGAGGAGAAGGACCCTTCATGGTAAGTGTCCAAAGGTCCGTTCTCATATACGTCTTATTAAGAGCACATTCAGGGGTCTTTCTGGGACGAATGGGATCTCTCCAAGGAGAGGCAGGTGTGTCCACCCCTGACAGCTTCAAAAGGACAGGAAAAACCATTGGGGCAGTTGTACAATTCGTACACTGTGATTCTCCCCAGTTTGTAATTTAGCAGATTTATGAATGGGAAATTTTAAAAAGGAAACAAATCTTGAACTGTGAAGGAACTGAGGGATCCCTCCCTTAGCTTCCCACCTTCAGCTCCGATGCAGGAGAGGCAACAGTCTGGCATTTCTCCAGCCTGCCCAGGCGAAACTCCAGTTCCAGTCACTGCCATCATGTGCCTATGCTCCTCCGTGCTGCCTGGGCTAGAGGACTGCTCTCAGCTTGGCTTGCTCCTGAGCTGTTTTAATATCCCAATCTGCCTCTAGCCCACATCTGCGTATCTTTCTAAAAAACGTAGTTAATGGTGGTGTCAGCTTCCTAACCTTTATCTAGAAGCTAGTGAAATTTTCTGTATGTCTGCAGCAATACCTGGGAGGGCCTGGGGACAATCCTAGTTCCACGTCCCACTCTCTCCTGAGATGCCTCCCTGCTCTTGATCGGGATTCCCACTTAAGAGATTTACAACGAGCATTTTTGAGACTACAGTACCCACCAAATGGAGGAAACAAATCAACAGGGCCAGACTAGTACCCAGAAACAGCCTGCTCCTGGACAAACCTAAAGGAACTAACAACAGAACACCACTGGTTGTCACCTATAGCTCCCAGCTCAAACCCATCCAACGTATCATCAGTGAGCTACAACCCATCCTGGAAAATGATACCTCTCTCTCAGAAGCCCTGGGTGGAAGACCTCTCCTTGCCTACAAACAGCCCCCCAACCTTAAACGACTTCTCACTCACAACCATGAATCGGCCAGCAGAGTCACCAGCACAGGTACCAGGCCCTGCAACAGACCCAGATGCCAGCTCTGCCCTTATATCTACCCAGGAAATACAATTACAGGATCCAATGGTGTCAACTACACTGTCTCTGGCTCTTACAACTGCTCATCCTCCAATGTGATATATGCCCTCATGTGCCAACAATGTCCATCTGCTCTGTACATTGGACAAACCAGCCAACCTCTGCGCAAAAGAATAAATGGACACAAATCTGACATTAAAAATGGCAACATCCAGAAACCAGTGGGAGAATACTTCAATCTACCAGGGACTTAAAGGTCACTGTAGTTCAACAGAAACCTTTCAAAAACAAAATTCAACAGGAAGCTGCTGAATTGGAATTCATATGTAAATTTGACTCAGTCAGGTTGGGATTGAATAGAGACTATGAATGGTTATCTCATTATCAGAAGTAACTGTCTTCCTTAACAGAAGCAAACTGATCTCCATATCAGAAGCTACTGTTTGCATCTACTCCTCCCTCCCCTCTCCACCTATATATCTGACTAGTTTCTTCTTGCCCTCCATGCATCTGACGAAGAGAACTGTGATTCTCGAAAGCTTACACTACAATAAAGTTGGTTAGTCTTAAAGGTGCTACTGGACTCTTTTTGATTTTGCTACTACAGACTAAAATGGCTAACTCCTCTGCATCTATATAGCTATAGCATCTTTCAAAATCTTACTCACAATATTAAGCTAACATTTTCCAAAAACCGGATGTGTTCCTTTCTTTCTCTGAAGGTTGTTCATTCCGAAAAATGGAGGTGTCAATCAGCAATACATATATACACACATTTAAAGGGGCCATACCCTTATATTCCACCCTGTCTTATTTACCTGCCTAATCCTATCTAATCTCCATACCTACACGTTTGTTGTTATCAAATGAAACAGGAGAGATCCCAGTCTTGGTTTAACCCGCCTGGTGTTAAAGACTTCAACGAAAAAATCCACCACATTTCAGGCCTAAGTAGCTGTCTTGATGATGTTCTTCCCTCTCTGTCTCGTATTATTTCTAGCACAGTGAACCTCAAGTCCTTCTCTGTATGTTTACGTAGTAGAAAGTGAGAAATCAGGGGTGCCTCCTCTATCTTCCTTCTTATCTTTCATAGATGCTCCTGAATCCTTATTCTAACCACCCTGTTAGTACTCCCTATGTAAATCATATATTTTTAAAATGTGTTTTAGTTCCAAAGAATGTAAGATTTTTGATCAACTTTATTATCAGTAGTACTCCCTATGTAAATCAAACTGCAGGGGCATTTAATCAAGTATTCCACGCCTGATGTGTTACATGTAGAAAATTCCTTCAGTGTGACCACTCTGTCTTCTTGTTTCAGTGTGATGGTATTCCCAGTGAGTGCTAGGTTGCATACACTACAACGACCACAACTGTGATGTCCTTTGGGGAATTCTCTCTGTGTGTCCTTTGTTCTCATGTCTGAATGAACTAGTCTATCTCGTAAACTCCTGGTTTTTCTGTAACCTATTCTTGGAGGATTCAAACATCCAGGTAAATAGGAGATTAAATGCCAATGGTGTCTTATGATGTGTGATATTTGGAAGGACCTGCTGGTAAAGTCCAATGATAAATAAATTGAAGATTCCACCTTCCTCTGTTTTACAGTCAGTGATTCACTTCTGTTAACTTTAGCTGTTCTCTGCTTTGCACTCTCCACTATCCTAGACGGTTATCCTCTCGCTGTGAAATTTTTAACTAAGGTTTTGCTCTCCTCTATAAAGTCCATTTCAGAGGTGGCATTCCCAAATGAGGCCACACCATAGATCTATACAAGGGCGTTACAATATTGCCCATTTTATTTTCAGTCCATTTCCTAATAATCTGCAGCATGGAGTTTGCCTTTCTCACTGCTGCAGCATGCGGAGTTGACATTTTCTTCAAGCTAATACATTTCTGGCCAGAGTGTCATGAAACTGTGTGTTCACTTGTGGATATTTAGAATGACAGTTCCCATCCCCCCATACCATGATCTGTTTCCTAAACACTTCTGATGTTAAAATGCAGGCTGTGGGGAGGGTGTTGGTGCCAACAAAAGGTAGAAAAGCCCCCAATTTAGTGCAATTGATTAGTTATTGCAGATACAAGACCCCACCAGTATCAGCAAAGGAGGAACACACATCAAGCATGATTCATCAAAGGGAATGTCTCTAGATCATACAGAAACCTCAGAGAGTGACTCTGTGCCAGCTTACCATCTTGGAACGGGCAAAATCTGTTTTGATGTTCACCCCTGTGCCAAACTTCGGAAGTGGCCCATCTCTCTTGCAGCCAAGTCCTTGGCCACAGCAGAAGCAACCGATCTTCCATCTAACCCGCCAAAAAAAGATTCTTTTAATAGCTGCAACTTAGCCCTGTCTGGACTCCTGACCAAGAGGCTAGAATAGCAAGTAAGGAGTGGAATCTTCCATAGGGTCGGTGCACCCAAATATTTTAGTCTATTTATGTATTACTAGTGTAACAAAGCCCGTTGTGGGGAAAAATACAACGGGCTCTGGAAAGGGGAGGGTGAGCAGGTGAGCATTGCCTCCTCCATGACTGATCCTGGCCAGGTGAAGGGGGAAGACATTGCCACCTGCACCACTCCTGATACCGGCCAGTGAAGGGGGGCTGGCATTGCCACCTGCTCCGCACCTGATTCTGGCTGGGTGAAGGGGGCAGGTATTGCAACCTGCTCCACACCTGATCCTAGCTTGGTAAAGGTGTGTGTGGGGGGTGGGCATTGCCACCTGCTTCACGCCTGATCCTGGCCAGGTGAAGGCGGGGAGCGGGCATTGCCACCTGCTTGCTCCTACTCCCTGCTGGGTGGGGGGGCAGGCATTACCACCTGCTTGCTCCTGATCCCTGCTGGGTGAAGGTGGGAGGCAGGCATTGCCACCAGCCCCACTACTGATCCCAGCCAGGAGACGGGGGCAGGCATTGCCTCCTGCTGTGCACCTGATCCTGGCTGAGTGAAGGAGAGCAGGTATTGCATCCTGCTCCACAACTGATCCTAGCTTGGTAAAGGCAGGGGGTGGGCATTGCCACCTGTTTCGCACCTGATCCTGGCCAGGTGAAGGGGGGAGTGAGCATTGCCTCCTGCTCCATGCTTCATCCCAGCTGGGTGAAGGTGGGGAGCAGGCATTGCCACTTGCTTGCTCCTGATTCTGGCTGGGTGAAGGGGGGCAGGTATTGCAACCTGCTCCACTACTGATCCTAGCTTGGTAAAGGCAGGGGGTGGGCATTGCCACCTGCTTCGCACCTGATCCTGGCCAGGTGAAGGCGGGGAGAGGGCATTGCCACTTGCTTGCTCCTGATCCCTGCTGGGTGAAGGTGGGGGGGGCGGGCATTGCCATCATCCCCACTACTGATCCCAGACGGGAGAAGGTAGCAGGTATTGCATCCTGCTCCACAACTGATCCTAGCTTGGTAAAGGCAGGGGGTGGGCACTGCCACCTGTTCTGCGCCTGATCCTGGCCAGGTGAAGGGAGGAGTGGGCATTGCCTCCTGCTCCATGCCTCTTGCTTGCCACGCCTCCTGCTCCATGCCACTTGTTTGCTCATGATCCCTGCTGGCTGAAGGTGGGAGGCACGCATTTCCACCTGCTCCACTACTGATCCCAGCCAGGAGAAGGAGACAGGCATTGCTGCCTGCTCTGCACCTGATCCTGGCCAGGTGAAGGGGGGCAGGTATTGCAACCTGCTCCACACCAGATCCCAGCCGGAAGAAGGGGAGATGGGCCTTGCCTCCTGCTCTGTGCCTGATTCTGGCTGGGTGAAGGGGGGACGGGCATTGCCACCAGCTCTGCACCTGATCCTGGCTGGGTGAAGGGGGGTGGGCATTGCCACCTGCTCCATGCCTGATCGTGGCCTGGTGAAGTGGGGAGTGGGCATTGCCTCCTGCTCTGTGCCTCATCCCAGCTGGGTGAAGGCGGGGAGAGGGCATTGCCACCTGCTTGCTCTTGATCCCTGCTGGGTGAAGGTGGGGGGCGGGCATTGCCACCTGCTCCACTACTGATCCCAGCCGTGAGAAAGGGGTGTGTGCATTGCCTCCCACTCCACTCCTGGTCCTGGCCACTGAAGGGGGGGTGGGCATTGCCACCAGCTCTGCACATGATCCTGGCTGGGTGAAGGAGGGCAGGTATTGCAACCTGCTGCAAACCTGATCCTAGCTTGGTAAAGGTGGGGGGTGGGCATTGCCACCTGCTTCGTGCCTGATCCTGGCCAGATGAAGGGAGGAGAGGGCATTGCCTCCTGCTTGCTCCTGATCCCTGCTGGGTGAAGGTAGGGGGGTAGCCATTGCCACCTGCTCCGTGCCTGATCCTGGCCAGGTGAAGGGGGGCGGGCATTGCCTCCTGCTTTGCTCCTGATCCTGGCTGGGTGAAGGGGGGAGCAGGCACTGCTTTCTGTTCCACGCCAGATCCCAGCCATGTGAAGGCGAGGATGGGCATTGCCACCTGCTTCACTCCTGATCCATGCTGGTTGAAGGGGAGGTTGGCATTGCCACCTGCTCGGCTCCTGATCCAGCTGAGTGAAGTTGGGGGCAGGCATAGCCACCTGCTCTGCACCTCATCCCGGCCTAGGCTTCCTGCCACAGTGTGCTCTCTGGAGGGATGGACTGCCTTGCCTGGGCTTCCCTCCACGTACAAACTAACTATCCAGAGTAGAACCATAGAATCATAGAGTTGGAAGGGGCCATACAGACCATCTAGTCCAACCCCCTGCCCAGTGCAGTATCAGCCTAAACCATCTCTGACAAGTATTCACCCAGCCTCTTCTTGAAAACTGCCAGTGAAGGGGAGCTCACCACCTCCCTAGGCAGCTGATTCCACCTTGGAACTACTCTGACCGTGAAAAAGTTTTTCCTAATATCCAGCCGGTACCTTTGTGCATGTAGGTTTAGCCCATTGCTTCGCGTCCTACCCTCTGCTGCCAACTGGAACAGCTCTTTGCCCTCCTCCAAATGACAGCCTTTCAAATATTTAAAAAGAGCAATCATGTCCCCCCTCAACCTCCTCTTCTCCAAACTAAACATTCCCAAGGCCCTTGGCCTTTCCTCGTGGGGCTCAGTCTCCAGACCCCTGATCATTCTTGTTGCTCTCCTCTGCACCCTCTCAGTTTTGGCCACATCCTTTTTGAAGTGAGGCCTCCAGAACTGCACACAGTACTCCAGGTGCGGCCTGACCAAGGCAGTATAGAGAGGGGCTATGACCTCCTGCGATTTCGACGCTATGGCCCCTTTGATACAACCCAGGATTGAATTAGGCTTTTTTGCCACCGCATCACACTGACTGCTCATATTCAGTTTACAGTCCACTCTTACCCCAAGATCCCTTTCACATATACTACTGCCCAGAAGTGTATCCCCCATCCAGTATTTGTGCTTCCCATTTTTGTGGCCCAGATGTAATACTGTGCACTTGTCTTTGTTGAATTGCATCCTATTCACAGCTGCCCACTTCTCCAGAGTATTCAGGTCTTGTTGAATTTTAATTCTATCTTCTTGGGTGTTTGCTACTGCTCCCAATTTGGTATCATCAGCAAATTTAATGAGCAGCCCTTCCACTCCTTCATCCAGATCATTGATAAAAATATTGAAAAGTACCGGGCCCAAAACCGAGCCCTGCGGCACCCCACTGGACACCTCCCTCCAATCTGATGAAACGCCGTTGACCACCACTCTTTGAGTAAACAGTATATACTCTTTGAGTAAACAGTATATACCCAAAATATCAAACTTTTAATAATCAGTATAAAGTGCAAAAGTGCTTCAGTGAAAATAGTCAATATCACCAATCAATACAATTATCAACAAATCAAACAGGTGGAAAATTACAATATCAATTTTATACAATCTCTAGAATGCATGCAGGCATTCAAAAGTAATGCCAAAAGTAGGCACCAGTCTCTCTAGCATACGCCTGCAGTGATCAGTGTTTAGATCATGCCAAAATACAATGTCAATATCCTACAGTCTCTAGAATGCATGCAGGCATTCAAAAACCCTTTACAAATTGAATTGTAGGTAACAGTCTTTGTAGCATACACCTACAGAAGTCAGCATTTAGCCCTGCAATTAGACAAACCACGCCAAGACACGCCTATGGGTTTTGCCAGCATAGAATCTCCACCCCGTTTCGTCCAGTCACTTCTTCATAGGCAATATAAATCTGTGGAATGACATGTCTAATTATTTAATGCTCCAAAATCCCCCTGGTGTAGCTCTTTCCCGATCATACTTACTCATAATGTTTATTCACAGGCACACCACCATGTTGGTTAGCTCAGGACAGTCTGATGCCGTAAGAGGTACTCCTTTCACATCTGCTTTTAAGCGTGCTCATTTAAAGAGACAGGCACACAAACACGTCTCACAAAAATCAGCTAAGCTCCAAAGTATTATTTAAACCATAAGGCATCAAACTATTGATTCGAAATATCCATTTTGATTCAAGTTGTAACAATTTGCGCTGAGTTACCAAACTGTGTCTTGGATGGGCTTCCCTCCACGGCAGCACCTTCTGGAGGTGCACCAAGGTAGGAAGTGAGTTGTCAGGAATACAGCTAGCCTTCTATATAATAGGATTATTGTCCTCCCACTTTTCAACAGAAAAAATGTTTTCCAAAATGGTCCCTATGAATCAACATCTAAGAAAAAGGCGCAAGGGTAGACTTCACCACTAAGGTTGCCTTACATACTATCTGTGATCCTATGTCAGTCCTAGAATTGCTTGTGTTCTGTTTCAGCTTTTCTTTAACTATATTGCTAGAATTGCCTGTGTTGTTTCAGCATTTTCTTCAATTCTCTATCAGATCCTTGCTAATGTTACGTCTTTGTATGACATTGTTTATGAAATTGTCCTTGATACTGACTTGTACTAATCTCACACTGTGTAATTGGCCTTGAGTCTTAGTGAGAAAGGCAGTGGGGGGGGGGAGAGAAAGAGAGAGAGGTTTCCAAAGGCAGGGAGAAGAGTTCTGCTCTTCAAAGGCCTTTGCAACAATCTTTAGAGGCAAAGATACCTTGGTACTGCTATCTCCAGTTACAGCATTTAATAAGACACCCAAATGTTCAAAAAGCAATAAAGAGACCCAAAACAGACTTTAAAAACATAATATAAACAAAGGTGCCATGTAAGGTTTGCTCTCAATTATCTACAAAATCCTGCTTAAAGAAGATGCAGTTAAGGTTCCTAAATATCAAAAGACCTGGCAGAATATGTGTTCCATAGATCTGGCAGAAGAACATTGGAATCACATCTGGAAATCATTTTCAAGGAAGGCCTTCCCTATCTGATTGCAAGCATTCAAAGTTTTGACAAACTGGTACCTCAGTCCCCAAAAATTACACTATGCAGATAAATCCAGATCTCTCTTATGCTGGAAGAATTGTAGAAACCCTGGCACGTATGCTCACTGTTGGTGGGCTTGCCCCAAAGTGAAAAAGTTCTGGGAGGAAATTATTTTTAAAAATCATGAAATAACTGGGTGTTCCTTGCCAAATACACCAGAATTATTACTGATAAATGTCTGGGAGAACAGACCTGATTTTGTCATCGCAGAGAGAACTAATAGCTAATAGGAGCAGCAAAAATGGTCATTGCAGCTAAATGGAAAGATTATTGTTCTCCCACTGTTCAAACATGGCATGAAAAACTGTGGGAGTTTTTTACATATGAGAAAATCTCACAAGGTCTGAAACCGTCAGATACAGAGGACTCCTACGCCAAATTCACGCAAAATTGGTCTCCGCTGCTGACTTACCTCAGCAAACACGGCATCTCACCACCTTCCTATGTCCCTCAGGCTCTCACCTCCTTCTAAAATACGTTGGGATCTCACATATGACGGGTGAGCTAAACTCTTCTGATGTTTTTGTAACATATTCTATCTCCAATGTTAGTTTCTTTTAGCACACTGTTATGTTCAATTACGATATTGCATTGATATTCTTGTAATTTGAATTATCTATTGCAATCTCTGTATTATGAATTTTTTAAGAACATCAATAAAGGAATTTGGGGGTGGGGGGAAGGCCTTTGCCTTCCAGGGCATGGCTGCCTCCAACCCCCACCCCACCTCCCCATTCCTACCAAGCCCCTGCCCCAGCAACCTCCTGTGCCTATGCAGTTTCTTACAGCCCAGGAAGGGCAAAAATCTATCACTCCCTGAAATGGCAGCAGGGTGGCCTCTGCACTTGAAGCTCAAGACAGCACTGCAAGGCAGGTATGCCAGATGGCTGTCATTGCTGCAAAGCTACCTCAGGAACCATAACCCAAATAGGGGGAGTTGTGCCTTGAACACTTGGCATAGAAGCGGAAGATGAGTGACAGTCCCAGGGTGGGGTAGGGAGAGGACAATTAACCCCAATGGCAGTCAGGTCATAGCATAAGTTATGGTAAACTGGTGGGAGGATTCAAGGGACATCTAGGCATAGTTTTCAAAGTTCTCCTTTGCATCTTTCTTTCCACCTATCTTCTGCCACTGTGATGTGCCCCAGGGGCCCTCCAGAAACATGTCTGCAAAGCTCCATCCTTGCTGAGAGCTGCTGTGAAGCTTCAGGATGTGTGTGTCATGGAAAGAGGGGCCTGGAGTGGTGCTGGCTCTGCCAAAGATGGTCCTGCCTCTGATCTGAGGAGAGTGGAGAGTGTACTGTTGTGTCATACAGCATTTTCCAGCTGTGTTCCTTGCTGCCTGCTTAACAGCAGGTTTGCAGTGCTGTGATTCTGCAGGAGAACAGCTGCATTCAGTTTGCTGTGTTCAAAGAAAGGAACTTTGAAAAAAAAGAGTTGACTTCTCCACAGGTCATTGTCAAGTTATTAGAATGGGTTGTATCCTCTGATAGCTGCTGTTGAACTGGTGGGACTCAAACCAGAGCTGGTTGGGTCTGATCTTCCACAGGAGGCATTAATAGGGTGCAGGTGACAGTGCTGGAACTATCAGTGCTGGTAAACAGAAGCATGGCCAGACTTCAGCAAAGGAAGGAGCACAAATACAGGTTTGTGTTTGCTTAACAGCTCAGTAGCTGCTTCTCCCCCCTTGCAATGCACACTAGAAAAGCGGTATTGGGCATGGGGCAGGCTTGCAGTGTTCCCTGAAACTCCCCTCCTCTTCCAATCTGCCCCCCCTTCCAGCTTTCCCTCTCCATCTTTACCTTGCATGTCCTGGACGGAGGGTTCTAGCCTGGGTTCAGAATCTGTAAGGGCTGGGGGGAGTCAGGCCCAAAGATCAAGGAGCCAAAGGCTGATGTTTCATGTGAGGAGGACTTGATGGGGGGGGCTGGAATACAGAGAGCCACAAGAGCCTTCCTTCCACAGGCAGTGCATTGAGCTGAGTCGGCTGCCAAAGGGAACTGGCTTGCCTTCAGAAAGTATTGCAGGATTCCATGGACCCCAAGGGAGGGAAATGTTGACTGGAAAATACGAGAGCAGCTTTGTGATGATTGCTGGAGGACTAAAAATGTCTCAGAATGTCCAAAAAGGGAGCTGCACTTTGCTCTAATTTGAGAGCTTTGTGTAGAAAGCCAGAAAGAATAGGCAACAAGCCAATGGGACTTGCAAAGAGGTAGAGGGGCAGTGGAGCATAATAAAAGTTTGTAGCACCTGTAATCAATTGTCCTCCTTGAGTAGTGTGGCAATTCACAGGGCTGGGAGACAGTGGTGTAGTGTGGGTTTGGAGTGCCCAGGGCAAGTCTGGACTCCACACGCACTAGTACAAAGTGTGAGCACACTCTTGGGATTGCACAATGACGTTACTGGAAGTGACGTCATTGTTCAGGGGGTGGGAGTGCTGCAGGACGGCTTCCCCATCAGCGCAGTGGGCAGCCAGGGTGCCATGGGTGACCCCCCATGGATCACAGGCTGTCCTTAGCGCAGTGCCCCCCCCCCAATTATGTGCCCGGGATGACCACCCCTCTTCCCCCCCCCCCACGCTACTCCACTGCTGGGAGATAGAACTTGACATTTATGTCTCCCACCATTTTTATCCAAATGTAAGCAGTGTGAATGTTGACAAAATTGCTTAGTTTATTAGTTTTTTAAAAAAGACGTCCCCTTTCTCCAATGAGGCCAATGTGTTGTGCACTGTCTGCCTCCTTGTATCCTCACAGCAACCCCTTCATAGCAGAGTGGGGATTTTGAATTTGGGCCTTCCTCCTGCTGCACTACACTGGCTTCAATGTGGCTGCTACCAAACCAAGTTTAATCTTATTGTTGGGTATAATGTGTACTTTAGTGGTTAAATTCCATTGGGTAGCCATGTTGGTGTGCAATATATGAACAAGTTTCAAGCCCTGTAGCACCTTAAAGACCAACAAGACTTTCCAGGGTATAAGCTTTCGAGAGTGATAGGGAATTTTTTTTAATAGCACTCTACTGCCAATTATAAATTTCCCTTCTACCGCTTACCCAAATATAATCCAAGACATCAATTACAGTGATATAGAGAAATATGCATTTTATTATTTCCAAATAAAGCACAGGTGCATATTCTCTCTCTAGCTCATATGCATAAAGAACAGTTACATCAGAGAATCTTATATACCTTACCACTAATTGTTTACAGAATAAAAGATCAAAAAGGTTAATACAAACATCTCTTCAGAATTATGTTTCCCAGAATACATGGCATTATGCAATCATGAGTGACAGGTCAGTTATGTCTCACTTATATTACAAACACCTCAAATCCTGGAGCCATACTTTGTTATGAGTTCGAAACAATTCTGGGAAGTAATCACTTCCAACGCTGTAATATTAGCTATGGAATGAAAACAAGAAAAAATGTTTATAGTTGCTGGAACTTTCTCACCAACCTGCAGCCTAATCACTTAGCAGAGAAGGAATTTGCCACTAAACCAAACCTGCCTTCTATCTCCATGTCTTGTTTGAATGAATGCTCACGTATGATTTTAGAAGAGGGGTTCTCAGAAAAAAAAACCCTTAACAAAGCATCAAGCTCCTTACATTAGATATGAGTAGAAATGGAGAACTCTGAGTAGGTTTTCTAAGTGCCCACTAGTAGCAGGCAAACTTCTGGTGGTTTACCCCTCTGCCCACCAATCACTGGGAACAGGCTGCAGCAATAGGCTGCCCTCACTGTGATGAACTCTTTCCATGGGTGCAGCATACACAGACCAAAAGGGGCACCCTGCCAGCAGAGGAGGGGGAGACCAACTCCCCTTCATGGCAGAGTTCCCCCCATGGCTGGTCCCCAGATGGCCCTGGAGATGGAGGCCACTGGGGCCAAAAGGGGCACCCTGCCAGCAGAGGAGGGGGAGACCAGCTCCCCTTCATAGCAAGGTTCTCCCCATGGCTGGTCCCCAGATGGCCCTGGAGATGGAGGCCACTGGGGCCAAAAGGGGCACCCTGCCAGCAGAGGAGGGGGAGACCAGCTCCCCTTCATAGCAGGGTTCCCCCCATGGCTGGTCCCCAGATGGCCCTGGAGATGGAGGCCACTGGGGCCAAAAGGGGCACCCTGCCAGCAGAGGAGGGGGAGACCAGCTCCCCTTCATAGCAGGGTTCCCCCCATGGCTGGTCCCCAGATGGCCCTGGAGATGGAGGCCACTGGGGCCAAAAGGGGCACCCTGCCAGCAGAGGAGGGGGAGACCAGCTCCCCTTCATAGCAGGGTTCCCCCCATGGCTGGTCCCCAGATGGCCCTGGAGATGGAGGCCACTGGGGCCAAAAGGGGCACCCTGCCAGCAGAGGAGGGGGAGACCAGCTCCCCTTCATAGCAGGGTTCCCCCCATGGCTGGTCCCCAGATGGCCCTGGAGATGGAGGCCACTGGGGCCAAAAGGGGCACCCTGCCAGCAGAGGAGGGGGAGACCAGCTCCCCTTCATAGCAGGGTTCCCCCCATGGCTGGTCCCCAGATGGCCCTGGAGATGGAGGCCACTGGGGAGGCACTCTGCCCCTCTGGGAACATGAGGCACAGAGGATTCAGCACAGGCAATCATCATAGACAACCTTTCGGACTTCCGGTTTGGGATTCATGGAGGTCTAACGCAGCTCCATTTGTGGAGCTGACCGGATTGCCGTTTTAACCGGCCGGAGGGGTGAAAATAACCCGCGGCCGACTGCTCTCAGGCGGGGAGCAGGCAAAGAACGCTCAAGACCCTAGGGTGAGTTAGATCTCGGACGAGGGGGGGCTCTACACAAGGAGTCTCCCCCCCGATCCTTGAGGTCCCACCTTGCGACGGGTCGGCTATAATCTCTGCGGCAATTTTGGGGCCAATTCGGCTGGCATAAGACCTACATACCCAAGCTTCGATCGGGGAGGGAAGTCGAGAGGAGAATTTAAGATCGAAACAGCGATTACAACCCGAGAAAGCTGGAGAGAAGGTAAAGATCGCTATCTCTTGAAACGGGACAGATTGACAAAAACAGAGAGGAAAGAAAGTAGACTTTTAAACTGCAACAGACTAGCGAAAAGGAGGTGAAGACTCGGCAGGAGTTGTATTTTAAAAGAGACTAAGTTTAAAGAAGTTATTACAAAAATCGGACTATTGTTTTGAATACCTGTGGTTTTGGAGCTGTGGGAAAAAGACACCATCGCGAGACCTGCTGTGGGAAGACGGGAGACAGGAAGTGCGTAACAACAATAGAGTGGCTGGAGGGAAGCGGCCCTTGCCAAAGGACAGGAAGTGGGGAATCGCCATCTTTGAAAGTGGAAGGGTCGTGGCTTCAGCGGAAGAGGAAGTAGGCCATCTTGGATTATAATAACATAGAGAAACCATAGAGAAAAGACGCCCGACATTTTGGATATAAAAAATTAATTTTGGCAAAGATTGGGACATTTAAAAAAAAAAAGGAAAACGTTTAATTATACGCCACGGAGCTGAGGAAGAGAGCAGATTCGTGGGAGCGAGCTAAAGCAAGCCCCACGATGTCGAAAAAAGAGTGGCAATCGGCAATAGAAAACTTGGACAAAAAACTTATAGACATGATGAAAGAACTTAAGGACACGAAATTGGAGCTTATTAAAGAGGTCAAGGAAGTTACACAGACAGTAAAGTCGGAGCTGTCAGAAGTGAAAAAAGGTGTGGAAACGATTAGCAGTGAATTACAAGGAACGCAGCAGAGAGTTAAAACAGTAGAAGACGCGATGGAGAATTTAATAGACACGCAACAAACAGAGATGAGGCTGGTGAAGGGGAGGATGTCAGTTGCAGAAACTAAACACATGGAGAAGCAGCTTCGTTTTCGTGGTCTGCCAGAAGTGGAAGGGAAGTCAGCGCAAGAACAGATGACTGAGGTGTTGGCTGATTACCTGGGGAAGGAGGAGGAGGAAATGGTGGCTATCCTAGATGTGGCGTATCGTGTGAACTCGAGAATTGCAACCCAGAGGAAACTACCAAGGGATGTGATTGTGCAGTTTACAACTAGAAATATGAAAGAGAGGATTGTGACCAAACAATTTCAAGATCCATTGGAGATTGATGGCAAGACGATTATTATAATGAAGGAACTGCCCAGATCAGTGTTATTGGACAGGAAAAAATATAGAGTGCTAATTCAGACTTTGAAGGACATGAATATCAGATACAGATGGGAGTTACCGGAAGGAGTGTCCTTTGAGTTTGGAGGGGCAAAAAAACGTATCAGATCTGAGCGGGAGATGGAGAGATTTATCAAGGACAATGAAAAAGACTTACCAACAAAACCATGAATATGGAGTGTAAAGTATTATCTTGGAATATAAATGGACTAAACTCACCGAATAAGAGAAAAAATATTTTTCATTGGCTACTAAAACAAAAATGTGATATTGTTTGTTTGCAGGAGACCCACATTAGAAAACAGGATGTAAAATATTTAAAATCTGGAAAATTGGGCAAAGAATTTGTAGCGGCTTCCAACAAGAAAAAAAGAGGAGTGGTGTTGTATATAAAAGAGGAGCTGCAGCCAAAATTTGTTATGAGAGATGTGGAAGCTAGATTTGTAGCAGTGGAATGTAATTGGAACTTAAAGAGAGTGTTGGTAGTCGGACTTTATGCACCTAACGGTGCAAAGGAAAGCTTCTTTGAGGACTTAAGGAAGCACCTAGACGATCTTGTATATGACCAGATAATTCTTGCTGGAGATTTCAATGGAGTGACAGATTTGGAATTAGACAAAAAGACTACAAAAGCACAAAAGAAAAGAGGACTATTGCCAAAGCTTTTTTTTGAGTTGATTCAACAAGAGACTCTCGAAGACGTATGGAGGAGAGAATATCCTAAAACCAAACAGTTTACTTTTTATTCTGCAAGGCATCTTACATTATCAAGAATTGATATGATCTGGGCCTCAAAGGACTTAGCGCTATGGACTAAGGAGGTAGAAATAATGCCGATGGTAGGCTCAGATCACAACCCAATTATGTGGAAATTTGGAAAAAGGAGAAAAAGGAAAGCCTGGAGAATAAATGAGGACCTGTTACAGGAAAGTGAGAATATGGAAACACTGAGAAGAGAGACTAAGTTTTTTATACAATACAACGTGAATAAAGAAGTACCAACCAGTAAAGTTTGGGACGCGTACAAGGCGGTTGTAAGGGGCATACTAATGGACTTAAATGGTAGAGCAAGGAAAAAGAAAGAGGAGAAAAGACAAGAGATTGAGGAGAAAATAAAGGCCAAAGAAGTACAGTTAAAAAAGAGACCAGGGAAAAAGAAAATACATCAGGAAATCAAAATTCTTCAAGAACAGTTAACAGCAATGAGTAACAAAGAATTGGAGTGGAACCTTAAAAGACTGAATCAAAAAGCTTTTGAGGGTGCTAATAAACCTGGGAAATATTTGGCATGGCAATTAAAGAAGAAAAGGGAAAAGAAAATAATAAATAAAATTTGTGAAGAAAACAAAACGTATTTGGAGCAGACTACCATTAGCAGAGCCTTTTATAAATTTTACGCTAAGCTGTATAATAAAAAAGAAGTAAACAAAGAATCAATAGCATCATATTTGGAGAAAACCAAACTTCCAGAGATCTCGGAAGCTTGGAGAAATAAGTTGAACAGTGAAGTAACTGATGAGGAAATAAATATGGCAATACAATCCGCAAATCTAGGAAAGGCGCCAGGGCCAGATGGACTTACGGCTAAATTTTATAAGACAATGGCCAATGAACTGGCACCATTCCTAAAAGAGGTGATGAACGGAGTTTTTAGGGATCAAAGAATTCCAGACACTTGGAGCGAAGCGAATATATCATTGATCCCAAAAGAGGGCCAAGATCTGACTAGCGTGAAAAATTATAGGCCTATATCACTACTCAATAATGACTATAAAATTTTTGCGAAGATATTGGCGGAGAGATTGAAGGGGTGGCTCTCGGAAGTCATAGAGGAGGAACAAGCAGGCTTTTTGCCAGACAGACAAATAAGAGACAACTTAAGGACAGTGATCAATGCTATTGAATACTACGACAAGCGTTGTGACAAAGAGGTTGGTTTCTTCTTTGTAGACGCTGAAAAAGCGTTTGACAATTTAAACTGGGATTTTATGTTTGCCACTATGGAAAAGCTACAACTGGGAGAAAGATTCGTCAGAGCAATCAAGGAAATCTATAGAGACCAGACTGCAGCAATTGTAGTGAATGATGAATTGACCAAAAAATTGACGATTAGTAAAGGAACAAGACAAGGTTGCCCGTTATCTCCATTGTTGTTCATTTTAGTATTGGAGATTCTGATGATACAAATTCGACAAGATGAGGAAATACGAGGAATAAAAATAAAGGACTACTCATATAAGGTCAGAGCATTTGCAGACGACATAATGTTAATTGTAGAAGACCCACTGGAGAACATGCCAAAAGTGATAGGCAAGATCAAGGAGTTTGGAGATTTGGCAGGTTTCTTCATTAACAAAAAGAAGTCAAAGATACTATGCAAAAACATGACTAAGCAGAAACAACAATTGTTAATGGAAACAACGGATTGTGAAGTAACTAGTAAGGTGAAATACTTGGGAGTTGAGCTGACTGCAAAAAATATAGATTTGTTCAAGAATAATTATGAAAAATTATGGACTCAGATAGAGAGAGACTTGATCAAATGGAATAGATTGAACCTGTCATGGTTGGGCAGGATTGCAGCAGTTAAGATGAATGTGTTACCAAGAGTAATGTTTTTGTTACAGACAATACCAATCATCAGAGACTCTAAACAATTTGAAAAATGGCAGAGGAAAATATCAGATTTTGTTTGGGCAGGCAAGAAGCCTCGAGTGAAAGTAAAAGTTTTACAAGATGCAAAGGAGAGAGGCGGAATGCAACTGCCCAATCTGAGACTTTACCATGATGCAATCTGCCTAGTTTGGCTAAAAGAGTGGATGACATTAAAGAATAAGAAACTATTAGCCCTAGAGGGATATAAAAAAATTTTTGGATGGCACGCATACCTATGGCATGACAAAGTAAAGGTCAACTCGATGTTCCTGCATCATTTTGTAAGGAGAAGTCTATTTACAATCTGGAAGAAGTATAGAACTTACTTACAAGAAGGAACCCCCTTGTGGGTGGTTCCATATGAGGTGATAGATCCGAGAGCTGTGGATAATGAACAACAATGTTTAACGTATAAAGAAATAACTAAGATTGAAGTATCTAAACTTAGAATAAAGACGCAAGAGGAACTATCACCTAACTATGATTGGTTTCAGTATAGACAGATTAGAGACTTATACAACTCAGACTTTGCAAAAGGGGGCATACGAACAGAGAACTCGGAACTAGAGCAGACCCTTCTTAAAGAAGACAAGAAAAGAATATCCAAGGTATACCAAGTATTGCTGAAATGGTATACTGAGGATGAGATAGTTAAAACACAGATGGTGAAATGGGCTATAAATTTCAATAAAGAAATAACAATGGAGGCATGGGAATACTTGTGGAAAACTACAATGAAGACAACGACATGTATTAATATTAAAGAGAACATTTTCAAAATGATCTATCGTTGGTACATGACACCAAAGAAGATTGCGCTAGGGAATTTGAATACTTCTAATAAATGCTGGAAATGTAAGAAACATGAGGGCTCCCTCTATCATATGTGGTGGTCGTGTGAGGTAGCTAGGCAGTTCTGGGGGGAAATAATAAGAGAAATGAGTGAAATTTTACAGTTTCAAATAAATAAGAACCCAGAACTCCTGCTGCTAAACTTGGGAATGGAGGGAATTCCAGCCCATCATAGGACGTTGATTTTTTATATGACTGCAGCAGCTAGACTTTTGTATGCGCAGAAATGGAAAGTACAAGAAGTACCAACTATTGAAGATTGGATCTACAAATTGCTGTATATGGCTGAAATGGACAAGATGACAAGAAAACTGAGAGATCTGGACTCAGGGCAGTTCAACACAGACTGGGAGAAGCTGAAACAATACCTGGAGAAGAAATGGGAGGTGGGAGGAAAACTGTGGCAGTTTGAGAACTACTGAAATATAATAAAAGTATAAAAGAGAGGGGTGACTTTACCGGGGGAGGAAGAGAAATGTGAATTTATAAGCAGTTAGATTAATTGATTGAGATATATATAGATATGTATAGGTCAACTGATAGAGAATAATTAATGACAAGGTTTAAACATGAGGATTGACTAACTAACAATATTTTCTTTCTTTGACAAGATTTATATGCACCAAACTGAATGTATAGAAGAGTTAAATTGATTGAGTATCTGAGGAGTTATATAGAATTACCATAAAAAGTTGAAATGAGTAATATATAGAGAACAAATCAAATTGTTTGATTTAAATGTGGGAAATTTTTATGGTTTATGATATATAGGTTTATATAGAATTATTCAAAACTGGAAAATGGGATAAATTGTTTATCTAAAGACGTATAGTTTGGGTGTATAATAATTAAAGGAGTTAATGATGCACTGCTTAATATAATGGAGAATGTATATCTGTTTTAGACAGAGGAATTTAATAGAAGTAAGGGAAAAGGGACAGAGGGTGGGAAAGCTGTTGGAAGTCAACAAAAGGGGGGGAAAGGGAGGGGGTTAGAAACGAAAAATTAGGGGAAAATTGATTGTAATGTAAAAATAAAAATGTTCTAACCCAATAAAAAATTTTTCAAAAAAAAAAAAAAATCATAGACAACCTTTCAGAGCCCTGCAAGTTGTGTACCGCCTGCCTTCTAAGCTCAGAGGCTCCTCATGACGAGTGTGCAAAGCAAGCAACATGGTCAGCCCTCATTGCACCTGCTCCCCTGAAGACTGAACAGCTGGTCTTCCTGAAAGTCAACTTGCCGCTTTTCAGTTTCCCAGCTCTGGACTTTCAGAGTGAGTGAAGTGAGCACAACTTGTGCCTGCACCCTCTCTCAGTCTCTGTTGGGGAGGTAGAGAAAAGCTCTCTTCCCAAATCTTAAAACTTAGGCCAAAACCCAACTGGACAGTTTATCCAATTGGCATACTGTATGAAATCCACACTTACACTTGGAATCTGCCCTCCACCAGAAGACACACACACACCAGCCCAGCCAGAAGCATCATTAGACCCAATGAAGAAAATTGAGGAAAGTGGCACCAAAATGTTGTTCTGGAACAGGAAGATTCAGAGAGATGTTAGGGAAAGTAGAGACGACACTGCCAATGTTTTAAAACAGTCAGGAACCAAACCCACAGACACTTCCAAAATGAAGCTAGTGAATGCTGTTGTGTTGTTCTTGTGTACTGTCAACTTTCTTCTTTACAGAGGTGGGAACGAACAGGACCAGTGATGAAGGGCAGTTGCTACAGCTCCAGCTCTCTCAACAACGCTTGTCTGGGCCAGTGAGTGACACTCTAGGCTGTGCAGACTGCAGAGAGAGGAGAACTTGGGTCATGCAAAATTACCCCTCCTTCTTGCTTTCTGAGCGTAAGGACTTCTGCGGGAGAGGAATCTTATCTACCAATTTACTGCCTTTGTGTGTTCCTGCCTGCCATTGCCAGGTGACTGGCTGTGCTTGTGCCAAGTTGATGGTTCTGCTGCCATGCAGTTTATGGGTTGGTTCTGTTCTGTTACTGCATTGGCCCTGGGTTTTGCTTACCTTCTGAGTAAAAAAGAGAAGGGAGGCTCCTCCAACCTAGTCAGTCAAACACAAAGGGTGGAAAACCACACATGGAGGGAAAACGAGTCAGTACAATAGATATTTACTCTGTATAAACGTACTATGCTCAATAACCATGCTTAACATAAAGTGACAAATCTCTTATGATTTCTTATGTTGATGAAACATTGTTTTTGAGTGCAGTAAGAGCTTTATGTATGTAATTGTATGTTATTGCCCCTGGGGAAGTCATCTGACGAAACCTCAGGTTTCTGTTGCCGGCCCTGCTTGTTGGACAGGCAGGTAGTGTCTTCTTGACAGCCCGACTTGATTGGCACCACCGAAAAGGAAAAATACAAGAAAAACGCAAGAGAACTGTCTTAATTAACTTACCTCCTGCTGTGGGAACTTACCATTTCGATGTCTTCCCCAGTCTTGATTCTTCTACTGCACCTGTTGGGTTATAAAGAATGTGTGGTTGTTTTGGAAACAGTTGATATTGCACAGAATAATGGTGGTTTACATTGTATAGTGGCTGTACATGCACTTTATACTATATGTCTGTTCATCTTCGGAATTTCAGCAAGTGGAATGTTCTTTAGTCATGTGCAGGGCTTTTTTTCAGCGGAAACGCGGTGGAACGGAGTTCCGGAACCTCTTGAAAATGGTCACATGGCTGGTGGCCCCGCCCCCTGATCTCCAGACAGAGGGAAGTTGAGATGGCCCTCCGCATCATGCGGCGCGGAGGGCAATCACAACTCCCCTCTGTCTGGAGATCAGGGGGCGGGGCCACCAGCCATGTGACTATGTTCTCCAAGGGCAACCCACTGAGTTCCACCACCTCTTTTCCCAGAAAAAAAGCTCTGGTCATGTGTAAATGTGTCCGCTGTGTTCATGAACACTTATGAATATTGTAAAATAGCACTTTGTCACTTTATGTTAAGCATGGTTATTGAGCATAGTACGTTTATATAGAGTAAATTGAACCTTGATAATTTCTATTATACTGACTCGTTTTCCCTCCGTGGGGCAGGCTATGGATGATAGGATATGGTAGACAGGTCTCTGTACCATTGCAACAAGAAGTCCAAGCTCCTGGTTAAATGGTTTTATTCATAATTCCAATCATTTCCATATATATGTCCATAGAATCACTCAGAGGCAAGAAAGCATCTAAGCAGTACACATTTCTTTGACAGGAATGGAAACTTGACGAAAATACAACTCTAAGAGTTGAGCCAGCAAGGCCATAGCTGTGGAATATAAGGAAGGCCCTACTGGATGAGACCAAAGGCCCATCAAACCACACAGCCTGTTTCCAACAGCAGGCAGTAGGGTTGCCAGCCTCCAGGTAGTGGCTGGAGATCTCCCAGAATTACAACTGGTCTCCAGGCCAGAGAAATCAGTTCACCTGGAGAAAATGGCTACTTTGGGGGGTGGACTCTGGAATTATGCCATACCAAGGTCCTTTCCCTCCCCAAACCCCACTTTCTCCAGGTTTCACTCCCCAGATCTCCAGGAATTTCCCAACTTGGAGCTGGCAACCCTAGCAGGAAGCCATATGCCTTTGGAAAGCCCAAAAGCAGGGGGCTCCCCTGTTGATTGTCCTCAGGATCTCACAAGCCCTGTGTGGCAGCTCACCTTGGCAAGTGATTCAGGGAACGAGGATCCCGGCTGAGAAGCACAGGGCAGCAGAGTACATCAGGGACAGACTTCAGGGAATGGCCACTGCAGGAAGGCAGGGCCAGATCTAGGGTTGCTGGCGCCCAGGGCAACCCTAGTCTGATTGCACACGCACTGTCCTGGCGCGGCGTGATGACGTCATTTCGGTGATGTCACCACGCAGGGCAGTGTGGCGAAGGCAGCGTGCAGGGCTGGAAAGCCGCCAGCGCCATTCACCTCCCCGCAGGCGAATGGTGCAGGCGGGCTCGCAGCCCCCCGCACTGCCTTTTGCCTGCCCTGCGGGACAGGGGGCAGCCAGCTTGCCACGCACGCCCTGTCCTGCAGGGCAGGCAAAAGGCAGAGCGGGGGGCTGCGGGGCTGCCTATGCCATTCGCCTGCCCCACAGGACAAGCAAATGGTGTGGGTGGCCGCACTGCCTTTTGCCTGCCCTGCAGGACAGGGGGCGTGTGGCAAACTGGCCGCCCCCTGTCCTGCGGGGCAGGCGAAAGGCAGCGCGGGGGGCTGCGAGGCTGCCTGTGCTGCCACCTGCGTGCTTCCAGCAGCTGGCAGCTGCTCCCAGCGCGCCCTCCCTGGCAGCGCCGGGGGCAGACTACCCCCCTGCCCCCCTCAATCTGGCCCTGCAGGAAGGGCAGAGGGATGGGGGAGGAGAAGCACCAGGACGCCGTGGATGGGGCGGGGTCGAGGCGGAAGTTTCAAAAGGGAGGCTGGGAGGCAGAAAGGGGGGGACAGTAGTGAGGAGAGAGGGAGAGAGCGAGGTGCATAGTGCAGGAGGAAAGCAGACAAGCGGAGGAGGAAAAAGGCAAGGGACTCCAGTGAGGGCTGGGAGCTGGCACCCAGCCAGAAGAGGCCTGCCTCCCCCGGAACAGAGCCGAAGGGCAGGGTGAGCTCAGAACCTCCAGGCTAGACAGGGAGCCAGCAGCTTCGCCACCCAGGGCCCAGGGAATCCCCACCACCCCTTCCCCTCACAGACGGCATACAAGAGAACTCTTTCCTCACGGAGCACGGCCAATTTGGTGAAGGGAACACACCCAGGTGAGGCCGGTGAGGAGCAATCAGAGACACCGGCAGCGCAAGCCAGAGCATCCTGCTTCTGAGGCCTGGGGGAAATCATCACACCATGTTAGCAGATTACAGTGAATGCACATATAATCCGCGACAGTGTACATTTGATTGTTCCTTGTACGAGCATTGAGTAATGCTGTTGTGGTGAGAGATGCATTGTGCTGTACTGGTTAGTGTGTTGCACTAGCATCTGGGAAACCCAGGTTCAAGTCCTCACTCTGTCATGGAAGCTTGCGGGGTGACCTTGGGCCAGTCACATGCTCTCAGCCTAACCTACCTCACAGGGTTGTTGTAAAGATAAAATGGAAAAGAATTATGTAGCTGCTTTGGGTCTACATTGTGGAAAAAGCAGGGTATAAATGAACCAAATTAAGTTAAATGTTACAGTCAAGGCACGAGCAGCTATATATGTGATACAAACACCACATTTATCTAAATGCTAGTCCCCAATTTCATTTCTAAACTGAATGTGTGTTGGCACTTTCTTACAAACAAATGTACACCTGTACAGGCAGGATGTGTGTGCATTGACTATAACATGTGAACAGGGCTACAGACTATCTTTGAACCTGGACGTTTCATTCAGATATCCTGGCTACTAAGCACGGATTGTGAAAAAGTTGTAGGCGAACCATCAGGGGTTAGTTGCAGACATGAATCGATTAATGCTTCCAGGCCTGTGAGAAAGCTTGTTGAAGTTGATCTCCTGGTAACTACATGACCTCATGCAGGGGTTGTGAGGATTTCCTGTTGTACATCTGTCTGTTTACTCCACACAGCTCTTAGAGAATTAATTTCCTAGGCAAAAAGCCAGAGTGGGTGTCAGCAGCATGTGATTTGAGCAACTGCAGCTTAACTGCTGATTCCATCTTATCAGTTTGTTTGTTTTTGGTGGACTTTTCTCACCCGTCACCTTGGCCCAATTACTCTGTCCTGCTTGGTTCATCATAAGGGCATCTCCAAGGTAAACAAATGATGTCAGCACCAGATGGCTGTCGGCCCTTCCTTGGGCCAAAGGCTCTCAGTGGGCCTTCCCGTCCCCATTATGCCCTTAGACATGTGAAAGAAATGGCCAGGCCCTTGAGAATGTACAGAATACTTTCACTTACTGCTACATAAACACAGCCAGCCTCAACATAGCTAGATTAAGAGAAGGAGCTTCCAGGACAAATTTCACTCACCACAAACAACACTTGCACACATTTGGATAAAAAGGATTCCATATGGAAATGTGGCACCAACTTTTCATTAGGAAGATGAAAAGAGTTCTTTTACAGTTCCAACAATGTGGCTCACTCCTTTAAAGAACTTGCATAAGGTAGCAGGAGCATTCAACCCTGTATGTATAAGAATCAAATGTAAGGCAGTAATTATTTCCATATGGAGTAGATTCGTCCAGTAGCAAAGAAATTCAGGAATAAAATTAAGGAGGCCATTGAGAGGATATGAAATTCTGCTTAGCTTTACCTGTATTTTTGTTAACTTATACAAAGGGCAAAAAGAACATAATGATTGTAAATTAATCTTGTATATTGTAACAGCTGCAAAAGTAAATTATGCAAAACATGGGAGATTAATGTTTCTTCTGTCAGTAGCCAAATGGGAAAATGGATTCCAGGAATATGCTACCCTGTCAAAACTGACAAATTATATCTGATTGGAAGCAGGAAGGCAAAGATGTAGCACTTCTGTTCTGAACTAGAGAGTGTCCTTGTAAATATTAACAAGTCTCCATGTGCAACTCCTATATTCAGAGATCCAGAGGAGTTAGCCATGTTAGTCTGTAATTGCAAAATAGTAAAGAGTTCAGTAACACGTTTAAGACTAACCAACTGTATTGTAGCATAAGCTTTCGAGAACCACAGCTCTTTGTCAGATGCATCGTTCTCAAAAGCTTACAATAAAGTTGGTTAGTCTGAAAGGTGCTACTGGACTCTTTACTATCCTATATTCAGTTTATTGTAAAATGCGTTTGGTATATCCCAGGTGCTTCCAGAGCGGAAGCACCTGGGCGGAGGCAAGAGCACATGGTGGAGAGCTGCTGCTAGAAGGTAAGGGGTTGTTGTCTTTCTGGCTTTTGCCCTTTGCCTTTCCTAGCTACTGTGTGAGAAGCTGAGGGTGAGTGGGCTCTGTGTAGCTTGCTAGAGAGAGTGGTTCTGGTTAAGTTCTGTGTGGGGCTGTTGGGGGCTGAGTGAATCGCTGTTGTTTGCTGCTGGTTGCTGTTGCTCTTGGTTACAAGCCCCGCCCCCTAGTGTCCTTTTGAAACAAAAGGCTCCTAGCCAGAGGGCGAGAGCTAAAGGGCTCTTGGCCTGTGGCTCTTAGCCTGGGATCTGCCAGGGGGACCTGAAACTCTGCTGGTATACTGGTTCTGCTGGTACTCTAGGTATATATTTGGAAGGCAATCATGTCTACTGAAGCCCCCTTCGCAGTCGCCTGCACGGAGTGTGCCATGTTTGTTTTCCTCCCAGAAGAGAAGACAGAGTTCACTTGCCAGAAGTGTAAGCTGGTCAGAGTTTTGGAAGAAAAGGTTCAGAGCCTGGAGGCAAGGATCACCACCCTTCAGGAGATCAAGGAGGGAGAGGATTTTATTGACAACAGCCTGGGGGCTCCGCACAGCCAAGAAGAGGAAAGTCGAGGAGGAGGAGAAAGAGTCGATCTCCCTTCTGAGCCTCCTCTCAGATCTACGGTACAAACCCGAAGACGTCAACGAAGAAGATGCTCTGGTCCACTTGAGCTCAAGAATCATTTTGAAGTGCTAGAGATGGTGATGGAGATGAGAGTGGAAGGAGAACCGCAAAGATCTGGAATAGGGTGTGCAGAAGACATGGAGCCACAAGGAAGTGGAAAAAAACGGAAGGTGGTAGTCATCGGGGACTCCTTGCTCAGGGGTATGGAACGCCATGTCTCGGGGCCAGATCCCCTATTCCGAGAGATGTGTTGCTTGCCAGGGGCCAGAATTCAGGATATTACCGACCGGCTGCCGAAACTCATCAAGCCTGCTGATAAGTACTCGTTTGTGCTGATTCATGTGGGAACGAACGACACGGCTGCGAATACTGTTGCAAGAATTAAAGAGGATTATGAAGCTCTTGGAAGGCAGTTGAAGACATTGGGGGCTCAGGTGGCATTCTCTTCTATCCTTCCAGTCACAGGAAGAGGAACACTCAGGGAGCGGACTATACTTGAGGTGAATCGTTGGCTGAGATGGTGGTGCTGGCAGGAGCGCTTTGGGTCCTGGGACCATGGGATAGGTTTTCTTAGAGAAGGCCTTCTAGCACATGATGGGCTTCACCTCGCAAGGGCAGGGAAGAAAACGTTTGGAACGAAACTGGAGAACTTCATCAGGAGAGCTTTAAACTGATGCCGCAAGGGGAAGGGGATGATCGACATGGTGATTTCAATGACAAAGTGAAAACAGTGGGGACCCACCTGGGTAGGACAGGTCAAACAAAGGTACAAGGCTACAAGTGTCTATATACCAATGCCCAAAGTATGGGCAATAAGAAAGAAGAGCTTGAGCTTCTATTGCAAACAGAGGACTACGATATAGAAGGAACTACTGAGACTTGGTGGGATGATTGCCATGACTGGAATGTGCTAGTGGATGGGTATGAGTTGTTCAAGAAAAAACGTAAGGGTAGAAGAGGAGGTGGAGTGGCGTTATATATGAGGAGAGGGCTTGATTGTCAAGAAGTTACGGAGAATGGGGCGGACAGCCCGGTGGAAAGCATATGGGTAGAAATAAGGGGAGGAAGGACAAAGGGTATTATTGTTGGAGTCTGCTACACACCACCTGACCAGTGAGAAGAAATGGATGCGGCCCTCTTTGAACAGATTGATAGAGTATCCAGACATCAGAACCTTGTAATTATGGGTGACTTCAACTTCCTCGATGTGTGCTGGGAGACAGGCTCAGCAAAGCGTCATGAATCACGCAATTTCCTGACCTGCCTGGCCGATAACTTCCTTTTTCAAAAGGTGGAGGAAGCTACAAGGGGCTCAGCCATACTAGACTCGATATTAACCAACAGGGAAGAATTGGTAGATGAGATGAAGGTGGTGGGGACCTTAGGGGGAAGTGGCCATGTCCTCCTTGAATTCCAGTTGCTGTGGGGGGCCAAGGAGTTTCATAGCCAGACTCGTAGGTTAGATTTCCGTAGGGCCAACTTCGATGAACTCAGAGGCTTGATGAGAGTCATTCCGTGGGGGAGTGTGCTAGAAGGGAAAGGAGCGAGTGAAGGGTAGGCCCTTCTCAAACACGAGCTTTTGCAAGCTCAAGCCCTCACTATCCCAGGAAGACGGAAACATGGTAAGGGCTCCAAGAAACCAATGTGGATGTACTGAGAGCTCCAGAATAAGCTAAGGGAGAAAAAGGAAATGTTCAGGAAATGGAGAGAAGGACAGACCTCTAAAGAGGAGTATATGAGGGTTACTAGGTACTGCAGATCAGCCATCAGAGAGGCCAAAGCTCAGTACGAGCTGGGTCTGGCCAGGAGGGCTCGCTACAGTAAGAAAAACTTCTACAGATACGTGAGAAGCAAACGCAAGGTAAAAGAGGCAATTGGACCGCTGTTGGGAGTAGATGGAGAAACTCTGATGCAGGACAGAGAAAAAGCAGACAGGCTTAATGACTTTTTTGCCTCTGTTTTCTCCCTGAAGAACTCAGGCACATCTAGAGATAGTAGAAAATGTGGCAGGACACCTGAGTGGCTAATTGACATTGACAGAGAGGTTGTGGAGAGACATCTGGCTGCACTGGATGAATACAAATCTCCTGGGCCGGATGGGGTGCACCCAAGAGTGCTGAAAGAACTTTCTAGAGAACTTGCAGAACCCCTGTCCATCATCCTCAAGGCCTCCTGGAAGACTGGGGATGTGCCACAAGATTGGAGAAGAGCGAATGTTATCTCAATCTTTAAGAAAGGGAAGAAGGATGACCTGGGAAACTACAGGCCGGTCAGTCTGACCTCTGTTGCTGGGAAGATATTAGAACAGATTTTAAAGAGATCAATCTGTAAGCATCTGAAGGACCACTGAGAGCCAAACTACAAGTGACGTCTTACACAGGTTGGACACTAGTCGGCTTCCCTCAAGTTTTGATGGGAAATGGAGGCATCCTGGTCTTGCAGCTGTAATGGAGAGCCAAGCTGTAAAACCAGGATGCCTACATTTCCCATCAAAACTTGAGGGAAGCTGACAAGTGTCCAACCTGTGTAAGGCGTCACTTGTAGTTTGGCTCTCAGTGATCCGGGGAAGTCAGCATGGTTTTGTTCCTAACAGATCTTGCCAGACCAACCTGGTTTCCTTCTTTGATTGAGTGACCAGCTTACTGGATCGGGGGAACTCTGTTGACGTGATTTATCTGAATTTCAGTAAAGCTTTTGATAAGGTCCCCCATGACATTCTGATGGGCAAACTGGACGACTGTGGAGTGGACTATAGGACAGTTCAGTGGATAGGGAACTGGTTGGAGGACCGCACTCAAAGAGTGGTGGTCAACGGCATTTCATCAGATTGGAGGGAGGTGTCCAGTGGGGTGCCGCAGGGCTCAGTTTTGGGCCCGGTACTTTTCAATATTTTTATCAATGATCTGGATGAAGGAGTGGAAGGGCTGCTCATTAAATTTGCTGATGATACCAAATTGGGAGGAGTAGCAAACACCCAAGAAGATAGAATTAAAATTCAACAAGACCTGGAGAAGTGGGCAGCTGTGAATAGGATGCAAGTCAACAAAGACAAGTGCACAGTATTACATCTGGGCCAAAAAAATAGGAAGTACAAATACTGGAGGGGGGATACACTTCTGGGCAGTAGTATATGTGAAAGGGATCTTGGGGTAAGAGTGGACTGTAAACTGAATATGAGCAGTCAGTGTGATGCGGTGACAAAAAAGGCTAATTCAATCTTGGGTTGTATCAAAGGGGCCATAGCGTCGAAATTGCAGGAGGTCATAGCCCCTCTCTATACTGCCTTGGTCAGGCCACACCTGGAGTACTGTGTGCAGTTCTGGAGGCCTCACTTCAAAAAGGATGTGGATAAAATCGAGAGGGTGCAGAGGAGAGCGACGAGGATGATCAGGGGTCTGGAGACTGAGCCCTACAAGGAAAGGCTGAGGGCCTTGGGAATGTTTAGTTTGGAGAAGAGGAGGTTGAGGGGGGACATGATTGCTCTCTTTAAATATTTGAAAGGCTGTCATTTGGAGGAGGGCAAAGAGCTGTTCCAGTTGGCAGCAGAGGGTAGGACCCGAAGCAATGGGCTTAAATTACATGCACAAAGGTACTGGCTGGATATTAGGAAAAACTTTTTCACAGTCAGAGTAGTTCAAAAGTAGAATCAGCTGCCTAGGGAGGTGGTGAGCTCCCCCTCACTGGCAGTTTTCAAGAGGAGGCTGGATGAATACTTGTCAGAGATGCTTTAGGCTGATCCTGCACTGGGCAGGGGGTTGGACTAGATGGTCTGTATGGCCCCTTCCAACTCTATGATTCTATTATATCCATATCATGTATATTTATTTTATAAATGCAATAATGTGCATAAGAGAGGTGGTGTTTGTACCTTTTCCCAAAAATGTAATCTATTGTTTTATCTTTCTTCCATCTTTCTTCTTCTTTTCTACTCCACCATTCTTGCTGAATATCTGAGCAAATCTAATGTTGAGGACCAGATTATAGACACTCTAAATGGACAAACTTCCAAACACAGGGAATTCAATTGTGATTTTCAGGACATGACACTCTTCTTCTTCTTCAGAATAACACCAAAAGTTAAAACCAACTCGAATGAACAACCATCAGCAGTCAGAAACAAAAAGGGTGCCAGACATGCCTCTGTCAGCTCCTGCCACCCATTGCATCCTGCTGAGAATGCTGCTACTGTGGCGTCCCAACTGTTAGGCCCGCTGGGAAATGTAGTTTCTTGGTGATCCTGAGCCCCTAGTGCTGAACCAAGGATCCCTATGTGAGATTGTGCAGCTTGCATGTGAGCAACCTGCCTATATGGCTGTCTGTACCTAGAAGAAAGGTGTCCTTACCCTCAGCCATGAGTCTTGACCCCCCCCTCCCAGCCCCTTGAGACCTTCTCCCATCACCTTTCCCCAACGCTTATCTAATGATGTCAGGAGTGTAATGGTCCAACGTCTAAATGACCTCAGAAATAATGCCAATTATTTCTTTTTTAAATAAAAAAAACAAGTCCACTCCAAAACAATATCATCACCATAGTTCTTCCAACATGTTGCTGCATTTTGACAAAAATTAGCAACACACACTCGACAAGTTCTTGTCCTTGGAAAAAATCAAGAACACAAATCTAATGCAGCATCTTCAAGCCTCTTTGAATGGCTGTCCACTAGTACAATAACATGCTTTGCAGTCTGATTGTGATATGGTTTCATTATGTCAAGGGCTAACTTCTGTAACAAATAGTCCACTGCAATCTGAGGGACATTGGCAATCTTCTGTGATTTCTTTTTACTGGCAAATACTACAGAATTTCTGATTAACTCTACCATGTGTCTGCCTGTTTCTGGTCCCCAAAGGTCTCTTTGCAGCCCCCTTTTGGCTAGATGCCAATGGCAAGACTTTCACAGGACAAGGGAAATTAATGAGTTGGACCCAGTGGAAGAGTTCATGGAAGGACTTGGTGTAGCGGCTCTTTCCCCATCTTCTCCAAGCAGTTTGAAATGCCTCTCTGAGGATCTGGAGATAAACAAAATGCACTCAGAATGACATGCCACAGTGATGAGTCAGTCAAGTAAAATTGGCCCATTCTTCAAACTAAGCCTTGCCTCACTGGAGAAGGGAGGAGGGGCTTCACCTTTTTTTCCCTGGTTGCTGTAGAGCCTCACTGTGATGTATTCTGAGTATCTCACAATCCTCAGGCAGGCTGCTTGGGAAAGAGACACTCTACCAACTCTTTCCACAGGAACCCAACTTTTCTGCAGGCTTGATGGAACAACAAGCTGTGAGTTGTCAAAAACCATTCATGTGCCATAGATAGTTCATACAATACTTCTTGCTTCTCTATTTATAACACTGCAAAAATGGCCTTTTCCACCCCTTCAGTGAAAACTCTGATTCATTTTCTGGCCCTCTCTCACTGGGCCTATTGCAGTTTCCTGCTCTCTGGTCTTCTGCTGTTTCATTTCAGCCCCCTCACCTCTATCCTGCCCTCTGCAACCAAAATCCAGAGCCGGATCTATGGAGGGGAGGGGGATTGCCTGCCCCTGGCGTCGAAGAGGGGATGGCAGGCATGGCTGTTGGCTGAGAGTGCACACTGCAGAGCTGGCAGCAGCAGTGTTGGCGGCTGAGCAGGAGGGCTGGGAGGCCACCCACTTGCCGTCCTGGCCACCTGCCATGCCGACAGCTGCTCCTGACCCTTAGCTGATGTGCTGGGCTGGGAGCGCATGCTGGTGGTGGCAGCGCAAGCAACTGAGCGGGCGGCCTCTCAGCCCTCCCGCTCTGTGGCACCGTGCTGCCGCTGCTGCCAGCACATACTCCCGGCCGGGCACAGCAGCTGCGGGCCAGGCATGGCAGGCAGCTGGGGCAGTGCACGGGGCAACAGAGTGGGAGGGCTGGGAGGCCACTCGCATGCTGCCCTAGCTGCCTGCTACGCCAATGGAGCGGCTAGCTCGCAGCGGTGTGCCCTGTGTAATGACATCACATGCAGTGATGTCATCGCGCAGTCCAGGTGTGCACGCACGCACAAGTGCTCAGAAGGGGGGGCAACAGCCCTGGAGCTGCACCCAGGTGCCAGTGATTCTCGCTACAGCCCTGCTAAAATCATCTTTTCTTGACCATGTTAGTTAATCTAGCTAAATTGTGAAGTCAGGAAAGCAGAGAATCATGTGTGATGAGACACTCTTCAAGCCAGTATATTGCAGCAGATTAAACTTAATTGCATTAAAGCTAATTCACATTCACTTGCATTTTTGCAGTCGCAGAAGAAACACACAATCTTCATCTAAATAACAATGTTTCTTATTGCAAGTGGTCAGCTAATCCGGCTGCACATGAGTGGAGGTATGAGTGTACATCTTGGCACGCTTGCACAGGAGAGTTCTACAAAAGTGTCTTGCTTCTTGCAAGACCAGCAGGATAGAGAGAATTGTCAGGATGTCAATTCTCTAGCCAGAGTATTGCCATATTAGCTTGTGTTATAATCAGTAGTTGTCTAGTTTCCTCCCTCCAGGCCCAGGTGTCGACCAGGCCACTCATATCCATGGGAGCGAAGAGCCTTATCTATCCAGTCCAGCCAACGACCTTGATGTTCTCGTCTTCTCATGCCTTTGCAAACAGGACTAGGGGGGAGGCTGGGAATGGGTGTTTGAAGTGTTGTAACTTTCCTTTTACATGCCATTCTCAACAAAGCTCTCGTTCAGCCAAGGCCTCATCAGCCTTTGGAGTATGGACACCTGTATCCTGAGCATAGTCTTTCAATAAACCTTTTGGAATCGAGAAACCTTGTGCTTCTTGCAAGAGGGGGGGAGACGAACTCTGGATAACTGGGATTCCATAGTCTGACAAGGATAAAGGACATAAGGAAGAAAGAAAGAAAGAAAGAAAGAAAGAAAGAAAGAAAGAAAGAAAGAAAGAAAGAAAGAAAGAAAGAAAGAAAGAAAGAAAGAAAGAAAGAAAGAAAGAAAGAAAGAAAGAAAGAAAGAAAGGAGACCGGAAGCTTCCATATCAGACAAAGATGCATCACACAAATAAACTATCTGCTTCTAATGTAAAGGGAAACACAGCACTCCCCTGAGTATACGCACTTCTATTCCAACAATTTTGACACTTCTTGGCTTCCAGTTTCCCTGGGCTGAGCACAATCACCAGGTCCCCTGGGGACCAAACTAGGGTGGGTGGGTGCTTACTGTGGGCGCTCCTGCATCCACCTCTTGCAGCAGAAAATGATGTCATTTCCAGCATGACACAGAAGCTCCAAATCACGCTGGGGGCCAATTCTCTAAAAATCAGCCCCAAACTTAGTGTTTGGGGATGATATTTATAAAATCAGTCCCCAACATGACCCAGTGCTTCTACATCGTGCTAGAAATGATGTCATTTTCCAGCACAATGGATGGTCACATGCACGCTTTCATGCATGCCTCTGTCCATTCCAGCTGCCTCTTCCCTCCAACCAGCCAGGTGAGTGGTGGAGGTGAGCAAAGGCTGGCGGAGGCTGGGGGGGGGGCAGGTGGTCCCCCACTACAGCGGGCAGAAACTGCCAAGGCTGAGAGAAGCATCCTCAACAGGTGTATGATTATTAATGACTGCCAGTTCAAGGAAAGATGGGCAGGCAATTAAAATTATCTTGAGGTGTGTGCGTGCACGTACACAGAGCGTACTGATAAATTAAGACGGCATTCTGCAGACATAGGTCTAGGTTTCTGCTACTGGAAGTTCTCCATCCCCCAAATCCTTCCACACCCCAGCATTCCACCTCACCTGTAGTTTGCTTTGTTCCATGCTGGCATTCATTATGAGGTAAACTTTCTGACCCAAGCTGGACTGTTATATATAATGTCCCATTTTTCCTACACCTTGGGCCAAAATTCACCTTTCTGGGTAGCCTGTTATTTGGAAGGGATGCAATACTCCACCTTCCATTTTTAGGCACAGTTATATACTTGACTTTGCAAACTGTTAAGCAATCAGAATGTTATGGAGTACATATGCACCAAATTTCAAGTTCTTAGGCAGCCTGTAAACCACATAACCATTTTGGGTACATTGAGTTCCCTGTTTTGAGAAAGAGGTATAAAAGTGAACATGTCTGGATTTTTCTAATAATCAGTGTGTCTTGCACTATGTGCTTCGAATTTCAGGACTCTAGCCCACTAGGTACTACCAAACATGTCGATCCTCATGGGAGTGAGAACCAAATAATTCAGATCTCCTACAGTTTATTACAAAGCTAAGGAAACACAATACAATCCTTCTACTCAGTGTGTTTGCTCATTTTCACAACTTTAGGATATTAGTGCAAGTGCTTTTCTCTGTGTGTCTCGGTGTGTCTGTGTTTTAAATAAAAACTTGTGGATTGAATGTTAGTGAAGGGTTGGATTTGAGCTTAATACTGCAGATACCTACTGAGGAAATGGTTACAATTTCAAAGAAATGCTGAGAAGTGGGTACAGACCTCAACTGGCAGGAGAACAGTAAGGAACTTGGCAGAGAACGAAGATGGAGGAAAGCCATCTAAGCAAACAACCGCACCAGAGAGATGCCCAAGAACCTGAGGCACAGGGGCCCAGTAAACTGAGTATAAAGGGAACATAAAAAGAGCAGCAGAAGGAGGGGGGATTCAGATCTCGGCTGTGGTGCTGTGAGAGAGGCTGTAACTCTTCCTTCCCTGCTGTTTTCCCAATCTCAGTTACCTCCTCCCCCTCACGCTGTGTGCCGGAATGCAGGCGGGGAGTCTGCCCCAAGCTTCTCTAAGAGTCCAGAGTATAACCAAGCCGACCAGGGAGCAAGCAGGGAGCGTAGTCCAGGGAGCCGAATTCAAAGGTCAGAGCCAAGAGAGCAGTCAGAGCAGAGCTGGGTCGCAGTAGAACCGGGCAGGTCTGTGCGCAGGTGCGTCTGCAATGAGGGAAAGGGCGTCCCGGCTTAAGAGCAATCACCTCCAGGGCAGTGCTGCATCCTGCCAGGACTCAAGGTCACTATGCCGCTGTTTGCATGCCTGAAGCCTCGCACTCCGTCTCCTTTCCTGTACAACAAGACGCTGCCGCCCCCTACGCTGCCTTTCAGGCTCAGGGGAGCTGGGTGGGGATGTTGCCCTGGTCTCAGCTGCTGGTGCAGGTAAGGGAACAGCCTCTGTCCCTGAGTCTGCCCTGGATTCCCCAGCCTGCTCGGGCAAGGGCTCCTGCCGTTCCCCTCCCTGCTGGTCTTCCAAGCAGCTGACTCTGGAGGGGCTTGGCATACTCTCTCCCCCGTCATCCTCCCTGAGGTCTTCATCCTCAGAGCCCACAGCACGCTGCTATTTGTCCCATGGGAGAAACATAAAAGTACCTGCATTTCCCACCCCCAAGAGCAAATAACTTTGGGGGCCAACAGGGCTTTTTTCCAGCCAGAACGTGGTGGACTGGCATTCCGGCACCTCTGACAAATGGTCATATGGCCGGTGACCATTAAACTTTAAAATCCCCCCTTGCTCCAGTTGACTGGCACCAGTCAGCTGGAGCAAGAGGGGAGTTTAAATCACCAGTGTGGAGGGCAATTTAAACTCCCCCCCCTTGCAGGAGTGCTGCCAGGGGTGGCTGCGCCCTGTGTGATGTCACTTCCTGGAAGTGACGTTATCGTGTGATCCCTGGAGCGCACGCGCACGTATGGTACCCAGTGAGTTCCACCACCTCTTTTCCCAGAAAAAAAGCCCTGGGGGCCAGGATCATGTTGAGCCCAGCAGCCTGCAGTGCCGGCAGCACCGAAGGTCTGCTTGGCTCAGACCTGGGCTGTGGCAAACAGTGGGTGAGCCTACACCTGTTGGCACAGCTGAGGCTCAGGTCTGAAATGAGCGGACCGTGAGTTTGGCTCAGTTTCCTGCAGGGCTTCCTAAATGTCCCAGTCCCTTCCTGACGAGGGAAAGACTGAAGCCTCCACCCCTGTCCTTCTTCTTCACGTCCAAACAGGCACAACTTTTGCTGTTATGGAATAGTTATCCCTGACCTCAGCAACACCTCCTCAAATGGAACATGGTTTACCATCATCAAGAGGCCAATGTGTGTTAGACTGAAACACTCTTGGGAAATATCCAAGCAGCCCCAGCTAGAAGCATGCTGCGTTGTGGCGTGGGAACCCTGTTCAGGGCAAAGGCCACACTTTCTTCCGGACTTCCTCTTCCATCTCAAACTCTTGGAGCAGGGTTGAAATTGATTCTGGGAAATTTTCTTTGCAAGATTTCTTCCTTTCTGTTTTCCTTGCTGCCTGTTTAGTTTGCTTTTTCTCCTATCTGCTTTTCCACTTGACTATTTTAGCTGAGACTTCCATTTCATAAATCTTGATTAAACAGCCTGATTAAAAATTCTAAAACTTCTCTCTTCAACTGTTTTATTGTCTCCTATGAGCAGCAGTGGCAACAGGGTTTTCGGTGCTCACAGCTGTGCATGCACATATGCACCGGCCTGTGTGATGATGTCACGTGTGACATCATCAGGGGTGCGCACGTGCCGCCAGCCTGATCACTGAGGTGGGTGGCTGGGACAGCGCACGGGTGGCCTCCGAGCTCTCCCGCTCGGTTGCCCTGCACCGTCGCAGACACCTGCCTGTGGCTGCTGCACCCGGCCGGGGGTGTGTGCTGGCGGTGGCGGTGGCGCAGGGTGGGAGGGCTAGGAGGCTGCAGCTCCATGGGGCGCGCTCCCGCCCCCCCCACACCTCCTATGGCACCCCCTCTGGCACCCTGCGCCCTGAGGCCACCGGCTACCTGGCCTCAGTGGGCACGCCGGCCCTGCCTATGAGTATGTCCCATGCCTTGGCCTCCCCCTCCTACTGCTTTTGGGTCCTGCCAAGATATTTTCTGGGAGTTGAGAGGAAGGGGAATGGAACAGACTGTTTTGGGGGTGAACCTACTACCATCTGCCTGGAAGTGAAATCCCATATCACTCCTTTCCCCTGCTTTTAAGGAGCTCTCAGTATCATGAGCGGACATGTCAACCAATCTGCACCTCTGTCTCAGACCTATTTGTGTATTTAGCAACCAACACACCTTATACTAAAGAATTGGGCAACTCCAGTTTAATAGGCATCTAAACAAAAATGTGAGTTACAAAATAAAGCCCTAGGAGAAGGAAGAGAAGGTAAAAATAACTTTAGCAACAGCAGACCTTAAAATTTTGACTTGCCTTTTTCATAGAAAACGTTTTATCTAAGTAAAAGGTATACAAGCCCTAACCTGGATAGCCCAGGCTAGCCCAATCTTGTTTGTTTTCAGAAGGTAAGCAGGGCTGGCCCTGCTTAGTTCTTGGATGGGAGACCGCCAAGGAAGGCCAGGGTCACTATTCAGAGGCAGGAAATGGGAAACCACTTCTAAATGTCTCTTGCCTCGAAAATCCTACAGGATCACCATAAGCAGGCCATAAGAGCAAAATCACATTTATCTTGAGTGGGAAAGGAAGCAGCAGAGACTGCAAGCAAAATGCAAATCCTGGCACTGGGTGTTAAGTCCTGATTTGCTAACAACAAATGTTTCAAAACTGTTTCAGGTACACAGCTTCCATTGTTATCCAAAACCATTAAAAAAGAGTTGAGGGAGGCAAGACCCTTCCCAAGAGAAGGGGATCAGAGGAAGAGGCACCTGGTTCCACTTTTACCTAGATGGAGTAATTGTTCCCATACACTTTCTCTCCCATGGATTGTGCCTCCTCTGGGTATTGCTTTCCCACAGAAAGAGGTCTGGGCTCACTCAGGGCTGCAGCAATAGGCAGCCAGCAGGAAGCAAAGAATTCCCTTGCTGACCAGATAAAATAGACAGCAAGGCACAATAAGGTTTCAATTGATCTCCAGACTACAGAGATCAGTTCCTCTGGAGAAAATGGCTGCTTTGCAGGTTGGACTCTATGGAATTATATTCCACTGAGTCTCTTCCCCTCCCTAAACCCTCTTCCCCCAGGATCTACCCACAAGTCTCCAGGTATTTCCCAACCTAGTGTTGTCAACCCTATCTATGTCCTTAGTTGAGCCAATGCAAAGGCTTCTTACTGCCTCCCATGGCAATAAAAAGAGTTATGTTGTTTTTATCCCTCTCCTTTTTTGACACTGACAAACTTGACACTGAGAGATCTCTGTCTTTCGGTGCGACACCTCTGAAGATGCCAATCACAGCTGCTGGTGAAACATCAGGAACTACAATGCCAAGACCATGGCGATACAGCCCGGAAAATCCAGAACAACCATTGTTATCACAGCGTCTGTGACTAATTGGCGGCTTCACTGAGAGAGTATGCAAAACTGTTCCACAGGGATCTAACTACATGTGCCTGCTGAAGAAGTGATCCATTCACGAAACGGGCTAATACTACATACGCTGGCAAATCCCGTACTGTGGCTGATGAGGTGGCTGAATTTGCTGACTTGGCGTTGGACCCCTTCAGCTCTTCACAGCCTCTTCTCTTCAATTGCAGCTTGATGTTATTGGACATTTTCACCCTTTAAATGTTTTTGCTGTGGACGGTATCCCTTGTAAACCGTTCCATGGCTGCCTAATTGAATGGTAGTGCCAGTGTGCACCCTTGTATATTTGTTGCCTGTAGGTTGTATAATTCTTAGGAGGTGCCTGCGTTCATCCCCCCTTTACTGTTTTGTGTCAGTGAGCACTTTTGTGATGTATTTACTGGGATGGTTGTTGTAATACATCTTGATTACTTCAGTATTTGGATTATTATAACTATATTTTTGATAATTGGAGTGTTCTTAATGTGTATTCATTGAGTTTTCACTTCACAGCCCTGTTTTGTCTGTTATTTTGCTTGTGCCTGCACCGGGGTGGTCCCTATTTTTGCTTTCTGCACTTTGTTAGTAGTGGCAAAAACATATATTGCTTCAAGATGGAAATTACACATCACCAAACCTAAATACCTGGTTTAATAAAATCTGGGAACAATTAATAATGGAAAAAATAACTGATAGACTCTATCTTATGTCAAACCCCTCTGCAACAACAGATTTCTATGCAACATGGAAACCTTTTCTAGATTTTCTTTCAGAGAATGATTTATTGGTAACAAGTCTTCCTTACCAAGCAATTGTCAATCTGGAAATTTAGAAATTTAGTTTTTACAGTAATCTTTAGGCAATCTGATTATGAAGTTCCTTATGACAATTGTGTTTTCTTTGCTTGTTTTGGTTTTTTATGTATGAAAGATAAAAGAAACATGTATTTGATTGCTGTATGTTTAACTGTTTGAAAATAACAATAAAAAATGAAAAAAAATGAGAAGAATGCTTCACCAGGAAAAAAAAATACTCAAATGGGATTTTACTTGTAGGTATTGCTTGCCTTCCAGCCACTACAGAAAATTACTGAGTTTGCTTCAATTAATTTTTTATGTAGTGCAACACCTTAAATTAATCTTTAGCTTTATACAGGCAACCACAATTCCCACCCACCCTCCTTACATGGGGTCTGAGAGATTCATCTCCTGCTAGAGAGGCATCTGATGAACTGCAACCAGCCTCACAAAGACTTCTGGAAAACTTGCACACTGTTCTGTGATATTTTCCTTGGTCCTAGTAAAAGTCAAGACAAGAGACACACATTTTACGATCTTTGTCTTTTCTACACAGCAGTTAAAAAAATTCTGCCTCCACAGTATCTGGTTACTCCTTTCTTTGTTTTTAGGATTGACCTGAAAGTTCTCCAAGCAGGCTTTTTATCTCAAAAGTAGAGATTTAATAGAGGCCTATTCACACCCCCACCCCACCCCACCCTGAATGCCCCTTTTAATGGCTGCTTTTGATTATTCACAACCACTTTCTCCCCTTTCATCTGCTGTTGCTGTGTGACTATTTTTCTTTTGGTTTCATTTTTCAGGAGACCAGGGCTACATGGGGATCCCATACTGAACATGATCACCTCCCAACGATGACCAATCATATCTCAAAATAAGCAAGTGTAGTTGTATTGCTTTTAAGTGTATGTGTGTGTGTGTCTTTAAATGCTTGGGGTGGTACAGATGAAGAGTGGGAGTGAAAGAGAGGGATGAGTGAGGGAGATGATTGGTTGATGACTGCGAGTGTGGGCGGAGTGAACTGCAGTTTTTTGTTACTGAATGGAGAGGGAACATTCAGTCTGAGCCAAGCAGGCAAGCTGTGTGCAGCCTGAGAGAAAGTTTAGGTATATCTGTGTGACTGAGCCTATGTAAAGAAACTGTAAGAACAGAGAACTATTTTTTAAACCATCAAGCTTAAGTACTAGTGTGAAACCAATACGCTTCTTGTAAAAATAGAAGTTTATTTTGTTTGTTTTTTCCCCATCCCAGAGTATATGTTATTCCTATATCCCATCCCTATCCTCAGGGCTACATAATCCGACAAAGGAACCTGATGCTTGGGCACATTATTACAGGGGAAATTTAAATGAACTACCTTGGAATATAATTCCTGGTGGTAGCAATGTACCCAATGTCAGACTGTGGCTAGATAATGTCCTTCCTACAGGTTCTCCTTTACAAGCAAACAAGAGTCCATTGTTTGAATAAGGAAACTTTACTGCAGAAATAGTTCATTATAGTCCACTGTCCTGAATAGGAGATTCAGGATGGTACAAGAGCATTGTTACCAATGAAGGGCAAAGCATGAGGTACAAAGTAACAGTTCCCAGCTGAACCAGCCTCCCCCCACAGTTCTCAAAACAACATCTTTCAGACTTGGGAAGCTGGACTCTCTCAAGGCCAATCTTGGGTGGAACGTTGTTAGACAAAACAATCTCTTTTGGTGAGAAGTCTGCTTGGGAACTTGTGCACCTGTGGAGAAAGCACTTAGACACTAGAAGCATTAGAAAATGGAGTCAGTACAACTCATATACACACTGAACCTGACATTCTGCCCCCCTTAAAATAAATCCCCCCCAGGTTTATATGGATAGCGAGTATGAAAAGCTTTGGTTAGTCTAGGAGCATGAACATGTACAGAATTCACCCACTCATCGAACCCAGAGTCAAAGTCCTTCCATCTGATGAGGTAAAACAACAGATTGCGCTTAATTTTAGAGTCCAAGATTTGTTGCACCTCGTAGTGTATTTGGTCATCTATCAAGGTTGGAATGGGTGGAGCTTTGACGTGCCATGTATCATCTGTTGGGGCCTTTTTCAACAGGCTGACATGGAAGGTGTCATGGACATGGCGTAGATTTTTGGGTAAATTTACAGCAACAGTCACTTTATTGATTACTTTTCGCACCGTAAAAGGTCCGAGGAACTTTAATGCCAGTTTGCGGCTGACTTGGGCTAGCTTTAGATTCTTGGTGGATATATAAACATGGTCTCCAGGTTGCAAATCCCATTCGGCCGCACGATGGCGATCTGCGTATTTTTTGTAATCCTGTTTGGCTTTCTCTAGGTGTTTTTTAATGAGAGTCCATTGTTGAGCTGCCTCCCCCCACCATGAAGACACGTCTGGCGAAGTCGGGGAAAGGGAAGGGGGAGCGTCTAGCGGAAAAGGGTTGAAGTGGGCCCCATACACAACCTTGAAAGGGGCTTCTCCTGTAGAGGCATGTACACTGTTGTTGTATGAGAACTCTGCTAGAGGGAGGAGGTCCACCCAGTTATCTTGTTGGAAGTTGATGTAGCAACGAAGGAATTGCTCTAAGAGTTGATTAGTTTTTTCCGACTGCCCGTCAGTTTGTGGGTGGTGGCTTGAACTGATTCCTTGCTCAATATTTAACATCTGTAAAAGCTCCCGCCAGAAGTTGGCAACGAATTGTCCGCCGCAATCCGAAATTACCTTGGACGGAAAAGAATGTAATTTTACAATGTGTTTTAAGAATAGATCTGCCAGTTTTCGAGCGGTGGGTATAGTGGTACATGGAATGAAATGGGCTTGCTTGGAAAACAGATCCACTGCCACTAAAATGCAGTTATGTCCCTTGGATACTGGTAAATCAGTGATAAAGTCCATAGATATCGTTTCCCAAGGTTTGCTGGGTGTTTCCAAGGGTTGCAACAGACCCGGAGGTTTTCCCTTGCGGGTCTTGGCGCTGAGGCAAATGGGACAGGAGGCTACATATTGGGAAATGTCTTTGCGCATGCCCGGCCACCAGAACTGCCGTTGTATTAAATGTAGCATTTTCAAGTACCCATAGTGTCCTGCGGTGGGGGCATCATGACACCGCTGTAAAACCTCCTTCCGTAGACTGTCAGGTACATAAAACTTATTCCCTGATAACCAATCCCCCTGCGGAGATTGACTCAGTTTGGATTTGGGCATTTTATCCCCCTCCTTTTCCACCTCAGCCTTAAGTTTCGATTTCCATTCTTGGCCGTGCGAAAGGGGCTGGATTGCGCGGCTGCGTGTGGTTACCACGCCTCCCAATTGCGTAGGTGAGAAGACTGTATCTATAGTCTCCTCCCGTTTGCTCTTATGTTGGGGCATGCGCGATAGGGCGTCTGCAAGAAAGTTAGTTTTGCCCGGGAGGTAGTTCAAAGTGAAATTGAATTTGGAGAAAAATTCTGCCCACCGTAATTGCTTGGCATTTAATCGCCGGGGACTTCGGAGGGCCTCCAAATTTTAATGATCTGTCCAAACTTCGAATGGGTGGCGTGCCCCCTCTAACCAATGCCGCCAGTTCGTAAGGGCTGCTTTTACTGCAAAGGCTTCCTTCTCCCATACATTCCAATTTCTTTCCGCCTCAGAAAATTTTCTCGATAGGAATGCACAAGGTCGAAGCTTCCCTTCCTCCCCCTTCTGCAATAACACTCCTCCAATCGCAGTATCGCTGGCGTCGACCTGCACTATGAAGGGGTAATTTTCATCGGGGTGGCGGAGAATGGGTTCTGTTACGAATTGCATTTTTAAGCGTTCAAAGGCTGTTTGGCAATCAGGTGTCCACAGTAATTTTGAGGAGGGCTTTTTCGCTTGGTCCCCTTTATCTTTGGTTTTTAACAGTTCCGTCAGGGGAAGCGTGATCTGTGCGAAATTTGCAATGAATTCCCGGTAAAAGTTGGCAAATCCCAAGAAAGATTGCAGTTCTTTACGGGTAGTGGGAGTTTGCCATTCTTGGATCGCCTGTATTTTGGCTGGATCCATTTTTAAGCCATCTTGGGATATACAATAACCCAGGTAAGTGAGTTCAGTTTTATGGAATTCGTATTTGGATAATTTAATAGGCAATTTGTTATTCATTAGAGTTGCCAGGACTTTTTTGACCAGTTGAACATGGTCCTCCTCCGATTCTGAATAAATCAACACATCATCAAGATACACCACCACTCCTTTGTACAGAAATTCATGCAGTACTTCATTTATCATGGACATGAATACAGATGGGGCTCCAGTTAATCCAAAAGGCATAACTAAGTATTCATATTGTCCGAGGGGCGTATTAAACGCGGTTTTCCACTCGTCCCCAGCTTTGATACGAACATGGAAGTAAGCATCTTTCAAATCTAATTTTGTAAAGATCTTACCTTGAGCCACGACGTTGAGAAGATCTCGGACGAGCGGGATGGGGTAAGCGTTGTTGGTCGATACAGCGTTCAGCCCCCTAAAGTCCGTGCATAGCCGGAGCCCTCCATCTTTTTTCTTTACGAAAAGTACTGGTGCCGCATGGGGACTATTGGCTGGACGGATGAACCCCCTCTGGAGATTGGTGTCAATGAATTTTCTGAGTTCCTCCCTTTCATGGAGATTCATAGGGTAGAGTCGGCCTTTTGGTAGTGAGGCTCCCGGTAAAATCTCCACTGCACAATCGGTCCGTCTGTGCGGGGGTAGGGTATCGGCCTCCTCTTCGGAGAAAGTCGGTAAGTAAGACCAATAATGTTCGGGTATTTGACTTATTTCCTCCTGTGTAAGGAGAGCTGTCTCGGTGGGGGTCGGATTGGTACCCCAATTTTGATTCCACCGATGGTTTTCGCAGTTGGCGTGGCTGAAGGTGACGCTTCCTTCTGCCCAATTTATGTAGGGGTTGTGATCGCATAGCCACTTACTGCCCAGAATTAACGGGTATTTGGCTGTGGTGCTAATGACAAAGGATCTTTTTTCCCAGTGTTGACCCATGCCCGTCACCACCGGGATTGTTTCCGTGGTGACGGGGTTCATATTGGTGCCATCCATTTGCTCGAAAATGACTGGGTTCTGTAATTCCCGCACTGGCAATACTAATCCGTTGACCAGGGCTGGGGCAATGATGTCTCTAGAGCAGCCGGAGTCGATTAGGGCTTGTACCCGGATATGCGTCTTTCTTTCAGGGTTTAACAAAGTCACTGGTATGAACAATATGGACCCTTGTGGCCGGTCCCTTGTTGGGACGGACCGAGAGTGGATCTGCCGCTTGGGCCCCTTCACGACAGATCCATTTCGTTTCCCGACTGGGGGCTTTCTGGATTCTCCTCGCCATTTAAGGCAGTAGGGTCGTATTCCATGAGTTCTTCCGCCTCTAACCCTCTGTCTGGGGCATTTCGTTGGGAAGTGCCGCGACCCCTACCCAATCTGGGAGCTGGTGTTGGGTGTTGCAGTGTGGGAAATGGAGCAGGGGTTGGACGCCGTAATTGGAGCAGGGGTCTTTGCACAGGCCGGTATGGACATTGTGCTGCAAAGTGACCAGCTTGTCCACATTGCAAGCACAAACCTTGTTGCCATCTAGCATCTCTCGCTCCTCGGGTAGCATATCCCGTGCCTCGTCCTCCCTTCTGCAAGGTTAGGGGTCGTCTTTGTCCCAATTGTTGTTGTTATTCAACTAACCGGACTTCTAATATGCGATTTTCAACTTCACAGGTTAGTTGAATCCATCCTAACAGCGTAGGAGGATTGTCTTGCATGAGAGCCCTGTCCAGGAGTTTCGGGTTTAGCCCTTGTTTGAATAGTATTATTTTGGTGGACTCCTCGCACCTAGGGCATTTAGCAGCCAGTTGTCGGAATTTTGTAACATAGTCTCTGGCCAACATGCTGCCTTGCTTAATAGCTTGCAATTCTGTTCTGGCTCTGGTCTCTTCTAAGGGGTCTTCATATTGAGCCCTTATAGCATCCACCAACCCTTGTAAGGTATTGAGTTCTGGGGCCCCAACATTGTATAGTCCTACATACCAATCTGCCGCTCTGCCCTGAAGCCGTGAACCAAGATGTTCGATCTGGCTGGCCTCACTTCCGAAGAGATGTCCCCATCGATTGAAGAACTGCACCACTTGTACCAGGAAAAATCCCAACTTGGAGGGGTCTCCATCAAAAGTGGCTTCCAGTTTTACCCAGCCCATTGGAAGGTCTTGCCTTGGGGCTGGTGTGGGGTAATAGTCCGTTGGAATGGTTAGTTGGGTCTGCGGCGTGATAGGAGGCTGCTGGGGGGGTGGGGGTAGTTGGGGCCAGGGCTGTGGCTGTGGCAACGGTTGACCGGGACCCCCCGGCTGCGGCGGCAGATGCGGGGCTGGTTGCATTGGTGGTGGTCTTATCGGTTGGGTTGGTGGCGGTATCACCGGTTGAGCTGGCGGCGGCCGTACCGGTTGGGTTGGGGGTGGCCGAACAGGTTGGGCCGGAATTGGTCGCTGGGGTGCGGGTCGGAACGGTCGAAGTGGGGGAGGCCTTACCGGTTGATCAGGTGGTGGCAACACCGGTTGAGCTGGAGGCAACCTTACCGGCTGTTGTGGTGGTATTTGTTGAGGTCGGAGCGGAAGGGGCTGCTGCGGCGAGGGCCTGATAGGTGCTGGGCCGCGTGGGCTTGCCCCTCCCGGCGTCGTCAATCTCGGGCTCGGAAGTAGTCCCCGGGGTACGATCTGCAATGGTTGACCCCCCCTGGGGGTTGTTGCACGGGGGTAGTTGCGGGCGTTTGGTGTGGTGTCTCCCCCCTTGGAGGAGCTGGAGGCTCTTCGAGCTGATCCTGTTGGATGGCTATCGGAGAAGTTGGAGGGGGTATTACCGGAGACTCCGTCGGGCAGCTCGGTTCATCTCCGTTCCCTCCTGGGACCTCTACTGGAGCATCCCCGGGATCTGGATTTTTGTCCGTTTTAGGGATCTCCGTTGGCATCTCTCCAGGGCAGGGATCCCCCTCTTCCTCCGATTCTGATGTATCGTCAGGGCACAGGCTATCGGAGCAGGAATCCCCTTCACCTCCTGTCCCTGGGTTGATCTTGGGCGGCGGCTGCAACGGGGCGGGCTCCCTCGGGTTAGAAATAACGCTTTGTGGGGTAGCTATTTGTACAGCCATTTCTTCGGGTGATGGTCTCTCTCCCGCCACCATTAATGAGAGTAGATGTATGGCATGAGCTAGGCTTTCTTCCATATCGACTAACCTAGCTTCTAGTAATTGAATTCTACTTGGACCCGGTTGGTCCGTCGTAGAGTCCCCAGCGGCGGCGGCCACCGGGGTATTCGGCCTCCAAGGTGGAGGGTCTCCCTGATCGCCTTGCGATCTCGCTGCTAGAATTCCTTTGGCCAGTCCTGTAACTGCCGAAATGCCGGAATCCACAGCCAGGGTACGATTTTGCATCTGTACCCAACTTTGTTCGGAAATCTCTGGTTGCTCCGTCCACGGAGTGAGTTCCGAATAGTCCCAACTTAGGACGCCGCGGCGGGACGTTTCCCATTCAATCTGTTCGGTCGTCCTGTTCCAAAATAACCATGGTTGGCTACTGTCCAGTTCAGGGACTGTTTCTAGGCTTCGGCGCCCGTCCATGGGTAACGGATGGGGCACCCCACTGGCCCTGCGCTCTCTCGTTTCTCGGGGTCGGGCTCCCCACTCCGAGGGCGTGGGTACCGAGAACAACGGGATGGTGATGGCCGTTGGCTTTTCACCCTCACTGCCGAGATCGATGAGAGGAGGGGTGGTAGTTGAAGCACTGTTCCCTGCCAGTGCAGGGTCTTGAGGTCGTAACTGTTGATCGCCGGGAGAAGCATACGGATCAAACAAAGGATCCCTGTCCGGGACTGCTTTGGATTCCAATGGGCCCGGCTTAGACATGATTGGTAACAAAATGTCAGACTGTGGCTAGATAATGTCCTTCCTACAGGTTCTCCTTTACAAGCAAACAAGAGTCCATTGTTTGAATAAGGAAACTTTACTGCAGAAATAGTTCATTATAGTCCACTGTCCTGAATAGGAGATTCAGGATGGTACAAGAGCATTGTTACCAATGAAGTGCAAAGCATGAGGTACAAAGTAACAGTTCTCAGCTGAACCAGCCTCCCCCCACAGTTCTCAAAACGACATCTTCCAGACTTGGGAAGCTGGACTCTCTCAAGGCCAATCTTGGGTGGAACGTTGTTAGACAAAACAATCTCTTTTGGTGAGAAGTCTGCTTGGGAACTTGTGCACCTGTGGAGAAAGCACTTAGACACTAGAAGCATTAGAAAATGGAGTCAGTACAGCTCATATACACACTGAACCTGACACCCAGAGTGTGTAAGAAGAAGGTTAAAGGCAAAATCTAACTGAAAAAGAAAAGAAGTCATAACGCTGGTGTAGTAGTTAAAGTATCAGACTAGAATCTGAGTGTTCAAATCCCGGTTTTGATACAGAAGAATGCTGTGTGGCCTTGGGCCCAGTCATACCTTCTCAGCCTAGCCTACCTCACAGGGTTGTTGTGAGGATTAAATGGAGGAGAGGAGAATGATGAAGCTGCTTTGAGTCACCACTGGGGAGAAAGACAGACAGACAGACACAGACAGGCAAACTCATTTGCAGTAATAATAATGCAGTTTATCTATGTCACATGGGTAATCCTAGCACACCAGAGATCACAAAAGGGACATTTGCACTCAATGCTGAAAGCTGAAGCCTCTCTCAATGCTGACAAAGATTTTTGCAAAATATTTCCCTTCACTTTGGCTCAGCTGTGCTGTGTATGTTTTCCCCCTTTCTCTCCCATTTATATTATTTCTTTTATTAAGAAACCAAAAAGAAAGTGGTTGTGTCTCTGACTGTTATGCAGCCCACCTTAAATTAGGCATGACTCATTCCTGGGATCTGACTTGTCCGCTGAAGTCTTGTGGATCTTAAGGATATTTTCCCAGCAAATCAGAGCTCAAAGCACTGATCAGAGATTTGCAGCTAAGAGCTAAAATCTGGACCCCGTCAAGACAGATGCTGTTTGGCAGTGCCTGGGACAGCTCAGCAGCCATGGAGGTGCCTGTCCCCTCACATCTGGGGAGCTTTCTGGTTGTAATCAAAAGCACAGCCTGTCCTCCCGTTTCAGTCAGCTTTGCAAAATGACCTGGTACAGATTCTTTTCTGAGTGAAGGAAAACGCAGACCATTGGAAAGGCAGCCTTCTAGCAATCTATTATCACAACTGCCTATGGCCCACACAATTCTCCAGCCATCAAGCATAAATGCCTTTTTGGCTTACCCAGAGATTCAGGAGAAACACGAGACTCTAATAGACACATTCCAGAAATTCAGTCTTAAATTCATTTGACTAAAATGGAAAATATTTTTAATGTATTTTTTTAAGAGGAAAAATTGGGTCTGGCAGCTCCCAGGTTTACAAGAATGGAAAGGTTAAAAAAACCCTTCTGCTTACCAGCACAAGATCTGGGGGCAGCCACCAGTTTAAGTAATGTGACAAACTGATGAATGAAAGGCATCCCAACCGCTCTGACCCATGCGGTCCCCACTGCTCAGTCAACACAACTCTTAAAGAACTGCACTTGTTATCAGTTTGCTTCCAGGTCCAAGAGGTCCTGTAGACATCAGAATCAAAGCCATCACTCCTCATGAGTCAGAGTGGCCACATATCCCTTTGGGCAGGTCTTTGAAGCCTGGGCTTGCAGAGCCGCAGGGAGGGGAGGGAGTTGGGAACACCTCAGCCAGATGAAGACAACCTACGGCTGTGCAGCTGCCTCTCCCACTGGCCAGAATGGCGGGCTGAAGGACCCTCGGCCCTGTGTAAGCCCAGAACTAGGCCCAGCTCAAGACGGTCTGCAGTCCCCAGAAAACCTGGCTACACACTGGTGCATTTCAACACATCTGGAGTAAAAAACAGACGCCACTTGGGTTCAGTCAGTATCATACAGTGTGGAATGTGGGAAGCCCAAGCCGAATCAGCTCCGATCAACTCAAATGTTGAGAAGTGCCGGATTAATGGTGCACAGAAAAAGCCCCTGTCAATCATCACTTCCTTGAAAGTCTACTAAGTTGCATCTTTCTTTAAACTGTTTTTGTTTGTCCTTTTTAAAAAAATGTCAGCTGCTTCGAGTCCTGAGTGTGGGAGAAAAGGAAGGTAAGAACATCTAAACAAACTAAACAACTGGTTCTCCAAGAGCAGCACTCGATTTTTCCTCTTTTGGCCACTTACCAGAGGGTTTGGGGAATAGAAGAAAGAAGCTGTTTTGTGTTGTTTTTTAAATTGCCAGTTAAGTAGTTAATTAGCTGGTTATTTTGTGCACTCAGGCGTGGGGCAAACGTGTGGACTAAAAGGGAGGGAAGCCTGTGGAAACGATTCCTGCGTGTGTGTGTAGGAATTCCGCGGAGCAGAGCAGGCCTCGCAGTCGCCCCTGCTCACCCCCTGCTGCCTCACACAGACAGGCTGCTGTGAAGAGAGACCCACCGGCTTCAGCTAAGCCACCCCACCCACCCCACTTGCAGTTTAGCCGCTAGGGCTGCCAACTCACAAGTTGAGAAATCCCTGGAGATCTGGGGTTGGGATCTGGGAAGGACGGGATCTGGGGATGAGAGTTACTTCTGCAGTGTATGATGCCATAGAGTATAATGCCACCCTCCAAAGCAGCCATTTACTCCAGGGGAACTGATCTTTGTAGTCCAGAGATCAGTTGTAAAACCAGATCTCCAGGCCCCACCTGGATATTGGCAACCCTAGCAGCAGCCAGGCACCCAACTCCCAAGGCAGCCAAGTCACTTAGATGCGATGCTAGGCTGTGAACAGCCTACCCCTTTGTCCGTATTTCGGCGTGATCCATGGCTCTGAACCACCACAGTTCTTCATTTCAGGTCAGGTGGGTGAGCTCAAATCATTTCCCAGCAGTATGTAGCAGTAAGGGAAGCAAGCCAGGCTCAGTGCTGTGTAGTGCAAGTGGACGGCAGAGGGGAAGCCTTCAGCAGAGGCGACCAGTCTAGAAGGGATCGGGGGGAGAAGAACTTCGTGCAAGTGTGACTGTGGAGGGGGTGACGAAAAAGAGGAGGTGTGGAGTTGAAAGAATTCCTGCAACCATGTGGGGAGTAGGCCTACACATCGGGATGAGAGAGAAAGCATTAATACATAGGTGTCTGGGGGAGTGGAGGGGATCTCTGGCATGTACCTTACTGTAATAAAAAATATTCCAAAGCAAAACTATTGAGCAGTGCTTGTGTGTGGGAAGGGAGAGCTACGTTGATCTGTTCCTTAAAGGGACAGAAGTGGTCCTCGGTGTGCAGTATTCAACACATTCAAAGGCCTTTTCTGTATCCATAAACAAGATTGCTCATTCATGTCTTGATTTATTGGTCAGGCATTGTATCAATTGTGTTTTATATTTGTAAACATCTTTCTATTATTTTCAGAACTTGTTTGGTCTCATTTAATATAATTGCTAAATAATTTATTCGGTCTTTTTGCAATTACACAAGTCTAAATCTTAAAATTGAGATGCATTCCCCATTGCAGCAGCCCAGTTAGTGTTATTGGAGTGGAGTATAATCTGCAAAAGTTGATGTCCTTATATAAAAAACACTTTTGTAAGAATATTGGGTGAATCCCCAGCCTAATTTATTCTGGGGTATGAATTATGTGATCTTGAGAAGAGGGTGTAATCTCTTTTTGTCAGGCTGAAAAGCCTCCAGGGTCTGTCCAGTGACTTTTAGGCAGTATCTGCTAAAGAAAAGAGGCACTTGGGGAGTATAGCACCCACTCCACAAACATGTACTCTGTCCATATAATCAAAGCAGCAGAAAGATGGAAAGCTCCTAGCAGGGCCTAATATTGGAGGGACAACAGTTCTGTCTTAGGATGCAAAAGCCACAGGTTCAGTCCTAGGCCGTTTCCACATGGCTTACCTGAAGCCGGGCCATGCCGCAACGTTGCGGATTGTGCTGGGGAAAACACGAAATATCGCGTTTTCTTGCGCGAGTTTTGCAAGATGTCGCTCCCCTGCTCCCACCCTTCTCTGCCTGCCTCCACTCACCTGGCTGGCAGGGGGGAAAGGCAGGGGAACAGGCCTCCTGGGTGAGCTTCGAGTGTGGCACAACATCACTCCCGGGAGTAATGTCATCATGCAGGGCCTGGGAGCACTCCTGCACCGGGCCAATTTGGGCCCCAAACCACCCAGTGTGAAGCACGGGAGCACTCCCCGTATCATGTCTGTGCCCCATCCATGCCATTACTTAATGCTGACCTATTGTTTGCTGACCTGTTGTTTCTGAACCAGTTTCATGCTATAACTTGATGTCACATTGCCAATGCTATAACTGTTTCCTTTCACAGGCTTATTGAAGCTCCAGGTGCCTTATCTAAAGGACTGTAGAAACTTTCAGTGCTTCTGACCTTGTACCCTGCTCACTCCCATGCACTGCTATGTCTCATCTTTGATCTCTTGCTTTCTCAGTGTCTCGACTTGATAGTACAAATATGTGAGACGTTCTCAGGATGAGTTCGTGCCAAAACTCCTGTTTCACTGTTGGGAGGGGGAAGGAGCAAACGTGTGTGTTAAGAGGAAGGATTTCCCCACAGGTCACTATTCCTGTCAACCTCTTCTTACTGCTTAGATGCTTACCTTGCTTCTGAGTAATTCTGTGGACATATCTATGGAAATGATCTGATTTCTGAATAAAGCCATTTAACCAAGAGCCTGAATTTCTTGATGCAATGGTACAAGGATCTATCTGCCACAGCCTGTCATCCATAGCCTGACACCCGGGTCCTGCACAATGACAGAAGTGATGCCATCGCACCTCACCAGGAGCATCCCACCACACCAGGAGAGTGTGTGAGCAAAGTGCATGCACAATGGAAAAAGAGGCCCCCTCACCCCTGCCAGGATGGCAAGGAAACCTGACAAGCCCAGTCACAGCAGTCTTGTCTTAAGGTTATCATAGCCTAGAGCCAATTCTAGAATGGAAGAAAGATTCCTGGCTAACAGTAATTGGCAAAAGAACACTCCCGGCAACCATTCTAACCTGCTTCACCAACAGAAAGGCTCACCTCATCCAGGGTGGGTAACACACAGTGCCACTCTAAGCAGAATTACACCCTTCTAAGCCCATGGACTTTGTTTGATAAATGTCCTTAAGAGGCACTGTAATTTTGCCATTACTCTCTGGGGCACAAACCATCTTAACTGGTCTGCCGTCTTTGTGAGAGGAGGGTGAAAACGCCAAGGGTTCTACCACTAATAACGACTAGACCTTGACAAAGGCCTCACCCATCTGTGGTGCTCTCAGCCCTCAAAGGGAAAAACACAAGTAGCAAAAGACAAGATTTCTGCCTGCTCTGTGCGCATGGTTGGGGACAGTCCGTTTTGACCGGCAAATCTGTTCAAGGGGAGAAGTAAACCCTCTCTTTCCCTCCTTGCCCAATCCCAATCAAGTACCTGTATGGCTTCTATTCGCAGTTTTTAAATGCTGACAGGATCCCCTCACCGAACTTCCAAAGTCTCATTTAGTTTGACTCCCAGGGAGGCAGCAAAAATGAGCAGCTTTATTGAGTTCCTTGTGGGCCACCACAGGTGGCTGGTTGGCTAGGCTTGGTTGGTTGGGACCTCATTTGAGCAGGCCCGGTTTTCTAGGATTTATGCTATGTCTTTTGGAGACAAGGTTTCATTTTTCCACAGTGCTACCCCCCGCCCCAAATACCCCCTGGCTTTTGGACTGTCATCTTGCTACTTTAGCACTTGGGAGCCTTTTGTTTACGCTTAAATGCACGAGAATGGTGTTGCTGGGACAAATATTCTCTTCTATTGTCTTTGGCCTACGGTATGTACTGGCTTGCCTCCAAGTAGCTTGGGGATTAGAATCTTCTTTGGTCAAAGGAACAAAGAAAATTCTAAACCAGTTTTGCTACACACTTCACATGTTTGTCATGTGTTATGATTTAGGAAAAACATAATCGTTCCCATATTTGCCTTTTGGATTTCTTCTAGCTACATTTAATTACCTTTCCCCCTCTGGGGTCAGATACTTTGCCAGTTTGATTACTTTCAGTGAAATTAATGTGCCCTTTTCTGGGAGCAAATTAACATATACCAGATATTCATAAACTGTGTGCCCCAAGAGAACAGGTAGAGTCCTGCAAGAAGTTGGTTAATGGGTTAGCCCCAAGCACTAGGTGCATCTCTGCCTGATTTGCTGCTCTGGTTTTGCATCCTTTTGATCAGCCTCATGCAGGAGTGTGTTCTTTCTCTGTACCCAGTGTAAAGGATAACTCAAGTCTCTTAAGATGAGATGCCTCGGCATGTGTTCGTCAAGTGTAGGGAGATGCAATGTTAGCTGGGAAGTGTAGCTTTAAAAGCCACTCTTGAAGGCTCTGTCAATTTCACCTCTCCAGTCTAAAACTGTGTGGGATCGCAACAATCAGAGGGCAGCGAGGATTGGAAATGGGCTGGAGCTGCCTGCCAGAGCCAGGCTTGGACCTGGAGAGGTTATAATGGGCTGAAGTTTCCCTTCTGGCATTTCACAGCCCCTTCACACAGCTCCAGTGTACAGCAAGCCTTGACCCTGCCGCCAGCGCTGTCTTTTTAAACAACCCTTCCTGGCTAACATTGCATCTCCCGTCACATGCCCTTTATGTGTCAGATGTCATGTGTAGAGATTCTCAGTCACCCCCAACTCAGCAGATTCAGAAGAGACTGCTTGGAATGAATCCTTCTCTCAGCATGCCCCCTTCCAGTCTAGAGGCACACCCAGATCAGGGAGTGACGTCAAACACTGGGAAGGAGCTCCTTCGTGGGCGGGTCATTCTTACTCTTCTACATTCTACAAGACAACCTTGTTGTTTTGCAAGAGTACAGTATGCCTCCAAGGACATCAGCTATCAGCACTTTGGAAAAACTTGACTTAAATGGTGAAGAAATGTTAGTTTTGATTTGGCGTAGTAGTCTTCACTAAGATATAAAGAGATTTTAGAGAAGAATTTTATTTCATCTCCTGAGTAAAAGCCCTAGCTTTACAAATGTAATCAATATGAGCCCCAAAAGCCATGATTTAACTTGAAATTTTGCCGTGAAATCCAATTATATTCAGCCTGATCCACCATAAAAGACAGTTAAGCCAAATGACTTGGACTACAGCAAGCTGAACTCCACTATGGGACAGAAGCTGGATTCCTGCACATTTGATTAGCTCAAGTCTACATCCGAGTACTAGTTTCAGGTGGGTCGCCATGTTGATCTGCAGTAGATGAGCAAAGTTTGAGTTCAGAACCTCCTTATAGACCAACAAAGAGTTTCCAGGGTATAAGCTTTTGAGAGAGAAACTCTTTTGGAGCTTTAAGGTGCTACTGGACACGACCCTTTCTTGCCCAAATATTAGGACTTAGGGTCATCCAGTGAAGGTGATTGGCAGTAGGTGCAGGAGAGAAAAACTAATTCAAGGAACTCCCACACTGCAGGAGAACAGGCCGCAGTTGGATCCTGCCGACAGAGGGAGGAGGGGAGGAAGAAACGCACTGGAGTCCCTTCAGAACCTGCTTCCCACACGCAGAGGGGGCTGGGCTTGGCTGCAGCACGGCAGTTAAGCGGGTGGGCTGCAAATCAGCACTCTGCCGGTTGGAGTCCTACCACTGCCTCGGGTAAGCCGCTCCTCTCAGTCCAGCTCCCCTGCTGTATTTTGGGGATAATAGTAACACTGACTTTGTTCACCACTCTGAGTGGGGCACTAATCTGTTTAGAAGAGCGGTATATGAGTGCAGTTGTTACTATTATGCACCAAGCCTGTCTTTTTAATATTATCATCACATTACGGATCTTGCACATTTCAACCCTAGTCTTTCTACAGTCTGCTCAGGCCCAGACTGGACCTGGGAAGTGATGCCAGTCGCCTCCTGGGCCACTGAGAGCAAACGAAGCTGCTGTGGAGGACTGGGGCCTGCCCTCTTCATTGCACTGTGGTTGCTTGGATGGCTTGAGCTGGAGAACTGGCCCAGGGCTTGCCAGTGGGACTCCTCAGTAGATGGCCATTATTGGCACTCAAGCTGGCCATCACCAAAAGAAAATGGGCCGGAAGGCTTTGCATATTTTTAAAAAAGAGGAAGGGAGGATTTTAAATGCATGCACCAATTGTCCCTGTTTGTCTCCACTTCCTCTGACTCCATGGAAGCTAATCAAAGGACAAGTAGCCTAAGCTGTGGTTTGTGTGGTGAAGGAATTTCTTGTGGAAATATCATGAAAGTTCTGGCCCTTACAGGGACTTTAAGACAAACCGAAACAAGCCAGGTAACTGCCTTCCTGAATCTCTGTGTGCTGCTGACTTCAAGAATGGGAGGCTGATGGAAGCCAGGCTTAGTGATGAGTCACGCTGCTCTGGGATAAGCTCCTGGCAATTCCTTCCCAGGGATTAACTCCGGCTGCAGGTCTGAGCATGAAAGAGCCCATGGCTCTTGATGAGCACGAGCGGATTAGCTCGTTAAAGATACTTGCAGAGTTGCTGGTTGCTCTGCAGGCTGTTGGCAAGCCAGGAGCCAGCTGAGCCAAGCCCATGGGGCAAGTTCGGATGTTAAAACGGCCATGTTGAACCGAGTCCCCCCTGGTACTGCCAGCGCTGCCAAGGCTGCTTGATTCAAGCCACCAATGACGACGACGGATGTGAGCTTGCCTCTTGCCTCTTCCTGTGGCCATGGGGAGAAAGAGGAAGTGCACACAAGATCCTGCTAGAACCAAAGCCAGCAGCTGCCAAGTCCCAGCAAGGCCGCCTTTTTCTTCTTCTTTTCACGCAGGCATTTAACCCAAGCAGGACCAGAGGAGCAAAAGCTGAATGGCGAGAGGCCTCTTGGTCCTTTGGCTCTTAGCCCAGGGCTGCTAACATGGGGCCTGGGGTGTTCAGCTTGGCCAGCCCAGTCCAGCCCAGCTTGAGTTGTGTTTCCTTTGGTTGTCTCTTTATTATACGATTTTATAGTTTGGTACTTTTTGTATTTTTTTGGAATCTGCTTTGGTTCCCTCAAGAGGGGAAAGCAGCCTTAAAATGTCCAAATGAATCAACGGACTTCAAAAGGGCTAGCTGAGCATGGGGGTCCCTGCAGGGCTGCCAGCATTGCAGAGTCATCAGGCGGGTTCTATGACACCCCAGTCCATTTTACGGGCTCAGTTCACAGCTCACTCCATCACAAAGGCCTGAGGCACACAATGACATGTTAATCACAACATTCCCTGTTAGCCATGCCTAATTCAGATGCCCTGGCCATGCCAAGTTAATTGGAATAAGGAGGTCTCACTTCTTATTTCAAAAGACACCCACGGTGTGCTTCATAGTAGGTCGCTGGGGCTTGAATTGGACCGATCAAGGACAGTGTCTGGGATCCACTGGGGGAGCTCCTGTAGACATCTCTTCTGACACAGATGGCAACAGGCTAAAATTCAGCTCCTGGACTGGCAGACCGAGGGGAGTCTCTGGATCAGCCATTCCTAGTGTAAAGAGCAGGCGCCAGGTCTTCAGCTTTCCTTTCCAGGGCCCCTGTCGTCTCGCTGGCAGCCAACTTGGGTTTAAGTCTTCTTCTCGGGATAAAAGGGATCTATCAAGTGGGTTGTTTTCTTACTTTTGCCGTGTGCTGAATAAGTCCATTGATAGAAACGCCACTGCGGATGTTTCAATGGTATTGCTGCAGAATTTTTTTCTAGCAATGGTGCTACAGAATAAAAACACAATAAAAGACATGCTGGCTCAGACTGAAGCTCTGCCTAGCCCAGCACTTTGTTTCTAGCAATGCTGAACGGGAGGTCTCTGTAAAGCCAACAGGCAGAGCCTGACTGAGAGGGACGCCTAGTTATTTAAACGAGGCATCCGGTAATCAGAGACAGGCTCTGTCTAAACAGGATCCACTTAGCCATCATGGGCTGTTATTCGGTATGAACGCAGGCTTCCAAATCTCATTAGCTTGCCGCTCTGGATACTCCTTTGTAGGCTTATCCTTCAAAGAAAAATGAGCTGGAGCTCAGGTTGTCAGCCTGGAGTTCTCTTGGAATTACAACGGAGCTCCAGATAACAGAGATCAGTTCTCCTGGAGAAAGCAGCTGCTTTGGAGGGTGGGGAGTCTATGGCATTATACTCAGTTAAGGTCCCTCCCCAAACTCCACCCTCCCCCGGCTCCACCCTCCCAAATTTCCAGGAATTTCCCTACTCAGAGCTGGCAACAACGCACATGCAACACCATCAGTCAGATAGATCTTTAGGTTTCAATTTGCAAAGGTCGAAAACCTGTTTGAGAATGTGGCTGCTTTTGCATTTTTGAGGAAGGGCCACTTAGCCAGACATTTTAATGATACAGGGATTCAAGATAGCACATTCAAGATGGACAAAAGGAAGTGCTTATTAAACAACACATTGTACACTTATGGAACTCTCTGCCACTGTGATGCAGCAGCTAAAGTGTTGGATTAGGATCTGGGAGACCCAGCCTCAAATCTTCACTCTGCCATGGAAGCTTGCTGGATGACCTTGGGCCAGTCACACACTCTCAGCCTAACCTACCTTACAGGGTTGTTGTGAAGATAAAATGGAAGAGGGGGAAATGATGTAAGCAGCTTTGGGTCCCCATTGGGAAGGCAGTCAGAGTATAAATGAAGTAAATAAATAAATGGGATTGGATGATAATGGCTACTAGCTTAGACCACTTCAAGAGGAGAGGAGAGAAATGCATGAAGAAAAGGTTTATTACAATGCAATCTTGAGAAAACCTTTCAGGGAGTAAGTCCCATTGTCTAGACTTGAGTAGGATTCTAAGTAGACCTGCTTAGGATTGCACTGCTAATAACTATTAGCCAGGAAGACTTCATGGGTACTCCATGTCTGGAGGCAGTACAGCTCTGTTCTTTTAGTAGTGCTTTATTGTTTTATTAATAAGAATAAAAGGGCAGAGAGAAAGAAAAGAAAAGAAAAGAAAGAACGAACAAAAGGAAAGGAAGGAAGGAAGGAAGGAAGGAAGCAAGGAAGGAAGGAAGGAAGGAAGGAAAGAAAAAGAAAGAAAAAAATCTTCTGGAGGCAGTATAGTTCTGAATGCTGGTTTCTGAGGGGCAGAAGCAAGAGGAGATTTCAGCCGCTGTGCCCCTGCTGTGGTTAGAGGGCATCTGTCCAGCTCCTGTGAGAAGTGCAATGCTTGGATTAGGTGACCTGTCATCTTGCTGGTGGCATTCCCTATGAAACAAGAGCGACGAGCCCACCATCAACAAGGCTACCAAACTGGGCTGTTCACGCCTGCAGCCTCATATCTACATTCTAATCCACTTAATGAATTTGTGGTAGTTGCTTCACATTGACAAACCAATAGTTGCAATTATTAGGTGAAACGCACGGTCCTTGAAACTGGCTTCATGTGTATACAAAATTGCCAGCGTCCAATAAAGAATGACAAATACTTATTCATAGATTTCTCTCCCAGTCCCTTAAATTGTCTGCAACTCTTTCAAATGATTAATTTCTTTAATACGGCAAAGGACAATCATATAAATGGAGAAATCTATATGTGAAATTCTAGAAAACAGAAAAAAATGGAGCAGAGGGCAGGGGCAAAACCAACAGACAAAACAGCATTTGATTTGTTGATATGTGCCTCTGTCCTGCAAATTAGGAGGTCGTGCTTATTTAAGCGGTGAAGAATCTGCTATCACCTCTCTTCTTAAGTTACGTCTGTCCCCCTCACCAACAGAGACCTCTTTACCAGAAGGGTGCAGCTTCCAAAGTTTACCACCCACCTTTGGGGCCTCCTTGGCGTAAAGGAAAGTTATCACACAAAACAAGGATGCTGGCAAAGAAACATCATAAATAGGTATAAATACGAATCGTCTTCTCTCGCCTCTTCTCCCCTCCCACCAAGATACATCAGAGTGTTGTGGCAGATTTCCCTTTGGAAGACAAAGCCTGTTTGAGCCGCCTTTTCAAATCCTGCATGTTTGGGGATTTGGGTCGGACGAGATGGAGTCCTCTTCGTTTCTCCCCGTTGCAGCTGCCAATCATCCGGCTCAGCTCCTGGCAAAGCTGCTGAAAGGCTCTGTGCACCTCCTCGCAGTTCTCACGTGCAGACACTTCTGAGTAGGTGCAGCCCAGTTCGTCAGCCAGCTGGTGGCCTTCTTTGGTAGACACCTGCCTGGCTCGCAAGAGGTCTCCTTTGTTGGCCATCAGGAGCAGTGGGATGTTGGCATTGGGGTGGATCTTGCGAATGTGCTGGTGCAAGGGGCGGATGACGCGGTAGCTGTCGTAGTCCGTGATGGAGTAGACAAACACAAAGCCATCGGCCCAGTAGATGGAGCGGTTGATCTGTTCCTGGCAGCAGACACCATCACCCTCGTCCTGCCATCAGAGCCAAGAAGGATGCATGTTAAAATAAAGCAGGCCTGCTCAAATGACACCAGGCCCCAATGTCTACTCATCCACAACACCTACATTTTGCCAACACCTGGCTGGGAAATTTCTGGAGATTCGGGGACAGGGTTTGGGGGACGGAGGAAGCTCAGTGGGACATGATGCCATAGAGTCCACCCTCCAAAGCAGCCATTTTCTCTAGGGGAACAGATACATCTTGCATGAGCCTGGGCCTTCAGGCTACCATCATTAACATGAATGGAACTCCATTTGCAATGAAGGCAAGGCCCTCTCTGCACCAAATACCCATTGCCCATGCTTGGAACTGTGGCTGTCTACTAGGGTTGCCAGCTCCGGGTTGTGAAATTCCTGGAGATTTTGAGGGTGGAGCCTGGGGAAGGCATGATTTAGGAAGGGAGGGACCTCAGCATGGTACTGCCGTAGAGTCCACCCTCCACAGGAGCCATTTTCTCCGGGGGAACTGATTTCTGTCAGCTGGAAATGTAGGAATTCCAGCTCTCCAGCCACCACCTGGAGGTTGGCAACTTTACCTGAATTTCATACTCAACAGTTCATCGCTCGGCTGCCACTCCATTTATCTCTAAGCTGCCACCAAATGTTCTTGTTGGGGCTGTGCAGCAGTATGGACAGGACTTCAGGGGACGTACCATGTGGGAGCGTGGCTGGCTTGTGTGGATCGGCCACTGCAGGGATTCTGTTCCAACCAGGCTCTATTTATGAAGCAGGCTGAAGGCTGGAGCTCACAAAGCACCTGACACTGTCACAAAGATCAAATCTAAAAAAAACTGCCTTCCATTCAACTCCTAGAATCCCTCTTACCGCACCATTTTAATTGAATAGCCCAGCTGTAGAGGCAAAGAGGAAGGGGGAAATGAAGGAGAGAAAGAAGGCAGGCCTCGGAAGAAACAGGGCAGGAAACATCCCCGAACTCACCCTGAGCCCTTTTGTTAAGTCACTTTCATCCCTACCTCAGGGGATCTCTGATATGCACTCAGCATTTCTCTCTGCCTAATCTTGCCTAGCCCTAACCTGGACAGCCCAGGCAAGCCCAATCTTGTCAGATCTCAGAAGTTAAGCAGGGTCAGCCTTGGACAGTAATCGGGTGGTAGACCTACAAAGCAGATCAGGCCTACTGTGCAGAAGTAGGCAATGGCTAATAACTTCTGCTGATCTCTTGCCTTGAAAACTCCAGCAGAGGTTGCAATAAGTCAGCTATGACTTGAGGGCACTTTCCACCTCCACCAGTCTTTTGCTTTCCATCCCACTGAGCTTTTGCCAGAGCACCCTGTTCTGCTGGTTTCTGTCCTGCCACCCACCAGTTCTTCCAATCCCCTACAGCCACTTGTCCACACACCCTCAGATGGTATCACTAAAACCTAAACAAAAGGAATTATATAAAGATCCCTTTTGACACCTGGATAGTTTAAATATCCAGACAACCTTCTCATGGCTAAGGCCTAATCTTTCTAGATAATTAAAAAAGAGTGATGTGCTATTGTTTATTAGAAATGGGGGAGGGGTACTTAAATGCTCACACACCCACTGTCAAGAATAGAATATTTGGTTAATAACGAGAGACATGATTTGCATTGGTACATCTAAATGGGAGAAAGAACCACCGACTGATTATCAGTACTATGGAGCAGATCTAGAGAAAACAGCAAAGAAATGTCCATTGGCTCCTTCAGTTACTGGAGGAAAGGGAGGCAATAATTCACATGGAATGTGGCAGAATGTAAGATAAGGTGCTCAGAAGTTATTTTTAGAGGACATGTCTCCTTAATCCGTTTAATTTTAACCACACACACAAATAGTTACTGCTTCTTGGCCAGCAGTTCATCAGCCAAAAGCCTCCCTTATCTCACTATTTTTGTCTTTTTTGTTTAAAAAAAAACATTTTAGGCAAATCTTTTACCTGACCAGGTCCTTGGAACTCCATATTACAGCAAAAACAATGCCATTCCAGCTCTCTTTACGAGACACCTAACCGTGGGCCCAAATGTCCCAGCAACCCTGGGTCAAAGTGAGAAACGATTTCTGCATCCTCAGCCAGGAGTTTGACCTGAAGTTTTTCTAGGCAGCTGAAAAGTGATGAGTCATTTTTGTTCCTAGTGTATGTGCACACACACACACACACACACACACACACCAAACCGACCATAGCCTTTGATGAAACAAGGTTTGGAAGATTTTGGAAACCTACAATACCAGAGGTAATACATTTTAGTGGAATAATAGAAGTGAGTAAACACAACAGCTGTAATACCCCTATCGAGTCTCTCCAAGGCCCTTGGTAACAGAACCCAATATTCTTTTTTCAAAAACAAAAGGAAACTGTAGGAAAGCTGCCTGCATATTGAACCTTGGGTAGGAAGTGACCAGTGGAAGGAGAACTTTGGGTGAAAGGCAAGTCACTGAGCGGTTCTGATTACTTACGGGGATGTGAGGATTTGTGAGAAAGGGACCAAGAGGGAGGAGGGAAGAGAATACTTGGGGAGAAAGGAGAGGGAGGGGAGAAGGAAGAGGACTCAGCAAATCTTGCATCAAGACTGGTGCCAGAGGAAGCCGAAAGAAAAGATAGAACTCAAGTTGGTGCCTAATTTCTGACTTCTTTAATATAATTAAGGGCTGTCAAGTTGCAACCGGCTCACGAGAACGCTTTATAGGGTTTTCAAGGCAAGAGGGAAACAGAGGCAGTTTGCCGTTGCCTTCCTCTGCAGAACGAGTGTGTGCTTCCCTGGAAGTCTCCATCCAAGTGCTATCCACGACCAGCGCTACTTTGCTCTTAAGGTCTTGTGATCTTGGGCTAATCTGGGTTATCCAGTCTGCTAAATTATACTTATGTGGGGGAATGAGAAGCTATAACCTGAGCACGCTAATTCCCCTTTGGAAGTGCCATTTTATGAATTAAATCTATCTGTAGCTAATCTCTACTCTTTTCATCCAAATCTCCCTATAAGCAGATGGCTAGCACTTCAAGAAAATATTTTCTAGGTCAGCCCGCTTAAGGCTTTGCTAGTTTTCTATATGCAGGATGTTTTTTTAACAAATAAGGAAGCATTCAGAAGTGTGAGTTCCATCTCATCACATTCTGAAGTGGTTCAGATAGCCCAGGCAAACCTGATCTTGTCAGATCTCAGAAGCTAAGCAGGGTCAGTCTTAGTTAGTAATTGGATGGGAGACCTCCAATGAAGACCAGGGGTGCAGAAGCAGGCAATGAAACCACCTCTGTTAAGTCTCTTGCCTGAAAAACCCCAGCAGGGGTTGCTATAAGCTGACTACGACTTGACAGCACATTCCGCCACCACATGGTCCATTCTACCACCTCCTTCCCACTTTATTCACCTGCATGTACAACTCCAGCCTTCACCATATTTAAAGAGAGAGGAGGTATACTTGTAAAAACATATTGATGCATCTATTTAGTTATCTGACTATCCAACAAACTTTTATCCTGCTCTTGTCTTACAATCCCTAGATCAACTTACAATAAAATTCTCAATTTAAAACATCAAAGTGTAATATATTGCAACAACGCAGCAAAAACTGAGAGTGAGATACAAAATCTGGCAGATGATAAATACACACAATCGCTAGATGCTGCAAAACAAGACTTCAGTACTGTGCCTGTTAACTTCGACCTGATGCTTGCTGGAGTTGTTTTAAATGCCAGAAAAGAGGAGGTATAAAATGAACTTTCTGAGGAAGACAATCCCACACTGTTGGGGCGGTCTCGCATCATTGTCACCTGCTGTACGTCCAAGCAGAAGAACACAGCTCAGAACTTCTCCAGCAGTGGTGGACTCAGATGCTAAAATGGTAACCTGGAAAGCCTTCAGCCACATTTTGGAACATCTAAAGGTTGGGCAGCCATTTTACCTCCAATGAAACAAAGGGGGTGTCCTGCACCTGCAAGGAGATCTGCTCTCCGTCGATGGTGAATTTCCTGGAATACAGAGCACCTAGAAGAAAAGACAGATCATAATGGAAACACCAAATGCACAGCAAATGTTCTACCCTCTGGAAACCCTCTGTGCATCTGCAAACACCAAATGCACAGGCCAATTAGGCAAGTGCTTGGACTGCTGAAATTCCCATGGTACATGACTCAGCTATAGCACCATTTATATCACTGGAGGAGCAAAAGTCCTACTCTGTACCCTTAGAGGACACATAGATAAGGACAGCCTAACAGTTTATTGGCTGGGTGGTATTCCCAGCAGTCTTTGGGACATGAATGAGAGGCACCTGATCTCAGCTGGACATTTGGGACACACAAATACAGTGGTAAATGGGAGGAAGTAGAGACTGGACAGACATTACAATCAAGAGCAAGAAAACAGTGTCCCTGTCAAGTGGGGAATATTTAATGTGCTATTTGTTATGCTCAGTTTATGCTAAGACATGAGGGTGGTGAGGATGGTTAATTCAATCTGGGCAGTAGAAACTACCTCTGCAAACCACACTCTCTGTACCGTGCAAAGGGCAACAAAGAAAGTCCTTTGCATATGCTGGAAAATTGCACTGGCCACTTGGATAATATACTGGGCCAGTTGGATAATATGGGGAGACCGCCTCTCCCCATATGTGCCCCAGAGGACGCTCCGATTGGGAGAGAAACACCTATTGGTGGTCCCTGGCCCCAAGGAGGCCCGCCTGACCTCAACCAGAGCCAGGGCTTTCTCGGTCCTGGCCCCAGCCTGGTGGAACTCTCTGTCCACTGAGACTAGGGCCCGGCAGGATGCATTATTTCACCGGGCCTGTAAGACAGAGATGTTCTGCCAGGCATATGGTTGAGGTTAGGGCTTTTTTTCTGGGAAAAGAGGTGGTGGAACTCAGTGGTGGAACTCAAGACTGCACAATGACATCACTTCGGGTCAGCTGGAACAAGGGGGTAGTTTTTTAAAGTTTAAATTGCCGGCAAAAATGGTCACATGGCCAGTGGCCCCGCCCCCTGATCTCCAGACAGAGGAGAATTTAGACTGGCACGGAGGGCAATCTAAACTCCCCTCTGTCTGGAGATCAGGGTGCGGGGCCACTGGCCATGTGACCATTTTTAGGAGCTGCCGGAACTCCGTTCCGCCACGTCCCTGCTGAAAAAAAGCCCTGGTTGAGGTCAGGCCTGCCCTCCACCAGCTGAAAAATGAAAAATGGAGAAGTATAAAATCTGAATCCCTCCCTACTAAGGTTGTCCACCACTTTATTGTGTCAAGTTGTCTCTGATGCTATTGATTGCCACCATCTGAATGTATATTTTATATCCGAATATATTTTTTAACAATCTATGTATGGTTTTAACTGTATAAATGAATTCATAATGTATTTTAATATGTTGTAATCTGCCCTGAGCCCTTCATGGGGAGGGCAGAATAGAAATCCAAAGACATTTTTTAAAAAAAAAATAATAATAATAGTTGAGCAGCAAAATGTCTATGAAGGAGAGTTCAGTATACTGTAGGGAGGGGAATGTACTGTACATCTCATATTCCCCTCCCACACCATGTCCTCTTTTCCTTCTCTGCCCCCATAGCCTTCCCCCACTTTCCTGCTTCCTTCTCTCCTTCCCCCTTGCCCTTGTCTGTCCCCGTTTTCACCACTCCCCCTTCCACCCGAGAAGCCTCTCCGATGGCCCAGCTGCAGGGTGCTGGCTGAGCCAGGCCCATTGCATGGTGTGGAACTTGCAAGGACTTGCAGAGAGGATTTCACTTTTCCCTGGATCCTCCTCCCCATACTATTTCCACTTTTCTTCCTCCTGGCAGCCCCCATATGCTCACCTTTCTCTATTTCCTTCTCTCCTTCAAACCCATTAAACAATTTACCTTTTATCTGCCCCCCATCTTCATATATATTTACTAATTTACTTCATTTATATATTGCCTTTCTCCACAGTGGAGACTCAGAGCAGCTTACATCATGCTCCTTGTTTCCATATTATCCCCACAACAACCCTGAGAGGTAGGTTAGGCTGAGAATAAGTGACTGGATTAAAGTCACCCACTGCCACAGCAGAGTGGTGATTTGAACCTGGATCTCCTAGATCTCCTCTGCTAACTGCTACACTACACTGGCTTTTGCAGAGTGGCTGCTGTTGAGTAGTAGCAAGCAGCCAGGCCTGGGTGAGTGTCATATATGCCTCCTGCGTATCTGCCATGACTGTATATGGGCTCTGCCTCTGGTCTCGGAGAGTATGGGAAGTTCTTTATTGCTGCAATGCCAGCAGGTTATCTCGCAAATGTTTACTTTCTCTTTCTCGCTCCGCTGAGCCAGTGTCCTTGACTGCCAGCTGAAACTGGCTCGAAATGTATCCTTCTTGAGAACCAAAGATAAGTTCATCTTTCTCACTGTCTGCTCTAAAACAATGTCTCAGTCCAACACCCCCCCCCCCATTAACAGTCCTCTTTCCCAAAGGCAGGAATATCCCCTATAACTAACACTGCTGGCCCCACATACATCACTTCTGCCAATTCCACTGTCTGAGCACCTTGTACTGAATGGCTCTCTAATAAGGTTACCTCACCTGGAACACCTGAGTGTTAAGTGTGGAGGACTTGGGGGAATCTAACTGCCAGGGACTGACAGTGAGTCATAGGGTTGCCAGGTCCCTGGGGGAGGGGTCAAAACCAGGGTATGGGGGGCAATAGGGGAGTCACATGGAGGGAGTCAACAAAGAAGTGATGAGTTGTGCCAGGGGGCTGCTTGAGTAAAAATCAACCCCAAAGGCACCAGAAATGACATCATTCCTGATGCAACATGGGAGTGAGCAGAGCTGCTTTGGAGCACGGGGGAGCATGCTTCGCCCCTGCCAGTGTGTGTCCTGCACCTTTCTTCCCCCTGCCAGGGGACTGACAAGCCTAGTGAGTCAGGCAAGTCATGCGGTATTGTCACTGGTGGTTGCTTGTGAGCCTGGCCTCCACGAGTCCTCCCTCAAAGGCCCAAACAGCCCTGGAAAGAGCCCTGCTCCCAGATCCAAATGACCACAGCTGGGCAGGTTTTGCCCTGTCCTAAACATCGTCTCTAACTGTAGTCCATTCATTTGTTTGACAGAATTCAGTGGCTTCTATTCTCTTCTGCCGCAGAAAGTTACAAGCAATGTTGTCAACCTTCAGGTGGGGCCCGGAGATCTGGAATCGCAACTGATTTCTAGATTACAGAGATTCATTCCCCTGGAGAAAATGGCAACTTTGGAGGGTGGATACTGTGGCATCTTTCCCCTGCTGAGCTCCGTCCCCTTTCCAAACTCTGCCCCCACCCAGACTCTGCCCCAAATGTCCAGGGATTTCCTAACAGGAGACATCAACCCTAGTTACAAGCTAGGGACAGGCTGTGCGTATTGCAATTCAGCAAGATGGTAAGCCAGCTTCCAGCCTTTGTCAAGCCACATGAAGGCACCCACGGAAGTTGCCCAGGCAACAGCAGAGCCAGCAAAAGATGCCAGGAAACGCAAGGCGAGGCAGGAGTTGCAGAGAGATGAAAACTTTGGGAGACCAATTAGGCAGAAAGAAAAGATGCCTCTGCAGCCGCGAAGGTGAGAGAGGCTGAACAGAACATATTTATCAGCAATAGTCCATGACCTGAAGATTGTAGTGGCCTCTCTGGTCTGGAACAAGGACACCATGTTATGCAGCCCAAGACAGGCACCATGTGCTAGGCTTCTTGCAGCACTGCTGAAAGATCCCTTCAGGGCATTCAGCTGCAAGTCAGTTTGCCAACCAACCTGGAGAAAAATAGCCTGTCCTTTGAACAGAGGCATAATGTGTGGTAATGGCAAAAAGATAAATGGTATTACCTAGTAATGCAAAGAGATAAATGGCATTCTACTAAGCCTCTGTTGGCAACTGGCAATCCTAGCTGTAAGCAGAATTGAAATGCTCACTTTCTACAGTATTCCCTACAAAGATTTCCCCCATGCACAGCCCTACTATATAATTATTTCAAAGGGAGACCCTTTAGCAAAGGATTCACCCCTCCCCGCAATGTTCACGTTGTGTCTTTGTTTTCAAATTAATTAATTACCTCTTATTCTCTTGTAGCTTTCTGGTACTCTTCAGGGCATTAGCAAATCAATTGTCAGTTCTTGCTCTCTTAGGGAGGCAATGGGCTTCAGAACTGCCTTTCATTTTGTAGCTATTCAAAAACCACTGCTCATTTTTATTGTATAGGATTATAATAGCACAATTGTGAAATAACAATTAATTAAAAAAATAAAACAAGCAGTGGCTTTATTTGCCTGGAATACTAAAAGTACTCAAATTTATCTCCAAACAAGAGGTAAAAATGACTCATGAACTTACCCACCCAGAGAGAAACGGGAAATTATTGATTAGACTGAAAGAGGACGGAGAAGGGGGAGATTTAAAGGGGTGGTAGTGTTTAAAAGCCTCAAAAGTATGACTGTCTACATAAGACAGCTGAGTGCTGCAATTTCATTTTAAAATATCATCACAAATCGGGTGTGAAAAAAAATATAGGGAAGCACTACAAAAAACATCAAAGGGCATCTGGTTGCCAACAAAGTTGTCTGGATGGCCCATGAAAACGGTGTGAGCAAATAATGGCAATTCCAAATCAAATGGCTAATGTGGTGCCACTGTGTGAAACTGAGATTCTTCAGCATGTCAGTTTTCTTCTGGAAAGCATCAAAAAAAGAAAAATCCAGGTACTTCTAGACATTAATCACGTTTGGTCCAAGTCTCCAGCAGTTTCAAGAACACTCCTCTGTGGTCACTGACCGTACCTCTGCTCTAGCCATTGTCTGTTTCCCATCTGGAGGGCTGGAGGGCAGGTTGCTTAATGAAAACAATATGCTGTTCCCCGCCCTAATTCTCTAGTGGCAGATCACTGGCATCCTTGCGGCTCAGTCCTAGGTATTTCTCTTCCGAGGTCAGACCCAGCGAGCTCACTTTTGAGTCCACCGGCAGAGGACGAGGCTGCTGGAAGCCCAGCGTGGTGCACTTTGGCCTGTGGAAGAGGCAAGTGGATGCTGCTGCCAGATTATCATTAATTGGCCAATGAAGGAGAATTGGCTTTTGTTCTGTATGTCCCTACTCTTGTGCTTTTCATGTCTCATAAAGTTGTCAGAGCCATCTTCTACGGCAGAGCTCCGGTACTTTTTGTGACTAAATCAGCGGTCGAAATGTCAAGGGCAACCCTCTTCCAGAGCTGCGTCTCCATGCTGGGGGCAAACGTCATCTGAACTTCTGCTTGCAATGCACACTACCACGGCTGGACAAAACAGAAAGTGGCGATTCTGTGAGCTCCTTGTGTCACAGGAAGGCACCACCAGCCATAGGCTGAATCAAGAAGCAGCTAAAGCAACTGCTCCACTGTATTAAAATACCACTCTTCCACAGTCTGTAAAAGCCACGAACAATCCTTGGAACCTCAACTACAAACCAGAAGCTTTGGGCTGGGGTAGGGTTTTTGCCCCTAGCTGGCACATGCTCTTTTCACAATAGCAGCACAGCACCTCTTGCGGCCAAAGGGCTTAGACCCTCCCAAGGCAGCAAACATCAGGAGTACTGGCACCTTCTCTCTTTTTTTTAAAGAAAAAAAACACTGGGTTGATATATAAGGTATTATCCATAGGTGATACACATAACACACACAGAAATATTGTAAATTTTGTGCAGGACTTGTGCCCTGAAGCATATAAGCAGCCAATAAGGCTACCAACAGACTTACAGAAAAATTTCCTATCCTTCAACAAAGGCTTAATGTGTGGACAGCAGAAGTTATTCATGGCATGAAAGTAAATAACATCACCTGGTCAATAATATACCATTAAATCTCTATTAAAGGGACAGGACGTTTCTTTTCCAGGCCTGCTGGTAAACCTATTAGGTGGTGTAGCTCTTTCAAATCTGTTGAATCACATTCCTCTTACCTTATGCTAGTCAGCAATCTGTCAGATAAGCCGCAGCATATCTGTCATGGTCGTGTTTGATTCCTGTTTCAGTGATGTTCTGTTCTGCCAGTGTTCTTTGTGTTATCCTCTGAGAGTATACAAAGGTGCCCCTGTGCTGAGAGACTGCTTAATTGCTTATCTTGCATATTTTTTAGTAACAGTCCCTGGCCTGGCAGAGTGACCTTGGAGTCTAGCAGAGACTGCACCAACTGTCTGAAAGACCTAAAGACTGTGGAATGCTTATGCTTTCCTCCCTGTATTCTCACACTTTGCATGCTCAAACTCTTAACAGACTTTCCTACACTATTGAGGGCGGGGTTTTGACCTATAATTCCCTTAGCTTTAGTTACTAGCCTCATTCCAGCCAATAACCCTGTACAGCTATCTTGATATGGGTATACTTATCAATAAAGTATAACTTATACACAACGAGTGATCCAGTGAAGTGCTTTAGGATACCTGACAAGACCTGACACAATCTTGCTCCTGCTTAAGTACCAGCTGAAGCTTCCTGTAACAGGTTCTCTTGCCTGTGTCTTAACTAAGCTTCCACTACTCCAAAGGAAAGATTTATCTTTTCTTTTGAATAGTGTTCAGCAATTAGTTCAAGACCTGTCAAGCAAAATTGTTCTTTGAACCATTTGCTTATCAGTACATTTATTTGTAAAAGGTTCTTTATTGCTTTGCTGCTTCTAATCAAAGTACTCAGACACCTGTTAGAGTTTATTTCTTTTACTGAAAATACACTCTATTTTTTTAATGAAGCAAGTAGTTAAAATATATGATTATTAATATGTCCTACAAAAATAGAACACAGAAAGGCAATCAGAATTAAATTTGCTAACATTTCCTAACTCTTAAGTTTAAAAATAATCAGAGTTCTTATGAAATGCATTAAGATTTTCATAGCCTACATTGCAAAGATAAGAATCTCACCTAATCTTCATGAGATCTCTTCCAATCAGAACTCTAACTCGTTATCTAGATTAGCATGTTTTATAGGTTATCATATGCAAATATCTAAGATCTTTTCACGTAATAGCATAAGCAAACTATGATTGGTTTAATGCTTCATTGAATATTCAAAATTTCTATTGTATAACCTTCTAATTAGCCAAAAATGATCTTATAGCTAACTTGCAAAACAAAGCCATAAATCCATGAGAAATGACAGGAAGAATTAAGATACTAGATCACTATTGGTCCAGTCTCTGATAAAGAAACATTAATCTAGATAGAATCCACTATTTTTAATTAGCTGTCAAAAGATTAAAGCACACCTGTTTTAGTTACCTAACACTCTAAAAAATGCATAGAGTTCATGAAAAGTTTAAAAGTTCACCATTACTAGCCATTACTATGTATGAGCTTAGTAGATTAGTATAATGTGCTTTAATCTATATTATTATAACATCCAAGCAACCTTCAAAGATAGCCACAGATACAGGGCAGTATAGGCAGCCTGTATCTAATCAGAGTAGAGATACTTCTGACCCAATCTGCAGAAAACCCACTGATGCCTCAAACTAAGCTGGCCAAAAGGGTGACAACATGCCACAGAGAAAATCCACATTTCCATCTAGAAGTAGAGACTTAATAATCACCTTAAGCTGCTACAAACCTCTTCAATAGTTACATGGCAGGCAGAAATTCAGCAGGCAGTTATCTTCCTGGCAAAGAGTGCCACCAGTGAAAAAAGTTCACTTGCTTAAGTTTTTCCTTGCTATCTACTGTATTCCCTAAGGATCATGCTAGTTGGGGTGGGGTGGCTCTGTGCATTTATTCTCATGTCTGCCCTATTCCTGTATACAGTGTGTATAGACAGAAATGGAGTGACATTCCCTAGTGGTGGTGAAAAGTGCCATCAAGTCATAGCTGACTGACTGTGACCCCCCTGCTGGGGTTTTCATGGCAAGAGACTAACAGAGGTGGTTTGCCATTGCCTGCCTCTGCAACCACTGTCTTCTTTGGAGATTACTAACAAAGGCCAACCCTGCTTAGCTTCCGAGACCTAACCTAATGGGATTAGGCTTGCCTGGGCTATCCAGATCAGGAAGCATTCTCTTGTATACTATACAAAAAGCAGTGAGGTGGTAAGGGCGCTCTGTTGCTTAAAGCAGTATTTCTCCCAGCCCAGGCTCAACCAGACTTAGGAGGAACGAGAAAGAAAGGGTAGACTTGAAATCCCTCACCTCTGCACTTTATGTTAAAAAACAGATCTCCCAAACAGTCATTTTATATGTGAATCTACCACCACACGGCTGCTTTAAGACACCTAGTTTGAGAGCTGGGCTAGAACAGAGGTTAAGTACAGATCCAGAAAGCCCCCAGATGAAGTCTTTCCTCTGCCATGAACTCATGAGTTGGCCTTAGGCAAGCTGCCTTCTTAGTCTCAGACCCCCTCCTGCAACATGGGGATAATATTGGTCTACATTACAGGGCTATTGTTAGCATTATAATTATTTGCTGCTTTGTGGTTTTATGGTTACCTTGGATTTTTATCCTCAGTTTTGGTTTATTAGCACTGGTTAACACTTATTTTGCAGCCTGATGCTATGCTTTAGTCTGAATTAAGATGCAGAGATGAGTCCTGGGATTGCCAAGTCTGGGTTGGGAAATTCCTGCAGATTTGGAGGTAGGTAGTGGGGTTTGTAGAGGACCTCAGCGGATTACAGTGTTAAAGAGTCCACCCTCCAAAGCAGTCATTTTCTCCAAGGGAACTGATCTATGTAGTCTCGGGAGCAGTTGTAATTCCAGGAGATCTCTAGGTCCTACCTGGATGTTGGTAACCCTAGACATGATCTACTGGAAACAGTGGCCTGTAAGTATTTAAACACTGCAAGTAGTTGTTAGTGTTGTTAGTATTATTATTGGCCCGCTGAAAGCATGAGTGAGGAATGTCTGTTGACCTGCTGCTTTTCAATCTGAACTGAGAACTGTTCTTCGGAGTGGCTGGGGAGTTGGCTGCCAACTTCTGGTATGGGCCTTCCTTTCCCAGCCCCTCTGAAATCACCATGGCTCATGCTCAGAGGCACTGTGGTTTCCATACACACCAGATCAGCATTCACTTTGAGGGAACACACTTTCCCATTGGGAGTGGCCCTGGAATAGGGTTGCCAGCCTCACCCACAAGTTGTTCCCACCACAAAACAACATCAATATCTTACTCTACTTCAGTAGTTTGTGAGGAAATTCAGAAAAAAATCCTGTCAGAAAAGGCCACTAGATGAAAGAATAAAGAGGTACAGGGAGATACTCAGGCACCAGAAGTGGCTGGTGAAGAAAATCTTAAGTCAGGAGTTGGAAATAATGAGAATGAAGGTTGAATTGGCAAGAATAGAGGCAGAAAAAGAAAAAGCCAGGAGTGAAGCAGAGAAAGAAAAAGCCAGGATGGAAACAGAGATAGCCAGAATTCAGGCAGAAGATAGAATGGCTGAGAGAGAGAGGCTGACAGAGATCATGAAAAAGATATGTTTGCTTTAAAGGTGCAAGAAATACAGTTGCTGGCGGAACTACCAATTCCACACAGAAGTGAGGGAATCTCCTCAGTAGAACAAAAGACATTTCCCTGTTATCAAAACTTTTTATTTAGTTTTGAAATCTAGAAGAGCCTCGTGGTGCAGAGTGGTAAGCTGCAGTACTGCAGCCCAAGCTCTTCTCATGACCTGAGTTCAATCCTGGTGGAAGCCGGGTTCAGGGAGCCGGCTCAAGGTTGACTCAGCCTTCCATCCTTCCGAGGTCGGTAAAATGTGTACTGAGGTCGGTAAAACTCTCAGTAGATGAACTGAGGGAAACAAAGTAAAGACTTTCCAGGAACTGAAGGACTTGATGGGGCTGGAGCAGTTTTACAGGCAAGCCCCTTCCCCGTTAAGATGGTCCCTGAGGGATAAAAAGCTTCAGACAGTGGAGGAGGCCGCTAATATACTGGATGAAATTGAAGGGGACATGGGAGGAAATTTACTACAACCCCCCATCAAAAAGAATAAAGACTGGGTCCCCCCAGGGAAATTTGAACCCCCAAAAACCAACTCAGCAAGGCAGGGCACTCCAACAACATTCAGGAGGGGGGGGGGTGATTACTTGCTATCACTGCCAGGAGGAAGGCCACATAAAATCCCGGTGTCCTCAACTAAACAGGGGAAAACTCTACCACAGTCAAGCTAACACAGTTGACAACCTTAAGAGAGCAGAGGCGGCTGCTGAAAAAACTGCCCCACAAGAAGAACATCCTGCAAGGGTAATGTAAGTATGGAAAGCTCAAAATGAGGTAAATAAGGATTACTTGGAAGCTGTGGAAGTAAATGAGAAGATAATAGGCTTGTAAGATACTGGAGCTGAGATTACATTAATTAAACCAGAGTTGGTGAAGCAGAAACACTATTTGCCTGGGCAGACATGCAGTATCAAGAGGATAGGAGGCCCAGAATTCAAAGTAGCCCTAGCAGAAATCCCAGTCAAATACTAAGATTTCCAAGGGACTTGGGTTATGGGAGTGTGGAAGGACTTAGACATACCTATCCTATTAGGAATTGACCTGGCATCACAAATATGAAATGAAAACAGAATTATCAGAAGTAGGCCCCAAGCTCCAGAGCAACAGACATTACCAAACGAGCAGCAGACAGTGCCAGCAGAGCATGGTTCTAGGGAAGTTGATACATGGTTACAGGGACCTCAAGCTGAAGAATGTATAGCTGAGCGAAGAACAGCGAAGATGAGACACTGAGCAACTTGTGGGAGAAAGCAGAAGCAAGCACCCAGTAACTAAGCCCAGAAAACCCTTGTGTGTTCAGAGTCCTGGAACAGAGGCTGTACAGACTGTCAATGAGGTGGAATTGTGCTGTCATCTGGGAAAAGAGAAAGCAATTGGTGGTTCCCAGACGGTACCGGCTACAAGTATTACAGCTGGCCCATGAGACATCCATGGCTGGACACGACATCAACAAGACCACAGAGCGGGTGCAAGGGAGATTTTATTGGCCAAACACTGGCAAGGACATCAGAGCTTTCTGCAAATCTTGCGATCTTGCGATGTTTGCCAACTGGTGGGAAAAGCACAAGACAAATATAAGGAGCCTTTGCAACTGATATCTCTAGTGACAAAGGCCTTTGCAAAAGAAGGAGTGGACATTGTAGGGCCTATCTCCAGAGCAACCAGGCGAGGAAATAAATACATCCTGACCGCTGTAGATTATGCTACTAAATACCCGGAAGCAATGCCTTGACAGACATTGAGGCAAAGACTGTTGCTAACCCTTTACTGATTGTTTTTGCGAGACTGGGTTTCCCACAGGAAATGGTCACCGATTTAGGAATGTCCTTTATGTCCAGGGTCATGAAAGAACTGTTGCAAGCTTGTGGCATCAAACACATAACCGCAACAGTGTATCATCCCCAAGCTAATGGGCTCAATGAACGGTTCAACAGCACCTACAACCATATGGTGAAAATGTATGCTGCCCAGCATCACAATGACTGGGACCAGGGACATTTACTTTTTGGATACAGAGAGGTGCCCCAGGAGAGTTCCAGGTTTAGTCACTTCAAACTACTTTTTGAATGACAGGTGAGAAGCCCGATGGACTTCTTGAAGGAGGCTTGGATGGAGACGGAGAACACAGAGAGCTGTGATGTCAAGTAAGAACTCCAGGATAACCTACAAGAGTGACATGCCACTGCTGCAAACAACCTACAATGCACACAGCAGAAGCAGAAGACTTGGTACAACTCCAAGGCCCGAGAAAGAATCTTCAAGCAGGGAGATCAAGTCCTTGTGCTGAAGCCCCACAGAAAGCAAAAGCATGAGATGGTGTGGGAAGGACCCTACTCAGTAATGCGAAGGGTTTCAAGTGTGAACTATTTGATAGTGAATGGGTTGGTGCAAACTACTAGCTGGCCAAGTGTGGTTATCTGCAGGGCTTTTTTTCAGCAGGAACGCGGTGGAACGGAGTTCCGGAACCTTTTGAAAATGGTCACATGGCTGGTGGCCCCGCCCTCTGATCTCCAGACAGAGGGGAGTTTAGATTGACCTGGCATTTAGATTGACCTTCTGGGGAGCTGCTCTGGAAGCGACAGCATCGGTGAAGCTTCAGCTGCTGCGACAGCAGAAGAATCTGCAGCAGATCCTTCCACTGTCGCTGCAGCTGAAGCTTCACCGACACAGCCACTTTCTCCAGAGCAGATCCCCGGGAGCAGGCAGCCTGCAGGATGCCCTGGGAGAAAGTAGCAGCTGCCTGCCCCCAAACGAAGCCCTCTTGTGGCTCTTCAGGCAGCGATTCTAACAGAGGGGAAGGACTACTTGGACTTCATTTCCCAGGAAACCTTGCGAGAAAAATCTAGTGTTCTCCTCGTGGAGAAAGTCACTTGTAGCTTTGCTGTGAGTCCTTCTGAGGAAACCTGTACCAGAATGGTGGCAGCCTACAGAGAGAGTTTCTCTGGTCCTCTGCCTGCTATGACATCCCCAATTAATAGAAATTAGTTAAAAATTCAAATGATTTCCTAAATTTAATTAATAACCTTGTTTATAAATTACAGGCCAGACTTTTGAATGGAGAATCTGCCTTCTCAGTGCTGGGGACCAAGCACAGTGATACACTGATTGGGGAAAAAATTGCCTGTTAAATTTAAATGTTATCATCAGGCTGCTGTTAAATACCAGGCCCATAAAAGAGAGTTGACAAGCCTCATAAAAGCTCATATTTAGTATGGAACTATTACCACAAGGTGAGTTTTTAATGTGTTATTTTTGTGCAGTTAGCAATTTTATTGAACATGCCTCCTAAATGTAAGAAGTCAGATTTATAGGACTCTAGTGAAAGGTTGGAAGTTAAGGTGTTCCAGAAAGTGGCAAACCTTTTACCACATTCTGAAGAAATGGTCATCATGTAAAAATTATAGGTTAACAAAAATACCCCCATGATAACTTCATCACATCATGAGGAAAATGAGAATCTGCCTGTGGAGTTTTCTAAGTAATTGGAAAGAAACAAAACAACACCTTTTCAAAGCAGAGCAAGATTGTACCTAAGGTTGCCATTTTTTAAAAACCAACTTTTGCTTGTAAATTAAGGCAATAGTAAAGGGATTAACAGGTGTTCTGTGCTTTTAAAAAACCTTCACTTGCTAATTGCCAACCTCCAGTTCTCCCAAAATTATCCCTGATCTCCAGACTACAGAGATCCGTTCCTGGGGAGAAGCTGGCAGCTTTGGAGGGTGGACTCCACGGCATCCCATTCCTGCTGAGCCTCCCTCTCCAGGCACTGCCCCAAATCTCCAGGAATTTCCCAGCCCAGAGCTGGCAACCCTAACTGCAACAGACTTGCTAAGCCTCTTCTCTGATCAGCTGGCAACCACAAAATCTGCCTGATCAGCAGAAGCTGTTTTGAAACTGCCCCAAAACAGATACCTATATTTTTGGCTGTTTTTTTAAAACTTAAAAAAGATGTTCCATTCCATTATCGGCACAAGACAGAACACAGGATGGAGTCTGCCCTCATTTGTTCTGCTGACAGCCAACAAAATTCTTTGATCCTGTTTGCAGGGCACACCTCTCTTATCCAAAGACATTCTCCGATCAGAGTGGATATAATGCTGACTAAAAATAGAGATCATAGATAACAAAACTTCCATTTATCACTTCTATAGCCAGAGCCAATTAACTAAGATATGCACCTTTCGGATGCCTGAAAATATTTCTTCTGCCTGCAAGCCGAGGTGTCAACCAAATGAGGCTTTAGAAGGGCACAAAAACAAGAGCAAGGAACAGAAGTGGGGGGGGGGGGGCTCAAAGAGCACCCAGAGGTCTCTGATAGGCCAGGTCAGGAAGCAAACCAACTACACCAAATTATTTTCAAACATATTTCCAGCTTCCTTTTTAATTTTAATAAATGGCTCAAATATATAAATTGCCTATCAAAATCAATAGAATTGACCACAAACTCACATACAAAAGTTTCAGATGGCTTGCCGTATTAGTCTATACAAGTAGAACAAAGTTTGAGTCCAGATGCACCTTAAAGACCAACAAAATTTTCCAGGAGATAAACTCATCCCTAGACCTTCATTCTCATTTCTATCTGATGAAGTAAGCTTTGGTTCACAAAAGCTTATTCTAGAAAATCTGGTTAGTTTTTACGGTGCCTCTGGACTTGGAAAAATTGTACTTGATCCAAGCATAAGTTGGTAAAATAAGTGACTTAATAAGACTGTCACTTATTTATAATAGATTTTAATAGGATAAAAAGATTAATAAAACATCCTTCACCAATAATATAGGTAGTTGCAGGGGGGAGGGGGAGTCTTCATGTAATTGGACTGGTGTGGTTCCTCTGCCAGATAATATTTCACAGCCAGAAACCAGCACCCCTCCCTTCCAATGCTCTCAAGAGTCCTGCAGAGGGACAGCTGTCATTTTCACCCCCATTCCCATCCCATCCTGAATCTCTCATGCTACATGAGCATGACCTCGCCTTTGTATTCATTGTATGCCTCCAAATGCAAAAGCCTTGTTGAGTCAAAGGAGAAATTAGACACCAAGCAATGCTTTTGTCAGGAGATCAGTCTCCCCTGATCATCTCTTTCGGGGCTCTGATGACTCAGGTAGTATTGCCAATCTCCAGGGGAGAACTGACAGCCTCCCAGAATCACAGCTGATTTCTTTTTTTTAAGTAATTATTTATAAACTTTTCCAACAATAACTATATTAAACAAAAAAAACAATACAACCATAACTTCATTCCAGACATTACAATACAAACTATATAAGAAGTAACTGAATTACATAACTATATGATAAATAAATAAAAGTCAATATATTTCTTAGGTACCATCATCTCTTCAGAGGTAAATTTTGAAATGTAGTTCAAAAAGGGGAGCCATCTCTCTACAAAAAAGACTGATAATTAGGATTCTCTGATAAAGCTATTTGGTTATTTTGTCAGATATTATCTCAAATTTTTAGCATCCAATGTCTAATAGTAGGATTTTTTTTCACTCTTCCAGTTTTGAGCTATTGTTGTCTTGGCAGCTGTTAACATTAATGACACCTATTCTATTCTCTGAGTTGGGACATTATTGTTCTTCCAAAGATTCAACAATATAGTTTCAGGTTTACGTTGCATTGTGTTGCCTATACTTTTTTTCTATAATTATGATGACTTTATCCCAATATGCTTGGATCTTAGGACATGTCCACGAACAGTGCAAAAATGTGCCGACGCTACCACATTGTTTCCAGCATCTGAAATCTTTGCTAGCTTTACAATAGTGACGTTTTAATGGGGTGTAATACCATCTAGCAAAGATTTTATAGGTTTGAACTTTCACATTAATAGATTTACAGTGCAATCCTAAACAGAGTTACTTCAGTCTAAGCCTATTGATTTTAGTGGGCTTAGAGTGCAGTAACTCTTTTTAGGATTGCACTGTTAGTGGAGTGTACATTAGATGACCAAATACAATTCCAGTGGTCTTCTTTTATAATTTTCCCACAACCCTTTTGCCAAGCTTTTTGTGGGGTAGTAACAGTAGTCCATATTTTTTGGTTTTTCCATATAAAGTATGGAAATTATACTTTTTGCATAGTGTTGGTTATTCTTCATAAGAATTTCAAATGGGGTTAAGGATCTGTTAGTGTCTTGATATCTGTACTATATATCAAGTTATGTTGTTGAAAATACTGGTACCACAGCATCTCCATCTAAATTTCTAATTAAATTTGGGATTTCAACTTTAGCTTTATGAAAAATGTCTAAGAATCTATAAAGGTTGTTGTTTCTCCAAAATTTATAAAAATTCTTATACTGACCTGGAGGAAACCACATTTGTCCCCAAAAATGTCATTATAGGAGACGTACTGGGAGTTAAAAAGGCCTTATTTTTGTCCCATTCTTGCAAGGTAGTTAACATAAAGTGGTTATTTAAAATTGTACTGGATCTCTCTTCGGCCACTTGTTCCAGATTATTTCCTATAGAAGGCTGGGTTTGGCATAAGTTTGTTCTATTTGAAGCCATGCTTGTTCTTTATTAAGCAAATTATAAACTAGGATATTTTTAATCTGGGCTGCTTCATAGTTATTTGCTAAGATTTGGAAGGCTTAGTCCTTGTTTTGATGGTCTAGTTAATAAATAATAATTTATTCTAGGTCTTTTAGCTGACCAAAGAAATTTGCTTAGTTTCATTTGCCAAGATTGTAGATCCTTTAAGCCTATTTTAATTGGTAAATTTTGGAATAAATATAAGAATTTTGTAAGGATAATTTATTTGATTAGTTTGAATTTTTCTAACCAATTTGGACCAGTCCTGCAGTGTATTCTGAACATATATACTAAGAGGCTTAAAATTAATATCTGTTATATTAAGAGGGATATTAATTCCTAAATGCCTCCATGATTTGGCTACCCATTTAAATTTATATTGGTCTAATATTCCTTTTTTGTTGTTTAAGTACATAGGATATATTTCCATTTCAGTATAGTTAATTGTAAAGCCTGAGAGATTACCAAATGATTGAAAGTTTTTTATCGGATTATTAATAGAATTCCTGAGGTTGCTAATGTATATTACTATATCGTCTGCAACAAGACTTAGTTTACAGGTAGTGGAATTTATCGTAATTCCCCTTACGGATTGATCTTGGTGAATAGCATGTGCTAATGGTTCTAATGACATCACGAATAAAAAATAAAAGAACAACCCTGCCTAGTATCTCTTGTCAATGTGATGTCATCGGATCTAAAGTTATTTATAAAAAGTTGTGCCTTAGGAAAGTAATATAAAGTATCTATTATTCTAAGGAAATTTATTCCAAACCCCATAACTTTTAGGACTGTTTTTTAAAAAAAATTCTAACTTATCAAATGCTTTTTCGGCGTTAATCACCAACATTAAAGATTCTGTTTTATTATTTTGAGAATGACTAATGATTAGAGATGGGCACGAACTGGAAAAAAACGAACCGTGTGGTTCGTGGTTCATTGCATTTCACGAACCACAAACTTTCACAAACCTGCCCTGGTTCATGAACCGGTTCGTTTGGTTTGTGAAAACGTCACATCCGGGTCAGCAGAAGGTCACTTCCAGGTCAGCAGAAGGCCACTCCCGGGTCTGCAGAAGGTCTGCAGGAAGTCCATCCCCTGTTGCCTAGGAAACTGATTGATTGGTGCCAGGCTGTCTGCAGTGACGAACCAAAAAACGAACCAAATGAACCAGCCTAAAGTTCATGGTGGTTTGTCAGAAATGGGCTCTGACAAACTGCCAGTTCGCGAACCACGAACTGGCCTAGTTCATCAGGAACTTTGGTTCATATTTTGGTTCGTGCTCATCTCTACTAATAATATTTAAAGATTTTCTAATATTATCAGAGAGGGACCTACCTGGAATAAAACCAGTTTCGTCTCTATGTATATAATTTGGAATTATTTGATTCATTCTCAAAGCAATTATTGTAGAGAATATTTTAAAGTCATGATCTAAAATAGATATAGGCCTGTATCGTTCCCTATTTGTATGATCTTTTCCTTCTTTTAGGATTACTATGATCCTTGCCTCCTTCCATGAAAGAGGCATTTTTCCTTCTGATCTTAGTTAAATGTAGTAACTAAATGTGGTGGTATTTGATTTTTAATTTTTTAATAGAACACTATAGGTAGCCCTTCTCTACCTAACGTTTTGTTTTTAGTTTTTGGATAGCCTCTAAAAGTTCATTTAAAGTTATGGGTTGGTCCATATATTTTGTTCAGGATTAATTTTAGGGTAAAACTTGATAGAACTTAGATAATCAAAAATTAAAGATTTTCTGAATAATTTCTGATAAAATTCCCAGAATGACTGACAAATATCTTTAGTCTTTGTTAAAGGACTGCCTTGAGAAGATTTCACTGAATAAACTAAATTAGATGACTTTTTTTTGAAACTCTACGATTGAACCATCTTAGACTTTTTGGATTTTTTACTAGAGATGTTTGTTTTAGAAAAGCTATTTTTTTTATTCTGGAGGCTTCTAACAAGTCCAATTTTTTATGTTCTATATTTAATTTAAGTAAAGTTTTCCTACCCCCATATTTCATGTAATAATAATAATAATATTCGATTTATATACTGACTTTCAGGACAAATTAATGCCCACTTAGAGCGATTTACAAAGTATGTTATTATTATCCTCACAATAAAACACCCTGTGAGGTGAGTGGGGCTGAAAGAGTTCTTAGAAGCTGTGACTGATCCAACGTCACCCAGCTAGCAAGTGGAGGAGTGGGAAATCAAACCCGGTTCTCCAGATTAGAATCCCACGCTCTTAACCACTACCCCAAACTGTGTTTTTTTTTCTAATTGGTCTATTTTTGATTTTAAGTCAGAGACCATTTTTTGTCTAATTTTATTATATGCAGTGGTAATTGAAATTAATTTACCCTTAATAGCAGAGTTAAAGCATCTCAAAAATATCAAACGTTACCTCACAATTTGTATTAAACTCAAACTAACAATCAATCTCTTTTGATATGTCTTCACAGATGCTATCATTTAACAACAGTAAGTTATTTAAATTACAGTTAGGACCCTTACCATCAGAAGTTTTGTTTGCCAAAAGACATGTAACCCATGAGTGACCCGATAATATCCTACTGCCTATATCTGAGGTTTGAATCTGAGTAATTAATGTTATTGAAGCCAAAATAAAGTCTACACGAGTATATATGTCATCAACATCGACATGGTATGTATATTCTTTTACTCCTCAGTTTAGGATATGCCAAACATCTCCTAGGTTGTATAGATCAAGAATATTTCCTAGTTTTGTAATTTCTTGAGTTTTATCTCTGTATTTTTGAGATTTATATGTTTTCTCCAAGTGCGAGTTAACTATATGGTTCAAGTCATATCCTATGAGTACTTCACCCTTCTGGAAAAAGGCCAGCTGAGATAATGTTTCTTCAGTGAAAGATAATTGCTTTGAATTGAGGGCACAGAGGGACACCAGTATTAGCGGAGACCCATCTAATTTGCCTCTTACAAAAATAAAGTGACTTTTGGGGTCAATTTGTGTCTCCAAACATTGAAAAGGAACATTTTTAGAAATATAAATTGCAACTCCCCTGGCTTTCGATGTGCCAGGGGTCTTGAAAATGATGAGTGAACCAATTAGTCTTCAGCACTTGTATTACTACAGTTCGATAATGTATCTCTTGTAAAAATAAAAATAACTGGATGTTCTTGGGAATGTAAATTTGATATTCTTCTTAATTTAATGTGATTGTTTAATCCCTTGCAATTACAAGTCATACATTTAACAGAAGTCATCTAAAATTTGTTACTGTGACACTTTCATAACCAAGTGACTTCAGTAAGTATAAAAATTGCTGTTTCGGCAAGCATTTGTTTGGAAACAATAACATTGTATCTAACTCCAATAGGTTAACAAAATGATCTAAACATCTCTTCTCCCACCCACTGTTAATGTCTAGTATCTATAAAATATTCTTATATAATTCTCTAAAGGAAAATGCTAAATAACTATACTTCTATACAGAGTTGTTACTGCGGAGGTCTGAACAATAGTTCAGATAGACCCTTTGTCTATCTGAGGGCCTATCTCAGATAGGCCCTTTGTCTGTCCACAGGAAAAAAACTAACTTATCAAAGGAGATAAAGGTTTGTACTCCCATCCCCCACTCCCATTCCCACTGTTGCACTTCAACAGCTAGAGAGTTAATATTTTTTACCCTATTAGATATACTTATTTATCAATATCCAAAGCTAAAATAAGGTTCATGATCTGTGAATTGAAGACATTGATTATCTGGAGGAGCTTCTTCCAAAAATCTTCATACCTTTCAAGACCAGTTTGGGTTGCATAAAGATAGTATAAAGAAAGTTCAGGTGAGGCCTTAGTGTCACTTTGCAGGTGTAGTTAAGTTCAGAAGCTCTAACAAGTTCTTTCCTGATTCTTCATCATGGGCTTGATACAGAGTCCCATTTTGATTAATTATTAACTTTGAAGTGTGGTTCCATTTATATCTTATATTTGACTCTGTTAAAGTTTTTGTGATTGCTCTCATTTCTTTGCATTTTTGTAGGATTTCTGGAGGAAGGATTTGGAAAATTTCTAAATTTTCCCATTTATTTCCAGTCCTCCTTTCTATCTTTTGTTCTTGTATGAAGGAACTGGACTATTATGTCTCTTGGGAATCTGATTTTAGATTTAGGTGTAGGTGGGGGACCCAAAAAATATGATCTTGTTATCACAGGTGCTACATCCTCCACTAGTTCCAAAACTGATGCTAACCATGTAGAAATGAATACTGAAAGATATGGGGTTCTTTCCATAGCTTCTTTAAATCCTCTGAATTTTAAATTATTTTGCCTTAATTTGAGGCCAAGATTTATTATTTTACTATGTATATTGTCTTCAGAGGTTTGCAATTTTTTATTCCATCTTGTGAAGTAATTCCCAACTCCAGTCCACTGTCTGCTTTTTTTTTAAACTGCTTCTTTCAACAAATCGTTAACTTCTTTTAACTGCAAGGAAATCAGGTCTATTAATTATGTTTGTTTGCAATATTCAAGACTGCTCATAAACTCATTTAAGTCCTTCTTAGTTAGTACTGCACGCTCATCAGCTTTATCAGACTGCTCAGTGGCCATTTTATCTTCTCTTTGAGTCCCAGGGCCTGAGAAGCATTGGACTCACCGGATGGGAAAAAACTTTTACTGACAGGGATCCAACAGTAAGTTGTTTGCTTTTATTTCCTGAAGTCTTTCCCATCTCTGTTTTAACTTTCAACCAAACATACACTTTAAATCATGCTTATGAGTGGAAATGGCTTGGGAGCTTTGGCTCTAGGCATCTGTCGCCATCACACGTCACTCTGAACCCCCACCCCATTACAGTTGATTTCTAGACTACAGAGATCACTTCCTCTGGAGAAAATGGCTGCTTTTGGGGGTGGTATCTATGGCATTATACTCCAGCTACTGTTTCTCCACTCCTCAACCCCCGCCCTCCCTAGGCTTTACTACCAAATGTCCAGGAGTTTCCCAAGTCACAGCTGGCAACCCTTGGCAACTGCCCCACATCAGTGCCCTCTGGAGCTAGGGCTTTGAAACGGAATTGAAACAACAGTTAGAAAGTGGACTTACCAGTATTGGCCTCGTAGTCTCCAATAAATCTCTTTGTGAGAAAGCGCACAATCAGGGCTGCAAGACAAAGGATTCTGATGAGGGTCCAAAATTACTGCTGACGACAGCATGTAGGTTTAAGATTGGAATTTTAAAATTCCTGTGGCCGCATCTGAACGTTCAAGTATCTCAGCAGCACTCAAGGAACGAAAATGAGTTCAACAACAAAGAACCCATCAGAAATGAACATGTGCAATGAGACAGAGAGCTATAGCTAATTGTGCATAACCTCTCACACCCATACATCATGCTGTAAACATTCTGTGACAAAAGGGGATCCCGTCCAAGAAAGCCTATGCTGGAATAAAGTCTTGTTAGTCTTTAACGTGTCAGAAGACATCTGTTTATTTTCACTTCTTCTATTATAGTTTTACTCTTGAACTGTCAACAGTTTGAAAATCCTAGATTTGGTATCTCAGGGCCAAGCCATATGTTTTCTAGCAGCAAATCTTTGCTTGCCACAAAGTATAGAATTGACTTCTGGAGTTTGCTGATTCACGAACCTGTATGAGTGTGAGCAGAGAGCCATCAAGTTGCAGCTGACTTATGGCAACCCCAAAGGGTTTCCAAGGCAAGAGACAAACAGGTGGTTTGCCATTGCTTGCCTCCACATAGCTACCTTGGACTTCCTTGGTGGTCTCCCATCCAAGTACTGATCAGGGCTGACCCTGCTTAGCTTTTAAAATCTGACAAAATTGGACTAAGCTGGACCAGCCAGGCAAATACATTGGCCATAATCACACACTGCATTTTTAAAGTGTATATTTCATTAAGAACATGGTGGATGGATTACCCTCAAAACACCTGAAACAAAGCTTTCAAAAATAATCGAAAGATTTATCTATGAATTTCTTCTCCGAAGCCTTCTTGGCTTCGGAGCTGTCAAGACACAGTCTAATAACTTTTACAAACACATTTCCAGTATCACAAGGGCTAGAAACTCAATAAACAGCCAGAGCTCTCTGGGACTTGACAAACCCATACAGCCAGATAGTTTCAGGTGGGTAGCGTGGGTCTGTAGTAGAAGAGCAAGATTCAGGTCCTGTAGCACCTTAAAGACCAACTAGATTTCCAGGGTATAAGCCTTCAAGATTTGACTCTCAAAAGTCTATACCCTGGAAGTCCAGTTGGTCTTAAAAGTGCTATTGGACCTGAATCTTACTCCCATACACCAGAGAAAATTTCTTCCAAGCCATCACGTCTATCCTGATTAATGCAATTTTTGTGACATATGAGAAATCATTTTAGGCCTACAATACAGCAAATTCTACTGGTTTTAGTAGAATTATTCATTAGATGTTCTATCTATCTGGAGTTATTCTGACAGTTCAAACGTAATACATAATTTAAATTAAGCCTCTTGTTGGGTTTTGGAAGTGGATTTGGGAGCAGAGCTAAGTTTCTTTCCAGACAGATGGTCTCAATCCATGGGAGTAATCACAAAGGGTAAGGGTAATTGGAGATTTATTAACCAGGGGGGGGGGGAATTCCACATGGTTAAGGTGCAAAGCAATCACAGCCTGGCCCTTTTAGATTTAATGTTAACTCTGTTCAAAACAAACCATGGGCTTAGCTGCCAAGTTTAAGGTTAAATCTTTGCTGTGTTATTTATACTTTTCATTTATTGCCTTTCCTTGCCTTCTCTCCTCCTTTTGTTAGGGAGGCTCCAATACAGCCCTCCTCCCCCTTTTACTAAATGGAGTTTCCCCCTGGGTGTTTTTACCCCTGGTGATTGTCTTGAAGAAAACAAATCACATGATATAAACCACCTTAATTTCTTCTAAACATTATCAGGTCTCTATTTCCCCTGGGCTTTCTCTGAAAGCTGGGGAATAAATATTTTAAGTAAAATAAAGAAATAAATAGAGATGTTATGGAATAGGGAATTTCTTTTTCTGAAATTCTCTTTTTTAGATACAGCCATTGCTCTTATTTTTTTAAGAGCAGGATTTCTCTTTCACTTCTCTTTGAAGACAAATCAAGGTGCTCTTTTGTAACTTTAGCCTTTGCAGTAGTTTATGTTACACAATCTAGAGTGGTGCTCTAGCAGAAAGATAGGAAGGCTGGGGGGAAACACTGTCTCTGAGCATCTACATAGATCCAGAGGAGTTAGCCAAGTTAGTCTGTAGTTGCAAAATAGTGGTTCTTGAAAGCTTATGGTACAATAAAGTTGGTTAGTCTTAAAGGTGCTACTGGACTCTTCACTATTGAGCATCTACAGATTTCTGAAATTTTCCAGAACCTCCCTTCCTGCCTCTCCTCTTTCAAATTTATCTTATATCAAAAAGGAATTGATTAGAAACTGACTCCAAAAGGATTTTTGGATTTCAGGGAGAAACTGAGTAAAGAGGAATTACAAGAATTTCTCTTAACAACCCTAGAAATAAGTCTGTTTTCATGCAAACTCCTCTAACTGATAATTCCTCAAAACACACACTTGAAGGCAGATGCAGAGACTTAGTCTTGTAATGTAAGTTTGTAGTGGAGAATCCTTAACTGCCCAAACCCATACCTGCCCACGGATCCTCCCATACAATGAACGCCCTTTCCCCGTGCCCGTTACAGCCAGCTTTTCCCCAGTGGAGCTGCGACTCAAGAAGTCAATCTAGCTGGCTACAGGGAAGAGCCTTGGAACAAGATGGGCAAGGAAGAATGAGTGGGTGCAGGAAGGATAAAGCAGCCCTTGCAGAAACTTGATCTCTTCTCAAAAGGCAATGTGAGACAATGTGTAGTGAGCAGGGCTTTTTTTCAGCGGGAACGCAGTGGAACGGAGTTTCGGAACCTCTTGAAAATGGTCACATGGCTGGTGGCCCCGCCCCCTGATCTCCAGACAGAGGGGAGTTTCGATTGCTCTCCACACCGCTCAGCGGTGCAGACGGCAATCTAAACTCCCCTCTGTCTGGAGATCAGGGGGCGGGGCCACCAGCCATGTGACCATTTTCTCTGAGGGCAACCCACTGAGTTCCACCACCTCTTTTCCCAGAAAAAAAAAGCTCTGGTAGTGAGACAATGTGTAGTGTGCCCTCCCCTCTGTTTTCAAGCTGTTTCCCAAATAACCCTGGGGCTCCTTTGTAGGGTGGTGGAATCTCAGGTGTTTGTCACTGAGGGGCACAGCTGGCTCCTGCTACCTGAAAATGCCAGGTGTGTTCTGCAGAGCACAACTGGCTCTCACAATGCGACAGGGAAGCCTCAAAAGTCAATATGAGGTCAGTTGAGTATCCTAGAACGTGCCGCAGGATTCTCAGCAATGTGTAGACGAGTAGACTCAAGGTATCCTGCTACCGCTGATGAGAATATGGGAATCAGAACAAATCTGGGACTGATCATGAAGGTTATGTGCCCAAGAGTTCCGCCCACCTGAGCCCTTAGCCTGCCTGTTCCACACATGGATCAGGAGGGCAGAGGCTCTTTCCTCCAGCAGTCTCACCCAGGGATGATTTTGAATGTCTTTTCTCTCTTGGTTCAACCCAAAAGTAATGACAAAACCACAAACCAATATAAACCAGAGAACTTATCCTCACTCCCTAGTCATTGTGGAATTCTTGCTCAGCCCATGGAGAAAAGAGAAACTCCAGTCACTGCTTGGCCTCCATTGAGTGGCTCCCTCCCTCCTCAAGCCTGTGTTCCTTTTGTGCTCCCTTCCCTCCAAGGACCTCAAAACACCGTCTTAGAATCTCAGCACTAGACAGCCCAGTGTTTCAAGTAAGAGGGATGTGCCCGCTACAAATGAAGTTCCTACCTCTGGGAGCTCTCCAGGTTGCCTCATTTGCTAAGGACTCTCTGCAATCAATCAAGTACCTTTAATGGCATACATGGACTCTCTGCACATCTTCAGATCTCCAGTGTGATTCTGGGACGTGTTTCAGGGCAGAGATTCAGTTCATACAGTGCACTGGCCAGGCCAGCTAGGTGGGTCCCCCTGTGCTCTAGAACACCCCCAGTCCCTTCAGGTGGCAGCAAACAGGAGAGACTGGCAACTACCCATTCATGCGCATGGCTCCCATCTCACGGAACAGCCTGCTCCACCAGGACATGGAGGCTCTCTCACATCTATCATCTGGCAGGATGTGCAAAACAGAAGGGGGGGTGCATTGTTGTAAGGTGATTGGAACCCTCGTTTAATGGGGCAGCTCAGGGGGTTGCTTTATGAGGAACAGGTTCATCGTCTATGGCCATGTTTTTGGTATGCATAATTTACCTTTCAGGGCATTGTCTTCTACTTTTATTACTCACTTCCCCTATGACGGGATATCTATCGCACCTTCAACAGTATTTTCTTTCTTTGTATGTAACCCTGGCCCTGGGGGTGAAGAGTGCTGTCAAGTCAAAGGTGACTTAGGGCGACCCCTGCCGGGCTTTCAAGGCAAGAGACGAGGTCTGCTACTGCCTGCCTCAGCAACTGCGCTGTTATCTGGAGTTCTCTGCTTGGTCCACGCTCTGCAATCCGCCTCAAGTCTCTCCCAGAAGACAAGCGGCAAACAAAGTCAATCCAAACAGCGGGGGGGGGGGGGGGGGCTGAGAGCCGCGCTGGTTCCTCAGCGGGGGCCTCCGCCCGGAATCCCCCATGGGCGGCCAGCGCCACTTCCCACGCTGCTCAGGCTCCGTTCAGATTCTTTCCGTGCCCTCCCAAGAAGAGTTGCCGCCGTCTGAGCCCACCGCAAGCCATGGGCTTCGAGGGGCGTAACTCTGTCCAGGACTGCACGGGTGGCTTTGCAAGCCGCCGGGCGGCCAGGAAAGGCGCCTCCTCCTCCTCCTCCTCCACCCCTTGGCGCGCGTCGCCCCCGCCCGCTTACCGGTCTTGCCCACGCCGCTGCCGCCCAGGACCACCAGCTTGATGACTTTGCTGGGCGCGCACTCCGGGAGGGGGCACTCGGGGATGGGCACCAGCAGGAAGCCGCCCGCGTGGAGCGACATGGTCCGCCCGCCCTCGGCTCGCCCCGGGCCGCCTCATCGGCGCGGCATCGCCCCGGCCCGCGCCCGCCCTCCGCGCCTCCCTCCCGGGCGGCTTGCCGGAGAGCGGCCCCGGCGCGGCCGGCCGGCCAATCACGAGTCTCGGAGCCGCATTCCTGCCGTCGGGACGGCCCCGGCCCGCCTCCCGCGCCTGATCCTCGGGTCGCGGCTTGGGCAGCGGCGAGCGGAGCCGGGGCGGGGCGCAAAAGCCCTCCTCGGCGCCGCGTTTGCGGAGCAGCGCGGGTCGGGGGGCGCCAGCGGGCTCGCGGAGCCCCTCCGAGCTGAAAATGGACTCTTGGCTGCCAACGCCAATCAGCAGGGAGCCCTTTCTTTCTGTCGATGCAGGCGGGGAGCCGGGAGGGTCTGCGGGAGAACGGCCCGCGGGTTCGAGTCCAGGGGCCCCTTAGAGACCAACAGGAATGTCAAGGTTGAAGCTTTCTAGAGGCAGAGTTCCCGACTTCGGATACAAGAGACATGTATCTGAACAGCAAGATCCAGCTTTAGTAGCGCCTTAAAGTCCGACTAGATTTCCAGGGTAGGAGCTTTTGAGAGTATTTTTCTTGCTTGACAGACGCTAATTTTTTGTTCACCCATGCTCTTTCGAGCTAATTACAACATGTATTACAGCTAGTTTCCCAACACTCTAATTTGCAATGCCCCAGGAGTATAAATACTCCTTTTTTCCATTTCTCATATCTGATGAAGGGCACTTTGACTCTTGAAAGCTCAAACCGTGGAAATCTAGTTGATTTTCAACATGCCACTGGAAGCTCTGGCAAATCTCTCTTCTGCTATTGTTGCTGGGGTGTAAAAGGAACAGTCTTTAAAGGCCATTCTCAGGTTTTCAATCAGTCTGCAGAGGAAGGCAGGTTTACAATCACGTGCCAACCATCTTGAAATTTTGGTGTCACCTGCAGTTGGATGTGTTTGTTCTGAAATGCATTTTAATCCTTCATCCAGCAGTTTTCACCAGAGACTTGTACACATTTGAAAGTGGCTTAAAAAAAACCATGGCAGATAGCATTGCCAGCCTCCAGGTGGTGGCTGGAGATCTCCCAGAATTACAACTGATCTCCAGGTGACAGAGATCAGTTACCCTGGAGAAGATGGCTGCTTATGAGGGTGGAGTCTAGGGTATTATACCATTCTGAGACCCCTCCCCAAATCTTGCCCTTTCCAGGTTTCACCCCCCAAATCTCCAGGAATTTCCCTACCCGGACCTGGCAACCCTAATGGCAGAGTCTCTTTGGTCACCATTAAAAGAAGGGAGAAGAAAAGAGACTGTGCAGCTAGAATCCCCCAATTCTGAAGCAAATTCTTTCTTGTCTTTTGTAAAAGAGAGTGGGGGAAGAGAGGAAAGGGGAAGGCATTGAATTTTTTTGTAATTCCCCCCCCCTACTGCAAGGTGAGTAAAAGAAAAAGGTACACAACAACACTTGTAAGCTCTTACAGTCCCACATTTACCTTGCCAAAGCTGTCCCCTACACACAACAACAAATGTGCATGTGTGTCACTTGGCAAATAGGCACATTTTCTTCCACATCCTGAGGTGGTGAAGTTGTGACAGCTGGCAACATCAGGGGAAGGCCTCTATGCCTTGTTTTTGGCCCTCCAGAGTAGCTGGATGCTGGACTAGATGGGCCACTGGTCTGGTCCAGCAGGGCTCTTCTGTGTTCTGGTGTTCATCCTAAGCAGAGCCACCCTATAAGGAGTCCCTTGAAGTCAATGGGTGACTCTGTTGCAATTTGGCACTGTGAATTATGGATAGCGTCTGAATCTAGAGTGGACTGGCATTGGGGTGGGCAGGTAATGCAGTGTCTTCTATATTAACTGGAGGAATTGAGGGAGTTGATAACATTTAAACTGGGAAAAGCGTAACATGAATATTGGTAATTTGCATTAAATGAGAGCCCCGTGGCGCAGAGTGGTAAGCTGCAGTACTGCAGCCCAAGTTCTGCTTATGGCCTGAGTTCGATCGTGGCGGAAGCCGTGTTCAAGAGGCCGGCTCAAGCCTTCCATCCTTCTGAGGTCGGTAAAATGAGTACCCAGGTCCCTGGGGGTAAAGTGTAGATGACTGGAGAAGGCAATGGCAAACCACCCCGTAATAGAAGTCTGCCAAGAAAATGTGAAGCGACGTCCCCCATGGGTCAGTAATGACTCGGTGCTTGCACAGGGGACTACCTGTACCTTTTACCTGCATTAAATGAAACTGGCAAATTGATTCCCCAATGATAATTAAAGTGTGGTTTTGGCACTACTCTGCATATGATCAAGAGGTTAATGGCCCTTCTTCGTGCAGCTGGAACCAATAAGATGCCTTGAAATGCTTATAGGAAATGTTTCTTTTCCCTAACCTCAGAATGAAAACATATTCAGAGCTCTCCACCATTTGGGACTGTCAGGGACCCTCTGTTAGGAATCACAACTACATTTAAAACTGCATCTGCTTAGCTAAACAAACATGGTTTTTCATACTAATTTCCCCATGAAAATAACAGTTCATTTTGGGGAGAACCTCAGCTTCGAAAAAGTTCCTTGTGGTTTCAACCAAACTGTCCCTGTGCTTTTTCATCCTAGAGCATTTAATGCCGCATTATGCAGGCTGGTTTGACTTTCTTCTCTTGGCTTTCCAGGATAAAAAAGGGAGAAAGCTACATCCACTTTCTGTGTTGCTACAGGGCTGTAGAAACAAACAGAAAATTAGAAATAAATCTGCATCAGGGGAACCCAAACCTACTTACAGAAAAATGGAATTCTGAAACAGATACTGTATATTGTGTAGGTAAGTTTGCATAATTCAAGCAACTCGTAATTCAAGAAAATCAGGAGTGGGTGAATTCTTTAGACCACATTTGGGTGCCCACTTGCTTTTGAGGGCTCCAGGATCAGCACCGTCTGCACAAGAACGCGGAACGGGAAGAGCTGGCAGAATCACAAACACATCAGTGGGGAGGGAGAGACCTCGACCATTAAGGAAGGGTGTAAAGAACTTCTAGTCAATGACTAACCAATTTTTAAACAAATTATCCTGTCTGTGAGTAACCTAAATATCCTTATAGAGACCTTTTTGCATATTAAAGGAAATGGAATGATAACTTATCATCAAAAACACAAATGCTACCACTGCTTGTTAGAAGCAAAGGCCTCTTTAATGTTTACTTTGTCTCACATACCAGAACCCAGAAGATAAACTAGACTGCCCTTGACATTGATCTCATCAAGTTACTTATACACCAAATTCATGTGCCTTTCAGCCCCTCTGCCCATACTTGGGGTGTGTGTATGAAAAACAAAGAGGAGGTTTTAAATGTGCAAGAAGCCATGCAAGAAGGCTGATTTCCAGTTGCCTTCTATCCTTCAAACAGGTGTAGAAACAATGTGGGGGCAGGGACATGGAAATGCAAACCTGGAAGTGACGCCATTGCACCAGAATGGCTAGAGTTTCAGTGTTACTCCAACATAGTGATGTCATTTTTGTGTTTTCACTGGCATTGCGATAGTGGCTGTCCCTCCATTTCTCTGTCATGTCTGAACCCCATCCATGCCAGTTTGAATGATCCTTCTGTGCTGAACCACTGTATCCTGCTGTAACTCGATGTCATTTTTACCAGCATCATAAGGCTTCCACAGGTGTTTATCTAATAGACTGTAACAGCTTCTAGTGTTTATGACCTTGTACTCTCAGGCTTTGCTATGTCTTGCTTCCTAGTGACTCAACTTGATATTACAAATATGTAGAACGTTCTCACACAAGGACCTTGTTTATGATTGGGAGGGGGGAAAGAGCAGACTTGAATGTTAAAAGAGAAATCTCTCTCACGTGATGTCATTCCTATCAACTTCTGCTCTTGCTGCTCAGATGCTTACCTTGCTTCTGAGTAGTCCTATGGACATATATATGGAAATGATTTGATTTATGAATAAAAGCCATTTAGCCAAGAACCTGTGTCTTGCTGCAATGGTCCAGGGATCTGTCTGCCATATCCTGTCATCCATAGCCTGACATCTCCCCTGCCGCCTTGTTGATATGGGGACTGGGGCTGCCAGGCTGGAGGTTGCCCACCAGCATGGGAGACTGGGCAGCCCTAGAAGACTCCTGGGTCAGGTCACAAGAGGGTTACCAACATCCAAGTGGGGGCTGGAGATCTCCCAGAATTATAGCTGATCCCCAGGCCATGGAGATGAGTTCCCTTGGAGAAAATAGCTGCTTTGTAGGATGGACTTTATGATGTTACACCTTGCTGAAGTATCTGCCCTCCACAAACCCTGCCCCTCCCCAGGCTCCACCTGTCCAAATCTCCAGGAATTTCCCAGTCTGGAGCTGGCAACCCTAGGTCACAGACATGTTCTGTGAGCCCCATTCTTCCCAGGACCAATCAAGACCATGGTATGTTGGGAGAAGAGGCATAGAACCCCTTTTTCCCAACCTGAAATGGCCTCATGGATCTGGTATTTGCCCTGTACAGGACTGTAAATATCATTCCAATTCATGATCCTTCTGAAGTTGCTGATTGGGTGTTCTTGGCTCAGCTACTGTTGTGCATCTCTGTTCTCTCTCATTCACTCAGCCAACATTCAGGGCGCCATACATCTCCAGCAGCCTCGATCAAGACTAATATAATAGAGGGCTGATTGGTGTAATAATTATGAAGCGTTTGTTTTTTATGTGTGGGAAAAAATAGACCCAATGAAGCAGCTGACGGTAGAAGAAAATACTCCCTCTGGTGCCACTCATCTGATCTGCCAACATCCTTTTAACCTCTATGTTCGTCTGCTTGCACTTCTGTAATGCAAAAACAATAGCATCGCTGCAATGAGGTTGCAATTCTTAAAGTCCATTTTAAGCCTCAGGCTTATGGCTCTGCAAAATGTTATTTGTGGAGCTCTGTTGGGCTTGAGGATGTCTTGTGTGCCAAGCAAAACAGAACCAAAAACACATTTTTTAAGCCAGAGCCAAATGCAACATGGGCTCTAATGATGATGAAAAGCTGTTGCGAATAAAAACAACTAAACCTCTCTGACCCCTCCCCCTCCACCCATCTCAACACACACATTTAAACAAAGACTGCGGTCCCATCTGGAAATTAATCCCACTGAAATCTTACTTGGCTGCAGGTTTGTGGGGGTACATAACGACATGTTTTAAAATAGCAGGATGGAGTGGTGGCAGTGATCTAGGGTTGCCATTTCTGGGTTGGAAAATTTCTGGAAATTTGGGGGTGGAGCCTGGGGGGGTGGGGATTGGGGAGGGGAGGGACCTCAGCAACGAATAATGCCATAGAGTCCACCCTCTAAATTTCCCATTTTCTCTAGGAGAATTGATCTTTTTAGTCTGGAGATCAGTTGAAATTCTGGGATATTGCCAGGCCCGGCCTACCTTAATCCCATGTGGCAAAACGTAAAATAAAATGAACTTTCCAGCATCAGGAACAGAATGAAATTGTATATTTTATGGCATTGAAACAGAGGATCTCTTTACACAGGCACTTAACGTGAGTTTGATTGAGGGAAACCCCAATTCAACTCACTTGTAATATGTGACCAGAAGCTTACCAAATGGAGAGGTGGTGATTGCAAATTGGTTCCTGTATGCATACGGTAGCCCTGAACTGGATACCCAGGTAAGCCTGATTTCATCAGATCTCGGAAACTAAACAGGGTTGGCCTTGGTTGCTAATTGGATGGGAGACCTCCAAGGAAGACTACAGTTGCAGAGGCAGTCAATGGCAAACCATCTCTGTTAGCTTCTTGCCATGAAAACCCCACCAGGGGTCGCTGTAAGACAGCTGTGGCTTGATGGCACTCTCCACCATGTGCATATGGAAACAGGAGGAGTGTCTTCGTTCCCTCCTTTCCACTCTGCATGATTTAACTAGCAGAGAAGGGCCCTGGGGAGAAGCACAGAAATCAAATGGCTCTATAGGACTAGAATCTTGAAAACACCAAAAAATTTCTTATTAATTTGAACATGCATTATCTTCACTATGTTCAGGTGTAGTTATGTCCCAACCTATAGAGGGTTTGATTGGGACCATCTGCATAATTAATCTGGCACAATTTTCTAGAAATATGCTTCTTTATGAAATAGGAGACATTTTTGGTGAAAAGCTGGTAAACAGAATGAAGGCTTAGAAAACTGGAATTAAAATGCATGTCTCTGGCTGTTTGAAGGCATGTCTGTAAAAATGATTAAAATTACGAAGTTTTGGTTACTACACAAACTTGTGGGAGGAGGACATTTGAATTGCACCAGCTTCCCTTTCTCATCCCTCTCTACATATTGTAGTAATTAGAAAGAGAAGAAGCATAATTTAAAAAATTTGAATTACTTCTTCATTAGAAATGAGGACTTCTGATTTTCAGGTACTTGGGAAGAGATAAGTGATGATCAGAAGGGGATTTATTGCTGACTGTAAGAGTAGGTTAGAAATAGACTCCTGCCTTCAAATAAAATCTATAATCTGTCCTTTAAGTGAGGACAGGTTCTGTCCATGTTCATCCTCTCCTGATTTCAGTTATGTCAAGAATTTACAGAGGGGTGCCTGTTATATTAGGTCAGTTGTATCAAAACCAACAGGTCCCTGTAGCACCTTAAAGACTAACACATTTACTGCAGCAAGAGTTTACTCTGGCAGCTATTGTTACAGGATGTTGATTGGTGAAACTGAGTTTGTATCTTGCCATTCCTTCAAGGAGCTCTTGATGTCCTATTTAATTCACCTGCCAATGGGGAAAGAGAAGGTGGGAAGCCACAGCAGATATGAATGTCCAGTTCTGATCTCTTATTTCAGAGGTCTGCATGCTTCCAATAGCTTCTTTAAAGTAGTGGGCCACTATGCAGGACTCTGGGTTGTGCCAAGATTGGACAGGCAGGGAAAGACTATGCCCGAGGGATTCTTCTCACAAGATCTCTCTATAAGTTTCAGGAAGGAACTACTTCTGCCACAACTCTTGACCTAAATTGAGATGTGTGCTATCGATCTCAGGTAGCTTTTGTCTCTCACTTGGGACCCCCACCCCCGTCCTATTGAGTAATGTTTTTACACAGAAGCATGGCCCAAACCCCAAATTTTCAGTTCTGGTGGCTGGATATGAGTGTACAGTGCAGTCCTATGCAGTTATTCATGTCTACATCTATTTAAATCAGTGGGCTGGAGTAACAGCATAGGATTGCATTAGTAGTTTCTTTCCACAAAAAAACATATGAACTGGATGATCAAGCAGCCTGGAGTGTGTTGGCTCTGGAAATAAAGTTTGATCAGTGTGACGAAAGTAAATGCTCCAGACTTTAGAAAGATGCATTGCGCTGTGTCCTGTGCCATCCATTACAACTCCTTGTTCAGGGCTGAACAAGGGTTGAAAGTGTTGGAAATAGCAATGTCTGGTGTACTGCAGCAGCAAGAAGGGAGAAGAGCCTTTCCACGCAGGGGGCAGCAAGGATCACTTAGTTAGGACAGTGAGAGCAGCACCTCTCTTGTTTCCTGGGGGTCATTTCCTTGTCTTGTCTCCTATTGGGCTAAAACAGGGCAATATCTTTTTTTATATATATATAAAATTTGTATTGGATGAGGTAATATACAATCATTACTTAATACAATATATTTATCCAATTTAACTCTTCTACATGTCTATATACCCCACCCCCTCCCCTCCCCCTTTTCTTTGTTGACTTCCAACAACACTCGAGCCCCCCATTTATTCATAGATATTATTATTGTTACACTATATTGCTAATATTTATATCATGGTATAGATCTTAATATATTTTCTTTCGTTAAAGTCCTTTGTGTAAAATTTAAAGTCCCTCAAAAGACCACAATTGCCCTTTAACATCGCATTTCTTTTCCAAATATTTCTTGAACTTCTTCCAAGAAAATGTCTGGATCTTGCTCTTTCAGATTTCTAGCTAGTTTGTCCATTTCGGCCATGTACAACAACTTCCTTGTCCATTCTTCAATATTCGGTATTTTTTCTTTTTTCCAATACTGAGCATATAGAGTTCTTGCTGCTACTATCATATAATATATGATATTTATATACCCTGGGATGGGCGGTATATAAATTGAATAAATAAATAAATAAATAAATAAAATATAGCACTATCTTATCATTTCTATTAACCTCTTCTAAATGTAAAGATAATAACAACATTTATGGATTTTTTGCAACATTATATTGTAATATCAAAGACATTTCAGCACATATTTTAGACCAGAAGTCCCTAGCCTTTTGACAAGTCCACCGCATATGAAACAGAGAACCTTCATGCTCTTTACACTTCCAACATTTGTTTGACAACTGTTTGTTAGCAATGGCTAGCTTTTTCGGTGTTAAGTACCACCTATACAACATTTTATACCCATTCTCTTTAATACTGGTACAAGCTGATATTTTTAAGGTATTTTTCCATAACTGTTCCCATGCTTCCATAGTTATTTCTTTATTACAGTTTATAGCCCACTTTACCATTTGAACTTTTACTATCTCATCTTCTGTGAACCACTTCAATAACAACTTGTACATTTTAGATATTACTTTAATATTATCTCCCAATAGTATCTTCCAAGTCTGAGTTTTTAGTTCTAAAACCTACTTTTCTTTGCTCTGAATCAAATAAGTCTTTGATTTGTCTGTTTTGTAGCCAACCATATCTAAATGGCAAATCCTAATTTCTTTTAAGCTTCAATTGATCATCTTCTAGTACTGTCAGTTCTTTGAGGGTAAGCCATTCTTTCCCCTGATATTCAAAATTTGGATTAATTACTTCAGCCGGCACAATCCAAAGTGATTTATATAAATGAAACTCTAGAATCAAAGTTAATCTTCCAAGATAGTGATGGAAGATATATAGCTGTGGAAATAAATATAAATGCAAAGAAAACTCTGGTAATAGCCCTTTATGCCCCAAATGGAGCCAAAGACCAATTTTTTAAAGATATATTAAGTAAATTGGATCAGGACGTATTTGATCAGATGATTTTGGTTGGAGACTTTAATGGCGTGGTGAATTTACTACTAGATAAAAAATCGAAAGCCAATGTTAAAAAAATCAGGAAAATTGCCAAAAAAAATTTTTGAATTAGTCCAGCAGGGAAACCTGGAAGATGTATGGAGAAAGCAAAATCCAAAAAGTGCAGAATTTACTTACTACTCAGCAAGACATTTATCTTTTTCACGTATTGACATGATTTGGGCGACAAAGGATTTGGCTTTAATGACTAAAAAAGTGGAAATATTACCAAGGGTAAGTGCAGACCATAATCCAATGTTATGGAAATGGACAATGGGCCGAAAAAAATTTAGATGGAGAATAAATGACGATTTATTACAAAATCAGGAGAACCTGAATTATTTGAAAGAAGAAACTAAACATTTTTTTTTAACGAATAATAGTAATGAAGTTTCAACAAAGATGGTATGGGACACTTATAAGGCTGTAATAAGAGGAAATTTAATTTTATTAAATAGTAAGGACAAGAAGAGAAGACAGGCGAAATGGCAAGAAATACAACAAAAAATTTATAAAAAAGAACAACAGTTAAAGAAAAAACCTGAGAAAAAGTCGATTATACAGGAAATTAAAATACTACAAGACCAAATAACAGCCATTAGTAATAAAGAGCTAGAATGGAAATTAAAGACATTAAAGCAGAAATCATTTGAAGGAGCAAATAAACCAGGAAAGTATCTAGCCTGGCAATTTAAAAAAAAAAGGAAAATCATTAATAGAATAATAGAAGATGACGAGTTGAGAGAGCATCATTCAATTAAACACGCATTTTATAAATATTATGCTGTTATTTCAGAAGAAATCAGTAAACTTACAAGAAATAGAGGGGTATCTAAAGAATACTGATTTACCAAAGATACCAGAAAAGATGAAGCAGAGACTGAATGCTCCAATTACAGAAGAGGAAATCATAGAAGCAATTGATACGGCTAAGATTGGGAAAGCACCAGGACCTGTTGGGATCACAGCTAAATTTTATAAAGTAATGAAGGAGGACCTAGTACCGATTTTAAAAAATACAATGAATGAAATGCTTCAAGGAAAAGGCCTCCCAGATACGTGGAATGAAGCAACTATTGCTCTGATCCCCCCAAAAAATCAAGATTTGACAGATGTTAAAAATTACAGACCCATATCGCTTATAAACAACGATTACAAAATAATGGCAAGAATATTAGCAGAAAGACTTAAAATATGGTTAATGGATTTTATAGAAGATGATCAGGCTGGATTCTTACCAAATAGACAATTAAAAGACAACTTGAGAGTGGTGATAAATGCCATTGAATATTATGATAAGCGACCTGATAAAGAAGTTGGCCTATTCTTTGCGGATGCAGAGAAGGCCTTTGACAATTTGAACTGGGACTTTATGTTTGCGACTATGGAGAAGATGGACTTAGGCAATGAATTTATAGAAGCAGTCAAAACAATTTACAAATTACAAAGAGCAACAATTTGTGTCAATGACGACCTAACAGAGAAATTTGAAATAAGGAAAGGAACTAGACAAGGATGTCCACTATCGCCGCTTTTGTTTGTGATGGTCTTGGAAGTATTATTGAGGAAGATCAGGGAGGATGATATTATAAAAGGGATAAAAATAAAGGGGTCTTCCTACAAACTGAGAGCATTTGCAGACGATGTGATGTTTATAGTGGAAGACCCTCTACAAATCCTGCCAAGATTGTTAGATAAAATAAAAGAGTTTGGAGATTTGGCTGGCTTCTACATTAACAAAAAGAAATCAAAAATAGTAACAAAAATATGACCAAGAAGCAGCAGGAACTGAATGATTTAACAAATTGCGAAGTGGTACATAGAACTAAGTATTTGGGGATAGAGCTGACAGCTAAGAATATAGATTTATTCAAGAATAATTATGAAAAGCTCTGGATTCAAATTGAAAGAGAAATGATAAAATGGAATAAATTAAATTTGTCATGGTTAGGTCGAATTGCCACAATCAAAATGAATGTGCTGCCCAGAATGATGTTTTTAATGCAAACGATACCAATAGTGAAAGATAAAAAGCAATTTGAAAAATGGCAGAGAAAAATTTCGGAATTTGTCTGGGCAGGAAAGAAGCCAAGAGTGAAAATGAAAGTTCTTTGTGATGTGAAGGAAAGAGGAGGTATGCAACTACCTGATCTAAGACTTTATCATGAAGCGATATGTTTGGTGTGGATTAGAGAATGGGTAACCTTGACCAAACATAAGTTACTAATATTGGAAGGACATAATAAAATATTTGGATGGCATGCATATATGTGGTATGAAAAATATAAAATGGATGCAATGTTTCAGCACCACTACTTAAGAAGAAATTTACTGTTAACCTGCCTCAAATACAAGAAATATATAGAAGAAAAAAAAACAGGGCAATATCCTGCTTCTTCTCTCTCTCTGCAAGATGTAGTCAGATAGCAAGGAATCTCTCTCTCCTCTTTATTCTCAAGTATGTAATTTCCTCAAATAAAACTTTTTGCCTCTTTAATCACCACAGCGTAATTTCGCTGCATTATTTGCACTCATCCATCAGAAAGCAGTTTGGGAAGACTCACAGTGCCAACAGAGGGAACTCTGCTGATGGAATCCATATTCCATTGAAGAAGGCTTTTTGAAGCCACTTGGGGCCACATCCCACCATGACGTGCATGGTGTATCCACATTGTCAGAGTCAACACTTGAGAGAGGCAGAGCTTGCCCTTTTATCGTTCAGCTCAGTTCCAATCACCAGTTCCCAAGGTTAGCAGACACACTGCAGCCTGGCTGGTTTACTCCTTCTTACTTCCACCTGCTTTCCCTGCTGAGAAGCGTCACTAGGTCTTGGTAGCTCCTAGCTCTGGCCATCCACCTTTCTGGCGCAGGGTTAACACCTGTAGTAGTTAGGCCACCCAGGCCTGTGTCCAGCAGTAGTCATTGCCCCTTGGCCAGGAATGTCACTTCCCTGGTCTAAGGGAGTTCTTGTCTCTACTGGCTGTAGAAAGCTCAGGGCAGGATGCTTCTTCTCCACCTCCTTCAGCTGGGGCTTTCTCCTGGACCTGTCCCATTCCTGCTGCTCTGTGCTTTCTCCTGGCTAGGTCCTTTCTGCCAAGGAGACCTTTGCCTTCAAGTAGATCTTTTCTCCCTTGGGAACTAGCCCTGGTTGTCCTTCCTCTCTGCTCCTCTCAGGCCCTTGGAGTATCCTTCTGACCCTTTTACTATGCTTCTGGCACTCCTACCCCTTCTCCCCCAGGGTTGGGGTGCCCAGGGATGTGACAAGGCCTTAACACTTCCATCCTTTTACATGGAATGGAAAGATATAAAAGTCAACGATGTTGCAGGTGTGTCATGTCTGCACCTCATCCATGCCATTATTTTAAGCTGAGCTGTTACAATGAACCATTGCTGTTACAGTGAACCATCATTGATGCTGCATCTTGATGTCATATTACCAATGCCATAAATTTTTGCCTTCCCAGGCCCACTGAAGCCGCAGGTGCCTTATCTAACTGCTTTGAAGCACTCAGAGCTTCTGACCTTGTAAATTCTTCATTCTCATGAATCACTGTTTCTACTTTAATCTTATGCTTTCCTAGTGTCTAGACTTGATGTGTAAACTATGCGAAAAGTACTCAAGACTGCTTCGCGCCAAAAGTTATGTTTTACTGTTGGGAGGGGGGATGAGTAATTGTGCTCTATAAGAAGAATGATTTCCACACATTTAGGTATTCCTGCCAGCTTGCTTGTATGCTTGCTTTTCTTCTGAGCAATCCTATGGACATACCTGTGGATATGATTGGATTCCTGAATAAAGCCTTTCAACCAAGATCGTGGATTTCTTGCTGGGGTCTTGCAGGGGTCTGTCTGCCATAGCTTGTCATCCATAGACTGACAAGGTGAGGAACATATTAAATTGCTTAATCATGGTGGATGGAGGTGGAACGGTAGGAAAACTTCCAAAACTATTGCGATACGAAGAGATTCCAGTGCCTGTTGCTTTTGCAGGACTGACTGAAAACCTCAGAGCAAGAAACAGCCCTTGCCGATTTCTTGACAAGCAATATCCTTTGTCCTCCTCATGAGACACTTGAAGGTGCTTCATGTTGTAACTGACAAACAACCTTGCGTGGTAGCACTAGGGAAACCATTAGTTGCAGACCTTTGGGTGACCTGACTGACAATTTCGTGTGCTGTGTTTTTTCACAGTGGATACCATTTCTACAGGACTGACATTGCACTTGACAGATACAAGCCTGAATCTCTTAAAGAAGAGATAAGGCACAGATGATCAAAGGGCCTTAAGCCAAATTCAGATATTCACTGAGGCCAGAAGTGTTCTACCTCCATGCAACTGGCTCTCCTACAAGAAGGCTGACCTGGAGAAAATGGCTGCTTTGGAAGAGCTGAATGGCAGCTGAGATCTCATTCCTCCCCAAACCCCACCCACTCCAGGCTCCACCCACCAAATCTCCAGGAATTTCCCAACCTGGAACTAGCAACTGCATGCCTGGGATTAAGTTTCAACATATTACTTGCAGCCCATATGAGGCTGACAGGACTCCGAGCAGAGAGTGGCTGTGAGAGGGCATTGCAAGAGGGAGGGCAAGTAGCCAGCCATTTTGCACCCTTTGGTGCTGTTACAAGTGCAGCTTGCCTCCAGTTTTAATTCGGAAACAAAGCATGTCTTGGCTGTCAGACCTTTAGGAACACTGAAACAGAGCAAGGAGCTCCCCCCCCCGCCCACCCCCAAGCTTCCTGCCCACTTTGATTCACAGGAATCTCAGTGTCTGTTTTGTAGCTCCGCTGAGGGAGCTGGCCTGTCTGCACTGCAGAGAATGCAATAACAGCGGCAGACATTAATGAGACCAGCGCTGCTCCGAACTGCTTGACACAGAGCATGAACTTCTGCTAAAAAGCGTGAGTTACCATTGGCTGTCATTCCTAGAGTGGCATTCCTTGAGGGTCTTTGCATCTTGGTGGCAAGCTTCCTGTACTGGGCATTGGTGACATTTTTGGCCTGAGTACTGAAGAAACATGGAAGTGTACCTGTGAAGCAGGTGTGCTTCACAGGTACAAAAGGTGGGAGGTGGGGAGACACATCACCTCTGTTCATTTCTTTTTGCCTTGACCAGATACAACAGGAGCAAGTGGCATCCCAGTGACGCTGACAGTGTCTCTGGGGCTGGCCTTGGGCCTGGCTGGCAGCTCTGGAAAGCCATGATGGGCATAAGCCAAACCTTCTCCATTGCTGTGTTGCTAGACTCATGGACTGGTCTCAGTGGCTTGGGTGAAGAGGAACTGTCCCCAAGGGCCGAACAGAATGGTTTGGTCAGTGGTTGCCTACCTCATATATTTGGTACACAGCAGGGTTTTTTTTCAGCTGGAATGCGGTGGTACGGAGTTCTGGAACCTCTTGAAAATGGTCACATGGCTGGTGGCCCCGCCCCCTGATCTCCAGACAGAGGGGAGTTTAGATGGCCCTCCACACCGCTCGGTGGCGCGGAGGGCAATCTAAACTCCCCTCTGTCTGGAGATCAGGGGGCGGGGCCACCAGCCATGTGACCATTTTCAGCAAGGGCAACCCACTGAGTTCCACCACCTCTTTTCCCAGAAAAAAAGCCCTGGTACTCAGTGACTGGTATGTGACTCTAGTCTGTTTCTAGCTTTATGATTCTAACTCGCTTCTACAGCACAAGAAAGAGGCCATGTCTTGGTGGGCCTCTCTGGGGAGTGAGCTGCCAAAGCCAGAGCTCCATTATGCTGTGTTTCTTGCTGTATCTTGAGAAACTGAAATTCTGTTGAGACCTCGCTAGGAAGGTGAGTGCTTCCACATGGCAAAAAGCAGGTCTTCATTCTATTTTAAATGTCTCAAATTAGTTTAACTATCACAACTGGCAAGGGAGGCCTCCTAGGAAAGCATGTAGAATTAGGGAATTTCTGTCAAAGAATATTCAGTATCCATAATAGTCAAGGACAGTCTGAATCACTCAGATCAGCCCAAGTTTGTCAGAACTTTGAAAGTAACCAGGGTTGTCCATGCTTAGTTCTTGGATGGAAACTCCAAGAAGACAAGCGTTGCTATGAGAGAGGAAGGCAATGACAAACCACCTCTGTTAATCTCTTCTTGCCTTGAAAACCCCATGGTTTTCAAGCTACTCAGATGGAAGTATTGTAGGGAGGGGGTCTCAGATGCTTCGCTAATGAGTTAGGGACCATAAACATCACCACTATGGTGCTTTGAATATGTACTCCTATATGCTACCTGTGCTTCATGTTATCTAATGTCAGTTCTAGAACTGATTATGTTCTGTTCCAGCAATTCTTCAACTCTGTATTGGATCCTTACTAACGCTATGTCTCTGTAAAATCCTATGACGTTGTTTATGGAAATGTTCTCGATACTGATTGTACTAATCTCACACTGTAATCCACCTTGAGTCTCAGTGAGAAAGGCAGACTATAAATGACATAAATAAATGGGGTAGTTATAAGGCAATTGCAACTTGATGGCACCTTCTTACTCTGATGACAGTTGAACTGTTTCAGATGGGTTTAAATGTGGAGTGTGGTGTTATTTTCCTTACAGTGTGAGCCTTTGCCTGCACTCATCCATTAAGTTTGTAGCATGTTCTGGGGTAAGGTGCGCACTCTCTCTCAGGCACCCCTCCTCACAGGTTGTTGCAAGCACAAAATGAAAGACAGCAAAACCATCTTACGTTGCCTTGAACTTGGAGCAAGAACAGAGCAATAATGTGATAGATGTACCTTTATGCAAAAGGAAGCCCTCTGGCTGCCTGTGCAGTTTACTGCCCCCTATGAATGCTTAAAGATTTCTGCCTCTGGCATGCTTACCTGTGTTGCATCTCTGAAGATGGCAACCACAATATATTCCTGAACGTGGAACAAGATAACTTTAAAATGCTGGTTATGTAAAAGTATATGGTGGCTTATACTATCAGACTGGGCAGTATGGGCAAATGGTGTGTGTATGCGCATGCGTGTTATGTGCCGTCAAGTTGCCTCCGACCTATGGCGAGTCATGTATGAAAGACCTCCAGAACGGCGTATCATTAACAAACTTGCTCAGAGCCTGCAAATGGGAGGATGTGGCTTCTTTTCTTGAGTCCAGCCATCTCTTTTTGGGTCGTCATCTTTTCCTGCTGCCTTCCACTTTTCTTAGCATAACTGACTTTTCCAGAGAGTCTTGTCTTCTCATGATGTGTCCAAAGTACGATAGCCTCAGTTGTGTCATTTTAGCTTCAAGGGGGCAAATGGTATAGTGGCACATTTATCAAGCAGAGCAAGGTGGGGGATCTTTGCAAAACACTCCAGGCTGCTTCCAGCGTCACCCGTTTCCTTCTCGGCGTACCGCTGCCGCAGAGCGGAGGCAGCGAGAGGCAAAGCCAGGAAGAACCTGGGCGGCGCTCTCCCGGCTTTTGCTCTCCGGCGTCTCCCTGCAGGCGCAGAGGCTTCCTTCTGAGCCGGCGTGCCCACTCGGGACCGCGCTGCAGGGTGGCTGAACCCCGCCAGCTGTTTACCCAGAGGTAAGCCCCGGGGAAACCAACGGGACTTCTGGCGAAGGAGAGGGCGGCGGGGCTCCGGCGGGGGCTTCCCTCCTCAGCAGGGGCCGCTCCGCAGCCAGCGCCGCCTCGAGGGGGCGGGGGACCTCGCGCGGGGAGGCTGCCGCTGCTGCCGCCGCGCGCGCCTGCGCACTGAGCGGCAGCGGCAGCGGCGGCGGCGGCGGCGGCGGGGGGGAACCCAGGGGCGGGGCGGCCCTCGCGTCTCGGGCGGCGGGAGCAGGCCGGGCCGCTTTGGCTGCTGCGCCACCTGCGGCTGCCGCTGTCAGTCGGGCGGCGGGACCCAACATGGCGCTGGCGGCGGGCTCCGGGCGGTCGGGCGGATGGAAATGCTGATGACGGTCCGCAGACTCGCCTCCATCTGTACCATGGTGAGTCCCGCGGCGCGCCGGGCGGGGGAGGGCGGGCAGCGCAGGATCCGCTTCGCCCTCAGCCGCCGGTCATCGTGGCAACCCCTCGAGAAGCTTACTGGACACCATTTTTTGATTTTTCCATATAGGGCTTATAATTTATTGATAACACTTATGTAAGTAAAGAAGCCTCTTTTTAAAACTTAAATATTTGTTTAAATGTGTTCCACTTTGCCGGTGACTGGCTAATGTTTACTGAATGGTGTAAATTAGGACCAAGGGCTGCAGGCCGCTGGGATTCCACAGTTCAGAAACGTATAATGTAAAAGAACGCAGGTTGTAGTCTGTGGGATTTTCTATCCTTTAAATAATTTGAAATAAGCATCAGGAATCATTACATTCAAGTATGAAGCGCTAAAATGTGAAGTAATAAAACTAGCTTTATAAAGGTAGAGAGAAAACAACTGGAGATGAATTGGGGGAGGAAGGACAGCATTTTCCTAAATATCCTCCTGTAGAATATCCACTTCTTCTGGATAGCCCAGGTGAGCCTGATCTAGTCAGATTTCAGAAGCTAAGCAGGGTCAGCCTTGGTTGGGCTGCAGAGGCAGGCAATGGCAAACCACCTCTGATAGTCTTTTGCCATGAAAACCTCGCCAGGGGTTGCCGGTAAATCAGCTATGATTTGAGGGCACCAGGCACACATACAGTGATGTTCAGAATCATATTTTGCATTCTCTTCTTTGTAATTTTCATCAGTGACTGTTCTTCAAGATAAAAGTTTTTGGAGTATGAACTCAACAAACGTTTCTTGCTCAAACCCTCTCTTCCTATACCAAGGTACCTATTTTCTATTGTGGGCAATTTCACATTCTTGGGCTTTTTCCTTGGAGTTGCTTCCACAGGGACATTGATCTTAATTCTTGGTAAATTAATGAGCTTTTCTTTGTTTTGTTCCTTTTTAAAAAAACAAAACATTTTTATTGGATAACCAAATGTATAAAGAAATTAGTACAGAAATTCAGAATTATCAAAATTTAAATTTGAACTGCGGGGTTTCAAAAGAATTTGTATGGGATGCATTGAAGGCAGTACTATGAGGAAAATATATTTCTGTAGCAGCAGCCAGAAAATCTGGCAGAAGGAATGCAAGGTTAACACTTCTGAGGAAACATGGAAAGAAATCTGGCAGTCACACAGCATCAAGTCTAAAATCCTCAAAGTGAAGCCATCCATCAGAAAGTCCTCCATCACGCTTGGCCGATTCAGCATAAGGACATGACAAGGTGATATAATAGTATGCAACTTCCAGCTTCTCACTTGCATACGTGCAACCTGATGAAGAACTACCCTTGTTTTGTTCATTTTTCTTGCACTCCCAAATGCTCATACCATCAGAGTGGAATGGTGTAGGCTGTACAGACCTCTGGGGTAATGCTTGAAAGTTCTTTATTTCATGTCTGTTACTAGATGGCAGTTTTTTTACTGCACCAGGTGTCTGATATACTTCTTTAGAGTGGACAGACTGCAGACTTTTTGCCATCTTCTGGGCATGGAGCAGGAGTCACTGGGGCAGTCAGGGTGGGGATAGTTGTGAATTTCCTTCACTGTGCAGGGGGTTTGCACTAAATGACCCCCTCCAACCCTGTAATTCTATGACTTCTGATGGGAGAACTTGGAATAGAGCAGTTCTGAGGACCTCTTATATATGCTAGATGCATATCTTGATGTTTTTATTTTTTTCTTCATTTCTCATTTGGATTAACTGAACAGCTGTGCAGTTAATTGTAATCTTTTTGACACTCATTCCAATCTGATTTAAAATCGTCTTCAAAGTCTGATTTAAATTTCACCCAAATAACTTCTTCTCGTTTTCCCATCTTCTTAGCTAAGGTGCTTGCTCAGAACTGTCTCTGTCTGCTGCTGCTATTCTCTCTGCAGCACCTCTCCAGTTCAGTATTCGTCTTTGTCATGACTCCTTTCCTTTGTGTGGCTACACTTGGTGCCTTAAACCCTCTTGTTATTTCACCCTCTGGATAGGTAATGCTGCCACCAGGAATTCAATTCCAAATTGGTTAATTTAATTTTTCCCTGAATAATGTGATCAAGTGTTATGACTCCTTCTTCAGACTATGTGGCCCTGTGGATGAGGCTGGTATATATAGAATTCACATGTAACTCTGGGGTGAACAAAATAAACAAAATAAACCTGTATTAGTACATAAAGCGTATTTGTTTCAAGTTGTTGTATAATTTCAGAAATTAAAACTGGGTATGTTATTCTTCTGACTTAGGTGTCACAATCACTTCACACTCCTTTCACTCAGATTTCTGTTAACTTATCCATCTCACTCTCCCCTGATACTCTGGCAATATCAAGATCTGACTCTCTCTCTAGTCTTCAGTATGCCCTCTCCAAGTATTTTATTTTCCCCCTAGAATCCCAATGCCTTTCACAGCACTAGTTTGGATTCAGATTGGAAGATACTCTGTTAACTCCTGGCAGCTTGACTGTTCGTTCCCGACTTCCTCAGCTAGCTGCCTCTCTCCACATCCACTTGTCAACTTCTCCCATACTCTCAGTCATCAACCAATCACCTCACTCACTCATCCCTCTCACCCCCCCCATTCTTCATCTGTAACTCACCAAGCATTTAAAGAAATACACACTTAACTTCAAATCCTTACAGTCTTCTTTCTCTCTTAATGAAAAGGTTACTCAAACATCTTTCATTAGAGTCAACAATAACAATTACAGGTCCAACATGTTGCTGAGATAATGATGACATATCCTCTATAGTCCTGCCTACTCAGTACATCAGCTAAAAGTATATATACTTCAGTGGCACTCAGGTGTTATTGTGCCTTGCTATGTGGCCAATGGTCCTAGCATTATTACTAGTGTGGCTCTTGGGAAGAACCCAACGAATGCTTTGTCTGGTGTTCTAGTGCCTAGGCACAAGGTCCCTAAGCATATTGGGAGTGGGGGAGGCATTGTCACATGTTCCTCAAAGAGTGTGTCTATGTGTCATTCTTTAAAGAACATATTTTGAAGCATGCTGGGCAGCATTGCTGCGGCATGCAGCTCTCAGGCCTAATTTTAAGTGGAATGTAGACATGAACGGTCAGCACCCAGTCTTTGCATGCTTGTCTGTCTCTTCCTTAGTGCCTCTTGCAATCATTGCAAATGTTTGGATTCCATTTTTCAATGTATATTCATCTTACCCAGTTACTTTCTGTATGTCACAAAATCCATTCAGCATGAAGCATGTTCTCGGAAAAGGTGGGGACCAGTCCAGCCCCTTAAATTTCGTATGACATATTCCCAGCAATGAGATTATTGCAATCTCTGTTTTTATTTTGGAAATCTAACTTTAGTTTTCTAAGAGAGGGATTCCAACTGGAGGAAGATGATCTGAGATGAGATGGGGGGCGGGCTTGCTGTCCACCTGCTAGATAATATTACCTAATTTGACTTCTATTAACTCTTTGTCTAGAGTTTTATCTACCATTAATCTTCAGAATGGTTAATGTAATGCCTACCACATTTTCCGTCTGCTCTCAGTTTTTCCAGAGACTTGTTTAGAACTAGAAAGGCTTTTGCTCAACCCCTGATATTTACATTTTCAACTGAAGGCTGCCTTTGTGTCATCGTCCTTCCTATGTGCACTTTGATGATGCCAGAGCTGTCTGGTACCATCTGATCTGTTCAAGTCTGCAGCATAATTTGCCACAGGGTGCAGAAAAGGTGCTTTAAGATCAGAGCCTGAAACTCCCTTCCCGCCCCCCCCCCCCGTCCCCCTGGTGTTGTGGTTGTTTTGTAACGTCCAGCCTGATTAAAAGTTCAAGGGAACTTAAATATTTGCATCCATTTTTGTGGGGCTTTTTTGTTGATCCAGCTATGTGTGAACATTTTATGTGGCTTGTATTTTTCTAATTTATAATATTTGTATCCTACTCTTCTTCAAAGGAGCTTGGAAGGGTGAGTGAGCATTGTTTATTATTTATATACAGCATTTCTAGGTTGCCTGTCTGTGGTTAAAAAGGTACCCATGACAGTTTCCGTGGTAAAAATTAAGAATTAAAAACAGCTCTGTGAAATGGGAGAGACTGAGAGATTGGGCCAGCCTGCCACAAGCTGAGTAGTGTTTTGAACCTGGGATTCATTATATCCTAACCAAATCCTTTCCACGATCACTCCAGCTCTCATGATTCATGCAAGTCTGTGCTTCAACCTGTGTCATTCTCTTGCTGTTCCACATAGCTGTTAGTCAAATAATTATATCCACAGTGCATGCGTTAATATTCCAGCTCTAAATATTTGTCCTGGAATAGCACGTGTGACATTTTTCTGGGGCAGCAGCTGCTCCCTTACCACTTACTTGCTTTTGCAGCCAATTTCAAGATTACGTTTTTGCATTTTTCATCTAATGTATCCCTTTATTAATCTCATAGATTGAGCGAGGGCCACTTTGGATATATATAGTAAATCACCAGTCTGTTGCATTAGGTTCATACTTTACTTCTTAGTTATCCACAAGTTGAATTAATGATCCCAAATAGGTATTGGAACTATTAGATTCCAAGAAAAGGGCATAAATGGCAGGGGAAGTGGGTGGGAATATTAAGGTCATTTTAGACCCCTAGGCTAACACAATACATTACACATTACAGACATGTAAAGACCCCAAATACTATCTTCATATAGTTGATTGTGTAGGTTTTTGGTTATGTAGTTTTTGATACTATCAGACTAATAAGGTGCCTTTTACAAGCACAGAGGTCTGAAGCATGCCTGTATGAGAAGTTCCTCAGTCTGAGCCCACGGATTTTAACAGAGTGGAGTAACTGCATAGGATTGCTTTGTAAATCCTGTGTCTTTAAAAACGAACAACAGACTAACCAATGACATCTCATTCTCCTTTGGGATACTTCTTGGTCTTGTTTCTCAAAAGAAAAATGGTCCCTCCACTCTTTTTGTACAAAGTCTCATAGTCTTCATGCTTTTGTTTGGCCTCTGTCAAGCTTTTGTAGTCTCTAATGCTTCTGCTGGGTTGGATGCTACTGCCCTCTGATTTTCCTGAAACCAGAAGAAAAAAATCCAGCGTCTGATGCTTTAGTGTTCTTAGCTTGGGTTTGGCAGCCCTGCCGCACTGCTGGTTTACCACTGCTTGGTAAATAATTTATGTCATGCAGAAGACACAGAAGGCCTGAGTTGTTTCCTGGCCTTCCATTTCACTTGAAATCCTTTCCATTCCAAAGGCCTGGGAAGGAAGGTAACTGTGTATGTAGAACAAGTATCTGCCTTGAAGTTAAGGAGCGACAGCGGACAACGGATCTTCCTGGCTCCTCTCCCAGGAACTGCCCATCCAGTGTCCCATCACTGGTATTTTCGGACGCAGGCAGGACTCTCGATCTTGATTATACTCATGCTTTTCCTCCAGCACACGGCTTGATAAAAATTTCTTGATACATGTCTTGATACAGTCCTATGCACAGTTTTCAATGGAATATGTTCTACTGAATCAAGAAATATTCCAGATGAACATATGTTGTGTCATGTGCTTATGCTAATATTGTTCAAGTCCTATAGAGATTTTTCCATAATGTATTAAGTGCTTCAATGTGTCATGTAATAGAAACATGTGTGAAAATTAAGAATGTTAACTAGACATTTTGTAGATGAAATAGATAGGGCTGCCAAATCCTCGTTGCAAAATTCCTGAAGGTTTCAGGATGGAGCTTGGGGAGGGTTTGGGCAGGGGAGGGAGCTCATTTGGGTATAACGGCACAAAGTCCACCCTCCAAAGCAGCCGTTTTCTCCAGGGAAACTGATCTCCAGGCTACAGAGTGTAGCCTGGAGATCAGTTGTAATTCCAGGAGATTTCCAGGTCCCAGCTGGATGTTAGCAACCGTAGAAAGTAATTTGGAAAATCTGTTGAGTGGGCAATGCTGTACATTGTCAGTAAACTATGAAGAGTGAGGTTGGAGTGATCTTGAGCATCCGTAAGGGGAGAAAGCATTGAGCTGTGCCCCAAATATATGTAGGTCTACTTGTTTGTTTTGTTTTCTAGCTTCTTTTTTTTGCAGATTAGAGGGTGGTTTCTTAGCAAACCTGTAATGCTTATTACAGCACCTGAGACAGAGATAAAAGAATACTGCTGTACCTCTGTGTTCCATAGGCAGGGATATGGACTTCGGCCTGTAGTATCAATTTAGTCCTGGGGTGTGAGACACAAGGATCTGGAGCATCTAGGCTTCTTATGGATCCTGGGCCCTCATGTGGCATTCCCCTGGAAAGACAAAGAGACAGGTGTCCCAATGTCTACAGCTGTTAACTGCATGCCCCAGCATTGCCTGCTATCATTGTCATGGTCTTGTGTATAGTAAACCAATAGAGAGAATCACAGAAAAAACACACGGTCTTGTGTATGTCTTTGGGTATCTCTTTAGCGTGGCAGGTTTCTGCTAGGGTTGTTTGTAGGATCCCTGAGTCACAGCAGCCGAGACTAGTTATTGAGTCCTGTGTGTTAATGTGTTATGCCTTTATCATATTTAAGAGACAAATGATTAAGGACTGATAAGCTACCAAAACTGCAAAAACTATTTTTTAATGTTACTGAGATGAATTGAGGAACTTGATTTATTCCATTTATATTCCACTATCCCCACAAATGGGCTCAGGGCAGATAACAACAATGATTAAAACCAACAGTAAAAACATAAATACAATAATCCAATTCAGTGAAACATCATCCTAGTGGACTATCTCTGTCTTACAGGCCTTGCAAAAAGATGATAAATTACACTGGGCCTGGTCTCAATAGACAGAGTTCCACCAGGCTAGCACCAGGTCAGAGAAAGCCCTGGCTCTAGTGAATGCCAGGTGAGCCTCTCTGGGGCCAGGGACCACCAACAATGATTTGTCAGCTGATTGAAGTAACCCCCGGGGCATATATGGGAAGAGGCGATCCTGCAGATATGCTGGTCCTAGCCCACTCAGGGCTTTGTAGTTTAAAACCCAAACCTTGAATCTGATCTGGAACTCCACAGGGAGTCATTGTAAAACTGCCGCTGTAAAACTGGTGTTATATGCATCCTATACAGAGTATCCATAAGGATATGTGCAGCTGCATTCTGGACCCATTGTAATTTCTGGATCAGGCCCAAAGAAGCCCAGCGTAGAGTGAGTTACAGTAATCTAACTTGGAGGTGACTGTTGCTTAAGGTCATGGGTCAAGAGGTAGGGAGCAAGTTGTCTAGCCTGTCGCAGATGGAAAAAAGCAGATCTGGCAACTGCTGTGACCTAGGCCTCCATAGATAAGAGGCATCCAGAATCACCCCCAGTCTCCTGACTGTCGATATGGGCACAAGTGCTGCCCCATCGAGGGCTGGGAGACAGACACCCAAACCTAATGACACATGGCCCAACCACAGGATCTCCATCTTCATGGGATTCAGTTTCAGTTGACTCTGCATCAGCCATCCGTTCACGGTCTCCAAAGTCCTAGCCAAAACATCAGGGGCAAAATCAGACCATCTGTCCATTAACAGATACAACTGGGTGTCATCCACATATTGATGACAACCTAGTCTGAAACTTTGTAACAACTGGGCAAGGAGGCGCATGTAGATGTTGAACGTCGGGGAGAGTATTGTCCCCTGTGGGGTGCTGCACACCAGTGGGTGGTGTAATGACAACTTCTCCCTAGCACCACTCTCTGTCCCCAACCATTGAGAAAGGAGATAAGCCATTGTAAGGCAGTCCCTTGTATCCCCACATCAGCGAACGGGGGAGTCAGCAGGTCGTAGTCAAACATATCGAACACTGCTGTAAGGTCCAATAATAACAGCAATGCTGATCTGCCTTGATCCAGTTGTCTATGCAGATCATCCATGAGGATGACTAGTACTATCTCTGTCCTGTGGCCAGGACAGAAGCCAGACTGAAATGTGTCCAGGATAGAGGAATCCCTCAGGAAAACCCACAGCTGCTCTGCCCGCTCAATCACCTTCGAGACTGGGCGATAACTTGCTGGATAGGTGGTATCCAAGGATGGTTTCTTCAAGAAAGGTCGCACCACAGCCTCCTTAAGTGCTTCTGGAAAAATTCTGGAGCTCAAGGATAAGTTAACAATGACTTCCAGTGGAGCCCCTAGCCCATCAACGCTGGCCTTCACCAGCCATGATGGGCAGAGGTCCAAAGGGCATGTGGTGGGCCTCACCATCTGCAGGATTCTGTCAACCTCATCCCGGGAGAGTGGACTGAAATGTTTTAACACTGGCCCAGAAGACAGCCAAGGAGCCTCCAGTTCCCTTATTGTATCAGTTGTGGTCGGCAGATCATGGCGGAGGGACAAGATTTTGCCCGCAAAATAGCTTCTTTGGCAATCTCCCTGTGATAGGGAGACCAATTTATATATGGACATACGAAGCTGCAGTTTTAGAGGGAATTGGCCCATCCAATTCAGTATCGTCTGTTCTGACTGACAGCAGCCCTCTAGCATCTCAGGATCAGAAAGTGCTCCTGGGAAACCAGCTTTCTGTGACCCTTTGAACTTGATCTTTCTGGCACTGTGCCTAAAACATTCTTCATGTAAAGTGTGTGCTCAACCGCTGGGCTGTGGTCCCTCCACTTAATCAGTCAGGGCATCTGTCTCCATGATAAGGTGCTAGTTCTGTTCACCACTGAACACATCCTGATGGACACAGATGAAATGACTCTAATTCATGGAAACCCAGATAAGCACAAAGGACCAACAGTGTTAATCAATGCCTATGGGGACAGAGAGGAGCATACTAAGCAAGTAAAAGTGTGCCTAGTTCTGACGAGGTCTGCACTTTTCTTGTCAGGCCTGGCTAGAGGACTCGCTCAGACTCTCCACTTCATCAAATACAGCTGTATGAGTTAAAGGTCTTTAATATAGGATTTCCCCTAGCAGAACACTGTACCGAGCAATTCCCTAGAATGCCAAAGCGAAACCCTTTCAGAAGAGTTATACCCCCAGTCTCCTTCCCCCTAGGTTGAAAGAAAGTCGGTTGAAGTTGGTGCATAGTTGCTAAGAGAGGCAGAGCTGAGAGCCAAACTACAAGTGACGTCTTACACAGGTTGGACACTAGTCGGCTTCCCTCAAGTTTTGATGGGAAATGTAAGCGCCCTGGTTTTACAGCTTGGCTCTCCATTACAGCTGCAAGACCAGGATGCCTACATTTCCCATCAAAACTTGAGGGAAGCCGACTAGTGTCCAACCTGTGTAAGACGTCACTTGTAGTTTGGCTCTGAGTCCTCAAGGCTGGTCGGTTCCCAGACGCTCCCTCCCACCTGCACTGATAACACAGCTCCGCAGAGACAGCAGTAGAAACCCAGCAAAGGAAACAGTGGAGCAGCGAAGCAGCTGATTTACTCCCCATTCCCCCCCCCCCCCCATAGCTGGACACCTTCCTGTATGGCAGGCAGGCTGGCTTGCTAGCCTGTCTGACATTTCTGGGCTGCAGTGCTTGTCTCTCGGGTCCCAGAGTACATTATTGGCATTGATTTACTTAAGGAAAAGGGTTCCAGACACCAGCAGGGTGGTTTGCTTTTGGAGTTTGAGCTGTCATAGTGAGGAGGCGTCAGGGGCTTGTAATCACCTGTCACGCTCATACTCAGTACTGCTGTTGTGAAGGTGGTCTGATACTTCTTATGCTTTATATTATGGTTAAATGCTGAAGGTATACTTAGCTTGAACTGTAGATGTTGCTAGCCTTGCCTCTCGGACCTGTGATGGGAAACTATGCAGGGGAAATGTTTGTTCTCATTGTTATCTGTACACTCCTTCGAACAACACCGGAAACTGTTCTCCTTAGTCTGGGAAGAGAGACTGGCACGACCTTGAACACCCCCATCCATCCTGCCTGCTCTTTTCCCGCTTAGCTGCTTTCTCACTGATGCTAGATGACGTTAGACTGGGGTGGGGAGCTTAGAAGTCACCCGTGCTTTTGAAACCTATATCTGCTTGATGTTTACACGTAACTGTTATTCTTGGCAAAGACGGAGTACGATCATGATACTAGTGGCTTATCAATAAGGATTCTTTTACTGCTCACAGTGAAGTCCTATTGAGAGTTACTTGGCAGATCCTTACTGGAGGGCTAAATTGACTCCTTTTACATTCCTCCACCTGACAGGCTGGTGAATATGAAGCAATACTGTCTGCTGATTTCTGAAACCATTAAGGGGCTCTTGGAGGTGGGAATTTTAAGACCAGCAGTTTCTCCCTTTATTTCCCCTGTGTGGCCGTTGAAAAAACTTGATAGGAGCTGGAGAACGACTGTAGACTAAGGGCAGCTAAACAAGCAAGCAGCACTTCTGGCAGCTGCTGTGCCAAATATGGTCACTCTATTAGAAGACATAGAGAAGCATGCAAAGGCTGTGATTGATTTGGCAAATGTGTTCTTTAGTATTTTGATTGACAAGTCCTCCCAGGACCAGTTTGTGTTTAGCTGGGGGCGGGGAGCAGTATGCATTTGAAGTTTTGCCCTAGGAGTACATACATAAGACTCATTCTTTGCTACGGGCTCATGGCCAGAGATCTGAAAGAAGTTACTCTGAGTCCTGCTTTGATCCCAGGAGCCACTGAGGAGGAGGTGCAGCAAGGAGTGGCCACTGTAGTGGAGCACATGCGATCCCGGAGAGTGGGAAATTAACCCCCAGAAAATACAGGGACCTGCCCAGCAGGTGCGAATCCTGGGAGTGGTGTGGGCTGGACCAGTCAGACACATACCAGACAAGGTATTGAATGTAGTAGCTGCTTTGCAGCCCCCTCCCTCTAAGAGTGATGCTCAGTGTATTGTGGGCTTGATGTATTTTTGAAGGCAGTATATTCCATCCACATCTTGCTCAAATCCTATGCCCAACCTGTCTAGTTACTAGAAAGAAGGCTCAGTTTGAACGAGGGGAGCTCCAACAGGCAGTCCCACAGAAGCCAAAGCCACTGTAGGAGCAGCAATGCCACTTGGTCCCTTTGTTTTAAAGGGATTCCTTTTGAGCTGCAGGTGTCAGCTAACCCAGAAGTGGCTGTATGCAGTTCGTAGCAGAAAAGAGAAAGAGGGAGGCAAGTGCTACTGGGCCTCTGGTTGTGGAAGCTGCCAGATGCCGTCGCAAACTGCTTGCATGCTACTGGGCTCTGGGAAAAACTGAAAGACTCACTGGCCAAGAGCCAGTAGTTATGAGACCTAGCATTCATATTATGGATTGGGTGAAGGATGAATCGTCCAGTCCCCATGTTGGAAGGGCTCAGCAGTCTCCTGTTGTTAAGTGGAAGTGGTATATCTCTGAACAAGCCCAATGTCAGTTTATGGAATTCAAGTTACTCTGATTTCATCTCCCAACCCCTTGCTGCAAGAAATCCAAGGTCTTGAGTCAAAAGGTTCTTTACTGAAAGATTACATTTATAGTACAGGTGTCCATAATTAGTCCAAAGGCATGAAAGCTTCTGGCTGACTATGAAGCTTTGTTGAGAATGACGTGTTAGTTACAAATGGCAATATATCAAAGCGTCCCTTTGCAATCCCCCCCTCCCCCATTGCCCGGCTTCAATAGATGCCTGGGAAGGCGAGGGATGCTCCTCCAAGGTCGATGTCTAGTCCCAGTAGATAAGGCCTTCCTGCTTCCCTGGGAACACAGCTGGTTGTCTGCGAACCTGTGGGCAGAAAAACACTGGAAAGCTACAGCATGAGAAAGCATCTGAATACAACATGGAGTCGCTGTGGACAGCAGGCCTGACACCCATTCTGGTTCCCAGGGAAGAGAGTGTGGTACAGAAGCAAGTGCTAGCTTTAACACCAGCAGGGGAGGAGATGGAAACAGAGAGATAGTTGCTAGGAGAATCTCCCATCAAGGGAGCAGGTGCAAATCCTGGGAGTGATGTGGGCTGGACGTTTTGCCCCTTAGCAAAACAGCATTTTTATTTCTTCGACCCATAGTCCCACACACTCCTCCACCCCGTTGCTATCCCACTTTCCCTGGATATGCTCATTCCCTCCATTTACAATCTCTGCTTGTGTTTTTGAGTGAAGAAAGTCAAGATTTGATGGACTGGTGTGCACTTTAAAATCACTTCTTTCTTTGCCTTTGCTGTCAGTCTGGCCAAGTAACATTCCTATACCATTTTAATCACAGGATCCCTGTAGTCTCTTTCCTGCCTTTGATGCTGTAGTGTCTATCCAGCACCTCTTCCTTTATTTTTCTCCCAAGACTAGAGATGTTCAAACACCTGACAGCTCAGCTCATCTCCTCTTTGCCAATGGCAATCAGGCAGCCAGTTAATCGACAGGCTGTTCAGCTGTTTGCAGCCTGTTCGCGTCTGTTCCCGGGAACAGATATTTGCACCCATCAGAAGCCAACTCCCATGTTGAGGGAACAGCTGGGAGTCAGGCTTTTGATCTCCACCTGAGGAAATTTTGCTCTGTACCTAGTAAAGTTTTTTGGGGGTGGTGTGGAGATCAAGTGCTGAAGTTAGTTTCCTCTGAACTCACATCCTGGAAATTTTGCCATGATCCAGGCTTATTGAGATACACATATTTAGCAGGAGAGAGGGAGGTCAGAAACCCAACTAATTTCCCTTCTTTACTCCCCACCTCAAGCCATAAGCTTGGCCTATAGGGAAAGGAGGTGGTCACTCCTGTTCTCCCCAGCCCAAGCTTTCTGTTTGGGACAGGGAAAGAAATGGACTTCTCCGGACCACAAGCTGCTGGTTTGGGTTGCGGAGATAAGGAGAGGAATGAGCTCTTTCTCCTCTCTCTCTCTTTTTTTTATTTAAACGTTTTATTGGATGAGGCAATATACAATAATTGATTAATACAATAATCTTATCCTAATTAACCCTTCAACTTAGATATATACCCCACCCCCCTCCCCACCCCCTTTTCTTTGTTGACTTCCAACAACACTCGAACCCCCCTTTTATTCATAGATATTATTACATTGTATTGCTATTTCTCTTACCCTGATAAAGATCTTAATATATTTTTCTTTCGTTAAAGTCTTTTTATATAAAATTTGAAAATCCCTCCAAAGACCACAATTGTCCTTTAATGCTCTTTCTCCTCTCTCCTTTGCAACTATCAGAAGCGTTGCGTCTGTCCCTACCCTGCTTCAAGGGGAAGGGAGTCAAATGGGCTTATTCTTCTCCCCCGTTTGCGCAGGGGAATCAGAAGCCGACTGTGTCTAATCTCAAACTTCAATGGGTAGCTATTTTTCTGGGTGGTGGTAGATCAGAAAAAGCAGTCCCAAATGAACAAATAGTAAAATAAATGCTGAATTTTTTTAAAAAACAAAAAAATTAATGAAATAGGGAACAATGAAATCATATAATTCAAATTATATGGCACCTCAATATAACAGGATAATGGCAAATATCAGTAATTTCAATATTCATTTTACTTTTTGTTCATTTGTGGTTGCTTTTTCTGAATCTCTCAGTTACCTAATTAATTTGGGGGTTGGAGTTTTCCTCTTTTTTCCCTGCTTGGTGGTGGATCAGAACTTGGCTCTGAACTGATTCTCAGATGAGCTGAGACTTGGCTTCTAACAGTCAACTCTGAACTTGTTTGAAAGCTGTTTGAGTTGCTCAGTGAAAGCTGAACGTCTCTTTGATCTGCTGACAGACTGAGTGTCAGACAAGGTACGTTTGAGTGCTGGTCAGGTTGCTGCAAAATTTGTGGCATCCTTACTCGAAGTCTTGCTTTATTGTAAAGGGATACATTTGAAGTAACCCAGTGCAAAGCCGTTCCTCTTCATCTCCCTCAGTTGCATTAGCAACTCTTGAGAAAATGACCACTTTGCTCTCATATAATTTCTCATCCCTCTATCAAGTGACATGCTGATAAATGCATTTGATCCTGTTGCTTCCAAGTACCTGTTTACCATTCCTCACCAGACACATCACCTCCCATTATCTCCTCCCTTCTACCGCATCATCAGCCTATCCTCTTTCTCTTGTTCCTTCCTTCTGCGTTCAAATGTGCCAGTATCTTTCATTAGGAAAAATTCCTCCTCTTCTTTGACATGCCGTTACCCTCTTACTGCTACTTTCTTCCTTTGCTTCCAGACTGCAGGTCACCTGTGCTTCTACCATATTTTAAACCTACCTCTACTCTTCAGTCTAGCTTTTATCCTTTGGTCTCCACTGACAGTACACAGTCTTCTCCCAGCCAATGTTTGGTACAGTTAACTTCCCTTCTGTGCTTGAACCCAGGACTCCCTTAGGTTTGCTTGACTTTTCTTAGCTGACTCTCCTCTTATCTTAGATTACTTGTTTAATGCTTCTCCTGCTGTTCCTTCTGCCAACTCTCTCTTCTTGGCGGACTTCATTAGTGCCCATAATTTTCCATTTCCACATTTATACTCATGGCATACAAATTGCCTCTTTACCCTGGACCTCTCCCCTCCTGATCAGTCCTGCATCTCCACCTGTTTGGCCGCTGGAATGTCTTCTATCTAGGCCCAGTACACCCAGATCTGAGCTAGTCTTCACACGCGGTGATAGCATCACCATTCACCCTGGGGGAACGAGTGAGCAGCCATGCCTTGACCTTTGATTTCTCCCTCTTATTTACCCCCACATTGAGCCCATTACCTTATTATGGGCCTTCTCCTAAAGCATTGTGACCCCCTACAAATTCATCATAATCCACTCAGTGGTTTCATGCTTGGGCCAGCTTCCATCTTAATTGCCACGACTTACTTACCTGTTCTCTCTCTTTCTCTTTCTCCCCTAACTCTCTCATGAGTGGGGACCCAGAGCAGTTTATATTGTTCTCCTCGCCTCCGTTTTATCCACACAATAACTCTGTGAGGTCGGTTGGGCTGAGTGTGTGTGGCTGGCCCAAGATCACTCAGCAAGCTTCCAGGCAGAGTGGGGATTTGAACCTGGGTTTCTCAGATTCTAGTTCAGCAGGATTTGAAACCAGTGGCACCTTAGAGACTAACAAGATTTTCAGAGGGTAAGCTTTCAGAGTCAAATCTCCCTTCTTTAGGCATCTTGTTGGTGTCCCAAGACACCACTAGACAAATCCTGCTGTTCTACTGCAGACCAACATGGCTACCCACCTAAACAGATTCTAGCATGATACTCTAACTACTATACCACACTGGCTTTGGCCTTCTTTCATGCCTCAGTCCTCCCACCTGTATCCAAAGATTTGCTGCTAAAATCCTGGCACTCAGACCGTGTGTCCTTCCTCATACCCCTTCACTGGCTTTCTGCCTCCTCCGTCAAGCACAAAACACCTCATCCTTATCTTTAAAATTCTCCCTGGTCTTGCCCCCCCCCCTGTGCTTTTTTTGCCCCCCCCCGGAGAGTCTCTTATTCTCCAAGCCAAAGTACCCTTTCTCCCTTGCTACACTCCCTCCTTGAATGTTCACGTCATGTCCCTTCTCTTTCCCCTTTCGAATACATTATTAAAACCACCTTTTCTGCGAGACCTTCTCACCCCCTAACTCAGCAGCTGCACCTGTCCTCGTTCGTCCCTTGCTTCCCTTGTCTCTCCTCCTCCTCCTCTCTCTGTTGTCTTTCCCACTCTTCTCCTCCCCCTTCAATTTTCAATTTAGAAGGGAATGGATTGCCTGTGAAAATCAGTGAAGCATTTTGGCCAGAGATGAGAGTGTATAAATCAAGATGGGTAGCCATGTTAGTCTGTCTGTAGCAGTGGAAAAGAGCAAGAGTCCAGTAGCACCTATAAGTAACAACATTTGTGGTAGGGTATGAGCTTTCGTGAGTCACAGCTCATGTCTTCAGATGAATGATAAATAAATAAATCTTGTGGTTGCTCTGGTGGTGGAGAGTACCCTCAAGTCATAGCTAACTTATGGTGAGAGACTAACAGAGGTGGTTTGCCATTGCAGTGGCTTTAGCAGGGGCAGAATTATTAGTTCAGGCACTGGAGCAAGAGCAGGTTGTGTTAGAATAGGAAGTGGCTTGTCCAAGAACAGAGATCCCCACTCCTCTTGCATTTTTGAAATGTGCAGATAAATGGGTTAGCTTTCCAGATGTGCTGTGCACTTCATAATTCTGTAGGCATTGCTTCATTTTGGTGGTGATCTTGTGTCATCCTTGTAGTAAACAGTTTTAGAAGAAAAGGTAGGGATGAAAAAGGTGTGTATGGTGGGAATAGATCCAGAGAAGTTAGCCGTGTTGGTCTGTAGTAGCAAAAGAGAAAAGAGTCCAGTAGCACCTTTAAGACTAACCAACTTTACTGTAGCATAAACTTTTGAGAATCACAGTTCTCTTCGTCAGACGCATCTGACGACGAGAACTGTGATTCTCCAAAGCTTATGCTACAGTAAAGTTGGTTAAAGGTGCTACTGGACTGTTTTCTATTATGGTGGGAATGTGTGTCAGAATCCTAGCTGTATGCTGCCCTTGATAAATAATGTAAAGTCAGTTAAGGGTTAAGCTGTTTTAGTTTTTACACTTGGATCTTGGAGAAGTGACTGCATCCTAGTCTTAACTTGAGACTTAACTACAATGTATAGGGACTGTTTGGAAAGTTCCTCAGATTTTGTTGCACACTTTTTTACTCTGAGTGGTTCTTGCCACCCTTTTTGTGGTCCTGCTGAAGATAATCTTGGTGGTGGGGGGGGGTCTGTAAAGCTACCCTCAGTGCACTTCCCTTTCTACAAAGCTGTATTTTGTTTAAAAATCTAATTTCTAGCGTGCGTAGTATGGTTTTAAAAGTAATTTATTGTTAAAATATTTGTATCCAGCTTTTACACTTACCGCTTGTTCAAAGTGACTTAAACTTAAAATATCCAATAATGTGATAAAATTAATTAAATCAAATGAGCAATGCAGTGCAATAAAATAAAATCACACTGAACTTCTAAAATGAAAGCCAGTGTGTAGTGTAGAGGTTTAAGACCAACAGTGTAGAGGTTTAAGGTTTTTGTTCTTGTTATTTTTGCTTTGAGTTAAGTTCTGCCTGGGATAGATTGATCTTTTGGAAAAATCTCTATAAGGCTGAAATAATCAAAGTGAAAGATGTTCAAAACATTTTTTTTAAAAAAACACTCCTAATTAGGGTTGCCAGGTCCCTCAAGTCTCCCAGTGGGAGACTGGGATGCTGGCTCCTACCCTGTCATCGCTGTTGATGTTGTGACTGCGCGCACGCTCCCAGCGTCTGTGATGACATCACTTCCGGGAGTGACGTCATTGCACAGGGTCAAAGGGCGCTATGCATGACAACGTCACACGCGCTGGGGAGGGGCAGAGACTGCGGGCAGCGGCGAGAGAACAGGCTGTGGCCAATGCAGCTTGCTCTCTCGCCACCGCAGCACCCCTTGTCCCTGCTGGCACCGGCTCCTTCCCAGTCGGCTTTGTGGCTGGCTGGTGGTCTCCACCTTGCAGCAGCCTCCTCTGGAGAAATGAGTCATTGGTGGGCCTCACTGAGGTATGGGCCTCATACAGAGATGGAAGTAAACATGGCTTTTTGGGTTGATGGCAGTTGTGAACGTACCACTGCCCTCTAGTATGTAGAGCAATAATAGTTTGTAACTTTTAAAAAACAAACAAGCCCCCGCCCTGGGGGAGGGGAGACTGACCAAGACTAAGGATGCTTGCTGGATGAATACTTGTCAGGGATGCTTTAGGCTGATCCTGCACTGGGCAGGGGGTTGGACTAGATGGTCTGTGTGGCCCCTTCCAACTCTGTGATTCTATGATTCTATGCTTGTTTTCTTGGAATGTCAGGGATATTTGAGAATCTGCAGAAGGGAAAACCACAAACACTGAGATGGGAAAATGGGGCTGCTGAAGGCTGGAACCGCCTATAGGATTCTGGGGGGGAGATTTTAATCAGGGGTGGGGGGGAATTTCCAGTTGTTCACCATCCCCACCTCCAGTTCCTCACAGGCTTGTAGAACTAAATGTCATCCGCCACTGAGGAGGCTAATTTGGTAGTATTAGAAATGTAATTCCTATTCATCCATTCCTGTTTTTCCCCATCTGAATAATAATGGGCTGTGAAATAACCTTTACCTTCAGAATTTGCATTAATTATCTGAAGAAGTGAGCTATGGCTCATGAAAGTTCATACCCTACCACAGATTTTGTTAGTCTTATCGGTGCTACTGGTCTCTTGTTCTTTTCTACTGCTACAGAGAGACTAACATGGCTACCCATTTTGATCCTTCTTGCATTAATTAAGAATTCATTAAATAAGCATATCAGTATACTAACCAAATTAGAAAATAACTAAATTAGGAAATTTCTGTCTGTGTCTGTCTTTAAAGAACAGACTCATTTTTAAAGAACAGACTAATTCCTGAACGCCGCTTTTTGCAACAGTCTCTTCTGAGCTGAATTTTTACTATACTGAGTTTTTACTATAAGTAGGGCATTATATGCATTTCTCAGAACAATGCCTATTTAAAAAACAGGTCCTGTATAACCTGTAACTAGACCACAAATAAAGGATGTGCCTTCTGCATCTTTACGGGAAGGATTTATACATGTTGCAGATAATAAATCAGTTCTTAGTGTGCCCATGAATGGATTTCATTGCACTGTAAAATGAATTGTTGCAGCAAGCAATTACGCTGTGAAGGATGGGAAAGTACAAGAAGTTCCTCAGCAAATCGAGTAGGGAAACAGGCTTTAAATAGTGGGATGTAGGTTTTATTAGATTTCATAGTGATTAAGAAACATGTTATGTGTGTTTAAGAACCTGGGTCTGGTTTAAATCTGGCCCTTGAGGTTTGAATTTATAGCAATTAGTCACTTTGCCCATAAGACTTCTCTTGTGCCTATAAAGCTGGTCTGTATATAGACATTCTATAGATGCTTTTTACCATCTATATTTTGTATTACTTTTGAATCCTGTCTGTGTGGCACTAACATATTTATCAAATAAACCCGTATTGCGCATTCTTCCCTGTCTGGCTTATGTTACAATTCTTCCTGGCCTCTGTTTTAAGAAGGCGTTGAACTTCTTTAAGGTCATTTTTATAAGGGAACAGGATTTCAATTGCAATGCTTATTGTATTATCACCTTGAGTCCCAATAGATAGGACTGCTGGTATGTTCAGCTGAACTTTATAATATTGAAAACACTTGAGTTCATTAATAATGTATTGTCATTAAACATATACGAACATATTGTTGCCAAAAATATTTACATTTAAACTAAAAAATTCTTTTATATCTACAGTATAAGAGATTTTTTTTCAGTGTTCCCCCAAATTGTATGGCCGTTGAGTTTTAATTCCCCCCCCCCCATGCAGTCTTCAGCTGACTACGTTGCTGGTTTTGACTAATCTGTATCTAAAGGGATTTTTTGCTATGTTCATGAATGTAGAAATCCAACTAGTAATACAGATTTCTATTTACGGAGCATTGCACTGCCTGTTGTGTATATTTGGTACAAGCATAATAGTTATGATTTGCCAGAATTGGCACTTCTATGGTGGGCTTTTGCTCTGACCTTCCAGCCTAGAGATTTGTATTGCAAAATTTGCATGGAAAATGCATGTCATGTCTCATGACTGAATGATGCCTTTTTTGCCTGTTTTGTACAGAAGCAGAAACCCCCCACGTTATTGCAAGGCCTATTACTAAACCTGTAGAAAGCTGGCACCATTCCTACCAACCCTTGTGGTTAACCTGGCTATGCAGCTGTCCAGTCACCTGTTCACATTGCAGGGCACCTTAGCTAGGGAGTCGGGATTGTTTCACACAATCCTAAAGAAGTAATGCATGTGTGGAACAGAAGTATTTGGAAAAATGTATTATGCAGATACACTGGTCCAAGATTGACTATGCTTTCCTATCAAACCTGGGCTGTTTAATGTATGTCCTCAAGTGACCATGTACAAGGGCATGCTGTGGTCTCATAACTCCACTGAATGCATAGATGCAAGTAAAGAAGTCCTGAAGTGTATTAAAATCAAAAAGAGTCCAGTAGCACCTTTAAGACTAACCAATTTTATTGTAGCATAAGCTTTCGAGAAGAGAACTTGATTCTCGAAAGCTTATGCTACAATAAAATTGGTTAGTCTTAAAGGTGCTACTGGACTCTTTTTGATTTTGCTACTACAGACTAACACGGCTAACTCCTCTGGATCTTTGAAGTGTATTAAACTTCCCTTCTCAAAACTACCCAAGGACATGGTGGGCTGAATGTCCGCAAGGGAGGAGACAAGCATGGTGAGTTTGTCGGAGGGGGTCTGAATGAACGGGAGTGTGTCAGTAGCTGCAAGCAGGGAAGGAAGCTGCAAGTAGAACTCGGCATGGAAAGAGGACAGAGGGGAGTGGATTGCTGGGATCAAGGAAGGGCCGAGAAAGGACCGTTCGGGCTGGAAGCCGTTGCCACCTTTTGCACAGAACCCAGACTGAAGAGCAAGTCAGAAAAACGGGACAGCAAATGTTTCAGTCCTTTCAAGCAGTTAATTGAATACAAATACTTTATGAAGCAAACAGTGCTGCGGGGTGTTGTGTTGTATGGGCACGGGCAGTCCACTTCCCTAGGCACCGCCTTATCTGGCCACTGGCCCACATTCCCTTGGGAAGCTGCCAGAGCTGCTGCTTTCTCCCTGCCTCCTGGTGGGCATTGATTTTGTTGAATGTATGTGGGCTGAAGCATATTGGATGTGCTTTTTAGGGGGATTCACTTAGGAATCAGAGTTGAAAGCTGTGCTTGTCATGTGGAAGAAACAATGGCCTTAGACGTTGTTTCGGGTTTTAAAGGCAGGAGTGCATTAATGCCAGCTGCTGGAGAAACAACAGCATTGTCTCCTACATTTCCGGAAGCAAGTGTCTGTGACCATTTTTACATCTGCGCAGTACATCTGTGCACTGTGAAGCCTTATACTGTGTGGCTAAGCTCAGAAAAGTGCACAACCGTCCTAATTAAGAAGTGCTGGATTTATATGCGGCCATTCGTGTGCGCTGTCCACACTTCACGAGTTGGTGGGGTCTTGCAAATACTTAAACATACATGAACATTGCTGACTTCTGTTGAGTCACACCACTGGTCCATTTATATCAGTATTGGCCACTCTGACAGATGATTTCCAAGGTCTCAGGCAGATTCTCAGGTGTTTTCAACACAGGGTCAGGTTTATGTCGTTTTCCTGCTGCTGCTGCTGCTGCTGTGGCAGCCAGTACAGTGGGGCAGCCATGGGGTTCCCACACGGTATGCTTCTCCCAGGTTTTCCCTGTCTCTGCCCCCTGGCAGTGGCCAGCCTCTCCCGCTCATGCCACCAGGGCTTTTCAGTTTTTTAAATAAAACCAGCAATTGGATATCATGGGGCCAGGTATAAATTAGAGGATTTTTCTACAGATCCCCCGCCCCCGCCATTCGCAGAAGAAAAAAAATTAAAGGTGTTAAGAAAAAGTCATGTTACTACTTTGTTACTACTTTGCAAAATCTTGGCCAAGGGAGGAGCAACGGCCTGCTGCCATGAGAGCCAGGTAGGCAGGGGAAGAGGAGGAGCAGGAGCCAGGCAGTTCAGGATAAGCAGGAGATGCTGCTGCCCTACCCAGGCAGAGTACAAATGTTTCATAATGCTGTGGGGGGGGGGGGGGGCTGCTTCCTAATAGCATCAGACTTCAGGCAAATAACCTGTGTGGAAAAGGTCTGAGATTCTTCTCTCTCGATTTGCTGGAGCTCACACCTGCAGCCATCTCCATGCAGAGCATGTGCTCTGCAGTCGGGCTCTGGCTCCTCTGTTGGTCTGTGTCAGCCGTTAGACTGAAGTGCTGTATTCATAGGAACGAAGGAGCCATGCTGGATCAGATTAATGGCCCGTCTAGCCCAGCATTCAGTTTCCCACAGTGACCCTGGAAGACCGACATCAGGAGCACAGAGTCCAAGGCCTCCCTTACTGTTCCTGCCCAGCAAGTGACATTGAGAGGTGTCCTCTTCAGCCATCCTGGCTAATAGCCATTGCTGGCCCTAGCCTCCATGAATTTGTCTAATTCCCTTTTAAAAGCATCTAAGCTAGTGGTCAATGCCACATCCTGTAGCAGCAAGTTCCACAAGTTGTTGAGTGCAGAAAATTTTTCTCTGCCCCAAGATTTTGTTGTTTGTCAGCTGCACTGGGTGCTAGCAAGTTGTATTATGGGAGAGGACGAAGGTCTCTGCTTCCCCCCCCCCCATGCATAATCTTAAAAACTTCGCATTTTTTAAACCGCTTAATCATTTTTTAATTTCTTGCAAACTTAGACTGAGATCCAGAGAATGACTATGTATAAAAATATTTCCATGCCTTGAGTACTGATCTAGTGACAACCAAGATGCTTGAGGCATGGTAATATTTTTTTAGTTTTAAAAGGGGGAGGGGGAGAGCACTTGGTTTGGGTTATTCAACTTTAAACATGCTTTTCCTACTATATAAAAGGCTAAGTGTATTCAAGACACCTCACTTCCTACCCTGGGACGCCACCAGAGAGCGCTGCTGTGGAGGGAAGTACAGATGAGGCAGCCAGACCTCCAGAGTGCATGCCACGGCAGAAAGCCCAGGTCAAGATCAGGCATGGGGCAGGTGGCAATGCCTGTCCCTGCCTTCACCCAGATGGGATCAGGAGCGGGGCAGGTGGCAAGGCCCGCCTGCCCTTCACCCAGCTGAGATCAGGAGCAGAGCAGGTGCAATGCCCACCTGCCCTTCACACAGCTGGGATCAGGAGGAGAGCGGGTAGCAGTGCCCACCCCCCGCCTTCAACCAGCTGGGATCAGGAGCGGAGCAGGTGATAATGCCTATCCCCTGCCTCCACCCAGCTGGGATCAGAAGGGGAACAAAGGGCCATACTCACCTTGTGCCTTCACACAGCTGGAATCAGGAGTGGAGTATGTGCAATGCCTGCCTCCTGCCATCACCCCCCGCCACCACGCAGCCGTGCAGGCGCAGGGTAGGAGGCAATGCTCATCCCTTCTTCACCCAGCCAGAATCAGGAGTGGAGCAGGTGGCAATGCCCACCCACGCTTCTCCTGGCTGGGATCAGGCATGGAGCAGGCGGCAAGACCCGCCCCTTCAGCCAGCCAGGATCAGAAGTGGAGCAGGGGGCAATGCCTTCCCCCCTTCACTCGGCTGGGATCAGGTGCAGAGGAGGTGGCCATGCCCCCCCCCACTTCATCCAGCCAGGACCAGTGATGGAGGAGGAGAGAATTCCTACTTGCCTGCCCTCCCCTTTCTAGAGCCCATTGTATTTTTCCCCACAATGGGCTTTGTTTCTAGTTGAACTATAAATGGGACACTAACAGTGACTTGAAATGGGAACACGGCAACCAACACTCTCAGATAATGCAGCAGTGGCTACATACCACAGCATATTCTGGATAGTCCAATTTCTTGCTTAGTTTGAGTTCAATATATGACTTAAGAGATGAGTTCCCTTTTTTGTAGGTGTGCACACTGCCTCATGGCAGAAAAGTTTTTCTTTACACAGCCACCTTGCCTGTGGCACCTCCCTTTCGTTCCTTGGGGTGATTTTGTACATTGCACTGCAGCAGCACATGTTCTACCGCAATGCATGGATACTTCCAGCAGCTGTGTGGAGAATTTACCTTCATGCACTGGTCTGGGAAAATTTCTTCCTCTCCGTTAATACTAGAACGGGGTCATCCAATAAATTAATGGGGCAGCAGATCTGAGATCAGTAGGTGTGAATCCCACGCAGTGGGAAATCGTGGCCTGCCACTGCATGAATGAGGCTTGGGCTCCCAATCCCTGGTACGTGGCCAGATAGTTAGATATTTATACCTTTGCAGCAAACCATAATTATCCGGCTGCACTGAGCCAAAGTATTTCCTCACACGATATATTTTGGGAACTTGCTGCCGCAAAGTGTGGTGATGACTTAAGGCTTGCTTGGCTTGAAAAGACGACTGAAGAGATTTGTGGAGGAGGAGTCTATTAGCAGTCACTAACCCAGGCCTCGACAAATTTTCTTTAACTTTATGAGCCACCCCAAAAATCTAGAAGCCAGACTAATTTTTCAGCCTTCAAGGTTTTCTATTTTAATGACCATACTGTCTAATTATTGCTACCACAAAATCTAATCCTAATCTCTTCAGTTTCTTGTCATTTTTTTAAAAGCTATAACAAAAGTATTGTAACATATAAATAACTGTGAGGTAACTCTGGCTCTCATTGCAACAACAAGCTAACCTCTGTCCCTTACCTAAATATGCAGATGATACCCAGCTCTGCCTTTCTTTTCGATCTAATTCCCAGGATGTTCCTGATGTTCAGAACCAGTTCTTGGAGTCAGTACTGGGCTTAGGGTTGCCAGGCTCCAAGTGATGGTTGGAGATCTCCAGCAGGCCACAGAGATGAGTCCCCCTGGATAAAAGGGCTGCCTTGGAGGGTGGATTCTGTGGCAATATACCCTGCTAAGGCCCCTCCCTTCCACAAACCCTGCCCTCTCCAGGTTCTACCCATAAAATCTCCAGGAATTTCCCAACCTGGAACTGGCAGCCCTAAAGCATGGGCTGGATGAAGGTGAACAAACTGAAACTAAATCCAGACAAGACAGGGGTTCTCTGAGTTAGTAGAAAAGCTGGCCAGCAATGTGACATCTTCCCTGTCTTAGATGGGGCCACACTCCCCCTGAAAAATCAGGTTTGCAGTTTAAGAGTACTTCTTGACACATCAGCCACCTTAGAAAGCCAGGTGGCTCAGAGAGCGTTTGCCTAGCTTTGGCTGGTGCATCAGTGGCATCCATTCCTGGTTCAGTCAGATCTAGCCACAGTGATTCATGCCTTAGTTACATCCTGACTGGCCTATTGCAATGTGCTTCTGTTATGAACCTGGGCCTACGTAGTGATGCCTAGTGGCTCCAGGGAAGCCTGCACTAAATTGACTTCAAGGCCTACATTTCCCAGGTCCCCTTTGGACCCTGTGATTGGTTAACACGGGATTTGGAGGGGGAAATTGCACCAATAGGGGCAGGGTGCCTGGGAGAAGGGATAAAAGGCCCCCCTGCAAGTGGGAGGTTGTTCACTGCTAGGGAGCAGAGGAGAGGCAGCTGCAGCCAGAGGGATCCCTCATCCGGAAGGGCTGAATCAACTTGAAGCCAGTCACCAGGAGACAGCTAGGAACAGTCAAGTTAGATGTGTTAGGGTGTTGTATTTTGTTTGTTCACCAACCTTTACTGTTCTCTTTAATCTACAAAGTTTTGAACAGCAGTTATTACTGACCCTCTTAAATAACGTAGTTTATTATTCTGCCTGGGTTCTCATGCCTCATTTGGTTACATATAAAGTAAAACCTACTGGGAAAAAGTGGACAAAAGGGATCAGTTGGATGCTCTGGGTCCTTCCAAGGAAACCTGTACCAGAATGGTGGCAGCCTACAGAGAGCTTCCCTGGTCCCCTGCCTGATATGACGGCTTCACTTGGGGCTACCCTTGAAGACAGTTTGGAAGCTGGAGCTAGGGCAGAATACTGCAGCTAGACTACTGGTCGGGGCCAGCTGTTGGGAACATGTGACGCTAATATTACGGCAATTACATTAGCTACTGATCCACTCCTCAGACCAATTCAAGGTGCTAGTACTATCTTATAGAGTCCTGTGTGGTTGGGACCAGGGTATGATCCTGCCCAGGAGTTAGGATCGCAGGGAGAGGCCTACTGGCCATCCCGTCAACCAAAGAAGCTCAGTTGGTGGGTTCATGGGAGAAGGCCTTTTCAGTGGCAGCCCCACAACTGTAGGAGACTCTCCCCAGGAAGGTGCACCTCACTGTCTTGCTTCAGGACATCTTTGTTTATTTTTTTAATTTGTTTTTATTTAAGACAGCTTTATAATATACAGAATCACACAGAGCTGGAAGGGGCCATACAGACCTTCTAGTCCAACCTCCTGCCCAATGCAGGATGAGCCTAAAGCATCCCTGACAAGTATTCATCCAGCCTCTTCTTGAAAACTGTCAGTGAACGGGAGCTCACCACCTCCCTAGGCAGCTGATTCCACCTTGGAACTATGCTAACCTGGAAAAAGTTTTTCCTAATATCCAGCTGTACCTTTCTGCCTGTAATTTTGCGTCCTACCCTCTGCTGCCAACTGGAACAGCTCCTTGCCCTCCTTCAAATGACAGCCTTTCAAATATTTTAAAGAGAGCACTCATGTCTCCCCTCAACCTCCTCTTCTCCAAACTAAACATTCCCAAGGCCCTCAGCCTTTCCTCGTAGGGCTCAGTCTCCAGACTCCTGATCATCCTCGTCACTCTCCTCTGCACCCTCTCGATTTTGTCCACATCCTTTTTGAAGTGAGGCCTCCAGAACTGCACACAATACTCCAGGTGTGGCCTGACCAAGGCAGTATAGAGAGGGACTATGACCTCCTGCAATTTTGATGCTATGGCCCCTTTGATACAACCCAAGACTTGAGTTTGCCTTTTTTGCCACCGCATCACACCGCACCTTTGGAGGAAAGGTGGCTAATAAATAGTTTGAATAAATAAATAAGCGTTATGCTTCTACTGAAAATCACCAAGAGGGGCTCATAATAAATGACTGCTGAAAATATTAGGCACCACAATGAAATTTCTAGTTACCGAGATTTGTTAGACCCTGCATTATTAACCCTAATGTTTAAATGAAACTTCTACGTTCAGGGGCAGTCACTGGTGAGCAACAATTGCCTTCACTCCCCGCTTCTGTGTTTCATGTGGGTGGGTTGGCTGCTGTGAGAAGGACGGCTTGATGGACTTCTTGGTCTGATTCAACAAGATAGGTTTTAAGTTCTTGAAAATATGATTTGTGAAATAACTTTCAGCATTTCTTCATAATTGTTGTTACCCCTACACAAGCTGTTACTTCTGAATATGTACAATTGCTGTGAAAGAGCCATTTAACGTTACCATTAAACATGGTTATGGCTATGCATGTTTTTCTTGTATAGAAAATGGGAGAAGGAGGAATGTGATTTGACTCCCCCTTTATCATAATTGGTTTGTGGGCAGTTCTGTAAAACTGGGGATTTTAACACCAGAGGTATTTAGCTTAAAGAGACTCCTGCTTTTGGATAGCATTATGCTACATTACCAGTTTTGCTGTACCTGAAGTCTGTTTGAAGGGGTTTGAAGGGGAAATAGCTTTCAGATCAGCAAGAAGGCCTGACTGCTTGTCAGTGTGTAGGTTGCGTCATATCTCCCAATGCTGGAAGGATCTGCTCTTACAGCACTTTAATGAACTGTTTCTATTTATGAAGAGTTGCAGATGATAAAGAACTAAGGTTGGCCGGTTAGTAAAAAATGATGTGGTCAACTGGTCAGGTTTTTTTTAAAGCATTAACTTTATTAGAGCAACAAAAAAGATACTTTAAGCATCAATAGGTTTGATACTTAGCCAACTATGAAAGGAAATTAGTTAACTCTTACTGTAAAACAATTTTTAATTGAAGCAAAGTTATACCTTTTAGTAATGTTAGATAAGATTTCTGTAAATGTGAATGTTTTGCTGAACAGCTCTTCTCTTTGACTTTTTATTCTAGAACACTAAAATAAGCCTATAATTATAAGGGTTTTTTTTTAAAAAAAAACCTCTAAAACAAAAATAAAGTAAGAACAGTTGTTTTTCTTTTTAAGAAGAAAGCTCTGGTTTTAAAGGCAGTTATGCTGATTAGGCCAACTGGTTTTCCAAACCAGCTGCACCTGCAGTTGTAGGAAGAGGCAGGTGCCAAAGTTTTGCAAAGCTGCAAGGCTTTGTGCTCAGGGCTGAAAGAGAGGGGCAAACAGCTCTTGTTTCTGGCCTTGCTAACATATGGAACTTGAATGGGATGTAAAGGTATGCTACCACTTACACCAGGACATTCTTGGCTGGGGGAAAGAGTTGACTGTAGTTAGATAAGTAATCAGTTCAGCAGCCAACTGCCAATATTTGTGTGGTTAAGATTCTAGCATTCCAACTTGGTGTAAAATGTTTTTGAAACTATTTTTTTTCCTTGCCAGTAAGCCATGTTTTCTGTTTTCCCAGGGCGCCAATGCCTCCGCTTTGGAGAAAGAGATTGGTCCTGAGCAGTTTCCAGTGAACGAACATTACTTTGGCTTGGTCAACGTGAGTGGATTTTCTGTGCTGTATGCGGGTTTGTGATCAGTGTTGGCTTGCCTACCGAAATGGAGCAATGTGTCTGTGGGTGGTATTACTAACATAAAATGTACAGGACCTCAAATTTGCACTTAGAGACACGCAAACTGCACTTAAAAAAATTATATTTTTTGAATTTAAATAAAGCAAATTTTAAACAACTGTCGATTTCCTATTTTGGCAAGTGTTTAATTACTTAGCAATAGATAGAAATTCTGAGTCAGTTCCAGTGATATGGAGGTAGCTGACTTAAGGATTTTTTTTTTAATTCTTGCTCATAGGATAATAAACTTACAACACACTTTGTAAACTGCTCTGAGTGGGCTTTAAGTTGTTCTGAAGGGCAGTATATAAATCAAAATGTTATTTTATTATTATTTATTATTATAGCCTACTCATGTGAGCATGAAAACTTCAGAGCTATAAACTCATAGCAGGTGTGCTTGATCGCACCAATGGTCCTTGCAGGGCAGCTAACCTATTTTGCAGAGCAACCAACTTCTGGAAAGTTAGTAAGCAAGGCACAGAGGCATAACCTGCCCTATTGTTGCTCCTCAGCACTGGCATTCAGTGTTACTGCCTCTGAATATGGAGATTCTACTTATTTTTTATTTAAAGAATTTCTGTGTCACTGCTCTAGAGAACCTGTTTAAGGTGCGTATTTATTTATTTATTTGATTTATACCCCGCCCTCCCCACAGATGGACTCAGGGCAGCTAACAACATTTAAAAAATACATTAAAAGTCAAAAAACCATAAAAGCAATAATTTTTAAAAAGTCATTAAAATAGTCCAGGAGCAGGCTATTTAAACAAATATTGGGGGTCTGTATATGGGCATAGCAGATGGCCGAGGGCAGCCCCAGAAAAAGTGGTGGTCTTAGATGGAAGAAGGAGGATACCTGCTGGCACTCAGCCAAAGGCCCTATGGAAAATCTCCGTTTTACAGGCCCTTCGGAACTGTTAACAGGTCCCGCAGGGCCCAGATCTCCAGCGGGAGAGCGTTCCGCCAGGCCAGGGCCAGGGCAGAAAAGGAGTTGCTTGTCTGCAGAGCGGAACACCCTGCAGGGGACATAATGGAAGAGGTAGTCCCGCAGGTATGCAGGTCCCAATCCGTGAAGGGCTTTAAACATCAAGGTTAACACCTTGAACCGGATCCGGAACTCCACTGGAAGCCAGTGCAGCTGGCACAGCACAGGATGAATGTGCGCTCGGATTGGCATTCCAGTAAGGACACGTGCTGCTGCATTCTGGACCAGTTGTAACTTCCGGGTCAGGCCCAAGGGCAGCCCAGCGTAGAATGAGTTGCAGTAGTCTAGCCTGGAGGTGACCATTGGATGGATTACTGTGGCCAGGTCCCGGGGTGAAAGATAGGGCGCCAGTTGCCTGGCCTGTCAAAGATGAAAAAAGGCAGACCTGGCAACAGTTGTGACTTGGGCCTCCATTGAAAGTGTGGCATCCAAGGTCACACCCAGGCTCCTCACTGTCGGCGAAGGTTTCAATTATACCCCGTCGAGGGCTGGGAGCCGGGTCCCCAGCTTGATCACCCCACGACTCAGATCCAGAACCTCAGTCTTCCGGGGATTCAGTTTCAGGCAACTCTGATGTAACCATACCGTCACGGCCTCAAGACCCTTGGCCAAGGAATCCACAGCGAGATTAGACTGGCCGTCCATCAACATATAGAGCTGAGTGTCATCCGCATACTGGTGGCAACCCAGCCCAAAGCTGCGGGCTAACTGGTCGAGGGGGCACATATAGATGTTAAATAGCATCGGGGAAAGAATCGCCCCCTGAGGGACGTCGCATACCAAAGAATAGTGAGCAGACATCTGTTCCCTGAGTGCCACCCTCTGTCCCCGATTGCGAAGGAAGGAGTTCAGCCATTGCAGGGCTGTTCCACGAATCCCCACATCGGCAAGGCGGTGGATCAGAAGATTATGATCAACTGTGTCGAATGCTGCTGTAAGATCTAAAAGTATCAGCAGTGCCAACCAGCCCCAGTCCAGGTGTTGCTGCAGATCATCTGTGAGGGCGACCAGAGCCGTCTCTGTACCATGGCCAGGCCTGAAGCCGGACTGGAATGGATCCAGGATAGAGGCATCATCCAGGTATACCTGCAGCTGTTCTGCTACCGCCCTCTCAGTTATCTTACCCAGGAATGGAAGATTCAAAACTGGGCGGTAATTGGCTGGATCCACAGGATCCAGTGATGGTTTCTTTAATAATGGCCACACCACTGCCTCCTTCATTGAGTCTGGAAAAACCCAGAACTCAGAGAAAGATTAATGATGTCAGCTAATGGTGCCTGAATCCCATCACCGCCAGTTTTCACCAGCCATGATGGGCACGGGTCCAGTGGGCATGTGGTATGTTTCACAGCATCCAGGACCCTGCCTACCTCCTCCTGGGAGAGTGGCCTGAATTGATCTAATATCAACCCTGAGGATGACCAAGGGGCCTCCAGTACACATATTGCATCAACCGTGGTGGACAGATACCGGTGGAGTGACACGATCTTATCCGCAAAAGCCTCACAGCTTATTACCGAATTTACATTTTTATTTGTCCTATGTGTGAGGGACATTAAAGACCGAATCACTCTGGAAAGTTGTGCTGGGCGAGAACTATCGGACGCAATGGAAGCTGCATAGTAGTCTCTCTTTGCAGCTTTCACTGCCATCTCATAGGCCTTCATAAACGTCCTATAAGATGTTCTTGTCACTTCATCACGGAGTCGCCGCCGCACTCGCTCTAGCCATCTCAGCTCCGATTTCATTTGTCATAGCTCATCAGTATACCAAGGAGCTACTCTAGTTTGGGGGCGGAGAGGGCAACGGAGCAATCTTGTCGATAGCTTCAGAGAGATGGGCATTCCAGTCCTCTATCAGCTCATCCATTGAGCCACCAGGGGGTATTGGATCCCGCAGAGCATTCTGGAATTCAGTTGGATCCATTTGACTCCACGGGCGAGCATAAATCAGCTCGTTGCCCAAGCAGGAGGTGGGGGTCATGGTGCCCAGACAAGCCCTCAGGACGAGGTGGTCTGACCATGGCACTGCTATAGGTTCATCCAGATCCACCTGTATCCCCACCCTAAAGATCAAATCCAGCGTGTGTCCTGCTTGATGTGTGGGTGTCGATAAAAACTGGGAGAGTCCTAATGCCTCCATGGAGGCAATCAGGTACATGGCCCGTGAGGAGATAGCATCATCGGCATGGACATTGAAGTCCCCCAAGACCAGAAGCCTGGGGTACTCGAAGGCCCAGCCAGCCACCGCCTCTAACAGGCCAGGCACAGCATCTGCTGGTGCGCTGGGCGATCAGTACACCAGAGAGATGGCTATACCTCTTGAAGCCGTATGTTCCATCGGCTGGGCATCACCGTGGAGAAAGTTCTGCTCTTTTGACAGTATTCACTTGGCTGATTGAAGGTGCAAGAGGTAGAATTTCACTTGCTTTAAGGGATACCCAAATTCGTTTTCTTCTTTCCTAAAGCATATATGCGTCTTTCTCGTACTTTCAGTGTTCTGTTCTTCCCAGAGCACTCTTGCGACACTGTAACTCTGAGAGTTGGTGCCACCTCAGAGGCTCCCTGCAGTGTGGGAGCTCTGCTATGAGGGTGTGTCTCCAGGTGATTTCTGATCTTCTGCAAAATAACTTTGCTGCCAGGGATTCCAGTCATTGAGGAATGCCCTTGCTAATCCACTGGCAAGGTAATCTGTTTTTATGTTTTATCCCCTGGCAGTTTTTGTTGCGGAGGTGGTTCTGCTAGCAGCAAAAGGGTCATTGATGGTGCATACTGTCCTTTCTTTGGCCCCATCACACCTGCTTTACTGTTTTCATTATTCTAGTGTGGCTCTCCTTTTTTTCATTCCCACTGATGGCTTTGGCAGTTTTGATCAGCTCCTTTTCCTGCACTATAGCAGTAATCTCAATTTTTTTCCTGAGTGGCAACTGCTGCTCCTTGACTACCATATCTTGCACCTCTAATTGGGTAAGAGTCTGTACTGAGGCTATCGCAGGACTTGGACCCTTCTTCTTGTGCTAGTGACTGTGTTCGAGACTCAAACATTCAAAATGTTCCTCTTCCTTAAAGTAGGGGTGTAACCCCTTGTTAACTTTTTGCACTTCCCTGATGCTTCATTTTTAATGTACAGCATTGTGGAAGGAGGACATTGTGGGTTCTAACCTGTGTCCCTCCATTCATAGAGATCCACAATGTTAATGTGCCCAATGCCCTGGCCAGGATTCCCTACCAGGGGTTGCCTTTCAGCCCTCATGTCTCACAACACTATCAGTTTTATTAGTCATGACTCCAAGAGAGACCTGGCAGTATCCTCATGCAACTCTTCTTTATGAGTCGATAGAGGCTATCACACTCTGCCTTGACTTTTCGATGTCCTTTACCTTGCTTGGCTCTCCCCTCTTGAGCACTGTGTTTTCCTTGCTGCATACCTGTTTTGGCAGAGAGTTTTAGAGAGCTCCCAGCTTCTTTAGAAGCGCCTCTGGGCGAATGTCAGTGAGACGCTAAGTGTCTGTTGGGAAGTTGGTCCTCCATAGTCTCTTACTTTGAGAGCTTCACACCCACCTCCTTCAGGAAGTGAGCTACTCTCCCAGCGTGGGACTGCACAGAAGCTGCAAAGATGAAAATGGTTGTGTATCGAGCTTTTGCCCGTGTCTGAAACTAAGCTTCTACCAGCCAAGAGAAAGACGTATCTCTCTCCGGGAGAGTTTACAGCAATTAGTTTTCAGACCTGTCAAACAGATAAGTTCTTTGAACCAGCTGTTTATCAGTCCATTTATTTATATAGGGTTCAGTATTGCTTTGCAACTCTTTATCAAACACACAGACACCTGTTTAGAGTTTATTTCACTTTATTGAAAATACACCCTAGTTTTTTAATGAAGCAAGTAATCAAAATAAAGGCTATTAAGACAAATCCTATAAAAACAGAACACAGAAAGGCAATAAGAAATAAGTTTGCTAACATTTCTTAATAAATCCTAACATGCTCAAAGTTTCTATGAAATACATAGGTAGAATAAGTTCTCACCTAGATTCTCTCAAGAGATTTCTTCCATCAGTACCCTGCCATTCTATCTGTGTTTGCAATTATATACCTCATCATATGCGAATATTTAAGGTCTATTCACATGATAGCACAAACAAATAATGATTGGTTTGACACTTCACTGAATATTCATAATCTCCATAGTGCAGCCTTCCAATTAGTAAAAAATTACGTCATACTCAAACTTACAACAACAAAACTACAAATCTCTGAGAGGTGTCAGGAAAAGTTAAGTTGAACGATCACCATTGGTTGAATCTCTGATAGAGGAACATTAATCTCGACAGAGTCCACTATTTTAATTAACTGTCACAGGATGAAAGCACACCTATTGAATTACCTAACACATAGAAAAAATACACAGACAGTTCATGCAAAGTTTAAAAGTTCATCTAGAGAATACAAGAGCTTGGCCTAGTATTGATTAGTATTGATTATTGTCATGTGCTTTTAATCTATATTGACATAACAGTTGCACTTAACCTGTAACTATTGTTCATCAAGTGGTCTTCTATGCAGGCACACATCCCTCCTGCCCACCCCGCTGTGAACTCTCTGGAACCTTCATTTCTGGGGGATCTTCAGTGGCGGCATGGTGAGAACTGAATAGCTCCCCTCCTCCTGGTCATGCGCCCAAAAGAGGAGGGGCACTCCTAGCCTTCTAGAAGGCTCTGGAAATCTTTGTGGATGGCCTGTACATGCACAGTCCCAATGTGTGCCTGCACAGACCACTCAATGAACAACAGTTACAGGTAAGAGCAACCCTGTTTAGAGCAGGACCCTAAAACATGGCTTAATCCAAATTCCTATTTGTATCAGAACAGTTTCAATCTCAGTACAGCATGTAATGAGGAAAAGAGGTAGGGAACTTAGCAATTTTCAGGTTCATTTTTGTCATGAACAAACTGCACTTCAATGTTTTCAGATGTAAAACAAGTTTGTGTGGCAAAAACATCTCTCTCAAGGGTTGTCTTAAGGTCTGTCCCAGGGCTGCAGCAGCCTGGATGACCCAGAGGAAAGTCAGTACTGTAAAATAAATAGAAGGTGGGTGGGAGAGAGGGTGTTAAAATGTCTTTTTCACTACCCACAGTATTCACAAGAGTATGAAGTCCATTTCCTGTAATAACTTCTTGGTCTCATGTTTCCTCTTTCCATCATAAAGGCCCCTTCCCCAGCCTCAACATTCTTTCTTCCGGTTATTATTACTCCTCTGTCACAATATGAAATGTTCTCTCCTGGGAAGCTACCAGCTGGCAGGCAACACCCCACCCAAGAGCATTTGGATGCAAATGACTGGAACCGCACAGCCCTGCAAAGCGCTGCTCCATTCTAGTTAGGTTGGAACTCCCAAGCGAACCCTTTGTATGGGCTTCTCCAGCCTGTTCTGCAGCTTTTAAGGCAGCCTTGCAAATGTCCACCCAACATCCTGGTGCACCAGCTTAGACATGCACGTGTTAGTTATTTGTGGCACACCGCAGGTTTAAAATAGCCAACAATTTCATAGGTTTTTTCTTCCCAACTTGACCTGGTTACATAGAGGAAATTCTGGCTTGTTCCTGACTGCTGGGCATGCAGTTGCTTCCAAGTCTGTTCTGAAAGGGATCCGCCTGGGGCTTCTAGAGACTTGGTGAGCAGAGGCCATGATTTTTTATCGCACTTCTCCCATCCTCTTTCAAGTCTGCTCTGCTCCTCTTGACCCAAGGAGGGCTGCAGCATTCCTCAAGCACAACTTCAAGTAGCAAACTGCAAAGATGCAAAAATCCTATAGTATAGAAGACCTCAGTTGTGGATAAAGGTAGTCTTTCTGCTTTGGCAGCATGCAGGAAGAGATGGAAGATCAGCAATGAGAAGATAAACTGACTTCTGTGTCATATTAAAGATTTTTTGCACCTTTGTGATTCTGCCTCTTCAGTCAGAACCTGCTGTTTTAGGCAAACAGTTGCAAGTGTGTCGCTACTTGCCTGGGTTTAATTCTGGGACCTCCTGCATGCGAAGCAGATTCTCTGCCACTGAGCCATGACCCCTCCCAGTACCTCTGAATCGCAACCTTCCTATTTCCACGTGGTTGATACAGCACTTAACATGTGGTGGGGAGTGCAGTGGCTGGTCCTGTGCTTCCATTCAGTGCTCAAATTCACTTAATATTTGCAACTGGATCTCACATTTAAAAAGGGATCTAGACACAGACGCCAGGACATACAGGCCTGATCTGTGCCCTTCCCCCTCCCCTAGCCTTGAGAAGCGTCCATCACCCAGCAGTACTGAATATGTCTAACACATGGATGTTAGGCTGGGCAATACAATCCTGATATCAGAGCAGATGCATTGTGTTGTCTACAGAGGGCATTATAACATCACACTGAGGGTATTACAGCCATCATCTTGTCCAGGCAGAGAAGCTGGTTAGCACAAGTTGGAACCGCAAAATGCCACAGAAAATCTTGCATCTGCAAATTCAGTGCTAGCAGGACATAATTATGCAAGTGAAGCAAATTATGCTTATGCTATTTGAGTGTATAATTGAGGAAGCCAATTGGAATTATTCATTCATTGTCAGTCTTCTTGTGCAGTCCCACATGGGGCTGTGCATGCCCAGGCCTGCTGATCAGAGGTTTTGTAGCTTTAAAAAGTCAATAGATGGCACTTGATGCCTCCCAGGGTGCAGCCATAGCTGTTTTCCCGCCTAAAGAGCCTGTACCCGGGAGGCGTGGTGCCCTCCATCTTCAGTTTCTCTTTTGCCTGCTGGCAAGAGAGACTAGCTGTAGCATTTAGTAGAGGCTTTGAGTCAGCGTTTTTTTCTCTTCCATTCTTCACCTAAGAAAGGAAAAGACTTGTGAGTAATGGGTGAAAAGGCCTTATTCAAGCATTGTTCCAAGTGCAACACAAATGTGACAAAGATCGACAGTCATTTGCTCTGCCTTCTTTGCTTAGGCAAGGAGCATAACACTCAACCATGCAAGGTCTGCCAGGGCTTTACACCAAAAGCACATGCAGAACGGGCCAGTCGGTTGAAAGCAGCCTTTTGGGGAAAAGCACTCGCAGTGGCAACTCCAGGATCAAAATCGAGGCCCCCCCCCCCCGATAACGCCGTGGAGCAGATGGATCCAACCCCGACTCCATCAGCCTGGACTGACCGTTGGAACCAGCAGTGCCTCAGAACCGACTTCCTTCCATCTCTGGTGAGGCCCCAACTTTGTTCGTCTCGCCTGGATCTGAAAGTACTTGGAACCAAGTTCACCTATGTGCTCGGAACCATCAGTGCCTCGGACCCGATGGTCAAGGTCGAGAGACCCAATCTCACCAGCGTTGATGGCGTCGACTCAGGTGCAGCGTCTGGAGCCAACAGGTCTTGAACTGTCCACTCCAACTGAACCACCAAGGAATAAGCGAGCAAAGACAAAGCACTTATCCAGCAAAGACCCTGACAAAGTTCAGGCGCTGAGGGAATTGCACTCCTCGGACGTAGAAATGCTGTGCTCTGGGAAGCATCAGGCACCCTCTAGTGACTTTTTAAAGCTACAAAACCTTCAATTGGCAGGCCTGTGCGTGTGCAGTCCCATGTGTGCCTGCACAGAAGACCTCAGTGAACAACAGTTACAGGTAAGTGCAACTCTGTTTTCAGAATCAGTAGAAATGCTGCTGGGTCCTCAGGGCCGGCGCGCCCATTGAGACCAGGTAGGCGGTGGGTGTGGGGTGCCGGAGGGGGCGCCGGAAGAGGTGCGGGGGGTGGGAGTGCACGTCACGGAGCTGCAGCCTCCTACCCCTCCCGCCCCGTGCTGCCGCCACCGCCAGCACACGCCCCTGGCCATGCTCAGCAGCCGCGGGCAGGCATCTGCGGCGGCACAGGGCAACCGAGCGGGAGAGCTCGGAGGCCACCTGTGCCCCGTCCCAGCCGCCTGCCACAGCAATTGGGCTGGCTGCATGCATGTGCCTGTGATGACATAACATGTGACGTTGTCACGCAGGCTGGTGCGTGTGTGCGCATGCGCCCAGCCCACCGGCCGGCCGCAGGCACCGAAAACCCTGGCGCTGCTGCTGCAGGTCCTCCTTAATGGTTAATTCGCAGATTGGTGGAAGAGATGCTGGAAGCTCAGCCAGCTGTCTGTGGCAATGGGGGAGTTGGGTCAAGAGCTGTTTAGTATTTCCTCTTTTACATGCTGCTCAGACCAGCCCTTGGATTGGATCCTGTGGATCTGTTCTCCTAATGGTGCTGCTTTCCCCTGACGTGAGGAGCATTCCCTGGTGCAGAGGCCCTTGCATTTGGGGAACGTGCCACCATTAGCAGAACAGCAGCAGCTCCTTGCCAGTTTTGTTCTATTGGCTTATTCCATTAAATTGAGGTTGGTGATGTAATTGATGAAGACAAGAAAACTGTACCTAAACTTGCTTAGTTTGGAGTCGGGCTTCCATCTCTGTCCCTCATTTTTCTGTAAACAGGAAGGTTATGTTTCAGTGTCTTGCAGCTTCAGATCTGGGATTCCTATGAAGCAAACGTGACTCTAGTCTTTCAGTCTGGAAATTGACTCTCAGAATCACAGAATCACACAGAGCTGCAAGGGGCCATACAGACCTTCTAGTCCAACCCCCTGCCCAATGCAGGATGAGCCTGAAGCATCCCTGTCAAGTATTCATCTAGCTTCTAATTGAAAACTGCCAGTGAGGGGGAGCTCACCACCTCCCTAGGCAGCTGATTCCACCTTTGAACTACTCTGACCCTGAAAAAGTTTTTCCTGATGTCCAGCCGGTACCTTTGTGCATGTAATTTAAGCCCGTTGCTTCGGGTCCTACCCTCTGCTGCCAACTGGAACAGCTCCTTGCCCTCCTCCAAAGAAAACCTCAATGAAGAAGGCCTCAATGAAGACCTTCTTTTGAAAGCCTTCTGCTAAAGTTTTTTGTGTGTAGATTTTGGTGATCACGGGTAGCTGAATTCCCAGACATGCTGCACTGTGCGATGCATGGCCTTCTGCAGGCTTGATTAGTTGTGTGTTACTTCTGTTTGTTGTAAGTATATCACTCAGTATGTTCCATACATGTAGATTCTCATCAGAAAATCAGTCTGAGGTTTGGCAGTATCTTGGAGAAGGGGGGGAGATGTTTGTAAGGGACTGAAACTAGATTAAGCAGTCTAATCAAACAAGTTTTACTGTGGTGAAAATTAAATCGCTCTCATTAATCTCATTAATATGAAGAGCTGGAAACAAAGCCAACTGTGCTGATATATCCTTCTCTCTGTTTTCTGGTACCTGTAGAAAGGCAACATCTAAGTTGCTAGTGCATCGGCCATCCTCTCTAGAGACTGCGTCCCCTCCACTCTGTCCTCTTTTTCTCTGAAATGAAACAGTCTTCAGATATGACAGATGCAAAACAGCTGCTTCTAGCTATCTCGACATTGGGCACGTTGCCAGTATTATCCTTGTAAACAGGAAATATGAACTAAATGTCTCATGTGCCCTCAAAGGCATTTTTCCTTTGTCACATGCAGGCAATTGCAAATTGTTCTTAGCCAACCTATCCCCTCCTTCTCCAGTACAAGCTGACCCAGAGGGAGTCTGCATCTTTCCTTGGACGAAGGGAGCTCTGTTGTGCTCCTGGAGATTCTTGGATGCAAGAACCTGCTGGGCGTCAAAAACTGCCTGCTCTGCCCTCCCCACTGGCCTGCATTGACCAGCCTTGCTGGGGAGTGACAGCACCTCTGGGGCAACGTTCTGTAGGGCGCTATACCCTTCACACAATTAATTAATGAGGCCAGTTTATGCAACAACCGTGAAGTTAAGAATATCTGGCTGTTAAATCTCATTTCTGAGTTCTGGGTTCATAGATACAGATCTTATAAATATGGATGATTTTATTAATTCTTTGCCTGTGCAGAGCAGAGTCTAGCAGCTTCTAGAATGAAAGACCTGAAATTTGCCACGAGAAACGCTTCTTGCTTAATAGAACGAGGGGTTCTTACATGCTGGAAATCTGGCTTTGGCTTCCGTGGTCTCTGTCTGCTAAATCATGTCACAATATTGTGTGAGCTTTGAGCCTTGGGTGTTCTCAGAGTACAAATCTGAAACTGTCTTATGTGGAGTCTGAACACGCAAGGCAAGTGCTCTCTCACTGAGCGGTGGCCCCTCTCATTACATTTTGTCTAATCAAGTTAGTCTCTCTCACTTTTGGGTGGTAGGGAAAATATTCCGACTTTTCAGTGTTTGGGGATTCTTTTTTAAAGCCATTGGATCAGTGACTGCATGCTCTGCACTCTCAGAGTCTCTGACTTTCTGCAAGTCTTTTCACCTCCATGCAGCTGGATTTCAGTTTCTTTATCTATTTATTTGCTTCATTTACACCCCTTCTTTCTCACTGGTGAGGCCCCCAAGTGGCTTGTACTGTGCTCCTCTCTCCTTCCTCCCCATATGAGCCCCTGCTCCACCTGAGGCTGTCCCCTCTGTTTGGGCTCCAGGCATGCTGTTGTTCAGGGGCTGTGCCCACACTGGAATAGTCTGCCCAACATAGTATGGGAAGCTCCTACCGCTCTTTTCCTTCCATAAAAAGAGTGAAATGGAATTATTTTGATGTGCCTTTTGGAGAAGTAACTGATGAATGACAATGTTTTGATATAATGTATTTTAACATGTGTGTTAGCGGTGTTTTATAACTCCATGTTTACCTTTTGTAAGCTGCCTTGGGCATTGTGGAAAGGCAGGAAATAAAATTTATATACTAAATGTATTTAAAATATTTATCCTCACAACATTTCTGTGAGGTAGGTTAGGCTGAGAGGGTGTGACTCTTTCATGGTCACCCAGCAAGCTCCCATGACTGAGCAGGGATTCAAACATGGGTCTCCCAGATTCTACTCTGACTTTCTAACCACTACATGACACTGGCTCTCTATGGGTGCCACGGGAAAGGGGGCCAGCAAACTGCTAAGCCCCCAGTGGTGTGCAACTGCAGAAGCTGCCCCTGCAGGAACCAAGTGTTGGGTAGCAGGAGACTTGGGCATGAGACGGGAAGCTTACGCAGGGAAGTGGGGAGCCTTGGCCCTCTCAATGGGTAATTCCTACAGAGGCCAATTGGTGGTGTGGGGTATCAAAAGGAGGAGAGAAAAGTGCCTCCAAGGGTCAGATTAGCTGGGAGAGTAACCCATTGCTAGGTGGCCGCTGGCTCCTAGGCCCTTTTTAGTAGACTATGTATGATCATTGCATTCTTCTTTTCTTTTACTTTCTCCTAATCAGTTTGGCAATACCTGCTACTGCAACTCCGTTCTACAGGCACTTTATTTTTGTCGCCCATTTCGGGAAAAGGTTTTGGCATACAAGGTTCAGCCCCGCAAGAAGGAAAGTCTCCTGACGTGCCTCTCTGACCTCTTCAATAGCATTGCAACTCAGAAGAAGAAGGTGGGGGTCATCCCACCCAAGAAATTTATTTCTCGGCTGAGGAAAGAAAATGGTAACTAAGCATCCTAATACTCCTAGCACCCTTCAGTGTCTGGAAATGTAGGGCTCATTCTGATGTGACATTTATGGACATGTGCTCCTTCATCACTGTTCCAGAAGCATTAGTAGATCTGGGCCATTTATGATGGCCTCCTTTTCACTGAATCATCATCCTTCCTTGAGGCGTGGATCAATGCTGGCCTAGGAAGGAATGGTGATGGGCATCTGAGACTACTGTAGAGTGCAAGAAGGAGCCACACTGCAGTGAATTTAAGCCTAAAGGATAATGTCAAAAGGTGCCCATGGACATCACAGGTCTTTGGCAACTTGATTCTCCAATTTTCTTACATAATTCAGCTAATTCAAAGGAGGATGGGTATGGCTTAGTCATACCAGATGGGTCTTGGCCTCCACTCATGTGGCACGTGTGGTTTTCAGAGAATCTTCAGAATCTGGCCAAAGAGTGGTCCAACTCCAGAGCTTTCCCTAGTTGGAACGGGCCAAAAATATATTTTGCCCTGGGCTACAGATCCCCTCCTATTTACCTCCGTAACTTTATAGCATGGAATTGCACATGCGCACTCCTTTTTTTTAATTAAAAATCACAGATTTTACCACCCATTGATTAAAGTTTGTTAAAGCTTCTAGAAGCCAATGAAAAATGCTTCAGAGGGTGTTTCTTGATTGCCAGTTGATTATCCCTAACAAACCCCCTTCCAAGTTTCCAGAGCTGAATGTTACCCATTGCAGCAACCAGAAGAATGGAGGCAGTTCTGCCATGGTGGCAGCCACCTCTGATGGAAGAATTAGCCAAAAGGAAAGGGGCAGATTTGTCGCAAGAGGTACAGTCCGCTTGATGATCCCACAGGCCCCATTGAAATTAATGGCGGGGGGCATACAAGAGCTTTTGTGCCTCATTCATGGGTTGGATCCTTTGGCACCAGGAGCCTCCTGTTGTTGTAAGAGGCTGGATCCAACCCAACTGAAGGAAGTGAAGTAGGGACTTGCTCTTAGGACTTCCCTCCTTGTGCATCTGTTTATCCTCCCCGATAGGATTTATGGATCTGGGAGCAGGCCCCACACTGCTGGAGCTTTGATAACAGCCAAAGATTTGCACTGCAAGGGCCCAGATAGCATCCTGATGAGTCTTTTCTTGTTTCTCTTGTTCCTGTCGCTTATTTCCAGAATTGTTTGACAATTACATGCAACAAGATGCACATGAATTTCTGAACTACCTGTTGAACACAATTGCTGACTTGCTACAGGAAGAAAAAAAGCAGGAGAAGCAGAACGGCAAACTTCAGAATGGAAGCATTGGCAGTGATGAAGGGGAGAAGACCGACCTCACGTGGGTCCATGAAATCTTCCAGGGGACACTCACGAATGAAACCAGATGTCTTAACTGTGAAGCTGTATGTTAAAGAAATCACAAACACCCTAAATTCTAATTTGCATGATTCTTTCCTAACAGTCTTTACTGACTTTTCTTCTAGTTTTCGAAACAGTGAGCCAACATTTAGCTAGAATATGTTTCTGGGTCTATTTTTGAGCAGTGGGTGGGCCTTAGCCAGCGAAGAGCTAATTGAACTAATCCTGGATGGTCCTGCTGAGGAATGGGAGCTCAGCCCCCCTCGGGCCAGGGGTCCATCAAGGACTGCCCTGTGGCTCTGCAGGGCCACAAGCGGAGAGTCTTTCCCAGAACTGTGTTTGAGACCCTTTAGTTCAGGGTGGCAGAGATGGATTCTGGGATCTTCTGCTAGCATTCAAAACCCATTCACGTGCGCCATTCACGAGGCGTCATTCTGTCTGCCTGTGTCCAAACAGGTCGTCTTATGGTCCTTCGCACACCACTGGCGTATGTTAGAAGGGTTTTTCCATTACTGCATCTCTGTGCTAATTTAATATGCATTTTGCGGTGCTAGGTAGGACACCTGTATCTTGTTATAATCTAGCAAAACAGTTTAGCAAGCAGATGGATTATGGGGGGAACTTAATCTGAATGCTCTTATTGCGTGAACCTGAACAGTCACTTTATGGCCTGTTCAAACATTGCATTTTTATGTGTATGCCTAAGATAATGGAATGTCTGTGACGAATGGAGACACTTTGTACCGAGTACGGTCAGGAGAAAAGCTGGGCTTCACTTAGCCTATGAAACAGTTCTGAACCTCGCAGATACAAGATTCTTTTCATGCTCATGAGAGATATAAAGGGGCATCTTAACAGTGCTCCAAGACTCCTTTTAGTTTCTGTGGCAACAGACTGACATGGCTGTTCTACTGCTGGAACTTGTTTTCCTTCTCCGGAGATCCCTTGCCACAGCAACTAATCATCTGTATTCTCGTTCTGCATAAAGGTACCTTTGTCCAACCTGGGCATGCATCAGCCATATTTGTGAGTCAGAAATCATTTTCATCAGTTTAACCTCTTCTGGAACTGGAGTAAATGCTGACATACACCGGAATGCGTTTTAAGATTGTGTATCTGCTTGCAAGACTGAAGTCATTTCCAGTCTTAGTAGCATAAATTCTCAGGACTCTGCTGTGCTGCAGCCACGGTCAGAACACTGCAAGCCCCCCTATGCTAGCAACTCAGAGCAGCCTGCTCTCAGCCCCAAATTCACATCATTTTCTGAAGTAGATCCAGTAGCATGGCCTGGGTCCTTTGTGGCTGGTTCTGTGCCCCAAAGGGAGCTCTGGATTTGTCTTTCCCATACAATAGTCTCCTATGCCACATGGCAAACCACTTTTGAGACGAGGCATTTCCCAGATGGTTTGTGATACAGCTTGGGGGGTTGTTTTTCAAATGAAAAATGTTTTTTAAAAAAAGCTTTACTGAGTAGGCCCAAGCCCTTAGGGCAAGCCTCAGATAGCTTTTTGGATCAGAAAAGAAAGAGTCTCTGCAGAGAGGTGGCATGATTTGTCAAATCTCAAAGTGCTGAAGTGTGTCTGTGTTCTTAATGGAGCATTGATGGAGCATCTGCACCAATTCAAAGCTGCCTTTATTTTTACATGTATCTGTTGCGGAGGACCACCTTAAACCAGTTGCTATTGAGGTAAAAGTGCTTGCTGGGGGACTTTGCACTCCCACAGCATTTTGCATCACTTTTGTTGCTATCCCTGCTCCTTTTATGTGATGATCCTGCCTTTCTACCTATTCACAGAGATTTGAAACACTTCCCAAAACAAAAGCTTGCCCCTCAGTGAGCCCCTGCCCAAGATCACTGAAACAGCCAAGACAATAAAACAAAAGCCCGCACGTGTCAGTTTCTGTTCCATGGATCTTCCCAAAAATATCCGCACCGATCAGATCAGGCAGAGACAGATTCCGTAAACGGATTTTTTTAAAGAATTCAGGAATCACAGTACAACCAACGAACATAAGGCAGTTGCCGAGAATGACTGTTTAACTGTGACAGTGCTGACTACATACTCCTTGCCCCTCCCTTTTCCGATGGAACGGAACTCTTGGCTTGGACAGCCTTTCAGCAATAGAAAACTCAACTGTGTTAACTATGTAACTTCCCTACCTTCTGTAACTGACAGGCTAACTCCTGTCAGACATTAAACTGCAGCTATGTAACTTCCGCCTTCTATGCCAGGCAGGTTAACCCCTGTCTGACAGCACACAGCTTGTCATTTTTTAGCCCTTGAAACAACCATTTCGGCCTCCCTTCAGTGTCCTCCTGGGCAGTGCTGCTTTGCAGAGCTTCCTGAAAATGGCCAGAGTGCAGGGAGGCTCTCCTCCCTTCCTCTGGAAGAACTTGCCTCACGGATGATGCTGCCGCCATCCAGCTGTGGTTGAAGTGATGGCCTCGGGCAGGGGCATGGAAAGGAGAACTTGCTCGGGGCACGGGGGTCATTCCTAAGCAGCTGTTTCCCTTAGTTAGCACGCTTGAGGGCTGTGAGATATGCCGGTGTGCTTAATCAGACACGCAGAGCTTTGCACAGGCAGCAGCTCAGTTCAAATGTTAGGCGAGGCCAGAGGCCTCCAGGTGCGTGCTTTTGCCTTGCCAGTGTCCCATTAGAGGCTGCCCTGGACTGTTGGGGATGTGCTGCTTCCAGGGAAGCTCTGTGCCTGGCTGGAGTTCCTCTCAAGCAGTCCTGCAGCTGCCCCTTTGAGGGAGAGATTTTTCTCGTCTCTGAATTGCCTGAGAGCGCTCCTGCTTTGGACCAGCTATCTGTACCCCTTGAGTTGTTACAGGAAGGATTATTGCTTTTTCCAAAATTCACCTTTTTACATCTAACTATTGATTCTTTATATTCGCTTTCCTCAGTTCACTTTGATTTCTCTTTGTAGAGAAATCCATACACTCATTCGTGGTTTTAGCCCTTGCAGTGGTTCTGTGTTACACACCACAGTATAGTCCTCTGGCAGGAGGGCTTGGGAAGACACTGCCTGCCTCTGAGCATCTACAGAATGACATCATTAAATTTTGCAGACCCTCCCCTTCCTGCCCCTCTTCTGATTTCTCTGATCAAAACAATTGATTGGAAACAGATTCCACATTCCTAAGGAGAGGGAAAGGAACAGACTGTTGGATTTCGTGGAGAAATCGGGTAAAGAGAATGTAAGACAGTAGTGTCGAAGGCTATACAGCCCGGAAAATCCACAACAACCATCAGAATGTAAGACAGACAATGCTAGGTTCTGCTTGAAATCCTGCCTGACTTCTAAGAAACACTGTGGGCATATGAGACACGCTGTGCTTGTTGCAGGGCATCATCCCATGCCCCTTTGTGCTCCCCAAGAGGCCAAGCCACGAGGCTCAGGGGAGAGGCGGCAGAGGAATTGGGGTCCGCGCGTAGCCGACTGTGATCCAGCAGACAAGCCCAGCCTTCCCTGCAAGACTGAAAGGAGTTCTGGTGTTGCTTCCACACTCATCCCCATTGTCTGTTCACAAGTTAGGACTTGGGACACCTGATGAGTCCGTAACTTGCTACATTTTAAAGCAGGACTTTGGAATCCTAAGTGCCTGATTTGCTGGAAGGACATTTGTGCAATTACTTTAACTGTAACCATTTCTAAACTTGTTTAAGTCTTTATGATGTCCTCCCCCATCCCCACCCACCCCCTCTCTTTTGTTCAAGGTTAGTAGCAAAGACGAGGACTTTCTAGACCTGTCAGTGGATGTGGAACAAAATACTTCAATCACACACTGCCTGAGGTAAATTTGGGGGGGGGGGAGCAAGCTTAAGGGTGGACTTTGTGAGCAGGCAAGAGCTCAGCAAATTGATGATGTTGGTGGGTTTTGCAGCCATGTTACACCTGAGAGGATTTATTTATATAATGTCATTGATACAGAGTGTTTTACAGTGGTACAGCGAAAAGATGCATCCTTGCCCGAAGGAAACGATTGCCTACATTTTGACACATGTGAGGGGAGAGGTACAGGTAGTAAGGGGTGAATGTGGACAAGTTCAGCAAGCCCAGCCTTGCCTTCAGTTAGAGATTGGCTTTACAGGGTGAAGCTAAAGGCTTCATGTGAAACAAGGGTTTTGAGAAGAGGTGGCACCACACAGTGGTTTTGGCAGATAGTTCCAGGCACAAGGGGCAGCTTGGGGGATGATAGTTGAAGCTGTTTTAAGGGCATGAATCCTGTGCACACACATAGGTGGGAGTAAATCAGATTAAACTACGTAGGACTCCCTTCTGGGTAAACTGGCCCAGCTTTAGGCTATGCAAAGACAGGAAAATGTGAGCCTGTTGAGCTGAAATAGCAACAATAGCAGGTATAAAATGTTCCCTAAATTTGCGAGAAATTGCTTTCATGCAGGCCCTTGCCGGGCAACCATTTCCTACCCTGATTTTGCTGCTATTTAGGAAAATGGTGGTGTCAGCAGGGAGGGCCATAATGTACACCAGGCTTGCCACCAGTTTACTTGCCAGTCTGCCAGTAGATTGCCTCTGAGGGGGCCAGGCAGGGAAATGGTGGTAGGGCGGAAGATAGCTTGTTTTCTTCTTGTAATCCTTCAACATGCCACAATTGACTTGAGTTACATAGGCCTGGACAAGCAGGTGAGTGAGAGCATTTGTGGGCTTCTGTAGCCTGATATGTACACAATAGGCATATGTGGCCAAGCAGAGCTGTTTGCACTGTCATGCGTGATTCGTAGCCATGAGTTCTATGCGCTGAAGTGGTTTCCTCCTGCAGGTGTGGCAGCCCTTGAGCAGAGCCTGCCAGTTTTCTGGAATGTTTGGGTCCCATGAAATTCTTAAGGCTCTTAAATTATTTCCTTCTCGAAGAGGAGTGGGAAGTGGTGGTTGTACATTTATGTAACTAAGTCTGATGTAACCTCAGTGGCTTTTTTACTGATAGCAGATGCCGTTAGTTTAAAGACGACCCCCAGTGCCCAGCAACTAGACCACATAAGTTTATAGTGAGACTGATGCGTCTCTGAATCAGTAATAGGAAAGGTTTCTAGTTGCTTCTTTGAATGCGTGCCTTGAATCCTCCTCGGAAGTCACAAAGTCGTGCGCCCTGAGGCTCGACTCTCACATTACTGGATGTTGCTGGGGGAGGACTCTTTCCAGGTCAGCTCCGTGGGGCAGTTGGTTTATATGAATCTGCTCTTGCCTCCTGTGGGTGTATTCAAAGGAAATGTCAGCTCTGTAGAACTGGCACAGCAAAATCACCATGTAGTGACTTCTCCCCCTCAGTAAGGAACGTGAGAACTGGGCCATAAAAAGGCATGTGGGAGCAGCCCCGCCTATCCTTGGATGGCTCAGTTAGTTGGCAGGATGGCGCCCGCATTTCCTTGTGTGAAGTGGAATGTGCGGCAGCGAGGGCTGCGCCGTGAGGAGAGTTGCTCGGCCGTAGAAGGCCCGCCTGCCCCGCACTGACCAGGCTCTTGCTCCTCCTTTCCCGCAGGGGGTTCAGCAACACAGAGACTCTCTGCAGTGAATACAAATACCACTGTGAACAGTGCCGCAGCAAACAGGAAGCACAGAAGAGGTGAGACTGAGCCGGGCTGGATGCTGCTGCCCCTGGATGGATGCAGGAGGCCGCGGTGCTCAGGGCGCCCAGTCAGGGAGCGCACACGAGGCACTGAACGCGACCACGGTGCCAGATCCTTCACTTCCATTTATTTATTTTTAAAAAAAAAAACCATGCACACTGCCAGCTATGCCTGGTGTTTTCCGCGCAGGGATGGTCTCGTGTGGTTCTTCCATTGCTGCTGCGGCTGCTGGTACAGCAAAGCAGCCGTGTGGCTTCCACGTGGCAGGTTTCCCAGCATTTCCCCTGCCCTGGTCTCCCCCAGTGGCAATTTCCCCCACCTTGTGCTTTTTAAAAAAAAAATGGCAGGTCATTATAGTGTTAAGTTATAACAACTTACCATGTCTTCTGAATTCCCAGCTTTATTAAAACACACACACACACACAACACACACACACACACAAAGTCTGTAACCTCTTTCATTGAGGAGCTATTAGGGGGAAGGTATATCTCTGCCCAAAAAGGGTCTAGAGACCTTTTAAAAATGAAGCTCGGATTTTAGAGAACCTGATAGACAATTTTTATAACACTATGACAATTTTCATTCGTTGAATTAAGTCAGAAACAACTTTCCAGTGGCAGGGAAAATGGCATGTGTGTTTATATGTTTTTATTAATTATTTTATATATACTTTACTTTAAACGTTGTTTTAATGTTGAAATGTTTAAGATGCTTTCCAGTTTGGGAACCCTATTTGGGTGGAAAGGTAGCATAGAAATATTTTAAATAAATTAATAATACTGACCAGGGCAAGAATGGGAAGGTTTGGACTTCCCCGTCTGCTTGGCTCCTCCCACTTTGCTGTAATCTTTTGCAAAACAAAAGATTGCAGGAAAGATGGATGGGGGGGGCAGAGAGGCAGGAGGTGCACAGAACCAGCATGATGCTGTGGGAAAGCTGGGCAGGGGTCCACTTCCTGACAGAGTCTAAGCCAGACAAAACAGCCCATGTGTCAGTGGCCCTTAAAAGCTTATGAGTGAGACCTGCTGAAAGCTCAGAAGGCTGGCCATGTCTTCAGGCTGGGAGAAGTCTTTGTGGCCCCTTGCCCCTCTCCACCACAAGGAAGGAACCCCAGAATAGGTTGTGCTAAATAGCAACCAGAATAAATGCAGAATGAAATTATGCAGAACAGTAGACCTGATACAGAGCACAGTCATGTAGATTGCAGAATTCAGCCAGCTGCTGAGAAGGCAGCATCTGAACCTTGGTCTAGAGTCAAAGAGTTTGTTTTTCTGTGGGAGCAAAGCCAGTTGGGTCTTCTTCAGCCCAATCTTGTCTCCTTCCAGAAAGGCTCGCCAATAGGACCACTTTTTTCTCTTGATGGTCAAATCAAAACCATTTGGGAGAATGTAGGGTTTCTTCCCTCTTTATCTTTTCTCTTTCACTCACAGATGCAACAGAAAATTCATATGTCTCTTTGTTCAGTTTAATAACGCTAGGGCAAAGTTTATTCATCACTTAAAGAAAGATGAATGATTTTAGCAGTTTTGCACTCAAATGTCATTTAACAGTGTAAGGCTTTTTACTTTATTCAGGAAATCCTCTGAGCAATGTTTCACCTTCATTTAACACTGAAAGGTTCATTATTTTTTGCAAGACCTTCTTTCCCATCTTCTTGTTTTACATACAGATCTCTTTGGTACTTTGTAACATGAATGTCTTTCTCATTCTCTTATGCTTTGTGGGCCCAGGATGCGAGTGAAAAAGTTGCCTATGATTCTAGCTCTGCATTTAAAAAGGTTCAAATACATGGACCAGCTGCATCGATATACCAAACTCTCCTATCGCGTAGTTTTCCCTTTGGAGCTCCGACTCTTTAACACTTCAGGAGATGCTACAAATCCCGACAGAATGTATGACCTTGTGGCTGTCGTTGTCCATTGTGGCAGGTGAGTGTGCAGCTGCACAAAAGGTCGTTGTGTCCGATTTGGGGTTCCCAGGCAAGCAGAACAATATACGGAGAACCCCCTGCTGAATTGCAGCAAACGGCTCCCTTCTCTAGTGCCCTGTGCCATCCACTGGCTGGCCAAAGACTCCTAAGCTGCTGACTGGTCGACCGTCAAGGCAGCATCCATCTTGCCTCATCATCTCTCCCTCCAAGGAATGCTGCCTTTGAATAAAGAGGTCCCATTTAACTGTCAAGGCTAATAATAACAACAACATTCGATTTATATACCGCCCTTCAAGACAACTTAATGCCCACTCAGAGCGGTTTACAAAGTATGCCATTATCATCCCCACAACAAAACACCCTGTGAAGTGAGTGGGGCTGAGAGAGCTCCGAGAGAGCTGTGATCACCCAGCTGGCTTCCAGTGGAGGAGTGGGGAATCAAACCCGGCTCTCCAGATTAGAGACCCACACTCTTAACCACTACACTAAACTGTCTCTCAGTTTGCCACTGCTTATGTCTTCATGCAATTGTCTAGGTTTTTTTTGCTTTTAAAGCTACCTAAGTTACTGGCCATCACCACATTTAAGGCCAAAAATGCCACTGGTGATTTACTCATTGGGCTGCTGAATGTGCATACTCCATCACACTGCGATCCATCTCCGTCTCCTCCTCCTCCTCCTCCTCGTCTGTACCCCTACACAGCCTTGATTCCTCTTGGAGCACGGTGTCAGAACTGTGGCTAGATAATGTCCTTACTCCAGACTACCTTCTGCAATCAGACAACAGTCCATTGTTTCCAAAAGGCTTTTACTGGAAAATAGTTCATTATAGTCCACTAGCCTGAATGCAATATTCAGGATGGTACATATGCATTGTTACCAATGACTGGCAAAGCATGAGGTACAAAGTAACAGATCACAGTAGGCCCAACCTCCCCCCATAGTTCTCAAAACAACCCCTTTGAAGTCAGGATAGCGAAAGTTCCCAAGGCCGGTTCTTGGTGGAACGTCGGTAGCCAAAACAATCCTCTTCTGTGAGATAGCTGCCTGGGAACCTTGGCACCTGTGGAGAGAGCACTTAAACACTGAAAGGATTAAAGATGGAGTTGGTTAAGCGAAGCAGTACAATACAGCATTCTGAACCTGACATTCTGCCCCCTCTAAGATGCCCTCCCCCCAGGTTTATGTGGATAACGAGAGTGAAATGCTTTAACTAGTCTAGGAGCGTGTACATGTACAGAATTCACCCACTCATCGAACCCAGAGTCAAAGTCCTTCCATCTGATGAGATAAAACAACTGATTACGTTTTACTTTAGAGTCCAATATTTGTTGAACTTCATAGTGGGTTTGATCATCAATTAACATAGGGATGGGAGGAGCACGGGTGTGCCACTGGTCTGCAGAAGGGGCTTTTTTCAATAAACTGACATGGAAGGTATCATGTACGTGGCGTAAATTCTTTGGTAAATCTAAGGCAACAGTCACTTTGTTGATTACTTTGCGAACAGGAAAAGGTCCCAGGTACTTTAATGCGAGCTTGCGGCTGGTTTGGGTTACTTTTAGATTCTTTGTAGAAAGGTAAACGAGATCACCAGGTTGTAATTCCCATTCCGCCACACGGTGGCGGTCAGCGTATTTTTTGTAATCCTGTTTGGCTTTGATGAGGTGTTTTCTAATTTGAGTCCATTGTTGGGCTGCTTCCCCCCACCACTCGGAGACGTCTTTGGAAACAGCAATAGGAGGGGGAAGCGCTTCAAACGGGAATGGCTTGAAGTGGAAGCCATAGACGACTTTGAAGGGAGTTTCCCCCGTGGAAGCGTGCACGCTGTTATTATATGAAAACTCTGCCAAGGGGAGCAAGTCAAACCAATTATCCTGTTGGAAGTTAATGTAACAGCATAGAAATTGCTCTAATATCTGATTAGTTTTTTCCGACTGTCCATCTGTTTCCGGGTGATGGCTTGAACTCAAACCTTGTTCAATGCCCAGCAGTTGCAAAAGCTCCCGCCAGAAGTTGGCAACGAATTGTCCGCCACGATCCGAGATCACCTTAGATGGAAAAGAATGTATTTTTACAATGTTTCTTAGGAAGATGTCAGCTAGTTTTCTAGCAGAGGGGATTGTGGTGCAAGGTATAAAATGAGCTTGCTTGGAGAACAAATCAACTACGACCAAAATACAGTTGTGTCCCTTTGAGGGGGGTAAGTCAGTGATAAAGTCCATAGAGATTATTTCCCACGGTCTACTTGGCGTTTCTAACGGCTGTAAGAGTCCTGGAGGTTTGCCTTTTCGGGATTTGGCACTGAGACAAATAGGGCAAGACGCTACATATTGGGAGATGTCTTTGCGCATGCCCGGCCACCAAAATTGGCGTTGGACTAGGTGAAGCGTCTTTAAGTACCCATAGTGCCCCGCAGTGGGAGCATCATGACAGCGTTGCAAAACTTCTTTTCTTAAACTTTTGGGTACATAGAAGCGATCTCCCCAAAGCCATTCCCCTTGGTCGGAACGTTGCAGTTTGTCTTTGGGCACATCCCCCCCTTCTTTCTCCACTTCAGCTTTTAGTTTTTGTCTCCACCCTTGATCGGGTTGATGGGATAGGGTTGTGCGGCTGCGCGTGGTCACCACGCCCCCTAATTGCGTAGGCGAAAAGACTGTCAATTGTCTCCTCCTTTTTGCTTTTGTGTTGGGGCATGCATGATAGAGCGTCTGCCAAGAAGTAGGTTTTACCTGGGAGAAAATTAAAAGTAAAATTGAACTTGGAGAAGTATTCTGCCCATCGCAATTGCTTGGCGTTTAACCTGCGAGGGCTGCGTAGGGCCTCTAAATTTTTATGGTCCGTCCAGACCTCGAACGGATGACGGGCACCTTCTAGCCAATGTCTCCAGGTAGTGAGAGCCGCTTTTACAGCAAAGGCCTCTTTTTCCCAAACATTCCAATTCCTTTCCGCCTCTGAAAACTTTCTGGAGAGGAAGGCGCAGGGTCTGAGTTTATCGTCCGCCCCCCGCTGTAGCAACACCCCCCCAATTGCAGCATCACTGGCGTCGACCTGCACTATGAAGGGACGATTTTCATCGGAGTGCTGCAGGACGGGCTCTGAAACAAACTGCGTTTTGAGGTGATGGAACGCTGTTTGGCATTCAGGCGTCCAGGACAACTTTGCACTTGGTTTTTTGGCTTGGTCCCCCTTGTCTTTGGTTTTTAACAGTTCAGTTAGGGGGAGTGTGATTTGAGCAAAGTTTGCTATGAACTCTCTATAGAAGTTGGCAAAGCCCAAGAAGGATTGTAATTCTTTGCGGGTCGCGGGGGTTTGCCAATTTAATACTGCTTGTATTTTGCCTGGATCCATTTTCAAGCCCTCTTGAGAAATACAGTAGCCTAAATAAGTGAGTTCTGTTTTGTGGAACTCACACTTGGAGAGCTTTATAGGCAGTTTGTTATTCATGAGAGTGATCAAGACCTTTTTTACAAGGTCCACGTGTTCCTCTTCAGTTTCCGAATAGATTAACACATCATCTAGGTAAACTACAACGCCTTTGTATAGAAATTCATGCAGCACTTCATTGATCATGGACATGAAAACCGAGGGTGCCCCGGCCAGCCCAAATGGCATAACCAAATATTCATATTGGCCGAGGGGCGTGTTAAAAGCAGTTTTCCATTCATCCCCCTCTCGGATACGGACATGGAAGTAAGCGTCTTTCAAATCCAATTTCGTAAAGACCTTACCTTGCGCCACGACGTTGAGTAGATCTCTGATGAGCGGGATGAGGTAGGCGTTGCTGGAGGAGACCGCGTTGAGTCCTCGAAAGTCCGTGCACAGTCTTAGGCCCCCATCCTTCTTTTTAACGAAGAGCACTGGCGCTGCGTGGGGGCTATTAGCCGGGCGAATGAATCCTCTTTGAAGATTCAGGTCGATGAACTTGCGGAGTTCTTCTCTTTCGTTAGGACTCATGGGATATAGACGGCCCTTGGCAGCGAGGCGCCCGGTAAAATTTCCACAGCACAGTCCGTCCTCCTGTGAGGAGGTAAGGTATTAGCCTCTTCCTCTGTGAAGGCTTGGGTGTACGCTCTGTATTGCTTGGGTATTTGGTTGATTTCTTCTTGGGTGAGGAGAGCAGGCTCAGTTACAGTAGGGTTATTACCCCAATTTTGATTCCAACGATGGTCCTTGCATGATTCATGAGTTAACGTGATGCTTCCCTCTGCCCAGTTGATATAAGGGTTATGATCGCATAACCACCGGCTTCCCAAGATCAAGGGGTATTTCGCTGTGGCACTAATGACGAATGATCTTAGTTCCCAATGTTGTCCCATGCCTGTTATGATCGGAGTGGTTTCAGTAGTGACTGGATTCATGTTAGTGCCATCCATCTGCTCGAAAATTACTGGTATTTCCAAATCTTTTACAGGAAGTACTAGTCCATTTACTAGAGCTGGTGTGATAATGTCTCTGGAGCAGCCCGAGTCAATCAGGGCTTGTATGCGAATGTGCATTTTCTTGTCAGGATTCACCAGCGTTACTGGTATGAAGAGAATGGACCCAGGGGGTCGGTTCGGAACCGGAACCAGCGAATGTTTGATGTGCCGTTTGGGTCCTTTTACGACAGATCCATTTCGTTTCCCGAGGCGGGGCTCTCTGGATTCTCTCCCCCCGTTAGGGCTGTTGGATCGTATTCCATAACTTCTTCCAATTCTAGTCCTCTTTCGGGGAGGTTCCTCCTCGGTGCCCCCCTACCTCTTGGAGCGGCTCTTGGAGCTGGAGTGGGGCGCGGTGGCGCCGGGTAGGCTGCGGGGGCTGGGCGTCTTAGTTGGAGCAGAGGTCTTTGCACAGGCCGATATGGGCATTGCGCCGCAAAATGACCACTTTGGCCACATTGCAAACATAGCCCTTGTTGCCATCCACGAGTGGCATATCCAGCCCCCCGGCTCCCCCTGAGGGGAGTGGAGGAGCGTCTTTGGCCCGGAGGTTGTTGGTGTTGTTCCACTAAACGAACTTCTAGTAGGCGGTTTTCAACTTCGCAGGTCAATTGTATCCATCCTAACAGCGTAGGAGGGTTATCCTGCATGAGAGCTCGGTCCAACAATTTAGGATTTAAACCTTGTTTGTACAAAATAATCTTGGTGGACTCTTCGCGCCTTGGGCATTTGGCAGCGAGTTGTCGGAATTTTGTGGCATAGTCTCTAGCCGACATGCTGCCTTGCCTAATAGCCTGTAATTCCGTTCGGGCCCTAGTTTCTTCCAGGGGGTCTTCATATTGGGCTCGGATCGCATCCACTAGCCCTTGGAGCGTATCTAACTCAGGGGCCCCCACGTTATAAAGTCCCACATACCAGTCGGCAGCTTTACCTTGGAGACGTGATCCCAGATGCTCTATTTGACTGGCCTCACTCCCGAAAAGATGTCCCCATCGATTGAAAAATTGCACTACTTGTACCAGGAAGAATCCTAATTTGGAAGGGTCTCCATCAAACGTAGCGTCCAGTTTGACCCATCCCATGGGAAGATCTTGTCTAGGAGCTGGTGCTGGCATTGGGTAGGCATCAAGCGGAGCGAGTTGTAAAGGAGGCTGTTGCGGCGTTGGCGGTAGCTGTGGCGGAGGATGCTGAGGGTAGGGTTGAGGTTGGTGCGGCAAAGGCGCTCCCGGAATCGGCTGGGGAATCCCCGGCGCCCCCGGAATCGGCTGGGGGATTGGCTGGGGTCCTCTTGGTGCCGGATGCACTGGTGCTGGCCGAGAAGGTGTCGGACGCCCCCTCGGTAGGCCCCCAGGTACTGGTTGAAGGGGAGTGGGAGCTGGCCGCAACGGAGGTGGGTGAGGAGAGATGGGTTGGAGAGGAACCGTATCCCCTCGCGGCCCCGGTGTCGGAAGAGGCCTGCTCGCTCCTGGGATGACCGGGGGTGTAGTTCCTCCCGGAAGGCTTGGGGGCTGGCTCGCTTGAGTCGTGGGTGGTGGGACTATCGGGGAAGCTGGCTCTAGCGGTCGTCCTGGTTCTCCCCCTCCTCCTCCAGTCCCACTACCAGCCGGAGTTATAGGGCGATCGGGACGAGGGTCTTCCGGACACGGTTCTCCACCTCCCCCGTTGGCACCGACGTCTCCTGGTGTGATCGGTTGCTCGGGACGGGATTCATCTGGACAAGGATCTTCTGGGCAGGGTCTTTCCCCGGTGATAGAGTCCTCATCTCCCGTCTCTGGTGGCTATTGCGGCCACAGTTGATTTTGCAGGTTAGCCAAACTTTGGCTGATGTCAGGTAAACCAGCTGGCGGAACACGGCCTCTGTCCCCCGCCACTAGCACTGAAAGCAGGTGGACGGCATTTGCCAAACTTTCTTCCATATTTAGGAGTCTGTTCTCCAACAGCTGTACTCTATCCGTAGTTTCCTCCTCCCGTAGTTCCGTGGACCCCACATCTCCCATCGTCTGTGAAGTCGGTATAGTTTCGGGCGGTGGTCCCGTGGTTAGCGTCTGCCGCCACGGCAAGGGTGTTTCTATCCCTTGTTCCTCTTGAGATCTCGCGGCTAAAACTCCTTTTGTCAGGCCAGTGATTGCTGATATTCCTGAATCAATGGCAATCGTCCAGCTCTGGAGCTGCACCCATTGGTGCTCACTTACATCTGGCTGCCCCGACCACGGGGTGACTTCCGCATAATCCCAACTCAGGGCGCCACGGCGGGACGTTTCCCATTCCGTTTGTTCGGTCGTCCTGTTCCAGAACAGCCACGGTTGGCCACCGGTTTGTTCGGGTATGGATTCCAAACTGCGCCGACTATCCAGCTGTAGCTGCGTAAACATCGCACTGTCCCTCGTTTCCCTTGGCCTTGCACCCCACTGCGTCGGGGTGGGCAAGTTGAAGAGTGGTGCGGCTGTGGCTCTAGGCCGAGTATCAGCATTGCTGGGAGCAAGGGTATAAATCGTTGTAACCGAGGAGCCGTCTCCTCGCGGTACAGGTTCTTGGGCTTCCAAACCTTGAGAGCCGGGAGAGGCATACGGGTCAAACAAAGGATCCCTGACTGGGACAGCTTTGGAGTCCGTTTGATCCGGCTTAGGCATTGGAAAGGTTGATTGGTAACAAAATGTCAGAACTGTGGCTAGATAATGTCCTTACTCCAGACTACCTTCTGCAATCAGACAACAGTCCATTGTTTCCAAAAGGCTTTTACTGGAAAATAGTTCATTATAGTCCACTAGCCTGAATGCAATATTCAGGATGGTACATATGCATTGTTACCAATGACTGGCAAAGCATGAGGTACAAAGTAACAGATCACAGTAGGCCCAACCTCCCCCCATAGTTCTCAAAACAACCCCTTTGAAGTCAGGATAGCGAAAGTTCCCAAGGCCGGTTCTTGGTGGAACGTCGGTAGCCAAAACAATCCTCTTCTGTGAGATAGCTGCCTGGGAACCTTGGCACCTGTGGAGAGAGCACTTAAACACTGAAAGGATTAAAGATGGAGTCGGTTAAGCGAAGCAGTACAATACAGCATTCTGAACCTGACACACGGGATCCCTCAGTCTTCCCTGTGTGCACTGCCCGCAGTCCTCCCTCTTCCATTTTCTGTCCCCCCTTCTGCCCAGGAATGTTTTGCTAAGGAAGCTGGAAACAGTGAAGAAGCTCCATGCAGACCTTCTTTTGGGACCAGTGGCCCGGGCAGATGCCCACCATTTCCTGTGTGGTGTAGCAGCTGGAAGTTTAGTACCCTCAGTTATGCAAACGGGACAGTTGCATATTTCATGCTTTTAAAATGGTTAGAATTTTTGCTTCAGAGAGTATTAGTCACTCTCTTAATCCACATAAAGATTTTCTCTTCTGAAAATGCAGAGCAGTTAGTAGAGGCCAGGCATGTGAGCCATTTAACTTCCAGCAAGGTAAAAAGAAATTAAAGCCACTGTTGGAACATGAATCTGTTTAAAGCAGTCTAGTTTGATTTTATAATGCTGTTGCCACCAAGTGGCTAAACTGTGCATTTGTTGAATATATTAAGAGTCAAAATAAATTGTCTCGTCAGTACTAAATTGTCAGAAGTAATAGGAAGTCAGTTTCTGTGGAGCAAAAGTGTATTGTATGAAATAAAATATTTTTCTTCAAGTGCCCTTCATAACCTCTGCTTAACCACAACGTGCATCTGAAAGACCTACCCAAAGCTATCCTGTATTGTGTGTGTGAATGTTATGCTTATTGATATGGGGTTGCCAGACAGTCTTAGCAATGATTGGCTTGAATCCTGAGCTTCCCTCCCACTTGTACCTCTCTTAATCTGCGGTGGAGATGGCCCTCCACGGCAGACAACTTTCCTTGAGCGTTAGATACTTTCCCACTCATTGAGAGACAGTAGTCTTGTTTGAGCGGAAGCTGGAGGAATGCGCTCCGTTGCAAAGGGTGGCCTCCGCAAAAGATGAATGCCAGTATAATTTCAGTTCACATTTTCTGTCTGGTGTATATTTCTCTGGAGGGGAACCTGTGTCTGGATGGTACTGCTTCAGTCTGTGGGGTTGGGGGGATGTATGCAGATACAGATGCTTCACATCAAGAAGAAGTTGAGAAGCCTTCTCCCTGGCCTGTAGAGGTTTTGTGTGCACATACTTTGGGGGGTATGGAGAAAGATTCCCTAGTGTGAGTCCTGCCCTGCCTTCTGGAGTGGAACAGCCAAGACATTGAATTGACTCTTGGGTGAGAAGTGGCTGAGGAGGTGCTCGTGCTTGGATAGAAACAGCCTCCGCCAGCATCCACAGGACGCTGCTGTTTTGTTTCATTTCCAGCAAGGGTGGAGTGTATGGCTCTGAAGTTCCATTTCTTTGTAGAAATGAATTCAGGGAGATTTTGGAGAGTGGCAGGCCTTAGTGTGAGTGCTGTTAGGTGCTTTTAAGTGTACCAGAGCGGGTGGCAGCGTTCCACAGGAGAACTGCACATCCATTCCCCAACTTGGTGTTGTAGCACGCCTTCTTCTCACTGAAATAACACGCGAGGAGAAAAAGCTTCCTGTTGGGCTGTGCCCCATTTTAACTAGGGAACTGTACCAAAATATCTTGGGCCAGTGTTGATTTGGCAAGTTTGCAGCACTGGAGAAAGCCACTGAGCCTATCTTCTACCTTCCAGTAACGCAGGGGAACATTATTTGTCAATTGTATGTCAAAGACCATGGAACTGTAGAGGCAGAAAAAATAAGCTTGCATCATACTTGCTTTTCCAGATACAGAAGACTTCTGCCATTCAGCTCTATTGTTATGTGACTCCATTATGATTTGGGGTTGGCTCTGTTTGTCTTATGGCAAGGAAAGAGAATTTTGGAAAACTGACAGTAGATTTCACACAAGGATTTTTATTTTTACTCCTTGGAAAGTTATAAATATGTTTTAAAGCATAAACTGTTTTTTCTGTAAATTTTTTTTCACCATTTCAGATAACAGCTGTGATACTCCTATACATCATAAAAAGAAGGAATCCTGTTGCAAACAAGCCTCTTGAGAGTGGAAAACCATAGAGTTTGGCACACAGAAGGGGAGTTTGGAAAGGATTTCCATTTTTTACTTCTTTCTGTATTGCAGAAGAACAATTTTGCTAGAGTCTGCAATATAGAAACCTCTTCAAAACAGATCCTCTCTGCTAAAAAGCATTTTTAATTGTTTCATGTTTTAGTACACAAAGGGTTGGTTTGGAAGGTGGGGGGGGGGCGTATATTGTGGAAAGTCATAATTCTACTCTTCTGTAACACAGAAACCATGTCTCCCCCATGCACTAAATAAAAACGTTTTTCTACACATGTGGGGCTAGTTTGGAAGGGACTTATTTTTATATTTCCTTGCTGAAAGTACATTCTGGGAGAGGAAGACCCCCAGATTCTGTGGGTAAATGTTTCCAGCAACATTGAACCCCCCAGCCCAGTGAGAAATTCAGCAGGGGGCAGATGTTGTAAGCACCTTTGGTTCCAGAGTTGGAATTCCATGTTGCCAGCTAATCCTGTCGCTCAGAGATCCCCTGCCTTTTCAAGCCTTTAGGCATCTTTGGAAGTCTGACACCGCATGGCGGGTGCAGCCACAAAATGGCTGCCATAAGATAACTCTTGCAAGAAGTGAAGCTAGTCATAAAATGGCTGCGGCAGCTTACCTTCAGTCACACGGCAAAGATCCTTGTGCTGTGGTGACAGCTGCTGCCAAAGCAATGTTTTTAAACATCTGCACAGCCAATCAGAATCCTTGCTGGGCAAAAGCCACACCCACTTTCTAAAAACACTTGATGGGCACCAGGATAGGTGTCAGCAGGCTCCATGGTGCCCACAGACACCATGTTTGATATCCCTACTGTTGTTACTTTCTTAGTGAAATTGTATCTTCAGTGACTGTAACCTCTCTCTCTTTGTGACAGTGGTCCAAACCGTGGACATTATATCACCATTGTCAAAAGCCACGGATTTTGGTTGTTGTTTGATGATGACATTGTAGAGGTAGGTGTATTCTGATTCTGGAGGATCTTCTCTGCTTCGCCTTGCCTCGTCCACTTCCTCTGTGCTTTCTTCTCTGAATCATTAGTCGTCTTAACTGGAAAGCCATGGCCTGCCCTCAGGTGGGTTGCATGGAGTTCAGCTGCCACCCTTGCCGGGTCAGGGGGGAGGTGGTATTCTCTGTGTTGCATGTTTCTTTGCTGTTAATTGCTGAACAAGTAAAGAAGGAACTTGCACAGAGGGAGGAGGTTTAGCAGTCCCCAGACATTTGCACTGTTGCAGCTGGCACAAGACCTGGCTAAACTGCACGAAGAAGGAGAGAGCAGTCTTGATTTAGATTATGGATCATCCCCTGTCACCTGGGAGTGAGGCAGACTGACAGGCCCCATCTGGGCATGCACCGGCTATTCCTCACTCCCCAGACCCCTTATGCCGCCACGGGCCAAGTGCTGAGGGGCGGGGATCAGCTATCCGGCCAGGAGCCCGTGCTGGATGTGCCTGGGTGGAGTCACTTGGCCCTTGGACACTCCCCGCCCCTCCACAACATGGCGGCCGCCATGCCGCTTCCCCGCTCACCTCCCCCTGCATTGCCCGCAACTCAGGCCCCCAGATGAGTCTGGGAGCTGTTACTAATCTGTGTTATCAAAGACAACATGTGACCATTGTGGGGGGGAGGGGCATGCATTTTACATGTGGCAAAGGTTGGAGTTGGAGATCCCCCGTTGAGTTGAATGATAGTCTGTGGCTGGTGCCGTTGACTAGGGCAATTATTCCCCTCATTCAAAAGAGTTTTGTGGCTACTGCAGCCTTTCCTGTCCCCTGCTCTCTCTGCATGTCTTCCAGACTCCACAGTACCAGGGGTTCTTTGTGCACTTTTCCAAGGCCCTTTTCCCGAGGTGGTATGTAGATAATGAAAGACGCGCGAGTTCCTCTCTGAGAGGTCTTCCATCAGTGATCAGATGAGCCCAGGACTCATTTGGGGGCAGCCAAGTGCCTTTCTGTCTCATCACCCTCTGCCTTTTGCCTAGGAAAGGAAGGAGCTGGTCCCAGCATTGAAATGGAAGCAGCTGCGCTAGATGATGTTTGTATCATAGCATGAATTTTCAATTAAGATTTAAAACTCTGAGAACAACTTGCTAAGAAGCAGAATAAAAATCCAGTAAGAAAGTACAATGGGCGCTGTCTGGCCAAAGTTAACCATTTTTAAGTCCCATTGATTTCAAAGCTCAGGCTTAGAACTTCTCCCACTGAATTAAATGGGACTTGTGCCCCGAAAATGTATTCATATGCTCCTAAGGGGCAACATTGGAAGGGATTGGCTTGGATTCATGGAGCTGTTCTAAGTATGTCTAAGTTAATCTTTAATAACCAACTGTCTTGCTGCTCTGCCTCCTACTTTCGGACGTCTGTTTCAAGAGCAGCTGGCTAGAGAGTATGGCCTCCTATCACACAAGGGCACAGGTGTAGTTGCACAGGCGTTTAAATCCCAGCCACTGTGATGAAAGTTCCAGGAATGTGGTGTAGATGCCCTCTCTGATAGATGAGTCTTTGCTCTCCATTGGCACGGCAGCTGCATCCTTGCCTAACAGAAGGTTTGGAATGATATGTGGTAAGTGGTCCAAATTAATTGGCGATGTTTGCTCGATAAATTGTTCAAAACATTCGAATATTGTCTTCCATGCAATAAATAAATAAATGCAGCTTAGCTTAATAGAGCGACAGGTGTGCTAGGCAGGAAAGAACAAACAAATGGCTCTGCTAAATTTCTTGTGATGTGGTTATATTTTAAACTGAACGGCATCCATTTTTGCTTTTTCCCCTCAGTGTGCTGAGGGTGTGCTCCTTGTTGCTGGCTAGCTGCACCCTGTGCCCATCGAAACCAACGAAGCATCCTGCTGTATAAGATGCAGAGAGAGAGGCCTCATGGCCATGGCCTAGATATCTCCCCGCTTTGCTTTTTAATATCCAGCCTGATGAAGCGTCTGGGAGAACTCAGGGCTTGTGCGCTGTTATGTTATTTTGGTTGGTCTTAATAAAATGTATTACATGGCTTCTATTTTTGTTTTGTTTTTTTAATCTGGTGGTTCTCTTAAATTACAGAAAATTGATGCTCAAGCAATTGAAGAATTCTATGGGTTAACATCAGACATTTCCAAAAACTCAGAATCTGGATATATCCTCTTCTACCAGTCAAGGGACTAAGATGACATGTTGAAGCGTCTTACCATTGTACAAAAAAGGGATCAAGGTTGTGCCCAGATGGGACGTCATAATGATAGTCAAATCAATTTCTTGTCATTACCATCGGATCACAGGAGACCAAAAGGAGACTAAGCTCAAGGGGGAGCAAGAAGGGTTACGCTCTGATTTACTTTCTGGGCTATTTTATATGTGCTATCTTCCAAAATCTGTTACCTCTACTTGAAATCTGGCTGCTTAATTGTTCAAGAACCAAGGAAAGGTTTTTAAAGTAGCATCATAGAACTTGTTCACTGCTCAGCGACAGCATGAGACTTCATCTTGGTTTGGTTTCCATTATTGTTGTTTTTCTGTATTTTAGCAGAATGGGTTACGGTTTCAATATTCCTTATTGGCTGAAGATGCTTTTTCAGATACGAGCAGCAGAAAGTTGTTGAATGGTTTTGTGCTCCGAAGCATGAAGATCTGCGACAAGGTTAAGTCATAATTGGAAATACCACATCCTTAAATCTTACACATGGAAAAAGGACAAAAATTATTTCTCAAGTATTGTGTATTTCCAAGAAGAGTCTTCTTTATTTCAGATAATGCTATAGTTCTCGTCTACATTTTTAAAAAGTTTTAACTGCCTTTTCCCAATTTTTCTTGAAAGATATAATTTTTATATAATTACTTAATTTTGTTTCTATTAAATAGAAGTTTGACTTAAAGTCACAATATGGTAGAAGCCAGGAGAACAAAGAAATATGTGGAAGTCTTTGAGGTCATGTCTAGTAAAAAGTTAAAGTTACTGTATTTCTTGGAGCTATTACATAAGCCAAAAGTGCCCTCTACTGAAACAGGATCTGTTTAGTGTTCGTTTCACTGTACACTACATTTTTTTAAAAAGCAATTGTGTGTTAAAAATGCACATTAAGTAACACTAACTGTGCAAGTTAACTAAGGTCATTACAGTTGTCTATTTAAACAATAGGCGGTGGGACTAAGAAATAACTAACTGGGCTAATAGATACCAATGCCTTGGGGTGCATTTTTCCATCTGTTATCTCCCCCTCCATTATTGTTGCCTGTTTTCGTATTTGCTGCTGCTTTAATGGGGGGGAAATGGTGTAGTCTTGTGAACACCGAATTTCCCATACTGTATATTAGAACCCCAAGGATGATTAGAGGGAAATGTGCAATGAAGAACTCTGCAAACATTTTCTGTCTTATTGTTTAAAAATTCTTTTTCAGCTGTGTCAAAAAGCTTATTTCACCTGCTTAAAACGTCATAGTGGCCCAGATATTGGGGGAGAAGGGATGGGATAAGTTAAGCAGTCCCACCCAGAATAACTTTGCAATTTATTTGAATAGCAACATTTGCAGGGGGGAGGGGGTATCCGCTGGTTCTGTGAAGACGTTAAAATAGAATGTGCTTGTTCTACAGCAGCCCTTCTAATAACTGGCTAGGCAGTCAGTCTCTAGGAGGAAGATGAGCTGAATGAAATCCTTTGATGTAGGTTCTGATCAAGAGGCATCGGCCGAAATATTGTCCTTGTAAAAATGGCCTGAGTAAAAGCCACAATGTTTGGAAATGCAGGTTAGCAAAATTACATGAAGGTGTTCAGCATCACATCTGCTACACAGTCTGGTGTGTCTTGCTTTTTTCTCGTTAAGGCTACCCAATGACAATTCTGCCACATTCTGCTCTTTAAAACACCCCCCCCCCCCACCCTCTGTTTTTCTGGTTTTAGAATTGGATTAAAGTTCAAGCATTCACACCTCAATGATTTCAGGGGGAGGGAATCAACAAGATGGGTTAACTCACACTTTTTAATATGCAAAAGAAATCTTTTCATCAAAGCTTGTCAGCCGTAATGAAATAATTATTGACAACTACTTGACAATAATACACTACATACCAATTTTCTCTTGGTTAGAAATCCTCTCATAAAGAACCCAAGTGGGGTCCCAAACAGAAGTTTATCAGCTGTAGCAGGCCCTGGGAAAATATCACCAAATGTAATCATACTGAAAGAGCAAATATGACAGAGTAACTTTAGCAGAACACTAAACTTGTATTTTGTATATTTGGTGATAACATTTTTACAGATTAAAATACATGACTTGAGAGAGAGAGAATATTGAAAGATATATACTATAGATTAAAAGTGCACTTTTGCTACAAATTTATAAAGAAATGAAATGGGCTTAAGATAATGGTGCGATGTTACCTGTATAATAAGTGACCCCCCCCACGCACACCTGTCTCCAATAAAGATCATGTAGGGTGAAATGCCCCCAGTGTGTGTTTATTGACTGTGTGTGGCAGGTGGCTGCTGGATCCAAAGAACCACAAGAGGGGCATCATGGGACAGATGTTTCTAGCCCTGGCCTGCCTTCTGCACTACCCTTCTCCTCTGCAGAACCCCAAAAGCTGGATCCTGGCAGTCCTCTGCAATAGCAGGTGTGTATGGGACCTGCAACTGCAGGGGGACATGATGGATCTCGTGCATTCCTTCGGGTCAGAGAGAAGTGCCTTCTACTTGCCCAAAGCTTACTTTGGAATTAGATTTGCTATCTGCCCTCTCTGGAATGAATTATCTGCTGCTGTCTTTACCATGCTAGAGGGAAATGCCAGTAACAACCTTGACTACAGCTTCTGCTAAACAGTATCCAACTAGGATTTGAACTTGGCGATACATTTTGGCTTCTATTCCTGAATTAAATTGAAGCATTTCAGTTACCAGAAAATTGCTTAATTTATGTTGTTGTTTCAGGATTTCTGAAGATGTCTGACTTTTCTTTTTATAGAGGTTTGGCTGCCCTGTCAGGGAATAATTATTTATTAGCCAAACTTCCCTCATCCTATTTGGAGCCCAGTTTGCATCCTTGTAACTTTTAGCACTTATAGAATCCTTTTGAATGAGCAAAAGGAATGCTGTGGACTTTTTTAAAAAAAATGTGCTCTATGTTTTTTAGGTACTGTGATTGAAAAGATCATTTACACCTGAACCAAGGTCCCTAGCTATATGGTTTTGATCGGTCACTTGAAATTTACGTTGGTTGCCACATAAAACAGCTTTGCACTCTGCCCCATGGGCAGTGTTCAGCCTCTCAGCTGTTCAGACAGCTACTCCTCTACAGGCTTTTATGCATGTGGCTTTATATGCTCCAGGGTCACTGGTGGGTCCTACCTTTAGTAAGTAAACTGTACTTGTAAATTAAGAGTTGCAACATGCAGCAGTTTTGCACCTGCCCAGCCTGTGGCCAGAACTTTCTGCATTACCTAAGAGGCACATATGCCCCAGGGTCATAGTTTGGTCATTATAATTACCTATCCTTCAAGTACCGATGGCCCTCTCTTTGCACAGGTGTCGTCAACTTGTATAATTTATATTACCTACAGGAGGAGAAAGATGTAAAAAAAAAACTAGTGAGTGTGAGAAGGTGCATGTGCAAATTGTTCAAGATCACATCCAGACAAATTCACCTGCCTTGGCCATTAACAAATGCCCAACCAAGCTGTCTTAAGGTACACACCTCTCATCTGTAAGTCACTTACTGTGAATTGTAAATATTTTATATACCTGAACGAATGTGGTGAACAGAGAGGCAGTAGCAGACAGGAAGGAGGAGAAGCTATGGGAAAGCAGTATGAGACCATGTCGGAGCAATTTTTAAAATTATTTTATTTAACAATTGTTTACTGCCTTTCTACCAAGGTTGGAACTCAAGGTGGCTTAGAATAAAAATAAAAGCAATCACAAGTAAAAGTTTAAGTTTAAAAACAACACAGTTTAGGAAATGTAACATAAAAACAAAGTTAACAGAGCCATCCTAAATAGAAATTCCTGAAAGTAAAGGGGCAAGCTCACCCTGGGAATACTGTTTCCATAATCATGGGAATACTACTGAAAAGGCCCTCTCATGTACCCACCAGGTGAGCTGCTTCAGATGATGGAACAGTCAGGAGGGCTTCTTGTGATATTAATTCCCATGCAGGAACATACAGGAGAAGACGGTTGTGGAGGACAGGAATAATTCCAGCTCTGCTTCTCCTGGGTAACAGTCAATGACAGCTGGTGGAATGTTGGGGAGTGACAGTGGAAAGTCTGTTGGAAGGCAATTAAAGAGGGAGAAGCAGCAGCAGAGATATAGCTAGCCATTAACACTTGTCTATATATATATATATATATATATATATATATATATATATATATATATATATATATATATATATATACATTCATGATGCAAACACCCACTAAGAAGGGATTTTAAGAAATTCACCCCCTAAGGGGGTCAAAAGGGGTCAAATATGTTTTCCCAAAGGGATATGGCTTCCCTGTGTGGGTGGGAGGCTGCTGCTGATTGTGCCCCCACCCACTGCCAGCTTGGCCACTCTTCCCTGATTAAGCCAGCCTTTCAAGGTCATTTGCATATGCGGGCTGATTTAGTCTCACAACTTTCCACACCTCATTCCCCCCAGAGACAGCTGGAACATAGAGGTCATTTGCATATGTGGCCTGATTGGTCCTCATTCCCCACATTCTAAACTGTATGCAGTTGCTATTGGGAGTCATTGAATGTGTCCTGAGGTAAAATGTCCCTCCCAGTCTTCCCTTCAAAGTTCACTAGGGTTGCCAATCTCCCTGTGGGGCCTGGCTTTCCTGTGTGGCTGGCAGGCTCCTGCCTGCTTACACTTCCCTCTCTCTGATTGGTCAGCTGTGGAACTCTGTGTTCTGAGGTAAAAATCAGGTCAAGGAAACTGCAGACATCAACATGCTTTGCTTTATTCAAATACCTTTGTGAAGCTCGGGTACTATGCTATTATACCACAAAACCAACTAAAAAGAAAACACAAACCAAAAAATGTTACATACCCATAATGAGTATTATAACTGGATTTAAAGTAGTTAAATACCATAGTGAGGCAGAGGTATCAAGCTAGTTCTGATATTTAGTAACCTGTTTAACACATCTATGAGTTTTAAAATCATCCACTCCAGTGTGTCTATGTCAAAAATAAAATTTATTCTTAATTCTGTTTTAACCCTGGCTGGCTTGAAGTTGTTGACTGAGGGGAAATAAGGCACACACACAAACCTCAAATACTCTCGTCATGACAAATGGGCCTTATTCATTAACTGGTAGCAACATATATAAGGGAAGTTCACTCAAAGTTCCCTTTCCCCAGTAGCCCTGGTCAGTAGCTGAGTGAGGGGAAGTAAATACAGGAAACTGTCCGTCTGGCAGAGCCTCTGAGAAGAGGATAGAGGGAACCACAGGGCTTTTTTTTCTGGGAAAAGAGGTGGCGGAACTCAGTGGGTTGCCCTCGGAGAAAATGGTCACATGGCTGGTGGCCCCGCCCCCTGATCTCCAGACAGAGGGGAGTTTAGACTGCCCTCTGCGCTGCTGAGCGGCGCGGAGGGCAATCTAAACTCCCCTCTGTCTGGAGATCAGGGGGCGGGGCCACCGGCCATGTGACCATTTTCAAGAGGTTCCGGAACTCCGTTCCACCGCGTTCCTGCTGAAAAAAAGCCCTGGGGAATCATATGTGGATTTGGGTCAGGGCTTTCTTCCTTTTTCAGGATCCATTGCTGTGTATTTGTGTTTTGTACTTGAGGAGAAACTTGTTGTATCAAAGGGTTTTTGCAGTAGGAGGGGGGGGACTAATGGTAACAAATTTGTGGTTTTGGGTTAGGTGCGAATAAAGTCTTGTTCCCCCCAAAAGAACTGTTTTTTTTTTTTTTTTTTTTTTTGCAATTCAATATTTTTTTTTATTGTATATTTTTGTGCATTTCCTTCGAAACATCCTTATTCCCGTACATATATACCCATTGCCCAACCCCTCCCCATAAGTTCATATACAGTTTCTATATCTTCGGCAGAAGTCCCTTGTAAGAATCATTCTTCTATTTATCTTGTTTCTTCACATCCGGATAAGAGGAGTTAGTCTCTGAGTCCTCTCCTTCTTCTATTCCTCCTTGATTCTCCTTCCTCTTCCTCCTCACTTAATTCATCGCCGAAGATATTGTATCCTATAGCCGGGGAGGGTTGAGAGTTTTAGTGTATTTTGGATGACTATTTCCCATTCAAGTTATTCATCTGTATTTCCATACCCTTATCCCTCCCGCCCTCCCTTTAGCTACTCATCCTTTCTAGCCAGGGGCACAAGCTTAGGAGCTTCCACCGAACGTCCCGTTGTTGACCCTCCATGACCCATTTTAAATATAAATGCCATTTTTCCTTAATCTTTCCTATTCTTAATTCCCATGACTCATCCTGATTAATTATGGCTATAATGTCTGATTGAATGTATTCAAATAAATAATCCTGCCAGTTTAGTTCCGTCCACTTAGTTTTGTCTTTCCAACCAAATGCTATTACTGCTTTACCGGCTAGCACCATTGCTTTAAATAAGTCCTGTCCTTCTTTTCTGATATCTTTATGACCTAAAGTACTACCTAACATCAATTCTAGGTCTATCTTTGGTCTTATTGCGAAGAACTTATAAAGTTGCTCTGTTACCTTCTCCCAAAAAGCTTTAACTTCTGCACACTCCCACCACATATGGGAGTACCATCCTTTCCCGTTTCTGCAGTGCCAACAGTTTGAACTTAGTCTTGAGAACATATTAGCTAATATAGCCGGGGTTCTATACCACTTCGTGTAGAATTTCAATTCCAGCTCTCTGAATTTATGCACTTTTATCTCCTGTATACCTTTTATAATTCTGTCAACTCTTCTATCCGCTAGACTAATTTCTACGCTCCACTTCCCCTGAAGGAGGGTTCTTGTCCGATCTTTATCAGACATCATCCTTCTATATATCTTGCCTGCTAATCCTCTTTTTGTGTTTATCATCACCTTTAATAACTCCTCCATTGGTTCCCCCGCCGTCAGAGTCCTATTTTCGATTATCTTTTTAAGTCTATTATGTAGACCTATTAGCTTCAACCAATATTGCCTTCCTATTTCATCATGTAATGTTTGTAATGGTTTAAGTGACTGCCCACATAGTATATCTTGCAATCTAGTGTATCCTTTCTGTTTAAGTAATCTCCACCACTTCTCATCTTCCTCCTCCTCATCCAATGCCTCTAATAATACTTGTTTAGATACTCCCTTTAACCATTTCGGTTGCCATTTCCTCCAAATCATTAATGCTGTTTTTCTCGGTCCCGGTTCTAACATACTGTATTTAAACTTTCCTCCTGTAAATACTCCAAATCTTCCAACCCCTTTATTTGCCTCATTCTCGATTCTAACCCATTTTTGTTCACTTCTCTCCCCTATTTCCATTAATGTTTTTATTTGAAATGCTTCATAATAATTTCCCAGTTCTGGGACACCCCATCCCATGTCAGATCTATGAGCATATATGAAATATCTAGAAACCCTACTTTTTTTACTGCCAAAGACCCATTCTTTTATTCTCGCATTCCAACTGTTAATTTTTTGTCTATTGATTTCTAAAGGTATCGTTTGAAACAAATATAATAACTTTGGGGTCCAGAACATTTTCACTATATTAATCCTAGCTGTTATGTTTAATGTCTTCTTGCCCCACCTCCTCATTTCTTTCAATATTGTGTTCCACGTCCGATTATAATTCCTCTCTACCATCTTATTAACATTTTTAACTATATCTATCCCTAAATATCTGAATTTCTTGACCCCTAAACCTATTCCTGTCCATTTATGTATCGCTTTCCTTTCTTCCATCCTCACATTAATATACATTATCTCTGATTTTGCCATATTAACTTTTAATCCTGAATTTAACTCAAAGTCTTCTAATATAATTTTTGTCTCTCTGACTCCTTCTTTCGGATTAGATATAACTATGATCAGGTCATCTGCAAATAAGTTTAATTTAATTTCTTCCTTGCCTATTTGACATCCCTCTATCCTCCCAGAGTTCCTAATGCGTTGAGCTAGTTGTTCTATAGCCATTATGAAGAGGAACGGGGAAAGCGGACATCCTTGCCTAACTCCTCTCTGAATTGAGAATTGTGAGGTATGTTCCCCATTGAGTCTAACTACCGCTGTGCCTTCTCTATATATTTCCTGGAATACTTGTATAATTGATTGACTAATTCCATATTTGGCCATAACTGTCCATAAAAATTGATATGACAGTGTATCAAAAGCTTTATAAACATCTAATTTTAATAAAGCCAGTTTCCTAAATTTACTATGACACAAGACATTGATTAAATTTCTTATCGGGTGTGCAATGTTTCTACCCTCCATAAAACCGTATTGATCCTCTTTTATCACTTTCCGAATAATATTCTTAAGTCTATTTGCCAATATTTTGGCAAAGAGTTTATAATCCTGATTCAGCAGGCTAATCGGTCTATATGAACCCACTTCTTGGGGGTCCCTCTTAGGTTTCAAAATCACCGTTATTTCTGCTTTCCTCCAGGTATCTGGGGCCTTTCCTCCTTTTAATATATTATTAAATACTTCTTGTAATTCAGGGATCAATACCTCTTTCATTTCCCTATAAAATTCAGCTGAAAAACCATCTAACCCTGGAGATCTACCTGTCTTCAAGCTACCTATCGCCTGCTCAATCTCTTGACACTTTACATCCTCCTCAAGCCTCCTTCGTTCAGTTCCCGTTAACACTGTCCCTATCTCTTCCTCAAATTCCTTCACCTCTTTTTCCTCATATAAACTTTTATAAAATTTCTCAAATGCTCCTTTTATCTCCTCTGGATTCTGTGTCACCTTTTTATTTATCTTAATACTCCTCACCCTTTGTCTCTCCTTTTCCCTTCTCAGGTAATTTGCTAATCTCTTGGCTGAATTAAGTGTATTTCTCTGGTATTCGTTTTTTACCATAACCTGCTTTTTCCATAATGCCATGGAGTCAAGAACATCCAGTTTTTTCCGCAGTTCCCTAATTAATTTATGTCTATTGGGGCAAAATTTCTTTATTTGGTCCTCTTGCAACTTACTTAATTCCTGTAGTTTCCCTTCCCTATTGGCATGCCATTTTTTCCTTATCTCCTTTTCTTTCATAATACATTGCCCTCTAATTACCGCCTTAGCCGCATCCCATAGTGTATTTGTCTCCACCGTTCCTCTGTTCTCTTTGAAGTATAGCTTTATTTGATCCGTAATATATCGCTTGTCCTCCTCCCTAGCCATAATCATGTTGTTGTATCTCCATGGTCTTCTAACTTGTTTATGCATTAGTATTATTTCTACACTTACCGGGGCGTGGTCTGAAATCCATGTTGGATGGGTGGTTACTCTTTTTACCTCCCAGGTACTCATTCTATTTATAAGTACATAGTCTAAGCATGAGGTGGTTTTATGTCTACTTGAAAAATATGTGGGTTTGGGCACTAGGTTAAGAACTTTGTGTACTTCAGTCAGATCCCATTGTTTCCAATTAATTATGTTATCTTTATTAAAATCCTTATTTAAATCTCCTGCCAAAATTACCTCTCCTTCAGAGAAGCTACGCGCTTTTTTTAATACCTTTAATAAAAAGGTTTTCTGTCCCGTATTTGGAGCATATATGTTTATCAATGTTGTTAATCTATTTTCAACCAGGCATTTAACCATTATGAACCTCCCTTCAGCATCTCTTATCACTTCTATTACTCTTATATCATTCCTCTTGTGAGCCAGAATTGCCACACCTCTTGATTTTGATGATCCACGTGCCTCTGCCAAGATCCCCCAATTAGGGTCTCTGAATAAAGGTCTTTTATCTTTCTTTGATTTATGTGTTTCCTGGAGCCATGCTATATCTATATTCTGTTGTTTAAGAAATCTAAGAAGTTTATACCTTTTTAAATCCGAACCCATACCATTGACGTTCAGTGTCAGCACCTGTAGCGTTTTATCCATTTTCAAACTCAGATTTACCTTCCCTTTGTTCCCCTGGCCCGATATTTAGTTTGATATTCCCCTTTGTATACCCAACTTCCCTTCCCTTCCCCCTCCCTCCCCCTCCCCTTCCCTTGTGTAGAGCCATGAGCTGGGGATGAGTACTCATCCCTTCTCTACACATCTGGGGTAAGCGCACCCTCCACTCCCCGAGTTATATTAATAAACATTTTAATACTATTTTAATTTTGTTTGTATACTTCCCTTAATATGTCTCAGTCTCGAGACAGTCTTGGCCTCTTTTCCTGACGGTTAGATGGACCTTCCTCAGAGTCTGGTTGCTGTGGCCGAGGTTGATGCGTTTCATCCATCGGGATTGACTCAGTATTCCTCACATTTACTCCCAAAGTTTCTAATAGGTCCCGTGCCTCTTCAGGGTTCCTCGCACAAAGCCTCCTCCCCTCTTGGTAAATAACCAGGGATGCTGGGTACGCCCAGCTGAATTTAATGTTGCTTTGGTTAAGTTTCTGTGCAAAAGGTTTCATTTGAGTCCTTTGATAAAGCGTTTCTTTGCAAAAATCTTCCTTCACATAAACCCTTCTGCCTTTAAATGTCAGCTCTTTATTTTTCTTGAGTGTTTTGAATATCCTCTGCTGTAACTTCTCCCTCACAAGCTTCATTATCACCGGGCGCGGTTCCCCCCCCATTCTTCTTGTTTGGAGTCTGTGGGCACGTTCAATATCTTCTTCTATTTCCAGCTCCTGTTGTGATAACCATTCCACCAGAGTCCGCTCTAAATCACATGCTTTAACTTCTTCAGAAATACCAAAGAAAATAATGTTCCCCCTCCTATTACGGTCGGATAAGTCTATGTATTGTTTTTTCAATGAATCAATCTCCACTTTGTTCTGTTGCGCAAGAGCCTTGGCTTCCGATGCAATGCCTGCCACCAATTTAACCTCTGAGCCCAAATTTCTCATTTCTGCTGTTAGCTCAGTTAAAGAAGTTTGTATTTTGGTCTGGGAGTCAAGCATTAGTGCTTGAAATTGTGCCAGTTGTTCTGATAAGCCTTTCACAGTAGCCGCCATGTTATCTCTGTCTCGGCTCGTCCTCCCTTCCCTTTTAAAACTAAACAAGTTCTGTTATCCTCTCACCTATTCTTTCACCAAGCTTCTTCTTGTTGTGCCAGACGTCTCATAAATCAGTTTCAGCAGTTTCAATCAGCAGTTTACATTCTTTTAAAGCTGTTAACTTGGATGTCCTCGGGAGAGTGGAGACAAGGCGTCCAAACGCTAGCGCGTGCGCATTGCCCTCCCCCCCAAAAGAACTGTGTGTGCACATATGTCCCACAGTCACCTTGATACTTTCCCCCAAGTATTCTTCGGGGTCTGTAAATATCGAACCCCAATGTTATGTGTGTGCTCAAACTCAATGGATCAGTGATTAGGAAGGAGAACTATGATTCTGGTGCCATTAAGTGCAAAAACAGCTGCCCCAGAGCCTTGTTTCCCCAACCCTCCTTGAAAACAGCATGCGTGTGTGCATGTGCACCAGTAGCTGCCTTGTATATGTGCAACAGGTCAAAACTCATGATAAAAAACCCTTAAGTGATTAGATTTGAACTGGCACAGGTCCTCCCAGGACAAGCCAATCATGGAACTGAGTTTGTTCGGGAGCCCTGGATCCAAAACTGAAACAGAAACGTACTCAGTGCACACCTCTAGTCTCCGAGGCAAGAAGGGGCCCATTAGTCAGCCAGTCGCTCTGACCTTCTAAAATATTTTCCAGGTTCTTACCTGGCTGGCATCCATTTTGTTTCATGTTAGGCCAAGCGGCATCTTGAGCTTCAATGACCCTTCAGCTAGATGAGGGATTTGACTGCTAACACTGGGGCACCTCTCATTTTTCTCTTTCCTTTTTAAAAAGCAAAGCAAACTCATATAATTACTTTTAAATTAGTCAAGTTAGTCATAAAAAGAGGGGGAAACATAGCAACAATAGTGAGTGGCATTTGCTAAAGCGCTGCAGCTAATTATGTGATTGGAGTAGGGAAAAAATAACTTGAAGAGCTTGAGATGCTTGCTGGAAGGATGCCCGGCATCGCTTTTGAGTTCTGGGATTTCTAATGCCATAAAAATCACCCCAGAAGCTTTTTTCTTTCTTCCTGTGGGAGGTGGCATCTCAGGAGGCTCCCAAAATAGCACAGTAGTAGTACACAAACCTGGTATGGAGAAGGGCCCTGGTTCTATCTGCAGCAACTCCTGCTAAAAGGTCAGGTAGCCAAGGAATGATCTCAGTGGGTGTCTGCAGAGACTGGCTGCCAGTCAGAGAACATAAAGAGAGCTGACTTCGTGCCTGCTCTTTGGACCCCAACCTCTGCTCCCTTGCATGGGCAGAACCCAGCATTCTTTATTTGTATGCCATTCTCTGTTTTCTTACACTTATCTTTTCTGCTACAATCAATGTTGTTGTTGTTGTTGTTTATATTTTTATCCCGCCCTCCCCACAAGCTGGCTTAGGGCGGGTTACAACTAGACATGGGCACGAACAGCATTATGAACAGAAAAAAACCATGAACAGCCCAATCTGCTGTTCGGGAGCAAGCTTGTTCGGGAGGCTCCATCCTAAACAAACAGGTGGATGTTAAAAGCCTTGTTTGTTTGGCAAGCCAGCCAGTCTGGAGCCTTCTGCAATCAATCCCCTTGGCAACCGGAGGGCGGGACTGAACTCTGTCTGAACTCCTTCTGGCTTTCCTTCTGGCTTTAACCCTTCAAAGTACTTCCAGCAGAGAGTCCCGTTTTTGCCACTGTGAAGAGAAAATGACAACAGAGGGGGAGAGCCATGCATCATGCCTTTTCCGGGGTACAATCTTTTTGAAACTTGGTGGGTCTTCGGAGGACAGTGAGGACTATGTCCCCTGCAAATTTGCTGGGTATTGGACATTGGGAAGGTCAGTTTGTAACCCCTCAAAGTAGCTTCCACCAGAGAGTCCCGTTTTTGCCACTGTGAACAGAAAATGACAACAAAGGGAAGGACCCATGGATCATGCCTTTCCCGGGCTGCAGTCTCTCTGAAACTTGGGGGGGGCGGTCTTTGGACGACAGTGGAGACTAAAGGGGGAGAGCCATGGATCATGCTTTTCCGGGGTGCAATCTCTCTGGAACTGGGGGGGGGGTATCTTCAGAGGACAATGGGGACTAAAGGGGGAGAGCCGTAGATCATGCAATCTCTCTGAAACTGGGGGTGGGGGGAGTCTTCAGAGGACAGTGGGGACTATATCCCCTGCAAATTTGGTGGGTGTTGGACATTGGGAAGATTCTCCCAGGTGCGAGAGGGATGGAGAGTATCTCCCCACCTCTCTTGCACTGGGCAGGTAGACTGGCTGTGCGACTGCTCTCCCAGCCCTTTAAACTATCACATGGCAGTTGTCAGTGGGAATCCCCCCCCTGCCGCCTGACAGCTGATAGTTTAAAGGGATCTTTAAAGGGCTAGGTAAGTGTGTGAGGGGAGGGGGGCTAAGTGGGGGTTTTTGGGGGTGGGGGTGGTTCTGGCCCCCATGAACAACAAACAACGAACATGTCCGGGAACAGTTCATGTTCGTCCATGTTCGTTGTTTATTGTTCGTTGTTCGTGGATGGCACTGAACAACGAACAGGGTGTTCTGGGGTTTTTTTTCGTTCATGCCCATGTCTAGTTACAACAGAAGATAAAATATACAAGATAAAATCACAATAAATTAACACAGCTTCTAATTAAAACACCTGCTCACCGTATAAAAACCATATAACATCTGACAGAAGTGGAGGTGCGGCTTAACCATGCATGGTTGCTCATATATGGAGGGTAGATGGTCAATACCCCCTACAGACATAGAGGAGACCGGGAGAGAGGCTCATTTGGTGGAAACCCTGATGGCCTCAACCATACGCCTGGCAGAACATCTCCGTCTTACAGGCCTGCCTGAAGGAGACAAGTTCTTGGCAGGCCCGGGTGTCCTCAGACAGAGAGTTCCACCAGGTCGGGTCCAGGACTGAAAAGGCCCTGGCCTTGTTTGAGGCCAATCAAGCTTCCCTGGGGCCAGGGACCACCAGTAGGTGTTTACCGGCTGATCTCAGCACCCTCCGGGGAGTATATGGGAAGAGACGGTCCCTCAGGTATGCTGGTCCCAGTTGGTTTAGGGCTTTATAGGTTAATACCAAAACCTTGAACCTGAACCAGAACTCCATGGGAAGCCAGTGTAGCTGCTGCAGAACTGGAGTTACATGTGTCCTGAAAGGCACACCCATCAGGACACGGGCAGCAGCGTTCTGGACCCGCTGTAATTTCTGGGTCAGACTAAAGGGAAGCCCTGCATAGAATGAGTTACAGTAATCCAATCTGGAGATGACCGTTGCATGGATCACTGTTTCCAGGTCCCAGGTTGAGAGAGAGGGAGCCAGCTGCCTGGCCTGCCGAAGGTGGAAAAAAGCAGACCGGGCAACTGCTGCGACCTCGTCCTCCATTGATGAAGAGGAGTCCAGCACCACGCCAAGACTTCTGACTGGTGAAACGGGCACAAGTAGTGTGCCATCAAAGGCCAGAAGCTGGATCCCCCCCTCCAACATCCCAAGACCTAAGTACAGGACCTCCGTCTTCGTGGGATTTAACTTCAGTCTGCTCTGTTTCACCCAACCAGAAACGACATCCAAAGCTCTAATCAGGGCTTCTGGAGCCGAGCCAGGCCGTCCATTCGACAAGAGATACAACTGGGTGTCATCAGTGTACTGGTGGCAACCCAGTCTGAAACTCCGTGCCAGCTGGGAGAGGGGGCGCAGATACAGATTGAACAACAATGGGGAATCACCCCCTGGAGGATGCCGCATACCAATGGTTGGCGTGCAGACACCCTCTCCCCTAGCGCCACCCTCTGTCCCCGACCATGGAGAAAAGAGACAAGGCACTTTAAGGCAGTCCCTCGTATCTCCACATCGGCAAGGCAGTGGGTCAACAATTCATAGTCAACCATGTCGAACACTGCTGAAAGATCCAATAACACCAGCAGCACTGACCCGCCTCGATCCAGATGTCTACAGAGATCGTCTGTGAGGGCGACCAACACTGTCTCAGTTCCATGGCCCGGACGGAAGCCAGACTGGTATGGGTCCAGGATCAATGCATCTTCCAAGAAAGCCTGCTGCTGCTCCACCACTGCCCGTTCAATCACCTTACCCAGAAATGGGAGGTTCAAGACTGGGCGGTAACTGGACAGGTCGGTGGGCTCCAAAGTTGTTTTTTTCAGTATAGGCTTCACCACAGCATCCTTTAACGCCCCGGGAAAAACCCCAGAGCTCCCAGTCTGGGAAACCAGACTGAAGTGCAGGGCCGGATCGAAGGGGGCAGGGGGGGTAGCCTGCCCCCAGCACCGCCAAAGAGGGGGCGCTGGGCATGGCTGCCAGCCGCCCGGGAGCGCATCGTGGCTTGCCGCATGGGAGGCTGAGCACAGGGTTGGGAGACCCTCACCAGCCCCGCCGATAGGGTGGCTGGCTTGCCGTGCGTGCAGGACCTGCACTCAGCCACCAGCGTGGCAAGCCAGCTGCTCCAGCGTATGCCCTCACCGCCACCACCAGCTCCGCAGCTCACCGTGCGCTGGGGTGGCCGGCTTGCCGTGCGGGCGGCACAGGGCAGCGGGGCGCGCGAACTGCGTGGAGGGCCTCCTAGCCCTGCGCTCAGCCAGCCACCCCAGCGCACAGTGAGCTGCGGAGCTAGTGGCAGCGAGGGCATGCGCTGGGGCAGCTGGCTTGCCATGTGGGTGGCTGAGCGCAGGGCTGGGAGGTCCTGCGTGCGTGGCAAGCCAGCCAGCCGCTCCAGCGCACTCCCATTGCACTATTTTAAACAGCATGCCATACAATAAAACCCCATACAAGTAAAACTGCAGCCCAGGTCATGATTGTGAGAGATTAAATCTCATTGAACGCAGCAGAATCTACTTCTGAGTAGGCATGCTTAGAGGATTGTATGGTGCCACAAAAGTCCTATTTAAAAATTCAATAGAAGCCATCATACAGACAGAATCCATCACAGCAAATACCTCAGCCAACCTTGTACCAAAAAATGGATGTTGAGCAGCTCCATCCAACCGGGCGTCTTGCCTGCGATGGTTCGGTGAAAATTCACTGTGTACTCCTAAAGTTAAGTGTTCAGTTACATATTTCATTGAAGAAAGGGCAAGTTGTGAGTGCATACTTGTCCAGTAACAATGTAAACTGGGATGTCTTTCAAAAACAAAAACGGTATTCATTTGCGAAGGAGTGTATTAGCAAAGCCAGTTATTTGGGGAGGGGGGTGTAGGAGCGAGGGAGGGGTAAGCAGTATAGGAAAGGGGGCTTTTTCAGGCAATGGATTGATTTCAAAGGAGTTTTATCTTTCTTTTTTCACAGTTGTACATTGTGGATGAAAGTCCTTGCACAACACCACATAACTTTTTAAAAACATTTCAAAATCAACTTGTATGTTGAGGGTTCTTTTAATGGCATGCAGAGGGGTTACATTGTTGTTGTTTTATAAGCATAAAGCATTTCTGTAGAAAAGGAAAATAAAATCTCCATCACACATACATGGAGGGAACATGTGAACCAATTACTTCCCTTTTTTATAAATATAGAAATTATTTTTTAAAAAAACCCACTGTTTTAACTGTTAAAACACAACTTATGTCTCAAAACCAATGGAAATTGTGTTAAAGCTCCCATCTTGACCTCTGTGAACAATAAGCTGGATGTTTCACGTGCATCCTCCACCCCACACACAAACAATTCCACTTCTCTTTCCTTTTCCTCTTTTAGCACCAGTTCTATTCCTCCTCAGGCTCAGTGTCCAACTCCTTGAGTTCAGGATCAGTGCCTTAGAAATAGAACAAATAAGAATTTGGTTACACCAAAATTAAAAATACAGAACGCCCCTTAGAAGTCATGGAGGTAACAGTAAAATTAGTTTGGGGTGGAAATGTCAAAGATCAGCGGAAGTGCAACTGTCTGAAGGGACCCCATTGCAAGTGAGCTCAAAATGTCAGACTGTACGACAACTGCACTGCCCACATCATGCGGACGTTAAAGCGGCAGCCTTAAGTTACAATGTCTATGCTTTTAGGAATATAGGTTAATTTGTAAGCGACTTAAGTCATCTCTGAAAACCGATTTTTTTGTTGTTGTTATTCTATCTAATGGATAGTTGGTCACAGAATTCTATTTTTCATGGTGCAACATTTTTAATATTTTTAATGTGTACTGTAGGCAGCTCTGCCTGGCTCCACATGCTCCCTAATTCAAAGCTACTTGCTTGCAGGGCTAGTTTTAAGTTTTATTTAAATATTAAAATCTGGCAAAACAGTAAACTGTGCTCATTTTCAGACTACAAACCTTATGAAACAACATTAGAATGCAAACCATCTTTTGGCACAAATGTTTACAAACAATATCTGTTCCTGAAACACCAAATTTCATGCATGTGTGAGTCACTGTGCAGCACAAGGCATTCAGGCAGCTCAGGACGCCTGCAAACAAACCGAGCACTTAACGCAGTGGCTGCTCCAGAGCCCTGGAATGAAGGAATGAGTTAATAACTGAATACCAGGCTGGAAAGACTGCCTGCCAGCGACTGTGCCCCCATCAATCAACCGTGATGACATTTTGTCCCAATGACAATTGTGATTTAATATTTATTGAAAGGATTACTCAACGTTGCAAGCCAATTATGAGAATCAATTCACACTTCAATAGCTGAGCAGAGGTATTATTTTCTTCCCAGTCAAAGCAAGAGATCCTTTGGTTTTCCTATCAGCCAAATTATGTGTGGAAGGGCCATCAGCCTTTTAAAAAAACTGTAGGCTGTGGTATACCTTAGGAATGATCTTGAGTCTGATTAAGGAGCGAATGAAGAGAGTTTATTTAGGAACTACAACTTTGACAGAAAGCAGGGAAACAGAATAGATACCAACTACCTCACTGAACTGGGAGAGAGGGACTTCCGGGAAGAAACAGGAAGTAGCCCAAGAATACCAACCTGGAGACATGCAAGGAGGACGGAAGAGAGGAAGAAAGAAGCATCCCACTCTGCCATCTTTCTGTCAGACTCGCTGCCCCTTGCAGGTATTCTGTGTCTTCTGCCTTCTCTGTACACAAGACGTTGTATTTCCAACCAAAACTGGGCATGTTTATAATGGTTTTGTCATCTGATTGCCAAGTCAAAATGGATCTGGAGTTTGCTAAACCAATCGATGCATACCGCCACCGATTTGTACAAGATGCTCAAATGAAGATGACCAGTGCTTCAGAAATCAATGTGAAATCTCAAGCATTTCACCAGGAAATGATTCGCATTAAGAATGGACCCTTCCTTTGGAAAAACCAAAGAGATTCCCTCTAGGCCATCTAAACTAGATGTCCCACTTAAAGAGCCAGGCTCACAGTTCTTAGTGGGTAAACAGATTAATTCTCCTAGGCCTCGGATTACCCCAGGCTCTGCATCCAGTTTTCTTGAAGCTGAGGCAGGGTTTCGTATGGCCCCTTTACTAGCAGAGAAAAATAACAGCAGAGTCGTCTCTTCCTTTGCAAAGATCTGCAGCTGAATGAGTAGCTCATATACCAGTGATTAATTTTTAAAGTTTAATGTGCTGGGAGACACGTTCCCTCACTGCATATTCGTATAGAACAGTCTGGTGGATGATGTTCTATAGCAGAATGTAGCAGCAGGAACGTCGGGCTCTGCTCTCTTGTGCTTCACAGCCTTAGTAGTCCTCCACTCCAGAGCCAGGATTTCTGCATGGCAGTACATGTATACTATAGCTAGGCTGCACGTGGTGTCCTAAGTAGTTAACAAGTGTTATAATGATAGTACAGTGTCTTTGAACATCTCTAATATAACAGAAGTGATCATTAATTTAACCTGATTGTCTATTTGTTGGAAACCTTTTGATACTTTTTCCATATTGTTATTTATTTCTTACTTTGTGATGAATGTTTGCTTTTTTGGAGTGTCTACAAATTTGTGACTATAATAATTTTTTTTTTAAAAGGCTCTGGGAGTCCAGACCATGGCCATTTCCACACGTCTTGCCTGCCTGCGTAACATCGCATCGAAGATCCAGAAGACACTGTCTTCCTGGTGCGATTTCACGTGATGGTGTCTTCCGGGTCTTTTGTGCGATGTTCTGCAGGCAGGTAAGACGTGTGGAAACGGCCCACGAATCTATTCAATCAACCAAATTAAGAGCGTGGTTTGCATTGATTGGGGCAGGTTTCAGGGTCTGGTGAAGAAGTGGTGAGATTTCATCCTCTTGATACTTCTTGCTGTTGCAGAGCGGCTGAAAAATTCCTGATGCAATGAATAGGGGCAGAGTTGGCACACCAAATAGACAGGGAAGACATCAACCAAACAATTGAGCGTATTACAAAATGTACTCAACCAGAGCTGGAACAAACCTGCTCCGAAAACTCTCCTTAGCGATACTGCGGGGCGTTTCACTTTATTTAACATCCTACCATGTCTGAATTCAATTTTGTATAATTGAACATATGATTCTTAGGATTTGATGGTAACCATTGCAAATGTTCTTATTGTTGTCTTAAAAAATTAGATAACAAATCCAAAGTACTCAGAATTTGACGGGGGAGGGAATCAATATCGAAGACCTTAATTTTCCATTCAAAACTGAAACCTGGAAACATCAGCAAACGTCAGCATACTGGAAATATCAGCAAATGTATTTATAAATAAATAATAGTGTCAGCTTCATACTCGGCCAACTTTCTCAAAACACAGAACTGGTATTCTGAATGTGCTGTTGGCATAGACTTGATGATGCTGAATATCATTACGGTGCCTGCTCATCCGCTGATTTTTTTTTAAAAGATCATACTTATTTGAGAAGAGTCCAGTAGCACCTTTAACCAACTTTACTGTAGCATAAGCTTTCGAGAACCACAGCTCTCTTCGTCAGATGCATCGTGCATCTGTGGTTCTCGAAAGCTTATGGTACAGTAAAGTTGGTGAGTCTTAAAGGTGCTACTGGACTCTTTACTATTCTGCAGCTACAGACTAACACGGCCAGCTCCTCTGGTTCTTTGAGAAGGGAGATGTGGGGACCCGCCTGGTCTTGGGTTTCACGTCCTGGTCATTCTGCTTCTATGATTGTGATGGCGCTTGGTGGGTTACTTGCTGAACAGAAGCGGGCTGCTTGTTGCTATAGCAATCATTCATTGTGTTCTCCTTGGAAACAGAGAGGAGACTATTTCAGTGGGACATATATGGTTTCACCTGATAAGAGAGAAACCTGGCCAAAGAGAGCTGGAACAACTAAAGGTGAAGTCAGCCCACGGCACTAGTCCAGCTTCACAATTCGAATGAGAAAGTTGCACACCAGAGAATCTAGCGCCGCTTTGGCTATGTCTTGCTCCTCCCCCATATTTTAAATAGGCTCTCTACTTTTTTTTAAAAAACCCTCTATTCAAGCATTTTATTTGTCTTTATCTATCTATTCATGCCCCTCCATTAAAAAAGTCATTTGCAAAGCTTTTGAGGAATGGGGGAGATTCCTTGGTGACATCACAGCTAATGGCCAAGCATTTCTGTGTACAGCCAGAACCTTTTAAATAAAAACAATCTTTGATACTAGAGAGGAAAGTAATGGTTGTCTGAACACACTGAGGGAACTTCCAACCCCACTGCTCTAAAATATTAAGTCTGTCTTCATCCTAGAAAGGTATGTGAAAACTGTTCCCTTCTAAAATTACTTGGAAATTAAGAGAGAATCTGGAGGCTGTTCAAGACATTTTCTTTTGTTGCAAAAAGTATTCATGTTCTTCACATAGTGGGAAAAAATCAAATCTCGGGTATGTTTAAAGAGAGTTCCTGATCTTCTGTGACCCCAAAACTGCCAACGCACCTTGAGATGTTCTTCGGGCATAGATTGTAACTGCACTGGAACATCCTGAGGCCGCCATCCACAGCAGAGATCCAGAGCACAGGTGCAGGGGTGGCCTCTCTTTAGGAAGCGCAGCTGCCGTTCCCGATGGCTGGTCTGATGCAAAGGGGGAGGGGCTGGTCGTGGGCAGTGAAGATCCCGGCCATGAAGCATTCTGAGAGGCTTTGGACTAGCACTGATCACATCTCACACGGTTGTTGCACGGATAAATGAGGAGAGTCACCTTCACTGCTCCTTGAAAGAAGAGGGGGGTGCATATGTGATAAATAAATATGTACATAAATATTTTTTCAAAAAGACCTCACTATCCCATCAAGATTTGCATTGGGGGTTCCAATTTGAGAAACAACTATCGCCATCAATACATAACATAATAATAAAACCTGTGTTAATATACCGCTTTTTTAGACAGATTAGTGCCCCACTCGAAGAAGTGGACAAAGTCAATGTTATTTCCCCCGCAATACAGCTGGGGAGCTGGGCTGAGAGGAGAGGCTTATCCGTGGCCATCTGCTGAGCTCATGGGAGTCGAACCAGCAGAGCGTAAATTTACAACCTGACTACTTAACCAGTATGGTTCATGAAGCATAACAGCAGTCTAGGACTGCATCTTTCAAACCTTCCAGCAACTTATTAAGCCAAGATGAGAGCCAGTGTAGTGCAGAAGTTACAGTGCTGGGCTAGGATCTGGGAGGCCCAGGTTCGAATCCCCATTCCGTCATGGAAGCTCACTGGGTGACCTTGGGCCAAGTCATTTATTTATTTATTTGTTTGTTTGTTTGATGGCTGTTGTGGGTTTTCCGGGCTGTATTGCCGTGGTCTTGGCATTGTAGTTCCTGACGTTTCGCCAGCAGCTGTGGCTGGCATCTTCAGAGGTGTAGCACCAAAAGACAGAGATCTCTCAGTGTCACAGTGTGGAAAAGATGTTGGCAGGTCATTTGTATCTACTCAGGAGGGGTGGGGTTGAGCTGAGTCATCCTGTAAGAGTTTCCCAGGGTGTGGAATGCTAATGGCGGGAGGCTTCACTGTATCCTGAGGAGGTTCTTTTGCATATGGATTGGTACTGTATCCTGAGGAGGTTCTTTTGCATATGGATTGGTACAAATAAATACAAATATTTGTTTGTTTATTTATTTATTTATGTATAGTCCGCCTTTCTTACCAAGACTCAAAGCGGATTACACGGCCTAACCTACTTCACAGGGTTGCTGTGCGAATAAAATGGAGGGGATGAGAATGATGTATATCACTTTGGATCCCCACTGGGGAGGAAGGCAGGGTATGAATTAAATATGCAAATAAGTAAGACCCTCCCCCAAGCCCCCTGAAGCTTTCGCCTGAGGATGGGGTGAGAGCCACACTGACCAGGCCTCTCTGAGCAAGGAGTTGCGTAAACGCATTTGATGACGTTGCTCCTCCGGCCTCCACAGACGTGTTCTTTGCACAGGACTCCTGGCTAGCAACTGCATCCTGCAACAGCTGGAAGCTCTCTGCAGATGCCCAGGTAGATTCTGCCCTGGCCCCCTTGGGCTTGGGCTCAGGCCCGACATTTACACAAGACCGTTGAACCTCAGCTTTCTTCTAAGGAGCTCAGGACAACATTTTACCCTCACAACAGCTCTAACAGGGCCTTCACGACTGAGCTGGGATTTGAACTTGGGACTCCCCAGTCTTCTTCTGACCCCTAATACACCAGTCTTACTGCTGCCTGTGTAGCTTAAGGGCACAAGAGAATCTACCACCACCACTCTTGGAGGAAAATTTGATGAGTAGGGAGTAAACAAATAGTAGCGGGTTTTCTGTGTGTGCTGCCTAGGAGGAATTCCCGCTGAACTCTGTGGGCGCTTCCTTCTGAGTAAGCATGCCAAGGACTGGGCTGTTTAAAGACGCCCTGTGCCCCTGGCCTCTGCCAAGAGGAGCAGTAGCCCAGGGAGAGAATCCTCGCCGGCCCCTTGCCAGTTCCACCACCCCTTGCCAGCCAGAGGCTGCCCCCCCCCACCGTGTGTGAATTCCTTCCTTCTCCTCCTCCCTGCAGGGCAGGGCGGCCTCCCCGGCTTTAAGGAACCCCATCAAAGGCACTCATAAAAGCCAGGCTGGCTCTTCTCAGGGCAGGCTGCCCCTCTGGGCAGAGCGCTCGTGGTCCCTGGAGGGCTGCCTGGCAAAGCCGAGAGAAAGCAGGCCTTTGCAATGGGACTCCTGCCCACAAGAGGGAAGGGCCAGGGAGGGAGGGAAGCTGTTACAGGAAAAACTGTGAGCTGCAGGATACGCCAGCGGGGCGGGGGGGGCATGCGAAGAAGGGCGCCCCCCAAGCCAGAGCTTCAATCAAAGCATGCTGTCTAGTTCTGGTTTGTGGACAAGTTACAGTTTCCATCAACGACTCTTTGCCTAGTGTGGATGAAGCAACAAGGATGATTTGCTATGAAATACGAAGTGGTGAGACGGAGTGTGCGATCCCATTGCATAACGCTGATCCTCCAACTTATTGAGGGAGGGAGGGAGGAAGGAAAGTGTTGCAATGCAGATAGGGTTGTGCCTCCATCTCACTGGGTGATGTGCCCATGTGTGATCTTTCTTAATGGATGAGGAGGTATTCTTTATTCCGTGTTTGTCAGTTAGTTTATTTCAGACTGGGAAGCACCATTTTGCAGGGGTTCTGGTCCTACCTGGAGGGTATGTTTCAGGAGGCGGTGCTGGGGGACTGCTGTTCAGCCCCTTGGCCTTTGGCGTTATGTCCTGCAAGGCTCACTTTTATCCCCTATGCTCTTTAACATCTACATGAAACTGCTGGGTGAGGTCATCTGGAGATCTGGGCTGGCTTGTCTACAATATGCAAATGCCTCTCAGCTCTGTCTTTCACTTCCAGCTGATCCCAGGAAGGTTGTAGAAACCCTGAACCGGTGTCTAGAGGCAGTTTTGGAATGGGTGCAAGCTAACAAACTGACAGCAACCAAGACAGCAGTGCTACTGGTGAGTGGAAGGTCTGACCCAGGATTTAAGGCGTCACCAAGTCTGGATGAGGTTACCCTGCCCTTGAAGGAACCAGTATGGGGGTGCTCCTGGACCTGGGCTTCCTGCTGGATATGCAGGTGGCAGCCGTGGCCAGAACTACTTTTTACAGCTTTACCTGGTTAGCCAGCTGCAGCCTTTCTTGGGCAGAAAAGATCTGGCTGCTGTGATTCATGCCCTGGTTACGTCTAGATTAGACTACTGCAATGCGCTCTGCATGGTGCTGTCCTTGAGAAGTGTTCAAACAATTGGTGCAGAAAGCTGCAGCCAGGGTGTTGACTGGAGTGGGTTGTAGGGTCCATATCACTCTACTCTTGGCCCATCTATACTGTCTCCCAAATTGTTTCCAGGCAGAAATCAAGGTGCAGATGTTGACCTTTAAAGCCCTATATGATTCGGGACCAACATATCTGAAGGACCACCTTCTCCCTTATGAACCTACCCACCCGCTTTCTGAGATTAGACGGGAGGTAACCTGGGAGGGGGACTTCTCAGTTGTGGCACAAAATCTCTGGAACTCTTCCCCCCATGGATATTTGTCTGTCTTCTTCTGTTGCCATCTTCTGCTATTTGGCTTATCCTGAGTGATCCTTCCTTCATGCTCAATGTTTTAATTGCTGTTTTTATGTTTCTGTATGTTTTTAAGGCTCTGGTTTTAACTGTTTTACTGATGTGTTTAGGTCAATCTTAATGGTTTTATGTGATTTTAGTATGTATGTTTCAATTTGTTCACCGCTTTAGTGGCCCTTATGAGAGCAGAAAGGTGGGATATAAATTTTGTTAAATAAGTAATATTTTACTCTGAATGTGACATGTGCTTTTAGTGATGCCAGTTTAGTTCCTCTCTCTAAGTTGTGCCCCTAGCACCCATCCTGGGTGCACACATGGCCTTCCTTGCTCCTTTACATAGAAACTGCAAGTTGCCCTTAATCATGTAGCACTATTCCCATTATCTCTGCATAACCAGAAAAGGCCATGACAGCTTCTAGGGGCATTTCTTTCCAGTCCATAATGCAAGAGAGACCACTGTACCATGGAAGGCCTCCTTCTAGCAAGGTGGCATCTCTTCCTTAAATTCCAGAGGCCCAAAGTTTGAGAGAGAACAAAAATAAGAAGCCCATGCTATTCTTGGATGCAGTGGTACACTTCTATAATTATCAAAGCGAAGCATTTGCTCTCCCACTTAAGAAAGCCAGATCCCCTTTATGTTCAGCAGCCATTGAGAGAGGAAGTTCAAGCACTCCCTCCCTCAGCTGTCAGCTTGTGTTCACTCTCCATGCCAAGCCAGTCTTGCCCTTAGCCCTTCCCTGTCAAGGGGCACGACTGCCCCATATTTTGTGTCTTGGCTTGAAGACATCCAGCACTAGATATACAGAAAGAAGGCTCTGCTGCTGCTATATTGAGGTCTTTCTCCTGAATCCTTTCCTCAACGCTATGCTAAATGTTCACTTCTCTACAGGCCCTCCAGTGTTCCCCAACTCACCTATGTGCCCCATAGATTCCTTACCCTTCTTTTCCTTGGAATGATTGTGGGCAAGCAGATATGGCCCCTCGCTGTGACTGCACACACACTGTTAGGCCCTGTGGAGCCCCCTCTCCAAAAAAAAAAAAAAAAAACCTACCAAAGGGCAATTCTTCACAAAGGGCAAGTGTTATCTGGGCTAATCCCTGATCTGACATGTACAAGCTTTATTTAAACATCTCCCTCCTTGTTCCTATGATGTTCTCAAGATGTGTTCTTTCTTATATCTGTATGACCATGTGTGCCCCATCATGCATTATCAAAGAAACACAAGGGGGCCACCAAGGGCTACATAGAGATGTCTGCAAACACAAGCGAGCCCCCCAGGCGTGCAGGGAAATCTGACATTTTAAAAGGGAGGGGAGAAAATGATGTGACCACTAATCTGGCCCTTTAAAGGTAAAAAGTTTACAGCAGGAATGGAGAAAAAAGGAGAAATCCGTTCTTTGATATTTGACTACTTGACAGAGCAATTTCACAGAGTGCAAATTCAACATCCTTCTTGCAGAGTGGAACCTTTTTACACAGATAGCTGGCCTGGAATACCATTTTACTACACACAGTGGAAGAAGCAGTGCACAGTGCTGAAAGGCGGGATGAGTTGTCACATCCACCGTCTATTTGCGCTATTAAAATGAAAGCTGGAAATGAATTTTTAAAAAAAATTAAGAGGAAAAACTCCAGAGTGAAATGAGAAGGAAGAACAGGAAACGTCATCCCACCGAGCAGGATGTATGCATTGCTGCTTCTCTGGTTAGTGGACATCTGCTGTGGCCACTCTAGGCTCACCAGGGTGTCACAGCTACTCTGGCGGCACTCTAGAACACCACTGAGCTACAGCTCTACCCCTGAGCGCAGCAGCCCCTAAGGAAGATGTTGGCAGTACATATGGCGCTCTCCTCCTCCTCCTAACAACAATCCTGTAAGGTTAAGCTGAGAAAGAATGACTGGCCCAAGGACACTCAGTTCCATTGCTGCTGTAATCTACAAGCATACACCTTGTACTGAAGTCAACCTATATCAGGGCTGTGCCACATCACACTGAAGGCATGGGAGCTCTTGATCAAATGTTTCCCTATTCAAAATATTCCCTGATGTCAAGAACAACGGCTTTAACCAAAAGCCCCCCCACACACACACACATCTGTCACAATAGTTTTCAATGTATAGGAAGCTTTTTTCATAGAGGAGGATTCTGTCATGTGCACATCATCACAGTGGTACAGCCCAGACATTGCAGTGAGGACTATCTCCACTGGGACTGTGCCATTCCTAAGTATCCATTTGCCAATACAGTCTGCTGGCATCAGGCAGTGAGGCCAGGAGCACTCCATGCAGTCAGCTGGGTTTGCAGACAGATGGGTGCAAGCATGCCTCCATGCTCACATCCATCCCAGGCACAAGATGGAGCGGGCCCATGTGTGTTGGTGTGAAGCAGCCCCGCATATATGAACTTAGCACACCCTTAAACTGATGAGCTACAACTTAAAGGGAAAGAGGCCACTGCAGGGATCCGACGTCACTGCTTTTTGCCAACAAGCTTGTGAGAAAAATAAATCAACTCTGTGGAATGCATAAATTAGATTATTTTAAAGTATTAGACAAATTAATTGAAGATCACCATTTGACTTGAGCGGAACAATACAATGTTAAAAATCACAAACCATGTATCAGTAACAAATGAAGAGTAACAAATGCAGGGAAGTTATAACCTGAAATACATAATCCTCCCATTAATACATAACAGAAGAATGTCTCAAATATATTATAAGAGATAAAAAATTGGCTACAGATTGCATAACTACAGGGTTAACATCAGCCGGCAAAAGAGATACTACTTGAGGTTCAATGACCATTTTTCCTGAAAACGGGAAAAATCCAAAGATCCCAACGTTCACAAAACAGCAAAATGTGATCAATGGTTTCAACCATGCTGGAAGCACGAGAGCAAAGGTAGCCTGAAAATGGAATACAAGCAAATTATCCTTTCAATCCAGCTCTGGGCAAATCGTTCAACCTGCCAAGCATGGCAGGTGTTTGGAATGGTAAGATATTTTCAATATGGGGAAAACTAACGGAGAAGAAATTCCAAATCCTAAGGTGAAGCATTCTTGTGCGCTCAAAATTCAGCTCATTGAAGACATCTCTCTCCATAACTGGCTGCCATCAAAGCCAAATGGAGCCTCCATGTTGAGGGGCAGTATACCTCTCTCTACTGGCTGCTAAAGACACACAATAAGGGAGGCCCATTAATTTAAGCCCACCTGTTTTGCCTCCTCAAGTGTTTCCTTTCCTCAGCCTCTTCCAAATGAACGAAGGGGGAGCCCTGCTCCCTTCCCATATGATGGGGCAAACAAAATGGGGGCTCTTCCAGTCAGGAAAGCCAGGGTGCATGAGAATGGACGTGAATACAGAAAGTGGTCTTATAGCGGATCACACCACTGGCCGTGCCAGCGTCTCCTTTCGACTGGAGATTCTCAGATCTGTTCTCGTTCCTGATCTGGTGCCGCCCAAGGGCGCGGCGAGGGAGTGCAAAGCAGCTGCCCCCAGCCCCCCAGTGAATCGGGTCTCTGAACGGCCCCGCTCCTCCCGCCGTGGCGCCCTTCCTCCGTTTCTCTTGCAGTTGGGTCAGCCAACAAGGGCATGGAAGGGGAAGGGCCGGCCCGCAGGCCGCGGGGCATTCCTTCCCGAGAAGGCTTTCCCGAGGCGATGCCGCTGAGCCGGCCGAATGGCAGCCCAGCCCGGGGCAGCCCGCCTCGCAGCACGCGCCGAGCACCTCGCGGAGCCGGAGGCAGTTCCCGCCTCTCCCCTGCAGGGGCGTTTTCATCTCCTTGCCGCTGAGGGCCAGCCGGCCGTTCTCTCGCAAGGGGAGCCGCAGAAACACTCCCGGCCGCAGAAACACTCCCGCGCCGGCAGCAGCCCGGGGACTGAGAGCAGGACCACAAGTGACAAAAGGCACAGGTTGGACACTAGTCAGCTTCCCTCAAGTTTTGATGGGAAATGTAGGCGTCCTGGTCTCGCAGCTTGGCTCTCTGACTGCTGTCCAATGGACTTTTTAACCGTCACTTGTGCAACATTCCGCCAAGCTGCCTACATTTCCCATCAAAACTTGAGGGAAGCTGGCAAGTGTCCAACCTGTGTCAGGCGTCACTTGTGGTCCCGCTTTGAGATGCGGCGGGCCGCGGGCCTGGGGAGCACGGGGTGGGCGCGTCACTATTCCCCTCGGCCCGGAGCCCAGCAGGGACCCGAGCGAAGACTTCTGGCGGCAGAGGGTGGCGAAGGGGCGGGAGTCGGCAGGTGACGTGGCCGCCCCCAGGAGCGAAGGGGCCGGCCTGGAGGGGAACGCGCCCAAGCGAGGGCCAGGCGGGCGCCGCTAAACCGCACGGGTGGGCCCCCCCCCCCCCGTGCACGCTGAGCTTTCCCGCGGGAAACGAGCCCTTCGCCCCGCTGACGTGTGCGTGTGAACGGGCTTCCCGTTTGTCGGTTTTGCCAGCGAGATCCGGAGCGCGGCGCGGCCTTACGACCCGGCGGGCCCTTTCGGCACAGCGGAGCCAAGCGGGCTGCGTCGCCCTGCGGGGAAGACCTCTCAGAGCCATCCCGTTGGCCGCCCGCGGCTGCATCCCCGGCGCCGGGCGGAGGGGCAATAAGGCAACGGCGGGAACGCGACCCAGCCGGCGCCCCATAGACGACCCAGCCCCGGGAGCGCTAAGGAGGCTGGAGGGGGCCGACGGAGCGATGGCGCCGGGCGCCCAGGAGGGGCCGTGCCCTCACTACCGCGCAAGCGGCACCCCCGGGCCTGGCCGTCGAGGCCTGCGACACGCTCCGGAGCCCTGGCGGCGCAGCTGGGCCGTCGGGCCGGCCTGGGGTCCAGCGGGCTGTCGCTCGCGGCGCCTCCCTCGCTCTCTCCCTCTGGCAGCGACGCATCCCAAGTCGGCCGCCGCCCTGAACGAGCAGCCGCGGCGGCACTTGGCGCGGCGGGGCGTCTCTGCCGGGCTCCGGGCGCCGCGCGGCCTCCGCCCAACGCCCGTGGCCGGGCCGGGAGAGGGGCCGCTCCTCAACGGCGGACGGCGCGCTGAGCCCCTGCGGAGGCGGCGCGGGCCGCGGCGGCGGCCGAGAAGGCGCTGGCGCTGGCCCCCGCGGCTGGCCCGCGCCCGCTGGCGGACCTGTTGGCCGGCCAGGGGCTGGAGGCGCGCTTCGGCGAGCGACGCCTGCTGCGGCCCTCGCGCCCCCGCCCCGCCGGCCGCTCTGGGGCTGCTGCAGGCCTGGCGCCGCCGCCGGGCTGGAACTGGCCGAGCTGCTGGGCCGCCGCTCTGCCTGCGCAGGCGCCTCCCCGCAAGGGCCGCGCCGGGCTGGCGCTCGTGCGGGGCCCCTCCTGCGCCCCCTGCGGGCTGCCCCTCGCCGTCTCCGCGCTGGGTGCCGGCGCCCCGCCCCCTGCACCTACGCGCCGGCCCTGCCGCCCGCCGGCCGCTCGCTCCTTAAGCGGGCCATTTACGCCTTCCGGCCCCCCGGCCCTCCCGAAGGCGCTCTGGCTGGCCCGGGGCCTCCGGCGACGTGTGAGGCTCGAGGGCGCGGGCCGGGCACCGACTCCGCGCCTCCTTCCCTTCGTTGCTGCTCTCTTCAAAGGTTTATATTCTTCTACGTAATTTTATTTTCGAAAAGGAGCGCGGAGGACGGTTTCGCCCAGCGGGCTCTCGCTCTTTTTTAAAGGAGGGCGGGGGCCGGGGGGGGGGGCTGTGTGATATCTTGGGCAAAGCTGCGGCCCGCGGGGATCATTGCGAAGCGCGGTCGACCTGGATCCTTGACCGCCGGTTTCCCTTCCACGCCCCTCCCCGCTTGGTAGGGCGGCGGGTCTCAGGAAAGGGGGGGGGGGTGCCTTTGTTTCATCTGCGGTCGGAGAGCAGGAGCGGCTCCTGCGAATTCGGTCTTTAATCCGTTCTTCTTTTTTTGGAAACCTGCCTGTGAGAGGAGAATGATGATCTTTTGCGCGTCTGCGCAGTGGCATTTCTGCTCCGCACGCTGTGCTAAACGGAGAAGGAGGAGGAGGAGGAGGAGGGGCGGCGTGGGGAAAAGGCAGAGGCAAGCCCTGAGCAGCCGCTCGCCGCGGTTTTGCTTGAGCTTAAATGCGTTTTCAGGGGAAATCCCCGTGGGAAAACGTGGCTTCTTCATTTGGGAGTTTCCATTGGATTCCAATCAAGTTCTGCCCTGCTATGCGATATCCACCACCTTTTCCAAAACCGACGGGGGGGGGGGGGCTGAACTGAAGCTGCCCTGAGAAATCCAGCACCGCCGGCCTTGGACAGCTCCGGCAAGCTGCCCGGAGGCTTCGCCGGGCTCGAAAGCAGGCGGCTGGGACAGGCGGCGGCAGTCGAGGGGTCCCAGCCGGAGGGAAACGGGCTCTTCCTCTTGCGCCCCGCACAAAGTGCGAGCCGGGCTTGGATGGAGCTTACAGGACGTTGTGCGCCTCGAGCAGGACCTGGCAGGGGCAGGGGCAGGGGCAGGGGCAGAGTCTCTTGACACAAGACCTCTTACACTGCACGCTCAAGTGTAGGGAGACAATGTTAGCTGGAAGCGTAGTTTTAAAAGACGGCGACGGGGGATCGCTCCTTAGAGGGTTTGTTGATTTTATCTTTGCCAGATAAAATTAACAAGCCCTCTGAGGAACAATCTCCACCTGCTGTCTTTTAAAACTTCGCTTCCCAGCTAACAGTGCATCTCCCGACACTTGAGCATCCCCATGTAAGATGTCTTGAGAGATTCCAAGCTGCCTTTGATTTAACGTAGGTAGGAGCCCTAGCCCTCACAGCTGCCAGCCTGTCTTTCGCAGCAAAATGGGAAGCAATTGTGACCTCGGTCCTGGGTGGCCTTAAATTGCGTGGCCCTGCAATTACTAGATTACTTTATTTGGATGGGTGTATTTTGCTAGACTCACTCTTCTCTGTGCATGATGTATTGTGAAATGTTAGTGTTCCTTTGTCCCTTCCTTTATTTTTTTGCCAAGATGGGGATAACATTATGTTGTTTAGCCAGGAAAGGGGCACGGAGGACCCTTACAGGAGTCCATCACACCATTCCAAAGATAAGTGTCATTTTTGAGAGAGATCAGCCATTCCACTGAATGCTTCAGTGCAGGGCTTGATTTTCAAGCCTGAATTCCTGCACTATTAAAATCAACAAGAATTCTGCCACTGACTGTAACTGGGGGTCTAACTGTCATTCCTTAAGAATACAATTGGTAGTACTAAATAAGATACTTGCTCCATTTTTGCTTTTTAAAAAAGCAGCTCTCAGCTATATAAGTTGCAACACTGTCCAAGATACAAAATTTTCTAGCAAAACAACAACAAAAATTGAATTATTCACAAAAATGCATGCTTGATGAGAACAGATTTTTTTCGCTTTTTTATGGCACCTGCCATATAGTTGCCATTTACCTGTACACAGGCACAACAGTGTCCCTTCCAACTGATCTGTTCGAGTCTGAAGAATTCTTTTTGTGGAATTCATAAGCAGGTTCACCAATGATGTGTGTGGCCAATTTCATCCAATTTTTTTTGGCCTGCATATATGCATATTTTGAATTCCTGAATTTGCTCCTTATCTTTGTACCCAAATTCTATGCTGTTCTCGAATGTGACATCCTTGGAATGTTTGCACTGAAGAAATATTTGCAGCTGAAATGCCTCCATGCCAATGTTACCATGTTCAGGCAGACTCAAGAAAATATGAGCTACTGAGATTGTCTGTTTATTATTGCTCCTATTTATTGTTTGTGATTAATTTTTGTTTGCTTTATTTATGAAACGTTTTTTGTGAAATTCTCTTCACTAAAATGTATTTAGTGCAAACTGGAGTGTGTGGAGGTTTGTTACATAATATAAGTAATGCAATGCAGTTGTCTGTAGTTCAATATCCTGAACCAAATGCTCAAATAATACCACATGTATTCAGCAGAGGTGGTTGGTTTCTCTAGGCTTCCAGTTTGTATGCACAAATAGTACTTTAAACAATGTTACAAAATATTTTAGTTGTCCTGCCATTACTAATTCTGAAATGATTTGCAGATCTTGAAAACTAAGGCACGATGCAGAATTCTTTCCCCACCCTTCATGCTCCCCCCCACTCCATTTCAGCCTTATCTAGTAGCTATTTTAGGGAGATCATTTTATTGCTTTTTTAAATCAAGTAAGTGGTGTAACAATAAGCTTGCACAACATCTTAAATTTTTTCATCAGCAGGTGTATGCAATCATTTTCCTTCTCATGCAGCATTTTGACATCTGTCCAAAACAAGGACAATCTGTCCAAAATTCTCTGAATTTTTTTCTTTTTGATTGAATTTTCTTTATTTAAACTACAAACTATACACCAAACAATTCTGACTCTCTTAAATGTAGGTTTTCATTTTGGCTGCTGATGTGGCTATGACTCTATATTTGGGAAGGCTGTCACACTTGCTGGGTTGGTCAGTGATGAGCTGGCTGGATGCTGGCCTGGGGCCCCTGGTGGTTCTGTGCAGATACAGATGGAGTGGGACTTTGGGAGTCACCGAGTTTGGGAATCAGTCTGGTGCGCCCTTACGCAGCTCTTGCTTGTTTTAATGGGGTCTACAGTGGATCTTCACCACTCCCCTGCTTCACCCCATTTCTGATCAAGTGTGATAAAATTCTCTAATGTCCATGTTGGCTTAGGAACTGTCCATAAACTATGCCATTTTTAAAGGACTCTTTAACCCACTTCTCATACTTTGGCCAAAACCATTGCTGCCCCCTTGATGCATGATATACTTTATCAATCATCCCTTCACAAGTGGGCATATTGATGTTTCTCCAAGCAGAGGGTAGGACGTGAAGCAATGGGCTTAAATTACATGCACAAAGGTACCAGCTGGATATTAGGAAAAACTTTTTCACGGTCAGAGTAGTTCAAAAGTGGAATCAGCTGCCTAGGGAGGTGGTGAGCTCCCCTTCACTGGCAGTTTTCAAGAAGAGGCTGGATGGATCTTTGTCAGGGATGCTTTAGGCTCATCCTGCACTGGGCAGGGGGTTGGACTAGATGGTCTGTGTGGCCCCTTCCAACTCTATGATTCTATGAAGTTGTCTTTTTGCTGAATTAAAATTGGGAGGCAGTTGTTGTGTCTGCACCAGGAATTCTGTCAATATGGCTTGCATTGCTCTGTGCCCTCCAGCAGGGCCCTGGACAGTCACTTGCCAACTAGCATCACAAAAAGTATCACTCATTTACAACTATCAATAAAGTACACTTAAAACATTTTTGAATAGAGTCAGCAGGACTTGTATAATATATGTAACAGCCTGTTTAGAGTGAGACAGTAGTGCCTATCAGTATGGCCATTTAATCTGAATGCTTGGATGGATGATTGTCAGATATTTTCCTGTCTCACAGTCTTAAAACATTACAGATAACAATCATTTTTGCCCTACTGAAACAGCATCGGGGCTGCTTCACTTCCATTTCACTTCCTGTTCTCTTTCCCATCCTGTTTAATACTACAATATCATGGGATATGACATCATCAGGTTGTGATATTCTCCACCCACTCCAGCAGCAGCCAATCATGCAGAAGGGGAATGGGAAATCCTGCAGTGCACCAACAGCCCAGCATGCACCTGACCGTACTAATGGTTACGGGGGAAGTTGGGGGGGGAGGAGATTTTGGAGGTAGCCATGTAATCATGGGCTGTTCTGGATATTGTTTCTTTCCCTCCCCTCTTAGAAACATCTGTGGTGTTTCTAAGAGTTCAAAACAACGTTTTAAAGAAATGCAATGTAGGCTGGTGATGCGTGTGACACTTCTGTGATGCCTGCCCTGCCCTGCCCCATTTGAATGGGAAGGAATACCACGAGCCTCCAAAGGAAATGCTCAGCTACCATCCCATTTTGGCTGCACTGAGCCCCTACAATGCACTTTATGGATGAGGGGTGGAAAAAAGAAACGGGTGCTGTTATTGTAACTCCAGGGTATATATCAGTGTTTCCCAACCAGGGTTCCCTTGAACCTTGGGGTTCCTCAGGACACGGTCAGTGGATCCACAAGTAATTGTGGAATAAATAAATAATTAGAAATACAATGAAAAAGGCCAAATATCACTCGAAAAGTTGCTATTATTAAGGATAAATAAGCTGACTTTTTAGATAGGCAGCAGCTCTTTAGAAATAAATGTTCTTGGCAATAATTTAGCGCAACTGAATTGCACTCCCTGCCACCAACTTCTGGCCTGTAAACATTTTCATAGGTAGGGGTTCCTTGAGAGCTGAAAAATTAATCTAGGAGTTCCTCCATGGAAAAAAGGTTGGAAAACACTAGTGTATATTATACACTCATCTGTCAAGAGTAATTTATTTTTATTACTGAGTATAAAATACTGGAAATGATTTGTCAAAATAAAATTCAAAAATTATTAAAAAACATAAACTAGTTTTCAGGTCTGGGCCATTTCTCTTTTAGAGTGATACCGTTGATATGGTGCATCTGTACAACTTGTGACTCATGAGTAGACAGCGGCTCCCCAAAGCCTCAGCCTGAGGTCCTGTCCCCAAAGCTGCTGCCGCCTGAGCCCCTTTAGCTGAATGTGAGGGACGCCAACCTGCTTGCCAAGTGCGGTGCCCCCACTACCACAGAGCGACTAGGCGCCTACTGCTGCTAACAGAGCACAGCTGGTGCTGGGACAGCTCCTGGAGGTCAAGAGTCTAAAGCGCCCCACAGAACAGGAACAGCAACTCTTGAGAAGGCAAGATGGATACAGTTATGGGATAATTGTCTACACTGTATATTTATTTATATTTCATTTGACTTATATCCTGCCCTCCCCATGAATGGGCTCAGGGCAGCTCACATCATATTTAAACTAGGTTCAAGGCTACGTAACTGGCAAGGCAGCTTCCCCCAGGATTCCTGGGACTGCTATTTGATGAGAATGTAGGAGAAGAATCACTGGTGGCACAGCTACACTATTAGAGGAAGGCCTTGAGAAACTATTGCAGTAGTTCTAGTGGACTTAACTTTCTAGTATGACACAAAATTGCAAAGGGCATCATGGAGCAGAGGATGATTGTAATTTTAAGTGCCTACATAAAAGGTGCTATACAATTTAATTCCCCCCTGAAAAGTGCTATGACATTAAAAAAAAAAAATTACATAGTTCTCATTATGATGAAAGGTTGATAGACAAACAGAATATATTCTTCAGACACCCTATGTCAGCACAGTATGTCTATTCTCATTTCCACTGTACCAAAGGGAAGGTCCTTATTTAACATGTACTCAAAGTGGTGTGCTTTCGGTTCCCCATTAGACATGGGCTCGAAATGGAAAAAGCCCAAAACGAGAGTTTCGTCACAATCCATGAATCATGAAACTTCACGAAATTGATGTTTGCCGAAAAGATTTGTTAGTTTTGTGATACGTCAGAACCTAGGGCCTTTCAACAGCCCCCTTCATACCCAGAGATGCCAAACTCACAGGGAGACTTCAGCAGGCCCTCCTCCACCCACCCTCCCAGTCTGCAATACGTTGATCAGGAAGGGAAGTACTGCCAGAGTGCATGACTGAAATGGGGACCAGGAGTTGCTGGATCTGAGGAGGACGAAGGACTGGCCGTGGTGGAGCTGGGCCGGGAAGACAGAGTGAGGAGTGGGGTGGGGGAAAAAGGCACCCTCACCCAAAGACCTTCCCACAGCAAGGCCAAAAGCTGGTAATAAGAGGGTTCTTTCAGTATCTTTAAAGCAGCAGCAGCCAAAAGCACAATCCCAAATCCTTCCACACACTCTCCCACTCCAATCCCAGCAAAAGACTGACATAGATCAGAACAGGAGGTCTGAAGTTGGCTGACAGACCTGCCTAACAGGGTTTGGAAGGGTGAAATTGGTGTGCCCATGGCTACAGAATGCTCACCTCCTTGGTTGCCTAGGGGATTGACCCCCATCTCCTGGCTGTATAGGGCAGAATGGAAGCTCTCCAGATGGCTAGGAGAGCTGCCAATCAAGTGTAAGTGGACTATGATTGGGGTTTCCAATGGCAACAAAAGATCTGGGCCCATTGTTGCATAGGGAATCAATGGATCGGTGCCAGCCTGCCTGCAATTATGAATCGTTCACGAAACTAACAAAACAGACCAAAAAGTTGTGAATTTCGTGATAACCGCAGCCTCGCAAAATGCTGTTCCATGACACACGAAATGGCCTGTTTCATGATGAAATTTGCTTCCTATTTTGATTCGTGCCCATGACTATTCCCCATACAACTAACTAATAAGCAATTTTCCTGTATGAAAGGAAATGTGCAGAGCTATCAAAGAAGGCGCACTTTTGGCCCTCAATGATCCAGTTTCTTGGCTGAGGGCAGGTTTTTTTCTTCATCACTTTCTTCCATTCCAAGCTCTGTTCACAGAACTGAATTGGTAAGAATCGAGCTCCCTTCTGTCAGAATGATGCATGCCCTGTGCTCCATCTTTTGCTTATCTAGACACAACCTTAGAGTACACTAAAGTGACACAATCAGTGAATGGAGGTTCAATAAACTAGCTAAAATGATAACACATTTGATGGCGTGTGTGAGACAAACATTCCAAATTCCATCTCCCCATTTCCCACAAGAATGTATTCATAAGCGGATTCAGCACTATAAAGCTAAACTGGGCTGGGTGGGGTTCAATGTTTAGTGCTGAGTTTGAAGAGTCAATGGGTGACACCACCGACCATGTAAGGAAACAAGTTTCCCTGTATCACATGACTTTATGGGGAGGGGGTATGGAACAAGACCTAGCTGAGTCTGTGTTTTATGGACAGCTAATCCAGCTACTACGTAAAATTGCAGGAATGGAAGGTAAAGAAGCACCCTTGGGTAGAATTACTCTGGGGAAGAATTTTAAGGTGAAAGTCAACTTTGCTGTGGCTGGATCCTGGCCTTGACATTTGAATTTGCATTTCTGGATATGTATACTACTTCACTGTCTAAAATCAGATTTAAAGCAGAGATTTAAGAAGCACTGAATCACAGCCGGATTTCACTCAGCAGTCAGAAACTCATACAAAATTCACACAGAAGCCCCAAAGAGAAGCCTTCTTAAAATCTTTAATTTATTTTTATTACCAACATGCATAAAGTGTCAACAGTTTAAGATTATGTCATACAACATTTCTTTAAAAAATAAAAGAACCATGATTCATTACTAGAAGATTTTCAGCTCTCACGTAGGTTTTCCTCTACCGGCAGAAAAAGAATAAAATTCCATTTGCAACCATATAGCTTGGTCCTGCTTTGTCAGCATCCAGACAAGCAGAACCCACAACACTGGGAACACTTGCTTCACATTTAGCAAACTGTGTACGGTAGGTAGCTACAAGCAGCAAACATATACAGATTTACTGACTAAATGCACGTGGCTAGAACACCCCATTAGACAGTGAATTGTTGCTGTGTTGTCAGCTATATAATAAATGTGAATCAATCAAACAATACCTCAAAGCATGTGCAAAACTCCCACACAATGGGTGTATCTTATTTCTCCTGTTGAACAGAAAGCAAGCAAGTTACTGCGTTCAAAAATTATAAACCAAGAGACGAGCAGAAGAGATACCAGCACAGCTTCAGAGACCACTTACTTTGCTTGGGTGTGTGTCGAGTTCCAATAATCCAAACAGAGGACAGTGATAAGCCATGTCGATTAAATAAGCCATGTCAGAGGCAGTCGACCTCCAAAGAATAGCTGCTGGGGTCACACAAGAGGGGAGGCCGTCACGCCCAACCCGTGAGCCTCTTGGGCGCATCTGGCCAGCGACTGCTGGAGCTGAATGCTGGGCTGGGTGGGCTTTACTCGGGCCCAGAAAAAGGTGGTTATATTCTTAAATAGTTACACAAAAATAGTGTTGAAATAAACACTCCAGCAGACGTGTCAATGTGATCTCCCCAGGGATTGGGCCAGCACCCAGTTCATTCTAGGCTTATCCCACAGGGGCAGAGACAAACGCAGGTGCTTCAGCAATCACCTCACTTGAAGCACTCAGGGCAAGATAAAGCTACTCCTAGCCTGCACCACTTGGGGATGCTGGTGGAAGGGTTGCACGTTTGCATGCTGCTCTGCGAAAAGGAAATCCCTACCCGAGCAGCAGCAGGACAAGGAAAGGCTATGCTAAACCACCCTTTTTATACGAGAAGATTGTTGGCCATGCAGTGGCCCCAGCTGCAGCCTGAAGCGGCACAAGCTCAGGCCCAGCCGTATCTTGTGACCTGCTGTTCATGCAGACCTTGCTTTGGGATCCATCAGAATTTTATGGAATCTGTTGATGTGGTATATACCTTGGAAGCCATTTGGATCAGGGGAGCCTCATGAACAACACACACCATGGAAAGGGGGGGGGGAAGCTGCAGCAACAAGGGATCTCCCTTTTCTTACTTAATTTATCCCCTGCCTTTCTCCTCAATGGAGACCCTACATGGCTTACTTCATTCTGCTCTCCTCCAATCCTCACAACAACCCTGCGAGGCAAGCTAGGCTGAGAGTGGGTCACTGGCCCAAGGCACATACACAGAGCTTCTTTGCTCTTCCCAGTTCAATCACGTAGCCTCTAGTGCAAAGAGAACCTGTTCTCATCATACCATTCCTCTCAACAGGCACGGAGAAGACACCTGAGCAGCATTTGCCATTAATGGCACCACTGGGCAGCCTGTTCCTCTCTCTCATGCAGCAACCACTAACCACTCCTTCACTCAAGTAGGACCTTTATCATGACTCCAAGGGCTGCCTGGCACCAGCTGGCGGTCCTCACGTGAATGCCAGGGCCACCTGCGTCTCTCCAAGTGTGTGTGTGCAAGGCAGCACCTCCACACTGGAAACGTCTGTTGGGGAAGCTCCAAAGAGGTCCCATGTGACCATCCTTGAGAGTCTCCCAGAGCTCTTAGCAAGCTGGGTGCCATTCAGTGGCCTGTAAACACCCAGACGGAGGAGCTGGCAAGCCATCGCCCCTACAAGTGCAGAGGAAGACAGAGCATGGAGCAGGGAGGGGCAGGCATATCCCCCCCCCCCGTCATTCCAGCAGAAATGTCAGTCTGGTGTGGCGCACAGAACAGCACATAACGTAACCGAGAGCTTTACAGCAGGCCGTGGCGCAGGCTTGCCTCTCTGTGGTCACCTGATTCTCAGGACAATTTGGGGGTATATTCCTGGCTCTGAATTGCCTGCTTTCCCCTTCTGTGATAACTGGCTGCACGAGTAGAGAGATGGAAGTGATATTTGGGTCAGAAGAACGCCACCTGGCCTTGGGCTGCCCTCAGCCTATGAGGAGGGCATACATTGCAGGGCCGGACTACAGGCCTTCCCAGCTCAGCCCCTGGCAGCTCTTGGAGGATCAGGAAAGACCGTGGCCTGATATTTCAGAAACAGAACCAGGAGAGATGGGATAATGATCCATCAGCATATGAGCAACCTCAGCTTCTTCGCTTCATCTCCTTGGAGAAGGCATGCGCCAGTAAGAAAACCAAAACGCCTTGCTAGATGTAGCACAAAATAAGCAGTATTCTCCAGACCATTCAAAGACAAACAGCATCTTATTCCCACATAAGCTTCACAGCAGGCTCCAATTTTCAGAAACAGGTGATGGAATAAAACTGTGAGATTATTTTATGTATTTATTTTTATATTCTGCTTTTCTCCCTAATAGGCAGCAAAGCAGCTCATCACTTCTTCTCCCCTACTCCACCTTCTCCTCACAACCACCACCCTGTGAGCCAGGCTATGCTGACGGACGGTGGGTGCTGAGAGACTCCAAGGCCATTTGACAAGGTTCCATGATGGATTCCAGCCCTGTTGTTCCAACTCCTAGTCCAAGACTCGAACCACGCCCGCTCCAGTTTTTAAGGTGCCACTAGGCTCCTGTTCATTATCACTGTAACAGATTAACATGGTTAACATGATTAACAGATTAACCTTCCCCTCTGGAACTGTTGGATTATATAGCCAGGAAGTCCCCAGTGAAGGTTGGGTGGGGCCAGGGCTGGCGCACCCATTGAGGCCAGGTAGGCGGTGGCCTCAGGCGCGGGGTGCTGGAGGGAGTGCCGGAGGGGGGGCAGGAGCGCACGCCACAAAGCAGCAGCCTCCTATCCCTATCCTATCCCAGCTGCCGCCGCCAGCACAAGCCCCCGGCCAGGCGCAGCCACCGCGGGCAGGCATCTGCGGCGGCGCAGGCAACCAAGCGGGAGAACTCGGAGGCCGCCCGCCACAGCGATCGGGCCGGCAGCGGTGCACACACTCCCATGATGATGTCACACATGACGTCATCACGCAGGCTGGCGCACGCGCAGCGCCCAACCTGCCGGCCGTGAGCACAGCAAACCCTTGCACCGCCCCTGGGTGGGGCTACTTAGAGCAACATGTCCCATCACTGAGAAGTCTTGTAGCCTGTTCTCTGGATCCTGCTGAGTTGGATCTCAGCTGGCATCAGCTGGGGCCACACTACCCTGTGGCTTGAGCTACCCTTCTCCTATGATCCCAGCGACTCATGGAACTTCCTTAGTTCCATTTGAGGGGAACTCTCAAGAAAAGCTTGTTACCAGAATAAGCACATCACCTAAGGCCAGAATTCCTCCTTCAAGCTACACCTTTTAACCAAAGACAACTCTGGTTTCCCCACTGCCCTCTCAGGTCAAAGCAATTCTCTCAGTGTGTTATCTCTACTCTGTTATCTAGTCCCGAGAGACTTTCCATTCCACTGTAACAACAGCAGGGCTTTTTTTCCAGGGGGAACGCAGGGGAATGGAGTTCCGGAACCTCTTGAAAATGGTCACATGGCTGGTGGCCCCGCCCCCTGATCTCCAGACAGAGGGGAGTTTAGATTGCCCTCCGCGCCGCTGAGTGGTGCGGAGGGCAATCTAAACTCCCCTCTGTCTGGAGATCAGGGGGCGGGGCCACTGGCCATGTGACCATTTTTTCCAAGGGCAACCCACTGAGTTCCACCGCCTCTTTTCCCAGAAAAAAAGCCCAGAACAACAGGATAATGAATGATACTGGCAAGACAGCATGGAATCAGAGAAATGAGTCTTCTAAAGTGCAGGGCAGGTTCTGTGATCTTTGCTTTGAGCTGCAAGTTTCCACAAAGACCAAGCTGGGCTTTGGCTTTTGCGGACTAAATTCACACACTCTGGCCAAGTCAAAAGAGAGTACAGTACAAGTATATCATTCACCAGGCACAATGTGAGATCCATAATGGCTGACAAGCAGCCGTTCCACATGTCCAAGTAGGGCTGTGCTTTGCAGCCCCCCACCTCCAACGTTTGGTCCGATACAAAAGGAACAGTGCAGTTGATCAAATGCTTCCACTTGGATGGCTTGACTCTATTCTGCTCTTTTGCTCACCAAGCTGACGTGGCTTCATCTTACCTCCTTTTCTTACTTTCCACTCTCCTCCCACAGCGCTGCTTAATCCTATTGGCTGTGGCAACCCTATGATTTGGTTATGGGCACCCATGATGTCATCACGCTCAATGCAGCATCACAATATCATCAGGATTTCCCCAGCAAACCAGATTCAACAGCTGTATGGGGAGCTGAGGCGAAGGATTTTTTAAAAGAGAGAGCATCCAAAGCAGCTTGCAGCAACAGGCTAAAAATCACCTCAAAGGAGAAATGCTTTGGGGCATGAGACCAATTTAGAAATGAGCCCAGTTCAGTCCAGCCCTGCAGTCAAGGTGTGAGAGCTGCAAGTGCACAATTTCACGGAAGAATCCTGTTCCCATAAAGAAGTTCTTAAAGACAGGAACTCTGCAATGTTTGGGAATGTGTGCACAATTCACTGCTATCATGCCTTCCCCATCACAACAATGGGCAAATAAAACCCAGCTAGAGCACCTATGAACTCTGTTCCAGAAATGTGTCCTCTGCAAGCAAAGGGTGCGTTTAGAGGCAATCTGGTCAAGTCGGCCTTTCCAAACTTCAGATGCACCGTGCGTAACACATTTCTCTTTTAATGCTGCTACTGAAAAAGGTGACCCCCCCACATCCTAGTGAGATCAGCGTGTAAGAATTTACTTGGCTTACTTAGGACTGCAAACAGGCAGCAGCTCTCCAGGGGAAAATTCCAAGCAGGTTCATGATGCAGGGAGGGACGTCCTCTCATTAGGATTCCTGAACCGACCTGTAACTCCTCCTTCTATTTCTTAATTTAGGGGCTTCAAGAGAAGAGGATTGGCAAGTAGAAGATACACTTTGCAGAATTTTTTTGAGGTACAAATGTGGAATCCCAGCAAAAACACAACACTGTATTAAGACACCCTCACCTGTCAAGTGGCAGCTCAGAATACACAAATAATAATAATAATGATGATGATGATGATGATGATGATGATGATGATGATGATGATGCTGATTTGATACTTAGGTCTCCGGTGGAAACTTGTATCAGCTTAGTAAGGCCAATCAATAATAATGTGACCTCTGCTAATTGTTGATTGTGTTTCGGGTAATTTGAATAATAATGATGATAATAATAGCACTTACATACTGCTCTTCTAGACAGATTAGTGCCTCACCCAGAGTGGTGATCAAGTTAGTGTTATTATCATCCCCAGAATGCAGCGGGGGAGCCGGAGCAGAGAGGAGTGGCTTCCCCAAGGCCACCTGCTGAGCTCAAGGCAATGGAGGGAATCGAAGCAGTAGAGTGCTGATTCGCAGCCAACCACTGTGCTACAGCAGCTCAGGTGGCTCAAGATGGGTCACACTGGTACTCATTTTAGTTTAAGACTTATTTTAAGAGCTGGAGGAGGACAAAGAGGGAGAAAAGGAAAAAAGACATGCCCAGAGATCAATAGGATGCCAGATCTCCTACTCCTTTAATACCTGTGCAGAGAAGCCAACTCAGCTTCTTTAAGGGACAAGCAACATCTTGTCAATTCTTACATCTGTCCAATTGCCAAAGGTTCAGAACCTCTGACCTCTTTTGCATTTGGTCACCCGAGGGAGAGAGATTGACACACACAGTAAAAAACAACAACAACCAGAGTCCAGTGTTGAGGGGTGTGATGAAAGGAGGGGTCCCCAGATGCAAACGGGAGAGGCTATTTTCTTAGCCGGCTTCTGGGGTGTTTTAACATAGGAGACAGCTTCTTATCATATATGATGAGAACTGGATTTTTAATGGCTAACATGTGAGATGGAGCGTTTGCATATTCACTGGTGTTATTATTCTCATTAGGGAATTGAATACTCCAAGTTGCAAAACACTGCCAGGCTTACCTTTGGAAGCACATATATGCAAAAAGCACCCCCTCCCCTCCTCGCACCCCAAGGAATAGTGACAGAGTCTTCATGGCCCACATCTACCCTCACCATCTAATTTGATTTGACATCACAACCCAATTACAGCTCTATCATGTTTCCCTAACTTAAGTGCCAGGTAAATTATTTGTTGGAAGAAAAATACTTAATTTGTGCCAAACAAAGCATGAATTCTTGGATACCAAAGCAATTCTCCTTCTTCAACAAAGGTATCTTAGGGGAGGGGAGAAGCGAGATCATTTGAAATTAGAGCACTTGCAGGCTAAAAGGAATCTCTGTTTCCCACCTGACAGCGTGGGATGCCTGTGCTTTACATTGGGATCTTCTGGATTATTAGTGTGTACTCAGAAAAGCAATTTTGTCTGCTTTTTTTGTGATCACTGTGAAAAAGCACAAGGTCTCTGAATACAACAGGGGGGAGCTAAGAAGCCAGAAAAAAACACTGCACCTCACAGTGATGTGAGCAGATTATAGCAGAAGTGGGACTGAGAAAAGACTCGTTAAATTTATTGAATTGTATCTTAGTTCTGCTACATGACCCGGGATGCGGATTCTTAAAACCAATCAGTAAAGGAGAATTCTGGGAACATCCAGGCTCCGCCTCACACCCAAATGGGCATAAGTTCTGTCCTTGGACTGTTTCAGGAAATCTCCAATGGGACAGTCTCCTACAAGGACCTTCACAGACAGCAGGACAGAAGAAACCCTAGGAAGAACGCTTCCTCCATTGCTCACTCCTTGCTGTCTTCCCCCCAAATTCTCTCAGCTCCTGGTAACACTAAGCAAGTTTGAGAAAAAGCAGGGGATAAACCAGGAGGCATAATGCATGCAGATTTCTCAGCTGTGCTGAAGCAACAGTCTGGATTACTGGCTAGCTGAAGGCCAAACGACACAATGTTTGCCGCAAAGTTTGACCCAAGTCATGACGGGTTCTCCTGATCCAACCTGCAGCCATATGTGCCGTCGAGGAAGTAATGTTCCCAAGTGTGCTGAGGCCCAAGTCAGCTTGGGAGTATGGCATGAAGGGAGGAGGGGCTTCTGCCTTCCCTCCTGTGGCCCTTTCTAGTATGAAAATGCCTATGGGGAGGCCCAATTTGCCTCACAATGAGGCTGCATGTATACTGGCTGCAGCATCTGGTGCTCTACAGTGGGACCAACAAACCCAGGAAACAGTGTGGGAGAGAAGATAAAAGCCCCCCCCCACACACACACACTGTGCCCCTGAGCCAAATATCCAGCCCCCTCGCCATGTGGCACAAGTAACTGCAACCTCAGTTCAGTATGTTTCCAACTCTACCAGGTTCTGTCCAGAGTCCTGAAATGTCATCAAGTCTCAGAGTTATTTTCTCACCATCAATGCCTTTCCATAGACCTCAGTCTTGAAATAGGATTATTTGAAGAGGATCTACAGTACCTTTCTCCTATAAATCTGTTCCAGCTGAGGTCTGTTGCCAGATTTCACTCTGTTCCCCCTCTTACCTCCTGACTACTTCGGTCATTGGGAATGGAGGAAGAACCATTGTTTTCATTCCCACCACATTCTTGAGCTGTTAATTTGGTTTTCATTCTGACCTACCAACCTGTGCAGTCTTTTTGAAGGAGGTGAGTGATCTTTGTTGCCCAAGCAAAGCTGGGGGCGGGGCACAAACAATCATCAACTAATCAATAGAAACTATCAAACTCAGGCATCTCTCCACTGCTCATCTTTTCCCTCTCTCTCTGTTACATCCTAAAATCCTATAAATGACAAAAACAACCCAGCATTTTAAATAGATGTTTCAGAATCAAAACCACAATAGGAACACTCTACAATAGTCAATAGTTACAGGTGATGGCAATGGAAATGTTTGAGTAGATCTTCTTCCAGCACAGCAGCTCATTCCCAACGATGCTGAAGGGCCAGTCAGCATTCAGCCTCGCAACTCCAGTCCCGTGACACCATCCTGGATCTCTCCCAGTTATTGCCACGTCTCCATTTCCCAGCCACTGTCATTAAAAACGACGATATTATCTGCCCTATTGGTTCCCTTCTAGAAACCCAGAGGGTTCTTCAAGCAGCTAATTATCTTTGCTGGCTCGTTGTCTTCTTTTTCTTTCCTAATATCATAGACAGAAGGCCTAGATCTTGGTGAGGAGGCAATACTGCGCTTGGGCTGTATCACTTTTGGGGAGAGTGTTTTTCTTTTTACAAAATAAGGACGGCCTGGGAAGATAAAATGCCTCAGGAGCCAAGCTAGGCACAGTGCCCCTGCAGCAAAAGTGCAGCAGGAGGCAACAGGTGATACCCAATCACAGGCACCGCTGGCCAGGTCTGAGCCAAGCAGCGCCTGCAGCACTGGCAGTCCTATCGGAGCTCAACGCTGCTTGAGTCTGGCTGACAGTGGCCCTCCAGGAAGTGGTCCATCTGGAAGATATGGCCAGTCTGTCCCCCCCCCCGCCCCCACCGCCAGTGTACAATCTGAAGGGGAAGCCTGGTATGCATGGGTGGGTGGGGGGTGCTTCTTAACCCTTTGCAGTGGAAAAACACCAAAAAAGGAAAAGACTCCCCTCCAACCATGCCAGGCTTCCATAACTTGATACTGGAAGCAATCTTTAAAGCTGCGTTACCTTGATTATTCTGACTTTAGCTGCCCCCCCATATGCCACTGCTATCACTGAGAATCCTTCCTTTCATTATCATTCTCCTATCCTCTCTAGGTCTGCAGGACAAAGCAAAGAAAGCTACCCCTACGAGCCCCTCCAGCCCGAGGTATCTGTAGTGATTGCTGGTATAAGGGTGCCTGCTCTCGGCATTTCAAAAGATTTGTCTTGCTGATTGATAGGGGAGGGGATATTATGTTTTACACAAACATTTTCTTTTGCATCTTTGTCTAGGTTTAAAGGCTGATTTTAAGATGGAATCAGACATAACACTACTTGGTCCCCATCCAGCTATAGTTAAACCTAAATCCCACCGAAACCAATGGAACAAGTTAGCTGCAACTAACTTTTAACTGGACCAGAGCTCCTTGCTTTTCCAGGAAGCATTCTGAAAAGTGAAATCTGAAGTATGGCTTAGGTTCTGTTCCCAAGGAAGTGTATGATTATGTTTAGAAGACTGATGCTGCAATGCAGATTTACTAAGTCAGGTGCAACTCAATGGGACTTACTTGCAAGTAAACATGCAGAGATCAGGTTGTAGAAAACCCTGTTGGAAGGCCCAATGATTGTGGGTTGAAAACGATCATCTGGAAAATGATTTTTGTCTTATAAATTTCACATTTGTTAAGATTTATATGAATTGACATATTTTGCCGTATTTATAACTGGAATCTTTTTACAGCATTGGCGTATTGACAGTTTAATTAGAATGTTTCAATGGAAACGTTATTCTTTATGTATTTGGCAGACTGCATGTGGGTATTGTTGTCTTCATTCACTGCAGTTATTAAAATAAAAGTATTTTCTCTGTTGCAATAATCTGAAAAATTGTGTGCAAGAACAAAATAAATAAATAAATGAGCGCTAAAATACTTCAAACACTGATTGAGTCCTAAACTTTCCAGGCCAGAGGTGAATGCATGAAGTGGTCACTTAAGTAGGAAGGTATGTATGCCCTGAGTACCAAAAGGGGGAGGGGGGTAAAAAAGAAAAGTGAAGTCAAGGAGTCTTGGGGGGGGGGCAAACCGCCCAAAGCCCCAGAAGGCAGGGAGCCCCCAACATGTTGCTTCACTTTGCCTGAGGTTAGGGAGCCTACAATGTTGCACCCTTAATTACTGTAATAAAGAAGTTTTTGTTTGAATTAAGCTCATGTGATAAATTCTGCTCTTTATTTTAGAAATTATAAGGTTGATCAATACTGTGATGATTCATAATTTCCTGAGTTTGCAAAATATCCCATTAATATAGGATTTCCTAGCTAATGAGTAGATTCATAGCTATTAACAAATTTATCACCATTAAATATATTATATACTAAATGATATCATACATTTATTACACCAATATCCCATTAACGTAGATACATCATGTTTTCTGCTGACAGCATTTGGGGGGCAGGGGCTGCAAAAGGAAATCCTCAAGATTAAGTTTTGCTCTGATCCTTACACTCCCCTTCTGCACCTCTCGGATGGGAGTGGGCCACACCAACAGCCTGGATCTTGCCTCCATTGGGACTGGGACACACCAACCACTCTCATTTGGACTGCTGACCTTTGGGCCTCTCTCTGTACAAAGACAAGTCGTTTCTTCTCTCTGTGCTCAGGCCATACATACCAACCGAATGGAGAGACCACTTCGTGAGGAAGCAAGTTCTGGCTTATGAAAGCATCTCCCCAAAGTCTATAAAGTGCCACAGGATTCCTCTCAGGTTTCGCTGCAACAGACAGCCATGGCTAAGCCTGGGAAAGCGGTCCCTGACGTGTCCAGTAATGAAGAAAAGGTATCAACAAGTGATCTGCAGCCTTCTAACACGTGTAAGCCACAGGGAAGTACTCTACAGAGAAAAAGGGGTTCTCCCCCAGGAGCATTTAAGTATCGAAAGTGCATCTGCCTCAATAATCACCATCAACACCAGTCGTTGATTCCTCCCCACCATTTAAGATATCATCTCATAAACCATAATTCGCTCCATTGACACTGGACCCGTAATTTCTTTTCTTACAAAATACTTTCCCTTTTCACCTGAAGATTCAAATTTCATTTTTCAAACCTGGGAATCAGTGGGCAGGTTGAATCCTACCCCCAAGGCTTTCTGAATGATGTTAATTCACACTTGTTCACAAAGAGGCCCCGAATTGGTTTTTCAACAACGCAACATGGCACGATAGCAAAGCTCCTGAAAGAGCCACACAGGCTTCCAGAAACAGCTGAGGCTGACTGGTAGGAAGCCACAAACGCCTAGTTGTGGAAAAGTGACAGGCAGAACTCGGAACCCCCCCCTGCCCACTAGCCAATTCCACCCTTTTCTCAATCTGACCACTCGTTCTCATCCAGTTCCGAGTCATCGTCTGATTCGCTGTACTCCACGGCAATCCGGCGGGAAAGGATCGTGGCCACATCATTCCCCACTGGCTCTTTCTTAGCCTCCTGCTCCCATTGCTCTTGGACTTTCCGGAGCTGAATTCCTGCACGTATGGAGAAAGGAAATCCTTTGAGTCAGCACACACAGCACGTACTGATGACCTACGGTTCTCATTCAGGCAGTGGATACTTTGTGCTCATCAACCCAACCCAATTTTTGTGCCAAAGGGACCACAATGCATGACATTTTCCAATCTGCAAGTTAACTTTCAGCCAGAAGGGGAGGGTGCCACTCAAAACAGGGTCGTTGTGTTGAGATGGGGAAGGAACTTTTTCTCCACCACCACCACACTTCCCCGGCGCAATTTTTTCTTTCTTTACCAACGTATTTCTACCCCAGCTCTCCTCTATTGCCAATACTTGGCAAGTATTGCCAAGTATTCCGGGCTGTATTGCCAAGACCACGGCAATACAGCCCGGAAAACCCACAACAACCATCGTTCTCCGGCCGTGAAAGCCTTCGACAATACATCGAACATCACCAAATTCACAACTTGCCACGATATAACACCCCTCTTCCTTTAAGACTCAATCTAGAATGTTAATATATCTGGTTTTCTTCATAACCTCCCAGACCTCCTGGGGCCAGTCATCTCAGAGTTCGTCCGTGGCAGTTCTTGACCTCTATCACCTAGGGGGAGCTGATCCTCAGTCACTCCTGATGTTTGAGGCTCTTCTGCAACTGCTCGTGATTGTTGATAATCCCGTGGTGGAATTGTCCACTTCCCCTGTTACATCTGAGACCTCCCCACCGCCCCTCAGTGTTGGCCCATCCTGCATTGCTACTGCCATCCCCTGGCGTTCCTGATGCTGTGATGACATCCTGCGGATCTGATCCAGGTGTCTTTTAATGATCTGTCCTGAAGCCAGCTCTACTTGAAAGGATACTGGCCCTGTTTGCCCCCTTATCACCCCTGACTCCCATCGGCTCCCACTCCCAAAAGCCAATACCCAGACATGGTCCCCCAGCTGAAAAGCACGGGGAAGAGGTCGAGGGGGCCGTCCATGATGCATCGCCGCTTGGCCCTGACGCACTTTAGTGCCTACTGTTGGTCGCAAAAAAATCTAAATGTGAGTGGAGGGACCGACCAAACATAAGCTCTGCAGGGGAGACCCCAGTTGTGGTGTGGGAAGTTACTCGGTACTGCAAGAGGAATGAGTTTCTAGCTGAGTTTCTAAAGGTACCTGCCCCATGCGTTGCAATCCATGTTTCACTGACTGCACCGCCCGTTCTGCCAACCCATTAGAAAAGGGATGATAGGGGGCAGTGTGGATGTGCTGAATACCATTGCATTCCATACACTCCCTGAATGTGGCCCCTGTGAAAGTCAGGGAAATGTCAGTGACTAAGATTTCCGGTAAGCCAAAATGGCAAATATTTGTCTCAGCTATACCACTGTGGCCTCAGCCGTGATGGAAGACATTACTTGTACCTCCAACCATTTAGCATGAGCATCCACCACCACCATCAGTATTTTGCCCCTAATGGGGCCTGCAAAGTCAACATGCAGCCTATCCCAGGGTTGAGCTGGCCATTCCCGAGGGTGGATCGGTGTAGCTGGTGGTGCCGGATGACTGTCCTGACAACAGGCACAGGATCTCACCAAATGCTCAATGTCCTGATCCAGGCCGGGCCACCAAACCAACCCACGGGCCACTCCTTTCATCCTGGAAACACCAGGGTATGTGTCATGAAGTTGGTTCAAAACCTGCCCTCTCAGTTTACGGGGAACGATCACCCTGCTCCCCCACATGAGGCATCCAGCATGAAATCCTAGATCCAATTGTCTTTTAAAAAATGGCTGCAAGATCTCCTCCCGGATGTGGGTAGGCCACCCATGCTGCACCCAATCCACAACAGGTGCCAACTGCACACCTCTACTGGTTTCAGGGCTGATGCGCTCTGCCGTCACAGGCGAGCCACTGAGCAAATCCACAAGTAGGATCATATCTCCTGGGTCTGGTATCTGTGCTGGCAAATCAGGTAAGGGAAGCCTGCTGCATGCATCAGCATTAGAATGTAATCCACCCTGCCGAAACCGGATCTCATACTGGTAGCCCAATAACGTTAGAGCCCACCGCTGCATCCTGCTGGAGGCCATTGCAGGGACTGGTTTGTGTTCACCCAAAAGTGTGAGTAATGGTTTATGGCACAGGAAAGATTTGAGCTGGGGACTAACAAATTTGTAGCTCAGTTTCTTAACCTCCCTCCCCCCATACGGAGGCTTCCACGTGTGCCTCACTAATAACAACAACAACAACAACAACATTTGATTTATATACCGCACTTCAGGACAACTTAATGCCCACTCAGAGCGGTTTACAGAGTATGCTATAAGCTAGATGAAGAATTTATCTGCGGCTCCTTTCCTTGGTTAAACTGCATGCTAGGCAACCTCCATTAGAAAAAAACCCAAGCTGCCAGCTGCTGGAGTCCAGGGCCTGGATTTGGTTTCCTCTACCAGCTCTTGGCTGTGAGTGCCATTTTTCAAATAGGGCTTTCCTTGGCACAGTTCTGGAGGCTAAATCTACATGGAGTTGAATTAGGGCTACAGACTTAAACAAGTTAGTTTCTTAGCTAAGCAGAGATTTAAATCTGGATCCCTTAGTCCAAGAAGACTACTGCAATGATTATATAAGCATCTCCTGCCAGTGGGTGGTGCTGTCAAGAATCTGAGTGGCTAGATTGGTTCTATACGGTTTCTAGTTGTTGTTCTGTGTTCTGCGAGGAGCAGACGTTTAACCACCGATGCTGCTTATGATCCATGCTGGAGGCTGTGCAGCAAACCACTTGAAAACCTTGATTAAAGCTGGCTTCTTTGAACAAATGTGTTTACCCTGCCGAATCCACTACACCTCACTGGCTCTGTAGCGTTCCAATACAGAATGCCAGATAAAACATGAAGTCAAAAAGCAGCATTGCTTTTTGGCTTAAGACCCACACAACTGAATGAATGGGATCTATCAGCCATGTGTGGTGTCCTCCCTGAGAAAGCGGGAGTTGGAGAAGAGCAAGATATGGGTCCTTGAAGACCAGCGGGATTTCCAGGGTACGAGCTTTCAAGAGTCAAAGCTCCCTTCATCGGAGAGTTGTCCAGCACCTGGTAAGTGCCCCCCATTTGGGTGAGTGACTGTGCCACAGTTGGTGCCTCCCCCTCCCCCTGGTCCTCTCTCTTTCACACGGGCACTCTGAAGATCGTAGCCAGGATGGAAACCAGAAACTCACCTCTGCGGATTGCGGCAAGCAGGTCACTCCGGGCATCACTCATTGGTATCAGGGGGATCTGAGGCTTCCGTGCGTCAACCGTAACAGCAGGGGGAGATGCCGAGTGAGCTGGTGAGGCCGTAACTGTTGGGGGGCCAGGGGGAGGAGGGGGAGGTGCAACAGGGGGCCCCAGAGGGCCAGTCTGCGGGGGAGAGGCAGAATAGGGGCAGGGTGGAGCTGGCGGAGGGGAAGGCGCATAAGATGAGAGAGCCACAGTGGTAGCAGCATTAGGCGCCACGGCTGGAGGGGCAGAGATGGGGCTGTCGAAGGCAGTCTGAGCCGAGGGGATGACTGGGGGTGGGGGCGGAGGAGCAGGAGGGACAAAGTATTCGGCCAAGGGCACCTGTTGAGGGCTGGAAAGAGAAGGGAGGTAGATTGTTTGTAACAGACATGGAGCCAGACAAATCTGACAAATATTTACAAAATTAACAGCTTAAATCATAGAAGTCATCGGATCAGGTAATGACTTGCCTGTTTCTCCTTTTCAGCTACTGTGTTCTGCAGCTGTTTGCGGCTATAATCAGACTGCTGACTTTTGAATAATGAGCAGATAAAACACGGTGCACAAGCATGAGGACTCGAGCAAAGGTAATTATCCAGGGCTGAATCCACACGTCCCGGCGATGCACTAAACTTCCAGAAGTATAGCATCTTTCTAGCGCAATTTCTGACTTGTGGCAGTTTAGCGCAAACTTCCCGAAGTTTAGCACAACGCTGGGATGCACCGGGATTCAGCCCAGATACTCCAGGCTGGGGTTTGGTCTTTGGACAGATAACTGGACAGAGTAAACCTTGATTCTCCTGGGTCTTTTCATGGCTTTTAATACCATCAGTCATGGCTGCATCCATACATCATTAGACACTGCATTATCTTTGTGCTATAGTGATTATCTGCAAATGGACAGGATTGTCTGAACAGCACAGTTGCAAATGATTGCTATAGCTCAACAACAGCACAATGTCCAATGATGTGCCAGTAAATTGCTGCCTCTGATTGGGGAGATACCCTTTAGGTACCATGGCTAGTAGCCATTGATAGACAGACCTTCCCCCCCCCCCCCATGATCTCTCTAACTCTCCTTTAAAGCCACCTGGGCCTGGGGCCATCACTGCATCCTTTGGCAACAAATTCCACATTTTAATTGCTCCTTGTATAAAAGTGTTTCCTTTTGTTTGGCATGGATCTACTGCCCATAAACTTCATTGGATGCTCTTGAGTTCTAATACTTTGGGAGAGGGAGAAATGATCTATCTGTCCACTCTCTCTACCTCATGCATAATTTTATAAATCTCTACCATAACTCCCTTAGTCTTTCCTTTTGTGAAAAGTCCCAGACTCTTCAGCCCTTCCTCATAGGAAAGGTGCTCCAACCTCTGAATCATCTTGTTTGCCCTCTTATGTATTTAGCTTGCTTCTTTGTAAAGAAGTCTTCTACAAATGCATCTTGACCATCACATTTGCCTCGAGGCTTGCGCACAATGCCCATCGTCTCATGGCAGATCCGTTTGTTTTAGTGCTGGGTTTCTTTTCATAGCATCAAATTCAGCACACCCTTCGTGATATTTCTGAGAGGTGGATTTTTGTTTTTAAAACTTGCTGGGCTTTTAGAAAACGTGCTGATTTTTCCACCATACCATTCAACGAAGATTTTATTATTTTTGACCACTGACCTCTCATGACCGCCCTGACATTTATTTCCTTGTTTTCTGGACCAAAGAACTAAGTGCCGACACAGCCCAGAGCGCCAGGCTGAGATACACGTGCGCGGCTTTGTTTTTCTTCATATGACCTGGCCTCAGGAAGACGCATCAAGGGGCACCTAAGCAGAATGATGCCTCATACAAGAGAAACTGTTTGCCGCTGGGGATTAACACCAAACTCTCTCTCACTGCCTTTTCATATGCTGGAAAGCCACAACTGACGGCTTCCAGATGTATCCAAGATATGCGGGTGCATTACACGAGGGACAGAGATACAAGCTCCTGTTTCAGACAAGGGACGGTCATGCCATCAACTGCACCCTTGGTTGAATCTCATGATCCATCTGCAGAAGGCACGGATGGTTTCAGATCTTCCCCGGGTTTCCCTTCCCCAGCAGCCCTTATTCCTGGAATCACAGGAGCTCCAGGATGGGAGGCTGCCGTGGGGGGGGGGGGAAGGAGTGAAATTGCCTTCTCTATACTCCACTTAAAGGAGAGGGAGGGGAGGGTGATTTTGCCCTCTTTCTTCTTCACAGCCTCCCAGCCCTTGTTAATTCATCCATGCAGGTCCTGTGACACCAGGAATGAACTTTCTTGATGCAGTAAGGACTGCTGAGGAGGGGGGCCTGCAGGAAAGAGCCGGAATCTTTCCATCTACGGAGCGCTGAATCCAGTCCTCTGCACAGGGGCTCAAATGGAAGGTTTACTTTGAAAGCTGTCCGTGGGGTGCTGTCCATGGTCCTGAAGAAGGAAGCCATCATAAACTGTTGATAGTCAAAGGATGTGAACCAGTGGGGAAGTTGGTTTTGCTTTCTAGAGCAACTGGCTCCACACAGTTCATTTCCTGAGACACATTCTCTCCCCACACCACTGTCAACCTAGATTTCTGTGCATTTTCTGTGGGGCAAGAAGATGCTTCAAGCGCTTCAAGGAAGCCACTACACAACAGCTCTGTGTGCACTTTACACGTGAGACCTTTGACCATGCAATGACTTAGACCTGGTCTAATTTTTTCCATTGACAGGGTTTTCCATTGATAGTTTCGGTGGCAGGAAAAAAACAAGATTACAAGTGAACACTTGCATATGGCCAAACACTGAGCAAATTCTGCCAACAAGGACCCATGCCAACAGGGGTTAAGATTAGCATGGAGATGGCAGAATTTGGATCATGAGCTCATTTTTGGCATTAGTTTATTAGGTAATGACAATGGGAGCAGTGCTTAACAGGGGACAAGGGAGCAGAGAACTAAATGAGCAACAGATTCAAGGGAAGGAAAAAGAGATCTCTCATTCAGTCAACCTGGCCTTGGGACCGCTTGAAGACGCCACCTAATCCAGTTTCCAAGGCTTCCTTCATTTGAGAGAATGGGTGTTGATTTTATACTGGCCAACTGTGTCTGTTGTTTATAGTGAAGGAAAAGAGACTGCAAAATGGTGAGGATTCAATTAAGCTCCTTCCTAACAGGACTTGAGATAGATGCTGATTCGCCCTAACATACAGTCCCCTCAATATCCTGCTATAGCTAGCTGATTTCAGAGAATGAAAGGCATTTATTTTACCAGGAAGCAAAGTCCTCCAATAAACATGACTACTCACAGAAGTAGTATGATTCTCTAACCCTTTTCTGCATTAAACAGTTTTACTTTTGTTAATTTATGATTCTCTATTTCCTGCATTTAACATTTTTGCTTTTCGATAATCTGTCAAAGGGGGAACCTGTGCCCAGAAAAGGAAAAATGTGCATTGGAATCCATACCCATAATCCTTGACTATCTGAGGTCTCGGTCCGTTCAGCACAGTCTCTGGCAGCTGCGGCACATGAGGCTGCTGCACTCGGTTGAGACTGTTTTGTCGGCTTCCTGCCACAGAGGGTCTGTAGACGTGCTCCTGGCCCTGGCTGGCCACCAGGATTACCTCTTTGTTGTCTGTTGAGAGGTGTGAGGCTGGCGCTAATATCTGCTGGGCGTGGTGATTAGGACTGGCTGGGTATGAGTGATCAGCTGCATCGGACGCATAAGATCTGTCACACACAAAGACACCAAAGGTTGTACTCCTGAGTGGCAGGGATCATGGGGGGGGGGACCACAGTGAAGGGAGGAATATGATGGCATCTATTAGCTGCTGGAATCAAGGCCTGCTTAGGTAAAGAAATCAAGGACAGGCATTTTAAAAAATACAGACATGCAGCAGGAAGGGGAGAGGTGTGGGGAAGCAACGCAACGCTGCAGCTCATGCACTTTCCACACAGCTTGACATTCTAGCTCCTGTGCAGCCCGTCTCATTTCTTATCTCAGCATACCATGCAAGAACTGCTAAAGAGCAGGTGGCACCCAAACGACACGCAGGCCTGTTTTCTGGAGGCTTTGTAAAGGCCTGGATTTGCCCTGAACCTGCATCTACCCAGCGTAGAGCCCCTGGCTGCCGCAGGGAATAACAGCGTCCAGAACCAGAAGAGAAGTCAAAGAAAAGCCAAAACCAGCAAAGAAAGAGAAAGATCGAGCGAAGCGTGTAATACGTAAAACCTGCCTATTATCTGGGGATAGTGATCCTTCCGATGAGGCCATGTGATATGGGGATGGTGAGAACCTGTTATCGGGTCGGAATTCTTTATCGTAGGCCATCATGTTCCACTCCAGCCGCCGGTTACGAGCTTTCCTCACTTTCTTCACTTCCCGGGTAGAATCTTCAACCAGCCGCTGCTCCTGGAAGCAAAGAAGCACCAGCCGAGTCAGTCAACAACGTGGAAGTTGTGCAAACAGCAACGTCTGCTTGAACTGGTGGTTGCAGGCCTGATCCCCAGGCAAAGGAGGCAGAATCCCCGAGGTGGACTGTACCACATCCGAGTTGTAAGCAGGGAACGCCATCACTGAAGGCTGCTCTTGTCAAAAAAAAATCCTTGTATTAAAAGTCTAGCACACCAGGAAGAACAGCTCTAGTCCACTCCGTTACCTGCTACGTTAATCTCTACTGTGCAGGGGTGCGTCTCTCTGGTTTTTCGTTGCTTTGTTTTAAATGTGGGAGTATTAAAAAAAACCAGTCCCGCTAGTGAACTCAAGTGAAAAAATCCATTCCACCACCTCAGTTTATTGAATGTCCAAACCAAGCCACAGAGAGCTATTGGGTAAAGACAGTAGGGGCTTGCAACACTGTGAAACAAAACCTCATCCCCTATTCCACAACGGCTCTCCCATACCATGCATCCTTGAGATTCTTGAAACTGATTCATCAAGGAAGAACCTCATCCCCATGTTCTACACAAAACACAACAGACCCCTGAAGAGTTCGTAAAAGAGCTTGTGTAGTCTTTTAAGTGCTTGTGAAGCTAAAATGGGGGCAGAGAGAACCATGGAGGCTCTTTGGAGAAAGGTCAGGATAAAACTGTAACATCCAGATTGAGCTATCTCCACCCCACCTTTCTTTCCAAAGGAAGAACTCAAGCTGGCCAGCATATATAAACAAGCAACGCCAATACAACCTGGCCAAAGCCACAGAAGGGACTTCACTGTCTGCCTCTCCTTCCTCTGCAGAGAGTCCGGACATGAATGGAGGCTGATAAATAAGGGGACAGTTAGTCAGGCCAGTGAACGGAGCCTTTTTCTCTTTCTCAGTGCAGATAAGGTGCTGTGCACACTAAAGTGCTATGTGTTGATTAAATGTGCTATTCAGCTAAGAACATGATGCAAAACGAACTAATTTATGGAATGCATTTGCAGAAATGGTGCCCTGGCAGGGAAGCTTTTTTTTTTTTTTTGCATCATCAGAGATATTATAAAAAATCATCAATATGAATGTCTCCATGGCTGGAAATTAAAAAGGCATTTGTTAAAGCAGGAGGCAGCTGGATCCCACAATGCTAAAGATGCTCTCCCAGTCCTTCTATCAGGAATGATCTGATCCTGTCCAAGAAAACACTTGCTTTTACCCCCAACTCCCACCTCTGGGCTTCTTGGAACTGCTTGGTCTCTGCACAGAATGGGATCCAACTATGGTCAAGAAGCTTGAACAAGATAAACCAGTACTGATTGCATCAGAGAATATACCTCAACCAATATCAGGTCATTGCAGCATCTGAAGCTACCTCCCTTCCAACTCTTCACATTCCATCTTTCTACCCTTTCCTAAGATTGCGATAATGGTGATGCCCAACTTGCAAATCAGAAGGCTGAGGTCCCTTGGGGTGTGCATTTAAACAGGCCTTGTGAACAGTAGTGGCTAGCCCAGCAAGAAACTGCTGTGTCATGCAAAAAGCCAAGAGCAGACGAGGAAGCCAAATGAACATAAAACCATAGACTGCTAACCTGCCTCCACATTTTAGAGTATATTTTTGACACAGTTCAAAGACCTTCCATAGAAAGTGTATTTTGGAAGGGGTCTCTCTCTGCCCAATTCACAGCAACATGCAACAATACCAGTCCTCCCACCCCATCAGTGAGTCACTTGTGCACATTCATGAGCTGGTATATTGCAGTGGTTATGGGTATAAGCTGGAAGGCTCATACCTCACTTCAGCTGAGAACACAGGAGGCCAGCTGTGCTCCCTTTTCCTCAGCCCATATCTGCAATGGGGGGGGGGTACACTAGGACTCTGTGAGGATATGCTGGAGGCACAAATTAGAACATCCCCCCGCCCAGATCTCCACTTTAAAGATGCTAAACTCATAGAGGCCACATTCCCCCCTCCCTGCGGTTTATCTTTTCTTTCCTCCTGAAATGAGTATCTCAATAATCCCCACCACCACCACTACAGCATGGTGAGTCTTCGTCAAACCATTTGTGAGATTTTTTGGTGGGGGGGAGGGTCAATATTTTAGTTTATAAACTAGTATTGTTCTCATGTTTAGGTCGCCCCTCCCTCCAGCATGTATACGGCCCCTACCATGTCTCTGCCTCACATTTACTTTTGCTGTTTTTGTGACTGGCATAAGTCAGTATTAGACAGGGTTTCAATGGCCTCCCTTACTTGACTCAGGTTCTTAGGGCCTCTTGAAGTCACCAACCAAAACTAGCTGCTACTGCTGGAAAAACACCCTCTCAGCCATATCCATGAACCAAGCTGTCTGCTCACCAGATTACTAACAGCTAAAGGGCAGGATCTTTCTTGGGACATATTCATCTTCCTTTATTTAGACCTCATTTTCCATCTAGTGCTGTATTACACTAACGCAGACCATTGCCTCCCCCAAGCTCAGTGTTGTCTACTCTAGTTGGCAACAGAGCTCCAACATACCTGGAAACGAAAGGCTTCTCCAGACACCTGCACCCCGCCTCACCCCAGAAACCCAAAATACCTCTCATTGACTACAGATTTCCAAATCTGAGGCAACTGCATGTTGAGGAAGTTCATGATGTCTAAACGATGACACTGTTTACTTCAGTACTAAACCTTTATGATTTGGAACATGCAAGACTGGGGTCCCCCCATCTTTGATAGTGGAGTCAGACATCAGGAGAACTTGTGCCCAAAGCCCCAATTCGGAATGGGAGCGCAGCACAGGAGCAGAGGGGGGCCTCCTCCTGTCCTTTTCTGCTGACTCCGCAGGGCCTTGGGAGTTCTATTTGCCCCACTGACGGGCTACACACGCAGCCTCGCCAATGCAGCATATCACACTCCCCCCGGCTATTTTGGGTTAGCAAAATGACATTGGGTGTCGGGGGGGGGGGGACTAGAGTCCCTTTTCTCCATGCCACAGTCCCAATCTGAACTGGGGCCCAGGCACTTGAAAAACAAGCGCCCTGACTCTTGACATCTGATTGTCGTCATCAAAGGCAGATCAGGGGCACTCCAACTCTACATAATACAAATCATAATTTGCAGTTCAGGCCTTAGTTACAGCTGCTTTCGGGGCTGAATTTTCTCTTATTTCACCCATCTTTGCTTCCATGCCCCATATAGACACACTCAGATTCCCACAGATACTACATTATGAAACATTCAAGCCACGTGCCCACTCCCCTAATTTTACCTTCTGCCTACGTTTCTCTTTCCTTTTATCCTCTGTTGCCTGCAGCATCTTCTCTTTCCACAAGTTGAAGAAATATGAAGGATCCGTGTAGAACTTCAAGCCATCTTTCTTATCATCTCTAAAATGAACACATTGGTGGGGAGGAGAAACAGAGACCACCAATTACCAACCTAGAATAAATGTTTATAAGTAATCCAAACCCTAAAATGGGGGTGTGCAGGGGCTTTGGTGCCCAGGCCACATCTGGGCCTCTGCCCACTCTGGAGGGCCCTTGGTGCTGGCTCTTCTGTCACCCGATCTGGAAACAAGAAGAGCTTGCACCCCACAAAGAGCCCCACAAACGGGCAGAGATCCAGGTGCGACGCCTCTCGAACCCTGCTGCTGTTCACACCTGTCATGACCCTAAGCCTGAGGTAAGGGAGCAGAGCAGCCAGTAGGCCTCAAAAGAGCCTTTCCATCACCCACAGGCCCAGGCCTGGCTGCCAATTTCCATGCAGGCCTGCATTTCCCAGGTGTTTTCCAAGCTTCAGAGCTGGACTGGAGGGAAATGTGGAGGAGGCAGAGCTGCAGCAGAGGCCACCTGAGGCCCTACACAGGGAAGACAGGAGGCTGTTTGCTCCCGAAGCTGCTTGGCAGTGAGGCCGCTTGGCGAGACGATCCCTCGGCCCAGGCGGGTGAGTCTGGTCTCCTAGGATGAGATGTTGAGGAAGGAACATAAAACAAGTATGGCAGCCACGTTAAGAAGCCTAGTTGTTTTCCGGTTATCTTCTTTGTGAGTTTTGGCCTGTATTAATTCTGCCTAGGGTTGCCAGCCTCCAGATGGTGGCTGGAGATCTCCCGGAATTACAACTGATCTCCAGCCCATAGAGATCAATTCCCCTGGAGAAAATGGCAGCTTTGCAGGGTGGACTCTATGGTTTTTATGCTACTGAGGTCCTGCCCTCTTCAAAGTCCACCCTTTCCAGGCTCCACCCCCAAAATCTCCAGGAATTTCCCAACTTGAAGCTGGCAACCCTAAGTCTGCCCCATTTTTATAACTTTTTAAATATGTATTTACTTGCTATAATATTAGTTTAATAAACTTAATTGCTCTGTTTGGGTTCTTCACACTTGAACGTTGGCCATACCTAAGGCCATACCCTGACTAAAGCAGGGGTTTCCTGTGAAGGGGCTCTGGGCCATTTCTGGCAAAGCCCAAGAGCCAGAGTGGCAGCAGTTGGTCAAGGCCCTTGCTTGCTCCATGCCTGATGGGGCAATAATAATAATTACATTCAATATATGGTCTGCAGCTGCTAGAGGAGGTAAGGGCTTTTTGCCTTTCTTGGCTGTGGTGGGTTAAGCTGAGAAGCTAAGGGTGGTCCTCTCTAGCTTTGGGGCTTTTTGTGTGTAGTTTTGTGTTGATTTGAGTGTAGTTTTGAGGCTGAGTGTGTTTGGGCTTGATTGTGTTTGAGGGTGAGTGTGTTTGTAAGGCTGCTGGGGGTTGCTGGAGTACAAGCCACACCCCCCCCCCTTTGTGCTCACCTCCTGTGCTTAGCAGGAAGTGACCTTTTGCATTGAAAAGGCAACTGCTGGGCAGGGGCGCGAGCCTTTGGCGCGAGCCGAAGGGCAAGAGCTAAAGGGCTCTTGGCCTGTGGCTCTTAGCCGGGGGATCATAGCCGTTTTCTTTCCTCTTTCTGTGTTATTCCTAAAACAGAATAATGAAGTCAGAATGCCAGCAGGGGGTTGGGGGCTTTCCAGTGTATTGCACTGAGTGTCACATGTATGACTATCTGCCTTCTGGTCAGAAGTCCTGGATGTGTGCTCGCTGCAAGGAGCTCCTGGTTCTCAGGGAACGAGTACGTACCCTTGAGGCCAAGGTGGCTGACCTGGAGAAGCGGAGACAGTTAGATAGGCACGAGGACAAGATTCTCAGGGACAGGACAGATGTGTCCCACTCTAAAAATGGCAGTGTTCTTGTTGTCAAGGAGAATGAGGATCTTGTGGAATCAGGGCACCGTATTGAGGATAAGGGGAACATGCCCTCAGAAGGGACCTCTTCTTCAGTTGGTGAGCAGGTTTCCTTTCGCATCAAGGAACCATCCCTGGGTGGGGCGGGAGGGAGGCTCTTGGTAGTTGGTGATTCGATCCTTAGACAAGTAGATAGCTGGGTGGCACAACCGCGTTCTGACCGTATGGTGACTTGCCTGCCTGGTGCGAAGGTAGCGGACATTACGCGTGTTATAGATAGGCTGGTAGATAGTGCTGGGGAAGAGTCAGCGGTCGTGGTCCATGTTGGAACCAACGATGTTGGGAAATGCAGTCGTGAGGTCTTGGAACAAAAATTTAGGCTGTTAGGCAGGAGACTCAAGGCCAGGACCTCCAAGGTAGCCTTCTCAGAAGTGCTACCTGTTCCACGCGCAGGGCCAGAGAGACAAACGCAGATCAGGAGTCTCAATGCGTGGATGAGACGATGGTGTAGGGAGGAAGGGTTCAAGTTTGTTAGGCACTGGGATTCTTTTTGGGACAAGCGGGAGCTGTACAAGAGAGACGGTCTCCACTTGTCCCGAGAAGGAACCCGGCTGCTGGCACTTAAAATCAAAAAGGTGGCAGAGCAGTTTTTAAACTAAATGCTAGGGGAAAGCCGACAAGAGATAAAGTGTCTCTGGTTCAGGATGGTTCATCTCAGAGAGATGAAGGGCTAGGTATAACACTTCTACAGGGAGATAGATTAGAGTTGTCAACTGAGATGGAGACAAACAGTGCAGATGACCTAACTACGTCTCGAGGCAAAGTGTGCCGGGGAAGTTACAGGTGTTTATATACAAATGCTAGAAGTGTCCGAGGTAAAATTGGGGAGCTGGAATGTTTAGTGTTGGGCGAATCCATAGACATTGTGGGCATATCAGAAACTTGGTGGGATGAGGAAAATCAGTGGGACACGGTGATTCCTGGATATAAATTATATCGGAAGGATAGGGAGGGAAGGGTTGGTGGTGGGGTGGCTCTATATGTCAGAGAAGGTATACATTCCAGTAAGATTGAGAAGGTAACTGAATTAGATTCGCTTCTGGAAATGCTATGGGTTGAAATTATGGGCCCAAATGGAAACTTAACTGTGGGAGTTTGTTATCGCCCTCCAGATCAGAAAATAGAGGAGGATTATAAAATGATGACAGGATTAAAGATGACTGCTAAACAAAAAAACTGTGTTGTAATGGGTGATTTTAACTACCCACACATTGACTGGGCCAATGGGTGTTCGAATCGGGGGAGAGAAAGTGAGTTTCTAGACTGTCTCAATGACTGTGCTATGGAACAGATGGTTACAGAACCTACTAGGGGAGAGGTGATCCTGGATTTGGTCCTCAGTAATGCTGAAGACCTGGTGAGAGATGTAAATGTGATTGCACCACTTGGGAACAGTGACCATAATGTTATTGAGTACAACATATGTATAAATAGGAAATTGCCAAATAAGACCAACACAGCCATGTTTAACTTCAAAAGGGGTAACTTTTCTGAGATGAGGGGGTACGTGAAGAAGAAACTGAAAGGGAAAGTAAAAAAGGTCAAAACACTTGGGGAATCTTGGAGACTATTTAAAACTACAATCCTGGAAGCTCAAATTAAATATATACCGCTGGTTAGGAAAGGCACAAATAGGTTTAGGAAAAGGCCAGCATGGTTAACAAGCAATGTAATAGAAGCTGTAAAAGGTAAAAAGGATTCTTTTAGGCAGTGGAAAACTAGTCGGAGTGAGGTTGATAAAAAGGAGCATAAGCTGTGGCAAAAAAAGTGCAAGTCTGTGATCAGACAGGCAAAAAGGGAATATGAGGAGCATATTGCAAAGAACATAAAGAAAAACAATAAACAATTCTTTAAATATATTAGAAGTAGGAAACCAGCTAGGGAGGCCGTGGGGCCCTTGGATGACCAAGGCGTAAAAGGATTACTAAAGGGTGATAGGGAAATGGCCGAGAAGCTGAATGCGTTCTTTGCTTCTGTCTTCACTGTGGAAGATAAGAAGTGCATGCCCACTCCGGAAGCACTGACTTTGGGAGGGGTTTTGAAAGACCTGAGTCACATTGAGGTGACGAGAGAGGAGGTTATGCGACTGCTAGATAATTTAAAAACTGATAAATCACCGGGCCCAGATGGCATACATCCAAGAGTTCTGAAAGAACTCAAGTGTGAACTTGTAGATCTCCTCACAAAAATATGTAATCTGTCATTAAACTCTGCATCTGTTCCTGAGGACTGGAAGGTAGCTAATGTTGTCCCCATCTTTAAAAAAGGTTCCAGGGGAGATCCGGGAAATTACAGGCCAGTCAGCCTGACGTCAATACCGGGTAAGTTGGTGGAAACTATTATCAAAAATAAAATTAGTGGGCACATTGATGACCAAAAGCTGATGAGGAAAACTCAGCATGGGTTCTGTAAGGGAAGATCTTGTCTCACCAATCTGTTAGAGTTCTTTGAGGGAGTGAACAAACAAGTGGACAAGGGAGACCCGATAGATATTGTTTATCTTGACTTCCAGAAAGCTTTTGACAAAGTTCCTCATCAAAGGCTCCTAAGTAAGCTCAGTAGCTATGGGATAAAGGGCCAAGTCCTCTTGTGGATCGAAAACTGGCTAATTAATAGGAAACAGAGAGTGAGCATAAACGGGCACTTCTCACAGTGGAGGATGGTGAGCAGTGGGGTGCCACAGGGGTCGGTATTGGGTCCAATGCTTTTTAACTTGTTTATTAATGATTTGGAATTGGGATTAAGCAGTGAAGTGGCTAAATTTGCAGATGACACGAAATTGTTCAGGGTGGTGAAAGCCAGAGAGGATTGTGAGGCACTCCAAAGGGATCTGTCGAGGCTAGAAGAGTGGGCATCCATGTGGCAAATGAGGTTCAATGTAGCCAAGTGCAAAGTAATGCACATTGGAACCAAAAATCCAAAATATAAATACAAGTTGATGGGGTCTGAACTGGCGGAGACTGACCAAGAGAGAGATCTTGGAGTCATGATAGATAACTCACTAAAAACGTCAGCACAGTGTGCGACTGCCATAAAAAAAGCTAATGCTATGCTAGGGGTTATTAGGAAAGGGATTGAAAACAAATCAGCCGGTATCATAATGCCTCTGTATAAATCGATGGTGAGGCCTCATTTGGAGTACTGTGTACAGTTCTGGTCGCCACACCTTAAAAAAGATATCATAGCACTGGAAAAAGTACAGAGAAGGGCAACTAAAATGATTAAAGGGTTGGAACACTTTCCCTATGAGGAAAGATTGAGGCGCTTGGGGCTCTTTAGCCTGGAGAAAAGACGACTGAGGGGAGACATGATAGAGGTTTACAAGATAATGCACGGGTTAGAGAAGGTCGAGAAAGATGTGTTTTTCTCCCTTTCTCACAATACAAGAACTCGTGGGCACTCTATGAAATTATTGAGCAGTCGGGTTAGAACAGATAGAAGAAAATACTACTTTACACAAAGGGTGATAAACACATGGAATTCGTTGCCACAGGAGGTGGTGGCAGCTACAAGCATTGCCAGCTTCAAGAGGGGACTGGACAAATATATGGAGCAGAGGTCCATCAGTGGCTATTAGCCACAGGAGATAGATGGTATTCTCTTTGTGGGGAGGTGGTGCTCTGTGTCTTGGTGCTGGAAGGAAGGCAGTGGGAGGGCTTCTGGTGTCCTGGCCTCACTGACAGTCCTTTAGATGGCACTGGATTTCTAGCCACTGTGTGTGACAGAATGTTGGACTGGATGGGCCACTGGCCTGATCCAACATGGCTTTGCTTATGTTCTTATATATATCGCCCTTAACGGCCACTCAGAGTGGTTCACAAAGCATGCCATTATTATCCCCACAACAAAACACCCTGTGAGGTGGGTGGGGCTGAGGGAGCTCTGAGAGAGCTGTGACTGCCCCAAGGTCACCCAGCTGGCTTCAAGTGGAGGAGTGGGGAATCAAACCTGGTTCTCCAGATGAGAGTCCTGCTGCTCTTAACCACTACACCAAACTGGCAAGGGGGTGAAGGGGGTGAGAAGGGAGGGAGAGATTCCAGGAAGGGATATCCCATCTGTGGCAAACTTTCGCAGCCTTGCTACCTTCTGTGACAACAGCCCTCAGCTCTCTGGCTCCCTGACACGAGCACTGGCTGGCGAACTGATCCTGGACTCCAGAGAGCTGATGCTTCTGACAAATGGTGAGTCACAGAAGAAAACTCTCCTGGGTGGGGTGACTGCCATTTGCCCATCTCTAAGCAAGAAACTGTCTATATTTATTTCACAGATACTCAGCATTCAAGAAACATTACCTTTTTGTAATCCTTACAACAACCCTGCAAGGTACAGCAGCATTATTAATCCCATTCTGCAGGTGGGAGGCTGAGGCTGAGCAAGAGCAGAGTGGGCAGGGAGGGATCCAAGCCAAGAATTTCCTGATTCGCCACTATGACTGCAGCACGTAGTGCAGCCCCAGGCACAGCACGCATATGCCCTGGCTTGGATCCAAAGCAGCGTGAGCAGAGGTGTACTAACGGAAGGCGCCTTCCTTACCTCCCCCCCCCCCCCACTGCATCCTTCTGTGCTCCCAATGGTGCTTCTCTGGGTCACAGACTCCCAGTGGGCCAAAGCAGGGGGAGGGGGCTGCAGAGGGATGGGGGATTGGGCAACGTAAATGCCATTCCTCCACCCTTGCCAACAGAAACACCATTCTCTATGCAGAACTACTGCTGCATAGCCAGAATGCAACTGAGGAACCAAGCCACTGTACAATCCCACACCAAGAAATGTAATGCAGCATGTTGAAAAAGCTCCGGATCCCCCTCCTCCTCGGCCTCCCTCAGGCTCTTTAAAGCAGAGCACGGCACGCCGCACACACCCTATAGGGCTCCCTGAACTTTCATGAGTTTCCTTCCTTTTTGTGTGTTTGGGAAGCCCTACAGAAACTCGTGCTGCTTCCTGCACTGTGTTTAAAGTGGCCTGGGGGAGAACAAAGGGAAGGAGGCAGCAATACTCTGAGCACAGGCAGTGGGTGAAGTGGGACCCCTTGGGAAGTGCTCTTGGCTGAGCCACCACTGTCTCCCAGAGACCCACTGAGCCTCACCTGAAAGGCTGGGGGTGCAGAATTAAAGGGAGCTATGGGCTGCATGCTCACAGCTCAAGTGAGGTCACACGTAATATTACTCGGTGCCGGTGACATCAAGTGATTGCTCTCGTGGGTGAAATGGCCACCTGTAGTGCCACAGACAAACGCATCTTGGCAAGCACGATCGCTCCCAGTGGAGGCAGCCTGCATGTTTAGCTGTGGTCTTTTGGCCCTTCTTTCTCCTTGCACCGTGGCCAGTGACCTTCCCTCCAACATCTTGACCTCTAAGAGGCAGCAGGATGCTAGCCATTCTTCCCTGCCAGACCCCTGAATATGGCACCTCTTTTCTTTCAAAACCGTTCCAAACACTGACTTCATCCCTTAAGCCACATCCGCAGTGGTATCAACCAAGGGTAGACTGGGGTGCTGAAACAGTGCAGGGCCAAGGCCAAGCATGTGGTCCTCATAATGGCCACTAGATTCAGACTCAGCCAGCAGCCACCATGACGGCAGCCAAACGTTTGCTTGTTTCCTCTTCCTGTGCTGCTACCAGCTGAGTCCAAGTGGAACAACTCAGCTTGAACCTGACCCGTGGCAGTGTGGGAAGAGGCAACAGACGAGCATGTGCCCACTACTGCTGCCCACCCTGAACATCCCCAGGAGGCCGGAGGGGAGAGCCACCCTGCCAAACAAGCTCACATTTTCCTCTTGCCTCCCCCTCCCCTGCCTCTGCTGTCTTTCCCACTGTAGACTTTAGACTGTGAGGCCTGTATTATTTTTCACTTGGAAATGCTGTGCACATATCAGAAATAATAAATGATTAAGTGCAATTCAGCAGCCGCTTCTGCAGAGGAACAACAGACTTGCTTCCTTCAGAGTTTGGAAAAGAAGACGTCAGAACAGAAAATCTTTGAATCCTATGAGGGGCCACCCCCCTCCACAGTGTGCTTGACCAACACTAAGAATCCGTCTCTGTTTCCCATGTTAGACACCAAGATGGCCACACGGCCAGTAGTGGAAGTCCTTTTGACAAATGCCCTACCGATACGGCGTGAGGATGTTGAGTGGCGGGGGCTTATCACAGCGCTGGTACATCTCCATCACAGGGTTAGGGATGGAGTTGCGGGAGACGACCTGCTGGTTCTGAATAGTCGAGCTCTTGAACGCTTTCCGCATGTTGATGTCTTGCAGCGAAACTGCAAAGCAAAACAGGAGCATGAAAAGGGACAAGAAAAAACGGGGAGGGCTCATGTTCCCATTGCACAGTGTAAGATTTGATTCCTGCAATATACATCAGATCTTTTCCTAACACTATTTCCGTGTTTATCCTGCTAGTTCAGATGAGGATACAACATTGGAAAACGCTGTAATTTATTTTGTCTGATCTTTCATACAGGAGCAGAAAGACTAAAATTGTCCTTCAGAACCCACATCAATAACAACCTGAAATTCCTACCTAAAACTCAAAGACCCAACTGGACCAGTCTGTTTCTCATCTCTCACACAAGGCAGGCAACACCCCCCCCCCCACACACACACTGCATGCCTGGCTCATCCATCCAAACAGTCTGCAACCAGTCACAAGCCCATTCCATTCTTTCTCTTTACTTCACAACATAATCCTGACATTGTAACTACCCCCATCACCACATTAATTGCTCTCAGGTCCAGCTTTCTGCTATCTTCACAATCCCTTGTACAAAACAGTATTTTATAATCCAACCCTAAGTGGAGTCACTCCCTTCTAAGCCCATTGACTTGGATGAGGACCCCCCCCCCTTTCAAATATATGACTTTGCTTATTACAGAAGGGATCCTGGCCCCATCTGGAGACCAACACGATCCATTCTGACTGGCAGATCTCAGATGGTTCTCTTAAATACCACTTTCAACAGCCCTATAAGGTTTTGCTTATAATTAAGTCTGAGTATTTCATTTCTGCTTGCTCATGTGGAGTTTTTAAAGTTGTTGCTGTGAATTTCAAATGCAGGCCTCTGAAGAAAGGAGGAGAGGGCTGGAGGGGTGAATGGGGCACCCTGTAATTGGAAGGTAGCTGATTCCTGAGGGACTGAGTGAACCGCAGTTTTTAGTTACTGTGGCAAATTAAATTTTGCCGTGATGTGATAGGAAGTCCTTCTGAGCAATTATTAACTATTCCCTTACGTTGGGCCAATTTCCTAGCTCCCTCAAGGAGGCGCTAGTGAGACCTCTGTTGAAAAAGCCTTCCTTGGATAAATATAACCTAGGCCGATTCCAGACGGCCCTCCCCATCGTGAAATGTCGCGCGTCGTCGTGCAGAAAACGCGAAATATCGTGTTTTCTCGCGCGAGTCACACAAAACTCGCGCGAGAAAACGCAATATTTCGCGTTTTCTGCGCGACGACGCACGACGTTTCGCAATGGGGAGGGCCGTCTGGAATCGGCCCTACTCTTCCAGCTCACTTCTTCAGATTGTGACTCACAAAAGTTCATACCCTACCATCAATTTGGTTAGTCTTACAGGTGCTACTGGTTTTACTTTTTTCTGTTTTACTGGTTTTAAAATCTACTGATTTTACTGTGATTGCTCATTTGGAACTCTTATGCTAAAATAACTGTGAATAGACATTTCATCCACACATTTCTCTAATCATTTTTAAAGTCCCTAATACCCTCTAGGATTTGTCACTTCATGTGCCAGTGAACTCCATATATTACAGATGCACTCTTTAATATCCAGAGGAGTTAGCAATGTTAGTCTGTAGTTGCAAAATAGTAAAAAGTCCAATAGCACCTTTAAGACTAACTAACTTTACTGATGCATAAGCTTTTGAGAACCACATGCGTAAGTGGGTGTCACCAGCATATTGATGACACCCAATACCAATGCCTCAGGCAATCAAATTCAAAAGTCTTTTAATCAAATGGATTCTGGTTTTGGAAAAGGCGTGATCAAAACTTGCAAGTTGCTGCTCACAAAGTAGAATTCTGGCTCACAACACTGCACCGCTTAGAGGGACCATTGCTGCCAGGTAAGGGGCGGGGAGGCGAGGGAGCCTGAATCAAGGGAGTGCTCCGGGGGTGGCCATGCCTGCGCAATGTCACTTCCAGGAAGCAGCATCACGTCCGGGGAGCCGCATCTCTTCCGGAAGTGATGTCATTGTGTGTTTCTAGGATGGTAATAGAGAGTTCTACCACCTCTTTTGCCAGAAAAAATCCCTGTAAGTCACAATGGTCAGCTCATATAACACCAATTTTGAAGCCATTGCACTGGTTACCAATTAGCCTCTGGATCCAATTCAAAGTGCTGGTCCTCACCTTTAAAGCCTTTCATGGTCTGGGGCCCCACATACCTTCGGGCCCGCCTCTCCCATTATGAAACTCACCCACCCCTGCCTGGTTCATTAACCTTTGCAGGGCTTGCTGATGGTTCCTGGCCCTGGTGTGGCACGACTTTCTTGCACCAGGAAGAGGATCTTTACGATTGTAGCACCCTCCCTCTGGAGCGCACTGTTGGAAGGCACTCATGCTCAGCAGGATGTGCTGATGTTTCAGAAACCCTGCAAGGCAGAACTATTCTGGTGTGCCTTTGCTATTTAATATTATTTTGTGAGGCACAGAATCACACAGAGTTGGAAGGGGCCAAACAAACCTTCTAGTCCAACCCCCTGCCCAGTGCAGGATCAGCCTAAAGCTTCCCTGACAAAGATTCATCCAGCCTCTTCTCGAAAACTGCCAGGGAGGGGGAGCTCACCACCTCCCTAGGCTTCCACCTTTGAACTACTCTGACCGTGAAAAAGTTTTTCCTAATATCCAGCTGGTACCTTTCTGCATGTAATTTAAGCCCGTTGATTTGGGTCCTATACTATGCTGCCAACTGAAACAGCTCCTTGCCCTCCTCCAAATGACAGCCTTTCAAATATTTAAAGAGAGCAATCATGTCCCCCCTCAACCTCCTCTTCTCCAAACTAAACATTCCCAAGGCCCTCAGCCTTTCCTCGTAGGGCTCAGTCTCCAGTGCAAACTGCTACGCATTTTAATCTACCTGCAATTTTTATGTTATTCACAGGGTTTTATAGGCTGGAGTTGGGATTAGAGTGTTTTAAATTATTTGTATTAGACTGTTTTATTGTGATTCTTTTGAATATTACATTTTGTACTGTTTTTAATCAATGTAATTGTTGTGAATCGCTTTAAGATCTTAACTGAAGAGAAGTGGTATAAAAATTGAATGAATAAATGTGTATGCTATTATTGTGTGGTCTATGACCGTAATAAAGATTCTTTCCTGAATGAATAAATGACTAGACAGATGAAGGGAGCTTCGTGGGTGTTCCTGTGATATCCTACGTAGCACTTGTCCAAGCACACAGTCGGAATGGCACTTCGGTCTTCAGAGGAGAGGGGGGGGGGCTTGGATCTCTGGCAGAGCACCTGCTCTGCACGAGGAAGGTCTCCAGTCAAAAGGATGTGAAAGGACCTTTGCCCGAAACTTGGACAGCCACTGCCAGTCTGAGTGGACAAGACTGACCTTGACAGACCAAGAGTCTAATTCATCATAAGGCAGCTTCATGTGTATGAGAATTCCTGTGGGTTTCACACACCCCTTTCACTGTTGTTCCTGAGGATCTACTAGACAAAAATGGGGTGGAGGGGACACTCTCCCTGGGCTGCACTGGAAGGGGAAACAGAAAGCTCCGCTCCATGAGGTTCGTAGATGGTTGGATACACACCACTGTCCCACCGCAAAATTTTGTTTTATGAGGTCCTAAAGTAAAGCCTGGAAGTTGGCAAGCCTTCAACAGCACAGAACAAAATATGGATCTGTCTAGCTGTAGCTCCTGAGCTACACACTGTAGCAGGTAATAAAAAGGAAACACAAAGGTCAATTACACTGATGTTTCTCAAGTTACCTTCCTCCACGGTGGAGTCTAACTGAGTGACCTTGATCACCAGAAGATCCACCCGCTCCTGCAGAGAGTTCATTCGCATGTAGAAACTATTGGCTTCGTTGAACAGTTCTCCAAAGATGTCTTCGGCATGTCTGCCTGAAAGAACACAACAGAAAGGAGACGGCCACATCTGGTGAACGAAGACACGAGGGGCTCCCGAAGAGGAGTCAGAGACAAACAAAAGGGCTTCCCCCACATGAACCAGAGGCAAGCACGGGCAGAGTCCAGATGAGGGCAGCCTTTTCCGTTTTTACTCATCTGGGACGGGTTTTTTTTTTGCAAGGCGCTGAAAGACGCTTTGGTTTGTCCAAAGCAAGCAAAAGCCACCCTGAGGCCAGAACTGCATGTTGCATTAAATTGGGAGCCACCCCCTAAAATAATTATTATGTGCTTAACTCTTCCTTCTCTACTGTAGTATCTCGGACAACTTACCTATTTATTGGGGCTGTACCTGATCCTCATTGTCTGACATCAGCAGGAGCACCGAAGCACAAAACATCCGGACACTGGCAAATTGCTCAGGGTGTTACAGGGGAAGAGAAGGAGCTAGAGGCACCATCACCACTTTGAGGGGCAGCCCCAGCCATTAAACAGAATGTGTCACCCCAGACATGAAGGCCTCACTGACTGCACCTCAGGTAGTTTGAAATCACCTTATTATGACACAGAGAGGCAAGTATGAGAATAGGAGGCAAAGCAACAAGCAAGGTGTACAACGGGGGCTTCAAGCAGAGTGCTGAAGGGGCAGGACATGTGAGCAGCTGCTGCCTTTTATGGGCCTTAAGCAAGCAATCAGGTTACAGCATACCCAATGTTTGGTCTTTCCTAGAACTGTCCACCAATTAAATCATTTTTCATTGATGAACCCACCCTGCCATCTCAGTCTCCTGCCACTACAGTCATTTGGAGCCTTCCTGTGCATTACAGTCATTAGATAGGGCCTTCATCTGACTACCAGCATCATCAGACTGGGGGAGGGGGACAAGGGGTAAGGTCTTTTTATCAGTGGCATTCTCATTATGGAAATCTGTTCGGGGGGGGGAGTGGAACCATTTTTATGTGTTTCCAGGAGATCAGTGGAAACCTTTCTGTAGGGGCAAGCAACAGGTTTTTCCAGATTGCATCAATATTCTTTGTGTCTTCTGGGATTTTTCTGAGCTGTGTTTTATGGCACATTTTACAGATTGTTTGATAGGCTGTCATCTGCCTCAAAGGGTCCTGTGGAATTAAGTGGTGCGCTAATACAGACACGGAGTCCAGCACTGTAAAGTTGACAGGTGTCACAAGAAGAGCCAGGGCGCAGGAGAAACGAAAGCCGCACTGGGGGATTTAAATCAAAAGCCTATTCCTAAGGGGTTCTGTTGACACACATCGGAGGCTACTCAGCTGATCGGACTGATTGGCATGGCTGCTCTTCACCTCTGGTATCGGCAGTTCTTTTCATTCATTGTGCTAACTGTTTCAGACCTTTCACACAGGGAAGCAGGGGCCACTGGAGTATTCCTAATATCCGTTGTTCTGCCAAGGATCACTGCCTGCCTCCCACTCACCACATCTTCCGGAACAATTTTCACTGCCTCCCACGTGCTCTGCTCATTGATTCTGCAATAGCCTGTCCTGCGCCATCTTTTTATTTACTTAATCAGTTTTATTTGCTTAATTAGTTCAACAAGCAAATTGTTAATCTGATGTTTGAGGCACACTGCTGGGATCACGTGGCACATATTTTGTTCCCTCTTCGTAAGTTACCAGTTTTGCTTCTGGGCGCATCCCTCAGAACATTCGGGAACTGGAGACTGTAAGCTGAATGGAAGCATCCAGTGCATACTTAAGGAGCCTTCAGTTTGGGTTGGTCTGGCCTGACCCTTTTTAGGGACCAGCGCGTTTGTTTCTCGCATGCCCTGTGTGTCTGGGATGCTAGAATGCCTTTCTTGTTTAGCAAGACAGAAGAATCAGCAGCGTGTCTTGACCTCATGAAACAACTAAGAATACAACACAGTGTTGGGAAGAGTCTAAAAGGAGCCTCAAAACGCACTCATTCTCAAATGGGAGGGAGTTGCCACCCTTCATACATCTTTTGCCCATTAGCAACAAAGGGACTCATTGTGTCAATCTGGTTTAAGGGCTACTGTTTGCCTCAGGTGGTATTAAACTGTTTCATGTTGCAACAGTTCAAGCTGATCCATCTCGCCCCATGCAAATCAACCCTACAAAGATAGGCCTGGTTCACACAGGCAGGAGCATGTGGCGGTCAAGTACGCAGCACAGTCTCGGACTGGCAGGGCATTGCAGGATAACAGACAATCATACCGGAATGTTCCTTTTTTACAAAAAAAAAACCCTGGCTGCAAGTAGAAAACCTGAGCAGCAGAGGGAGGGGAAGGCCCCTTTTCTCTGGGAGACTACTTGCATGGAGCTTTTTTTCCAAGCTGTGTTTTACCACCGGCTCTCTGAAGCGGCGCAGTCTGCTATCTCCTTATCCCCTGAACATGTGAACCAGGCCTTAGACCGATCTAACAATTATTCCCCTTCACCAGGGAATCCTGAGCACTGTCGTTTTGATCTCCAAAAGAGAATTCTCAGCAGCTTCTTCAATATATATTGCCCATGATTTTGGTGGGGATTCTTATAAAAACCACAGAAGTTTATATAAGAATCTTTCTACAAGCCAAGAGGATCTTGCAGATTTATTTCTTATTTCACTTTCCCCCTTGTTAAAGCATAAGCAAGATAACCTCTCCATGGCCTGCAGACCCTGACATCTTGCAAGAACTTCTCGGCATGGAGCAGAGTCTTTGCAAACAGCGCAGGATGGTGTTTGCAGCACGCACACGCTTGTATTTCTGCCTCTCTTTCATCTTTGGCCAAAGAAGACCTTTGTAATGCCTTGGAACAGGGAAAACCTCTTTGACCAGAGATGACGACAGGAAGAGAGTAACGAGAGAACTCTCTCTGATAATGGTGGCCATCTCTGATGTGGTACCTCCGACGTGCTTTTTGGCACCACTTCCTTTTCAGTAAAGAGGAATGAAGCAAAAAAACTGGGAAGCTTTGAGTGTCTGGCTAGCACAATATTGAGCTCCTGGGCAGGTGGGCCACAGCCACGCCCTCTCGGCTTGACCACCAATACAGGTTTTGTGATGAGTTGGCAACCTCTCCCTGTGGCTGTGCACGAAGCAAATGTTCTTGTTTCTTTGGAAACAGAAAAGCAAGCAGTGTCTCTTCCTCAAAGCAAAGAACCCATTCTGGCTTTTCTATGCCTCTCCTGCAGGAGGCACACCAGAAGAACCCCAGAGGCACCACCACTGCAGCTGCCTCTGCCACAGGAACCACACCACACCGTGATTCACCCTGCCCCACCCCCCATGGTAGCCATTTTGGGACGGCAGCCGCTAGCCTTTCTTAACATTCCAAGAGAGTCTGCAGGATGGGCCTGTTCCATGGGCAGCGAGAAGGATTTTGCCCTGCCTTAGCATTCTGAAAAACCGCTCTGTCTGGCCTCATCCTCCGTCCTGGAAAACATACAAAGACTTGTGACTTACTGAGACTCCCCAGCTGCTTAATGATGGCAGCCAAGGTGCTGTTGGTCACGCACTCCAATTCACTGGTCACGCCATCGGGGAGGGCTCCACGGCAGAGGTGCCGGGGCTCGATGTTCCTTTTCACTAGCGGCATCTTCGCAGGGAATCAAAGAGCTTCACCTGGGGGAAAGAAGGGGGAGATCAACCACCAGTATCTTTTCCCCCTGTTGAAAACATACGTGTACAGAACCCGTGGATGGAGGTGACATTTCACGAAGTTCTGCAAATAAAACAAAGCAAGCAAGCGAAGAAGGCCTTTATCCTGAAATGAGGAATGAGGAAGACAGCCGAGGGAGGCGAGAGAGAGAAGGGCAAACGCCACGTCAGCCCTGAGATGGGATCTGAAAGAAGGTAGAAGGGGCACCACAGAGACCCCCCCCGGAAGGGATTGCCAGGGCAGGAAGGGAGAATTGGCAACAGCCACTCAGCACTGGGGGAGGGAGCCCTAAACATTACAGATCCCTTCCTCCTAATCTCTGTGCCACCCCCCCCCCTTTTGTCACTGCCGGTGGCCACCTGTCTATTGCATCCACCGCTCTGGGAGCAAGTGTTGCAACCCACCTCCACCAATCACAGCTCATCTCACGCAAGAGGCATAAGGGAGATGATGGTTTGCAAACTTCCTGCCTTCCGGAAACCGTCCTCTACCATCTGATGAGGGACTCCTACCCACAGGAGAGGATCCGGGGAGATGCTCAAGGGCCCCCGAGCACTACGGGGCTCACTGTTGCCCTCCTTCTTGAATGGAGAGGCTGGCCCCACAGCACACACCCGAAGCGCAACGGGCCTCTGGGGGAAGCTGGTCCAGCACTACCTCTCAGTGATGAACTCCCGACAAAATGCATTCCCCAAACACCCATTGGAAAACCGGTGAGTGCTGAGCGTTTTGTATTCATTTATTTATTGTTGCGGACAAAACTTCTAAGTAACCCTGCAGGATCCCACAGGGAGAGGAAAAAACCAAAACCAACAGTAAGGTAATTTAATTTTTTAAAATCAGGACTAGCTAAAGCATCAAAGTCATGACCAAGCTTTCAAGTTCAGCAGAATTCTTCTCCACTGAAGGAAAATTCAGTGAAAATCAGTTCCTGCTGAACTTAAACATCTCTTCGTGGTTTTGTGATACTCTTGCTGGTCTTAATAAAAAGGCACTGGCTGGCTCTCACTTCCAGACAATTTATGACTGTTATTTTATCTCATCCTCTTGTCCAGGAAACTAGGGACGGTGTGTGTTCCCCCTTATCTTCAGAATAATACTGTGAAGTAGATTAAGCTGAGAAACAGGGAGCAGACCGAGGTCACCCACTGAGAGTTACGGCTGAGCAGGAATTTGAACATGGGTCTCCCCACTCTAAATGTTGCACCACACTCATGCATTGGTCTATACACCTTTCAAATCCACAGCATCAATGCTCATGCTCATACAGGCTAGAAGTGCTTCTCATAGATGGCCTTTTAAACTATTCAAAGCTAGTCATTGTGAATGACTGAAACAGCTTTGGCAATGGAACATCTCTGTCCAAAATACATGCTCAGCACAGAAGGCAGGAGGCAAGTTTCCCACACACTCCTCTCTGCCAAAGGGCCTCAGCTCTAGGAAGCGCCTCGCTAAAGCAAACAGACTCCTCAGCCATCATGAATCTTTCAGCCCTTAGCCGCTTGTATAAGCACAAACGAGAAAAGCAATTAGCAGCAGAGGCATTTAAGCACCTAACTGTAACGGCTTGCCATCTCCTTGCCAAATGTCTTAGCAATGCCGACTCACCAGCTGCCTGTGCTGGGCTAAGCTGGAAGCGGCATCCCAGAGGCCTGTGGGATGGTTGCCACGGCCACCCTTCCTCCTCCACTTTTAGAGTGCAAGGAAGAGGACCCACCAACCAAGAGTCATTCTGCCTTGACACACTTAAAGCCAGGGATGTAGGTCCATCTTTTCAGTGCTTTTTAAAGGAGAAAGCAGGAGCTGTATGGAACAGAGGGAGTAATTGTTTGCTAATTAGGTTTATGTGGAGTAAAAGAGGCCACGGACGCCAGTTCAGCTGTAGATGTGGACATCTAGTTGCTTCCAACAACTGGTGGCCCTTGATGGAGATGCTCCACTACATTCTTACCAAAAGATGGCCACAGTCTCTTCCGTGGAGCTTGTCACTTGGACAACCATCATGATGCAGAAGGAAATGTGCCTCAACATTCAGATCCATCATATGAAGGAAAGGCTGTTTACACACTTGGCTGTCCCATGCTTTATCTTGCCTATAAGGTATGTTGTTCTCAGGACCAGGTGCATAAACAGGAGAATGGTGTAATACCTAAAGAGTTTGATTAGGAACAGAGAGACGGGAGTGGTGTAGGGAAGGGAACTGTTCCTGTTGGTGATGGAACGTAGGACTCAAAACAAGGGGTTTAAACTACAAGAAGGAAGGTACCAGCTGGACGTTTTCATATTAAGAGTAATCCAGCAGCGGAATCGACTGCCTAGAGATGTGGTGGGTTCCCCCTCATTGGGAGTCTTCAAGGAGCGGCTGGACAAATCCTTCTTGCGGATGCTTTAGGCTGTTCGTGCATTGGGCAGGGGGTTAGTCTAGATGATCTCTAAGAACACTTCCAAATCTATCATTCTATGATCCCCACTCAACAATTGACCACATTGGGTAATCTTGGATTAGTTGCTATTCTCAGCCTAACCTGACCCACTGTTTGTTGTGAGGACAGCACATGGAGAAGCCACTATGAACACCACTCTGCACTAATCAGAGGAGATAAATATATTACAAGAGAAGCGCAGAGTATGCTAAGATCAGTTTCAGAGAATGTGGATATTGCCCACTGACGCACCAGAGACGTGGATGAATCAGATTTCTAGTGACTGGAGCTAACATGTTCTGCAAAGCTCCTTGCCATACCAATGATTAGTAAGGCCACTATAAATTATGTAACTCAGTAAACAGTGCAGAAATGTTTGTGCAAAATAAGAAAAAAGATGAAAATCTGTTTCATTCCATAATTTAAGCAGGGTTCCTGAATTCAGCTTTTCTCGATGCAGCCTCTTTGGCTCAGAATATTAACAATTTCTTTTTAGCGCAGAGCAGAGGCAAAGCGATGAGAGAAACTGTCAATTGATGGTTGTTGTGGGTTTTCCGGGCTGTATTGCCGTGGTCTTGGCATTGTAGTTCCTGACGTCAGGAACTACAATGCCAAGACCACGGCAATACAGCCCGGAAAACCCACAACAACCATCGTTCTCCGGCCGTGAAAGCCTTCGACAATACATCGAAACTGTCAATTGCACATAATGCAATTGATATTCCCATGTGTGTCAAAGCACCTGTTTTTAACTGGGCTTTGCCTCGCTCTCTTATGAGTGGGCTCCCCAAGTATGAGGGAGTTAACAGGCACTTATGTTTGCACAAGTGATTCTTTTAAATGAAAGTTTTTTGGTGTATTTCTCTGCATTCCTTGAAATCATCCAGAATGTGTTTTGAATCTAAAAATGCTTCTCTCTTTTTGCTCGTTTGGAAATGGGTTATTGTCTGTCACTAACAAGGGCCCAGCTGCTTAGAAAGAAGAGAGGCATATAAATGGCATTCCCACGGCTTGTCAATTCGGCAATGGCCTGTGGCAACAAACACACTCTATTAGCTGCTACCATTATGCTCTGGCAAGTAAACCGAGAGCCATGGAAGAATCAAGCAGCATTTCACTTCCTGATGGGGCCCTTGTGTCAAACACGCTTTTTCATAAACTGGTTTCTCACGTTTCCCTTTCCTAGGCCTCCCACATCTCTCTGACGAATGAAACACCCCCATTCTGCGTGTCAAGGGGACAATATTAAGATGCCCGGGATCACATCAGCATGTGCAGTTATCCAGAAAACTCCCTCCAGAGCAGCCCACAGACCGCTGGGGGGGGGGAACACTCCAACCGGAGACATTCTGAGCCCACCAACCAGAACACTCAAGCCTCCTCCTTCAAACAGGTACACTTTAATTTTGGACAAACACAGATGAGGCACGGTTGGTGGTGGAACAGAGCAGGACCTTCGGCCATCAAGTCAAACAAGCTTTTTTCAGAACTGTACAGTTGGCCTGTGGCGTCCAAGGGGAGGGGAGGGCATTCGGGCTTCTGCCAACAGCCAGAGGATCAAGAGGCTACCAAGAAGCCCACCAGCAGGTGAAAAGCAACTCAGCTCCAAGAAGATCCAAAAATCACAGCTAAAAATTCACTCCTGGTATTGTCAGACTGATCTCTGACCTTCTCCTTTCTATGTCTCACATTTTAGACCCCCCTCTGATTTTTTTTACAAGGAAAAATATATGTGGGGGGTCCTAAAAAGTCACATGCAATTTGCTGCAGTATTGGGGGGGGAGCGCTTAACCCACTCCTCTTACACTGCTACCAACCTGAAGCACCTCCACAGAACTCCAATTTACCCATCGGTCACTTACACATTTCCCCAAATGGGACAAACAGCCGTTCCATAGGCATGACTTAGGAGCAACAGAAAAGCTCCCTCCGCCCTGTGCTTCAGTCCAGGTTGGAAGGTTAAAAAACCTGGACTTTCCCGCTTCAAAGAACCATCTTAAAACTTGCCCATGGTTTTGATAAGTCATTTCTGAATGTCACTGAGAAAGGAGTCTTCTCAAAGGACAATGCATGCCTCACTTTCTGCATTCGGCAGCACATGTACAATCAATGGCACACTCAAATACACCCCCCATCACCATTCTGGTACAAGCAGTCAAGTAGAAATACTCCTTTTAAGCATGGTAAGAGTTGGCCAGGGCCAGAGAACCTTATGAGGAGTTGTGGCCCCTTCTTTCATGCCCACCTTGGGGTCAGATAGCAATTTTTCCCAGGCCAGTTTGGCTAGGGATCCTGACGGTGTTTTGACATCTTCTGGGCATGGCGCAGGGGTCACTGCATGTGGAGAGGGGAGGTAGTTGTGAATTTCCTGCATTGTACAAGGGTTGGACTAGATGACCTAGAGGTCCCTTCCACCCTATGATTCTATGACTCTAAGAGATTTCTCTAGGAAAATGATGGAAAGCCATCCATTTGTTCAACAAGGCGAGGTAAACTTCCCCATGGTTTATCATATGGCTATCATGCCCTGAGCATCTTGGGGGAAGAAAGCCAACATGGCTGGTTCTTTTGCCTCCATTTTATCCTCACAACCACACCCCTAAAAGGTAATTTAGGCTAAAAGAAAGTGACTGGCTCAAATAAGCATTGTGGCAGAGCGGGGATTTGAACCTGGGCCTTCTCCATCACAAACCACTGCAGTACACTGGCTCTCATGCCTTTTTATTTCAGAGATTGGATGAGGTCCCTCCATCAGCAAAGAGGTCTCTACAAATTATAATAGCCTAGCTAACAGTGGCTGCCACCACCCTTCAGTGATATGGACAGCAACGTGAAAGGCTGATCCTACAGATGTTTCACTTTAGACATGGAGTATTTCTGAAAATTTTGGAGCCATGGGGGAAAGAATGGAGAGGTTCGTTTTGTTTACTGGGGAAGGAGGGAAACATGGAAGGACTGGGGGAAATTGGAAGTATATATAATACACTTTCTTATCATTCCTAAACTTTAACTATATAATTATATAATTCATAACTTACTTAGCATATTAAACTGCACTAATGGATATACTTATGAAATTTAAAAGTATAAATATCTTGTGGTACAATCCTACACAGCATTACTTGGGGCTTAGGTGGGAACAATGTGGAATTGGACTGTGCTGTTTTCTACAATCAAAATCCCAAATATGCCCAGTATCACAGGCAGGAGAGGACAGAGTGTGTTATTTGGACATAAAGGGTCTCGAGCTGTCATCCTAGAACTAACAGCCTATTTTATATTGAGTGAAACTTTGTAACACTGAAAACATTTAACTGTATTATTGTCATACAAATTATAGCTTGAGTGGATAAAATTAATCACATTTAAATACCAAATATATGCTCAAAAGTATTATTATATTATTATTTAATGACTTACATAAACGTCTGCCAGTTATATATTCTATGTAAGACCTTATCTTTAAAAGCATTTCACTCATTCCAAAAGAGAAGACAATTCACAAGAATTTTTTTCGGTGCTCCCCAATTTCTTTTCCAATGGAAAAGTTGATAAAAGTCCTAGGGGGGGAAGCCTCCCTTCCCCAAATTTCCCCTTTTCCGCTCTGGCCTTCACATCTGTCTTCTATGTCTGCATTACAGCATCCATGGAACTTTACACAAGGGGCTCTTTACACTGAGCCATTTGGATCCCAGGTTTATTGGAAGGCAAACATTTCCAATTACTAATCTGGCAACAAACTTTAACTATCCCAACCATTCCCACAGCTCAATCAGCCTTGAAAACAACCAATTTATTTTGAATTTCAGATGGGAGGAGAGAGGGATAGGCAGGGTGACAGAAAAAAAGAGAATACCTTTCAGGAAGTGCTTGAATAAGCAGAACAATTAAGAGAGCTGAACAGAAGGGCTACTCTTCTCTTCTGCCAATTAAATGGCAAACAAGAGCCAGAAGCTAAGCTTTGCCATCTTAGAACAAGAACTTGCAAGCAACAAGAGAATGAAAGGAAAAGAATCAAGAGGGGGTGACCAGAAGAAGGACAAGGGAAAAACAGCACTGAACTGGAACCCACCCAACACCCACTGAACTCTCCTCAAAGAGCCCCAAAGCCACGGGTGCTACTGATGGGGCAGGCCCTCGACAGGCTGCCCTCTACTTGCTGAACATCTAGGCAGAGAAAAGGCCCACGTGGCCAGTGCTGATGGACCGCCAGTGCTGAGCACAGAGCTAACCAAGTGCCCCAAATCCACGTGCTCTTCATTGAGTGGCTTTGCCAACAATGGACACAAGGACCCAATGCAAGCTAGATCTGAGCAAAACAATGCCCAGGCTGAGCTTGTGAACTTACCTGCTTTTCCCTCCCACTTGCAGGCATTCAACCTGCCTGCAAGTGGGAGGGAGCCTGTCTCTATGGTGCCTGGCCTGTCTTCAGGGACAGGCTTTTGATTCGGAGAAGCCAGAAGGGCCATACAGAAGAGCAGAGCAGAGGCCAGTCTCAGGACCTTCATGACCCTCAGACCGGAACTTGGGACAGCTGAGTCCAGGCAGGCATTTGGCCTTCCAAAATCACAGCTTGAAGAATTAGACTGTGAACTAGAAAGCTAAAAAAGAAAACTTTTGGAAGCTGGACTGTATGTATATGTGGAACCTTATCAAGATGAAATGGCTCTGTTTGGAGTTAACATACTGCAGGAGCTAAACATTCTCATGAGAAAATTAGGCCACTAGTTGCAGCCGTGTGTTGCCAGAGGTGATGATGTTCAACAGTTAATTAATGCACACATGCTGATGAAGTCCTCCATACACTTAACTTGCAAGTAAGGCCCAGTGACTACAGTGATGCTTACTTCCAAGTAAACATGCTTATATTATTTACTAGCTTGATGCCCATGCTTCGCTATGGTATTGAACTATTTTAAATCCAGTTACAATACTTATGGGTATGTAACATTTTTTGGTTTGGGGTGGGGGGGGGGGAGGTTGAGTGGGTTTTGTAGTATAATAGCATAGTACCTGAGCTTCAAAAAGGTGTTTGAATAAAGCGAAGCGCATTGACGCTGAAAACTGATGAAGTGAATTTTGAAATGTAACATTTATTGAAGAGATTTTTAAAAGGAAAAGATTGTAGTGCAATAAAAAAAGGAAAAATATGTACAACCGGGTTTTTTTTCTACTGAAGGCCCTCTTTGTGTACCACATTGGTGGTTTTCCCCTCAGGTGCTGGGATCACCAGGCTGCTGGGTGAGCTCACTCTGGAGAGGGCCACGTAGAACTGCCCATGTGAGAAGCGGTCCTCCCTCAAGCCAATTCCTGCCACCTTCAGTGTCTGCCCCTGAGACTTGATGATCGTCATAGCAAAGCAGACCTTGAGGGGGAACTGCAGTCTCTTGAACTCAAAGAGATTCTCTGATGGTATGAGTGGTATGTGTGGTATGAACACTGATCCCACCCCCCAAGCACTGCGGGTGAACAATGTGGCCTTGATGATGTTCCCGTGGAGGCTTTCACTCATAGTCTGGTGCCATTGCAGAGTTTGGATGGGCTGAGGTTCTGGGGCAGCATCACTGGAGCCCCCACTTTGAGCAGAAGCTTGTGGGAAGCAGGAGGGTTGAGCATGTTGAGGAACTCCACAGGGTAGTGGATTGCATCATCCATTTGCACCACTGAGTCCACAGATCTGTACTCCATTTCTGCCCCTTGGAGGGAGTGAAGTTGTGTTTCATTAATGATGGCAGCCTTGTCTTTCTTGGGGGTCAGAGTGGCCCACTTGCACAGCCCGTCCACGGACTTCTCTGTGATAGTGACGATACCAGGGTATATCGTGGCTGTAAGGTCTGCTGGGGTTGTCACTACTGTGCCCAGGCCTGCAGGGATGGGCACCTTTCCCTTGCTGGTACTTGGCCACTGCTGCTCAGTGCACCGCAGGAGTATGATGTGCATATTTCTTTGCCACATCTCTAAGTTGCTACCTACTTTTAGCTTCGGTATATCTTACACAATGTCTGCCAGGGGGCTTCTTGGGGGCAGTTAGAGGTGATGGCTGCAAGAGGTGTGAGGTGGAGTTGGACTGAGGGGTGGTGGTGTGGTGGGCACTTTGACAAGTTCATGTGAGAGTTTCGCATTGAAATGGCCCTGAGAAAGGCCATGCACCCTCTCTCCATGAACATTTAAAAACTCAGTTGCCATACTGACTTTTATATAAAATCCCTTTTCAGGAGTCTTGTACTGTCTTTCTTCAACTGTCTGCAATTTCCTTTGCCTAAGTTTTACCTAAGACACAGGGTTCCACAGCTGACCCATCAGCCGGCCAGCCACACAGGAAAGCCAGGCCCCACAGGGAGATTGGCAACCCTAGACTGGGAGGTGTGTTTTTACCTCAAGACACTTGGAATGACTGGGAGTCATTGAATGTGTCCTGAGGGTCTGCATGTGTCCTGCATAGTGTTTAGAATGTTGGGACGATGACCAATCAAGGCCGCATATGCAAATGATCTCAGGGAAGAGTGGCAGTTGGTGGGAGGGGGGAGGAGCAGCCTCCCAGTCATACAGGGAAGCTGTATCCCTATGGGAAAACACATTTTACCCTTTTTTACCCCCTTAGGAGGCAAATTTCTGAAAATCCCCTCTTAGTAAGCCTCTATATCACAAAAGGAACGTCCTGCCCAAATTTCATGTTTCTGGGTCCAGGGGTTTGGGCTGGGCATTGATGAGTCAGTCAGGACACTTGTCTTTATATATATAGACTAGCTTGATACCCGTGCTTCGCTACTGTATTTAACCACTTTATATCCAGTTATAATGGGTATGTACAGGGATCATTTCCTATAAAAAGAACTACAGGAACTCATTAGCATAACTCATTAGCATATGCCACACCCCCTGACATCACCGGAAGTGTGTCAGAAGGCACCATCCACCCCTCAGGCCCCTTTCTGCAAAAGTCTCCAGGTATTTCCTTAAAGCAGAATGAACTCAAAGCAGCTTACCCTCCTCTGGAGAGCCAGCCCTGCTTGCACCCTCACTCACTCACTCTCTCAAGTCACAAATGAAAATAAAGCAGCATGAATTCCAAGCAGCTTGCGTTCCTTTGGAGCCCAGCACCACTCGGCATTCTCTCTCTCCCCCCCCCCCCATTACAAATGAAAGTAAAAGAGCAGGGCAGAATGAAGCCAAGCAGCTTGCGTTCCTTTGGAGTCCAGCACCACTCGGCATTCTCTCTCCCCCCCCCCCCCAGTCACAAATGAAAGTAAAAGAGCAGGGCAGAAGGAATCCAAGCAGCTTAGTGTTCCTTTGGAGCACAGCACCACTCGGCCTACACTCGGAGGAAATCACGTGGGCAGGGCCAAAACCCACATGACCTCTTTTTAGACCTACCGGAACAACGTTCCTGTGTGTTCCGGCTCCAAATGAGCCCTGGGTATGTAACATTTTGGAGTTTTGTTTGTTTTTTAGTTGGTTTTGTAGTATAATAGCATAGTGCCCAATCTTCACAAAAGTGTTCGAATAAAGCGAAGCATGTTGAGGGGATGAGGTGTGGAATGTTGTTAGCCCCAATCAGTCTGCTTATGCAAATTACCTTGAAAGGCTGGCCCAAACAGGGAAGAGTGGCCGAGCTGGCAGTGGGCGGGGGTGCAAGCTGGCAGCAGCCTGCCAGCCACACAGGGAAGCTGTATCCCTTTGGGCAAACACATTTGACCCCTCCCTTCTTAGCAGGTGTTTACATCATGAAAGGAATGTTCTCCCCAAATTTATTTATTTATTTATTACATTTCTAGACCGCCCTCCCCGTCAGATGGGCTCAGGGCGGTGTAACAACATAAAATTTATAACTTAACAGTTTAAAACAATAAAAACATTATAAATAAACATTTAAAAACATTATTCCATGTGCAATAAAATTTCTCAAATGGCGGGTATAAATATAAAAATTCAGCATTTTAGGCATTTAATGTTTGTAGGCCCGTCAGGACGCTTGTCTTTATATATATAGATTTAATTTTAGTCCACCTTTCTCACTGAGACCCAAGGCAGATTACACAGTGCAGGTGAAATACAATATAATCAACAGCTAGGACATTTACTAGCCAAATACAAAATACAGCAAGCAGATCCAACAGGGAATGGTAGCAGAAATTTTGAAACAAGCATGAAGCCAAGCACAGAGATGAATTTTTTCTGAAATAGTGTAACTAATTAACATGGCCCGTGTGAATCAGACCACAGACCCACCCAGCTTCAGATTCTCTATTCTGACTGGCTGTGGATCTTCAGGATCCTCCAGGGGCTTTCCCGGCTTCTACCACCTGGAGACGCCAGGGACTGAACATGGCACCTCCTGCCTGCCAAGGAGAGGCCTGGCCACTGAGCTACAGTGCTTCACTTTCTCCTACATAAATGGAGGGCTGCCCTTTACTTCCATGCAAATAAGCGAAACAGTATAGTTGGATTCACTGCTGCAGAAAAAGTACAGCCTGCCTCTTGCAGGAAGCCTGCCTCAACGCCCCTGACAGACAGCCCCCTGGAGACACACAGAGCAGCCCTCCCAGTCCCCTCCGTCCATCACAGAGACGGGCATTTTGTTAGCAGAAAGTTAACTAGAGGGAGGGGCCACAGCACAGAGACAGGTTTGGGTCTGAGGCCAACGAGAGCGGCTCCCGGCCGTCTGAATTGACCGCTCTGGTTCAATGCACAATCCAGCTGTTTTTATATGCAGTGTTTGTCACCAGCAGAGGACACTATCCAGAAAAATGCTGATCTACCTCAGCTGATGACATGCTCTTCTTGTGCAGAGATTGCTCCGGGCCTGGCACAGGATGATATCCAGGTTGTCAGGGTGATTTCACACCTAGCCACCGAGCAACATATTCCTAGACAGTTCCACTTGCAAAAGAACCAGTCCTCCACGTTTACCTCGAAAACCTCATTAACAAGTCTGGAGTGGAAGTTGCACATTATGGATGAGCTGATTAATCAACACCAGAAGCTGCTAAACCAAACAAAGGCATTTCGAGGTGGCTGCGGATCCTCCCTTTAGGCAGGAGAGACAATTCAGAGGAAAGACAACGAGGACGGCACAGATGGCTTTGCATCCCAGTCTTTGCAGAATATAAACAATGCAGTGAAAACAAAATAGATGTGCTGAAGTCCTCGTTCCACAAGCAATAATCTTGTCCAAGTATTTTATTAAAACATGGCACTTTTTTAAAAGCAAAGATTTCATCTGAGCCTCGTACTCTTTATGAGTATGAAGAAGAAGCTTCTTAAAATGATCACTCAGTTCTTCTTCCAATAAAAGTCCAAGAGCCTCTGAGAAACAAGACCACAGAAAGGTGACCCTCGAGGTGAGGGGCTATGGCTCAACAGATACAGAAGACCCTGGGTTCAACCCCACATCTCCAGTTAGAAAGGATCTCAGATCGCCAACCACAAGAAACCAGAGCCCAAGACTGACAGAGCCACTGCCTGATAGAACAGACACCAGTGGGCAAGAGGAGCAAAGGTCTGCCGCAATCTGAAGCAGAGACACCAAAAGTCAAGCCCAAAGGGAGAGACAGAGCAAGTAACGGTTATCTACCCAACCTCCGTCCCCTTCCCACACCTTGGGATGGTGTCACCTCTAGTGTATTTAGCTGAGAAGCATCCAGCATGGAAGAGAGTCCCGAATGCAGCCTGACCTAGAGAGAAACATCCTAAAGGCCTTTCTGAAGCAGGCAGAAAAGGAGCTGAAGGGATGCCCTGCTGGACTAGTTGCCCTGGAGGTCCAACGAACAGGAGACAGAGGCCGAGATCACCCCCGATGCTGCCTCCAGCATCCAGAGCTCTGCTGCCTCTGGATGCAGAGACTCCTTTTAGGCATCCTGGCACTGGCAGTTTTGGCCCTTCCCACAGAGTCCGGAAGCTCTGCTGGATCGACCCGCTGTCCATCAACGGCTGAAGCTGCGGGCGGAGGAGGCAACAGCTTTTCACAACGATGCAAGACTGAATTATTCTGGAGGGCTTTCTACTGAGATCACAGGGCTGCGTCCTAAGAAATAGCTCAGAGATGCCTGGGTAAGGGACAGGGAAAACAGACTGGGTACCATCTGCTGATGTAGAGACGCTCCTACTGGTTAGTTCGGGGTTGCTAAAGATGTCATTTTAATTACTTACGTTTTAATTTAGAAAGTTTTTGTCTATGTTTGGCTTTCTGCTAGTTTTTCAAACGTGCAGCTACCATTCCCTATTGTCTGTTTTCACTGAATGTCCTAACCATTGATCATATTGTATTTTTGCTCCTAGCTCTTGATTATATTCACTGGCAGTATGTAATCTGCCCCGGATCTCCATGAGAAAGGCGGACTACAAATCAACCTTGGGATGGTGTCACCTCTAGTGTATTTAGCTGAGAAGCATACAGCGTGAAAGAGACAACAACAACAACAACTTGAGACCATGCAGCAGATACCACATGTCACTGCTGCCAACCAGAGAGTTGCCCCTTTTCCTTTGCATCGTCTTCAGCTGAGGAACAGGGACCCTCCGTCCTGCTCAGGGGTGATAAGGGCTCTGTTCACAGCTGCCACCGCTGCCGCCGCTGCTAGAGCACCCGGAGCTGTCCAGGAGCTGCACCCTTTGCTATGGAGTCTAGTAAGAGCAATGCCAGGCCTTGGATCTTCTGCACTGATCCGGGTCTTCAGAGGCTTCGCATCTGCTGTGCTTTCCTGACTGATCATTCAGGGTCCTACCACACCTCACCTGATGGAGGGAACAGGTTCCCTAAACCAACACAAACACTCAGATTTTGGATGCTCTCTCTTCTACTTGTACCAACCAAGAAGATCAGAAAAACAAAACAAGATCACAGTGTAAAAAAACAAAAGACAAACAACGCTGTGATTTGTGGCTACTATATCATAAAATTACATATGTACCTCACATGTTACATAACCAAAGAGATCAGACAAAAGAGACAAACCCACAAGTGCTCTTGCTCATAGGCACACATTTTTAAAAACATGGCGTTAGCTGCTTTTCTGCTCCAAAAAGTAGCACACAAAGCCGTATCTGCAAAGAGTCACAGGAACAGACGGCTACCCCGCAGAGCCAATTCTAGAGCAACTCAGCTCAAGATTTGTTAAAAGCAAACCAGAGAAAGTACTTCTGCTCCACCCCTGGTCAACAAGCACCCAAGCTCTGTGCCAGGACGACGATATCTCTGCTCCACATCTTGCGTTCCTACCAGCTTTTGCTGTCGAAGAACATACGGCAGCAGCCGGCTGTGATCCAAATAGGCCACCTCGCGCTTTGTACTTTTACTTACTAACATCCAGATGAGCCTTTGGATTAGCATTTCTGACCTCACGTTTTCACGAGGAAACAGCCTGTCCAAACAACAGCATTCCCAGTACAGATCAGAAGGTATAATCAGCCAGTCAAAGAGCTGAGTCCAAAGCAGGGATTTATCAGAATGGAGGGTGGGATGGCTACTGTACAGTGAAAGTTCACAGTACTTCCTGGAGCCCTGACTTAGAATCAGGATCAACCACACCGGGCCCCGCCAGCAAAAACAGTCACGCCTCCCTGGCACTGGTGAAAGTGGGAGCTGCTTGCAGGCATGCGATCACTTCAATGCGCCTTCCTACCTCTATTCAGAAGGTTTATCATGAAGCAGGTCAGGTTGAGAGAGCAGGACTGGCCCAAGATCACCCAGCAAGCTTCCACGGCTAAGCCCTGTGGCTTCATTAGGCATGGAGAAGGAAGGTGGAAGAGAGCGGCCGAGCAGCGGCTGGCTCCTCCTACATGCAGGTTCTTTGGGTGTGTGAGTGACCCTGACTCCTGCAGAACAGAAGCTCCAATTAGTGATCCTAAATAACAACAATAATCTTCTAGACAGATTAGTGCCCCACCCAGAGTGGTGAACAAGTTAGTGTTATTATCATCCCCAGAATGCAGCTGGAGAGCCGGGGCGGAGAGGAGTGGTTTCCCCAAGGCCACCTGCTGAGCTCAAGGCAATGGAGGGATTCGAACCAGTAGAGTGCTGATTTGCAGCCAAACCACAGAACCACAGTGCTACCATGTGGCAATGAAAAGGTAGCAAGGGAGTTCCTAACACAGTGGAGGATTTGACATTATTGGCCACACAGACCATAGTGTAGTGGCTAGAGTGTAAGACCTGGATCCGGAGACACAGGCTCCAGCGTCCCCCCCCCCTGCCACGGAAGTGTGCTGGGCGATCCTGGGCCAGTCAGTCTCCCTCAGCCCAACAAGGTTTTTATTGTTTAATATAATTTTTATTTTATTGAAACAAAAAGGGGATACAGAAAGGGAGAGGGAGAAAGGGGACAAGCAAAAGAGATATGTAGTTGTGTGTTACAAGGATTATTAAGATACAGGATACAAAAATCATAACCTTTATAAATATTAAGATAGTGATCAGAGTAATAATTAAATCTGTTTAGTATATATTTTTCCAATTAAATAACCCATAAAGAATTCATACCTATTTCTACTCATTGTATTAATAATAATAAAAGAGACAAAGAGAAAGAAAAAAAAGACAACCATTCATGGTAAGAGTGCTTATTACTTAATATAGCGAGTTGTCTAGCCCAACAGGGTTTTTGTGAGGAGAAAATGGGGACGGAAATATCTGCGGTCCTGAGTTCCTTGGAGGAAAGGTGGGACAAAACCTACAAGGCGGGGAGATCAAATAATTGGGGGTCAACTGAAGGTATGCAACTGGCCTATTGTGAGGCATCCCAAACTTACGGGAGGCCCAGAGCCCAATTCCTCCAAACCCTTGAGTAGAGACCATTCTAGCGGGTTCCCTCATTAGGGCTGAGCTGCCTTCCTTGATGAGGAGCGGAAAGAATATCCGTTTCCTAGCAGCAAGCAGCGGACTTCCGCCAGTGGCATTTTTCAGCTTCCGAAAATGCATCCGTCAAGCCTCTTTGGCATCTCCGCTCTGTCAGCTGCACTGACCTCCCCAAGCTGTTTCATTCTGGGAGAAGAATCTGTTTGCTCAGTCCAGCTCAAGGCACTTGCTAAACGGCGGGGTGGGGGGGGGTGGGGGTGGAGGGGTCCGAACACATGCCTTTTTGAGACACGCTTTCCTCTGCGGAATACAGCCGATCGACAGCACTGAACGATGCCTTCTCATTACGAGCATCATTCTTCTTCCACCAAGCGATACCTCTGGCATGTCTGGATCAAACATTACAGCTAAAAAACCTTCCCAAAGTATGTTCAGAATCTCATTCCAGTCCTGCACTTGGCTGGGGCGGGGGGGGGGGTGCCCTACTGGTGTGCAGATGCTTCACACACTTGGGCAGACCTTGGCCGCATGAAAAGCTGTCAGGAGATACCCAGATTCGAAGCCGGAGCCTTCTGCTCTATGTGCTGCCGCCTTCTTGTGGTAAAGGCAGAAGAGGGACTCTGGCTTGCCTTGGTCACAGGATAGTCCTCTCCCCCAGGCATTCCACTGCTTCATCCAGAATTGGCCTGGCTATAAATACTTGTGAATGTCAACTTCATTCATTCATAAAGCTACAGATCTGACTTTCCATAACCAAAGAGGTATGTGGGCAAGAAAAGCTAACCTTTATCAGAACGGTGAAGTGGTCAGACTTGGATCTGGCACAACGCAGGTGCAAAGGCCCACTGTGCCACATTAGCTCACCCTGGACCACTCACTCATCTCTCTCAATTTAGCCTACCTCACAGAGTTGCTGTAAGGATAAAAATGGAGGGGAGAACCGTGTTGTAAGTTGCATTGGGTTGCCATTGGGCAGGACAGCAGGGCACCAGTATTTCAATATCACCCTCAGCTGGCCTGGAAAAGCAGGAGATTCAAAACCACCCCCTGGGGATTCCATCCACTCCTTGCTCGACACTGGCTGAAAGACCTCCTCCAGAAATCCAGCACCCGTCCTCTGGGCTCTGAACACCCAGCTTGCAAACACCTAAGCCCACGTGCCCCGTAAGGTGGGGACTGCTGGCAGCCGGGCTTCAGGGGCATCCAGTCCCACCCAAGGAACTGCTGGCTGGATCACATTGCCCAGCACCAGCACCCTGGCAGGAACAGAAGCCTCCTCAGCCGGAGGAGCTGCTCTGCTCTTCAGTCTGAGCAAGGCTTTCTGGGGTGGGGGGGAGCCTGCCGGAGGGAACTTCTGCTGGCCCCCCTCCTGCACAGACCTCTCTGCTTCAGGAATCTGACCTGTGGTGAGGCCACGCCACTTATCTTGGCCGACAGCTCCCTCCCTCCTGAACTCAGTACCCTGGCCCTATTGACCCAGGAGGTGCCAAATCCCCATCAAGCCTGACAATGAGGGAAAGTCGCTCTGCACATGCTCAGAGATACTCTTTATTATTGTTGTTTCATATGTTCCAGGACCCCAGCCCTGCCGCAGAACAGAAATTCAAGGGCAGGGTGCTTACAAGGCCTGAAGCTGCCTGTCCTACTTCAATGGTTCCCCCACCTGCTATGGCTCCCATATTTCAGGCCTCCTTTCCTTGCCGATAAAAAGAAAGAATCTTGCAAGGTACATTAAAGCAGATTGACTGAGGCAGAAAACTTCCATGGGCTTCTGTGTCCTTGCCTGGTAGGTGGAAATTTTACACAGGGCACATGGGAGGGGGAGAGAAGTGCGATCGACAGGCAACAAGGTCCCAGAGGTACACGCCCTGTCACTTTGATGCAAAGTTCAAATGCCTGCAGGATAAGCAAATTCTAATGTGTCTTTCCTTCTGGTCCCAGCCATCAAATCCCCCATTCTGCCAAATCCCAAATATTGCCATAAATAGTAAGTTATTAGACAAGCTGCTGCATATCTGCATTGTGAAAGATTACAACAATCAACACGTCGTACAACATTTCAGGAATGACAGTAGATTCGTTGTACAAAAGGGAGCTGATCTCGCAGCTTCCTCCCGCTTCCTTCTCCATTTGTAACAGGCACCTGAACAGACGCTACTTTTGTGTTACGAGAATATCTAACCTCTTGGAAGAACAGGCATCAGGCGCTCTTCAGCACCCAACAGACTTTGGGTGGGTGGAAGAACCTGGTGCCCATTTTCCTCCAGTAGGATGCCTGGTTTCTAGCTGCATTCATCCTGCAGAGTTCACAAGAAGCTTTCTTTTGTGAAAATTTGAAGGAGGAATATATTCTTTGTTACTTGAACTACATAACCTAATTAACGAGAGCCAGTGAGGTGTAGCAGTTAGAGTGTCAAACTAGGATCTGGGAGACCCAGATTCGAATCCCCACTCTGCCATGGAAGCTTGGTAGGAGACCGTGGGCTTGTCACACACTTTCAGCATCACCTACATTATACAGTTGCTGTGAGCATAAAATGGAGGCGAGAATGACATATGCCACTATCCAGAGGAGTTCGCCATATTAGTCTGTAGTTGCAAAATAGTGAAGAGTCCAATACCACCTTTAAGACTAACCAACTTTATTGTAGCATAAGCTTTCGAGAACCACAGCTCTCTTCGTCAGAAGCATGGAGGGTATGACGAAACCTCTGGCCAGTTTCTCCATCTGATGAAAAGAGCTGTGGTCGAAGCACAGTAGCAAGAAGTCACATGTGACGTGGAGAGCGGCTGCAAATCCTGTCTCCGAAAGCCCATCGAAACTCTCTCAAGTTAACAAAACCACTCTGTGTCAAGAAGAGATGGACTTTGCAAGCTTTATATCAATGTAGCAGATATTAGCCCAATTTGCGGTCTCTCTTCTGCTCCTGTGAGTTATAAGGAAAAACACAGGCAGGCGACTCAATTTGAAACTTATCTTTGCTTCCAAATGAATGAAGCATTCTACATCCAGTAACCAAAGACTGCACTTGTGCAAGGCAGCCGTGGGATACTTTCCCGAGAAAAATTGTTCAGCATGTCTAAGCAACAAGCTATTCTGATATCTCACCCTTTTTCAGACAGAAACTAAAAGCTTGCCATCTGATACTGTGAGCAATGCATTATCCATATTTCAAAACAGATCCAATCCTATGATGTAAAAAGGTGCTCTGTCATCTTCAGAGGCAAACATGCAAATTCTGGCCTCAAAATTCCAAATCTGGCAAGTTACAAGTCCAAAATTCTCCTACCAAAACACAGAGTTTGAATCCAGGAACTGATGGAAAGAAGTCCAACGGGCATCTTTTTCGCTTACTGCAACTCTGTTGGGAAAGACGATGAATGCCGAATAAGATGCACCGAGGTCTTCCTCTCCTCCTCCTGAATATTCAGAGGCGGCCACTGGATCCCTGTTGCTACCTGATCTGCCTGTTCAGAAGCAGCTGCTCTACTGACTGATACAAGAATCTTCACCGAGAATTCTACTGTGCAGTTTGACAGAACGCAAGCCTGAAAACCTGCCCATTTCTTTAGACGGTTCTGGGGCTGGTTCTCCAGCCAAGCCACCCAAACAACAGCTTAGGGGGCAGACTCAAAAAAGCACCACTGCACTGTGGAGGCTCACTCTCCGCGATCAATGGGACGGGAGGTGACTGGTAGCATTTCCTGGGCCCACAACACAGCCAGAGGACGCTCATGCCTGGACCTATGCCTTGCGCGGGATGACAAAATACTTCCCACAGGCCCTGGACAGCTCCTTCCCTGGTCTTCCACTGGTCCCTCCGTTAGCTTCACCTCTCGACTGCCGCAGCAAGCAAGACCCCAGTTTTATTCTGCAGCAGGAACAGGCAAGAGCAAAGAGCAAGGCAGAGGGCCCAGGAACGGCTTCTTGGCATCTCTGAAGAGGCTGCCAGGTCTCCACGCTTAGATCTGACAGTTCCAGCAACGGCAGAATTCAGGCACTCTACCGGCTGCAAGAGCATATGGGGGACTTCAGCAAACTGGCCACCCAGCAGAGACTTTTGCTAATGACTTTTGGCTTGAAACAAAAGAAAAGTCCAGGACTGACTGACACGTGGTCACAAGTGGAATCAGCACCTCTTTGCAGCAATCTGCATAAACAACCACTGTGATTTTCCCCACTACCTTTTCTGAGACACCTCCATGTGCTCCTTATTTGTTTTTAAAACCCTGCTTTTCTTCTCCAACTAGGACTTAAATTGTTCTCCCCTTCTCCATTTTAGCCTCAAAACAACCACCCTGTGAGGTAGGCTAGGCTGAGCCAGAGCAACTGGCTCAGCGTCACCCAGTGAGCTTTCATGGCAAAGAAGGGATATGAACCTGGACCACACAGATGCTTGTTCAACGCTCCACACTAGCTCACCTTGCTGTATCACAGACCCACTGGCAGCCCCCACCCCAACTCCTACGGCCAACTAGATAGGGCCTGCTTCATGTCTGGTTCAAACTTACATGTTCAAGGCCAGCTGCTCATCAAATTATCCATAGCCTAGAACCCAAGAACAACCCAATTTTACGTGCCGCCAGGTGAAAAAGGGAAACCTGAAAATTGCCGCAACTTGTATAAGTGACGACCTGCATTCCGAGAGAAGCAAGAATTCTCTCTCCTTGAACTCCATGCTCAAAAAATTTATGTTGCTCAAGCCTGACTATTCTCCTACAGCAAATACACAGAGGGATTATGACTGAGCCCCAGGAGCAGTCTTCAGTGCCAACTTGCAATAACTTGCTGATGTATTAAATAAGAACTGAAAAAATGCTCCTAAACAGCATCCGAGTTAATTTCGCAGAGAATCCCCAACACATGATGGACAAGTAGAACAGCTTCCAGATCAGAAGGTATAATTTCCAGACAGATTTGACCTCTAACATCTCCCTTGCCATAAAGTAAGCACTTCAAAGACTCCATGCACATAGAAAACTAGTATATCATGGATAAGAACTATGATGCAACTCATTTCCTTGGCAGGTTAGTTTTCTCCAGGCAAGGATTTCAACACGAGAGATCATTCAAAGCTAGTTTCCTGGCTGCACTTGGAAGTGCTCTAAATGCAGACGGATTGCACACAACATTGGTGCTTTATTTTTAAATACAGGCTGGCTTGGTACCTTCAGATAAACGACAATGACCTTGTGGCCAGATAGAACTCTTAATTGAAAAGAGTCCAGTAGCATCTTTAAGACTAACCAATTTTATTGTAGCATAAGCTTTCGAGAATCAAGTTCTCTTCGTCAGATGTATCTCGAAAGCTTATGCTACAATAAAATTGGTTAGTCTTAAAGGTGCTACTGGACTCTTTTTGATTTTGCTACTACAGACTAACACGGCTAACTCCTCTGGAACTCTTAATTGCTTGAACATCTCCCCCGTTTTTCTCACACACAAAATCACTGCACAAGTTTACTTGTAATACACACTATGTGATACCCCATCTTTAGCTGAGACGCAGTGTGACTCCTAATACAGAAAAGAGTCCAGTAGCACCTTTAAGACTAACCAACTTTATTGTAGCATAAGCTTTCGAGAACAACAGCTCTCTTTGTCAGATGCAGAGCTGTGGTTCTCGAAAGCTTATGCTACAATAAAGTTGGTTAGTCTTAATGGTGCTACTGGACTCTTCACTATTTTGCTACTACAGACTAACATGGCTTACTCTTCTGGTCCTAATACTGTGTCTCTCAAACTTTTACAAGCTGCCACCATTTCTTTGGAATTAATTGGAGAACTGTTTTACTCTACTATTTGTAGAGTACAAATAGTGGCCTGCTTCCTCAGAAGATCTCCTCTGGGCTTCTGCTTAGGGTCCCTCCACTCAGGAGCCAGCCCTGGTTCCCAAAGCATGGTGGCCTCCCAGGCTTTCCACCCAGACTACCCAGTCGTCCCCTTGGACCTAGCCGTGCTATAGAACTCCCTCGGTTTGGGGGCTCTGCCTGGCCAGTCATTCACTTAGCCTCATCTTGCCTTCTCTTCTCCTGCTTGTCAGATTTCTTGGTCCTGGGGCATCCACACCAGCTCCACGCCACCGTTCCGACAGCCCAGCAACACAAGCTTGTTTTAGTCTTTCATTGCCAATGGAAGCACTAAACACAGGCTGAAATTTCTCCCCACTGCAACCAATGGGATCTGAATGCGTATCACTTTAGCTTGATCATACTCATTTTAAAAAAAATAATCCTATTAAAACAATACAAAGGCAGTGAAACACACCCCCAGGTCAGAAACATTCCCCCAATAAGAAAAAAACGGGCTTCAGAGGCAATCGTTTCATTTCTCCGTGCATCCTGGTTATTCAGATGCCATGAGGAGAATACACGCTGGAATGGGCAAGGGATTAAATTAGATTCCTACATGAAAGTGGTGATGAGCTACCAGGCGCCGCTGGGACATTCCAGATGATTGCATCTGGGAAGGTGCCAAGTGGGAAGGCACATTAATGTCCAGCAATATAGGATCCAGTGTGCTCGGAGAGGAAGTGATTACTCTGCAATAAATAATGCAATCAACTGTAAATAAGGCAAAGGGCTTTGATAGTCAGATATAAAATAATGGCCAGTATGGAGAGAGGCAACAGAGAGGGGAGAGAAAGGCTTCTGTTCTCTCTCTGCCGGAGAATGCCAGACCCACCCCCCAGTGGAACTGATTGGTCAAAGAGACGAAAGCCCTTCATGACTCAATCCATAATTACCTTACGGAATTTGCTGCCATGAGATGTAATAATATTCACTGGGCTAGATGGCTTTAAAAAAGGATTAGGCAAATTCAAGGAGGCAGAGGAGCCTATCAGTGGCTGTTAGGCAAATGAAACCTCCATGTTCTGAGACAGTATACCTCTGAATCCCAGACACTGAGGGTTACACAACAAGAAGGCCTTCTGGAAGGTACCTGGCTGGCCACTCTTGGAAGCTGCACTTGCAGCCTGAATACTGGAGAGTGCCAGAGGAGGAACAGAGATGTGGCTCAGCAACAACCAACATATAGGAAGTGGTGGGTTTTATGCAATAGCTTCTAAGCAGGAGTGGTTTATCTAAGCAGGGAGAACTTGGAATTTTATCTGCAGAACCTTTAAACAGCCTTCTTGAGTGTGGGAAAAGGTGAGGTACAAAATTTTCAGGAAATAAAATTAAAGGTTCACAGACACTCTTAACTCAGCCTGGTGCTTATTTTTGGATGGATTTGTAGGACGGCAGGAGGGTTGTCGGACCAGAAGCCAGCCGTGCTGGCAAAAATGAAGGCTTATGACGCTGCCTCAAACCCCAAAACTTCACGGAACATCACTGAGGAGGTCCAGAGTAAATATGCCCAATCTCAGAGGCATGACTGAAGGTTTTCAAAGGGACAGAAGTTCATAGGCTACAAAGCGAAGTACAAATTCCCCTCCCACCGAGGCACCACATTCTCAAAACAGCTGTGCCACTTCAAACTACAAGTGGCAGCTCGCAGGACTCAACATACCAAAAAACCCCTCTGTAAAGAAAACAAAATGACAGGGAGAAAAGTTCAAGCTCAGCCTTCTTCCTGAGATACTGGTTTTCATGGTGCAAGGACTTATACATGGAATAATGTTCATACCCCACCCAGCAGTCTGAAAAGCTACAATCCAGGTGAACTTACTTTCTCTCTCGTTTGTGAGAACTAGGCCTGAGTACAACGGGGAGGGAACTGTGCCGCCCCTTTCATTAGGCAAGAGAATGGGCTGATAGCATCAGTGAGTCTCTACGGTGAGTGGCCTGCAGCTGAAGGAGAGAGAAGACAGATCTGCTTCTGCTCGGGGAGAAACGCCCCCCCCCCCCATAATCTATCCATCACATTTGTATCCCTCCCCCAACGGCACTCTGAGAAGCACCCGTGAGTTTTCCCTCCTCGTCTTATTTTCACCACTATTCTGCTTGACTCCGTGGTCCAAAGTTCCCCAACCACTGAGTGTCATGGCAAAGTTTGGGAATGAATTGGAACCCAGCCCCCCTCCCGCCCCCAATCTGACAGCCACTACGCCATGCCGGCTCCAGATTCAGCAACATAGTTGGGAGGGGAGGCAAAACGGCGTGAGGGCACTCTGCCCACATTCAGAGGGAGAGCGGAAGAATGTTAAAATAGTCCCCTAATAACACTTTCTTAACAGGTGTATTCCTTAACACACAATAACAAAAATAACAACAATTGTGTGTATATACTGCTCTTCTAGGCAGACTAGTGTCTCACTCAGAGCCGTGAACAAACTCAGTGTTGTTATTCTCCCCACAATGCAGCCGGAGCTGAGCGGAGTGGCGACCCAAGGCCACCTGCAGAGCTCATGGCCCTGGTGGCCTTCGAACCAGCAGAGTGCTGATTTGCAACTGACCACTTGACCAGTGGGCTACAGCAGTGCTCAGGCACTCCTGCCCTCGAGAGGTCAGGCCAGCCTCCTGCTGACTGAATGGCTGCTTGGAAGAACAGCGCTTCGTTTTTGGAACCTGCCACCTGGCCGAACTTTCCTGCTCCACGACAAGATCCTCCACGCCTTTCCAGGTGTAACTTCCAGTGCCCAAGCGACAAAAAGCTGGGTGGGGGGTTGTTCTAACAAGTCAAAGGCCAGGGGAGCAAAATGAGAGGATTTGCCTCAACGAAAGAAGCCGCACCCTCCAGTTCGCAGGATCTGAGCAAATCTGTGAATGAGAGGACGTTTGGGAGGCCTTCCTTCACAGGGCACCTCAGTCAGGCCGAACCTCATCTGTGGGGTTCACAGCCCACCCCGTGAACTTCCTCTCCAATCACCTCCCCGTGCCAGGCAAGGCGTCTCCCAACTGAGCCTGGAAGGCAGGAACCAGAGCAGCCGCGAGCACGACGCCCCCGAAGAGACGGCCGGGCTCCATGGCAATGGCCTCGCCAGCAGCGACTCGGTTTCTAAAACAAGAAGTGCGGGGGCTCCGCCAGGCTTGCCAGTCTGACCTGGAGACACGCGCACGCACGCACGCACACTCGCTCTCGCTCTCGCTCTCGCTCTCTCTCTCGGCTGCTTTAAAAAAGCACAAGCCCACGCTTAGGCAGCGGTTACAGAACGCACTCTGCACATGCCCGGAGGCCCGCTCCCGGCCCCCCGCCCGCGGAAACCAGCCTCTTCGCCGGCTCACCCGAGGCCCCGCTCCGAGGCCTCTGGCCCCCAGTGGTGAGAAAGTCGACCCCCCCCCCCCCGGGGCATCAGGCAGTCTCCGCAGCCCGTCCAGCTGGCCCCGTGCAGAGGGGGGCGCGGGCAGCAGCGCGAGGCTTTCCGGGGCCGACCGCCCCCCGCGGCCGCTCCATCCCCCGGCGCGCAGAGGCAAAGGCGCGCCCCGGCCCCCGGCCCGCTCCCGGCCGCGCCGCACCTGCGCGCCTCGCCCGGCCCCCGTTGGCGACGGCCATGCCCACACTCGAGCAGCCGCCGGGAACGTGCCGGGCTCCACGGCAGCAGCAGCGGCAGCAGCCGCCCACTCCTGCCTGCCCTCGCCTCACGCCAGCCGGCCAGCCCCGCCAGCCTCCCCCCTCGCCCCGCAGCTGGGCGGCCAAGGCTGCCGGTCCCTCGCCCCGGGCGTCGTGCGAAGCGCCCCCCGTGCCGCCTGCGCCCACCTCGCCAGAAGCCGCGCCGTCGGGCTCCGTCCTCCGCGCGGCCGCGGCTCAGCGGCGGGCAGGGCAGCCTCCCAGGGGCGGCGGCGGCGGCGGCGGCGGCGGCTGGGGCTCAGTCTCCGCCGGGCATGCTCCCGGAGGCGGCGGCGCGGCAGCCGCAGCTCGGCTCCAGCCCGCCCGGCGTGCGCGCGCGCGCCTGCGCGTGCGGGGAGCTTCGCCTAGCCGGGCTCCGCAGTGCGGTCGCTGCGCATGCGCCTCCAGGACAGTCCCCCCCCCCATCGCAGCCCTCCCGCTCTGGACGCTGAAGCTGGGAGGGGCGCCCGGGAGCGGAGCCGCAGCGAGGCGACCTTCGGCCCGGCAGCCGCCCCGCCGCCAGCGCCCCTGACGAGGGCCTTTCCGTTGGGCCGTCAGCGGCAGCTCTGAGTCTCTGAACTTGGAAGGGCGCGCCTGCTTCCATCCGCCAATGAGGTTTTATGTTTTTATTTTATTTTATTTATAGTCCGCTTTCCCTGCAAGCGCTCAGAGCGGATTCACGACATATAAATACATATAACGAAAACAATAAAACGTTGGGAGCTCTCATGTAATACTGCACTGAAACATCTAAGGCGGCTCACGTTTGGCTTAGATGCAAATACACGTATATCCACTTAACAAATGAATCGGTTCAAAGGCAATGCACTCAAAAAACTCTTCCACGATTTAGCAGCTCTAAACAAACAAAAACCCCTGAACGAAGCAGGCAGCGGCGTCTCGGGAAGGTGCCCTCTCCAGGATCCCAGATGCGCCCCTAGGAAAGCGGAGAGCGCTTCCCAAGCCCCGCGGCTGCGATCTTCAGCCAGGCCTTCCCGAGCCCGGTTGGAAAGCGTGTGCGGTGCCGCTGAGCTGTGGGGCCCCCGTTAAGGACCAGCGCATGACTCGGTGGCCCCCGAAAAGACACTCTCAGTAGATGCCAAAAACCAGGGAAGGGGAGGAAGACGTGGGGGAGGGGGTGCACAGGCTGCAAAACGGGCCCAAGCAAGCCGCACTCAATGCAGAAAATACACCATGCCTTGGGAAGTGTCTCTGGGTGCAAAATCCTCCTTGATGGGTCCACCTTGCAGCCAACTGGAGTGAGTCATAAACAGCATCCAAAATGTAAGGGAGAAACGGATTTCGCCTGCAGTAAGCAGCTAGCAGCCATCCATCCATCGACCCTTCCTCATTTTCACCTGATTCTTAAACACCTGTTCTGATGTCCATCAGGGCACTTTGAGATCTCCTGGTGGGGCGTTCTGTACACACACAGCAGCTGAAATTAGGTGGTGGTTACAAGGAACTGGCGCTTGTTTGGAATAGCATCCTCTCTCTACAGTTCTCTGCTAAGAAGAGCCCTTTAAATGGGCTTTCTAGGAAGCGGAGTATCCCTTTTCCCAATGAAGTTGGCCTTCCGTACACACATTCTTCTCCTCTTTCATAGTCTGCCTTGGCTGTCCTGCAATACATTTTGATTATTTTCCTTTAAAAAATTGTAATATCAATTTTATTTCTCTGCTTTTTTAAAAAAGGAAAGCTACCTTAAGAGACTATTTTTTTATATTTAAATAAGAATTTAAATTGAAAATTTTGTTTGCTGGGGGCAGGGGATAAGATGTTCTACTCCAATACCGCCTTAAAGCAACAGATGGTTGCTCAGAAAACCTCCTCCCTCCCTAGTTTCTGAGAATCACCTTCTATTCATAGGGTTACCACCTGCCTGGAGGAAAAAAATGTTCTGGCCATTCAAAAAAAGTATTAATGGGATGTTATTTATCTCTATGTCCTGAAAAACCTCAGCTGTCCATTTCTGTACGTGAAGCCTCTTTTTAAAGGTATGGGATTTTTTCCCCCGGGCCTGTTGGCAACCTTATCTACTACCACATTCTTCATCTGCATTTTCTCATACATAGGGAATAATTGTTCTGCTTGCTTTGCTTGCTTTAGTTCAACTCAGAATTATAAGGGCACCTCAGTACACCACTGAGGTTGATTTAATAATACTTTTCTCTGGCCTTTTGCCTATGGAGCATTGGGTAACGTCCTGTCTCACCATTTTATCCCTACAACAGGTTACAATAAGAGAGGGTGAATGGCCCAAAATCACCATTTTGTGGCTGTTCAGGAATTTGAATTCAGACCTCCCTGGCATAAGACTAAATTGTGTATTATGTAAGAGGTCTGCCTTTGGATTCTTTACTGAAATGAAGTTGGGGGAGATCTCAGGGGCATTATGTGGGAAGGGGGGCTTTAACCTTTCTCCCTGTGCCTCCCTGATCTAACAGTGCGATCTTACCTGCTAACATCTTCCCCACACATTGACACTAAGAGATCTCTGTCTTTCGGTGCTACACCTCTGAAGAGGCCAGTCACAGCTGCTGGCAAAACGTCAGGAACTACAATGCCAAGACCACAACCATACAGCCCGGAAAATCTACAACAACTAATATTCTCCATCTGTGAAAGCCTTCGACAGCTTATAGATATTGTTACATAGGCCATTTGTGTGTGTGTTATGTGCCGTCATGTCGACCTATGGTGACCCTATGAAGGAAAGACCTCCAAAACGTCCTCTTATTAACAGACTTGCTCAGAGCCTGCAAACTGGAGGACGTGGCTTCCTTTATTGAGTCCAGCCATCTCATTTTAGGTCTTCCACTTTTCCTAGCATAATTTTTTCCAGAGAATCTTGTCTTCTCATGATGTAACCAAAGTACAATAGCCTTAGTTTTGTCATTTAGCTTCTAGGGAGGATTCAGGGTTGATTTGATCTAGTACCTGCTTATTTGTCTTTTTGGCCATCTATGGTATCCGCAAAACTCTCCCCCAGGACCACATTTCAAATGAATCCATTTTCTTCCTGGCCATTTACCTTGACAGATATGGACACTGAAGAGTACTGAAGTATTACAGCTGTGAAATAAAGTGTAGTTATCAAAATCAAAGACCTACTGTGCAGTCCTAAGCAAAGTTTACACCTTTCTGTGTCAACAGACATAGAAGAGTGTAACTGTTAAGATTACATTGTTAGGTACATGCATGGAGTCGCTGCTTGCCCTGTGAGTGACAAATACAAGTGTTTGTCCTTTTTTCCCACCACAGTCTTGACAGTGCTGTCAAGATCAAGTTATTTAGATTGTAAAGCCACATTGGGGGAAGGAATACCTTGCCCTGGTACTGTGAATGTGAGCAAACCCACAGTGGCATTTCAGTTTATGGAGAGAAAAATGTCCAGCATGTCCATGGAACATGCTATGCCACTCTACTGTCAACAGCCTGGGGCTAGATTAGCAGAAAGTTATGGCCCTTTCAGTTACTTCCTCGGCAGAGCTAGCTGGTGTGGCATGGCCAGAAGGCAGCGTGTGAAAGAACAATGGAAGGAAGCTCCATTCGAGGAGAGAGAAGCGTTGGGAAATGCCACAGGCATCTGCATGGGTTGCAGGCAAGAGGCCCCCCATTGTGGTGGATGGGGGTGTGAGAGAGGGAAGGTTTTCCTCTGGTGTATCTGCTCGGCTTATCTCTGTGCCTTGCGTGCAGAGGCATTTTATTTGCTCCTGCGGGATCCAAGAGAGCGCTGGCTCAGCTACTTCCTGCCTAGCCTACGTCACAGGGTGGTAGTGAGCCCCTTTGGATCCCCCATCGGGGAGAAAAGGTGGAGCATAAACAAAGTAAAATAAATACATAAATGCAGCTAGGGAAGCCCACCCTTCTCTCAGCCCCTTTTCTTCTTGCCTCATCCTTCCTAGTCAACCCACACAGTGAGACATACTGTTAAGTACTAATAATAGAAAAGGGATGAAAGTATCAAGATTTGCTGTTCCATGAAATCCTGAACGTCCATTATCATGACAAGCTCCTGAGGCATGCACTTGCCCACCCAAGAAAAACATGCAGGCCCCAGCTTGGGCGGGGGGGGGGGCATCGCGTGGGAAACAGCATCTGCAAGGCTTATATATAACTCTGCAAATGTCACGATCGTAAGCAAGGCCCCACAACAGTCAATCAAGGTATTTTCCCAGCACTGCATAAATAGCTGCTCAGGGTCTGAGTTTGGTTATTTAAAAAAAAAAACGGGCAAAATTGTACTGTTATTTTAATGCTGCTGCTGCAGTAAGTCAACGTCAAGTTATTATTGAAGATACTGTTTTTTACTGGCATCCCCCTCTGATATGTTCATAGGTGCAGAAAGCACGCATGCGGAACTGGAGGTGTCCAAACAAGCCTGTTGGATGGTGCCACCTTGCTTGTGGAGGCTGAGCACTCATTTAGGGTTGCCAGCCTCCAGGAGAGGCCTGGAGAGCTCCTGGAACTGAAACTGATCTCCAGACTACAGGGATCAGTTCCCGTGGAGAAAATGGTTCTTTTGGAGGGCAACGCTGTAAGGCGTTGTGAACCGAGGCATTCTCTCCCCTCCCCTCCCCAGGATCCACCCTCAGATAGCCAGGAGTTTCCCAACTCGGAGCTGACCACTGTACTTGAAGCCACGGTTCATGCATGGGGAAGATGCTAGTATGATTGACAAATTAAAATACACAGGTGGGAGAATTTTTCAGCCTGTCCCAGTGTGGTCCAGCCAGCTGAAGACCAACCTGAGAGAGGTCTGATCTGAGATCCCACCCCAGTCCCAGATTTATTAGCTAAGGCCACCCCTGTGACTCGTGTATTTGAGGAGCTGGAGTGCTGCACCTATGCTGTCATGTGTGACGTGGTGCTCTGTGTACACATCCAAAATGCCAGGGGAGACTTTGTGCATGGATCCCCCGCGCTGTACATGGCAAATTCTCTACAGAGGAGGGGAGGGTCCTAACAGCCTCCTGAGCAAGACTCAATGCGGGTGTCAGTGAAGTGCAATTGGGCAGCATCAAACAGGCAGTGCAGCGGGAACTGCCTGATACAGGAAGCTCAGGCTGGAGGTGCAGGGTTAAGAGAGTGGAGGGGAAGCGGGAAGGCATTCAGGGGAAGGATGAGGGCATCTTTCTTGGATTAAAGTTCATTGTGTCTAATGCATTTTGGAATGTTGATTTTAATAGGAATTTTTGTTTGCTACCTTGAGTGGTTTTGGAAAGGTGATGAAATAAAAGCTAGAATTGTTTATCCCTGTACAAATAGATCCCATCATGAGTACTAGGGTTGCCAACTCTGGGTTGGGAAATTCCTGGTGATTAGTGGGCGGAACCTGGGAAAGGCGGGGCTTGGGGAGGGGAGGGACCTCAGTGGGGTAGAATGCCGTAGCCTGCCCTCAAAAGCAGCCATTTTTCCCAGGGGAACTGACCTCTGTCGCCCAGGAGATCTGCAGGCTCCACTTGAAGGTTGTCAACTTTAGCTTCAAGCGATGACCTGTATGTGTGAACAAGTCACAAAGAAGAACTTATGTATCAACCAGTGATGATTCCCAGCCTAGAGAGGCTTGCATCATCTCCTCTCTTACAAGAGGAAAGTTACAACACTCCTATTCTGAAGAGCCTTACGAAAGGAGTGGTGGAATCATGATGTCTGCTGCTATTTAAATCTTTGTCTTTTGAAGTTTTAGCAGGAAACGGTTGATTTTTAATTGTCAAGTTTTTTAAAATTAATGTATGCATTACTTTATAGATATCCTAGGAGTCAATAAGAATGAGATTGCAAGATATAAACATTTTAAATAAATATATTTTACATGATGATGTAATTTTTACATAATGTGTGGGCAGGGCTTTTTTTCAGGGGGAACATGGGGGAACGGAGTTCTGGAACTGCTTGAAAATGGTCACATGGCTGGTGGCCCCGCCCCCTGATCTCCAGACAGAGGGGGGTTGAGATGGCCCTCTGCGCCGCTCGGCGGCGCGGAGGGCCATCTCAACTCCCCTCTGTCTGGAGATCAGGGGGCGGGGCCACCAGCCATGTGACCATTTTCTCTGAGGGCAACCCACTGAGTTCCACCACCTCCTTTCCCAGAAAAAAAGCCCTGTGTGTGGGTATTATTTTTCAAAACTGCAAGTAGATGCCTTTGGCACCACTGAAAAGAGGGGCACGATGCAGACGTTTCAACCGAATAAAGTCAAAGGTTCCTCTTTTCTCTGGAGACAGTCCGCAATGCAGGCAAACAGCCAACAGCTGCTAGACAACCAAAGTGATGCCCTGGGTAGATTGCCTGCAGATTTACCAACCGTCCTTGAAAGACTCGGCTTCTTCAGCCTTATTGAAAACCCAGCACTTCTTCACAGTCATGTTTCTGAGCAGACCACTTCTCCCCAGGCCCGCTTTATTAACGAAGATATCTGAAGCCTTCTTTTAAGTCCTGCCTGTGCTTTTGGAAAATTCATGGGCGACCACCTCCTCTCCTTCAGCTGGAAGCTCTTCCAAGCTCAGAACTGGGACCTCCCATTGCGTTATTTACTGGCCGGAGGAAGAGCTCTCCGCTGTCGCCAAGCTCTCGCTCAGCTCACGGCTTCCCTTGACTCCTCGATGGGTACTCAGATTATTACAGTAAAGGATGAGAGACAAGAAGAGAAACGGCCCTCCCCAAATGAGGGCTGCCAGCACTGAGAACAGTTCCGTGGCATTTGACACCCGCCATTGGCAGAGCTGCGTCACATCCTTCAGACATGAGCTGCCCAGGGGGGCGGGGGGGAGCCCCCCAAGATGCCTTGCTGGCCGCAGCCACTCCTGTATAGGGGGGATCTCGGCCTGGGCAGAGCCTGCTGCCCTGTGGGTCTGGCCAGGGGAGGGAATTGCGGAGGAAACAGCCAAGGAAACTTGGCCGCAGGAAGTGAAGTGAAGCACTCTGCCCCGTTTCCACGCGTCAGAGTCTGGCTGCTCTCTGGTCTCAGGCCTGCAAAACTCACACTGCCCTTGGCTGCGGATGTATAGCAACTAACTGTGAGAAGTTTCACCCCGTGGGGAGGAGGCCCAGGGCAGTGTTTGTAAAGGGCTTCACGGCCATGGCCGAAGTGAAGGAGAAGAGGTGTCAGGTCCTGAGGGTCTTGAACTGTATCACCAGGCACTTGAATCTGTTGCTCTTGTGTGCTGATCTCTCGTTGATTGGTTGAATTTTTATGCCACCCCTCCTGGGGAACCATCCCAAGGTGACTTACAAAGTAACTTAATAAAACATGAGAAGTTATAAAATAAAACCCATTTTTAAAAAACTTCCTAGAGAATTTAAAAGAAGATAAATTGTTGAGCAGCTTAAAATGAGTTTAACAATTTCAGACTGAAAGAATATGTGGCCCTGCTAACGCTGGCCCCCGCTCTGTTCTGGCCTTCCGGGCCATCTAGACACCGGAGGTCACCCCAAGTTTCCACCAGGTGATGTGCTGCTCTCTGGGCTCACCTACTCTTGGAGGGGTCGCCTCCCACTTCTCCGTTGGTACACTGCCACCAGCTGGTCAGTTTAGGAACTGCACACCAAAACAAGCAGCACTCCCAGCTTCCTTCCCACGTTGCCAATTGAGGGCTGGACGCCTTGTGCCCACATCTCCCGCTGTCCAATGTCTGGTTCCCATGGGGATAGCTTACCGTATTTACACTCTCCCAGGGAATTAGCGAGCTATCAACCATAAATAAATTAATAAATCAACTGCCACCCTTCCCCTGGTGCCTGCTTTGAATAATATGTTCAAACGATGGGGGTCTAGATGGTACAGAGAAAAACTACCAGCATTTAAAGTAGTAAATAATTCATTAAAAGGAACGTTCACATACATTCTCTGCACAGCAATGGGTTGAACAAGGAATACAAAGACACGGGGTGCAAATACACTATTCCTCAACATATACATGCCCTACCTGGTCTTATTCTAAGGCAGGCTCTTTAAGCTTAGAAGTTACAGAATTCTAAAAGTTCCCCTTCACCTTGGAGTCTTTGTCCAGGCAAGTGGCCCTTTGGGTGCTCCATACTGCAATGGCCACCATCCAAGACAGAGCTCAATGCAACAATTCCCTCCGGCAAGTTATCCCAAGTTGGAATTAGCCAAATTCCTCTGCCTTCATGCCCTCTGTCTACTCATCCCCCTTGTGGGTCAAATCTCTTCTTCCTGGATTCATCAGGAAGATCCTATCTAGCCTCCTGCATTCCGTAGCCTCCTGTCACTTTCTGGGTGTCAGATTCTCACCCAAATGTGAGCTGGCCACTCATTGTCTCTGGCCAGGATGCCTATTTGCATTCGTGCAGAGGAGTTAGCCATGTTAGTCTGTGGTAGCAAAATCAAAAAGAGTCCAGTAGCACCTTTAAGACTAACCAATTTTATCGTAGCATAAGCTTTCGAGATTTGCATTCGCAAAGCTTTGATGGCTTGGTTCTCACTAGAGCCATTGGCAGGATGGGCATTACTTGGGAGCAATTGACCCCCCCCCCCCGCTTACACAGAGAAAGGTTTTAAACTGAGTGTGAGATTTGTGCAAAACCCAGACATCAAAATAAAATGCATTTCTCTGCAGCATATTACAAAATTATTTTAAAAATTCCAATCCCTTAATGAAAAGCCTGGGTAAACAGAAATGGATCAGCACCTCAAAAAGAGCAAAGGGGGAATGGGGAGGGCTTTCCCCAGGGGAGGGACCACTTCTGAAAAAGCCCTGTCTCTGGTTGCCACCCTCGCATCCAAAGGTGGGGGCACAGATAGCTGGGTTTGCAAGACAGAACTTAACGGGTGGGCTGGACACTCAAGACTGCAGGTGAAAGAGATGGCTGCACAGTCTAGCGTGGTTCCACTTTACTCCAGGCCCTTGCCTAGTTGTTGTTCTCCCTGACGTTCCCGGGGGCAGCACCGTTTCTGAGGTGGCTCATATGATGTGCTTCTGTCCCCATCCCGTCTCTGCAAACTAGGGAAACTAGGTAACGGTCTATCCTATCCTATCCTAGACATGCTGGTTTCCTACATGTTGAACTCCTTCTCTTTCACTGTGCAACTGGCCAGCATCCGTGTTACTTGCCACTGCCTCTTTGTCTTGGAAGTAGATCTGAGCAGGCGTTTTATTGGCTCCATTCCTCACCGCCTCCCTTTTCCTGCCATCCTCACTTTTCTCTGAATTTCACCTCTGCATAGATACTTAAGCTTATTGTGGAGTTCCACTTTAAGAACAAATCACTTCTGGACTTAAGAGCAAACCTTACTTTCTTGTTAACAAGATACTCAGGCAGCCCAAGGGCCAGCCCTGCACCTGCACCCACATGCCAGCATAGCAGTGGCATCCCTTGTTGGCTCCCTAACAACTCCAGCAGGAGAGATACGCTGGCGGCCGAGCCCAGCAAGGCAGGGCAAGGATGCCACTGAGAGCGCCTACACCACTGTTTCCCTGACAACCCCGCCAGCACCCACCAATGGCTGTGCTGCCTCCCTGACAGGCACGTGAGGAGCAAGGAACAGTGCAGCCAACGGGCGGGCCGCAATCTCTGCGGCCTGGTGACACTGCCCTCCCCTGCCAGGAAGCAGGCTGCTGGGGGCCACACCCCCCCGCAGCTGCAGCCGCGGCACCCACACTGGGGTGCCTGGTGGGGGGCAGGGCGGCCAGTTGAGCGGCAGGTGGGGCACCCCCTGGGCAACAGGGTGGGAGCTGTGGCCTGCCAGTGGGCGGGTCCAGCAAGGCAAATCCAGGAGAGAATGCACCCCAGTTGCCCTGGCAATGCTGGCAGAATCCACCAATTGGAGGACAGCTGCAGTTAACAGCACTGTGAGTGGCAGGGGAAGGCATTGCCAGTCCATGGGCCGGGCTGTGTCTCCCCTCGCCAACTACCAGGGCTACTCCCCTGCCCCACAGAAAGCAGGTGAACAGAGCAGGGAGATCCCCGTGATCGAGCTTGCTGTGCCCCAACAGAGGCAACTGCCTCGAGAGGAGCCCATGGGGTGGGGGGACACCGACAGTGCAGATAGGGTGCACTTCCATCTGTTTGCCCAGCCTCCATTTCCAACAAGAGCCAGGCTGGCAGCTGAAGCACCACTGATCTACAAACGCCCTCCTTGAACAGTAAGACCAGAAAGGTGGCAGGACCCAGCAAGGGCTGCGCCTGGAGTCCTTGGCACTCAGGAGCAGCCCCCCAAGCCCCAGAGGGGCAGCTCTTTAGGGGCGGGTTCTGAGACAAATTACAGGAAAGCCTATTGGAAACCACAGGAGAGGCTGGTGGGCCCGTTGGATGCAACGGGAGCAATGATTGCCCATTGACCAGCGGCAGCTCCTTTGAAACACAACACTGCATCAAACAGATGTTGCGAGGAGGAGGAGGAGGAGGAGGAGGAGGAGGAGGAGGAGAACACATGGTGGGCCTCAAGAGCGTGTTCCAGAGCCGGGATGATGGCCTCTAGGGTGGAACGATGGACTGCAGGCCAGAGAACCTGCTTGGGGGCTGGCATCCCGTCTCCGGTGCCAGATTCCCAAAGTCCATCTCCACCTCTGCAAACAGCAAAAGTGGTCTGGCCAGTGGTCTGGCCTCACAGGGTAGGAGGCTCAGAGATCCGAGGACATCGCTCCACATACACCCCTCCCGGCAGCAACCTTGTCCCCTTGCATGCAGCGGTCCTCTGGCTGGCTTATCAAATGCCAGCAGCACTTACGGAGAATGAGAGTCCTCTGCCCCCCCCCACCAGACACACACAGGCAACGCTCCAAGTCCCACCCTGCTGCCTGCAGTGAAGTCAAGGGGGGGAGAAGGGAGGGAAGTTGGATGGGACTTGAGCCTGCGAAGCGCCCCTGGACACCTGATCCTCTTGGCAGCAGCGCCACACAAGGCAGCCCCTTGGGGCCGCCCCATCCATACTGGCCCAGGGCCAGAGACCATTCGCTGGAATGAGTGTCAGTGGAGCGGGGGAGGGCTACTGTCATGCACAGGCAAGCAAACACAAAGGGAGGGAGTGGTTTGACACAGATTTTATTAAACAGCCAAAAGGGAAGAGCGTGCCCCACTGCCCCATCTGGGGAGGGAGTTGTGCCTGATGGTGTGGAAAGTGGACAGCCAGGAGAGCCATCCCTCATGCTGGCTTCTCCAGAGTGGGCCAAGTCATGGACTGCCCGAGGGACAGCTCCATGGGCTGAGATCATATGGTGACCAGGACAGATCTCCAGGGGGTGGTACGGCCATGCTCCTCAGCCTCCCCGGTGGATCGTCACCTGCCTAGAAGAGAAGCAGACACATGTGTAGTGAAGGGCAGGGCCTCCTGCAAGCCACGGCTGAATCTGCCACGCCCTGGGAGTCTGTCCCTCACCAGGGATGGTGGCTGCGCCTCCATCATTACAGGCCCTGCTGGCAAGCAGGTGCTGGAGTCCCTCCAGCAAGGAAGGGCTGCTTGTCTGCATCAGGATGTTCCTCTTCCGCGTGGCTGCTTGGAGCTCTGATCCTGTGAGGAAGACTGCCGCAGAGTTGTGTGCCCGCCCTCCCAGGGAAGTTACGAGCGCAAGCACCAGTCACCCTGACCCACAGCCACAGTCTCTCCTCTGCCAGGGTGGGGGGTGGCTGCTGAGGGAGTCTGGGGCCCCCAAATTGGCTGCCAGAAGCACCCCCCTGGGTTTAAACAAATTAATAAAAAAGAATGAGAAAAAAACATGTAACTAAAAGGGGGGAAAGCAGAAGAAATTAGGAATAAGTACCAATTTTCTTTGTGAAAAGATGTATAAATATTACATATTATACTCTAACTCCAAATTTACCCTTACAATCAATATTATAGCTTCAAATTTACCCTAAACGACTACTACTCCTTTCCCTCTAAGCATTTTTTCCTCATCCGAATCTTCAGAAACACAAGCTATCAGTTCATTTCTGATATATATTTATCCCATGACTTTTCCATAATCAAAGACGTAAGTTTAGCCATCTCAGCGTACTCCATTATCTTCTCCAGCTATTCCTCTGTTGTAGGTAATATTGTGGTTTTCCAATTTTGAGCATATAACAGTCTCACTGCTGTTGTCATACAAAAAGAGTATACCATGAGTAGCTTCTAATTGTCCATTAATCCCAACAAGAATGCCTCCGGTTTCATGCATATATTAATCTTTAAAATCTTCTGAATAATTTGAATATATTTTTTAACTTTATTGCATGTCCACCATAGATGATAAAATGTCCCCTTCTGTTCAAAATATTCTTAGACTGATATAAGGAGTCACGTATGCAAGCATCCATGCCATTGTTGTGTTCTGCATTTTATACTGAGAGTGATATAAGCATCCATGCCATTATGTTCTGCAGCCATGCCATTGTTGTGTTCTGCATCTTACACTGCATCTTAAACTCATACTGATATAATGCCAATGTTAAATACTGTACCTTATGCATTTTAGATAAGTCAGCTGAGGGTGTCTAGACTGCTAATACTAATTTCCAGAGGAGCCAGTGGCCTCTTTGTTATCTCTAAGAAATACACGCTTTCACTTCTGAGTGTCCTTGGACTGGAGCTGCAGCTGTGTACTGAAATGTATCTTCTTCACAGGAGGGAATGATTCCACTCTGTACTGTGTTTAAACTAAACTACTCTGTTCCCATGTAACTTTTTGGGGTTTCACGCCTGAATGCAAATGGCCCAAAGGGCGGGAGAACGTCCCCTATAATCAGTAGTCCTATTGTTTGAATAATCACTTCTGCCAACTTCTACCTACGAGTGCACACCTGAACTCAATAAAGTTTCTTCAACCAATGCACCTGCCTGCTTGCTGAGAGGGACTTGGGGATCTAACTGCCAGGGACTGCCACCCTAGGACTGACGTAAGGTTCCAAAGTAGTCTGCTGTCTCTGTTCTGGCCTTATCGCCTTCCCAGAAAAGCCTCCATGGAGGGAATAATTCCACTCTGTCTATGCATCAGGTGCGATGGAAGATGCAGCAGAATTATTCACTCTCCCTTTTGACCTTTCTTCATTGAGGAGGCACACCCAGATCAATGACTTGTGCAGAAATACAAGGGGCAGAGTTCTCTGTGAGTGGCCAATTCGGACTCTTGAATTTAATTCCGAAAAAGCTATTGAGTCTGCAGTAGAAATATGACGGTAACCCTTTCCTGTGCCACTAGATGGCACTGCTGCAACATAACAAGAAACCAGAACCTGCAATAATCAAACTAAAATGAGGCACTAGGCATACAACATTTCATCTACACAGGTGCACCCTGTACACTTCCAGCTGTGAGAATCTCACCGTTTTCATGCACACTATTTGACCCAATGTGTGCATGAAAATGGGTGAATTTTTGGAAAGTACCCTCTAAACTGGTGGGTGACCTTCCCTAAGGTGTGACTGGTTTATTTTATTGCTTTATTTATTTACATTATAGTCTGCCTTTTTCACTCAAGGAGAGTTCACCGTGTAATTCAATACAACCAACAGCAAGGATAATTAATAAATAAAATAGGGTATAGATTGCAGAAATCTGAAAACAAGCAGAAATCTGATACAGAGCTGAAACAAATACAAACAATTTGACACGCCATATTAAACGACATGGAAAAGATCCCGTAGGAATGAGCGAAGCTGCCATGGCGGAGCACAGGGAGAGGGGCGGTCCTGTGGGTATGAAGAACCAAGGCTGTGAAGGGCTTTGTATGTGACAGCCAAATTTAGGAGAAGTGTTCTTAGCTGAGTTCTCTTATTTCAGAGGCTGTGTTGTGCGATGGTGTGCTCTTCCCTATATTTTGTATTTTGACCTCTTTCCTCTCTCTTTTGAATCCACCCCCATTTCCCTTTTTTCAGTAATAGACCTTTCTCTAAAGACATTTTTTGCTTCCTTAGTACAGTACATTTCTCTGGGATATTTCTTGGGACTTTTCCCCTAGGAAACCAGACTACCAGGGCTCTACATAGCTTGCCATGAGATATTTCCTAGGCTTTCCATCCTGTTACTTTGTTATTGTGCTAAGATGAGCTGGAAGAAAAATGGTTAGAAAAAATATGGGACCACTATATACAAGAAAAAATACATGACGAATTATATCAGAGTGAACACTATTTGAAAGAAACTGATTTTATTGCAAAATGGTTACCATTCATTGAATTCATTTCCAATACAAATCACTCTCCACCTAAGCATTTACTTTTTGTTACTCAGATTTGAAGCAACGACTATCAAATAATTGAAAAAAAAATGCTAGTTGTCTTTGTTTTAACTATATTGGCATGACGTTTATTGTATATAGTTCACTAAGACTTTGTTGTTGTTCTATTTTACTTCTGTACATTGTTTTTGTTTGTTTGGTTGGTTTTTAAAAAATAAATTAAAAAAAAAAAGATGAGCTGGAAGGGCACCTTCTCAGCAGGTCAGTCTAGATGTTCTCAGGAGTGGTGGCAGCCAATTACTAGGTGCTTTCCAGGGAAACCTTGGTGTAAGGGAGTTCCCAGGAAGAAAAGTCATCTTTCCCCCTCCCTAGTGATGTACTAAATGCACCAGCATTTGAGGGCTGGTGTGGTGTAGTGGTTAGAAGACTATGACCTGGGATGACCGAGTTCGAATCCCTCGCTCAACTAGGGAAGCCCGCCAGCTGCCCTGAAGCCCATCACAATCTTTCAGCTAAATCTACTGTCACAAGGTAGTTGTTGTGAGGATTAAGTGAAGTAGGGGGAATTATATGAAAAGCTGCTTTGGGTCCAGATCAGAGAGAAAAGTGGGATATAGATAAATAATCCAATTAATAAATTTTGATGAGAGATGAACAGAGTGCAAAAGAGAGATGGGCTAAGACAATGAAAAAGGGAGAAAAGGCAAGTTATATTTAGGCAGAGAGGGAGAGAGAGAGAGCACGCACAAAGGTGAAAAAGGATACACAAGGAGACAAATTGTAAAGGCCTTATATGTTTCAGGCTGAAAGTAAACTCAGGTCTGGAAAGACTGGAGTCCACTAGTCTGTGAACCCAAATAACAGCAAATAATATGCAAATAATACACAGATAACATACTTTTAAGACTTTCCCACATGGTGAAAGAATACATTTCCCTTAGCAGGAGTTGAGTCCAGTGGACTCTTAGAGACCAACAAGATTTCCTGGGTATCAGCTTTCAAGAGTCGGGGATATGAAGAAGGGAGCTTTGATTCCTGACCACCAGGGCCGGCGCCAGAGGTTTTGGCGCCTGCGGCAGCGTGCCTTGCGCCTCTGCGCGGCGTGATGACGTCATCGCAGACGTCATCACGCGCCGCAGGGGGGCTGGGCGGCACGCCTACCGCCGAAGCTGCGGGCTGCTGCTGGAGCGGCGCGCGGAGGCTGCTCCGCGCGCCGCCCCAGCAGCAGCTCATGGCTTCTGCGCTCGGCCGGGGTGGAGGAGTGCGCAGCGGAGCTGAGGTGGCTGGCTGCAGCAGTAGCTGCAGCCAGCCAGGCAGCCCCGTGCCGCCGCCGCCACATGCCCCAGCCGAGCGCAGAAGCTGCGAGCCGGGGCTGGGGAGGCGCGCGGAGGCTGCTCCGTGCGTCACCCCAGCAGCAGCTCACGGTTTCTGCGCCCAGCTGGGGTGGAGGAGCGCGCAGCGGAGCTGGCGTGGGCTGGCTACAGCTGCTGCTGCAGCCATCCAGCCAGCTCCGTGCCGCCGCCGCCGCACGCCCCAGCTGGGCGCAGAAGCCGCGAGCCGCTGCTTGAGCGGCGCACAGAGGCTGTGCCCGGCTGGCGTGTGTGGCGGCGGCGGCGGCGGCAGCAAGGGGCTGGCTGGCTGGCTGCAGCAGTAGCTGAAGGCAGCCCAGTCACTCCAGCTTCGCTGCGCGCGCCTCCACCCCCAACACCCCCTCCAGCGCCCCTCCCGTGCACACGCGCCCGAGGCCACCGCCTACCTGGCCTCCATGGGCGCGCCGGCCCTGCTGACCACTCATACCCAGAAAATCTGGTTGGTCTCTATGTCACTGGACTCATATCCTGCTGTTCTACTGCAGACAAACACGACTACCCACCTAAAACAGTTTCTCCTTTGCACAACTCTCCAGTGAATTGCTAAGTGCTTTTAAATTTTAACGCCCACCATTTTTACTCTTTTCATTTTTTTTCCTGCTGTTGGCTTTTCTGCAGTTTTAAAGGTATAATTCATTGCTTGGTTTTTCTTCTCCTTTGTCTGTAGGACCATCTGGTAATGAAGCTGTTTATGAGTCTCTTTATTACAGCTGTCTTGTCTACTCTGACCAGTGGTGGGTCCTCAGGGTGTCAGGTGGCGGTCTTTCATATCACCTAATACCCCAGCTCTTTAAATGGAGATGCTGGGGCTTGAACCTGGGACCTTCTGCATGCAAAGCAGATGCTGTCCCAATGAGCCATAGAAAAGCAGCAAAGAATCACCCACATTGTACCTGATTTTGCTTCCTGACTGATAGGCACGGGGCAATTGTCCCCTGGTCAGGTGTGGTGCCCTCTGGGAGCAGGGGAGCATCATCCCTTGGTCCTTGGGGTCTTGAAAGAACCAGCCCAGCCACTACTTGCTTGCACAGGTCATTTTATTGCTGGACTCACATGCTTGAGGGTGTGGTTAACTTCACCCACCTCGAGGTTACACAGCATTGCACAGGGAGAGCTGTACCGCTGCAGCCGGCCTCCTTCTTCCCTCTTCTTCTGGCCTCCTCCTTTTGTGGCAGTCCAGCTCCACATGTGGTCCTTGAACTGTGCTCCATGCTCCCTGGCTCTGTTCTCTGCTGGTCAGTCAGCCCTTGCTCTCCATAGCCGCTCCTGCCTTGCGCCACCCGAGCCCAGGGAGCGCCTTCCTGTCCGGGCTTGCTCACTGCCTCCATGCCATCTGAGGCTGGCTACCCTGGCTGCAACCTTGCTTCTGGGCCCAAAGGTGAGTTTTGCCCTGCCCGGCGGGTTGTTGCTGGGTAGCCTACTACGTTCATTTATGGTCGGGGTGGGGGGAGAGAACATTGAGTCTGAGGATACTACTACGTCTGAGTAGCTGTTCCTTCTGCCCCAGCCCTTAAAAGCCAAGCCAGCCCTTGTCTCTGTGATCCTGCTTATCGAAGGTTGTCAGGTTCCCTTAGTGTCCAGGTGGGAGACATGCGTGCAGCTTGGCACTGGTGTGATGATGTCACTTCCAGAAAATGACACCATCGCACAAGGCTGAGGAAAATGCACATGCTTCACTGTGGGCTGGTTAGGGCCCAGGATGGGCCCAATCCAGCCATTTGAGGCCCAAATCAGCCCACTGCAAAGAGCGGGGCGGCTATCGGGGCGGCACAATGACGGCAGTGACGTCATCACGCCAGCCCCAGGACGGCGCCTGGGAGGCCCATTCCCTGCCTTCCCCCTGCCAGACGGGTAAGCGGTGGCAGGGGGGGCAAAAGGTAGAAGCAGGAGAATGAGATCCCTGGAAATGTTGGGATTTTTTTTTCTTTGTCCAAATAATGCCCAGATATGTTGGTCTCCTCCCTATTAGACTCTGAACATACCTGAGATGCTTTTACCTGGCAAACCTAGATGCAGGGGGGGGTGGATGCACCCTGAAGAAATCGGTTCGTCTTCAAGGTGGCACAAGGCTCCTTTCTGGTTTTTGTTACAGCAGACTAGTTTGGAATTTGCCTCTGGAATGAATTGCGTATGCAGCTTAGCCCAGGATTTCATTTTCAACTCAGGGCTGAATGCTGGAAGAAGACGTGCCTTTGCACCTGCGTGGCTGTCTGCCTTGTTCCTCACTGATGAATAACTTCGGCTCTGGCTTCTCCCCACACGTAATAATTCAGGAACAAGTTGCTGGGGCGGGATGTAGCAGGGGGAGGCCACGACGATATTCCTTTCGAAAGAAACGCCCTGTTTTCGGTTTTCACTCCCTGGCCCCTTTCCCCAACTTTTAGCCATTTAAAATACAAGGATGTGTTTGATTACCAGAACAGGGCGAGAAGCAACTTCGTTTTAAAAACAGTGATTTCGAGGCTTTGTTACCCAAAGAGCGGGTCTCCTTGTGAGTAGGGGGACTGAGCACCAAGGAGAAGCTTGCGAGAGGGGGGGGGGGTAACTGGGATCTTTTGCTCCAATGTACATGAGGATCCCTTCCTCTAGAGAACCCTTTCAATAAGCAGGCAGATGTCCAGTCAAAAAGGACTTTATTTAAAATACTACAGATCAATTGCACACAAAACACACAGCACACACACAGAGAGCTAACTCGGAAAAAAACAGGGAGGAAAGTTGGAGAGAGAGTTGCAGAGGTTGGTTTATAGTTACCAGGTCCAGAAGATTGGGGGTGTCCGAGGGAGAGCAGCTTCAGTGACCAGCACTTCGTGGCCAGAGGGGAAAGGGCTCAGACCTGCCATCTGAGGGAGTGTGGAAGGTCCAGAGCACGCACACCCTGAGCACCTGGCAGGACAGTCAGATACACTGTGAAACAGGCCGTGAGGCAGAACGGAGAGTCTCTGCCCTAAAACGATGCCTTAATGGTTCTTCCCAGGGTGGGTCAAAGGATTGTCCGGGGTGAGACAATAAGGCTGGCGAACTGTCTCCAAAATGGAACAATTAACTAGGAAGGTTGGATTTGGTCTTCCTGAGAGGAACTATAGGTGTAAAATGATTACTTGATGACTCACGATGGCTGGGTGGGTGAGGCTACAATAGGAGAGTGGGTAAAGGGCAGAACTGGCAGGGCGTGTGGGTGGGTTCCTTCAACTACTTCTGGAGACCTCCCTTGCTCTATGGTTATGCACAAACTCCGGGGTGTGGGGCTAAGTTAGCCTTACTTCTCTTCTCACATTCCAGCACTTTTCCATCTCCTCCCTAGCCAGGCAGCTTGTCTGAGTTTTAAACACGTGAGCAGAGGGACTTAGGATACTGCCATATTCATAAGCCTTAATATCAGGAGGGCAAGTATGACCACTTACAGCTTGCAGGACAAATCCTGTTCCTTCTGTAACTTTCTGATACCCTCCATTTCCCAACCCCAGAAGTTTCTGTTCCAAGCCCCAGTTGGCTTTCTTACTCTGAGGGGTGCTCTAAATTGGAAGCAGTAATAGAAAATGTATCTAATGTACATTTAACAGTTACATTTCTTGGAGAAAAGTTTGGGGGTGAGATGAGCAAAGTCACCTAGAGGAACTTAATCTGTGCTAGTGTCAGAAGCAGATGTGACCAACATTTCTAAGTAGATTGGGAAGAGGAATCTCTAAAGCTTCAAAATAGAGAGGGCCATATCTGCTTCTTGGAAATGGCCGCTGGAGTAATTGATAAATAAGTCGTATGTTGGCGCAGAAACCTAATTACAGGATTTGATGTTTGGGCCATTAGCAGAGTTTATTGTATGCAGTGAAAGTGTGATTATAGGTGGTTGTAAGCTGGTTCTGCTGGCTGCTGTTGTGTGCAGGAGAGAAAATAACAAAGCATACACTTGCTTATACTTAGAAAGGAAATAAGAGTTCTTTATTGTCGGAACTCCATACTTTGATAGGAAAGGAGGAGAGATACAGCCTATCTACTATCTAGTCTAAGGATGGGCATGCATGCCAGGACGAGTCCTGCATCCATGCTGCCAAGATGGAGGGAGGAGAAGGAGAGAGATGGTGCCTGGAACAAAGCCAGGAAGAGAAGAAGTAAGGAGGCGGCTGTGGAGGAGGAAGTCCTGAGAATATCAATCTACATATCAAAGGGATAGTCAAAGCAGTAAACAGGACGCCCTGACCTCCCTGACTTTCTAATTCTTTGGTTTGTCCCCTCTGAAACCTGAGGAAAGGGACAGTGCTGAGTCCTCCCCTTCCAACAGTTGGCTTTAGTGTGAGCGAGAAAGGGGGTAGATTGTCTTTTAGCTGGCCTGAGAGCTGGCTGCTACCAGGAGGCAGGAGAAAGGAGACAGATGCAGCAACGTGCAAGATAGCCAGGCCTTCTCCTCCAGCCACGGTCCCATCCCCAGGCGCTCCAAGCAACCACTTGTGTTGCTTGCACAGAGAACCGGCTGGCTCCTTTCCCATCTGATAAGCCAGATACAACAGCAGTGTTTGTCACAGCTAAAACTTCAAGGGATACAGCAACTACATGCAGGCATATAAACGTCTCTGCAGAAAACATTTACTAACACAACTCACTGCCAAACGCTGACAATTGGTACCATTGTAACAGAGGCCACATGTTGATTCTTTGACGAGCCATCAAGAGGGCAGATGTGGAGTTGGAAGGAAGTTCTGGCCAAAGATCTCTTGAGATCAGTGCTTTCAGTGAGCATGAGTTTAGTTCTTTTTAAAGTAAGTGCTCTTTTGGGATTTGTATTGCTGTAATTGTGACCATGATGCTTGTTTGCCCTTTTGTTCTTACCGAGTGAGAAAAAAGAGCCAAAGCAAACAAATGTTGCAGCTGAGGTTACCTTTAACAAAAGCTGATGCAATTACCATAAGAGGGAAGATCTGATTTCTAGGGAGATGAATCACAAGGTGGTCGATTGCATTGCAACATAACAGCCTTCAAGAAATATGTGTATCTTTTGGAAGATTGGCGTACAGAAGTAAGGTCATGGAGACTGCAGCGTTGACATATCTGGGGACTGGCACGGAGTTCTCTAATCCCAACCCACCCCCAAATTTCTGCACAAATATAAAAGCTCCTTGAGGATTTCTTTATATCTAGATTATTTTAATTGTTATGTTAATTGTTATGTTTAAGTTTTGCTTAAAGCATTGCTGGATACAAATCAAGGGTCTGGCAAAAGAACTGAACAAAGGAACTAAACAGTTCTCAATTACTATAAACCTCTTTCAAGAACAGGGCAATTTTCCTGTCGTGGTCGGGTCTGAGAATCACGCCCTGCAGATGTGTGCTGTCAGAAAAGCTCTCAGTTTCACAATCAGAATGGAAACAGAATTGGGCAGAGAAGCAAACAAGCTATGAGTGGCCAGAAGCCGAAACATACTTTATGCAACAGTTGTTCTTTTGGGGGGGTCCTGATGAAGAAAAATAGCAGTTGTGTGTTGTCTGTCTTAAGACTGCATGTGCCTCCACTGTGTTCTGCTTTGTAGACCCGTAAATAAGGCAAATATTGGGGGGAGGGGGGAAGAATCCAAGGGTATGGTTGGATGATGCATGACACCCACCCACACAGTCAGCAGGGAAGGGTGTATCTTTTAGTAAATAAACTATACGGTACAATAGCACTGCTGAATCGCAGCAGAAGTGGGTCTGGTCAGTGCCTAAATAGGAGATTCCTGAGAATTCTGTATCCTTTGCTTTGAATTCCATGAGGGCAGGAAGGCAAATTAGAAATGCAATAAATACATAAATGCCTGCCTGCCCCTGGATTGTCTCGTTTCTCAAAAAATGGAGAATGTGTAACTGTCTTGCATTCCCCTTCCCGCTCTGCTCTGCACTTTAAGGCCCCCTTCACACAGGCTTCGGGGAAGAAATCTTTACTTGTCTCCCAGAAAACACTCTGAAACCAAAGCCACGATAAATGGTGAATTCATCAAGCATAGCCATGGTTACTAGAGGAGGCTGTCATGTCTGAGCCCCATCCATGCCAATTTTAATGTTCTTTTTGTTCTGAACCAATGTATCCTGCTGTAACTCAATTTCATTTTACCAATGCCATAACTATTTATTTCACAGGCTTTCACAGGTGTTCCTCTAACGAATTGCAACAGCTTCTGGTGTTTCTAACCTTGTATGCTACTCCCTCTCAGACTTGGCTATGTCTTGTTTCTAGTGACTCAACTTGATATTACAAATATGTGAAACGTTCTCACACAAAAAAACGTGGCAAAATCTTGTTTATGAATTGGAGGAGGGGGGAAGAGCAGACTTGAATGTTAAAAGAGACGCCTCTCTCACATGATGTCATTCCTGTCAACTTTTACTCTTGCTGCTTAGATGCTTACCTTGCTTCTGAGTAGTTCTGTAGATGTATATATGGAAATGATCTGATTTCTGAATAAAAGTAATTTAACCAAGGACCTGTGTCTTGCTGCAATGGTCCAGGGATCTGTCTACCACATCCTGTCATCCATAGCCTGACATTTTGACAGGAATCCAGTCATTTTCCTCTGTACCTGCAAGCCTTGGAGAATGGCTTCCCATTGTCAGAGCCTGACCTGGGGCCAACAGCGCCAGAGGATCCCATCAATCAACTGGGACCGGGTGTGACTCTGGAGAGGACTTCCAGAGAGCTGGCACCTGTGACCCACACGAGTTTGGACTACTTTATAGACTATAATATATCTCCAATGAAGGGACTTAGTGCCGCAGGGACCCTCCCGATGTATCATGAACTGGGAGCGATCCCCAAAGCCGGGTCTACCTACCAACAATGGAACCTACTACCCACACATGAGTGGGGCTCTCGCAGACCAATTCCAGCAGAGGAGTGGATGCAACACCATGGAACAATATATTTTTGGCGTTCTCTCAAACTGGTAGGCTATGTTGGAGAGCCAGTGACAAGGAGGGCCATCACTTTAGTGACCCACGCAGGCTGGAGCTTGAGGCCACCACGAATGGAGGAGAACGAAGAGTCCCGCTTCCTGCAAGAGACATTGGAGGAAATACAAATATTGAGGGACCCTGGATTACCCCCTGGTAACACCGAGGAATACCGTGGGAGTGCTATCAATCCAGGAACAGATCCTTTGGATACCTGTGAGCTGGGGGCTGTGGCCAGGCCAACACACCAAGATTGGGGCCAGACGCCAAAGCTGCCCTAGCTGCAGGATAAAGCAACACAATCGGTGTTGCCGGATGTACAAAGGCAGGGGGACCGTGGATTAAACCCTGATAACCAATCAAAGGGGTTCATTACGGTCACAAGACCAGCCAAGTAAAATACAGATAAAAAGAATAGTTTTTAAATACTTAAAATGGGTAAATACATAAAAGATAAAATCATATATATATATATATATATATATATATATATATATATATATATATATATATATATATATATATATATGTATATAACAGTAAAAACTCACTTCATTTTCCACTCCTGATAACCAACACGCCTTGGTGGATTATACTGTCAAGGAAGAGATGGAATTCCTGGAATCAAGCAACGTAAAGGGGGCGGCCGGGCCAGAAATCCCTATTGGGAGCCAGATGCTGCAAATCGAGAGAGATGGGATGCACCCAACTCAAGAGGAACCAGCCCATGCCCTGAGGATACAGCAAGAATGGGAATGGAACCTCCTCAAAGAGCAAGGGAACATAAGTCCACTGGAGGCACCGGTGAGGACAATAACAGGAGCCAGTGAGGAGTCAGAGAGACCCCCTCTCCTGCCGCAGCAGGGGAGAGTCTTGCAAATTGGGCAAGAACCAATAGACTTTGCAGGGATTGTACGGCTGGAAAGGGGAAGAGCATTTTTAATGACTCCCGCGCAGTTCGCGGACGACCAAGTAGTTCCCTCCATTACCCAGGTTCCAGAAGTAGCAACAGGAATAGAAGGAAGGAGTATCATACCACCTTCCCCCCTAGTGACTGCACCGAATATACCCTCCTGGAGAGTAGGGATGAGCCTGTATGGGAGAGCACAATTGCTGTCCGTTCTTCCGATCGTGGGCGGCACAGGGGCGCCAACTACCACAATGGGGATGAGAATGCCAACGAACTTACAGACTCAAACTCCCCTACCAGTACCGACAATTTCCACGTTACCACCCCAGGGGGGAGTGAGAATCCAACAAGGGGGGACCCAGTCAAAAGGGGCCCCACAGCCTTTGACCATACCTCCGATCATGAGTGGCACAGGGGCACCAAGTGCCACAACGGGGATAAGAGTGTCAAGGAGCATACCAATTCAAGTTCAAACAAGCACCGGGGCATCGGTTGCCGTTATTGAGATTAGCATACCTCAACAAGGCCAACCACAAGAAACTCCCATTATCGTCCCAACAGGGACAAGAGTACCAGCAGGACACGAGCAAGGGGGGGGGCATTGGTTGCCGTCAGAGGGATGCACGTACCCCAACTAGGCCAACCACAAGGAACCCCCCTCATTGTCCCAATGGGGACAGGAGTACAAATAGGACACCCGCAAGTGGGGGGGGGGGGTCCTCCAGTGAATTTCCCTCAGGGAGCCCCAAGGATCCAAGCACAAACCTTTCACCCACAGTATGGAAGGATACCGCAGGCTGCTCCAATGGGCTACGGAGCAAATGGAGCCTACCAGATACCTTACCTGGCGCAGGGACATGTTCAACCAGGCAAGAAAACAGACACAAACCTAACTAGAGTCCGAAGTATGCCACAGCCGTCCAGGGAACAAGGAAGAAAACGTAGTCCAGAACACTGAGTCCAAAGGTCAAAGCCGAGAGGGCAGGTAGAGCAGAGAGCTGGGTCACAGTAGAGCCAGGCAGGTCTTTGCGCAGGTGCTTCTGCAACGAGGGAATGGGCATCCTGGTTTAAAAGCAATCACCTCCAGGGCAGTGCTGCATCCTGCTAGCACTAAAGGTCACTACGCCGCTGTTTGAGTGCCTGAAGCCTCGCACTTCATCTCCTGTCCAGTATACCGAGACGTTGTCGCACCCTGCGCTGCCTCTCAGGTTCAGGGGAGCTGGGTGGGGTTGTTGCCCTGGTCTCAGCTGCTGGTGCAGGTAAGGGAACAGCTCCCTGCTGGTCCTTCACATGCCTGACTCCTGAGGAGCTTGGAATACTCTGTCCCATGTCGTCCTCCACGAAGTCTTCATCCTCAGAGGAATCAGAGCCCATGATACTAGTCCCCCCCCCCCGGGCTCCCCTCTGGAAGCACCAGTGCAGGCTTGTGGGGGTACGCATTGTGGAAGGCTCGAACTAACGCCGGGGTATGGACCTGGTCCGCAGGTTCCCAAGAGTTGTCTTCAGGTCCATATCCCTTCCATTCAACCAAGTATTGCAACTGGCCTCAGCGGCGGCGGGAGTTGAGAATCCAGGCGACCTCATATTTCTCATGGTCGTTGACCCAGATGGGTGGAGGTGTCAGCATGGCAGGATGTAGAGGGTCCGGGGTGGAGCCCATAGGAGCAAGGATCGGTGAAACACAGGGTGTATCTGACGTGTCCGAGGCAAATCCAACCGGAAGGTTACAGGGTTGATGTGGTCTATCACGGTGAAGGGTCCAATGTGGCAGGCATCCAGTTTATGAGAGGGCCTGATACTGCAGAGGTGGCGAGTGGATAGCCATACCCGGTCTCCAACATAGATGTCCTCCCCTGGTTGTCGTTGTCTTGTCTGAACCCCATCCATGCCAATGTTAATGATCTTTCTCTGCTGAACCAATGTATCCTGCTGTAATTCAGTGTCATTTTACCAGTGTCATAACTATTTCTCTTTCAGGCTCCCACAGGTGTTTATCTGATGGACTGTAACAGCTTCCAGTGTTTATGACCTTGTGCTCTCAGCCTTTGCTATGGCTTGCTTCCTAGTGACTCAACTTGATATTACAACTATGTGAAACGTTCTCACACAAAAAACGTGGCAAAATCTTGTTTATGATTGGGAGGGGGAAAAGAGCAGACTTGAATGTTAAAAGAGAAGTTTCTCTCACATGATGTCATTCCTATCAACGTCCACTCTTGCTTCTAAGTAATCCTATGGACATGTATATGGAAATGATCTGATTTCTGAATAAAAGCCATTTGACCAAGAACTTCTGTCTTGCTGCAATGGTCCAGGGATCTGCCTGCTGTATCCTGTCATCCATAGCCTGACCTTTTGACAGGAATCCTTTTTTCCTCTGCACCTGCAACCCTTGGATAACGGCTACCATCTTCGCGTCGTCAGAGCCTGACCTGGGGCCATCAGCGCCAGAGGATCCTTTAAATCAACTGGGACTGGGTGCAATCCTGAAAGGGACTTCCAGGGAGCTGGTACCTGTCACCCATACTCATTTGGACTATCTAATGGACCATAATATTTCAGCTATAAAGGGACTCAAAGCAGCGGGAACCCTCCCAATATATCATGAACTGGGAGTGATCCCCAAAGCTGGGTCTATCTACTACCAATGGAATTTGCCAACCATGCATGAGTGGAGCCCTCGCAGATCCATAACGGCAGAGGAAGGGATGCAACATTATGGAACAGTATATTTTTGGCATACCCTTGAACTAGAAACTTATGTTGGAGAGTTGATGGCAAGGAGGGCCGCCGCTTCAGCGAACCATACAGGATGGAGCTTGAGGCCACCGTGAATGGAGGGGACTGAAGGGTCCCGCTTCCTGTGAGAGACATTGGAGGAAATACAAATATTGGGGGACCCTGGATTACCCCCTGGTAACACCGAGGAATACCATGGGAGTGCTATCAATCCAGGAACAGATCCTTTGGATACCTGTGAGCTGGCGGCTGTGGCCGGGCCAACACACCAGGATTGGGACCAGACACCAAAGATACCTGAGCTGCAGGATAAATTAACACAATCTGTGTTGCCAGATGTACAAAGGCAGGGGAACCGTGGATTAATCCCTGATAACAAATACGCTTTGGTGGATTACACCATCGATGAGACGGGATCCCTGGAATCAAGCAACTTAGAGGGGGAGGCTGGGCCAGAAATCCCTATTGGGGGCCAGACGCCACAAATCGAGAGAGATGGGATGCATCCAACTCAAGAGGAACTAGCCCATGCCCTGAGGATACAGCAAGAATGGGAATGGAACCTCCTCAAAGAGCAAGGGGACATAAGTTCACCAGAGGCACCAGTGAGGACAATAACTGGAGATAGCGAGGAGTCAAAGAGACCCCCTCTCCTGCCACAGAGGGGGAGAGTCTCACAAAGGGGACAATGACCTATAGACTTTGTACAAACTGTACCGCTGGAAAGAAGAAGAGCGGATTTAATGACTCACGAGCAGTTTGTGGACGGCCAAATAGTTCCTTAACCACACAGGATCTGGTAGTAGCAACAGGAGTGGAGGGAAGGAGTACTCTCTCACACTACCCTTTAGTGATGGCACCAAACATACCATCCTGTGGGGTAGGAGTGGATCAATATGGGAGAGCACAATCGTTGTCCGTTCCCCCGATCACAGCAGGTGCAGGGACGCAAAAACCACAATGGGGATGTGAGTGTCAACGAACGTACAGAGTCAGCCTTCCCTACCCATACTGATAACCTCCATGTTACCACCCCAGGGGAGAGTGAGGATCCAACAAGGGGGGACCCAGGCAAGAGGGGCCCCACAGCCTTTGACCATACCTCCAATCATGAGCATCACAGGGGCGCCAAGTGCCACAACGGGGATAAGAGTGTGAAGGAGCATACCAGTTCAAGTTCAAACAAGCACCGGGGCATTGGTTGCCGTTATTGAGATGAGCATACCTCAACAAGGCCAAACACAAGAAACCCCCATTATTGTCCCAACAGGGACAAGAGTACCAGCAGGACACGAGCAAGAGGGGGATCCTCAAATGAATGTTCCCCAAAAAGTACAAGTGGGACACCCGCAAGGTGGGGTCCTCTAGTAAATACCCCTCAGGGAGTCCAAAGAATTCAAGTACAGGCTTTTCCACCACAGTATGGAGGGATACCGCAAGCTGCTTCAATGGGCTACGGAGCAAATGGAGCCTACCAGATCCCTTACGTGGTGCTGGTACATGTGCAACAAGCTCCTTTTGGAGCGGCCCCAATCCACCAGGCAGTGGGACACCAGGGAGCAGGAGCTCTAGCAGCAGGATTGCCGCAAAGGTGGTTCAAATTAGAAGCCACATTTGACAGGAACCCCAAGAATCTTGGATTTTTTTTAGTACAAGCCATGGAGTTTTTCCATGATTGGGGACATTTGTTTCCTTCGGAACAAAGGTGGGTGAGTCACCTGGGATCTCGGACGGTAGGGGCGGCAGCCAAGTGGTATGTAACCCTATATAACATGGGAGCGCCTGAACTACATGACTTCAACGCCTTTGTATATGCGCTCAAAGCTCAATTTGATGACCCACTGGAAGGGGAGAGAGCTAGAACAAAGCTCAGAACCATCAAGCAGGGGTCCAGAACCATCAGGGAATACGCTGCCGAATTTAGACAACTAGCCACCAAAGTACAGGGCTACCATGAGGAAGGAAAAATTGAACTTTTTTGAAATGGATTAAATGCTGACTTGCTAGATAGAGCACTAATGCAGGATGACCCATAAACCCTTTTAGGTTGGATCCAATGGGCATGTGAAGTCGAAAATAGAACTCAAGTGGTAAAACTTGTTAGAATGCAGCAGCAGGCTGGGGCAAGGAGACCGACCACTGCAGACAGGGGCAGTACTGCGCTGGGTCCAAAACCTCCTATCTCCACAACGGGGATGGAGGCAAGGACTATGCCTCAACTGTGGGGGCATGGGACATTAGCACAATGCCCCGTAAGGCCGGTGCAGGGGAGAAAGAGCCAAAGTGTACCCAAACTCACAGCCCCCCCCAAACAACCAGGTCAGCAATTGGGCCCTAAACGTGGGAAGCCAGAGACCGGTTTGGATGCTGAGGAGAGTCCCAAAGTTACTGAAACACCCACACCAAAAGAAGCCGAGGAGGATCTCACCCCACTGGTGGGAAACGAGGCAGACCTGTTGTAAAAGGGGGTCCCCACGCCGCCTGCCAGCTGATCCAGGGGTTTAAATGCCCCTTTCCCTGCAGCTGCTTCCAGAAAGGGCCATTTAAACCTCACGAACCACAAACCACAAACTGATTCGTGAACTTGCCCCAGTTTGTGGGAGTTTGTGGTTCCTGGTTCATGAAAACGCCACAAACCACGAACCGCATGGTTCGGTTTTTTCGTGGTTTGTGCCCATGTCTACTACAGACTAGGGGTGTGCAAGGAAAATTTTTTTGGCATTCTTGTTTCGGCTTTAGCTTTAGCTTTAGCTTTTCGGCTTTAGCCGAAACAAGAATCTCTTTCGGATAAAGCCGAAAGCCGAAACAGCTAGCCATTTCGGCTTTCGGCTTTCAGCTTTGTTTCGGCTTTCTTTCAGCTTTCTTTCGGCTTTTTCAATGGGAAAATGCCTCCGTCTTCCCGGACGCCTGGGGGAGGCATTTTCCCACCGAATCAGCCCAAAATTGGTGGAAACCTTCCACTAACCCCTCTCTAACAACCCCCCAAGTTTCAGACAGATTGGACTTTGGGGGGCTATGTTATGGCCCCCCAAAGCAGGTCCCCCTATCCTCCCATAAGAAAGCGAAGGGTGAGCATATTGTTAGCATGCTGCTGCTCATCTTTCTTCATTATTTCCTATGGGGAAAAAATGAAGAGGCAGGCTTCCTTTGCCAGGGGTGGCATTTTGCATGCAAAATGTCCCCCAACCCTCTGGGGCCCTTCTCCCACCCTTCCTCCCACCTCCCACCAAGGCTCAGCCTGCTCCCACTTGGGGGGGCCATTTCATGGCCTCCCCAAGTAGGTGCTCTGTTCTCTACCACTGACAGCTGGGGGAGGCTTGTCTTGCCAGGGGTGGCATTTTGCATGCAAAATGCCACCCCTACCCTCAGGGGCCCTTCTCTCACCCTTCCTCCCACCCCCCACCAAGGCTCAGCCTGCTCCCACTTGGGGGGGCCATTTCATGGCCTCCCCAAGTAGGTGCTCTGTTCTCTACCACTGACAGCTGGGGGAGGCTTGTCTTGCCAGGGGTGGCATTTTGCATGTAAAATGCCCCCTAACCCTCAGGGGCCCTTCTCCCACCTCTACTCCCACCCCCCACCAAGGCTCAGCCTGCTCCCACTTGGGGGGGCATTTCATGGCCTCCCCAAGTAGGTGCTCTCAGCCCCCAAAGTCCACCCCCTACAGCCCCACACAAACCCAATTCCCCACAGCTGCCACACACAGACCCAAATCCCCACATTAGCCCCTCACAGACCCAAATCCACCCCCACCTGCCCCACACCCATAACCCCAGGAACAGGCTGGCAAAGGCCAGCCCTCTCCCTTTGTTCCCTATGCTGGGAACTTCTAAATTCTCTTTCCCTGGCCAATTCTGCACAGCCCAGGGGTGCCACAATGGTGGGCACACTTCTGAGTGCCAGCTGGTCCCTGTGAAAGAGCACCTGAACCACAGACACCCTTCCTCAAGTTCCCCCACCACCTACAGAGATGGCTGGCCAGCCAGCCCCATTGTTCCCTATGATGGGAACCAACTGCACAACAAAGAATAAAACACGAACAACACAAAGTGTTTAAAAAATTATTTTCTCCCTTTCAAAGTACAAGTAGGCAAATCATTATGACACATTACACCAGCAGTCCCCCACACAGAAAAATAACACAACTCACTTAACATCAGAGAATCACAAAAGCACAATTCCTGTCAAAAACACTTTATTTCTTGAACAGCTTTAGGTTACACAGCAGGGGGGCACACCAAAGGGCATGGCAGCAGTATCTTACACAAAAATAACACAACTCACTTAACATCAGAGAACCACAAAAGCACAATTCCTTTCAAAAACACTTTTTTTCTTGAACAGCTTTAGGTTACACAGTAGGAGGGCACAACAGGGCATGATAGCAGTGTACTACACAAAATAATACAACCCACTTCACCGTTTTTGACAGCAATTGTGTTTGGGTGATTCTCTGATGTGAAGTGAGTTGTGTTATTTTTGTGTAGTACACTGCTTTCATGCCCTGTTGTGCCTTCCTACTGTGTAACCTAAAGCAGTTAAAGAAATAAAGTGCTTTTGACAGCAATTTTTTGGGGTGATTCTTTAATGTGAAGTGAGTTCTGTTATTTTTTTGTAAGATACTGCTGCAATGCCCTTTGGTGTGGCCCCCTGCTGTGTAACCTAAAGCTGTTCAAGAAATAAAGTGTTTTTTGACAGGAATTGTGTTTTTGTGATTCTCTGATGTTAAGTGAGTTGTGTTATTTTTGGAATGCTGGAATGCCCTTTGGTGTGCCCCCCTGCTGTGTAACCTAAAGCTGTTCAAGAAATAAAGTGTTTTTGACAGGAATTGTGCTTTTGTGATTCTCTGATGTTAAGTGAGTTGTGTTATTTTTCTGTGTGGGGGACTGCTGGTGTAATGTGTCATAATGCTTTGCTACTTGGACTTTGAAAGGGAGAAAATAATTTTTAAAAAACTTTATTTTGTGTTGTTCGTGTTTTATTCTTTGTTGTGCAGTTGGTTCCCATCATAGGGAACAATGGGGCTGGCTGGCCAGCCATCTCTGTAGGTGGTGGGGGAACTTGAGGAAGGGTGTCTGTGGTTCAGGTGCTCTTTCACAGGGACCAGCTGGCACTCAGAAGTGTGCCCACCATTGTGGCACCCCTGGGCTGTGCAGAATTGGCCAGGGAAAGAGAGTTTAGAAGTTCCCAGCATAGGGAACAAAGGGAGAGGGCTGGCCTTTGCCAGCCTGTTCCTGGGGTTATGGGTGTGGGGCAGGTGGGGGTGGATTTGGGTCTGTGAGGGGCTAATGTGGGGATTTGGGTCTGTGTGTGGCAGCTGTGGGGGAATTGGGTTTGTGTGGGGCTGTAGGGGGTGGACTTTGGGGGCTGAGAGCACCTACTTGGGGAGGCCATGAAATGCCCCCCCCCCAAGTGGGAGCAGGCTGAGACTTGGTGGGGGGTGGGAGTAGAGGTGGGAGAAGGGCCCCTGAGGGTAGGGGTGGCATTTTGCATGCAAAATGCCACCCCTGGCAAGACAAGCCTCCCCCAGCTGTCAGTGGTAGAGAACAGAGCACCTACTTGGGGAGGCCATGAAATGCCCCCCCCAAGTGGGAGCAGGCTGAGCCTTGGTGGGAGGTGGGAGGAAGGGTGGGAGAAGGGCCCCAGAGGGTTGGGTGGCATTTTGCATGCAAAATGCCACCCCTGGCAAAGGAAGCCTGCCTCTTCATTTTTTCCCCATAGGAAATAATGAAGAAAGATGAGCAGCAGCATGCTAACAATATGCTCACCCTTCGCTTTCTTATGGGAGGATAGGGGGATGTGCTTTGGGGGGCCATAACATGGCCCCCCAAAGTCCAATCTGTCTGAAACTTGGGGGGTTGTTAGAGAGGGGTTAGTGGAAGGTCCCCACCAATTTTGGGCTGATTCTGTGGGAAAATGCCTCCCCCAGGCGTCCGGGAAGACGGAGGCATTTTCCCATTGAAGAAGCCGAAAGAAAGCCAAAAGAAGCCGAAATGTTTCGGCTTTTTTTCTTTCGGATAAGCCGAAACGTTTCGGCTTTCTCTGAAACGTTTCGGCTAACCCGAAAGAAGCCAAAACACTTTTGTTTCGGCTTTCTTTCGGCATTCAGAAAGCCGAAACGCACATCCCTACTACAGACTAACATGACTAACTCTTCTGAAGATAAACCTTGTTTTTCCTATGAAAACAAGAGATTATTTCCGTTACTGCTGCCAGAAAAAATGGAGCCTTGCAGCACAAGATTATGAAATGCTTTGTTTAACTTTGCAATGCAACATTTTCTAAACCTGAAGAATAATATATGCATATCATTTTAAGCCTCTAATGGCTTGTGGAGTTTTATCAATCCTTCAGCATGAAGAAGAGGAGAAACCAGAGCACCGCAAGATCCTGGGATACAGAAGGCCGTTATGCTGACCTTTCTGTTGTTTGATTCAATGCATTTTCAAAACAGCACTCACAGTATGGGGCATAGTTGTCAAAGTTCTTTCTGAAATAAATGCAACCCTGACTTCCCATTTTCCCAGAAAAAGCTCTTCTTCTCATTCACGGAGATCCTCTGGGGCAGAGGTGTGCTGTCCTCTCCTTCTGATAGACTGAGGCTCACCTAATCTGCTGCATGCCTCTTTGCCTCCATCTCTGCAGTTTGCTGAAAACATCCAGAAGTGGCATGCTTGAGTGTCTTAGGAATCCCAAGCTCAAGAGGGCCACATTCTCATTCCTCCTCTCACTCGCAAAGCTGGCTGCTGTACTGAAGATGCACTCAGAGACCTGGCAGCTGGGGGAGCAAGTCAGGGAGCACCCAGCATCGAAGTGCAAAGAAGACCACATGCCACACTTCCCATGTTGGTGAGGGCTGCTGAAGTTCACTTCACTCCAACAGGTGCCCACCTCTCCTTGTCTTGCCACTGCTGCAACCAGCAACAGACAGCACCGCTGAGGTTTCAAGCTGGCCAGGGCTGCTTCCACATGGACGTTCTTCTCTGCCTTTGTTTTCTAACTAGAGCTCTGGCTTTTGGAGCATCCACACAGCATCATCCTCTAATTGTCCACTTTCCAGGTTTCCCTCATCCTCAATACGCTTTCTCTCAAACCTGATTTAGAACTAACCTTTTCTGGAAACATTTTAACATGTTATTATGCCACCTAGGCAGGAAAGATTTTGTTTCTGAAGGTCCTGCCTAGATCAGGGCCTTTTCCCTTTGGTCAGCCCCTCACAGCTGCCTTTTCCCCTCTGCATCACTGGAGGATTTTTGAGTTTTTATTTTTAATGATAACTGATACAATGCTATAGTAATTGAAAAAATGAAATACAGCCCTCAAGTCACAGTTGACTTACAGCGACCCCTGGTGGGATTTTCATGGCAAGAAACTGACAGAGGTGGTTTGCCATTGCCTGCCTCTGCAATCCTGGTCTTCGTTGGAAGTCTCCCAGCCAATTACTAACCAAGGTCAACCCTGCTTAGCTTCTGAGATCTGATGAGATCAGGCGCTCCTGGGCTATCCTAGCCATTTCTTTTTAAAGCAATTGTGGGTGGGGAGCTGGCTGGTGGAGGCAAATACACACTCTGTTGGCAATACAAATACATTTGCCTCCATAGCAGTAAAGAGTGCAAAACAGAGAATCCTCACTGTGGGTGCAGCACCAAGGTGAACCCATTCTGTGTGGGTGGCACTCCCACCAAACGGTGCTGACCACTGGCTGACCTGACTTCTCTTTCAGGCTTGCCATTGCTTGTCAAGGTCTCCATCACCTCCAGAAAACTGTGTCAAGCTTCCAGGTGCCTTTGGAATGTCAGTCCCCCAGCACCAGAAAACCAGAGGCAGTGCTGACTTCATCTCCAGTGAGACACTGAACTTTGTGCTAGCTAGCAAGCCCTGCGATGTGCTTAGTCCTATCATGCACCTGGCAACCACATTTCAGAATGCGGGGTCAAGAATGGTGGCAGCCTAGCAGCGTAAGATGAGGCCCTCTCCAGACTGCCCTGCTGGGTTTCCTCCTCTCCCATATCACCCCCTCTAAGAAATGCAGCACAGCATGGCTCAGGTCATACTCAGGACTTCTTTTATTATGTCCAAGAGCCGTACCAGGCCCCTTGAGGAGCCCCCACTGCTTTACGGGAAAGGGAAGCCTTCAGAGCCACTGTCGGCATGCAGTTTCTCTTGCCATCTCCTGATCGCATGCAGTGTGCCGTCCCAACACATAACAATGATGTCTGAAATCAGCATGTGTTGCAGGACAGCTGTTGCAGTGCTGGGTGTCTCTGAAGCAGCTGTTGGCATTGGGCAGAGTGCCCTCAAGTGGATGCAGATGCCCCTTGCACCTTGCAATGTGTTGACACACTTTCCAGTTGCTCTCTTTGCAACCATTGTTGAGATAGTTGGTCAAGCAGGGGGCAGCACTGAAGTCCACCATTGTGCAATGTCCACAGCACTGTCCACATCTATGCAACATCCAGCTATTAATCACCTAACCCCGCTGCAGAGTTTCCTGAGGTGAGTGAGCAGCATCCATGACCAGACAAGTCCAATAGTGTCTGGTAGTGGTGGTGGTCAATAGATGCTGAATACCCCATGGAGGATGCACGGTCCTGGGCCTGCAGGCAGTCCAGATGTCAATGGTCAAATGTAGCCCTTTGCTGATGCCATGCCTCAGGTAGCTTTTGAGATTCTTTCTGGTGGCCTAGGCTGGAGATGGGATCACAGAATCAGAATCACCGAGTTGGAAGGGGCCATACAGACCTTCTAGTCCAACCCCCTGCCCAAGGCAGGATGAGCCTAAAGCATCCCTGACAAAGATCCATACAGCCTCTTCTTGAAAACTGCCAGTGAAGGGGAGCTCACCACCTCCCTAGGCAGCTGATTCCACCTTGGAACTACTCTGACCGTGAAAAAGTTTTTCCTAATATCCAGTCAGTACCTTTCTGCAAGTTTGGTGTAGTGGTTAAGAGTTCGGGAATCTAATCTGGAGAGCAGGGTTTGACTCCCCACTCCTCCACTTGAAGCCAGCTGGGTGACCTTGGGCTAGTCACAGTTCTCTGGAGCTCTCTCAGCCCCACCTACCTCACAGGGTATTTTGTTGTGGGGATAATAGTAACATACTTTGTAAACCGCTCTGAGTGGGTATTAGGTTGTCCTGAAGAGTGGTATATAAGTCGAATGTTGTTGTTGTTGTTATTATTAATTTAAGCCCGTTACTTTGAGTCCTATCCTCTGCTGCCAACTGGAACAGCTCCCTGCCCTCCTCCAAATGACAGCCTTTCAAATATTTAAAGAGAGCAATCATGTCCCCCCTCAACCTCCTCTTCTCCAAACTAAACATTCCCAAGGCCCTCAGCCTTTCCTCATAGCGCTCAGTCTCCAGACCCCTGATCATTCTTGTCGCTCTCTTCTGCTCCCTCTCAATTTTGTCCACATCCTTTTTATACTGAGGCCTCCAGAACGGCACACAGTACTCCAGGTGCGGCCTGACCAAGACAGTATAGACAGGGGCTATGGCCTCCTGCGATTTTGATGCAATGATACAGGCCCGGCGCCACCACTGAGGCTGTGAGGTGGGGGCCGTGGGGCTGGAGGGGGTGCCGGAGGTGGAGGTGCGTGCCACAGAGCTGACATGCCTGGCCTGTGCTGCTGCCGCTGGCCAGCCCCGCGCCGCTGCCGCTGCCACACACCCCTGGCCGGGCGGAGCAGCTGCAGGCCAGGGACAGCAGGGAGCCAGGGCGGCGTGTGGAGCGTGGGCAGCCTCCTCACGCTGCCCCAGCCACCCACCGGCCAATGGCCCTGGCTTTACTGCGTGATGATGTCATCATGTGATGACATCATCACGCAGTCTGGGGGGTGCGCACACACTGTGCGCGCGCACACAAAAGAGTGGCCGCAGGTGCCAGAAACCCTGGCACCAACGAGGCAATGATACAACCCAGGATTGAATTGGCCTGTTTTGCCACCGCATCACACTGACTGTTCATATTTAGTTTACAGTCCACTCTTACCCCAAGATCTCTTTCACATATACTGCTGCCCAGAAGTGTATTCCCCATCCTGTATTTGTGCTTCACATTTTTGTGGCCCAGATGTAATACTGTGAATTTTGTTGAATGGCAGGTGGTGTCTGAGAAGTAGGTCTTGCCAGGAATATCTCCACCGTGGCACATGCAGCTGAAGAGAGTGTGACTGTGGCCTGGCTGGCAAGGGCCTGCTCCCATGAAGGAACCATGCCAGCCACTCATCTCAGACTGCCATGAGCTGGGAGGTGGGATGCATGGTGAACTCATCAGACATGGTGGACATCTTCCCTTGATGGAGCAGGTGCAGAGATCTTCGAAGGGGTTGCTGTGGCCATTGCAGATGCTGGCAGGATGCTTAGGGCAGGCTTGGGCTGCACAGGCTCCTCTGGAGGGGCCCCTGTTGGTTGGCCAGCAGAGAAGTCCTCCAGCGGCTCTTGCACCTGCTGGACCTCCAGACCAGACGTCTGGTGAGGATGAATCGTCAGACACAGCGGAGCACGGAACTCACAGGCACTTTTTGTTCATTAAATTGTACTTTGCCTCACAGTGCCTTCAATGTTCCAAAAAGACACTGATATTGAGCTTGAGGCAGCATGCAGCCGTGCATATGCTTGACTAGTTAATTGGCACATCATCAATGCAAAGCCTTTAAATCAGATGACAACCCTTTACACTGACAGGCAGGCCTGTTATCGGCTGCAGGATCACTACAGAATGCTGAACAGAGAAGAGAGGCTTGAAATGCAAATGCTGCAGTGTGTGTCAACTCAGCACATGGCGAGTTATGTTCTGGTGGTGCTCACTGGCTTATTCAACTGAGGTGTTACATATATTGGGAGCCCCATGAAGTCAGTCAGCTCCCCTGCCCACTGGCCACTTGTGAAATTCAGTTTCTTCCAGATGAGCCTACCAGAGCACATCCTGGCCACTGACAGCTCCACTCAAGCCCGGTGTTTGCATAGCTTCATGTTCTAAGCACCCACCGATGCCACAGCAACAGCCATGACCAAAAGTTCAAGGTACACAACTCAGAGCCCCTTTCTTGGGTGCTCTCAGCCCACACACCATCTGTCTGTCTGTGGGCAGGAGGATTAGCTGCACCATCTCCAGCTCAGTAAAGGGGTGGACAGGAGGAGGCTCCAAGGGAGAGCCACTGGCAAGAATGAAGACAAAAACAGAGAGTCGAAGCAGTCCAGTCCAGGCTGCTGGCAGGCTACACTGAGCTCCCCAGGGTTTGAGCTACGAGCTTAATGGACCCGCTACTGGTTTCCCATTCCTTGTACCACCAGGGATACTACCTAGAGGAGAGCTTGCAAACAGGTCCACCTGCATCAGGCCCACAACAGCCCAGAACGTGCCCTAGACCCCAGGGAGTCAGGCGACGTCCATGGGCCAGTCCAGTGCCACCATCTAGGAAAACACTTTCATTCATTCATTACCTTCCAACCTAAGCCAGGTGTTTCCAAACAAACAACACATAAAAGTCTTTTATAGGATTTTCAAAAAACAAAAGAAATCACACCCCGTAGAAACCATCTTCCAGCGAGAATCATAGCAGGCTAGTTGGAACTGTTCCACCGCACAGCCCTCTGGAGGGAGCTTGAAGCAGCGCAGCCCAGAAACAGCGATTGTGTTTGCATTGTCCATGTGTCGCAAAACCAGCCAGCACTTCCTCTGCCTCAGCATTGGCCTCCGCAACTTCCACGTGCATCTGGGTGCCTGAGAGACGTCACTGATAGAGCCGTGAAGGAGGGCAAGGAAGCAACCAAGCACCTATCCATTGTGCCTGAACCCAGATCCAGCCGAGAGCTCCATTCCTCCTCTTTCCATCAAGGACACTTTCAGAGGAATGACAGGAAGCAGCCCATCGTTATGCCTGGATCCTGCACAGCTGGAAAACCCCTCCCAAGAAAACACTGGCACTGAATTTTTAATGTATCTATTGCACTGATCTGGTTTAATATCTACACAAATTCCCTAAACAAGTAGAAAATAGCAAAGAGTCCAGTAGCACCTATAAGATTAACAAAATTTGTGGTAGGGTATAAGCTTTCATGAGTCACAGCTCACTTCTTCAGTGTCTGAAGAAGATACAGGTATCTGAAGACGTGAGCGATGACTCACAAAAGCTCATACCCTACCCCAAATGTTGTTAGTCTTATTGGTGCTACTGGACTCTTGCTCTTTTCTACTGCTACAAACAGACTGACGCGGCTACCCATCTTGATCTATCCCTAAACAAGACCATCCATATCTTCGGAGCTGGGTTTTTGCGAAACTTTAGTGCACAGGTAGGGCTGGGGAGGGGCTGTGCCCCACAGGATACGCACACCCCTATCTCACTAGGTCCTACCACCCTGGCTCCCAGATTCTTGACCAACTCAGGGCTGGAGTCTAAAAATGTATGGTCAAAGATCCAGAGGAGTTAGCCGTGTTAGTCTGTGGTAGCAAAATCAAAAAGAGTCCAGTAGCACCTTTAAGACTAACCAATTTTATTGCAGCATAAGCTTTCAAGAATCAAGTTCTCTTCGTCAGATGCCTGATACAGATACAGACCAGTCTCTGTATCAGGCATCTGACAAAGAGAACTTGATTCTTGAAAGCTTATGCTGCAATAAAATTGGTTAGTCTTAAAGGTGCTACTGGACTCTTTAAAAATTTATGAATTGTGCATTTCTCCAGTTAGAGCATTCTCTTCCCCCTTTCCTCTTCAAAACTTAACAGTGCAGTGCTAGGCAATTACTCCAGTCAAAGCTCATTGATTTCCATGGGATTTGTCTGGGGCAGCTCTGTCTAGGATTGCACACTCCATCTCTCTGCAAGGAAGGAAGTAGAAAGCAGGCAGCTGATCCGCTTCTGGGTCTGCTTCCTTCTGAACTGGAAGTCTTCATTGGAAAATGCATCACTTATCTGGAAAGAGCAATACAATTACAACAATAATCCAGGGGCCACGAGGATCCCCCCCGGGAAGAATTTAGATGTTCCCTCCACCCTCCAAAACATCTGCAGGATGCTCTAAGCTTTGAGCACGTTCACATGTCCTCCGCACTTTCTCTCTTGAACTGACTTTCAATATTCTGTGTCTCCTTCCTGGGGCCTGTTCAGGCCTCATCAAGCTATTTTTCTTTCCTTCAGGAAAATTTGCAAGGTTGAATTTTGCTGCATATTTATGGGTCTCCCTGAGTATATAGGAAACCCTCCCCTTTTGTGTGTGGGGGGGCTGCTTTTGCAGCTTTTGGGATTGTAACAGGGGACAGCCATTTGATGTATATGTTGATAGTACCAGCCTGGGAGGGGGAATAATTTGGAAATCCCCCTTCCCAAATCTTCTCCTTCAAGAGTCAATAAATCTTCAGGGCTTGCTTCAGAATTACCCTGTCCTCTGCCACCCTTTAACGCCCCACATAGGGATATACATCCAGAGGAGTTAGCTGTGTTAGTCTGTAGTTGCAAAATAGTAGAGGCCAGTAGCACCTTTAAGACTATCCAACTTATTTATTTATCAGAAGAGAGCTGTGGTTCTCGAAAGCTTATACTCCAAATAAGTTGGATAGTCTTAAAGGTGCTACTGGACTCTTTGCTGTTTTCCACATAGGGATGACTCCCAGTTCTGATTCCACTGGAGAGGCATTTGCAGCAGCCGAGGAGCTTCCAGGCAGGGGCTTTACTTTCAGCATCTCTTTGTGCCACCTCCTGCCCAGTAGCTTTTTGCCTTTTAAAAAAATCAGTAACAGGTATATTGCTATAGTGTTAATAAACTATACAAATATGTGTGTTCTGTGCGATCAAGTCAGCTCCGACCTATAGCAACCCTATGAAGGAAAGACCTCCAAAACGTCCTCTCATTAACAGACTTGCTCAGAGCCTGCAAACTGGAGGACGGCGCTTCTTTTCTTGAGTCCAGCCATCTCGTTTGGGTCTTCTTCTTTCCCTACTGCCTTCTACTTTTCTAGCATTATTGGCTTTTCCAGAGAATCTGGCCTTCTCATGATGTGACCGAAGTATGATAGCCTCAGTCTTGTCATTTTAGTTTCTAAGAAGAATTCAGACTGGATCTGATCTAGTACCCACTTATTTGTCTTTTTGACCATCCATGGTGTCCGCAGAACTCTCCTCCAGCACCACATTTCAAATGAATCAATTTTCTTCCTGTCAGCTTTCCAACTTTCACACCCATATAAAGTAATAGGGAATACCATAGTTTGGATTATCTTGATCTTGGTTCCCAGAGAGACACCTTTACCTACTTCCAATAAACTAACCAGCAAAAAGCCCTTTAATTGCAGGGGGGGGGGCAAGGGACAGTGAGGTAGAGCCAGTATGATGGCGTGGATAGAGTATCATACTAGGATCCCTGAGACTCAGGTTCGAATCTCCACTCTGTTGTGAGAACTTGCCAAGTGGCCTTGCACCACCTTCCTCACAGGGCTGTTGTGAGGTTGAAATGGAGCCAGGGCTCTGCTGGGGGGAAAGGCAGGGTATAAATTAAGCAAATTAACAATACTAAAACCATGTCAGATGTGGAAACCCACCCTTTCCCAGCTACATCCCCTCCCACCTGCTTTAGGTTTGATCTTTCCAGAAAAGCAGGGCCAATGCAGGTCTGGGCAAACTTGCAGCAGAGCCAGGGAAAGCCCTCAAGTTCCCCGAAGGGCTCCGCGTGGAAGCCCCCCGCCAGCGCTGCCTTCAATACTCATTTCCTCCCGACGCATTTGTAGGCCTCTTCGGGGGTTTCTCTTCCCCCTTCGGGTTGATTTACAAAGCCTGTTTTGCCCCCTCTCTGTCAAGCCCCAAGTCCAAGCACAGCCTCTTCCTTTGCGCGAGGCCCAGCCGAGAACCGAGCAAACGTCGTCTCCAGGGAGAACAATAATCCCACCCGGAAAGCTCCTCGGGCCCGGGACTCGAACGCGGCTCTTCTGCCCGCCCGGCGCCAGCGCAGGGAGCAAACGCTCGGCGGCAGCTCGCGGCTCTGCAGGGCTCCTGCCCGGCGCTCCAGCGGGCTGGAAGGCGTCGCCGGCGGCGCATCGGGCTGCCCGGCGGCGTTGCCCGGCCCCGCCCGGCCCCGCCCCGCCCCGCGCCGCGCACCCTTCGCAGCGGCGGCAGAAGCCGCGAGAGGCGCCTCCCCCCTCCCTCCCCTGCCCCGCCCGGCCGGTTTAAAAGGCGCCAGGCGCGGCGCAAGCCTCGCCCACACGCGGGTAAACAAACAAAGGGGGCCGCGGGGAGGAGGCGCCGACACGTGTCCAGAAAACACGCCGTCTGCAGCGGCCGGGCCGGATCCGGGCGGGCGGCCCGTAGTTGGCAGGCGCCCCTCGGACGCAGCAAGCGCGGCGAATGCGCAGCCCGCCCGGGAGGCCTCGGCTGCCCGCCCCTCCCCGGCAGGAAGCCGACTCTTCCTCCGGCTCGGCGCTCGCGCACTGCGGGGGGGGGGGCGCTTTGCTGCCCCGCCCGGAGCTCCCGCCGCCCCCCGCCCCGCCTGAGCCCGTTTCCCCCCCCGCCGGTCCAGCGATACCGCCGGTCACTCCCAGCCCCGCCCCCCGGCCCGAAGTGGTCCCGATCCGGCGTCCGCTCGCGCGGGGTTGCCTTCCCGCCCGCCCCGACTGTGCAGCCGAAGCCCCGGGCTGGGCAGGTTCCGGCCTCGTCGCGCTCCCGCCCGCTTGCTCGGCGACCCTCGGGCGGAGCTTGGCCAGAGGGCCAGCGGCGCCCGGGGGAGGGCTCGGGGCCGGCCCGCCCCCAGCCGCGACGCGGCGGCCGGGCCGGGCCGGGCCGGGCCGAGGGAGGCGGCCCCAAGGCGGGGGGAGTGGCGCGGCGGCGGGGGAGGGTCGGGCGGGCTGCGGCAGGAGGCGGCCGCGGGATGACGCCGGGGCGGCCGCGGGAGAGAGGCAGGCGGCGGCGGCGGCAGGAGGCGGCGGGCGCGTCTGGCCGGGCGGGCTGCGAGCGAGCCGGAGCGGCGCAGGCAGCGGCGGCGCCCCGAGGCGCCCCCTTGGGCTGAGCCAGGCAGGGAGGCAGCCCGCGCGATGGCGCCGCAGAGGCCGGCCGAGCAGGGGGCCCTGGAGGAGGAGGACGAGGCGGAGGGCGCCGTGGGCGCGGCGGCGGCGGCGGGCGGCGGCGGGGGGCTGGCGGGGCCGGCCGGCTTCACGCCGCCCGAGGGGGGCTTCGGCTGGCTGGTGGTCCTGGCCGCCACCTGGTGCAACGGCTCCATCTTCGGCATCCACAACTCCTTCGGGATGCTCTACGTGCTGCTGCAGGACGAGGCCGACGGGGCCGGCAAGGACCCCACGCTGGAGTTCAAGACAGGTGAGCCGGGCCGGGGGGCTGCGCGGGGCTGCGCGGAAAGCCTCTCGCGGCCGCCTGCCTCTGGCCGCCCGCTCGGAGCGGCGCCGGGCGCGTGGTCGGTGCCGGCGGTTCGGGGCGGCCTTCCCCCGCCGCCGGGAGGAGACCTGCGCCCTGCCCGCCGCGCTGCCCAGCCTCCCGGCGCCTCCGCGGCCGCGCTGGAGAACCCCCGAAGCCCCCGGGCTTATTGGTTGCTGCCCCGCACGCTCCTTTACGGCGCGACGATGGCCCTTTTACGCGCACGCCCCCGTGCAAGCAAACGCAACCCACTGTGTTGTGTGTGGACGGTGTCCTTGGCGCTGTGTGTAGTCACTCTTTCCTGGCCCACCAGTTGGGGTTGCTTTGCCTCCAGTCTGTGGCAATGAGAGATACAACCCCGCCCCCCCATACACACATGTGTGAAAACCCATCTAAAGAATGGGGCAAGGTCAGGAATCACGCTGCTACCCCCCCCAGCCCTGTGCTCCCTCATGCCCCACAGTGGAGCTGTTGCTCATATATGCTGCTGCCCAGAATGTGGGGAGCCCCATGCTTGGACGTGCTATGGGTCCTGGCTGGAAGTCTTAGATGGGGGGCAGGATCTGACAAAAGAGTAGAGAGGCTGGGAAGACTCTAGTGGAAACAGGGGTGGACTCCTACGCTGAAGAGTCCAGGACTCCAGTCCAGTAGCACCATAAAGACCAGCGGCATTTCCAGCGTCAGAGCTCCCTCCATCAGACTCTCCAAAGCTCATACTCGGGAAATCTCGTTGATCTCTAAGGTGCTCCTGGACCTGAATCTTGCCCTTCTACTACAGACCAGCACAGCCACCCACCTGAAACATAAGGTGAAGTTAGGCACATTCAGATGATGCCTGTGGGGGACTGCAGATTCCACTAACAACAAAGCAGAAGCCCAGAAGTCATGTGTGGTTTTGTTTGTTTTTTTGCTGTCAAGAGATGACTGTATTTTATTCATGATATTATGTAACATGTTAAAACATCATACCACGTCTCAGCGTGGTGCATGTAGACTTGCAGTGTAGTCTGATGCTCGGCAGCTTCAGGATGGAAGCCGATGGCCGGGTACTTTCACCCTGGCTGGCCACGGGCTCCAGGCCTGGGGTTTTGGCTTCCCACAGTGTTCTTTGTTCAGCCAAACTCTGACCTCTCCACTCAGTGGCTGGATTGGAATTAGCAGTTGGGTTGGTTTCATACTTCATTTATTTATTTAGAAAATATTTTTGTCTTTCTCATCTTCATAGGGACCTTCCCTCCCTTCCCACTTTCCTGGGTAAAAAAAGCCAAAAGTCTTGTAAACAGGATTTAGTGAAGCCATGTTGTTGCTCCAGTTACAACTAATTTTGTGGGCCCAGGTTTGTATCTTCTTGTATGAAAAGAAAGAATTTGTGTCCCCCAAAGTGTTTCCCGACTGCATCGTCCTGGAACAAAGGAGAGAGACGTCCCGTGTGGAAACGGTGGGCTGGGGCCATTTCCTGCTCCCTTCCCCAGAGCAGATTGTCCCAGATTTCTGGACTAGACCAAGGGGTTGTGTTCCCTGGTTTGGATTTCCCAGAGCAGCCTGGCAGCACTCGCATTCCCCAGAAATGGCTGGCCCTGCTTTTTGAATTCTTTATCTGTACTTCTAGCATTAAAATGGTTGCTTCATTCTTAAATTCCCACCTTGGAGAGGAAAGCGCACCTGCACAGAAAGACAGTCCACACCACCATTCCAAAGGTGGATGCTCCTCTGTTGAATAATGTCAGGTGTAATAAATACGTCCGGTTGTCTCCTAATATCGTTTATCTCGTACTATAACTTGTAAAAAGTTAGCTGCCAGGAGCCTCTGCATTGATTGCTTGTGTAACGTGCAAGATTTTTTTTGCTAGATAAAGAACTTCTGACCCATTCGGGCCAGCTCCTGAATAGGGTCTCAGACCCTGTGGGGTGTCCCTCCGACTGGGGTTTCATTGTCCATTCAGGTTTCTGCAACCCATTCCCGTTGCATTGTTTATTGGATGTCCCATCCTGTTGATTGCCGTGACTTAGATTGGGTAAATCCTGCTTGGGCTCAGTGACAAAGTTAGACTACAGATGACACAGATAAATTCACTGATCTCGCAGCGCTGTGTCAGTAAGTCTATAAAAGTTACTAGTGGTTAAGAGCTTGTACTACTAACCCACTTGCTGATGCAGGCACACTCATGTAGATGGTAGTAGTCTGTTCTGTTGGCAGCAAAACAATAAACAAGTCTGGTTGCTCTTCAGAGACTAGCAAGCTTTATTCCAGCTGTCTCCCCTTGAAAGGCCAAAGCAATCGGTGTTCATGTTTTCCTCAGGGCTGTTTCACACACAATTCAACAGCAAACCCAGATTTGGATACTGACTGTGCGCACCAAAGTCGGCTAAAAACAGAAGTTCCCATGCCCATTTAGTTTCATTTTTTCATTTCCCAACAATGCGCTCTGTGTTTAGGCAGCAGCTGCCTGTATTCCAGGGATGAACTAGGTGTAGTGGCAAGTCTGAAGGGACGGGGTTCTTCTTTGACTGCAGGAGGGGCAGCGCCCAGTGCCCACTTTTCTCTTCAGCCAAACTCTGATACGAGAGCAGGGCGTCCGGCTTCAGCCTCTTCCGGCCTGTCGCTATCTCGATGTCTTATGTGTGATCGGGGGAGGTCCGTGGGATCTACCCCTGTCTTGTCTAATGTGGCCTTTGGTCTCCTCTGTATTGAATGTCCGCAGCACACGTTGTAATCTGTGTACTGATTATGAGTAGTGTCTAATTAGCTAGTAAGCAAGTTGCTTTGTCAACATGTCCTTATGATGGGCGTGAACAGTTCCTCCATATGGCCAGGGATCGCATCCGAAAAGAGTAAGTGAAGCTGAGTGCCAGGATTTGAACGCAGGGCTCCTAATGCAGTATTGCAAGCCACTGAGCTAAAGGGTTGCTTTGTGGACAGCTGTGTTTCTCCTCCACAGGAGCCCTTGCTCCCCTGCAGAAGTACTTGGGGAATTTGTGTGTTTGCAAAATGCATGTTTGGGGTATGAATGCTGCATATTGTTAGGCATCCTCTTCCCAGGGCTAACATACAGAATTATTTTCGTGGGTGCACAAAATACCTTTGGAAATGGTGTGAACATAAATGAGGCCTGCTGATGTTACTCCGAATAAGCCTCGTCTTTGGTTGGTTGCCTTTGTGGCAAGAAGGCTGGCTTCTGAAGTGTGATGCAGGCCTAAGCCGAGTTACACCCTTCTAAGCCTGTGGACTTAAAAAGGCGTGACTCTACTGATGGTGGCGCTGTTAGGTGTTGAAAGATACCCTCTCTGCCATGTGGTTGTTGCTGAATGAAGATGGCTCTGTGTTATATGGAGCCCATCCTAGATCCTCAGGGGCAGGGGGCAAAACTTCTGGATCTTCCTTCTCCCAACAATACACCAGAGAGATCTGCTATTCTTAATGTTGCTTTCAGAGTGGGGGAACTGAAGGCAGGAGAAAATTTGCTTGCAACTGTGGAGTGGTCAAGGAGCATGGCTTTTCAGAAAGCGGGTAGCCTGAGTCCTGCTCTGTGGGTGAATAAGGTTACTAAATTTATAGCCTACTATTGGCTATTTGGATCTTTACTACTTAGCACAAGAAATCAGCCCTGGAGAGGGGTCGTGCTTTTCTCGGGAGGAGCTCTTGTCCAAACATGAGCTTACCCAAACTCTCACCTCTCGGCACAGAGCTCAGCACAGAGTCAGGGGGCTCTGTGTTTTCACGAACTAAACGAACCAGTTCGCAAACTGGGGCAAGTTCCTGAAAGTTCGTGTTTCGTGAAACGCTGCGAACCATGATCTGCATGATTCAGAATTTTCCCGGTTTGTGCCCATCTCTATCTGCAAGTGTTAAAAGGCTCACAAATGCCTGTCAAACATTTTTTTGAGCATTTGACATGGTTGCTTGCAAAAATTTTGATGGCTTCAGCTTAATCACGGGAGTCTGCCGCCATCTATTACCTGTGTTGGTATCACTGGGGAAAACTGCCAGGTGCCCCCATACATGAGCCATAGGCAGGTGCCTCATGCTGAGCTGGGAAACGGATGCAGCCTGCCCAGAACTCGGTTCAGACTAGCAAAAGCTCTCCAGGGCCCCTTTCCCAGGCCTTTTGTCTGGGCTCTGCCCGGGGGTGAACCTGAAATTTTAGAGCTCGCGCTCTACCACTGAGCCGAGGCCTCAGGTGCCACAGCTGGTGGCAGCATGCTTGCCCATCTCTCCTTACTGTGGATGGCTCTGCCTCAGCCAACAAGTGGAGAGGGGAGGAATATGTATCTGGCCGATCCACTGCACAACCCGGGAGCCTTTCCTAACCTCCCCCCTCGTTGTGATGGATATTTTGCTAATAAATTTATCTCTTTACCTTGTTCCTCAAAGGACTACCATGTTTCTCTTCTCTTGTATTGAATGTCCGCAATACAATTTCAAGGGGCCTGCATGTTCCACTGAGCACTGCAGGCGGCACCTGGTGGACGGCATATCCAGGAAGTATTGCCTTTTCTGGCTTCTCTGTCCCGGCCACATCTGGTTCATCTTCAAATCAGTTTGCACCTTTCGCTATCTGATTGAATTGAGCCTACGGCTCCTGCTGATCTCCATTTCAAGAAGGCTGCGTGATGCCGAGTTTGGCCTTTTCTATTATGCCCTAAAATACCCCCCGCCCTTTTTTTTGGTATTGAACATTCAGCCTGATTAAAAGGTTTTAGGGAACTTGAAAACCTGATCCTGATTTTGTGACAATTCATTTGGGCCTAATTTTTTAAAAAGTATGATCTCCTGTTTTCTTTTTACAATTTTTGCTAATAACGGCAAGTTTTTCGTGTAGTTATAAGATGAGGTTTATGCCCCTTTGAAGTTGGTTGTGTTAACAGCTCCTGGGCTAGCAATGCTCTAGTGATTCTCAAAATCAGCAGTTCCTAGCCTTTTTGGTCTGGTGTCCCACAAATTTGCTTGGTATAGTGACCCACTTAATAAAACAGAGCATGCGCTAAATCAGTCAAACTGCAAAAGGCTGGGGCTCACTTCCACGTATTTTGCAACCCACTTTTGGGTCAGGGCCTTTGGGGTGGGAGACGGTGTTCAAATTGGACCTTCTGTCTCTTTGGGAGAGTGACGCCTGCCCAGAATGAGTTGCAAGGACGGGTATGTGTTGTTTATTACTTAGGAGGGGCTCGGTGGTGTCCTGTTCTGCTAGATGTTCCACATGCTCAGGGTGAGGTTGATCTTCCTGAAAGCTGAAGCTGCCGAGGTAGAGGGGAGGCACAAAGCGCAGGCCTGCCTTGTCCATGTTTACCCTGCTGGCCAACGGGAGAGCTGGGAATGCAGGCTGGGCCAGTGCCAAAGTGACCGGAAGGCATCCATTCCTAGAGAGACCATCAGGTTAGAATGAGGAATGTCCTAATACAGTTTGTTTGTTTGTTTGTTTGCAGTTCATTCACTACATGATAGGAGGTATGGTGTGGGCTTGTATGGCGAAGGTTAAACTTTTATTTTGGCTTTTAAATTTCAATGAAGAACCCATTTCCTAACCAATATTTTTCCTATGAGGATGTGTATAATAATTAGGGCTCCCTAATCTTTGTCTGCTTCAGTTGCATCCCGCGCTTTCCCCAAGTTCCGCAGGGCCCCTGTGGGCTTCACTGCCTGTGCAGCAACCCTGTGAAGTAAGTTAGGCTGAGAGGGAGACAGAGCTGGCCCAACGGCCCATTTGCTAATAGCAGCTTTGGGGAGACATGTAGGCAGTAAAGTGGCGTGGGGAGAAAACCCTTCTGCACCACTGCACCGATAGGCTTTGGAGCCTCCCCTGGGGCAGGTTGGTGCTGGTAACCACTGTGAAAAGTCCCGGTGGGCTGATGCCACCTCTCCGGCCCAGCCAGCCTGCCCTACAATGTTGCTGCAGCCAAGTCAGGTGCCACGCACAGCTGTCTGGGCCAGGTACCCTTCCCTTCATTTGGGGGCTCCCAGGTCACCCCAGAACCCCCTGTGACTTCACTAACATAAAAATGAAACTGAGCATTGGATATCCTGTGACTTGTGAAGTTTGGCACCCCCCCAGAATGGACTCTACCTTTTCATACTGCAGATGGAAGCTTGCATGGACAAATGCTTCTCAATAAAAAAGAATCCCTCCTTGTAGGAAGCAGACACTTAAGCTGTGATAGAACACCTCTACCTGACATGCTAATACTCTATATGCAGGGAATTGTTTTGTACGGAACAGCATTCCTGTAATTCCCTGCATATAGAAATCTAGTGTGCCAGAGAGAAGCATTCTGTCCTAAGTGTGCCAGCTTTCCGCATGCAGGGAAGATTGTTGTTGTTTTTAAAGGCAGCGCATTCCCTCATATCAGCCTCCAGCTGCATTCTGAGTGCTTGGGGTTGCATCTCAACCAGGGCGGGCGGGGGGGCTGACTTGGGGGTCGTGATGCCCTACTGTGACTGCCTTTTCTGCAAATGTTGAATTGAGAAGCTGCTGATCCAAAAAAGTTACTAGAATGCCGCTTATTCTTGTTTGCCTTTTCTGGAAAGACACAGTCTGCTTTTTTATAATGAACTCAGCCGTGTGTGCGCGTATGCCTTTAGAAAATGTTGTGCTGCATTCTGATATCCGCCTCAGGCTAAGTATGGACCTGGAAATAAACAGTAAGCACGTTCTCAGCACAGCTGTGCCACTGGCTTTATGGCCTTAGTCGCGTCACCCAGACTGAAAGATATGTTTGTTTGTGTTTTGTGTGTGTGTGTGATCGAGAGTTGTGCCATGGAGGCTAAAGCCTGCCTGTCTTAGTGGATTGGGTGGCTGAGCATTTGGAAAATTCTTTCAGAAACTACGTGCCACGTACAAGTTGTACTCCTATAAAGACAGCTATTAGGTTAAAGAACAACAACCAGCAAGGTGCAAATCCAGTCCAGACAATAACAGAGGGACACATGGTTTAAATTATCAGTGTTTTTCTTGCACTAGTCATGTTCTCTTGCTTTTGATCTTCTACAATGCAGGATCTTTAGAGTTCAAATTTAGAGTCAGGCTGTAAAAACAACACTTGTTCACAACACTGCACAGAGAAAGCACAGTTCCTTGCGTTTCGGAGAATATACCACACAGCTTATGCAAACATGGGATGCAACAAAGATTACCAAGTGCTGCTGCGAGTCTCCAGTGTACCCTTTAGATGAACTGCTTTTACTCTCTTCCCAATACGGGACCACAAACAGCAAAATGTCCAGAACATTTGTCCAAGTCCGAGCCACGGTGCCTGGGTGTTGTGCTGGAGTGGATGGGGGAGTTAAGAGGGCCTTAGAGTGAACAGCGAGTGGCCCTGCAGTGCTACAGGCTAGAGAGGCAAGGCCACTCAGCACCGATGATGGGAACGTGCACACCTCCTGCGCTGCCCTCACTGGCCAGCATCCCTCGTTGGTGCCACTGGCCAAGCCTGAGCTGAGGACCTCCTGCAGAGCTCCTGGAGCTTGGCTCTGCTTGCCCCGGGCTCCCTGCAGCCCTCCAGATCTGTGGCCCACCGGGAGCTTTCCGTGTAGGTCACGAGTCCTCAACCTTTTTGAGCCTGCTGGCACCTTGGGAATTCTGGCGCACGGTGATAGGCACAACCACAGAGTGGCAGCCACAGGAGGCAGAGCCCCCCACAAAATGTCAGAGGGGAAGGCTATGCATAATTCTGATATTGACTCTTCCACATTTCTGGGAGAAGCTCTGCTTAACAGGATGCCTTTCTAAATGAATGTATTGTTTTAAAATATTTTCCTTCATACACCGTCAGCCACGCAGTAGTGATCTTTGTGCTGCCGCCGCTGAAGCAACTTTTTAAAAAAATCTGCAGTCAATCAGATCTCCAGTGACCAATCAGAAGCCTGCCGGGCAAAAGCCCCATCTGAATACACTTAGACCCAGTGGTACTCATGGGCACCATGTTGGGTACTCCTGCTGTAGGTTAAATGGCCAGTCCACCCCTGGTGATGGGGGACCCGTCTTCCGCCAGAGGGAGTGTGGCATCCCAGGCCTCCTGAGGCATCTGTGGCCAAAGTGGGGCTTTGATGATGCTCTCAGTAGCCCAGGTGAGCCTGAGCTCATCAGATCTCAGAAGCTATTCAGGGTCGGCCTTGGTTAGTAATTGGATGGGAGGCCTCCAGTGAAGACCTCCAGGGTCGCAGAGGCAGGCAATGGCCACCTCCCTTAGTCTCTTGCCAGGGGTCGCCGTAAGTCGGCTATGGCTAGAGGGCTCTCTCCACCTCAGTGCATCGGGCCAGCTTCTGTATTCTCAAGGGCCCGTTCTGTTCTCCAGATGATACTTTGTAGGCTGGAAATGTATTTTTGTCATAGGGACCCCTGCTGGCCCCCATGGGTGAGTTCTTCTTGCCATAAGGGCTTCAAAAAGCCAATGCAGGTGCACTTGGGCATAGCATTTCCTTGAAAATGATTATTTTGTAGGGCTAGACAAGATTGCTTCCCAGTTTGCTGCCTGCCCACTCCACGCTTGGTCACACTGGTTCTGTGGTGTAAGTTGAAACTCCAGGAATTTTGCAGGGACAGCAAGGATGATGAGCCATCTAGCATGGCACCCTTTCCCCATTTTTATTTGTCCAACTCCTCTGGATGTGACTGAAATTCTTTTGCTTAATGTTTAATTTTTCATTTGCCGTGAAAAGAGGGACTGCTGGCACGTTGACATCTCGGTTATAAAATGAGTCTGGCTGCAGTGCGGCTTTAGCAAATGCCAGTGGCTGAATTAGTGACCTTTTTTCTTCCATTTTCCTGCCAGAGATTTCCCAGCGAATCTCATGCACTTCCCATCATGCTGAATGATGCATCCCGTTCTGGGGGAAATTTTCAACTCAAGCCAGTCGTCCATGTGCCAGTTTTTAAGCAGATGTGGCTGTGCATTTAAGAACAAAGATGTAGTTAGATAATTCAACTCCCTGGATTCTTTATGAGGAATAAATTGGCAGCTGAAAAGTGTTTCCTTCCAGGATCTGTTGGCAGAGGCTTTTATTGCAAAGTGCCAAGTAGGGGGTGACGCTGGGGATCAGAGGTGCACATCCAACATTATGTTTAATTTTCTGTGCACTGGAAGAAGCAACAGAGATGTAGCAAATGACAGACGGTGTTGGGAGAGCCAGCAGATGAATCGGATGTCTGCCAAGATACCTCTACCCTGTCGTGGATACCTCAGCAGGCAGGATTGCTGTGCAAACTTTCTTTGGTCTCAGCTGTGTCATGCTACTTTTCCCTATAAAAAGTGGATCCCCCCCCTCACATTTCAATGAAAGAGAAAAGAAAATGGCATGCTTTTTCTTAAAATTCTTCCCTCCCCCACCGTTTATTTGTCTGAAAAGACCCTTGGGAGGAAGCAAAAGCAGCTCTCTCTTTTTGCAGCAGAGATACATAAGGGGGATGTCAGGCAACGCCAAAGCTCTGGACGGCTGTCCCTGAACTGAGACTCAGAGAAGGCGTAGGATCCTGAAGGCTGGGAGGATGAGAAATAAGCAGGAGACCTGAGAGGACTTGTAAGAGAATCTCATTTTCCCCTCTCTCATATGTGCCTGGTCTGGGTGCAGCAAAAGGCCCACTGATTATATCTGTGTGCCCATCATTGAGGTAGTGAGCCTGGACTGCTCACATAACTGGATGCTACAGAAGAATCCGCATTGGGTCACGTTGGTTCCCCACACAGATTATGTAACTAACCAGCCTTCCCTCCCCTGCAAAGGGTCTAATCCTGTAGAAACTTGCACACAATTGATTTAAAAAACTGCTACTTGTATGTATAGTTGGAGACAGGGCTTTTTTCTGGGAAAAGAGGCGGTGGAACTCAGTGGGTTGCCCTCGGAGAAAATGGTCACATGGCTGGTGGCCCCGCCCCCTGATCTCCAGACAGAGGGGAGTTTTGATCTAAACTCCCCTCTGCCTGGAGATCAGGGGGCGGGGCCACCAGCCATGTGACCATTTTCAAGAGATTCCGGAACTCCGTTCCACCATGTTCCCACTGAAAAAAAGCCCTGGTTGGAGAAAAAAGTCTGTTTCCTACAAGGAATCTGGTCGTGTTAAAACTTGCCTGCCCTTGAGCTCCACCAATTATCCCCATCTTGAGATTCATATACACAATTTCATGGATCTGTCATAAAAACTAATCTACAATTGCAAAGATAGTAAATGCCAAAGTTTAGTCTAAATCTTTAGGTACTTCTTTATCTGTTGTATTTTTAAAAATTTACAGAGTCTTTGACCCCCCCCCCCAACCCCCACAGACTCCAGTAATAATCATGCTGAAGTAGGAACAGGTCCAAATCCACATAATTATAACTGGCGGCCTGTGCTTTATCACGAAACACTGGAAATCATTCTCTGAGCTCTCACAGGCTGAGGAGAGATCAATTAACGGAGAGTGCATTCCTAACTACTCATTATGTGCATGAAAATTAATCTCTTATTTTCCCCTACATAGAGTATCCTTCACCTCCAAAACAATAATATAACTTGCGTTGCAGTTAGTGAAGGATCACGTTACGTGTGGCATGCCCACCTTCAAATAAATAAAATCTTTCAGTGCGAACGGCTGCTTGGCAGTGGCACAGCCTGGCATCGGACATGCCCAAGCACTCGTGAACGGACTTTGCCTTCCTTGCGCGTTCCATGTTCCTCGGGACCCCCGGAAGGGGCATCTTGGCCTCCTGCAGCGCGATCTTCTTGAGTGTATGAGACGGGGCAGAATTCCAGACTTCGCTCTGCGTCTTGCTCATGTGGCTGTTGCCTGCCCTTCATCCTGCTGCTCGGTCAGTGGACCTCGCCCAGTCATCTCCCCTCCGTTTCAGTAATTCAGAAAGCCTCTCAAACTGATTCGGAACAGCTGAGTTTAAGTTTAACTTTTTGAAGTTGAAGTCAAAGTTCAGCCAGACCTATCTGATGAGAGTTATTCAGCTTCTCTGAGTTATTTTGCAAAGGGTGCAATTTTGTGTCTAGTTGGATCCTTCCGTTTATTATTGATTGACTCTAAGGCTGGTCAGAATGTTAGAGAGGGGGCAGGATTAATGTATCTTGTGGTGGAGAGAACCCTCAAGTCATAGCTGACTCATGGTGACCCCTGGTGGGCTTTTCATAGCAAGAGACTAACAGAGGTGGTTGGCATTGCCTCTGCAACCCTGATCTTCGTTGGAGGTCTCCCATCCAACTACTAACCAAGGCTGACCCTGCTTAGCTTTTGAGATCTGACAAGATCAGGCTAGGCTGAGCCATCCAGGTCTGGGCAAAGTATCTCATATTTGTTGTTACTCAGGATTTGGCCTGTACCACACATTAGACTGGAGTAGCAAAAGCTTTTCAAGGCGTGGGATCAACAGCATTGCTTTTGCTGCCAGGCGATTTATTCCATAGTGGAGGCCCTATGAGTTGGCTCAGGTACTGAGCGCTTGGCATAATAATTAGGTCAGCTAAGATTACCAGCTGGTAGGAAGATGAAAATGAGGTGGAGATTCTTGTGCAAATGAGGGGGGTCTTGGTGATGGGGTCCAAATGAGGAATGGGTTGTCCAGAGACATACCAGAATATAACCCATTGTGGTCCTACTGACTCTGTGGACTCAGGAGGAAACCCTAATAGCACACTGAGTTTGGGAGGATGGCCATGTTGAAAACTGAGCAGAGCAGATGCTTAGCAGCATCTCAGCATGCTGGCCGAAGGCCTTTCTTCTGATAACTTGCTGCGAAGTGTTGCGGACAGAGGCACTGCTACTCGCTTTTTGGCTGCAAGGTGACACTTCTGGGGGAAAGTGGATATTTTTCGGAGTGCGTTTTGCAGAACCAGGCCTCCTTTATAATCCAGAATCAGTTGTTTTGTCAACGTTTGCTTGTAAGGAATTACATGGAAAACCAAGGATGGATGGACAAAAGGATATTTTGTTTCATTCTTTTCTTATGTAGAAAAAGAAACAGTCCAACGCAATGTTCCCTCTAAGTTGTGCAGTGTTGTAAGCTAAAAATCTACTTTGTGAGCCGAAACAACTTTCATTAAAGTTTTAAGCAAGCCTCCTTTTTAAAAAAAATTCAGTCTACAATCATACAAAACATACAAACATAAACTACAAACTGTTTTGTATTGTTTCGCGCTTAGAAGCAACAATTCAAGCAGTCATTCAAACATGGATTCTAAATATCAAACTAAATTACTATGCAGGTAAAGTTATTAATACTTCTCCTTCCCAACTATTTGATATACAAATATAAATATATCTGAGAACATGTGCTAGGATCCACATCCCATCCTGAGCACATGTTAGCCTTCTCCAGGGGTCATTTCGTAGAGAAAGAGCTGCAGGAACTCATTAGCATAACTCATTAGCATATGCCACACCCCTTGATTGGGCTGAAATGGCCGGGATTTGGCTGCTGCCAGACGGAGAAGCGTTCCCCCACTTGGCAGTGGCCCAATCGGCCCTTTTGGCCCCAATCCAGGCCAAAACAGGCCCGAAATGGCTCAAAATGGCCATTTTGGGCCCAATCCAGGCCAAAACATGCCCCAAATGGCCATTTTGGGCCCAAAACAGCCCAGATCGGGTCAGTGCTGGGCAGGGGAGGGATTACCCACCAGGCACCGACCTAATCCTGGCGGTTTTGGTCCTGATCCCGGCCAAAACGGGCCCCAAATGGCCAAAAATGGCCATTTGGATCCCGTTTGGGCTTGGATCAGGGCCGAAACAGCTAGGACCAGGTCAGTGCCAGGCAGGGGAGGGTTCTGCCACCTGGCACCGACCCGATCCCAGCCATTCTGTCCCCGATCCCAGCGGGAATGGGGCCAGAATGGCAGAAAATTGCCATTTTGTGCCTGTTTCGGCGCGGATCAGGGCTGAAATGGCTGGGACTGGGTTGGTCCCAGGAGGGGGAGGCTTCCCCCACCTGGCACCGACCAAATCCTGCCTGTTTTGGCCCCAATCCCAGCAGAAAATAGCCCAAAATGTCAAAAAGTGGCCATTTTGGGCCTTTCAGGCCCAGATCAGGGCTGAAATGGCCAGGATTGAGTCTGAGCCGGGCGGGGGAACCCTCCCCTGCCTGGCACTGACCTGGTCCGATTGGGCCATTTTGGGCCAGGATCGAGGCTGAAACAACTGGGGCCGGATCACTGCCAGGTGGGGGAGGCTTCTCCCATCCAGCACCAACCCAATCCAGGCCTTTTCAGCCCTTATCCAGGCCAAAACGGGCCCAAAATGGCTGAAAATGGCCATTTTGGGCCTCTTTTGGCCCAGATTGGGGACGAAATGGCCAGGATTGGGTCGATGCTGGATGGGGGAAGGTTCCCTTGCATGGCACCGACCTGATCCAGGCTGTTTTGGCCCACATTTGGGCCATTTTGGCCCCAATCGAGGCCAAAATGGCCCTAAAGTCAGGTGGGCAAGGCCCCCTGACTTGGGGGAACTGCCGGAACGCCGTTCTGGTGCGTTCCCCTCCGAGATGAGCCCTGGGCTTCTCTATTCCAACAGGATCGCAGCAGGAAGGTGGAAGGAGTTACTGTATAATCCTGTACAAAGTGACTCCAGTCTAAACTCATTGATTTCTAGCTTCTGTAGGATCCAAAAACGAAAACCATAGAATACATTTTGATTACAATAAAAATAAATTAACAATAAAAACCAGTTGTCCAAGACCATCTAGTCCCATTAGGTGAAAGGGCCACAAAAATCAGAGTATACTTCTGTCTAAAAATGGATATGTTCATGCAAAAGGGTAGTTGTGTTAGTTCATTGCTGCAAAACAAAGCAGACGTCCAGTGGCACCTTAAAGACTAGCACAATTATTTCAAGATGAGCTTTTGTGAGTCAGTGCTGACTTCTTCAGATATGTATGGAAGTCAACCTGAGAATCATTCTCACGTTTTCTTTTTCCACATAAAGAATCTACACTTGAAAGACTCATGACAGAATTCATCCGAGATCCTAATCCCCACCCTGCCGAATCTGCCCCCTAAGAAGGATTCTAAGTTTGAGTTCCACATCTGAAGAAGTGAGCAGTGACTCACAGAAGCTCATATTGAAATAAAAATTAGTCTTTAAGGTGCCACTAGACTTTTGCTTTACATTCATGTTGACTGGCTTTCTTGCAGTTCAGGTGCGATTCTGACTTGGATTCTGGCTAACAGCTCAGGCAGTTAGCCATTACCCTATACAAGCACCTGGAAATCTGACACCACATTTGGAACAATTGTGCTTTAGACAATTACAAAATACATAAATGCAGTATCTCCCTAGTCGTCTCCATGTCACAAAGAAAACGTGACTCATCTATCCCTTTCATTTTAGACAGAAGCTGAGGAATGGCAAACCTGGTGCCTTAGTAACATTGTGCATGCAACTTCAATAGCCTGAAGTCCATTTGCCAGTTTTCTGGGGCAAATAAACAAGATCTGCACAGTGTTGCAGCTGAGAGGAATAGGACGTGCAAATACAGAACTGCAAATTTTTGATTTTTCTTTAGAATATTTATGTACCACCTGTACGGAGAGCTGCTTCAGGTGGCTCACAAACAGAAAACAACATAATTTTTAAGAAGTCAGGATGACGGGAGGAATGCTTCGACTATCATCATCTAAAACTGGGCCCATCAGCAGGTTGCAAGCCAGTTAACATGAACAGGATCAAAACTTAAACCCCTGGAATTGGCCAGTAATCACTGGTTTTGGACAAAGCGAAAGAGGAGACTTTGTGGCACCAAAAAGTTTAGGTTTGGTAGCCGTCTTGGTCTGCAGTAGAACAGCAGGATCGGAGTCCAGTAGCACCTTAGAGACCAACAAGATTTTCAGGGTATAAGCTTTTGAGAATGAAAGTTCCCTTTTTCTTCATATCTGAAGAAGAGAGCTTTGACTCTGGAAAGCTCATATCCTGAAAATCTTGTTGGTCTCTGAGGTGCCACCAGATTCAAACCTTGCAAAATCTTCAAGGCTTCCTGTTTAATTCTGCACCTACAGACTCCTCTGTGAACAAGGAGGCCTTCCCTCAGCTTCTGCTGCAGGAGAGAAGGCAAGTCAGGCACAGCTGCCCTTGGAGGCTCACTTTAGCTTCACATCCAGATTTGGGGTGGAGGGCAAAGAAGGGCTGTGAGCCTGCAAAGAAGAAGAAGGATTAAAAAAAGAAAACAAGGGAGCCACGCTGGAGCCAGCCCCAAAGCAGCTGCACTAAAATAAACCCCCAACAGTGCGATCCTATGAGGAGTTACTCTGGTCTACATTTATTGATTTCATTTTAGATGGAGATGCTCAGCTTGCCGAGACGGGGCAGCCAGATCCAGTTCTTGGCCGAGTCTGCATTTCAGGCTGTAAAAGCCACTTTGGAAGAGCCCTCAAAAAGGAGGCCTCATCAATGGCAATGTCCAACCTGCCTCCTTCAGCACCGCAATAGTCTCCTCCTCCTCATATGGCCATCAGCAGGCATGATGAACACCTGGCCCAGCTCTCTGCCCTCCTTCCCCTCCTCGTCCTTCTTCTTTCTGGCCTCCTGTTGCACCAAGGCCAAGTTAAACGACACCTTTACCATGGCAGCAGCTGAGGTGCCACCTACTCAGCTCTCTGGGGCTGAGGGGATCCCAGCAGGGCCAGCCTGGGCCCATCACTCGGCGCCACTCTGTTCCCCAGCTAGAGAGCTGGCAGCAACTGGAGTCGCTCTCTGGCTCCGCCCTGAGGGCTAAGCCAGCCACAACCAGGAAGGAAGGAGAGAAGCGGGACAAGGCTCCATCCCTGCTCCATCCCTATTGGGCCTGCCTGCTGGCGCTGGCTGAGTGGGAGGGCGGGGCCACCTGAGAGTTAACACCTGTGAGCTACAGCTGAGAGTCTGTGAGCAGAGGAGTCACAATTTGTGAGCAGCTGCCCATGTGCTCACATTAGCAGAAACGCTGAGTCCAAACATTTAAAGGTGGAGAAAGTAAAGCTCAGTCTGAAGCAATTTACCTCAGTTTTTAAAAGGTAATGTTTGGTTATAGTTTGGTGACATAGACTGTTGGCTGTTCCCTAAAAGTGCTTTCTCTTTGCCATTCCTGAAGATGGACCGTGACTGTGACAGCACAATGGTTAACGTTGGAGGTTTGTGATGTGAATTCACATGTGTGTGTAAAGCTGCCATTGGCCCACTTAGCTTGCCATTGTTGTCTCCTTTGACGGACAGCAGATTCAAAGTCCAGTGGCACCTTGAAGACTCATAAAATGTATTTCAGTATGAGCTTTTGTGGGTCCCAGCCTGCTTTGTCAGAGGCAGTTCCCTGTTCATCTTCTGAGATCTTTTAACTGAATAGGCTGGGATCTAGAACCTGGGACCTTCTGTATGAAAAGTGTAATGGCTACTACTTGAATTATGGAATAGGGTTGCCAACCTCCAGGAAATCTCCCAGAATTATCTCTAGGCTACTGAGATTAGTTCCCCTGCAGAAAATAGTAAAGAGTCCAGTAGCACCTTTTAAGACTAACCAACTTTATTGAAGCATAAGCTTTCAAGAACCACAGCTCTCTTCGTCAGATGCATGCTTGAAGAGAGCTGTGGTTCTCGAAATCTTATGGTTCAATAAAGTTGGTTAGTCTTAAAGGTGCTACTGGACTCTATATTTTGCAGCTATAGACTAATATGGCTAACTCCTCTGGATCTATGACCTGGAGAAAATGGCTACTTTGGAACATGAACTCTATGCATTACACCCCATCTTCCACAGGCTGCACCCCTAGGATTGCCAACTTCAGGCTGGGAAATTCCTGGAGATTTTGGGAGTGGAGCCTGGAGAGGACAGGATGTGGCAAAGGGAGGGATATTCTCAGCAGACCTAGAGTGCTATAGAGTTCACCCTCCAAGGCAGCCATTTTCTCCAGGGGAACTTATCACTAGTGTGGAGACCAGTTGCAGTTCCAGGATATCTCCAGACCCCGCCAAGGTGCAATGTTATTTGTTCCAAATCTCCAGGAATTTTCCAGCTGAGAATTGGCAACCCTGGGCACTAAGGGGAAAAATCAAAGCCTAGCACACAGTGTGGTGGAGCGGTTAGCATGCCAGACTGGGCCAGAGGAAAGCAGTGTTTAAATTCCCAAGGCAAAGCCCACAAAGACGTTTTCCTGAGCTTCCCACTGGCATGAGCTTAGTTGTAGAGCAAGAAGCAACCCAAAGTGCGTGGAGAGAGAAAGAAAAACAAAATCCCGTGAGAGTGGGTCTGTTACACAAGATTCCAGAGATTCTGTTGCAGCAAAAATAAACAGGAGTCTTGTGCCTTGCGCTTTTCATCTAGTGTAGGTTTTGGTGGGCTAGAGCATAGTTCATCAGGTGGGGCTTTGATGTGTGCAAGGTGTGTCTGGTGGGGACCTGCTCCGTGGATCGGATGAAACCAACTCCTGTCCTTGGAAGATTATGCTAGAAGGGAAATGCCTCGTCCTTCGAGGAGCTGTGAGGGTCTGGTGTGTGTTTCGGCGCAACTTGATGGCTGCCAAATCTTGGGAATGAAAGCCAGAGGATCTTGATGGGAGAAGCCAAAAGCAAGGCACTCTGGGTTGTTTCTTAGCAGCCAATGGCCCAGCAAAGCATGGCGCTCCCCCCTCCAAAGCAGCCTCACCTACCTGGGGAAAACGTGGCTTGTCGAGAGCACAAGAGTCCAGCATAGATTCCTGTGTGTGATGTTTATGGAAGTTGCAAATGCCCAGGGCCGTGACGAGTGTATAGAGAGGAAGACCTCACAAGGTGCCATGCGCTTCTTGACACTCCAGATGCACCGACTGGTTGCAGTCCTTCTTCTCAAGATCCCTGTCAGGGGAGGCCGAGGATACTTGTTCTCATTTTGATGCTGCCCCAACTGCAGCATGGTTTGCATTTTCAAAAATTTATTTCATTTATACTCCTCCTTTCTCCCCAACGGGGTCCCTAAGCAGCTTACATCATTCTCCTTTCCTCCATGTTAACCTTAAAACAACCCTGTGAGGTAGGTTAGGCTGAGAGGGTGTGACTGGCCCAAGATCACCCAGCAAGCTTCCATGGTAGGGCAGGGATTCCACCCTGAATTTCCCAGATCGTAATCCAATACTCTAACCACTGTGCAACACTGTCTCTCATGTATGAGGGCCCCTCACCTCTATGGCTGCATTTGTCTTTCACCACTGAGAGGAAGCCAAACCCAGCTGCAGCGTCTGGAGGGAGGCGAGACACTGAGGAAGCCCCTAGCTGCTGACCCCCTTCCTTTGCCAGCCCCCATGTGGGAGTGTTTCCCTGTGGCCCTGCCAGGCAGGTGTGTGTCAGTTCCACAGTCCTGTCAGCAGGGGCGGTGCCAGGGTTTCTGGTGCCTGTGGCTGCCCCTATGCAAGTGCGTGCCCCCAGACTGCATGATGACATCACTGTGTGATGATGTCATCATGCAGCAAGCTGGGCCCATTGGCCGACGGGCGGCTGGGACGGCGGGTGGAGGCTGCCTGCGCTCCCAGTTGGGTGCAGCGAGTGGCTGGGGAGGTTCTGCATGCCGCCCCGGACGCCTGCCATGCCTGGCCCGTGGCTGCTGCGCCCGGCCAGGGGCGTGTGTTGCCGGTGGCGGGAGGGCTGGAAGGCTGCAGCAACTGCAGACCAGGCACGCCAGCTCCATGGCGGCGCCCCCCCCCCCCGGCGCCCTTCCAGTGCCTCAGCGCTCAAGGTGGGGGCTGCATCTGCCTCAATGGGCGCGCTGGCCCTGCCTGTGTGTGCGTGTGTGCATGTGCCACAAATTGGTGTGAGGAGAGAGCATCGACTTAAGTCAGGGGAGTTCCAAATGCTTTTCCTGCCCTGGAATGTACTTGCAGTACACACACATACAATCTGGGAAGAGCACCACGGCAGAGCAATTCCGCTGGGGCTCCATGGGTGTGTGAAAGCGGCCCAAAGGTTGGCCCCTGGGCCAGGGCTTCATCTCCACTTGAGTGGCTGCCTGGGGCAATGCAAGGAGGGAGGGTCTGGACCGGTCCCCTCCCTCCTGGTCCCTCACTGCCAGCACGTGTGCCAAGGAGGGGCAGGGTGTTCCTGGCTTGGATGGCAGAAGACTGCACTGCCCGTGGCACTGAAGCAGACCATGGCCTCGCGTGCTTTTTAAATATCTAAGATGTTTCATTGGTTTTAAAGATACTGAATTTTATATTATTCTATTAATTGGAATCCGCCCTGAGCCTGCTGGGGCGGGGAGGGCGGAACACAAATCGAATTAAATAAATAAATAAATTGGAGGTCCGGCAGAAATCCACTGCCCTCCTGGCCAGCGATTCTTTTCTTTCTGACCTTGCTTGAGAATTTAGCAATTCCACTGCCTTTGCCGAAGTCTGTGACCTGCAGAAGACCTGAGTCTTGTATAAGGGGTGAAAAAGACTACGCAGGAGTTGGAGGGCCCTGCCAATTCTTTTTGAAGGATGCAGCATTTGGCACTGTTGTCTCCGTTAAGGTGTGTGGGCTATAAATCTCCTAAAGGGTTTGTTGGTTGCCTGAAGGATCTCTTGCGGAAGAGGAGCTTTGCACCACATTTTCACTGTTAAATGCCAAGGTGGGATGCAGGTCTTCAAACACTGCCAACCCAACAACGGGGCTCCCTTTGCTGTTTGCAGACCACCTTCCCTTGAAACTGCAGACGAGAGAGAATGGTGCTGTCGCTTGGGCTAAGGGGAAGGTCTGTCTTGCTGTCTTTTAGTTAGGACGGCTAATTTTATCCCTGAGAGAGGGTCTTCCCAAATGACATGCAACAAACTTAATGCTGAGTGGAGATTCAGATCTGACTCTTGTGTGTAAAATCAAAATGTTGCTCTCTGGACCATGTTGCTATCACACAGGCTGTTTTGATTTTTCAGAACTTTAATTTCTCATTACAATAAACTAATATTTTTGCAGTGTGCGCTGTTTTAATAAAGATTTGAGGAGCCAACTGGAAAGTTTCTGGGTAAATAAAAAAAAGTCCCCAGTAACAAGGAAAATTAAAAGGGTTTTTCTGGGGGATATTGGGGGTACTAGTGTTTTCAGGCTTTAATGGTTCATTACCTAAATACCATGCAACCCCAAGTAATGTTTTCCTGTAGTTTCTTTAGGAATTCTGGCTTAATGACACATGAATCAAGCCACAGGATAATAAGATAGAAGTCAAATAACAATTTATCATTTGTGTTTAATTCAGTGTTATGAATTGCCTTCCCCTACCCCACCCCCAGCATGTTGGACCATGTTCAGTAAATGTCTATAAAATGGGCTGCTGCTTCTTGAGACGGGTGTGCTATCATCCAAGCCGTTGCTTGGCAGATGGAGATGTAGTGTCATAAATTCAGATTATGGCTGGAATGTTGAAGCGGAGGGCCTGGAAATTAGCAAATCTCTTGGTTATGCATAGGCTGGCAGAAAGCAGATCTTTAACACAGGCCACAAGAGTTTAATAAAATTGCGCAAAGTGGCTTGACGTGGGTGTGAATGTAGATGCTGGGGTAGTGATCCTAGTATAAAGCTTCAAAATTCGATTTTTTAAAATAATGAGCAATACCAAAATGCTGACTGTTACGTTGAGCAAGCATGGTGGAAGGAAGGGATTGTGGGTCGCAGGAACTCCTAAAGAGGTGACACAGCAGCAGACGGGCCCCTCGTGCCCTTGCCGGCATGAAGAGTCTTCGTTCTTTCCACGATGGTGCTGGTGTCCGCATCACACATGGAGGAACTTTGGCCCTTTCTCAGGCGGACTTTGCAGGGATGCCTGTGCCCTCTAGAGGACAGGAGCGTGCCCTGCATCGAACGTCCCTGCTAAGCTTTATTCATTTCATTTATACCCCCCCCCCCCCCGGTGAGGTAGGCTAGGCTGAGGATCAAAGCTCTCTTTTTCAAATAATCTTGTTGGTCTCTAAGGTGCCAGTGGACTCAAATCTTGCTGCTCTGCTGAAGACCCACACAGTTGCCTACCGGAAATTAGTTTGGGAGGGTGCAACTGGCCCAGCAAGCTTCCATGGCAGAGTTGGAGTTTGAACCCGGGTTTCCCAGATCCTGGGCTAAGACGCAGATGCTTAGCCTTGTGCAATGGGACTCAGCAAGCTCAATTCAACCCTTCAGCCCTGCATAGTAGCTCACTAGCTGCTCTTTAAGCGTCCCGTGGTTGCATGTTGTGATTGTGAAAGTGGGTGGTGGGTCGGTGGGCTGTGTCCATCAATTGCGAGCTCTGATTGGCTCGCAGGGTCTCACATTTTTTTTAGTGGCTCATGTAAGCAGAGAGATAAAAGAGTCATGGCCAGTAAGGGTCTGAGCCATGGATTGAGCAGTCCTGAATTCAGCTCTCACCTCTTCCATAAACACTCCAGACTGGCTTTAGAGATGGCGCTCTCTTCCCCCTCCCCCCTGCACACCTTTTAAAACCATTTGTGGATAATACTGCCAAAGTTGTTTCATGGCTATAAGGATGACTGCAGTAGTGTACGAGAAAGCCCTTAAACATTTTGGGTTTTTGTGTGTGGTTGCCCATGCTAGCCCAGAAGCTAAGCTGATCGGTGCTAGGATGTAAGACCACCAGGGAAGTCCAGGGTCACACTGTGCAAAGGCAGGCAAGATTGGCCAGCCACCTCTGTTCTTCTCATGCCTCGAAAACCCTGCGCGGTTGCCATAAGTCACTTGTGACTTGACGGCACTTTCCACCACCAAATCCTAAGTTTTGTTTTTATAGTCTGCAGAAAATTGCTTTAATAAAAATTAACTGCAAATGCCAAGCCGCGTTAAGTGATTAATATCCTCCTCTTCTCTTAAATTGTAGAGCTATTTTATTTATTGCTTCTGGTACCCGAGAAATTGGCTTTCTGGCACGCTGAGGCCTGGAGCCTTTCCGTGTTTTAATTAAATTCGCTTTGCTTGCATTGGAGAACCTTGTTAAGGGGCTGTAAAGGCAGGACAACTGTGTGAGCAAGAAACATGCTGATTGGCGGGGCAGCTGTAGGGTCATGGATACAATTCAAGCAGTAATCTCCTAAAAGGCCTGGGCTAATGATCTCTTTGACTGGTACAGAGTTTAGATGGATGTTTCTTCCTGTGTATATAATACAGGCCTGCCTGTTCCCATAAACTGCATGGGGCGTCCTAGCAGCTGCTTGATGCCCCTTTGATTTTTGCCATTCAAACTAGCTACAGTAGCGGATGATTTGTTTGCCCCACCAAAAGTGGGTGGGGTCAGTAGGTTGCTCCTAGCTTAGGTTATCCTGTACAGACCTTGTGCCCTACTGCTCTGAAACCAGGGCTTTTTTTCTGGGAAAAGAGGTGGTGGAACTCAGTGGGTTGTCCTCCGAGAAAATGGTCACATGGCTGGTGGCCCCGCCCCCTGATCTCCAGACAGAGGGGAGTTTAGAGTGCCCTCCATGCCACTCAGGAATCTAAACTCCCCTCTGTCTGGAGATCAGGGGGCGGGGCCACCAGCCATGTGACCATTTTCAAGAGGTTCCGGAACTCTGTTCCACCGCGCTCCAGCTGATAAAAAGCCCTGTCTGAAACCACGATATGTGTCTTAGGCCACCATGGTTGACTAGAAATCTGTGGTAGAAGTAAATGGGCCTAACTCCTGGCAGCTCTCCTTAATTTTAAGCGACGTGGGATTAAAAAAATAAACTTTGGCTCTTTCTGTAATGTGAGGTATGTTGGTATCTAAACATGCAAATAGATATAAAAGGTGGGGAATGGAGTAACCGCCGTTAATGTTACAAAGCATCTGACACCTCCATGAAGCTGGAGAGACTCGTGCCTGTTCTTTTCTGCAGCTACGGGGCATACAGATTAGAGAAGAGGGTGAGGATATTAAGGTTCCCACTTCATACTTTGGGTAGTAAACATGCGTCCCTAAAACTGATAAACTGCATGTGTCTACGTAACTAGGTGTGTGCACAGAATCGAAGAGAGAGCCTCTTATGAATAAAGTGGCATCTTTAGTGCAGGAAATGGTTTATGGAGTGGACTGTAGATTAAACACCAAATCTCTTTCTTCATCTTCCTGTACAGCAACCTTGGGGTATGAGCCAGGGGAACTCCTCGAGGCCTAGAGCCTTAGAGAAGGCCATCGCTAGCCTTGCAGAAAGGCCTGTTGCCGAGATTGTGTAACTTACGGTCTGCAGAGTGTGGAGAATGAGATTCGTGTTCCAAGTGGTGGCCAGCAAACCAGAACGATATTCCAGAATTAAGGAGGAGTTAATCCTAACAGGAAATACCTGTCGATAGTCTGTATATCTAGCGGAGGCGGTTGTGGGCACAGGGTGCAGATGGTGCTTCCCTCGGCCCTCCAGAAGACTCTAAAATTAGTGACCTGGAAAGCTTTCCCTTTCCTCCATCCTACAGCCGGCCTATTATTCAGTAATGCTTGGTGCAGAGCCAGAGGTCAATGACTAGAATAACAGCGGATTTGTTTGTATGTGGCCTTCCTGTGTCGAAGCTGAAGAAGGTATGCTGTTATGCTATAAATAATATAAAACCCACACTGTGTAGGCCCTTAGCTCTCTTGTTTTTGAAGAGCTGTTGCTCTTGGAAAACTCTTTTTTAAGTCCCCCTCCCTGAAAGCCATGTGGTATGTTTCTAGAGTTGCCAAGTCCCCCTAGCCCCCTGCCCCCCCCGGTGAGATATGTGGGGCCTGGCTCCTAACCTGGTGCTTTCTGGTGTGTGTGTGGGCTTCCAGCGTGTGTGATGACATCACTTCTGGGAAATGATGTCATCACACAGGTCAAGGGCCACCCTGGAAGCACTCCTGCGCTCCCCAGGGGGCCAAATCAGGCTGCTGTGGAGCGCAGTAGTGTTCCCATTCTACACAGTGGCCTGATTCATGTCCAGTGGGGTGCCACAGGGCTCGATTTTGGGCCCAGTACTTTTCAGTGTTTTGATCAATGATCTGGATGAAGGTAAATGGACTGCTCATTAAATTTGCTGATGATACCAAATTGGGAGGAGTAGCAAACACCCAAGAAGATAGAGTTAAAATTCAACAAGACCTGAATACTCTGGAGAAGTGGGCAGCTGTGAATAGGATGCAATTCAACAAAGACAAGTGCACAGTATTACATCTGGGCCACAAAAATGGGAAGCACAAATACTGGATGGGGGATACGCTTCTGGGCAGTAGTATATGTGAAAGGGATCTTGGGGTAAGAGTGGACTGTAAACTGAATATGAGCAGTCAGTGTGATGCGGTGGCAAAAAAGCCTAATTCAATCCTGGGTTGTATCAAAAGGGCCATAGCATCGAAATCGCAGGAGATCATAGCCCCTCTCTATACTGCCTTGGTCAGGCCACACCTGGAGTATTGTGTGCAGTTCTGGAGGCCTCACTTCAAAAAGGATGTGGACAAAATCAAGAGGGTGCAGAGGAGAGCGACAAGAATGATCAGGGGTCTGGAGACTGAGCCCTACGAGGAAAGGCTGAGGGCCTTGGGAATGTTTAGTTTGGAGGAGGTTGAGGGGGGACATGATTGCTCTCTTTAAATATTTGAAAGGCTGTCATTTGGAGGAGGGCAAAGAGCTGTTCCAGTTGGCAGCAGAGGGTAGGACGCGAAGCAATGGGCTAAAACTACATGCACAAAGGTACCGGATGGATATTAGGAATAGCTTTTTCAGGGTCAAAGTAGTTCAAAGGTGGAATCAGCTGCCTGGGGAAGTGGTGAGGTCCCCTTCACTGGCAGTTTTCAAGAAGAGGCTGTATGGATCTTTGTCAGGGATGCTTTAGGCTCATCCTGCATTGGGCAGGGGGTTGGACTAGAAGGTCTGTATGGCCCCTTCCAACTCTGTGATTCTGTGAATCTGGGCCAATTTGGGCCAAATCGGCTGGAATTGGGCTGCTGCAGAGTGCAGCAACGCTCCTGTGCTACAGTGGCCCAATTTGGGCCCAGTTTGGCCCGAATCGGCCTGAATCCGGCCACGGCAGAGCCATATTCAGAATATTTGGAATATGACCGTTGACTGAGGTTTGATGTTCATCTGGTTGGATGTGTTGAACTTCCATTTGTTGAGGTTTTGATTTGGATTATTACTATCACCTTAATAAAGTTCCATGTTTGAAACAAGCTAAGTTTCCTGGCTTCTCGTTGGGCCGGGGGAGGGGGGGCTGTGTGCCCCCTGTGTATATGATGATCCAACCTGGAATAAGAATACAATAACATTCATTTAGAATTGAACTCTGTTTGCATGGGGCTTACCTGTGTGTTTTCCAACAACAGTGTCTATCCCTTTAAGTGCTTCATCCCAGCATCTCTGCAAAAGAAAAAAGAGAAGAGATTTCTTTGTTCTGATGTTCAGAGACTTTGAAGAGTGGCCATATATATTGTGCATTCATGTATATTTATTGTTTTTATTGGATTGTATTTATTGATGGACTGGTATGTATAGGTGCATGGATGGCTCCATAGGATTCCATGTATTGTGTTTATAGGAAGTATTTGCATGAAACCTTTTTAGGTGATTACAAGATGAGTTTATTTATCTGATGCACTTGGCACTTCACACTGTATAAATACCCTATGATTTTTCTCTTGTAAGTGAGATCATTGTTCCTTGCTCCTTCACTATACCTCCGGGCAGACACCCAGTTTTGTTTTGTTTACACGGGGTGCCAGGCTGACCAGGGCCCCCCCCTCCCTTTTTGAGCATGTTGGTGCCTTTGAAATTCAGCTATTGGCTGCTCCTGGAGGTGGAGCCAACCACACGATGCCAGGGAGGGAGATTATGCAGAAACTCTGTTTAACATGATGCCTTTTAAAATGAACATATTTTCTTGTATGTACACACAGTTTACCTTCAGTCACTCAGTGAGGATCCTTCTGCTGTGGTGGCAGCTGCTCCCAAAGTAACAGTTTTAAAATTTTGCTCAGCCAATCAGAAGCCCTCGTGGCCAAAAGCCCCGTCAGGCCACACCCACTTTCTAAAAACTTTTGGATGCTGGATAAGGTGTCAGCAGGCACCAATAGTGCCCACGAGCACCACCCCGGGGCTCGGCTTGGATGCTGCAGTCAGGTGCCTGGGCTGGGCAGTCCACCAACAGTGCTGAGGCATCTGTCTCGGACACAAACCAACTGGAACTGTGTTTTCAGTCTCCCCCTCATTGTCCTCTCTCTCCCACATTGTATCTATTTCAGAATGAAAATGTTTGGGCAGGGTCTGTGTCAACTTCTAGACTTTTTATTCGACTGGACTTCTAGCCTGCCTCCATTGCAAGCTTTCAGGGAGGTAACATGCAGGACGTTGGCTGTGTCTCTCGGCCTGTCTCTGGCCGTCCAAATCCAGTTTGAATGCACATCCCTGCCAGCACTTCCGAAGACTGCTGAGGCTTTAGTGGTTCTCCTCCAAGTGAAGAGAGTTCCAAAGGTGAGGGCGGCCCTTGAGAATGCTTCTCTGTGCACTCTTGACTCAAGGCGTCGGCAGTGAGGTAATTGTGTGCTTGTTCTTTGTGAATCCGGAGTGCTTAATAAATTCCACTCTGTGCCTTTTCATCCAGCTACTGCACACAGAAGTGAGAGTAATGGACAGCCAGCCTGTGAATGTCTTGTTTGTATAGTATCGAATATGGTCTAAATTAAAGCGGTGCATTTTGCCTCCCACAACATCTGCCTCCAACAATCTGAAATTATTGTGAGTGTGGAGCGCAAACCTTTATCTTCCAGTAGCAACAGAGAGCAGGAAGAGGCGGTGTATGGGGGAGACGTTTCTTCCCCTCCAGGCAATTTCATTTCAATTGTCCTTTGAGTTAGACGGTATTATTGCAAAACTCCGGTGCTGTGTGTTTGGGACTGCTGTAACCTGCTTTCCTATTTTGAGTGTCCTCCAGCTGCCTTGTATAACTGGTCCTGCTGGGCCCTTGCATTATGCTAACATAAGAATATGGAGGGAAGGTGAAAGCGCTGCTGCTGTCTTGTGTGCGCATGCACATGTGTGCATAAAATGTACATGATGCATTGCACAGCCTGTGGGGTCCCTGTTGGAGGCGTGGTTGCCCAGAGTCAGAGTGATTGGCAGGTTTCTCCCTTGCTGCAATGTTAACAGCACCAGTATGGTGTCATAGCTGGTATATTAGACTAGTAATAAAATCCTAAGCAGAGTGGGCTTAGACTGGAGTAACTGTTTAGGATTTCACTGTAGGTCCCCAGAGACACGGGCTCAAAGTGGCTATGAAACTCACAGGGCCGGAGCTCTGGCTCGCTGTAAGAGAGGAGGAAGACACTGCCCTCTCCCTGGCACAGGAGTATCACGAGGTGACCCCGCCATGAAAAATTTCGTGTGGTTCTCCGTAGCCTGATCTTGAGGTCTGCATTGGTCAAGTGTGTGTGGTCTTCTAGAAAGAAATACTAATATACATCAATATTTGGGCATTTTTTCCCAGGCAGTACGGAACGGTATTGAGTGCCAGCACCTTTTTGGGGAATTTTTCAGGTCCTGAGAGGGGAATTGGTGGAAATTATTGCAATCATATGAATGAGTACCAACACATTTTAAAAACAAAAAAAACGCTGGTCAAAATGATACGTCATATTACTACTCTAGAATGATTTTTTTAAAAAGACAAGTTTTCTCCCGCACAGTAAGGTGAGTGCCAGCCCCCGTCTTTCTCACAGACACCCCCCCCAGTAGGACAACTGTTGGAATGTTTGACCCACTGCCAGACTTCCACTGCAGGACCTGGGCTAGCAGACGGGTTTTGCCCAGGCTGAATCATTTGCAAATGCACTAATGAAAGATATTTGGTGGCTGTTGAGCAAATGCAAGGCGAAGGATCCAGCCTCCCCAGCACCTTGTCCCCCTGCATGGCGAGCGAAATGCCTTCTCCTTCAGGACACTTAAGGCGCACCAAGGCCCGAGCTTCCCTGAGTTGCCTCCCCTCCGCTGGGATTGGGGGGGGGGGTGAACCTGGTCTCTGACCATGGAGGCTCCACATGGCTATTAGGCGTCATGGCGGTCTTCCATGAACTTGCATAATCTTCTTCTAAAAGTCTTCTAGGGGACAATTTCCTATTCTCTGGGCACAAAGAAATTAGACTGCTGATTGCTGCTGTGAGTGCAAAGTTGTTTATTTATGGATAGTCCCCCTTTCTCACTGAGGCCTAAGGCAGATTGTGGTGGAGGTGGAAAGCACCATCAAGTCATCGCCAACTTATGGCGACCACTGCTGGGGTTATCAAGGCAGGAGACTAACTGAGGTGGTTTGCCATTGTCTTCCTCGGTATAGCAGCTCTAGTCCTCTTTGGAGGTCTTCGATCCAAGGCCAGTCCTGCTTAGCTTCCAAGATCTGGGTCAGGCCTAAGGCTGAATACATGGTGGAAAACAATGTAATGAAATACCATGAGATATCTGAGCTCTGAAGCAGAGAGCTCTGAGCTCTGGAGTGATTACTCTCTGAAAATCTTGCTGGTCTCTAAGGTGCCACTGGCTGAAAATCCTGCTATAGCACTGCAGACCAACTCAGCTACCCACCTAACTTTCCTAATAAGAGATCTGATAATACAATGCAATAAGACTATGACTTCAAAAATTAGAAACAATGCAAGCAAAGAAGTATCAGACATGATATGTGAAACAATGAAGAAAATGGAATTGCAAGAGTAGAAACCATGGAGCAAGAGCTGTACGATGCAGACAGTTAAGTTATACTCCATAATTTCCCTTTCTGTCGCCTGCAGCAGGCTTTCCCCCACGTTTTAAAAATATTGTTACTGATAGTCAGTCTAGCACTGTAGTGTGTCAATGCTGTAGCAATCTGCTTACTGCCTTTTTTTAAAAATGACAAAATGACGACAAAAAAAAAAAACCTGTGCTGGGGGAGGAGGTATGGCAGTAGGTGTGGTGCCCAGGGTGGGGGAGGGTAGAGAGAACCCCCCCCCCCATGTTTCAGTCCATGCTTTCCCAAACCTAGTTTTGGCAGCATTTTACAGGGAAGACTATACTAAAGCAAGTTTGAGAAAAAGCTCAGCGGAGCCAGGGGAAGCCTGGAATTTTGGAAGAAGCATGATGTATGTTGTTGTTCAGAAACAACCTTGCAATTTGGGGGCAGAGGAGCAACACAGTGCAAGATCTCTGTGCGGAAGCAGCCTCAGCTGTGTCATATGTTGTGATGTTCAGAAGCTCCATTGGCAATAACAGGGATGCTCTTGCTGCATTCTCTGCTTCCGCATGCTGGCCAGGCAGCTTGAGACGGTCCCCGTGCAGTTTGCCAGAGCGAGACTCCATGAATCAAGCTCAGGCTGTACCCTGCTTTGCATCTTGCAACCTTGCCTGTGCCTCTGGGCCTTTCCTCTCTCTTCTTGTTCACTGAGCGGGTGTCTTGGCTCAAAGCCACTTCTCCCACCCCAGCCCTCAGGATGGGAAGCAAAGAAGAATCCTGTTTAGTATCTGGCTGCTGGCAGTGAAATGCTATGGCACTGCAAAAACCGGCCTGTGTTGCAGGCAAAGCGTGATGGAGGCGAAAGGGCTTGGGAAGGGCTGGCTCTTTGGGCTCCTCCACAGCCTTTGCATCTCAGGGGATTTCACAGCAGAGAATGAGCCTTTTTGGCCTCCACTAGCAAAGCAGCAAGTCTGATAAGGAAGGTCACCGGTCTGTTCCACGTGATATTCTGGCACAGTGCAAAGATCCTGAACCTGCTGTTCTCAGCTGGTGCTAACACATTGTACGAGAAATTAATGAAGGCTCCGCTGAGCCCATGGGGGTGCCCCACACCCACAAAGGTGAATCCCAGATGCTTTCCAGCTGGTTGCCCAGAGTCTCAGGAGGAGGGAAGGACGGTCAGTCTTGGATGACCTCCCTGTTTCGGAGCTGGCTGTGGCTGTCCAAGCCATCCCCATTTCTTGCATCATCTCCATACTCACAAGTAGGTCATTGTTTGCTAGTTGGGTGTAATTCCCAAATACGAAAGTCGCGTCTGCCAGGAGAGCGTTTGGGGCCACAGTGGTGATCTCGTGCTCCGCTCCTTCTAGGTTGACTGCCAGGAAAGCATGGCCCATGGCTCCCCTCTAAGCTGCTGCCATGTGTTGCCCCTCACCTGGATCTCCTGTTGCCTCTGCCCATTTTCTCATGCATGAAGCCCCTTCCGTGGCCTCCGTCCATTGGAGGTATCCTCTGCACTGATGAGGCTGCCTGCCCCAGCTCTTCAGCATGTGATCGCATTATTACACCATGCAGATGTATAGCAACATTTTCTGGTCTCTGGGGAGGTTGCCGGTTGAGTCTCTGCAGGAATCACTGCTTTGGGTTTGCTGCTTTCTGATCAAGCCTGGACTGGTGGCTTATACAGTAGCATGAAGAACAGATTCTTCTGAGCGAGGATAATTCTGAGCCAGGATAATTCTGAGCGAGGATAATTCTGAGCGAGGATAATAGGGATGTAAGAATGAGGTGTGGGGGGGTGGGAAATGAGTGTGCCCTAGCTGCCAGAAGATTGGGGGAATCATTGACCCAGGAGAGAGGGTTTGGATGGGACTCCGAAGCCTTCAAGGCTTTGGTTTTTAAGGTCTCCAACAGTGCCGTCCTGAGCAAAGTTGCGCCCTTCTAGCCCACTGCTTCAGGGCACTTCAGGGGCAACTCTGCTTGTGATGCCAGCGTCTCTTGATAGAGCTGCTTTCACTCTTCTTATTAGGGCTGCTAACTGGTAGATTGGCGATCAAAACCTAAATGGATACATTGGTAGGGGCCAGTCTCTTGGAAGCTCACTTTATTTTTGACTCATTGTGTGTTTGAAGGTTTTCCTGATGGCAGGAGATTTTATTTTTTGGTATTACAATTGCTTCTTAGGGTTTGAACATTTTTGAGGTGCAAGATGGATTGCTATTTTAACTTGTTTCTCTTCTTTCATTTCTTGTTTTGTTTTCAGTAACTTCATCTGTTTGTTATAAAAACTTACATTATTGGTCTTCTTTATGTGAAAACCACCCTGAGTGCTTTTTTAAGGGGAAGGGTGGGATATGAATCTTTTAAATAAACATGTCTGGATTGGTGTGCCTGGGCCCCCTTTGGGGCTAGATGATGGGAAGCCTGAAGGAGGCCTCCTTGGCACCGGGGGGGGGGGGGTCCACCGCTGCCTCTCTCGGCCCGAACAGGCTGGAGCGCCGGAGAGCCGCCTGTCTCCTGCAGCCTTTGGCAGCCTCCCCCTCCGAAATGCCAGCACGTGACCTGAGAATGAGGTTTCCACCACTGGTTGCATAACAGGCAATTTGAGCTCCTACCATGTTTTTGGCCAGTGATGAAGAGGGATCAGCAACAGTCTCAATGTTCTTGAGGCTTAGCCAAGAATTAATCCCTGTGTTTTAGCAAAAGTACGTTTAATTTTGAAAGCTTTGTATAAACAATGGCTGCTGTGATCACCCTGGAGGAGGGAAAGAGTGGGAGGAGACTGATGTAGGGGAAAAACAATTTTTTTCAAAAGTCAAACAGGCCTAGTGGGCGGACTTGGAGGGAGCTTAATTGAGAGGGGGGCAGAAGTCCTCCAAGCCAATAATGACAGGTACTTTGAAATAGGATGTTTTTATTCTGTGTCCAAAACTTCTCTACTCCTTGTCTTTGAGAAAACCAAATGTGGTCTTCAAGTTAAAATGAATCGGAGCTTAGAGAGGAGCTCTTTAAAAACTGAATTAGAGTTGAAGCTGTACTGGTTCTTAAGCCTGCTTGCAGGACTCTGTTGGGACAGCTGTAGGACCAAGAAGAGCTTATCTGTTCATGCACAGAGTACATTTCCTCCACCACTGAGATCTGGGACTAGGGCAGATGAGCAGCTTCCAGTAGCCCCGGGACCCCTTTCAAGTGAAGTTTACAGGGTAATCCTGCCAAGAGAAAAGGCCCAGTTTAAGTATGTAAAAGGTAAGTGCCAAGCTGGCGGTACAAGTCTCTCTGCTATGGACCAGTGGATAGAATACACTTGGCCTCAGCTGCAAAAGAATGAGAAATAGGGAAGATCACGGGCACATTTGAAACTTACCTGGAAATCTGGGAACTTAGCTCGGATTCTCTCCCCACCGCTAGCCTGGAAGGCGAAAAAGTGGGACACATTACTGAATTTATTCTTGACCTGACCTGCTCACGGAATGATTGTCAGTCTAAAATACTGGTCTGTGGGAGGGAAGAAGGGCAGGGAGGTGCAGAATACAAACAGTCCCTTTCCTTGCTCCGAGTCTAGGCAGCAGTTGGTCCAGAGAAGCCTGGGGCTTCTCAGGAGGTTACTATAGATTGCTTCTCTATGATGGGATGGGGAATGGCAGACATCTTTCTCTGAAAGAGGACTGGCCCTGACAGAGGCATCGTGGGTGCAGCTCAGGATACACTCAAGGCATACCTACGGGACCTGCCTCCCTCCCTGTGTCCCTCCACAGCAGCTTCGCTCATCTGAACGGGGTCTCTTGCAGGTGCCGCCCTGCACATGAGCGAAATCAACAGCAGTCCGTACACGGGCTTTCTCTGTGGTGGCCCCTACCCTGTGGAACGGCCTGCCTAAGGAGATCAGGAGATCCCCCACTCTCCTAGCTTTCTGCAAACGATGCAAAACTGAATTATTCAAAAAGGGAGGGGCTCTCAGATGCTTCACTAATGAATTAAGGACCATAGACTTCACTGCTATGTTGCTTTATGTATTTCCTTTTGTCTTAAATACATGCTCCTATGAGCTGCTTGTGCTTCATGTGGTCTAATGTCAGCCCTGGAATTGCTTATGTTCCGTTTCAGCATTTCTTCAACTCTGGATTGGATTCTTACTAATGCTCTGTCTTGGTAAAATTGTGCTTATTTACCCTATGGCATTGTTTATGGAAATGTCCTTGAAATTGACTGTACTAATCTCACACTGTGTAATCCGCCTTGAGTCTCAATGAGAAAGGCGGACTATAAATGACATTAATAATAATAGTAATAATAATAATAATAATAATACCCAATGCACCACATTGAGCTCAGAAGCCAGTGTGTTGCAGGCATCAGGTGGGCGCCTCCAAATCCTTTGCATCGTGCTGGTGTGTCAGCCATTTTGAAAGGTTTGAAAACAATTGCTGTGGTATACACAGAGGACCGAATTTAGATTTGGAAGACCCAAGGTAAAATCTCTGCTGAAGTATAAAATTAAAATAAACTTGATGATTTTGACACAGCCATTGCCTTCCTCCATGGTTGTTAAGTGGATAAAATTATGATGCTGCCTTGAAAGATGGGACAGAAGCACAGGTGATAAAAATAATGTTAATGGGTAAGTGGCTCCTTGCCGCCTCTCGGAAGGTTGACACACAGATGTAAGCGGGTTTAAAATTAATGGATCTCATATGTCTCTACATCCCCGCAACTGCAAGACTGGCAGCACCAGCAAGCAGCGGCTTGGGCTGGACTATATGGACGTTGTTGGAGACTGAGGACAAAAGCCTCATAATACCTCTTAATGGTGGTAGAGAGTGCCCTCAAGTCAGAGTTGACTTATGGTGACCCCTGGTGGGGTTTTCGTGGCAAGAGACAAACAGGTGGTTTGCCACTGCCTGCCTCTGCAACCTGGTCTTTGTTGGAGGTCTCCTGTCCAATTACTAACCAAGGCCAACCCTGCTTACCTTCTGAGATCTGATGAGATCAGGCTCAGTGGGGCAATCCAGGTCAGGGCACATCTTACTAGGACTGAACAAAAATGACCAAAATGGTATGCAAGCTTTCAAGTTCTCCAGAGTACTTCATCAGGCTGGGTTTTTAAAAAGAAGGATGGGGGGAGGCGTGGGTTAAAGAATGTCACCTCAGGCTGTGATCTTACGGCCTCTGGTAAGCATCCTGTGTGAAATTTTAAGCAGGGATATGCAGACTTGAAATGATGCTCGAGTCAGGCCTCCTTCTTGGCCTCTTGAGAGGAAGCAGTAAAAAGGGAAGCATCCCCTTGACAGCACTTGATCAGATGTTTGTCTTGACCGCAGTTGAGGACACGCAGACCCTTCAGAACGCTGAGAGTAGATGGGAAATATAGTCGCCATCTTGGGTAGTATTACTTGCCTCCCACATGGCAGGGTAGGGAGCACTTTACTGGGGCCTGGAGGTCCGGAGGGGCCGGGCCCAGGCGGCACTCTCTTTTACCGTGGGGTGAAAGAATAGAAGATAAACTGTAGCTCACGCCTGAGGACATTGATAGAAACATGTGTCTATGTATCTGCTGTCCAGATCTTGAGAGATTTGCTGGAGCCAGTCAGAAGCAGTGTTGGGGCAGCAAATGCAAGCAGCATTCTGAACTGCTGGGCCCTCTTGGGTTTATCCATCAAGAACGACAAGTCCCAGAGTTCTTTCTGCATCGTCAGGAGGGAGGGAGGGACACCTGGTTGAAAAGGCAAAGCAAAGGACTATAAGCCAGTGGAGAAAAGTGCTGCAGTTGCAAGCCCAAAATATCTGTGTCTGAGAGATGTCTGTATGTGACGCCTCGGTGAGTGTTCGTCAAGTGTAGGGAGACACAATGTGAGCCAGGAAGCAGAGTTTTAAAAGATAGAGCCAGTGGAGAGCGCTCCTCAGAGGGTTAATTTCATCTTCGTCTCCCCAGAAGGTTCTGTCAGTTTTATCTCTCCAGTCTGAAACTCTGTGGGATCGCAACTAGAGGGCAGCGAAGATTGGAAATGGTCTGGAGCTGCCTTCTAGAGCTGGGTTTAGACCTGGAGAGGTTATAATGGGCTGAAGTTTCCCTTCTGGCATTTCACAGCCCCTTCACACAGCTCCAGTGTAGAGCAAAGCCTTTGCCCTGCCACCAGCTCTGTCTTTTTAAACTACCCTTCCCGGCTAAAATTGCATCTCCTGACACGTGTTCTTCACGTGTCAGATTAGAGACTCGCTCACAGTCACAAATACACACGTGTCATGCTGCCATGTCTGGTGGTGGCTATAAATACAAACCGGACAGCCAGAAATGTAAGGAGGTAACAGAAAGGGGATGAAAAGAAGCTTAAGGAAACTGTTCTGTGTTCCAGTTTTTCAGATCAGACGAGGCCTTTCTACAGTCAGGCAACTGTGCAGTATTAGGGAAGCAGATGAACAAAGTCAAGATGAAAATGATTTCTATATAGAAACGGAGTCTGTGGCAACTAATTTTCAGTGACGTGTGCAGAGTCCCAGGGACTCCGTGTGCACTGCCAGGGACTGTGGAAGAAGCCGGAAGACATTTTCATAAGCTCACACTCTTCAGAAACTGCAGGTGTTCTGCAATGGAGCAAGAAGAGTTAAGCCACCTAGCCATCTGGTCTACTGAGTGTGAGCTTGCAAGAGAAATTGACTTTGGGGGGAGGGCTAGTTCATGATTTTGCAATGAAAAAGGCCAGGAAAATAAAACTTAAAGTTAAGTGGACTAATCTTTGCAGCCATGTTGGTCCATTCAATTTTTTTTAAAGGCATTGACAGGGTAATCCCTTTTTAGTGACCAAAAAGTTACAAAATAACTAGCACATTAGTAGGATCCTCAAGCTAGGTGTTGTTACTAAGGAAATGTTGCAAAGCAGGCTTTTTACAGAAATGCAGAATATGTAACAGTAATTTCATAACTGAAACAGACTTCCATGGTTCATGTATGGAACGAGGGATCGTGGTGTTGGTGGGGAGGGTGTTTTACAAATGTGTTCTGGCCCAAAAAATAAATCTTGAGCCCTCAGTATGAGAATCCTTGGAAACAATCCTTCATGCGTGGGAGGTCCTGGGTTCAATGTCCAGGCAAGCCTTTGCCCCAGAGGGAGCTTGAGGTCGGTGCTGTCTGTCTGAGAGAGTTAATGTCGCGTTTCTGGATGTGAGCTCAGCGTCTCCCGTTTGGATTTTTTCAGGTAGGTAGACGTGTTGGTCTCCAGTCAAAGAGCAAGATCCGGGTCTAGTAGCACCTTAAAGACCTATTACATTTCCAAAATATGAGGATCCGAGAGCCCCACATGGGAACTGCGCATGCGCATTAACGGGAGCAAGACAGTCTTTGCTCGTCTTCTGTTTGCAGTGTGGGTGCTGGATCAGCCCATGCCAAGTGAGAACAGGGATTGCTGCAAACAGATGCAAAGCACTTGGAGTGCTCAAAGTGCTGTATACTGTTGGAGGTGGAGGTTGATCGTTAGTTGTCAGTAAGTATTCACAAATAGCCCAGTTTCATCCTAAAGTATCCCTGAAAGAAGAATGTGCAGGGTTACAAATGTGATCTGAAGAGAAACCAGAGTGTGCAGTGATCGATCGGGTATCAGTATCTAAATCTAGGGGAGCCCACTGCTGTAAATTAATAAAGTTTGACCACTCAAGATCCACAGACCTAGTCAGCATTTCTAGCTACCGTCTTAGAGCCTCTTTTACTGCCCTTCGTTTCAGTCCATGCGATCAGCCTTCTTGGCTGGCCGCTGCTCTTGGATGCCCGAGGAGAACTGTGTTTGTTTTTGCAAACTATCTGCAGTGGAGAACCTTATTATTTATTATCCTGCCTACTATATAATGCACCCAGAATTAAATTTCTGGCTGGAATTTTCCCTGTCATAGCTGCATGCTCAGAAACTGAGAAAATGGTGTTGCTCTTAGCAGACAGCGACAGTCACGTATCCTATAGAGTTTTATAATTGGCATTAGCAGCCAGGAAGATCAGGTCCAAGGCTTCTCCGAACGAGGTGTCCTTATGACCAGTATGATTCCTTGTACAGTTTATTTTAATGTTTCTAACTATGATACTAGATATAACTGTTTTTAGATAAAGCATGGATTTTTTTATCTTGTGATGGCCTACGGCTCATGACAATAAATCCATAACAAATGTAAAGGGACATGAAGCATGACTTCCATGGTGTCACCCACGTGTGTGCCAGGGCTCAAAGATGCTGAGTTCAGCCCCTCACAAACCAGTTCGCACAGCACTGCCTGTGAGCCTCGAAGGCAGTGTTGTGTGAACCCTTCAGAGATGCCCCCCTACCAGCTCCACTGAGCCCAGGGAAGTTGCCCCTGAGGTGGCAGAATTGGGCTAGCTGTAGGCATGGTTCTTCTTCCTCTTGGAAGAGCATCATCCACAGAGCTCCGGTCTCTTCAATCATCTATTTCTGTTAGGTAGAGGTTGGCTGCCTCCGCGTCTCGCTCGTGGGCCTCCTGCTGAGTTGGGGATGTAGCCAGTGTTGGAAACTTGCGGATGGCCTTGCTGAGCCCTCGGTCTCATCCAGCAGGCAGACTCTCCCCACAGGTCCTGCTTCCTGGCCCTAACCTAGTGAGAGGCCTGCGCTTGTCCCCTTTGTGCGTATTGATCAAGATAATAATTTGGTTAGAAAGTTATTTGGATCTCGGGGTCATGCTGTTTCAGCAAGTTGTTTTGAGGTCTTTACCAATTAGCATTCACAATGTCAGTTCTCTCGAGAAAAGTACTGTCATGCCTGCTTGGGGGATGCATTTTAGAACATTTGGATGGGCCTCCATAGCTCTGAGGAAGATGATCAAGCCACTCCAGATTTATGTATCTTTTATTTCTGTGGTGCCTGGGGCTTAAGACTTGGATTAACTCTGCTTTGTTTGATAAAAGAGGATTAAAATGGAAGTCAAGATCGTATCTGTGTGTTCTCTTGACTATATTTTCCCTGTATGGCCTCGCAGAAGAATGCTGCACCTTGCTACAGCTGTGCACCTGTCTGTCTGTCCACATTTCAAGCTGTGCCAGCGGCATTGATGCCAGCTCTTAGGTGTGCTTTCTTGCACCCTGCCAGTTGCAGGAGCCCTTTTGCCAGGACTGAGGCTACAGCAAGTGCAAAGCCAACCTTGTGTGATGTAGAAAGCACAGCATAGCAGCACATCTCACCCTCCTTCTCTGGGAGCAAACACTGAAGCTGCCGTTCTGCTTAGAAGGCTGCTCTCCTCATGGGCTTTGCTGTTCCAGATGTGTATCTACCAGCAGAGCTCTGAAACCTTTTTTTTTAAAACACTCTGATTATTGGTTTAGTTTAGGTTGGGGTTGGGAGGGAGGCAGTTTTTTCATTGTCAAGCTTGGTTCCACTTTACTTTTGGTTCCGTTTTATGCAAGCCTCCTCAAAGTGAGGAGACGCTCAGATTACCTAGAGAACCTTCGTGCTTCCTTAACCTCAGGAGTGGTAACTGGTGGCTGCACAGCCCGAGAGTTGATGGCAGCATGCCAAATTCTGTTCCTCCTGAAACCTGCCTTGCCCCACCTACCCTAGCTTTTGGGAGGTGGGTGAAAACCACTTGTTCTGTGTGTCACTGGAGTCAGGTTCAAATTGGTTCTTAGCTACTTCATTTATTATTGCTGAATTTTATTTTGCTGATCTCCACTTGTGAGTGGTTTCATTTTATCATAGAGACTGAAAAGCCCAAGAAATACCAATGCTTTGAGGCTGTGGTCAGGTGATGAAGGCAGAACAAGCTGAAGCTGAATCCAGACAAGGCAGAGGCAATGCTGGTTGGGGAGGCTGATGCAGCAGAGGAATTGAATCCGCTTGTCCCGGAAGGAGTGGAGTTGGCTTTATCAGAGCTGCTTAAGAGCTGGGGTGGGCGGGTGCTCATGGACCCTGCCCTGCTCTTCGAAAAGCAGGTTGGCTTCGTGGTCAAGAATGCCTTCTATTAGTTGCATTTCATTCACCACCTCTTTTGTTATCCAGACTCAGCCAATCTGGCCACATTGATCCATACTTCTGTAACCTTTGGGTTGGATTGCTTCAACTCACTCTACATGGAGCTGCCCTTGAAAACAACCCAGAAACTTCGACTAGTCCAGAATGTGGCAGCCCAACTATTGTCAGGGGATGCAGTAGCTGCTGGGCCTCCTGCCTCCTGTTACATCCTGTCCCGCCCCCCGCCCCCCCAGCTCCTGGAGGAAAACCCGAGCCAAGGCTTATTAAAAGAGAGAGAGAGAATCCCTCCCATCACTCTCCCCCCCCCCCCGGCAGAGAATTGCGTCAAGCAGCTGTCCTTTGTAAGACTATACCACCCAGGGAACTTTGCGGGACCAGAGACGTGAAGAACACGAGTCTGGCATCTCGTGTAGTTTGGCTCTTAGTTATATAACAACAACAGCAACAACATTCGATTTATATAGCGCTCTTCAGGACAACTTAATGCCCACTCAGAGCAGTTTACAAAGTATATTATTATTATCCCCAGAACAACACTCTGTGAGGTGGGTGGAGCTGACAGAGCTCCTAGAAGCTGTGACTCACCCAAGGTCACCCAGCTGGCTTCTGCATGGTCTCTGGCAGAGGTCTTTCACAGCCGGAGTACCAGAGATCAAATCTCGATCCTTTTGTGTGTCAACATGGGCTCTGCCTCCAAGCTTTGGCTGTAGCAGGTCATGGGAGGAAAGCTGTGTGGCTTTGGTGATGGTCAGGCTGGCCTGCTTGAGCTGTCTGGGGTTATTTCCCTGCTGGCTGTACATGCCTTCTCCCTCACAGAGGCACCCTGAAATCTAGATTGCATATGCTGATCCAGAGGGGGGTGCGTTTGTGTTTCTGTGTCATCTTCATGGTGGGAGGCCTTGGGGGCGTGTGGACCAGATGATGTTTTGATCTGTTCTGACTGCCTAATGCTGTGATGTGATGCAATCTGATAGACATGCTTAGCTTTAGCAGTCAGCAGGATGCCTTGTGCCAGGGTAGCTGCAGGAGTATCCTGTGTTGGCGGAGTGCTGTGAGTTTATCCTGGCTATACCAGCTGTCTCCTGTAATCCCACTTTAGAAGGGATTACCCCAAGAATAGGTGTGCGGAGACAGATCCTGGATGGAGAGCATTCTGGTCCTGCGGCCTGACCCCCACCCTCTATTGCACCTCCAGCCATCTTTAAATCAAGTCAAGGAAGTCAGCCCCTTAAATTCCACAAGACACCCCCCCCCCCCAAGTAAATAAGCGTAAGATTTATAGCTGGAGCCGGGACTGCTTAGCTTTCTACAGCATTGTTCTTGCTGTTCCAAATCTTCAGCTTTCCCTTAAAAATAAAAAAAATGAGCTTATGGCCCTGAGTGTTGGAATGAGAGGTGGTTTCAGGGGCTGCGATCAAGGCCAGAGGAGGATCTGGTGTCAGGTGATGGCAAGGCAGCAGTGCTCCGGGGGGGGGGGCCCTGTTGGTTCCTTCCTTCGACAGGCACAAATCACTACATCTGAGAGTAGGAAAGGCTAGTCCCGGTGCAGATGCTCAAGTTAGGCTGATCAGGCCAGCCCCAGACAAGGCAGGCCCATCTGCCTGCTCAAGCTCTCCCAGGTTTGCAGAAAAATAGGGCCTCTCCCAAAGAGAGAAAGGCTGCCAGAACCCCAGCATGGCGAGGCCTGAAAAGGCTGTAGGAGGAACCGAAAGTCAAGAGCAGGGAGATCCCTGAAAGCTTAGGCAGTTTGGAGTGGTAGGGCCGGATGGGTGCTTAATAGGCCACCCAGTCCAACCCCCAGCACGCGTGAAGCATTCCCAATGGGTGCCTGTCCACCCTCCGTTTAAAGACCCCAGCGAGGGGGACACCCCACCCACCCCGCAGTAATTGATTCAATTGACAAACCGCTATTAACATTAAGAGGTTTCTCCTAATATTCAGCCAAGCTCTCCCCTTGTAACTTAAACCCAACAGATCTAGTCTTGTCTTCTGGAACAGCAGAGAACAAGCCTTTGCCCTTTTCCAGGGTGCAGCCCTTCATGTACTAAAGTGCACAATTGTGTCTCCTCCAGGTGAAACATTCTCTCAGCGTTTCCTTGTGGGATTTGTTTTCCAGGCCCTCCGCCATCATTACCCTCCTCTAAACCCGTTCCAATGTGGCTGCATCTTTCTTCAAGTGCGGCGCTCAGAACTCCCAATGGGATCTGCTGGCATGGAGTGGAACTCTTGCTTCTCATGTGTTGCAAAGTGTTTCAGCTAATACAGCCTAAGATGGCACTCACCTTTTTTGCAGCTGTAGCAGACTGCTGCCGACTCACAAGCACCTTGCAATGGCTGCAGTCCTGAGGTCCTTTTCACATATACTACTGCGAAGGCAGGTATCTCCTATCCTATAACTGGGGGAGATTTTGGGGAGTGAGATTTCCATATTGCCTGCTAGGAATTCCTTGCAGGCTCTCCTGCCTGTAGAATACATTGGGAAAATACTCAAAGAGAGAGATAGAAATGAGTGCCTCTGCAGTATTCCACCCTTCATTTAGGCTACCGTGGTGCCAAATGTTGGTTATATGCAACAAAACAGGCTGTATTTCACCCACCCACCCATTGCTTTCCGTGTGGCTGATGGTTTGATAATTCTGTTGATGAAAAATAGGCTGTGCTGACCTTGTGACTGGCAAAAAGAATAGTGCTGTGAAAAACAGGCCTTGCTTTTGAAGAGAGATGAGAGCCGTTATGTGCACAAATATATATCCTGGATCAAACATGTAAAAAGCTACATTTTTTTTTCTTTTCTAAGCTACTCACTGCGTGGGAGGTACGGAAGGTTCAGGCTGTGTGTAATTTTTGCAAACATCGCTTTCCCTTTGTCTGAGGTCCAAAGTATACTCATCCCATGGAAAGGAAAAGAAAATTGGCTGGCAGCAGAGCCGGCAGCAGGGAGGGGTAGCTGCTTGTGGGCACAGCCTCTTGTTTGACCTCCCTGAAATGAAATCTTGGCCTTTGGCTTCTTGGTGGCTGACCAGGTTGGGTTGCTCTCAGCTGACTTGCATTTGCTAACCTCATCAGTGCTGCTGTTTTATGTGTGAAGTTCCCAACAGCTGCTGCTGTCATTCTGTCTAGGGTTGCCAGTCTCCAGGTGGGGCCTGGAGATCTCCAGGAATTACAGCTGGCCTCCAGTCTGCAGTGCTCAGTTCCCCTGGAGGAACCGGCTGCTTTGAGAATGGACTCTATGGCATTATACCTGTTGTCCCCTCCCCAAACCCTCAACCTGTCTTTTAGAAGCCAGCTTCCAGGAGAATCGAGAGCCACTTCAGCTAATTATTGGGCCTGTGACGGGGCCTTGGAATTCCTGTCTGAGATGGCTTCATTCCTGTGGCCAGCTGCTACATTATTAAGATTTTTGCATGCTATCATCAATATCTCTCTTAATCTGATTTTTTGGGGGATGAGGTAGGAGTTTTTTGGCTAGCTGGTAGGGCAAGCCAGAGCGGAGATGCCCTTGGAAAGCAGGACATTTCTTGAAGGGAGCCAGCACTCCCTGAACGAGATGATCAGACTTGTGTTTAAGAGTCGTTACAGAGCAGTTGTCCATGCATTAAGGCTGCTGTATCTCAAATATTTAAGGAAATCAAAGAAATTATAGGGAAATCAGCTCTGTAGAACAATTAATCTGCTGTTGAAAATTCTAACCTCAGTAGTAAAAGTCTTTGCAGGCAGAAAAGGGACATTTTTCGAAATCTGTATGTTTATACTGATTTCCTTTTGTCCCAGCCCTAATTGGAACATTGCCTGAAGTGATCTGGGTCACCTCTTCCCCATGTATATATGCTCCCACCCCACTCCAAGCATTGTAGATGTATGTACTGTGTGAGTGATGTGTCCTCTGATGGGGTGATCCACCTTAAGCTGTGATGGCAGAAAGTAGAGGCAATCCTGGGAATGGTGTGGGAGCAACCACAGGGCAGCAGCACATGTAAATAGTGGGGCTTGGGGACATCATTAACTAAGGATGCTTGCCCGAATGGGCAACATTAGATGAGAACGTGAGAAGAGCCCCACGGGGTCAGGGCCGTGGTCCATCCAGCCCAGCATCCCGTCTCACACAGTGGCCAAGCAGTGGCCACAGGCTGTAGAGGCCAAGGCCTTCCTCAGATGTTGCAGCCAAAGATGGCTCAAGCATCTCATGTTCAAAACAGAACTATAATTAAGACCATCGTAGCATAACACGGAACCGCAAGTCTATTCAGAAGGCCATTTCAGCAAAAATACAGGGTGGTACAATTTTATCTATGCAATCAGATAGAGGCTTAAAAATGCATATGAGAAATGAAGATGAGGAGGGAACAGTTTAAAGGCATAAGAAAATGGGATTTAAGGAACATTAGCAATTTGAGATATGCAGATGGCACCACGTTACTGGTAGAAAATAGTGAAGACTTGAAACGACTACTGATGAAGGTTAAGGGAGAAAGTTCTAGATCAAATCAAGCCTGAATTCTCCCCAGAAGCTAAAATGACAAAAGTGAGACTATTGGTCTCATCATGACTTTGGTCACATCATGAGAAGTCAAGACTCTTTGGGGAAGACGATAATGCTTGGAAAAGTTGAAGGCAAAGAAGAAAAGAGGAAGACGCACCCTGAGATGGATTGACTTAATAAAGGAAGATACAGCCTCCAGCTGGCAAGTTCTGAGCAAGGTTGTTAATGATAGGTTGTTTTGGAGGTTATTCGTAGAGTCACCATAAGCTGAAAGGGACTTGGTGGCACATAATACACACACACACATTCCCAGTTCAGGGCTATCTGAACTTTCTGATTATCAAAAAAGTCCTTCAGTATAGTAGTTTCCTAGGTTATTTTGAGGAGAGCTCTGCTGTTTGGATCATTTTTACAAAATCAAGATCAGTGGCTTGTATCCACTGGAATTTCTGCTGATGGAAAAGGTTTTCATCAACATAGTGCGACTTCTCACTATTGCTGCTCTTGGAGTCAGTGGTCGCAGCAGGAGAGGGGAATTGGCTAACATCGTCCTGCTTCCTCTTACGGAAATCCTGCACTGGATCTGACTCGGAGCCAAGCTACAAGTGACGCCTGACACAGGTTGGACACTTGTCAGCTTCCCTCAAGTTTTGATGGGAAATGGATTCGGTTTCGTTTTCTCGGCCATGTCGGACGCTCCTCTCCGCAGGTCCGGGAGGAAGCGCCCGAGCACTCTGACCGGGCGGCTGATCTGCGAAGATTAGCCCCCAGGACTCCCAGTGAGGGAGGCAGGGTCCGGGACGCTGCGGGAAGAGCCCTCCGAAATCCTATGCGGGGGGGTAAATTGCCTGTTTGTCCCTATGGAGGCCGGCAGACGTGCGCGGCGCCTCGTGTGCTGCCGGGCCATGGAAAACGGCAAAGAGCAGAACTAGGCGGAAGCCTGCAAGTAAGCAAATCCCTTCTGTTATTACAAGCGCACGCGAAGGAGTGGTGGGATCTGAAGCTAAGAAGGCTCGTTCTTCCCCCTCGCTGAGTCTCAGAATTTGGCTGGCGGTCCCCCCCCCTAAAATGGCAGCAAAAAAACAGAGTCCCGCCCTGGGCAAGTCAATTTTGGCTGCCCTGCAGGGGAAGGGAGAGTCACTCGAAGAACTGGTGCGGAGGTCGGTTACCGAAGCCATAAAACCCTTTGTTGACAAGCTGAACGAAACAGATCAAAGGGTGGGCTTAATTGAGAGCGAAGTGAAAACCATTAAGGAAGCAGCGGGGGGGGCAGAGAAGTCTGCTCAGGAAAGTGCGTCACTCGTGAAGGCTACGAATAAAGAGTTAAAGCTGGTGGAGAACCAGCTGATCGGGCTACAAGTGGAACGAACACAAACAATTTTGCGTCTCCAGAATGTGAAAGAGGAGGAAAATGAGGATTTATGGGGTTTGGTCTCGTAACTATTGGCGACACCCGCGAAAGCAACTAAAGAAGAGGTAAAAAGCGCCATTTTGGAGGTCCGTAGGGCTTCTTCAAAATATGCAACGAAGCGTCAGCTGCCTCGCGAGATCATCATCGATTTCTCATCTAAAAGGATCCGAGACATCATCCTATACAACTCATACAATGCGGATCTGGACTTTTTGGGTAACAAGGTCAAGATACTGAAAGACGTCCCATTTTTAGTTCGGAAAAGACGTTTTAAGTATAAAAAGCTTGCAGCTCTTCTGAGGGAACGTGGAATAAAGTTCAAATGGTTATTTCCTGAAGGTTTAGTTACAAAGGTTTAGTTAGTTAGTTCCTGAAGGTTTAGTTACAAAGATCAAGCTTACAAGATATTATCAGAAGATCAACTAAGGGATTTTGAGGATAAAAATCCGGAATTCCAGCGAGACACCAAGCAAGAAGAAAACGAGAAGTCTGAGGGGCGGGGGGAGGAAATGAGCACTGCGGCTGCAGTTGCTCAGAGAGAACTGCGTCCGGGACCCAGGAGGGGGGGGGGGAAACTTAATTTGTATTTGAATTGTAATTTGCATTATGTAAGGTCGACCACTCCATCAATATTATACAAAGCTTTAGTTTTTAATAATGGCAGTATGAAGGGAAAGCATTCTGTGTAGTGTAGATGTTATATGTTGTTGTTTGGTTTTTTTTTTCTCTTTCCTTCCCTTGTTTCCCTTCTTTTCCTTTGTATTGTTAGTTAATGTAGTTAAAAAAAAAGTTTTGATGGGAAATGTAGGCATCCTGGTCTTGCAGCTGTAATGGAGAGCCAAGCTATAAAACCGGGACGCCTACATTTCCCATCAAAACTTGAGGGAAGCTGACAAGTGTCCCACCTGTGTAAGATGCAGAGGAGTTAGCCGTGTTAGTCTGTGGTAGCAAAATCAAAAAGAGTCCAGTAGCACCTTTAAGACTAACCAATTTTATTGTAGCATAAGCTTTCGAGAATCAAGTTCTCTTCGTCAGATGCCTGATACAGAGACTGGTCAAATACAGAAGAGGAGGAGAGAGAAGAGGCAATTAGGGGGAGGAAGGGGGAGGGAGCAATCAAAACATTCCTTTGCTAGTATATGTAAACATCTCCTTTTAGTGTGTGTATCAGTTGGCTTCAAAGGAGTTTGCCCTGTTAGTTTGTAGCAGCCAAACAGCTAGACCATCCAATGCAGTATGAGCCTTCGATAACCACAGCTCTCCCTGCCAGATGCATCTGACAAAGAGATCTGTGGTTCCCAAAAGCCCACGCCAGGTGCCACTGAGCTCCCCCAGACCCCACCTCTGTAAAGGAAATCTGTTACCTGTGGTAATGTGATAACCATTCATAGTCCCTATTCAGTCCCAGCTTGACAGAGTCAAATTTGCATATGATAAGGTGTTACTTGTAGCTTGGCTCTCAGTCAGTTAAGATGACAACTTAGTGAGAGGATTGCCTGAGCTTTGCTGTGATTGCTCTCATCTTGGGAAGGAGTTCTTCTTTTCTGCTTACCTTTTCTTATCCTGAGGTTGAATGAAAGTGAAAGCTGTGCTCTAAACTCTTAATTAGCAGCATCTGATTGTATTTGGTGCAAACACTGCTGCTGCTTTAAGAGAAATGGCTTTGGTGTGGAGCCAAGGCTGCTTCTGATGTTAGTTTTAGCAGCACCTGGATCATGTTGAAAAGATGGGGATAGGAATATTCTCCTACAAGCCCTTGCATGGTTTGTTTAAACGGGTGGCAGTTTAGACAAAAATAACCCTTGTTTTGTCTTTGGTCAGTTAGACTTGGTGAGAGAAGCTCCTGGCAACAGCAGTGGCAATTTTTCCATGTGCTCCTTGGTGTGCCTTTGAAGTTACATCAAAGTAAAACAAAATTAAATCTTTTTAAAAATGGAAATCCTCTTCTTAAATGTGTAATTTCCGAACATCTGAGTTTTAAACCCGCTTTCTCTAAAAACTGATGTCAGGATTCTTTTTTATTAAAAATAAATGCAAGTTTTAAAAAACTCAATCTTTGTCAATAGAATAGGCTGTTAAAGAGCCAGTTTGGTGTCCTGGTTTAGAGCAGCAGGACTCTAATCTGGAGAGCCAATTTGATTCCCTACTCCTTCGCTTAAAGCCGGCTGGGTGACCTTGGATCAGTCACAGCTCTCTCTGAGCTCTCTCAGTCCTACTCATCTCACAGGGTAATTCTTGAGAGGATAATAACAGCACACTTTGTAAACTGCTCTGAGTGGGCATTAGGTTATGTTGAAGAGTGGCATATTAATTGAATGTTGTTGTTGTTGTTGTTAAAATTAAGTCTACCAAATAAATTTACCAAATTTGCAAAGCTGATTTAAGGCTAAAACATTTGAGATCTTTTAGAGGTGAAATCTCCCTATACTTTGTCGGGCATAATTGAGTTCTAGGAATTTTGGGGTCCTTGCATTCTTTTTTTTTTTTTAGAATTTTTTAAAATTAACTTCAGGAAAATATTACATTATATATCCTATAAATGCAAAAATTCTATTATAGCTCATCAAATAATTAAAAATACAATACAGGACACTATAATAATCACCGTAACATTTCATAAATTATCCAATTTATCATTGTCCTTCAGTGTGGGCTTCCTACACCTCAAGAGAGGTTATCTCTATTTGGTGAATGATATCTTTCCCATTGTAAGCTTAAATTTCTAATATCGTCCCCTTTTTTGCAGAGCTGCAAAGCCCATGTGTTTTTAACTTTTTACAAGAGATGTTTCTGCTTCTGAACCTTTACAAATGTCATCCGTTGTTGCTCTGTACAACATTATTGCACAGTAATTTGGGGGCAACAGAGAATTAAGAAAAAGTAATTCTGAATTACAATGTACTTGGTATTGAATGCGGTCATTCCCCCCGCCCCGCCCCGCCCCGCCCCGAATCATTAGCATCAGACCCAATCAGCTTTAACACTCCAAGTAGATGAGACTTGGCAAACTACTCCCCCCCCCTCCCCAGTTTAATGTACAAGAATTCTTGACTGTAGCTGATGAGGGGTAGCAGTGGCTTTGTTGGGGAACTTATTTGTAGCAAATCCTCCATAGGGGTGCTTGTGGAAAGCTGTGAGAAGCTTAGTTTCCTTCACAGTATTCTCTCTGCATGCTCCAACCTAGGAAAGGGGCCCATTCTCTCCAGATGGTGCACATAGACTCCTGGGGACTCCATGCTGTGTGTGCACCACAGATCAGGGCCTCATAGCCATTTTAAAAAAGCTACAAGCACTTCTAAAATAGCATGAGCAGCCGTTAGATGGACCCATAAAAGCAACAGGAGCAAGGGAGTACCAAAACAAGCAATATATGAGGGCAACACAGTGAAAAAATAGGACAAAGTGTTACTGAAAAAGTAACAACAGATGTATAGTCAATTAAAGTGCAACATGCTACAGTACCATCGTAATACAATCAGAACAGGCTGTGGCAATAGGCAGCAATTCACACCTTTGGAGGTGCTTGCTTTTCCACCAAAGAGCTTCATGGTGGTGATTTATTATTTTCAGGTGTTATCTGTGTTGCGACTCCTGAGGAAGACGGTTTGAAACAAGTTCTTTGCCTGGCTCCTTGTAGAGTCGCTGGGGTCTTGTGCCCCCAGGCTTTCTTCCTGATAGCTGTAAAAAAGAACACAAGTACCTTTAATATGAAAACAATTTTATGACTGTATATGTAGCGCTCACCTTGTACTCCCTTACCTTGGCTGGTTGTATTGGTCGCCGCTGCCTGTTCTGATTGTATTACTATGGTACTGTAGCATGTTGCACTTTAATTGACTATACATTTGTTGTTACTTTTTCCATAACACTTTATACTATTTTTTCACTGTGTTGCCCTCATATATATTGCTCGTTAGATGGCCCCACGGCCGCAGCGCTGTCACTTGTACTTTGGCTCTCAGGCTCATGAGTGGTTGGGCCAGGCACTTCAGTGATGCAGGGGAGAGAGGAAGCTGTAAGGAGAAGCAAACATGCACACACGCACACACACACGTACCAAGTAATCTCAGTGAAATGATCTCAGTGAGCATCAGCAAGAAAGTCAGGGCTATAAATAAAGAAAGTAAATAAAATAGTGTCAGTAACAGACTGAGATGAGCACCAAATGGTAAGACTTAAAAAACCTCCAGTGTGTATAAATAACTGACAGACTGCTTTGCTTACTCTCTATTTAAGCCACTGACTGCAGAGTGACTGGGCAACCACCGTTTGGTGGGTGGGCTGGATTTCTATCAGGCTGTGTGATCATGAATTGCTGCCTATTGCACTGTACTATACTGTTTGAATACATGGAAGGTGACCCGCTGGAGTGCTCAATGAAGGGCATGGATTATGAGCCAACCTGTTGGGTGTCTGAGCATCTCCGTCTACAGTGGCTTATGTGTGTGCTGTTACCTAATTTGTCATTGAGGAACCTGCGATAAGCTTCTAAAAAGACCAGTAGGTCTTAAGAACACCATTTTAAAAACGGATCAGGGTCAGTTTTCTGACTGTGTCACCCAAGCAACTGATGGGGCAGCACATCTGGGTTCTTGGCTTGGGGAGGAGAGAGGCGTTCCCTTGCCGGCCTGCACTGCCACCTGCCAGTCCAGGAGGAGGCAGGTGCACCTTGCTTGGGGTGGCACAATCAATTGAACTGGCTTTGTTCATTACTATTATTCTTCCAACCTGTTTTTTTTTTTTCCAGCCTCAGAGGAATGAAACAAGAATGTATTTATAGATTATTGTGTTTCGTCTTATTTGCTTCTGACCTGTTCGTCTGTGAGTATTAATAAAAGAACTGAACGCATGGATGTGTAGGCAGGTCAACTAATTAAACTTTTTTGAACTAGTAAGTTTTTTAACCTATTGACCTGCTGTAGTCTAGAGCATCTAGATAAGGTCAGGTGAAGTCCTGTATTGCTGTTCTCTTGCTTTCAGAAATCAACTCCACTTCTTGCCCATCATTTTGAACATTTGTCATCTGCTTCCATCATGTTTTTCAATTTTTCTGTGCAACAATATGCATTTAAAACCCTTTTTAAGCAATGAAAACTGAGAGCCTGTCAGCTTCTTAAAGTTTCCCCCACCTTCTCACCATCTCTTCTTACCAGATTCCTGAGCTGACTTCTCTCTTCACATTCCTCTAACTTGTGGACGTTATGGGTGCAAGTGTCAGAAAGTGGCATTTTCTCTCCCCTCCCTGTTCATGAGAACATTAATCACACTGATTGACATTCCTTGTATGCTAGCATATCCTGTTTCTCATGCAGATCCAGTTCTGAACATCTGTTTGTGTGTGCTTTTTAGTCTTGGTGGAAGAGGCTGACTTGGGGGATCTGGAGGCTGAGGTCACCTTTCAGTTACAAAATGGTTTTCTGTGGGGGTACATTGCACGGAACCGCCTCCTTAAAACAAAGGAAAAGAATTAAGAAGGTTTACAAGCAAACTTTAGGGCGCATGTTGCATGTTGTTCTGAGCTCCCCAGCTGATGGTGCGCTTGTTGGATACGTTCTGCAAGGGCCTGTGAAGAACTGCCGTCTGTGCTTGGACGCAGGAGGTCGCCGGGCTCACTTTCTCTGCTGTTCAAGGTGAAACAGGTTGGTCTTCTAAGAGAAGTTCACCTCCCGGCTGCTCAAACCAACAAGCAGAGCTGGAGAGGGGAAGCCTTGGAGGGCATCGCCAGACAATCTGGGGCTTGCTGGTTTAAACAGTTTCCGTGGTCTGGTCTGCCTCACCTTTGTATAGTCTTTGGACTGAGCTGGACGGTGGTGAGCCAAATGGTGTGGGTTTTCTGGGGAAATTCGGAGCTAAAATTTTCCACTGCCCTAACTAGGATGTGACCTGATGGAGGGCATTTATTTTGACCACTATGTACTAAGTAAACTTTATGAATGTTGATTTTTAATCCTAATGGCAGTTAATATTTTATTCCTCTCTTCACTCACTAAATATTTCAGTTCAGGTATGGTCTATGTATAAGCAAATTTACAGTTTTCTGTGGAAATAGTTTTTCTTGGAAGAACAGTTGTAACAATATAGTGCGCGCGCGCACACACACACACACACACACACACACATATCAATATCATACAGCATATACTTCCCTTAACTTATTCAAGAACTGTTCACACTAATTTTTAGTACTCCCAAAGAACCGAGCCTGCCAAGCCCCGGATGTGGCTGTCCACTCAGCTCCTTCCATAGAATTTGTAGCCTTGTCCATGGAGGCCACGGAAGTGTGATCCTGAGCAGAGTTACACCCTTCTAAGTCCATTGAAGTCAGTGGGCTTAGAAAGGTGTAACCCTGTTTAGGGTGGCACTGTAAGGCACCTTAGATGCATGTCATTCCCCATGGCATTATTTGCATGACTTGTTATTTCCCTACCAGCTTGGTGATTACAATAGCATAGAACCATAGAGCTGGAAGGGGCTTATAGACCATGTAGTCCAGCCCCCTGCCCAATGCAAGAACAGCCTAAAGCATTCCCAACAAGCATTCATCCAGCCGCTCCTTGAAGACTGAGGGGGAACCCACCACATCCCTAGGCAGCCAATTCCACTGCTGAATTAACATGAAGAAATTTTTCTTAATGTCCAGCTGGTAACTTCCCTCCTGTCGTTTAAACTCATTACTTTGAGTCTTATCCTCTGTTGCCAATAGGAACCACTCCCTTCCTCCCTCTAAGTGACAGCCTTTTATCTACTTATAGAGAGTAATCATGTCTCTCCTCAACCGCCTCCAAACTCAAATATAATAATTCCTTCACACCCTCGTCCAGATCATTTATAAAAATATTGAAAAGCACTGGGTCCAGAACCAAGCCCTGTGGCACTCCACTGGACACCTCCCTACACTCAGATGTGGTGCCATTGACAACAGCTCTTTGGGTGCGGTTATCCAGCCAGTTTACCTATCCATCTAACCATCCTAGAATCCAATCCACAGGCCTCCAGTTTACCCATCAGAATATCATGAGGAACCTTGTCAGAAGTTTTACTGAAATCCAGATTAACTACATTGACAGAATTCCCGCAATCCAGTAAGCATGCCACTCAATCATAGGAGGAGATGAAGTTGGTCTGGTAGGACCTGTTGGGGACAAATCCATGCTAACTCCCCTGTATCACCATGTTGTCCATCAGATGCTTGCATATTAATGCCTTTAATATGTATTCCAGTATCTTTCCTGGGACAGAGGTCAGGCTGACTGGCCTGTAGTTCCCTGGATCATCCTTATTCTCTTGCTTGAAGATTGGGATGACATTTTCCCTCCTCCAGTCTTCCTGCACATCGCCTGTCCTCCAAGAGGCCTGGAAGATGATCGACAAAGGCTCTGCAAGTTCTTTTGAAAGTTCTTTAAGCACTCTCAGGCACACTTCATCTGGCCCAGGGGATTTGTACCCATCCAGTGCAGCAAGGTGCTTCTCTACAACTTCTGTGCCCATGTCAACCAATGGGCCCAAAGCCATGCCTCGTCAGCTACTATCTTTCTGCCTTCGCTCTGTCCTCTTGTCTGAGTTTCTCCATTTTCACCCAGCAATGGGGGTATCACCCCCTTCACCTTATGTTTGCTCTTCACGTATCTGAAGAGCATCTTTTTGTAGTGGTGAGCCCCGCTGGCCAGTCTCAGCTTTGGCCTCTCTGACAGCTGCCCTACAGTGCCTAGCTGCCCCTACATACTCTTCTTTAGATGCATTTCCTTCCTTCCGTTTCTTGAACATCTTTTTTCCTCCCTTAGCTTATCACAGAGCCATCAGTTCATCCACATTGGTGGCAGGACACAGAGAGGAAGTAATGGAAACCAGGCCTAAAGGAAAGAGCGAGAACCTCCTCCTGCCTAGTTGAGGGGTGTGTGTGTGGGGGGGTGGAAGTTGCGAGAATGGGAGTTCCCTGGGGTGGTACTGAGGCAAGTCCTACCCTGGCCGTGGGGGGAAGTGAGGCAGATATTCCCGGCAGCAAGCTCACAACCGTAGAGTTCCCTCTGGACTCAGTTTGAATTAGTTTTCCTGCAGGTACTGTAATATATTTTTATTTATTTGTTTGTTTACATCATTTGTAGTCCTCCTCTCTCAATGAGACTCAAGCCAGACTACACAGTGTGAGTCAATATGATCATCAGCTGGGGCATCCAATAGAGTAAGGATAGTAGAAATTTGAAAACAAGCAGAAAACTGATACAGAGCTAGAAAATAAACGCTGAAACAAAACATAAGCAGCTTGCTATGACATACGAAGCAACGTGGAACTATCCACCAGGATTATATTTGAAACGATAGGCTGTAGTATATTACAGACAATATACAGTAGTACATTACTTGTATAAGAAGGCCCTCCTGAATAATTTGGTTTTGCACAGTTTGTAGAAAGCCAGGAGACTGGGAGCTTTCCTGTCCTCTTCAGCCAGGCTATTCCATAAGGCAGAGGCTGCAACTGATGGACAGCCAATGGCGTGACTGCAGAATGGGGGTAACATACCTGTGCCGTGAAGCTCCTGATAATAGCTGGGCTGCGGCGTTCTGCACTAACGGAAGTCTCTGAGTTAACTTTGAGGGAAGACCTATGTAGAATGCATGACAGTAGTCTAATCTTGATGGTATCATGTCATGGATCCCAGTGGCTAGATCAGCTGGGTCAAGATAGGGGGCTGTCTTCCAGGCTAGCCTGAGTTTATAGAAGACATTCTTTGCCGTTGCATTAACTTGTTTGTCTGCCAGCAGTGCTGGATCAAATAAAAACCCTAGGCTCTTAACCGAGTTTGCAAGGGTCAGTTGAACCCCTTCAAAAGTGGAGAGCGCAATGTCCTTCAGTATCTCTGGCTTCCCCACCAGCATAATCTCTCTGTCTTGTCTAGGTTCAGTTTCAGTGTTTTGCTTTCAGCCAGTTGACCACAGTAGTCAGGCAGTGCACCTTTACTGCATCACCATGAGATTTGGATCGAAAGCTGTAGAGCTGGGTGTCGTCCCCATATTGATGACATCCAGTTCCATGGCTGGGCCTGCACCACAGGACAAGAACTGAGGGAATCTTGGCCTTTAGCTCTTAGCCCATGGATTGCCACAGGAGTCACTAAAGGAACCAACTGTCAAATCATGACTAGTCCAAGATACTTGTTTTGTTTTGGTTTGGGGTTTTTTTTTTGCTGTTGTGAGCCACTTTGGGAGCTTTTGGGGGGGCGGGTACTTATGAACTTCCCACAGATCTGCATACTCAATCAAATAAATTCATAACTTGATTTTTAAAATTTGAATTATTATATGCATTATGGTTTACTTTCCCCTCCATTGTTTCCAAATCAGTAAAACATACATGTTCTCCCTCACGCAATTCCTGGCACTGATCCCTCAGAACGCATTAATTACAGCCTTGAAACTGCCAAGCTTGCCTAATATCGTCCAGGCAATGGCAGCCATTCATTGTCAGTTTTATAAAATGATGAATGCTTAGAAATGGAAACTTTTCGGCAGAAGAAAAAAATCCCACATTTATGGATGTGCCCTGCTGGCTCTTTGCTGAATGTTGCTCAGTTCCAGACTCAAAGTGGGTTTGAGTCCTGGCCAGGGCTTTTTTTCTGGGAAAAAGAGGTGGTGGAACTCAGTGGTGGACCTCAGGACCGCACAATGACGTCACTTTGGGTCAGCTGGAACAAGTTTAAATTGCCCTCAGTGAAAATGGTCACATAGCTGGTGGCCCCGCCCCCTGATCTCCAGACAGAGGGGAGTTTAGATTGCCCTCCGCACCGCTCAGTGGCGTGGAGGGCAATTGAAACTCCCCGCTGTCTGGAGATCAGGGGGCGGGGCCACTGGCCATGTGACCATTTTCAAGAGGTGCCAGAACTCCGTTCCACCACGTTCCCACTGAAAAAAAGCCCTGGTCCTGGCAGAGATGTCAAGCCCAATTCACACATGCAAAGAGCCATTTGTGTGCAGGCTGATTATGTGAAGTGGCTTGCCACGTGGTGCTGCTGACTTTTGCTGTGCCATTACAACCTCTGTTTTTCCAGTTTTGCAAAGGCAAAGTGACAAAAACCAAGGCCAAGTGGAGCATGCCCCAGGGGACTCCGTCTCGAGGAGCTTATCATGCTGCTCCCGGCACCTGCCAGTTGGGCTTCTGTGTCCTCCAGAGCATGTGCTCAAGCCATGTCCATTTGCACATGCACATACTCAGTCCACTAAGAGGCGGTTGTCTTGTGCAAGTCTGATCGGAAGGAACACGCCCAGTCAACAAGACGGGCATGGGAGAAATTCCCCGAGGGCAGCCAGTCTGCTTGAAGCAGGGATGTGGTTGGGAAATCATCAGACTCAGCCTGCTGATGTGATCTTAGCAGCAAAGCATTAAAAAAATTACCATTGTGGGCCTTTTTCGGTTATGTTCATTTCTGAAAATCTCATTGTAAAATCTGAAGTGTGCTGCAACATGATACAAGAAACACTGGAATGATTTTGGTCCAACTTGGATAGCCCAGGAGAGCCTGATCTCAGCAGATCTCAGCAGCTAAGCAGGGTCAGCCTTGGTTAGTAACTGGATGGGAGACCTCCAGCGAAGACCAGGGTGGCAGAGGCAGGCAACAGCAAGCCACCTCTGTTAGTCTCTTGCCATGGAAACCCCATCAGGGGTCGCCATAAGTCAGCTCTGACTTGAGGGCTCTCTCCACCACCTAGGACAGCCACCCTCCATTTCTGTGCAGTTCTACGAGGATCAGACTCGGCCAGTGTCATCGTACTTGCCTTTCTTACAATCTAGTAGCTGCTTGGCAAACCATCTTCCTGATGGACCCACTTTTACAAATTTCCTTCCAGGAGGATTCTAAATCCCGGGTCTAGATGCAGCAATTTTGATCAGAGATAAATGCAGAGAAGCAAACCCCCAACTCCCAAGTTTAGCCTGCTAATAGGGAAAGCTCCCCTTCCTTCCAAACCTCTATCTTGCGTCTAGGTTGACCGCTTGAGAGGGCAGGCAGGCAGGCAGGCAGGCAGGCAGGCAGGCAGGCAGGCAGGCAGGCAGCCCCTTCCAGGGGCTAGGATGGCCCCACAGCCTTCAGTTGCCCACCATTATTCTAAGCACACTTGAACTGAGGCCCCACTGAGTTCTCTGGAGTCTGTTTCTCTGGGTTGGCAGGATGGCAGACATAGGAATTTGGGTCTTGTCAGCACATGCAGCAGAACGAGGTGGCAAAATGCTCCACTTCAGGTTTCTGGCATGTGGGGGAGGGGGGGAGGATGCAGTTTTTGGAAGCGGCAGGTAAAAACGTGTATCAGGGAAAAGATTTCAAGTCAGCACTCTTACTATTATGCTTATTTTCTGCTTGCAGGTACGTTAAAAAAATGCCAGTTTTTCCACACACACACACAATCTGAAAAGGTTCCGTCCATGCTGCTGTCTTGGGACTCTGCCATCTAATTCTGCTGTGTGGCAGAGTCACACTTCCCTTGAGTACTCTTTGTTTGAGAAACGGCATGCTTGCTGTTTGCCTGTCCCTCCCCCTCTACGGCTAATGAGCAGACTCAACTGCAACTCAATCACAGTTTTGGCTCCTGTGATATGTATGTGCCAAGTTGCAGCAAGCCCTTTGTGGATAAGCCATATTTGGCCGTTGGAATGGATTACGTAAGGCCTTTCTCATTTAGAGGAATTGGTCTCTGTTGATATAAGATGGTGCAAGTATGCAGTGGAATGCAAACACAATTCTTGGTCCAGGGACAGTACAGAACTTTTCAGGTGACCTGCATGGTAGCCATCAAGAATGGCATCCGTAGCTCTTGGCTGTTGAAAAGACACCCCCCCCCCCACACACACACACACACCGCGGCATAAACGTTGAGTAAGCTTGATGTGCTCTGGCACTATGTTATGTTTGCCCTCACAAGCAGCAGCCAGTGATACAGAACATGGGTAGGAAAAGTGTAAGCTTGTAGACTTCCTGTTACACATTTTTGCTTGCAAGATTTACAGGGGAGGAACTCCAGGGAAAGGCCAATAAACTCTGTGTAGAGCACCTGCTTTGAAGAAGTTCAACGCCCTCAGTTCAAGCCCAGCACTTTCAGTTAAAAGAAGGGAGGGGGAATCTTAGGTAGAGTCGAATCATAGAATCTTAGGGTTAGATGGGATCTCCAGGGTCATCTAGTCCAACCCCCTGCACAATGCAGGAAATTCACAACGACCTCCCCCCACACCGCCAGTGACCCCTGCTCCACGCCCAGAAGAGTAGCAGCCACACACGCCTGGTAGCATGTGACAGCAAGAGAGACTACTATATGCCAAAGTCAGGGGGCGGGGTTCCCTAACCTATTAGCAGTATGTTGCACCAGGCAGGGATTGTGCTATACATGTGTGCTATCAAGTTGCAGCTGACTTATGGTGACCCCATCGGATTTTCAGTTCAGAGGTGGTTTGCCATTTCCTTCCTTTGCAGAGTAACTCCAGTCATCCTTGTGGTCTCCCATCCAAGTATCGGCCCAGCTTAGCTTCCAAGATCTGACAAGATTGGGCTGCGCCCCGCAAAACCACTACCCTTGTTTCAAACTGCAGGCCAGTAATTGCTCCTGTACCACTTCTGCTCACTTCCTGCTCGACCCTGTGCCTGGGTCCTCCATCTGGCAGAAGCTCTACACTATTTCCTATCTGGCCTTTCCCTTCCCAGGCACAGCCACAGAGCAGGATCCGTGGCAGGAGATGTTTACCAGTAGTGCCGCTTTAATCCCTGAAGGGATCCTATGGGACAGTACTGCTCCTCCAGAAGTCTGTTGGGAAATACTGTGCTTGAAACGGTTCCTGGTCTTTCTTGCATCTTCTGTGTCATCTTGGGTTGTAAGGCCTGACCTCTACAGAAAGCAACTTTTAGAAAACCTTTTTGTTGTGAGCACTCACTGAAATCTCTCTTTCGGCACTTGACGGGCCTTGGTGTGTGTAGCATTTCTCTGCCTGAGCTTAAGGCAGTGCTGTGTAGTGGTGAGAGAGTCAGATTAGGACCAGAGACCACCTGGGCTGCCCCTCGGATTGTTGGAAGGGGTGCGTGACTGTAATGCTGTTGGAGATCTGTGACTGGAACATCAAGTCCAGGTAGGCAGAGCAGGGTGATATGGATCGGGGCCACAAGGTGGAGGGAGGCTCTTTCCCTATCACACCATTTCCCTGCTGAAAAATGGCCTCTTGGGTTGCTTTACACCCTTCAAGGGGAAAAGGCCAGCTATCCTGGATGTCAAACAGCCTGAGGGAAACAGTTTTTTAGCAGGAAAAATGACATGAGGGCAAATAGAGAAATCCCTCTCCCAGTCTACCCTTGGCTGCTTTTTAGAGTCTATTTTTTTTGCTGAGGCCTTCAGTCATGAATTTCCAGTGTCATACATAGCAAGAGCAGCTTTTTCAGTTCAGCATACACAAGGCTCTGTTTTATGTATGTATGTATGTATGTATGTATGTATGTATGTATGCCATTTATAGTCCGCCTTTCTTACTGAGACTCAAGGCGGATTACATAGTGGCCGTTTCCACACACGTTGAATAATGCACTTTCATTGTCCTTTAGTTATCCTTTAGAAGTGGATTTTTTGTTCCACACATGGAAAATCAGTTACAAATGTGCACTAAAGCGTATTGAAAGTGGATTATTCAACGTGTGTGGAAACGGCCAGTGTGAGATTAGTACAAACAGTATCAAGGACATTTCCATACAGTGTCAAGGACATTTCCATAAACAATATCATAGAATTTTACAAAGACATAGCATTATCAGGGATCCAGTACAGAGTTGAAGAACTGCTGAAACAGAACATAATCAATTCTCGGACTGACATTAGATAACACAAAGCACAGTTAGTATATAGGAGTACATATTCAAAGCAACGAGTAATACGCAAAGCAACATAGTGGTGAAGTCTGTTGTCCCTAACTCATTAGCGAAGCATCTGCGACCCCCTCCCTACAATACTTCCCTCCTATCTGAGTTAAAAAGCCTTTTTGATTAATTTAGTTTTGCATCATTTGCTGAAAGCCAGGAGAGTGGGGCGTCTCCCGACATCCTCAGGCAGGCCGTTCCACTGGGTAGCGGCCACCATAGAGAAAGCCCGTGTGTGGGCTGCTGTTGATCTCACCCATGTGCAGGCTGGCACCTGCAAGAGACCCTGTTCAGATGAGTGAAGCTGCTGTGGAGGAGCATAGGGAGGGAGGCGGTCCTGTAGTTATGTTTGGCCAAGGCCGTGAAGAGCTTTGTATGTAATAACCAATACCTTGAATTTAGCATGGTAACAGATAGGTAGCCAACAGAGTGACTGTAGGATGGGAGTGATGTTCAGGCTCCTGCTCGCTCCTGCTAACAGTCAAGCTGCAGCATTTTGCACCAATTAAAGCCTCCTAGTTAACTTAGATGGGAGACCAATAACAATAAGTTCTGATGCTACCATAGCATGGATTCAGGTGGCCAGGTCAGCCGTGTTGAGGTAAGAAGCCATCTTCCAGGCTAGAGTGAGATTGTAGTAAGCATTTTTTGCAGCTGCCTTAACTTGTTTTTCTAATAGTAGAACTGGATCCAGCATAACCCCTAGGCTCTTAACCGAGTCTGCAAGGGTCAGACGAACTCCATCGAAAGCGGGGAATACAATGTCTTTCAAGATCTCTGCCTTCCCAACAAGCTTGGCTTCAAAGTTCTCATATGTGAACAGGCTATGGAAGTGTTGAGTTTATGATCCCACGGGAGATGCTGGTGGCACCAATGTGTTTCACTTTAACAACAACAGCAACAATAACAGTGTGCTTATATACCACCCTTCAGATCAAATTAGTGCCACACTCAAGAGTGGTGAAGAAAGTCAGAATTATTATTGTCCCCACAAGACTGAGAGGTGTGGCTTACCCAAGGCCACCTACAGAGTTCATGGCAGTCGTAGGAGTCGAACTAGCAGAGTGTTGATTTGCAACCCAGCCACTTAACCGCTGTGCTACAGCAGCTTATTTGTGGCTGTTGTGATATCCATAATTGGTTCCTCTGCAACATCCCAACCTCTTTGAGGCCTTACAGAAGTCTGTGTGCAGCTGTTGTGTGTCTTGCAAAAAGGTGTTGGGGCTTTTGCTGGAGACCCTCCTGCTCGATCGTTCCCTGCTGTCTGGGTTTTCTGTCTCGAGGACCAAAATATTACAGGCAAAGTGTGACTGTGTACTTCTTTGAAAGTGGAGCTGTACTTCCAGCAGGCCCTTTTCCATTTTCTCCTACAAGTGAGTCCGAAATCCCCAAACATAGAAGGAGCTATCCTTCATCTTTGATTTATTCATACGCTTCTAAGTTGTTTCCCCAAACCTGTATACAATACAATAGAAGCTTTAGACCAACAACACAAATCTAAGATTGAAATCCCAGTTTAAGACGATCAGCAATTATGTTAGAAAATGGAACAAAGAGTGAGACAGCCCAATCAAAGGTAGGCACAATAATGATTTCACTTAAAATAATTTTCAGTAGAGTTTGGAGATGATTGTGTTGTTTATCTTATATTTTTCAAATTCACAGTTTGAATTTAAAGATTTTCTCTCTTTTCTATTCCAGCATGCAATTTAGTTGTTTCCCCCTATGCACTGCCCACCCCCTCAGTCTGTAGACAAAGCATCACAATAACACCAGCCAGCTAATAAGAGCTAGTTTTCATACAGCTCTCTTCCATGACTTGACTAAGGCTGAGGAAATAGTGTTATGGCAAAGGCCTCGTTGTCTGGGGCTTTCCTCCCGTCCCTGCCTTTACAGTCTAGCTTTCCATATACCACGAACTTTCTTAAATTGTTACTGAGCCTGAATATTCCTAGTGGAAATTTCCTACTTCCTGCTATTTAATGTTTCTCTGAGCTGCCCTGGCATTCTGTAGCTCTAGGGGTGTGCATTTCCTCTGAAGATAAGATACACAGTAACTCCATAAGGGAGATCCAGAGGAGTTAGCCGTGTTAGTCTGTAGTTGCAAAATAATAAAAAGTCCAGTAGTCTGACGATGCATCTGACAAAGAGAGCTGTGGTTCTCGAAAGCTTATACCTCAATAAAGTTAGTTAGTCTTAACGGTGCTACTGGACTTTTTACCACAGGGGAGAAAAGCCTCCTTCTGGTCACTGCTTAGCAGAGATAAAGTAGGAAGATGGGAAGAAAGCCCCAGATCACGTGCACTGCTATAATCGCAGCAGGGGAAGAATGCAAATAGTATGAAAGCTATCTCCTGAGTTTTGGCAGGTTAAAGATGATCATCAGTTGCATGTTAGATCCTCAGTGAAATGCATGACCTGCTCCATTGAAGGTCCACCAGGCCTAAGGTAGCCCAGCAGCTGTACAGGGTGGCCTGCTAGATTCTTGCAAAATCATTTTCTTTTTTTGGCAGTCCCAAGCAGGAAGGAAAAGCAGGAGGTTGATCGACCCTGTTGACCACCTGCTGTATGTGGCTGATGGGCTGCCTTGTGCCAGATAGGTACTGCACTGAGCAGGCCTGGCTTCGTAAATGGGCTTAGTTTAACAGGAACAATAGAGCAGCCTTTAGTCACAGTGCCACAAAATGCAACAGAATGCTTCTTAGAAGCAATGTTGATATCAGCAACCAAAATTCACACAGATTGCCTGTGAGCCAGTGAAATCGCCTGAAGTATCGTGCTTCAGAGTGGGGCTGTGGAAATGGCCTGGCTGAATGCACCTCCTGATCCCCGTGCCTCAGTGATTCTGGCCTACAGCATAGTTAATTATTTGTCTTACAGGAGTGCTTTGGATACCCCTCACAACCCTCTCTCCTTCTCTTTGTCCATGTTTCTTCTTTCATTCATTCTGCTGCCTGCTTCACATCTCGTACTTGCCTTCAGAAGGATGCCCATAGCTGCAACTGAGGCTTGATATCTTGCTGGCTGGTTGGTGTAGGCTCCACATTATAATCTGCTCACCTGCCAGCATTGAACACAAGGGTGCTGGTGACAAAAAGCCTTTAAATTCATGGCCGGAAACATTTCTTTTTCTCTTCCACCCCCCTTTAACTTTGTGACATGTAGCCGCAAGGAACAATTTGGAAGAACTTAACAGCTTGCACAGTGTTTTGTGTCATTTTGGGTGGTCCTGCTAAAAAGTATGGCGTGGATAGTGATTTGTTTTGGGGTTTGGAATTTGGACCAGTACATCAGTAAACAACTTTGGTCTACTTTGGGTATGATCCGGGTTGGAGCTGTTGTTGAAGTTCTAGCGAGTGGGCAAAGTGCAACATCTCCCATCCTTGACTCACTTGACGCTGGCAGGGGAGTTGGACATTTTCTGACCAATGGACAGGGCCAGGTTGATTAGCTCCCTTCCTCCAGCTGCTGAAGCTTGGTTGTTATTGAACCTCTGTCTGTTAAGAAGGAGGTTTTGCTGGCTGGCTAGGAGGGTCTGCAGAGCTCTGGCACCCGGGAAGAACCAGCCTTCCTGCAGATCCCAGAGGCAAAAGCGAAAAGAAATCTTGTGGCATCTTAAAGACGGTGGTAGAAGCTTTCCTGGACTGCAGCCACCTTCTCTAGAGACTCTGGTCCAGAAACACCTTCTGCGCAACAGATCGGGTGGTCCTTAGTTGCGGCTGTCAGGGCTCTCCTTTCCTCGAACAGCCTTGTGGTCTTGTGATTAAGATAAAAGTGAAGCCTCTGCTCATTTTTTAAAAAAATGTACTGACTTTTTTTTGGAGAAATGGTGGTGGGGGATGCAGTTGGAGACCCCACTTACAAATATCTCCCCATCTGCTAAAGACTAACTCAGAAATGCAGTTCACGAGCTAGCAATTTATAGCTGCCCCCCTCTTCTTTCTGCGGTGATTGTTTTCTTTGTCAGTTGGGGTGTGTGTGTGTGTGTGTGTGTCATCCCTGCAGCTGCACAAACGGTCTCTCTGGCAGCCAGCACAACTGGCTGGCACATATGTGAGGGCTCTTGGTTGTGGTGACTCAGCCGTTATCTTCACAGCCCCCACCCCACAGTGGAGCCTCACACTGGTCTCTGTCACTCACCCCCTCCTTCACCCAGGGTACTTTGTCTCAGCGGTTTGTTCTTGACATTTGTGTTCCTTCCCATCCCACATTGCTCACCTCCCAAGAATGCACTCATTAAATGCCCCCACTTGTGGGTTCTTTTTGTAGTGCAAAAAAAAAAAAGTGGGGGGGGGGGAGAACCAAGAGTTTCTAATTGGAACCTTTTGTTGTTGTTCAGAAATGTGGAAGCTTCATACTCATTTTCCATGATGAAGTAATGAGAAGAGAAGGACCTCTCTCCCCCATACTTCCAGGGGGTTTTTTTACACTACTGAATTCCCAGGCACTGTCTGCTGTTGTTCTGTATGAGTTTCTGCTTTGGTTCTTATGCCTGTGTCTCAGGTGGGATTGGGCCAGTGGATCACTCTCAATACAGAGTGGCAGCAGAAGTACTCACATGCACATACACACACACACACAGAGAGACACACTGAGGAGCCTGCCTGTTAGGTCTCTGATTGAGTCATTGTTCTGGACAATGCTTTGAGGAAAGTGACTGTTACAGAAATATCAAAGATGGGCTCCTTTGAGAATTGCTTCAACTCTTTATTGTTGTTACTAGAGATGAACATTGACCAGAAACTTTGAAGCTGGAGGAGGGGGTAGGGGAGGAAGGTGGGTTGAGGAAAATCGAGTGTATCTGGTATGTTCTTACAAAACCAGAACTTATTCTACAGATGTTTGCATCTTCAGTTAGGCTTGGCAACAAAACCTGGTGATCCTGCTTGGTCTATGAAGCCCATTTCTGATGCCTTCAAGTGCCTGTGGTTTTCTGCCACTGCTTAGGAGGGTTGCTCTCTCTTAGTGGGTGATTGAACATCTCTGGAAGAACAGTGAAAACATTGTGTGGGTAGCCATCATAGTACTTCTACACAAAACCCCTTTGCCGTGTCTGAGCTGGGCTTCCAACACTAGCCTAGGCCTTTCCCTGTTGATGTGGAACCTACGGAATGTTCTTCATCCATCCCTCACACTTTGCCGTTCCCCAGCTTATCCTTTCCTCCTGTGTTTGTAATGGGACTTAATCAGACTTAGCACTCACACTAGGAACTTATTTCCCAAGAACCAAGATATCACCTGTTCTGGAGGGGCTGCGCTTCCTCAAAAGGAGCAGGTTTATAGCTTGGAGGTGCTGCTGGACCCAGGGCCCTTCAAGGTTGCAGCTTTGGGGTCTCTCTGCCACCTGAGACTAGATGGGTGACAACTCAAGAAAGGGCCTTCTTTGGGGCACCAAGATTATGGAATTTCCTTCCCAGGGCGATTCCTCTATCCTGTTCAGTCACTGTCTTCTACCAGCAGGTGAAGAATTTTCTGCTTTGTCTGGTGTTCCTTCACTGACCCTCTTTCCTGTTTATGTGTTTTGTTTAATTGTTGTTTTTAATTGTTTTATGTGTGTGTGTGTTTTAAAATGTTTTAATACTTGTTTTTAATGTTTTTGATAGTTCATGCCTTGAAGATGTTACTTTTGGTGAAAAGGTGGTATAAATCAGTTTTAAACAAATTGTCAGTGCTTGGGCACATCCCTAGAATGCATGAGTTCAGAACTAATGCATGTATTTGAACATGCGCAGATTGGTGCTGTGTTGCCAGTCAGCTGATCCCCCACGCTTTTATGAGGGGGAGGGGAGAGAACTCCTGGATAAAGGGCTTGGACTCCCACTAGACTTTTCTACAAAAATTTATTTATTTAGTCAGCCTTTCTCAGTGAGACTTAAGGCAGATTACATAGTATAAGTCAATATGAACTATGACTGGAACATCCCATAAACAATGCATTAGGTTAGAGCAACAGTCAGTATGCAGTAGTATAGTCTGCAGTCCTCATCTCTTTTTCAGAGTCTCTCTGTGAACCATTTTGGTACAGTAGTTTGGCAGCAACTCAAGACCTCTACTGCATCACCCAGAATTTAGATAGTGAGATATAAAGGTGGGTATCATCTGCATATTAATAGCATCCTGTTCCAGAGCTACAAATGATTTCTCCTAAAGGCTTTTTACGTAGAGGTTGAATAACATGGAGGATAAGACTGTGCCTTGTGGAACCTCACAAGATAATCCCCACACTGAAGATTGCTGGTCTCTAATAGCAACCTACTATGCCAATATAGATTAAAAGCACATGACAATAATCAATACTAGGCCAAGCTCTTGTATTCTCTAGATGAACTTTTAAACTTTGCATGAACTGTCTGTGTATTTTTTCTATGTGTTAGGTAATTCAACAGGTGTGCTTTCATCCTTTGACAGTTAATTAAAATAGTGGACTCTATCGAGATTAATGTTCCTCTATCAGAGATTCAACCAATGGTGATCGTTCAACTTAACTTTTCCTGACACCTCTCAGAGATTTGTAGTTTTGTTGTTGTAAGTTTGAGTATGACGTAATTTTTTACTAATTGGAAGGCTGCACTATGGAGATTATGAATATTCAGTGAAGTGTCAAACCAATCATTATTTGTTTGTGCTATCATGTGAATAGACCTTAAATATTCGCATATGATGAGGTATATAATTGCAAACACAGATAGAATGGCAGGGTACTGATGGAAGAAACCTCTTGAGAGAATCTAGGTGAGAACTTATTCTACCTATGTATTTCATAGAAAGTTTGAGCATGTTAGGATTTATTAAGAAATGTTAGCAAACTTATTTCTTATTGCCTTTCTGTGTTCTGTTTTTATAGGATTTATATTAATAGCCTTTTTTATTTTGATTACTTGCTTCATTAAAAAACTAGGGTGTATTTTCAATAAAGTGAAATAAACTCTAGACAGGTGTCTGTGTGTTTGATAAAGAGTTGCAAAGCAATACTGAACCCTATATAAATAAATGTACTGATAAACAGCTGGTTCAAAGAACTTATCTGTTTGACAGGTCTGAAAACTAATTGCTGTAAACTCTCCCGGAGAGAGATACATCTTTCTCTTGGCTGGTAGAAGGTTAGTTTCAGACACGGGCAAAAGCTCGTTACAAACCCTTTGAGTCTGTTTCGTGAGGAACAATTTAAACCAGTCCAAGGGACAACCTTTAACACCCACTTCTGCCCAGGGCTTTTTTTCTGGCAGAACACTCCGGAACAGCGTTCTGGCAGTTCTTAAAACTGCCTCCCCTTGCTCCTGGTTGTTTCGGCCCGAAACGGCCAGGATAGGGCCCAATTTGGCATGAAACGGGCCGCTGCCGGGCGGGGAAATACTCTGCCAGGATCACGCACTGCTGCACAGGATCAGGCACTGCCAGGCAGGGGAACACCCCCCCCCTCCCCACACACACCTGGAAGTGCCTGATCCTGGCCATTTTGGGCCCAAAATGGCCAAGATTTGGGCCCATTTAGGGTCCGAATTGGGCCAAAATGGCCAAAAGGGGCCAGAAACAGCCAGAATTAGGCCCCAAACAGCCAGGATTGGGCCACTACCGGGTGGGAGAGTGTTCCCCCACCTGGCAGGAACCCGATCCTAGCTGTTTTTGGCCCAATCGTGGGCTTTTCAGGCCCAAAATGGCCAAAAATGGCCAGGATTGGGCTCAAAATGGCAAGGATCGGGCCACTGCCAGGCCAGGAAATACTCCCCTGCCTGGCAGCGGCTCAATCCTGGTCATTTCAGGGCTGAAATGGGCCCAAAATGGCCCCAAATGGCCAGGATTGGGCCCGAAACAGCCAGGATCAGGCTGCTGCTGGGCAAGGGAACGCTCTCCTACCTGGCAGTTGCCCAATCCTGGCTGTTTCAGGCCCATATTGGGCCAAAATGGGCCCAAGATGGCTGAATTGTGCCCAAAACAGCCTGGGGTAGGGAGGCGAGCAGATTCGAATTGCAGGCACGCTCCTGAGTGGTGGCCATGCCCTGAGAGCTGACATCAGTTCCGGAAGTGACACCATTGCGAGGTCCCAGGAGCGCACGCATGCAAAGCACATGCTCCTATGCTACCACTGAGTTTCATCACCTCTTTTCTTACATGATTTTAGTAGCCAAGATGGGCAAGGATCCAGTGCCTTTACAGATGCCAGAAACCTGTTGGTGTCCCATCACTGTACCCAGGGCTTTTTTTCTGGGAAAAGAGGTGGTGGAACTCAGTGGGTTGCCCTCGGAGAAAATGGTCACATGGCTGGTGGCCCCGTCCCCTGATCTCCAGACAGCGGCGCAGAGGGCAATCTCAACTCCCCTCTGCTTGGAGATCAGGGGGTGGGGCCACCAGCCATGTGACCATTTTCAAGAGGTTCCGGAACTCCGTTCCACCACATTCCAGCTGAAAAAAAGCCCTGACTGTACTGGGTCAAAATGGTCCATAAACAGACCAGATGATAAATTAAGCATTCCTTCCAGCTTGCCTATATTACCGTTGGCTTCCAGATCAGAGTGTATTCTTGCTATTTTATTGAGAATTTTTTTCCCCAAAGGTGTCACGGCTAACGGTCTGTTCCTGAGTCTCTAAAGATTCAGACTTAGGATTTGTGTCCAGTTTCTATAATATGGGAAAACTGACTGTTGCTTTGTTTCTTCTTTGAAAAAATGAAGCTCCATATCATGGAGGGTCAAGCAGCTCCAGCACTAGGAATTGCTGAGGAAGGGCACCGGGCTCTCCATCTGCTCTGCTCAGTGTCTGAAGTGTGTTGCCATCTCTTTCTAATAGCACTGTTCCTGTGCCCTAAGATCTGCTTGATGGGCAGAAATTCAGCAAATAAAAGTTTTTCTTGGCATGGACAGAAGGCGATGGAAGGCGATTCATCAGTTCAGTCTCTGTGTGTCCAGATAGCACTAACTGCTCTGCTGTGCCGGGGAGTTAATGGCCCGAGCTGCAGCAAGAGAGCAAGTTCCAGTATGCAGGAGAGGCCACCAGGAGATGTGAAGCCGTGCTCTGCGTTGCAGCTTGTCGTTTCTGTACCTCCCTGTTCTGTGAGAGCAGAGCCTGTGTGCACGCTTTCTCCCTAACATGCGTCTTGACCCCTGTCATGCATTTTATGTGGGGCTGCCTTTGAAAGCCTTTGGAAACTCCGGAGCAAAACAGCCAGTTTGTCAGCTGGAACTTGCCTCCAGTAAGCATATTTCTGCCATCCTCAAAGACTCTCACTGGCTTCCGGTGTGTTAGTGGGCACAGTTCAAAGAGCTGGTGTTGACATGGGAAGTCTGAAATGGTCTGGGACCAGGCTGTTTGAAGGACCTGTTCATCCACCAGAGATCGTGTCTGAAACTAACATAGGTCTGCTGAGACAGGGCCTTTTCTGTGGTTGCACCCTGCTTAAGGAACCCCTGAGGGAATAACCTAGTTAACCTGAGACTTTAGAGTGTGAATTGTGATGTCTTAACTTTTCTTGTGTGGTCATTTTTAAAATGAGTTTGAATCTTGGTGCTTTCAGTGCTTCTCTTTAGTGTGAGTTTAGATTGCTTTTGTGAGGCTCCTCCCTCACTGGCGCCCCCACCTGACGGTCTGCCGTCCTACCAGCTCTCCAGGCAGGTGTCCTCCGGCCTCCGATGGGCAGGGAAGAGGGTTGCACCACCTTGTTCCTTCTCCTGCCCTGGGAGTAGCAGCATGCTCCAGCTGCCTCTCCCTGCAAAATCCTCCTCAGCCTTCACAGGAACCTGAATTTAAAGGGCTCCCCTTGCCCCGCCTCCCTGGCTCTGCCCCCAATCGCCACCCAGTCTCCCTGACTGACCCTGCTCCCAGCCTAGGAGGGCTGGGGAGACTCTGCAGTCTCCTGGCCCCACCCACTCCATCCCCGCCTAGGGTGGGGCATTTGGTCTGCTCTCTGCCTGGCTCGCCCCTGCTGCTTCTGAACCCTCCCCAGTGGCTCCCTTGGCATCTTGGGGCCTGGGCCTGCCTGGCCTGTGCTGATGGCAGCCTCCTGGGGCCCTGGATGAGGTGGAGCCATCTGGGCAACTGCAGGAGACAGGTGAGTCTGCCGAGTGGCTGCAGGCTGTTCCCCAGAGTGGTGCCTGGGCGTCGGCTGCAACTGGCCTAAGGGTGGGAGAGGCCTGGAGGCCTGTAGGGGCCCCTGCAACTGAGGTGCTGCCAGAGGCTGCGCTGCAGGGCCTGAAGGGGGGGGGGTCTGCTGCTGCAGGGCTGGTGGTGGGGGTGGACAGAAGGACGGCATCGCCGGACAGCTTTGATGTTGAGTTTCTTTCTTGTCTCTTGTAGGTTGTTTTAAATGTTCCATTTGGGTAAAAAAGATGTGAATTCCAGCGCTAGTTAAGAGTGCCTGTGGGCTTTCTGGAGGATGCTGTGTGTAGAGAACAACTGAATTTATTTGTTTACTTTCTCACTTTTATCTTCAGTCCACCTTTCTCACTGAGACGCAAGGCATATTACATGGTATAAAACAATGCAATCGAACAGCATGCTAGCGTAAGATTAGGATTACACAAATTAGAAAGAATGCAAAAAAGTATCAGCTTCAGTAGGTGAAACAATGCAGAGAATGGAATTAGAGACTGAGAACACAGTGCAGTAAAGAGCAGCATAATGCATACAACATATATGTAATGCGTACCACAAGCAGTGGCATGGACTGCAGTCTTGTTCCCATGCCTCCAATTTTCCTCTCTTCCACAAGCGACCTTCAGTGGTGGAACTCGACTCTGTTAGGCGGCAGGCCCAGGCCTGCTAAGAAGGCATGACTGTGTGGCTCTGCCTTGCCAGCTCCTTTCATTACAGCCCAGTTTGCAATGACGCTCATCTGCAAGAACTTACCAGTGCCTCCAGTGGCTCATGAAAATTGGGTATTCATGATTTGGGTCTTAATGCAAAGCCTGCCCCGGTGGCCTGTTCCTGCCTGGTTAATATGGCACGGGTAGCAGTTGAAGGCTCCACTGGACAGAGGTTGCGTGCAGTGCAGCGTGGCTCCTTTCTGCCCGCCAGCACTGAGCTTGCTGAGGAGGCCTTTCTTTTCATCTGCCTCCTTGAGCACGGACTTAATTAATCCATGCTCATGGCATCATTCACAATATCATTTTATTAATTGCTGGTGCACTTCTTCGGTGTTTGTATTCATCCCAAGTGCCCTCCCTGGAGCTCAAGGGAGCTGAAGCGGTTCTCAGCTTTTCAGTTTTATTCTTACAACAGTTCCGTGAGCTAGATTTGGGTTGCTTCCACATGTCCTTAATGAGGCGGCCTGCTAATGGAGTTTTGGCGAGTTATCTCACTCATTACACACGTCATCATTTCCCATGCGCGAGCAGGTCGTCATGAACCCGGCTTCTGAGCGCTTTTTGTGAAACTTGTTTTTGTTCTGTTTTCATTTCTGATGCCGCTTTTTTTGCGTGATTATCTAACGTATCAATGCATCTGGAAGCTTTTTTGCGCTTTTGAAGTGCCCTCCCACAAATCTCCAGCTCCTCCTCTTGCCATCACCCCCCCACTCACACACACACACACGTGTCTGGCTCGCATGTGCGATCATATAATCCCCCCCCCTTTTTAAAAACTTTTTAAAACAGTCCTTGCGCTATTATAATGCAGTGCTTGCTACACTGGATCACTCAGCAACCAGACTGCCATTTCTGATTTTATTTCAAACTTGCTTTAAAGCCTGTTGTTTTGGAAAATATAACAGCTCCTAGCAGCGCTTCCCCCCACCCCCGCGCCTCTCCCTGCGGCATCAGTCAAGAGGGGGATGGGGAAGAGAGCAGGGGCTCCCTCCTCCTCTGATCTCTCAGCCACCACTTGGCTTGTGCCCGGCCCTCCCAAGACCCCACAGAGGAGGCAGGGAGCACCACCACCACCCCGCTGCTGTGGGACGTTGGGAGGGCCTCACCGCCACCCTGAGCCTTCCTGCAGCCTGTGCTGAGCTCTTCCAGGCCTCTGAGGCCCCAAGGAGGCAGCGGAGAGGCAAACCGTTTTGCCTCTCACTCGCTTCTTATCCCTGCGCGCTGCACCTCCGCGGGGATAAGGAGTGAGTGCTAGGGAACATGGTTTGCCTTTTATATAGTAGGATATGAAATCATGCGATTGTGCTACTCTACTTTTCACATACTTATTAAACACTTTTGCATTTAAAACTTTGGGAAATCAACGGTAGAGAACGGAGGACTACGCATGCCCAGTTTCTCCAGAAACTGAAAGACGGGACAATGATATAGCGCAATCTTGCACATGGTCAAAAAAAAAGGAACGTTGGGCGGGACTGCAGCAGTACCATTTGTGATGAGGTGCAGAAAGAACGCGCTTTCTGTTTTGGGACCTTTTTTCCTTTTGCCACGAACACACGCAGGAAATGCATGAGGACGCTGCATATGGAAGGTGAGTTATGAAAGCGGGTTGGGAAGACTCGGCTTCGGGACAGAGAAAGCCCCCCCAAAAGGAACATGTGGACGCGACCTTTGTTGTGATTTGGGGATTTGAACCTGGGTCTCCCTGTTCTGGTTTGGTAACCAAAACAGAACAAACCTCAGGCTTGCTCTTCAGTCCCTTCCCAGAATGCCTCTGTCCAACTCCAGTCAAGGTATATTTATTTATACTTTAGCACAGTGGTTAAGTGGTTTGGCTGTGAATCAGCACTCTACTGGTTTGAATCCCACTACTGCCCTGAGCTCAGTAGGTGGCCTTGGGTAAGCCACTCCTCTCAGCCCCAGCTCCCCAGCTGCATTGTGGGGATAATAATAACACTAACTTGTTCACTGCTCTGGGTGAGGCATGAATCTGTCTACAAGAGTGGTATATAAGTGCAGTTGTTGTTGTTGTTATGTCATTTATAAGGATCTTTGAACAGACAGAAGCTCTGTGCCTTTAATAGGTGTTAAGAGGACAACATCACTATAGGTGATGCTTTTTCTCTTGCATGCTGTTCTCTCTGGCCTGGTTGCATAACAGGCAATCTGAGGATGATTAAGAGCAAAGAGCCCCCCTCCTCCCATCTAGATGGGCGGCCTGCCTCTGGGAGAGTTTGGAGGGTCATTTTCATAGTGTGGGAGAATGTCAAGGATGCTGTAATTGTGGGCATTGAAGCTCTTCCTTGTGGCATTGAGACTCTTTGTAGCCGCTGCACCGTTCCGTCCGTAGAGCCACACACTGTTCTCTTTCTTGGTTGCACTGAAGTTTGGAAACTGGCTTTTCTAACACCGAGGCAGGGATGCTTTTGGTGTGTTATCAGTTTGTCTGTTGGTTTCTGCTTGATTTGCAACTGTTAAAAGGACATTTAGTGGCTCTGTCCATCAACATTTTTATGAAATTGGTCACCTTAGTCCTGTTTTACTGTCAGGGCAGCCAAGAAGTCATATAGCTTAACGGCCTCTAATTAGGATGGGGGGACCTGTAGTGTGTATTCCTGGCTATGAAAAATGTGTGGACATTACGGCCAAATGTCTCTTGGCTGTGTGAAACCTGACCTTGTAAATGTGCGCCATCTCATGCACACCGAGGGAATGTATAACAGAGGCCATTAAAGCACTTTCATCCCAAGGATGCAGCATTATCAGAGTTTTGGGGGGAGACGTTACTTGAGATGGTAGGAAAGGAGAGTTAACAAAAGTAGTTATCCCACCCTCTGTTTCTATACAGGGTAACCCTGACCCAGGTGATGCTGAAGTCCCACTGAAGTGCTTTGAAATTAAGACGCTTGCAACTGCCTTTCGATTTGACCCATGGATGCATTCTGATGCTTGCAAGCAGCTCTGGAGACTTGTTTGTTGGCTCTTTGATGGAGCCTTGACTCTGCGTCCCATTCTGTGCCTCTGAATGTTTGTTTGCTTCCACTGCGGTCCAAAGCAATGAGAAACACATGGCTACTTATGACAGCATCCCTGCCCAGTAGAATGTGCCAGAGCATGGGCTAGGATGTGATGCTGTCAGCCTCAATGCTTTCTCTGGCCGTGTGTGTTTCATTGGAGATCCCAGTGGAGGGTCCCTAACTTTGGGGGGGGGCAAGGAGGGTTCTCGGCAGCCTCACCTTAAAGGCAGATGCTCCCTTTGCATATGCTATCAGGGGCCGTAGCTCGGTGGCTGCGGAGCATCTGCTTTTCATGCAGAAAGTCCCAGTTTTGATCCTCAGCAGCCTCTCCGAGTACTCTGGTAGCAGGCCTGAGAAATTCCTTGGAGTGATGCTGTTCTTTGGAGTAGATGGACCAGACATTTGACTGTGGTTAAGGTGCCTTACTAAGGGGGATTTAATGGCTGATGGTGACCAGACTTCTAACTCTGCTGGAACATCAAATAGAGGCTTTCAACACTACCAAAAATTTTTATGGAAACTTGGGTCACTTTGGCGCAGCTGAAATTGGCCGTTTTCACACTGTCTATAAATCTCACGTAGTTTGTACCATGCATCTGACGAAGAGAACTTGATTCTCGAAAGCTTATGCTGCAATAAAATTGGTTAGTCTTAAAGGTGCTACTGGACTCTTTTTGATTATAAATCTCACGAGACACATGGAAGGCTGCCAGCTTTCTCGCGATTTTTGACGCCATCTGTTTACTAAATGCCACAAACAGTGATTTGTGGCATTTTGTAATCAGATGGTATTAAAAATCATGGGAGAAAGCCGTAGGCAGCCTTCCGTGAGTCTCGCGGGATTTATAGACAGTGTGAAAACGGCCTTTGATTTGTGCATAGAACAGGCTGACACTTTTTGGTTAAGTTGTATTTCATTTAATGATTAGTGTTCTTCACAGAAAGGAGCTAAATTATTATTTTCTTCACAGGACACAAGTGGACTTTATACTGGGTTAAGGCATGAAACCAGACATTTGCAATGTGATCACTTTTGCTTTTATCCTTACCTTACCCCATTTGGCTGTGGGATGGGGGTGGAAAAATGTTCTCTTTCCTTGTGATTGGGCTGCGGTAGTAGACCCTAGAAGAGAGGCCGTGTGTGTGTGTGCGCGCGCCTTTTTTTCTTGAATGTCACTGACATAGGTTTGGAAATTGTCACGTTTATCTTGTTCCTCTGTGCGTGTGACTTGGTAGACTTCAGAACAGGTCTAGGCTTTAGTGTAGTGTTCTCTGATCTTTTTTTCTATGGAGGAACCCCTAAATTAATTTTATAAATCCTGAGGAACCCTTACCTAGGAAAGCATTTACAGGCCAGAAAAAGTAGATGACAAGGTTAAGGAATAACCACCGTCAGGGTTTTTTTTCTGGGAAAAGAGGTGGTGGAACTCAGTGGGTTGCCCGCTGAGAAAATGGTCACATGGCTGGTGGCCCCACCCCCTGATCTCCAGATAGAGGGGAGTTTAGATTGGCAGCGCGGAGGGCAATCTCAACTCCCCTCTGTCTGGAGATCAGGGGGCGGAGCCACCAGCCATGTGACCATTTTCAAGAGGTTCCGGAACTCCGTTCCCCCGCGTTCCAGCTGAAAAAAAGCCCTGTGGTAATCTAACTACTACTACAATTTAATCAAAGCTCACATGAAATACAACTAAAACTATATGATTCCTTGTGTAAATATACAAAATTGCCTTTTCGTCATATACTTATTCAAAAGCTGCTTAACATTATCAAAAACAATTGAGATGCACAAAAACTATATAAACCAAAACAATTTCTTAAAGGCTTGTACAAGATAGGCAGTACATGATGCACTTCAATAAACCGCTTTCTTTTGAGCAAGAACCCAGAAAAAGTAGATGGCGGGGAGCGCAATGCAATTACGACTGAGTCATTGTCAAGGACATTTATTTGTAAAGAGCTGAGATGTGTTGTGTTATGCTGTGCTATGGTACGCTATCTTACCTTACCTCACCTTATATTGTATGTCAGTTTATATAGCCTTAATAACCACAATATTTTGAGGGATGTTTGGAATTTTTCATAGTATTTCAAAAATTTTATTTCACGATTTCTCACGGCACCCCTGACCCTGCACTGTGGAACCCCAGGGTTCTATGGCACCCTGGCTGGGAAACACCGATCTTAGCGTATAAAATAATTATTTATGCAAATTGACTTAAATCCTGCTAAGTGCCTGCCCCTGCAAACAAAAAAAGAAGCCAGTTTGAATAACTGTGTCATGGGACGGTTCTGGAAGATGCACAGGCTCAGTCTTTGGCTAGTCTCCATGGGAAGGGAAATGCAAACTGAGGGGGGTGGCTGCTGAGTATCTCTCTTGGGATGCCCTTGTGTCTTCTGTCTTGGCAGATGGTTATTTATAAGAAATTTCCTGCTAGGTCTTAAAGACTGTGGGAGGTTTGCTGTGCCCAGGCCTTGTAGGTTAACAGCTTGGGCTATATCACAAACAGCAGGGAAAAATCCACTCGGAGCTTCTCTTCTTAAAGTGCCTGCTAGTAGGAAGAATAGGAGCAGTATCGTACCTGCCTGTGAGCCTGCTGTGAAGGATTCCCAAAAATGTGCTCTGATAGGAGTTGTTTTTGCTGTGGTTCATAAAAGGGTAGAGTGTGCCCCCCGCCCAAGTCTTTACACCAGCAAATAGGTTTGGTTGTACATAAATTCGCAGCCTGGACTTCCCCTTCCTCCTTGCCAGTCTCTCTTCATTTTGACCCTTTGTACACTTCTGATCTCCCTGACCTGGATAGCCCAGGTGAGCCTGATCTCGTCAGATCTCAGAAGCTCAGCAGGGTCGGCCTTGGTTAGTAATTGGATAGAAGACCTCCAATGAAGACCAGGGTTGCAGAGGCAGGCAAACCTCCTCTATTCGTCTCTTGCCATGAAAACCCCACCAGGAGTCACCATAAGTCAGCTATGACTTGAGGGCATTCTCTACCACCACCAACCTTCTCATCATGCTGTGGGTGGTGTTGTCACATGAAGTGATTTTTGAGCAGCTGTCATGGACATCCCTCCCCCCCCACACACACACTAGTCCTTCTACTCCACCTACAGCTGTGTTACTTTCGCCTGGGGGAGTGTAACCAATCAAGGGAACTTCATGTAATGTGTAGTTCGGCCTAGAACATTCACAGGCTATTGGCCGGGAGTACTTCCTGGTGGGCTTTGCCAGAGCTGGTGTAGGAAGGTGCAGCTTGCTTATCAATGACATCCATCTTACACAAGCAGTGTTTTACTGACAGGTTGTAGAAAGAGCACGTCCTGTGATTGTCCTGCACTCCACTCCTTGTCCTCTGCCCCAGTTGGGCCTCTTTTCTCTGTTTGCTTCATCCTCTTGACGCAACCATGGAACTTTGCAAACAGAGAGCTACTGGCCCCTCTCTTTTAGCTGCTCTGATGTCAGTGCCTAGCCTTGGCAGCCATGGGGGATTAAGCAACGGAGGGGAAAACATGAGCAAGGACTATTAACTTGTTCAGTGCTGGCACATGAAGACTGTACGCTTTTGGACAATGCTTTGCTGATTTGACTCAGATGAACCATTTTGGGACCTTCAATAGATCTTTAGTGAGCATGAAAGCTAGTATTCTCTCGGTATCTGGCGACTCCCATGTCTGCATACCGCTCTGTTGACTCATGGACTGTAGTTTTTGGTGTGAGGGTAGTTCAGTGCATGAAATGGAGGTGGGTCGTGCAGATCTGTTCCCAGTAAGGAAGAGAGGGTGAGGAAGCCCTGGCACATGGGGAGCATTTGCATTGGTTTGGGTGGGAAGGAGTTACTTGTTTCCTGTTCATTTTATGGATGTCTCTAACTTGGATGTGCATGACCATAACTATTCTTTAGGGTCTCATGATTCGGACAACTGTAGACTTCTCAAAAAAACAGTCTAGTGCAACAAGGAGGAAACCCGGCTTATCTGACCTTGGCCCTGTTTATGCATTCTCAGACCTTGAATGGACCAGTCAGCTGTCACATCAAACCAAGGAAAGCTTTCTTTGGCCTTACCAAGAAACCCTTAGAAAGTCAACCAGCGTTGTTGAGGGTCATGTCCATCAGAGCTGAACAACTTTAGGGATGACTTGACGGAGGACTCCTGTACAGAGAGACTATTTGGGGGGCTGTGCAGTCCCCCCCTCCTCTGCACTGGATCGATTCAGGGCTCTGAATTTGACCTTCGTTGATATGCCGCAAGTAGCATGCAGAGCAGTAATTTCCATGCACATTGCATTATTTTTTCTGGTTAAGGCTACTGCACATCTAAGTCTAGTGCTGGCAACTGGGTCTTCTTGTTCAGGTTGAAACATGAGAAAGAGCTTCTTACAGCTCCCTGCAGGGATACTTAGCCATCTGCTTTCAGTTAGCACCTCCTTTTTTTCACTGCACAAGAAGGAAACCCATAATCTCTCTGGCTAGTTTCTGTAAACTGCCTGGCTGGCTTCCTACACTCACTGTCGGGATGCCTTGGGAGGAAAAGGTGCTGGCCAAATGTATACATCGTTAAAGCTGTTTTTGTCAGTCTGTGCCATTTCAGCAGTGAAAAGTGATCCAGGTCTGACCGTTTTGGCCTTCCCTCCTGCATCCTCTGTAGCAAATGCAGGTTGTGATATTATGGTTCCCCCCCCCCCACCCATGGCAGCCACTAGGGGATTTCACATCATATATTGAGCTTGGTAAATATCATAGAGAGAGAAGGGGGAGTGGGCTGTGGGGTTGCCTTTGGCCGTGGGACCCCTCTGATCAGTGCTGCATCTCCTTCTGCCCTCATCATACGAGAAGCAATATGAAAAGGGGGCTGAGCTGCACTATAAACAGGAGGCTGTTTGCCCGCCGTGAGAGCAAGCTCCCTCCTGGCTTCACAGATGGTGTGACAGACACACGCTCCAGCCATCCAGTCTCTGGGCCTGCTGTAGGCTTCCATTCCCTCCATTGTTCAAGCAGGCTGCCCAGCAGTGTCTTCCATATTATTATTTTGTGGACATTTTATCCATTTGTAAGCATTTGATCACACAGTTGCAGAATTGCTCTGGAGCATTTAGTGAGACCCCAGGGTCCAGCCAGTGGACATTTGCCACTGGTACATCTTCCCCATTCAAATGCCACATTGTTGGAAAAAAACCCAGTTTTGATCAGGCATCTGACGAAGAGAACTTGATTCTCGAAAGCTTATGCTGCAATAAAATTGGTTAGTCTTAAAGGTGCTACTGGACTCTTTTTGATTTTGCTGCTACAGACTAACACGGCTAACTCCTCTGGAGCCTTTTCTCTTAAGGGCCCTCTTGATAACAGGAGTACATCTGCTTGCAAAGCGATGAAACCACTTCACCTGTTCTCACTGCGGTGTGTTGATATGCCAAAGCTGAAGCATTTTACTGTTTGCTGAATATAATGTTTATTTACTGTAAGGGAGCTTTTCTGTGGCAGGTAGAGTTGCCATCCCTTTCCCCAGACACTGCCCAGAGACATCTACACCTCCCAATGCAATGAAAGATGAGGCAGCTGCTGCTGCTGCCTTGGTCAGATCGCTCACCTTCCCCCCTCGCATCATATCCTGCACTGGCGGATACTGAATGCCACAGCATGCAATGGTGCAAACTACGTAGTGGCTCTGCTGGCATGGTTTTAGACCCTAGAAAACAGCCCCTGGTGGTGTCTGTGCCTGTCCACTCCTTGGCTAGCTGCAGACTTGGGGGAGGGGGTTCGGGAAAGCGCTGTGCCTAAATTAGGACTCTTCCTTCTCCCCACTTTTAGGTCAAAAACCATGTGGAGAGGTCTGATCATATCTCTCCAGTGTAGTATTTCTTTTAGCCCTAAGGGCTGGTGCTCAGGCCAGGGGGTGAATGGGCGAGAGAAGCCACAGCTGTCTGTACTCCTGAAGATCTGTTGGACTCTGCTAGGGAAAGAGGGGTCAGTGCTGGACACAGGGTAGGTTAGTGAGCAGTAAGTAGGGAAATGTATTGTATATGGCCATTTACCTTTACATAAAAAACATATATAACAAATTTCATTCATAAAATGTTTAAAAATTCTAAAATAAAAGACAACATTAAAATTATTCAAATCACAAGCAAGACCGAGATTTACTGCTCAAAATGATGAGATGCTTTCTCAAATACCGCACTTGCTCTTATTTTTCTAGCAGCCAAGGCAAAAAGTGCCACTTTATAGGATACAGAGGCAACTATGTCAGATAACATATAGATTAATTTATCGGAGTCAGAGAAGAAGTGTATATTATTTAGAGAAATTTCTTTCTGGGTTCCGCATACAAAGGACAAGCCAGAACATAGTGAAGAAGGTTTTCTATCAAATACATTGCTCCTTTGGTTTTTTGGAGTACTACTGACCTAAAAGTAACTCAGTTGGCATTGTTTGGAATCTCAATGACGTAAATGCCATTCTAAACTTGTGTGCAGTAATATCAACCAGGTAAGAAGCTCTACGATGGTCTTTTTTATAAATTTGTACCATGGGGAGACCTTTGTCTGGGCGATTGACACATTGTCAGCATTTAATTTCTGAAGCCCTAGGGGCAGCTGGAAAGAAATCTGGGTCTACTTTAGTGTAGGTGTCTGTCACCCTTACAACATTTTAAAAATTGCTCCAAAAGAAAAAAAAGAAATAGCAGTTGACCAGAGAGTGGCAGCAGAGAAATGGAACCGTGCACCATAAAACGTGAGTTGCAATCCAGTTTCCCTTGTGTAAAGGTCCTGCTGTTGCTCCCACCTTAGTGGGCAGAGGCCCTGCTGGATTTTCCTATTGCTCCTGTTGTCTCTGTTAGCCCTAATTGGGTGCACAGAAGGGACAATTAACTTTTTCAAACAAAGGATTTGTGCATGAATTTTTCAAATTAAAAAAATATGTACATTATTCTTAGGAGATGCTGTACTGCACCACCTGCAGGCAACAGATGCACAGGGCCCTAACGCAGTGGCGGAGCACATGCTTTGCCTGCAGAGGGCCCCAGTTGCGATCTCTAGCGTTTGGGGGGCGGGGCGGGGTGGATGTTAAAGATGCCAGGGGCTGGAGGAAGCTTTCCCAGTGATGTTAGAGAGCCCCTCCCAGTGGTCTTGATGGACCAACAGGTTGTCTGGGTACAAGACAGCTGTGGATCCATCCATGCCCAATTCATGGCATGTGGGCTGACCTGCTCCTTTGCATATGGAACCACTTCGGGCTTGGTGCTAGGATAGTTGTACCTGGCTTGAACAATTCCCAGTTCATGAAAACAAATTCCTATGGGTGAAAAAAGGACATAGCCAAATTAGCGTTGGAAGGGAGCCAGCGGGTCTTTTTCTCCCACAGCCTTTCCAAGACAGACGACCCCATTTGCCTTGAATAGGGGCTGGGGCTCTCGGCCCTCTCTCACTGTTCTCCTTAATGGACGTTTTCCTGTTGCTTCTTATCTGGCCGTAGCAGCCAGCCTCCCGCCCGCGGCCTCACGATCATCGCCCTGCACGGTTCTCAAGGCCTCTGCAGTCTTGCACCCCCCAAATGGCTCCTGCTTTGGCTGATGCTTCATGTCCTGCCTTAATGAGGGGAAAGTGTCCTGTGGGGCTCCTATCCTGCCGAAGACAATATGTGAGTGAGATCCCCCAAGACTCAGCGACCCAGAGAGGGCTCCAAAACAGGAAGAGCGGATGTTTGGATGGAGGCGGATGTCGTCCTTGGGGTGGCCCCTGCTGTCAACAGCAAAGGGTTTTGGTGCAATTCAGTAAGAAATAATAAATCCTTGAGGTTGTCGCTTCTGATTTCTGGTGTCTTCAGAGGCCTGGCTGTCAAAACTGCAGGAAACATTAATAGAGCTAACCGTTTAGCAGACCTAGAGTAATAGAAAACTAGAATTATGTTGCAGAAAGGATGAGCCCCACAGATCTATTCTGCTAGCGATGGTAGTTTCTTTCTTGCGCTCGAGGAAAGGGCTGCCGTCAGCAGAAGGGGTCCACCGGCTCCAACCTAAGGATACAGTGTCAAGGCAAACTGTCTGCCACATGCCTGGCTTTCCCCCTGCCACACAGGCACCCTGTTTTGGCAGTCCCTGTCGGGAAGCAAAGCCAAGCTTACAGAGTCCCTGATGAGCCCCCATACGTGACTGATGGGTTTTCCTTCAGCCAAAGTAGTGGGGCAGGGAAGGGGGAGTATCCTGAAGGTTGTATCTTTTCAAGAGCATGTTATGAGTAACAGAGTGAATCAAGGATGCTCCTTAGACAGGTTCTGCGACTCCTGACTCAGCAGACCACGGACTTTTGCCTTCTTTAATGGTCCAAATCCAATGACCCCAAATGTCCTAATGAACTGCCTCCCTGGCAGAGTCCATCACAGCATGTGGTACTATATACAGATCTTAGGCCACTAGGAACTTCTTCTGGGGATAAAATTTGTGTTTGCTTCCAATAGAAAGGGGTTGTCTCCTGCTGTTGGAGCCATGGTATGGATTTATTATAAAAGGACAGGGCTAAGTGGATGGTGATTCCTGGCCTGGCGAACCAATTCCTCTGGCCATTATCCAGAATCATTCTGCAAGGACGCAATTCAATAAGAAATAATAAATTCCTTGAGGTTGTTGCTTCTAGTTTCTGGTGTCTTCAGAGGCCTGGCTGTCAAAACTGCAGGAAACATGGATAGAGCTGGGGACAGAATTCAGTGAGATCTGAACACGCTGGAAAAGTAGACACATTTGAATAAGACGCAATTCAACATGGATAAGTGCCGGGTTCTCCACCTGGGTAACAAAAATGGAAAGCACGCATACTGGATGAGGGGTACACTTCTGGGGAGCAGGGTGTGATACAAGATACGGGTGGATGGGAAGCTAAATACGAGCAGTCACTGTGATGCAGTAGCAAAAAAGGAGAATTCAGTCTCGGGGTGTATCAACAAAGGCATAACATCCAAATCACAGGATGTCACTGTCCCACTATATACCACATGGGTCAGGCCCGTTCCTGGAGTATTTTGTGCAGTTCTGGAGGCCTAAATTCAAAAAGGATGTGGACAGATTGGAACGGGTGCAGAGGAGGGCAGCCAGGATGATCAGGGGCCTGGAGACCAAGCCCCACGAGGAAAGACTGAGGGACCTGGGAGTGTTCAGTTTGGAGAATAGGAGTGGGGGGGACATGATTGCTCTCTTGAAGTTCTTAAAAGGCTGTCGCTTAGGGGAGGGAAGCAGAGGATAAGATTCAAAACAATGGGTTTAAACTACAGGAGGGGAGGTACCGGCTGGACGTTAGGAAAAACTCCTTCATGTGAAGAGTAATCTTGCAGAGGAACTGGCTGCCTAGGGATGTGACAGGTTCCCTCTCATTGGCAGTCTTTAAAAAAAAATTATTTATAGACATTTTTTCTAATATAACCATAACAACTATTAAAAAGCATGCTATAAATATGTCACGGTTCAAACGCATAACAACTGGCCAGCTACATTAGTAAAAAAAAAAAAGTAAACATACAACAACACTTTAGAAGTATACAAAGTGATTATTAAAAGTCGTGTCTTGAAGTTTCGGCTGCTCTAAATGATTAAAGTAATCTAAGAATGGCATCCATTGTTCCAGGAATGATGATTGAAATGACAGGCTGTCTATAGTTTGAAGACTATCTGAAACCTTGTCCATGATGAAAAAGTCAATTCTTCAAGGAGCACCTGGACGAACACTTGTTGGCGATGCTTTAGGCTGTTCCTGTGTTGGGCAGGGGGTTGGACTAGGTGGTCTGTAAGACCCCTTCCAACTCTAGGATTCTTGCCTCTCCCTCATTTTAATTAATCACTGTGTGCTGTGTGCATGGGGCGAGGAGTATGTGAAGTGTGCAGTCCTCTAATCTTACTCCAGTGGGGCATTAATATACCATCCAATTCTAAATATCCATGGAGGCTTTTGCCTTTCTTCCCAAACAAGGAGTCCTCCACCAGGTTACTATATTTCCAGGAAATACAACCAAACCTTGCAAAAATATCTTCGATAGTATCTGGACGGAGATATTGGGAGAAACGTCATCCTGCAAGTTGGCACCTTCAATCCCTGTCCTGCTCTTAACTCTTCTAAAGAGGACGCTGCTTCGGAATCCTTTAGTCACGATCTGGCCAGGAGGAGACTGAGATTTGGAGGGCATGAGCTGAATGAATGGGAGATGCTGAGGGGAAAATGAGAAAAATCATGACATGGGGTAAGGAGGTCATTCATCCCCCCAAGACAAGAGACAGTGACGTGGTAAAGTTTTGAAAAACCCCAATAACAAGACTGTTGCTCAGAAGGCAGGACTCGTTTTATTCCCCAGCAGGTTTAATTTCTTGCTGCAAAGAGCTAGCAAGGTAGCTGTGATGGACAGGAGGCAGTCCTGCCCCGAGGGATAAAATGGCCTCTCAGCTGTTCCATCCCTGAGCCTAAAGGGGGGCTGCCCCAGCATCCAGTCCCCTGTCAGAGGGGGGATGGAGGACAATGAAGCAGCAGTTCAGTCCAGGGCTGCCTCAGGGAGCGAGCAGGCCGTTCTGTGTATATCTCTGCTTAATACTGTGGCAGAGCAGTTTTGCTTTACCTCTGGGAGAGGACAGAGTTGTGAGGATTGTCCTTAGTCTGACTCTTGGGAAAAAAGAAGTTGGTGCAGGTGGCATTCTGTGCAAGCATTACAAGCAGGGCTTTTTTTCAGCGGGAACGCAGTAGAACGGAGTTCTGGAACCTCTTGAAAATGGTCACATGGCTGGTGGCCCCGCCCCCTGATCTCCAGACAGAGGGGAGTTGAGATGGCCATGCAGTGCGGAGGGCAATCTAAACTCCCCTCTGTCTGGAGATCAGGGGGCGGGGCCACCAGCCATGTGACCATTTTCTCCGAGGGCAACCCACTGAGTTCCACCACCTCTTTTCCCAGAAAAAAAGCCCTGATTAAAAGGAATTGAAGTCACAACAACCTGAAGTCATAACTAGTTTCAGTACCTTCACCAGGCTTCTCCCATCACTGTCTAGAGACCTGGGCTGCTGTTCTGGTCTTGAAAAAACACCTGCACGTAAATAAATCTTCTTTGTTGTTTCGTTGAACCTCATGCTTCAGTGGTCTCTATACTCTTTGGGGGCAATACAAAAACTACCTCACAACAGCAAACCAAAAGCCTTTACATTCGTTACCATAAAAACATCCAGTAACTGAGGAGAAGGTTTACATTTCCAACCAAACTTCATTCCCAAAATAATGGCAGGCTGTATGGGTTCCCTCAGCTGAAAGAAAAGGCCTGTCATGCTGATCATTGGATTGTTTGCTCAAGGAGCTCATGGCTGACCTGACCTGGATTAGAAAGGCCAGAACACTAGAGGAGCAAGGGCCTTCTTTTAACGTGAGATTTGCTTTTTTGTGTGTCACTTTTTAAATGCTTTATTCTGCCTGTGGCACTTGATTTTTTTTAATGGGAGTTTTGGGAGCCAGCAAATGGATGATACCGATACACAGATTTGGATCCTATAGATCAGGGGTGGCCAAATTTTAAAAGAAGAATTCTCCTCTTTTGATTCAGCTTTTAAAAGCTGAAGACTTCAACAGACTTCCATCTGGGAAATGTTAGTGTTCAGATTAAATAAACATTGTCTGCTCTAAAGATCTGTTTATTAATAACAGGATTATTACATTTTAAGAAGAACAGACTAAAATTGAGCAAATTTCTTTATTTCAAAATCTGCAGATGTAACCTTTTTAACATTCTGAAAAAAAAGAAAAGGAAGGGATATAATGGATACATCTGAGTTAGACAAACTTACTGTGGAAAATTAAAAAAGATGGGTAAAGACTCCCTTTGCCAGCCCCATGAGATTTGAATAGACAGAGCCTTTCCACTGAATTTAACCCAGGGATTTCAGCTAATGACATCCTTTTAAAACCAAACTCTGGCAGCATAATTGTAATATTTTTGGATTTATTTTTTCATATAACTTAGAAGTCTGGGCTGTTGAAATCTGTGGGAGATACTTCTAGGTAGTTGTGTAAGTAAGCACAGCAGTATTGGGACCAGTTTTTGTGATCTTTTCCACCTTGGCCAGCTGTGGGCAAGAAACCAGCCTCTGCCAGCAGCCAGCTGCCACCAGCCAAAGGCACATTGAAAACTGTTTCCTGGATGCATTCCTGTGCACATTGCAGAGGCCTGCCACTTGCCGGCACCAGCTGACCCAACTGGAAGTTGGCACAGCCTCTTGGTACCCTCATCTGTCAGAGACAGGACAGACATGAAAATTAGCCATCAGTTTAACCTGAGGAGCAATTTCCCCTCTTGACTTAGGGATGTTCACTGATTAACGTTTGAGAACCTTCAGTCTGAATCTTCAAAGCCTGCAACATCTGTTTTGACTAGAAGTAGGCAAACATGACCCAGCAAAGTGCAAGACAGGAACGGCGCACGTCCAGCCCATGGAGGCTGCTGTCTGACTGCACTCTGATCCACCCTCACCACCTGCAGGGCTTCACTGCGGCTTTGTTGATTCCAGCTTGTTGCGTGCTGGGCTCTCCTCCAGCTGAGACCCTCTCCACTCCCTCTCCCAGGACCAAAGAGCAGAAGCCTTGAACTTGGACCAGATGATGCTGTAGAGGCAGAGATGAAACGGTTACTGTCAGCTGCAACTGCTTGCACCATGCAGGCCCCCAATTTCAGCAAAGTTTGTACAATGATAGCCAGTTAATAATTTGGGGGGCAAAAAGAAAGAAAAATGCAGGCAAATATACACATAAGCTTCTAAAAAGGGTTTCCAAATGTCTAAAAATGTCCACAAGCAGTTTTGTCTATATGCAATAAATTGTTGCTAAGTTTATAAGGTCCTCAGTCCGAAGAGTTATGAGAAGTGAGCTTTTATCTTTACAGAGCTGTAGTACAAGTCTTTTAGCAACTGCAAGGGCGTGGAGGGTCCATTTCCATTGACCATTGGTTAGGTTCCATGAGAAAGACAAATAATTTAAAAGTACATAGACATCTTCAAAAATAAATGAGTATTCTACTACAAAATTAATATGTGTAATGACTTCCTCCCAAAAGGACCAAATAATTGGACATGTCCAAAGCATATGCTTAAGTGATGCATTTTGTAACAATTGAACAAAATGCTCAGAGTCCTATCCCATTGCGTTGGCAGAACTGGGTATTCTAGCTCACTATGCCATTCATCTCTGAGACTCTGCATCTCATAGTTATTGACTGACATCAAATATTTATAAGCAAATTTTGTAGATTTCATTTTCTGATTCAAGAAGAGTTTACAAAAGCAGGGGGGATCGTGAAGCACTCCAAGCTGCAGGGCGATATTTGAACACCAGCCGATGCTGCATGTTCACCATCATCAAAAAACAAAAGAGTACCTTCAGGGCCGTCATCACACGGGCTTTTATTTAGCGCTAAAATGGTGCTATTTCCCAGCAAACACCCACCTTATTCCAACACTGTAGCGATTTTCTCTCTTCTGCTTTGTGCTTGATAGTTGCGCTATTTTGTGCCTCAGTGTGAATGCCTCACATCGATGTATTTCGCCTCGCAACGTCCTATGCCCTCCCTTCAATCCCAGAATCCATTTCTTCCTGCGACTCCCCTTTTTTTTAAATTTTATTATGTTCTTATAACGCCATAACGCCATAACGCAATGCAAACTTTCTGCTGAAGTAAAAATGACTCAATCGCCATGGCAGAGTCGTCAGCGATGGGGATCACGTCAGACAGGGAGTTTTCTGCGGGCAAAAGGCTATTTATATAATTTCAAAGTTGGGAAAACAAAAGGGTCATAATGTTTTGCTCTAACAGAATGTTTATATGCTGTTATTCTGTTATAGCGGAATTAAACACCAGAATAATAAAAAAGGGGGGGAGGAGCTGCTTCTGCGCGGTTAGAGAGAACAGAACAGAGTGCTTCGGTGTGGACAGCTGGTGGCGCGAAGAGCCGTTAGGTGACCCGAAGAAACGTTACTGTGCCGATAACAGGTAGGACGCTATATGCTGTAGATTTAACGGAAGAGATGCCCGTGCGACGACGGCCCAGGTCATTGCTCCGAGAGGAGAACTTTGCAGAAGCTGCAGTCCAGCCACCAGAGCGTGTTGCTGACTCGAGCTGTTTTGCAGCAGTAGGGTCAGTCTCTAGAATTAATTATTAGATTCCCATTTGACCCCAAGCTTGGTCTGTCATTAGCAGCAAGGGCTGCCATTCTTAAACGAGCAGGAGCAGTTGATCCGGCTTGCTGGTTTCCTAAGTGAAAGCATTTCCCGGGGGCCAGCCGTGTTAGTCTGTTGCAGCAAAAATAAGCAGGAGTCCTTGTAGCACCTCAAACAGAGAGTGTAGGAGCCCTGCTGGATCAGATTAGTGGTCTGTCTGTCTAGCTCAGCATCCTGTTTCACTCAGTAGCCAACCAGTTACCATGGAGGGCCAACAAATGGCACAAAGGCCAGGGCCTTCTCCTGATGTTGCCTCCTAGTACTGGTGTTCAGAAGTTTGCTGCCTCTGTATATGGACGTTCCCTTTGCACACCATGGTTAGTAACCATTGACATCCCTATCCCCCATACGTCTTGTCTAACCCCTTTCCAAAGCGATCCATGCTCACGGTCATCACTGCTTCCACTAGTAGCGAATTCCACAGTTTAATTACTTGTTGATTGAATTTGCACTTCCTTTTGTCTGTCCTGAATCTGTTGCCTAAAGATGAATAAGATTTTAATCTTGCACAAGCTTTTGTGGACTAGATATAAAGCAGTTTTATGCTGTTAAAATATCAATTGAACTGTGAAATTTTCTTCTGTCAATTCCATTGACTTTAATGGGTCTGATAATCTAAGAGTTTAGATGAATAATCATGACACACGTATTAAAAATTGAATCTTGCATAGTTACGATATGCACCATATATTAACATTCTGGACTTCATTCCCATAAAATGCAAGATGACATTCAACATTTCACCAGATGTACAAACTCTTTGTTAAGTATTTTGGCTGAAATAGTAGCAATATATGTTTTGGATAAAATAACCCACAAATGACTACTTAAAGTAGGTTGCAATAATGGACCCATCACAATTCAAGATGGCTAGTGACCGTTATAGGTATGGAAATTTACATTTCAGAGTTTTTTAGTTTTAGTTCAGTTTTCTTGTGGGCAAACATGAATCATTTCCACTGCAGTGGCAAAGAACTGTGCAGCCCAGTTGAATACCAAGAACTCAGCTTGACAGCTGCACTCGCTTCTTCCCGACAACTTGTTGCCTCTGGTAGCATCATCTGCTCCAGCTGCCAAGGGCCCTCAAGTTTTTGCCCAGCCAAAGTCTTAAGGAGTTGGGCCATTCAGCAAGATCAATTAATACTGATCAACGTCCAACCAGCAAAGATAAAGGCTCACCAGCAGGACATTGATAAGTATTCATTGATCTTGTTGAATCATATTTGATGAACTTTACCAACTGGACTTTGATTGATATACTTCACCAGTTGGACTGATGTACTCTACCAGTTGGATTTGGATGAATACTGGTTATTACTGACCATTTTTGATATTGTGATTTATTAATATTGAACTTATGGTTTATTGCACTACATTAGCACTTTGCACTTTACAAAAAATATAAAAATTATAAAAATTATTTTCTAGTATTCTTTTGTGGAACTTTTGGCGTTCCTGTACACCGGAATTTATTTGTAGTTCTTGGCTTTGTTTTCCAGTGTTTCCCTAGTAGTTGTTGGTCCTGTACTGTGTGGTGGACAAAATTTCTATTGTGTGCCAGAAGAACTTACATCCACAAGGGATGAAAACTCCACGAGATGATCTCGTTCATTGTTATTCAGCAGTGCAATCCTGTGTTGCTTCACTCTAAGCTCACTGGAATCAGCGGGCCTAGACCCGAGTAACTGCACAGGACTGTACTGTCAGTGACCCAGAAGTCTGGATTTCCTGAGCCATGGAGATTCTCAAACTCTCAAGATGCTTAATATACAAGGTTTCTTTATGTTCCTGGAAAACCAGCTAAACAGTTCTTATTTTTCTCTAGCAGACAGCTTGATGATGGTGGTAAAATCTTTAATGCATAACAACACGCATTTCTTGGTCTTTGCATTCCTTCTTAATCTGCTGTAATACCTCCAAGAATGGGACACGGAGCGTAGTTTGCAAGAGCTGTTTGTACTCACGCTGACTTGTGGCAGAGAGTTCGGGATTTTGTAAATGAAAATTCAAACCAAATCCCCAATTAATTCCCTGTTAATTACCTGTATGCTTGTGAGTTTCTGGAAACCAATACCTCCTCCTATGGAACATATGCGGTCCCCTTCAGTGTCTACTTCTTACGTCACAACAGTAATTACATGCAGAATTGGAATCCTCTTTATACAGGATTTACTGCCTGTTACAACGTTTTAGTACCTTTTAGGTGCTTTTGAAACAAGGCATTGTTTCTCCGAGGCATCCATTGAATCCGCTCTGCATCCAACATATAATGCAGGCTTGAACAGGACTTAACATCATGGCTTGAGGCATTTTTCTTCCCCAACCACTTTTTATATATTTGTTCTTTTCCTTCTTTTTTGTTGTTAACATCGCACTTGATGAAGTGTTCTGAAGAACTTGAAAGATCACATTCTGTTACGCATCATTTGGTTGAAACTTCTTATTATGTGGATTGTGTTATTGGATGATTTGGCCTGGAGATCTGAGTTCACATAAAAGAGGAGTTTGAAATCCCACTGGGCATGCCTGAGTCCTTGGACACACCGAAAACTTCCCTGTGGGTTGCCAGGCTCCAGGTGATGGCTGGAGATCTCTTGGAATTACAACTGATCTCCAGGTGACAGACATCAGTTCCCCTGGAGAAAATGGCTGTTTTAGAGGGTGCTCTCGATGGCATTATACCCCACTGAGGTTCCTCCCATTCCCAAACCCCACCCTTTCTAGGCTCCACCCCCCAAATCTCCAGGAATTTCCCAACCCAGCCCTGGCAACCCTAGGCCCGCTTTCCTGCATGAATGCTCTGTTTGAATATCTTTTTTATATTTTCTGGCGGGAAGGAGGATTGAGCCCAGAACTCTACCTTGAAAAGAGGAATATGTGCGTGTCGGTTTTCCCAGCAACCATGTGTGTGATTAGCCTCAGAAAACTTATCTCCCATTATTTCATGTGTATTAAATACTGAGCCTGGTGCTCAGAATGAGCTCAGCCCAGAGTGCTTTTAGCTCAAGACAATGTGCTTTATTGCAAGCCAGAACAGACAGACACTCAACAGAACAGAAGGACTCAATATATATATATATATACAAACCCCGTGCCTGATTTAATCATCAACCAATAGTAACAAACACCCTAGAATATCATCATTTGCATGAACTATATACAGTATAACATATTTACACAAAAGCGATTGGTCTTTATTCAGAGAGGATCAATTGGCTGCTGCCAACTGAAACAACCAATAACAGTCGAAGCCAGGGGAGCCTAACTTTTATTGAAGCTGTAACGGGACAGTTGCCCGTGTCTAAAACCAAGTTTCAACGTGCCAGGAGAAAGATGGACCTCTCTCCGGGGAAGCCGAGAGCAGTTAGTCTTTAGACCTGTCAAACAGATAAGTTCTTTGAACCAGCTGTTTATCAGTACATTTATTTATATAGGGTTCAATATTGCTTTGCAACTCCCCATCAAACACACAGACACCAATCTAGAGTTTATTTCACTTTATTGAAAATACACCCTAGTTTTTTAATGAAGCAAGCAATCAAAATATAAATGGCTATTAATATGAATCCTATAACAACAGAACATAGAAAGGCAATAAGAAATAAGTTCACTAACATTTCTCAATAAATCCTAAGTTTAGCATTGCTCAAAGTTTCTATGAAATACGTAGGTAGAAATAGTTTCTCACCTAGATTCTTCCAAGAGATCTCTTCCATCAGTACCCTCCTTATTCTTTCTGTGTTTGCAATTATATACCTAATAATATGCAAATATTTAGGGTCTATTCACATGATAGCACAAACAAATATTGATTGGTTTGACACTTCACTGAATATTCATAATTTCATAGTACAGCCTTCCAATTAGTTAAAAAATTATGTCATAGTCAGAACTGCAGAAGAAAACTATAAATCTCTAACAAGTGTCAAGAAAAGTTAAGTTGGGCGATCACCATTGGTTGAATCTCTGATAGAAGAACATCAATCTCAGTAGAGTCCACTATTTTAATTAATTGTCAAAGGATGAAAGCACACCTGCTGAATTACCTTATACGTAGAAAAAATACACTGAAAGTTCATGTAAAGTTTAAAAGTTCATTTAGAGAGTATAGAAGCTAGGCCTAGTATTGTTCAGTATTGATCATTGGCATATGATTTTAATCTATATTGGCATAACAAAGCTAGGGCTAATACATAACCATGTGCATGCAGGCTGATGTTTGCAAGCCAGGAAGTCTCGTGTGGCAGTTCTTAACCCACAACTCAAGAAACTTTGGACTGTTTTTTCAAGAATGTTTGTATTTTCCAATTCTATAACAACAGCATTTGATTTATATACCGCCCTTCAGGACACCTTAATGCCAACTCAGAGCAGTTTACAAAGTATGTCATTATTATCCCCACAATTGCTCTGTGGGGTAGGTGGGGCTGAGAGAGCTCTGGAAGAGCTATGACTGCCCCAAGGTCACCCAACTGGCTTCAAGCGGAGGAGTGGGGATTGGGGAATCAAACCTGGCTTTCCAAATTAGAGTCCTGCTGCTATTTACTACTACACCAAACCACTACACCAAGTTTCATAATTCCTAAACTGTGTAGCAGGGCATAGTTTTGAGAGAAGGACATTAATTAATTAAATGCCTCCAGAGGCAGTAAACATCGGAATGCAGGGTTGCCAACTCTAGGTTGAGAACTTCGAGGATATTTGAGGGTGGAGCCTGGGAAGGGTGGAGTTTGAGGATGGGAGGGATGCCATAGAGACTGCCCTCCAAAGCTGCCGTTTTCTCCAGGAACTGATCTCAGTGGTCTAGTGACCATTAGTAATTCTGGCTACTCTCCTGGAGGCTATCAACCCTATCTGAATCCCAGCACTAGGAGACAATGCCAATGGAAGGCCTGTATATGCCCTCCAGAGTAACTGGTTGGCTGTTGTGTGACATTCTAAAGAATAATCCTTTGAGTCCCAAGTGCACATCAGCAGAGGAGGCTGTCTGGTTTGCCTCTGTATGATTCACTGCTTGCTAGTTGGCTGCTGCTGCTGTAAGCGACTAAACTATAATGTCTCAGCATTAGCTGCAATTGTGTCTTCATATGAGTCACAACTGGGGGAGGCTGTTCCAGCTAGTCCAGGGCTTTTTTCTGGGAGAAGAGGTGGTGGAACTCAGGACTGCACCATGACGTCACTTTGGGTCAGCTGGAGCAAGGGGGGAGTTTTTTAAAGTTTAAATCGCCCTTGGCGAAAATGGTCATATGGCTGGTGGCTCCACCCCCGATCTCCAGAGGGGAGTTTAGATTGCCCTCCACGCCACTGAGGACAATCTAAACTCCCCTCTGTCTGGAGATCAGGGGGCGGAGCCACCACCCAAGTGACCATTTTCAAGAGGTGCCGGAACTCCGTTCCCCTGCGTTCCAGCAGGAAAAAAGGCCTGAGCTAGTCCACAGGACATTGGTGGTAAAAACTGAAGCCGGCAAAGTAGGATTGTCCTAACACCTGCACTGCTGTGAGTCATGGCACTGCTTGATGGGAAATGTTAAAGGTTTCTGGAATGGGCCAGCCCCTCAAGGGAATGTTTTAAGCTTTGAACAATCGTTCAGTGCTGCTTCCTTGTCCTTGGGGGCAACCCATAAATCCCAGACACAGAAGTTGTCCCAGAATTGCTCTAAAGTTGAACTTGACAAGCAAAAAGACTGCATATAGCAAACCTTTAGTACAATTTTTAATGATGATGCTTCTTTTAACAGCTTTGAAAACAGTGAGGTCAATGCCCTGGGGAGGTTTTCTTAAAACAATAACTTTTCCCCTGTTTTGTTTCTTTTCCAGGGAGGGAAAAGAAAAACCAGTGGAGAGTAATTTCCTATTGTGCAACTTGTTTGGGGCTCTGCTTGCAAACAGAGGCTATAATCTTTATAACTCCTGGATGCAATTAATTTAGAAAGCCATTTTCTAAGTGTGCTGGGATGGCTTGTGAAAGATGTGGCATAGTTTATAAACCATCATACACAAAAGTAAGTTGGTGGAATCTCTCTGATTCCCAAATATTTTGGCGAGTTTTGGAGGCAATTTTACAATCTTGAGAATATTTTTATGGATGATTTGTTTCGAGTTTTAAAAATTCAATTGTAAATAGAAAAAGAGGGTGGAAACCTCCCCCTCCCAACATTGCCCAGTGCAAATCTGTGAAGACCGTAGGCCTAGATTCTATCAAGCCAAGTTATATTCTGCACACTTTGGTTGAAGACATTGCTTTTTCCAAATATGCTTTTATGGGGAGTGGTCCAGGGCTCGTTGGTGACGCAAACTCTTTGCAGGCAAAATGTCCCAGGTTCAGTCCCTGGCCTCCCCATTAAAGGATGTCTTGTAGCAGGAGAACCCTGGACAGTTTGGAACGAGAGAGAGTGCTGAACTTGGATCAACTAAAGGCCTAAGCCTTTCATGATCTACTCCCAAAACGTCGGTTCACCACACTTGCGTATATATTTCATCTATATCCTTCATCTGTGGGGAAGGCAATGACAAACTACCCCGTAACAAAAGTCTGTCAGGAAAACATCATGATGCAACGTCACGTGTCCCCCCCCCCCAACCCCATGGGTCAGTAATGACTCGGTGCCTGCACCTTCCCCTTTACCTAACCTTCATCTATATTCTTCCTTTCACCTCAGCAGGGACCCAAAGCAGCTTACATTATTCCTCCATGTTATCCTCAGAATAACTCTATGAGGTTGGTTAGGCTGAGGGCATGTGATTGGCCCAAGATCACCCAGCGAGATCCATGGCAGAGTCGGGATTCGAACCCTGGGTCTCACAGACCCTAGTCTGTCCTCACTTTACTCTCTGACACGGTAAGAACACCTCACTTTACTCTTGTAATGCTTGATTTGAAATATGAGCCTAGGAATATTTTCCTCATGAGATTTCTGTAGCTAATCATACAGAAATGGCTAACAAACACAGAAACAGAGAGCTGGAAAGTACCCAAAGGTCGTCTAGTCCAATCCCCTGCACAATGCAGGAAATTCACAGCTCTCTTCCGGCCCACTTCTGCCAGTGACCCCTGTTCTATGTCTACAGGGAGTCAAAAACCTTCCAGGAATCCCTGACCAATCGTGGTGGTGGTGGTGGTGGTGGTGGTGGACTTACGGCGCCCCCTGGTGGGGTTTCCATGGCAAGAGACAAACAGAGGTGGTTTGCCATTGCTCAACTCTGCAACCCTGGTCTTCTTTGGAAGTCTCCCATCCAAATACTAACCAAGGCGAACCCTGCTTAGCTGCTGAGATCTGACGAGATCAGGCTCACCTGGGCTATCCAGGTCAGGACATGGCTAATCTGGCCTGGAGGGAAATTCCTTCCTGGCTCCAAAGTGGCGATCAGCATCGCCCTGGGCATCCAAGAAAGGGCCACGAGAGACGAGCACCAGCTCATCGCTTCAAGCCCTTCCTCTCCCGACCTGCATACGTTTATATTGAGTCACAGAATCATCATTGCTGTCAGGTGGCCATCTTGCCTCTTCCTAAATACCTCTAAAGAAAGAAAGGCCACCACTTCTCAAGGAAGCCTGATTTATTTTATTTAAAATACTTATATCCCACCTCTTTTACTTAAGACTCAAAGCGGCTAAGAATTAGGGATCCTAGACCCCCGGTAGGGGCGGGGAATCCCCCGCCCCTACTCCCCACACCCCGCCCCCACTTAACTGAGCAGTGGGGGGCGCGCACCTTCCTTGCACACACCCCCACGGCGCAGCACACTTCTGTGCGCCGCAGCCACCGGGATCGGGCCCATTTTGGCCCTGATCAGGACCGCTGTGGAGCGCGGGAGCGCTCCTGCACTCTACAGTGCTCAAAACAGGCCCGATCCACAGCAAACTGGGTCTGTTTTCAGCAGCTGCAGAGTGCAGGAGTGCTTCTGCACTCCACAGCGCCCCAAAACGGGCCCGTTCTGCCACGGATCGGGCCCATTTTGAGGCGCTTCAGGAACGCTCCCGCGCCCTGCAGTGCCTCAAAAACAGGCCCGATCTGCAACAGAATGGCCCATTTCTGGTGCTGCAGAGGGCAGGAGCACTCCGCAGCGCCCAAAAATGGGCCTGCTCAGGGGCCACGCGATGTCGTCACTCCTGAAGTGACGTCATTGTGCCTGTGGGGGTGTGCGTGCTCTGCGCGCACACACCCCTTTCCCCCAAGGTAAGTGCCAGGCCCCTGTCCCCCGCCGGGAGGTTGAGGGGGTCTGGCAACCCTACTAAAAATGCAATGATAATTTGCCAGGATGCAAAAACAACAAAATGGTCTCTTAACAAGATAAAAACCAATGCACAAATTAAAAACACACAGACTCTGAAATCCACTCTGACTGCTTTCCTGTATGCAGTCAGGGAGGGTGCTCTCTGGGCCCACTCAAATAGCCTTTCCAGAGCACTGGGCCTACAGCAGGTGAAGCCTCTGCTCTGTCTGTAGCTGTGCACACAGCCCTATGGGAAAGGCAGGAGGCTATCTGAAGGAGGAGGCAGGTGTCTGAAGAATGTAGCTGGTGCTTTGGAGTATACTGGGCGATGTGGTTCCATGTGTGTGAGGGCCACAGTTTGTGAAAGTATTGGGCCCAGAAGCCAACAGGTAACGAGAGCAGAGGGCTGCCAGGTTCCCTGACCCTCTCAGCGAGACATCATTGTGAGGCCCTGGGAGTGTTCCCTTGCTTTGCTTCAGGACGATTCTTAAAGAATCAGACCATTTGAGGCCTAAATTTGCCCAGCACGAAGTGCAGGAGTGTTCCTGGGGCCTGCGTGATGACATCACTCCTGGGAGTGACATCATTGCGCCACGCCATTAGAGTGCCCCAGGAGGCCCATTCCAGGAGGCCTTTCCCCCCATCAGCAGGTGAGTGGTAGCAGGGGGCAGAAGGTGGGAGAAATGGTTCACCGCAGACAGAAATCTTGTGGATATATTTTGTACCAGTTTGAAATCTTCAAAGCCAATCGCATGTGTTTTGTGTATTGATTTACTTCATTTATAACCCACCTTTCTCCCAAAGTGGGATCCAAAGTGGCTGACATTCTCCTCTCCTCCTGTTTATCCTCACAACATCCCTGTGAGGTTATTTAGGCTGAGAAGGTGTGACTGGCTCAGGGTCATCCCATGAGCTTCCATGGCAGAGGACAGATTTGAACCCAGGTCTCTCAGATCCTAGTCCAAAACTTTAACCATGGTACATAGAGCTTGTTACAGTGTTGATCATTAGAAATAAACCACACGACTACAGGGAGAGTCTGCACTACAAGCAACCAGGCTTTGCTGATGTTCCCTCCGTAGGGATCCCCGGGCCTTACAGTTTTCTGAGAACTGTCAGCAACTTGATCAAACTACAAATCCTGTGATTCTTTTGGAAGAAGCTAAGATTGCTGAACCACAGGGCTTTTTTTCTGGGAAAAGAGGTGGTGGAACTCAGTGGGTTGCCCTCGGAGAAAATGGTCACATGGCCGGTGGCCCTGCCCCCTGATCTCCAGACAGAGGGGAGTTTAGATTGCCCTCCGCTCTGCTGAGCGGTGTGGAGGGCAATCTAAACTCCCCTCTGTCTGGAGATCAGGGGGCGGGGCCACCAGCCATGTGACCATTTTCAAGAGGTTCCGGAACGCCGTTCCACTGCATTTCTGCTGAAAAAAAGCCCTGCTGAACCACAAAACTGGTGTTTTAAGAAGATTTGACTATAGATGTGCTATGAGGGTTTTTTCTTGGTTGGAGCCAGAACCTCGTCTTTCATCTTGTGTTGAAGAAGTGTGTTTCCCCTTCTTTTCCTTTTCTGAAGCACATTTCAATGGGAAACGCTAAATCTATGGAAGTTCACAGTTCTAGAGTTTTTTTTTTAAAAAAAAAAGCTTTCTTCAAGTCAGGTCTTTTGATCTTTTCCTGTGAGTCTGAAGTCAGGCCAGATTCCAGCTGCAGCTCTTCATGTGTAAATCCATCTTAATTGCATTCTGAATCTGACCCATTCAGTTGAATATCTGCCTGATGCTTTTGTTTCCATGTTTCTTAGAGTAATTTTCCTTAACAACCCCAGCAGTCAATTAGTTGCAAGCCTTGTAGTGGCTGTGTAACATTTTTCACAGCTTTGGCTTCAGTTGGCAAGAACACTTTTGGAAATCTCCAGTTTAATGAATCTTTCTAATCTTGGCTCCTTACTTTTTCCACCCTTCCCCTTTCATTTCTGTACTTGTTCAGGATAGATGTTTGGATGGAAGCCATATAATCCTATTAGAAGTGCTTTGATTACACACTGTGCCCCTTGTTCGTGACCAAAGAAAACCTGGCTGCAGTTGGGTCTGCTCCCCTCCTGCCCTTTCTCTAATTATATTTTGTTCCCAGACTGAACAAGATTGTTGGTGTGAAGTGGATCCCTGAGGTGCCCTACCATTTCTCAATTATTTTGTCCTCCTTTAGTTATTGTTCCAGTCTTAATTTATTACAGAAAAGGTTTTGAATAAATTGGTTCTTGGAAGCAAAAAACCCACCATCATTAATTTAGAGAAGTTGTCTGTTCTCACAGTGGAGTCTTTGTGTTGAGCTTTTAGGGACAAGTGAAGTTGGAGGGAGGACACGGGCCGTCTTAGTTTTCTTTTATAACATGCTATTTTCTGCAACTCTTGAGGCTGCTGGAGAGCTGACGGTTCTGTACATTCAGGAAGCCGAGTTAGGAGCTTAGCAGAGACATTCTGACGTGTACATGGGACCTCATAAATAAAACACAAGCCCTTCCCGATGTTGTATGTCTTTGTGAGCATGCCTTTAGAAGGATTATTTAGAAGACCTTTTAAAATTACAAACGTACAAGTTTTTAAGTATAAATCTTTCTCGCTTTTTAGTAATCATTAGATGCCATTCAGAGCATCCTTTAACTGTCAACAGCAAGGTGACTTGCTTGCCTGGAAAGAAGTTTGTGGATGTTACACTTTGACTAGATAGGCTACATCAGACTAGATAGGCTGGTGTAAGGATCATGCCAAGACACATTTTCACAAGTCTTCAAAGAATTGGCAAAGCTTTATAAAAACAAGTCTAGTATCATAAGCTTATGATGGACATCCTAAGAAGGTCATTGTCCAGAATAAATCGCTGCAACAGCATAGACACATAAATCCCTCCCAGGCTAGCATCCACTCCTCTTACTGCTGGGAACTATGTGTACAGGGGCCTTGAAGCCTCCAAGGCCACCGAGACTTTTTCCCAGCGCTAGGAGCAGGTTAGTGAAAACAGTCAGCTCATGGAAACCTCCACCTCCCCGCCTTCCGGCATGGCAATGGCAGATGCTAGCCTCTGACAGCTGGTGTGTAGTGCTGGGGAGAAGTAAGTGATTGTGGCATACATTGCCATCAAGAATACTGGGAAGTGTAGCCATGCTATCCCGGAGAAAAAGGTAGGTTGCTAGGCTAGAAATTGAAGTCCAGATTGCTGCTGCTTAGTTTAAAAGTTGCTCTGTGGTTGTTTTGATACTGATTCCCTGGGAATTCCCTGGAAAGCCATCAGAAACTGGAAAGTTTCCATTTGGAATGATTCTCAGCTAAGATAATGTAAACAGATGGGGATAGGTTAGAACTGAATTATGGCTGTTTTCACACGTCTTACCTGCCACTGGAACATCACACAAAACACCTGGAAGACAGCGTCTTCTCGCTCAAAATCGCGCCAGGAAGACGCTGTCATCTGGGAGTTTTGCACGAAATCGCATCTTCGTGGCGCAATTTCACGCAAGAAGACACTGTCTTCCAGGTGTTTTTTGCAATGTTCCGGCGGCAGGTAAGACGTGTGAAAACGGCCAGTAAGATGATAGGAAATGGCAGCCATTTAAGGAGACTAAAAAACCACATAGGGAAATGTGTGTGCTGAGGGTGATTGAAGAAGGAAACAAAGTGTAATTTAGCTGCAAATGGTAGAAGACTCCAACGTAAGATGGGGTGCTTGGTGTTAAATGATCACTGGATGGGACGGTGAAAATCATTGGGATATAGCTATGTAGGAAGGGCAAGGAAGGACGTGCCAGTGGTGGGATGGTGGAGAGAGCATAGAGGACAATAAACTGGAAATCTTAGGAGGAATAGATGGATGAAAATATTATGTCGCAAGGATGACTTAGTATTTGGGACATACTATTGTCTGACTCATCAAAACTCTGAGAGTAATCTTGAAATGCAGAAAGAAATAAGGCTACCAGAGAATAATGTAGAATAATGAGTGACTTCCACAACCCTTTTATTGGCTGGGTTAATCCGTGTTCAGGTCAGGAGAAATAAACAGTATTAAATACTGTAAATCATTGTGCCTTGGAACAGTTGGTCATGGAGCAGGCTGAAGGGGTGGCAGGCCTGACTTGCCATTTTACCCAATCAGACACCTCAAGGCAGTGAACAGTTTAAAAGGCACAACTTTAAGAATAATACACATGTGTGAAACAGCAAATTTAAATAATCAGGAAAGAAGACCGATAAGGAAATGCCAATCAAAATGGAAAAGTCTTCACCTGCTGGCAGGAGATGATGGAGGGAGACGAATCTCCCTAGGGAGGAAATCCCAAAGTTTTAGTGCCGTGACTGGGAAGGCCCTTTCTCAGGTTGACAACTGCCTCCCCTCAGATGGCGGGGCACCTAGAGCAGGGTCCCCAAAGATGACTGAAATCAGTGGGCTTAGACTGGAATGACTCTTCTTAGGACTTTACTGAAAGTTTAAGCATTATTGTGAGTGGAAGCTTGCCCCAAACTCTAACACAACCATGTTTGTGTTTAGGAGAAAGTTCTCAAAAATGAGGGGAAACGAAATTGAAAAATAAGCTAAAGATAGTTAGCCCCCATCAGGATGTTTGGAAATAGTTTAAATCCACAGTAATGGAAGCCAAAATAGAATCTGTACCCCAAGTTAGGGAAGGTGCCATTAAATGTAGAAGGATGCCAGCATGGTTAATGAGCAAAGCCAGTAAAGCCATGAAAGAGGCAAGAAGGCTTTCTTTAAAAAGTGGAAGTCTTGCCGAAATAAGATGGAGCAGAGACACCGGCAAAACAAATGTGAGGTGACGTTAGAGTGGGTGAAAAAGAGAATATGAGAACTTTTGAGAAGCTTTAAGACTTAAAATCAGAATTTCTTTAAATACTCCAGAATCAGGAAAACAGCCAAGGAGGTGGCTAGGACACTGAATGAAAACGAGGTGGGAAAGTTTGCTAAAGGAAAATGTAGCTATTGTGAAACAAGTAATTGATTTTTTTTGCATCAGTTTTCACTGCAGAAAATGGGGCACTTGCCCACACTGGAGCCACTGTTTTCGGGAGGAGCAGACAGAATTGTTTTTCCTCACTTTTTAAAATCAGTTTAACCCCACTTTTCAAATGAGGGTTTTTAAAAGAGCACACTTTAAAAAATGTTATTAGATTATACTTTATTCCAATGTTTCCTTTGTGTCATATTAGGGAGTGCTGTGAATAGGAAGGAACACAAAAATTGTTCTAAATAAATCAGCAAGAAGCAGGGAAATACTTTGAACCAATGGATGTTTAACTTTTAAGCTAGTGAAGATAAGAATTATTTTAAAGAGAGATTTTGGCATCAGTTTTGTATCTGTGCATGCCTATATTTGTCATCTTCGGAAGAGAAATTTTTGCTTCCAAATGTTACATTCTATTATTTGATTTTTATTTTCTTTAAAAGATTTTTACAGTTGAATCTGAAGAGTTGTGTTTAAAACATGTGAAGCATAAGAAAACTTTTTGGAATGCTTTTCTAAGTCGTCTTCTTAGCACTTTTTGAAATTTTCCTCACTTTCAGTGCAATGCTATACCAAGTCACTCCAGTCTAAGCCTGTTGAGATCAATTAGCTTAGGCTGGTGTAACTGTTAACCTGTCTGTTTGGGTTTGATGCTATCCACTGGGATGACAAGAAAGGCATCCCCAAACCTCCCTCTGAGCCACACTGTGGATTTGAATGCACACTGATTCAAACGTCAAGCATGCGGGAGGAAAAGCTGAGACTGTGGATGCCATCTTAGGAAAATTCAGCATACCTGTTGAACTTGGTACAAATAAAATGCATAACTGAGCTCTGGTCTGATGGAATTCAATGGGGCATTTCAATGCAGTTGCCTTCAGAGGCGTAGCTACTCTATCCCCACCCCTACCCCAAATACATTTTAAGGTACAATCCTCTGCTGCCATGACTGGCACAACTTAGAGGGAGGGATGTGTCTTTCCACACGCTACAGAACGTCGGTCCTTTGGAATGCTTCCGTGCCCTTCGGAACAAGAGCTGCTCCCTCAAACATGAGGGCTCCTCACCCGTAAGCAAGTACTGCTTATTTGTGCACTGAAGTACACAATCCTGTCGATATCTTTTGCTCACTAGCAGCAAGCGCAGGATTTGAGTTTTATTTTTATATTTTGAACCATGAAATCAAATGGCTGCTGCCATCGGCTCCCTGCTACTTGTGGGCAGCCTTTTTGGAATCAAAACCAGTTGTCAGCCCAGCGCCGTTTCCCTTGAGGATTGGTTCCAACATACACCACCATCAGCACACCCTTTGACAATGTGGTGCTGAGGAGATGTACTGCCTACCTGGTGTTAGAGGGGACAGGAAGCCGCTAATAGATGCATAGGTGCATCTTTGATATTGCAATGAACGTGCATGTATGAATCAGGCTGTAGGCGGTCATTGTAGGTTCCTAGTAAGATAAAGGATGCTGCTACTAAACTTCTTTCTGCCTGGTACTTTGAAAGTTAGATTCCTATAATTACATCTGTGACTCAGGCCCTGACATCAGTTAGGTAACCTGTATCCATTCCTGAAATTTTTCTGTTCAGCAGGAGAAGATAAATCTCTTGTGCGCTCCCCTTGACAGTCCAGTTGTCTGCCCTGTTGAGCAGCTCCCCCTTGCCTCACCCTGGAACTTCCAGCTTTCCTTCCAGTGAACCTAGTCAAGACTCAAACCCTGTATGGGTCGCTGATCTCAAGTCAGTGCAGTGACACTGGCTTGTCTTTAAGGGACACTTTTGTCCTTGCAGGCAGGGAGGTGGTGTGTTATGACCTACATTTATTCCCCATCTAGAAGAGCTGACCTTTTCCTTTACTAGGCGAGGTGTTTTGTGAACGGGTCTCTGGCTGTGCTGCTCAGCAGATGAGATGGGGGGTGGTCCTCCATGGGGATGAGCAGGAAAGAGCCACAGCTGCAAAGGGTCCAGTTACTGAGGGGATGGCCCTGGTGGGGGGGAAGGGGAGGGAGTCCTCCTCCTTGGGTTATTGGCCAGGCTGTCTAGCACAGACCTGGGCTTGCCTCTCCTTTAGAACACTCGCTCAGGTTTAGCTCGGCTTGTTCCTTTCTGGTGCTCAGCTGACCCTTCCGAGGCTGAATCTCTTCTCCTTGTGTTCTACCTACAGCCTGGGTTGGATCCTTGGGGATGGGCATGATCTTCTTCTGCTCTCCCATTGTGAGCATCTTCACTGACCGGATCGGCTGCAGGACAACGGCTGCCTCAGGAGCAGCGATTGCATTCATTGGACTCTTCTCCAGCTCCTTCACAAAGTAAGGCTTGGGTAGTGACTTTTATGGGCCGGTTGCTTCCCCCCCAGCTTCTTTTATTCCTCTCAGAACATGTCTGACTTTCTACTGCTAAGTCCAGAGGCAGATCTACTGGATTTTAGCAGATCTACTGCATCTGATGAAGAGAGCTGTGGGTCTCAAAAGCTTATACTACAGTAAAGTTGGTTAGTCTTAAAGATGCTACTGGACTCTTTCCTATTGTGAAACTAATGAAGCTTCAGCTTCAGGGCCCCTAATCCCAGAGGGCCCCTGAAGCAAATTTTTTTTAATAAGTGAATTTTTCAACAAAAATTAATGGATTTTTTAAAAATTTGTTATTAAAATAAGGCTATTTTAGTGATAGAATCATAAGCCAGTGGGTTGAAGTACTTAATACTGACCTTAGAAAGGAGCATGCCCAGTGTTGTAGCTTCCCTTAAAGTGGGCTCGTTGTTCCCAGCAGCCTAGCAGTTCATCCTGGCCCAGGAAGAAGCAACAGTATCATAAGCAGGGCTTTTTTTCAGGGGGAACGCGGTGGAACGGAGTTCCAGCACCTCTTGAAAATGTTCCCATGGCTGGTGGCCCCGCCCCCTGATCTCCAGACAGAGGGGAGTTGAGATTACCCTCCGTGCCGCTGAGCGGAGGGCAATCTAAACTCCCCTCTGTCTGGAGATCAGGGGGCGGGGCCACCGGCCATGTGACCATTTTTGCCAAGGGCGATTTAAACTTTAAAAAACTCCTCCCTTGTTCCAGCTGATCTAAAGTGACATCATTGTGTGGTCCTGAGTTCCACCACTACTTTTCCCAGAAAAAAGCCCTGACCATAAGGATGGGGAAAGTCCTGCACAGGCTTGTTTTGGATTATTGCAGGTAAATGTTGGTAACCTGTGAAATTATTAGAGATCTGTTAAAACAAAGGTGAAATGGGATTCAGGATTCAAGTGAGAAGAACTGCAACCTCCCAGGTACAGCCTGGAAATCTCACCTGCTGTTCCAGTATTGTGAGCGTTAAGCTGGACTTACAATATCTGTATTACTTATATGTTTAGACTTTTTGTACTGTGCATATTTGTGGATGCTGAAGATATGTGTGTATGCAAAAGAGATATTGGGGTAAGAGTGGACTGTAAACTAAATATGAGCAGTCAGTGTGATGCGGTAGCAAAAAAGGCAAACTCAGTCTTGGGTTGTATCAAAAGGACCATTGCATCGAAATCGCAGGAGATGATAGCCCCTCTCTATACTGCCTTGGTCAGGCCACACCTGGAGTATTGCGTGCAGTTCTGGAGGCCTCACTTCAAAAAGGATGTGGCCAAAATCGAGAGGGTGCAGAGGAGAGTGACAAGAATGATCAGGGGTCTGGAGACTGAGCCCTACGAAGAAAGGCTGAGGGCCTTGGGAATGTTTAGTTTGGAGAAGAGGAGGTTGAGGGGGGACATGTTTGCTCTCTTTAAATATTTGAAAGGCTGTCATTTGGAGGAGGGCAAGGAGCTGTTCCAGTTGGCAGCAGAGGGTAGGACGCGAAGCAATGGGCTAAAACTACATGCACAAAGGTACCGACTGGATATTAGGAAAAACTTTTTCACGGTCAGAGTAGTTCAAAAGTGGAATCAGCTGCCTAGGGAGGTGGTGAGCTCCCCTTCACTGGCAGTTTTCAAGAAGAGGCTGGATGAATACTTGTCAGAGATACTTTAGGCTGATCCTGCACTGGGCAGGGGGTCGGACTAGATGGTCGGTATGGCCCCTTCCAACTCTATGATTCTATGATTCTGTATTAATATCCTAAAGAACCTTAATAATAATAATAACAACATTCGATTTATATACTACCCTTCAGGATGACTTAACACCCGCTTAGAGCAGTTTACAAAATACTGTACAACAAAACACCCTGTGAGGTGGATGGGGCTGAGAGAGCTCCTAGAAGCTGTGACTGACCCAAGGTCACCCAGCTGGCTTCAAGTGGAGGAGTGAGGAATCCAACCCGGTTCTCCAGATTAGAGTCCCACTCTCTTAACCACTACACCAAACTAGCTCTCTTGCTATGAAGCAACTGGACTGAACAAGGATTTCTACGGTAATGTATCTAACATGAAGGGCTCAGACAAAGGGCTGCAAGAACTCTTTAGAAACATTAACAGGTATGCAGACCATGTTCCATGTGCAGCCCATTCATTCAACCTTGTTGGAGTAAAGGCAGTGTCTGCTGTGCCTGAAGTTGTTGACTGTTTTGGCATTTTGCAGGAGCTATATATTTTCTTTTCTGGATCTCCACGAAGATGGGGAATTTTAAACACACAGGGCAATCTAGATTTTTCCCTAGAGATTTGAAGTGTAACTAGATGTATTGTTGACTGTGACACTGAGAGATCTCTGTCTTTTGGTGCTACACCTCTGACGATGCCAGCCACAGCTGCTGGCGAAACGTCAGGAACTACAATGCCAAGACCACGGCAATACAGCCCGGAAAGCCCACAACAACCATGTAACTAGATGGTCTGCACAATATGAAGCAGTCTGGGCAATTAAAAATGGATATACAGGTATTTTACAAACTCTCAAACATATTTTGAAGACTTAGAAGAGAAGCCTGAATGTAAACAAGATACAAAGATTTATACCACAAGTTGGTAAAGTTGGAATATACTATTATAACTGTTTGAGCGTTCTTTGAACTGTTCTTGAGCGTTTCAACAAAACAAGCAAGAAAATCCAACCCCCTGGTTTTGAAGTATTTGAAGGTTATCTTCTGCTATTATCTTTACTTTCATTTGTTAAAGAACTCAGAAAATTCAGCTGACTGGATTGCACATTATTAATCAGAAGCAAAAGGTTTGTGTGAAGATATTACTACAAGTTATTCTGATGCTTCCAAATGCATTATTACAAAGAAATTTTCAGATGGAACAAGTGGCAGGGCTTCTTTAAAAGGAACTGACAAATTTAGGATAGAAGTTCTAAATCCACTCTATGACTACTTGGTAATCCAGTTAGGCAAGAGGATTGACCCATCTGAGCAGATTGCTAAAAGGTTCAAGTTCCTCTCAGAATTGGTGAAAAATTCTGAAATTGATGAAAACAATATTAAACTTATCGCATTACAAAGATGATATTGACCACAAATTAGTAAATGAGTGTTATCAGTTCAAAGAATATTTACACCTTAGGAAATCCCAGAACACGGAAGAAAACACGCCATCTAAAATGCAATGGGCTAGTCACAGTTCTCTGGAGCTTTCTCAGCCCCACCCACCTCACAGGGTGATTATTGTTGTGAGGATAATCATGACATACTTTGTAAAGCGCTCTGAGTGGGCATTAAGTTGTCCTGAAGGGCGGTATATAAATCGACTGTTATTATTAATGTGCAGAAGTTCTTCAGCTTATTTGTGAGCAACATATGATTGAAGTGCTCCTTAATATTACTATTGCGCTTAAGCTGTACTTAACAATGCCTATCACAAGCTGTGAAGCAGAAAGGAATTTCTCAAAGCTTTCCTTTATAATGATCACATTTTGATCTGCCATGACTGAAGAACACTTAAATTCTTTATGCATATTTTCTCTAGAAAATGACATTACAGAGAAGCTCTCATATGACAAAACTGTATGTGAATAAAAGGTAAAGGTGCAAGCACCGAGTCATTACGGACCCATGGGGGGACGTTGCATCATGACGTTTTCTTGGCAGACTTTTTGTTCTGGGGTGGTTTCCCATTGCCTTCCCCAGTCATCTACACTTTACCCCCAGGAAACTGGGTGCTCATTTTACCACCCTCAGAAGGATGGAAGGCCGAGTCAACCTTGAGCTGGCTACCTGAACCCGGCTTCGGCCAGGATCGAACTCAGGTTGTGAACAGAACTTAGGCTGCAGTACTGCCGCTTATCACTCTGCACCACGGGGCTCAGAGTAGTACATTCATATTCACATGTATATGAATATGTTGCTAGAAAAAAAGGAAAAAAGTATTTTGTAAAATGTGCTTCATGTAGTATGTATTCTCATAGGTATCTAAAATAAAAAATTATATTAACTGTGTTCTTTGCTATGTTTTATTTTATCATTCTAGGATGCATCATGCATTTCCCTAATTTTCATCCCCCATAACCCAGAAACTATAAGGCATAGCCTAAGAACTTTTTATTCACACAAGTGACTGTGACATGTGAGATAATCCAGTATAGCTATTTTAATCAAAATCTGAGATGTAGTGGTTAAACTTTTAAAAATTTGTGGTGATGTGCGGTGGAACAACCCCACTGAAGAAGATACTAGTGGCTACTAAGGTTGTCAGGTCCAGGTTGGGAAATTCCTGGAGATTTTGGGGGTGGAGCCTGGAAAGAGTGGGGTTTGGGGAGGGGAGGGGCCTCAATGGGGTATAATGCCATAGAGTCTACCCTCCAAAGCACCCATTTTCTGCAGGGGAACTGATCTCTGTGGCCAGGAGATCAGTTGTAATTCCAGAGATCTCCAGCCACCACCAGGAGGCTGGCAACCCTAGTGGTTACCCAGACCTTGTTGCTGGTGGGAAGCAGCTCACTGTATGGCCCATTTTAAGGGCTCCACCCCACCACCCTGTTCTCTGCAATTTGGGCCTGGAGGTCCTTGCTGGATGTTGCCCTATTGTTGCTGGATGCAAAGGGGCCCCTATAACAGTTCAAGCTTCAGGGCCCCAAGAATGAAGATCGGCCCCTGGCTAATTCACTTGATGTTTGAGCAATGAGTCAGCAGGGCTTTGGTGGAGGCCTTCGCAGTCACGTTCCCTGTTTCTTGCTCTCAATTCCCCCTTTGCTGACTTTAGAACTTTCCAGATCTTCTTCTCGAGAATGTAGGCAGGATTTAAAAATGCACATTTCACTCAAAGGCAGCCAGTTCTGTGGATGCTTTGTCCTTGTGGGGAAAATTTATCCTTGGAAAGAGAGATTTTTTCATAATGACACCACCTCAACAGGCTCTGTCTACTGGGGACACAGAAGTGTGTACAGAGCTCACTCTGTAATGAGGCAATTGTGTCCTTAGGTGGTAGATGGGGGGAAAGCGACTGCTTCTCCCTTCGCCCAGCCTCACCACTATCAACGTCTCTTTTGTCCCTCCCCACACACACACACACTGGAACAGTTAATGCTCCTTACTTCCCCAGGCATTTTGAAATACAGCACAGCAAGCGGTGTGCATGTGCGCCCAAAAGGACTTTATGAAATGTTGCAAGATTCCTCTTGCAAAAGTTCAAGAAGCCCCATTGGCTGCGTGCAGCTTGCCCCACTGTGTTCAGATCACTCCTAGGGGAGCTGAAAGAAAGGAAGCACGTTAGTTGTTCTGGGCAGTGGAGTTGGGGATGGGGTTGTTTAGAGGGGCAGCAGCTTCAAGCAGCATCTTTTGCCAAGTTCTCCCTGATTGGTGAAGTTTTTACTGGGCTGCAGCCCTGACCACTTTTTATCAGGCTATTCACAAACCTACCTGACAACTGCAGTCATCTCTGGAGGCCCTGTTTCAGGTGCTCCCACCTTCTGAGATTAAGCAGGTGGTGGCGACTGAGAGACGCCCTTCTCAGTTGTGACACCAAAACTCCGGAACTCTCTCCCTAGGGAGATTTGTCCGTCCCCTTCGCTTAACCGTCTTCTGCAAGTGGGTAAAGACTTCTTTTGTTTCATCTGGTGTTCCTCCAGTGAACCCTTCTTCCTGCTGTATGTGTTACTTTCTGTTTTTATGGTTTTGGGTGTATATTTTAGCTTTGGTTTTAATTGTTTTAATGATGTGTTTTTGTTTGGTTTTAATGGTTTTTAAGACATCTTTTTGTTGTGGATGTTTTTAATCTTTTAGCTGATTAGCGGCCCTGATAAAGGCAGAAAGATAAGGTATAAATTTTGCAAATAAATAAATAAATAAATAAACATGAACTCATAGTCATGGTTTTTAAACTATATACTCTGGACTAGTTTTGCTGAAATAATGTGGAGAGCTTCAAACAAATTTGTTCTTTATGTTTCATTCGAGGTCACCTTTTGAGGCCTTCAGCTTTGAAGTAAGATATGTTCAAAACAAAAGTTGTTAACGACTACTCGGCTTTTTAAAATTCTGGTTTTTGGCATGGAAGGGCCATATTCTCTTTGTAAGCCAACATGGAATCACAGACTGGCTGAATCCACGTGTCCTGGCGTCATGGTAAACGTTCACTAAACTTCCAGACGTATAGCGTCTTTCTAGCGCAATTTCTGACTCGTTGATGAGTAAGAAATCGCGCCAGAAAGACGCTATGCTTCCAGAAGTTTAGCAAACATTTACCATGACACTGGGACACGCTGGGACGTATGGATTTGCCCTGTCTTTGGCTATGGGGAGTACAGCTAGGGGAAAAAATCAGAACTTTAAATGGATTTTGGAGAAAAATACATTTTCCCCATCCAAATCCCACCCCACCCCCAGCCACCTCTGCAATATGCCATTCCAACCAAAACACAAAATTTTAATTCTGTTTATTTTTAAGGCTTCAGAACGCCCATGGGTTTCCCCTGCTGTGGATTGCACATTACATTTTCAACAGCTTTCTCTGCTGGCACATTACGAATAAGGCTGTTTTGAGCAAATTTTGGGCGGCCTGGTATCCAGCTTTTGTCTCTGCTTTCAACACTTTATAAGCTCTGATTCTTCTCGCCAGATTTAAAATTACAGGCTGGATTCATAATTTTCAAGTCAAGGGCTTTCTGGAAAATGATGCGGATCATTATTAATAAGGCCGTATATTATGTACTGATTCTGGCTTTTAAAAATAAGTGCTACTTATAGGTAGATCTCTCCCAGTGAAATAAGATCTGTAGGCACAGTCCAACCAGTATTAGGCCCCGATATGACTCTGTGTAACAGTAGACTTAAGTAAGTTGGTTTGTATATAATTCAGATTTCATGTTAAGTTGGGGTTGCCAGGCCCCCTTACCCAGCCAGCGAGGTGGGGAGGGGAGAGACCTGGCACCCACCTCTGCTGTTTCCTTTGCATGTGCGCTTTGTGCACATGTGTCATACAGGGCTGATTTGGGCTGGAAACAAGCCTGTTTCGGGGCCCAAATCACCCCATGCAAAGAGCTGGGAGCGCACCCAGGAGGTCTGTTCCCCCACAGTTCCCCCTGCCGGCCAGGTGAATGGTGGGGTGTGGAGGTTGGGAGCGGAGAATCCCCCACCCCCACCAACAGAACAGCAACCCTATGTTAAGTCCCATTAGTTTTAGGTCTCAGCTGGTGATTGACAAACTCCACTAACTTTCACATTTTGCAAAATTCCTTTGTAAGCACTCAGAAAAGCTCGAGGGAGGGGGCAGGGGTGAACAAGTATAAACAGACCATTCTTTTGCTTTCCCACAATTGTTGCAACAGTCCCCATTCTCTCTCTCTCTCTCTCTCTCTCTCCCCCTCCTTAGAAAAATACTACAGTTGCCAGGTACAAAGCACCTTGGGAAATGTAGTCCTGTGGGTTCTTTGCCAAGGCAGAAGGCAACTCAGAGAGTGCTGGAGTTCTTATCCAAAAGCTGGTGATCAAAACCTGTTCTTGCAGTGGAGTGGAGGGGACATACTTTCGAACTGTACATGCCTCGAGGCAAGCATTGTCTTGCTTTGTTCTCTTGTGACTGTTCAACTGTTCTCCTAAGAATTTTCTGTTCTTTCCCCTCTTCTTCACAGTAGCTTCTTCAGCCTTCATCCTCCTTTCACCCGTGTCCTAAAAAAACAGTAAAAAACATGCCGGTCCTTTCTTTCTCATTATCCCCCTCCCCCCCTCCATTTCCCCTAATATGTTGTAGGCCTATGGGAAATTGGACTGTCAGGCCCCCTTACTCTCCCAGTTGGAGGGGGGCCCCAGCAGTCACCTTCTGAATGTTCTTGCGTGCACAAAGGGCACACGTGCTCCAGGTACGGTGCAACAAAGTCATTTCCAGGAGTGCCGTCATTGCACAGGCCCCAGGAGCACTCCTGAGCTTCACACTGGGCTGATTCTTAAAGGACTGGCCCATCTGGGGCCCAAATCAGCCCAGCATGAAGCGCAGGAGGACTCCCGGTGCTTGCGCAATGATGTCACTCCTGGGAATGATGCCATCACACTACGCCAGGAGCGTGCCCGGGGAGGTCCGTTCCCCTGCCTTTCCCTTCCACTGGCCAGGTGAGTAGAGTTGGGGATGGAGGCTGGATCTCCACCCCCACTGGGGAACTGGCAACCATAATGGGAAAGCATCCTGTGACACTTAAGAGTTTCTTTGCCCCTCTCCTCTTTTATTTCTATTTCCAGTTCCTCACACGACCACCATTTATGGTGAACAACCCAATATGTTGTTGTTTCCTTGTCCTTTTTAAGATCTCAACAATGCTGCTACCAGTGACTTCAACCAAAAAGCCCCATGAATTTAAATTACAATCAAGCTGTATACTAGTAGAGTGCTAAATGGTCTTTGAGGGTATGTAAGTGGTCTTCACCCCATTCTTTTTCTTTTGCCATTCCACATATGCTATAATAATAAATTAGAGGGGCCAATTCAGGAAAACCCAAGCCAGTATTTATTCTGTACAAAATTATAATAAAACAACAAAAGGACTGTCTGAGGAGACTGATAAAGAAAAACTTCTCCCCTTTCTTTCCCTCAGATTCTTTTCACTCCTCCCCAGAAGGCCACTGTGAACTCCATTACCCCTCCCCCAAACAGCTCCCACTAACTTCCCCTGCTATCAGCATTAGCCAGTCAGCTTTGCCCTCTGGAGCCCACAGACTTTTCCCATCACTGAACCAAGTCTATACATTGTTAACCAACAACAACAACAACAACAACAACAACATTCAATTTATATACTGCCCTTAAAGACAACTTGAAGCCCACTCTGACTGGTTTACAAAGTGTGTTGCTATTATCCTCACGACAATCACCCTGTGAGGTGGGCGGGGCTGAGAGAGCTCTGGAAGAGCTGTGGCTGACCCAAGGTCACCCAGCTGGCTTCAAGCGGAGGAGTGGGGAATCAAACCCAGGTCGCCGGATTAGAGTCCTGCTGCTCTTAAGCACTGGTTCCCTGTTAAGAAAAAATAGCTTAGCATATCATAACTAAGAAACATTTTCAGCTACTCACACAATCACACTGTACAACCACATCTCCCACTGACAAACTAACCATGCAAACTTAATATGTTATACAGCCCAGTCTTTAAAAATCCTCTGATTGGAAGGGGAAACTTAATGTCTCCAACATCTGCCACTTCCGCCTTTGCTTCTGAGGGAACTTCATTCCTCAAAGTTCGCCAGGCAAGCTCAAATGAGCCACATCTCTAGTCTTAGAGCCCTGCTTCATATGAAACAAATAAGAACCATGACAGTGGCTCGTCCTGCCCCACAGATCCAGTTGCCTTAGAGTCTGCATAGCTGTTGCCGTCCTCAGCCCCTGGAGGGCAAGGCTTGGAATTCACTTCTGTATTTCCATTCTGAACTGCAGCTGTCAGAACAGAAAAGCCACCCACCCGTACAGAGCCCCCATCCTGATAATAATTAAAGCCCAGTAGTTGTTGCACTGATTCTAGTGAGCCAGAATGTGCAAGAGTCAAATTAGGCAAGGAAAGGAGGACAGGGAATAAGAACGCTGGACCTGAGGAGTCTCCAGAAGTTGCAGCGGCCTTGATCCTCTTCGTTTCAACACTATTTGTGCCACCCAGCCTAGTACTGACACCGTGACTTGCCTTGATACTGAAACAAACCACACTGCCGGTACGGATGCAAGCTGGTTCTGGAATATACTTCCGGGGAAGGAGCCTGGAAACCTCCTCACAACGCAGCATTGCATCTTAGGCCACATGGTTCTCAGATGGGCAAGTAAAATAAGACTCCACACCTTTCTCGACGTGTCCCTCTATTTAATTCCCATGAAGCTTTAGATATCCGGTAAGATTCTGCTCACCAAATCAGCCACCAAACCCAACAGTGGGAACTTGTTTAGATACTACAATTCTCTCCCCCCCCCCCCCCCGGACTCCTGGCATGGTGACAGTGATTATCTAGATCCCATTGCAGGCAACACAACTACAATATGCAATACACTACAAATACCCCTCCACACATACTTCATAATTGATTGTGGAGGGGATGTGCGTGCACCTCCTTGGCATGTTCAATCCTGGCATCTCCAGTTAAAGCTCAAGTTGTAAGTGACATGGAAGTCCTGCACTTGGGGTCCTGGGAAGCTGCTGCCAGTCTGAGTAGACAATACTGACTTGGATGGACCGAAGGTCTGATTCATGTGTTCATGTCACAGTTCGTGTCATATGAATGCCGTGTTTTCCTATCACAGTTCGTGTCATATGAATGCCATGTTTTCCTATCACAGTTATGTGTCAATTCCGCTTCCCCCCCCCCCCCGTGTCTATCTGACTTTTACCTACTGAAGCACATCCAGCCGGCACTTCTGTCATGGGCCCTGTCTCCTCTACACTGCAACCTTTTCAATGTACACTTTTCCACCAATGCCTGCACCTGCCCGGATGCCCTCAGCCCCTACCATATCATTCTCTGTGGTATAGATCCCCATCCAAACCCCCAGCTTACTATCAGTGGGTGCATCACTGTCAACTATGCCCCACATTCAGAGAGATCTGGCAACAACATCTACCTATACATAAGGTAAACCTCCAATCCAACTTAATCAGTTGAAGACTTGAACCCGTCTGAACCTTCCTGTTCTGATAGACAAGAGGCCCTTCAGTGGAGCGAGTTGCAGGGGACCAAGGCTCTTCCAGTTAGCTATTCCATTTGACAGGTCTAAGACACAGTTGCCTATTTCCCGAGGGAAGGGGTAGGAGAGAGAGAAGGAAAAGAGAAAGAGGACAACTGTAGCCAGGAGCAGAGGCATGAGAGCTGTGGAGGACTGTGGCAGTTGGAACAGAAAAGTTGAACTGTTAAAACTGATGCTTAAGTTTGAGACTGACTAAAACTGACTGTTCTAGAAGAACCTGGGGAAGAAAGGCCTGAAGCCTGGACGGGCATCTCTGCCACTTAACTGGAAAGAACAAAAAGCCTAGTTAAAGTTTCACCCCCTTTCAACCCAACTGTTATTTCCTGCCCCTTCTTGGATGAAGAAGGTTCCCTGGCAACCTACCCTCTTAAGAGTTGGCTGTTGTTAACCACATGCCAGTGCAGTTGTTGGAACCCATCGGGCTTGATACAGGAATTGCTAGCCCCAAAGTGCCTTCAAGAGTTGCCTCAGAGCTTATCTGTAGAAGCACACGGCTAATTTGTATTGTCCCGACAGGGATCTCATCAAACGACTGGCACAGTTGCTAGAGGTGCCAACGCAACAACCACTTCCTAAAACATCTGAGGATGTTTATCAGCATGTTCAGTCTGGCAGTGCTCCCAGTGCTAGAGTGCATGCTACCAAAGATTGACGGCCTTAAGCCATCATCAAGACTACTGATGGTCTCAGCCTTTAGAAGACACGCTCAGGGACCAGGAACAAGAGCCCTCATTCTTTTTTACGCATTCTTCTAAGAACTTGGTAATTGTCTGATCAAGCATTGACAAAAGCAGGCAGGAACCCTAACTCTCCCCATACAGGTACAAGGGGCAGAAAACTAGACCTCACGGGCAGGCAACGAATTAAACAGCATCTTTGGAATCAGTTCACTTCCGTTTTCAGACAATATGCAGCCAAAGAGCGTGATTATACCGAGGGAATCAAAACTGAGTTCTTTCTTATCCCCACAACAAAACACCCTGTGAGGTGGGTGAGACTGAATGAGCTCCAAGAAGTTGTGGCTGACCCAAAGTCGCCCAGCTGGCTACAAGTGGAGGAGTGGGGAATCGAACCCGGCTCTCCAGATTAGAGTCCTGTTGCTCTTAACCACTACACCAAACTGACTCTTAATAATAATAACATACGATTTATATACTGCCCTTCAGGACAACTTAATGACCACTCAGAGCAGTTTACTAAGTGTGTTATTATTACCCCCACAACAATCACCCTGTGAGGTGGGTGGGGCTGAACAAGCTTCAGAGAGCTGTGGCTGACCCAAGGTCACCCAGCTGGCTTCAAGCAAGAGGAGTGGGGAATCAACCCCAGTTCTCCAGATTAGAGTCCCGCGCTCTTAACCAGTACACCAAACTGGCTCTCAAAATAGAAAACACAAATGTTGTAGTAAAAGAAACGGAGTTATTTGGACAGAAACCATCTCATGCAGTCACAACAGGGCTAGCGGCAAATATAACAGGAAACGTCAGTCTCACTGAAAACCCCAAACTCTTCATGTGTATATTACCATCATACGTATTATATCATATTAATAACAGTAGTCAAAATTAACCACATTCAGCAATACACATATGCTTGTGGTAGACATCTACCATCCAGGGCTTTTTTTCTGGGAAAAGATGTGGTGGAACTCAGTGGGTTGCCCTCAAAGAAAACGGTCACATGGCTGGTGGCCCCGCCCCCTGATCTCCAAACAGAGGGGAGTTGAGATTGCCCTCTGTGCTGCTTGGCGGCACGGAGGGCAATCTAAACTCCCCTCTGTCTGGAGATCAGGGGGCGGGGCCACCGGCCATGTGACTATTTTCAAGAGGTTCCGGAACTCCGTTCCACCACGTTCCCACTGAAAAAAAGCCCTGCTACCATCTATATAGGAATTGTAATGTACAACACAGAGCTCAGGGGCCACATGGTAGCCTGCCTATGTGTTGCACTGCCGATTCCGGCAGCTCTGTGGGTTTCCTGGATGCTGTGCCCCGATTGGCTGCAGCAGCTCTGAGCAGGGCATCAAGGAAGCGGCTGGAAAGTGGCCTCTTGATATGAGGCAGCAAGTGGGAGCGGAGAAGAGGACAGGAGTAATAACAGTGTGTTTATATAGGAGTATCAAAGGCTGGAAGGCAAGGATGGCCTGTGAGGGCCTCAAGGCCAGAGAGAGCTTGTGTGCTCTCTCTCTCTCTCTCTCTGTGTCTCTCTCTCTTTCTGACCCTACTTCATGCTGTGATGTACCTAACCCTTATGATTGCTTCCTTGCCCAAGATAACTGGCCCGATGAGCCTGCATTGCGGGGAGAGCAGACTGTCTAATTAATTAATGAAACAGTTGTGTTGAAGTGTTGCCAAGGCCACAACATCCCAGACCCTAGCTCATGAGGAGGTGCTTGATATCATAATATACTTTCTAAGTGTGGCCTGGTTAAGGTTGATTCTGGCCCAGTGACTGTTTAACTTGGGCACCCTGATGTAGATTGTCTTACAGAGGTGCAGTTCTTCATACTGCACATCTTGAGTGTTTAATCCTTCTCTTAAAAAGCAGGGTGAGAATAGTTTGTAGAGAAAATAGTTCACAAGAGGGTTTTTTTTCAGCACACCCTAAAACTTTAGATTTTTCCATTAAAAAGAGTAAGAAAGTCCTGGATGGAGGGACAGTTCGGTGGATAGGGAACTGGTTGGAGGACCGCACTCAAAGAGTGGTGGTCAATGGCATTTCATCAGATTGGAGGGAGGTGTCCAGTGGGGTGCCGCAGGGCTCAGTTTTGGGCCCGGTACTTTTCAATATTTTTATCAATGATCTGGATGAAGGAGTGGAAGGGCTGCTCATTAAATTTGCTGATGATACCAAATTGGGAGCGGTAGCAAACACCCAAGAAGATAGAATTAAAGTTCAACAAGACCTGAATACTCTGGAGAAGTGGGCAGCTGTGAATAGGATGCAATTCAACAAAGACAAGTGCACAATATTACATCTGGGCCACAAAAATGGGAAGCACAAATACTGGAGGGGGGATACACTTCTGGGCAGTAGTATATGTGAAAGGGATCTTGGGGTAAGAGTGGACTGTAAACTAAATATGAGCAGTCAGTGTGATGTGGTGGCAAAAAAGGCTAATTCAATCCTGGGTTGTATCAAAGGGGCCATAGCATCGAAATCGCAGGAGGTCATAGCCCCTCTCTATACTGCCTTGGTCAGGCACCTGGAGTATTGTGTGCAGTTCTGGAGGCCTCACTTCAAAAAGGATGTGGACAAAACCGAGAGAGTGCAGAGGAGAGCGACAAGAATGATCAGGGGTCTGGAGACTGAGCCCTATGAGGAAAGGCTGAGGGCCTTGGGAATGTTTAGTTTGGAGAAGAGGAGGTTGAGGGGGGACATGATTGCTCTCTTTAAATATTTGAAAGGCTGTCATTTGGAGGAGGGCAAAGAGCTGTTCCAGTTGGCAGCAGAGGGTAGGACGCGAAGCAATGGGCTAAAACTACATGCACAAAGGTACCGGCTGGATATTAGGAAAAACTTTTTCACGGTCAGAGTAGTTCAAAGGTGGAATCAGCTGCCTGGGGAAGTGGTGAGGTCCCCTTCACTGGCAGTTTTCAAGAAGAGGCTGGATGAATATTTGTCAGAGATGCTTTAGGCTGATCCTGCACTGGGCAGGGGGTTGGACTAGATGGTCGCTATGGCCCCTTCCAACTCTATGATGCTATGACTTGTCTTAAGTTTTCAGGGAAAAACAACACTCTTCCAGCCTATACCCCAGTGGGGGTCTATCCAGAACAGTGGGCCCCCACTGGGAAGAAAGGCAGGACATAAAGAAAGTAAATTTTAAGGCCCTTAACAGACTGGGACCTGCATATCTTCCGGTCTGTCTCTCCCTGTATGTTCCCCGGAGGGCGTTACGCTCTGCAGACCAACATTTGCTGGTGGTCCCTGGCCCCAAGGATATTCGCTTGGCCTCCACCAGGGCCACTCTCCCAGCTGAGACCCGGGCCCTGCGGGATTTATTACAGTTCCCCCCCCCCGGCCCTTTAAAGTGGAGGTGCTCTGCCAGGCCTATGAGAGCAGTTGAGGAGCTGGCGAACTATCCTGCTGGTCCGTTGCCTGTTTTCCTTTGTTCCGCTCCACTTTTTAATGAGATCAGTGTTTTTTTTAAATGATGTAAATTATTTATTGTATTTTAAATTGTGGTTTTTATGATTTTATGGTGTTGTGACCCACCCTGAGCCCGCTTGTGGGGAGGGCATGATATAAATCCAACAATTTAACTGGACCACCCACAGTGTGAAGCAGGCAAAAAAAAAAGTTCCTTCTCAAAAGATCTAAACAGTTCCTGCTCTCAGCGAATCCCCACGTTGCTCAAGTAGAGGCTGAGTGAGCAGCTTCAACTGACACAGGTGCTGATTGCTGTGACAAAACACACCTCTGTATAGGTTCAGATGGACCCTGTGATTGGCCAGGATGCAAGTCTTCCAGCCATGCTCCCGCCCTCTGCGCCTGGAGCATTCCTTTTTAGAAATGCAGCCTCTGTAGTGTGGGGTGGGATGGGGACCAGGCATTTTCTGAAGCGAAAAGGCTTGTCATACCATGTTGGAAAGTAACAGGTCACTTATTTCACCAACAGGTCCCTTGAAGTCCGCTACTTCACCTACGGGGTGCTCTTTGGGTGTGGCAGTTCCTTTGCATTCCAGCCCTCTTTGGTCATCCTCGGTCACTACTTTAAACGGCGCCTGGGTCTGGCCAATGGCGTGGTGACTGCCGGCAGCTGCCTCTTCTCCATGGGCCTCCCTTTCCTCTTGAAGATTATCGGTCAGTCTATTGGACTGGCTCACACTTTCCAAGTCCTCAGCGCCTTTATGCTTGTCCAGATTTTCTTGTCTTTGACTTTCCGCCCCATGTTTCCCTCAACCTCTGACCCTCACGATGTGGAGCAAGTGAAACTGGATAGTCGAAGCTGGAGGCAGCAGTGCACGTCTCAGATGCGGAAGTATTTCAGCATGAAGGTCTTCAGGAAGAAGTCCTACCGGATTTGGACTTTTGGGATTGCAACTGCCGTTCTGGGGTACTTCGTACCTTACATGCATCTGGTGAGATTATTGTGAGGTGGAGGAGACCGGGAGGGGAGGGAGAAGTGGCCTGAGTCTTGCCTCTTATAGGATAAGGGAAAGGGGCTCTGCAGTTAATGCAATTGGTCTTTGATAAAGAAGTTCCACATGAGCAAGGCCAATGAGAGCAGGAAGCAATTGGGGGTGCTTTAAAACTGTTGAATGCCCAACCTTCTTCCTACCTGTGAAGACAGGGCCACAGGTACATTTAAAAAGTTGTAAACAGCCCTATTGTCCCATGAAGAATCCAGCCAAAGAAACAAAATCCCTGTAGCACCTTTTATTGCAGCAAACCCAAGTAACAATGGTACATTGCCACTGAAGAAAAATTCAGAGTTTTAAGGTAACGTGAACTCAGATTTGTTCTATGCCAAGCAGGGAGAATTTGCTATCTTAAGCCACCAGAATACTGTAGTTCTTAAAAGACTAGTCAAGCGGGAATACAGGAACTATCCTGAGGCCCATAACTAGAGACCATCTTTTCTAGTGAAGAAGCTCTGTAGCTAACATTAAGGAAGATAGTCCTTGACGGTTGTTGAGTAGCAGGAGAAGGTATTGTATGCAAAAGAGGGGAAAGATCTCAAGGTGTGCTGGGCCATCTCTGAAAGGCAGACTAGAGGCTCACATCCGTACAGGGAAAGGAGAGGGGATTGTACTCGGTTTCATCCATTAAAACCAGCTCCCTTGCTTTGCTGTTAGCAAAATAAAGGAAAAAAAGGTTTGTCGATTAAAATGTTATGAACAAAGTGGTGAGCCCATTTTTGTAAGTGAAACCAACTGGATGCTAAAGGGTTAAACTCTCTCTCCTTTCCCTGAGGCAAATTGAGACTGTGCAAGCATGCAGTTAACATTTCCGAGATGCGTGATTTTCATCACTTCAGCTTTTGCCCTTAATTGTTCCTTGATCTTGGGTATCAGGACCAACTTATAGGCCTGTTTTCCTGAAGTCCAACTTTACTTTCTAAACACAATTACTCTTTTAGGGATATTTTATGCTGCGTGTAAAGCTGATTGTGCCTTTAAGGCCAAGACCACCACAGCCACTTTCCTTACTTAAAGTGCTCTAAGAGAAGCAAGGAATGACTGGAATCGGAACTCGGCTTTTTCTGTTTTGAAAACCAGGAGCTAATTGGGTGATTCACACAATTAGTGCAAACATTCTGTGCCCATTCTGTGCGACCACCCTGTGAAGCAAAACATGAAGATTAGGGGGAGGGGGCAGTGCTCCGTCAGTATCTGCACACTGGACCGTTCAGAAGGATATGCAGGATCCCCACTCAACCTCTTCCAAAACTCCATCAGGTGCTAATCTGCACATTTGTTGTGGTCTCTGGGCAGTGACACACATGGATTTTATGCCGGTACAGAGCACCTATCAGGAACTTTCTAAAAGTACCACTGTCAAACAGAAACTACTTGAAGTGACCTCCAGATGATGGTTGGAGCCAACCCCAGTTATCCAGGGCTGTTCTCCTTCTGTCTAGGAGAGGATTGGCTCTGGTATGGAGATTTTCCACATGATGTAGAAGAACCACCTGCTGACTGGCCCTCCATGGTATGGCAAAGGTGGGGATAGGCCATCACAGGGAAGGCTGTGTTAGGATCCCCCACTTCATAAGCACAGTACAGAGGCAAAAGTTAAAGGTAGTCCCCCTGTGCAACCACCGAGTCATTACTGACCCATGGGGGGAACGTCGCATCCCGTCATTTTCTTGGCAGACTTTTTACGGGGTGGTTTGCCATTGCCTTCCCCGGTCATCTACACTTTACCCCCAGGAAAATGGGTACTCATTTTACCAACCTTGGAAGGATGGAAGGCTGAGTCAACCTTGAGACGGCTCCTTGGACTCGGCTTCCGCGAGGATCAAACTCAGGTCGTGAGCAGAGCTTGGGCTGCAGTACTGCAGCATACCGCTCTGCGCCACGGGGCAGCACAGATCTGCACAGAATATCTCCTTAGACCAACTCTGAATTGTCAGTTCCTGGAGGTCCAGTGCAGATTGATAAACTGTGGTCAGGGAAAGCTCAGCTATATAAGCAAAGTAAGCCACCCCTTGAGCTGCCAAAATTCCTGAGCACCTGCCTCACCTGTGTAAATGTCTTGTAGCAAGTGCTGCTGCCTGCAGTTCTAAAGGACTGTATAGCAGCTACCTAATAGTTCAGTACCTGGGTGTGATCCCCTTACTATCCAGGTGACATGGTCAAGACCTGAAGATCTCCAAAGGCTACCCGGGGCATAGGCATAGGTGCAGAAGGGAAGCCATGGAAACTGACAGACGTTAGAAAAGCCCACCCATTAACTGCTGGGATGCAAGAAGACAAAAGAGGGCCCAAGCTTTAATGTGAGCTGGAGTAGCAAAAGGCCCCAATTATGGGACAGGCTGTTAAATGGTGCAATGAGGCACCAACCATAACAACAAATAACGACAACAGTGTGCTTATATCCGTCCCTTCTAAACAGACTAGTGCCCACTCAGAGTGGTGAACAAAGTCAGTGTTGTCATTATCCCCGCAATATAGCTGGGGAATCAAGGCCACCTGCAGAGCTCATGGCAGTAGTGGGAGTTGAACCAGGAAAATGCTGGTTTGCAGCCCAGCCCCTTAACCACTAGGCTACCGCAGTTCCAGAGCGGGCACTGTGTGAACTCTGAGCCGACTCTTGTGCCCACGGGAGTTGGGGGTGCTCTGAGCTGCCAGTTTTACACTGCAGAAGATGTCGCCCTCGGAATACTTGAAAGGCTAACCTCCTTATTTCCTCACTTCCCCAGGTGAAATATGTGAAAGAAGAGTTCAAAGAAAAAGAGTCAGACCAAGGGTGGATTGTGCTGGTTTGCATAGGAGCCATGTCAGGTGTTGGACGCCTGATTTCTGGACCGATTGGTGACCTTATCCACGGACTGAATAAGATTTATTTACAGGTAGGGTGTGCCTGATCTTTGCATTCATTTTTCCTCCCCAGAATGCTTTGAGAACCAATGGCTGAAACCATTCCTCCCAGTTTAAAGGGTAGACTTGAAAGGACTATTGGACAAGGAGCTTTTGGTTCTGTGCGGGGGAGGGGGGTTCTAAGCATACTCGTGCTGCAGCCCCCCCTTCACATGCTTCCCCAAGAACAATAGTTGAAAGCCTCGAAAGGGCTTGGACACACAAACAGAAGGAGAGCTATATCTCAGCCATCATTTTTTATAGTCTGTTTATCCTCAAACGCTGTGCTCGACTTCACGGAACTAGCAAAATCAAAGTATGTTACTAGGCACAGCTTGCAGACCACGATTAAAAGGCATCACAGGCCAGCTTTTAGCATTATGTGCGGGCAAGTCAGATACAATTAGCTCTTGGCCACATGAGGTGTGAGGACCATCAGCCATGTGCTGGTGGTACTGCAAAATGAAACATGCCCAGAGCCCATCTACAAGTTTTTGGAGGCTCTCATTTCTGTCTCGTGCAGAGAGCTGCTGCAGTGTAGTGGTTAAGCATTCAGGTTGTGAATCAGCACTCTGCTGGCTTGACTCCCACTGTTGCTCTGAGCTCAGCAGGTGACCTTGGGGGAGCCGCTCCTCTCCGCCCAGCTTCCCAGCTGCCTTGTGGAAATAATAACCCTGACTTGGTTTGCTGCTCTGAGTGGGCACTGATCTGTCTGGAAGAGCAGCATGTAGGTGCAGTTATTGTTACGTCCCCTGTGCTAAACTGGAGAGGTGCACACCCTGCAGGTGTCGTGGTCCCGCCGGAGGGGTTCACGTGCGCAGGGCCTTCCCTCTGTGCGTGTGTTGCTGAAGCATTTGCGCCTCCTCATCACAGTCCCCCTCAGAGCCTGGCTGGATGCAGCACAGGGCATGACTTGTTGCCTGTGGCAAAAGTTGGATTGGGCCCATTCTTTGTTCCTAGCGGCTGGTCAGAGTGATAGATGCCTGTGACCAGGACTCACTCATTTTGTTTTGCTTCCCTGGCATAGGTAGCCAAGGAAGTTTTCACCCTGTCCAAATGGTCCCCTAGTTGTGTGCTCTCGTTGGGGTGGGAGGTGCTTCACTCTGCTTTAGTTCTAGAGACTCTCAGATTATGCCTGTTTCCAGATCCCTCAAATTACCTGGGATCTCTTATGTGTTGAGGCAGTGACAGCAAGTTAATAACAATAACAACAACAACATTCGATTTATATACCAACTTAACACCCACTCAGAGCAGTTTACAAAGTATGTCATTATTATCTCCACAACGAACACCCTGTGAAGTGGGTGGGGCAGAGAGAGCTCTGAGAGAGCTGTGACTGACCCAAGGCCACCCAGCTGGCTTCAAGTGGGGAATCAAACTCGGATCTCCATACTAGAGTCCTGCTACCCTTAACCACTGCACCAAACTGCTTGTCAGCACTGAAGCAGAGTGCCCAGCCTCCTTGGGGTTGTGCCCGAGCATGTGTGGGAAAGAGTGGGCCTTGGTGCCCCTGACTGTTGCACTGGATGCCTCACAAACTGCTGTCCTGTGTGTTTCTTTACCCGAATTCAGACAATCAAAATATGTACTGTTTTATCCCAAGCGAAGGACCACAAACTCTTCTTCACAAGAGCTCCCCTGTTCTTCGTTCACATCTAGAAATGGCCTCGTGTGCTAACCTCTTGGCCTTCTGAGACTTCTCACCTCCTCTCCTCATCACTGGATGCTTGATGATGGGTGGGGGGAGAACGGGAAGCACAGAGGGTTGTGACATCACAAACGAGTTCTCGGTTTTTGGGAGGGAGGTTTATGGAATGCTCCTTGTGGCAGCAGCCTCATCTAGTTTGAAATGGGCTGCCAGTGTGTGTGTGTGTGTGTGTGTGTGTGTGTGTGTGGCCTTTTCACAAACCTTTATTTGGTCTTCCAAAAAGACCCTGAGGGAGAAATATAAATGGACAATACGGCTGGGGCATTTGTGGCTTTACCCATGTAGCTGCTGAGAGCCACAGAAAACAGACAAAGGGGATACAGACAAATAGCCATCTGAGGGCCAAAGGAATGTTACAAGTGACCTTACACAAGCTGACCGGTGCCTAGTTTGGCCTACGTGTAAATCTGGCACTCAGAGGCGAGCTGGCTAAGAACCCTTCGGACAGAATGTTTTCATCCTGCAACTTTGGCAGAGCTTCTAGAAGATAAAAAAAGCAATTTACACATACAAAGGGTCACAACTGATACTTTTTACAGTGACTTCAAGAGGCTTTGTAACACTTGGCTTGCCTGCTGTGTCGTGGGGAGATGGGCTTTCTCTTCTCTGAGGTTATCTTTTGTTTGTTGCTGGCAAGAACTCTGCATTCTCTGAAATTCAGCATTCTCCACGGGTCTCTCTAGAGCATTTTATTTGGGGTGTGGGTCTCGGAAGCCCAATAAGATTCCTGGGGGAAACAGCGTTTATTCTTACCCTCACTGAGGAGTCTGCATGTTGGAGGAGGGGTGAACTGAGAGGGAGGGGAGAGAAGGCTGTGTGGGAAGGAGGCCAGGTACCTGGGAATTATAGAGATTGAGGAATCGGTGTAGAAGCCGCCCAGGGAAGACTTGCCCCAGTAAGAGGCTATTTATCCTACTATATAAAAGGCTAAGCGTATTCAAGACAACTCACTTCCTACCCTGGTGCGCCACCAGAGGGTGCTAGGTGATGGGAAGACGAGGCAAGGCAGCCAGACCTCCAGAGAGCGTGCTACGGCAGGAAGACCAGGCCAGGATCAGGCGCGGAGTAGGCGGAAATGCCTGCCCCCGCCTTCACGCAGTTAGGATCAGGAGAGGAGCAGGTGGCAATACCCCACCTCCACCGTCACCCAGCTGGGTTCAGGAGCAGATGGCAATGCGCACCCCGACCTCCACCCAGCTGGGATCAAGAGCAGAGCAGGTGGCAATGCCCCCCCCTGCTTTCACCCAACTGGGATCAGGAGTGGAGCAGGTGGCAATATCCAATCCCCCGCCTTCACCCAGCTGGGATCAGGAGCGGAGCAGGTGGCAGTGCCCGCCCCCCACCTTCACCCAGCTGGGATCAGGAGCAGTCAAAACAACAATGGCTTCTCCCACCACAAGCTGCTAATTAGACAGAGTAAAAACTCACGGGAGAAATCAATCCACAATTTACACATATACCAAATGAATATTATTCAAAGTGCTCATGTGCTTCAAATTATCATATCAATTCATACCCAACTCATACACAGTTTCAAGAATATTTCAAATGCCCAAACATAGGGGCTGTACATTCATAAACATAATAGAAAGGGACAAATCCGGGATGAACATCAAGGTCCAAGAGTTTAGTCTCTTTCATATAAAGCGAAAATAGCGCTGTATCTTCTTTCTCTGTGAAGTGGTGGAAGAGAGGAAAGATGAAACAAAACTCCACACCCTATCTGAGGCCGGCTCAGATTTCATAGAATCACCCAGCTGGGATCAGGAGCAGAGCAGGTGGCAATGCCCACCCCCCGCCTTCACCCAGCTGAGATCAGGTGCAGAGCATGTGGCAATTCCTGCCCACCCTTTACCCACCTGGAATCAAGAGTGGAGTAGGTGGTAATGCCTGCCCTGGCCATCACCCAGCTGGGATCAGGAGCACAGCAAGTGGCAATGCCTGTTCCCCTCTTCACCTGGTCGAGATCAGCAGTGGAGCAGATGCAAATGCCTTCACCCAGCTGGGATCAGAAGCCGAGCAGGTGGCAATGCCCACCCACCCCCGCCTTCACCCAGCTGAGATCAGGTGCAGAGCATGTGGCAATTCCTGCCCATGCCTTCACCCAGGTGGGATCAGGAGCGGAGCAGGTGGCAATGCCGCCCACACCTTCACCCAACTGGGATTAGACACGGAGTAGGCAGCAATGCCTGCCTGCCACCTTCACTCAGCTGGTATCAGGAACGGAGCAGGTGGCAATGCCCGCCCCCCTTCACCCAGCTAGGTTCAGCTGTGGAGCAGGAGGAAATGCCTACCCCACCCCCCACCTTCACCCAGCCAGGATCAGGAGCGGAGCAGGTGGCAATGCCTGCCCCCCTTCATCCAGCCAGGATCAGTGATAGAGGAGAAGGGCCATTGGGGCTGGGAGGTGCTTCACTCTGCTTTAGTTCTAGAGACTCTCCGATTATGCCTGTTTCCAGATCCCTCAAATTACCTGGGATTTGTTGTGTGTTGAGACAGTGACAGCAAGGTAATAACAACAACAACAACATTCAATTTATACACTGCCCTACAGGACAACTTAATGCCCACTCAGAGCTGTTTACAAAGTGTGTTATTATTATCTTCACAACAATCACCCTGTGAGGTGGGTGGGGCTGAGAGTGCTCTGAGAGAGCTGTGACTGAGCCAAGGTCACCCAGCTGGCTTCAAGCGGAGGAGTGGGGAATCAAACCCGGTTCTCCAGATTAGAGTCCCGCCGCTCTTAACCACTGCCCCAAACTGGCTCTTTATTTGCTTCATTTGTCTTCTGCCTTTCTCCTTGAAATTCCAGGTGAGTTGCAAAGTTATAAAAGACAATGCAATAAAGACGAGGTAGAGTATACCATGAACAGTGCCATAAAACACAAATTAAAGAACAATGAAATAGGAACAGTATAGTACATTGCATAAACTATATTTCACAATTACAGGACGCTGAACTCCCGACAACTTAATGCATCCAGTGCACAATGCATTATAAAGGAGGAAGGAAAAGAAGAAGCCTTTCCGACAACTTCACAGGGCCATAAAAATCAAAACTTGGTTGCCTGTACAGAAATTACACTCCTGCAGAGTTCCATTTTCTACATCCCTGTTCCTTCTAGGCAAATGGCCTCTTATTGCGTAGTGGTTAGTGTCAGACTAGCACTGAGAAAATCCATCTTGAAATCCCAACTCGCTCCCTTGGATGTTTAGGCCAGGTGCTGTCTTGCAGTTAATCTACCTCACAGGGTTGTTGTGAGAAAAAATGGAGAAAGGAAAATGGTGCTCTCTCCTCTGAGCTCCTTGCAAGAAGGCTGGGTTAAAAACGTAATACACAAATAAGTTTTACCTGATGAGCATTGTGGGGCTCAAACCTGGAACCTTGTGACCGATGCTGTCCTCCTTGGAGGAAGCCAGCTAGGGCGGAAACTGCAGGAAGGTGAAGCTGGAAGCAAATCTTCCAGCCCCCCAAAGTGCATGAAGGCTTCATGCGCCCCCCAAGACTTCTGAGCATGCCTGACATATTTGGATTGTCATCATGCCTCTCTGGTCCCTGGAGACCATAGAGTGCACTGGGCTGCTTTTTTCCAGGAAGTGGGGATGCATTTGGACATAGGAATCTGCCTTGTATGAAGTCAGGCCTTTGGTCAATCCCTTCAGTCTTAGGAGGACCAATCACAGCTCTCCAAGATCTTCTGGCCCTTGGAGAGCTGTTTGCTGAGGCCGTTTAGTGGTGATGCTGAGCCAATCAGGGGACAGCTCCATCTCCCCTGAGATCCAGCCACAATCCAAAGAGTTGCTTCACTTGCTGTGAGCCTTACGGTGCCTGTGCGCCAACGGGGTTTGCCTCCCCTCCCCATTTAGCAGCAGATTCCCACATGATTCTTTGGAAACTTTCTGGAGTTTTCAGAATGGTTTGCCAGGAGGCCTGGGGCACGGGAGTTGGAGGGGACTGCTGCTTTGAGCAAGTTACGTCAGAAGCCCCAGTGAGTACACAGGACTATTCAAAGGTGCCCTACATGGATGGCCTTTTTGCCCTGGGAAGGTGACTCATGCTCGGGAGTACCTGGTAGCCGTGGATTCCATGCCAGGTCTGAATCCTGGAACAACTTTGCTTTCCAAGCAAAAGGCCTCTGTTGACTCCCTCATTTGCATTCTGAAGAGGACCACAAACCATGTGCCTCTTGAAACTTTTGGAAGGTGCTTTTGTTTCTGTTCTGTCACCTTCTACTGTAAAAGCACATGCGCTTCACACATGGAAGTCCAGGGCTGCTGATTATGCCAGCTTTATTGCAGAGCCAGAACCTTTGTGAGTAGTGAGCAGAATGGTCAAGTGGTTGAGGGTCAGCCAAGGACCAGGGTCAGCTGGGTTCAAAGCTTCCTTTTGCCATGGCTTTGGGCTAGTCATTTTCTCTCAGCCTAACCAACCTCACAGAGTTGGTGAGAGGATAAAATGCAGGTGGGGAGAACATTGTATGATGTCCTGAACTAGGTGGAGTAAGAGCAGAATAAAAATAAGACAAAGGGAAGGCTGTCCTGTCTGCTCTCAGATACTCCTCCTGATTTACAAAGTCCTTTGTCTCTTAACCCCACTGGGTGTTGAACTCTCTCCAGTCTTCCTTCCTCAATGCCTCCGATGCTTTACCTCTCCAGGTGGCCTCCTTCATTCTCTTGGGTCTGATGTGCATGATGATCCCGCAGTGCCGAGAGTTCTGGGGGGTGATTGTCGTCTGCCTCTTCCTTGGACTTTGTGATGGACTCTTCATAACCATTATGGCTCCCATTGCCTTTGAGTTGGTTGGACCCCTGCAAGCTTCTCAGGCCATTGGGTATCTTCTGGGCCTGATGGCCATCCCCATGACAGCAGGCCCCCCGATTGCAGGTCAGTAATGTGTGTAATCGGGAGTCGAGTGTTTCAAAATGGAGCTCCCGCCTCTAGGAGAAGCGAAAGCTCACCTTTGTCCGCTGCTTCTAGCCCAGGGTTTCTTGACAAAATGGTTTAATAGTTTAGACTATGATTATGAGGAAGGGGGCCTGGCTCAGCAGTAGGCCTTGCATGCAGAATGTCCGAGGGTTCAGCCCCGCTGGCTGTAGTTTTCACAAAAGTATCTGGAGGCAGGTGATGGGTAAGAACTCTGGGACCCTGTGAAGCTCCTGCCATTCAGAAGAGACAGTAGTGGCCCAGGGTCCCTGTCCTCCCAGGGTATTCCAAGATATACATTCAGGTGAGAATGGAACACTATCACTTTTATGCCTCCCTATCTAATAGCAATTTGTGTGCTGTGGGATTATTGAGATAGTGTACATGCACGAAGCACTGTAAACACTCGGCATGCACCATATCTTTGCAGAGTCTTTTCTTGCTAGCAAAATGGGGTGGGTGGGTTTCAGCTGAATTCAGGAAGAAATGGTGGTTCTTGCCCAGTTTATCTGCATGGCCCCCTGCCCCAGCCAATACTGGCCCCTCCCCATCTCAGCTAAGTTATGCTTCAGGTTGCCGGGTCTCATGTAAGAAGAACACCAGGAATTTCCACTCCAGAAACTTCCCAGCAGCCTTTGCATGCAGCACCCAGACACGCTGGCTATTGCAGAGACACCTGCTGAATTAGGGCTGAGTTTGGAAACATTAATTTCTCTCTGGCAGATGTCAGCCATGACCAGTTTCTGCAGTACTCCAAAACCAACAAACACTCTTGAACAAAGCTGTTTCTTCCCCTAAAGGATAATTGGGGGGGGGGGGGGGGCTGCATCTTCTTTCAGTCTTTGGCAGATATGTCTTTGTTCATTTTTTTCTTTGGATTCATTGCAGAAACATTCATAGAAAATTCCAATATAAGTAATATTTGGGAGTGAGCAACATTTGGACAAAATTTGCCGAAAGTACTCGTGTAAAACCTTCTGCTGATGCTGATGGATGAATATATTTCTTTTGTCCTTTGGGACCTGTGTGGTACACACTCATTGAAGTCAGTGACGGAAGTCCCAGTCTGTCAAGTGCCATCCTGCTGAGTTTAGGGGGGTGGGGGGAAGCAGAGGCCTCCTGGGTCCATCAAGAGCCAAGTTTGCCAGTTCCTTCCACTCCTGAGCAAGCCAGTCCTGGAACCTTTTGCGGGGCTTGGCCTGTTAGCATTCGGAGAGGCTTTGTAGCTGATCTCCTCGCAGCTCCCTCTTCTTGCCAGGGCTAAGTGGGAAGTAGGAAGAATCCTGGCCTGCCATCTCTCCCTTTCAGGCCTGCTGAGATACAGCAATGTTACTGTTGGTGGATTCTGATCTCATTCTTTCTTCCTGGGAGCTGAGAAGCTTGAATAAATCACAACGTTTCTGAGACCATTCATAAACTGTGCTGTTTTGTTTTGCAGGATTACTCCATGACTGTTTCGGGAATTACCACCTTGCCTTTTATTTTGCGGGAGTTCCCCCAATAGTTGGGGGTCTGGTTCTGGCTGTCGTTCCTGTGATCCATCAAAGAAAGCTCAGGAAGCAGCAGCTGGATTCTGGTAAAGACAAGATGTTAGTTTCGGAGACTGTTATGAACGGAGAGCTCCTTCCAGGTTCTCCAGCCGTGGAAGCACACATCTGAAGCCATCCTTGAGATCTCCCAGTGCCCACGCACACACACCCTTGCCACCAGCATTTCTGACGCTGTCTGAGCCGAGCCCTTTCTTAAGAGGAATCCAGCCTCTCCGCTTGTAGGTAGAGTCCCATACTGACAATCCTAATTGGACAATTTGCTTTCCTGTTGATTTTAATATCTACAGCTCTTTGCAGCAGAGACAATTTTACCAGCAGTCTAATTTGTTGTTAGGCAATTGTTTTTCTAGATGACTTAGCAGCAGATTACCCCTAGGTATTAGGCACTTAACAAGCCTTTGATAGGTTTCATAGATTTATTCCCTGGAAAACAGTCCATAATTTTTGTCTTGAAAGTGGAGTTTAGTCTCATTTTAAGCTCCTCTGAAACTTATTTTTATAGCAGAAAAATCCTCAGAGTATATTTTAACCATTCATAGAGGTGACAAAACCCCATCATTCTGGAAACTATATTGTCTCCTCTTCTTCCTGACAATTGTTCCTCCCCGCTTGGCCTAAATCTGCCTCTGAATTTAACATTGGTCACAGCAGTTTCCTGCCAGCTTCTCTAGATTTTCCGTATGTTGTACGACCACCTCTTCATGTGTGACAGGCCTTGTTAGTCAAGGTTCTTCTCAAGTCCTGGGATGCGTATTTTGAAGTTTGCAGACTGATGGTCTTCACCTGCTGCCAGAGGGGGTCGCACTGCAAAGAATGCTGCTTGAGGGGTGGGCCCAACTTTCAATTTGGTAATTTTTATTTTAGTCATCTCCATTTTTAAGACCCGCATCTAACTTCAGAACCATTTTTCAGAGGGGAACTAAGATCCCTGGCCATAGTGTGCTGGGGCCTTTCTGACCACGAAATCCTCCAGGATGTGACATGAGTGGTGCAGGGACATTTCTCCATGGCAATTTGGATCCAGTTGCTTGAAGTTGGCAGAACCCTCCTCCTCTGTTCAGGGCAACCTTCCTGACCCAGATCTTGCAGTCCTTATGCAGAAACAGACTTCCACTAAGCTTGGAGTTCCCTGGAAAAAAGTGATTGCCCCAAGGAAAATGGTGTTCTTTAGTCCCCTTGCAAATGTACCTGTTTCCTTCCTTATGAATCCAGCAGTTTGTGAGTCAGCGCTGGAAAAGCTGGGGAAAGCAGCCAGACATTTACGCAAACACAAGGAAGATACGGCCTGAGTGAGATTTTGCTTTGCAGGGATCCTCCATCAAGTAACATCTGAGTTGCGTACTCTGCCTTGCATACAGAAATGGCAGAGAAATTAGCAGCAGCCATGTGTCTTCTGAGAGACACTTGCAAGGAAGGGAATGCCTGAGGATTGCAGGGGCCTCTGCTCGACAAGTGGGGCCAAAATACACAGCCCCCCCCCCGTCTGAGAGAGTGCCTTCCACAGGCTGATCAGGGATGAGCTGCCAGCACAGGAGCCTGGCACAGCAGCCCCTTGGTTATGCCATGGAAGGCTCCAGTTTCTGGACATTCGGAGGTGTAGAAGAGGCACAGCAGCAAATGTTCCTAACTTGCACTGCCATTCATAAGGTATGGTACAGAATCGTTGCTGCAAGACGAGTGAGGCAGTCCTGAGCATGGGCGCTGTGGTCTAAGACCACTGAAATCAGTGGAAGAACTCTGCACAGGGGTGTACTGTAAGACCCCAGTTCAAATTCCACCTCTGCTGGCACTTTTTTTCTAATAAGCTACTCAGTCTCAACTAGGGTTGCTGACTCTAGCTTGGGAAACCCCTGGAGATTTAGAGGCAGGGTTTGGAGAAGGAGAGAGAGCTTTGTGGGATGTGACACCACAGAATCTAGCCTCCAAAGCTGCCATTTCCTCTGGGGAAACTAATTTCTGTGGTCTGGAGATCAGCCATGAGAGTTCCACAGCCCACCTGAAAGCTGGGAAAGCGACTTTCAATCCACTCCTGCCTCCTTGTGCTGCAATATGGGGACAATAATACTGACCTCCTTTGCAGGACTGTTGGAAAGAAAAAGAAGGTGATTGTCCATGTAGAGTGCTTAGAATACTCCAAAGTGCTACCTAAATGCTATGTAGTGTTGTTGCAATTTTAATTTTAAATGTATCTCACTGTGGGTCTTCGACCCATGCTGGAAATCCCTTCAGGTTATCCCTCCTCACCACTCCTGTGACCAGAAATTGTGCCTCTGTTCTTGAAATGGGACATGAAGTTTCATGCTATTGACCATTACAAACGTTTGGAGAGCTTCTTATTTTCTTGAATGTAGCTGAAAGGCATGGAGTTGGATCCTGTGGATACATTCCACTCGTGGTGATGCTTTCCCCATTGTTGAGCCTCTTGCACCAGGGGAAGGCCACTTGCCCTGGGAGAAGGTGCTGCATTGCCAGAATAGATCCTCAGGCCCCAAAACACAAGGTGCAGAGCCATTAGTCCTGTTCTTCTTATCAATAATATGATGTTGATTAAATACCTGTTTTCTCCTGGGAGGAACTCGGCTCTTCCCACTGGCTTGCAGCCTGCAGAAGGTCATGGCTGTCCATGGTATCTGCATCCTTGATGCATTCAGTCATTCATGATTTGCTCAAAGACAACAGCAGGAGCAAGAGTCGTATTAGATAAGACTGCGCGATAGGAAGTCGTCAGCTGATTTGGAGAGAAAGGAACAGTTGACATCAAAAAGAGCGACTGGTCACATCGGAAGAGATCCTGCTATGTCTGGAGCCCCTCTTGCAAAGTCATTGGAAGTGGACATGTTTGAGCCAAGCTCTGGCTCCGGGGACTACTGGCAATTTTCACTCAGAGTCTTTAGCTGTGGGGTTTTCACAGTCATTAAAAGTAAACAAGAAGTTGGCTGCTACTGAAACACTAAAAGAATCTGGTGCCACCCCCTAGGAGGAGAAGGTGATGATAAAGGGTAGACATGGTTCGTATCTCAGCTTGCACTTTGTTGCAGTCTTTTGATATATCTGTGAATTTATTTTGGGGGGAGGAGCAAGAACTGAACATTTCCACTGCTTTGGATATGTGCCAAATGCCAGTGCTAATGATAACATTGTTTTTCTGTTCCACCCCCAAAATGTATCCTTGACAGTTCATTTTTTTCTGCAAAAACATGTTGTTTGGGTTGAGGAAGCAGCTTTGTTTGAATGTTAAGTTTTCATCAGAATATCCATGAGTCTGTCCCAGTATCCACAAAACCCTGGAAGCTTTCATAAATGTCTTTGTTAGCATTGAATTTCCCTGTGTTGGAGGCAAAGAGAGAGCAAGTGAGAGCGCCAGAAGGCGTCACAGTGCTGCCTCTTCCACCAGAGGCCAGTTCACACCAACTTGCTCTCCTTCTTCCTGCGAAAAGAAGCCTCAGACCCAACTTTCACATTGGAGCGCCATGGCAACACCCGCTGCACCACCGCTCTGCTCTTCCATTTTTCACATAGCATGATGCTTACATAAAAAGAACCTTTCATGTGGAGAAAATGAAATCAATCAGCTCAAAGAAAGTGCTCTCAAACTAATATGGTGGAAAGTGTCAATTGCAGCTGATTTATGGTAACCCCACAGGGTTTTCAAGGCAAGAGAAGTCCAGTAGCACCTTTAAGACTAACCAACTTTATTGTAGTATGAGCTTTCAAGAGCAACAGCTCTCTTCGTCAGCATCTGACAAAGAGAGCTGTGGCTCTTGAAAGCTTATGCTACAATAAATTGTGTTAGTCTTAAAGGTGCTGCTGGACTTTTTACTATTTTGCTACTACAGACTAACACGGCTAACTCCTCTGGATCCAAGGCAAGAGACTTAACAGGTGGTTTTAGGTGGGCAGCCATGTTGATCTGCAGCAGAACAGAACTGAAATCCAGTAGGACCTTAAAGACCAACAACATTTTCAAGGGGTAAGCTTTGGAGAGTCAGAGCTCCCTTCTTCAGATACAAGGAGGAGAGGAGATTGCTGAGACTTAGGCTATACCTGAAGGAGGGTTGGCTCTTGAAGACTTACCCCCTGAAAATCTTGTAATTCTCTAAGGTCTCACTAGACTCAAATCCTGCTAGACTAACAGTGCAATCCTAAGAAGAGTTACTCCAGTCTAAGCCCATTGAAATCAGTGGCCTTAGACTGGAGTAACTCTGCTTAGGATTACACTATAAGAGGCGGTCTACCATTGCCTGCCTCACATAGCACCCTTGATGGCCTTCCACCCAAGTACTGACGAGGCCAACCCTGCTTAGCTTCTGAGATCCGACAAGATCAGGCTTGTTTAGGCTATCCAGGTCAGGTGCAAACAAATACTTTTTCAGATAAAGATTTTCCTAAGAGAACCTTTTCTGAAAAGTGTTAGTTTCTGTTCCATAGATCTTCCCAAAAATATCCGCACCGATCAGATCAGGCAGAGACAGATTCAGTAAATGGATTTTTGTTTTAAATTCAGGAATCACAGTACAACCAACGAACATAAGGCAGTTGCCGAGAATGACTGTTTAACTGTGACAGTGCTGACTACATACTCCTTGCCCCTCCCTTTTCCGATGGAACGGAACTCTTGGCTTGGACAGCCTTTCAATGCTAGAAAACTCAACTGTGTTAACTATGTAACTTCCCTACCTTCTATAACTGACAGGCTAACTCCTGTCAGACATTAACCTGCAACTATGTAACTTCTGCCTTCTATGCCAGGCAGGTTAACCCCTGTCTGACATTCTGCCCCCCCCCCTTATTTTCAACTCCCCCTCAGTTTATCTGGATATTGTTTGTGAAACTCCTTAACTAATCTTGGAGCTTTAACATCTTCTGCTGTGACCCACTCTTGGTGACTTTGATTAAAATGTTTCCACCGAATAAGGTATAATTGTTTCCCTCGTTTGCGTTTTGAATCCAGAATAGATTCTACTTCATGATGCGGTTGGCCGTTCACCATCACGGGGGGGGGGGGGGAGTCCCCGGTTCTGGGTGCCACTGGTCTAGATCTGGTGCCCTTTTTAGGAGGCTGCAATGGAAAACAGGGTGGACATGCTTTAAATTCTTTGGCAGTTTTAATCTTACTGTTACTCCATTAATGACTTCTATTATTTCAAATGGGCCTACGAACTTCCAACCTAATTTTTTACTAGACTGTTCTCCCCGTAAATTCTTTGTAGATATAAATACCCATCCTCCTACTTTTAAGTCCCATTGAGGCAAGCGCTTCTTGTCTGCTTGGGCCTTGTAATCCTCTTTTGCTTTTCTCAGGGTCTGTGAAATTAGGTCCCTGTGTTCTATAATTCCCCTCCACCAATTGTGGAGTTCAGTTTTCTCCTCTCCTCCTTTCTCTGGATGAGTGTCTCTAATAAACGGCATTGCCTTGCCCTCAAACCCTTGGATGATCTTGAAAGGCAACGCTCCGGTAGAGCTGTGAATGCTGTTGTTATAACAGTATTCAGTGAAAGCTAAATATTCTGTCCAATTATCCTGCTGATAGTTAACATAACACCTTAGAAATTGTTCTAACACCTGATTGACCCTTTCCACCTGCCCATCCATTTCTGGATGGTATCCCGATGACATCCCTTGGGTGATGCTGGTCACTTCCATTAACTGCTCCCCAAAATTTAGCAATAAACTGTGGGCCTCTCCCTTTGGTTTTTAGTAAATCAGTGAGCGGTAATGCAACGTGGGCAAAATTCCAAATAAAGGATCTATAAAAATTCATGAATCCCAAAAAGATTGCAATTGTCTCCTAGTTCAGGGGGCTTCCCACCCTAACACTGCTTCAGTTTTTGCCAGATCCATTCCCAAACCTTTTTGGGACACCCGGTAGCTTAGGAAGTCCAATTCTTTCCTGTGGAATTTGCATTTAGAAAGCTTGGCAAATAATCGATGCTGAAGCAGGGTTCTTAACACTTCTCTTACTAGCTTCACATGGGAAGCGAGGTCCTGCGTGTACACCAGTACATCATCCAAATAGACCACCACCCCTTTGTACAAATTCTTATGCAGAGTGTTGCTAATTAGGTTTATGAACACTCCTGAGGCCCCTTGTAGACCAAATGGCATTACTCAGTACTCGAATTGGCCCAGTGGGGTGTTAAATGCTGTTTTCCATTCGTCGGCCTTTTTTATTCGTACCCTGAAATACGCATCACTTAAGTCTAGTTTTGTGAATATCTTTCCTTGAGCTACTATCCCCAAGATATCCCTAATAAGTGGGAGGGGGTAAGCATTGGACATGGAGACCGCATTAATTCCCCGATAATCGGTACATAATCTCAAACCCCCCATCTTTTTCCTGAATAGCACTCGTGCAGCATGGGGAGATTTTGCTGAGCGGATAAAACCCCTAGCTAGGTTTTTATCTATGAACTTGAGCAGTTCCTCCCTCTTCCCTAAACTCATTGAATACAGTTTCCCTTTGGGTAGCTTTCCCCCGGTATTAGTTTGATCGCACCATCAGTTGACTAATGAGGGGGCAGTTTGTCTCCTTCAAACACTTTGCTCAGGTCCTGATATTCCGGAGGAATCTTATCCCTCTCTTCCATGGTTAAACATATAGCATCGGTGATAGGAGGGGGTTGGGACCCCCACTGGTCACTCCACGTATGTTTATGTCAATGTTTCGAGGGGAAATCCAACTCGTCTGCTTTATACTTAACATATAGGTCATGATCGTACAGCCATCTCACCTCTAGCACCAGCAGGAACTTTGTGGCTGGACTGACCACGAAAGTCCTGTCCTCCCAGTGGTGCCCTTTCCCCATCGGAATTGTTCAGTTTCAAATCCCAGGGGGGTTCCCTTCATGACCGTACCATCCATTTGTTCAAACACTAATGGTTGTAGCAGTTGGTGTAAATTTAGTCCCAGTTCAATCACTAGAGAGGGAGCAATCAAATCTCTAGTACACCCCGAGTCGATCAATGCCCTAACTCAGAGATTGGTTCCCCACCTCAGATTCAGCAGGGTGATGACACAGAAGAATAAAACTCCCTTCTGTCTCACCTTCGTTGGCACCTGCTCCTCTGTGACCTGCCAACCGGTGCCCTTTATAGCAGGTCTCCATCGTTTCCCGCAGGTGGTTTGGTGTCTCCTTCGTCAGTTGAGGATGACCCCCCCACACACACACTGTATACCTCAGTGTCCCTGTGCACTTGAGCCGCCGCCCCTGCTTTCTCCTTTTCGGCGTGATGAGGTCTGGGTCTAGGCCACCTCTACTGAGTCCTTTTCGGCTTCCATCTTTGTTCTGGGTACACTCTTCTCGTCTTGGGGCACTCTGCTATGAAATGGCTGCCTTCCCCACATCATAGGCATAACCTCTGGCTCATCCTTCGGCCCTTCTCATCTGGAGGGAGGGGGCTGTTCCAGTCCCTCCTTATATCTCATGGTCACCCTTCCCCGAGGTTCTTTTGCTGTCCGGCCTGGTGTTGTAGACGCAGCAACTTCACAACCTGTTCCCTGTTCTTGATCTCGCAAGCTAGCTGGATCCATCCTAATAAGGTTTTTGGATCATCTTGTACCAGGGCCTTAGCCACCAAATCTGGATTTAAGCCGGCTCAGAAAAATTCAATTTTCACTCCCTCTATCCAATCCCTCAACTTAGCTGCGTGCTCTCTAAACTCAGCTGCATACTCGTGTACAGAGCGATTGCCCTGCCTCAGGCGCTTCAGGTGGGTTCTCGCTCTCTCTTCCTCCAAAGAGTTTTCATATTGCTCTTTAAGAGCTTGCATGAACGCGTTTACATTTTGTAGCTCGGGGGCTTGTGCCACATAGAGAGTTACATACCATTTGTCCACTGACCCCCCTAAACAGGACCCGATAACTCACTCGGCTGAAGTCACTGGGGAAGGTATGGCCCCACTCGCGTAAAAACTCCCCCACCTGTACCAGGAAGTACACCAGGTCTTCAGGGTCCCCCTCAAATCGTGCTTCTAACTTCTGCCAACTCAGGGGGGCTTGACCCTGGATCAAGGGCCTCACTGGTTGATCGTGATAAGATGGTGTGTGGACTCCCTGTTGAAAGGGTGGTAAGGGAGAAGGGTCCCTGGGTAAATTGGAACATCTCTGTGGCAAATTGGCTGGGGCTCTCAATACTTGGGTGCTTTGCAGGAGTTCCCTCATTCCTCCCACTACCGTCCTCATTGCCACTTTAAGTTCTTCTACTTCCTCCTGTAGGGCTTATACTTCTCCCTGGTGTCACGGCCTTTGGAGCCTTCCTCCTGTTTCCTCTTTGCTCTCTTCCCTCTCATCACTCAGGACGGCTTCTTCCCCCCACTCGGCATGAAAAGCTTAGACCTCCTCCTGTCTCTAAGCTCTCTGTCTGCAGAGGTGCGGGAACGAGGATCCCAGCTTCGGGGAGTCACTGCCAGCCAGGGTAGGAAGTCCAGGTCTATCTGCAGCATTATCCCGGGGCCCCTCACCTCCTCCACCTTTAGCTTGGATTCCTCCCACTGAGTTCCTTGGTCTCCTTCAGATTTCACCAGACTGCTCTTTCTTGGCTCGACTGCCATTTCGCAGGGGCTAACGGTGTGTCCTCTGGGGTCCATAGAAGGAAAAGATGATTCTCGGCAAAATGTCAGTTTCTGTTCCATGGATCTTCCCAAAAATATCCGCACCGATCAGATCAGGCAGAGACAGATTCAGTAAACGGTTTTTTTTTTAAGAATTCAGGAATCACAGTACAACCAACGAACATAAGGCAGTTGCCGAGAATGACTGTTTAACTGTGACAGTGCTGACTACATACTCCTTGCCCCTCCCTTTTCCGATGGAACGGAACTCTTGGCTTGGACAGCCTTTCAACGCTAGAAAACTCAACTGTGTTAACTGTGTGACTTCCCTACCTTCTATAACTGTCAGGTTAACTCCTGTCAGACATTAACCTGCAACTATGTAACTTCTGCCTTCTATGCCCTATCTGACAAAAAGCAACACAGAAAAATGTCCCTGTAAAGTCACCGTAGATGTTGGAAAAACATCTGGTGGGAATGGGCTGTTGCCTCCCTGTGATGTCTCTGGAGGCACTTGATGGGCCCATTTTGGAAATGGAATGGTAGCTTAAATGGACCCTTGACCTGGTCCTGTCATTACCACTGGAGTCTTAATCATCTCACCCAAGTCGTGAGAGGATTGGTCTGCACCCACCAAGGTAATGTGGTTCTTTCCTAAAGCTAAACAGCATGTGTCAAAGGAAGCGTCTGGTAAGCATGAATGCACAGGCCTGTCAACAGACCAGGCAAACTGCCTCCAATTGTTCATTCATTTTTCCCTTATTGCTCCATGAGGGCTTTTGTACGTGCCTCACGGTTTGGGGACCAAAACCTGCCCTGTAGATACCCTTGAGGGCATGTCCTAAGTGACGTTCTCTCTGTTTCTGAAGTGCCTCAGAGTAGCCTTGAGGGCAGTGACGAGTCAGTCTGCTTCGAGCCAGCCAGATCCCAGGGGCATGCACAGAGTCTTTGAAGCAGACCAAACTCCAGCCCTGTCTTTGGAACGTTCCAAACTGGGCCCCAATTAAGATTTCATGTCCTGGGCTTTCTTCCTTGGTTGTTGCCACTTAGGGCAGATTAAATTTTCCAACCACATTCCAAAATGCCGGCTTTTTCTGTCCGCTGCCGTGCATTTCCTGGAACTTCAGATTTAGGCGTTGGTTGGGGAGTTATCAAAAGCGAAAGGGAGATGTCCCAAAGGAAAAGTGAGGTACTGCTAAGACCTCCCTCCCCACATAAAATCTTGGTTCTCAAGCAGGTCCTGACACTGCTGCAGGCCTCCATTTCCCCTCCCGGTCAGTATGTCCCAAGTGCCTGTGTGCCCTCCCTCTGTTTGGGATTTTTCTTTCTTGGTGTCTTTTCCTTGGAATGGTTACGTCCTGAATATTGGCCGGTGTGGCCGTTTGCCTCCCCTTTGTCTTTGGACCTTCCTGGCAGCAGCCCTGGGAAGAGGACAGTGATCCCCTCCTGCTGATTTGACTTCAATCTGCCTCTAAACTAAATGATGACAACCCAAACCCTTTGGCAGAGCCCTCTGTGCACATGTGCGCATACTCATGCTCTAGATGGCACTCTACAGTGGGGATAATTTTCCTTTGGGAGCATTTTCTTAAGCACTAAGCCAACAGTGGAGCATTAGGCCCACTGGTATAAGGGGCTGCTTTGCTGGTCCCAATATCACCGCCACCCTTTAGCAGAGCCCTTCTGCTCCATGGACTCTGCCTGCCTTCTGCATCCAGAGAGCCAAAACATGCCTTTCATAGATGGTATCTTTGAACAATAGTTTAACATGAAATGAAATGCTTCCAAGTAGGAAGAGACAGCTATTTCTTGACTGTCGCCTAATGCCTCCATGCAAGCATTTCCAAATAAAGTCCCACCTCATCCCCCAGTTTCGTGCTCCATGCGTTTGGCTGAGCCACACAACTGGGGGGGGTGTCCCCCATAAGGATAGCAACCATGGTTGTTAGGCGGAATGAAATGCCAGTTCTCAGTGCCCATCACAGACCCAACCACATCACATTTGCGCCTGGGTGAGGAAATTTCCTGCACGACATGGTAGTTTGGGTTGAAATGAGTACAGGGCCTCCCGTGTGCACAAGACCGGCGTCATTCCAGTTCAACTCATGTAACATATATATGAGCAGCTTTTAAGAAACTTATAAAATTTCCTTAGTAGTCATTCACCACAAGGGGGTTTAATTATATAATTAAACTTTTGTGCTGTCATTTCATGTTCCAAAGCTTTCCCAATTTGCCATCTGCAAAATCTCAGCTTGCCAAGACAATCGTATATGTCAAATGTTATATGTATTGTTAATCGCTATAATAACTAAAGGCATGAAATGTTATTGTACAGTTTTTCTTTTAGATAATTGTTGTGTTGGAAAAAAATGTGTTACTGTTGTAAAATCTTTTCTTCAATTTGATTATCAAAGCTGAGTTGAAATTATATCATTTGGTAAGATTTCTAACCTTTTTGAATCCATCTATGGCCTCTTTGTTTCCCCTGCTGCTCCACTTGCCACTTAAAACACACTTGGCTGATGTTCACATCAAAATCAAATTACTCCAGCAAAGTACAGCACTTCAACACTTTCCAATTGACTTTCCCAGTATATCCAGTTTCAGCAAATGTGTATGTTTTTTGTTTGATAGAATTCACTAAAGGAGCAAGATACTTGAGTGATCTCTAGCTGTATAGCAATGTTCCAGAGCTTTTTTGCCTCTGCAAAACGGTAGGGGAACGTTCACTTCATAATTGATTCCTTGGCTCCCTTTGCCATGCCTGTAGTTTGTTGTCATCGCAGAAAACCAAAAACAAACTTGGTAGAATGTTCTGTCTAGCTAATGGTCAGGATTCTGCTTACATAGCCTATCAAGAGGTAGAAGCGGCCCTCTACAGCACGAGGAGTAGAAAAAAGAAAGAATCCAGTATCAGATATCTGAAGAAGTGAGCTGTGACTCACGAAAGCTCCTACCCTACCACAAATTTTGTTAGTCTTATAGATGCTGCTAGACTCTTGCTCTTTTCTACTGCTACAGACAAACACGGCTGCCCATCTTGATCTCTCTACAACACTAAGCAGTCAATTTTATTTTGAAATAGAATAGAAAGTGGAATGATAGAGCCGTTGAAACACAAATTTATTTTGTTTACCCCACTGTTGCATCTCTGAGCACGCAGGTTTCATAGGCTTTGAAACACTGCAAAAACCTGCAAAACATATTTAACCAAAGATTGTCTATGTATCTTATGATTAGGGAACAACAAACAAATCTCAGAATGTGATGTGAGGATTAAAAATCAACTTCCTGAAACTTCTGCTGCTTTAAAGCAATTCTAGACATTGTAAGACGTACAAGCAATTAGTGTCCAAAAAGGCAGAGGGTTCATGGGCTGGATGGTTGCTTCCCATGCCCTGCAAAGCTTTACCCATGACAAGCAAACCCAGAGCACATTGTGTGGAGTCCAAGAACTAATACCTGTTCTGTCCCCTTGCCCAGTTGCATGCACGGCCACAGCTTTCCTGAGGGCCAGATTACACTTGCCTCAGCCTGGCCTTTTGACCACCTACACTCCCTGTGTAATGAAGGCCAGTAAAGAAAGGATAAAAGCTCATTCGTTGGCCGAGCAGCTGTTGCCAACATCGCTGCTTTCCAGCATTCGACTTTTGGATGGCCGCAGCTGTGTTCCTTCTAGCTCTGACGAGCGGCTTAGTGAGGGATCCATCTTCTGCATGGATCTGATATGAACAACTCAGGGCCAAGCTACACATGACGAATGACACTTGAATGGCGAGTGGATTGAGTGGAGGGCAAGTGAACAGGGAGAAATACACTTGCCGTTCAAGTGTCATTCGTCATGTGTAGCTTGGCCCTCAGTCTGTGACTTGAGTTGTTTACAGGTTTTTCACCAAGGGAGCCTCCATTAGTGGATCTCCCAGCATCTAGATAAATGGAGCTTAGAGTGGGATGTGGCAGGGAGGGTATAATGAATCCAACGCATCTCTTCCTTATTGAGGAACAGCATCCAGAAATGAAGCCTGTTCACAGACACCTTGGAAGGATCCCTGAAGTGAGAGAGGTGCCTCTGAATCACCCCAACCTGAAGTGAACCCAGTGCTCAGGCTGGCTGGTGGCCCATGTGGTTTGGCTCCCAGCCTTCTCCTCCCTTGTCTGTCTTGCTGCCTGAAGCCTTTTCTCCCATATCCAGGAACTGGTTTCCATTATGGGGAGGTCAGGCGAGGGACAATATGATTGACAGCTCTGAGCTGTCAGGGTGGCACATTGCATTTGAATGGTGGCTGCTCTGCGGGACTTTCTTTGCTTCCTCTGCCAATCAGTGAGAGGCTTGAGGAAGGGGGGCTATGAAAGTATGAAACCATATCTAGGTTTTATGCTCCCTGTTCTATGCAACTTCTCTCTCAGAGTGAATGTTTGCAGGAGCCTTTGGTGTGTTCATTAAGTCAATAAATTGTTTTCCGTTCAGTTGTTTCATATAGTTCTGTGTCCGGGTTAGTTTCATTTTGATCCAGCATCTTACAATTGCACATTCACGTGCAATAGTGATTTCCCTGGGGAGACACTACACGTATGTTTATAGAGTTTTACAGGAAATGTTCCTGGTGGCTGCTCTGTGGTTTTCTGAGATCGTGGTGTGCACTGCATGGAAAGAAAAATGAGAAGCTACAGTCTCTAATACTGTTTTTTCTGGGTAACTCCTGAGCCTATATCTTATCACAGCATCTCTGCATTCTCTGCGAGTTTCATACAAATTTCACACAAGAGCCAGTTTGGTGTAGTGGTTAAGAGTGCGGGACTGTAATCTAGAGAGCCGGGTTTGATTCCCCGCTCCTCCACTGGAAGCCAGCTGGGTGACCTTGGGCTAGCCACGGCTCTCTCGAGCTCACTCAGCCCCACCCACCTCACAGGGTGTTTTGTTGTGGGGATAATAATGGCATACTTTGTAAACTGCTCTGAGTGGGCGTTAGGTTGTCCTGAAGGGCGGTATATAAATCGAATGTTGTTAAAATTTGCCACAAACACACACACACACACACACGTCATGACCAATAGGATGTGTTTTGAAAATATCAGACTCAGTTACCTCAGAATAAAAATCTTGGCATCCAGCATGCCTTGTTTCCTTGTGGAGGATTTCTCTCCCTGCATTCTGAAAAAGGGAACTTACGGTGCATTGAAATTTGTTCTTTGAAATAAATAATAACTGTGCTTATATACTGCTCATCTGGACAGACTAGTGCCTCACCCAGAGTGGTGAACAAGTTAATGTTATTAGCAGGGCTTTTCTTCAGCTGGAACGTGGTGGAACAGAGTTCTGGAACCTCTTGAAAATGGTCACGTGGCTGGTGGCCCCGCCCCCTGATCTCCAGACAGAGGGGAGTTTAGATTGACCGGGCCATCTAAACTCCCCTCTGTCTGGAGATCAGGGGGTGGGGCCACCAGCCATGTGACCATTTTCTCCAAGGGCAACCCACTGAGTTCCACCACTTCTTTTCCCAGAAAAAAATCCCTAGTTATTAGTATCCCACAGTAAAGCTGGGGAGTTAGAGCTGAGAAGAAGGGCTTCCCCAAGGCCACTTACTGAGCTCATGACAGGAGTGGGATTCGAACCAGTAGAGTGTGCCACACCTACAGCACACAGCTAACCACTGTGCTACAGCAGCTCTTTGGGAAATAATGGGAAATTGTCCAAAAATGGATTTTTGGCATTGGGCAAAGGCAGGTCCTTCAGCAGAGCATCCACTGTGCTGCTCTCCACCATGTTTAGGGAGGAGGGGAGGGGGCTCTCTGTTCCAGGGTTCTGCGCTAAAGCGGTACAGTCTCACAGTCACCAGAGGCGGCCTGCCGAAAGGAATTTGCTTCTCGACACAAATGCCTGCTGTTGGTGGGGGTAGCAAGATGCTCTGTGCTTAATTCTGCTAAAGGATAAGACTTTTTGCTGCTGGAGAATACCTGTAGCGTGCCAAAGACAAGTTTCTACAGACCGGACTTCAGGCATAGGACTGTCCAGTATCTCAGAGACTGGAACCCTCTGGAAATCTTCTCTGTTCTTACAAGTGTGTAGGCCAAATGTGGTGATTGTGAAAACTGCATTAATACAACCACCCATGGAGCCCCTGCTTAGACCAGCGTCTGAAACACATTGCGGGTGATGTCCTGCGGGTAAAGCGCTATCCCCGCCACCCAGCACTCTCATGACGAAGAAGCTCTCCAGCACTGACCAAAATCAATTTCAGGCTCAACGCCCAGTCTCTACACTCCTTCCCTCAAAGCCAGGTCAGTGCATGGGAGTGCTATCCCTATGGGGAGGTAGGGTCCTATAGCACATCTAGGTGACAGGCCGGCAGCTGACAGCTATTTGTAACTATCAAGGCACTGATGTTTGTGGTCTGGTCTAACATTGTGGTCATCTCTGTGACAGTTGTGTTCCATTTCCACAGCTGTCAGCAGCAATACTTCCCTTTCCCTCAGATTAAATATTTGCAGCTGTGCTCTTCCCATCAGGCGAAGACAATAGCAGGATACAAAGCAGTGGTGGTGGTGGTGGCTGCCGTGCAGCTACTGCTCCATAGCGGTGGCCTCTGCTGATTCTCAAAAGACGTTTCTGCCCCACGACACAAATCCCCCGCCCTGACTTCTCATTCTAGGTCTTCCTGGAACCAGTGCTGTCTCTCGATTCTGTGCCTGAGGGCTTTATATGAAGAAGACGGTATAATAGGGATGTCCTCGCACATAGAGACCTGACCCAAGCGGTTAATGATATGATGTTTGGGGGGGGCAATAATTCATAGGGCTACCATAAGTTAGAAGTGCCCTGGTGGCACATAACATACACACGCAAACAAAAGTAGGAACCAGATGGAGAGGACGGGATGTGAGAGAATGGCAATCTGGGTGCATTTTTTAATCTCCATGTGACCTCTGACCACACTTACAATGCAAAACTCTGCAAAGTGGAGGCAAAAGACATGTATACTCAATATAAGCAGTGATCCCCTTCCCTTTTCAAACAGCCTTCACAACTTGGGGAAAAAAATCTGTTTTCAGGATAAACAGCATAGAAATCATATTTTCTCCTCAAAGGGAGAAAAGGACGCAAGGCAGATTACATCATTCTCTCCATTTTATGCGCACAACAACCCTGTGAGGTGGTTAGGCTGAGTGGCAGAGTGGGGATTCGAACCCAGGTCTCTCAAATCCTAGTCCAACACTTACTGCATCACACTTGGCTCTCATAAAACCGTAAGATATAAGGAAAATTGTAGCTGCCAGGTACATTGTGAGGGGTCTAGTTGATCAGATATTTTCTTTGGGGGGGGGGGTTGTGTCTGACCACCACCTCATACAGTCTCCTAAAAGGATGTTGGGGCATTTTTTTAATTTGATTTGTGTGTGTGTTGATCAGGCCAAGTATTTAGTTGTTAATTTAAGATATGATTGCCTTGTTCAAATCTGGACTGTTGATTATCTTAATCAGCTTGTCGGGAAACATTTTGTGGAAATATTTCTAATTTTTTGTAGGAAATAAAAAGGTACATAATAATAATAAAAGCTGTTTTTAGCTGGCAGTTTAATCCTGCAGTTGTTTCTCTCCCACAGTAGGAGGCCAGAGCAATTTATAAAGGACTAGGACTACAATTGAGCAGGGGAAAAATGGGCCTCATCTCGTCCGCCCTGAGCCTTCAGTCTCACGCTTATCTGAGACACCTGTGGGTAGGAGCGGGATGCTCACGAACGGCCACACATCCGACTGTTGGGCACAGGAGCAGAGACAGGCCAAGAAGCTGGCAACCCTAATCCCAGCATATTGAGGGGGCAGGTAGGGAAGGCAGAATTTGAACAGCAGCAGCTTCAGCACTTCTGGCCAATACCTGGGAGACTGTTGGAAGGTAGCGCAGGGCTTAAGGAGCTGGCGTAACATGTTCTGGAGCTCCCTTTTCACTGGCGAAGGGAGGGCTTGGTTCGACCCCAGCAACACCCTCAGAAGGTTCTTCGGGGAGAGTGTCAGAGAGGCAGCTGTTCTCCTTGCTGGCTCTGGTGGGGGTGGGGTGGGGAATCAGGATGCCGTGGGCAGGATCAGTGTTTGCACACCTGGATCCATGCTGTGGTAGCATCAAGACATGACTATTGCAATGCACTATACAAAGGTCTCCCATCTAAATGAACTAGGAGACTCCAATTGATGCAAAACACTGCAGTGTGACTCTTAATCCAGAGAAAGCAGGAGTTTGAACATCACTCCCATCCTGCAGTCACTCCATTGGCTACCCATTAGTTACTGTGCTCAGTTCAAGGTATTGGTTATCATGTATAAAGCTCTCCATGGGCTTGGACCAGCATACCTACGGGACCGCCTCCCTCCCTAGATTCCTCCCAGGCAGCTTTGCTCATGTGAAAACGATGACCTGCAGGTGCCACCCTGCTCATCAGCAAAATCAACAGCAGACCATAAACGGGCTTTCTCTGTGGTGGCCCCCACCCTGTGGAATGGCCTGGTTGAGGAGGTCAGGAAAGCTCCCACTCTCCTGGCTTTCAGCAAATGATGCAAAACCAAATTATTCAAGAAGGCTTTTTTACTCAGCTAAGGAGGGCTGTATTGTAGGGAGGGGATCTCGGATGATTTGCTAATGAATTAGGAACCATAGATTCCACCACTATGTTGCATTGGATTCCTGCTAATGCTATGTCTTTGTGAACTTGTATCTATTTACCCTATGGCACAGTTTATGGAGATGTCCTTGATACCGACTGTACTAATCACACACTGTGTAATCCGCCTTGAGTCTCCATGAGAAAGGTGGACTATAAATGACATAAATGCATAAATAAAGGTCCAGGATCAGGAAGGAGGAACGAAGCTGGCAGGCCCACCCGCTAGCAGAGTTGCGGCATGTCATGCAAAGGGGCTCTGCTGAAGTTCTGATCAGCAGGAAGGGAGAGCCAGCCCTCCGGCCGTTTTCCCCTTGCACGCCCCCTCCCAGGATATGCAAACCACAGGGTAAACTGAACACCCTCCACTGCCCCCCCTCCAGTAAATAAAGGCATAATGTTAAGATCTGCATTCCCCCCCCCCTATCGTGCGTTTCCCAAAAAAGCCTGGCCGGTGCTTAGTAAGAAAGACGGTCATAGAAGAGACGCGTCCCTAAAGCCTACAGTGCAGGACCCTCCCCCTTCTCCTGGGTGATTCACAGGGGCGGAGTAGGGAGCACACAGCTGGAAGCAGATGACAATTTCTCCAGAAAGCCAAGGAGGGTCTAATGCAGGCGTTGCTGTCTATGGGGTTCAGATGCTGGTCTCTGATCGAGGTGCTGCCTCTGGGCAAGCTGGTTCTGCAGGCTTTCAAGTCACATGAAAACCTGTGCTCGCCAAGCCAAGCCTCTTCCTAGGCAACTGCAGTTCCCAAAGAATGGTTGTCTGCTGCCAGCCTGTGGGTTATGCCACACAGCTGGTGCCAGGGAGGCCTGAAGTCAGGTAGGGGCTGTGGCTCAGTGAGAGCCACTGAGATTCCAAACAATGCCAACTGAGTCACTTTTAGGCTGGCACTCCAAAAAACCAATGCATTTGTTTATGCAGTAGAGGACCTTCTTCTGAACCCAAAAAGAAATTCCTGACCAAGACGCTAAATAACATACACTCCTTCTCTGACTCTGATAAATTAGTCTGCATGTTACCTGATGTAGATACCTCTGTAGCTTATTAAGTGGCACTTGTTGCCTTGGCCGCTAGAAAAACAAGAGCAAGCGCCGTTTCTAAGAAAGCATCTTATCAGTCTGAGCAGGAAATCCGGGTCTTGCTTGTTCATGTTGCCTGATATTTTAGAATTCTTTTAAAAAGTTATGGTTGTAATTTGTATGTGTGTTTTGTTTTGTAAATACCAATGGCCATATACATAAATTTACCTACCTACTTACCTTCTGGCCCTGACAAGACACGTCAAGGCTACTTGCAGCATTGATAGTCCATAAATACTGCAGCAAATATGAAGAAAATCTCTGAGAAGAAAGGATATGCTGGGTTTCCCCCTCTTTGTGCCCTTCAGCTTCTACAGCACACAGGAGTCCCCCAGAATAACTCTGGTCTGGTGGGAACCTTCGTCTCCATCTTTCAGGGTCACTACTGTAGGAGCTGTGCTCTTGAGCAAGATCCCTGCCTGCCTGCAAACTACAGGTAGGGAAGGACTGGAGGAAGGCAGGGCAGGGCAGGGCAGGCAGGAGGGGGGTCTCCTTTCCCCTCGCAACCCCCTTTCCCCAGCTGGTGATCCAGAAATGCCCAAGGCCATCTGCAGAGCTCATGGCAGTAGTGGGATTCAAACTAGCAGAGTGCTGCTGACTCACAACCCAACCACTTAACCAGTATACCATGACAGGGAAATAGAAAATTCTTGCCGCATGGGTACAGCCTGGCTTCCCAGACCTAGATTAGCCCCCTAAGGGTGTAGCCAGTTTTCAAGTCTTGCTTCGGAAGGAACAACATGGAACAGAGGCAGGAGTTTCCCTCAGTGCTGGATTTCAGCCTCACCAAAGGGCAGTAGCTCAATTCTGATGCAGGTTATAGCAGGGAATGGCAGAAAAGCTAGGTGAACTTTGAGGAAGTCTCAAATCTGGGAGCAGGAGGGGGTACAAGGCCAAGGCGTTAGCAATAACAGTTCTCTGAGGCAGAATCTCTCCTTCCTCCTCATCTGCCATAACACAATAACAAGCAGACTTCCTTAGAGTGTTGTTGTGAGGACCGCTGAACTAATGTATGTGAGCTCTGAAACACATTCTCCGACTGCAACCTAGTATTTCTGCCCCACCGAGGTACATGCCTGTTGACACTGGCCTCGTTCTAAAGCAGGGGTCCCCAACACAGTGCCCATAGACCCAATAACCTTAATAGCCCCTCGGGGGAAAGGGCAGGCGAGCCCTCTTGACCGTGCCATGTTAGCTTACCGCATGCAGGGAACAGTTCATATAGAAGAGTATACCATTATGTGAGCGCTCCCTCCAGTTCAAAGCCCAGGCTCAGATGGAGAACTTCATCAGAAGATGGCTACTTCAAGGCAGATAATTTAAACAAGAGTTTACTTATTGAGGCTGTCCACTCTGACTTATATTCCACTCTCCCTGCAAGTGGGCTCAGAGTGGACAACATCAATAAGTCAATTACATTAAAGGATAAAACAGCAACAGTATACTAAAAAGTATAACCATCAACTTATATTCCGCTCTCCCGACAACTTCCCTTTGGACTGGAAGTTGAGCAGGAGGTTGGACTAAACGGCCTCTCAGCCAATCTCCGTACGTCCGGGCAGTGAAGGGATCTCTCAGCCTGCAACGTGGAACCTGCCCTCTCTACAGCTTGGAAGGCAGTCTCCATACTGAAAACGTTGCTAGATGATAACAATAATATTAATTGGGCTCACATAATACTTCTCCAGACAATAATAATAGTTATAACAGTTTAATATTCATAATAAAGCATTTGAAGATGTCTTGATCATATATGAGGTCTCCTCGGCAGCAAAAAATGCCATTCGTATGTAAACATTACTGGAGCACTTGAGATCAAAAAACACCAACAACACCCTGTTGCAAGTAGAGACTCTCTCTCTCTCTCTCTCCCTCGGACATCATTTCTGAAATTGAACTAGGGTTGCCAGTTTCCTGCTGGGGGCAGGGAATCCCCCACTCCCCCACTCCACCCCTGCTAACTTGGCTCCGGGCCTCGGGGCCGAAACAGGCCAAAATGGCCTGGATTGGGTCACTGTGGTGTGGGGAGCATTCCCCCACATGGCAGCAGCCCATCCCAGGCTGATTTGGGCCCAACCCTGGCCGATATGGGCCCAAAACAGCCAGGATCAGGTCGCTGCTGGGTGGGGGAGTGTTTCCCCACATGGCAGCAGCCCATTCCAGGCCAAATCAGCCCCACCCACCCCCAGAGCGCAGGAGTGCTCCCAGGGCGGCCACGCTCTGCGTGATGACGCCATTTCCCAGAAGTGATGTCATTGCGCAGGCCTGGGGGCGCACAAGCATGCACAAGCATGACCAGCCTACCAAGAAGGTAGGTGCTGGGGCCCCCACCTCCCGCCAAGATTACAGAGGGACTTAGCAGCCCTAAATTGGAGCTCTGTACTTGGGGGCAAAATAGAGTTTGTAAAATAAGGCTGCCAAGCCCCGATGGACTTTTGCTTAATACTCACAGACTTCTTAAAGATAGAAGCTACATTTTCTTAAATTTTATTTGGGTTTCTGCTAAATTCAGAACATGAATTAACTGGGTCCGAAGAAACTGGGTGTTTGGCTGCCATAGCAGAGGGAGTAAACTGCCAACATGAAGGTTTGAATTAATTTCCTATAAAAAGGAAAGAGAAAAAAAATGAACAAAAAGGGAAGGTCCCAAGGGTAAGCATAAGAAGGTTCTTGCTCCACCGGAGAAGTGTGGCCTAGGAAAGCCCGGTGACCTCTTCGAAGGCTTGGTTCAGTTATGTAAGCTTCCCTCCTAGTTTGGGAAGGATGAGGCCTGGAGCTGCCAAATACACCTCCACATTGCTAATTAAGGCTCTCGAAGATTTCGAAAGGGTCCTGACACGCTTCTTTTGACAAGGATCCAAGCCAAAGCCCTGCAGTCTTGTTGCAGCTTATCAGCTTAAGTGATCTCCTCATCTCTGCTCAGACGACAGATCCCAGCAGCAGCAACTGCTCCCATCCCAGCAGAGCCTTCGTGCTAGAAGTAGGCATAAATATGGGTTTGCTCAAGCTCCCGTCCAGCCACCAGGCTTAAAAAGTCCCCACAGTGGAGCCTGCTGGCTCTTTGGCATGCACGGCCTTCCTTTTTCATTTCCCAGGACGCTGCAAAACTGAGAGGAACACACAGATCTTATAATATCAGACCACTGGTTAGTCAAAGCCAGTTCTTTCTGCTCTGCCTGCCAGCGGCTCTCCAGGGTCTCGGGCAGAGATCTTTCACATCACCTCCCATCTGCCGCTTTTAATGGGAGATGCTGGGGTTGAATCTGGGACCACCTGCATGAAGAGCCCTCCACACTCAGGATATATTGCTCATCACAATCCCCGTCTTTACTGGCAGAGCTGATAGGTAGCTTTCAGTATGCCATCTTGGTGCAGCTAATCCAGATTCAGAGACTGAAACATGCCTTGCCCTCTCCCACATCTCAAGCATAACTCTGCCCTGTCCTGGTTTGTTTTTGAGCTACAGTCCATTATATCTGAACCAGCGTTTCTCTGAACATACATTTTGCAAAGCTGCTTCTTACTATACTTCCAAACTGGCATTTGATTTTAATCCTTCTTCGAAGAAAAAGTACTAGTGCCATGGAATCGTTAAGCATAGTGAGCTTCCTAGTGAATGAGGGAAGAATTCGGAGAGAGGACGAAGAGCTGGCAGGGAGTTCCCAAACATCTAATCATAGCCGGGAACTTGTGCTACCCACTTCTAGACACTCTCACACCCGTTCCTCCCATGGCTTTTCAATGTCTTTCTGGGCCATACAAGATACAGGGGCCCTCAAGGTCAGCCAGCAAAGAGCTCAGCACAAGGACTGGGAAGTGCCGGGCATGCCAAAGAATAGGGCTGAGCTGATGGTGGGGGTGGGGAGAACCAGGGCAGGGATCACAGGCCCTGGATAGCTATTTAGCTAGCTAAATCTTTACAAATGGTGGCCATAAAAATGCAACAGAAAATACTCAAGCCCATCACCCCGTACCTGGTAGGTGTTTCAAACAAGCGAACAAAAGGAGCCACACTTGGTCTTTCCAAAGACTGCAACTCAAACACTGTTGCATTAGAAGCACTGTGGATCCAGCTCTCAGGCCGAGAAGGAGGGACAGCCACATTACCTTCCTTCCTTCCTATTAGTGTTCATTTGACCCAGTAGCCATGAACAGCCAGTCACATTACTAGGCAATTAGGGAATAGGCTAGCAAACACAGCAGGCCACAGCCATGCTTTCTCCGGGCTCTGATGGAGATCCCCACAGCAGCCAAAGTATTTGCGCTCAAGCTGCCAATGCTGAATCAACGTTTGCAAGAATTCAAGCAGCCACGTCTTTCATTAACGCAAGAGCAAGTTTGAAGTCAGAAGGAATTGCTTGCTTCCAAATCAAAAGCATTACACAAATTAAGCAGCTTGGTATCTTCAGATGCTTCTTATTCTCCTTCCCTGCCTTGGGTCCCACTTATGTAGCGATGAAGCATTCACACGTGCGGTTTAGCAGTTCTATAATGTGGATGTGAATCAAGTCTCCCCCTCACCCTCCTTGTTGCAGCTAAAATCCACAAACTAGTTACTTTAATAGATGAAGGGAGAGCTACATTTTCTTTTCACTACACAAGATTCCCCTCTGCTGGCCAACTGGCACACTGCAAGGCAGAAAATGGATCAAAAATTGAAAGCCCTTGATTAAGAACAGCTAAAATATAACTAAATAACATGCAAGGTTCTCAGTTCTCTTAAGAAATCGTTAGGAGCTCCCAAACTATCTGCCACGGGAGAGCAGACAGTGGCCATAGAAAAGGCAAGAAATAAAAACAATTTAAACAACTGTGAGCCCAAACTACCCATTTTCAGCAGAGAGCCCCCCCCCCCCCGCATCTCTGCATGATTGTCTGCTTCCGCCTTGCCTTCTTTTGATCAGGTCTAGACTGGAGGAGCAAGTCTAGAATTGTAACTAATGCAAAGATACAACACATGCTGCTGTATCATAGTGGTTATGTGGTTGGGTTATGTATCAGCACTCTGCTGGTTCGAACCCCACTACCGTCATGAGCTCAGCAGGTGGCCTTGGGGAAGCCCCTCCTCTCAGCCCCAGCTCTCCAGCTGTATTGTGGGGGGCATGATAACACAGACTTTGTTCACTGCTCTGAGTGGGGCACTAATCTGTCCAGAAGGGCGGTATATAAGCAGAGTTATCGTTGTTGTTAATCTAGCTGGCAATTCTGCTGCGACTCTATGTCACGACCGATTGAAGTATTACAATCATTGCAAGGTTATTGGGATAATGCAGAAATTCCCAAAAAACAGAGCCCCATAAGAGGACTGCTGATGTAAATTTAAAACCCCTAGGAGACTTTCACAAAGGAGCTGGTCTTCCATTCCTCTGCTGGAATCCCAGATCTGGCTTTGCCTCCTTCCAGAGTCTCTGCTGAGAGCAGAGAATTCAGCAGCACCTCTGCATTGCATGACTGTATCCATACACAGACTGTCATGTCTCTGTGTGAATCACAGTTCTGTTTTTGCCTCCTTCCAAGAAGGTGGTATGCCCAGAAAGTGACTCATGCAGAAACACAGGATGGGCTCCTCTGAAGATGGGCCAATCTTTGTTGCCTCTTCCAAAGGTAGGAGTGAGAAATGAAGGATGCCTACAAGTTCCAAATAGAGAAAAAGAAGCAAGCTGGAATACGCTGAGCTGGATCAACACCTTAAGGCAGCCCATGGAAAGATCACAAGCTCATTAAGAATAAAGCCAGACCTTGTGGATAATGTTCAGACTGTCATCTATACAGCTTCAAACTGTTTACGACATGTTAGGAGTTTAATTCTATGATGAGCAATCTTGCAATACTTCAGCTAACAAACAGGATTGAATGTAGACACTGAGCAAGTCAGATAAGAGGCTGTGCAATTTTGTCCAACTGACAGAACGCAGATTCAGCACCATAGTAAAAGTATACATGTGTATACACACACACAGACAGACAGACAAATGCATCAAGAACAAACCTTTAACACATATTTGATTTTTTCCAAAAGTTTAGCTGTGTTAGGATGCTATTGCAAAAACCATTGGAGATGCATTCTTCTAATGCCAGCCTTCCTCTCACCCAAGGGGCAGCCTAGAGGAACAGATTCCCAGGACGCACCCCAACCATGTATCTGATCCCAAACGTGGCCACAGAGGGCAGATCAAAAAATCTTTACCAGGTGTGGAAAAAGGAGATCCTCCTAGTATGCAGAAAAATCCTGATTTTATTTTTTTAAAAAGAGGGGTGTTTAATCCCCCCCAACTCCCCCCAAATGCAGAGACCTTGCAAGATCACAACAGGCATTATGGCAGACCCTAGCAAACCCGTACACAAGACATCTTTTTAAAGAGTAAAGTAACAGCAGAACTGAGAAAGTAATGACGGGGAGAACGTGTCAACAGTAGGATTGGAGAAGAAAAAACCAGAGTGGGGAAACGAGGGTAATGGGAGGGTTGGGAGGGGGGGAATAAGAAGCAGCAACAGGAAGATGGGCAGCAAGAAGGGGGCAGAGAGCAAAAGAAATTGGGAGAAAGAAGCTTCTTTCCCTTGCAAGTCCTCATTTTGTAATAATAATAATAGTGTGTGCCATCAAGTCATAAATCCAGAGCAGTTTTAGTCTGTAGTTGCAAAATAGTAAAGAGTCCAGTAGCACTTTTAAGACTAACGAACTTCATTGTAGCATAAGAGAGCTGTGGTCCTCAAAAGCTTATGCTACAATGAAGCTGGTTAAAGGTGCTACTGGACTCTTTACTATCAAGTCGCAAACAACTGACGGCTACCATAGGACCAAGGGGTTTGCAGGGCAAGAGATGACCAGACATGGTTTATCATTGTTTTTTCTGCACAGCAATCCCAGTCTTTGTTGGTGGTCTACCATCCAAGCATGAACTGTGGCTGAGCTTGCTTAGCTTCCAAGCTCTCAGGGGTTCATTTTGTATTAACCTGCCCCTAAATGTAGTTCTTGTATTATATCTGCCTGTTCTCAACTCAAATGGGCTAAGTTCAAGATTTGCAGCCAACATTTGGAATGTCTCAGTTGACTTTGGTCTCACCTAATTTTCTTTTTCCTCATTAAAGCCCATGCTTAAGTGGAACACATCATAAAAATGTTATAAACCTATCATCACATTGCCATTTTCCTAAACTGAGAAGACCCAGCAGCTCTTCAACTTTTCCTTACAGGAAGGACGCTGTAAGTACAGCCTCATTTGGGTGCCTCCTTTCTGACCCATTTCCAGGACTGCACCATCCATCTTGAGACTAACAATTGATCAAGGAAAGGTCCAGCTGTGCATGTATGCACACCAGCCAGGTGGCGCATTACAACATGAACACAGATTCAGGTCCAAAGGGTAGGTGACACGAGGCTGCAAGCCATTCTACTTGATCAGCACAAAGGTCCATCTAGTCCTCTAAGCCATTTCCAACAGTGGAATAAACCAGAAGTCCAGGCAGACCTTAAAAGAAGGTCCTCTGACCCTTCGCTCAGCATTCACTGCATGTATTAACTAATTCTCATTTCAGTCCCTTGTGCAGAGAATCACACTTTAAAAAATGATGAGATTCATACCAAGCATCAACTGTTCCTCACCCCTTCATAATTTTCAGCGCAAGAATTCACAAAATGAAATCTTCTCTACACATCTGAAGCAGTGGGGGCTCTGACTCATGAAAGCTCCTGGTGAAAAAATCATTACACTTTTAAGTGCCACCGGATGCATTTTATTTCACTAAAACAGACTGGCACATTGCAGCTGTCCCGTTGCAATCTCCAACAGAGACATCCAGGTGTCCCCAGAAGCTCTTCCCTTTTTTCCATGCAGCCCAGCAACTTCAGAAGTAGGCTGCTTCTCATCGTAAGTCCGATTTATCATCTGGCAGGACTAGTGCTAGAGAACATGTTTACTAGTCACCACAACTATACCTTGTAGCAGAGAAAACCACACATTAATCTATTGTGTGAAGACATTTTGTCCATCTTACATCTAAGCGGCGACTGGATTCGGACCTCAGTCTCCCAGATCTTATGCCAGTCAGACAGCTTAACTCACCTCACAGGACTGTTGTGAGGATAAATGGAGGAGAGGAAAATGATGTCAGCTGCTTTGTGAACCCACTTGGGAGAGAAGGCGGGATAGAAACAAACAAATACTGCTGGACAGTTGCATGGGATGACAAGGGTAAAGAGGGAAAGGCGTCTTCCTTCAATCCATCAAGTTTTATAAACTATCATGTGCCTCTTGGTTGCTTTTGTCCCCAAGAAGTGCCCCCACGTCCCCCCATTTCCATTATTATATATTTACCTAGACAAGGTGCAGAGTGCAGCATTCCATGCAGGCAGGCAAGTCCATCACGCCAGCAATAAGCCTGCTCACAAACTACTGTGATCCCATGCGTTGATCAAGGGCCGCCCCCATTATGCTCATATGACAAGGAAGTGGGTTAACCACCCCTTCTTTTCTAACAGGACCCAACTGCAGCAGTTTAGTGTAGGTACCATCTGGGGGGTGGGGAGGAAAGTAATACAGTGCTCTCAAGCAAGAACACTGAAGGGGTGGCATAATCTATGCACCACCTTCCACCAACTATCAGCAACAGGGAAGCATTCAGGCAATTAGTATTCTATTCTATTCCAGGGACCCAAGAGTGCTTATAATAAGAAAATACTACACAAGTACTTCCACTCCCTCCCCTACCTGACCCCATATCTTATGTCTGAACATCCTTCCTAGCTTGTACTCCCCCCATGTTACTTCCCCCCATTAACTCTAAAGCCAAGATTTGGCTTGGCTGGGGGTGGCCGGAGACGAGTTTCGTGCTACACCTCAGACCATGTGGCATTCTTAACTTGGCATAACATTGTTCATTTCCATCTCCAATAGAATTAAAATATCTAACCCTCAGCACTGATTAATGGACATAAACTTGAAATAACTTTTTTTAAAAACTAATGGAAGCAGCGACAGTAACTGAAAACTTGATATTCCCATTGTCGCAATAGGCTGCAATGAAAAGTGTACAGTTTCTAGCGTTAATGGAATAACAAAGGATATTGGGGCCCGGACAAAGCAATTCATCCTTACATTAGCAGACCAGGAGGAAGAAATACTTTGGGCACCCTTCTTACAACTCATTTTCTCTGAACCTCACATACTGCCTGCCCCCAGCCCCTTACAAATCACATGGCAGGAGGGGAAAAGAAGCCTCTACTTATATAAAAAAAGTACACACCCTAAGTTGCCGCAGATATCGCAGTTTGGGGAATATTGGTTTCTTTTATATTTCATGAAATTTTAATCTAAGTCCCACCAAGCACCAAGAATACCTGCCCACTACTGCTATTTGTTTTTCAGCCCTGGAATTGCGTAAGTTATTCAAAGCAGCTGACTGATGGGCTGAAAGGGTTTTTCTAATCATAGTTATAATCCATCTTGTATCCTGAGAAGAAAGGTGGACTATAAATCAATGTAACTTGGTCTTGTAAGTCAGTCCACCATCAAGGTAGTGATCTGTCTGCCCTGTCACATTAAGCAAATCTGGCCTGAAGCAGGAACAAGTTTTGCTGCCACTTTCCACAGAGGACAGCCAGGCTCGGATAATTACAAGGCTAATTTAAATTATATACAAGACTCACACAAGTAATCCAGAAGGCTCCAGTTAGATCCTTGTTTAGAGCATCTCTAATCTGAAACTCCCGACCAGCTTGCTGTAGGAATGACAACTGCAGAAGACATTGTGTGATTGGGCTGCACAACCAGGACAGCAGGGGGCCTTCCTAGCCCCCCTTCCACTGCTGAACCACAAGTGCTACTGGAGCGCACTCACTCCAGGACTCTTCTGTCAATTGTAGCAACTTTCCCATCTAGGTACCTAGTGTTAACTTGGGCATTCCTAAATGAAAATCCACACAAATTTGCCTGTAATCATTTTTTAATGTTTGAAAAATGAACGCATGTCCAAGGGTTAGAAAAGTACCTTTTTAGCTGAAAACTAAGCTAAGCAGGAATCGTCCATGGCAGTGGTCAACCTCATACATAATTTGTATTTATCTCATAATTTTTAATTTAACAAAGTATTTCAGGCAGCAAGAAGAGAGCAGAGGAGGGTTACTGAATCCTACTTTGGGTGCAAAGACAGTTTATACAGAGGCAAGATAGCTGTATATATTCATCTCTATAAAATTCACTGGACTTTCTCATATCAATTGAAGATGAACATTTTAGATCTATAAGTAACAGCCATTTACAGTTATGTCACAACACAAAACTTGATTCTTAGTATGTATGCAGGATAAAAGAGGGACTCTTAAGATTAACCAAAGATATACTCGAGTTGTAGGGAAATTTTTAAATGGCAGCTTCACACATTGACAGGATTCATACTTTGGCAAACTTATCAGTGTGGGCAAACCTTTTGAGTTTTTAATCTACTCGCCCACCCCCCTCCACACTGGGAGATAAGCTTTAGAAGGGATACTATTTTAAGTATTCGACTGAACTCCAGTTTACAGAGATACTAAGCCACTAAAAGAACTTAGCCTCAAAGCTGTAATTGCCCAGTACATAGCAGTAAGGGCAATAAATGCACTTTGTACACCAAAGTCCTACAGAAATAGGAAAGCACACCTGTTAGCAATTGGAGGGAGAAAGAAACAGAGAAGAGGTAGGCATAGCTAAAGGCTCCCAATAATGGAGCAGATTTCTATTTTGCAGATGACATCAGGTTGGTTAAGAACTGCTTACACAGAGTCACAATTCAACACCAACAGGCATTCTGTGCAAGCGGCTGTTGACCAACCCTGTGTCCTCTCTGCAAAACAGAAATTTGCTCATTATTGGGAGTTTTTCCTCATGCAGATTGTTACACTGGATTGTTTCCTCCTAACACTCAAACAGTGGATTACATCCCATTTACACCCACCCAAATGTCTTGACTACATCATGTTACAATAGCCATTAGTTTACATAATTAGTCCAGGAGCGCTCTATTTATAACTTTACAGGAGTAACTCTTTGCCATCTTCATTACCCTGGGTGTACCAAGTCACACCAAAGCAGTTTCCTTTCTAAGCATAGGACAGCTTTACTGGATGCATCAGTGTAACAGTGCAATGGAAGAGTTACTAATTCTGTACAAAAAGCTTTACAGTTTTTAAAACAAAAGTTTATTTAAACAAGCATAAGCAATTAATATATTTCCACAGCAAGATAAATATTCCCATTAAACTATCAGCTCGTTCTATGGTATACCATAGCGTTGGGCTTATGACAGCTGTACAGTGGGAGAGGGGCTAACATTAGTGTTATTTACACTGACATATTCAATAACCTATACAATAAAGGAACTAAAATTATGCTCAGGGGGTGCAATTTCAGTGTTCTGAAAAGGTAGCTGAGGTTTTTTTTTTTTTAATCCACAATGAAGCATGGGCTATATGCAGCTGAATGACTCCAGTTATATTCTTCACGGGGAAGAGCAGAGTGGCGAAGTCTTCAATGTTCACTACACACTGGGGTAAAGATAGATGTGAACCTTGTTTTCATTGAAAAAACTGAGAAGGTACAAGAGGGAGGTGTCTTTGGGCAAATGCAGTTCTTTTAATTAACATAAACCCAGTATTATTTTGGGAACCCTAATCAAGGAAGTTCCTCTGCTTTTTTCCCCCAATTCCATTTCATTACAGATCACAGAGTCTTTGCTTCTACACTTATAACCACCACACAAAAAGTGGCCATAGGAAGTGGCTTCTTTGCCCACCACCTCACCTGGTACTCAGCTGAAAGTTCACGTCTTGCTCAGACAACACTTTCTCGGTTACTGGAAGCCAAGACTGCTCTACGACAAATTGGGCAGGTAGAGTTTTCTGATAGCCAACGATCAATGCAGTGCACATGGTATTCATGAGAACAAGGAAGTTTTCTTAGTTTGTTCCCCTCTGTGTATTCTGTGATGCAAACACTACAGGTTTTCAGAGCATCGCTTTCACCAAAATTCCTCATGGCTAGGTTGTCAATTTGCTCTTTGGTGAGGCCTCTTGGTTGGTCATCATCCTCTTCATTGAGCAGAAAAAACTGTGCCAGGCTAAGAAACGGCAGAGACCCACTTTCTTCAAAAGTAACTGATCCCCTCGCATTCCGTCCTTCCCGCCTAGTGCCAGCCACAGCACCCACTTCGTTGTTACTTTCGTAGGACTCTCCCGAGCCAGGGTCAGGTACTTCATTACTTGAGCTACTATTTCCACTTGGTGGCTCTGTCATTTCTACGTTTGGGTTTGGCGCTGGGCCACCAGGGTCAGCATCACTATCGCTGTACATAAAGTAACTCAACTCCCCAAAGCCAGTCATTATCTGCCTTAACATGGTCTGAATGGCAACAGACGTTGTCTCACTCAAGCCCGTGTTCAAGATTCTGCGAATAGGAATCCGAATGGTACTGACGTAAGTTCTCACTCCTGCCCTTTCTGAGCGTGAAAATGTACGCCTAAACCCTCCTCGCTCACTTTCATAAGTAACGGTGTTGTTTGGCGTCTGGGACCTTGACCGAGTTCGGTTAGCTATACTGTCTCTCTGCCTATACTCTCCTGGGCGGACTCGTCTCACTTGTAGGTCAAGAACAATAGTTGGAGGCCTCTGCCCAGAGGGTGTAGTCTCCGTGTTGCCGTTTGTTTCCGCAGAAGCCACTGCCTGAGGAGCGGGTCTTGCTTCAGCGGCTGAAAGCAGCACTGCATTTTCACTGGGCATCTCAGAAGTGGTGGCATGCTGCCGTATCACCATGTGCTGTCTTGTTCTAGAACTTCCTTCAGCTTCAATGGCTGGGGAGACATCAGGCATCGGAGGTGAGGTATTATGATGTGTCCTACGCGGAGGCTCACTCACTGGATTAAGAGGTGACCTACTTCTATCAGTCCTGGCTCGTGTCCTCCGCTGCTCTGGACTTCTGCTTCTTGATCTTCTCTGGCCCCTCTGAGGAAATGCCTCTTCATTTACCTCTTCAGGCGGACTCATTTCTGATCCAGACTGCCTTACAACAGGAGGAGATTCTGACCGAGGAGTCTCAGTGTCACTTTGGTTATTTTCCAGATCCTCCCCACTGGATGGTTCTACAGATGGCTCAGCCTCTGTTTCCGGGTTTGGGTTCCCGTTACTACGATTGACATTTATTTCCAGACTGAATCTGAAATCCCCACTGTTTGGGTTAGTCCGGCTCACTGCCCTCCAAGACTGGTTTCCTCTCTGCCCACTGCGAGTTGTATTTCCAGTCTGTCGAACTGAATTAAGCCAATCAATTATGGAATCACCATTAGACACATCTTCTGTGGATTCTGCACCTGCTGGACAAGAGCAACTGCCAGAGTTAGGAACTTGGGCAATTCTGGTTAAAATACTTTCTACACAGTTCTATACATTATAGTTTTAACAGAAGGCTCTTAGCTACAAAGACCATCTAAAGACCACAAGCTTACTATGTCTCACAAAAATCAATCAGGGTAGAAAAGTTGTAATCAAAAACTGCTGAACAGGTTAAGCCTTCATCCCTGTAGGCCACAGGAGTCAATTGTCTGTCAAGCAACTGAAACCTGGAAGACAGCTGTCATGTCAGATTTATTCAAATCAACATTCTAGAGTACTGTGGTCTATCAACTAGTGGCCATTAATAAGCAACAGCCTACTTCAAATAATACCTGCATCCCCACCTAGCACCAGCCGTTGAATCTTCTACATTTCTTCTTTCTGGAATTGCCTATGATCCAGGATCAGGCACTGGCTTGCAGCCTGTGGACCCATTCCATTATGTGAGGAGGAAGGGTCCTTCCACTAAGGAAACTGCCTCTGCTACTGGCACAGATCTATGGCTTCCAATCCAAAATTTGCATTTGACAAAAGCAGGCTATTACCTACAATTGTGCAAGAAGTAGCTTTCTTATCTTGTAAGAACAAGACATTGCTTTTCTATAACCTCTCACAATACCCAACACTAGATCACCTTGCCCCAATTTCACCAATCAGTGGTCAATCGCACTTAACTACAAATAATGCGGACTGTGTACTGTAAGAATGCTCCAGTCCTAACTTAACTGAATTCCAGTTTATAGAAAAGTTCCACTGAGGGCAGATTTTTAAATGCAACACCAGGTGGGCATGAACCCAGATATGCCTAGAGTCTCATTTAAAAATAGGTCTACAGCACTAGCCTCTGAGTGTGGCATGCACGGGTAAGACCATACAAACTAAACTAAGGATGATAACGCAGCCCTGCAGGGACCTGTGCTCACCTGGCATATCTCAACTTGGCATGTGTTCAGCGTCTGACTACAGCCTGTTTAGCAAGGTGCAATGCGGGAGACTACAAGCTGCTTTTATTGGGCCATGAGGCAATGAAGGACAAGACAGGATAATGAACGGTCATGAACGTTATTTGGAAGTTTATGAACAGAATGTGAAGCTACGCAGAAACTGTATCCAGATACAACCAGTGGGAAAGCAGCACAATGGAACCTGACCTCAGAAGCACCGGGACACTTCTCAGCAACACACATACTGGGGCTTCATGCTTTCCACTCTGTCAGTATCCAGACTTACAAGTGAACATTACATACCTCTACTATCTTCACTACTTTGCTGCGGTGGGCCCTCTTTAATTTGCTGCAGCCGTCTTAGCAACTCTTCTTCAGTAATCTCACCTGAGGAGAGAGTTGGGAAGAAAAGTTCCACATATCAACACACCCAAGCTTCCATTTGGCACTTCCGAAATAGCAGCAGCAGAAGCAAAGCAGAGACGTGAACAGCGGGCTTGGGGCACACTCCAGAAACTGAAGGGTGTTCTGTTCGATACCGCAGAATGTTATCAGTGCTTACCAATGCATACAAGGCAGTTACGGACAACTTGCAGAAAAATTGCATTTTTTTTAAAGTCACCTCTTCAAAAGAAAAGAAAAAATAACCCCACCTCAATAAGCATCACGGATGAACCGATGCCCAAACTGTACGTAAACGGAAAAACTGCAAGTGAGAGTTCACAACCATTGTATATGGGTAGTGAAAGACCATGAACTAAATCCCAGACTACTTTCTGTCATTTAGAGGGGGGCGGGGGCGGAATCATTGGCTGAAATAGGCAAAAATCACAATAATAAAGATTATTAACAGGGGGAAATCAGCAAGCATTATGAAAAGAATGGGGATAATGTACGCTTAACAGGAAATGAACAGAACGTTTAGCAGTCTAAGAACAAGAAATGCGCTCAAGTTCAGACTGCAATTTTTTTGAGCTACAACAACAGCTCAAGGATGGAAGTAAAGAAACAGACATTTCAACAGAAATAGTGTTGACAGAAGCAGCTGTGCTGAGCAAAGGGACCTGCTGACAATTAAGGAAACAGAACAGGCTGAGCAACACAAAAGCAATGGAAGGGCCGCTTGTCTATCCCCATTCTAAAGGCAGTCAGGTAACAATGCAGGGGCAGCAGAAGGCAGGGGCATAATTTAAGCTTTGCCCGAATTCTAGTGGTGATTAAAAAAAAGTTTGAGGAACAAAAACTTTTCAGAACGCATTATATAGAAATCAAACAGAAAAATACCGATATAAAACATTGTGTGATTAATCTGTATAAAATTTAAAGTGATACAAGAAACCTCACAACCCTAAAATAATACGGGAAACAGAGACCAAAGACACAAGTAGTGTCCAGATCATGAGAAGTGATGGTATCACGAGTGCTCTGGTTAGACCTCACCTAGAGTGTTGTGTTCAGTTTTGGGCACCACAATTTAAGAAGGATAGACCAGCTGGAACATGTCCAGAGGAGGGCAACGAAGATGGTGAGGGGTCTGGAGACCCAGTCCTATGAGGAAAGGTTGAAGGAGCTGGGCATGTTTAGCCTGGAGAGGAGACGACTGAGAGGTGAGATGATAACCATCCTCAAGTACTTGAAGGGCTGTCCTGTAGAGGATGGCGCGGAGTTGTTTTCCACTGCCCCAGAAGGTCTGACCAGAACTAACAGGTTGAAATCAAATCAAAAGAGCTCTCTGTTAAACATTAGGAAGAACTTCCTGACAGTTAGAGGGGTCCCTCAGTGGAACAGGCTTCCTCAGGAAGTGGTGGACTTTCCTTCTCTGGAGATTTTTAAGCAGAGGTCAGATGGCCATCTGACAGCAATGCTGATACTGTGAGCCTGGGCAGATTGTGAGGGGGCAGGCAGAAGGGGTTGCATCAGTGCATGCCCAGGGTGGTGCCGATTGCCACCTTGGGTTTGGGTGGCAGTTTTCCACAGGTTGGTTTGGCTAGGGATCCTAGAGGTGTTTCACTATCTTCTGGGCATGGAGCAGGGGGTCACTAGGGCAGTCGGGGGGGGGGCGTATTTGTGAATTTCTTGCATTGTGCATGGGGTTGGACTAGATGACCCTAGAGGTACCTTCCAACCCTATGATTCTATAATTCTAACTAAGGAAAAAAATTTCAAGGTAAAACATCAAGCATTAATAGTCCAAAGCAGAGTGGAAAAGGTGTATGAAAAGTAAGGTCAAGGGAACAAAGAGTATTTATAAAAATAGAAACTGAAATGGTACACACTGACAGCTACTTCAGCAACATTAAACCATGCACTTCAACCTCAGCTATCAACCTTCAATTTTTAGAGTTTTATTAAAATCCAGGACTCCTCCAATATAGAATTAAGCACACTCGGATGACTTGCATGCATCACAAATGCATAAAGTAACATACCTGGGGTGCCCAGCAGGTTGTTATCCCTCATTAGCCTGTAATCTTCTTCACTCAGATTATTTACAAAGTGATAGAATGCTTCTTCCCGATCCAGTCGGTCCAACTGACTCCGACGCTGTGCTTCAGATTGATCGGTGCTTCCTTTGTTGCTGGAATCCGAGTTTTCCATGTTGATAAGAATAGGAAAGATCTGCAAAGAAAGAAAAGGTTATTTACTTTGACAGCCATATATAATTTCTCCATGCGCCACAATATATAAAGGTTTCCTTCAAGGATGTATACTTACTACAATTCTGCAAAAAAGCTACAAAATGATGCAAAATTGCAATATTCAATTTCTCTAGAACCTTGGGATTTGGGCCTGTCAAAATCTGGTCTTTAGCCCTTGTAACCCTGTTTGAACCTCTGTAGTCAACACTTAGAAACTCTTCCAGTTTCTGAATAAAGTTCCCAGGGGTCAGAAGGCAGGGCTTCATCGCCCTGTATCACTCCTACAGTCCTATTAGCAAAACGTAATAACTGTCAGACACGTCTGTTGCATTTCCACCATGTAGGAAAAGGGCAGTTGATGCATTAGAAAGACTTCAGAGTTAACTAGGATTGCACATATCACCTGATATTCCTATAGTTGGGGGGGGGGTCAGTTGGAAGCAAGATATTATGAAAATGTAGTATATGTCTATATAATTTTTCTCCTGGGCTCCACAGTATTTCCCACTGCTGCTCTTTTGGTAACACTGCCTAATACTAGCAATGCTACACTCCCACAACCTCTTAGTTCAACCAGAAAACAAACCACATTACAAAACTGCACACCCCTACATATAAGCTTGCACTCCCTGGTCCCAGTGTAACGTATCAACATAACTTTGCTGAAAGCTACCTGCAAGACAAAATTAATGAAAATGGCTCCTCTTCTGCAGCAGAACACCAGAGATTGGTCCAAAAACTTATCTCTGGGGTAGTCCCTGGGGGTGAACTCGGTAGGAATCCTGGGGGAAATCCCTGTGGTGGTCCTGGGGCTGGTCTCAGTTCCCTCCCCAGTTCCCTCGGGGATGGTTATTGCATAGCGGTAGCCTCCCCCATTCCTAGGCTGTGAATGGGGGCCATTATTTGCATAGGTCACCGCTTGAATGGGCTCTGTGCATTTAGATTCAGGGTTTTTATGGGGAGCTTTACCATGGAGGGCGCTGGTTTCCCACAGGAGGTTGGCTACAGTCCTAATTGTTTCAGCGATTTCTAGCCATAGAGTGTTAATTAGATCCATGGGGCCCAATGTGATTTTAGTTTGGAAATTTAAGCCTGCATAAAGGGCTTGTTTAAAGGTTTCCTGTCGAACTCAAATGCCTCCCTGCTTCCTAATCTTCTCTGCTATTACAGCTATGAGCTTTTTACGGGCTACACAGGCTTCAGGGTTTTCTCCTGGGGCTTGGCGTTCAGTAACAGAGCATTTCTGTGGTTTGTCCAGGCCAAATTAAGTGAACTCTCCCCTCAGACAGGGTTCCAGGTCTAGGAAGCTAAGGCCTCAGGTGGCAATGGCAGCTTCTATGGCAGGGACATCAGTTCCTGACACACATAAGCGGGCGATTTGGGTTAAGTCAGCTCCCGTGGCGGTTGGATGGGCACTAGTAAGAGTGGTGAGCCAGCTAACCCCTGTGTCCTTGTTAAGAGGGCCAAGTTGATCGGCCATGCTCTTGGCTTCAGTAGAAGTCCAGGGAACTTTTTCCGCGATCTCCTGGGTCTCATGTTTACCATTAGCAGCACGTGTTTCAATGTTTTTTCCCCCTTTACTGGGTTAAGAGGAGCTGCTGGTTCTTCTTCTTCTTCAGACTGGGGGTTATAAGGGGCTGAAGGCTGGGCATCCTTCGGCAGGGACTGATAGGAATCGGTGCTTGGGAGATCCGGAAGGGTCTCAGGGTGGACAGAGACTATCAGGGTGGTTTGGAGTACTAGCTTCTGTTTAAGGGAGTGGATCTCTTGTTGGCACGCATCATGGCTCACTTCTGCGTGCTGCTGTTTTGCCTGCAAGGCGAGGAATTGAGCAGCCTGCCGGGCTTGGTTTAATTGCTCCTGGAGTTCGGCTACCTGTATCTCATGTTCTGTAACTTGGGCCTGGCCTTCGTTATATTTCTCTTCATTTTTCTGGGCAGCTGATGCAAATGTATTTTTATCTACTAGTGGGTCAAATCTCTCAGCTCTTAGCTTATCTAACTCAGTGGCCTGATTTTTAACTTTTTCTTGGGCATCGAGTGCCATGCTGGTACAGTCATTTAGGGCAATCCATAAACCCCAGGCTGCACAAGCATCCTTTTTCGAACTTCTAAGTTTCTTTTCTCTCACACTGCTTCTTAAAAGCTTCTCTCAATATCACAACAGGATTTGGACCCTTAAAGGAGCCCACCTCCCAGGGGTTTGGACCCAGTTTCACAATCCAGAGCTCAATTTTATCTAGACTTGGGACCCTGGTTAAACATTTTTGCTTCCTTTTTTAAACTGGCGGCTTTCCGCAATGAAAAAATCTAGGTGGGAGTGGGTCCTCACTCCTTTGGCCTAAGGAGCTCTTGCTCACACTACACGAACGCTCAGCTCCAAAGCCCTTAGCAATCCGTGCACCACTGACAGTTTCTTCTTGGGAGCGAACCTAGAGAAATGGGCCGGTGTCCAGGGACGGGAAGGCTTCTCCTGGCCTGAAAACCTTGCTCCTACTATCCGGTAGGGTGGACAAGGGGGAAAACAAACTCGGCGGAACTTACAGCTGTGGCTCGGCTGGGGTTAAGTGGAGCGCAGGGGGAAGAAGGCTTTTAGGAACCAAGCTGGACAACTGGTCAAGTATATTAAATTGGCTAATTTTCGGAAGGGAGGGGTACCAACTCCTCGACCGGGATAATTGCTAACCCTATTTTAAACAGATTCTATAACCCACTGGCCAGTTTCTTTCAAGTTAAGCAGCTCAGCAGCCAAAATTCAAAAAGTCACGTGGTTCAGTTTTAAATCTTTCTCTGTGATTTTTAGAGACCCATCCCAACCTCTATGCAACTGGGAGGACTCTATACTGATCCTAACAGCTGGGCATGAAGTTTTATGAAGGAGGGGGCTGGGGAAAGCATGTCCTAACTTTTCCCACCCAACAAAAAGACCAAAAGAACACATGGGAACAACTCCCAGGGAATGAAAGGCAGAAAATCGGGTAAGGTTCCTTTCCCAAATCAGGGGCAACTAAAGAGGCACACACACAAGATTCACAATCGCTGACCAGACTCAAAAGTTTTATTGTTTTTGTTGACTTTATGGGGAAGAGTCCCACATCTGTAGATCTATACCTCGGGGTGATCAGTCCCGATTTATAAAAGTACAGGGTGATGCCCGCATTCCTCCACCAATTAATCTGTTACCAGAATTGGTCTCCTTTTGAGTAAGAGAATTTGTGGGGGAAATTAGCAAGCAAGACAGACAGCTATGCGAGAGGCCAGTAACTGCAGAGATCTATCACCAATTTCTACGGAGTCCCTTCCCAAAATAGCAACCAAGGCTGGTTCTTAAAGTCATGTATAGGCAAACAAAAAGGAGAGAGTCCCTTGCTAGAGCAAAACAACCCAAGTAGTTCTAAGAGACCCAATTAAATATACTTTTTTATTTTTAACAAAGTGCAAGTGCTGTAAGTGTAAAAACTTATAACATTATATTACTACCATTTCAAATATTACAGATTCTCCTATATATACCAATGCTATAAATACAGTGATAGAAAATCACAATACATTCAAGAAGTCTATTTGAATCCTAACACAAGGTAAGTATCCATGTCCAAAATTCAAAATGATAACAGCTTGTTTTTTCTTCTCCTTTACAGGCAGAACATTCCAGAAGGAAAGCAGAGGAGGCAAAATCTCCTGGGCAGTTGGCAACAGGTGTGCCAGCCTTGGTTATATCCTGTTTTGTGTTGCTTTTTCAAGTTGAATTATTTACTGTCTTCCTTCTTAACAAAATCCTAACAAGCATTGGCGAGTATCTTCCTATGGTCATGATATAACCAAGGCTGGTGCCCCCGTTGCCAACTGCCCAGGAGATTTTGCCTCCTCTGCTTTCTTCCTGGAATGTTCTGCCTGTAAAGGAGAAGAAAAAACAAAAATGTTTACAAAAATGTAAATAACACAAACTATATATTGTCGAAGGCTTTCATGGCCGGAGAACGATGGTTGTTGTGGATTTTCCGGGCTGTACTGCTGTGGTCTTGGCATTGTAGTTCCTGATGTCAGGAACTACAATGCCAAGACCACGGCAATACAGCCCGGAAAATCCACAACAACCAACACAAACTATGTAAATAACACAAAGTTTGTGTTATTTACATTTTTGTAAATTCAGTTAAGCATCCTGAGGCCCAGCTGTACCATACCCTTTGGGATTGCCAACTCTTAAAAAAGATGGAGGGATGTCCTCTTACATAAAAGATTCAAAGCAACAATGATTGTATGAAGAACCTAGCATCAGTTAATTCACTTTCCCCAAGTAACCTGCATCACACTACTTTTATCATGGTTAAGTATTTTGAGCATCCAGAAACATCATATAAATACTATTATTATTCTTGGTACTCAGCATTAACTGCCATAGTTCGCATACATTTCCTACAGAATAAATATAAGAACATGCAGACACATTTCTACTGCACAGCAAATACAGGCCGGTCAGTCTGACTTCTGTTGCTGGGGAAGATATCAGAACAGATTTTAAAGGGATCAATCTGTAAGCATCTGAAGGACCGCTCAGTGATCCGGGGAAGTCAGCATGGTTTTGTTCCTAACAGATCCTGCCAGACCAACCTGGTTTCCTTCTTTGATCGAGTGACCAGCTTACTGGATCGGGGGAACTCTGTTGACGTGATTTATCTGGATTTCAGTAAAGCTTTTGATAAGGTCCCCCATGACATTCTGATGGGCAAACTGGAAGACTGTGGAGTAGACTATAGGACAGTTTGGTGGATAGGGAACTGGTTGGAGGACCGCACTCAAAGAGTGGTGGTCAACAGCATTTCATCAGATTGGAGGGAGGTGTCCAGTGGGGTGCTGCAGGGCTCGGTTTTGGGCCCGGTACTTTTCAATATTTTTATCAATGATCTGGATGAAGGAGTGGAAGGGCTGCTCATTAAATTTGCTGATGATACCAAATTGGGAGGGGTAGCAAACACCCAAGAAGATAGAATTAAAATTCAACAAGACCTGAATACTCTGGAGAAGTGGGCAGCTGTGAATAGGATGCAATTCAACAAAGACAAGTGCACAATATTACATCTGGGCCACAAAAATGAGAAGCACAAATACTGGATGGGGGATACACTTCTGGGCAGTAGTATATGTAAAAGGGATCTTGGGGTAAGAGTGGACTGTAAACTGAGTATGAGCAGTCAGTGTGCCATAGCATCGAAATCGCAGGAGGTCATAGCCCCTCTCTATACTGCCTTGGTCAGGCCACACCTGGAGTATTGTGTGCAGTTCTGGAGGCCTCACTTCAAAAAGGATGTGGACAAAATCGAGAGGGTGCAGAGGAGAGCGACGAGGATGATCAGGGGTCTGGAGACTGAGCCCTATGAGGAAAGGCTGAGGGCCTTGGGAATGTTTAGTTTGGAGAAGAGGAGGTTGAGGGGGGGCATGATTGCTCTCTTTAAATATTTGAAAGGCTGTCATTTGGAGGAGGGCAGAAAGCTGTTCCAGTTGGCAGCAGAGGGTAGGACGCGAAGCAATGGGCTAAAACTACATGCACAAAGGTACCGACTGGATATTAGGAAAAACTTTTTCACCGTCAGAGTAGTTCAAAAGTGGAATCAGCTGCCTAGGGAGGTGGTGAGCTCCCCCTCACTGGCAGTTTTCAAGATGAGGCTGGATGAATACTTGTCAGAGATGCTTTAGGCTGATCCTGCACTGGGCAGGGGGTTGGACTAGATGGTCTGTATGGCCCCTTCCAACTCTATGATTCTATGAGAACAGCCAGGCCTACCTTTCTCTACACCAACTGGGCCCGCCAGGCTAGGAATCAAGCCTCTTGCAAAGGGAGGGGGAAACTGCTCTAGAACTGGGCCTTTTCTATCTTGTACGGTAACTGACTCCTAGCTACAGCCTTGTCCTAATATAGAAAAGTGAGCAAAGTCAGCCGATTGGAAGGAAGTGGTACCCAAGAGGTATCAGAGTGGATACCCTCCGCAAGGCTCACTGGGTTTATGCGGCAGGCAAAAAAAATGGCCTCAACTGGCAGACTCAGTAGCCAGTTGGCGGAAAGCTTTGAGAAGAAGGGCCAAAACCTGGAACAAGGAAATGGGCCCTCTCGGTACTCAGAACTGTGGCAACTTGCCATGTGAGTCACTAGTCAGCAGGTCCCTCCCCTTGCCCTGACAGCCTCAGAGTGGCCTTGAGAAGCCAGTCTGAAACTTGAGACTTGGACATGGACAGGAGACTGGACAACCAGAAAAAAGCCCAGGACTGATGAGTCAGTGCCTTAGGCTGTATCTCACAGAAACTGAGTAATTTAATACAGTTTAGTCTTTAATGCTTTTTTCCTTTCTTTTCCTCTTTGCTTGAAGGGGGCAAGTCTCATTTGTCTCCACGGGGGAGGCCTCACTGCTATCAGTACTTGAGCACATGAGCTACAAACTGCTGCTCTTTATGCTACCTTAATAAATGTATCTTTTGTCACCTGGGAGGTAGAAAAATAGAACTTTGCAATCAGAAAATTTTTGCAATAAAAATAAGGTGCATTATTTGAACAGAAACAATTTCATATCATCACAATAGGACTTGCAGCATATTTGTGTATAAAATTTAACCTAGTAACAATGACAACATTAAACTCTTTAATGCACATTATACCATAGTAATTGTAAACAAAATTACTTGTATTTAAACAATGAATATCTCTTAAGAACATATTGTGTATGTCTTTAGATACATAGGAATTAACACTGCCTTCCATAAAAATCCTCACACTACAATGTTTTGAATGACATTTCACTCATCCCAAGAGAATATTTTGTACAATTTTGTTAGCACCTCCCCAAAACAAACACACAAAATTACAATATGCAGGCTTCTCACACAGTCACTAAGGTGTACTAAAATACTATCACAGCTCTGAAAGGATGGCGAGGGAGTCAGAAATCAAGAGGCTGCAAGGGCACAGAAGTACACCTACTATTACAGTGGCAGCTGCTGTACCTCTGAGAGCTGCTGTCAACATCTGAGAGACCAGAGCTGCTGGCAGCTGCTGTCAACATCTGAGAGACCAGGGAGAGTATCTCATTGGTCAAGAACCTGTTGCTACGTACCGCAGCCATCCTCAAACTGGCCAGCCAGCAGCACACAGCACAGACAACCTGGATCAGGAGGTTCCCCTCCGATATTCCCAGGGAAGGCCAGGACGGTGGCTGTTAAGGAATCACGGGGACCACCACAAGGCCGGAAGACCAAGGCCCTGCAAGGGTTCCCAAAGACTCCGAATTCAAAATCCCCCATGCTATGTACACCAGGAACAGAACTTAATTGTGTATACCCATATGTTGTCTGTCTGTCACACTTCCCTTTCTAGTCCTCACTCTTATTGACACCTGTAATCTCTACACTTGGTGCTCATTCTTTGCTTTGGTAGTTGGTGCTCCACTCCTGCCTTCTTCCTTAACAACTTTTCTGAGCTTATAACTGTCATAGAATCACAGGGTTGGAAGGAACCACTAGGATCATGTAGTCCAACCCCCTGCACACAGCCTGGCCAGCACCCCAGACCCCTTATCATCTTTGTTGCCCTCCTGGGGACACTGAAAGAAGGATGTGGTAGGGCAGCGAATAGGATCTCTCCTTTTAAAAAAGGCAGTCAAGATATAACCTCATGATTTATAGTTTCAGATGGGTAGCCATGTTGGTCTGTAGTAGAAGAGCAAGATTCAGGTCCAGTAGCACTGTAAAGACCAACAGTTGAGTTTTAAGGTGCTACTGGACCCGAGTCTTGCTCCATGATTTATGCGTTGATAGGAGCTGAAGGAAGATACATCCTAGCAGGAAGGAGATATAGCTGGCATCACCACCTTTTAAAAATACTATATAGAAGTCCCATGTGAAACTTAGTAGAATCATGAATATCCAAGAAACTTCTTACTGACAGAAAACAGGGAGTTCCAAAAAGATTCAGTTTTCAAAGTTTTATTTTAAGTAGGTAGACTAAGGGGTCAGCGCAACCAATGACCAACTTAGCCAAAAGTAGCCCAAGAACAATCCAGGCTTCGCTGCTTCCTCCTGCCCAGTTATTGTGGCCAACCATAGGCAAGCAAGGCTGGTGCCATAGTGATGCTTTTCTAGGAAAAAGTGGCACAAAGGGGCCCAAGGGAGCATCTCTGGGGATTCTGCTTGACAGAAGCAAAGGAAACAGACAAACTAGGATTTCCAAAGAGACCCTGATTTGTTTCAGTCACATACTGCACCAGGTGTAATTTATTTAAACCACAGTTTAAAAAAGCTGCAGTCAATCTTGGCACCTGAATGCAACCAGTTAGCATTCATTATCTTAAGCTGTTAGGTATATCATTCTACAACCATTTTCTTAAAATGACAGAATCATTAACTTAGAAAAAAGAAATTTGGAAAGTCATTTTAATAGGCACTTTTTTGAAGGATGATTTTAACTTGATTTCTGGAAAGCTAGGCTGTAGCACTTAGATTAAGCTATGCCAGCTGTCATTTTATGCACCTGCCCACAAAGTAACAGCCAAGCAGTGCAAAACTTGTAGAAGCCACGCTTCTACCAGTCCATCTCTAATACAGCATAGCAGTTGCAAGAATATACAAAACAGAAATACTTTGTGAGATGTTCTGCTGTTGATTGTATTGAACTTCACTAAATAATCTGCCTTGAGTCTTTGTGAGAAAGAAATAGAAGGTAAATATATTTTTTTTAAAATACCTGCTGGAATAGTTTGAGATGCTAGCTTGTTTGGGGTAGCACTTCATAAGAAGAACTGAATTTTTTGTTGTGATCTTAAACTGGTACTACAGTCTAATCTTTGCCAACTGGAGGAAAGATATCATAAGACTCTATTACCAAAAAAATCTCATGAAAGAAAGCTCCTTGGAAATAAATTTAATATTCTATAAGATCTCTAGAACACACAATGTCCATGGCAGAGCAATAAGAAAGCCACACTGTAGTAAGTAAGCCTCAAAATTCTCCATGACTGAGGAAGTTATTCTCAGGAGTCAACACAGAAAATGGAGGGAGCAAAGGTTTATACAAGTACTCACAATGTCATCACTATTGACAGTTTGGATACCTACCACTAAGCAACACTTTTCACCAAACACTTTCCCCAGGTTACGTATCAAGTACTTGAATGTCACACACAGAAAAAAAAAACAGGAAGTTTTTGGAGACACCCAGAAGTACCCAGAAATACCAGGAGTAGATAAGGTTTGCGGACCTCTGGACAAGATCCAAGAAATACTGAAGTGTCACACTAGGAGGAATAGTCTCCACTTAAAGTTATAGGCAGACAGCATGTAGAATTCCAACCAAAAAAGACATCTTTCACCGCCTTTTATGAAAGTCTTCCTATTACAGTTTCCATTATCAAGAGATTCAGAAAACAATCAGTTTCCAAAGACATTCTGCAGAAAGGAATATGCTGATCTATAGTTTTGAGTACATTTAATACAGTGCTATCAATAACAGAAGACAGATTCGTTGCTCACCAACGACTTGGCCCCATATTTTATACCCTCTCTCTTTAACAACCCCCTCCCTCACTGCTGGTACATTTACCTCCTTTCCCCTATTATGACTGCCACTTCGGTTAGTTTTTAGACTTGATACAAGTGCAACAGGGCCATTCTCTTAGCCATAGTTATAAAGTTAGGAATAGGCCACAAAACCACCCACCCCCTACCTCAAACCAGATTGACTATGATGAGGCATGTTTATTAACAATAACACTAAACAAGGTTTCTAACTCTGGAATGGGATTAACCGATGCTCAGTGATGAGACACATGTTTTACATATAGGAAGTCGCTGGTTGAATCACTGGCATCTCTAACTAGGGCTGCCAGCGACTGAACCAGGGGCTCACTACAAGCAAAACATGTGCTTCACCACTAAGCTCTGATTCCTCGACCTTAAGCAGTTGCTGACAAGAATGACCTTTTCCTGTCCAAGTCCCTGATTTAGTATTTAAAAATTCACATAAACCATCATATTAGACTATGGCTGCATCAATCTAATCAGACAGAACTTTGTACTTATGAACATGTTATTAATTGATTTGAAGTACTTAAACGTTATGAACGTGAAAGTACCAATCTCCACAAGTCCACTGTTTCATCCAGCATTTCTAGAAAGAAACAACCCCCATTTCTTGTCAATGGTTCTTTAGATGTACAAGAAGTGACTCAGATTTGCCAAGGTTTTTTAATTGTAAGCAGGCTTAAAGTTTCAACTGGAACACAACAGTGCGGAGTGTATACAAATTAAGAGATGAATTCTCACACAATCCAAGCATCCCGATTACACAAACATGTTCTTTTAATTTTTTAATTGCTCCTGTAGTCAGTGTAGGTCAATTTAAATGCTGGCATACTTGGTGTTAGATTTTTCTGAGCTTGGCAGGAAGTGGGACATGCTGACACCTTAAACAGGTGGTGGAAAATAAGGCTGGACAGTTACTGAGCAGGGAATGGACCCCTTGCTGACCATCATAGCAAACACGAAATTAGGTGTGAAACACATAGAGGCTTCTTGCAATAATTATTTTGCAACAGCAGTAAGCATAAGACTTTTTAGAACAGCTCTTTCCTTTCTAAGGATGACTTTACACACTTCTAAAGTAACCATATTTTATCACAGCTTATAATTGAGCTGTTTCAACCATGTCAATTCTACTATCATTGACAAGTGGAAGATCTCCTCTTACTAATAAATTCTACATGTCATCCTGCTTCAAACTCTCTCCTACCACAAAGATGTGTACCCAACTGTGCTAACTTGCACCAAAGTCTAAAAATCCTTCTTTTCATCTAAGCAACTCAGTAAGGTACAATATACACTGACAGCATTACGTACCAGCTAACTTACTTGAAGTAACTTAGTTTATGCTGGAACTCATTGATTTCACCACCATGCCCACCAGAATACACAGCAGCTATATAAGGTTCTAAAAGCCTTCCTACTGAGACAAGGAATGTTTCAAGTTCTTTAATATTCCATCAATTACCTGTTTTTTGAATACAGCAAGAACTGCCAATAGTTCAAATAGAGGCACTTCACGGCAGAGGATTTCTCCCCAATGAAAAGAGCATCAGAACAAAAGATTCATTGCACCCATCACACCTTCCATCCATATAGGAATGTTGTTCCTAATTACTATCAAGCAAGTTAACAAGCCCAGTCCAGGCAATCCAGCAACTGTTGTGCTAAGTTAACTATGAACAGTACACACAAGTATTCTTATTGCCTCTTTGAGAGACTTACTATCTGGCACTACCGTTACAACAGATGTAAAAAGACACTCGAATCTCTAGTTGTAACTGCCATACAAGGATACCCTGCTGCAGATACTCTAAAAGCCATCATAAGTGACAGTCCAACAATACAGACACAAAGTGAGATGCATTGGCCAAGCTCAGATTTCATACTGGGGGGCTCCACTTGGTCATCAGGAGCTCTGACTCTCCCCAGCTCCTGCCCTGGAAATCCAGTCGGTCTCTAAGGTGCTCCTGGACCTGAATCCTGCTTTCCTGCTCCAGACCCACACGGCTCCTCACCGGAAACTAAGCCACGCAGTTCCCCAAGAAAGTAACACAACCAGGAACATTTTCTCCCCCCCTCTGCTATAAGCCAAAGATATACGTTAAAAACGTCGAGATTTCCCTCAGATTTCCCTCAGGACTGAAGGACGGCCCAGGATCCCATGCCGAAGGGAGGCTGCGCCGCACCCGGCCCTCCCGAGATGGACCCGGGCAGCGGGGCGCCCGGAGGCTCGCGGCGGGAGCGCCCCGCCTGCCATGACAGCTGGGAAGCGCCGCTCTCCGGCCCGAGCCTGCCGCCCTCCGCAGCGCGCCCCGGCCCGCCTCGGCGCCTCCGGGACCCGCTGAGCCAATCGCCGTCTCGGGGAGCGCAGAGGCGGCTGAGGGCTCGGAGGGAGGCGGCGCGGGGCCTACGCGCCGCCGGGCTCGAGGGACGGGCCCTCCCGAGAGGGCGCAGAGCCAGGGGAGCCGCGGCCCGATCGAGTCGAGGCCCCAGCGGAGGCGGCTGCCGGGAAGGCCAGGCCCAGAGGCGGCGCGGCTCCCCCACCGGCCATCAGGCGCCTCCCCGCCCACGATCGCCCGCCCGCCAGGCCGCCCCAGGCCCCGCCGAGCCAGGCCGGGGAGAGGCGGGCCCTCCGAGGGGCGCTCCCCCGACCCGACCCGGCCCGGCCCGGCCCGGCCCGGCCTCCCCTGGGCCCGCCCGGCCACTCACCCTCGCCTCGCCGCCCTTCCGGGGTCTCCGTCCGCCGCTCGCACCGGCCGCGGCTGACTCGCAGCGTCGCCTCGTCACGTCCCTCTTCCTGCCTGCGCTGCCTCCGCCCCTCGCGCTTCCTGCTTACTTCCTTCCTTCCGTCCGAGCCCAGCGGCCGGCGACGTCTCTCCCCTCCCTCCCGTCGCTCCCTCAGGCGGCCATTTTATACTCCATTGTTACTAAGGAACTTGGGAGCCGGAAACGCTGGACGGGCGAGGGGGGCGACGGGGAGGGCGGGAGAGGCTCTCGGCAGCGCGCGCAGCAAAGGAAATGAAGTCGCCGAGAGGCTGAACCTCCTCGCGCGCATGCCCAATTGGAGTCCCACTCTCTCTCCTCTCTCTCTCTCTCTCTCTCTCTGAGGGATGACGTCGGCAAAGGGTCTATTTTTGCTCAAGCCCGCCATAGAGTTGGGCGGGTCAAGGGCAGCTAGAGCGGCTCTCAGTGGGTGCCGCTCTGGGTTTGTTTGGCTTTCCGACGTCCATTTTGAATGGGAGCCAGGCTGAAGGGAGAGGAGGCGGGTGGCCTCCCCCCCCCCCCGGGTGTTGTGTGTGCCTGTTTTTAAAAAGAGGGAAATGCCAGAGACGTGCAAAGCATCAAGCAGCCTCGTTTGTATGTTGTTAGAGTTAACAGCTCCAAGTTATTTTTACTGTTATTTATTTATAGTCCCTCTTTCTCAGAGATCCAAGGCGGATTACAACATAACCGACAGCTAGGACATTCACTGAGGAAAGTACAATAATGAACAACAGAACATATAGGGAACAAATGGAAACAAGCATAAAGCTGAGCACAGAGATGAAATCCAGCTTTCCAAGGCATGTTTAGCAGTATGGAAATTCAATAGTAGGCACACATCAACCACAGCAGACAGTGCCCAGTAATATAGTGTCCAGCCCCCCTTCCTACCAAGGCATCCTTGGGTTATATTTTATGACACAATCCTGTAATCTGGGTGGCTCCAAAGGCTTTCTGAGCAGTGCCGGCCAGCCTCTCAGCAGCCTAGTTTTGCCTGCAGCTGGGCTGCCCTAGTACAGTGCGATGTGATGGAAAGCTCCTCCATGTACAATATTTTTGTATCCCTGTCAACATGCCAGGCATGAGGACCTTGATGGTGGAAATTGCCATCAAGTAGGGTTGCCAGGTGTCCAGTTTTCACCCAGATGGTTTGGCATTCTTTTGGACTGTCCAGGGGAAATGGGATCAAAATAATGGACACCTGTCCTGGGCAAGTGAAAGAGGCACTGCTGTGGCCTGGGCCAGGCCTCGCTCTGCCGCTTCACCCTCAGCAAGGACAGCCTTGCAAAAGCCACCCAGGTAAGGGGGGTGGTGGATGATGTCACTTCCAGAAGTGACATCATCACACTAAGCCCCAGAACATGCATATGTAAAGAAATCTAATCTGGTAGATCCACGGGGTTTTTTTTTTCATATACCATCTAGCTGATTTTTGGCAATCCTTGCCGGAGGTTTCAGGACATAAGACTAACAGGGGTGGTTTGCCATTGCCTGCCTCTGCACAGAGATCCGGTGTTCTTTGGAAGTCTCTCATCTTCATGCTAACCAAGACTGACCCTGATTAGCTTCCAAGATCTGATGAGGTCAGGCTTGCCTGGGCTATTCAGGTCACAGGCACCTGGGCTATCCAGGGCATAGGCACCGTACATGGACAGAAACAAGAAAAGAGGCCCCTGCCCCAGTGATGGTGGCAAATAAATTCTACTCTGCCAGTACTTTTGTGTAGCTTAGTTTGCCCAAGGGGTGCCAGGCCCCCAGAGCCAAACGGTACCCCAAAGTTTCCAGAGCATTGTGAACTGCTCTGGAAGCAGCTCACAAAGGCACAGGAACTATACTACACAAAGCGTATTGGCAACCTGACCCTTCAGACTGTGATGTGATTCACAGTTCAGTAAAATCTTGGATGTTCCAGAACTCTGTTCCTGTCTTTGTGTGGCTAGATGGGAGTAGCTCCACACACACACCCCTGCTCCACCTTTCCCCCCATGTGTAACCAATGCTCGGGAAGCCGCTTCACATGTCCCAGAGAAAAGGGCTGATGCCGTACCTAAAAGTGCATTCTCTCAATTGCATCTTGTCCATACATTCTCTGTTGTGGCCCTCACCTTGTAGAATGGCTTGCCTGAGGAGGTTAGGAGGCTCCCTGCTTTGGAATTCTACAAACTTTGTAAAACAGAATAATTCATGTGGACGTTTTATAAAGGTAACAAGGCTATAGTATAACAGAATGGTTCAAGAAGCTGCTTTTGCAAAGGGGACAGGACTGTTGTCTATAGTACTTGTGTATAGTATGTATTATCTGTTGCTATATGAATTATTTTATTCTAGCCTGGTTGGTCCAAGCTAGCCCTATCTCATCAGATTTTGGAAGCTAAGTGTCAGACTTGTGGCTAGATAACGTTCTTACTCCAGACTACCTCCTGCAATTAGACAACAGTCCATTGTTTCCAAAAGGCTTTTACTGAAGAATTAGTTCATTATAGTCCACGAGCCTGAATACAAAATCCAGGATGGTACATATGCATTGTTACCAATGAAAGGCAAAGCATGAGGCACCGAGTAACAGATCACAGTAGACCCAACCTCCCCCCACAGTTCTCAAAACAACCTCTTTGAAGCCAGAAGCGCGGAAACTTCCCAAGGCCGGTTCTTGGTGGAACGTCGGTAGCCAAAACAATCCGTTTCTGTGAGATAGCTGCCTGGGAACCTTGGCACCTGGAAGAGAGCACTTAAACACTGAAAGGATTAAAAATGGAGTCGGTTAAGCAAAGGCACACAAGAAAGCAGTCTGGGCCTGACATTCTGCCCCCCCTAAGATGCTCCTCCCCCTGGTTTCTGTGGGTAGCGGGAGTGGAATGCCTTAACTAATCTAGGGGCATGAACATGTACAGAGTTCACCCATTCATCAAACCCAGAGTCAAAGTCCTTCCACCTAATGAGATAAAACAACTGATTCCTTTGTATTTTAGAGTCCAGTATTTGTTGAACTTCATAGTGGGTTTGATCATCGATCAGAGTGGGGATTGGAGGTGCACGAGTGTGCCATTGATCAGCAGGAGGGGCTTTTTTCAACAAACTTACATGGAAGGTATCATGTACATGACGAAGATTCTTTGGCAGATTTAGAGCAACAGTCACTTTGTTGATTACTTTGCGAACAGGAAACGGTCCTAAAAATTTCAACGCTAGCTTGCGGCTGGTTTGGGTTGTTTTCAAATTCTTTGTGGAAAGGTAGACCAGATCACCCGGCTGTAATTCCCATTCTGCCGCGCGGTGGCGGTCAGTGTATTTTTTGTAATCCTGTTTGGCTTTGATGAGATGTTTCTTAATCTGCGTCCACTGTTGGGCTGCTTCCCCCCACCATTCGGTGACGTCGTTGGAGGCTGTAGTAGGGGGAGGAAGCGCCTCGAATGGGAAGGGCTTGAAGTGGAAGCCATAGACGATTTTGAAGGGAGTTTCTCCCGTAGAAGCGTGCACGCTGTTATTATACGAGAATTCTGCCAAGGGGAGCAAATCAAACCAATTATCCTGTTGGAAATTAATATAACAGCGCAGAAATTGTTCTAATATCTGATTTGTTTTTTCTGACTGTCCGTCTGTTTCTGGGTGATGGCTTGAACTCAGACCTTGTTCAATACCCAGTAGTTGTAAGAGCTCCCGCCAGAAGTTGGCAACGAACTGTCCGCCGCGATCCGAGATCACCTTGGATGGAAAAGAATGTATTTTTACAATGTTTTTTATAAAGATGTCGGCTAGCTTTCTAGCCGAAGGAATTGTAGTACAGGGTATAAAATGGGCTTGCTTGGAGAATAAATCGACCACGACTAAGATACAATTGTGTCCCTTGGAGGGGGGCAAGTCTGTGATAAAGTCCATGGAAATTATTTCCCACGGTCGATTTGGCGTTTCTAGGGGTTGTAGGAGTCCCGGAGGTTTTCCTTTTCGGGATTTGGCACTGAGACAGATGGGGCAAGACGCTACATATTGTGAAATGTCCTTGCGCATGCCCGGCCACCAAAATTGGCGTTGTACCAAATGAAGTGTTTTTAAGTACCCATAATGTCCCGCTGTGGGAGCATCGTGACAGCGTTGTAACACTTCTTTCCTTAAGCTTTTGGGTACATAGAAGCTATCTCCCCAGAGCCATTCCCCCTGTTCGGATTGTTGCAGTTTGTCTTTGGGCACACCTTCCCCCTCCTTTTCCACTTCAGCTTTTAATTTTTCTCTCCATCCCTGGTCGGGTTGGGGAAAGCGGGTGGTGCGGCTGCGTGTTGTCACCACGCCCCCTAATTGCGTAGGTGAGAAGACTGTGTCTATTGTCTCTTCCCTTTCGCTTTTGTGCTGGGGCATGCGTGATAGAGCGTCCGCCAAGAAGTTGGTTTTCCCCAGGAGGAAGTTCAACGTGAAATCAAATTTAGAGAAAAACTCCGCCCATCTTAGTTGTTTGGCGTTTAGCCTGCGAGGGCTGCGCAGGGCTTCTAAATTTTTATGATCCGTCCAGACTTCGAACGGATGGCGGGCTCCTTCTAACCAATGTCTCCAGGTAGTGAGAGCCGCTTTTACAGCAAAGGCTTCTTTCTCCCATACATTCCAATTCCTTTCCGATTCTGAAAATTTCCTGGAAAGGAAGGCGCAGGGTTTGAGCTTTTCATCCGCCCCCCGCTGTAGCAGTACACCCCCAATTGCCGTGTCGCTGGCATCGACCTGTACTATGAACGGGCGACTTTCGTCGGGGTGTTGTAGAACGGGCTCTGATACAAACTGCGTTTTAAGGTGATTGAACGCCGTTTGGCATTCCGCCGTCCAAGCCAGTTTTGCACTTGGTTTTTTGGCTCGGTCCCCCTTATCTTTGGTTTTCAACAGTTCAGTTAGGGGGAGTGTGATTTGGGCGAAATTTGCAATGAACTCTCTATAAAAGTTGGCAAAGCCCAAGAAGGATTGTAATTCTTTGCGGGTTGTGGGGGTTTGCCAATTTAGTACCGCTTGTATTTTACTTGGATCCATTTTCAAACCCTCCCTAGAAATACAATAGCCCAAGTAAGTGAGTTCCGTTTTGTGAAATTCACATTTGGAGAGTTTAATAGGTAACTGGTTATTCATGAGGGTGGTTAAGACTCTCTTTACCAGTTCTACGTGTTCTTCTTCAGTTTCTGAATAAATTAACACATCATCCAGATACACCACTACACCTTTATAGAGGAATTCATGCAGTACCTCATTAATCATGGACATGAAAACTGAGGGGGCTCCGGCCAGGCCGAAAGGCATAACTAAGTATTCATATTGGCCGAGTGATGTGTTGAAGGCCGTTTTCCATTCATCCCCCTCTCGAATACGAACGTGAAAGTAAGCATCTTTCAAATCTAATTTCGTAAAGATCTTACCTTGAGCCACGACGTTGAGTAGATCTCTTATGAGCGGAATAGGGTAGGCATTGCTGGAAGAGACCGCATTAAGACCTCGAAAGTCCGTGCATAATCTCAAGCCCCCATCTTTCTTTTTTACAAAAAGTACTGGCGCTGCATGGGGACTGTTAGCTGGCCGAATAAATCCTCTTTGAAGGTTGAGGTCGATGAATTTGCGGAGCTCCTCTCTTTCGTTGGGACTCATAGGGTATAGGCGGCCTTTGGGCAGCGAGGCGCCAGGTAAAATTTCCACAGCACAGTCTGTCCTCCTGTGAGGAGGTAACGAGTTGGCTTCTTCTTCTGTGAAGGCTTGGGTGTACGCCCTGTATTGTTTGGGTATTAGGTTGATTTCTTCCTGGGAGAGGAGAGCCGGTTCGGTTGTGGTCGGATCTTTCCCCCAATTTTGATCCCACCGATGACTTTTGCATGACTCATGGGTGAATGTGATGCTTCCCTCTGTCCAGTTGATGTAGGGGTTATGATCGCATAACCACCGGCTCCCCAGGATCAAGGGGTACTTTGCGGTGGCACTAATAACGAAAGATCTTTTTTCCCAATGTTGCCCCATGCCTGTGATGATTGGCATGGTTTCTGTAGTCACTGGATTCATGTTAGTGCCATCCATTTGCTCGAAAATGACCGGTATGTCTAATTCTTTGACAGGGAGTACTAGTCCGTTTACCAAGGCTGGTGCAATAATGTCTCTAGAGCAGCCCGAATCAATGAGGGCTTGTACCCGGATGTGCATCTTTCTGTCAGAATTCACTAAAGTCACTGGTATGAAGAGTATGGACCCATACGGTCGGTTCGGAACTGGAACTGACTGAGGTTTGATCTGCCGTTTGGGTCCTTTCACGACAGATCCATTTCGTTTCCCGAGGAGGGGCTTTCTGGATTCTCCCCTCCCGCCATCGCTGTTGGATCATATTCCATAACTTCTTCCAGTTCTAGCCCCCTCTCAGGGGGATTTCTTCTCGGCGCTCCCCTACCTCTTGCCGTTCTGGGGGCTGGGGTAGGGCGCGGTGGCGCCGGGTAGGCAGCGGGGGCTGGGCGTCTGAGTTGGAGCAGAGGTCTTTGCACAGGCCGATAAGGACATTGCGCTGCAAAATGACCACTTTGTCCACACTGCAAACACAATCCTTGTTGCCATCTAGCATCTCTCGCTCCACGGATAGCGTAGCCAGCCCCCCGGCTCCCTCGAGCAGGAGTGGAGGAGCGTCTTTGGCCCGGAGGTTGTTGGTGTTGCTCCACCAAACGAACTTCCATCAGACGGTTTTCTACTTCACAGGTCAATTGTATCCACCCTAACAGCGTAGGAGGATTATCTTGCATTAAAGCTCTGTCCAGCAATCTAGGGTTTAAACCCTGTTTAAACATGATAATCTTGGTGGATTCCTCACACCTTGGGCATTTGGCAGCGAGTTGTCGGAATTTTGCGGCATAGTCTCTAGCCGACATGCTGCCTTGCCTGATAGCCTGCAATTCTGTTTGGGCTCTGGTTTCTTCTAGGGGATCCTCATATTGAGCTCGGATTGCGTCTACCAGCCCTTGGAGTGTATCTAACTCAGGGGCCCCCACGTTATACAGTCCTACATACCAGTCAGCTGCTTTGCCTTGAAGACGTGATCCCAGATGTTCGATTTGACTAGCTTCACTTCCGAAAAGATGCCCCCAACGATTAAAAAATTGCACTACTTGTACTAGAAAAAATCCCAATTTGGAAGGGTCCCCATCGAACGTAGCATCCAACTTGACCCAACCCATTGGAAGGTCTTGTCGAGGGGCCGGTGCCGGCATTGGATAGACATCGAGTGGGCCGAGTTGTAAAGGGGGTTGTCGTGGAGCTGGCGGCAGCTGTGGTAGAGGTTGCTGCGGGTGCGGTTGCGGCTGGTACGGTTGCGGCTGTGGCTGGTACGGATGCGGCTGGCGCGGTGGAGGCACTCCCGGAAGCGGCTGGGGGAGTCCTCTCGGCATAGGTCGCGTTGGCCGAACGGGAGCTGGTTCCCCTCTAGGCAGCGGCTGATGAGGGGCCGGCCGTAATGGTAGCGGATGGGGAGAAATGGGTTGGAGAGGTACCGTATCCCCTCGAGGCCCTGGCGTTGGTCCCGTCCCTGGTATGCTTGGCGGTTGGTTCGCTTGCGTTGTAGGTGGAGGGGCTACCGGCTGGTCCGCTTGCGTCGTGGTTGGAGGGAGAAGTGGGGCCGCCGGCTGTAGCGGTTCTCCCCCGCCGTTGGTAGGAGTGGTGGGACGGGGGTCTCCCGGCTGCGGCCCGTTACCCCCTCCACTGGTCCCATCGTCACCTGGTCTGACCGGTTGGTCAGGATGGGAATCATCTGGACACAGGTTATCTGGACACGGTTCTCCGGTAACCGAGTCATCATCTCCCGTCTCTGGTGGCTGCTGTGGCCAGGGTTGAATAGGACCCCCCGGCCGAGGTAGGAGCGTTTGAAGGTTGGCCAAACTCTGACTGATGTCTGGTAATCCAGCGGGCCGATCACGACTGCTGTCCCCCGCAACTAGCACTGACAGCAGGTGGACGGCACTAGCCAAACTTTCTTCCATATTTATAAGTCTGTTTTCCAAAAGCTGCACTCTATCCATAGTTTCTTCTCCCTCAGCAGCTCCGGCAGTCTGCGAGGTTTGCCTAGTTTCAGTCCGCGATCCCGTGGTGAGCGTTTGCTGCCAAGGCAAGGGTGTCTCGTCTCCTCGCTCCTCTTGGGACCTCGCGGCTAAAACTCCTTTTGTCAGGCCGGTGATTGCCGAAATCCCTGAGTCAATGGCTATCGTCCTGCTCTGCAGTTGCACCCACTGGTGCTCACTTACTTCTTGTTGCCCCGACCACGGGGCAACTTCCGCATAATCCCAACTCAGGGTGCCACGGCGGGACGTGTCCCACTCCGATTGTTCGGTCGATCTATTCCAATATAGCCAAGGTTGATCACCAGTTTGCTCGGGGATGGATTCCAGGCTACGCCGACTATCCAGCTGTAAATGCGTGAACATCGCGCTGGCCCTCCTATCCCTCGTTTCCCTTGGTCTCGCACCCCACTGTGTCGGGGTAGGCAGCGACAGCAGTGGGAGAGCTGTGGCCCGAGGCTGAGTATCAGCCCTGCTTGGAGCAAGGGTATAGATCGTTGTAACCGAGGAGTTATTCTCCCTCGGTGCAGGTATTTGAGAGTCCGAGCCTTGAGAGCCGGGGGAGGCATACGGGTCAAACAAAGGATCCCTGACCGGGACAGCTTTGGATTCCGTCTGATCCGGCTTAGGCATTGGAAAATTTGATTGGTAACAAAATGTCAGACTTGTGGCTAGATAACGTTCTTACTCCAGACTACCTCCTGCAATTAGACAACAGTCCATTGTTTCCAAAAGGCTTTTACTGAAGAATTAGTTCATTATAGTCCACGAGCCTGAATACAAAATCCAGGATGGTACATATGCATTGTTACCAATGAAAGGCAAAGCATGAGGCACCAAGTAACAGATCACAGTAGACCCAACCTCCCCCCACAGTTCTCAAAACAACCTCTTTGAAGCCAGAAGCGCGGAAACTTCCCAAGGCCGGTTCTTGGTGGAACGTCGGTAGCCAAAACAATCCGTTTCTGTGAGATAGCTGCCTGGGAACCTTGGCACCTGGAAGAGAGCACTTAAACACTGAAAGGATTAAAAATGGAGTCGGTTAAGCAAAGGCACACAAGAAAGCAGTCTGGGCCTGACACTAAGCAGGGTTGGCCCTGGTTAGTACTTGGATGGGAGGCCACCTGGGAAGTCCCAGGTTGCTACATAGGAGCAGGCAATAGCAAACCACCTCTTCTCATCTATTGCCTTGAAAACACCAGCAAGGGTTGCCATAAGTCATGTGGTGACTTGACAGCACCTTACACACATATGTATTGTCTTGCTCTCACTGCACTGTTTTCTACTTACGTAATACCATTTTTCACATTGTTTAACATATCATGTTTAATACTTATGCTTTGTTTTTGATTTCTTTAATCCTGGTCCTATTATATTGCTTATTAGATATCTCATCCTGTTGATTGCATTGATTTATATTGTACAACCTGCCTTGAGTCTCAATAAATAAATGACTAAATAATCACTCAGGTGATCTGGCAATGCTTAGCAAAGCACCTGTAACAAACAGTGTTTGAGGCTGCTCTTAAAGATAATTCAGAAACTTCCAGTAAATTGAAATGCAGATCCCTGCCTATTGACTGGTTTTACCATAGTGTTTGGGGGGATTGCTAGAGCACCACAGTGATGAATGACATAGTTTCTGGTTACATGACTGGAAGTGATGGTGTAGCATTGTGTGATACCTGGCCCCGCCCACAAAAGCTCTCGAGTGCCATCACAACCAGTCTTCAGAAAGAGATTAAAAGCAGTTCCATTTCAGTGACCATTTCACTTTCAGAACCAAGAGGCCAAGTGGAAAACACAACCCAGGCCAAAAAACAACAATATCAGAGAATACAATATATCAGTTCATCAATCAGGTGCATACATATAAATGCTTAATAACTAGATTGATACAAACAGGTAAGTGCTAATTCAAAACATTCCATAAATATGTATAAAGTCAATAACTGTTCTGTAAAAAAGGCTGAAGTCCAATCCTAAAGTTAATTCAAATTCTTATTCTTTGGGGCGTGGTGTCGACGCTAGAGGAGATGGACACCTAAAGAGTGGGCTCCGTCTCAACTGAACCTCGAAGCCTTGTGAATCATCCTTCAGCGTGTTCTAAGCAGTTTATCATGAAGGGTAAGCATGGACAGAACAACAAAAAACAAAATTCCAAATCGGCAAAGTGCTTGCAAAGCTATTTTGCTGCCTCACAGCAAGCGGCTGACACAGGGGAGGCAGAGGAAGCGGCAGAAAATATGGCAGCCATGGGAAGTGCAGCTAATTCCCGGGAAGCCCTTTCCTCTGACCCAGCATTAAAAGTCTTGCTGAAAGAGTTAGAATTAAGCATCTTGGACAAAATCTCCGTTATATTAAAACCACTAACTGATCAAATAAATGAGCTTAGAGTGGCAATGGACAATGTAGTTCAAAAAACAGCTCATGCTCTCAACTTTAATGCAAGAAGATATTCGCATGCTGCAAACAGAAACTGATCATGCTCAATCTAGAATTCTAAATCTTGAACTTCAAGTGCGCAGTCATAACCTGAAGCGTAGAGGCATGGATGAGACTGTAACTACAAATGTAGACCTTTCTAATTTTTTGTCTAACTGGTTAGCAGCGCTGTTGCAGCTAGAAGACGACACAGCTTTAATAATATCAAAGGCATATAGGGTCAGCCCTTTGAACTCAGAAAAATAGAAAGGTCGTAGAGACATTATAGCAGTCTTCTCCGACTGGAGAATAAGAAAGTTAGTTCTTGAAATGGGAAAGGCACAAAAGTCTCTAGTATGCAAGGAAACACAGATAACTGTGTTTACCGACCTACCTAAAGAAATTTTGGAGAAAAGAAAGAAACAAGTAACTGAAGAGTTGCGAAGAGCTCAAATAGAATACCAATGGGTAAACCACTGTACTTAGCGAGTCAAAGATAATGGCAAGCTGCATTATTGTTGGAATCTGTGCAAGTGTCCTATGCTCAGTTGTGAAAGAGTTAAATTGTTGTTCTGTTTGTTTAGTCAGATAGCTAGTTAGCATAGGACTACTTAGGCTTCGAGAGAAGTTCCCACCAGAGAAAGTGGAAGTCTTTAGTGGGAATCCAGGATTGTCTATTGGATGAGCCAGTTTATTGGGGGGCAATTAGGTAGCAACATATACTAAGGTTTTATTTCTCTTTGTCCACTTCATTTCCTCTTCTGTTGCACTACTACTACTTCACTAGACCATGCAGTCTAAGCTTTTCTCTCTCTAGTACCTAGCTGAGACTATCAAGATGTAGTCAGAAACTGTTTGTTGTTTTTCCTACCAAATGTACCCTTTTTACCCTATTATGTAGTAAAGTATTTTTATAGAGCTAGAATCACAGAAGTCTGTCTACTTATTTCCATTGTGCTATTATCAAACTCTGCTACTCTGCAAACTTATTATTATTATATCTCATTGCTGCTGCAACTGTCAACAATTATGTTTTGGATCGCGACACAGGTCTTCTCTTATTACAAAAAATTGGCACAACATCTTTTATGGGAATAGAGTCTACTTCCCAGAAAAGAAAACGAAGCCAGCCAACAACCCCGCAAAAGAACAGCAAAATTCCCATACGTACTAATTAATAAAGAAAATTAAAGAAACAGCCTACTAGAAGAATACGCTGTTGACTTACTAACAACTCATTGGAACATGAATATGTGATGGTTATATTATTTTGATCTCAAGGCATATGGGTGGAGTTGAGATGTTTAAGCCTACCCAATGGCTCTAAAAGAGACAGTTATTTTCATTTGGATAGATCTTATTTCAATCATAATAAAAGATCAAAGAAACTAAAACAAGATACTCAATTGCCTGCACTACTCATTCATTTTCATCTGGTAGATATCTGGAGAGAGATAAATAAATTAGAAAAAGATTTCACATATTTTTCACCACGCCATAATATATACACCAGAATTGATTATATTCTTTTATCTGATGATCTGATTGAAAGAACTCAACAAGCTAGAATTGGAAATACAGATTATTCTGACCACGCTTGGGTGAAGTGTGTAACATTGACGGATTTAGAAACCAAAACAGAGCGACACTGGACATTTAATAAAAATTTGAACTTTAATGAAAGTAATGTGAAGACAATTGAACAATACATTGATCAATATCTTAAAGATAGCCAGACAGATACAATCTCTCCACAATCAGTTTGGGATGCTCTTAAAGTGGTGCTACATGGCCAGTTAATAGCTTTGTCAACATTTTTGAATAAAAGAAAAATCTTCAAAAGCAAGATATCTTAAATAAAATTTAACACCTAGAACATCTACATAAGGAAAGAGGTAGTAAGAAAATTTATAAACAATTGTTAAGCGAATGCAAGTTATTGGATTCTTTGGAAACTCATCAAATTAAAAAAAACCTTCTGTTCCTGAAACAAAAGTATTGGTGTTATTCTCCCAGGACATTACGTAACATCTCTTGGAAAGTAAATGAGAAAAAGATAAACAGAACTATCAAAATTATTCAAGACGCTAAGGGACAAATACACACTAAATCAGACGCAATAATACAGGTATTTAAAAAAATATATTCTAAATTATACTCATTGAATAATCCTGATAAGGCAAAAATGGAAGAATTTATACAAAATCATAAAGGTATTAAGAAACTAACAGAAGCACATCATCAGTTAATGGAAAATCCATTTACTACCCTAGAAATATTAGACTCTATAAAAAACTTAAAGAATAACAAAGCATCTGGACCAGATGGGTATCCACCTGAGTTTTATAAGAAATTGGCTACTGTTCTGGCTCCTCCATTATTGTCAGTGTATATTCATATATTTGAATTAGGAACACACACATTAACCTGGACAGAGGCAACAATAACAATGATCCCCAAGCAGGGCAAAAATGTTTCTAATCCAGGCTCTTTCAGTAAACAACATCAAATACAAACAATATTTTTGTCTTTAGACATAGGAAAGGCCTTCGATTAATTGGAAATTCCGTACTTACAAGCACTTCTTCAAATGAATTTTGGTAATAACTTCCTACAAGCTATAAAGGCAATATATCCACATTCACAGGCCAAAATAAAAATGAATGGTGTATCGTCTGATTCTATTAAGCTACAGCGGAGTACACGACAAGGTCACCCCCTCTCCCTGATCCTTTTTGCAATTGCTATATAGAGCCATTGGCTGAAGCAATAAGGAGAAATACTCAAATTCATGGCATAACGACCAATAACAAAATCTTTAACAGCGCAATCCTATGGCCGGCCCCAACGCCGACGCGGCTGCACTGGTGGTGTGGCGGCGCCGCCGGGCCGGATCCTGTGCCAGCAAAGTGTGGCCGCAGCGGCGCCCGCAGCGGCGCAGAGATGCAATTTTGGAGAACCAGAAAGTGTTGTGGGCGGGTCTGATGCACAGCCGCCGCCAGGCGCAGCCAAAGGGCGCTGTTCCTGACAAGCGTCAGGGGGAGGGGCCAGGAAAGGCGCAGCCTATGGGCAGCACGCGATCCCGGCCAGGCCCCAGAGCAGCAGGCAAACCGTGCCCATGCCGGCAGACTGCCTCGGCTCGTGTGTCGGGCGGGGCTCGCAGTCGGGAAGGAGAGGGGTGGGCGTAGTCTGAGAAGCCTTTCCCCCGTTTGCCCAATGTAGCACCAAGTCCGTGGTGGCCGCGTCCAGAGAGGTTGGCATGGGACTGGCAGGCGCCCTGCCATGAGGAATCCAGGGCAGCAGCCAGTCTCTGGCAGCAGGGGACAGCCCCCAAGTGGCGCCGAAGGGGAGGGCTGGCCTGAGGCCGCCACCAAGAGGCAGACACAGCGGGCCTGCCCCCTCGTCCCCATCCCAAGGCAAAGAACACAGACACCCATTGCACAGAAATCAGCCTTTATTATTATATCATCCCACCTCCCCCAGCAGACGTGAGAAAGGGGAGGCGTGTAGGAGAGCCGCCTGTGCAGCAAAACACCCCACCCCACCCCCAAGGCAGCAGCGGCGGTCACCGGCGAGGCCGGCGGCCGGACCCCCTTGGCCGTCCACGGGCCCGGCCTCTCGCACGCAACTGGGCCCGAGGGAGGGGTGCCTCTGGGGCGGGTGGAGCTGCTGCAGCGGGTGGGGCCGGAGGGTCGAGGATGGCGACGAGCCGCCCGAGCAGGGCTTCGGCACGGACTCGAGAGGCACACCCCACCCCTCCCAACAACCATGGCCTGTTGGCGTGGGAAGCTGGCAACTGCTCCACGGGATTGGATGCGAGGCAGGATGCCCTGGGGTGGAAGGTGTTGGAATGACCAATGGGGCTGCTGCAGACGCCCGAGGGGCTGGACCCACTCTGGGAGGCGGCCGCTCATGGGACTGTGTTGCTGGGGCTGCGGCTGCGATGGGGGCGACCCTCCCCAGGCGCGCGAGACCTCCTGCCCAGGATATGGCATCCGCCTGCCACCACCCTGGATTCTCCATTGGTGGGGGCTAGGGTTCCCGCGAGCGGACCGTTTCCCCTGCCATCTCCCGCCCCCTTGCAGCGGCAGCTCGCACCACCCTCTCCCTGGCTTATCGGGTGCCAGCTACTCTCCCCACCGGGGATTGATCCCCCTCCCCGCTCACATGCCCCACCCCAACCCTCTACCTGGCCATAGATACAGGGGGGTTAGCCATGTTAGCCTGTGGTAGCGAATTCAAAAAGGGTCCCGTAGCACCTTTACAACTATCCAATTTTATTGTGGCATAGGCTTCTGAGAATCAAGTTCTCTTCGGCAGATGGGTGGTACAGACACTGGTCAAATACAGAGGAGGAGGGGGGGAGGAGGAGGGAGGGAGGGGGCGGGGAGGCAAGACGGGGTGTGTCGGATACATTTGTGGCAATGTGCAGGTGGGGAGATGTGACGGGAGTGTTGGGGGAGGGGCGGAGGACGAAGTCAGACTCGCAGACACAGAAGACAGTTGTTGTACATCTCGTTTTATTGCACTGGAAAGAGCGGGCTTGCGTTTAGGCTGGCGAGGGAGCCGGAGCATTCCACACAGCCCTTCCCGCTCGGAGGGGCGGGGCTGGGATGCAGGCCGCGGCGCGACGGTGCTTCCTGGGCTGCAACCAACCGTCCGTCAGAGATGTTTGGGGAGGGCGGGGCGCGGGGGAGCAGCCATGCCCTGGACGTGCCTGTGGGGGAAAAAGACACGTGTGGGCTTTGCCTCGTTCCACTGGCAAGGCAAGCCCCACACTCCGCCATCCGGGGGGGGGGTTGCACATGGTCGAGGGCAGCAGCTGATGCCTGACGGTCTGGCGAGGATGCACTCAGCCTTGGGAAGCCTTTACCTTTGTGGGAGGGAATGAGCTGGTCACAACAAACACCTGGCCACATGTGGTTTTCGAGGCGCCTGCCTCTGAGGCAGCCAGGGGCGGCCATGGTTGCCCCCCACCCCTGCTGGGCCTCACCCAAAGCGGCAAGTGAGCGGGTGGGTTCAGGTGAATGGGCGGTTTGCACTAATCTGCGGAATGCCCCCCCCCACCTCCTCCTCACCTGTCAGCACTCCGTCGGTCATCACCAGGTGGGAGCGCCAGAGTCAGGGCACCTGCAAGGAAACGGGAGAGCATGCGGTTAATTTGCAAAGTGTCATTCCCTTCTGCCACGGAAGGGTTAGTTTGTTTGTGCTTAGTTAGAAGCAACTAGCATGCATGAGTCCAGTTAGCTGTTGAGTCATTCTTTCTATCACGGTAGAAAGAGAGTTAGGCAGACATTTGCACCTCTTCCCCTTTATGCGAAGTTCCCCCAGTTTTTCGCAAAGTCCCCCGAGTGCATTCTGCGCCTGCCAACGTGAATGCCCTCAGCCCGTTTCGGTTTTCAAAGGGGCAATGCCACTCAGCAGACGGGCAGAGCCTCCGGCCGAGTGCTCACTTACCTGGGGGTTTGGGCGGCGCTGGCCGGATGTTTTATAGGGCGCGGTCGCAGGTGATTGGGTGCAGAGAGGGGGGCTCGTCCACGCCGGGCGCGCACGCTGATTGGTCCCCGGGATAGTTCTCATCCTATGCTCCTTCGGGCCATAGGGGCGGGGCGGGGCGCTCAGAGAGGGGGCTGATTTTTCGCCGTTCCATGGACGCCTATGGGCTATGCCTTCTTTTTCCGTGGCGTAGCTTTTTTGCGCCGCTGTGGGCGTTCCCGCTTCTGGAGGAGCTTAGGGAGCGGACTAACTCCGACCCCGCCTTGCTCCCCGCCCCCCCTGCGTCGGCGTAGGGCTCTACGCCACTCCTGCGCCGCCGCCCGGGCGCCTGTGGCTTGCACCGGTGCTGGCCCGCCGGCGGGCCAGCGCCGCGTCCCAGCGCGGGCGGAGGGCCACTTACGCGGGCGTACGGGCTAGATGCGCCCTCGCAAGCCTTAGTTCGGTTCCTGTTCACTTTCCGTGCCCTTCTTAGGATTGGGCTGTAAGTCTGTTTGCAGATGATATCTTGTTATACATTACTTGCCCCGTAATATCTTTATAGTATCTTCATAAGGAACTAACAACATTTGGACAGATCTCGGGATTGATGATTTATCAGAGCAAATCCAGTATGCTACCTATTAACCTAACAGAAACAACAAGTAACTTACTGCATCAGCAATATAAATACCAATGGGCTCAATCACAACTACATTATTTAGGTATATTGATCTCGCCTAATTTGAATCAATCCGAATCAACCATATTCAAAAAATGAAAGAAATCAAACTTATTTTACATAAATGGAACAAGCAACAATTATTGTGGTATGAAAGGTATCATTTAATAAAATCATTTGTTTTTCCTAAATTACTATTTTTATTTATTCCTGTAAACATCCTGAATAAATTATTAAGGCAGTGACAAATTACTTTAAACCAATTCTTATGGCAAACCAAGCGTCCAGGAATTGCTTTTAAAATTTTGAGGAAATGAACACAACAAGGAGGCCTTAAGTATCCAGACTTAGAACTTTATACTGTAGCTTCTAGGATATCTGATGTTATTCAGATAATACAAAATAAAGATCAAGCAGATTGGATTGATATTTTGCATTCATTTCATCATGCTAAAACAATACATGATGTACTCTGGTCCAAGCACAGTCTCCATCCACTTTCAATAGATGAAATCTATTTTTAAAGCAATTCTTAAAACATGGGATAGATAGAAGATTAACGGTGCAATCCTAAACAGAGTTACACCAGTCTAAGCCCATTGATTTCAATGGGCTTAGACCGGTGTAACTTTTCATAGGATTGCTCTGTAAATTATTGCCAATGATATCCCGATATTCAACTATAACATCTCATAAAGGCTTACCTTCTCAGTACAGCATAACCATGTCAAAGAATTAGGAACAATTAAAAAATTTAAGATTACTAGATGGTATAATGGAAAAAGATGAATTAGGATTTAAATTAGGTAGAGAAATAACTTGTTTTTTTCTATTTCCAATTAAGCTATCTTTTAAATTATCTAAAGATTAAAGATATAATTAATAGCCCCAAAACTGAACTTGAGCAACTTTTAGACTCACCTGATTTCATTCGCAAAGGTTTATTATCTATGGTCTATAATATCCTTATACGTATTAAAGATTCACCAAATACAGTAATGTAGCATAAATGGCAACCAGACTGCGGAACTAATATCACAAATAAAGATTGGGAACAGATTTGGTTATCTAAATTAGTTAATTCTCCAGTAATTAATATGAGACTTCAGACTTAAACATTTTTCAAAGATGATATCTTACACCCCAGAAACTAATGAAAATCTATTTAAATAGATCCCCCTTGTGCTGGAAAAATTGTGGCGAACAAGGTTCTTATGCGCATTGCTGGTGGAAATGTAAATATGTTGCAGACTTTTGGCAAGCAGTTCTTCATCAAATCTCTTTAATTACATCTTACTCTATACCTTTAAAACCAGAACTGTTCTTGAACAAATCTATATTTTTTGCAGTCAGCTCAACTCCCAAATATTTCACCTTACTAGTTACTTCACAGTCCGTTGTTTCCATTAACAATTGTTGTTTCTGCTTAGTCATGTTTTTGCATAATATCTTTGACTTCTTTTTGTTAATAAAAAAACCTGCCAAATCACCAAACTCCTTGATCTTATCTATCACTTTTGGCATGTTCTCCAATGGATCTTCTACAATTAACATTATGTCATCTGCAAATGCTCTAACCTTGTATGAATAGTCCTTTATTTTTATTCCTCGTATTTCCTCATCTTGTCGTATTTGTATCATCAGAATCTCCAATACTAAAATGAACAACAATGGAGATAACGGGCAACCTTGTCTTGTTCCTTTACTAATCGTCAATTTCTTGGTCAGTTCATCATTCACTACAATTGCTGCAGTCTGGTCTCTATAAATTTCTTTAATTGCTCTGATGAATCTTTCTCCCAGTTGTAGCTTTTCCATAGTGGCAAACAAAAAATCCCAGTTTAAATTGTCAAACGCTTTTTCAGCGTCTACAAAGAAGAAACCAACCTCTTTATCACAACGCTTGTCATAATATTCAATAGCATTGATCACTGTCCTTAAATTATCTCTTATTTGTCTGTCCGGCAAAAAGCCTGCTTGTTCTTCCTCTATAACTTCCGAGAGCCACCCCTTCAGTCTCTCCGCCAATATCTTCGCAAAAATTTTATAATCATTGTTAAGTAATGATATAGGCCTGTAATTTTTCACGTTAGTCAGGTCTTGGCCCTCTTTTGGGATCAATGATATATTCGCTTCGCTCCAAGTGTCTGGAATTCTTTGATCCCTGAAAACTCCGTTCATCACCTCTTTTAGGAATGGTGCCAGTTCGTTGGCCATTGTCTTATAAAATTTTGCCGTAAGTCCATCTGGCCCTGGCGCCTTTCCTAGATTTGCGGATTGTATTGCCTTACTTATTTCCTCATCAGTTACTTCACTGTTCAACTTATTTCTCCAAGCTTCCGAGATCTCTGGAAGTTTGGTTTTCTCCAAATATGATGCTATTGATTCTTTGGTTACTTCTTTTTTATTATACAGCTTAGCATAGAATTTATAAAAGGCTCTACTAATGGTAGTCTGCTCCAGGTACATTTTATTTTCTTCACAGATTTTATTTATTATTTTCTTTTCCCTTTTCTTCTTCAATTGCCATGCCAAATATTTCCCAGGTTTATTAGCACCCTCAAAAGCTTTTTGATTCAGTCTTTTAAGGTTCCACTCCAATTCTTTATTACTCATTGCTGTTAACTGTTCTTGAAGAATTTTGATTTGCTGATGTATTTTCTTTTTCCCTGGTCTCTTTTTTAACTGTGCTTCTTTGGCCTTTATTTTCTCCACAATCTCTTGTCTTTTCTCCTCTTTCTTTTTCCTTGCTCTGCCATTTAAGTCCATTAGTATGCCCCTTACAACCGCCTTGTACGCGTCCCAAACTTTACTGGTTGGTACTTCTTTATTCACGTTGTATTGTATAAAAAACTTTGTCTCTTTTCTCAATATTTCCATATTCTCACTTTCCTGTAACAAGTCCTCATTTATTCTCCAGGCTTTCCTTTTTCTCCTTTTTCCAAATTTCCACATAATTGGATTGTGATCTGAGCCTACCATCGGCATTATTTCTACCTCCTTAGTCCATAACGCTAAGTCCTTTGAGGCCCAGATCATATCAATTCTTGATAATGTAAGATGCCTTGCAGAATAAAAAGTAAACTGTTTGGTTTTAGGATATTCTCTCCTCCATACGTCTTCGAGAGTCTCTTGTTGAATCAACTCAAAAAAAAGCTTTGGCAATAGTCCTCTTTTCTTTTGTGCAGTTGTAGTCTTTTTGTCTAGTTCCAAATCTGTCACTCCATTGAAATCTCCAGCAAGAATTATCTGGTCATATACAAGATCATCTAAATGCTTCCTTAAATCCTCAAAGAAGCTTTCCTTTGCACCGTTAGGTGCATAAAGTCCGACTACCAACACTCTCTTTAAATTCCAATTACATTCCACTGCTACAAATCTAGCTTCAACATCTCTCATAACAAATTTTGGCTGCAGCTCCTCTTTTATGTACAACACCACTCCTCTTTTTTTCTTGTTAGAGGCCGCTACAAATTCTTTGCCCAATTTTCCAGATTTTAAATATTTTACATCCTGTTTTCTAATATGGGTCTCCTGCAAACAAACAATATCACATTTTTGTTTTAGTAGCCAATGAAAAATATTTTTCCTCTTATTCGGTGAGTTTAGTCCATTTACATTCCAAGATAATACTTTACACTCCATATTCATGGTTTTGTTGGTAAGTCTTTTTCATTGTCCTTGATAAATCTCTCCATCTCCCGCTCAGATCTGATGCGTTTTTTTGCCCCTCCAAACTCAAAGGACACTCCTTCCGGTAACTCCCATCTGTATCTGATATTCATGTCCTTCAAAGTCTGAATTAGCACTCTATATTTTTTCCTGTCCAGTAACACTGATCTGGGCAGTTCCTTCATTATGATAATCGTCTTGCCATCAATCTCCAATGGATCTTGAAATTGTTTTGTCACAATCCTCTCTTTCATGTTTCTAGTTGTAAACTGCACAATCACATCCCTTGGTAGTTTCCTCTGGGTTGCAATTCTCGAGTTCACACGGTACGCCACATCTAGGATAGCCACAATTTCCTCCTCCTCCTTCCCCAGGTAATCAGCCAACACCTCAGTCATCTGTTCTTGCGCTGACTTCCCTTCCACTTCTGGCAGACCACGAAAACGAAGCTGCTTCTCCATGTGTTTAGTTTCTGCAACTGACATCCTCCCCTTCACCAGTCTCATCTCTGTTTGTTGCGTGTCTATTAAATTTTCCATCGCGTCTTCTACTGTTTTAACTCTCTGCTGCGTTCCTTGTAATTCACTACTAATCGTTTCCACGCCTTTTTTCACTTCTGACAGCTCCGACTTTACTGTCTGTGTAACTTCTTTGACCTCTTTAATAAGCTCCAATTTCGTGTCCTTAAGTTCTTTCATCATGTCTATAAGTTTTTTGTCCAAATTTTCTATTGCCGATTGCCACTCTTTTTTCGACATCGTGGGGCTTGCTTTAGCTCGCTCCCACGAATCTGCTCTCTTCCTTAGCTCCGTGGCGTATATTTAAACGTTTTCCTTTTTTTCAAATGTCCCAATCTTTGCCAAAATTAATTTTTTTGTATCCAAAATGTCGGGCGTCTTTTCTCTATGGTTTCTCTATGTTATTGTAATCCAAGATGGCCTACTTCCTCTTCCGCTGAAGCCGCGACCCTTCCCCTTTCAAAAATGGCGATTCCCTACTTCCTGTCCGTCGGCAAGGGCCGCTTCCCTCCAGCCACTCTATTGTTGTTACGCACTTCCTGTCTCCCGTCTTCCCACAGCAGGTCTCGCGATGGTGTCTTTTTCCCACAGCTCCAAAACCACAGGTATTCAAAACAATAGTCCGATTTTTGCAATAACTTCTTTAAATTTAGTCTCTTTTAAAATACAACTCCTGCCGAGTCTTCACCTCCTTTTCACTAGTCTGTTGCAGTTTAAAAATCTACTTTCTTTCCTCTCTGTTTTTATCAATCTGTCCCGTTTCAAGAGATAGCGATCTTTACCTTCTCTTCAACTTTCTCGGGTTGTAATCGCTGTTTCGATCTTAAATTCTCCTCTCGACTTCCCTCCCCGATCGAAGCTTGGGTATGTAGGTCTTATGCCAGCCGAATTGGCCCCAAAACTGCCGCAGAGATTATAGCCGACCCGTCGCAAGGTGGGACCTCAAGGATCGGGGGGGAGACTCCTTGAGTAGAGCCCCCCCTCGTCCGAGATCTAGCTCACCCTAGGGTCTTGAGCGTTCTTTGCCTGCTCCCCGCCTGAGAGCAGTCGGCCGCGGGTTATTTTCACCCCTCCGGCCGGTTAAAACGGCAGTCCGGTCAGCTCCGTGAATGGAGCTGCGTTAGACCTCCATGAATCCCAAACCGGAATTATGGACTCAGATAGAGAGAGACTTGATTAAATGGAATAGACTGAATTTGTCATGGTTGGGCAGGATTGCAGCAGTTAAGATGAATGTGTTACCAAGAGTAATGTTTTTGCTACAGACAATACCAATCATCAGAGACTCTAAACAATTTGAAAAATGGCAGAGGAAAATATCAGATTTTGTTTGGGCAGGCAAGAAGCCTCGAGTGAAAGTAAAAGTTCTACAAGATGCAAAGGAAAGAGGCGGAATGCAACTGCCCAACCTGAGACTTTATCATGATGCAATCTGCCTAGTTTGGTTAAAAGAGTGGATGACATTAAAGAATAAGAAACTCTTAGCCCTAGAGGGATATAAAAAATTTTTTGGATGGCACGCATACCTATGGCATGACAAAGTAAAGGTCAACTCGATGTTCCTGCATCATTTTGTAAGGAGAAGTTTATATACAATCTGGAAGAAGTACAGAATTTACCTACAAGAAGGAACCCCTTTGTGGGTGGTTCCATACGAGGTGATAGATCCGAGAGCTGTTGATAATGAACAACAATGTTTAACGTACAAAGAAATAACTAAAACTGAAGTATCTAAACTTAGAATAAAGACGCAAGAGGAACTATCACCTAACTATGATTGGTTCCAGTACAGACAGATTAGAGACTTATACAATTCGGACTCTGCAAAAGGGGGCATACGAACAGAGAACTCGGAACTAGAGCAGACCCTTCTTAAAGAAGACAAGAAAAGAATATCCAAGGTATACCAAGTACTGTTGAAATGGTATACCGAGGATGAGATAGTTAAAACACAAATGGTGAAATGGGCTATAAACTTTAATAAAGAAATAACAATGGAGGCATGGGAATACCTGTGGAAAACTACAATGAAGACAACGACATGTATTAATATCAAAGAGAACATCTTCAAAATGATTTATCGTTGGTACATGACACCAAAGAAGATTGCGCTAGGGAACTTGAACACTTCTAATAAATGCTGGAAATGTAGGAAGCATGAGGGCTCCCTCTATCATATGTGGTGGTCGTGTGAGGTAGCTAGGCAGTTCTGGGGGGAAATAATAAGAGAAATGAGTGAAATTTTACAGTTTCAAATAAATAAGAACCCAGAACTCCTGCTGCTAAACTTGGGAATGGAGGGAATTCCAGCCCATCATAGGACGCTGATATTTTATATGACTGCAGCAGCTAGACTTTTGTATGCGCAGAAATGGAAAGTACAAGAAGTGCCAACTATTGAAGATTGGATCTACAAATTGCTGTATATGGCTGAAATGGATAAGATGACAAGAAAACTGAGAGATCTGGACTCAGGGCAGTTTAACACAGACTGGGAGAAGCTGAAACAATATCTGGAGAAGAAGTGGGAGGTGGGAGGAAAACTGTGGCAGTTTGAGAACTACTGAAGTATAATAAAAGTATAAAAGAGAGGGGTGACTTTACCGGGGGAGGAAGAGAAATGTGAATTTATAAGCAGTTAGATTAATTAATTGATTGAGATATATATAGATATGTAAAGGTTAATTGATAGAATATTGATAGAGAATAATTAACGGTTTAAACATGAGGATTGAGTAATTAACAATATTTTTTTTACTTGATAAGACTTATATGCACCAAACTGAAGGTATAGAAGAGTTAAAACGACTGACTATGTGATGAGTTATATAGAAATACTATAAAAAGAAGAAATGATTAATATATAGAGAACAAATCAAATTGTTTGATTTAAATGTGGGATTTTTATGGTTTATGATATATAGAAATATTCAAAACTGGAAAATGGGACAAATTGTTTATCTAAAGAAGTATAGTTTGGATGTATAATAAGTAAAAGAGTTAAAGATGTACTGCTTAATATAATGGAGAATATATATTTGTTTTAGACAGAGGAAGTTAATAGAAGTAAGGGAAAAGGGACAGAGGGTGGGAAAGCTGTTGGAAGTCAACAAAAGGGGGGGAAAGGGAGGGGGTTAGAAACGAAAAATTAGGGGAAAATTGAATGTAATGTAATGTAAAACATTAAAAATATTAATGTTCTAACCCAATAAAAAAAATTTTTTTTTAAAAAAAAAACCAGAACTGATCTTCTTAAGCATATGGAAAAATCAAAAAATACTGCAAATAAGGAAAGAGTTAATATCTGTATTATTGGCTGCTGCCAAAAATGCGATTAGCTTCAGGGTGGAAATCGTATTTTCCTCCGAATCTTAATACATGGTATCTAAAAGTCTGGGAACAACTCATTATGGAGAAGATATCAGAAAGAATGCAGTTATTAATAGATCCTTCTAAATCAACAGACTTTTATGAAAAGTGATATCCTTTTCTGAACTTTCTTTCTAGAAATAACCTTTTAATTACAAAACTACCCCATTATACAATTATTAATCCAGAAATTTGAATTCATGATTTTAAGTATATTAATGTGATTGTAAAATTTATATGAATCATGATTATTTAGATATTTGATTTATAATCTAGTGTTGATTTATAATCTAGTGTTTGATGTACACTTGTTGTAATAATATTGCACTATAAGACTGTTGTATGTTTTTATATTTTGGAAAAATTAATTTTAAAAAATTCTTATTCTTCCAGTTATTTTCCTTGTAGGTACATTAAAAAAAAAACTTGAACAGTCCATATGTAAACTGCAGGTACATGTATACAGCAGATATTAGATGACAACTCGAACTGATGCCAATATGTATCTTCACTTTATAGGACCTTGGACACAGAGAATGCTCCCCTTGGTCCCCGGATCCTTGCCCGATGGTGGACTGGCAATTTAGACCATACGTTTCATAAGAAACCTTCTCAAGGGCACAGGTATACAGGTCCAAATATTATCTCAATCTGTAAATAATAAAAGTATTTTATTTTGCATATCAAGTTGTCAGACAGCTCAATCTTTTTTTGAATGTACCTACAAGGAAAATACCCAGAAGGATAAGAATTTGAATTAACCATAGGATTGGACTTACCTTCAGCCCCGTTTTTACAGAATGGTTATTGACTTATTTAGGGAATGTTTTGAATTAGCACTTACCTGTTTGTATCAATCTAATTATTAAGTATTTATATGTATGCACCTAGTCACTTTAAATTTCTGCTTACTAATGAATTGATACATTGTATTCTCGGATCTTGAGCAAAAAAAGGATACAACTATTTAAAATAATATAGATAAAGGTTAAAATAGATAAAGGCTAACAAAGAAACATGAAGTGAAAAATGGTTGAAAACAGGGCTGTGGAAGGGGCCTCTTCTCCCCCTTTCCTGCAGAGTGGCTGACGACTGATGGAAGACTGGATGGCAGATGAGCCAGGACAGCCAATGGGACATGAGGAGGAGGTGAAGCTCCCTACCAGCCACACAACAATAGGCGGGGACAGAGTTCTGGAACATCCAAGATTTTACTGAACTGTGAATCCATTTTACAGTGCAATCCTAACAGAATTACACGGTTAGTTCACTTACACCCCGGATTATAATGCTTAAATGTTCCAGCAGTATATCTTCATCTGGGGTTGTCTCATCATAGGGCCTTTGAGGTAAGAAATGATCAGAATTGTAGCCTTCTTCTACACGGTACTAAGCAGGGTTAGCTGAAGTGTCATTGCCATTACCTGTGAAAGATCCTCGACCAGAGTTACCTTCCACTACTGCTGCTGCTGCTGCTGAGTGGCTTCCCTTCAGGGATTCCTCCATCTCCATCCATATTGGAACTGTCACTTCTCTTCTGCTGATGTGACTGTTGATTCCTGAAGGCGGTGGACGCATCATAGTGCGGTGGACGCATCATGGCTCAGCTTTGACCATTCGCCTCAAGTGACCCTTCACTGGCACACTCAAACTCCCTCACCATGTTTAGATGAGCATCCAAGAGAGAGGTTAGAAAAACTGTAGCAAGTGCTAAGTTTGCAGTTCTTACCAAGAGATTACACTTCAACGAATGTTCCTTTTAATGGCACAACTGCTTTTACATTTATCAAGAAGGGTTAGAAATGTTATGCAGTACGCAAAAGTGTCATTTTTGAAAGCTGCTTTGGAAAACTTTTTTTTTTTTGCAAAAAGCACAGAATTAAAATCAATTTCGTTAAAAAAAATACCCTAAATATTGTAAAACCTTGTCTTAAAGTGTTTTGCCCGTATAACAAAAGTGCAGAGAAAAATAGTTGCAAAGCTTCTTTCAGTAAATGAAACGTGTTTCCTTTCCAGGCTGCTTTCCTGAGGGTCATCTCTTCCAAACCTGATGTCCATCAGTGACAGATGGAGAACAGGCTTTCCTTTTGTCCCAAAGTATTTCATAATCCTAGCATAGTTTTTGTACCATAATCCTAAACCAATGTTATTTTTTCTGTCCCTTTACTTCCAAGTTCGTGTGTTTAGGATTGGGGCATTTATAATTTGTTTAGAGAAGAACTCTGTAATAATCCCAGGATCAAAGGAAAGAAAATCCAGTTCTCTTGAGAACTAAAGAGGGAAGAGAAATGGCAGAAAACAAGAATAATTACACTAATGTGCCTTTAAGAAGAACAAACATTTCATCCAAGTCATTTTTCTCTTGTAGCTCCATCCTTCTTTAAACCTTTCTGGCTTAACTCATCACCTGACATCTGTGGCCATGGCCCATCTTTAGAGAAACTTACATCTAGGAATATTATTTATTTATTTTGGTATTTATACCCCCTTTTTGTCAATGGAGACTCAAAGCAGCTTGGAAGATCAGTCTGCCCTGTGAGGGAGGTTAGGCCAAGACTGGGGTGGGAGGTGGGGGATGGTCCAAGGTCACACGATGTCATCTTCCATGGCAAAGCGGGGATTTGAACTTGGGTCTCCCAGATCTTTCCCCAACACTCTAACCACTACACAGCGTGGCAGCTCTGACCGTGCACCGTGCACGCACCGCTAAACTCTTTCTACACGCTTACAATTCAAGGGGCATGATTTCCGTCCAGGTTTTTTAAAAATGGCCTCCTATTTTTCCTCTCCACAAATATAACTCCATTTAATTTTCTCAGTGGAATTTTATATTTGTTCTCTTCTTGCATTCATAAACCATCTATTTTAGTTGATTTTAGATTCAACAAAAGATTGACAGATGCTGGCCCTTTTCTGTTTTCTGTGTCTAAGAATCTGCAATAAAATATTGAACATACCAATGAAATATGGAAAGTGAAATGTAATATAAACTAAAGTTTGTGTTACAGACTTACTATCTGAATTCTATAGATGTAGGCTAGAGTAAAAATTTAAAATGGTAATTCATTGCTAACAAAATCCTAAAAGCGTGTGGTGCAAGAATATATGAGGAATGTTAAATAATAAATGGATAACGCTCAATAGTAATCAATTAGTAATAGCAGAGAATGAACGAAACCATTGGAGGATGGTGTGGATCTCAGCAGCTTTTCCCATTCAGTCTTTCTCAAGTTCCTTCCTTCCGGCCTCCGTTATGCCTAGTTTTCTCCCGTGCAAGTCCCATATTCCCCAGTACCACATTTGTGGTGTCAACATCAAAAGGGACTCCCACCTCCCTTTTTACCAGCAGACAAGCTGGTTGAATTTTTAAAAAAAGGTTAATGATGAATATGTGAATAAGACATAATTAACAAGAAATAACAATAGCCTAAAATGAGTTAAATATGTGCTAATATATTTTAAATAGTGAAGAATTGTGAATAAATGTCCGATGAATAATTATGAATAATACTTAACATGTAAATAAATGTAAATTAAATCATAGTCTATGGGAAAAGCTCAACATTCACGGCCATCTCTTCTTCTCCCTTCCACTGGCCCTGCCCTCCTACAGGAACGCCAGCACATTTGGGGTGGGGGATTGAAGTCCTTTCTTCTTTCAGCTGCCTCCCTCCCACATCTGCCACAGGTTGTTGTAAACTTTTGTAGACTTGGGCCACAGCAACTGAGGCCACCACCTGCACCATGCCTGGCAAAAGAAGGGGCAGGTGGTTGTGTGGGGGAAAGAATTAGGAGGGGTCTTGCTAGTGGGATGCGGAACTGGCCTTGGCAGAATTGCTTGGGAAGGAGCAGGCGGAACCATGGAGCAAGACAAAAGTGGAGGTGTAATGTCTCCTTCCAAGGTCCCTGCGTGATTCTTTCACTGGCACATATCTCTGGCCAGGAGGCTGAGGTAGGAAGCTGTTAACTATTTCTCTCCAACCCTCTTTGCAATGCAGGCTGCCGGAGACACCCTTCAGTAGCTTGCCACTACCCCTGGATATTTCCCCCCATCCGGGGGACCTTACTTGGTACTCTGACAAGTGTACAGTGGTGCAGTTACCCCAAGAGTTACTCTCAGTAGTGTGGGCTAGCAGTCAGAGGCAGTTGTTAGGAATCAAGTCAATGCATCTGCAATAAAACAAGTTTATTACTGCAAAACAGAATTCTAGGAAAATGTAGTACAGAAGGTTGCTAACTAAATGGAGGCTTCCAAGTTCTGAATATCGAGCTCCCAGCCAGGAGTCGGTGGTTGTTGTATGGGTTCACATACATGATCCCCCCCATGTGATAGTGCACACACAGGCGAGCACACACACAAATGAAGTCCCTTTGCAGGATCTCCCCCACGTGTGCCAAAGAACCATTACCCAGTCTGAGGTTGCGGTTTGGGAGTTCAGTGCCTGCCAAACCCAGACTGCCCAAACCCAAGATAACAGCATATCAAAAGAATGTAGATTTTTTTCACTTCTGGCTGTAAAATCCTCATGTGGATGAAAATGCCAAGGTTCCATCAAGGAAGTTGCAGGGTTGCCAACTGCAGGGTAATAAATATCTGGAGATTTTAGGAGTGGAATCTGGGTAGGGTGGAATTTAGGGAGAGGAGATCAACAGGGATATGATGCCATACAGGCCACCCTCCACAGCAGCCATTTTCTCCAGGGGGAAACCTGATCTCTGTGGTGTGGAGATACCCACCATGGTACGTAATTCTGGGAGATCTCCAGGTCCACCAGGAGGTTGGCAATGCTAAGTCAGCACATGTAGCCACTCCAGAGGGCTGCAGTCCCTCTTTACCACACGTATGTGTGTGTGTGTGTTACGGGCCGTCAAGTTGCCTCCGACCTATGGCAACCCTATGAAGACCTTCAAAATGTCTTATCATTAACAGATTTGCTCAGATCCCGCAAACTGGAGGATGCAGCTTCTTTTATTGTGTCAAGCCATCTCGTTTTAGGTCTTCCTCTTTCCCTACTGCCTTCTACTTTTCCTAGCATTATTGACTTTTCCAGAGAATCGTGTCTTCTCATGATGTGACCAAAGTACGATAGCCTTAGTTTTGTCATTTTAGCTTCTAGGGAGGATTCAGGATTGATTTGATCTCGTACCTGCTTATTTGTCATTTTGGCTGTCTATGGTATCTGCAGAACTCTCCTCCAGCACCACATTTCAAATGAATCAGTTTTCTTCCTGTCAGCTTTCTTCACTGTCCAACTTTCACATCTGTACATAGAAATGGAAAATACCATAGTATGGATTATTTTGGTTCCCAGAGAGACATCTTTCTACAGACTTTATTTCCAACAAGTGTGCAAGGAAGTTATTTTGCTATATTTACAGAGCAATCCTATGCCAAGTTACACCCTTCTAAGTCCATTGAAGTCAATTGGCTTAGAAAGGTGTAACTCTGAAAAGGATTGCACTGCTCCTGAAGTCGTGGTCTCCAGACAAAATTAATGCCCGTCAAAAAGACTGTGTTTAAATGACAAAATGTGGATCTTATTTGGATTCCAATAATTCAGTAAATAATATTGTGTGGATTCTAAAATGGTGCCTTGGTATTCTGCACTATGAAAGTGACTGAAGGGCATAGAAAAATTTAAAGCGAGAGTGATCATATTCACATAGGAGTAAGAGAATATGAGCTGGATGCTAATTGTTTGCAATGGTCTTACTTATTGTTATTTTAAACAAGATCCCTTTAAAAGTCTTAATACATCCCATGGAATGCCCATGTTTTTGGAACGGACCTCAAGTGTGAATTCTAAGGAGCAAGAAGAGTGAAGTGTAAAACTAAATTGCTTGGGCAAAAATATCTCAGAGCACAGCATGAAATGAGCGTCACTTTCACCAAGTCTCCAGCTACTGGAATTAGCCAAAATGTTGCATATAAGAAGATCCATCAGGATAGATAAGATACATTTGCCTGAAGGGCAAATGCAGTGATGATTCTGGTATTTCTTTGAATGCCTTATTCCACTGCAAAGACTCAATTCCACAACCAGAGTCTCAGCCCCAGTTGCATGCTACTGATCCAACCCTGCAATCCCTTCTAAGATCATTGTGTTTACGACTGTCCTGTTAATCTTGTGCTTTTTCTTTTCATTAAGAAGCAAAATAGAGACATCAAAGTTCAAGGTCAGGAGGGAAGCACCCCCAAAACACCAATGATAGTGGGCGCCATTGGAATTAAGCAGTCCTCTGGCCCAAAGGTGGTTGTTAATAAATGGCATGACTTTTCAAATTTCCAAATGTCATTGGTAGGGAAGTCATATTTTGATTATGATTCCCAAAAATACAAGAGGGGAGGGGGAAGTCTCAATAAATGAAACGACACATTAACTGCTTTGTTAGCTCAAACACTCAAATACAAAACTTTCTCCTCCCCCAATTTCAAGTTGGGCTTAAACCAAATCGATGGTTTCTGATACATAAGACAAGCAAACTTTTCATGTCAGAACATGGAGCTTTCAAATTATACTGGGTTAGATCCCATGGGAAATTTCCACTAAGGTAATGTAAATGTTTTACCATCAATTCACACCTTTGTAAAGGAGAAAACTTTTCACTTCTATCCACCAGGAGCAGCATTTGGAGAGGCATTTGGGGCTGCTGTGGGAGCTGGAATGTCCATCAGCTCTGCTGACTGAAATCTGATCCTTCCATGGATGGAGACAGAGTGGCAGACCAAAGAGCCTCTCTACACGAGACCTCTTACAGGAGGATGCTCAAGTGAAGGGAGATGCAATGTTAGCCGGGAAGTGTAGTTTACAAAGACAATTTCACCTCTCTAGAGTGGCAGGGATCGCTCCTCAGAGGGTTTGTTTATTTCATCTTCACCTCCCAAAGACACTGTCAATTTCACCTCCCTTTCAGGGAGCAAAGATGAAATAAACAAACCCTCTGAGGTATCTCAGTGCCAGGCAGAATGCCTTGTCTCTACTGTTAGTGACAGCTATTCGAACAACAGCTAACCATTTCTCTCTATAACCAACCTACTGAAGCAGCACCAAGCAGCCAAATAGCAAAATGCTTCCACTCCGCTTGCAATGGCAGGGGTGGGGGCAGCCTTGCGGCAATTTGCAAAGAAAGACCAAAAGAGGCTGGAATTGATGCAGAAAGAGGGAGCAGCGCAAGAAGTTTGTGCCTAAGGGTTAGAGGTTGGGAGAGGACGCCTTGGCACAAGCTTTCCTCATTAACAACACAGTTTCATGGAAGTGCTTGGCACACATGAGTGTGTGTGCGTGTGCATCCATGTGTATGTGGGTGTGTGTGTCTGTGCGTGCATATGTGCGTGCACCTGTGCTCATGCGTGTGCATGTGTGTGCGTGTGTGTATAAGCCTTGTGTGTGTGTGTACGCGTATGTGCATGTATGTGCATGTGCGGGTGACTGTGTATGCATACTGCATGCATGTGTGTGTGCATATGTGTTTGTGTGTGTGCACGTGCATGCATGTGCATGCACATGTGCATCAGTGTGTGTGTTTGCATTCATGTGTGCATATTCCTGTGTGTGCATGCGTGTACATATGTGTGTTTGTGCTTGTCCCTATCTGTGCATGCGTATGTCTCTGTGTGCATGTGTGTATGTGTGCATTTGTGTGTGCATGTGAGTACATGCGTAAATGTCTGCGTGAGTGTGTGTGTGTTTGCATACCTGTGTATGTGTTCCTCTGTGTGCATGTGGGTGCTAGTGTGTGTGCCCGTCTGTGCATGCATACATCTATGTGTGCGTGAGTGTGTGTGCATACGTGCATGCGTGTGAGCCTGCCTGCCATATCTGTGAATGTATATCTACTGGGGGGATGGGTAGTAGTGTAGCTGTTTTCATGCTTCACTGTGTCTTTGCTACGCTTTATTTGGGTTGAGCAGTGTTATCAGTACAGCTGAGACTGAGCATCTGGGAACCGACCGACCTTGAGAAACTCAGATCTGCATCTTTTCCAGGACTTTCACACTTTGCAGCTCCGCACCAATTACAACTGACTGTTGTTTGAACTGGGGGGAGGGGACTGGGGGTATAATTTTTCTGGGAGGACTTTGCTTTGGCATTCCAGGCAATTACTATGTGCAGTATACTTCTAGGGAGCAAATCTCTAATAAAGACCTTTAACTCATACAGCTGTGTCTGATGGAGTGGAGAGTCTGAGAGAACCTCCTAGCCAGGCCTGACAGTGTGTTCCTGTATATTTGTGTATGTGTGTTCGTGCATGTGTGTGCATGCATGTGTATGTATGTGTGCATGACTATGTCTGTGCATGTGTGCACGAGCGTTTGTGTATGTGTGCCTGTGTGTGTGTCTAACTACATGTGTACGTGTGTGCACGCATGTGTGCGTGTGCGTGTGCATGTACATGTGTGTGAGTGTGTGTGTGTGCATGCCTGTGTGCACATCTTTGTGCATATGCTTGTGCATGTATGCATATGCGTGTGTGTACGTATGTGTGTGTGCATGCCTGTGGGCTTGCCTGTGTGTGTTCCTTTGCCTGTCTGTGTGCCTGTCTGTGCATGTGTAGTCTGTGTGTGCGCATGCTTGTGCCTGTGTGCGTGTAACTGCATGCGTATGTCTGTGTGCGCATGCATGTATGTGCATGCACGCACATGTGCGTGTGTGTGCCTGTGTGCACATCTTTGTGTCTGTGTGTGCATGTATGCATATACATCTGTGGGTGCGCATGTGTATGTGCATGTGCATGCCCGTGGGCATGCGTGTGTACATGTGTTTCTTTGCCTGTGTGTGTGCCCATCTGTGCATGTGTAGTCTGTGTGTGCATGTGTATGTGAGTGCATGTGTTCACGTGTTTGCACATGTTCATGTGTGCACGCATGCCTGTGTGCATGCCTGCATGTTTGTGCATATGTCTCTGTGTGTGCATGCATTCATGTGCATGCATTCATGTGTGTTCATGTGCATGTGTGCACATGCACATGTTTGTGCATGCATGCTTTTGCAAGTGTGCATTTGTGTGCATGCGTGCATTTGCGAGTATGCACATGTCTTTGTGTGTGCATGTGCGTATTAGCGTGCATTTGTTTGTGTTCATGCGTGTTTGTGCATGCATGCGTGTGTATGTGTGGGTGCAAGTTTGTGTGTGTGCATACATACATAAGCATTTTAAAATGTTTATCCTATGTGCAGTGTTCTTACATACAAAAGGAAGAATTTACCTCCTTTCCTCCCACATCAACCCTATAAGAGGCTGCTCACAGCTGTTCTCTGTTTACAGGTGTGCAGTTCGGACAGAGGTTAGCCACCCAGCACTTCCACAGCCAGAGATCTGCACATGTGTCATGCAAGTGGGATGCCCACATTCTACTAAAATGTTGACCAAGACCTTGCACTTCAGCGGAATTGGGGCTATCCACTATGTTGAAAGGAATTTCAACAGAGTGTGAGAGAAAACGAGGCGTCACTTAGTCCCAATACCCTTATACACATTGCTCAGAGCAATGGCTAATAAAGTAGCGTTTGATGGTTGTTCACTTCTTCATTAATTATTTCCAAATTCCTTGACAGTAACTATCTCCAAATCTTCCATGGGTCTGAAATCACATTACTACTTGAAATGCGTTCAGGTCTTGACGCAGATCTTTAGAGAACATACTATCCAAAGAACCGCCCTAGTCTTATGGCACGGCATATTGGCAAACTACAACCAGTCTTTGTGTGGCTCTGACTCTCAAAGGGAGCTCTGACTCTCAAAAGCTCACACCCTGGAAACCTAGTTATTCTCTAAGGCGCTCCTGGACCCGGATCTTGCTCTTCTACTACAGACCACCACTGTTACCCACTGGAAACTATCTTTGCGTATTTGTTGTGGGCAGCCACCCCATTCACTGAATGGTGTGATGTTTCCACATTAGACAGTCTCATCCCCATTCAAAGCAGACCATGTGGCAAAGCAGGAGGTGTGTTTCTCAGTGCTTTGTACACAGAGCCCCAGAGTTCAGCTTGGATATGGAACTGCACACGCATGACTCATTTTTATTCATGCATTGGGGCACATGTGTGCAGATGTCTGCTTTCACAGGCATGTTGCCCCTAGAAGTCCTGTCCCTGATAGATTCCACAGCAAAGTCAAAAGTAACCGTCACCAAATTTCCTAATGTTATTGAAGAATACACACCTGAAGGAGTAAAAACATACCTGGAGTAAATTTTTCTCTTCCGAGCACTGAATGTGCAGAGGTGCCCCTTTTGACCATGAGAACAATGGCTCTTTGGAGAGTGAGGCACAAAGGGAGTCTTTGTATCTAATCTGAGGTTTCAAGATCAAGCAATCCAAAAAAAGCATGTCTGAAGTTGAAGTGACAAATGAAGATACACGCGTATGAAGACATGAAGAGCAGTAATGTCTGCTCAGACTGGCAGCTGCTCTCCAGGGTCCCAGATGGAGGTCTTTCACTTCACTCCCCCCTTAACTGGAGAGGCCAGGGATGGAAATTGGGACTTTCTACATGCCAGGCACAGGTTCTGCCATATTCTCAGGTTCCACGTCCATGCAATCAAAAAAAAGGTGCCTGGCCATCACCAAAATAATCATGTGCTTTATAATAAATGAAGGTCATTAAACAAACTGCTTGATTTATGGGGCATTCTCTTTATTTTTACTCTGCGGTATTCCCATGAGAATGAGTTTAACGGTGTCCTCTGCTCGCCCCTCCCAGAGCAGTTGCTGCAACAAGACCTGAGTGCCAGGTGAGGTGCAGCACTGAGAACGGACGCCTCAATGGCCAGAGTGCCTCTCGGCCGCTTAGGAGCGGGAAGACACTCCTGAGAGGCTGGACCTAGTGAGGGGCCACGTGCAGCATGCTGTGCTTTCCTCATGGGGATTTGGGAGGCAGCCACTGAGGACACAGTTGGCTGCCTGCTCCAGGCTGTGAGAGAGGGGTGGATGGGAGGTGGAAGCCAAGGGGGAGTGCAAACCCCCTTCCTTTCTAATCTGAAGCAGCAGGAAGGGGCCCAAGTACAAGGGATGCTGCAAGGAAATACAAGGGGATGGGCCAGGGCAGCCTGACTCATCATCTATCGGTTTAAAGTACTTTTGTGGCTGAGCTAAAAAACCTGTCTGGGTCTTCTGCTCTTTGCAGTGAAGCCCAAGAGAAATACCGTGAGCCCCTGAAGGTCCATGGAGGGAGATCAGCAGCAATGCCTGGAAGGCACAAGGAGAGCCCTGCTGGATCAGACCAGCTGGACTGGTGTCCTGTCTCACACAGCGGCCAACCTGTTTCTCTGGAGGGCAAAGAGGCAGAGGCCTTCCCCTGAAGTTGCCTCCTCGCACTGGTCTTCAGAGCTGTACTGCCTCTGAAGGCTCCCTTTGGTCACCACGGCTAGTAGCCACTGATAGGCCTTTCCTCCGTGAACCTGTCTAATCCCCTTTTTAAGCAATCAATGCCTGTTGCCATCACTACATTCTCTGGCAACAAATTCCACATTTTAATCACACATTGAGTAAAGAAAACACCATGTTGATTTCAGCCAGTGTAATGTGAACAATTCCTAGGAAGTTACAAGGGGGGTGTCTAAAAAAATCCTTCCAATCAAAGCAAATCCACCCTAAATGCTGGTGTATTGGCTCAGATATTCAGAATATAGTGGCATTTTTAAAACATACACTTGACTGACTGTGCAATGGCTGGTAAAAAAAAACATTTCCATGGCATTTTGTTAGAGACATTTCCAGGTATAAGTTGTAATAAAGTAGATTTGCTCCAGCCTGATTCCAGGTCTGCAAAGAAGACATCCTAGAAATGAAGAGCATCTGCCAGCAACTGGAGGCCCTTTGAGAGTCCAGGCATGGAACTTGCTCACGTTCATCTGTCTCAATAAACTGTCATTTGTTTAAAGGCTAGAAGATGTATGGCGTAGACTCTAGTTTGTTCCTACAACCAGTCTGTCCGCTGCTTACCTCCTTTTCTGCCTCCAAGCAGAAGCCCTGGCTTCTGTCCCAACACCCCATGCATAGCAGGCTGCCAGCAAAGCCTTAGGGCCAAGCTACACATGACGAATTACACTTGAACAGCAAGTGTATTTCTCCCTGTTCACTTGCCCTCCACTCAATCCACTTGCCGTTCAAGTGTCATTCGTCATGTGTAGCTTGGCCCTGGGTCTTGTGCAGCTTGCTTGCTGTTGATCGGCACTGATGACAGATGGCCATCTAGCCTCTGCTTAAAAACCTCCAAAGAAGAAGCGCCCACCACCTCCAGAGGAAGCCACTGTTCCTCTAACCATCAGGAAGTACTTCCTAATGTTTAGCTAAAAACTCTTTTGCTTTAATTTTAACCAATTGGTCTTGTTTAATTTTAACCTGTTGGTTCCTGTCCGAATTGCTGGGGCAACAGGAAACAACTCCACTCCATCCTCTATGTGATAACCCTTCAAATACTTGAGGGCTATCATAGCACCTCTCACTCGCCTCCTCTCCAAGCTAGACATACTCACCTTTCCTCATAGGACTTGTTTTCCAGACCCTCCTTTGGACACATCTTTGTTGCCCTCCTTTGGACACATTCTAGTTTCATTAGAATGTGGGCAGCCAATAAGAAACCCTGCCTTTAAATAGGCCCACCCATTTTCTGAAAAGCTTGGTGGGTGTCATGATACTCACACAGGTACCACACTGGGGGACCCCGCTCTAAACCTTACCATTTTTATACCTCCCTCCAGCGTTCTGCTTTGTCTTTTGGCTTCTGTGTGTCCTTGGGAGAGGCAGATGTCTTGCTTGGTAAGTCTTCAGTAGCAAGGAGAAATGTATGTGGAGAGCAGGCTAAGGAGGGTGGGAGGGATCCTCCAACGGAAGTGCCATCAGGAATGGCAAAATGGGCTCTCGGTCTGTCCTTCCCATTCTGTATGCTGAAGGCTTATTGTTGAAGTGCTTCCGGACAAACTGGTTTTCTACATTCCTAAGTTAAGCCAGTTGAAAAAAATTATTTTGGGGGATTTTAATTTTTTAAGAAACTTAAAAAAACAGAGACCTGATTAAGGTAAGAAAACAGGAATCGTTTCTTAAGGGCCAATGATCCTTAATTCCTCCCATCTGTAATAAGGACAATTCAGCATTTTGATCTTTGGTCAATTCTGCTCTAAAATCAGACAATGATCTCTTGTTGAATAGCTTCTCAGGTATGGGAAACCTTATTTTACAAATTTATTTTCCAATAATCCAAGGAGGATTAATCTAGCACTGTAGCCCGTGTCCAGTTACCAACGTGGCCACCTGTGTCCATGAAGTGGTATTCTTCATAAGTCATCTGTGTCCAGGGAAAGCCCCTGGATCAGACGTGATTCCCAATGAGTTGTTTAAGGTGGATTCATCCTGGTGGGCTAAAATGTTGGCTCCCCTCTTTACATATATGAACTCTTCTAGTAAAACTCCAATGCATGGAAACACACAATAATAGTTCTAAAGGATTGGAGATTTGACCCTACTTGCTATCAACCAATTAGTCTGTCCTCTCTAGAAAAAAGTTATATTTCATATTTATATTTTAAGCTTTTGAATTGGGTTGAAAAGCATGAGGTTTGGGGCTGGAAACAAATAGGGTTGAAAAGAGGTTCCTCTGCTGTAGATCATCTTCTAATATCTGGTGGAGAAATATATCCCCTTAGGTGGTTATCTCTTGGTCGGGGTTATGGATCTCAAAGGGGCTTTTGATTCAATATACAGAGTGAGATTATGAGCTAAAATAGCTAAGAATATTATTGATAGACAACTGTTGTGGCTTATCCAACGATATCTCATAGAACTCACTGCCCAGTTATTACGTGGCCCGGAAGGCCAACTGCCTGGATTATTTAAGTTAGATAAAGGAGCCAGGCAAGGATGCCTCTCAGCCCTATATTGTTCAATCTTTATAAAAACAAGACATTTTCGAATTTTCCTGCGTGTACCCATCTGCCTAATTGGCCAAACATGTCCCTATCCTCCTTTATCCTGCTTTCCCGTACTAAAGTGAGGGTTCAAAGATCACTAATAATTTTTTCACACAATTGTTCTAAGGAGGGTTTGTATATTAATGCTAAGAATGCCAAAATTATGGTTTTCTTCAAGAAAAGCGAATCTCCTCTTTTAACTGGCCTTTTGGTGATCTTATACTTGATCAAGTCAAGGAATGTAGGTATTTGGGTATCCTGTTGGTATCTCTTTTATCTTGGATTACTCATCATAAGGTGGCATCCAATAAAGTCAGACCAAGAGCAGGAGCAATTTTAATTTTTTTTCTACTCTAAGAGTGGAAAGTATATTCCAGGTTCCATTGTGGATTTTAATGTAAAAGTCATTCCCCTTATTTTATTTGGTGCTCTTATTTGGATAAGTTCCACCAGCGACCACTTGCTCAGTTTCTTCAGAAGCTGGCAAATGCCTCTTACTGTGTTTGGGGCATTGTTCTTCAGGCAGAATTTGGCCAAAAATTATTGGAAGCCAGAGCCTGGTTTTTTGTGTTCAATCTAAGGCTCAAGCAGGTCTTCAGTGACTAGGAGTATTTACATGTACTTGGACTGGACTCCTTTAGATCCTCTTGGATGAAATCTTGATGAAAAATTGTTGGCCCTTGGTATAACACCTGATTTGATGAAAAACCATGGAGAATATGAGACTTTCGCCTTAATTAAGAAGTGTATCGTGAACCTTGATTGTTTGAGTACTACGTTCAGAGCACACTGTGTTTACTTCTCTCAATATTTTGGTATTCTCCCCCGAAACTTCTTATGTCATATGTATATTATTTAACTATCCCTCACTATGCGAGGGCTTTTTGCCTCTCTAGGCTTAGTGCTAATCCTTCTCAGGTTTGTAAGGGTAGATTTTTGATTGATTATTCCATATTCTATATTCTGACCAACTTTGTCCAAGCACTTTAGATAATTGATACCTCTTTTCATACTGTTTTTGTGTGTCAGATCTTCAAGCATCTTTTATTACGTTTCTTTTAGCTTGCCAGTCTGATTTTTCAATCTCAGATGCTTTATACTTTTTAGTTTGGGATAAAGATCCTAAAATTACTTTAGTAGTAGCCAAGTTATTCTCATTCCTCTCATCCTTTAAGTCATAAGTTATTTCTGCTGCTCAAGATCATTAACTCATGGAACTTTAATGGGAGAAAGGAAAGGAAATTAAGCCCGTTACAACCGATGGTTTATTCACCAGCAACCTAGGCGTCCTGTATCCAGACATCACACTAAACCAGAATTTCATCAAACAATGATTTATAAACTGGTTTATTGTGATGTCTTTTTAATATTATTCCAAAAAAGATTTGCCAAGATTTATATGAGAATGGAGATTCCCTTGATGGTAATAAATAATTAAATAGACCTGGCTTCAAATCCTATACAGCCATAGAAACTCACTGGGTGGTCTTCAGTCTAACCCACCTCACAGGGCTGTTGTGAGAGTAAGGCAAAGAGAACTATGTATGCTGTCTTGAGCTCTTTGGAGGAAAACATTCTAGGCAGTACACAACCTCAGTAGCAACCAATACTTGTCTCAGTCATTTTGTGACAATATCATCACTAATCTCTGCTTTCAAAATTTATTTTCTTCCATTTGAGATTGTAGCTCTTTTTTGGTTATTTTTCTGCCTATCAGCTAATCCACTCACCCAAATCAATGTTTTTCTCGTGACTTCACTTCCCATAGACTGCCCATTTGTCTCTCTACATGATGTGCCATGCTTTCATTGTATTTCAATCAGGAAAAAAAAAGACAAAAAAAGCTACTTGTGAGTTTGGCCATAAATGGAAGAACCCTGAAAACATTAAATCCATAAAACTACAGTGACCACAGCAAGAGTAACTGAAGATTAAAACAATACAAAGTAATTGAAAAGGAACACAATACATTGAACAGTTAATGCTTGTATTTATTAAAAGGAGGCACTTATAAATTTGTAGTTTTGACAAATACAATAGTTCTTTTGGTAGGGCCATGTATGACATATTGTTTTAAATGATATTGTCATGGATCGTGGGAACCAAACACTGGAAGCATCGTGTGATTAGGTTGCTTGACCTTGAAAACAAGGTTACATTTGAATATGGTGCCCCCCTGTTTTTTGTTGTCTCCCTTCTTAAGTATGGTACGAAGATGGCCTCCTCCCGCCTTCGGAGCAATTCTGAGTCTCTGCCAACTGTGCCATGGGGATCTAGATGAAGGGATTGGGCTACAGCTTGATTAGGGCTGTTGCGTTAAGTGCATAAGAAAGATTCTTTCTCCCACATTATGCATCCATTCCAATTGTGTGAAACGTTATCCAGGTATCTCTTACCGGGTGTTTCTCATAACAGCATTCACGACGATGATTAACGCAACTTCTCCCCCACCCGTACTGTTCAGTAAGTTGCAGCTGAATTTTAAAGACATGGGTAAAAATGGTTGGCTGTGACCTCTGCAGCTGTTCAGCTCCAGTGCTCGAGCACTCATCCAGTGCTCACACATCTGAAGAACAGCAAGGTCTCCCCCACCCCCCTTCATGTCTTTCCCCACCATGGCACAAAACTTTACTTTTTGTAACTGATTGATTGATGTGTTTGCTGTTATTTTGTCTCTTGCTGTGCAGAACTAGTGTGAGCATGCTAAATATTTTTTAATGCAAACAGCAACATGGATAAGGCCCTCTCACCCATACGAGAATGCTGTTGCCATCCCCTAAACAGACAAGGAGACAACATGGCACTTCTGCTGCTGCTGCTGCTGCTGGCTTTAGGTTGTGGGAATATTCCACAATGCCTATGAAAGGGTTGGAGCAGCCTTCTCCTCCTTGCCCTTTGCAGAGAAGAACTCCAAGCCCTCAAAGTTCATTGCACGAGCGCTTTAAGTCCTTTCTGTGTTATTCTCATGGCCTCTGCTGCATGTGGAAACACAGGATTTGGCCCCCTTCCATTCAGCAATTCAGCAGGAAAATGCCACCATCTATCAGCCTCCCCAAACTCACAATGAAATATCATCGATCCTTACATCCAATGCACATCTGACGCGTAAGAAGAGGCCGGGAAAGAGTGGAGAAATATTAGCCGAGCTCTCTCCAGCTGACCCGAGTTTTATTATTTACTTGGTGGTGGAAAGTGTCATCAAGTAATAACTTTAGTACGGCAACCCCAGCTGGGGTTTTCAAGGCACAAGACTAACAAAGAAGGGTTGCCATTGCTGGCCTCTGCCCAGTGACCCTGGCCTTCCTTGGAGGTCTCCCACCCCGTTACTAACCAAGGTTGGCCTTGCTTAGCTTCCAAGATTTGGTGAGACTGGGCTTGAAACTGCTTTTCTCCACTCAATGTGGATTCAAAGGAACCCACAGTGTCCATCCACCTGCCCCCAATACCAGGAAACCATCAAATGTCACAAATACTACTTCCTATCAACATGGCAGGTGAGCATGTCCTTCTCTCCTTCCAGGAGGTACCTCCCCTTTCTCGTTGCAGGAGCTGGAGGGGAAGGGCAGAGCAGAAGGCCCTGGATGAAAGTCTTTCCCCCAAGCAGGCAGGCGGGCAGGCACTTCCTTAACCCTTCAAAGACAAGGTGCTATAAACAGAGAATTCAATCCAGCAAAAGGAGGGTTGGCAACATATTGGGAGGAAAATATCCTGTTCCTTACTGTGTGTGGACAGCTGAAGCTTTCTGTGGCATGGAGGTAAATAACATCCCCTAATGTCTCTATTAAAGGGATGGAACACACCCCAAGCTTTTTAGGACCCTAGCTACTCTAAATAGGATTTGTGGTAGTGGAGAATGTCATCAGCTATGAAGGCCTCTGTCGTGGCATCTAGGGTCATTCACCTGTAAGTAGGAAATGGCAGAAAGGCCCCTCCTGGCACAGAGTCCCTGAGTTGCTTTACTGCATAAAACGTCTCCCTGTTGCTGGGAGGAGCTCAAGAGGTCTGTGCTAGAAGGAAGAGACACAAGCAGAAGTTGGTTGTTCTTCACTTCCTAGTGGCAAGACAGAGGTCATGTGTTTACTCTGACACAAGAAGCAGTAATCATCGAGAATGTTTCTAACTCTAGTTTAACAAATAACATCAGTACAAGCCTTCTGATGCTATTAAAAACGGAAAGCCCAGCCATAGCCTCGTGAGCAGGAGCTGGAAAATGGTTTTGAACTCCTCAGATAGTAAAACCGTAGAAGATTTATCCCAATCCTATCCAGCAGAGGCCAGTGTGCGCATACACACTAGTGTATTATGGTCTCGTTTGCCTAATGAAGGTGAACATAAAACGCTTGTTTCATTTGGTTGGTCCCAATAAAAGGAATTATGTGGATTGTTTCTTGGTTTTTGAGTATTTCCTTTGGACCAGCATGGCCAACATCTTCTTTCCTTTTTCTTGGCCACAGACTCATTCTCTTGGTTCATCTCTTTAGCAGAGGGTAGATTCTCCAAGGAGCTGAAGACTACATCCAGCCCACGGGAGCATTTATTCCAGACACATTCTCCCTCCAACTACTTAACAATTTATTGAGAGTGCCAGACTACAACAGTGGCTAGCAGGCTGATGCTCACCACCCCCAACCGCCACCAAATGTTTGATGGCAAAACACCTGTTCACAAGTTACAGTCAGTGCATGTACAATCTGTGAACAGTGTACGTTTGATTTTTCTTTACATATGTACCGGAGTGATTCTTCTATTACATTCAGCACAGGTACAGCTGAGTGTGTGATTTAAAGGGTGCATTTATCTAGGCACTGGTCTCCAGTTTCATTTGTAAAGTGAATGCACATTGGTTCTTCCTTACAAACACAACTTGTGAACAGGGCTAATGAGTCTTCAGGTGCAACAGAACAGGCACAAGAGTAAGTGGGAGATTTAGTAGGGCAAGGACATGCTGAAGGAGACACAAAGATGTCACAACTTTGCTTCCAGCGCAGACCCAAAAGTGACACTCTAGTGGTGCAACACTCTAGGATCCACCCAGGGGAACCCTAGGGTACCAGGCTGATAAGATGATGTTGCTGCTGGGTCTGCATCTGTGGCACGATCCGTGTTTAGTCTCATCCCACCCGCCTCTGCCACTTTAGCGAGCAGCAGCAGCACGTGGGGCTTCAGGGCTACAGTGGGAGACCTGGCCAAGGGCCACATGTGGGTCTCGTCCAGCTTTGGTGAGCTGTGTGTTGGACACCAACTGTTTTCTGGAAAGAGGAAGAGCTGTTGTCTAACTTGGCATCCTCAAAAGACAGCTGGGGCTCAGATACCTCAAGCCAGAAAACCCCTTGCTTCTGAGCACCCAAGATATGGACTCCTCTACCCCACCCCTCCCTTACAATGGCAAAAGCAGTCCGTGCATGTGCCTGGCGCCTTCATAAGAGCCAGGGCTTCTTCTGTAGTGTCACCTCACTTGTGGAATGCCTTCACCTCAAAGCTCACCTCGTGTCTATGTTGCTCTCTTTTAGGCACCAGGACAAAAAGATACCCCCATTGCTGGGTGAAAATAGAGAAACTCTGACAGAGGACAGAGAGAAGGCAGAAAGGTTCAATGCACCTTGCTGCACTGGATGTGTACAAATCCCCTGGGCCAGATGGGGTGCACCTGAGAAATCTTAAAGAACTTTCAAAAGAGCATGAAGACCCTTTGTCAATCATCTTCCAGGCCTCTTGGAGGACAGGTGATGTGCCAGAAGACTGGAGGTGGCAAATGTCACCCCAGTCTTCAAGAAAAGGAAAAAGTTCAGTCAGCCTGACCTCTGTTCCAGGGAAGATACTGGAACAGATGTCAGTCTGAAAGCAGCTGGCAGACAACATGGTGATACGGGGAAGACAGCATGGATTTGTCCTCAACAGGTCCTACAAGACCAACCTCATCTCTTTCTATGACCAAGTGACAGGCTTACTGGATTGTGGGAATGCTGTTGATGTAGTTTGTCTGGGTTTTAGTAAAGCTTTTGACAAGGTTCCTCATGATGTTCTGATGGGAAAACTGGATGACTGGACTCTAGGATGGTTAGATGAAAAGGGAACTGGCTAGATAACTGCAACCAAAGAGCAGTTGTCAGTGGCGCCATATCTGAGTGGAGGGAGGTGTCCAGTGGAGTGCCACTGGGCTCGGTTCTGGGCCCAGTGCTTTTCAATATTTTTATAAATGATCTGGATGAGGGTGTGAAGGGATTCATTAATTCTGCAGATGACATCAAACTAGGAGGAGTAGCAAACACCCATAAAGATAGGGATAGAATTCAACGAGATCTGAACATGCTGGAAAAGTGGACAGATTTGAATAAGGTGTCATTTAACATGGATAAGTGCCAGCTTCTCCTCCTAGGTAACAAAAATGCAAAGCATGCATACTGCATGAGGGATACACTTCTGAGTAGCAGTGTGTGTGAACAAGATCTTGGGCTATGGGAAGCTAAATATGAACAGTCAGTGTGATGCAGCAGCAAAAAAGGCAAATGCAATATTGAAGTGTATTACCAACGGCATAACATCTGAGTCACAGGATGTCTTTGCCCACTATATACCGCGTTGGTCAGGCCCCACCTGGAGTTTTGTGTGCAGTTCTGGAGGCCTCACTTCAAAACTGATGTGGACAAATTGGAATGGCTGCAGAGGAGAGCAACCAGGATGGTCAGGGGCCTAAAGACCAAGCCCCACGAGGAAAGACGGAGGGACCTGGGAATGTTCAGTTTGGAGAAGAGGAGGTTGAAGGGAGACATAATTGGTCTCTTGAAGTAGTTAAAAGGCTGTCACTCAAGAGGAGGGAAGGGAGCTCTTCCGGCTGAGAGCAGAGGATAAGACTCAAAACAATGGGTTTAAACTACAGGAGGGAAGGTACCGGCTGGACGTTAGGAAAAACTCCTTCATGTGAAGAGTAATTCAGCAGTGGAATTGGCTGCCTGGGGATGTGGTGGGTTCCCCCTCATTGGCAGTCTTCAAGGAGCGGCTGGACGAATACTCGCTGGGGATGCTTTAAGCAGGGGGGTGGACTAGATGGTCTGTAAGACCCCTTCCAACTCTTTGATTCTATGATTCCGTTAAAGGGTTGATTTTTAACACCATTTGTATAGTGCACTTTTAGTCTGAAAACTATTACATTCATTTTCACACTGCTCAGTGATTTGTGGTATTTTAAATCTGGGTCTTGTAATTAAACCTTTCAATGTTTTATGTGTTTATTTTGCTTTATTTTGCAAGCTGCCTTAGACAGGCTCCCTAGAGAGGTGGAATAAATATATGCTAAACAAACAAACGGGTTCCCCCTCGTGTATGAGCCCCAGAGATGCTGGGGTGCAGGCTAGAGGTCTGAAGTACTGTGGGTGGAATGTAGCAAATGATGTCTGTAGTCATTGCCAGCCCTGCCCCTTCTGCCATTTCTCCCAGCCTGTATTTTCCCTTCCTGCAGTGTCTTTGGATGCCACCTTTGGGCTACACTTTGGTGTGTAGAATTTCCTGTATGTGTGTGTGGGGGGGGGGGGCAATAGAGTCTACCCCAGCACTGAAATTAGGAGGTGCTTTGAATTCTGTCCTCGTCCAAAACTTTACACTGAGTAGTTTGTTTTTTGTACAGTGGATCCCAGGGCAAATTGGCCATTAAGGCCACCTGGAAGAGTCCTCAGACCAAAGAAGGAGTGGGTGCAAACTGGAGGCACAGGGAAGGTGCGCTCACCTCAAACAGGAACACCCACCTGGCCCACCATTACTTGGCCCGGTCCTGCTGCAGGACAGGACAAACCCGCCTGGCTTCTCCTACCCTGCTTGGGGCTGGCTGGGCAAACCTCCCTCCCTCCTTTGGAGGGTGGGGCTCATTTCCAGGCTTGTTTACCCTCCCCAATCCCCACCTGAAACGGGCTCTGGACCCAAACCTGTTTCACTCCTAGCTTTGCCCCCATAAAGGCCTTGAGGGGGAGTGGCTGCTCGTTGCTCAACGGCCTGTCTTCCTAGCCCGAGTCTGCCCTGATCCACCCCTGCTGATCTCAGAGCTCCCATTTTAGCATATTGCAGGTCTGCTCGCTTGTTTCCCCCCCTCCAGCAAGCTATACATTATACTGAAACAGTGAGTCAAATAACATAGTGAGAAGGCTGGCTTTCCCAGACAGCTTACACCACGCTGCTCCTCCAGGGCAATGCCAGGGTGCGTTAGCGTCATTAAAATACCACTGTGCCGAGGAAGAGGCAGAAGCTGAGACTGGCAAGAGCCTGTGTGACTTATGCTGAACTATGTGTGATTTATGTGATGTCTCTCCCAACCCTGATGTGCTTTGCACAGTTAGACCTTCTGCTGCTGACTCCAAGGGAAGGATCCAAGGCTCGCTTGTGCAAAGGGGGAAACATGCGGGGGGGGAGGGGGCTGGGCAAGCTCTCTCCCCCTTCCCTTTGGGGTGTGGGTGGGACCACAGCATTCGGAGCAGGGCCAAGGAAGGCTGGGGCTGGGGTCCTCTTCGAGACTGCAAGACCCAGAGACTTCCCCTGGCTTTCAAAATTTACAGACAGTCTGTGCACCCACTGGCGGTAAATTCAATGGCCTTAAGGCAGGTGGGTTATGCTCTGCTTGCGTTTAAGAGCTCTTGTTTTACCATGGACAGTCCCTGGCCCTGGTTTGTCTTTCAGGAAGGTGAGAATTGGTGAAGCAAAGTGGTTAAGGGCCAAAGCAGACCAGGCTCTGGGAGGTCCATCAATGGAGCTTCTGGCATCCCATCCCCTTTAAATAGGAGGCACCTGGCTATGTAACCCCACGGACAGCTCCATTCTCAGACCTGCCAGCGCCAGAGACTAGATGAGGAATTAGGCCTAAAGGTTTCCACCCACAGAGCAAACAGCAGCTTCAGGATGGGGCTTTCATACTGTGGCTTTATCCAATTCCTTATCCCCACCTTTTGGCTGCTGTCCATTTTAAGTACAAAGCCAGAAACCCTGATGAGAGGTCCTGCATATTCTAGTTTAGCCATCCATTGGGTAGGATTTGGCCAGCCACTCTCATGCCCAGCTCAGGTCATGAGGATGCAAGCCCAGTTTTCAGGTCAAACGGGGGTTGGTGGGCAGGGGCTCAGTTGGCTCTCAGCCATCTGCGGCAGGGGGTGGCTGGTGTCACCTCCTGAGCCTGCACTGCTGGAGAACTGGGCCAAGCCAAAGCTCCTACACTGAAACAGGGGCTTATCTTGGACCCTGCTGGCAGTGGTGAGGGACCAGGGCACTGAAATACCTCAAACTGGCACTGACCCTGACCCTGTGTATGCCATCTTGAGTTCCTTGAAAGATGAGCAGCGTCCTCTTGTGGTGAAAATGGAAATAAGATCCTTGCTCTGTCACCTGTAGCATTAGAAGTCTTCCCTAGCGAGATTCACTCTAGTGCCAGAATTTGCCCCACTATTGGGAATAAGAGACAGAGACATAATCTTGGGTAATAAAATGGGCCGCTTTATTTAAATAAACAACAGCAAACTTAAACTACGGCAAGGGCCTAACTAGCGGTACAGGTCAGGCCCTGGGGTCGCTCCGTACCCCGCCCTGACCTGTCTGGGCGAGACACCCGCTGCCCCGGGTGCGAGCCATCATTAAGTGGCTGGGACCCGGCCTGGCCAGGCGAAGTGGTTCACCCCTGTAAAGCTCCCCCACCCGGCCGTACGGCAGCGGGGGGAGACTGGCTTGTACAGGGGTTCCCCACCTAGGGCGTCCAACCACGCAACTGGGCCGTACGGCAGCCAGCCACTTCTGGCAGACCCCGATTCCCCACCAATGGGGAGGTGCCAAGGGTGCTCACCGGCCCGCTACAGATTGTTTCCTAACTAACAACCTGCCACCCGTGACTTTAACTCGGCCCCCCAGGCCAGTTAACCTCAACCCCACAGTACGAGGTAGGCGAAAAAACTCTAGCCACCAGGGCCAATCAGGGGCTTAGAGAGAAAAAATTCCTACCTGGCCCCAAAACTGGCGGCCGGCTAGACCCGCACTGCTAGGGTGAGGTGGGTGGGCCGAGCACGAGGCGCAACTGAAGCCGAAGGGGCGGAGGAGCCAGCAAACGCTGCAAGACTCCGCCCCCCAAGCTAAACCCCGGATGAGGGGGTAGAGGACTCTGCCTCCATCCCTTCAGCGGGGCAAAGAGCTGCCACCAGCCTAAGGGGGCAAGCCCCTGGCCCGGTTGGCAGTAAAGTAACCCGCGAAAGTGAAAACGGAGCTCCTTGGAAGACAAAGGTCTTCGTGGGACTGCAAGCCATACTAGACCACGCCGAAGAGAAAAGCACTGAGGAAAGCAATAGAAGGATACGCTTAGAGATCTTCCGGAGCAGGAGCTATCTGAGGACGAATGCCCAATACCATGTTTATGGTTGATGTGGAAGGATGTAAGATTCAAGATGTGGAGGAAAATCTTAACAGAGAAATGTTTATTTGTTCCATATTGCCTTACATTTAAAATAGTGACTGGAGGTGGAGAGAAAAGCAGCTGAATTCAAATAATATAGGTATTAATAGAAAAATATCAACTGGGATTCAAAAATGTATCATTTCCATCAGAAACAGAAAGCAAGGTATCTCATCAGCCCGCTCTGTTCAGGAGTGCAAGAATTGCTCACAGCCCCTGCCCCAGTGCAGAGGTTCTGTGCCCACCTGGCGAGAGCCCAGTAGCTCCCCAACAGACCCCTCCTAGCAGGCAGTATTGACTGTCCAATTAGATGCAGGAATGCTTTGCAGGAGCTGCTATGATCCAATCAAGGGACTGCCTGAGCGGGGAGGGGCAGTCTGCGGAAAACAGGCAATAAATTAATAAAGGAGACCTGAAGGCTTTTTCTACAGGGAATGGCAATCCAAGGTATTTTTGCTGCAAACTTCTGGTGCATTAGACATTCTTCATGCAACTGTCCAAATCCAACATTAGAATCCACAGTCCCCTTTGATCTCCCATTCAAACCATCAGTTCTTCTGCCCAAGGCTAATTGCATGTCTTTCCCCCCTTTGTTAGTTGCAGACAAGAATATTTCTTTCCTAGCAAGAGAGCAAGGAAAGGAGATTTTACACGTCCCATTTGTGAAGCATTTAAATAACTGAATTCTCTTTGGTAGGCAGAGCATGGCAAGGCACCATTTCTCATGTCATGGAGGCTAGGATGATTAGAATAGGTATTAAGGTGGCTTTGAATCCAGGTACAGCTGAGTAGCCCTTAAGCAGAGGTAATCTCATAATGGAAAGTGGGGCAGGGAAGAGATGCTCAATTTAATCCTTCCCAGAACACAGTTGTGCTTGGCCAGTGTGGGTGGAAGGCTTGCTGCAGCCACAGCTGAAGTCTAACCTGGGCTCATTTGTTTCTTAGCCACTTGATAAGGTTTTTTTAAAAAAGCTAATTGCTGAATTAAGTGATACTGGGAAACTAATGGAAACAGATTTAATATTTGCAGTTTAGACCATGGGGGGAGGGAATCTATCCCATGATCCAACCACTTTGGATGTAGCTCTCACTGAAAAGGTTACATCTCTTCAGACTGTAGGAGAGGCCCACAACTAAATACACCTCTGCATAATAATTCCCTGCAAAGGGAAAACTAGCATGCCAAACTGCCTAGGCAGGGAATTTGTTTCTATGGAAGAACAGCCACTCAGGGGTGACCCTACATGGGAACTGGTAGTACAATCCAGACACATATCCAGTGCAATGAAAGCTGCCCTCCACTGAGAGTGGAACCACACGGAATGCACAGGCACATGTTGGATCCTGCAAGGATCCCTGAGAAATGTAGTCTTATTTAAAAAACAACAACAGCCACTCAATGTGATTCCCAGCTGGAGAATCACAACTGGAGGGACTTTCTCTCTCATATACACACACTCTCTCTTTCTCTCTTTCAAAAATCCTCTGGGAGCTTGGGATGGGAGTGGGGAGGTGGGGATGATGTAACAAGAGGCAGGAAAAAAAGCTGAGGTGTTTTGCGAGCAAGAAAGAAACCCAATCCCTCCCATTCTTCTTCTCCTGGCAGGGAATCGCAGCGCGGATTCCACCCCACCCCCCGCTCCATCTCTGAGCTCTTGAAGGAAAACTGAAGCGAGTGGATTTTTGAAAGAGAGAATCTCACCAGTCGAGTGGCTGTTCTTTATAAGAAAATCAACTCAGCTCAGTTTTCCTCCAGGAGCTTGGAGAGCGGGAAGGGTAAGACTATCGCTCTCAGGGAAGCTTGCGCAACCCAACCCATGCTCTTCATATTTAAGTCATTTCGTGTGCTTCCACTCTACGTCAGCAGCTATCTGGGCTCTCAGGTGGAGAAATATTGTCCCTGACATTTGCTTCTTGAGATCCTTTAATGGGAGATGTTAGGACTGAACTGAAATACAGAACACTTCCCCTTACTTCAGGGACACCCAGGCCTCAGTTTTGTTCTGTTGTCAAAAACAGCTTATTTAAACCAAGGACCAATTATGCATGATTCCCAGATTTCCCATGATGGATCCTTTCACATGGTGAATCTGTTATCACACAGCGGCAGAAGCATCTGCATTTTCACACTCTGTAATTTTAGGTGGGTAGTCATGTTGGTCTGCAGTAGAACAGCAGGATTTAAGTCCAGTAGGAACTTAGAGACCAACAAGATTTCCGGAGTGTAAGCTTTTGAGAGCCAGAGCTCCTTTCTTCAGATACACTCTGTCTGAATAGATGGCTCCATAAGTTAATAAGTCCAGCTGCTTTGTAAGCAGTCAGCAATTTGGCTACCTGCAGGGCTCATTTGGAGGGGGAATGCGCCGGGACGGTGTTCCTGTAAAGCTGAAAATAGGTCACATGGGTTTTGGCCTCGCCCACATGATTCCTTTTCCTCCCCTCTGCCTCCCCTCCAAAGGAGGGTAAGCTGCTTCAATTCATTCTGCTGCTTTATTTTCATTCGTGACTCTTGAGTGAATGAGTGAGTGAGTGAGTGCAAGCCGGGCTACTGCGGCTGGCTCTCCAAAGGAGGGTAAGCTCCTTTAAATTCATTTCACTTTATTTTTGTGAGTGAGTGCATGTGTGGAAGCAGGGATGCTGGGGCTGGCTGCTTTGAGTTCATTCTGCTTTATTTTCAGGAAATACCTGGAGGTTTTTGGGGAAAGGGGCCTGAGGGGTGGATGTTGCCTTCTGACACACTTCTGGTGATGTCAGGGTGTGTGGCAAATGCTAATGAGTTCCGGCAGTTCTTTTTCTACGAAATGACCTCTGGCTACCTGTGATATTAAATGTCACAAGGCCCCAGGATTAATAAAGCAGTTTGGATTGCAGCCAGGGGAATTCCAGCTAACAGTTGCTGAGTCCCACCCGGGAGACCCAGGCATGAATGGAATGCTGCATGATTAGTGGTGATTAGTTTTGCAGTCTCCCCAGCCCCTAAAGGAATCCAGTGCAACAAAGGCTCGCGGAGTCACCCCCACTTAATACATTCCTTTCCCTCCTTCCGTGATGAGATCTCCTGTCCATGATTGAGGAGAAAATCAACTAGCATTCATAAGTATTTATAATTAATTCCTGGGAAGGTACATTCCCCAACTAAATTCATCAACTTAGCTCTGGTGGACTTCATTAACAAACTGCCCTATTGTGCAGAGCCAGGACAAGTTTTGCATTCTCTTTCACTCGCCCTGGTAGCTACCAATCAAGGTAATCAAACCTTTTGTTACTCTCAGGAACTGACCATTGGAGTCTTTGTTCTAACAGCTAGGTGGGCTATCCCACCTCAGGGCACATTTTACCCTTTAAGAGTAGTGCCCTGGCCCCATTCAAATTTTGCACACTTATTGGATCTGAAGTGCTGCTCCTCTGAGGTTGCTCCAAGCCTCTTGCCCTCTTGGCTGAGAACACTGGTTTTTGATGCTCTCCCTCCGCAGACTTCCCTGTTCTCTGGATAGGTAATTATTACCTTGCAATCCCTCACATCTATTCCACCTTCACCACTGCTTTTCGTAGGCCTCTTGTGTGTTTGCTTGCCATTTTGAGTGCGCGTGTATGCATTTGTCCCTTGAATAAAGATTACCCTTTAATTAAGATTACCCTTTAATCGGCTTCATGCACATCCTTGGGATAGGACCCCATAAATTATTGGTGGAGATTCCGTTGTTACCATCTCTCGCTTAGCTGTCTTCCTTGCTGCTAATTCCCCCCACTTATTCGTAAGGAGACCCATTCTGGTAACAGCTTGTCCCAAGACAGGATCTGCTATGGAATGAAGAAAAAATTGACTTGCCCAAGCTAGGCAGCCATGTTTGCATGCACTTACACAGACACACACATTGAACCAAGTGAGGTATAAAAAGAGCAGCGGATAGTCCACAAATTGGTCGAGTGGACAACAATGTGGCAAATGAAGTTCAATATAGGCAAATGTAAGGTGATACATATTAGAATAAAAAATCCTCATTTTAAATATAGGCTGATGTGATCTGAAATGGCTGAGATGGAGACTGAAAGAGAACTTGAGGTTGTAGTGGAAAGATAGTGAAAATATTGACCCAATGTACAGCAGCAGTGAAAAAGGCAAATTCCATGCTCTTCAAGGAGCGGTTGGATGAACACTTGTTGGGGATGCTTTAGACTGTTTCTACATTGGGCAGGGGTTGGACTGGATGGTCTGTAAGGCCCCTTCTAGCTTTATGATTCTATGATTTATTAAGAAAGGGGTTGAGAATAATATGGCCGTAATGTAATGCCCTTATATAAAACTATGGTGGTGCCTCATTTGGAATTCTATGTAAAGTTCTGGTCACTATATCTCAAAAAAAAAATCCAACCCAACATTGCAGAACTAGAAAAAGTACAAGGAAGGATGACCAAGATGATTAAGGGATTACAGCACCTGTCCTATGAGGAAAGACTGGAGAGTCTGGGACTTTTCAGTCTAGGAAAAAGATGGCTAAGAGGAGACATGATAGAGGTTTATGAAATTACGCATGGGGTGGAGGAAGAGAATAGAAATAACTTACCCCCTCTCCCATTATGTTAGAATGTACGAGCACCCAATGAGGAAGATGAGGAACAGATTCAGGACATACAAAATACTTCTTTACTCAATAGTTTTAGGTGGGTAGCCATGTTGGTCTGCAGTAGAAAAGCAAGATTTGGATCCAGGCACACCTGTTGGTCTTTAAGGTGCTACTGAAGCTGAATCTTGCTCTTCTTTACTCAATGAGTAATTGAATTGTGGAATTCACTAACAGTGAATGCAATGACGGTCACACGCATAGATGGCTTTAAAAGAGGGTTAGATAGATTCTTGGAGGAGAGGTCCCTCAACGGCTATCAGCCATGGGTACTGAAGTGAACCTCCATATACAGAGGCAGCAAACCTCTGAGTACCAGTGCTAGAAGGCTTTTATGCCATTTGTTGGCCTTCCAGAACAACTGGTTGACTACTGTATGAAACAACTAGTTGGACTAGGCAGACCACTGGCATGATCCAACAGGGTTCCTCTTCTGTTCTTAAGCCAGGCCAGTAATGAGAGTGTGAGTCTGTGAAGGCAGAGGGTCCTTTGGCGATAGCAGTCCTTGAAAACCACAAGCTCTCCCATTTAGTGATACAATTCATGCTCCTGTGCACAAGGATCTCAATGCAGATGGCTGTGCTGGGGGTGTCCCAGAAGACAGAATGAGCTCGAAAGGAGAGAGTCTTGGTTAAATTTACCACTTCCTGTTCTTTAATAATAAGAGAAGTCTTCTCTGCTCTTTTTCTAAGGAGCTTAGGATGCTCTCCCATTCTGCGATGAAATTATGAAGGCGATTATGTACCAAATTCATGTTATCCAAATAATTTACCCAAACTGCAGCTCCTCTAGCTCTGCCACAACTCATCTTTTTAGGCAAGTCTGGATACAAAATGGTCCCTCCCAGTGCTGGGACACAGGGAAAGAAAACAGTCTTGCTGGTGCTCATTCTGTAACATCACAGCGAGCACAGCAAGCATTTAATTTCTTTTAAAATAATAAAACCTAAAGCTGCCACACCACTGGGCACTCGTCTCATCCTGAACAATGGAAGAGCCAGCACTGACACTGGCAGTGTGAAAAGGACCTGTGTTTTCAGAACTGAACCTATCAGGGGCACGATTGAACAGATGCCTGTGATGGTGCACAGCTCCATGCCACATGGCACACAAGGCAGACATGGAGAGACTTGCTGGTGGTGTGTGTGCACATGTGGGTAGGTTTTCCCAGCAACAATTTGTGCTGGGAAATGGCACCCACTGTAGAGAAAGACATGCAGGATTTCTAACAATCAACATGCTGATTCAGAGTGTGTCCTCAGCCAACATGTACTGGGAGTTCTGAGTTCTCAGTGATTTTCTGCTGTAGCACAGTGGTTAAGTGGTTCAGCTGCGAATCAGCACTCTACTAGTTCGAATCCCACTACTGCTATGAGCTCAGTAGGTGGCCTTAGGTAAGCCACTCTTCTAAGCCCCAGCTCCCCTGCTGTATTGTGGGGATAATAATAATAGTAACTTGTTCACCGCTCTAGGTGAGGCACTAATGTGGCTAGAAGAGTGGAATATAAGCGCAGTTGTTGTTGTTGTTAAGCATGCAAGGAGTTCTTTCAAATTTGGATCCTGGAGATGGAAGATTTAACTCCAGCAGGTTGGCCTTGGTTAGTGATTGGATGAGAGACCTCCAAGGTAGACCAGTGCCATGTCTGTGCCCTATCCATGCCATTATTTGATGCTGACCTGTTATTCTGAACCAGTGTTTAATGCTGTACCTTGATGTCATATTGCCAATGCCATAACTGCTTTGCTTTCACAGGCTTACTGAAGCTGCAGGTGTCTTATCTAACGGCTTTGGGAGCTCTCAGTGCTTCTGACCTTGTACACTGCTCGCTCCCATGAATTACTGTTTCAGCTTTAATCTCCTGCTTTCTCAGTGTGTAGACTTGATAGTTAAAATATGTGAGGAGTTCTTAGGATGGGTTTGCACCCAAAGTTATGTTGTTTACTGATGGTGGGCGGGGGGGGGGGGAGTAATTGTGTTCTTTAAGAGGAATGGTTTTCCAACAAGTTGCCATTCCTGTCAACCTGTTTTTACTGCTTGGTTGCTTACCTTGCTTCTGAATAATCCTATGGACATATCTGTGGAAATGATCTGATTCCTGAATAAAACCTTTTAACCAAGAGCCTGGATTCTTGCTGTAATGGTACAGGGGTCTATCTGCCATGGCCTGTCATCCATAGCCTGACATTTTGACAGGAATCCTTTACAATTTCTCTGTACTTGTAATCTTTGGATAATGGCTACTGGCTTCATGTCGTCAGAGCCAGAACCGGGGAATATGGAGCCAGGAGACTCAACTAGCCACCCAGACTTGTGACTGGGACCAGGTGCAACTCCTGGAGGAAATTCTGGAGAGCTAGTGCCTGTGACTCAAACAAGACTGGACTACCTAATGGATTCAAATATAATGGAGATGAGGGGACTTGGAGCCACAGGAACCCTCCCAATGCATTCAGAACTGGGGGCAATCCCAAAGAGGGGGTTACCCATCTTACATGGACAACTTTACCAACCCCCAGACAATGGGCACCCTGGTCCCGGGAGGAGAAAGTGAGGCAGGGAAGAGCTCTGTTTGGACACTGCCCAAATGAGACAGGGGTGTCCAACATCTCAATGGAACTGCAGTTGACCTTCATTCCTGAGGACAAACCGGGGATAGAGCCCATGGGGGACTCTTTGTTCGGGATATCCCAAAACACATTCGAAAGGGAAGTAGTGGATATAGCCATGAGTGGATTAGAGCTGTGGTGGAATGAGAGGCTGGGTGACCTTGGGTGAGTCACAGTTCTCTGGAGCTCTCTCAGCCCCACCCACCTCACAGGGTGATTGTTGTGGGGGTAATAATAACACTTTGTAAACCACTCTGAGTGGGCATTAAGTTGTCCTGAAGGGCGGTATATAAATCGAATGTGGTGATGATGATGATGATGATGATGATGATGATGATGATGTAAGCTCCCCACTGCAGAGGGATAGTTATTTGCCGTGGGGGTTGGAGCCCCCCCAGATCTCCCTCAAAAAGGAGGGGGAGACCCTGAGTCTCGAACGGTTCACAGGCAATGGAAAAGCATTTGCCAAGGGACCTTGTTCCTTGGCAAATAACAGGGGACCCTGGATTACCCCCGGGCAACGGGCAGGGTTCCCTGGACTACATAGGTAATGACGGTACCTACACCGTGGACTGGAGTGCAGCTGGGCAAGCAGACCCATTTGGGGGCCACAAGCTGCAAGCAAGAGAGGTGGAAGAAAGGTACAAGACAGTCAAGACCCAAGTGGCAATGATGAGAGAGGAGTTGGGGCAAACTGCCCAGCTAGTAAATGAAATGACGAGCCTGCCGGTGGGACCAGCTGTGAAACCGTGTGAGGAGCATTGGGAGTCAAAGCCAAAGACTTCTCTGCAGCATCCGAAGCCAAGGGAGTGAGGAAGAGCTCCACAGATGGGCCAAGGACCAATAAATGCGGTGGGACCAATGCCTTCGGAAAGGGGAAGGCCACTTTTAGTAACTCCCGCATAGTTCATGGGAGCTGAAGTAATTCCCCGAACTACACAGTTTCCAATAGTAACTGGAGCGGGGAGAGGGAGAGCGTTCTGCCTCCCATCATAGTGACTGCCTCTAATATACCACCCTGGGGAGTGGGGGGTCAGTCCATCTAGGGGAGCACAGCCTTTGATCATTCCCACAGCTGCGAATGGTGCAGGGGTGCCAATTGCCACAATGGGGAAGAGAGTGTCAAGGAACCTACACGTTCAAGCTCCCCCAGCAGTAGGGACAGTTCCTATTTTACCACCCCAAGGACAAGTGGGGGGCCAGCAAGGGGGAACACAGCCAGTGAGTATCCCGCCTACTGTAATAAGTGCAGGGGCATCGGTTGCTGCCACAGGGATGAGGGTGCCCCGAAACGGCCAACCACAGGGGGCCTCTATCGTCATCCCAACGGGGACAAGATTACAAATGGGCCCTCCACCGCCAGGAGATCTGACAGTATACCCCCCTTGAAGAGTATTGGGGGTCAAGCACAAACCTTTCAAACAATGCACAGAGTGGTAACTCAAGCTGCCCCTATTGTGTATGGAGCAAATGGGGCACAACAAATACCCTACACGGCAGAGGGACATGTTCAGCCACACACACTCCCGAGCGGCCCCATTCCAGCAGCCAGCCAGGCATCAGGGAGTAGTCCCGGTGCGGGACTGCCGCAAGGATGGTTCAAATTAGAAGCCAGATTTGATGGAAAACCTGAGGATTTGGGATTTTTTAATAGTACAAGCCAGCAGCCGCATGGTATGTAACCTTGTATGAAATGGGAGCACCCGAGTTATATGATTTAAATGCTTTTGTGTATGCTTAAAGAGCCCAATTCAAAGACCCACTGGAAGAGGAAAGGGCCCGAACAAAGCTCAGAACCATAAGGCAGAGGTCCAGATCCATACGAGAGTATGTTGCTAAATTCAGGCAATTAGCCACCAAAGTTCATGACTATCATGAAGGAGTTAAAATTGAACTTTTCCAAAATGGACTAAATGCTGACCTGCTAGATAGAGCACTAATGCAAGATGACCCACAGACTGTTAGGATGGATCCAATTAGCATGCGAGGTCAAAAATAGAAACCAAGTTGTGAAAGTCGTATGAATGCAGCAACATGTGGGGCCGAGGAGGCCAACCACCAAAGGAAGGGGACGTACCCAACTGGGGCCAAAGGCCCCCATCCCAGGAACGGTAAGAGAATTATGATGGAGACAAGGACTATGTTTGAAATGTGGAGGCGTTGGACATTTCTCAGCCCAATGCCCTGTAAGGCCAGCATCTGGAGAAAGAGGCCAAGGTGCACCGAAACCCGCAGGCCCCCCTAAACCATCTGGCCGAAGATTGCCTCCGAAACATGGGAGGCCTGAGACTGGCTTGGAGGCCGATGAGAGTCCCAGAGAAGCTGAGGAAACAGCACAGAAAGAAGCAGAGGAGACCTTCACCCCACCATTGGGAAACAAGACAGACCTGCCATAAAAAGGTCCCAACAGCAGGTCCCAAAAGAGCCCAAGCCACCAGAGGTGGGAGAAAAAGGGGCCCTACTGTTTATGCCAGTAACTTTACTTAACCTGAAAAAGGAAACACATGTACGAGTGCAGGCTCTAGTAGATTCTGGATGCACTCGGGACTTAATTTCACCAGCCCTGGTCACGGAGTTAGGACTAGAAGTAATAGAACTCAGACCCTATAGTGTTTGAACAAAGGGACGGATCTAGTATGACTCCAGCTTCTTATAGAAATGAACCCACCCCAACGGACATGGGGAATCACTGGGAGAATAGAACGTATGTGGTCAGTAATGTGGCCAGATATCCCCTGGTGCTGGGGAACCGTTGGCTTTGGGACCATGACCTGTACATCAAATGGTCCACTAGAGAAGTGATTTTCAAAGGGGATCGTTGTGCAAGACATGTGTGGACTCAGAGATGGGACCGGGAAGCGTCTTCCCCTTTAGAAACCATTATTAACTGCAGAGGAGGAAAAAGCCATTCCCCTCGAATATCGAGATTTAAAACAAGTGTTTGATGAAAAAAAAGCTGATGAACTTCCCCCTCATAGAGATATGGACTGTGCTATTGAATTAATTCCAGGGGAGAAGTTGCCTAAAGGAAAATTGTACTCTATGAGCCCGGCAGAGAGAAAGGAATTAAGAGAGTTCATTGATAAAATCCTGGCGCGAGGATTCATCCACTCTGTCAGTTCCTCCCATGCTGTGCCTGTATTATTTTGCAAAAAGAAAGACGGGGGCCTGAGGCTTCGTACTGATTATCATGGGATAAATGCTGTGTCCATGTCAAATGCTTACCGCCTTCCTTTGATCAGAGACTTGCACAGTATGGTGGTGCAAGGAAATTTTTTTTCAAAGCTGGATTTAAAAGATGCTTATTTCCAAGTAAGAATAAGGGAAGGGGATGAATGGAAAATTGCCTTCAATACCCCCCTGGGGCAGTTCGAATATCTTGTGATGCCTTTTGGCCTGCAGGGGGCACTGGATGTGTTTATGAATTTAATTAATGAAGTGCTGCATGAGTACCTGTACAAAGGTGTGTTTGTTTACCTAGATGACGTCTTGATTTATTCTCCTGATAAAGAATCCCATGTGGAATTGGTCAGAAAGGTATTGACTGCTTTAAAGAATCACAAGCTACCAGCGAAATTGTCTAAATGTGAGTTCCATAAGGAGGAACTAGACTTTTTGGGATACCGGGTCTCACATCAAGGACTAAAAATGGACCCGGCAAAAGTCCAAGCTGTAGTGGGGTGGGAACCCCCCAAAACGAGAAGGCAATTGCAGTCATTTCTGAGGTTCGCTAACTTTTATCGACCCTTCATAAAGAACTTTGCTCAAATCGCTCTCCCCCTCACAGACGTGCTAAAAACCAAGGGGAGGGGAACGCAAGGGGAAAAGCCTAGTGGTAAATTGAACTGGACTATAGAATGACGAAAAGCTTTTGAAAACCTGAAAAAGTTGTTTATTTCAGAACCGGTTCTACAGCACCCAAACAAGAACTGGAAATTTGTGGTCCAGGCTGATGCAAGTGACACCGCTGTAGGAGGGGTTCTCCTACTAAATAAAGAGGGAAAATTGTACCCCTGCGCATACATTTCTAAGAAATTCTCTGAGACTGAACGCAAGTGGAGCATATGGGAGAAAGAAGCTTTTGCGGTGAAATTTGCACTTACCACCAGGCGACATTGGTTAGAAGGGGCTAAAATTCCTTTTGAAGTATGGACCGATCACAAAAATTTAGAAGCATTACGCACCCCCCTGTAAACTGAATGCCAAACAGTTAAGGTGGGTGGAATTCTTTTCCAAATTCAACTTCACGTTGAAGTACCTCCCTGGCCAATCAAATTTCCTAGCAGACGCGCTTTTGCACATGCCCCAACATGACAGACAGAAGGAGGAGATAATTGGTACAGTTTTTTCACCAGCTCAACTGGGAGAAGTGGTGACAACACGCAGCCAAGCTGCGAAAACACAGAGCAGTCTGAAACCTGACCTCTCAGAATGTGGAGGGTAAAAGCTGAAACGGAAAAGGAGGGGGGAAATGTGTCCAATGCCGATCTGAAACAGGAGAGAGATGGCCACTGGTAGAGAATGGGCAAATAGTACATTCCAGCCAGCTTAAGAAAAGAAATTTTGCAACAATGCCATGACACCAAAACTGCTGGACATTTTGGATATCTCAAAACCCTGCACCTAGTACAAAGACAGTTTTGGTAGCCAGCTATGAGAAAAGATGTTTCTCAATATGTAGCTTCATGCCCAGTGTGTATAATGGGAAAATCTAGGAGGGGAAAACCCCCTGGACTGTTGCAACCCTTAGAAACCCCTTAGACCATGGGCTGTGATTTCAATGGACTTTATCACAGATCTTCCCCCCTCGAAAGGATATACAGTTATTTTAGTGGTAGTGGATTTGTTTTCAAAACAGGCTCATTTTATTCCATGTACTACAATCCTGACAGCTAAGAAACTAGCCAGCCTATTTAGAAAACACGTGGTTAAACTACACTCCTTTCCTAATAAGGTAATAGCTGATAGAGGTCCACAATTCGTTGCCAACTTCTGGTGGGAGCTTCTCAAAATTGCTGGAATTGAACAAGGACTTAGCTCCACCTATCATCCTGAGAGTGATGGGCAATCAGAACGCACAAATCAAGTGCTGGAACAGTTTTTTAAGATGCTACATTAACTATCAACAGGATGATTGGATTGATTTTCTTGATTTTGCTGAATATGTATATAACAACTCAATACACAGCTCTACAGGAGCTACTCCTTTTAAAATAGTACATGGATATGAAGGAAATGCCTTGCCTTTTGCTACAACCCCTGGGTCCCAACAGCCAGGAGATCTAGAAGAATGGTGGAGTTTAATTTTACAATGGGAATCATACAAAAGGCAAAAGAGGACTATAAGAAATTTGCTGATAGAAAACGCTCTGAACAATGGAAATTACAACCAGGAGACTTTGTATATATTTCCACCAAAAACATTAAAGTGGAGCAACCTAGCAAAAAATTGGGGTGGAGATATTTTGGACCTTTTCCTGTAAAGAAATTAATCAACCAAGTAACTGTGGAAGTAGAGCTCCCCAAGAATTTAAGACAAATCCACCCGATATTTCACTTCAGCCTTCTGAAAAAGGCTCCCCCACCTGTCCAGTGGCATCCAGAACGCCCCCCCCCCCCCAATGCTGGTAGATGGACACATTCATTATGAAGTAGAGGAAACTCTGGATTCTAAAGTGAAACACAACAAACTTTTCTAAGTCGGGTGGAAGGACTTTGATGAATCTTACAAAGAATGGGTGGAACAATCCTGTATGAATGCTCCTAGACTTGTTTCAAAATTCCACAAACGTTATCCTGATAAACCTGGCCCTTGAAGAAAGGGGCCATCTTTGGAGAGGCAGAAATGTCATGTCTGTGCCCCATCCATGCCATTATTTGATGCTGACCTGTTATTCTGAACCAGTGTTTAATGCTGTATCTTGATGTCATATTGCCAATGCCATAACTGCTTTGCTTTCACAGGCTTACTGAAGCTGCAGGTGTCTTATCTAATGGCTTTGGGAGCTCTCAGTGCTTCTGACCTTGTACACTGCTCACTCCCATGAATTGCTGTGTTTCAACTTTAATCTCCTGCTTTCTCAGTGTGTAGACTTGATAGTTAAAATACGTGAGAAGTTCTTAGGACAGGTTTGTGCCCAAAGTTATTTTGTTTACTGATGGGAGGGGGGAAAGGAGTAATTGTGTTCTTTAAGAGGAATGCTTTTCCAACATGTTGCCATTCCTGTCAGCCTGTTTTTACTGCTTAGTTGCTTACCTTGCTTCTAAGTAATGCTATGGACATATCTGTGGAAATGATCTGATTCCTGAATAAAACCTTTTAACCAAGAGCCTGGATTCTTGCTGTAATGGTACAGGGGTCTATCTGCCATAGCCTGTCATCCATAGCCTGACAACCAGGGTTGCAGAGGCAGGCAATGGCAAACCACCTCCATTAGTCTCTTGCCATGAAAACCCCATCAAGGGATGCCATAAGTCATCTATGACTTGACAGTATTCTCCACCACCACTCATGCTATTCAGGGGGATGTTTAAAAACATCCTGTGGGTCTGATCTGAATTAGGTTCCCACGTGTCTGAAAATCATTAGGAGCTCAGCTCACAGAACTCTCAGCACACATCTGGTTTGTGCTCTGATCTCACATGACTGACAGCCACATCCAGCATATTCCTAATGTGAGTGGAGGCTTGTTTTAACTAGTTGCTAGCAGAACAGATATTCTGCAGAACAGCTCCTAGCTCATTACATGCTGGTGTGTGTTGAAGATGCCTGTTTTGTTGGATGGTATGTAAGCAGTTGGCCCGGTCTCCGCCATCTTTAATAGTAATTTAATATGGCTACCTGTGATATCAAATATCACAAGGCCCCTGGATTTAAAATGGCAGTCTGAATTGCAGCCAGAGGAATTCCAGCTAACAATTGGCTGAGTCCCGCCCAGGAGACCCAGGCATGAATGGAATGCCACATGTAAAAGCGGAGAGATTTGCAGTGATTAGTTTTGCAGTTTCCTCAGCTCCTAAGGGAATCCAGCACAACAAAGGTCTCGTTGTGTCTTCCCACTTAACACATTCCTTTCCCTCCTTCCGTGATGAGATTTCCTGTCCATGATTGAGGAGAAAATCAACTAGCATTCATAAGTATTTATAATTCATTCCTGGGAAGGTGCATTCCCCAACTAAATTCATCAACTTAGCTCCAGTGGACTTCATTAACAAACTGCCCTATTGGGCAGAGCCAGGACAAGATTTGCATTCTCTTTCACACTCCCCGGCAGCTACCAATCAAGGTAATCAAACCTTTTGTTACTCACAAGAACTGACCTTTGGAGTCTTTGTTCAAATTGCTAGGTGGGCTATCCAACCTCAGGGCATGTTTTACCCTATAAGAGTAGTGCCCTGGCATCATTCAAATTGTACATGCTTAGTGGATCCAAAGCGCTGTTCCGTTGAGGTTTGCCCTAAGCCTCTTGCTCTCCTGGCCGAGAACACCGGCATTTGAAGCTGCCCTCTTCCCTGTGGACTGGACTACTCTTCAGGATAGGTAGATATACTTCCCCTCCCTCACTCTATTCCAACTTCTGTCTAGCTTCCTAGGACTCTGTGTGTGTGTAACCGTTTTTGCTATTTACCCTGAGTGTATGTGCATGCATTTTCCTCTTTCAATAAAAGTATTGTTCTTTGAATTTAAAGTACCATTCTCATTTGCTATAATTGGAAGGGACCACATAAAAATTGATGGAAAAGATCCTGTATTTACCTATCTCTCGCTTAGCTGTCTTCCTTGCTTGCTAATCCCCCCCACAATTCTCTTACTCACAAGGAGACCAATTCAAGTAACAGGTATGATAATCTGTTTTCCTTAACAGAACAGGTTGATAGGAGGATTTGGGGCAAAGGACAAGCTCTACCACACAGCCACTTGGGAAAATATTTTTAGAGCAGCCATGTTGCCATGTGTCATATGGGGATTTGTAAAATTTCCCAGAGGGATCTATGAATAGGATTGCACCAACTTCACTACTGGAAGCAATTTGGATGACTGACTCTTATGCTATTTTTCCAGAGTGGGGGCTCTTGTGGTTACTTTAAAAATCTATCCGTGAACACAACATGTTACATCAGAATAAACTACTTTCTGCATCAAATGTAATTCATTTAGCGCCGGCTAAGACAAACTACAAGACAGGGAGGAAGAAGGAGCTGTCTGTTGAAAGCCTGATCTGGGTACTGAAATGAGGTGTTTTTCAAAGCTCTTTAGCCCACCCAAAGACTCCAGATTGACTTATCAGAGAGCAAGCGACTGAGCTAAAAACACAGCGGGGCAACTGCTGGAAGAGAAAGAAAACATTGGGAAGAACTTACCTGGAGGCTTCTTCTCTTCAGTGGTTCGCCACCTGGAGCAAGAGGAGGCATGACCCAAACAGTATGGATGCCTTCCCCACTGAGGGAGAATGCCTGATTCAAAAACAGTCGTGGCCAAGATGTGCAACATTAGTTGACAATGTAACATGGTGGCAGAGTCACACCATCCAAAGTCCACTGGAATATGCTTGGGGTGGCCTTATTTGTTGGTTTTGTCCTTCCTCCCCCCCACCATGCCAAAAAGTAAGGAGTCCAGTAGCACCTTTAAGACTAACCAACTTTATTGTAGCATAAGCTTTTGAGAACCACAGCTCTCTTTGTGAGATGCATCTGATGCTTCTGACAAAGAGAGCTGTGGTTCTTGAAAGCTTATGCTACAATAAAGTTGGTTAGTCTTAAAGGTGCTACTGGACTCTACTTTTTTGCAACTACAGACTAACATGGCTAACTCCTCTGGATCTATGGCCATGCCGAAAAGGACTTTTATTTTGGGTCTGGACGAGTACTAAGAACATGAACCTGAGCTGAGAACTGAGAACTGCAAACAGCAACTTTGGCACACAGCACCACCATGCCTAGTATTCAACAAATGGTTGTTTAATTTCTTTTCATACATCATCTTAAAATGAGATTTTTTATTTTTATTTATTCCATAAACAATATAACAAAACTCAGCAAGTTAACAATATGACATTTTCACCATACAGAGTCAGTCACAAATATTTAAAACCTTTGCAACAAGAACAACAAAACCCAAAATATTACAAGAATAATTTACAAGAGGATCTATAAAACAGCAAAGCGCTCACAAATGTTCCAGTTTCCTTTACACAATGTCACTACACTCTTTCACAACATTTCTTTTTATTACAAAATTCCCAACAAAAGTTCATTTTTTTTTCTTTGTATTTTGGTTTGTAAAACCAGAAACCTTTAAGTATACATCCTTTTTATTAGCACCGGGGGTGGGGTGCTAAAAAGGGGAAACCTCACACATACAAACACTTCACAGCACTTTTCTAAGAAAAATATACACTTACAAAATATTTTACAAATTGGCACACTTAAAAATATACAAGATTTTGTAGGCGTCTTAGAGTGATCCTTAAGAATTATACTTCAATTGACTCTACAGAATATTTATAAAGCTTGTTCTAAACAAAAAAAAAAGGCAAATTATCCCCAAACGTTAAAATTACAGTGTACACTGTTAAAACTGAAATGGATATGTTACATTCATTTAAAGGGGCATATAAGGATTTCTTTAATGCTCAAGGGGAATAAAAGTTTTCTTTAGCACCATAAAACAGGAGCAACGTAATAAAGAGGGTGCCTCTGGTTCTATGGAAGGTACCTTAAGGGGCAGTACATTCAAATCTCTGTAGGCAGCAATTAAAAGGCCCACAGCCAGGGCTACAGGCGTTGAAACAGAGCAGCTAGCTCCCTCAGCTTCTACTCTGCTTCCTCCTGGGAGTAAAAAACAAAACCGGGACTTTTCTTACCTATTTCACAGTTTCTAAATTCACCCTTTTGTGCTTTTGAAGTGTCAACGTTCTGTTCCTAGAAGGGAAGAGATGAGGAGGAGGAGGAGAGGCCGTTCTTCACTTCCTTTCCCCCCACCAAGCGTTCCAAGGCTCAGTTCATGTGTCTGGCAACTCAAGCGCCTCGAGCACCCTTTCCTCTTTGCTTCAGACCCAATTTGTTGTCCACCCCCCTTCCAATGGCTGTTACTCCATTGTCATTAATGTTGCTTATTTACCTGAGAAACAGATTTGAAAAAGCCTTACTTCAAAGATGCTGTACTCCACTTTTTAAGTCCTTTGTCTTTTTTTTTTTTTGCATCTTTTAAACTTCATTTTTGTAACTCATCCAAAGCAGAAAGGGGCTCCTTCCCTGACAGATGTGATGGGAGTTTCAGAACTCCAGAACTTCTTTGGAAGTCCTTTGGGGAAATGGGTTGCAGGACGATGGCAAGGCAAAGCTTTGTATAATACAATCCACAGTCCAGGTATCTGGTCCCTGCCTCAGATGTGGCAAAGCATGAAAGGAAGGACTTTTGTCCAAATGGAACAGCCAAAACTGGGGAGGCTTGAGGGGCTGGGGGATGAAGGAGACAGCAGCAGGGCTTTGTTTCTTAGAGAGCTGAAGGTGGTTTGAAAGTTGGATTATTATCTGGTTGTGCGAACACTCTCTTCCCACACTTTTATCTCTGGTAAAAAACCTGCAAAACCAACTTCACCAAAGACAATGAGAACTACGTGTGCATAGAGCATGAGAAGCCAAGCCTTTCTTAAACAACTTGCAGCTCTTTTAAAGTGTTGCCTATCTCCGCCCCCCGGCAACTTTTCAGCATTCAGCTGCTAAAGGGTTTTCTAGGACTTGTGTTCAGGTTCCTGTAGCAGCTGCAGTCACTGCTGCCAGTGCTTCCCAATGCCGTCGGCAATCCTCTTATGGCCCTTCGTAAACAGCAAGAGGTCATGATCCGGAAGTGCCGTCCTAGCATAGGTGATGGACACTTCCTACAAAACCATTGTGTACTTTGTTTCTAATACAGGAACAAAACACACCAAGAGGCATCACTTTTGAAGGGTTTGTATAGTTCGTAGTTCCCCCTTCAAAATACTCAAAAGTGGTGGCTAGGCAAGGGTTGGACACCTCAGTATCTGGAAGGGAAAAGGCATACTTCTGTATGCACATCACCATGGAGATGCATTAGGTATTCTGTATGTGGCTATTGGAACCCAAGTACTAAAAGTACTCAGGACATGGCCCTGATCCGACCATCAGGGAGCAGGTTACAGTGGTTTTGTTTTTAGACAACTGAAAGAATGGTCTCATCCATCAGCTGCCTCAGGAAAACAGATTTTACAGGTTCTTGTATTGCTTCCAAATTTTTCAAAACCTGCTTGATATTAGGTGACAATGCAAGAGAAGAGATGTCAGAGGCAAGAATGGCCCCAACCCTCCCCCTACTTCCACTTATTCTGAAACCTATTGCCTGTTTCTAGCCAATGCCCTTTTGGACCAATGACAGATTGGGCTGGAACCCTAAAAAACGGCCTCAGATGAACTTTAGACAAATCAGTTTCCTTTAGACACAGAACCTGAGTTGCATTCTTGTTCACTTCTGTTTCTCTGATTATTACCGTATTTCACTGTGGTTATACTGAATTATTAGAAATCTTGTCAGCCCCATAATCCTTGCGTAGCCTCGCTGGTATTATATCATGATTAAATAAGACTACACAATTCACAGATTCATCCAAAACATCCCACAAGGTTTAAAACTACGAGTCAAACAAGTTATGTAGTGGAGATGCAGGCACAGCTGAGAGCTGTGGAGGAAGGGAACTCACATGTGGTGCCACCAAAGCCAGCGACACAAAGCGATGGGGCCGTATACACAAAAAAAACGAAAGGGGGAGGAAGCCCAAAAGCAGCAGAGAGGATGGGGTGTGGCATGCAGGGGGGTGGCCTGAAGGACGTGGGCAAAGTTAAAGGCTTAAGAGCTTCAAGGTGAACCCAGGGAAAAAAGGTTACAGGAAAGGGTGGAGATTGATGGCCAGTCCCAGGTCCTGGGACAAGCACGAGGATCCTGCTGGAATGGTCTAGAACCTCCAGAAACAATCAAATCAAAGCATCCAATCAAGCCAAGAGAGGGCAAAGACAGGAACGAGGTTTTTGGCAAATGCAGGCGCATGAAAAGGTGCTTATGATAATGTTTTATTGAGGTAGCAGTTAGAGAGGTGCACGACAAGAGGGCAAATGAAAAGCTTGGTTCTAGAGGGCTGGATAAGTTTTTTTCCTCATCCTGCAGCACAAGCAATATTGCTGGGGTAGATGAAACCCATCTTTCATTCTGAATGACTTTTAGTTTTAACAGAGTCATCTGAAGAAGCCCTAAAGGAAAAACACAGATGCAAGAAAAGCAGCATATCTGAAGGAGGTGGCTGAAGGGGGTGGGTTGGTGGGGACTATATTTAATACAGGTTTTCCAAGATGTAATAAAATAGTGTCGGTATATACTTGTATACATGCCCTATTGCACATTTAAGAAACACAGTAAATATTGCTGCAGGTTTTGGTACAACATACCTTATTTAGGGCTCGCATGGTTCTGGTGAATGTATGGACCGTGGGATGGGCTAACAGAAATGGAGGCACCTGGTCCCTGCCTCTACAGGAGCAGCAAATGAGGCATCTGTAATTAGCAGCAAGGGAAGATGCTTTTCGTCCCTCTCCACTCCGGATGCCAAAATGGAAGCAGAGAAATCCCAGCTGTGTCAGCCAATGATTCATGGCAGGGAGGGGAATTCATGTCATCTTCATCTATTCACAATAGTCCTCTGCTCATAAGCAGGACGTGGCCTGTAACATGGCGTCTACAATTAGCCCACAGCTTGCATTTGACACCTATCCCGTATTACAGCTGCCCCACGCAGGGATTCAAAGTGGCCTCCACACGGTGGCTAACTCCAGTAGGCAACTGGCCTCATCCCACACCCTGCTCCCATGATGGGAGCCAGGCCATGGTGAGAGACTTGGTGAAGCTGCACCAGAATTGAGTTGGAGCGTGTTTGTTGGAAGTGGATTGGGTATCCACATGCTGCAACATACTGCAGACACATTGTAAAACTGGGACTCACCACGATCTGGCTCAGTCATGTGTTTTCAAGTACGTGCCAAATCTCAGTCTTGCCCTGTTCCTGCAGCAAGTTGAAGCTTCCAAGCAACGAGTCGCTTGGTTTAAAGGAATCAACCCTTGGCTGGCTTTCTCTCAGGCTGCTAGACTCCACCCATGCTGGAACACTGTGAGATGGAGAAAGGCTGGGCCCAGAGCTGTGGTCTTTTGTCAACTACGCTGATATCAGAAGGAGAAGCTGGATCCAGTTGTGCCAAGGCCCTAACCTACGTCAAATGGCCCAACTGCATTATCCCCCCAAATGGCAATTCAGTAATTTTCCATCGTTTTTGGTATTTAGAGGTCTCTTGTAAGCTGAGGCCCTATACTGCAGCTTACTTAGCTTGTGCATAAATTCAGCTCTGTCCTTTAAAAAGAGCATCAGCTCAGAAGACACCAAGCTGCAACGGTCCTCCAGGGCCAGGCAGTGGGCAGAGGAGGAGGAGGAGATGCTGTTGGAAAGAGCAAACCACACAGGGAAACTGGAAAACACAGAGAGGAATTTTAACACAGCATGAGGCAGAGGAGAGGCTGCCACACTAGGAAGTTTCCTACTCAGCATGAATGCCAGTGGGATCCTGCCCTGGCATCCTAGGCTGGAAGGCTGGCAAGCCAGTGCAGCACAAATGCATCACTTACAAGATTTTCCCAGAAAGGAGTGAGACAAGGAGACCACCTGGTAAGTAAAGCAGCTGTCATCATGGCCTGGCCTCTAGGGAGCCCCGTGGCCCTCCACGGGATGGAGCCCACTCAAAAGTGGTCTGTGTGCCAGAGTTCCTCCTAGAGGGATTTTGGACAGTTGGGTTCTCTCTTGCATCTGATAAAATGGCCCCTGGGAGTGAGTCCCATTAGCTTCTGGAGCCAAATCCCCAGCTAGTACTTAAAGTAACTTGGTGTCCTTGCTGTCCCCTCCTTCAGGTTGCAAATCCACTGGTATATTGTTTTCAGAGCAGCCTGACCATTCAAATCCTAGCAATGTTTCATTGACAGCAAGAAAGAAAGGGTTTGGACAAAGGCAAAAGAGTCAAACAACTCTGAAGACCACACAATTCAGAAAAGTGAAGTGCCCGTAAGGCCAAACCAACCATTCCTCGTAGCTTCCTGTTGTGTTTCCCTTATTTAATATATTTTTAAACATCCGTTTTCTGCTCTGTTACTAGTTGAATGGAGAAACTGGCCATTTCCACACTACTTACCTTCATCCAGAACACCGTGGAACGTCGTGAAAAAAACATGGAAGATAGCGTCTTCTCATGCGAGTTTTGCGCAATGTCGCACAAAACTCGTGCAAGAAGACGTTATCTTCCATGGTTTTTTTGCGATGTTCTGTGGTGTTCCGAATGAAGGTAAGTAGTGTGGAAACGGCCACTACCTATCTGCTTGATGGAGTAATACGGTAAAAATGCATTTATAAACACTCCAGTGAAAGTCAGTCATAGCTACATCCCACTAAAAGCAATGACAACAGGAATCACATGTGGTCAGCTGGAGTCTTTTCTGATAATTCACTATGATGAGGAAGCAACGCCACAGTTTAATGGCCCCTAACGTCCCCTTTCCCCATTCTTATCAACTTCTCCTATGGCAGCAGGAAGGGACTTCTAGGAAGTTCCCCATCTGATACATCTCTTTGCATATCGAGTTTTCATAGTAAATCAGCAGCAAAATGCACAGGTGCACAAGAAAAACCCAGGTAAGATTTTGTCCTCTTGCAGGGAGGTTGGGGCAGTGTTAGAAATAAGGCTTTTTGGAAATGATCTTATATTTTGGAAGTCCACACTTCTCTCTCACACACACACATACACACACAAACACACATATACACACCTGGCCCCAAGTTGCTGAGATCATCAAGAATTCCACTTCCTTTTGTGCAATGTAGGGAGTTAACATACAAAGTTATAATTGATTAAATTTTTGTTTGTTTTCACAAACCTTCAAACAATGTTGTCATTGCAAAAGTTAAAAGAAAACACTGAAGCTTTGCTATGAGAGCCAGGGTAATAAACTACAGAAACTGTTCAAAATGAAAAGACCACTGAAACACATGGAATTCATTCTGATTTTCTAACTGCTTTTAGAACTTATACCAGGTTGTATTATAAAATATAAAAAACGAGACACTAAAATGTCAACAATATAACTTTGCTCTTGAAATTATCTCCAGCTACATGTTTTGCTTTAAATAAAAAGGGAGGCAGAAAAATATGCTGCTTTTCACTCACAAAATGCAAAGGTGCAGGAGTTTCCGGTAAACTTACCTTGATTTTGTCACCTTAAATCTGCCAACAAATCAGTTCTTTCCTACAATGTCTCCTCTCAAGGCGTTCTTTCCCTATCTAGAGAGTATTACAGTTCCCCACTTTCCATTTTAAAGTATCACCCACCCACCCCTCCCACAAAACCACAGGGCAAAATCCATGAAATGAGGTAAGTAAATTTGGCACACATTTAGTCTTGTCCATAGAACTTTTGGTACATCGTAGTAAGTACATGATTAACAGCATTTTCCATAATGGTTGCTTTCCAAGGGGATGGTTAATAGTATCTCTGGAATGTTTACAGTAAATCAAAAGGCAAAATAGCGCCAGGAAACACTCACAACCTATTTGTGATACAGATGTAAAAATATGTACAGCACAACACTTCTTCAGAGTTTGGCACAATTTTTTAGTGGTTGTGGGTAATAAGTGCATAAGCCGCTGTACAACAGTATAACTTTTGAAGCACAGGGAATATCAGGTTAGATTTGCTTTCAAATAAGAAAAGTCCCACAATTTCAAACTTTTGATTTCAGCACTTAACACTTCGAACATATTACAAGGCATTATCATCGGTTGTTTTTCTTTTTTGAGCAAGGAAGAAAAAAGAAAAGGAAAAAACCAAACACGCATCAAATGTCTTTCTAGAAAAAGGTGTCTCTTCTTCAAACACAGGTAAAACCAAAACTGTTGTTTCTGCTTTAAGAAGAATGTAGTCTGTTTCCCTGCAGAAAAATCAAACATTTTATGCCATCTTAGTTAGCTTGGGTGGAGTCAGGTATGCTCTAACTGGGATAGAGGTGATGAAGCTTTGTGGTGCAGGGTTAGGATATAAACAGCAGAGGGGGCTATAAAGCACGCAAAACTGCCACACGGATCTCCACCACCAATGAGTTTTCATTTTGCAAATAAAGACCCTTTAATTTGGGTATCTTGGCTTTTTTTTTTTTTTTGGATGCATAACCTCTTTTTGTGTTCTATTTTTTACAAAATGTTCAAAAAAAGTCTCTCCTTTTTGAAACCATTAAAAAAGAGCACATGATTCAACCCTTAAAAAAATAAAGGAATTAAAAACCAAAGAAGCCAGAGAGCAAGGAAAGAGGAGACTTGTTAGTTTGTTTTTAACCCCAGCCAAGCCAGAAAAAAAACCTGGTCATTCTTTTAGGTAGCTTGCAAGTAATAAGTATTCTCATGCATTTTGAAAACAAAACAAGAACATCAACAACCAAAAAAGGAGCTGTAAAAGGGAAGTGTCTCTCTCATGCAACTTTTTCTTTCACAGGAAGGAGAAAATGAGGAAGAGTGGGCTTAGCAGGTAGTAGGAAAATTAAGGGTGCATTCCAGCCAGCGTGGTGCAGCATTACCTCAGTTTCTCAAATGAAGCTGTCCCAGACGGGTCCTTATGGGCCTGATCCCGGTCTGTTCGCTTTACTTTACAGTTCTCATCCCTCAGTGACTTAGAAGTTGATTTATGTCGGTACAGCTTTTTATGGGTAGGCTCGTTTTTGGCTAAAGTGCTCAGGTGACTGTAGCTTTTATCAAAAAAGGGAGAGGGAATGTCTGTGCTGTACCCAAGACAATGAGGGTGACCAGTGTCAGAGGACACAGCTCGGCCGCCAGTTTTGCTCAAGCCCTTGTTACCCGATTTGTGACCCTTTCCCGTTCCGGGAGAATTGCTGTTCACCTTTTTCTTGGACTCTTGCGATGTTCCAGCCAAAATCTTAAGAGTTTTTAATTTTAGGCTGTTTGATTCAGGTGACCGGAATAAATCTGAGACATTGTTATGGCCAACAGGCCCCCACAAGGGTTCAATGGAGGCCATCATAAACCTCTGAACATCTGCCATCCCAGATGCAATGTTTGATAAAATATTGGACGGCTCCTCAAATTCCCTTTGATCATCATCCAGAAGGCTGTTTGCATTTCCCAGGCTAGTCTCGGACCAGCCTCCGCTGCTGTCTTTCCCTAGAGCCCATTCCCCAGGTAGCCCATTGCGCTTCCCTGTCTTTATCAAGGTTGGGCTACAGTGCCGAAGGGACTCCCCCAAAGCTTTTGTTGCCGAAGCAGCGTTATTTGGTGGAGCTGCTGTCCTGCTCCCAGCAGCCTTTTCGCCAGCTGCATTTTTCCCTTTCCTTGTAGATTTGGGAGACTGCCGAGGATTTTTGCCTTGTGGCTTCTCAGTTCCTTTGTTGGCTTTAGGTGATTTTTTCCGAGTGTTTTTCTGGGAAGGGCTTTGGTTTGTACCCATATTTTTACTAGATGAACTTTTCCGCTTCGATTTTGACACTTTGCTATTGGTGCTAATTTGGCCAGATGGCTCGTTAAATGTTGACAAGCATGGGCTTTTTTCAAGGAGGCTGACAGAATCCTCATCGTTGAACATATGGAACTGAAACTGGTGATTATTTAAAGTGAATCCATTATCTGCCTGATCCTGGGTCTGGAGAACGCCACAGTTCCACTTGACCTTCTCAGGACTGCTGAGCACGGCTTGAGAGCTATCTGGGAAACATTTCATATTTCCCAATGGTTTTGATTCGGACCCAGTTATCTGTGGGGAAAGATTAGGGGTGTCTGGCGGAGACATTTCAGAAAGTGATGACTGGCGGAACTTATCAGGGGTGAAGTTTGAGATATCTAAAAGGTCTGTAGACTCTTTCAGAGGGGTTATTTCATCTATACTTTGCTGAATCACTAGTTTGGGACTGCAGTGGGCCAAGAAATCATCAGCAATATCGTCTTCCCCCTCCTTTTCACAAGACTTTAAACTCAGAGAACTATAATTGCTAGAACTGACTGACAAGGAGCCCACAGAATCAAAACTAACAAGCCTCCCATCGTCTGTACTGAGTGCGCCGCGTTGGAAGTGAAAATGCCCCTCTTTGTTGTTAAAATGGCACGACTGATAAGAATCGTCAGGCGGTGACTCCTGGCTCTCTGGCACGTACTTTTTTTGGTATAGTAATTTGCTGCTACTCAGACTGACTTGACTGTATCCAGTGGGTGGGAGGCTGTCGGCACCCTGACAGCCACCAAACTCTGCCGTTGACAGGGCAGGAGCCTCCTGCACGTCACTTACAAACTTCTGCCCGTTGCCCGCTCCTTTGCCAGCTGGCCACAAGGTACCGAAGCTACTCTGCTCCATCTCCAAGTGACTGGGTGACTGCTGTAGCTCCGACTCGGAAGGCGGGGACAGAACGCAACTCTGGGCAGGCTGTAGAGCACAGAATGATTTCTCTGCCTGAACGTTGCCAGGGAGTGGATCCTGCTGCTGCTCTGGGGGCTGGGGGCTGAAATAGGCGATACCAGCATTGCTTGACAAATCAGAAGCATCTAACAATGTTTGCAGATACCCTCCAGGGATAAGGGGCACATTGGCAGTGATATTAGCAGATGGAGCAGGCTTGTCTGAAGAGCAGGTGGTGGGTAGGAAAGGAGAATTTTTAGCAACCTTATCCTCCTGGCACTCAGAAAGGCGAGGGCCGTCTGCGGCGCAAGGAACACTCCCATCCGTTAAACTGGTTGCAGCCTCCTGATTCCCCAGGGCTGGGGAGGCCTCTGCCAGACTGGCAGCTGCTTTGATGCGTTTGCATTTCAGCCGGGCTTCGCTTTTGAATTTGATTCTGCGCAGCACTTTCCTCTCTGGTCCTTTGAATTCCCTGCCCTGTAGTTTGCACTTGGGGGATGCCAGGCTGGTGATGTCATTCAAATGCAATCCATTTGCACAGCCAGGGGTCGTGATGGCCAAAGCCCGCATCTCTTTCAGGCCTGGATTGTCGTCTTCAATCCTGCTGCAAAGCTGCTTTGGATTGGAGGAGCAACAACCCGCCTTGCTCACTGGCTGCTCAATGGCTTTAATTCTCTGGATCCTGTGCCGGTTTGCTGGCTTGCACTTTCGCTTTCGCGGGTGAGGCAGGAAGGAGATCTCGGAGCCATTGAGATAGAAGCTCTGCTTGTGATAGAGGGCCGATCTGAGAAAACTGAGCCGGCTCTGCCATTTCTCCTGCCAAAAGCTCTTCAAGGGAGCCAGCTTTGCATACTTGCTCAGCAGTTCCTCGCTTAGAGTAACCGTGGTCTCGCTGGCATCCACTTTACTCAGCTTCACCAGCATGTGCTTTTCCCCTTTGAACCGGTTGATGATGATATACTTGATGATCACCGGAGGCTCCTTACGAGAAACTTTTCGCCTCTTCTTCGGGCACCACTCATCATCATCTTCCTCCTTGGGGCCATCGGGGATCCATTCCTTCTTATCCACAATCTTCTCACTCTCAATGGAATCGACATCATACAGGTAATCATCGCTGTACCTCACTTTCCTTTTCGCACGCAGGCCGTAGTTCTGCTGAATGAAGGAGCTGGAGTGGTCTCTGGGCAGGTACTTGCTACAGCCCTTCAGATCGTGAAGCACGTCGAAGGACGATTCGGTGCCGGTGCTGTCATCGCTAAATTCCCCAGAGTCCTCTGCGGAGTTCACCAGTTCCAAGAAGTGGTTTCTTTTGGGACCTATGTACTGCACCACTTCAGTACTGGTGCAAGATTTGTTTAAGGCAACTTTCTCACCCGCCTCCTCCTCCTCCTCCTCCTCCTCCTCCTCTTTGTCTACTTCCTCCTCCCCCCAAATGATGTTCTCTTCAGATTTGAATTGGGAAGGCTCGGTGGCCCCTCTAGGCCCTCTCTTCAAGGCTGGTCGGCTCTCCCTTTTCGGGCATCCACTGAAGACGCTCGGAAAGAAGTTGAACTGGGCGTCCTCTTGCAGCGTGCCAGTCTTCTCCCTTACACTGTCCTGGAAGGATTCGTAGCGAATCTTTAAGGAGCAGACGTCACTTCCCAAGGTTGAGTCATCATCATCAAACATGTAATTATCCACATCTTCTTCGGAAAACAGATTTACAGAAAGCTCATTTTTAGAGCAAAGGTCGAGCAGCTCAATTTTGCTTTCACTAATGAAAGATTCAAAGTAGCCCCACTCCTGGTTGGGATTTGTTAGCAGGGGCTCCTCTCCATTGCACTTGTCTAACAGTAACCCCTCGTAATAATTCTTCTGCGCGGGGTCTTCGGAATCACTGTCAGATTTCTCCATGTCTCTTTTGTCTGCTGCCCTCGATTTATGCAGAGGGAAGCTTAGAAGCTGGTCTGAAAGCAGTTGATCCCCGTATCTCATGCTTTCTCCTGTGCTCATGCAATGAATCCCTATATCAGAGACGGAACAGGTGTCATAATCCCTATTTATATCACCCACTTTCAGGCTTATTCCTGGCTCTGCATCAATGCCGTCTTTTGATTCAATGAAACAGCCCAGACAGGTCCGGCTTGGCTGCATCAAACAGTCCCCGGTGAGTGCTGACATGCTTCCAGGCTCCATGATGGTGAGCAGAGCCTTTTCACAATCTCCTGGCAGAGACCAGGAGCTCAAGCCCTTCGTAGCGCAAGAGGTCAGGGAAATGGCATGCACAGAGGAGGAGTCATCAGAAATGTGGTCAGGCACATCGACCAGTCTCAGGGGCGAAGGAGGGCTCAGCCAACAGGGCTTCTTGGAAGTCAGGCCTGGCTGGACTCGGTGGCACACGTGGCTTTCTTTTGGAGCTGCTGTGGTCAGTGCTGGGAATGGAATGGCAGCATCTGCAGCTTTCTCTTCGCCATCCAGGCCACGTGATTCTGGAAGGAGGGGGGAGAAAGAGAAAGCATGACACTCAAAACATGGGAATTTGAATCTGAAACATCCCACTGACAAAAACAGCACATGGAAATGGTTTTCAGACCATGGAGGTAAATAACCCCCCCCCCCCCAATAAAATTCTACTGCCAGCCGGCAACCCTAATCACAGTATTTATGCATTTAATTTGTGTGGTTAAAAAACCCTGAAAAATAAAAATGCTTGCAAATTCAGGCTACACACACATGAAAAACAGCATTGCTAGTTCCTATTTTATAGTTTTAAAAAGACGTTTTAAATTAATATTCTTATGTCAAACTGACCTCAAACTGAGCTAAAGTTTTAATAAAAACAATCCTGGTATTAGCTTAAAATTTAATTTCCAAGTACACCACCTCATTAACCATATTAATAAAACCTTCCCCATCAATGCTGGGTAACCATACAGTGCAGAAAAATTTCACTGCCAAGGCAGCTAAACTTTTAAATATAGGCAATATAACAAAACACATTTATAATTCACCTTTTTAGTCTGGGGCATGAGACAAATTTACTCTCTGAATTTTTTTCTATTCTTTTCATGAAACAACACTGATGCTTGGAAAATTTTTCATTTAAATCCTACCATAATATATAATGTATCTTCCTATGTAACTAACAGATTGGCTGATTAAGAGTCAGATGATTGGTAGGATCCCACAAGCGCATCGTATTTTAAGGCAGTGACACTCGCTCAGTGGCTCAGCAGCCACATGTGGCTCTTTGACATGCCGACCATGGCTTTTCTGAGCACCATTCCCCAATGTGGTACCTGCCCTAAGTTCCAGGAAAGTGGGCAATTTCTTTAGAAACTGGAATAATTTCATCATTACTAAATTTGAGACCAGAAACACATTAAAGACCAACAACATTTCCAGAGTAGAAACTCTTGTGAGTCCAAGGTCACTTTGTCAGATATATGCAGGGGTCATTTCATAGAAAAAGAGCTGGAGGAACTCATTAGCATAACTTATTAGCATAACTCATTAGCATATGCCACGCCCCCTGACATCACCTATTCTGGCTGCTTGGGATCCAATCCTGGCCATTCAGGACCGGAATTGGGCCCAAAATGGCAAAAAGGGTCTGAAAATGGTTGAAAAGGCACCCAAAATGGTCAGGATCGGGCTGCTGATGAGCGGGAGAGTGATCCACCACCCGTCAGAGGCCCAATCTGGGCCGTTTTGGCCCCAATCCAGGCTGAAACAGGCCCCAAATGGCTGAGAGTCAGGTGGGTGGGGCCACCTGACATGTGACCTCTTTGGGGAACTACCGGAACTGCGTCCCTGCATGTTCCCCCTCAAAATGAGCCCTGGATATATGACAAAGGAAGCTCTTACTCTCAAAAGCTTATACCCTAGAAAAATGTATTGGTCTTTAAGGTGCTGTGTGTGTTATGTGCTGTCAAGTAACCTACAACTTATAGTGACTCTATGAATGAAAGACCTCCAAAACATCCTGTCATTAACAGACTTGCTGAAATCTTGCAAACTGGAGGATATGGCTTCTTCTATTGAGTCTAGCCATCTTGCTTTGGGTCTTCCTCTTTTTCTACTGCCTTCAACTTTTCCTTGTGTGATTGTCTTTTCCACTTGAGTCTTGTCTTGTCATGATGTGACAAAAGTACAATAGCCTCAGTTTTGTCAGTCCTGATGTGATCTAGAACCCACTTATTTGTCTTTCGGGCTGTCCATGGTATCCGCAAAACTCTCCTCCAGCACCACGTGTCAAATGAATCAATTTTCTTCCTGTCAGCTTTCTTCATTGTTCAGCTTTCACACATCTATGCATAGTAATGGGGAATACCACAGTTTGGATTATCTTGATACCCAGAGAGACATCCTTACCTTTAAGGGTTTTTTCTAGTTCCCTTACGGCTGCTCTTCCAAGTCTCAATCTCCTTCTGATTTTTTGGCTGCAGTCTCCCTTTTGACTGATGACTGAGACAAGGAGCAGAAAATCTTGAACAATTTCAGTTTCCTCATTGTCTGTTTTAAAACTGTGTAATTTCTCAGTAGTCATTATTTTTGTCTTCTTGATGTTCAGCAGTAATCCTGCTTTGGCACTTTCTCCTTTAACCTTCATCAGCAGTCATTTCAAGTTTTCACTGTTTTCTGTCAGTAATGTGTTGTCAAATTGCTAATATTCCTTTCACCAATTTCCACTCCACCTTCTTCTAAATCTAATCCATCTTTCCTTATGATATGCTCTGCACAGAGGTTGAACAGATGGGGAGATGATATGCATTCTTGTCTCACAATGTAGCCAATTGGAAACCATTCTGTTTCCCCATATTCTGTCCTAACAGTAGCCTCCCGTCCAGAGTACAGGTTGCTCATCCACACAATCAGATGTTGTGGTACACCCATTTCTTTTAACACCATCCATATCTTTTCATGATCCACACAGTCCAAAGCTTTGCTGTAGTCTATAAAACAGAGGCTGGTTTTCTTCTGGAATTCCCTGCTAGTCTGTTCCATCAGCCACTGTAAATTTGCAATGGGATCTGTGGTACTAGACCCAAATTTTGTTCTGCCTGTATAGACTAACACAGCTACCCACCTGATACTGTTTTCATAATTACTGTGAACCCAAGGCAAAACATTTTAAAAACATAATACAACTTGCCCAGGATGATTATGGCAAGGCTGTGGAGCTGCAGGTGGTCTATGCACGAGGCTGGGCAAAAATATGGGTCAGAAGGAGGTGGCAGAAAGGGGCATGGCACTGTTGAATACTAATCCATAAAACAAAACTCCTGGCAGTCAGAAAATATAGCACAGAGAAAGGTTCTAATCACCTGTTCTATAGCAGAAATAGAGTAAAACTTGCAGGGAACTTTAAACATAGGGAAGCAGTTTTGTTTAGTTTTTTAAAAATTCAGCCTAACAAAGAGTTCCTGGAGAACTCAAAAGCTTGCATACTGTTTTGTTTCATAATTCCTACTAGACACATGAAGCTGCCTTCTACTGAACTAAACCTTTGGTCCATCAAGGTCAGTACTGTCTGCCCTGACTGGCAGTGGCTCTCCAGGGGCTCAGGCAGAGGTCTTGCACACCACCTCCAACCTGATCCTTTTAGCGGGAGATGCTGGCGACTGAACCGGGGACTTTCAGCATGCCACACAGATGCCCTGCCAGTGAGACACAGCCCCTTCCTTATGGGCAAGCCCTTCCCCTCACTCCAGCTACACAAGGGCTGAAGGGTCAACAGTAGCGGGAGAGACAACCCTACATGCCAGCGGTATATTATATTATATTATATTATATTATATTATATTATATTATATTATATTATATTATATTATATTATATTATATTATATTATATTATATTATATTATATTATATTATATTATATTATATTATATTATATTATATTATATTATTGATAGCCTGCCTTTCTCACTGAGAGTCAAGGTGAATTATATAGTGTAAGTCAATATGATTTACAGCTGGGACATCCAATAAACAATGCAATAGAGTTCAGACAGCAGAACATTTGGAAACAAGCAGAAAATTGATACAGAACTATAACAATGTATAAGCAATTAAACATGACATGTTAAACAATGCAAAAATTACCTGGTAGGACCATATGTACAGCAAAAGGCAGCATACCGCAGTATCGTCTACAGTCCCTATCACTTTATCAAAACAGCTTTCTGAATCATTTCCTTACAGTGCAGTGCCCCTACCTGTGTAAAAAAGCTTTCTTGAATAATGCAATTTTGCATAGTTTGCAGAAAGCCAGGAGATTGGGAGTCTTCCTAACTATCAGGCAGACCATTCCATAAGGTGAGGTCCACAACAGAGAATGTGCCTGTACAGACAGTTGTTGATTTTGCCCATTTGCAGGGTGCCACCTGCAGAAGTTCCTGTTCAGATGAGCAAAGCTGATGTGGCGGAGCATGCTGAGAGGTGGTCCTGTGGATATGAAGGACCAAGGCCATGAAGAGCTTTGTATGTGATAGCCAATACCTTGAACTGAGCCTGGTAATGGAGGGGTAGCCAGTGGAGTGACTGCAGAATGTGAGTAGTAGGCATTGGAGATGGGTATGAATCGAATTATGACCCAAAAAAACGCACGAACCAGGCCAGTTCATGGTTCGTGAACCAGTGGTTCGTGGAAGCTCATTTCCATGAACTTCCACAAACTGGTCTACTGCTTCGTTGGGGCGTATTTAAAGGGGCAGTTTAAATGGCCATTTTCCCAGGGAAATGGCCATATAAACTTTTCCTGCTGCTTGCAAGTGGCAGGTCCCTTTAAACTATCAGCTGGCAGGCAGGGATCCCCTAAACTGAAAGTGGAGAGCACAGTGCTCTACAAGAGAACTGCTTTCCCAACAAGCATCACTTCCATCTCATCTGGATTCAGTTTCAGTTTGTTTGCATTCAGCCATTTGACCACAGCACTCAGGCACTGACTTAAGCTCTCTACTGCATCACCAGGGGATTTGGATAGTGAGATACACAGCTGGGAGTCATTCAGAGCTAGAAGTAATTCCTCTAAAGGGTTTATGTAATGGTTAAATAACATGCTGGATAAGATCGCACCCTGTGAATGCAGTTATATACACTGTTGTTTGTTTGTGAGTATGGTGGTTTGCAGGGCATACCCCCCTGTCCTGTGGCTCTTGTGGTTGTGGGAACTGCCAGTATGGCTCCCCGTGGAGTGAGTACCACCGTCCTAAGCTGAAGCACAAGGGTAAGGCAGCCTTCTGGAAAATGGCAGCCAACAGGTTTCAGGGCCCACACGCTTTCTGCTCTCCCGGCCCCTGCTGCCTTGCTCCAAAGTGCAAGATGGTAATTCTAGGCTTTCAGACAAGTCTGCTTATTTGGGACTGCGAGAGAAGAGCCGGGCTGTGCTGTGGCTGACATTTACCTGACAGCCAATCTAATGACTGATCAGTGGCCTAAACAAAATAAAATTAAATGCCAACAAAAGGGAATCCCAATGGTTCCTATGAGCATGTCTGGGCAAAACATCCAGAGGAAGAGTGATATATGTCCAGCACTCTTCATAAAATGCAGATTTATCCCCAGCTACTATGCACATTTATTTACTTACTTCATTTGTATCCTGCCTTTCTCACTGACACTCAAATCTTGGCAATAACCAAAGTTCAATTGTACAGTAGAAACCAGAAATTCACACATCTATGCCTTCGAGAGGGCTGGTGTTGTATGTTGGCCTAAGGGCCAAAAAAGACATGGGATATGCTATCCAGGACTGAGTCCCCTGAGGTCTCTTTCCCCTCTGTATTCTTTCCTCCAATCTACTCCCTCCATTCCCATTACTTTGCTGGGAGAAAAGAAAATCAGGAGCTGGAGCTTTCCCTCCCCCTGTGGTGGCGTTCTGAGGGCATTTGGGCTCTCCTTTATTTTTTAAGAGCCGTTCCCCAAAGCTGCTGCGTGGCTGCAGAGAACCTGAGCCAGGTCTGGGGAACCTGGACCCAACTCTTTAAAAACTCGCATATCTGGTTTCAGGGCCGGTGCCACCGTTGAGGCCATGAGGTGGGGGCTGCAGGGCCGGAGGGGGCACCGGAGGGGGCCCTGGGGCGGAGGCGTGCGTCCTGCGCCACCGCCAGCCAGCCCCGCACTGCCACCGCCGCTGCCGCCCACCCCCAGGCGGGCACAGCAGACACAGGCCAGGAACGACAGGAAGCTAGGGTGGTGGGCGGGCAGCCTCCTCGCTCCGCCTCAGCCACCTGCCGGTGGCACTGCGCAATGACGTCATCATGCAGTCCGGGGCTGCGCGCGCGCTCCAGCACCAGAAACCTTGGCGCCGGGGTTGTCTAGTTTAGCGCTGTGGTATGTAGCTGGGATTGGAAGTCCACCACACTACAGAGTCCAAAGCAAGCCACTTCCTCATTGGCCCACAGCCTCTCCTTTGCAATAGATGCATAATACCAGCCTTGGAAGGATTACAACAAGCCAGTGCATATGAAGAGCGCCGAATGCCTTGAAGTGCTGTAATGATGCAAATCTACTGACTTCTACAAGCGTGAATTCTATTGCTTCCTTTTGAACTGGCATCTGCAAAGCCGTGTGAAGATTAAGGGCCAGGCAAACCAACTGGCTTGCAGAAGGTACTGGACATGGGTGCTGTGTGGCAATTAAAGTTGCTTACCATCCTCTTTCACCCCATTAATCAGGATCGTTTCTTGGTCTTCTGAGGCACAATTCTTATCTTGTTGGTCATCCATCAATTTAACCTCTAGTTATTCACTCCATGCTCTGTTGCTGCTGGTGCGCCTGTTTGCAAAAAAATGCCATTGGATACATTAGAAATCAGCTCACATCCCTGGGAATGACAGAAATCATCACACGTTTAGTAACCTTGGCTAGAAAGGCAGAAATGTAACAGCAAAATAAGCTCCCATCTTGATCTGTTGCTGCCACTGTTCAACAATAATATAGCCTCACAAATGCGCTTGGCATTGTACAAAACAGTGATCAGCTTTCGCATTCAGGGTGATTTTAGGTTACATGTGATGGACCAAATGGGAAAGAGACACTGACAAAGAATCTGGCAAGACAAGCATCAAATGGTAACTAAGACCATTTCCACACACGTTATTTGCCCCAGGTGCAATGTTGCTGGGAAGTGGTGTTTTTCCAGCTTCTACACAGCATCGTGGTTCCTTTTTGGACCTCCCAGGGTTTAACCAGTTTTTGACTGATCTTTCCCAAAACAGCTTTGCTTCAATGTTTTGGGAAAGATCACAGCAAAGCCTGGATGGTTGCCAGGTGTTGGCAAATTCTGGATTTCCCCAGTCCCCTCATACAGCAGCCTTTTCCCCTGCCCCCAACCCCATCGTAGCCCCCACAAGTTTTTTTAAAATTGGCAATTGAATATCATTATATTATTATAACACTCTCTGAGTCTCTCTACATGAGACATCTGACATGTGAAAAACACGTGTCGGGATATATAATGTTAGCTGGGAAGGGTAGTTTAAAAAGACAGAGCTGGCAGCAGGCTTTGCTATACGCTGGAGCTGTGTGAAGAGGCTGTGAAATGCCAGAAGGGAAACTTCAGCCCATTATAACCTCTCTGCTCTGGAAGGCAGCTCCAGCCCATTTCCATTCCTTGCTGCCCTCTGGTTGCGATCCCACACAGTTTTAGACTAGAGACATGAAACTGACAGAGCCTTGGGGGAGGCGAAGATGAAATTAACAAACCCTCTGAGAAAGGATCTCCACTGGCTCTATGTTTTTAAACTATGCTTCCTGGCTAGCATTACGTCTCCCTACACTTGACAAACACGTGCCAAGATGTCTTGTGTAGAGAAACTCTAAGTATCAGTTTCAGGTGGGTTGCCATGTTAGTCTGCAGTAAAACAACAAGACTTGAGTCCAGTGGCTGGGAAAAACTACTTGTATCTGATGAAGGGAGCTTTGACTCTCGAAAGCTCAAACCCTGGAAATCTTGTTGGCCTTTAATGTGCTGCTGGACTTCGACCTTTCTCTGTGAATCACTTTCTCTAACTTCCCAGAATTCATTTAAAAAAAAATAAGTCTCTAGTCTTCTTCATTGAAAAGATATGCCTTTCCCTTCATATCCACAATGAAAGAGGCTGGAGTCTTTTAAAAAAAAAGGGAATTCAGAGAACGTGATGTATGTACTGTTATATAATATCCAAGTGATGATTAAAAAAACAGAAAAAGCCCTGGAGGTGTAGCAGCAGTAGGGGAAATGGTTGGGGCAGGGAGCCCATGCGGAGACCTGTCAAGCCCTGTGGCCGCTGCGCTGTCTCAGGCATGGACCACATGCCCGTCTCTGTGTGGAAAAGGGGAAGAAAATTTTGAAGGGGTCCATCACTATGGGATGTCATGGAGCCAGGCAAGTCATGTGACGTCGTTGCATATGATATTTGGGTTTGGGTGTCATAAGAGACCACCTGCCCCACCCCACCCCAAGAAAATCTTTGTTTGGGGAACCTGTCATGGTTCTCAAAAGCCCTAACTGCATACGCACACCTTTCTTTTCCTATCCAAAAGCTCGAGTGGCAGGCATGCAGCCCCCTCCCCCGCTTTAAAGCAATCCAAAATTCCCCCGATACTGTTCACGGGTCCCCTTTCTCAACCAAGGAGCTGATTTGTAGGACTTCGGCTTTTTAAGAAGGGCTACACATGAGTAGAGTTCTGGTTGTTCCTTGCTATACTGGAGCCATTCCTTTCACTTCCATGATTTCTTTTCATGCTTAACTAACCTGCCAAATTTGCCTCTGAGCATTGATTAAAAGAAAGGAAGAAAGAAAAGAATTCCCCACCCAGTGGTATGCACAAATTTACACATTAGCAATTCACCCAATTAGCTGAAGGTGTCATCATTAGACATAAAGACATATCGTTAAATTGCCTCTTTAAAATAAATTGAGTTCAGTCATAATTTAAATGTAGATTTTGTACAGCGAAGTTCTGTGCTGTGTTTCATAGCTATGTGTGTGATTATCAGCCTCTTTCTAAGACTGTATCCTGGTTACAGGGTTAACTGCAGAAGCATTTAAGGGGACCAAAGGGGGGGGGAAATATCTGGACATCTGCCCTGCCTCCTGGGGAAGCCACATTTGGTTAAATCTTGGATAATCATGGATGGAAGATGTCATACTGTGGGCTGAAGTAGTTTTCCCTGAGTGTGAATTATTTACCCATGAAATTCAGCTCTGCATTCCAAAAGCTCTGGCTGTAAGCCTGGCTTAAACAATGTCTGGCTATTTGGGGGGCTCCTGATCTACCCTTTCAGTAACAGACTTTCTTCCCCCTGCTCAGAACATTTTATTAGTGCTTATATACAACAGTCATTGAGAGGTTTTTAAATGCTGAATTATATTGCTAGGGAAACATTCTTTTCATATTCCAGGTGGGAAAATGGCGCACAGACAAAGAAAGGCAACCTACTGCAAGACAAGTGGTAAAAGAGCAGAAAGTAGAACAGGGTGGCCATGATCCCCTCACTCCAGAAATCAACCCTGTAAGGTTGATTAGGTCAGTTTGGTGTATTGGTTAAGAGCAGCAGGAATCTAATCTGGAGAGCTGGGTTTGACTCCCCACTCCTCCATTTGAAGCCAGCTGGGTGACCTTGGGTCAGTCACAGCCCTCTCTGAACTCTCTCAGCCCCACCCACCTCACAAAGTGATTGTTGTGGAGATAATCTTATATAATTAAGCGTATTTCAGACAACTCACTTTATACCCTGGTGCACCACCAGAGGGCGCTACCATGGAGGGAAGCCTAGGCAAGGCACCATGACCCTCCAGAAAACGTGCCATGGTGGGAAAACCAGTGCAGGAGTAGGATGGGAGCAGGTAGCAATGCCTGCCTCCCGCCTTCACCCAGCTGGCATTAGGAGCAGAGGAGGTGGCAATGCCCACCCCCCTTAACCCAGCTGATATTGGGAGCGGAGCAGGTGGCAATGCCTAATCCCCACATTAACCCAGCTGGTATCAGCAGCGGAGGAAGTGGCAATGCCCACCCCCACTTTGAACCTGTTGGCATCACGAGCAGAACAGTTGACAATGCCCCCCACCTTAACCCAGCCGGTATTAGGAACGGAGCAGGTGGCAATTCCCACCCCCCCCCCGCCTTAACCCAGCTGGTATTAGAAGCAGAACAGATGGCAATGCCCACCTCTGCCTTAACCCAGCTGGTATTAGGAGTGGAACAGAGTAGGTGGCAATGCCCTCTCCCGCCTTAACCCAGCTGGTATTAGGAGTGGAGCAGAGTAGGTGGCAGCGAATGCAGAGTAGGAGGAGCGAATGCTTGCCTGTCCGCCCTCCCCTTTCTAGAGCCTGTTGTATTTTTTCCTACAATAGGCTTTGTTGCTGTAATAACATACTTTTTAAACCGCTCTGAGTAGGTGTTAAGTTGTCCTGAAGGGCGGTATATAAATCGAATGTTATTATAATATTATTATTAGGCTAAGAATGTGACCGTCACAAAGTCATCCAGCAAGCTTCCAAGGAACAGCAGGGATTCGAACCTGGGTATCCTACATCCTAGTCCAACACTTCAGCCACTTCACCACACTGGCTCTCTAGTAAATAAAAGTAAGACTGTTTCTTTGCCTTACAAAAAGAACAGCACTCACCTGTGGGCTGAGTTGAAACGTTCACGCACTTTAAATTGTAATCTGGCAGTGATTGTCAACATTTATGACCTCTAAATGGAGAGGTACCCTTCCTAGGAAGATGTGGAGAATATGCAGATTTTTAAGATATAAGACCAGCCTGCAGGGAAGAAGTGGCTTGCTCATTCTGGCCTTCTTGGCTCAGTTAGAGTGAAGACAAATATAACAGAAGAACTCTCCCTGGCCCCTCATCTGCAGGTGGAATCTCGCTTTCATTTGGCTTCACAACCAAATTAACAAACATGCAAACCCAACAAATTCAACAAGGGCTCAACTGTCACTCTTTCAATTAACTGTCACTGCCCTTTCAAATATGCATCATGCAGCTTGTCTGATTTTAAGATTAATTTATAATTACATGTGTATTTATCTGTTCATAACAGGTTATTTTTAAAAGGGGCTAACCTGCTTTAGAGATTTGAGAGACAGAAGTGGTTTCTTGGTGACCTCACAGCCACCAGCCAATCAGTGCTGTGCACAGCTCTGCTGAAACACCCATCTCCCTACCTCCAACTGTCCTTTAGAAGGAATATTTGGATTTAATGTGCTGAGGAGACCCTCCAGTCCAGCCCCATTACTATAATACCCACTTTCCTCCTCACTTCTTGAGAAACCACAGTTTCCCCCTGTGAAATACTGGTGAACATGCTCAGAATAATGGTGCACACCAGTCTTGTCAGGTTTCCATTGGTCACAAAGCTTTGTCGTCTCAACAACAACAAAAAGGAAACAGAAAAACAAATAAATGCCTGCCTGCTGTGGGGAGAGCCTGGACAGAAGCTCAGAGGTACTCTTTCATATGATGTAGGTAATGAGCTGTTCACACGGTGAGCTCAGAAGAGCAATGTCAGAGTGTCAGTTTGCTAGTCAGTTCTCAAGCAAAAGTTACGCCATGTTCTTGTGTTATAATCTGAGTTGTTTAGTTCTCTCCCTCCAGGCCCAGGTGTTGCCCAAGCTGCATATATCCATGGGAGTGAAGAATTCTTATCACCCCGTTCTGGCCGACCTTGATGTCCTCGCCTTCCCAGGCCTTCTAGACAGGACTAAGGGGGGAGGCTGGGAATGGGTGTTTGAAGTGTTGTTACTTTCACTTTCTGTGTCATTCTCAACAAAGCTTTTGTTCAGCCAAGACTTGCCTAGTCCTTGGAATATGGATAACTGTATCTTGAGCATCGTATTTCAATAAACCTTTTGGAATCGAGAAACCTTGTGCTTCTTGCAGAAGGGGGGGAGACGAACTCTAAATAACTGGGATTCCATAGTCTGACATATTGTTGAGAATGACACCCCCAAAGGGGACCCACATCCGAGTTCAAGCCTTAATTGAGTCAGGGTGCTCCCGAGATATTATAGCACCAGTGCTAGTAAATGGACTGGGGCTAGAAATGCATGAACTAAAAGTCCCAATTATCTTTGAGGAAATGGATGGCTCTAACATGAACCCAGCAGTCCTAGAAACAGAGCAAGTGCCCACAGGCATGGGCAAGCATTGGGAAGTTAGCCCATTCATTGTCAGCCAAGCCGCCAAATACCTGCTCATCTTAGGCAGTAGATGGTTATGGGATCATAACCCCTACATCAACTGGGCCAAAGGAATGATAGTGTTTGATCCGGAATATTTCCAACAACATCGTTGGAAAGCAGAGTGGGGTGAAGTAGCCCCCACGACTGCGGAAGTCGCCCTGTTAACCGCTGAAGAACTAAGTTTAATCCCTCCAGAGTATCAGGACATGGCTCAAGCCTTTAGTGAAGAGGAGGCGGATAGCCTGCCACCGCACCGGAACACGGACTGTGCTATTGAATTAATCCCAGGGGAGAAGCTCCCCAAAGGAAGGTTATATTTCATGAGTCCATCGGAGAGACAAGAACTCAGGAAATTCATAGACAAGAATCTAGAGAGAGGATTTATCCGCCCGGCTAGCTCCCCTCATGCCGCCCCGGTGTTGTTCGTGAAGAAAAAGGATGGGGGACTCAGACTTTGTACCGACTTTCGAGGCATCAACGCTGTGTCTATGACCAACACCTATCCGATTCCATTAATTCGAGACCTGCTGAGTGTAGTGGCGCAGGGTAAGATCTTTTCGAAATTGGATCTCAAAGATGCATATTTTCATGTTAGAATAAGGGAGGGGGATGAATGGAAAACCGCGTTCAATACCCATCTCGGATCATTCGAATACTTGGTCATGCCATTTGGCTTATCTGGGGCCCCTTCAGTTTACATGTCAATGATAAATGAAGTCCTACATTCTTATACAAGGGGTTGTTGTTTACCTTGATGACGTGCTTATTTATTCAGAAAGTAAAGAAGCACATGTAAAATTAGTCCAAAAAGTCCTGGCCACCCTCATGCACCACAAGCTTCCAATTAAGCTATCCAAATGTGAATTTCACAAGGAGGAGTTGGACTATTTAGGCTACCGCATTTCAGGGCAAGGAATAAAAATGGACCCGGCCAAAGTTAAAGCAGTACAAGAGTGGCAGGCGCCCACTACATGCAAACAATTACAATCGTTCCTGGGCTTTGCTAACTTTTACAGACAGTTCATTGAAGGCTTTGCCCAGATCGCCCTCCCCCTGACAGAGTTACTTAAGACAAAGGGGAAGGGAGAACAAGCCGCCAGACCTACGGCCCAACTCCAGAAGAGCCCAAGCTGTCAGCTAGCATTCGAAATGCTGAAGGATCGGTTTACTACCGAACCGGTCCTACAACACCCCGATGAGAACAAAGCCTTCATAGAACAAGTGGATGCAAGCAACTCAGCCATTGGGGGCATCCTCATGCAGAAAGGGGAGGACGGGCAGGTGCGGCCCTGTGCATATTTGTCCAGAAAGTTTACAGAGGCGGAACGACATTGGAGTGTGTGGGAAAAAGAAGTGTTTTCTGTTAAAATAGCTTTAGACTCCTGGTGCCACTGGTTGGAAGGGGCGCGCCATCCATTTCAGGTCTGGACTGATCACAAAAACTTAGAAGCACTCTGGATGCCCCAGCGTCTTAATGCTAAACAACTCCGATGGGCGGAATTCTTTTCTAAATTTGATTTCGCTCTGAAATTTTTACCAGGCAAATCTAATTTCCTGGCGGATGCCCTTTCATGCATGCCCCAACATCAGAGCAGGAAGGAGGAGACTATTGACACGGTGTTTTCCCCCACCCAACTGGGGGGAGTGGTTACTACTCGTAGCCAAGCAACCAAGCAGCCAGATAACCAAAAGGGGTGGAGAGCTAAAGTGAAAAGCGAAGTGGAAAAAGAGGGGGAGCAAGCACCCACAGGAAAAATGACACAAACGGCGGCTGGAGAGTGGTTTAAAGGAAATCGGCTGTACATCCCTGCTAGTTTAAGACAAATGGTACTTCAACAATGCCACGATGCCCAGACCACCGGCCATTTCGGATACCTGAAAACCTTGCATTTGGTTCAAAGACAGTTTTGGTGGCCCAGTATCCGGAAGGATGTGTCTCAATATGTAGCTTCCTGCCCCATGTGTATTATGGCGAAACCCAGGAGGGGGAGGCCCCCGGGACTACTACAACCCTTGGAAACTCCCATCAGGCCCTGGGAAGTGGTTTCCATGGACTTTATTACTGATCTTCCCCCATCTAAGGGTTGTACCTGTATTCTAGTAGTGGTGGATCTGTTCTCCAAACAAGCCCACTTCATTCCATGCTCCAGTATTCCCTCAGCTAAGAAGTTGGCCAGTTTGTTCATGAAACATATTGTAAGACTGCACTCTTTTCCTTCCAAAGGCATATCAGATCGGGGAGTTCAGTTCGTTGCCAACTTCTAGCGGGAGCTTTTACAAGTGGCGGGCATTGAACAAGGAATAAGCTCCGCCCACCATCCTCAAAGCGATGGAAAGTCCGAAAGAACTAATCAAGTGTTAGAGCAATTCCTCCGATGCTACATTAATTTCCAACAGGATAATTGGACCCAGCTCCTGCATCTTGCCGAGTACTCTTACAACAATGCGGTACACAATTCAACAGGAGAAACTCCCTTTAAGATTGTCCATGGCTACGAAGGAGTAGCGTTCCCCTTTGAGATGCAACCCCCCAGCACACGTTTGGGGGACTTAGGTGAGTGGTGGACCGCCCTGGCAAAATAGTGGACAGAAATCCAAAAGAATTTGAATAAAGCCAAAGCTGACTACAAGAAGTATGCAGATCGCCATCGTGTGGCACAGTGGAAATTACACCCTGGAGATAAAGTGTATGTCTCCACCAAAAACTTCAGAACGGAGCAACCTAGTAAAAAATTGGGCTTGAAATACTTGGGACCCTTCCCAATAAAGTAATCAATGATGTAACTGTAGAACTGGAATTACCAAAGAATCTACGCCAGGTCCACCCAACTTTCCACGTCAGCCTGCTCAAAAAAGCACCTCCCCCAGATGAGTGGCATCCCAGCAAATTGGTGCCACACCCAACCATGATAGAAGATCAAGTTCACTATGAAATTGAAGAAGTCTTAGACTCCAAACGCAGGCACAATAAACTCTTTTACTTAGTTAGGTGGAAGGACTTTGAGGAGGGGTTTCGTGAGTGGGTGGAAGCTGCTCAAGTAAATGCTCCCAGACTGGTTGCTAAATTCCATAAGAAATACCCAGAGAAAGCGGGAGCAGAAGGGTGAGGGGAGAGGTCTTAAGGGGGGCAGAATGTCAGAGTGTCAGTTTGCTAGTCAGTTCTCAAGCAAAAGCTACGCCATGTTCTTGTGTTATAATCTGAGTTGTTTAGTTCTCTTCCTCCAGGCCCAGGTGTTGCCCAAGCCGCATATATCCATGGGAGCGAAGAATTCTTATCACCCCGTTCCAGCCGACCTTGATGTCCTCGCCTTCCCAGGCCTTCTAGACAGGACTAAGGGGGGAGGCTGGGAATGGGTGTTTGAAGTGTTGTTACTTTTACTTTCTGTGTCATTCTCAACAAAGCTTTAGTTCAGCCAAGACTTGCCTAGTCCTTGGAATATGGATAACTGTATCTTGAGCATTGTCTTTCAATAAACCTTTTGGAATCAAGAAACCTTGTGCTTCTTGCAGAAGGGGGGAGACGAACTCTAGATAACTGGGATTCCATAGTCTGACAAGCAGCAGCAATCTGAGAAGCAGGGCTGGCCAGCCCAGCATTCTTGCTGTGGTGTCCGTTGTGAGCGGCACTAGCAGGCAGCCATAGAGGTCCCTTGGCAATTATGATCATCAAATCATGCCTCTCTTCCTTTCAGAGTGTTCCTTCAATTTGGTCCCATTCTATGGGGCTTCAGATGAGCAGAATTTGGCATTACAGGTTTCTGCCACGAACTACCAGCCACATGAGATGGAAGTGAAAGCTGTGAAGAAGGAATATTATGCAGCTTCTATTGCATCAGCTAGCTCTTGCCTGGCTAAATAGTTTAATGTGGTGCGTTCATTGGTCTCCCATTCAGGTGGAGACCGGCAAAATTTGAATTCGGAAATAAGCTGTGAGGCTTTTGTGAGCTGTTTTGCTGATAAAATCCTGTCTCTCCGCCATGACCTACCAGCCACAGTTGATACAGAACGTGAACTAGAGGCCCCTTGGCTGTCTTCGGGGCAGATATTTGATCATTTCAGCCTTCTTTCTGGGGAGGAGGTGGACAGGATTCTGCAGGTGGTGAGGCCTACCACATGCCTCCTGGACCCATGTCCATCGTGGCTGGTAAAAGCCAGTGTTGACGGATTACGGAGTTTCTTGGAGGCAATTGTAAACTTCTCTTTGAGCTCTGGAGTTCTTCCAAGAGCGTTAAAGGAGGCTGTGGTAAAGCCTCTCCTGAAGAGACCATCACTAGACCCCGCCGACCCGCTCAGTTACTGCCCAGTCTCAAACCTCCTGTTTCTGGATAGGTGATTGAGCGGGTGGCGGAGAAACAATTGTAGAATTTCCTGAAGGAGACCTTGGTCCTAGATCCCTTCCAGTCCGGCTTTCGCCCAGGACACGGGGTGGAGACATTGCTAGTCGCCCTCACAGACGATCTCCGCAGACATCTGGATCGAGGTGGATCAGCACTGTTGATTTTATTAGATCTCTCAGCAGCGTTCGATACGGTCCATTATGACCTCTTGACCCACCGCCTCACCGATGTGAGGCGGTGAGCATCTATTAAAGACTCCTGGCCCTAGGGAGGCCCGCCTGGTATCAACCAGGGCCAGGGCTTTTTCAGTCCTGGCCCCAGCCTGGTGGAACACTCTGTCTTATGAGACCAGGGCCCGGCGAGATTTATTAGCATTTCGCTGTGCCTGTAAGACGGAGCTGTTCTGCCAGGCATATGGTTGATGCCGGGCGGTGCCCCCTAGCCGGGGGAGTACAGTATATGCCCTCCCTACTAGTGACACCTCCATCTCTCATACATCCCTGGCAAAATACTCTGGAGATGGCTAAATAGGGAGTCGTCCGGATTATGTGCCGCTGTGTTTACATACATACGTGTGTGTGTATGTGTGTGTGAATATGTTTACATGTATTTTAATCTACGTATTGGATGTTTTATGATTTTAAATTGTATATATGATGAAATATGTTTTAAAACTTGGTTGTGATCCGCTCTGAGCTTGCTGATGTGGGGAGGGCGGAATATAAATAAATAAATAAATAAATAAAGGGTTGTAACAAACTGTGTGCTCTTCCACTGTACTGAAAATGAAATTGACCTGCACCACCTACCAGCCTTTTCTTGACAGCAGGGAACATCCAGATCCCTTGCCTGAGGTAGGCATATCATGTCAGACATATCTGGCTGTGTTCCTAAGGACTCAGAGCCAAGCTACAAGTGACGCCTGACACAGGTTGGACACTTGTCAGCTTCCCTCAAGTTTTGATGGGAAATGTAGGCGTCCTGGTTTTACAGCTTGGCTCTCCATTACAGCTGCAAGACCAGGATGCCTACATTTCCCATCAGAACTTGAGGGAAGCTGACAAGTGTCCAACCTGTGTAAGGCATCACTTGTAGCTTGGCTCTCAATCTCCCTCTACTAACAGCCCCCCAAATGGTAAACCTGAAGAACAGCAAATCTAGCCATTCACACTAACAAAGTGTCAGCAAAGTATCTTCCCAAAGGGAAAAAAGGGGGACAAAATAAGGGCAGTGATTTATGAGGGGCAGCCGGAGCACATGTTTCCAACTTCTAAAACTGGTCATGTATCATGGTTGCAAATATATCCTGGGCAAAACTGGCCACAGGGTGAACTGGTAAGAGAACAATAAAGGGATTTCCTGAACAAGCAATATGCCAAAATTGCATATTTTCCCTTAGCCCATCACCGCTCAAGTTCTTTGAGAAAGAGATTAGAGTGGTGCTACATGAGCATAGGCTGCACGGACAGAGAAGTGCTGCTGCTGTAGTCTATAGGGATATTATCCCCCTAGCATGGTGCCCTGTCAGGACACTTCTAGTTTGGAGGCTGTGTACCTGGTGTTGGGACTGAGAGACTGGGACTGGGATTCTGTTGGTGCACCCCTCACCCCACTGCCTCACAGTGTCCCTTCTTGAGCTGACAACAGTGGTCTCAGGGGTGGTGCTGAAGACTCCTAGGCTGGTTGTCCTGGGGGACTTCAGCACTGGGCAGGGGGTTGGACTAGATGGTCTGTATGGCCCCTTCCAACTCTATGATTCTATGATTTAATGCTGAGATGGTCCTGTCAGAAGCAGCTCAGTCTTTCATGGTCTCTGTGACAACCATGGGCCTGCCTCAGTAATAAATGGTCGCACACATTGCACAGATCACATTCCTCATGGAATGGTATTTTGTTCTCCGGAGGACTTCCTGGTCACACTGGGAATGACGTTATTCTTGGTGCGACAAGGAAGGCCTCTGGAACGCTCAGGAGTGCACTCCAGAGCTCCCAGGTCCATGCCCCACACACCTCCTCAGCAGCCAGGTAAGTACTGGCAGAGGGCAAAGGCTGGGAGCAGGGGAATGGGGTCCCTAGGATGCACACAGGATCCTTGGAAGTTTGAGGCCTACTACCTGCTTGTAAGACCCTTGCCTTTCCTGGCTGCTTAAGTCTGGGGGGGGTCCTAGCTGACTGGGCTTGAGATAGTTAAGGTCTGGCTGAACCAGCAAGGCCCTCTGATCAGCCCCACCTGTTTCTGGGCTTTATTCAGGTAGGGCTTGGTTCAGACACAATCCTGCAAGGATCTATGCCCACCAGATCAGTCATCATGCCCAGTAGCAGGAGCACAGGCCCAAGCTTGGCACTGTTTTGCCCTCTTCGTGGGTCTGCTGTCTCTGCTGCTCTTGCCAGGTGGAAGGAGAAGCTGGAAAGTTGGCGGGCTGGGGTCCACGCCTACCAGGAAAAGGGGCAGCTGCCCTCACAAGTTGGCAGCTTTTGCTTGAGCTGAGGCTTAAGGAGCAGCCTCCTTGCTCAAGGTCTCAGGCCACGGATCAATCCAGTGATACGTGGCATCATTTGAGCCCCTAGTCTTTCCCCAGGGTGGTCCCAAGTTCATAGGGTTGCCAGGGGTCCCAGGGGGCAAAGTGGGGAGGTGGGGGGGCTGGGAGGTGGGGGACAGTGGGGTTCCCACTTCCTGTGAATGCTACTGCATTCCCTCATCTGGTGCAATGGAAGAATTGTGGTGTGCACTGAATTGGAGCTCAGTGAAAACTGCCTCCAGAGGGGCAGTTTTCACAGAGATCATCTTCAGCATGCACTGCAACTCCTGTGTTGCATTGGAAAATGAGCGCAACCGAGGAGTTGTTGTGCATGCTGAAGCAAAGCTCAGTGAAAACTATGACTCTTCTATTGTGGTGCAATGGGGGAGCGCGGGAGCGCTTGCAAGACTTCTCCCAGCCTCCATGCCTCCTCCTGCTGGTCAGGAGAACAGGGCTGGGGTGGGGGGGGGGCTGGCATGCCTGCAAGTTCCTGCTCTTCATCATCTGAGGAGTCGGCTTCTCAAATCTGGGAAGAGGCCTGACAGCAGGACTTGAACTGGAAATGGCAAGACTGGAGGGTGGGAACTAATCCGGTGCGTTACCCAAGATTCTATGCTCAAGTCCCAGTAATGAGATGCACAAGACTGGGCTGCAGAATGAAAGCTCTGGATTAGCAAGACTTGGTTTTGCTGGTTTAGTAGTCCTGAGAGCAATAGTAATGCTTGTAGGATGTACTTGGTTTAACAAACATACTTGTAATGTTTTGCATATAAATAAGTTTGTGTTTTTCACATCTGTGTATTAATGTGTTTTTAATATATGTTTACTGAGGGTATAAATGCAGGGCTCAGTCTTTCGTCTCAGTGCTGAAAGAAAGTGTTCATTCTAGTGGAGTCAGGTAAGCTGTGTGGAAGCCTGGGTTCAAATCACTACCCTGTGTGGGAGCTGACTTTGATCCACAGTCACAGACTCTCAGCCTAACCTACCTCATAGGGTTGTTGTGAGGATAACATGAGGGAAATGAGAATGATGTTGCTTTTAGTCCCTTTGTGGAGAAAGGCATGGTAGTATGATGGATTGTTCTGACTTGCTCAAAGTCTTTAGACGGTTGAACGATTCCTTTCCTGATGTCACTGAAAAGGTGGCTAAGTTTCTCCGTTCTGCTTTGAAGTTGCGTCAAAGGATATCACGGAAATAAGCTCTAAATGTATTTATGTATTTGTAATGCAGTATTCTTTTAACCTTGTTTCTTTTTTGTAAGTGGATAACTTGAATTGCTGCTATATGCCAATAAAGGCTAACTTGAACTGGTATAAGTGAAGTAAATTAATAAATATAAATGAAGATGGGGGCAGATAAAAGGTAAGCTGTTTAGTGCGTTTGAAGGAGAGAAGGTCATAGGGAAAGGTCAGCATATGGAGACTGCCAGGAGGAAGGAAAGAGGAAATAATGTGGTGAAGGGGATACAGAGAAGTACCCCCCCTCACAAGTCCTTACAGGTGGGGGCACCATGCAACTGGGCCATAGAGAGAGGCTGCCAGGAACGGAGGAGGGAGGAAAGGCGAATACAGGAAGGCAGACAAAGGTGGGTGGGAAGGAGAGGAGGAAGCGGGAAAAGGGGCGAGGCTGTGGGGGCAAGGAAAGGAAAGAGGACATGGTGGGGAAAATAAAAATGAGATGCCCCCCCCCCCACAAGTTCCTGCAGGTCCCCCACTGCTGTTTGAAACCACCAAACTTAGGAACCTATTCTGAAGCCAATACTATCATCAATACTCTGCAGCTATCAAGCATATGTACCTGTAAAGAAATGTGACTTCTGGTTAAACAAAATGCCCTCTACATCTAAAACACAGAATCCCCCTTTTTACTTCACAGCCACCCCCATATGCTGACCGTACCGTCATACTATTCATAAAGAAGCCTTCCTCTGTTATCAGTTAAACGGATGAGATCTAAGGGGAAAGCCTTTGGTGGCAGCAAAGAGCTTTTGGGAAGCTTTGGGCAGAAAGCAACATACAGGTCACACGAACAAGACGAAACACCGCAGGGGGTGCTAGTAATGGGATCCAAACCCCAGTGGTCGTTTCAGGTAGGCAGCTGTGTTGGTCTTCAGTAGAACCGCAGTATTTGAGTCCAAGAGGCACCTTAGAGACCAACAAGTTTCACAGGGGATAAGCCTGCGGAAGTCAACCCTCCCTTTTCCAGATATGCTCGGGATCTCCACTCCTCCCTGTATCTGAAGAAGGGAGCTCTGACTCTCAAAAGCTTTCCCTCTGAAAATCTTGTCGGTCTCTAAGGTGCCACTGGACTCAAACTCCAAAGGGAAGGTGTTCTCAAGGTAAAAGCCTGCGTAAAGTGGGGCATACCCGAAGCTCTGTGTGTGGAGAAAAAAGGAGTGTTGGTTGTGAGGTAAAAGTTTAAGGCAACGTAAGGAGGAGCTGTAACAAAGGTCCAAGACAGAGTTGTTGTTTTTTTTAAAAAACTTTAACACTCTTAGAGGATATGTACACAACAAACTGGATTAGTAGCCACTGCTTTCCCCCTAAGAACTACAGCTTTGTGAGGGAGGGAAAGGATTTCCAGTATTCTCAACACCCCCTAACTACAATTGTCAGAATTCTTTGGGAGTAACCAGTAACAGGAGGACTTCTTTAAAACCAGAATTTGGAGTATAGATTGTTCTTGGTGTTGGGACAGTTATATTTACATGGCAATAAAATATTAGTGTGAATGCTGGAAAAATGTCATGTCCCTGCAACAGAAGCACTATCTTACATGTGGACCCGTTGCAACAAATCAACAAATCCTCATTTTTTGAGCTGCAAAATTACCATCTGGAAAGGGTCCTAATTGTGAATTCATAATTGCGTGTGGCTTCATAAGGAGAAAAAACCTCCAACCGCAGCTAATTCAGGTTTTTTTGCAGCATACACTTTGATTGTCCTGGAAATCTGTCAAGACTGGTGGGATGTTTGCCAGGGGAAAGCAACCAGGCTTCCTAGGATGGTTAATCATGGCATGCAGTCCCAAGAAGGCTGTGTGTGTGTGTCCAAGAGATGATTCAAGCCAATACACTTTTCAAAAGCCATGCCTAGAATTCTCAGCGCATAAAGAGCACTCCTGGAAAAGGAATTTGCTTCTGGATAAAGGCTCAGAATAGAAGGTTATCTGGCACCAATGTAGGGTATGCAAGAAGTCCAAGTGGAAAAAGAATTAAGCAGCAAAGCAACAGCATATACGAGAGAAGACATTTTTACCCAGCCATATACCTCCCCCTCCACAATACAGAAGGTTAACGTTCTGCATTCAGAATTAACTATGCAAAAGATGGAAATGAAAAAATGGAGTTTGCTTTATTTAGCAGCCAGCTTTCCCCCAGAATATTTTGGCCAGGACATTGCCTGGGCGTTGCCTCTCACCATTTCACTTCCTAGTTCAGTACAGCAGAAACAGGAGTTCTGTACTGTTGTTCCGGGTAGAGCCTCCATGTGCCTTTTAACAGTAGACTGGGATGTTGTATCATTGTGGATTTGTTGAATGCCAATTCTAATTACACTGTGGGATATCAAGAAAATTCTCTCCCATATCTACTATTGTCTTTGTGATGGGGAAGAAAGAGACTCTGGGAAGCTGCCTTGGATGTCGCAGGGGCTGCCGGAGGTGAGCCTGTGAGGTGAAGGGGCTGGGGTGGAAGGTTTACAACTGCTACATTTTAAATTCAGATGTCTTACCAGGTGACATGAGCCTCTCTTTCCTTTCCTTTCCTTTCCTTTCCTTTCCTTTCCTTTCCTTTCCTTTCCTTTCCTTTCTTGCAAGCTCTTTTAGAGGCAGAATTCATCCAATCACTCAGCCTGAATCAAAGTGCTTCAAGGGATTTAACAAAATCCATACAGGACCATGATCTTTCCAAACTGCCTTTTAGGCTTACAATCTTATTCACCTGCCCTCAATTAAAAGGCATCTGAGGCAGAAGCCTTGGGGGATATTACAGTAGCTGATCTTTACCCAAATGCTGCACTAATAGCTGAAGCCAAAAATCAGATGTTTTCAAATACATTTTAGCTGTGATTTTGGACAGCAAAACCAGGTTCTACTACCTTTTCCCTCGCCTCGCCTCACTTTTCTCCACCATCCATCCCAAGATTAAATTGATGAGCAATTTAATATATATTGTACACATACATATAACTTGCAATGGTAATCAAAAGATAAAAGACAAACCAGTCAGTCGCTGTCCCTTAAGTGCAAAGCCAAAATATTTCTGATTGCTCAGGTTCTTAGTTGATGGGTTCCATCCATCCATTTTATCTGTTTAGCCTGCAGGTTGTTTTTGGCTTCTTGGGGAACCAGGCCTGCTCAAAAGCCTACTCCAGTAGGCTTGCCATCCCCTTGCCCAGGGTGGTGGTGGTGGGGGAAATCTTGCCCCCACCTGCCACTCCCCTTCCCTGGCCCCGCTCCCCTGGCTGGAGAGAGGAGGCACAGCAGGGCGAAAGCTTGTGCACACTCCCTTCATGCTGGGAAATGACATCACTTTCCAGCACAATGCAGGAACTGGTGGGTACGCTGAACCCCAGTTCAGGAAAAATTGCCTCCAAACAGGAGGTAAGTACTTCATTGCCCACTCACACACACACCCCGCCCAGCTGGGGGCCTCTGGCAATCCTACACTCAGGTCAGGTTTATTCAGGGGAACTTATTTGCAACAAGGGCTTCTTAGGATTGCACCATCGGTGTTGGTTTTATGATGTCTTGTGTTATCAATAAAGCTTATGATGACTGTTTTTATGATTTTATTAGATTTGTTTTTTTTATTTTGTGAGCTGTCTCAAGGGGACATAAAATGTTTTAGATAAATAAATACCATGGGGAAAGCCACATACGCTGGCCTCCTTGCAGGATCTCAGAAGCTAAGCAAGGTGAGTACTCTTATGGGGGATCACCAAGGAAGGCTGCAGAAGAAGACAACAGCAAACCACCTCTGCTTCTCTCTTGCCCTGAATGCCCTTTGCCGGGGTCACCGTAAGTCAGTTGTGACTCGCCAGCACATATGTATGTAATACCTCTTCTGAAAAGAAATTTAATTCCACAAAAGCTCAACAAAACACCCTCTGAAATAACAGTTCTGCATGCTTCTTTGAGATCAGTAGGGAAGAGCTTGGTGCACAGTCCTTCACAGGCATGGTACAGCAACATCATTTCTAACAGAGGGCAAATGAAAAAGCCATGAAGGAGGGAGAGCCAGTAGGGAGTGTTGGCCATGGCCGTATCAGGAGAGGTGAGTCCTTCAGACATACGGATCCCCGGTCGTGAAGGGCTTTAAAGGAAAGAACCAACACCCTGAAGTGAACCTGGGCAGAAACTGGCAGCCAGTGCAATTGCGGCAGGACAGCTCTACTGTGCTCATCGCACCACTTCAGCCCTAAAGCAGACATTTTGCATCAGCTGAACATTCTGCTGGTGACATTCAAGTTATCTTTATTGAACAATTCTCACCCTACCCCTGGCTATTTTTTAAAAAATAAAAACTATTTTAAAACACCTTTTCCCAGATGATGTCAGAATTTCCACCATGTGGATCCTTTGCTTGGAGGATTCCATAATGAAACAAGAGATATGTTCCATGGTTTTGTAGTCCTTGCTTGATAAAGATCTGATAAACAACTTTTAAGAAAGAACAGCAATATCCTCACAATTACTGTATTTGTCAGCACTCTTATTTGTAAACAGTGTTATTAGTCAGCCAAAAATATAAACAATTAAGGCCGATGTAACATGTGGTCATTAAATCATAGCCACGTATTTGGGAAAAGAAAAGAAAAACTTCCCTTGGCAGTCCATGTGCACCAGCCTTTAAGCTTCTGGCTTCCAGAACCTTTTTAAATCCAGAATTTTAACTATCTTGGTTGCTGAAATCCAATGGAACAAAACCACCACTATTAACTTTCCTGGCAATAAAATGTAACTGTTCTGAATGAAGAGCGTACCATGAAGAACTGTAAAGTGAAGGGCATTTCAATGAGACTTTACAAGGCCTTGGGACAAGGACCACTTCTCACTAAATTACTTTCGTCTTGAAAAGAGTGGAAATAAATGTTTATCTCTGCAAGGAGTGGTACTTCTCTTGTCAAGCAAATCTAATGGAAATCCAATCAAATATATTGTGTGGGTTTTATTTCATCCCATGGCTGCAGAGAGAAAGAGAAAGCTTATAGGGCCACAGTGCAGAAATGGCACTGCATCTGGGTGGCCTAATAATGGGAACAGAACAATATAGTTTGGAGAGGACCCTGCTGCTGATGTGATTTCTTGAGCATCTAAAGAGCTAGGTTCTACTCAGAAGGCAGAAGGAAACACATCCTGTTCCCAACAGGCTTGAAGTCTATGGACCATAGTATCAAAACACAAAATAATTTTAGAAATTTGAGAAAGAAAAGGAGAGCCTCCAAATGAAAACCACAGCAACTCAGCCATGAAACAGAAGAAAAATAGGAGGCTTAATTAGCCAGAACGAAGCAGCATAGCACAATGACTGTAAAGGAAAATGCCCAGAAATCAAAAACGAAAGATAAATAGGAGCCAGAGAAGGGATCTAAAGGAAATAATCATTAACCTGTACAAAGTAATCAAGAGCAGACAATTCAAGTTGTCGCAGCAAAGCAAAATCCTCTGCTCCTGAACAGTTAATTTTTTGGATACTAAATCATTTATTTCTACACAACAGAATCAGGGGAATGACTGTAAGGCAGGCACGGACGACAGAGGATACTGTAGGAGATTCTGAAGGACCAGGAGGGTCCTTCAGCAAAGTATTCTGTATTTTTAACTTGCTCTTCAGCTACCCCTGAAATTAAACCCTGTATGTGGGAAGGGATGAAGCACGACGTGGATGTGGAAGAAATTAAAAACCGTCGGCAACATGATGTTGTTGTGGTCTCCCACTTGTAGAGCTGAATTTTAGAGCTGCAGAGTTTGAAGACCCATATTGCTATTTCCAAGACAGGGAAACAGCAAGCTTGCTCTCTAAATTCCGACCCACCCGAAAAATACAACAGATGCTACGATCAGCAAAAGACAGTAGAGACCCGCTCACCTCTGCAGGAGTATACCGTATACCCTGCAGCTGTGGACAAGTTTACATTGGGACCACAAAGCGTAGCATCCAGACAAGAATAAAAGAACATGAAAGACACTGCAGACTTGGACAACCTGAAAAATCAGCAGTGGCTGGACATAGCCTAACTCAAACAGGACACAGTATCTTATTCCAGGACACCAAAATACTGGACAACACGTCCAACTACTTTGTCAGATTGCACAGGGAAGCCATTGAAATTCACAAGCATAAGTAAAACTTCAACAGGAAAGAAGAGACTTTAAGAATGAACAGAGCATGGTTTCCAGTTCTGAAAAACACTAGGCTAACAAAAGACTCTACAACCCACAATAGCCCTGCAGAGAAGATTAGCATATCAAGCACTAATCCATATGCAAAAGCACCTCCTCAGGATACAGTGAAGCATTAGCACTCCATTAGCATTCCACACCCTGGGAAACCCTTACAGGATGACACAACCCAACCCACCTTTCTGAGTAGATATAAATCACCTGCAAACATCTCCTCCACAGTTTGACACTGAGAGATCCCTGTCTTTCGGTGCTACACCTCTGAAGATGCCAGTCACAGCTGCTGGCGAAACGTCAATACAGCCCGGAAAATCCACAACAACCATCGTTCTCCTGCCGTGAAAGCCTTCGACAATATATTGCTCTCTAAACTTTGCTCTAAAACCTGCATCCCAGCTTCATAGGTAGTTTTCCTATGGGGCAGAGTTTCCAAGCTTCTGAAAGAGCTGTTTCCCGTTTCACAAACAGCAATTTGGGTAATAAAAGCCTGAATCTCTGAAATTCAACCTCATGGGGAAAGGGTCCTAACGGGCCAGGGGTAGGCCAATACTCCATCACCACCCCAGTTCCCATGGGGTAGAATTTGAACTTCAGGGTTTAAAGAGGCATCTTCCTATTCCTCACCTCTGCAACAGCACATCTGCTCTTCAGACCCGAAGGTTATCAAAATGTCATAACTCCAGATTTTTAAGTTTACTGATGTGCCACATCATACCTTGGTAACTGGTAAAAAAGATATAAAAGGTGGAAATAAATGGATAGTTATCCCAGTGGTGGGAGGTAAGGAGTGGAGTCCCCCAAGGGTCTATTCTGGGACTGTTTAATTTATTCATAAATAACCTAGAACTAGAGGTGAATGGTGAGGCATTGAAGCTTGTGGATGACACCAAATTATTCAGAATCATGAAAAGTTGAGTTGGCTGTGGATTGTGCTCCAAAAATACACCTCCACATTGGGTTAAGGGCAGATGAAATTCAACATAAACGCAAAGAGATGCTTGTTGGGGTAAAAAAAAAATCCTAATGTCACCCTACCTTTTCTGTCAACTGAATCTTCATTTCTGTGGTTGGTTTTAGTACTTAGGAGCAAGAGCCCTTTCCCCTTCGTTCACCATCACCACTAACTGCCAAGCACCTTTATGAAATGTCAAGGAGCAGAACTGCTCACAGGGCATTTCCTTTATCCTTTCACTTTGATCCAATATAGCTTCTTTCAGGGTGTCAGAGTAATGCACAGGAAAAGAGTGGAATACCGCTTGGGCTGCTCCAGAAAGGGAGTAAAAACAGCACTCAAACGACGCCCTCTAAGGGCAGGCCCACTGGGCTGCTTTGGCTACCTTTTCCAAAGTGTGACAATCGGTTTCCGGTATTGTCTTACATGGTAAACTTTGCCAGGTGATTAGAGCTTGGTCCAGGCATCTCAGACACAAAAGGGGGAGCAGCAGAGATCCCCTTCCACAGGTCCTGCAAGAGCGCATCCTGCTTCTTTGCCAGTTCACCCAGTGGCGGGTCCTGATTTTGATCCAGCCACTGTATGAACTGGGCTAGGTCCATGGCGCTAGACATATTCACTGTGTTCAGGACCGGGCAGCATGCCTGCATTAACCACAAGTTGTGTCTGGTTGAGCCTGCTCCTTGGACATTCTGGCTGGGTCTCAGCAAGTAGTAGATTTACTGTACCCTTCTCTTTTCTCCTCTTCTGAGCTCAGACAGCAAGCAAAGAGTCCTCCTTGGCCCTTTCACACTGGAGCTTAGATGTTACAACATGCCTGCAGCTGCCAGGGTGTGGTCATTTATAACAGCATGCAATTTTTATTTGAAAAACTTTTATTTGAAAAACAAATGACTTGGGGCTGGAATGATTTTAACCTGCTCACAAATTTTAAATAGGTAGGAAGTCCAGCTTACTGCTGTAGAGCAAGGTGTGGGATGTCAGCCATCTGGCGGGTCACTTTGGATAAGCAAAACTGGTGCTGTGGGATTAAGATATCTGATGGTGACATCCCGCGGACCCCAGAAAGACGATTTTTATTTGGCTGAGAGCATGTCATAAATATTCTAAATAGGCAAAACAATATTGCTATTAGAATATAAATATACTTGTTTTTAAAGAAGAAATTCAGATTAGGTTTTTTTAAATTAAAAAACAGACCTGAACAATCTCGTTACTTTAGTAAAGCTTCAATTTTTATATATTGGCAACAAATTCTTTCAAAAACATTATATAAAAAACCCAAAGATCTGATTTTGACTATTCAAGAAGAACATTCTAGAAGAAGTAAGAAAGTATTTTTCTAAAATAAAGTGGTCCAGTGGCTTGGAACCATTCTGTTATTGATGTTTTCAAGATTGACAGCTTGGGCAGACGTGCAGTCCAATGAGATAGAAATGCCCACTCAAGACTAGCAGTGCGTTGCTACTAGTTACTGTAGTGGTTTTAATCAACAAGTATTGTGATAAGAGAGAGCTCTAGTTCAACTGCTGCTGGTGTGTCCTAGTTATTTATCAAGGGGTTTAGTGTTCTTATTTCACATTCACAGCAATAAAATATTTTTTATTGGGCAAGAAAACATACAGCTCTTTAGTTTCTGCTTTGCTGCGCAAGTATCGTTTAACAATCAGAATGTTAGGAACGGAGAGAGCTGGGGTGGGGGATAAACACACAGTCGTAGGAATTGTCAATCTGTGTTAAATTTCACAGGAATTGCTCCAAACAACAAAGAGTCTGTGTTCATTGTTTGTGGGAAATATAAATTTTCACATTATCTCCTTTACATGGGATAGCTAACTTGGGAAACAAGAAAAAGATCTTCCATGGTGTGCTGTTCTGTTTGAAAGCTAGAACCAACTCCTTCATCTGGAAAACAGCATTCTGTCTCCATTTACACTATACCCAAGGAACAGGGATCTTTCCCAGGCCCCATTTAAAGAGCGGGTGAAGCTTGGCTGGCCGGCCAGGAGTTTCTGGCCGGCCAGTCAAGCCCCACCTGCTCTTTAAATGGCCATTTCCCTGCCGCTTGGAGTTGCAGGGAAATGGCCATTTAAACTGTGGTTGGGGCTTGGCTGGCCGGCCGGGAACTCCTGGACGGGCAGCCAAACCCTTTGCAGCGGCAGGAAAAGGGGCATTGCTGGTTTAAAACGAACCAAACGAACTAGTAGACCAGTTCGTGGAAGTTTGTGGAAACGAGCTTCCACAAACCACTGGTTCGCGAACCACAAACCGGGCTGGTTTGTGGGTTTTGTTGGTTCTTATTCAGGTTTGTGCCCATCTCTAGCCACCATAAAGACATGGCAGCCATATCACAGAAGGCAGCCATGGATCACTTAAAAACTGAACATGGTCAAATGCTACAAAATCAAGACCTGTAGCGTATAATGTCTACACATATACACACAGAATAAGAAGCAACAGCTGTTACAAAGATCTAATTTATGACAAGGCACAACAGATGGAGTAACAAACAAATCCAAGAGAATGTGGGTGTCTGAACACGGGTATTGCTGGAAGGAACATGTTTTTACATAGACTAGTTATGCGTACAGTTTGATGGCCTTGAGTCATTTAAATATATTGGTTTTAACATATAAATAAGTCAATATTTAATAATATCAAAAACCCTGTAATAACACCACAAAAGGAAAGCAAATGGAAGGGCATTGAATGTTCCTTTAAAAAGGTTAATTTAATCTGGGATTTCAGAAATGAAAATACTTCCATTGTATATATCATAGATGCATAATAACAATAACAGCAATGACAAGCACCTGAGAATTTTGTAGGTGCTCTGTAACTACATTCATGTGTTTGAATTTCTTTTTAAATAACAATATTACCTCAAATTTTCCTGTTCATAAAGTTTGGGAACAGGAGAAGCATCACATATGCTGTATTTTATCCTAAAGAACGTACTTTCATTTGTACATCCACCTACACATAAAGGCTTGCTTTTCTCATATCCAGTTTGGACTTTAGAGTCCTTGTCAGGCTGTGGGTGACAGGATATGGTAGACAGATTCCTGGACCATTGCAGCAAGACACAGGTTCCTGGTTAAATGGTTTTTATTCAGAAATCCAGTTCTTTCCATATATATGTCCATAGATTTACTCAGAGGCAAGAGAGCATCCAAGCACTACACACTTCCTTGATAGGAATAGAGACTTGAGGAAAATACAGTTCTAAGTACTCAAACATTTCCCACCCCCCCTCCCATCTAGACTACAGAATTGCGCGGGAAGGAGTCTGGGAACGTCTTCTGAAGTTCAGCTAGACAAGACAAAAAGGCATACAGAGAAACAGTAACATTTCAGACGGTACAAGGTCATTTCAGTGAACTTCAAAGGAAGAGGTAACACAGCTGACTGTGTTCTCAGGCTGGTGAGAGGGAGCGAAATGAAAGTGATGATTAAAGCATTTGTAACCTGAAATAAAAGCATAGCATTTGTAACCTGAACTAAAGGCATAGTATTAGCAATGGTGCAACACTTAAGACAATGACCTGGATGCAGGGTGCAGACATGACAGTCCTGACCGGATTTAGCTCCCTAGCCATACACAGAGATTGTACAGGCACACTAATGGCGGCTTCCCAACCCAAACTCAACACCAATTTTTAAAAAGGGTCCAGGATGAGGGAGGGGTGGAAAATTACAGATCATGTGTTCCAAAATCTGTTCTGGGTAAGTTGATGGAAACTATGATTAAGCACTGAATTATTAGGCGTACGGAGGAACAAGCTCAAGTATAGAAGAATCAGCACAGCTCCTTTAAAAGGGAGTCTTGCCTTCCCAAGTCCTTCAAGTGAGCAAACAAGGATGAAGATGGGGTCTGCACTGGAAGTGACTGAGTGGGAATAAATCTTGTGGTGGATAACTCAACAAGAATGTCATCTGAGCATGTGGCACTGGTGAAAATAAGCAAAATCTATGCTAGGTGTTATTCAGAATGGGATTGAAAATACAACCAAAAATACAGTAATGCCCCTGTCTAGATCTATGGTGCAGCTGCATTCAGGTCACACCACAGATCAAAAATTATAATAAAGAACTGGAAAAGTGCAGAAAACAGTAACCAAAACGACCACATGGTTGGAGTACGTTCCTTACAAGGGAAGATGAAGAAGCTTGGAGCTTCTCAATTTAGACAGGAGAGCTAGTTTGATGCAGTGGTTAAGAGCAGCAGGACGCTAATCTGGAGAGCCGGGTTTGATTCCCCCCTCCTCCACTTGAAACCAGATGGGTGACCTTGGGTCAGTCACAGCTCTCTCAGAGCTCTCTCAGCCCCACCCACCGCACAGGCTGATTGTTATAAGGATAATAATAACATACTTTGTAAATATCTTTGAGTGGATGTTAAGTTGTTCTGAAGGGTGGTATATAAATCGAATGTTACTGTTATAATTATAATAGAGGTTTTTGAAAATATTCATGTGGTGAAGAAAGTGGAAAGAGGATTTCCCCCCTCCAACTCCCCAAATACTAAAACTCAGAGAAACCCAATGAAGTTAATCAGCAGTAGATTTTGGACTGATAAATGGCAATACTTTTTCATACCCTGAATAAACTAACTTGTGGAACACAATGCCATGGAATGTAATGGCCACGACAGAGGTCTATCAATGGCTATTAGCCACGATGGTTAAATGAGAACTCCAGAAGCAGGACACCAGCTGGGGGCGGCAATAAGGGGAAGCTTTGGCATCTGTGTGCCATCCAGGGCAACTGGCTGGTCACTGTGGGAAACAGGATGCCGGACTAAAGGGGCCTTCAGTCTCACCTAGCAGAGCTCCTCTCGCGTAACCCACACCAGTGAGGTACTCTGACACAGCTGCTGGGGGAGCCAGGCCTCAAAGGCAGTCTCTCTCTGTTGCCTCTGCACATACTGTCCTGCCCACTATGCTTTTCTCCTCACAGAGGAAAACAGGAGGGCCGCTCTTTGAGGGGAGCAGCAGTCTGTGAGGGCTGATTCCGAGTGGGGTAAGGGCTCAGCTTGGCACAAGCTGCTCCGCTCCTCCTGAAGGCACCCTGCTCAAGACAGCCGGGTTCTGTGCTCTGGTTTTCCTTAAACCTGCAAAAATGGAGGGGAGGGTATTCTGGTCTGAGGGAGGCGTCCATGGCGGTGTTTTCGTGCAGGCCATCCTTCTGCTTCAGGTGCCCAAGTTCCGACTCCGTGGGCTGAAGACTGAGCAGCTCATCAAGCTTCAACCAAGGATTTTATTTTATGCAAAAACAGCCACCTTCAAAATCCTATTCCCGGCCCCTGCAGTAAACATTTTCCTGTAATTCTTTCAAAGCCAAAATTACAGGTTGGTGCTACAAGGAGGTTCCGGCTAGAAAGTGACAAGCATCAAAAAGAGAAACAAACAAAAAACAGTCCAACTTCCATTCTACAAATCCACTGAAATGGAAAAGGTAATCTTTTGACATCAATGGTGAAAATTAAATTAGACTTTAATCTGTTTTAGTTTTAAACTTTCCCAGTTATTTCGATTTTTAAATGGACCATGCCCTTTAAAGCCTAATCAGATGAACTGAAGAACAAAGCCCTTTGAGGGGCAGGCATTAAAGGACAAAGGTGTCACCTTCTAATAGGACTTAACATGCCTGATCCAACACAAAACACTAAGAAGTAATTGCGCCTGCTCCATTTCTAACAATTCAACCGCTGATCAAGAACAGGGCTGCTACAATTTTTAAAATTATTTCATGCTGACAGGATGCTAGTCCTGGCACACAGCAGCCATGTGCTTGAAGACCTCAAACATATCAGAAGTGGGTGGAATGAAGGTTCTGATAAACAGTAAAGAGGTACTAGGAGACAGTGTTGTGGAAGCAGAAATGTAGGCCACAGGAAATCAAGATGGGGCTGGAAAAGCTCACAAGTAAAATTGTGAGATGAAGGTTTAAAGAGAAGAGCAAAATGGCTTTGCAAATGGGCAGGACAAACTAATTCCAGACACAAGGAAATGTCTACAGCACAAAAGAAATGAAAGAAGGAAGCAAAGGGGATCATAGAGTTATTATTCCTCCAAGGAACTGCGGGTGACTACATGGCCCCTCCCACCTTTTGAGCATCAAAACAATAACCCTGTGCGGTAGGTTAGGCTGAGAGAGCAACTCGCCCAAGGTCACCCAGTGAGCTTCACAGCAGGGCAGGATTAGAGCTGCATCTCCGACATGAAATCCAGCACTAACCACCACAGCGAATTGGCTCTCATTGGGTAGCTTTATTGTTTGGAAAAATATTTTTTTTCAGAATAGGTACACTTAGAAATTTCTTGTATACCTATACTAGTATTCCTGGTGCACTGATCCCTGTAAGTGAGGGACTCGTCCTGACCTAAGATGTACTGGGACCTCAGTGATATTAATGTTGCCAGTATGGGTGTGCAACAAAAAAAGATTCGGGAAAAAGAGTCGGTATGCTCCATAAAGATGTGGAGCACACCTGCTTCAGTGTGCTCCGTAAAGATGAGCACACCAGAAAGTAACACTTCTCTTGCTGCTTGTTAGCAGCAAGAAAAGCAGCAAGAAAAGTGTTGCGTTCAACTTCCTGCCCCACTGCTTATTTCACCCAATGGGAGGGGGATGAGGAAATTGGGTGAAGTAAGCGGCGGGGCGCTTTAAGTTTCAAACCCTGTGCCGCTTGCTTCAACTGATGGGTGGCCCCACCTGCCAGCTGAAGCAAGTGGTGCAGGGTTTGAAAGTGCCCCTTTTCCTGCCACTTCCCCCTCCCCCTCCTATCGGAGGGGGGAAGTGGCAGGGCGGGAAGTTTGAAAGCAAAGATCACTTTTCTGGCTGTTTGCAAATGCAAACAGCCAGAAAGGTGCTGCAGGCTGTTCCCACTTGACCCTAAGCTTTCCAAAGTGATCCAAATCGCTTCAGAAAACTTTGATTTGGTATTTCTGGATTGGGCCAGCAATGCTGGGCCCGATTTGGAAATCCCGAATCTTTCCTAATTGGGTCCAATTTGGGGTTTTTTTCTGAATTGGAATCTCAAATCGCACACCCCTAGTTGCCCCATTTTTACCTGTGGGGAAAGAAAGAAAAGAGCATACAAAAAAAAGAAAGACCGAAATTAGAAATAACAGAAAACAATAATACATGTTTCATTTTCACAGAATCACAGAGTTGGAAGGGGCCATACAGACCTTCTAGTCCAACCCCCTGCCCAATACAGGATGAGCCTAAAGCATCCCTGACAAATTTTCCATTTTTTCTACAACACCTATCATATTTTAACAAACATCATACTTAAAATTTTAATCTCTCCAAAATTTCCTTTTCCAATACTACCTTTTCCTTTTCCAATACTATTTATTTTTCCCAAATTTGTCTTCATAAAAATCAAAACCACAAATCATCAAATCATTTTTCCTGTTTCACACAGAAAGTCAATAAGGGGTTTCCAGTTAGCCATAAAAATAGACAATGTTTTATCTCTGATCAAAGCTGTAAGTTTAGCCATCTCCATTAACTCCATCATTTTCATAATCCAGTTCTCGATTGAAGGCAATTCTGTACTTCTCCATTTTTTCGCATATAAAAGCCTAGTTGCTGTAGTTATATATAAAAATAAAATGCCATGCTGATTTTCCAACTGTTTGTCCATTAAACCCAACAAAAAATCTTCTGGTTTAAATTGTATAGTAATCTTCAAGATTTTTTGGATTATCATATGAATCTGAGACCAGATTTTTTTAGCTTTACAGCAAATTCACCAAAGATAGTAAAATGTTCCTTCTTGTTGCTCACATTTCCAACTTTTATTTGACATACCTTTACTCATTTTTGCTAATTTGTCAGGAAACATATACCACCAATACATTATTTAATAAAAATTTTCTTTAAGTGTGGAATTCAAAAGTAAATTTAAGCCCCTTTACCCACATATTTTTGCACTGATCCATCTGTATGTTATACCCAAAACTTTTAGCCCATTTTATCATACAATCTTTCACAGATTCTTCTTCCATTTCAAATTTCAATAGCTTATACATTTTGGAAATAACTTGTTCATCATTTGAACAAAGCTCTTTTTCAAACTCAGTCTTTTCATAATCAAAGCCCCATAGTTTTTTATCTAATTTGAACCTTTCCAAAAGTTGAGCATAGAAAAACCATTGACATTTATAACTTTTAGCTATTAAATCCTCCCTAATCTTCAGTTTACAGTCTCCTTGTCAGAATTCTAGTAAGTCTCTGTAAGTCAACCATCCCTGTTAGGTAGTAATCTCCCTTCTGTGAAACGCTTCCTGTGTTGAAATCCAAAGCAGTATCTACTGTGATAATCTCAGTTTGTATTTATTCCAAATTCTCAGAATGGTTCTCCTAATATAATCATTTTTAAAGTCTACATTGACCTTTACTTTATCATACCACAAATAAGCATGCCATCCAAATCTCAGGTCATGACCTTTCAATGTCAAGAGTCTCTCATTTCTCAGAAGCATCCATTCCTTCATCCATACTAGACATGAGGCAGCATAGTACGCTTTCAAGTCCGGTAAGCCAAGGCTGCCTCTCTCCTTCGCATCCTGTAGAATTTTATATTTAACTCTTGGTTTTTTTCCTTTCCATATATATGTTGAAATGTCCTTCTGCCACTGTTTAAATGCTACATCTGAAGTTAACACAGGTATTGTCTGGAAGAGGAATAACATTCTAGGTAAAATGTTCATCTTAATAACTGATATTCTTCCCAACAAGGACAACTGTACTCCATCCCATCTTAACATATCTTTTTCGATTTCTTTCCATGTCTTAACATAATTATTTTGAAATAGCATACAGTTCATTCCCGTCAGTGTGATACCTAAATATTTTACCTTTTTTTCAACCTTGATACCTATTTTCATAAATTCTTCCTGATTTTTAATATTCATATTTTTTGTTAACATTTTTGTTTCCTGTTCATTTATTTTGAAACTTCCCTGAGTACCAAACTCTCTCAACTTCTCCATCAGTATTTCAATTCCATCTAACGGGTCTTCCATGATCAAAGAGTCATCTGTGAAGGCTCTTAATTTGTATGACTGTTTAAAAAAATATTGCGCCTCCAATCCTTTTCTCCTTTCTAATGTCTATGTTCAAAACATCCAACATCAAAATGAAAAGGAGTGGTGATAAGAGACATCCTTGACGTGTTCCTTTCTGAATCTCATGTGGTTTGGTTAGTTCTCCATTAACAAAGATTTTGGCATTCTGTCAAATGTAAATCGATTTCACCCATTTTATAAAGTTCTCCCCAAAATTCATCTTTTCTAAGACTTCAAACAAGAAAATTCAATTCAAATTGTAAAAGGCCTTTTCAGCATCCAAGAAAATTAGAGCTGCTTGTTTTTCATTATGTTTATCCAAATATTCCACTATATCTAATACAGTTCTGACATTATCTTTCAACTGTCTTTTGGGTAAGAAACCATTTTGACCCTCATGAATAAAGTCTTTGAGAACATACTTAAGTCTTTCTGCTAAAATCGTGGTAAATAGTTTATAATCATTATTCAGCAATGATATAGGTCTATAATTTTTGCTAATGTCAAATCTTGCCCTTCTTTAGGTATCATTGTAATATTAGCATCTTTCCAAGTCTCTGGAATCTTCCCTCCCAATAAGGTTGAGTTCATTGTATTTTTCAAGGGTACTAAAATCTCATCTTCAGATCATTTATAATATCAGCCAGATAGTCCATCCGGGGCTTGTGACTTCCCCATTTTCATCTTTTTACTTGCTTCCATCTCTTCTTGAATCGTTATTGGGCTCTTCATCACCTGATGTTGTTCCTTCATAATTTTAGGTAAATTCTGTTTTGTAAGGTAATCATTTAATTTATTTGAAGAGATATCCTGTCTTCTATACAAGTTTGAGTAATATTTAAAAATAATCTTTTGGATGGCCTCATTATCTGTTAGCATAGTATTCCCATCTTGCAAGTTTAAAATCATTTTCTTCTCTTTTCTCAGTTTACAAGCCAATCATCTTCCCAGTTTATTAGCAAATACGAAATCTCTCTGCTTAGCATAGTTCAGTTTTTTCTCTAAATCTCTTACTGTTAACATTGACAGCTATTGTTGCAAACATTTTATCTCTTGTTGCACCTGAACATTCCCTGGCACAGTTTTTAATTCTTCCTCTTTTTTTTTCAATTTCTTGCAAAATACTTTGCATGTTTTCCTGCTTTTTTAAAAATTCCAAATTATGACATAGAAAGTGGCCTCTTATAAATACTTTGCTTGCATCCCAAACCATTCTCAAATCTGAACCCTTGTTCAGATTTAATTAAAAAAATTCTTTCAGCCTTTTTTAAGAATCATCAACAATGGCCTCTTTCCATAGTAAAAACTCATTTAGTTGCCACCTAAATGTATTAGATTTGGTTCTGTAACTCATTGGGTTATGGTCTAAAAAAAGTTCAGTGATACTTTAATTATTTTGGTCACCCAATTTTTTGATACCTAGACCATATCTATACGTGATAGGGATTTGTGTCTCTCTGAGTAAAATGTATATTCACCATGTTTTTGTCTCCAAACATCCATTAAACCCATATTATCAAACATGTCAAAACAAACCTTTGGTAATTTACCTTGAGTATCCTTTATATTTTTTTCAGAGCACCTATCTATTTGTGGAGAAACAACACCATTCCAATCATCCATCAGCCAACAGTTTTCATAAGGTAGATCAACCAATTTTTCCCAAAGATATTTGTAGAACCTCCTCTTCTCATTTGGTGCATAGATTCCCACCATCAAAATTTTACTCCCATTTAGTGTAGCCTCAGCCCCTATAAATCTACCATGGTTGTCAGATATAACAAGTTCTGGTTTCAATACAGGCTTTAGATACAATACAATTTGCAGAGACACATTTTTCACCCAAAAATTTGTAATCCAAATATTTGATGTCTTTTTTTTCTGATACGAGTTTCTTGTAAGCAAATGATGTCAGCTCTCAGTTTTTTCAAATAATGAAATATTTTCCGCCTTTTTTTGAGGAGCATTCACTCATTTATATTCCAAATTATACATTTGTAATTCATACTTGGGTTTTAATTATTACCAGAGTCCATCTCTTCCTGTGTTTTCTGTTCCAGTGAGAGCTGTTGTGGATCTTCTGGAGATTCTTTTCTTATATCTTTCCAAAAATTCTCTTGCCTTTGGAATTGAATTCAACCTAAATCTGTTGTTTGAAAGTAAAAATCACTCCTTCCAACTTGTCTCATCTAAATTGGATTTTCTTCTGTTTCAGCTTTTCCGTTAAGAATACATAGTCTCTTCATTTCCTCAAGATGCTGAGTGATACCCTTTAGCACAATAACTGGAACTTCCTGTATAGTCAATTTTTTCTTATAGTGTTGTTGCAGAACTTGATCTTTTATCGATTTTCTGACGAAATACACTATGATATCTTTTGGTAGCTTGTTCTGTATTGCATATCCGGTGGAAATTCTATATACTTTATCCAATTCTATACCCACTCTTGGGATGTCCCATTGCATAAATTCTGCCAAGGCCTCTACCACCCAGTATCAAATATCATCTTGTGTCACCTCAACACCTCTTAGCCTCAGAACATATTCTTTCTCTCTTAGTTCCAGTAGGGCGAAGTTGTCTTGATGTTTCTCCAGCTCTTTATCAAGTACTACTGTTGTACTGTCCAAACTCTCCACCTGATTATTCAACTTCTTTACCTCTTCAGAGGTTTTTTTAACAGCACCTTCAATATTTTTAATTTGCTCAGTTAAATCTGTTTTGAATTTCATAAAATTGTCTTCCATTTTCTTTTCAAATAAATCTAATTTATCACCTAATTGGGCAACAAGTTTTTGCAGCAGTTCTGTGGGTATAGAGGCATCTATTGATGTTGACTGCTTTCTTGTACCTTGAGACATTTTTCTGCTAGGTGGCTCTATTTCTCTATAAGTAATCTGTGTGGTCTTTTTACAAACAGTACAGTTAGCTTTAAATTTTGCTCACCGTTGCTCAGCTTTATTTACGTTTTAGACTTTTATTTATGTTTCAGAGACATCGATTTTACTCAGTGTTACTCAGCTTTGTTTACATTCCCGAGATTTCAAGGTCATTGCTTCAACCTTAACTTCTACTACGCAGATTTTAACCAGTTCAGCAAAATTACTTTCTCCAAATATAACTTCACAAATTACAGAGAAAAACAAAGCTTTTTGGATTCCCCTTAGTCCATTAAATCTTTCTTTCTCATATGTAGTTTAAAAGCTTCCTGCTAGTAACGTATTATTCTTATTATTCTTATCTCAGTCACAAAGAGCAAAAAAGGGGGGGAAAGAGAAAAGTCCTGGAAAGCAGAATATTTTCTCACCATACAGTAGATAATTGTTTCGTAGAGCTAATAAAGTTGGTAGCTTTGCATTTGACTTGAGGGTAGCTTGCATTTAGATCCCAAATGCAACTGTGATTTGGTGTTTTCTCCGTGTCTCCAAACCTCACCAAATTTCCAGCCACCACCCAGAGCAAATCTGAGCAGTAAGACCTTCAGCAGAGCTCTCAAACAGAGCCCAAGTGGATAAACTCACAATTCCTCTTTATCCAGAGTGATTTATCAGCTGGAGTTGCATCTCCAGCCATTAAGCAATGCTGTGTTGTCTCTCCCAACTGTCAAAGCTGCAGGCAGTCATGCCCTTAGGTCATGTTTCACTAAAAGATTCTGTGGGAATTTCTAGCATGTGTTTGATCAGAATTGAAAATTTGTCAAAGACAAGCTTAATAACCTGCTCCATAGAGCTATCCTTCTGTAAAATAATAGGTTCTGAGTTTAGATGTAAAGAAACCAGTACAGAGAGACCAACTTGGAATCGACCTCTTGCATTAGTCCTAAAAGCTGGAAGGGAGTAAGACCTAAAGCCTTCCAGCTGATGACACTCTCCCACCTATTTTCTGCCATACAAGATATTCCAAGGACAGCCTCTTAAATTCCGCAGGTATTTATTTCGCCAAATTCTGTACACAATATAATAGAATCTGGCTAAATGGTCTAGCTACCTTTCCAAATTCTGGAGAATTTACTTTTGTTTCAAGAAGGGGCTGTAGTGTAATTGACTACGTCTTGGTCTCCCCCTCAATGAAACCTTATGTTAAAGACTTCACCCTGGGTGATTTTATTATTAGTGACCATCTTCCTCTTATTTTGACTCTTCAGGTCAACTCCTTCACAAACTCTCTTGGTAATCCTGTTCTAGAACTTTCCGAGACTGATTTACTTCCTAGAATATTCTGGAATGGCTGCATAGAATGGGAAACTCGGCAACTTTTAAAATCAGGTCCTCTTTTGGAGTATAGGTCTTCTCTAATAAGTGCAACTGATCCTATAGTATCCGTGTCAGCCTACAACTCCCTAATATCTCATATATCTGAATCTTTATGTGTGAGACCTGGAACCCTGAACAGGGGGATGATTAAACAGGTAAATCCTGTAAACTCATGGTTTGACAGAGAATGCAGGGAAGTAAAAACTCTGTTACGTAGTGTCTATAGTCATTATCGTGACTCAAAGGCCCCAACTCTGCCGCCTGAATATTTTAACCTTAAGAATCAACTGCATCAGCTTACCAAAAAAAAGAGGTATGAATACATTAAGACTCAATGGGACGAGCTATATTATGCCTCGACCTTAAAGAACTCAAAAAAATTTTGGGCTATAGTCTCGGGTGCATTTCGTGCTGACGATCCCTCTATGTCTGCCATTTCCTCTTATGTTTGGTTCCAGTATTTCTCATCATTATTCTCTCAAGAGCAAATTTGTACTGCTGATCCATCTGAGTCTTCCTTAATTGATTTACCTGACTGGCCACCAGTTGCACCAGAGGATATCAAAGAATTAATCCTGCAACTGAAATTGGGAAAGGCCCCTGGCCCTGATGCCATCCCCTCTGAAATTTTAAAATTAGACCCGGACTGGTGGGCTGCCCCCCTTGCATCTCTGTTTACAATAGTAGACAGAACAGGCATAATTCCTACGGTGTGGCTGAACACAATAGTGGTCCCATTATATAAAAAGGGCGACCATACTAACCCTGCCAATTATAGGCCAATTAGCCTACTCTCCATAATGGGCAAGCTATACACTAAGCACTTATTGGCCAAGCTTAATTTCTGGATGACACAGAAGCGTATTTTAGGCCCTGAACAGCTGGGCTTCTGTAAAGGGAAGACCACGTTTGACCACTGTATCACCCTATCCCATCTAATTAATAAGTACACCGTGAGAACTAATCTGAAATTATTCGTGGCCTTTCTGGACTTAAAGGGAGCATTTGACTCAGTTAACAGGGATCTTCTTTGGACCAAATTAGAGCAGTTAAATATGGACAAAAGACTTCTTATGCTTATTAAGAAATTATATACCTCAAACACCTGCCAGATTAAGTGCTCATTAGCAGGCACACTGACTCCAAAGATTCCTGTTGACAAGGGTGTCAAACAAGGTTGTATCTTAGCTCCCTTTTTATTTAATCTTTTTCTCAGTGACCTTGCTGGACACCTCTCTGATGCTGACTGTCATTGCCCAAAACTTGGTGTGACCCATGTGCCTCTGCTTCTATACACTGATGATACAGTTTTGATGTCTTGCTCTAGAATTGGCTTAAGACGCTTGCTGACTCGCTGTATCGACTTCTTTGCTAAAAACAAGCTTCAGCTGAACTATGACAAGTCAAAAGTCATAGTCTTCTCTAAAACTTGGAGACCATATAAATGGGCCATGGATGGGAAGGAGATAGAAAAAGTTAAATATTACAAATACCTAGGTATCTATTTTCAATATAATGCGACTTGGTCCACCCACTGCAAGTCTGCAGCGAAGACAGCTGACATTAGTACTCCAGCTATAGCACGTTTTTTTTTCACCAGAGGTAATCAATTTGTACCAGCTGCTTCCAAAATTTTTAAGTCCAAAGTGATTCCACAACTATTGTATGGCATTCCGATTTGGATTAGGGCCTTTGACCGGGTCATTGAACGTGTCCAATCTAAATTTCTGAGAAAAATCCTGGGCCTACCGAAGTGTGTTCCATATGCAGTCATTTGCTTAGAAACTGGCTTAATTTTAGTGGAAATGAGGGCATGGCTTATGGTATTTAAATACTGGCTACGGTTACATTATAATTCTGACCCTGGGAGCTTTACATATCAAATGCTTTCAGAGTCCAATGTGTCAAACTGGTCAGCGTATATCATGGAAAAAATGGAAGGCATGGGTATATCTGTGGACTCACTGTCTATGTTAACATCAAATGCGGCATTTCATCAAATTAAGAGTAGGTTGCTAGATATCGAGCGCCAGAAGTTATATAGCTTGGCTACTAAAACCTGCTCTCCCCTGAGCTTTGAAGTTCCCCTCACTGTAGGGAGGATGGCTCCATATTTATCCTCCCTGCAGGTGCCCCAACTTCGTAGAGCCTTTTCTTTCGCCAGGTGCAATGCTATGCCTTCGGCTATTCTACATGGCAGATTTAACAGGATAGACTATTCAGCTAGATGCTGTCTATGTGAACAGAAATGTGTCGAGTCAGTTACTCATGTCCTTTTGCACTGTCATTTGTACGCTGGTATACGTCAAACATACTTAAAAGCTGTCTTAACTAGTATGATGGATTGTTCTGACTCGCTCAAAGTCTATAGACTGTTGAACGATTCCCTTCATGATGTAACCGAGAAGGTGGCTGAGTTTCTCCATTCTGCCTTGAAGTTGCGTCAAAGGATATCACGGAGTTAAGCTCTAAATGTATTTTTGTATTTGTAATACAGCAATCTTTTAACTTTGTTCTTTCCTTTTGTAAGTGGATAACTTGAATTGCTGCTATATGCCAATAAAGGCTAACTTGACTTGACTTGATCAGAATTGCTCGTACATTTATGACTGGATGTGCAGGAACACCTGGTGATTCTTTGATACACTAATAAGAGTTTAACAGTAAGTTTGATAGTTTTAGTTGTACAAATGATTTCAGAATGATTTCTGTGAAGGCCTAACCAGCTTTGGGAAGGAATCCTCTGCTCTCTCTCCTTCTCCCTCCCTCTTTCAGCTGTCTCTAACAAGAGTGAAGGCCACCACTTCCTCACCCCAGTAAGCCCCCCCCCACCCCTCTGATTATTTCTCTGCAAACCAAGCTATCCCAAATTGTACTTAGAAGTTAGCCCTTTGGGCTAAGTATGACTCTCACAGGCCATGGAACTAAGAGATCCTGATCAGCCAGAATGCAGCAGCTCCTGCCCCCAATAGGTGTATGTGTATCCTGAAAGGAACCCTGAGCAAGAGCCATGTTTTCTGGTCACCTCCATGACTTCTCAGGCCATATGCTGTTTGGGATTGCAGTACAGAGAGAGAACGAGCTTGATATCAAACTAAGACATTAAGATTAGGTGATAGGAACAGGAAAGAGACAGGAAGGTAGCCAGGCTTCCCTGGGGGCCTGGACATGCCATTGACAATAGTCCTATTCTTTGGCTTCCTGAGGGTCATCACAATTCAGGCCATGTTTAAAGATCAGAGTTTGCTGGGCAATAATTTTCCAGAACCATCAAGGAATCTGCTTTACAATACAGAGTTCCCTGAGCTAATTAATCCTAAGGAAAGCTAGGACATCTGCCATCTCCTGGCCTTTGTTAAGTCAATCAAACAAATGAAGTCTTTGTTCAATAGACTTGAGCTGGCGATCGGTCAGGTAAACTAGTCATGTCCATATTTGGAATTCCCACCATCCTCCACCCCCCTAAAATTCAAACCTTCCAATCAGATTCAAAGTTTCTAGTCTGGACCCAATCCCATCACCGCAGAGAAATTGCCCTCCTCTCTATGCATCTAGAGGTATATAAAAGCCAGTTCTCATTTTTCAAAGATGAGTGTGAGGAAGGGAAACGAGAGAGAAAACAGGGTTAACATACCTGTAACTTATGTTCATCGAGTTCTTCTGTGCTGACACACATGGGGACTGCGCAGGCGCAGGCCAGCCGCCAGAGAATTTTCTAGAGCTTCCATGGCTCCGAAGGGGCCGTTTGTCGCGCGCCTCAGCGACCGTCTTCCCGCCCAAACGGTCACGTGATCCTCCAGCGACCAACGGCCCCTTCCCTCAGTTCTCCCTTGCCGCCGCTTGACCAACACACTTCAGCCATAACACCTTAAAAACACCAATTTCCGTTACAGCCATCACAATATCGTGCATTGGAGTTCACAGCGGGGTAGGAGGGAGGGTTGTGTGTCAGCACAGAAGAACTCGATGAACATAAGTTACAGGTATGTTAACCCTGTTTTCATCTTCGTTCTTCTGTGCCTCCACACATGGGAGTGTACCAAGCTTCACACAATAAGGAAGGCGGGGGTGAAGTCCAACACAATTTTATTGAACAAACAAGAACAACAAAAATAGATATGCATATATACATCTATGTAAAAAACTGTGCAAGGACACAAATACTCAACATTTACATATATACACACCCCCAGGTACATATATACACACTTTCACTCAAGGGTACCCAGCAGGTACGCCAAGAAAGTCATTCCAAAACTCCCTCAGGAAAAAAGGGAGTGTAAGACAGCCTTGGCCACAGATACATCTTGCTCCGCATTGACATCAACGGCGTAATGCCTGACAAAGGTGTCTGCAGAGGACCATGTGGCTGCTTTACAAATGTTAACCAGGGGCACCCCCCTGAGGAGTGCCGAAGAGGATGCTTGGGACCGCGTGGAATGGGCTCTGACATGAAGCGGGCAAGCCACCCCTGCCAGGGAATAGGCCTTGCTAATGGCCGCCACAATCCACCTAGACAGGGTCTGTGAGGAAGCCCTGTTACCCTTGTCCTTGGCCCCAAAACATACAAACAGGTGAGGACAGGTGCGGAATTCCTTTGTCCTATCCAGGTAATAGGCTAGGGCCCTCTTCAAGTCTAGGGAATGAAGGGCCTTTTCCCCCTTAGAGGAAGGTTGAGGAAAGAATGCAGGCAGTGAGATATCCTGCGAGAGGTGGAAGGCGGACACCACCTTGGGCAGGAACCCGAGGCAGGGACGCAGGACCACCTTGTTGGGATGAAACACAAGAAAGGGAGGGTCAGACCGCAGTGCAGACAGCTCACTGACCCTTCTGGCCGATGTGACGGCCACCAAGAATGCTACCTTGTAGGACAGCATATCCAAGGGGCATGTAGCCATAGGTTCAAATGGAGGCAACATGAGACGTGAGAGCACCAAGGACAGCGACCACTGAGGCACTGGCGCCGACACAGGTGGGTAAAGATTGTACATGCCCTTAAGGAACTGGCGGGATTGTGGGTGAGAAAACACCGTAGCACCCTCAACTCGGGCGTGAGCAGCTGATATCGCTGCCAGGTGGACCTTGAGGGAGGACACCTTCAAGCCCAGGCCACGCAAGTGGCACAAATACTCGAATACAACCCCCAAGGGACTGCTGTCAGGCACCACTCCTCTGGCAAGTGCCCAGAGCTCAAACCTGCGCCACTTGGCCGCATAAGCGCGCCTAGTGGATGGCCGACGAGCATTCAGGAGGACCCTCTGTACCTCGTCAGTAAAGCCTATCGGGGAGGAACGATCCGCCAAGCCGTTAGGTGCAGCTTCCTGGGATCGTGGTGGACCAGGCTCCCGTTTAGGAGAAGGTCTTGCCGAGGGGGCAGACTCACATACGTCCGTTGGGACATCTGCAGGAGCTTCGGGAACCAAACCTGCCGTGGCCAGAAGGGGGCCACCAGGATGCAGTCCGTCCCGTCTTCCTCTATCTTGCACAGGACCCTGGGAATCAAGGGGAATGGAGGAAACATGTAGTGCAAGCCCTGCGTCCACGTAAACTGGAAGGCATCCCCAATAGAGAGGGGGTCGCTCCCTGCCCTGGAACAGAACGTGTGGGCCTTGGTGGTCGCCGCAGTGGCGAATACATCTATCACCGGGTGACCCCACATCTGGAAGATCGGCCCAACGCACTCTACGTTCAGTTCCCACTCGTGGTCCAGTAAAGGGACCCTGCTGAGGGCATCTGCCCGGGCATTGTCTGACCCAGCCACGTGTATAGCACGGAGCGACACGCCGTTCCTGATAGCCCACTGCCAAGTGAGTGTGGCTTCCCGGCACAGGGCCATGGACACTGTGCCCCCCTGCTGATTCACGTAGTACATGGCAGTCGTGTTGTCCGTCTGCACCAACACCTGACGATTTTTCAGCAGTGCTGTAAGAGACACAAGTGCGAAACGAATGGCTCTTAGTTCAAGCACATTAATATGGAGGGTCTTTTCCCTCTCAGACCAGACATCTTGCACAGACACATCACCACAGTAAGCCCCCCATCCCAACAGCGAGGCGTCAGTGGTAACCGTGATGTCATGGTGTTGATACCCAAAAGGGGTCCCTCTAAACAAGTTGTCATCAGACAGCCACCAGCCCAAGGAGCCGAGGATGACCCTCGGGATAGAGAATTTGAGGGACGGAGGGTGCAGCAGAGCATCGTACCTCCGCACAAACCAGTTCTGGAGAGGGCGCATACGCAGCCTAGCGAAAGGCACCACAGAGGTGGCCGCTGCCATATGCCCTAGTAAGCACTGGATAGTGCGCACAGACTGGAACCGGTTTCTTTTAAACATGGACACTAGACCCCTTAGGGACCGAGCCCTCTCCAAGGGGAGCAGAGCCTTACCCTCCACAGAGTCTAACAGTGCACCAATGTAGGACACCTTGCAGTTGGGCACCAGCTTGGATTTTTCCAAGTTCACCAGGAGCCCCAGGCGTTGGCAAGTGCTAAGTACCAAGGCAATGTCCTGCACCAGCCTAGACTCCGATTCAGCCACGATGAGCCAGTCATCGAGGTACGGAAAGATGGTACAGCCTTCTTCCCGTAGGAAGGAAACCACAGGGGCCACACATTTAGTGAACACTCGTGGGGCAGTGGACAGGCCAAAGGGGAGCACCTTATACCGGAAAACCCTTTGCCGGTAAACAAAGCTCAGGTACTTCCTGTGCTCCTTCCGTATGCCCACGTGAAAGTATGCGTCTTTTAAGTCAAGAACCGCAAACCAATCCCCCTGTTTCAGCAAGGCGATCACAGCCGCCAACGTTACCATTTTGAATTTGGTCACCTTGAGGAAGGCATTAAGGCCCCTCAGATCTAAAATGGGGCGTAAGCCCCCATCCTTCTTAGGGACCAGGAAGAACCTAGAGAAGAAACCCTTCACAGAGTCCTCATAGGGCAATTCTTCCACAGCACCCTTGGCCAAGAGCGACACGATCTCCGCATCCAGCTCGGCCATAGTGTTATTGACAGCTGTCAGGGGTGAACTGCATCTAGGCAGCTCAACAAACTCCAGCCCGTATCCCAGTTCAACAATAGTTAAGACCCATGAGTCAGATGTTATTGACTCCCACTCAGAGAGTAGTGGACTAAGTCTGTCCGAAAAGTTCGGGGATACGGTTGGCGCGACCCGTCAGTACTGCCTCCCGGCGCCCTGTTGATCTTTCTGCTGGGCCGGTTGCTGTGCCTGACGAGGCTTGAAGGGCCGACGCCTCCTCTGCTGTTGTGCGGGAGGGTAAGGCCGCTGCTGGTAGGCAGGATACTGCTGGTAGCCCGGCCGCTGTTGCTGGTATCTGCCCTGGTAATGGTAAGGGCCAGACCGGGGAGCGTACCGTGACCTGGAGGAGGGCTTGTCCGCTGGAGCCAGACCCAAAGACCGCGCCGTCTGTCTGTCCTCCTTTTTCTTCTTCAGGGTCTCGTCGGTGGACTTGGAGAACAGCGAGTCCCCTTCGAAGGGCATGCTCTCCACCCTGGAACGCACCTCTTGGGACAGGGCCGTCGACCGCAACCAAGAGTGGCGCCTGAGGACCACCGCCGACGCCATCCCTCTAGCAGCAGTGTCAGCAGCGTGGCTCCCAGCGTTCATCTGCTGCTTAGACAGCCTCACAGCCTCCGTCTGCAGCAGGGACACCACAGCCTTCTGCTCAGGAGGGAGGTCTCGGGTATAGGATGCCAACTTCTCCCAGAGGTACAGCTGGTACCCTGCCATGATGGTCTGGTAGTTGGCGATCCTCAGACCCAGTGAAGAGACAATGTACTGGCGCCTGCCCATGGCATCCAGCTTCTTGCCCTCCTTATCGGCAGGCACCGAGGAGTGACCCGATCGTCGGGGGTTGAACTCCTCTGTGACCAAGGAGGAAGGTGGAGGGTGCTTCACCAACGCCGGCCAGGTGCCCTGCTTGATCTTGTAAAGCTGCTCGATGCGCTTGGATGTTGGAGGTTGATCACAGGGCACCTGCCACACCTTCTCCACAATCTCCTCAATACCCTCGAGCATGGGGAAGCCAACGTACGCCGGATTGTCCCCGTAAATACGTTTGAGGAGCTTGTCCTTGGTCTGGGGGACTGCCGAAGAGATATCCATCTCGAGAGCCTTGGCCATCCTTGCCATCTGGTCGGCGTAGATGCAGAGATCCTCGAATGGCGAGTCCGCCGATGGCACTAGCTCCTCAGCTGGCGATGGTTCGGACCAGGACTCCGACTGGTAGCCGCCAAAGCTCTCCACATCCTCCTCATCGGAACCGAGCTGGGATTCCGGAACCGGGAGCAGAGGGGGAGCCCACGCCGACCTTGATGTCGAAGGCCTCGGTTCCGACACGGAGAAGCCCGCAGGTGCCCCCTCCCATTGGCAACGGTATGGCGAGGGGAGGTAGGAAGCCTGTCGATGCCGGGACGCAGCGGACCGGACTGATCGGACACTGTCCCCGGAACCATGCCGCTCACGACCGACCGGAGGTGGAGACAGACGGGCAGGCGACGGACGGCTCCGACGAGGAGACGGGCTCGGTTCCAGCCTCGGCGACCGAAGGGGAAGCGATGGTCGGCTCCGACGGTGCGGGCTCGGCTCCGGCCCCGACGAGAATTCTGCGGGCACCGTCTCGAAGGCCATCGGATCCGGCACCGGCACGGAGATGTCTTCTGGCTCCGGGGAGCCCAGATGAGGGGAAGGCGTGTGAGGAAGCACGATGACCTCCTCCTGAGGAGCGGGACGCGGCGACCGATGATGCTTGGTCTTCTTCTTCTTCTTCGCTGGTTCCGAAGAAGACCTCGGAACCGACGCGCTCCTCGCCTTCGAAGGGGACCTCGGCTTCGACCTCTTCGCCTTGATCGGGATCGAACCGGTCGTCGGTTCCGACCGGGGACTCGGTACCAGGATCCTCGGTTCCGAAGCTGGTCTCGGATCCGACCTGGTAGATGACGCGCTACGGGGCGGCCGCACCGGTCCCTGCGCTGGAGAGGCCGCTCTCGACGCCGAGGTACTCGGGGGACGCGGTGTCGACCCCGACCTCGCGGAGGCCACTGAGCCAGCTCTTGATTGCCGTTCGGCAGAGGGGCTAGGGCCGGCCTTGGACGGACGTAACGGAGTTCCCTCCGACATGACCTTCTGCCACAGCGAGGAATTTAGCCGGGCCTTGCGATCCTGCCGGGCCTTGCTGGTGAAACCCTGGCAGATCCTACAGGCCGAGACATTGTGGGTCTCCCCCAAGCAAAAAAGGCACAAATCATGGCCATCGGATTTGGCCATTTTAGTGTGGCATTTTAGGCAATGCTTGAAGAGAGCCGTAGAGGCCATCTTCAGGGGCACGCGAAAGAAGGGTCAAAAACAGTCCGAGTCAAATTACCGAGTCCACGTCAAAGTCCAAAGCGAGATCCAAAGAATAGTCGAGGTCACGAAGTCCGAAGTCAAAAGCCAAGCAATCAGTTAGAGTAAAGCACGAAGCACAAAAGCACAGAGCAACGAAGCTCACATTCTCTCCAAGCGGCGGCAAGAAGAGAACTGAGGGAAGGGGCCATTGGTCGCTGGAGGATCACGTGACCGTTTGGGCGGGAAGACGGTCGCTGAGGCGCGCGACAAACGGCCCCTTCGGAGCCATGGAAGCTCTAGAAAATTCTCCGGCGGCTGGCCTGCGCCTGCGCAGTCCCCACGTGTGGAGGCACAGAAGAACGAAGATGAACAGGAAACCAAATGCAAAGGTGGTCAAGGCCTTGTTCTCATTCACAGTTAGAAGAAAAGGGAATTTTGGCAGGCAAAAGTCTTTCTCACCCCTGGGTGCTGAGGTATACCAGCCAAAATTCCCTTTTCTGTACAACTTTTAATGAGAGGGAAACTCAGTTGTCCTTCTTTGCATTCGGTTATGAGAAAGAGAGAGTTGAAAGGAGGCCTTATGTCACAAATCAGAGATGTGCCTGGAATTCCTAACATTGAAAGTGGTAGATCTATACAAGGTAGGGAATAGTGAGGTCTAACTCAAGCATTATCTCTGTGGCAGTAATGAATTTAAGAAAACCAGAATAATTAGTTTCTGTATATTTTTATTGAATCTGTGAGTGTTCTCTTTTCTCAAAGTCATTTCCCATTACAGTCTATTCCCTGTCCTTCATAGTGACAGTTACATGCCACTCTGAAGTTAGTAGGGGACTGCTACTGCTCCATGCCACAAATTTATTTGTTTACTTCAATTACACTTTCTTTTTCTGCAATGGGGACCCAAAGCATCTTGCATCATTTCCCTCTCCTCCGTATTATCCTCCAATAACCCTGTGAGGTAGGTTAGGCCTGAGAGTGTGTGACCGGCCCAAGGCCATCCAGTATGCTTCCATGGCAAAGTGGGGATTCGAACCCAGATCTCCTAGACACTAGTCCAATACTGTAATCAATACACCTCAAACTCAATCCAGACAGAGGAAGGATTTATTACCAGTCAGAGGAAGTTTTGACTAAATGGACTAATGTTTGGACTGAGCAACATCTGAACAAACACAACACATTCATTTCCATCTTGCACCTCTGCCCCAGAATCCCCTTTCATCACCCCTTATTCTCGACTCTGGAGCTGCTGTAGCACAGTGGTTAAGTGGTTTGTCTGCGAATCAGCACTCTGCTGGTATAAATCCAACTACTGCCATGAGCTCAGTAGGTGGCCTTGGGTAAGCCACTCCTCTCAGCCCCAGCTCCCCAGCTCTGTTGTGGAGATAATAATAACACTAACTTGTTCACTGCTCTGGGTGAGGCACTAATCTATCTAGAAGAGCAGTATATAAGCGCAGTTATTATTATTATTATCCATTACTCCATGTAAGTTCATTTACTCTCAGTCTTCTTTGTTTCCTTCTTTAAGCTCCTTCAAACAACTCTTTCTCTGCAAAGCCTTTTCAATGCCATCTCTTTACCATGCATCCTGCCATTCATCTATGTCTGATGCAGGGCTTTTTTTCAGCTGGAACGCAGTGGAACGGAGTTCTGGAACCTCTTGAAAATGGTCACATGGCTGGTGGCCCCGCCCCCTGATCTCCAGACAGAGGGGAGTTTAGATTGTCCTCTGTCTGGAGATCAGGGGGCGGGGCCACTGGCCATGTGACTATTTTCACCGAGGGCGATTTAAACTTTAAAAAACTCCCCCCTTGTTCCAGCTGACCCAAAGTGACGCCATTGTGTGGTCCTGAGTTCCACCACTGAGTTCCACCACCTCTTTTCCCAGAAAAAAGCCCTGGTCTGATGCATAGTAAAACCAGCCTTGCCTGTTGGTAGGATGATATTGCCTGCAGAACTTCCCTTGGGGAGTTGCACACAGTGGCTCATAGCAGTCACTAACTCTGCTCTCTTGTTTCTTTTCCCTTTTATCTATAGCTTTTCCATATTTATCCTGGCTCGCTTGCACATTCAGCAAAGGCAAGATAGATAAAGATTTCTATCTCATAACATGTAAGGCACTTACATATTCTCTGCCCACAATGTATACTGTGGAAACATTCCAAGGGAAGCTGCAATGGGCTTAGGGGCAAACTACATGCTAGAGCAGCCATCCATCCATTTAAAAACTGCTGCAAGGGCCCAATCCTGATCAGGCCTGTGGCATGGCAGCACTATGCCATCTTGTTTCCCTACCCACACATCTTTTCAAGCGCCGAAATAACCCCTTATAACTATTTCAACAATTGAAAATGTGCAGGGGCAACAAGACTGCAGGGTGTCACAATACCGCCAGCCTTGTGGCAATTTTTAGACGGCTAAATTCTCCTCCGAAGTGGCACTGGCAGCTATGGGTTGGGCCTGTGGCTGCCATAATAGGTAATTTGGCTCCCAGTTTCCCAATAGCGTTTGCATTTGTACATACATATTGAAAAAGGCAACTTTCACTCTTTCTGTGCATAACACTAGCATAACACAAGTACTAGTCAGGAGAGCAAGCCCAAGTAGTAGCTAAGCATTAAATGCCAAGTTGGAAGGAAGTGTTAAAAGCAAGAAGGGGCTGCCCTCATAAATCCAGCCAATTCCCTCCCCCCAAAATCTATTGATGCTGGAGGAACGGAAAGCAGAACCTGGGCCTGCTCGTTTGAAGAGGGTTTCACTGACTTTTGTGTTGCTTTTTACGCAGTAGCGAGGGGTGGTGGGAAGACAAAGCAACAGGAGGCTGCTGTGGGAAAGCTTTGATCATTTTTGTTCTACACAGGGAGAATCCGGGCATGTATTGTAGGACCAATTTGGTTGGAGAGCAGCAACTTCTCAAAGTCTGGCAGTGGGGTGCTCAAAGCTTTAAAGAGAGGCAGATTTCTATGCAATTTTTGCAACCTCACAAATGATATGATATAGAGAAGCCTGAAACGTCTTCACTTTTCCCTGGCTGCTTTCTTTAAAAAAGCATTCCAAGGAACCTGCTACTTTTATTACCCTTCTCCTGTATGAATCTCTTTTATAAAGCCACACAATGAGATTTCTTAGAACATGAGCTTTTCCCTTAGAACACACTGAAGCAGCTACAGTATTGCAGATCTGAGAAGAAAAGAGTGAAGTTACAATGAGGTGCATGAATTGGGGGGGGGGGTGAGATGGGGAAGAGAAGAGATTAAGTGTTGTTATAATTGCAAAGCTCCCCCCTGCTTTCTGCGCTGGGAGTGGACTGGGGAGATGGGAATTGCAGATGCTTCAAGAGGATGACAAAGAGTCCATTCAAAGGCTCGTCTTTTATCACCAACTTCGCTGTTCCATGGTTTTGTGGCAGAGGGAGAAACTGCATAATGTCAGATGGTAGATTTATAAAGATAAACTGTCTGCACAGCAGAACTGTAGGAAGACACTGGAAATTACCTCGTGTTTCGCTTATTGCTCTGCAATAAATCAACACAACCATCACAAAGAGGGCATCACTGCGCACATATATATACGTGTGCTTAAAAGCTCAGCTTCCAGAGCTGGAAAACCGAGCAAAATAGCCTGTAGCACCTCATATATCAGCAGGGCAGCTGTTTAATGGCAGAAGGACTCAGCAAAGTCAGTGAGGGTTCTTACTGCATTCTTACTGCACACTAATAATGACTAAGCAAAAGCCCCGAAACCCTGACCTGGATAGCCCAGGAGAGCCTGATCTCATCAGCTCTCAGAAGCTAAGCAGGGCCAGCCTTGGTTAGTAATTGGATGGGAGACCTCCAATGAAGACCAGGGTTGCAGAGGCAGGCAGTGGCAAACCACCTCTGTTAGTTTCTAGTCTTAAAACCCCCAGCAGCAGTCGCCATAAGTCAGCTATGACTTGAGAGCACTCTCCCCAACCATACGAGAAATAGAACACGTAGGCTGCTGCCATCCTGCCTGCTGGCCACACCATTCCTCTCATACAGATCTGACCTGCTAGTTGAACAATTTTCAGAGTGACATTATCCAAATACGCCTTCCATTGACCAACCAAACTAAGTGCATTACTCTGAAGTGGTAACTTTTTTAGGGATGGCTATAAAAATTAGATTTTGTGAAACTGAATGCAGGCTCTATGATCTCTAGTGTTTGACCACCTTCTGATAAGTGGCACATCTGTGGTTACATAAATCCAGAGACTGGAGCCATGAACAGACAAGACAGATCTTTGTACAAACTTCAAAAAATCTGATTTTTTTTTAAAAAAAAACCCAAACCAAAACATTAGGAGTTTAAAAGATTCAAAATAACAGAAGCAGCACCTGTAGCTTTAAGTAAAGAATGCCCTCAGTGGCTATTGCTAGGCAACCACACACAGTATTGCCAGCCTTTGAGCCTTGGTTTTTGTCAGTAAACGGCAGGGGTAGGGGCAGGACCTTTTCTGGGGCTAGTATAGCCTCTGAGGGAGGATTCATTGGGACCAGGAAACTGGGCAACTTGCTACTGCATGATTTGCATGACTCACTGAGGCTCAACTGCTTATTCAACAGCAGCTGCCCCACAAAAGCCAGAGTAGTTACAGTTTAAAACTGAAGCTCATCATGCAACTCTGGGACAGTCACTCGCCCTTAGCTTAACCTACTTAACAGGGTTGTTGTGAGGATGAGATGAAAGAGAGGAGAATGATGCAGGCCACTTTGGGTCCCTATTATGGAGAAAGGCAGGATCTAAATGCAGTAAAGAAATAATAAACAAAGGTGAAGACAGGGAGGGGCAGATAGAAGGCAAGTAGGTTGGTGGGTAGGAAAGAGAGAAGAAAGCAGACAAAGGTGAGGCATGGGGTTGCCAGGAGAGGAAAAGAGGAAGCAGATGGGGATTCAGGGCAAAGTGAGGTGCCCCCCACAAGTCCTTCTGGGTTCCCCACCATATAACTAGGCCCAGCACAGCCTGCCTGCCAGCCAGATCCATGCATACTTTCCCCAGGGAGTGTCTATGAGGAACGGCGGACGGAAGAAACGCTGAAGACAATGAGGCATTTAAACGATAGACTGGCTGGTGGGTGCGAAAGAGAGGGAAAAGAGGAGAGAGGACTTTCAGGAAGGGAAAGAGGAAGTAGCGGGGAGGTGTCCCCCACTTGTCAATCAATATATTTAATTCACAGCATGGCCAGATCTTTGGATGCTTAAATCCAGAGACTGGGGCCATGGTCAGACAAGATAGATCTTCCTACAAACTAGAGAAAAGCCCAGGTCGGCCCATTTAGGAGCACCCCTAATCAGGTTTACTTGGAAATAAATACCAAGGTTTACTTGGAAGTAAGTCCCATTTTCTGTAGGAGGGATGTCTTCAGGATTGTATCTCTGCCTTCAGCAGCAATGGTGCTGAAGCCCATCACAAAGCAGGGCAGCAGCCCCCTCCCCTGGCAAGCTGCTGTGCTGCGGACACAAGTCTTGCTTGGTCCACTGCTGGGATCTGGTTTGCGCTCGAAAGCCCTGTGGACCCACCAATATAGAGTAATAGAATCACAGGGATGGAAGAGACCTCCAGAGTCACCCAGGAAATTCACAACTACGTCCCCCCTACACTCCCAGTGACTCCTGCTCCATGCCCAGAAGATGACCAAACACCATCAGGATCCCTGGCCAAACTGGCCATGTGTTCTGCGTATGCAATAAATCTGAATATATGGGATAAGAGATGTTCAGAGATCCGAGTCTGTGCTCTAGTGGAGGAAACACCTTGCTCAATCAGCCCAAGCCCCCCCCCCCAGCCTCTCAGAGTAGAAGGTTAGCAGGTAAAAGAAGGAAAGAACGAACCAGCAGCAGAAACTGCTTGGAAGGGGGGAGGGGGGGTTAAAGGGGAAAGGCCAATAGCAGAAGCAAGACCAGGCAGCATTTGGAGGGGATCGGACAGAGGAACTGAAAGCCATGGTATGAGGAGGAACCATGCTGGGAAAGCATGTGGAGGGCGGGCCAAAGGCAGCTACTGGGGAGGCTCCAATGAACAGAGGGAAAGTGAAGCCGTTCAGTACTGGGGCTTCTAAAAATTATAGGTATTGCAAGAGGGGGACCATCAAGGACTTGCGGGGGGGGGGGAAATCTGTTTCCCCATCCCCCGCTCTTTCTTCCTTCTCTTCCCTTCTACAGCCTCTCCCTTTCCCCTGCTTCCTTCTCTCCTTCCTACCCAGGAGCCAATCTGCCTTTATCTGCCCACTCCCATTTTCAGCTTCCCCTTCTCCCCCTGCCCTGGCAGCCTCTTCTCAGTAAAACTATGGCCCGGCTGCCTGGTGCCAGCTGCTGAGTCTTGCCCACTCACCTTGTAGGGGACTGGCAAGAATGTGCGGTGTGTGTGTGTGTGTGTCTCACTTTCCCAACAGTATTTCCTCTTTCTCTCATCCTGGCAACATTCTTCACTTTCCCCCACCTACTTTTCTCCTTCCCAACCATTCCTCTCCCCCCAGCATCCTCAACTATAGTTGTTATTTATTTACTTCATCAATACCCTGCCTTTCTCCACAATGGGAATCCCAAAGAGCTTACATCTTTCTCTTCCTCATTTTATCCCCACAATCACCCAGTGAGGCAGGTTAAGCTCAGTGTGTGTGACGGACCCAGGGCCACCCAGTGAGCACTATGTCAGAATGGGGGCTGTCAAGTCCAAGCCTCTAACCACTACACTATACCATCTTTCATGGGTGGCTGCTGTTGAACAGCAGCAAGCAGCTGGGCTTGGATGTTGGGTAGTAGCAAGTTGCCCAGTGGTAATTGCCAGGCCTAGCCCCCCATGACTCCCCCATCAAAGGCCCCTCCCGCTCCCTCCCCCCATGTATTTATTTTTAGATTTCAGATTTTCCTGCAAACCTGAAGTGCTTTTCAAGTTTGTAGAATGATCTACCGACTGAAGCGATGCAAAGAAGATGAAGTGCCAGACGGACTGTGCACAACCCCATGATGGGTCCAGAACCGTGCTGAGAGTAGTACTTCCTTACAAGATGGTGGCCAGAGCACAGTGCAGCCTCCGGTACTCCAGCACCCGCCACTATGGCAGCTGAGCATAATTAACTCCTGGTCTACTTAAACTGAGGCCAGGGAGGATTGCCTTGCTGGATTAACCAGTCCACTAGGTACACGTCTGGTGCTCCAAGTTCCTTGTCTCCAGCTGATGTGCCTAGCTCAGAAGCCAGGCCTGAGGCTATGCTCCAGGGGAGGCTTGAGCAGGCCTACCTGCCGTGTGCAGGGCAACATCTAACAGAAAAGGTGGGGGTCTGCCTGCTCAAGGGACTCCCCAGGTACGCAGAAAATGATGACTCTGTAATGCATGCTATGGCATTCCACATTGATGTGCATGGATGTGGAAGCTGGACCAGGAAGAAAGCTGGACTTGGGTCCAGTGGCGTTTGTTTACTTAACAAACAAGATTTTCAGGGTGAAAGCCTTTGAGAGTCAGAGCTCCCTTCTTCAAACACCAAAGGAAGAAAGTGGACACATTTGAAATGTAGTGCTGGGGGAAAGTTTTGGATGGCCTAAAAGACAAATCAGTGGGTTCTAGATCAAAGCAAGCTTGAATTCTTCCTAGAAGCTAAAATGACTAAAGTGAGGCTATTGTACTTTGGTTACATCACAAGAAGACAAGATTCACTGGAGAAGACAATAATGCTTGGAAAGGTCAAAGGGAGTGGGAAAAAAGGAAGACCCAACCCGAGACGGCTGGACTCAGTAAAGAAAGCCTCGGCCTCCAGTTTGCAAGATCTGAGAAAGCTGTCAATGACAGGACCTTTTTTTAGGCTGTTAATTCATATGGTCGCCACAAGTTGGAAGCAACTTGACAACACTTAACACACTTAACACACGCACACGCGCACACGCACGCGTACGTACGTATGTATGTATGAGTGTGTATTAATTTCTAGGCACCTGAGGCAATTTTTAACCAATTAGCTGACCATATGATTGTTATTACCCTCCCCCCGCCACATGCTTGCCTTCGGGTGTTGTCTATTGCTTCTTATGTTTTAAGGAACATTTTCACTGGTGCTCAAGCAACGGCATGGTGGAAATGCTCCACTGCCTGGCTGCTGCCCACCTTGCAGCTGTGTTGTTCAGCAGGCCCATCTAAAAGGCTTGGGGGGCAGCGTGAATCCCTTCAGAACCTGAGACACAGTGATGCCTTCCTTGGACAGCCTGCCCTTGAAGATCTACCCTAAAGAAAAGATGCTTATTTTAGAGAAAGTGGTAGAGTCCTTAAAAAAACAGTCTGCCTGAAAGCAAAAGACTTCTATGTTTATCTCAGAAGGACAGGCATAAAGACGAACAGGAAGAAATTAGGCAGAGAAAGAGAAAATATTCAAAGCGAAGAATTACGTATGCGTAATTGCATGACTCCCTGGGGTGCACAGAAGAACACGTGCCATCACTTTGGGAAATAATTTCCATTGTGTGCCTATTTAAGTGTTTTTAAGAGAGGGGAAGCAACTTTTTAAGCCAGTCTGAAGTATGATGGTGGGAGGGGGGAGAGAAAAGGGCAAGCTGCCAAGTTCTTCCAGTGCCCACCCGTAATCTTTTGAGGAGACAAGCAAGACCCCAGGGTACCTGTGATGGTGAAGTTGATGAAACCCTCAGTATCAAAAGCAAAGTGCAAAGAAAGGGGTTAGGATCTGTGGTCTTTTAACTAAGAAGGGGCATGTTCAGTTGACTGCCACATCTAAATCCCACATTTATAATCTAATCAATGATGGCTGTTCTTCCCTCTTCCCTTCCCCCCACTGTCTTATTGGCAGGAGTGAATGGTATGGACTCCTGCCAGTGGTATCTCAAGAAATGTGTTTTATTCTATCATATGAATTGTGATGTTGATGTGGTCTTACTCTGGTTTTAAATGTATTTTATATCATGTTGTATCCCGCCCTGAGCCTGCTTGTTGGGAGGGCGGACTAGAAATCGAATAAATAAAATAAATTTGCTCTAAAAACTCCTGCATGTTTGCATGGGCTGTTGCAGATCTAATGGTAAAAACTGGATATTCATATCCTCTCTCATCACCAGGGCCGGCGCGTCCATTGAGGCGGTGGGGGCAGCCGCCGTGAGCGCTGAACTTTGAAGGAGGCGCCGTCCACGCTCGCCTCTCTGCCCCTTCACCGCTGCTGCCCGCTTCGGCTTGGCTCGGCTCCCAGCGAGCCAGGCACCCCGGCGGTGCGGCAGCAACCAGGGAGGCAAGTGGAGAAGAGGGCCACCCCACTCGCCTCTCTGCTCCTTTGCTGCTGCTGCCCGCCTTGGCTAGGCTCCCGGCAAGCCAGGCACCCCAGCGGCGCAGCAGTGAGCAGGGAGGCGAGTGGGGAAGCGGGCCACCCCGCTCACCTCTCCACCCCTTCACCACTGCTGCCTGCCTCGGCTCGGCTCCTGGCGAGCCAGGCGCCCTGGCAGCATGGCAGCAAGCAGGTAACTTGCCTAAGGCGCCAGAAACGCTGGCACCAGCCCTGCTCATCACCACAAATTAGAGTTGCTGGGAGACCCTGCGGCCAAAGTGGAGGTGCTGGGTGGCAGCAGGGTACTTACTTCCTTAGCACACGTGTGCTCCCAAGCACCCAGAAAATGACGTTTGGAGGTGATTTTTACTGAGCTCAGTTTCAGCATTCCCTGTGGCTTCTCTGTTGCCAGTACAATAGGAGAGGACGGGAGCATGTGCATACACTTCTTCCCCGCAAGCCTTCCCGCACTGGCCAGGTGAGTGGCGCCAGGAGGGGCAGGGGGATAGCAAGCCTTCTACAAATTATTGACAAGCATGTGGATTATTTGTTTCAACTATAAAGCAGCAACACAAAGAATTCCAGCTCCATACAAGAGATACTTTGACCAATGCAGTGTGATAAATTTTCAGAGAAAACTTGACTGCACACTATATAACATCTAGCCAGTTTAAATCTAATGGTATCCACTATAGGATCTGGTGATAGTCTGCATATGCCACAGTCTCTATGTTCTGGAATGAACTTGTCATTTTAATTTACCTTCCTCAGCCATTTTGCCAAAGGAGATACTGGGGAACTGCCGTTCAGATCCTGGGCACGTGTGCTATGAGGTCCCCGTGGGGTTCCACCTTTCCTCTCATGCTCAACAGCTACATGAATCAGTTGAGATTGTAAATGTTCCACACTGGCGTTAAAGGGCAAGTAAGGGCAAGCAATAGGCCAACTGACTGAAGCTCAGTCCAGATGAGCTGCTGTTGGTCACTGGGCTTGTTCAGGGAATTCTGTCATACCACGCAAGGTACACCCATCCTTACTTAGGTTCACGCTGCTGCTAGCTGGATGCAGGCCAAGTCCCTGTGGCAATGCTGCTTTTTTCAGTCTGAAGCAGCTTTAGAAGCCGTGAGTGGATGTGGCGCAGAAATCTGTCAAGCAAACAAACAAGGGTAGAGAACCCCGTGCATCTACAGAGGTGCACCTGGGCTTCCAGCTGCCCTCTCCCCATTGAAGTACCTGGCTGGACTCTATCTTGCTTAGCTTCAGAGGTGGAAATATTAACCTTACGTGGTTCTGCTTCCCACTACAAAAATTCTTTTTTTTAATCTTTAAACATATTTATTGAATATTTAATAAGGATACAAGGAGATTAGAAAAACATCGAAGATAAATTTGAAGTTGTATTAAAAAAAAGTGCTAGCTACAAATTTAAGTATATGTAAGAATTCTTTAACATTTTTTTAAACAATTACAGAAAAGATAGTATAGTTTGGCATTATGGATCTTTATTGTAAGTTAGTTATGAGTCGAGTACAGATTGATAGAGTTGGTTAGGAGCATGTAATTCTTTTTCTGTGATAAATTCGTAAAAGGATAGCCATTTTTCGTAAAAGTAAGAGCTTTTAGGAGATGTATTGGATTTATGTAAATTGTTTGTTATCTTTTTGATGATAAAATAGTCCCGTATTTTCAGATACCATTGATTGATTGAAAGTTGTGTAGGTTTATTCCAGTTTAATGTTATTAACTTTTTTTGCGGCAATTAATAGAGTTGTTATTAATTCACGTTTGAGCATAGGGATTTCAATAGTTTGCCATAAATCTAAAAAAATTAACTGCAGAGAAAATGGAATCTTATAGTTGGTTATTAGAAAGACTTGATGCAATACATCTTCCCAGTATTTACATATTAAGGGGCATTGCCACCAGCAGTGGGCGTATGAGCCAATTTGACCACATTTCCTCCAACATAGTGGTAAGTAGGTTGATATTATTGCAGAAAGTTTTTGGGGGGTATAATACCATCTTGTGATTATTTTATATGTCTGAAGTTTCGTATTGATTTCTGAGGTAGTAAATAGTTTAGAAGAACAAATCAGGTTCCAATGTTCTGTTGTGAGAGACCCATCACAATCTTGTTGCCATTTTATTTGGAAGTTTGCAATTCTGGCTCCGCAGTTAGTAAGATGATCCCACTACAGAAATTCTGATGGCGTACCACAAGTGTTAGCTTCTTCCACAGTGTGTATGTGTGTGTGTGCTGCATTTCCATGGTCAGTGGTGCCAATCAGTGCAAAGGGAACAACAGCATCCTATCCAAAACTGATCACCCACAGCTCTTGCAATATTAACAACACCTGCTGGGTCAAGCAGTGCCTCTGAGCAGTAATCTTACAACAGGTGTCCCTGAAGTTTATTCAAAACCAATGAAGGAAACACTGCTGTCAGAGACATTCCCTTGCCTCGTAAGGTGGAAGAAAGGATCAGGCCAGGGCCGGCCCGTCCATTGAGGCCAGTGAGGCAGCTGCCTCAGGGTGCTAAGGCGCCAGAGGGGAGCCGACCTGGGGGCAGGGGCGCACGCCACGGAGCTGCCGCTGCCGCCACTGGCCAGGAGCGCATGCTGGTGGCGGCAGCGTGGGGCAGCTCAGCAGGCAGCCTCCCGTTCAGTTGTTCTGCAGGCCAGGCGCAGCCGGCGGCCAGGGCGGCTGGCTGCGCATGGCCCACAGAGCAACTGAATGGGAGAGCTGGTACACGTCTGGTGCTCCAAGTTCCTCGTCTCCAGCTGATGTGCCTAGCTCAGAAGCCAGGCCTGAGGCTATGCTCCAGGGGAGGCTTGAGCAGGCCTACCTGCCGTGTGCAGGGCAACATCTAACAGAAAAGGTGGGGGTCTGCCTGCTCAAGGGACTCCCCAGGTACGCAGAAAATGATGACTCTGTAATGCATGCTATGGCATTCCACATTGATATGCATGGATGTGGAAGCTGGACCAGGAAGAAAGCTGGACTTGGGTCCAGTGGCGTTTGTTTACTTAACAAACAGTACTCCAGCACCCGCCACTACGGCAGCTGAGCATAATTAACTCCTAGTCTACTTAAACTGAGGCCAGGGAGGATTGCCTTGCTGGAGTTAGCCGTGTTAGTCTGTAGTAGCAAAATCAAAAAGAGGCCAGTAGCACCTCCAAGACCAACTAATTCCACTGCAGCACAAGCCTTCGAGAATCACAGCTCTCCCCGCCAGATGCTTCTGACAAAGGGAACTGTGATCCCCGAAAGCCCACGCCAGGTGCCACTGGACTCCCCTTGATCCTGCTTCTGTAAAGGAAATCAGTTACCTGTGATAATGAGATAACCATTCATAGTCCCTATTCAGTCCCAGCTTGACAGAGTCAAATTTGCATATGAATTCCAATTCAGCAGCTTCCCGTTGGATTTTGTTTTTGAAAGGTTTCTGTTGAACTATGGTGACCTTTAAGTCCTTGACGGAATGTCCTAGTAGATTGAAGTGTTCTCCCACTGGACGTTGCCATTTCTAATATCAGATTTGTGTCCATTTATTCTTTTGCGTAGACAGTAACAGAAAAACAGGTTCTTCCTAAAACTATCGTTCTGACCTGGGTAGTCCTGGCAAGCCCAGTCTTATCAGATCTCAGAAGCTAAGCAGGGTCGGCCTTGGTTAGTGATTGGATGGGAGACCTCCAATGAAGACCAGGATAGCAGAGGCAGGCAATGGCCAACCACCGCTGATAGTCTCTTGCCATGAAAGCCCCACCAGGGGTTTCATCATCTATGACTTGAGGGCACTTTCCTCCTCCACCACCTAAAACTTATCACTCTGCCAAGAGGGACTCATGAATATGTCACAAGAATATGTGCCTACATAAGCTGTGCTTTGCAGATCTCCGAATAGTTTGAGAGCCCTCCTTACATGGATTGGCAACCTGTTTGTCAGGCCTGACTAGGGGATTCTCTCAGACTCTCCACTTCATCAAATATGGTTGTATGAGTTAACGGTCTTTATTTAGATAAAACTCCTTAGAAGTGCACTGATACATAGAGATTGCCTGGAATGCTGAAGCAAAGTCTTCCCCAAGAGGTTACACTCCTAGTCCCCTCCCCCCAGTCCAAACAAGTCAGTTGAAGTCAGTGAAAGTCCTGAAAAAGATGCAAAGCTGAATTTCCCAAGGTCGGTTCCCAGATGTTCCCAGCTGTACTGATAACACCTCTCAGCAAAGCGTAGCCAAGATACAGTAAAGGAAGAAAGCTACACTACAGGAAGAAAGCCCATTTCCCCCCTCCCCAGTTATGGCAGGTAGGCTGGCTTGCCTGCCTGACATTATCCCCCCCCAAAAAAACTACATCTATAACAGGATCGCCCCTTCCTCGATTTCTCTGGATAACGTTTGTGAAAAGCTTTGATGAGTCTTTTAGCTTTTACATCTTTAGCTTGAACCCATTCATTTTGATCCTGGTCAAAGTATTTCCATTTTATACGGTAAAATAATTTTCCTCTTTTCCATTTTAAATCCAAAACATCTTCCACTTCATGATGAGGTTGTCCATCCACCATTGGGGGGGGGCCTCCAGATTTCAGGTGCCAGGTGTTTCCCTCCAGGGCTTTCTTCAACGAGCTGAAGTGGAATACTGAGTGTATGTGTCTTAAATTCTTTGGCAGGTCGAGGTTCACAGCCACCCCATTTATTACTTCAAGGATTTTATAAGGTCCAATGTACTTTCATCCCAACTTTTTGCTCGGTTTTTGTCCCTTGAGATTTTTTCTGGACACATAAACCAGATGGTTTCTCCTGGTTTCAGTTCCGGGGGTGGGGCTGGGGGGCTGGGAAGCATTTATGGTCTGCATGTTTTTTTTAATCCTGTTTGGCTTTTGTTGTTATTAGATCCCACTGTTCCATGATAGAGTTCCACCAAGTACTGAGATCCCACCCCCCACTTCCGGGCAGGGGTCTTTCACAAATGGCAAGGGTTTGCCTTCAAAGTCCTGAGTGATCTTGAATGGGGATGCTCTCGTAGAGCTATGAATGCTATTGTTGTTACAATACTCTGCAAACGCTGTAAAATCAGTCCAATTATCTTGTTGGTCATTAATGTAACCCCTTAAAAACTGCTCCAGGGCTTGATTAACCCTTTTGGATTGCCCATTGGTCTCGGGATAGTACGCTGAACTCAACCCTTGGGTCATGCCTGTTACTTCCATCAGTTCCCACCAAAACTTGGCAATGAATTGTGGGCCCCGATCCGATATTACTTTGTCAGGAAATGAATGGAGTCTTGCTACATGCTGCATGAACAATGTGGCCAATTTTTTGGCTGTTGGCAACTTAGAGCATGGAACAAAATGGTCTTGTTTGGAAAACAAATCCACTACCACCCAAATCACTGTTTTCCCTTTGCTCGCGGAAGGTCAGTGATGAAGTCCATGGTTACTACAGACCAAGGTCGGGGAGGGGTTTCCAGAGGTTGTAGTAGTCCTGGAGGTTCCCCCCTCCCTTTGCCCATTAAATAGGTCTGACACATTGATACATATTGCGACACATCCTTCTGCAGTCCTGGCCACTAAAACTGCCTTTTTATTAAGTGCAGTGTTTTTAAATAACCCAGATGCCCAGCCAACTTGGCATCACGACAGTGTTTCAATATCTCTCCCTGTAGTCCCAGCGGGATATACATTTTGTTGTTCCTATACCAACAACCATTTTCTTCCTTTTCTAAGTCCTCAGGCCAATTCCTTCCCTCCTTTTCTAGTTCCACCTTCATTTTCTCTTCTGGGTGCCAGAAAGAGGGGGGGGTGACTCTAGAAGATGATTTAACCTGCCTGTGGGATGAGGTTTTTAGCAGGTCTTGTTTCTAGAAGCAGAGCTGCCACAGGGGGACATACTGAGTACAATGGGCTGCCCTGAAGATGCTGCCAGCCCAAATGACCATATGAGCCACTTGCACAGTTGAAGAAATCCTGATGCAAGATGGAAAATAAATTGCACTCTGTGTTGTGCAGCATTACTTGTTTTTATTTGGGAACATTGATTTCCATTTGACGAGATGTCATTTTAATGGCATTTACTCCTCCTATAGGATTTGAGCATTAATTGCACTGAATGTGATTGGCTAATTGATTTTAATACTTGCCTGCTAACACCAGTTTATCATAAATCACTTTTCCCCATCAGTTTCTAATCCCACCCACCAGAATGTAAATGCTTGTGTATTTCTTTCTAGGGCAAAGGAGAATGAAGATAATAGGAATTTGCTTTAGAAGGTGAAGTGACTTTTGATACAGACTTAATTACTTTATTCTTTGGCTCTGTTTAAAAGTTTTGACCTAGGAGAACTTTCTCAATTCCCAGCAGAATTATTTCAAGTCCTCTGGCTATATATTTTTTGCATTTTCTAAACAGACAGTTTCATCTTCATCCATGGACTGGTCATTTTAACAAGTACAGCAGCTACTGTGCTTCCTAAGCAAAGGAGATTTTTCCCAAGGTGGTCTTGGGCACGTTTCACCTGGCCCTGCAGCAAGAACAGATCCCCACCCCCACATAATCTGGAAATTATCTGCACAACAGGGATATGCAAGAGATATGCACAAACCCACTAGGCCTAACACTGTAGGGATTCCACACTCGTAAGATTCTGTGAACTCTGAGACAGGCAGCTTTCCAGAATAGCTTTGGGAATGCACGCAATGACATTTCCTGGGAGTATATGGGGCACAGGAAAAGACGAGAATGAGAAAGGGGAATAATTACTGGCTTCAGGCCAGCAGTTGCCTATTTTGAAGTTAAGCATCTCAACACGCACATAAGGACGAAGAAATCATGTGCTATGTACGTCAGCCCCATCAAATCCCCTAGTCCCCGCAAGAAATACCAAGCACAAATACAAATGTTTATGTGCAAAGGAGGAGACAAAGAAAGTTGGTTTAGGGAAAATTAAGTATTTCCATTTCTTTTGACGGTGCATTCGATTTGGCACTGGAGGTGTTCTAAAAATCCTCATCAACCGATCTCTGCTTGAGGTTCCAGCCCTTCTACTGTGAGCAGGAGCCACAAGCACGTGTCTGTTTAGACTTCCTTTTCCTCAGCTGAGAATCCACAGCATCAACTCGTCTCCTTAGAATCTATTAGAGAAGTGCATGGAACATAATGCTGAAAGAACAGCAAGCCTGGACGTTGGCACTCTCCATTCCCCTTCATGTCTTATATCCAACGTGCTCCAGAAAGCCCACTGCACACCTGCCTCCTGCTAACCCGCTGGAGAGGTGGGGCACTTCCTCGCTGAGCATTTAATATGGAACCAGGAGCTCTCTGACAGCAGTGCTCAGGTCAGGGTTACCCAGAGAGCAGATGACCTGGTCAAAGGCTGTGCCTGTCAGGGGCAGACCAGGATGCTGAAACAGCCCAGGACCCCTGAGACACTGGAACCTCCCCGGAGGCAGCTTTGCTTGCACTTGGCTGTCAAAGACAACAGTGGCACGGCCTTGCCTGCCATCTCCTTCCAGGTCCAAGCTGAACTGCCCCTGTGGTGCTGCCAGCATCACTGGGGCTCAACTTGGCTGGTTCCCAGCAACCCTCCAGGACAGCAGCCCACCAGGAATGGTTCCCAATAAGTTAAAAGACTGATCCCCATCCCCCCCCCCGTGCTTGGACTGTAATATGCCTGTGTGTGGAGAAGTGCCATGTTTATTTTATACATATGGCACAGACAGGGGAGGAGTCCTAACACTTCCATTGGCTTTGGAAGTCCAGGAGTTTGTGATAATCACACTGGTGATGGGAGCACACCAGAGAGTGGAACATTGGCTGTGACTTTAGCAAACACTCCTTCACAAGACCCCAGGTCAGCAGCAGCTGCCACTTTGGACAGACTGAACTGACAAGGCTTGCCTCCCCAGTTCAGAGGCTATGTGGACCAGGTCAAAGAACTAAGTAGATCATGTGCAGGTTGCACACTTTCATGTTGTTTACCCTAATGACGACTAATGTGAAAAATGATGGCACTGGGGCATTCTGAGGCAAATCCACGGCGGATATGGCTGTCAGTATTCACCTGTCTTTGAAGCCTGCATATGCCATTTGTTGGCAGTCCACCATTGGCAGCACACACAGAGTGCAGAATCACGAGTTCTGCCATCTGGAAGAGCGCTGAGCATCCCGCCTGGTGGGCCCCAATTACAGACCAGGACAGAGCAGACTCTCGCTACTATTTTAATTGCATGGCCAACAAGCACTGAGCTGACAGATCGAAGAAGAAAAAGTCTCTCTTTTTCTCTCCAACCTCCAACTTTATTTTTACCAGTTTGGTGTCTCTGTAGCTTCAACGTGAAGTCAAAAGACAGTAGAACTAAGACAGGTAATCAAACAGGGCAAATAAATGGAAGATGCTTTTTCAGGGAAAAAAAGCAAAAATTTAGCATGGAATGGAAATAAATGTTTCCATCTAGTTAATTCTAGATCAAGCTACATTAATGTGAATGCCAGGAAGAGGTGAGAGAAAGGTAAGAACATCCAACAAAGGTTATATACAGGTAGAGAGTACTGGTGTCATTGTCACATGTCTCTAATTGCCTATTCCCCTGCTGCTGTATCCAAAGCCTGGATGTGCTTTGCTGCATTAAGTTGCTGGTAAGGAGTATGCAGTAACAACCAGGGCCACCCTGTCTTGCCTGCTACTCTCTGAGCTAACGGTCCCTCTACACGTTACTTTTTTTTATTAGTTCTCCAAGGAGCCAACCTGTGCTCTGCACAGACACATGTCAGGTTGGGGATTGGCTTCTATTTTAAAAAAAAAAAGTGCAAATGGGCTCAGAAAGCTGCCACCAGGGGAAGGAGAACTCCTGCCTCTCTCCCAAGCTTTTTTCCCCATGCAAAAACACGTGGAGCAGCAGGAACGGGGAAACGTCTCCCCTCCACAATGTTTTTGCATGGGGGAAAAAACTTGAGACAAGGCAGGAGCTCTTCTTCCACGGTGGCAGCTTTCTGAGCCCATTTGCACACCTGTTTTTTTTTTTTTAAATAGAAGCCAATCCACGAGGTGATGTGTGCCTGCGAGGAACACAGGTTGGCTCCAAGCTGATATCCATCACACTGAAAACACGCAACATTCTTCAAAATGGAAAGTATTTATATCATTTGAAGTTATTCTAGTGATCATCAATACACAACGTTTGAAGACCACATTATGCTCCAGTCTCAATCAGATTTTCCTAAGTATACAAATTGCACTGCAGGTAGAAATAACCAGCCATGTTGGCAGCCACATGTTCAGAAAATCAACTTGGCTGGTTCAGAAAATCAGCATCACACACACACCCCCAACCACTATCAGCATTCTTGGAACCCTCTTCCTCCTGAATCTGCTTCTTATCAACTGGACGAAATGTGTTCATGGCTGTTTCCCTGGCCAAATAAAACAATGCCTTTTCCCCCTCCAAGTGGGGGTGAACTTTTTCTGGAATTGCCACTGATCTCCAGACAACAGAGATCAGTCCCCCTAGAGAAAATCACAGCTGGGGAGGGCAGGCTCTGTGAAAGGCCACAGGGTCTAGAAGAAACAGAAGTCCCTTCCCAGGTACTGTTTCTACATCTCCAGGAATCTCCCAATCCAGAGGTGGAAACCGTACATACCGTGAAACATGAAGGCCTAGGAAAAAAGCAGTACTTTGCCATAGCAAGAACCTCTCCTTGCTGTCGCTGCACGGTTTGGATGGCTGCCTGCAGAACTCTGCATCAGCTGGGCACGTATTCATTGAGCCTCTGGATCAGCCTATGCCTTTTTACCTGGAGCCACCTGGCTCTGAAACTAAAAGCCTCAGGTAGACTGGGCTAGTTTCCTATTAAGGAGGTGGATTTAATCACAGCTGGGCTCTAGATGTAAAATTGCAGTGAACAAGCTAAACTACATTTCAGCTAAACTGTGATCTTGAGAGAAAGGGAATTTATGTCATTGAGCTTCCACATTCTCGAGGCTTCTGCTTTGGTTTGCCTGTTATACCTTTTAAAGACTCTTTAAGATTTTTATTGCATTAACTGTGTTTCAAGTTCTTGTAAGCTGTCTTGAGACGTTATTTGTAGGTTAAAATCAATAAATAGATATGTAGAAAGTAGTCTTTTATATATATTATAATTTCATGAGAAAACTGGAGTCCCACCTCATTTATCCAGAAACACAGTAATTTATCTTATTTGATCACATTATAATTTTAGCATTTTTCTGCATCATATAAATGATACTGTATAAATATCAAGCTGTTGTGATATATAATGTGCTGGTACAAAATTAAAACCAGCCTGCAAGTTCTGAAAACACGCCCCCCCCCCCCCCCGCAATTTCCTGGTCCTCGTGGATAGAAATGAACTCGACCCAGAACAAATTCCCCGTTCTGCTTGTTTTTAGGAACTCCTTCCTCCCTTTACACTATTTGAAAACACTGTGACATTTCTATCAGCCCAGCTGCTCTGCTGCCATGAATCCCAGATTCATCCACGCTGTGTGCATTATGATGTAGAATACGTTTGTGTATGCAAGCAAAGATTCCGTTTAATTTTCATCCGTGGAAACTCCCTCCCCCACCTTGATTCTAAAAGAAATGGATTAGTCCACTATTTCAACTCTTCTCCTCCAGAGAATTCTGTAGTTGGGAAAACTGGTTGAATTTGATTAAACCTTTGGAATCCAGCCAATATTTCCAGCTATTCCATCTGTAGAAAACACTCTACTAGCATTTGGCACATTGATAGCATTAACTGCCTTGTAAATTACAAAGCCCGGGTAGGAAGAGGAGGATGGTCCCTCCTGCTCCCCACCAAAAATAGAGGCGCGATCTGCAGAAACTTTGGAGAAAGAAAACGTCTCTCTCTAAGTATGCCCCTTGCCAAAATAAAAGGGGGGGAGGAATAAAGGCATAAATGAAGGATGAGGTTCTCCTCATCTCATGCAGTGCCGAAATATTACGCACAATGAGATCTTCTGGCTGTGAACAACATGCTGTGTGTGGAGCATTTCTGTATTTTGACGCCTGCTTTAAACTGATCCAAAAAGCATTTACAGCAAACAGAGTAAAGAGCGTAATCCTCTAGAGCAAGCAGCAGTGTTGAAACAAATGGTGCCATTTTGTGCACGAGTCGTTCTCAGTGGCAGTTTGCTCTTCAGGCTTTCATTCGATGCAATCATGGGCTATCACTGTACTGAGGGTTGCATTTCCATGCAGGAAATAGCATTTGCCCTACGCCTCATCCTGAATGGGGATTTTGTTTTTGCCCTTCTATGTGTTCTGGGAAGGTGGAACCCAGCATTCCTTCCCAGCAGCTTGCATACAGGACAATTGTGTGATCCTTGCACAAGCCACGTTCATTTCAAGAACATTTTGCAACATACAAGGTGAATCCTCACGCTACACTTCAACTACACGCAGTATTCATGCAATTATCACTTTTCCATTTGGAAACGTCCTCATGACAGGAGACTGGCAGGGAAGAAAAATGGGGGGACACTCAGTGCTTCCACTTTATACCATTTTCCCTCTAAATCTCCTCCCTCCTCACAAAACTGGAGTTTGAGACCCAAGAGTCTCTTACAAATATGGGTCTGAGCCCTTCGGGTTCAGTAGCATCTTAAGGACTGACTAGATTTCCAGGTATGAGCTTTCGAAAGTCAGAGCTCTCTTCATCAGATAGGCCTGAACCCTTGTGGTGGAGAACTGTGGCACGGGGGGGGGGGGCAGAGGAGGAAAAAACAGGCCATTCTTAACTCTGCATCTCTGACTTCATCTTGAATAAAGGAAAGCCACACGAAGCACGAAATTAATCACACGAAGAACAAACTCTGTGCTCTCCCAGAGGAGCCTCTGCACCCTCCATCCCTGTTGCAACCTCTGATTATATTTATATTTGCACCTTGCACATTAGACCCTACAGCTTTTTCACCCCAACCCTGCTGTTATTGCCCTTTTTATTGCCTTTCTGCAAGTCTGATGAAAGAAAAAACAGCGCCACTGGCCCGGCCCAGACCAAACACGAGAGCCCTATTGATTTCAGTGCCCCTGCCCCGAGGGCGCTGTGGCAAACGCAGGGTTACTGAGAGCTTTGTGGGGTAGAATCTGCCAGGAGCTCTTCGGGGAGTCAGGTCTTCGGCCCTGAAAACCACAGACTTTGCCAAGCCTAAGCAAAGGGAATGTTTGTTCATACAGCGCAAAGTTTGCTGTGCCTGGCAAAAACAACAACCTCTCTCTGTCTCAGATTAATGGCACAAACACTGAAAGATGTGTCTAAGGAGAATAATCCCTCTAGCCCAACATAGTGCCTGATAGTGCATTAGGCAAGCTCCTACTGCCCACAGCCTCAGCCTTCCCAATAGCTGTAGTGTGGAGCTAGAAGTCACTTGCCTTGCAGGACCGTTGTAAAGATTAGTAATACATGTTATATATAAATCTGGTTCTGGCCACTCATAGCCTTGGGGCTGAGCTTGGTCTCCTCTAGAATGCCATCTTCCAAGTTGGGCATTGATGGGCCCTGCAATATGTGGGGGCGTCTGGTTTTTATCACAGGGGATGAACATGCCCCTTGTGCAGGGTAGCTGGCCACAAGCAGCACAACAGCCCCTCGCCTGTGCCGGCCTGGCTAGTGTCGTGTCCGATATGAAACCAAAGAGTTCACGTCATCTTTGGAGAACCATCATCTATCTGGACTTGTCTGGCAGAAGCCCAGCTCTGCATGTCCAAGCCTGGGGGGCCCAGGGACAGAGCTGCCCCTGCTGGAGTGCTGAGCCACTGAAATCCCTTCCACATAGAAAGCCACCTGGCACCGAGGCCTTTAGAAGACTCATCAGACCGAATTTCCAAGTTATGCTCTTTGCCTCTTACTCTATTGGTCCTTGTGGCTGGGTTTTACGCTACAGTATCAGCTTATTTATCCTTCTGGTTTCTCTGCTGTTTTTCACGTTTACAGCTGGTTTTAAGATTAGCGCTCTTCTGCCTTCACCTGTTTTTATTTATATTCTCTTGTTTTAGTGCTCCTGTTTGTGCTGAATGCTGGTTTTGTAAAAAACCTTTTCTTACTCTGTTTTGTTGCTTTTAATGGATAGTGTAAGCTGCCTCGGAAGGATTTTTTTTTGAGTGTGCAAGTTATAAACGTGTCAAATAAATACATGAACAAGCTTTGTGTGGGAAGCAGTGCTAACTGGGCTACAATCCACTCCACGTGCACGAGATTTTCTGCTTCTGACCTCCACAGCTGCTCCACGCACTATGCGGGTGAGACAGAGAGAGCCTGTTTCCACCAAGATGGTAAACCTGCAATTTGGATCTAATATCCCATCTCTGTTACTGGGTGCTTGGCCACATCTCTCTGCATATAAAATCTAGCCTACCAACCCTCTTAAAATTCTTCCACTAATGTAATGTTAGTGAGCCCCCATCTGAAGGGGCACAGTCCAGATAGATTTAATGAGCCAGTCAGAGCCAGAACGGAGAGATGCTGCAATTTTGGAGGGTGGGGGTGGGTGGGAGGGGCTTTATTAACAAACTCCCCCAAACTCAACCCTCTGGCTTGTACCAACCACAGGCCTCCCTGTTGCCCAGCATACCCCCACCCACTCCACGGGGTACTGCACAAATTATACCTATTTAAAAAATCCCATACAGCAGTAATCCTCTTCCCCTTTTTTCTCATTATGCTTGAGAGCAGTAGGAGCCAGAAGAGATGCCCTTCCCTCCAGTGTTGGTTTCCAGTTCCAACACAGATTCCCCCAGGAAAAGAGAGACTGTCAGAGACAGAAGGCAGATGGCACAGGGCCAGTGAAATTGCAGCACATCTCTGATGGAGACCACCTTGGAATCTCTCCCCCTGCTCCTCCATTACGTATAGTAAGAACTTTTCAGGAATTGGTTCTGTGCCCCATTCACACACACACACCCCGTCCACCTCCAGCAAAAGGTGCGAGCCAGCTCAAGCATGATTCCGCCCAGGGACGTGACTGGGTAGGAAGACTACGCAAACTTAGCATGCAGACGACTCTCAGCCAGGCACGTAGCCAGAGAGAGACAGACATGATGGAGCTGGAGACTGCCAGCTATGTGCAGGGAGCAGCCCTTGAGTCATAACCACCCCCTCGTATCCTTCGAGAAACAGTGGCCATAGGCTGTCAGAAAGGTATAGGGGGAACGTCCCCTTCAGTTCGAACGGTGGGCCAGAGTCACACAGTACTGTCGAGGGCTTCCGGTGTGCTCCCCCTGCCCATCACCCCCAAACTTCCACAAGGAAGGAACAGCTCAGCTTTGTGGGCTGCCTAGGTGGGGTGGGAAAAGAGCCTCAGCTCCCCTGCTCCATTCAAAGGGGAGGGCGAGAAAAACGAGCTGCTGAACATGGAAGGAAGTGTGCATACTCTGAAAGAAGCAGCTGAAGCCTCACACTTATCTCTTACTTTCTCTGCAGAGAGGAACCCCAAGTTGGTTCTTTTAATGCTTTTCCTTTATATCCAAATGCCCCTATCAGTAAACTGGGATACAGAAAAATAGCTATTGCTTCTCAGAACCAGAAGACTAGGCCGCTGCCATGTAACTGAACTCTACACTGCAATTTCTGCAGAAATTTCCACTTTGCCCAAGTCGCATCACATGTTTGGGATACTTATTGGCAAGAGCAAATATGCATTTTTTGTAAGGGCAGGACTGTCTGGATTATTTTTTTTATAGTCCTTCTTTCTAAGGACTGAGACCCAAGGCAGATTACATAGCGCAAGTGAAATTTAATTAACAGAGGACATTCACGGAGCAAAACATAACAACAACAACAACAACATTTGATTTATATACTGCCGTTCAGGACAACTTAACACCCACTCAGAGCGGTTTACAAAGTATGTTATTATTATCCCCACAATAATCCCCCTGTGAGGTGGGTGGGGCTGAGAGAGCTCCTAGAAGCAGTGACTGACCCAAGGTCACCCAGCTGGCTACAAGTGGAGGAGTGGGGGTTCTCCAGATTAGAGTCCCATGCTCTTAACCACTACACTAAACTGGCTCTCATTCAATAATGAACAACAGTTAGGACATTTAATGAGCAGATATAATAGGATATGGTAGCAGAAAATTTGAAAACAAGCATAAAGCGGAGCACAGAGATAAAATCTTTCTGAAACAAAGCATAACTAACTAACATGCCATGTTTTGCAACATGGAAACTTCCTAGTAGAAGCATATCTACATCAGCAGACAGTACCCAACAGCACAGTCAACAGTCCCTGTCTCTACCAAAGCATTTCTCTGAACTATTTCTTATGACAGCCCTATGATCTGGGAAGAAAGCTCTCCTGAATAATTCAGTTTTGCATTGTTGTGGAAAGCCTGGAGAATGGGAGCTTCCCTGACCGTCTTAGACCCGAAACAGACGTGACGAGATGAAGTGACGCTCAGTGCGATGTGGGGAAGCAACTCCCCCCCTCGCCTGGCCCAGCCCCCACAGAGCAACACCAGGCTGCACCGGGAGAGCGGGAGGAAAGGCTCCCGGAGCATGCTGCATCTCCCCCTCACTCGCCCGGCCCCCACCAGAAGCCGCGCAGCCCAGAACTGCGGGGACTGGGCCAGACGAGGGAGGGGGGGAGATGAAGTGACGCTCAGTGTGACCGGGGGGGGGGGAGGCAGAGCACGTGCGGCTATGTAGCTCCGGGCCACGCAAGCAGGGGAAGGAGAAATGCAGCGATGCACCTGCAAGGAGGCCTACACTTCCCGTCAAACCTTGAGGCAAGGAAACCCAGGTTGAATTGAGGTAACTCGTCACGTCTGTTTCGGCTCTCAGGCAGGCTCATCTATATGGTGGGGGCTACCACAGAGAAAGCACGTGTAAGGGCAGCTGTTGCAGGGTGGTACCTCCAGAAGGACCGGTTCAGATGAGTGACGCTGCCGTGGTAGAACATAGGGGGAGAGGTGGTTTTGCAGATATGAGGGGCCAAGGCCATGAGGGGCTCTGAACATGACAGTCATTACCTTGAATTGAGCCCAGTAACTGACTGGCAACCAATGAAGTGACTGCAGAATGGGAGTGACATGCATGCACGCATGCTCCTAGCTCCTGAGAGTAAATAAGCTGCAACGTTCTGCACCAGCTGGAGTCTCCAAGCTGACTTTGAGGGGTGCATTCCAGTAGTCTAGTAGTAGACCGCATTATAGTAAGTTTAGTCTCAGTGGATCCAGGTGACCAGACTGACCATCTTCAAGGCTAGTCTGAGTTGAGATAAGGCAACTCTGCCAGTTCCCCATTGTTTGGAACGCACAGGATTTACTGCACAAGCCTCCCCACTGGCTTCATAGTGGGCGCTTCCTGACTGCCAAAGGAGCAGACAGCCACATGTTGCTGCTTTTAATTTTTTTTACAGATGTGCATAAGCATGTATGTACGGATCCTTCCCATTGTTAAAGCATGCTTGTAAAAAAAACACACCCAAATGCTCCTGGAGGTTAGGATCCAAGGGTTATTTACAGTGCAATCTTAAGAATCTACCTACCTAAGCACACTTGCTTGAATGCACTTGGGACATAACTCTGCTTAGGGTTGCACTGTTATACAGCTATTATATTTTAATCCCATCTTTCCTTCAAGTACCAGAAGAGAGCATACATGCTTCTCCCTTCCTCCATTTAATCTTTACCACAACCCTGTGAGGTAGGTTAGGCTGAGACAGTGACTTTCTTTTTTTTTTTTTTGTAATATTTTTTATTTTTCAATATCTAACATACAACTACTACATACATACATACCCTACAAAACAGTAACTACAAAAGACTACAATAGCACAAGGGATAGGAAAGAGGAGAGAAAAAAGAGAGAGGGAGGGAGGGGTGGAAAAAAGGGGAAGGTACCCTACAAACACTAAACACTAAACACTACATTTCTGTTTTCCCTTCATACTGCCATTATTCAAAAGTTAAAGCTTTAATATTATATTGATGGAGTGGTTGACCTTACTAAATGCAAATTACAATTTAATTTCAAGTTAAATTTTTCTTCCCCTCCTGGGTCCCGGATGCAGTTCTCTCTGCGCAACTGCAGCCGCAGTGCTCGTTTCCTCCCCCTCCCCCTCAGACTTCTCCTTTTCGTCTTGCTTGGTGCACTGGAATTCTGGGTTCCTGTCCTCAAAATCCCTTAGTTGATCTTCTGATAATATCTTAAAGGCTTGATCTTTATGGGTGAACCAGATTCCTTCCGGAAATAACCATTTGTACTTTATTCCACGTTCTCTCAGAAGAGCTGCGAACTTTTTATACTTAAAATGTCTTTTCCGGACTAGAAATGGGACGTCTTTCAATATCTTAATTTTGTTGCCCAAGAAGTCCAAATCCGCATTATATGAATTGTATAGGATAGTGTCCCGGATCCTCTTAGATGAAAAATCGATGATGATCTCGCGCGGCAACTGACGCTTCATTGCATACTTTGAAGTAGCCCGACGGGCTTCCAAAATGGCGCTTTTTACTTCTTCTTTAGTTGCCCTCGCGGGTGTCGCCAATAGTTCCGAGACAAGACCCCGTAAGTCCTCGTTTTCCTCCTCTTTCACATTCTGGAGGCGCAAAATTGTCTGTGTTCGTTCCACTTGTAGCCCGATCAACTGATTCTCCACCAGTTTAAGCTCTTTATTCGTAGCCTTCACGAGTGACGCACTTTCCCGAGCAGACTTCTCTGCCCCCCCCGCTGCTTCCTTGATGGTTTTCACTTCGCTCTCAATTAAGCCCACCCTTTGATCTGTTTCATTCAGCTTGTCAACAAAGGGTTTTATAGCTTCACCAACCGCCCTCCGTACTATTTCCTCCAGTGATTCTCCCTTTAAGGCAGCCGAAACTGACTTGCCAAGGGCAGGACTTTGTTTTTTTGTTGCCATTTTGGGGGGGGGGCCGCCAACCAAATTTTGAGACTCAGCAAAGGGGAAGAGTGAGCCTTCTTAGCTTCAGATCTCACCTCTCCTTCACGTACGATTGTAATAACAGAAGGAATTCGCTTACTTGTAGGCTCTCGCCTAGTTCTGCTCTTTGCCGTTTCTCATGGCCCGGCAGCACTCGAGGCGCTGCACACGTCCGCCGGCCTCCGTAGGGACAAACGGGCAATTAACCCCCCGCATTGATTCCGGGGGGCTCTTCCCGCAGCGTCCCGGACCCAGCCTCCCTCACTGGGAGTTTTGGGGGCTAATCTTCGCAGATCAGCCGCCCGGACAGGGTGCTCGGCCGCTTCCTCTTGAGCCAGTGAAGAGGAGCGTCCGACATGGCGGAGAAAACGAAACCGAATCGCTGAGACAGTGACTTTCTAGTACATTTTTATCTCGCCTTTCCTCCAAAAAGCTCAGAATGGCATTCATGATTCCCCCTTCCTCACTGTTTCATCTATTAGCAGTAGTTATATTTCATGGTAGCAGAATTACTCAATTAGAAGCATTTCCCCTATGTGCAATAATTAATCCTTCAGGCAATTAAGTTGCAGAAAAGATAGAACTTACAGTTTACTGAGGCAGATTCCATTCATGGCAATAGCTTAAAGTAGAAAGAGTCCTAGTCTAAAGATAGCTTCAGGTGGGTAGCAGTGTTGGTCTGCAGTTGAAGTGCAAGATCCAGGATGCGGATCTTGCTCTAGTCTAAAGAATTACTTTCCCTACCTCAGCCACCTTGTGTGGCGTCAAGGCTGGATGTGGGTGTATGGATAAAGCCTTCATGACAGGAACACATTCATTCTTACCCTTTGGAAGGCCATGAAGCTGTAGCATAGTGGTTAAATTTCACCTCCACTTCTGGGAGGCAAAGAGGAAATAAATAAACCCTCTGAGGAGTGATCTCTGCCAGCTCTAGAGAGGTGAAATTGAGAAAGCCTTCTGATCTGTCTTTTTAGGCTTCCCAGCTAACACTGCATCTCCCTTCACTTGAGCATCCTCATGGAAGACGTCTCGTGTAGACAGACTCTAATACAGACTGATCTGTTTTGTCCAGGATACCTCATCCTCTCCCTATCCAATCCGTAATTCTCTGAGCCCATCTTGACAATGTGATTTTGTCTTTCATCTTCTAATTCCCCTCTCACAACCTTCCCTTCTCCCATAGAGGATCTACACAGCTCTAGGAATTATATACCCCCAGGGGGTCAGGGATTGGCTGTGAAGCCTGACGGGAGGTGAACCAGAAGCCATCCATCACAGCATGTTAGGCTGAAACAGTGCAACAAAGGGCACAACTAGATGTTACAGCATCCCATCACCATCTCAGAGCCAAAGATAGACCATTTGAAAATGCTGCAAGGGCCTGATTCTGATCAGGTCCACGGCACAGTGAGACCAGGTTCTCTTGTGTAGGCTCTGGTATACCTTAGGAATGATCTTGAGTCTGATTAAGGAGCGAATGAAGAGAGTTTATTCAGGAACTGCAACTTTGACAGAAAGCAGGGAAACAGAATAGATACCAACTACCTCACTGAACTGGGAGAGAGGGACTTCCGGGAAGAAGCAGGAAGTAGCCGAAGAATACCAACCTGGAGACATGCAAGGAGGACAGAAGAGAGGAAGAAAGAAAGATCTTATTTTGCTACCTATCTAACTGTCAGACCTGGGCCGATTCCAGACGACTAACCGGAAGGCGCTTCATGCCGCCATGTTCCAGATCGCAATGGGGAAAACGCGAAATATCGCATTTTCTCGTGCGAGTGTGGCATGACATCGCGCCAAACTCGCATGAGAAAACGCGATATTTCGCATTTTTTCCGTTGCGATCCGGAACATGGCGGCATGAAGCGCCTTCCGATTAGTCGTCTGGAATCGGCCCTGCTTCCCCCTTCAGGTATTCTGTGTCTTTTGTATTTCCAACATCTCATTCCTTCACACACTTTTTCAAGTGCCAAAACAGCTGCGGGGCGGGGCACTTGAAAAGGCTTGGGGTGGGACAAGGGTGCCCAGACCCACTGTACCGAGGGCCGGATTATGATTCGGTATTTTAAATGGTCCATGTTCAGCTGTAAAACGGCAGTACCATCTCTGGGGTCGTCCCCAGGGATGCCATAACATCTAGATGTGCCCTAACCCAGCTTGGCCAACAAGCTCTCTCGACAAGGTGCAGAGGACCTGAAGCAGGGCCCTTGCCTGCCACCCACTGCACACGCCCTGCACTGGTCTGCTGCGTATTTTCATCCTTTTTCATTCTGCTTAACTGCAGTACAGAATGCCACCACTTTTGTTCACAGACCTTTGATAACGGTGTGGAATTCTATTGCTTTAGAAGGTATCTGTAAATTGCAATTTTGGTCACTGGTTAACATGTAAATTTTGCTTTTAGAAATGCCAGTGTCGCATATCCATACCATGTTATCCATATTAAATGCACACATGCACATAGACATTGGGTGTGATAACAGAAACCAAAAAGAGTCTCCTTATATTTCTTGGCAGAAATTCTACAAAAATCTTGCTCCTATTCTTTTTACCTTTGCAAGAATTTATAAATCCAGTAACAGGCAAAATGCTGGCCTTACATCTTCTGTTTGCCACAGAAGCAAAACACTTAGCATTAGCAATTGAACACAGCTATACCCTTCTCTCTCAGCAGAACCAACTACTGATTTTTTTCCAATTCTCAATTATTAAAAACAATAAAACACAGTAACGTTAAAAGACCAATGAAAATTAGTGATAAAACAATGGAACAAAAAGGAACATTAAAGTACTTCACAAAGACAAACAGAGGGACAAAACCTGTGATGAAACATTAGACTGTGCATTAAAAACCAGCACAGAAGAAACAAAACCAACAACTATCCTCCTGAAGGGAGGAAAGCACAAAATGCATAACAAATTCATCACCCTTTGGTTGAGCAAAGGGAGTTCCCAGGTCCAGGCACCATCTCCGGGGCTGGCCGCCTGACCACGGAGAGCGAAGGCAGGCAGAGCAGCACTGCTGTTGATGATTTCAGATGACAAGCCGGACCAAAGCAGACACTTTACGCATCATGCTTCCCACTCGCGGCTCAAGGCAATGACTAGCACCTTGAGTTGTGTCTGCAAGCAGAGTGACTGCCAGTGTGACTCCTTCAAAACTAGCGAGATAGGCTCCTTGTCACTTCTGCTGGCCAGCACTCACACTGCCACATTTTGTACCAACGGAAGCTTCCACACGGTGCTCAAAAGCAGCCCTGTGTAGAGAGAGAGCTGGTCGTTTCAATGGTTGTCATCACAGGACAGGTAACTGTGGCCAGATCAGGCCTGTCATGTCTGAGCCCCATCCATGCCAATGCTAATACTGAAACAATGTTTCATACTGTAACTTGATGTCATATTGCCAGTGCCATAACTGTTTCTTTCACAGGCTGCTTGCAGGTGCTTATTTAACAGACTGTAGAAACTTTCAGTGCTCATGACCTTGTAGACTGCACACTCCCATGCATTGCTATGTCTCGGCGTTGATCTCTTGCTTTCTCAGTGTCTCGACTTGATAGTATGAATATGTGAGACGTTCTCAGGATGAGTTCGCACCAAAAGTCCTGCTTTACTGTTGGGAGGCGGAAGGAGCAAACGTGTGAGTTAAGAGGAAGGATTTTCCCACAGGTCACTATTCCTGTCAACCTGTTCTTACTGCTAAGATGCTTACCTTGCTTCTGAGTAACCCTATGGACATATCTGTGGAAATGATCTGATTTCTGAATAAAGCCATTTAACCAAGAGCCTAGATTTCTTGTTGCAATGGTACAGGGATCTGTCTGCCATATCCTATCCAGCAGCGGTGCCAGGGGTTTTGGCACCTGTGGCCGGCTGGTGGCCGGCCGCCCACATGCCCCCCCTGCGCGCAAACGCACACGCACACGCACTGGCCTGCGTGATGACGTTGCATGTGACATCATCACAGGTGCATATGTGCGCGCCGCCAGCCCAACTGCTGTGGCGGGTGGCTGGGAAGGCGTGCGGATGGCCTCCGAGCTCTCCTGCTTGGTTTCCCTGCGCCGCCGCAGACGCCTGCCCGTGGCTGCTGAGCCCAGCCGGGGGCGTGTGCTGGTGGTGGCGGCGGCATGGGGCGGGAAGGCTAGGAGGCTGCAGGTCGGTGGCGTGCGCTCCTGCCCCCCCCCTGCCTCCTCTGGCGCCCCGCACCCTGAGGCCACCACCTACCTGGCCTCAATGGGCGCGCCGGCCCTGATCCTATCATCAATAGCCTGACAGGGCCTGTCAAAGACAACCTGAGGTTGGCTCAAGGGACTACACACACAAAGGGAACCACTATCTCTTTTTTTGCATCCAGAATTAACAGCACTCCTTGGGTGTGAACCTGTTCTTTGGCTTTCAATCCAGAACAGGCTGACATCTCACTGCCTGCCTGAGCTTCGGTGTATTGGCCCCCATCCATTCCATGGCTGCCTGAAAACAAACATTCAGAACTTCCCTCTTGGAAAAGTGAAACTAATATATAAAATGGATGCCTTCCCTTTTCATCTGCCATGTTGGACGGGGGCTCATTTTTGTTTGGCTTATTTTAAAATCACACAGGAATAACGATGGAAGGCAGAAGGTGACGCCTTTCCTAAGACCTGCTGCTTAAGCCAATGGCTTCCTTTTGCTTTGTGATAAGGTGGGCCCTAAACTGGAGGACTATTAGGGTTGGTTCACAAGCCACATCCATCCATGTGACTATAGGCTCAGGGACAGGCACATTTGCGAAGACGTGCTTGCTGGAGACAACGCTGAGCTCCATTACTCACATCTGCTGGCTATGAAAGTGATCCCAGGCAGCCTACCATATTCCTGTCTCTCTTCCTCATATATACAGAGGGCGCAGGAAGCTAAGGAGAAGGTAAACCACAAAATTCCCTCTTGCAAAACTTAAAAATGACATGCCTTACACTTTCCACATGATGGTGAAGTTATTAAGGAATGAAAGGCACGCAGTTATGACCTCATCAGGACAGTTTTATTTGGAGAACCTGGGCAGTATAGCAGGCTTATAGTTAGCTATTAGCCCCTGTACCCCCCCCTCGCCTTCAATTTTTCCACACTGATCAGAAAGCGGGTGTGTGGCTTGGCTCTGCTGCGCTCAGCGAAGGACACGCTTGCTGCTCTTCTCAGAAACGCCCCCCCTCTGCAGCCATGCTCACTGATGCATGCAAGGCAGCCAGCTTCTCAAGACCGGAGCAAGAGGGCAAAGGAATCACATGACTCTCCATGCATAAATACCTGGTCTTAATGAACTCACTGCTTAATGGCTGAATTTTCAAGCGACTGGCTAAAGATTCATCCTCATTTTCAAATGTGCCAAGCACTCATGCACTCGTACGACTGCCCAAAAACCGCATTATGTGAAATGACCAGACTTCTTGGGGTTCTTCACTTTTAAGATTAGATCCCCCCTCATCTTCAGTCTCAAAAATAAGTGAAAAATTCAGCATTCAGGCAAGTGGCTCAATTTATGTCTTCTGCTTAAGATCACATCTTGCTCCACTCTTTGTACGTATCTGTATCAGTTGTTTTCTGTGCCAACATTAAGATTCCAAATTTTATGTTTAAGATCTCTCCAAACCTATTATCCAAAGTCTGCTTCTGTTCTCCCAGACTTTCCCAAGAAGAGCAGGTACCCGGCTCACCCCAGGTGGCAGAGCAATGAGAATCGACTCCATATTAGGGGCTCCTCAAGGGGGTGTGAACTTGTGGGATGGGCAAGGAGAGACACCTGGCCATGTCTGCATCCCCAAGAGGCTGCTCACACTCAGCTGGCAGAGGGAGGGGAAGGAGAGGCAGGATCACCTTTGACAAGGTCAGCTGGATCTTACGGACGTGGGAGAGATCTGGGGATTTCCCCATTAGCAAGGGAGGGGCTCTCCCTCCCAGGGACTGCCCCAGGTGATGGCGCTTGCTGCGATGGGTTGGGGCAGCTCTGGGCCTAGGCCGTTACAGGTGGAGCTCAAACAGCCAAGGAGGAGGTGAGTGGCTGGATCGTGTCAGACAGCTAAGAGGTGCCAGCTTACAAGAAGATGAATGGGACTGACTGGAACTCTCCCCTCAAGCTTGCATTGCCCTCACTGGGGCTGCCTCTCTCATGGGAACAGAACTCTGGAGGGGCCTGCAGTACCAGAGGGGTCTCACAGCTCATCACATCATCACACCAATATTGGCATTTGATCTGATCTGTACACCTCCCTGTACACCTGATCTGTACGGCGCCTCCTTCTAAGTTCAGTGCTCGCGGCGGCTGCCCCTACCGCCTCAATGGACATGCTGGCCCTGCATGGCACACTCCATGCAGGTGACTGGAAAGGGGCCTTCTGTCAACATCATCGCCTTCCAAGTATATTCCAAGAGTACTCTTCTAGCTGCAGCTCCCTTTCCTGCTCCTTCTGAGAGCCCAGATGGCTGTGATGTGCCTCTGATGAGGAGGAGCCTAATTCAATTCAAGGCTCTCTCAGTAGAAGGTGGGGCCAGCAGTCAGCCCCAGGCAAAACAGACACTCTCCAGTGAGTAGCAATCCCCCTCTGCAATCAGCTCCAACTCAGGCAAAAAAGACAAAGAGAAGCACTTACTCCAACTGGCACCACTTTGCAGCAGGCTCTACACACTCACGCACCCCTTAACACTGTCCCCACACACAGAAGCCTCCGCAAATTCCCCCCAGCAGGTAAGGAAGGCAACAGAAAAAGACTCACCACTCTAGCTGCAGCTCCCTTTCCTGCTATTTCTCAGAGCCTAGATGGCTGTGAAGAATAATCTTTGCTGGCTCTGTAGAGAGGTGAAATTAACAAACCCTCTGAGAAGCGATCTTTGCGGGATCTGTAGAGAGGTGAAAATAACAAACCCTCTGAGAAGCGATCTTTGCCGGCTCTGTAGAGGTGAAATTCAAACTATGCTTCCCGGCTAACATTGTGTCTCTCTTCACTTGAGCATCCTCATGTAATTCATCTCGTATAGTTTAGCTCTGAGTCTCCAGTGCTACCCAAATCTGCAGCTCTGGGGCTGCCATAGATATAGGTTGTGGTAGGAAAAACAGAATCTGCTCCTGCTCTGCTCCTGATCCCACCTGGGTTAAGGCGGAGGTAGGCATTGCCAACTGCTCTGCTCCTAATACCTGCTGGGTTAAGGCAGTGGGAGGGCAAAGCCACCTGCTCTGCTTCTGATCCCAGCTGGGTGAAGGGAGCTGGGCATTGCCAAGTGCTGTGTTCCTAATACCAGCTGGGTTAAGGTCGGAGGTGGCATTGCCACCTACTCTGCTCCTAATAACAGCTGTGTTAAGGTGGGAGGGGAAATTCCACCTGCTCTGCTCCTAATTCCAGCTGGGTTAAAGCAGGGGGGCATTGCCAACCGCTCTGCTCCTGATCCCAACTGGTTCCGGGGGGGGGGCAGCATTGCCACCTGCTCCTCTGCTGATACTAGCTGGGTAAGTTCAGGGGTATTGCCACCTACTCCGCGCCACTCCTAATACCAGCTGGTATTAGGCAGGGATGGGTATTGCCATCTGTTCTGCTACTAATATCAGTTGGGTTAAGGCGAGGGTGGGCATTACCACCTGCCCCACTCCTTATATCAGCCGGGTTAAGGCGGGGGTGGGCATTGCCACCTGCTCCACTCATAATACCAGCTGGGTTAAGGCGGGGGGCATTGCCCACTGCTCTGCTCCTGATCCCAACTGGTTCAAAGGGGGGGCAGCATTGCCACCTGCTCCACTCCTAATACCAGCTGGGTTAAGGCAGGGGTGGGCTTTGCAACCTTCTCCGCTCCTTATATCAGCTGGGTTAGGGCAGGGGGGCATTGTCACCTGCTCCGCTTATAATACCATCTGGGTTAAGGCGGGGAGAGGGCATTGCCACCTTCTTCACTCCTAATACCAGCTGGGTTAAGGCAGGAGTGGGCATTGCCACCTTCCCCGCTCCTTATATCAGCTGGGTTAGGGCAGGGGGGGCATTGCCAACTCCTCCGCTCCTAATAACAGCCGGATTAAGACAGAGGGCATTGCCAACTGCTCTGCTCGTGATCCCAACAGGTTCAAAGAGGGGGCGGGCATTGCCACCTCCTCCGCTGCTGATACCAGCTGGGTTAACGCAGGGATTAGGCATTGCCACTTGCTCTGCTCCCAATATCAGCTAGGTTAAGGCAGTGAGAGGGCATTGCCACCTGCTCTATTCCTAATACCAGCAGGGTTAAGGCAGGGGGTGAGCTTTGCCACCTGCTCCGCTCCCAATACCAACTACGTTAAAGCAGGGGGGGGCATTGCCACCTCCTCTGCTCCTAATACCAGCTGGGTGAATGTGGGAGGCAGGGGATGTGGGATTGCCACTCACTCCCATCCTGCTCCCGGTCTGATTTTCCCACCATGGCATGTTTTCAGGAGGGTCATGGTGCCTTGCCTAAGCTTCCAGTCGCATGGAGGGCAATCTTTTTTTTTTTAATTTTTAAATTTTATTATTATAACATATGTACATAATCATACATTGAACCATATACATCTATTTTTACCCCTTCCCTCCCACCCCCACCCCCCCATTATATCGTCATATCTTTAACCATGTGCACAGATTCTTCATACGGGCTTGAATGCTTGGGTTGGCTTCCCCCCTTTCCACCCAGTGCCTATAACACGACCATTTACTTATAATCTTTTGACACTTATCCTCCCATGTCTCATCAGCAGTTATCTGTACAAATATATCTGATTGTACACGTTCAAAGACATAATTGTTCCATTTTTCCATTGTCCATTTATGCTTGTCCTTCCATCCCAATGCTATTACAGCCAGTCCGGCTAAAATCATAATTTTATATAGGTCTTGCTTATTTCCATCTACTCTTTTATTTCCCAATATTCCGGAGATAAGCAGATCCCTATTAACCTCTATATTAACTTGAAATAAACCAGACATTACCCGTATAATCTTTTGCCAATATTCCTTGACCACATTACAATCCCACCACATATGCGCATATATACCAACTTCTTGACCACAATGCCAGCATTTAGGGCTCATTCCTTTAACTATATACGATATCTGAGCCGGTGTTCTATACCATTTCCATATAAATTTCCTGGCCAATTCTTTATCTTTATCCATTTTAATTTTATTTATACATTTCATTATTTCTTGAATCGTTTCCTGATGAGATAAGCCTTCTCGCTCCCATTTATTCTGTATTATCCTTATCATCTCTTATCATTAATTTATATAACACCCCTGCTAGCCCTTTCTCTTTTATTTGTCTTTTACTTAGTATATCATCAATTTATGTTTTTACCCCAATTATCTCCTCTACTTTTTCAGATTTAATTAACGCATATAATCCTTGCACCTCCAACCAGTATTGTTTTCCTATTTTCTCCAGCAAGTTATTTTAAAGTCCCACCTTCAACAAACAAATCTTTTAATCTATTAAATCCAAATTCTTCTAATTTCTTCCACCCACCAGTGTCTGTATATTCCTTATTTATATATTTTAATGGAGTCCACTTTGAGTAAACCGGCATCCATTTCCTATACTATCTTTTCCAGATACCTAGTGCCGTTTTCCTTGGGCCAATCGCCTTCTTATAAGCCATCTGAACATCCCTGTTAAAGATCCCCTCTCTTCCTATTCTATTATTTATCTCACTCTCCATCCTAACCCATTTAACTCTATCATTATGCCCAATTTCTATTAAATATTTCAATTGAAACGCCTCGTAATACAATTCCAGCTTTGGTATCCCCCATCCCATCTCCTCCTGTGATGCATAATTTACTATATCTGGAGTTCTAGCCCTTTTGCTTCCAAAAACCCAGTTTTTGAGCACCTTATTCCAGGTTTTAAACCAATTTGTTCTTATCGGGAGCGCAATTACTTGAAATAAATATAATAACTTTGGCACCAGAAACATCTTAACTGCCGCATGGAGGGCAATCTAAACTCTCCTCTGTCTGGAGATCAGGGGGCAGGGCCACCGACCATGTGACCATTTTCAATGAGGGCGTTTTAAACTTTTAAAAACTCCCCCCTTCTTCCAGCTGACCCAAAGTGATGTCATTGTGCGGTCCTGAGTTCCACCACCTCTTTTTCCAGAAAAAAAGCCCTGGTAGTATCAATTTCACTCCAGAGCCGCAAAGATCACTCTTGAGATGGTTTGTTAATTTCCTCTTCACCTCCCTGAAGGCTCTGTCAATTAACAAACCCTCTGAGGAGCAATCTTTGCAGGCTCTGTAGAAAGGTGAAATTGCCTATACTACGCTTACCAGAAACATTGAGCCTCCCTACACTTGAGCATCCTTGTGTATGTAGAGAGACTCTACGTCAAATGGTAGTGCCTCTAAGCATGGAATGGTCTTTCCCAACTTCTTTTCCTGGTGATCCCAAGAACAGAACCTGGGACATTGTCAGTCTATGGAAGACAGGATACGTTGAAAGTGACTCCCAACCCTCGCAGCAAGAAATCCAAGCCCTCTTGAGTAAATGGGTCTTTATTGAGATATCACAGACTTCTTGATACATATGTGCATAGGTTACACAGAAACAATCAAAGGCGTCTGGCTGTACACAGGTCTCTTGTTAAGAATGATGCATTGAGTACAGGATACATTATATCAACCCGTTCGCATGTTCCCCCACCCCTCCGGATCTCCCAGCCGAACACAATCACTAGCGGGATGGAAGGAGCTGTCCCAAGGCCGCTGCGGCGAGCCATCCGAGATAAGGGCTCGACCGTCCTGGAATCTGGAAGGCAACAAGGGAAGCAGGTGCAGGAAGCTATTGCAACATATCATATGCTGGGCAACAATATGGAGGGACAGTGGGCAAGAGACCGGACAGACATGCTGCATGCAAGTACGGGCTTTTTCTCTGAACCAACCCCTGCCTGCCTGCTCCCTGAAAATAGGTTATCCAGTGCAATTTACAATTACATGGAGGGACAGTGGGCAACAGACCTGACATTTCTGCCTCCTCAAAGGCCCCCCTCACCCTCCAGGTCCCGGCTTGTCCAGGTATCGTTTGTGGAAGCTGGCGGTGAGTTGGGAGGTGTTGACGTGGGAGTGTTCAACCCACTCCCAGAATGCCTCGTCGAAGTCACGCCACCTAATTAAGTAATAACGTTTTTTGTTCTTAAGTTTGGAGTCCAGAATTTCCTCTACTTCGTAGTGGACTTGACCATCGATCAGGGTAGGATGAGGAACTCCTTTTTCTGGATGCCACTCGTCCGGGGCGGAGGCTTTCTTTAGGAGGCTAAAGTGGAACATTGGGTGGATTTGGCGTAGGTTTTTTGGGTGTTCTAGTTCCATGGTAACATCGTTGATGGGGAAGGAGCCAAGGTACTTGAGTCCCAGTTTCTTGCATGGCTGGTCGCTTTTGAAGTTCTTGGTAGAGACGTACACCCGGTCCCCAGGCAGTAGATTCCATTGCTCAGTGCGGTGCCGGTTGGCAAACTTCTTGTAATCCTCCTTGGCCTTTTTCAGGGTCTCCTGTATCACTTCCCACTGGGATGTTAATGTAGACCATCATTCCCCTAGATCCCTGGCTTTTTGGGATTCGGGGTTGGTTGCAAAGGGCAGGGCTGTTCCTTCATATCCTTGGATTATTTTGAAGGGGGAGGCTCTGGTTGAGCTATGGACCTCATTGTTGTATGCGTATTTGGCGAAATGGATAAAGTCTGTCCAATTATCTTGCTGTTAATTGATATAGCAACGTAAGAACTGCTCCAGCACCTGGTTAGCTCGTTCGGTTTGTCCATCAATTTGAGGATGATGGGCGGAGCTTAATCCTTGTTCAATGCCTGCAGTTTGGAGGAGCTCCCGCCAAAAGTTGGCAACAAATTCCATGCCTCGGTCCGAGATTACCTTGAGAGGAAAAGAGTGAAGTCTTACTACATGTTTCATGAACAGATTAGCCAGTTTCTTGGCAGTGGGGATAGTAGTACAAGGTATGAAATGGGCTTGTTTGGAGAATAGGTCTACTACTACTAGGATGCATGTGTGCCCTTTCGAAGGTGGTAGGTCCGTGATAAAGTCCATTGAAATGACTGCCCACGGTCTGGACGGGGTCTCCAGGGGTTGCAGCAGCCCTGGGGTTTTTCCCTTCCTGGGTTTCCCCATGACACATATTGGGCAGGAGGACATGTATTGAGAGACGTCTTGTCTCATGTTGGGCCACCAGAATTGTTGTACTAATTGGAGGTTTTTTAAGTAGCCGAAGTGGCCAGCTAGTTTGGAGTCATGGCATTGCTGCAGGATTTCCCTCCGCAAGCTGTGTGGTACATAGAGTTTTTACTGCCTCAGTACAATTCGTCAGTCTCCGTTTGTGTTAGCTCACTCGTGGGTGTGCTCCCCCCCTCCCTTTCCACCTCTGCTTTTACTTTCTCCCTCCACTCTGAGAGATCAGGTTTCTGGTTGATTTGAATTTTTGCTGCGTGTCGTCACCACTCCTCCCAGTCGGGTGGGTGAGAATGTGTCGATCACCTCCTCCCTTTGGCTGTCATGCTGAGGCATGTGTGAGAGGGCGTCCGCTAGGAAGTTAGCCCACCCCTGAAGGTATTTTAGGGTAAACTTGAATTTGGAGAAGAACTCTGCCCACCACAGTTGCTTGGCATTTAATTTACGGGGCGCGCGTAGGGCTTCCAGGTTCTTATGGTCTGTCCAGACCTCAAATGAATTTTTAGCCCCTTCCAACCATTGCCTTCACGTAGTGAGGGCGAGTTTTACAGCAAACGCTTCCTTTTCCCATACACTCCAGTTGCGTTTGGTGTCTGAAAACTTTTTGGATAGATAGGCACAAGGGCGTAGCTTTCCCTCCCCGTCGGGCTGTAGTAAGACCCTGCCTACTGCCACGTCTACTTGCGCTATGAATTTACGGTTCTCGTCCGGGTGCTGTAGCACCAGTTCCGAGATAAACCTTTGTTTTAGGTTCTCAAAGGCTTGTTGGCACTCCTCTGTCCAGTGTAACTTTGCGCTAGGTTTTTTGTCTGGTAGTCCTTTGCCCTTGGTTTTCAGTAAATCTGTTAGGGGTAGAGCTATTTGGGCAAAGTTGTTTATGAACGGCCTATAAAAATTGGCAAATCCTAGGAAGGATTGTAATTGCCTTCTGGTTTGTGGTGCCACCCATCCGACTATTGCTTGGATTTTGGCAGGATCCATTTTTAGCCCCTGATGGGAAATGTGGTACCCTAGAAAGTCCAGCTCCTCTTTGTGGAAGTCACACTTTGATAGTTTCACCGGCAGTTTGTGTTTCAATAAAGCAGTTAACACTTTCTGGAGTAACTCTACATGTGCTTTCTTATCCGCTGAATAGACAAGCACATCATCTAGGTAAACCCGCCCCCCTTGTACAGGTATCTATGCAGTACTTCATTGATGAGGTTCATGTACACACCTGGGGAGCCTTTCAAGCCAAATGGCATGACCAGGTATTCGAATTGTCCCAAGAGAGTGTTGAATGCAGTCTTCCATCCCCCCCCCCCTTATCCAGACCCGGAAGTAGGCATCTTTTAAGTCCAACTTCAAAAAGATTTTGCCTTGGGCCACCACGCTTAGTAGTCTCGGATCAAGGGGAGTGGGTATGCGTTGGACATAGATATGGCATTTATTCCCCTGAAATCTGTGCATAGGCGCAGGCCCCCGTCTTTCTTTTTGATGAACAAGACTGGCACCACATGGGGGGAACTGGCTGGGCGGATGAAACCGCGCTCCAGATTTTTGTCAATGAATTTCCTCCGCTCCTGTCTTTCTGCTGGGCTCATTGAGTACAGTTTGCCTTTAGGAAGCTTTTCCCCGGGTACTAGTTCAATAGTACAGTCTGTGTTTCGGTACGGGGAGAGCTTGTCGGCCTCCTTGTCATCAAACGCTAAGCGGAGGTCTCGCTACTCGAGGGGGATGGACCTCTTCTCCTCCTCCACGAGCAATACAACTTCCAACGGGGAGGGGGCTTCCTTTCCCCTTACCTTAGCCCTTGCATGTGCTGTGCATTTGTCCCCTTTATATACGATCATTCCCATGGACCCTTTAATGTAGGGATCATGATCCCAGAGCCAGCGGCTCCCCAACACCAAGGGGTATTTTGCGACATTGCTGACTATGTAGACTCGGGCTTCCCAGTGTTCCCCCATCCCAGTTGGGACCGGCTCAGTTTCATAGGGGGCGGGGCTCATACTAGACCTGTCCATTTGCTCGAATACTATCAGGTCTTTTAGTTTGTGGGTGTCCAGTCCGAGCCTGTTTACTAAGGCGGGTGACATAATGTTGCGTGAGCATCCCAAGTCTATTAGAGCTTGCACTCGCACATGGGTTCCCCTTTTTGGGTTCACTAATATCATAGGCATGAATAGTATGGCCCCCCTCTCCCTCACCTGGGGTGGGGTGGACTCCTTCACAACCTGCCGTAGGTGCTGGCTTACGGCAGATCTATCCCATTTTCCAGAGGTAGTTACATCTCCTCCTCCTGGCCGAGGTCTTCCGTGTCGCCCAGGTGTTCCTCTGTATCCAAGCCGGTTTCCGGCCTCCTGAGCTTGGGTAGTAGCTTTCACTCAGCCTTCGGGGCTTGTGGAGCCGGAGGGGGGCTTTGGCTTTGCTGGGCAGATGTTGGCTTAAGGGGGCATTGTGCGGCAAAATGCCCGATGCCCCCGCATTGCAGGCACAGCCCTTGCCTCCAGCGGGTGTCTCGCAGCTCTCGGCTGGGTCCGGGGCTGCCAGACGGTGGTGCTCGGCCATGGCTATATACGGGGGGGCCCTCCTTGCTCCCGTAAGCTGGTGTTGCTTTACCAACCGGACCACCTGCGTCCAGTTTTCGACCTCGCATGCCAATTGGATCCATCCCAGGAGGGTTGATGGATCATCTTGCATCAGGGCCCAATGTAGCAGGTCGGTATTCATGCCATTCCAGAATAGTTCTATCTTAACTTCTTCATGATAGTCTGGGCACTTGGTGGCGAGTTGACGGAACTTGGCAGCGTAGTCCCTCATGGGCCGGGACCCCTGCCAGATGCCTCGGAGTTTGGTCCGGGCCCTCTCCCCTTCCATCGGGTCTTCATATTGGGCTCTTAAGGCATCGATGAATGCTAGCAAATCGTAGATCTTGGGGGCTCCTGTGTCGTGCAGGGTCACATATCATTCTGCTGCCACTCCCCCCAATCTGGACCCCAGATGAGTAATGCGGCTTTGTTCCAATGCAAACAGATGGCCCCATTCGTTGAAGGATTCCAGTGCTTGCACAATGAAGTATCCCAGTTTCCTAGGATCTCCATCGAAAGTGGTTTCCAGCTTAATCCAGCCTAATGGCAGCTCCATTCCCCTCGCCTTCATGTCCGGGTACCCCCCCCCCGCCTGGTAAGGGTGTGTGTGGGTTGGCTCTGTTCTGGCCTCAGGAGTGGGGGCACGACGGCCCAGTGGTCCCGTAGTCCAGTGGTTCCCCGGGGGAGTTGAGGTCCTCTTGGCAGCCCCCTAGGTGCTAGGGCTGGAGCTACAGGCTGGGTACTTCTGCATGCGTCCCTCGGGAGAGCAGGGCGCTGCCCCAGTTCCCCCCTTGCCGTGCTGGGTATGTGTTGGGGGGCTGCCTGTCAGTCTCTTGGTGGCCCTGGGCAGGGGGTGGGGCCGGGTGGTGGCCCGGGTAGTGGTCCCTGCCTGGGTCCAGCCACCCCCCTCACACTGATCCCCACTGACGCAGGTGGGTGGCAGTAGGTTCAGGCGCCGCTCGGGGCCAGCGGGATGGTGGGGGGAGGTGGTAGTGGAAGTGGCGGCTCTTCCTCCAGGGGGGTTCCGTATGTGTAATTACGGGGGGCCCAACTGGCTGGATCATCATAAGTCCCATTAGGTGCGCCGCCTGCGCCAACTCTCCCCTCATCTGGGCCTCCAGTGCAGTGTATCACACCTCTTCAGCCTGGGTGGCTCTGCGCTCCTCTTCCGCACGATCTGGCCCTCCCGCTGTTTGGAGGACTTTGCAGCGGAGTTGTTCTTCCCAGTTGCGTTGCATCTGCCATGCCCGTTCCCACTCCTCCTGGGTGAAGTCGGGCTCGGTGGGGGGCCCTGAGTCCTGCCCCGATGGACGTCCCAGAGGCATCATGATACTCACTCAAGCCAGAGGAGTGAGACTCCTGGGACCCCTCGCTAGCATATTCCGCAATTCCGGAGATTTGTACATCTGGCAGCACTGGTTGTGCTGCATCCAGGGGGTCCAGAGGGGTGTGTGTGGGAGCGCCGCCCCCCCTCTCTGGGAGCTACGGGGTATATTCCTGGGTCCCCGATCTCGACAAACTCGTGGGGAGCCAAGGTGCGTTGGACGCCACAGGCGCTATCCACCCAGCCCTGTGTGAGGCGGGTAACTGCTAGCAAATCGTAGTGCATCACCTGGACTTGTTCCATGAGGGCATCCAAATGGTTCCCCCCTCGCTGCTCTGCGCCCTCGGTTGGCTCGGGTGCCCCCTGCTCCAGATACACCCATTCCCACCGCTGGAGCTCCTGCGATGGTATCTGGCTCGCACCAGTCAAGGGTTGGAAAGGGGTCTCCAGGCCTCTGGCGGCCAAGCTTTTGCGCAGACCAGGCACCTCCACGTAATGGCCCACCACCACGTACCACCAGAATTCTTGGCTGCCGCTGGCTATCACTTGGCCCTCCGCTTCCACGGAGAGTTGGAACGTCTCCCAAGTGTAATCTACCCCGGCCTCTTGCCCCAGCTGGGTCTCTGGGATGGCTGATATTTGGGGGTCCAAACTGCTGCTGAGCCCCATTCCCGTGGAGTAGTTTGCAAATAAAGTCCTGCGGTGCCACTCCTTCTCCTCCCTCAGCCGAGGGGCCCATTGTCTCGAGATGGGCAAGGTGGACCATGACAGGTGGGTGGCCCCACTCCGGGGTATCACCCCCGTCCCGCAGAAGTCCACCCGGCCATCAGCGCCTTTTCCAGGGGCCAGACTGGTTGAAGGGAAAAGTCCTCTGCATCCATCCCTCCCAGGTCGAGCAGCACAGTCGACGAAAAGCCGGTAGCCATCTCTCCAGGGTATGAGTTCAGAGGTAAAGGTGATTCTTAACAATGTGTCAGTCTATGGAAGACAGGATATGTTGAAGGTGACTCCCAACCCTTGCAGCAAGAAATCCAAGCTGTCTTGAGTAAACGGGTCTTTATTGAGATATCACAGGCTTCTCGATACATATGTCCATAGGTTACACAGAAGCAATTAAAGGTGTCTGGCTGTACACAGGTCTCTTGTTAAGAATGACGCATTGAGTACAGGATACATTATATCAACCCGTTCGCATGTTCCCCCACCCCTCCGGCTCTCCCAGCCGAACACAATCACTAGCGGGACAGAAGGAGCTGTCCCAAGGCCGCTGCGGCGAGCCATCCGAGATAAGGGCTCAACCATCCTGGAATCTGGAAGGCAACAAGGGAAGCAGGTGCAAGAGGCTATTGCAACATATCATATGCTGGGCAACAATATGGAGGGACAGTGGGCAAGAGACCGGACAGACATGCTGCATGCAAGTACGGGCTTTTTCTCTGAACCAACCCCTGCCTGCCTGCTCCCTGAAAATAGGTTATCCAGTGCAATTTACAGTAATTTCTGATCTCTATTCAGGAGAAAGCAGGATAGTGGCATTTATTGGAGGGAGAGGTGATTTTCACTGGTCCCTCCCTCCTCTCCCCAAGACCTTGGTTCCCCTGGCGGCAGCATTTCAGCAGGCATTTTGGGCAGCTGTGGAGGGAGGAGACAGGGAAGTCCTGCAGATATAAATCGGTTCCATCTCCAAAAATCCCTGGAGGACCTAAGCCACTGATCACTAGGAAAGGCAACACATTTGGGGACATTTTCTCTCATGTGGCTTCCTCCTATCCCTCGTCTCACCACTGAAACCTTCACAGTTTCTAAAAGTTAATTTCTTAAGAGCAGCTCAGTCAGACAGAAGAAAGAGCCACCTGTTTTGAAAAAATGTGTAATGAAACATACACCACTTCAACTTTAAACTGGTGATATGAGCTACAGGAAAACTGAATAAAACTGGCTATCTAGCTTTCAGATCTTTGCTGTTTGCAATTCAGGTAGTTTGGTGGACTAAAATCCATTAAGAACATGAAATTCTCACAAACCAGAACCAGACATTTTCTTATAACTTCATGTTCATTTATGTTGGATCCACATTTGTTTTTCGGGCTGGAAAATATACTTATTCACTCAGCACTATGGGTAATTGAGAAGGCATTGCTGCTGACCTGCTGCATTTGTAGATTTTCTGTGTTGTTTTTCAATCTTTATTTAGACCTGATGTTTCCAGGTTTTGTTGTGTTTAAAAGGCAAATACACAACCAGCTGTCAACGTCTGAACTTTCAAAGTGCTTTGAAGCTTCCTGAAGTGATCGTCCCTTTAAATTTTCCATTTTACAGCAGCTTTTGTTTATCAGGCCCTTTTCATAGGAGCTCTTTAAACCTGCTTTAACTTCTGAAGGCACACCTAAAGGATAAAGCGCAACCAAAACAAACTGGATCAAAACAGGTTTTGGAGTACCTGGGGGTAAGACTTCCTTAAGTGTGGGAAGACAGCATTTTATCAGTTTGTGTGAAACCTTAAAAAAAAATCTGTTTGCCTTTAGAAGCCAAACGTGGGTTTTTAAAGAGCCCGTATGAAAAGGATTTCAGTCTAATTAATTACTTTCTGTCCACTGCATGTATCTTAATTCTTGACCTGGTAAACCTGGGTTTTAATCACTGCTTTTTTTTGTAGCAAAAAGTGATAGTTCATTAATTTTTTAACAAAATTGTCTGCTTGTAATCTTACAAGAATAAAATTACAACTATGAAAATTAAAAATGTAAGTAAATGAGTGCACAGTAATTATGGCTGCAAAGGGAAAAGCGATAATTAAAGCATCGCCTTCCTCCTAGGAAAAGAAGCGATTATTTAAACATGGGAAAGCAGTTGCATAACAAAGAAGGAAGTAACAAAATTTAAGGGGCAGATGCTGAGGTGTGTGAGTTCTGCGCCTGGCTTCCCAATAACCATAACAGTAGAATCTTCTCTGCAGAGACAGGCACTGCTGGGTTTTTAACAGGAAGTAAAAGGCTATACTGAGTGATGTGTGGAGCCACTACTTTAATTCCACATCTGACTGCAGAAACGGAATCCCTCAGCAGCATAAACAGGCAACTGGGTGAAGACAATCTTGGCTACCTGACATTACGTTTGAGCTTCATAAACAGTTAAAGAAACACTGGTGTTTATATCACTTCAATTAGGGCACTGTTCTTTTCCATTCTTTTCCATTACTCCTTTTTTCTTTAGTCTTTCAACCTTGTCTTCAAAGCTCCTCTGCCTAGTTTAACATAGCTGTGAACAGATGGATTTGACTTGTTTCTAAATGCAACCATTTCAGCAAAAATAAATTTTTAAAAATCAATATATCTTTAAGCATTTCATACTTCCCTAAGTGGTAGGAAGTTCCAAGGCAATGTTCTAGTTTTGTTTCTTTTGAATGAGAGAGAGAGAGAGCGCACAAGAGAGAGACTGCCCACATGCACTGGAGATTCATACTGTCAATGAAATATTTGCTCTATTTACAACCATTCAAAAAGAGCCAGAAGCAAGCAGACTTCTAAACAGGATGACGGGCTCCACGGGCTGGCCCCACAGTTTCCATTCGTTACAGCCAGAGAACCTCTTGGCATTCTATTTGCTCAGATATGCACACCTTGACCCCCAGCCCTGCAGGTGAACTACCTATTCAGGAAACCATGGTCATACATTAACATTCTTTTGTTAAAACCTTGGCTACCCATCAGGCCCACTTGCAAATCATAGGGATTGGCTCAGTCACAAAAATCCAGGTGACCTTGAGTTGCTGATGCAGTCATTATCTTTGTCTGTCTGGGTTTAGCAGAGAGGGCAGTGGCATACACTTGGTGCTTAATCTTGCTATCAGAGATTAGGCTGCAGAGGAAAAGTGATTGTCAAAGAATCAGGGCTCAGCAAGCAGGAGAAACAGAGGGTGGGGGGGGGGAAGCTAAATGGTAATGATTCTCCAAAGCAAAGAGGCAGGAGGGACAGAAAGTCCCCAACCTGTCAGATTCTGTGCCAGACTTCGGGATGGCTTCCATCTATCAGCATTATCATGGCCTCATAGTTCATTGGAGCAACAGATACAGTACATTAGTGGTGCCATCACGGAAGAGAAACAGCTGAAAAAAATCCAAATTAACTCCACAGTAGAGCATTGACCATAAGGGAGAGATGGGCAGAGGGAAGGGGGCATTTTCCTTGAGTAGCTTAACATTTCTCATACAGAGCAAAAGGAGAGGGTTTCTTACAAGGAAACAGTAGGTTGGTGTGAGGTGCTGATTCCGTGAAAAGCCACTCATTCAGACAATGGAAATCATCACCATTGGAAAAGGGCACATGAGTGCTTTTCTGAAGAGAGGTAAGTTTCAACTCAGGTTTCATTGGGAATCATGGAAAGAGAGCCAAATGGGACCCAAGTTCAGTGACTTTTCCTCCAAGTAAGCAAGCACTGAACTGGCACTGCATGCTTTCACTAGAGCAGAGGAAATGAAAAGTCAAAGTAATCTGGACTTGTGTGCTGAGGAGTGTATTAAGGAGCAGGTTTAGGGAGTACCATTAAACAGCAGCAAATGACCCATGTTTTAACACAATGGGGGGCACCACAAGGAATTTCTGCCCTAGGCACAAGTACACCTTGGTGATATATGTTTCCTGTATGCATTGTGCAGCATTATTTCATCTATCCAAATGGCTCACACAGCATACAGAAAAGCATCCAAAAATAATCCAATATTCAGATTAAAAAGTTGCTATTTTCTTGGAGATGGAGGACTGCTGGGAATTTAATGACAAAATATTCTGGTAATCTCCTGACATGTACAAGATGCATTGTACTTTAGCATCCTGACTCCTTCCTTTGCTATGCCCTGTCAGGAAAGGGATTTGAGCCTGAAAGAATATATTTGCATGACTTGACTTTAAGAGCTGTTAAAAGTAGTGCTACAGGCTTGAGAGGGGTTAGCAGGCAAATTGCCTGCACCTGCATGAATTTGGCACGACTGGTATGTCGTCATGCCTTATCTCCTCTCACAAGTTTCTCAGGGCAGTAATTGTTAAGTGGAGGTTTGCCCTGATTGGCTGGATTTGCTTTAAGGTGGGCCTGTTTCCAGCCATGGGGAGGGGTGCAGCTTTCCCTACTATTGATGCTGCTGGACCACTACCATGATCTGAACGGTGCAAGACCTGTGATCATGCTGTGGAGTCCGTTGGTGAGGTCGACCTGTGGGAGTATTAGTCAGCTAATATAAGTGTTTCAGTTATGTTAGCCCTAATTAGCCTTTTAGTCAGGATTTGTTATTTTATACATGCTTGCAAAGTTTGAGTTCCTTAGAATAAAAAATATTTTTCTTTCTGTGTGCCTTGGTTCACTGTCTCTGTACCATAAACTGTGTTACATTGGGTGAATTCACATCTAAGGACAAAGGGGTCCTTCCCCTGACATGCCCCTCTTATCTAAGCAAGCTGCACTGTACCTTCAAACCCTGATGCCTTCCCTTGGAACACCCCACCCACCTTTGGCTGGGATATAAAGGCTCAGGGAGCTTCATTCCTACTCATGTCTGAAGGAGGGAGCCCTGATTCTTGAAGGAAAGAAGGGAGTTCTGACTCTCAAATGCTCTCCTGGTTAAACCATATACAACCACTAGAAAGGAAATCCCTCGCTAGGAGAAACACACACTAATAAAGCATATGTATACCATTTTATAAATGTAATTGTAACAAATTTGAAGTGACTAAGTGTTGATATAAGGTGCTCAATTCAATAAATATAATAAATTCATACAGTAAATATTTCAGAAATCCAATGACACAAATCACACCGCATCCCCCCCAAGTGTCCTTTCAAACAAACTCGGAGGTGTCAGAAGAATGACTCCGGGAGGAAAATCCAACAGGTAAGTCCCTTGTACTGTAAAGATTCTTATGTCTTTTTCCTTTTTCCAGATGCTCTTGTGGATGGTGACCAGAAAGTTCCAAGCCCAAACTGGGGCCGGCTATTAATAACATAGATTTCGTCCAAAGGACTTCTTCAGGGGCTAGGATATTGTCCACTGCAGCGTTTACTAAAAGCACAAAAGATTCTTGCCATAATAAATAATTAAAAAAACATAAAAAGCCTTATTTCTCCAATGTGTATTCCTTCAAAAAACTTACCCACATCGTTTATAATTTATTCCAACAACCCAGAAAACAGCACTCATATCTTCAGTCATGCGCATCTCCGATAACATTTTTCTCACCTTTAACTACCCCTCAATCAGCTAGTCTATTGCACTTTAAGGGACAGTCCCATTAAGTGCAATAGACTAGCTGATTGAGGGGACAGTATTTACTGTATGAACTTATTTATTATATTTATTGAATTGAGCACTTTATATCAACACTTGGTTCCTGCCAGGGGCAGACTAGCCCTTTAACTTACTAGAGATGTTCCCTAACCAGAAGGGCCACTGGTTGCTGGAAACAGTTTGAGCCAAGTGGTCCCTGCAGTAAAAGGCCAAGGGGGGCAGACCCTGTGGCTCTACTAGCACTGTAAAGACTGTTGGGCTTAGCCTGCTCCACGGCTTTTTAAACATCCCAATCTGCCCGTGGCTCCTGCAGCAGTCACTGTTATAAGAGTGCCTGCCAGCTGGAAGAAATATGAGATAAAACAAGCACCCTCCTCTACAGGCAGGCCATTCTGCAGCATTTCTGAAGAGGGAATAGTTGCATGATTTCAGCAAGCCAGAGGCACAGCTGTGGCAGAATCCCCAGCAGCAGAAGCGGAATGAGGAAACAAGGCCAGTACAGTACGGAGGAGAAGCAGTTTGCCTCCTCCGTGGAAGTGTGCATGGAGTGCACAGGGTACCTTAATGATTAAAGAGAGTCAGGACAGTCGTTCCTGAGATGAATGCAGAAATGCAAAATTAGCCTAACCATCCAAAGCAGCTTTCAATAACAGAAAGATTTCCAACAGCAATGGGTCCAGAGCATTCAGTATTTACCGACTGCTTTTATCACACATTCATGGTCCTGAAAATGAGACACGCAGCGCAGGCAGAGTATTTTTGAAGCAAGAGTTAATCTGTGCCCCACTCAAGGTTCCCAAATGAAAGGTCAAGAGAGATCCCAAATCTCTTGGGGTACTGTTTATTAATGGAGGTTTTCCAAGGCACCCTTGTATAAAACTTTTTTTTAATGTTGCAATATCTGGCCAGAATTCCCTTTTCCCTATAAATTTTGTGATAACTGTTGATAACTTGATCTTAGATTGGTCTTGATCTGCTTCCTATGGACGCTTGAATACCCACTGGTTGGACTTTTGCCCTGTTTGCCAGCTGCAAACAGAGACATGAATTTTCAAAGGTCAGTTTGATAGTTCATTGATTTGTTTGTGGGTGCTCATCCGACTGTTTCACTGTACTCCTTCCTAACCATGCGGTAAAGCACAACTGGCTTTTTGCACATTTGGGTTCTCAAACTGCCCAGTTGAGGTCTACTACTTCCATCCTTGCGGCGTAACTGCTCTGCTCATCAGGCAATTGTTTAAATAGATAACCAGTACACTCACAAATCATATAACTAAGTCATCAATAAATGCTGTCCAGTAGCACCTTTAAGACTAACCAATTTTATTGTAGCATAAGCTTTCGAGAATCAAGTACAGACTAACATGGCTAACTCCTCTGGATCAATAAATGCTGTGTTTCAATAAAATCCTAACTTTAGTGATCCTAACTTTAGTGATGCTAATGATCCTGATCCGTCTGAATCAACAGCATCCTTCTGCTTATGCAGGTTTGGGAAAACCAAATGCAAACTAGTTCAGCAGGCAATTATGGCTGCTCGGCATGAACAAGACGGGCAGAGTGATTAGCTCACATCTGACTGCTACTTTCAAACACAGTAAATTCGACCATTGTGTATGTTCACAGTGAAATTCACAGCATCCGTACCATTTACTGGCCTCACGAGTCTGCCACAAATTCTGTCAATCTAGTAAGAAGATAAACATCAGTAACCAGAGTAGAGTTGCAAAGTGGGATGTATGCAATCCTGTGTACAGGGACCAGCAGTATTGTATTTTGTTAAATAACGATACTAGCATCTGTTGAGATGGTAGCACAGATGTGGTATGAATAAAGAGGAGGAAAAGAGACAAAATTGTTTAACAAGTCGACCTATGATAGGCAGTATTTCCCAGTAGCTCTCAGAATATGACCCTCTTTATGACGCAGATCTTCCCAGTCGATTTCTCCAGTATGCATATGCTGTCTTGTTCTTTACCTGTTTGACTACTTCAGCACCATGTTGTTATTCTTCGCTGCTTATTTTGCAATACTCCCCTCCTTTTGATTTCTGTCTTAGGGACACCTTTGGATAAGTGAAGAGAGGAGCAGGAGAAGTTCTCAGCAGCTGATACAGGAGACTGAAGGTGACTGTAAAAACAAAAAAGGAAGCAAGTTAGTACAAAATTGCCCTCTGTACGCATACATATCAAGTTAAATTAAATTAGTGACACCTACATAAATGCTTCCTACTGTTCTTTTTCTGACACACAAATATTACATCTGTCAACTGCAATACAGCTATCATAGGTGCAGCATGGGGAAGGGGAGAGAACGTGATTTGCAACTACAAAACACATGACTAGAACAAAAGGATCAAAAGGCATCCGGACAGTAGGACGTTCTCTGGATTTCTGCAGACAACACAGTCCTCAAGCATCAAGTGCAGATTTGGAGCGAGTGATCCTGGGATGAACCTGCTTCCACTTGGGAAGGGTACATGGTATTCTCAAGCACAGCCATAGGATTCCAAGCGTCAGGCAGCAAAAGCCGGCACTCCCTCCCACTCTGTGCCTCTTCATTAGGACTCGTGCCAAGCCTTCTGTTGTCTGTCAGTGCTGTGGTTCAAAGAAGAAAGTCGCCGATGTTTTCTCAAACTTTTTGGTTCCAGCACCTCACAGCAAGCATGTAACGAATTGTCCCTGTACTCTCCTCCTTTGGGACACTGCAAACATTATACTGGGGGAGACAAAGGGGCATGGGAGATCACTGAGCATTTTCTGAAGGAAATGATCAACCATAGGAGGTCTTGGATAGAGAGTCAGCGCAGCGTAGTGGTTAAAGTATCAGGTTAAGGAGATGCAGGTTCTGTCCTGAAGCTCACCAGGGGACTTGTTGTTTTGATATCTCCAAAATTTACCTTTTCAATACTGCCCCCCTTCTATTTATTTTTTCCAACTTTATCTTCTTGGAAATTGAATCCACAAATCATCAGTTCATTTTTTCTCGTCTCACTCAAAAAGTCAATAAGGGGTTTCCAATTTACTATATTATTATTATTATTATTATTATTAATTATTTATGTCATTTATAGTCTGCCTTTCTCACTGAGACTCAAGGCAGATTACACAGTGTGAGATTAGTCAGTTAGTTTCAAGGACATTTCCATAACCAGTGCCACAGGGTAAATAAACACAAGTTTACAAAGACTTAGTAAGAATGAGTAAGAATCCAATATAGAGTTGAAGAAATGCTGAAATAGAACATAACCAATTCTAGAGCTGACATTAGATCACATGAAGCAAAAGCAGCTCATAGGAGCATATATTTAAGACAACAGGTAGTATGTAAGGCAACATCGTGGTGAAGTCTATGGCCCTTAACTCATTAGCAAAGCATATGAGAGCCCCTCCCTACAATACAAAAGCCTTTTTGAATAATTCGGTTTTGCATCATTTGTGGAAAGCTGGGAGCGTGGGGGCTCTCCTGACCTCCTCAGACTGTCTATAAAAGTAGACAATGTTTTATCTCTGATCAGAGCTGTAAGTTTAGCCATCTCCGCTAACTCCATCATTTTCACAATCCAGTCATCCATTCAAAGCAGTACTGTACTTTTCCATTTTTGCACATATAAAATCCTAGCCACTGTTGACATATATAAAAATAGGATACCATGTTTAAGCAGTCTCTCTCATTCTATGCTACCTTACAGGGCTGCTGTAAGGTAAAATATACACATTTCCAATTGGTCTACAAACGGGCCGGTAGCTACCTGAATCCTGAATCTACCAGTTTGTAGATGCTGAAAATAATCTAAAGCTTTACTGAAATCAAGATAAACTATGTCTACAGCATTCCCCTGATCCAGCAAGGTAGTAACTTTCTCAAAAAAAGATGTTAGTCTGACATGACTTGTTCTTGAGAAACCCAGGCTGGCTCTTAGTAACCACAGCCATCCTTTCTAAATGCTCAAGGACTGACTGTTTGATGATGACCTCTGCCATTTTAATAGCAGTTTTATATGGCTGCTTGTGATATTGTGATATGATCAGAGTGACAAGTGGAGTTCTTCAGGGATCAGTCCTGGGACCTGTTCTGTTCCACATTTTTATAAATGATTTGGATGAAGGAACAGAGGGAATGCTTATTAAATTTGCAGATGTTACTAAGTTGAGAGGGGTGGCAAGTACAGTGGAAGATACAGGATGATCCTGACAGGCTGGAAAACTGGGCTAAAACAAATAAAATGAATTTCAACAGAGATAAATGCAAAGTTCTGCATATAGGAAGGAAAAATCAAAAGTGTAATTATAGGATGGGGGAGACTTGTCTTGGCAGTAGTATGTATGAAAAGGATCTAGGGGTTTTACTAGACCATACACTGAACATGAGTCAGCAGTGTGATGTGGTAGCTAAAAAGGCAAATGCAGTTTTGGGCTGTATCAACAGAAGCATAGTGTCCAGATCATGCAAAGCAATGGTATCGCTCTACTCTGCTCTGGTTAGACCTCACCTAGAGTATTGTGTTCAGTTTTGGGCACCACAATTTAAGAAGGATATAGATCAGCTGGAACGTGTCTAGAAGAGGGCAACGAAGATGGCGAGGGGTCTGGAGACCAAGTCTTATGAGGAAAGCCTAAAGGAGCTCGGAATATTTAGCCTGGAGAGGAGACGACTGAGAGGTGATATGATAACCATCTTCAAGTACTTGAAGGGCTGCAATATAGAGGATGGCGCGGAGTTGTTTTCCACTGCCCCAGAAGCTCGGACCAGAACCAATGGCTTGAAATTAAATCAAAAGAGCTTTCGGCTAAACATTAGGAAGAACTTCTTGACAGAGCAGTCCTTCAGTGGAACAGACTTCCTTGGGAGGTGGTGGACTCTCCTTCTTTGGAGGTTTTTAAGCAGCGGCTAGATGGCCATATGACAGCAATGCTGATTCTGTGAGCCTGGGCAGACCGTGAGGGGGAGGGCAGAAGAGGTTGCATCAGTGCTTGGTTTTCATGGCCCTTCTTACATGCCTAGGGTGGTTCCAACTGCCACCTTGGGGTCGGGTGGCGGTTTTCCACAGGCTGGTTTGGCTAGGGATCCTGGAGGTGTTTTGCCATCTTCTGGGCATGGAGCAGGAGTCACTGGGGCGGTCGGTGGGGGGGGGGGGGTTGTGAATCTCCTGCATTGTGCAGGGGGTTGGACTAGATGACCCTAGAGGCACCTTCCAACCCTATGATTCTATCTGCTGAAGGACTGATTAGATCCAAGACCCTCCTCTACAAAGGCAGTGGATTAGTTAGGCTAACCCAATAGCCAATGGAGTCAACTGATTTCTAGAATGCTTTGGGGATTTAGGTAATTTCAGTGGTGACGCTGCTGACGCCCACGGATTATTCTGAAACCATGAATTGGTCTTCAGTTCAGGCAGAATCTAATTCAAGCAGTCTCTTCCCTAGACTGATTAAGACTGAAACAAATTCAAAGCTTTATGTGGAAATTATTTTTATTGGAATAATATCTATAAAAATTTAAAGGCAACACAGCATGTACTTACATGGTTTAAATTTAAGGGGGGGGGGAGCAAAATAACTGAAACTTGTTGACACAGAGAGGCAGCAATCCTAAACGAGGGAATGCCTCATTAAAGTCAAAGGGATTTACTTCTAAGCAAAAGATGGAATCACATTGCATTGCAACACACGCAAAGAACTGTGCACGACTTGCTGTGGATGGGGTTGTCCTCTCATGCATTTCAACAGAACATGACTCTCGGCCACGGAGGACACCTCGTTGCTTGCATTACTTGTTAGCAGATTGGTGGTTCCAATATACCTTTGACCACATGAGAGGAAACATACATAAGAATTTGGGCTTTGATTTGACCTGCACAGCAAATCAGATGAAGTCGTAACTTGTTTTTTTATTTGGATTTCCGTATATATTGTGATTTAATTACCCTTCCCATTTATGAATCAATAAAACACACATGTGCCCTCTCACATATTTCCTAGGGATAATAGTGAAAATATTAGTTTTGAAACTGCCAATGTCATCCATTCATTGTTATTAATTTTATGAAATGATAACTCTTTGGTAATAGAAATTTTCTGCCCCACATCTTCGCTGCTGCTGCCCTCACCACCGCTTCAGCTAAATCTTATCCAGCTCAATTTTTAAAAATGGTTCATGTCTTTTAACACCTCAGTTTGATTCTCTTGCAAAAGAAATTGACTATTCTGTGACAGTTTGGCAAGATGCCTTGCTAATAAAGTCTCACTTTATATGCCATATGTCAGAAGCACCTGCTTGTTGATTTTCTAAGGGCAGTTGGGGGTTTTTATTTATAGTATTGAGGTGCCCATCTTTCTCCTGACACAGTTAGGACACAAGGTGGATAACGTTAAATGCAATGCATGAAATGTAATACACAATTTGTCAAAATCATTGAAACACATAATTAAAATGGTAATTGAAACTGATAAAAAAGACAGATAAGCCACAGCCCATTCAAGCTGCCCCATGACATTTCTTAAATAGTTCCATATTACAGGGAACCCTGAGGGTAGGATCCTGCCTCACCCCTGCAACGCAGCACCAAAAGAAAAAGGCTCAGGTTGTAACTGGGCATGTTCAGGAGAGCAATAACAACAACATTGGATTTACATATCGCCCTTCAGGACAACTTAACACCCACTCAGAACAGTTTACAACGTGTATCATTATTATCCCCACAACAAACACCCTGTGAGGTGGGTGGGGCTGAGAGAGCTCTGGCAGAGCTGTGACTGCCCCAAGGTCTCCCAGCTGGCTTCAAGTGGAAGAGTGGGGAATCAAACCTGGCTCTCCAGATTGGAATTCTGCCACTCTTAACTACTGTACCAAACTGGCAAGGGGACTGCTAGGGAAACTCTTCTTAAAGCAATACTCTCAGACAGGCCAGTATCTTGGAGTAATTTCTCCAAGAGGTGTAGAATTTCATCTCTCGTCACCTTAATTTGACCCAGTTCTTCAGATTCCGTTCCTGAAAATGGTTGCTGTGGTGTATGTACATGCCCCACAGTTTCCACAGTCAACACAGATATTAAGAATTCACTGAGTTTCTCCTCCATCTGCCCATCTTCCTTTAGCAATCCTTTTATTTCTTGGTCATCCAAAGGCCCCCCTGCTTCTCTGGTTGGTTTCCTGCTCTGGATATATTTAGAGACACTTACTGTTTGTTGTGATGTTTTTAGCAATCTGATCCTTAAATTCTCTTTTTATTTGCTGAATTATTAACTTACACTTCTTTCACTATACCCTGTTCTTCCTTCTCTGTACTGGGACAGACCTTCCACATTTTCAAAGAAGCCTTTTTGCTTTTTATGACTTTCTTGACTTGGGTTGTTAACCATGCAGGTATCCTTTTATACTTGGCAGTACCCTTCTTAACCTGGGGAATGCAGAATATCTGGACTTCAATTGGTGCGGTTTTAAATTGCTTCCAAGTTTCCTCTAGGAATCTGACTCTCTTGTGTTTCCCTTCAGCTTTATTCCCCTCATTTTTGTAAAGTTCCCTCTTTTGAAATCAAATGCTACTGTTTTGGACTTTAGGGGTACCTTTCCATTGATAAGGATGCTGAATTTAATAGCATAGTGGTCACTATTCCCAACTGGTACAACATCCACATCTCTCACCAGGTCTTGAGCCCTATTCAGAACCAAGTCCAACATCACTACACCTCTAGTTGGATTTGTGACCAACTGTTCCAATGCACAGCAATTTACGATGCCTAGGAATCTCATTTCGACAGCATGACTTGAGCATGTTTACCCAATCAATGTAAGGACAGCTGAAGCTACCCAGTATCACATTATTTGCTTTAGTCACTTCTCTTATTTCCTTCTCCATCTTAAGATTGGCCTCAAGGTTTTGATCAGGTGGGAGATAGTACATCCCCATTTTTAGTTAACCCTTTTGGTTTTGTATCTCCACCCACATTGGGGACTTCTGTCCCCTAATACTTTTTAACTTATTTGATCTTATACCTTATTTGATATACAATGCAACACTTTCCCTAACACATCCTTCTATACAGCTTATACCTAGGGATAACCGTATCCCATTGATTTCCCCCATTCCATCATGTTTTTGAGACTCCCACGACATCTAAATTGTCATTTAACTCCAAGCACTCCAGGTCGCACGGGCATACAGACACTTGGACCATGTTCCCCTCTCCAACTACCCTTGGCCCCTTCATCTCTGCATACAGAACTCCTTTGCCATCCTATTCTCACCCCAAGTTCTTTTGTGCTCCTACCAATATTACTCTGAATGTTTACACTAATAATAATAACTGCACATATACTGCTCTTCTAGACAGATTAGTGCCTCACCCAGAGCAGTGAACAAGTTAGTGTTATTATTATTCCCACAATACAGCTGGAGAGCTGGGCTGAGAGGAGTGGCTTACCCAAGGCCACCTACTGAGCTCATGGCAGTAGTGGGATTCAAACCAGTAGAGTGCTGATTCACAGCCGAACCACTTAACCACTGTGCTACTAGTATCCTCTCTGACTGAGTTTCCCAAACTGGAGTGCCCCCCCGTCATGTCTGAGCCCCATCCATGCCAATGCTAATGCAGTTGTCAGCAATGCTAATGCTGACCTGTTGTTCTGAACCAATGCTTCCTGCAGTAACTTGATGTCATATTGCCATAACTGTTTCTTTCACAGGCTTATTGCAGGTGCTTTATCTAACGGACTGTAGAAATTTTCAGTGCTCGTAACCTTGTAGACTGCTCACTCCCATGCATTGCTATGTCTTGCTTTCTCTATGGCTCAACTTGATAGTACAAATATGCGAGACGTTCTCAGGACAAATTCGCGCCAAAAGTCCTGTTTACTGTTGGGAGGGAGAAGGAGCAGTTGTGTAGGTTAAGAGGAAGGATTTTCCCACATGTCACTATTCCTGTCAATCTTGCTCTTCCTGCTTAGATGCTTACCTTGCCTCTGAGTAACCCTATGGACGTATCTGTGGAAATGATTTGATTTCTGAATAAAGCCATTTAACCAAGAACCTTGATTTCTTGTTGCAATGGTACAGGGATCTATCTGCCATAGCCTGTCATCCATAGCCTGACACCCCCAACCGCTCCTGTCAACTTTCCTCTGTCTTTCATCTTCATTTTATACACAGATGTTCTTCTATGCTTGACAGTTTGACTCAGTCACATTAATCCAGGCTTCTTAACGTGTTTTATTTGGGGCTGATCTTCAATACAACCTGGATGTTTCAACTGGTACAGACTGGGGTCATCAGCTATTTTCATATGATGGCAAATTAAAACTGCTGCCTTGGCTTCCAGGTTTGTCTCTGACCCTAATTCAAGAGGCTGCTTTAAAGCCCTCCACTGCCTGGGACCCACACCTCTGAAGGGCTGTTTTTAGCTCGGTGCACCATGTACCAGCTGTGTTTGGCTCATCAGTCTTCTCAGCAGTGCCTTCATTACAACTGGCTCTCCTCACTGCTACCCATTTGCTATCTTTGTTCTCTTGCTGCCCCTGCCCTGGGGATGGCCAGGAATGGACGGCCAGGAATGATTAGAATGATTCCTTTCCTTGCAGCCTTCAGAAAAACAGGCACCTTTACTATTTATACGAGCTTTTAGTTGAGTTTGTTGAAAACATGACTACTGGGGACTAAACTTTGTAGACTGATTCTTCTGCTCTTATAATCATATTTGGATTGGACTGTTAATTTGCCGTGCAAACTTGGGTTTAGTGTTAATTTCAAACTGCCCTGAACTATTGAATGGGCAGGATTTCAAATAAACAAACATAATTTAAATAAATAGCACCATGAGATTAATTTCACCCCCATGGATTGGGACTAATACTAATGCTCATCTTTACTTTTGTTATTATTTATTTTACTTTGTAATTTTATAAAAATAAACGCAGAACTAACATTCAAAAACTTCCATCTATGAGACCTTGCTAGCTTTCTGCTTCTCCTTGTCAGTAGCTGTTTTAAGCTGCAGGGCACTGCAAACCTGTTTGGCGAAACCAAATTCAAGTAATAAGGTTCTATGCTCAGGGACCACCTTGGCCCTGCAATGTCCCTTTCGAAATAGGCAAAAGAGGAAATTCATTAAATAATAGCTAACAGTGTCATGTGCAGAATCAGTCTGTAATATCCCAAGCAGGTTCTGAAATATTCCACAAAGTTGGAAGCTTCAAGCTCCCACTTGGCATAAGCGGAAGCCAGCTCAGACAGCTTAGTTGACTTGCCCAAGATCACTCAGAAAAGTAAATGGCAGAGCTGGGAAGAAGGCCCAAGATGCCTCACTGCCAGAAGAGAAGGTGCTGCACAGAAGCATGCTGGCATATTGCTGGCTGCCTTGAAACAGAAGGGCTATTATTAGCAGCAACACATATTTATTTTTTTAAAAATCCAAAGAATTGCAAGTACTTTGTTTTGTGTCTAGCCTGAGTGAAAGAAAATGCTAGGTTGTGTATAGCTGGGGAGCAAAAATGTCAAGGCAGATTTCTCAAGCTTGCACATACACTGGCTAATGATTGGTATGACGTGGTGCCAGTCTGAGCTTTAGGCCTGGAGGTTGGGGAAGGGAGCAGGCTTGTCATCAAGCCCTAAGTGGAGTCCTTGAAAGCACACTCGTGCCATGGAAGGTCAAGTTCAGACAACCATCCTCACCAGGCTGTCCTGGGTGTTTCCAATCCTTTATGGAAGCTCCCAGCTAGACAAACTCAAAGGAGATCAGGGATCCTCGTCCGCCCAGTAGTCTTACTGTTGGTGCTGGCACGCTTTCTGACTCTTGCTCTCCTGGCTCATGACCCCCTTTTGCTCCTTTGACTGTTTCATTATCCCTAATTTCCTGTTTTGGTTTCTGCCTAGTAAAATGTGCAAAACAAAACGGCGAGGAGGGCATTCTTGTACTGGAATTAGAACTGTTGCAGGATAGAACAGTCCACAAGGGCACCTCCATATGGGAGTGGGGAGGGAGTACTACATTGCTCACAACTTTGTGATCCCACATTCTGCACTGCTCACACGATGCCAGCCAGGGCAGCCTGCTGTTCACATTGTCATTCGATTTGGTATTCCTAGTCCTATTACACTGCCTGCTGAATGTCCTATTTTTTTTCTTTCTGTACACTGTAATCCACCTTGAGTCTTAGTGAGTAAGGTTGGCTATAAATACACTAAACCAATGATTAGAATAAATCCAGATTAGACAAAATCTTGTCTGTTGTTATTGGAAGCCTTTTTGTCTGGCCCATTTTTCAGTTTATTTTATGGCATTTTTTATACCAATAGAACCTATGTATACATGCGTGCGGTGTTATGTGCTGTCTGGTGTTATGTTGCTTCCGGATTATGGCGACTCTCGAGAATCACACCCAACTAATGTTTACCTTCAGTGGGGACAAACTTGGTGCAGGAAGCAGAAAAAGGCATGAAAAGACTTGCAGGCTTGATTTGCACAAAGAAAAGACAAAAATGACACGAATTTTTGAGGCAAAGGAGCAGCACTGTGAAATTGGGTAGCACCCCTGTTTCTGGGCCTACCTTCTGTAGCCGTAAGAAATGAGCAACCGGGAGCTGCTAGCCTGCTACACTATCGGACACATTCTGGACTGAAGGGCAGTCCAGAGAAAAAAGGGTGCGTTCCAGGGGAAGGAACTCGTAGCTCAGGGATAGAGGTAGGCTTGCCCCTTGGCCTCAGTCTCCCACTCTCAAGAAACTGAGGAGTGGGAGAAAAAAAGGGCTAGAAATGGTCCCTATAGGAATCTCCTCATGTCTCTGTGACGTTTACAAAGGCTTTTTTGGTGGAATGTTACTCACTGAGTATCGGTACCTTTTCTCAGAGCTCTCCCAAGGGGGAATTAGTGGAAATTGGTACAACCTTATATATGAGCACCAACACTTTTTTTAAAACTAAAAGCCCTGGCCTTTACCATAGAGATTAGAGGAAATTCTTACAGTTTCACCTGAATGTGACATCACATCTTTTTAAACTCTACCTGCCCCAGGAACCATCTCCAAAATCTCCCGGTATTTGCTGAGGTAGCACGGGCAACACTAGGCAGAGGTTTGTGTGTGGAAGATATATTTTTTATTTTATTAAATTTATATTCCACTCTCCCCACAAGCTCCCAACTTGGTTCAGCCCCCTGCATCTTCAGTTAAAGGATGACCCATAGCAAGATGCTGGGAAATGGTGGTTTGTTTGTTTTTCAATTGCTTGAGTCCTTTGAGAGTGGCTGCCAGTCAGCAGAAACAATTCTGAGCTAGGCAGACCCAGGATTTGCCTCCATGGGAGTCAGCTTTGTAGGCAGATCAACAGCCATGTGGATTGATCTATGCATGCCAGGAGCAACTAAAGAACCTTTTATTGATCCACACTTCCTTTCTTCTTTCCAGAATAGTCTCTTCTTTCTCAGATTGGAATGAGTGAAATGTCAGACAACCAGGGCCGGATTGACAGGGGGGCAGGGGGGTAGTCTGCCCTGGTGCCACCAAAGAGGGGGCGCCGTGCGCAGCTGCCAGGAACATCCCAGCAGCAGCGTGGCCAGCCGAGCAGCCGCCTGCACCATTCGCCTGCCCCACAGGACAGGGAGTGCGTGGCAAGCCAGCCACCCCCTCAGTGGGGCAGGCGAGTAGCATGGAGGGCTGAGCAGCTGCCCGTCCCATTCGCCTGCCCCAAAGGACAGGGAGTGCGTGGCAAGCCGGCCACCCCCTCAGCGGGGCAGGCGAGTAGCATGGAGGGCTGAGCAGCTGCCTGCACCATTTGCCTGCCCTGCAGGACAGGGAGCACACAGGAAGCCAGTCGCCCCCTCAGCGGGGCAGGCGAGTGGCACAGGCGGCCTCCCAGCTGCCCATGCTGCCGCCACTCTGCTGGCGGCACGCTCCGCCCCGAATGATGACGTCATGGAAGTGATGTCTTCATACAATGCTGGGAGCACACGCGTACACAGCGTGTGCGTGCAAGGCCGGACTTGGGTTGCCCTGGGTGTTGGCAATCCTAGATCCGCCCCTGCAGACAACTCGCGAGGGGTCATTTCCCCTGCGGGGGATGTAATATTTGCCCGATGTCTATGAAGATTTCTGATGTAATAAACCCAGTTACTAATAAGCCCTTATTTTCTACTTCTTTTTTTACCTGCAAAATGCCAAATGTGGTGTATTTGATACAATGCAGCTGTCTCCAGATTTACGTAGGAAGTACCACCTGCCTACTCAAAGTGCGAATTCAAGAACATCTATCTCAGATCAAACATAGAGTAATGGAAGCGCCTTTAGTGGAGTATTTTACCCAATGCCATGATTCAGTCAAATATTTTAGGGTTTCAGTATTAAATGCCTTAGATCCTTTAAGTTTTCCCAACATCCAACAGAAGCTGTTACAACTGGAATCACAACGAATATTTCGTTGAAATAGTTTGTCTCCTTATGGTTTAAACAATGCATTAGACGTTTGTTGTTTTTGTAACAATTATGATGTAAATAGGCTGCGTTTCTCCTTTAACAATGGATTTCATTTAAATATCAAATTGTTTAGCAGCCGACCACAGTGTCTGACTGTCCTTTGAAGCCAACATGGTGGTAGTGAAATACTGTCAGATTGGAGATTTGTGAGTATATGGGTTTACTTAGGATGTTTTGTGCATATTGTTAAGATTTATAACAGGATAATGGCTGTGTTTTTGCTGTGCATTAGATACTGAAAGCAGAAGCCTATGAAGAAGTGATCTTCCGAAACGGGATTGCATACATTATGCCGGCAAAACTTGTAGGCATGTTTTGCAGCTTTGCAGATTGCAGCAGCCTCACAGGCAATCTTGCAGCTTTACACTGAAGTTTCTCAGCTCCTTGAGCCATTGTTTACAGCTTTGGCGTTCACAGTAGTTCTAAAGACATCTTTACAGCCGTAAACTAAAGTCTTTCAGCCCATTGGGGCTTCTGGATACTTACAAGGAAATATACAAGAGACTCTTTAAGTGCTCAATTACATGGAATATACAAGAGACTCTTTAAGTGCTCATTGTTTCTGCGACTCTTGGATTTTCTATGAACGGTTTTGAAGTGACTACATCCTCTCCACTGGTTGGACTATTTTGCAACAATTGAATGTGTATTTATTGTGGTATTTATTGGAATATTTATTGAACTATTTATTGGATTACTGAATGTATGGTTAACTGTTGGTTTTATGTGAATTGTTATTTATTACTGTGGAACACTTTGTCACTTTAATATACTGCAAAATATCTGGAAACTAAATAATTGACTATCTTTAACTATACACTCCGGGAAGTGTGGTTTGTAGTATTTAGTCCTTTGTTTCCGGAGTAGCCCTTGTGGTTTTCCAGAAATGCAGCAGAAAGCTGGAAAAGATTTGAACAAGAGTTTGACCACTTTATGAAAGCAAATGGAACTACAAGGAAAGCTGATGAACAAAATTAGCTACATTTTTAGATATTGCTGGATCAGAGGCATTAAATTTATTTAATAGTTTTTAACTTAGTGAAGAATAACAAACTAGTTATGAGACCATTACAGAAATTACAAGAATATTGAACCCCTAAACTAAATGAAACCTTTGAGAGAGACGCGTTTCATATGAAATTGCAGGAGGGGGTTAACATTCAAATTCTTCATTATAGATCTTAGACTATTAAGCAGAACCTGCAATTTTTGAGAGCTTGTAGATTCACTTATTACGAGACCAAATTGTAATTGGCATCCAGGACTGGCCTAGAGGAAAGATTGCTTGTGGGATCTGATCTAACCTTGCAAAAACCATCTGAATTTGCCAAGCTGCAGAGCAGAACAAGGCTGGAATGCAGGCTCTGGAAGGAAATCAAAACAGTGCATTGGATCAGACAGCCTCAGAGCCAAAAGTACATGCAAAGTCAACACAGAATAGCATTTACAAAAGTCTATATGAATGAGTGTTCATGCTGTGGAAGCAAACACAGACCTATCAGTTCTGGTTTTAGATAGACCTGCCACATTTGCAAAACGCTGAATCACTTTTTGAAAGTTTGCAAGCAAGGAGAGACTGGGCTCAGAAAGAAAAAAATTATCAGTATTTTGCAAGGTGGAGAAACCATAAACACTCCTTTGCACAGAGAAGACCACAACACCAGCACAGGAGAAACCTTTTCCTTGGGAACTCTGCAAGAGACATCAGCATCCAGTAACTGAACAATTACTCTAAACACAAATGGGACTTTTGTTATCTACAGGTTGGATCCTGGAGTTCAAGTAAATATAGTAACTGAGGTTACTTTAAAGGGCTTAAAGAGAAAGCCAAGCCACACTGAGTAAAAATGAATCCAACTTAAATCTTACAGTGGAGAACTCATTCCAACCTTGGGAGTTTGTGAGCTAGATGTCCAGGTAAACAGTAAAATGATTGTTTGTAACTGTTGTAGGTAATGGGATACCTATATTAGGACTTAAAAGATGTCAGACTCTAGGTCTTATTAAAAAGCTGTACAGTGTGGAAGAACAGGGGCACACAAACATTGAAGATCAATTTCAGGATGTCTTTATTGACATAGGAAAGCTATCAGAAGAATATAAAATAGAACTGACAGAACCTAATTTTCCTGTCATACGGGCACCTAGAAACATTCCCCTGGCTTTTAGAGATAAGTTAAAAGACAAATTAGAGTGATTGAGTTGGACGTTATAGAGAAAGTTGAAGAACCCAGCAAATTAGTTAATTCTTTAGTCGTAATGGAAAAGAAAGATGGATCCCTGTGGCTATGTTTGGATCCTAAAGAGCTGAATAAATTTATTAAAAGAGAATATTTTCCAATACCAACTAGAGATGAAATATTTGGTCAAATGGCAGCTGCAACTTCTTTTGGTGCATCTGCTGGTTTCTGGCAGATGCTCCTAGAACAAAACAGCAAACTCGTGTGTACTTTCAATACCCCATTTGGAAGGTATTGCTTTACTGGATTGCCATTTGGATTGAGTTCTGCTCCTGAAGTCTTTCACAGAAAAATACAAGAAATCTTTGAAGGAACTGAAGGTACTAGAGTTTACATTGACAGTGTCCTGATATGGGGGCAAACATTAGACTAATTTAATCAGAAACTACAGAAAGCTCTGGAAAGGGCTCATGAAGCAGGTTTAAAACCCAACCAATAAAAATGCAGATTTAGAGTTAAGGAAAGAACTTAGGAGAAAAGTTAACTGAACAGGGTGTGTGCATTGATTCCAGCAGAATCCAAGGTATTACTAACGTACCACCACCAACAAATAAAGAAGGATCACAAAAATTTATGGGCCTGGTGAACTTGGTAGGAAAATATGTTCCTGATTTAGCTGATTCCACTGTTCATCTCAGGGCCCTGCTATGTACAAATGCCCAGTGGACTTGGATGCCCATCACTGCAAAGAATTTGAAAACCTTAAACATCTGCTACAGACATTGGCAGTTCTACAATTCTATGATGGCAAATAACAAATCAAACTGTCAACAGATGCTTCTAAGCATGGTCTAGGAGCAACACTATTATTACTGTAACTCGCCCTGAGCCCGCTTTCAGGGAGGGTGGGGTATAGATCAAATAATAACAATAACACCAACAATAATATGGTGACCACTTCATTGAAACAGAGAATGGTGCACGTTTTTATATGTGGAAGGCCAATTTTACAGAAACAAACCACAAACCATGGGTGACCACTGCAAAATGGGACATAGCAGATATACCTCCTAGATTGCACAGACTGTTTTCTGAATTACAGCTATATGATTTGCAATTGGAATATAGCCCTGGCAAGCACTTATTTATTACAGATACTTTGTCCAGAACTTATGAGACTGAAGTTGAAGCAAATTCTGAATCTGGTATCATACATGTAAATCTGCTTTAAAAAAACATTCCCAGTCTTGGACAAGATGTGGTCAGTAATTGTAAAAGCTACAGCTCAGGATGTTACCTTGCAACAAATCATGCACACCATTAATTCTGATGGATCCACAAAACACCACATCCTTAGGACCATTTTGAAGGGGGCATATATGTACTAGATGGAATCCTGTTCAAAGGTACCACATGGATGGTTCCTAACTCTCTAAAGGAAGAGAACTTAATTGGATCCATTAAGGAATTTAGGCATGGGGAAATGCAAGCGGCTGATATTGGCTAAACATGAATTCAGACATAGAAAAACTTATCCAGAAGTAAAATCAAAAAGAGTCCAGTAGCACCTTTAAGACTAACCAATTTTATTTTAGCATAAGCTTTCGAGAATCAAGTTCTCTTCGTCAGATGCAGGCATCTGACGAAGAGAACTTGATTCTCGAAAGCTTATGCTAAAATAAAATTGGTTAGTCTTAAAGGTGCTACTGGACTCTTTTTGATTTTGCTACCACAGACTAACACGGCTAACTTCTCTGCATCTTATCCAGAAGTGTACAACATGTCAAAAATATAAAGACTACCAGCAAAAGCAATCCATGCTACTGATTCTAGAGACCTGTGAGTCATGGTCTAAAGTGGGCATTAATTTGTTCTTTTATGTTGGACAACGCTATGTATTGGTTCTGGATTACTATTCCCATTTTCCAGATTGCATTGTTACACAACACCACTGCATGCAATGTTATTTCACATCTCTAATCTATTTTTGCAAGACATAGTGTAACTACTGTAGTCATGTCTGATAATGCGCTCCAGTTTGATTGCTATGATTTCAAAGAGCTTGCACACCATCATGGTTTCCGGCACATTATTTCAAGCCCTAGGTATCCACTGTCTAAACGGGCTGATGGAAAATGGTGTTAAAACTATCAAAAGAAAGCTTAAGTAAGCAGTGGATTCAAACACAGATCCTTTAGCTTTCCTAAATTTTAGGGCTGCACTTTGAAATTTTGGTTGTCCCCTGTTGAATAGCTGTTTGGGAGAAAACTGAGAACCAGATTGCCCAATAACATGTACATAAATGCATGGAAAAATACAGAGAAAAACCGATTCGGTTTCGTTTTCCCGGCCATGTCGGACTCTCCTCTCCGCAGGTCCAGGAGGAAGCGGCCGAGCAGCCTGACCGGGTGGTTGACCTGCGAGGGTTAACCCCCAGGACTCTCAGGTAGGGGGTCAGGGTCCGGAGCGCTGCGGGAAGAGCCCCCTGAAGTCGATCCAGGGGTAAATAGCCTGTCTGCTCCTATGGAGGCCAGCAGACTTGCGCAGCACATCGCGTGCTGCCAGGCCATGGAGAATGGCAACAAGCAGATTTAAGGTGAAATGCCTGTAAGTAAGTGGATCCCTTCTGTTACTCTAAGCGTATGTGAAGGATTGGTGGGAGTTGAAGCTTAAGAAGGCTCGGATATCTTCCCCTTCATTGAGTTTTGGAACTTAATTGGCGGACTCCCCCCCCCTAAGATGGCGACGAAAAAGCAGAGCCCTGCTGTGGGCAAATCAGTTTCGGCTGCGTTGCAGGGAAAGGGAGAGACTCTTGAAGAGGTGGTTAAACGATCGGTCGTTGAAGCTATGAAGCCCTTTGTTGATAAGCTAAATGAAATCGGACAAAGGGTTGGCTCAGTTGAAAATGAAGTGAAAACCATTAAAGATGTAGCACTCGAGACAGAGAAATCTGCTCGGGAAAATGCAACACTCATGAGAGCTACAAACAAAGAAGTAAAGCTTTTGGAGAATCAATTGATAGGACTACAAGTGGATTGTGCTCAGACGGTATTGCATTTACAGAATGTGAAGGAGGAGGAAAGTGAAAATTTAAAGGATTTGGTGTCGGAACTTTTGGCGTCATTTGCAAAGGCAACTAAAGAAGAGCTAAAAGTGATATTCTGGAAGTCCGTCGGACATCTTCAAAATATGCAATGAAGCGTCAGCTGCCTTGCGAGATTATTATTGATTTTTCATCTAAGAAGACTCGGGACACCATTTTATACAATTTGACTAACGTGGACTTGGACTTTCTTGGCAACAAGGTTAAGATATTGAAGGACGTTCCATTTTTAGCTCGGAAAAGAAGATTTAAATACAAAAGGTTTGCAGCTCTTCTGAGAAAGCATGATACAAAATACAAATGGTTATTTCCGGAAGGCATCTGGTTTAGATATAAAGACCAAGCCTACAAGATAATATCGGAAGTACAGCTGAAGGATTTTGTGCTTAATCATCAAGAGTTCGATCAAGAAGAAGATCCAGAATCTGAAGGGGGGAGTGGGGAGGAGGGAGTGAGCGCAGCTATTGTAGCTGTTCAAAGAGAACTGAGACCGAGACGCAGGGGGGGGGAAGAAGACCTGATCCTGACTGTAGTTCGTATCTTATAAGATCTACCAATCTAATAGCATATTAGAAAGTTTAACTTTAAATAATTGTATTATGAAGGGAATTCAATACTTGTAGTTGTAGTCTGTGTTCTTATGTTGTTTTTTCCCTCTCCCCTTGTTTCCTTTTTCCTTTTCTGTTTGTAGCTTTGATGTTAGTGATTAAAAATAAAAAAAATATAAAAGAAAAAGAAAAATACAGAGAAAAACCAACAGAAACTCTATTATGATAGAGGTTCATGTGACCTGAAATCTTTGCAACCACAAGACAGTATACATATATACAATGGCAAAATATGGGAACAAAAGGCTGTAGTCACACTTGGGGAATAGCTCCTCAATCTTATGAGGTGATAATTAGGGCTCCCAAACTCCAGATGGAATCTGGAGCTCTCCCAGAAAACAGAGTTGCACTTACCGTAACTGCTGTTCATTGACATCTTCTGTGCAGGCACACACAGGACTGCGCATGCACAGGCCTGCTGATCGGTAGGTTTTTTAGCTAAAGTCCGCTAGGGGGTGCTCGCCTCCCAGTGTGCATGAGTGGGCTTTCCCGCCAACATGGCACTGGGAGGCAGCGACCCCTACCCACAAGTTCTCCTGTCAGGCTATGGATGACAGGATACAGCAGACAGATCTCTGGCCCATTTGTCGTAAGACACAAGTACTTAGTCAAATGGATTTTATTCAGAAATCAGATCATTTCCATATGCAGGTCCATAGGGCTACTTTCTTTGCGTGAGAACATTTCACTATTTGTGATATCACAATGAGTTACTAGGAGGCAAGACACAGCACTGTCTGGGATGAGCACAAAGTCATAAACACTGAAAGCTGTTACAGTTCAACAGATAGCCACCTGTGAAAGCCTGAGAAAGAATACTTATGACACTAGCAAAGTGACACTTAGCTATAGCTAGATACACTGTGTTCAGCAGAACAGAAACAAAGTTGGCATGGATGGGGCTCAGACATGACACTGAGCCATCGGTCCCAAACAGGTAAGTAATGAAGAACACAGTGGGGTAGGAGGGAGGGTATGTGTGCCTGCACAGAAGATGTCAATGAATAGCAGTTATGATAAGTGCAACTCTGTTTTCATTGTCCGTCTTCTGTGCAGACCCACATGGGAGACTCACAAGCTTCTTACCCGGAGGTGGGAGTGATCTTCATTGAAACAGAGAATGGAGCACAGCTTCTCCCACTACTGATTCTTTTCTCTCCGTTATGTCTAGGGCATAATGCCTCACAAAGGTGTCTGACGATGACCACATCGCTGCACTGCAGATATCAGGTAGAGGAACACCCCTCAGAAGTGCAGTTGAAGATGCCTGGGCCCTCGTGGAATAGGTCCTCACCTTCAGAGGACACGGTAAGTTGGCCATATGGTAGCATTATCAGATAGTGGATGTAACCCAACATGATGTCAATTGAGCAGTAGCCCTGCTTCCCTTCTTTGGAGCAGCAAAACATACAAATAAATGTTTGTCCCTTCTAAACTCAGCAGTGCGATGCAGATAAAACAACACTGCCCTCCATACATGTAGGGAGTGACAAAAATGTGACATGTAGGGGGTGACAAAAGTAGTGGCCGCCATCAGACCCAGTAGGGTTTGAATATTCAAGGCAGATTGGAACCTGCACAGACGAAACTGCTCTACCATCCCCTGGATCTGGAAAGCTCTCTCCAAAGGGAGAAAGCGACTATTGACAGTACCATCCAGTACAGCCCCAATAAACTGGACCCTTTTAGAGGGAATGAGGGATTATTTCTTGAAGTTTACAATCAGCCCCAATCTGTTGCAGGTGTCTACCACTAACTCTATGTGTCTCCATAGGATGACACGGTAAAAAGCCAATTGTCAAGATGAGGGTAAATAAAGCAATCCTGCTTTCTGAGGTAAGCGATTACTACCGCCATACATTTAGTAAATACTCTTGGGGCCACAGAGAGGCCAAAGGGCAAAACCTGGTATTGAAAGATGTTGTTATTACAAATGAACTGGAGGAAACGCCTATGCGAAGGATGTATAGTGATGTTGAAATAGGCATCCTTCAAATCCAACATCACAAACCATGTTTAATGTTACCATCTTGAATTTTTTTGTTTGTATGTTGTCGTCTAAGATCCAGGATGGGCCTTGAGCCTCCATCCTTCTTATCTAACAAAACCAAGTTCGAATAGAAACCCCATTGAGACTCCCCATTAGGGAACCTGTTGAACTGCCCCCTTGCTAATTAACTCTTCTATTTTTGCTTGTAAACCCTCCGAAGGAGGATGTGACGCAAAATAAGGGAGAGCCTGAGTCGGGTAACATTCAAACTCAATTTTATAACCGTACTGAATAATTTGGAGAACCCATTTGTCTGAGGTGATCTCTTCCCATTCTAACAGGAAATTGGCCAGTCTGTTGCCGAATATGACTGGCTGTTCCGGTTCTAGTCAGAATTGCTTCTGCCCAGATACCTCCTTATTGGAGGGGGGCTGCTGGTTCTGCTGGTTGCTGATAATGTCCCTGCTGAGACTGCTACTGTCTGTACGTCAAGGGAGATACGGTTAGTACCAATAGGATCTCCTGCGGTAGGGTTGCTGTTCTTGCTATCGATAAGGGTATAATTGATTCAGTGGTTGTTTGGGCAAACCCCCGTAAGAGCGAGCTGTGAAGCGGTCATTCATCTTTTGGGAGAGATAGTCATTGGTTTTGGTTGAAAATAAAGTAGTCTCTTCAAATGGGAGGTCCTCAATCCTGCCCCTCGTCTCCAAGGGTAAAGTGGTGGTGTGTAACCAGGTGTGCTGTTGAAGGACCACTAAGGAAGCCAAAGCCCTAGCAGAGGTGTCAGCTATATTGCGCCCTGCATTGATCTGCTGCTTTGATAGCATTAAAACCTCCTCCTGAATGACCTTTGCTAATATCTTTTGTTCTTCTGGGAGCTTGTTGAGAACGAATGTCAGACAATTCCATAAAAAGATCTGATAGGTTCCCATAATGGGAACCTATGGTGCTGCCAGAGGGAGGGAGGGAGTGAAGAACAAGCTCCTGCCAGTTGTGGTGAGTGAGCCAGCTGCCCAGCCCCGCCCTCCTCTGCACCTGGGGCAGTATAAGAACATTTAAGTGTTTTTAAGATGGCAGCGCGAGTGGGAGTGCTTGCAGCTACTCCTGCCAGTTTAAGTTTTAATTGCCCGCCTGTTTACCAGCCATTGCTGTACAAGTTGAGGGTGTATTTTTACTTGCCGGTTGTGTTGAAATTTGTCATCTGTACCAGTCTTTGGAGAATTTAATTGGGCTGGTATTTAACAGAGCCAAACAGGCCTGAAGTGCCTATAGAACTTAAATAGGCCTGAAATGCCTATAAGTCAGAGAGAGATATCAGGTGGTTAGGATGTTGATGGGGCTGTACTGAGCTAAACTAGAGGTTCCCTTATATTATATTATATTATATTATATTATATTATATTATATTATATTATATTATATTATATTATATTATATTATATTATATATTACATTTCCCGTATATTGTGGCCTTAATTAATATTGAAAAATAAATAGATAATAATTTAGCCGCAAACTGAAATTATATTATATTGGAATTTGATTGATTATATTTTTAAGGGATGTGATTGGGTAGTATTGAATAGGCTAGGAAGCTGTTATACTGGGAGGGAGTTGGTTATACTCTGCTCATGGGATTAAATATGGTTGTTGGTTAGGACTGGCCACTAGGATTAGTTCTGGACTATGCACAGATAGATCTTATTTATTGGGATTTACTCACTGAGTTGTGACTGAATGTCCACTGGTTTAATTATTGATTATATGCCTGGGAATTTTTAAGTTGCAATTATTAAAGAGCTGGTAGCTTGGGCAGATAAAGTGACCCAAAGGGTGGTGGATGAATGGAGTGGCCGGTATGGAGTCAGGAATCCTGGTCCTCTGGGGGTGAGGGAGGTATGGCAGTGGGACTCAGGCCAAGATGAGAAGGATATGGAGATATGGTAGAGCTCCGTGTCCTTCCAACCTGTGTCCCATCCTGAGAAATGCTGGGTGTGGAGTTAGGAAATTAAGCCCCCCTTTGACACTGATGTACAATACCAGGCCCATAAATAATAAAACTAGAACTCTGCACAATTATTTTGTAGCGAATGATATGGACCTGGTGTGCGTGAGGGTAAGGGAGGGCAAAACAGTCGCACTGAAAGAACTGATCCCCCCGGGTTTTCAGTCCTCCATCAGTCCCAAATGGGTGGCCGGGGGGGTGGGGTGGCGATCCTTGTCCAAGAGTCTTTCTCCTTCAGACCACTTCTGCCCCGGAGATCTCCGGCATTGATTGTGTGGGCCTAATGTGGGGTGCCGAGGAGAGTTTGGCTATCTGTGTGGTATGCCTAGCGCCTAGCACACCAGCAGATACCCTGTCATGCCTGTTGGAGGTGGTAGCAGGGTGGGCCTTGGAGTATCCAAGACTGATACTGCTGGGAGACTTCAATATTCACGCCGCTAATGCCGCCTGTACTCGGGCTGCGGACCTGGTATTCTTCATGGCTGCACTGGGACTCTCCCAGATTGTTTTGACCCCCACGCATCAAGCAGGACACACGCTGGATCTGATCTTCAGGATGAGGATAAATGTGGATCTGGAAGCTGTTGAAGTGGTTCCATGGTCAGACCACTTGGTTCTGAAGGCTCGGCTGGAGCCCCTCCCCCTGCAATGGCGGAGAGCTCAGGGCTCATTTTGAGGGGGAATGTGCCGGAACACCATTAGGAAGCTCTAGAATCTTCCTACGTGATTCCTTCCTCCTTCAGCCCTGCAGGCTCTGCAAAGGACACTTAGCTGCTTTGAGTTCATTCTACTTTTTTTCCATTCCTCTGTGTGTGTGTGAGAGAGAGCAAGCTGGGGCCTGGCAGGGCTCTGCAGAGGAGGGTAAGCCTCTTTGAGTTCATTCTGCTTTTTTCATTTGTGAGTGAGAGAAAGCATAACAATAACAACAACAACATTTGATTTATATACCACCCTTCAGGATGACTTAACACCCACTCAGAGTGGTTTATAAAGTATGTCATTATGCTGACATTATGTATGTCAATATGCTGATGACACCCAACTATATCTAATGATGGATGGCCAGCCCAACTCTGCACCAGATGTCTTAGAGCATGCCGTCGAAGCTGTGACTGGGTGGTTGAAGCAGAGTCAGTTGAAATTAAATCCCACAAAGACGGAGGTCCTGCATGTGGGTCTGGGGGCCATGGGCACGGGCTCTGGCTCCCCACTCTTGATGGAGCGCTACTTGCACTGGTTTCGAGAGTTAGGAGCCCGGGGTGTGATCGTGGATGCCTCCCTGACTATGGAGGCACAGGTCCGGCAGCTTGTCTATCTACCTATCGACCCATGACTTAATTGCAGTGATCCAAGCAACGGTTACCTCTAGACTAGACTAGACTAGACTAGACTACTGCAACTTGCTCTATGCAGGGCTTCTTCTGGGCCTGATCCGAAGGCTACAGCTGGTCCAAAATGCAGCTGCATGAGTAATTGCAAGCGATTAGGGAACATATAACACCTATACTACACCAGGTGCATTGGTTGCCTGTTGAGTACTGGGTCCGGTTCAAAGTTTTAGTGCTGACGTATAAAACCCTATGCGGACTGGGCCCAGCATATCTGCAGGACCGCCTCTTCCCATATATACCCCAGAGGATGCTTCGTTCAACAAAGAAACAACTGTTGGTGGTTCCTGGCCCAAGGGAGGCCCAGCTGGCCTCGACCTGGTGGAACTCTGTGTCTGAAAAAACCAGGGCAGGGAGGGATTTGTTTTCTTTCTGCTGGGCCTGTAAGACAGAGATGTTCCACCAGCCATATGGTGGAGTCTAGGTTGGGTCCACACCGGCCACACTAAAGATCTGTCAGATTGGAGAGAGGTGTCCAGTGGGGTGCCGCAGGGCTCAGTTTTGGGGCCAGTACTTTTCAATATTTTTATCAATGATCTGGATGAAGGAGTGGAAGGGCTGCTCATTACATTTGCTGATACCAAATTGGGAGGAGTAGGAAACACCCAAGAAGATAGAATTAAAATTCAACAAGACCTGAATACTCTGGAGAAGTGGGCAGCTGTGAATAGGATGCAATTCAACAAAGACAAGTGCACAGTATTACATCTGGGCCACAAAAATGGGAAGCACAAATACTGGATGGGGGATACACTTCTGGGCAATAGTCTATGTGAAAGGGATCTTGGGGTAAGAGTGGACTGTAAACTAAATATGAGCAGTCAGTTAAAGGGTTTCTTTCCCCCCCCCTTCATCTAAGTAAAGGGATTGTTTTTTGAGGGATTTCTGTTTTGTTTCTCCTGAGGCAAGGGAGTGATGTATGCTTGGTTCTTTCCTCCCAATTAACACCTTTATCATGCCAAAATACCTTGCCTTATGTGAATTTTTCTTGACCTCCCAAATCCTCAGAAGAACTTCTGCCTCTAGCAGAACACGGACTATTCTATAAGTCTATTAACATTCAACCTCAATAACTTTATTCATGGTTAACTTAAATATGTTATGCAGAGTTATGAAGTAACTAAATTTAGCTAAAGGAGATTTTATATCACTATAGCCCCCCAAGGAAATTCAAGACAGAGGAGGAGGAGTTAATTTATCAGAAAATCACTTTTAGAAAACTCAGTCCTTTCCCACTCTCAGATCAATCAGATACTATAGGACCCATCTTCACTCAAATATATCTTTGTTAATGCTGTTTGTTTCATGTTGAAAGCCATCCCATTAACTACAAAAATGCTAATGCCCAATCTGTGGACTTAACAACTTCTGCTGGTATCGAAAAGATTAAAGGGAAGTCCTATTTAAATTGAATTTCCTTTGTGAAATATTTAATGTCTGCATTCAATCAGACATAACATTAAATGTTCTGATCACTGAAACACACCAGAGCAGCTTCTGAGGCACTGTTTCAGGGATTCCCAAATCACAGGGGCAAATCTGCTGGACTATATTTTGCATCAGTACCAGCAAATCTAGTTATGGAAAAAGCAGCATAAGAAACATAGAAAACTGGGCACAAGAGCTTGGAACAGACATAATGGCTTCGGTATTTCTGCAACATACAGGCATCTAGGTGTGCACCGAAGACAAGGAATTGCTGCACTGCCAGTGGCAAATTGATTTGTGTGTAGGTGCTCCCTACACTTGTTCTGTTAATAAATTTTATTGGATGGATCAATATATAATCAAATTCAAATACAAATACACTCCATTTCAATACCCCTGTATATATTTCCCCACCCCTCCCCCTTTTCAATAATGACTTCCAACAGCACTCCAACCCCCCGTTATTAATAATACCTTATTACTATATTAATATTATTCTTTTCTTACTATTAGTAAAGATCTTAGTTATATCTTATCTTACTTAATTTCTTTAAAACCCCTTGAAAGACCATAATTGTCCCTTAACATCCCATTTCTTTTCCATTTATTTTTTCAGCTTTTTCCAATCTTCCAAAAATGCTTCTGGATCTTGCTCCTTCAAATTTCTTGTTAGTTTGTCCATTTCAGCCATGTACAACAATTTCCCTGCCCACTCTTCAATTTCAGGTATTTCTTCTCTCTTCCAGTACTGAGCATATATTATTCTAGCTGCTGATATATCATATAACAATATCTTATCATTTCTATTAACATCTTCCAAATGCAATGATAATAACAACATTTCTGGATTTTTTGCAACATTATAACGAAGTATCAAAGACATCTCAGTACATATTTTGGTCCAAAAGTCTCTAGCCTTATGACAAGTCCACCACATATGAAACAGAGAAACTTCACGCTCCATACATTTCCAACACTTATGGGATAGCTGTTTGTTGGCTATGGCTAATTTTTTCGGTGTTAAGTACCATCTATATAACATTTTATAGCCATTCTCTCTAATACTGGTACATGTTGATATTTTTAAAGTATTTTTCCATAATTGTTCCCAAGCATCCATCATTATTTCATTATTACAGTTTATAGCCCACTTTACCATTTGCACCTTAACTGTTTCATCTTCTGTAAACCACTTCAATAACAATTTATACATTTTAGAAATTATTTTATTATTACCTCCCAACAATAATTCTTCTAACTCTGAATTCTTGGTTCTAAAGCCTGTTTTTCTTTGGTCTGAGTCAACTAAGTCTTTAATTTGTCTATATTGCAACCAACCATATTTAAAAGGAAACTCCTCATTTGGTTTAAGCTTCAACTCATTATCTGTTACTTCTGTTAAATCTTTGAGGGTAAGCCATTCCTTTCCTTTATATTCTAAGTTTGGGTTGATCACCTCAGCTGGTATAATCCACAGTGGTTTCTTCTGGTCTATAAATTTTTTGTACTTTAGCCAAGTCGATAATAAATTTCTTCTTAAGTAGTGGGGTGCTCCCTACACTTGTTGTATGACATTGCTAAACACATTTATACTGGTTTGTGGAATTTGGCATGTGGTCACTAAGAATCCTATGAATTGGTCCAGAGATGCAGTATATAGCAATATTTGATAATTCAAAATGAATTCCAGCTCAGAGGCCATTATCTTAGACTAGATACGGTCAGGCCTGTAGGGCTTGCACGTAGTTTTAGTCATGAGGGTAAGAAAAATGTATATATAGATATTTCAGACTACAGTGTTAGATTTATGTAAATCAATTCGTAGATACACATATTTGTATACATGCTGCCACAGCACATGTGTTCCAGAACAGACTAGTTGCTACTAAGGGTATGCATAATGAAAGAGAGCTGAAAATATACAGAGAAATCAGTGGTTTGGCTTGTTAAAATAGAATGGTGGAACAAAATTGGGAAACAACTCCCCCTCTCCCCTGAAAAGTTTGTGTGTGTGTTTTTTAAAAATTTTTTATTGGATTAGATTTTTTAATCATAAAATACAAACATTCCCCCTTTATTAATGTCTACTTCTAACCCCCTCCCTTTCCTCCCCCCTTTATTTGACTTCCAACAGTTTTCCAACCCTTTATCTATCTTATTACTCACTTACTTAATACCACATGTAATCTATTAAACATACACTTAAACTCTCTTCTAAGCTTATTGTTCTCCCCTCCTTTACTAAATCTTATATTCTAAATAACACATTGCTAATATATATTGATAGCCTTTATATTATTAGTATAACATTTTATCCTTCTATTCCCTTCTCTTTACTCTTCCCCCTATAAGTTAATCAATTTAACTTATAGTCTATATGTTTCTTTAAACATTTCTTATTCTTATTCTCAGTCTATTTTAATTATATAGCATATCTGTTACACTAAAAACTTAGCTACAATAAAAAAAAATACCTGTCTGGCATACTCACATATATTCATCATACCTATTCATAATAATACATCTGTTATTTAGTACTATATATAATAAAACATAATTTCCATCTTAACCCTAATACTAGCTTAGAATAATATTTAAATCCCCCTTTCCCGGTAAAGCCACCTCTCTCTTCTTTTATAAAATCTCAATAATTTTCAAACTGCCACAGTTTCCCTCCCACATCCCATTTTTTCTCCAAATATTGCTTCAGTTTCTCCCAATCCATGTTAAACTGTCCTGGATCAAGGTCTCTGAGCTTCCTTGTCATTTTGTCCATCTCAGCCATGTACAGCAATTTATAAATCCAATCTTCAATAGTTGGTACTTCTTGCAATTTCCATTTCTGCACATATAAAAGTCTAGCCGCTGTTGTCATGTAAAATAACAATGTTCTATGTTGTGCTGGAATATCTTCCATTCCCAAGTTCAGTAGCAGCAATTCTGGATTTCTATTAACTTGAAATTGTAAAATCTCATTAATCACTTCTATTATTCCTCCCCAGTATTGCTTAGCTACCTCGCAAGTCCACCACATGTGATACAAAGATCCTTCATGTTTTTTACACTTCCAGCATTTATTTGACATGTTAGTGTTCACTAACGCAATTTTCTTTGGTGTCAAATGCCAGCGATATATCATTTTATAAATGTTCTCTTTGATATTTGTGCAAGTCGTTATCTTCAAAGTCGTTTTCCACAGGTATTCCCACGCCTCCATTGTTATCTCTTTATTAAAATTTATCGCCCACTTCACCATTTGGACTTTAACTGTCTCATCTTCTGTATACCATTTTAGAAGTACTTTGTAAATCCTTGAAATTTCCTTTTTGCCCTCTTGAAGTATTGCCTCTTCTAATTCTGAATTCTCCATTCTCAGTCCTCCTTTCACGCAATCTGAATTATAAAGATCTCTTATCTGTCTATATTGAAACCATCCATAACTTGAGGACAGTTCCTCTTGCGTTTTTATTCTTAGTTTAGAGAATTCCAATAGTGTTATCTCCTTATATGTTAAAGACTGTTGTTCATTTCCAACAGTTCTTGGATCTATTACTTCGAACGGAACCACCCACAAGGGGATTCCGTCCTTCATATAATTTTTGTATTTCTTCCAAACAGCAAAAAGGCTTCTCCGAATATAGTGGTGCAAAAACACAGAGTCAGCTTTAACTTTATCATACCAAAGGTATGCATGCCATCCGAATGTTTTTTTATATCCCTCCAAAGCCAGTAGTTTGCAGTCCTTCAACATCATCCACTCTTTTATCCAAAACAGGCAAATTGCTTCATGATATAATCTTAAATTGGGCAGCTGTGTGTTTTGTTTCAGTTCTTACCGCACCGAGGCTGCTCCCGGCTGCCACAAAGGCTCATGTTATGCAGATTAGGGTGAAAATGGGAAAGAAAAGCAATTAAGGGAGAGCCACACTGAGGAGGTCCCACTCAGGCATGTAGAGCTGGTTCATGCCCATTCAGTGGCCTTCTGCTGTTGCTGTCCTTTGCTTATGTACCATGGTGTCCCAGGGCCACTCACTGTGACTTAAGAAGTCCTCTGAAGATAGTGGGCTGAGGAGTACCAGGACGAATTTCATCTTGCCCAGAAAGCCTTCTGGCTTTGGGGGCTTTTCTAATTAAAACTGTTAACCCAGCATTAAATGACAGAGAGGTAGCAGTCACCTGCACTGCACTGATACATGCACACCAATCTTTCCAGATCAGTATTTCATGTAGAAGGACCGATCTGGTCTGATTTTTTATTTTTTGGCATAGTAAGGAGACCATCTCATCCAGCTTTTCCAACCATTTTGTCATCGTCTTCAATCAACTCTGGGTTAACAGTTTTAGTCGGAAAGGGAAATTTGCAGCCAGCAACCTGTCCAGCCTACCACTTTTACTAATAAAAAAAAGGACCATTCTCCCTTTATTTCCCTTCCCATGAAGGCAAAACCAACATCCAGCTCTCTCTTTCCGTACTCTTTTAAGTTTTATACACTGTGCAAGGTTAGGCAAGCGGCTGGTGGGTTTTAACAGGGACAGGGACTTGGGGTCCTGAGCAGCAACAAAGCAGAGAGCAGCATTCTAGCCCTCCTGGGGCCTGCACTGTCACACCAAGAACACTGGACAGATGGGGATTCAAGTACTAAATCAGAAACCTCCACCTTTGTAACTGGACTTCTGTGAGCACATGAAAGTAGCATTTCCAAGAGGGTTTGCTTGCACTCCCCCCCCCCACTTTTTTAAAAATATTCCAGCTGCAGGCAAGTAAGCTACCTTCAAAAACAAGCACATTTGGGTGGAGGAAGAGAAAACAGGCATAGACATTCCAGCCTACCAGGCTCATTATGACAGTGCCAATTTAAATCGCAAATTGTTATTTTGGAACAAGCTGATCAGAGGTAAAATGGGGGGGGGGGGCTGTTGTTAATGGCAGTGGGTGTTGTTTACTTCTTTCACCCGTGAGCAGAATCGCAGGTGCTCCTGGCTTCTACAACAGGCTGTGAAGCCTCATGGCAAGGACAGCTGCAGCGGTTTGGCGACATGCCCCCTCCCCCCCCCTCCAGTTTGCCAATGGAAACAACTCTGACCTTCTCATGTCTGCTTCCTTGGCCCTCAGTAGCTGTGGCTCTCTCTTCCTAAGTTAATACTCATAAGCACTTCCCAAAAGCCTTCCAGAGCCTCCAACACATTAGCCTCCTACTTTCTGCATTGTTTGAGAGAAACAGAAATGCTTTCTGAAATATGAAAGAAGGGTTAGAAAGCAACCAGATTCTGTGCCAAAAAGTGCTTGATTTTGCCATCTGAGTAAAAGCATGCAGTTTAAGAAAATTAATTCTTTTAATATTCTTTTATTTTATGTAATTTATTCTATCCTTTCCTACTTTTTCTATCTGTACAATTTATTTGGGTTTTGCTAGTCACAGGGAGGGGCCAGGAGGTATACAGAGCACTGAAGCCTTGCCTTTGGCCACTGGGAGACTTTACGGAGACACCCCTCCTATTCATGTACAGTATAAAATGGCAAACAGGGTAATGGGGTGGTTTTAATCTTAACCATCAAAAAAGTTTTGCAGATAAGGAATGCTGATGCTTCCTTCCCTTCCCACCTCCTATTCTACTACTTGAAGCCGTTTTCTCCTAGCCCAGATACCTGCTGGTAATGGAACTGAAGAGAACGGGGCCTGCAGATATTCAGAGTGGTCAAGCAGGAAAGGATCTATGCACTTCCATTTGATAGTATCAGATGGGTAGTCCCATTAGTCTGTATCAGTAGAGCAAAACTTGAGTCCAGCACATAAAGCTTTTATGAGTCAAGGCTCGCTTTGTCAGCATTCCTTTTTCTAATCCTTGCTTTATACTTGAGTGAGCCAGATGTGGGCCTAAAGTGTGTCTTCTTTGGTCCTGAGATGACCAGTGCTCTAATCTTTAATCTCTGTTGCCTGTATAAGACTCAAGTCAATACTTGTACTGCAGTCATCAAGATGCACATCTACGTATGAACTCCCCCCATAGTATATCTACAAGGCGATTCACTTGTCTACTAACAATAGCCCACTAAACCTCCACCAGTTTGATGGAGGTTGGTTTACTGTAGACTACAAGACTACAGTGCAATATTGCTACTATATAAAAGGCAAGCCATATGGCGACAACTCACGTTTTATCTTCGCGCAGGCGCACTCTGACCTTGAGGCCGCTGCGAAGTGCCTGCTTGTCACCAGGAGCTGAATTGTGCTGAGTTGACGGCTTAAGCATTCCTCCTCCACCTCCCTTCAGCAGCCTCCTGCTCTGGCCTCCAGGCCACTGTGAAGCACCTGCTTGCCACCAGGAGGACTGCTCAGGCCATCCTTTCTCCGGGCCCCCTCATGGCAGCAAGTGGGTGCTTCACGGTGGCCCTCAGGCCAGAGCAGGAGGGTGCTGAGGGGGAGGAGAGCAGAATACAAATTAACCTTTGTGCGGGTGCATTGCTGGGAGGCGGCCTGCCAAATCAATGGCCTAAGCACTCCTCCCCGTGCCTCACCTGAGGGTCACTGAGAAGGCGAAAGCCCTGGCGGTGCTGGACGCCTGTCTGCACTTGCCTGGGATCCCTGCTGGATCCCGTGGAGCTTATTCTCCCCTCCCTAAAGAAACCTGAAGGCAGTTTCCTCAGAGTAAGCTCTACTGATTATTATGTTTTATGAAAAATTTAAAAAATGACCAACAGTTTTCTAGAGCCCATTGTATTTTTTTTCACACAAGGGTCTTCATTGCTAGTGAATAATAATCAACCATAGGAGTTCGCACACTACTTGCCTGTACCACTGTTCCCTCTGGCTATATAACTTTTGCAAACTTCTCTGAAGAAACACCTTCTCGATTTGAGTCTGGTAATGATCTTCAAATGGGTTTGCCTTCAAAGACAGTCTAGATAGTTCAGTTCATGCCGAAAGCAGCAGCTCAACTCCTAACCAGAGCCGGCAGCAAGCATGTAAAACCATTACTCTTCTCAGTCTTCATCAGATACCAGTCGTATCTGGCCTAAATTCAAGGGACTGGTGCTGGCCTTTAAGGCTCTGAATGGCCTAGGCGGGGGATATTTTCAGAAGCAGCTTCCCTCCGGTGTCCCATCCTCTCCTGTCCTGGCAGTTAAGATCATACTATTTTTTTTCTTCTAGGGAAGGAATCTCTTCATTAATTTTTTAAAAATATTCCTTACTGGAGCGCTAGTACACTCCTCCAGAAATGTACACTGAAAAGAAGAACAACAAATGAAAAAGGTGGGTCTTAATTTTAAATTGTTTAATTCTGTATTTTTATTCAGTGCTACAGCGTTAGTACAGAAGGGAAACATTTTTAAAAAGCAGCATAGTAACGTTCTCCCATCCTGTTTTGTGCACATGCACGATCCATTCTGAAATTATCTTTTCAAGCCAGAAGTCAAACAGACCGGTATACGAGGCATAACAGAACTGAGAAAAATTGAAGCAGAATGGGGGATCTCCTCATCCCACTAATACCAGGGTCTTTTGGGTGGTGGCAGCTGTGCTCTGGAAACTGTGCTCTGGAATTAGGGTTGCCAGGTCCCCTTACCCTCCTCGACGGATGGGGGGACCTGGCAGTAACTGGGGGTGATGCCCTCATCCATGCGCTCCTGGCCCATGTGAAATACAGGAGAGTGTCCATTGCATGCGGGCCAGGGAGGTTTTTTGCCTCCTTGGCTCATTCCTCGGCCCTTTTCTCCACATTGGCCAGATGAGTGGTGGTGGACGGAGGCTGGGAGCGGGGGATCCTCCCTGCCCCCACTGGGGGACTGGCAGCCCTATCTGGAACTGGCATGATGTCTCAAACCATTGGGGACTGATTCATTTGGTACATTTTGCTGCCTTCTTATTTCGGCTGATATCAGATTGTTTTATAAATTTTATGCTTTTCTATTATCTCTTGAAAGCTACTTTGACATTGATGTATGTCTTAAAATGTAAATACCTGAGTAGGGATTCCTCTTTCAAACTGCCTCCAAAAGAAGTAACATCTCCAAAAGAACTGACATCTGGTCTCCTATGGCAAAGTGCCTGTTGGCCTTAAACTGTTTCCATTGTGCTTCTGTCCCGATACGACAAAGGGACCAGCAGAGGTTCCAAGTAGGGTCAGACTAACCTTGTAGTGCGTGATATTTGTCCACAATGATAATACCCACAACCTGGCTGGCTACACAGACTACGTTAGTCGTTTGTGGCAATTCAATAGCCCAAAAGAGTAATCTCTTTTCTGGTTTACAAAAACATCCTTGCCTGGTCACCTGGAGATTTTTATTCACTTGATCAGGCCTGTGTCAGATAAGCAGCCAAACTGGTATTCTGTGTTTATACAGCAGCGCAAGCAGATCTGAAAAGCCCTCCCTGCACATGCCTGCATCAGTTTTCTCACACATGGAAGCCTATTGAGTTTCCCCCCCATTTCAGTTGTTTTGATTCCTCGCTGCATAAAATTGTTCCACATTTGCAAAGCTGGATAGAAAAACAACCTCCCAGGCAAAGACCCCAAAAGCAGCACTGTGTCAGGAAGAGAGTGGGGCCGTCAGCAGACAGAGACAACTCGGAAACAGCCAGAGGTTTAAGCATTCTGTGTCAGCGTGACACAGGGGAAATAACCCTTTAATCCAGTGCAGTGTATTTCATTTACTGCAGTGTTACCCTGCTCCAAGATGCTACGAAAGACATCCCCGGAGAGGTTTAAGGCTTTAAAAACCCAGAGTTTGAACTTAATTCCACCCTTCCAAAAGGCTGTAGCAATGGCAGATGACCTTTCCCATCCCGCACAAGCCAGTAGCAGATCTGCCTCATAATGTCATGCCAAATTATATATTGCTCCACGCTTATGCTTTTGCGTTTGGTTGAGGATCCCCCCCCCCTAAACAAATCCTTTGATTAGGAATATAAGGATCTCTTCTGTTATTACCACTGACAACACATGAACACCAAAAGGAGATTTCCTCTCTTTCAAATGGGCAATTCAAGAGCCAAGGTTAATGTAATATTATAGCCCACAATCCAAGTTCCACATTCTCACATTTGGCTAAGGCTTTCCTGACGCCTTCTGTGACAAAGGGATAGGTGGGAGCTGTTCTTTTCAATTTTGAGCCAACCCAGCAGGAAAAGCAAAGGTACTTTTGCTGTGACTAAGCACTATTCAATGGGGGGAAGGGTAATAAGCCACGATTTCTGTATTTAGACTTCATGACTAATCAGAGTTGCTAAAACCTAGCCGGAAACAAGAAAATCATGATACATATAATTAATCTGTAAATGTTGCACAGATATATACTGTATTCTTAATTCTCCAAGGTATTTGATCAACAATGCCTTTAAATAAGTTTACTAAACATGCCTCAGAAATTTAATAGCTTATTTTTATGGTGATGAGGCAGGAAAGAACACTTTTCATCTAATTTGGCAAGAGGATAATTCAGTCATGCAAATTTAAAACTGAGTGTCATTATACAATATTTTTTAAAAAACGAAGTTACCAATAAATACATTTAAATCCTGAAGGCGTTCACCCCATTTTACTTGAACAGCCAATGTGAACAGCTGCCATTCTTTGCAAACATCAGAGTGCAGCTTAGAAATCATTAGTTGAATGGAGAAGGAGAGCTTTTCAGGTGTGCCTGGAACTGCATCTTGTTCCAAGTGTGAGCTGCCATTTGATCCTAAATGGGATTGCAAATATACTTAGTAAAAATAAATTAAAAAGCACTGTAATTATCTCATGACAAGTGCTTGATTGTGCTAATTCCATCAGCAGAGCATGATTTTTGCTAACCTTCTTGTATCTGTTGAGGCTGGTGCAAACCCTGGAGTGATTACTCCATAGATGTTTTGCATTCTGTAGGGCTCTCATACTCACAGTGCAGGATTAAAAGGTCCTAATATTTAAATGTGGCGAGCACCTGGGGCCTGACGCTGAGCACCCTCAGCTTCCTGCTGCTATCAGCGAGAAGGCAAGGGCACTCGACATTTCAAAATAGTACCACCACCTAAATGCAAACTAAAAACAAGAGGAGTATTTATCCTCTCAAGGATAACAACAACGTTGAGCTCCATTCCCTAGCACCAGTCACTTTTGCCTTTTGCAGAGAATTATAAAAGCATCCTAAGCCCAGCCCAAAGGAGACAACAAATGAGACCAAGAGAGAGGAGATTGCTGCCAAAATGTCATATGGCCATGCCTACTGATGGCCTTATGAATTCTTATTGACAGGGAGGAGGTCCTCAGGGTCTCCTAAGGGCTTCCATTGAACCCGACGAAGACGGAGGTCTTGTACTTGAGCCACAGAGGATTAGGTTCGGGACTCCAGCTCCCGGCCCTTGATGGGGCACCGTTAGTGCCAGTTCCAAGGGTTAAGAGCCTGGGGGTGATCTTGGATGCTTCCTTGAAAATGGAGGCACAGCTCACAGCAGTTGTCAGGTCCTCTTTTTTCCATCTGCGGCAGACCAGGCAACTTGTCCCTTACCTGTCAACCTGTGACTTAACTACAGTGATCCAAACGACAGTCATCACTAGGCTAGATTACTGTAACTTGCTCTATGTGGGGCTGCCCTTGAGCCTGACCTGGAGATTCCAGCTGGTACAAAATGCAGTGGCGCGTGTTATTACGAGAGTGCCAAATAAGATGCATATAACATCGTTCTTACGAGAGCTGCATTGGTTGCCAGTGGAATACCGGATTAGATACAAGGTTCTGGTATAGACCTATAAGGCCCTGTGCGGACTGCGACCAGAGTATCTACGGGACTGTCTCTCCCCATATATTCCCCAGAGGACACTCCGATCAGGGGACAAACAGCTGTTGGTTGTCCCTGGCCCCAAGGATGCCCACCTAGCCTCGACTAGAGCCAGGGCCTTTTCGGTCCTGGCTCCCACCTGGTGGAACGCTCTGTCTGCTGAAATTAGGGCCCGGCAGGACCTACTATCTTTCCGCCGGGCCTGCAAGACAGAGTTGTTCAGCCAGGCATATGGCTGAGGCTGGGCCTCTGCCGGCCTGAAAAAAGGGGTGTATAAAATCTTAATCCTCCCTGTGAAGGCTGTCCACCATCCTGTTTTAAATGTGTTGTTTTTAATGTACATAATTTTTAATTGTATTTTTAATATGTTGTTATCCACCCTGAGCCCACTCACAGGGAGGGCGGAATAGAAATCTGAAATAAATAAAATAAAAATAAATAAATAGAGACCACCCTACGCCAAAGATCTATGTACTGTATACAGCCACCTGTCCCAGTAAACCTCATCCACCATTCTGTTACTCTGTCCTTTCTTCCACAGGTGTCAGGCACACACCTCCATGCCACCTTTCTACCCTTCAGATCCTCAAGACAGCTAACAATTTTAACAGCCAAAGAATAAAAACTGTATGTCATAAAAATACAATCTACACCCAGGAAGCCAAAGGAAATAATAAATGATGAGAAAAGAGAGCATCATCCATATCCCCTGAAATCTTCACTTTGCACCAGGTCAGGAATGAGGGAAACCAACAGTCCTTCCCGGGAAGGGGCTCAAGGGTCACGAGTGATTGCGGGAAAGGTCGTTTGCTTTGCTACAGATTGCAGAAGGACCTGGAACAGGAAATCAGCGGATGACATGAGATGTCCCAAGCCATTTGGGTCAGTGCCAGCACTTTGCACTGCACACAAACTGGCAGCCGATTAAGATGATTAAGCACTGGGGCAGTATGTTCCGTGTGGAAGTCCCAGGGAGGAAAAGTCACGTTAGGGAGAGATCAGAGTTTCCAAATGCTTTTCAAAGATGCTCTCCCATAGCGCACAGAACAGTAGACTGTTCTGGGTGCCATCAAGGCTCGTATGAGCTGGCTACCAAACCGGTTTAAACTGGAAACAATTGATCTTTACCAGCACAGCATTCTGAAGCAATGCCAGATTCCAAAACCCCCTAAAGTCCTCTTGGTAGTTTTCCTGAAAGGTAAAAAGTATGCCGACAGAACTTAGGAACAGCTCCAAGGGAGACCACCTTTAAGCAGGCAAGAGGGGGGGGGGAGGCAATACCAGGTCCCAAGGATAACTAAGGGAAAGACAGTGGGGATGACTGCCAATATTAGCCTCCTTGGGAATAGGAGTGTGCTCTGAAGAAAGACTTACATTCGACCAAGAAAGCCAGAAAGTGGGCGTGGCATGGAGGAGTTGGATAAAAATCTAAAGCAGGAAGAAGTTGGGTGGTGGGGGGGGGAGTCAGATGACTGGCAAGTGCAGGAAGCCGGGGAGCAGGGCCACCAGCTGCACTGCAGGCGTTGGGCCCTGGAGTTGGTGGTTTTGAGAAATGTATGCAGTAAAGCAAGTATGTCTGCTTGTCACTGGTAAGGCTGGGGGAGGATGGAATACCCCAGTGGGGAAACTGGCTGCTGGCCTCAGGGCTTTGCAGCAGGATATTTATAGCAAGTGAGTAATGGAATAAATACGCTGTGAACTTGACGTTTCACAGAATCATAGAAGAGTTGGAAGGGGCCATACAGACCATCTAGTCCGACCCCCTGCCCAGTGCAGGGTCAGAGGGCTTAGCAACCTAACCTGAACAGGTTGGGCACCTACTTCTAGATTGACTCTTCATAGAATCATAGAGTTGGAAGGGGCCATACAGACCATCTAGTCCAACCCCTTTATGCACTCTTATGCCAAATAACAGCACCTCTGTCTCATCTGGACCGAGATCAAATTGTTCTACTCACCTGCAGTTCCGACTGTATGAACCAGTCTGGAACTACTATTGCTTTCCTGGCATCTTAGGAAAAGAATGGAACTGTGCATCATAAGGCAAAGACCATGAAGTAGAACAGCAGTCTCACTTCCAGCATACAGCCCTCCAGGGACTACTGCAGCCATCTTAACCAAGTGCCCCCAGTCCCATCCCAGCAAAGCAACTGTCATGCCTCAGGTGGGGTGAGCCACCTTACGCTGCCACCACTCTGGGATTTAGGGTCCCTTGGGAAGGCCCAGAGTACCCTCCCAACCCTTCAGACCTCCGTAGCTTGGCCAATAAACAGGTGTGAGGACCCAGCAGAGTAACAACAAACAAAAGGATTTATTTACAAGGAGGTCGGTTAATATCAAACAACAAGCAAACAAGGTGCCTTAGCAACAATAGATAGGTGAAAGCAAAATAAACAAAAGGCCCTAGCGCGACTGAACTCCCTGTCCCTCTGTCTACCAGGCCTGTCTTCTTATCCTACGTGGATGAGGGCCTCTCTCCCTAGCAGAAACCTCCTCTGGCTTGCTCCCTGAGAGAAAGAGCATAGGCTTTTTCCCCTCCCATAGAATCATAGAGTTGGAAGGGGCCATACAGACCATCTAGTCCAACCCCCTGCCCAGTGCAGGATCAGCCTAAAGCATCTCTGACAAGTATTCATCCAGCCTCATCTTGAAAACTGCCAGTGAGGGGGAGCTCACCACCTCCCTAGGCAGCTGATTCCACTTTTGAACTACTCTGACGGTGAAAAAGTTTTTCCTAATATCCAGTCGGTACCTTTGTGCATGTAGTTTTAGCCCATTGCTTCGCGTCCTACCCTCTGCTGCCAACTGGAACAGCTCTTTGCCCTCCTCCAAATGACAGCCTTTCAAATATTTAAAGAGAGCAATCATGTCCCCCCTCAACCTCCTCTTCTCCAAACCAAACATTCCCAAGGCCCTCAGCCTTTCCTCGTAGGGCTCAGTCTCCAGACCCCTGATCATCCTCGTCGCTCTCCTCTGCACCCTCTCGATTTTGTCCACATCCTTTTTGAAGTGAGGCCTCCAGAACTGCACACAGTACTCCAGGTGTGGCCTGACCAAGGCAGTATAGAGAGGGGCTATGACCTCCTGCGATTTCGATGCTATGGCCCCTTTGATACAACCCAGGATTGAATTAGCCTTTTTTGCCACCGCATCACACTGACTGCTCATATTCAGTTTACAGTCCACTCTTACCCCAAGATCCCTTTCACATACACTGCTGCCCAGAAGTGTATCTCCCATCCAGTATTTGTGCTTCTCATTTTTGTGGCCCAGATGTAATACTGTGCACTTGTCTTTGTTGAATTGCATCCTATTCGCAGCTGCCCACTTCTCCAGAGTATTCAGGTCTTGTTGAATTTTAATTCTATCTTCTTGGGTGTTTGCTACCACTCCCAATTTGGTATCATCAGCAAATGTAATGAGCAGCCCTTCCACTCCTTCATCCAGATCTTTGATAAAAATATTGAAAAGTACCGGGCCCAAAACCGAGCCCTGCGGCACCCCACTGGACACCTCCCTCCAATCTGATGAAACGCCGTTGACCACCACTCTTTGAGTGCGGTCCTCCAACCAGTTCCCTATCCACCGAACTGTACTCCACAGTCTTCCAGTTTGCCCATCAGAATGTCATGGGGGACCTTATCAAAAGCTTTACTGAAATCCAGATAAATCACGTCAACAGAGTTCCCCCGATCCAGTAAGCTGGTCACTCGATCAAAGAAGGAAACCAGGTTGGTCTGGCAGGATCTGTTAGGAACAAAACCATGCTGACTTCCCCGGATCACTGAGCGGTCCTTCAGATGCTTACAGATTGATCCCTTTAAAATCTGTTCTAATATCTTCCCAGCAACAGAAGTCAGACTGACCGGCCTGTAGTTTCCTGGGTCATCCTTCTTCCCTTTCTTAAAGATTGGGATAACATTTGCTCTTTTCCAATCTTGTGGCACATCCCCAGTCCTCCAGGAGGCCTTGAAGATGATGGACAGGGGTTCTGCAAGTTCTCTAGAAAGTTCTTTCAGCACTCTTGGGTGCACACCATCCGGCCCAGGGGATTTGTATTCATCCAGTGCAGCCAGATGCCTCTCCACTACCTCTCTGTCAATGTCAAATAGCCACTCAGATGTCCTGCCACATTTTCTACTATCTCTAGATGTGCCTGAGTTCTTCAGGGAGAAAACAGAGGCAAAAAAGTCATTAAGCCTGTCTGCTTTTTCTCTGTCCTGCATCAGAGTTTCTCCATCTACTCCCAACAGTGGTCCAATTGCCTCTTTTACCTTGCGTTTGCTTCTCACATATCTGTAGAAGTTTTTCTTATTGTAGTGAGCCCTCCTGGCCAGACCCAGCTCATACTGAGCTTTGGCCTCTCTGATGGCTGATCTGCAGTACCTAGCAACCCTCATATACTCCTCTTTAGAGGTCTGTCCTTCTCTCCATTTCCTGAACATTTCCTTTTTCACCCTTAGCTTATTCTGGAGCTCTCTGTGCATCCACAGTCCCAGACTTATTTAGCACCAGCCCCCTGTGTTCTGATTGGCCAAAAAGGGCGCCAAAACAGCCTAGGGGCTTCTGGGAATTGTAGGCAGGCCTACTCCCACTAACAGGCTTCTGAGGCCTTGCTAGGCCTTCCTGGCACAGCCGGATCATGACAGCAACCCAGAAGGATACCATGGTTAATGACATGAAAAGCTTTTGAGAAGCCCATAAGAACCAACAGGGACACAATCTGCCTACCCACAATATTAATGGGTTGGAAGGCTAAATTCCCTGCAAGGCAAATATTTAAGGACGATGGCTTTTAATTTGTTGTTTGTATTAATGTGTCTACTCTTGCATATTTGACAGATGCGGGGCTATTTTTTTAGCTGGAACGTGGTGGAACGGAGTTCTGGAACCTCTTGAAAATGGTCACATGGCCGGTGGCCCCGCCCCCTGATCTCCAGACAGAGGGGAGTTGAGATTGCCCTCCGTGCTGTTCAGTGGCGCGGAGGGCAATCTCAACTCCCCTCTGTCTGGAGATCAGGGGGCGGGGCCACCAGCCATGTGACCATTTTCTCCGAGGGCAACCCACTGAGTTCCACCACCTCTTTTCCCAGAAAAAAAGCCCTGGACACACGTCTCAGCACCCAGCCGGCTTCTAAGAGCTAGCCTTGCCATGAGCACCAGAAGGAGAGTCAGCATTCCTGTAGTGGGTTTTCCATTTCACTGGCCAAAGCATTTAGTTAATATTTGTTTATTTAAAATACTAATAGGTCAATCTATCTCCCAACAAGGACCCAAATCAGGTCCATAACAGAACAGAATCATAGAATCATAGGGTTGAAAGGTACCTCAAGGGTCATCTAGTCCAACCCCCCTCCATTCATCTTGTGAATCCTACTGATCAAGTGATGAGGTGGCCAGCAGAGAAGTGCTGTTCGCAACGTGATGGGCCCTTACAGGTCTTATGCTTGACACATCTGTTGCACCTTGCATGTCACAGGTGCAGGTGTTCAGCCTGTAAGGGGTTAAACTTGGAGTCTGAAACAATGGTGACTGTACAGGTTCCGTTCTTCCATTCTGCCAGACATGACAAGGCAAAGGAGGCTGACCGTGGCATAACATACTGACCAGATCAACTGTTCAGGTTCCACCAGATAATGCAAGTAAACACAAACTCCAAGAACTTTTTTACTTTCTCTGATTAATGCATTAATTCAACCAGCATAATTAAACTGAGGGCATAGTTACATGTTCAGTTTAAGTGACCTAGCCAAACAACATGGAGCAAATCTATGCATGGAGTCCCATTGCAAAACACACAGACAGTGTTCACTGGTCACTTGCAATAACCTATGGGACAAAATCAAGGTCAGTATTAGCAACTCAGGCTGGCAATGGCACTCTAGGGTCTCAGGTACAGGTCATTCCCATCACTTGCTATCTGAACTTTTTAAGTGGAGATGCCAGGGATTGAACCTGGGACCTCCTGCACGCCAAGCAGATGTTCTACCACTGAGCCACGGCCCCTTCCAATGAGACTGGATACTCCTCAGCATTCAGGAATCAGCTGGAGCTGGAAGTGTTGTTTCACAGCCTGCCCTGCTTTTATTGCTTCTGTTCTGCCATCTATTTTTGTCCAGATTAGGATTAGGGTGAGTTTATGCAGAAGACAAAACAGTTGAATGTAATCATCTAGTGATGTGCCAATTAAGCCAAAACACAAACTAGGAACTACAATTAAATGCCAAAACATAAGAAAAGAAGTAGACAGTTTTCTCAGAAACCACCCCCAAAAACATTCCCTCTAAAAAAAATCTCTGCTGTCCAAAAACTTATCTAAATCTGTTACGTAACTGTCATGTATCACATCTGCATACTGCACATCATCAAACTGTCTGTGTTTTTTACACATGTATAATCAAGATTTATTGATGATGATTCCATAAATTTTACTTAGCTGTTCACTGCAGCTATTTGTTTCCAAGGCAACAAATGCACTTTGCCCAAGCAACACAGTAAATCATGATTGTTCTAAATTTGGGGGTCTTTGCCCCTTTGCACCATCAAATGGATGCATGTCTCATTGCCAGGAACCGTGCCAGCAGCACTTAGACGGCAATAATTAGCTACACATTGTTGAGGGTCTCCCCCCCCCCAACAAATCTGTGCTACTGAAAGAAGTACATTGCAAGTCTCCTGGATTCCCACCGCCCTCATGAACATTCTCTCCTGCAAAGGAGTACTTTTCCTGGTGGGCTGTTCTGGTAATGGAAGCAGGACTGGTGAACTACAACTTGGATCTGTCCAGGGGTGGATTAGAATTTACATTACCGGACCCGGGGGGGCGGGGGTGTCCCATGATGGCCCCACAGTGGGGCTAGTGAGAAGTACATGTGCTGCTGACCTAGGACGCAGCCAGGATCCACTGTGGCTCTGCCCTTCCTCTCTCAGACTGGTGGAGAAGAGCACAGGCACAGCAGTGCCCAGCTTCACCCTATCCTATGCTGGCGGCAACCCTATTCCTCTTTGCTGGCTCCGCTGTGCACAAGCACCCAGCTTCACCCTGTGCTGACACAGCGTGGGGGTGAGGAGGAGCATGGGTACAGCAGCACCTGGCTTTGCCCTGTGCCAGCTGAGGCAGAGCGTCTGGAGAGGAGAAACATGGCAGTGCCTGTCTTTGCCCTGCTAGCTCGTGCATGGTGTGGCTTGCAAGGAGAAGCCTGCTGGTGCCTCCTTTCTGCTCAGCTGGCCCTTCATGAGGGGAGCGGGGGTGAAGGGGCTTTTAGCCTCTCAGTCCACCCCGACTCTCTCTCTCTAAAGAAGCCTGCAGCCAAGTCTATTGCTGCAGGTGCCATTTTCTTTCATCTCTGGCAAATGAGGGGCCAGGCATCTCCTCTCTGGGGGTCAAATCTGGCCAAGCATTGTCTAGTTGCTGGGTCTTAATACATGCAAGTGTATTGCACTTGTCCATTCTATTGCTCTGCTGTAATATTTTGTGTTCTCAAGGGTATGTAGGCACATAACCCAACAAATTCAGATTACAAATCCAATATTATGGACAACACATAATTTGACAGGACTGTGTTTATAGCAACGTGAGAGGCTGTCTGACAGCAGCCCTTCTACAAGACCCTCTATGCATTTGAAAGCCTAGCAATTGGCAAGGACCAGTTGGATCAAATGAGCAGTGCTGAGGGGGGCGAGGTTGGAGCCACAACCAGGCAGCTTTGGCAGAATTGCCCCACTTCCTGGGAAGGAAGAAACTCTTGCAAGAGGTATGGAGGCTCATTAGGATCCTTCCGAGCGGGGGCCACGGGGCAGAGCTGGGCAGCATGTACAGTTTCTGGGAAGCAGAGCTGCCTGCCTGGGGTTCCTGTCCCCATTGTAACAGTGAGATTTAGTGAGCCTTATCAATGCATAATGGAATTGTGTTATATTTTTACCCACACTGACACCAAGGAAGTCGAGGAGTTATACATCACCCTGTAAAAATGATAAGGCTGACTGAAGGTGGCTGAGCCAAAATTTGGGTCTACAGAAGTAACAGGTATAGCATTTAAGGTATACCATTGCTTTGGCAAAACTAGGTGATCTAACTCCTTATTCCATTTATTTCCAAGAGTCTGCATATCATATTTATTAGAGAACTTCAAATATTTATAAACAAATATTTTAGGTTTCGATCTCTGAATAGATTTAATAAAAGTTTCCAAAAGTGGCAGGGGCTCTGAAACGCTCAATGCCGTAGAGCTGTATTTGGATACCAAGAAATGTTGTAGTTGTATATATTGCCATTCAGCAAAAACTGACAGGTTATATCTAGACTTCAGCTGAGAACATGATAAAACTCATCACCACAGCCTATCAATTGATTCAAAACCAAAAACCCCTATCTGATCAAGCTTTCCATACAAAAGATTTTCTCCCAATTTTTAAATCTGAGTTGACCTATAATGTTCATGTGAAAATGGGTCAAATTGATATTGTTGAGACATTATGTACCACAGTTCTCTAACTGCAGGAGAGCCTCAGGTGGAACAGAATCCTTTTACCTTACTTCTTACTATTTTTACAACCCAAGTCATAAACAGCAGCCCTCATTCCACAGGAAAACAAAAAGTTAGTTATCGTGTAACTTAACAACAGCTGCCAAATGTTCGCCACACAAAGAGTAGCTTGTTTGTTGCTGTCTGTGAGTAGCCAGGATCATTCACTTCCGAAGAAAGAGAGTTCTGATTATATAGTGGGGGGATCAATTCAGCTCTTAATTCTGAAAATTTGGGACAAATCAAGATGTGATCTACAGAATCAATTTTGTTGCTGCCGCAGTTACAGAGTGCATCCGAATACGGAATTCCACTGAATCTTCCTAGCGTCACCACTGAAGGTAGGGCGTTCAGACCTGCTAGCATAAGAGTCCTTCTATACTTTGGGATAATTAACTCGTATAGATAACTTGGCATTTTTGTTGGAGGGAGAATACCAACTGAGAAAGATGAGCACACTCTGCAGGCTCTGATCAGTGTGCTATCATAATCAAAGTCCTTCCGACATCTTCTGGTGAGCCGTATCAATCCGTTTTAACAAGAATTGGCCCTAATGCGCTCCATTTAAAAAGGGGGACCAGAAAAGAAGCCTCCAAAAGAGCCTAAGGTGGCCCTTTGGGAAAAGATCAGGTCCTCTAGAATGCAACTCGAAGTAGGTTATGAACTCCCTTAAAGGCTAATACTGGCAAGAAGACCAATGGTAACAAGTTTTGTGGCTCCTTTATGACTGGATTTATTGATACTGATTAAATACCGCTTTGGGCTCATTTTAGGGAAACGGTGGGATGTAAGTATCTGAAACTTGATATATTAGTAAGACATAAGTACGGAGAATTAATGAATAAATATGTGCAGTAATTGGATGGGGGACCGCCAGCGAAGACCCGGGTTGCAGAGGCAGGCAATGGCCAACCACCCCCGATAGTCTCTTGCCATGAAAACCCTGTCAGGAGTTGCCGTAAGTCAGCTGTGAATTGAGGGCACCACACACACAAGGGAAATAGTGTATTTTTATACAAGTGTTGTTAATGCTTAGTTGTGTTTGCCTGTGTTGCATTTGAATGGTTGATAGGTGATCATATAGGAGTCCCTTGTGTTTTGCCTGGGGAAGGGGGCTGACTGAGGCTGCCTTGCCAATGGACCCCCCCCCCCCCCATTCCAAAGCCAGCACTTAAACCTCCAGCTTGGACAGCGACCTCACAGTTCTGTACCACTGGTATTCTACCATCTGCAGGGAATGGGGTCGTTATGCACTCTGATAAATGCCCTGCCTGGTTCACAACAGAATCATGCTGGGCACACTCAAGTTCAGATCTTTCACAAACTCCCCAGATGAAAAGCTGGTAAACACCATGCCAAATTGCCCTGTGACATCAGTGTTACGAACATAAAACAGCATGCACGTTCCATATGCTTTAGACATATGGTATTAATCACTAATGATACATCTTTACCTGGATCTCCTAGGTAACCTGTGCTTTTACTGTGGGGTTATTGGAGGGGAGGAGGAGGATTGTGTTCTGAAGACAAGCAGCTAAAAAAAAATACAGACCATAATTGGAATCAACACATATTCCAATTTTTGTAGACTTACAGATCTGTAATTTCAAATGCTAAAATTGTTCAATATCTGATGCCTGCATATGAAATAATAATCCCAGGCTGCTGCATCCCACCCATTAGCATAGGTGATTTATGATGATATTTTTCCTTTTATGTAAATTGTTTGGAGAATACTTGGATTGAAAAACAATATATAAATACATACACTGCACCCTAGGTTGGCTATCACCCTTACCTCTTTCCCATGTGCTCTAGGTGGGCTTTGCAGTAACTCAAGGTGGCTTTCAATATAAATAAAATAATCATAAAATGAATAAAACAAAATTTAAAAACAGTTCAGGACTGCCAATAAACATAAAACAAAGTTAATTATCAACAGTCCTAAATGTCTTCAGCTTCCTCCTGGAGGTTGGCAGTGGGGAGCCAGGCACACCTCCCTGGAGATGTTGTTCTATAATTGTGGGACTGCCGCTGAAAGGGCCCTCTCTCATGTATTCACCAGGTCAGCTTTTTTAGCTTCTCCCTGTGACCTTAATTCCCAGGCAGAAACATATGGGAGGTATATTGTCGAAGGCTTTCACGGCCGGAGAACGATGGTTGTTGTGGATTTTCTGGGCTGCATAGCCGTGGTCTTGGCATTGTAGTTCCTGACTTTTTGCCAGCCGCTGTGGCTGGCATCTACACCTCTGCTACACCTCTGAAGATGCCAGCCACAGCTGCTGGCGAAACATCAGGAACTACAATGCCAAGACCACGGCAATACAGCCCGGAAAATCCACAACAACCATATGGGAGGTATGTTTCTGCCTGGTTCCAACTCACGTATGGCTTTACATGCTAAAGCCAACACTTTGAATTTTGCTTATGAGTGGACTGGTAGCCGTTATAATTGCTGTAATATCGAAAAGAGACACAGAACTGCTTTTCACAGATTGAGGAGAAAGTATGCTGGTGAGGTCATAGCAATAGCGAGTGGACTTCACCACAGCTAGCTCTCCCTCTGACACACTAGTCACTTAATCTTTTTTGTTCTGTCCTTATTTGGACACCTTGTATTCCACAGTGATACCACCCAGACTGCTGCCACTTAATTATGCATAACTGGAGAGCTGCTCTTAATCTAGTATAAAGGAATACAACTTTTGTTGCCTAGTCTGTTTTCTCTACTGCAGTCATAATTCCCCAAATAATTACCAGAGCCAATATTCCCAAAGTCAATAGCCACTTTTTATAATTTGTAAACACACACACACACACACACACACAAGAATGCAAAGCTTTCTGCTTTGATTAGAGGTGCAGCGGCACATATTAAATGCTGGTAACAAATAATTTGTAATGCTCAACTAGATCAATATGAATCCAAGTACCTCACCTACAGCACTACAGCTACGCCCATTCATTCAAACACCACCCCATAAAGTGCTGATGTGGCTCATAAATGCACAGACCTTTCCTGTCCTAAACCCCCTTCAGTATTGATCAGTATCTTTATGCTAATAGTCTGATCATGCTGATTAATATTTTACTTGTAAATGACTTGTAAATGAAGATTCAAATGCAGAACAAAAGAGAATGTCATATTACTACTTTCCCTTCTCATAATTCATGACTGCTTTTAGACAAGGTTCATTATTTTTACGTCCAGAGGAGTTAACAGTGTTAGTCTATAGTAGCAAAATAGTAGAGTCCAGTAACATGTCTAAGACTAACCAACTTTACTGTAGCATAAGCTTTCGAGAACCACAGCTCTCTTTGTCAACTGTGTCTTCCTCCCACGAACATAGATGCATCTGATGAAGAGAACTGTGGTTCTCGAAAGCTTATGCTACAATAAAGTTGGTTAGTCTTGGTTAGTGGTTAGTGTCACTGGACTATTTATTATTTCATTATTTTTAAGTGGTCAAAATTCTTGTGCTTTTGCATGCATAATGCCCAAGTTAAGTACCAAAGAGCAACATTCTCACTGAACTGTCCATCTGACAAATGGGCTCAACAGAAGACTCTGTCACTTGACACACAAGAAAGAGAGGAAGGGATAAATATTTTACACATGCACGCACGCGCATATAATTTTTTTTGAGGTTATGTAGCATTCTTTGGGAGCTGCAATGGCACTGTGGCAGAGCCAGTGTGGTGTAGTGGTAAAAGTGTTGGACTAGGGTCTGGGAGGCCCAGGTTTGAATCCCCCCCTGCCATGGAAGCTTGCTGAGTGACCTTGGGCAAGTCACTCTCAGCACCTCACCGGGCTGTTGTGAAGTTAGAACGGAGGAGGAGAGAATGAAAGGCAGGGAATAAATGACGTCAATAAACAGACAAATAAATAAATGGCCCTATTGTTTTGAAGAAATGACAAAACCTCGGCACTCTGAGTGTTTCAACTCATCTTCTTCCTAGATGCTACCAAATCCCTAGTAGAAAGAAGAATCAGAAGATGTGTTCCCTTCCCACACTAAGCTTAGCCTGCATTTAAGATATATTCCAACTGGTAATCTTACATTGTCTAGTTTCTTCATAAATGTCTTCTCTGAGTAGAGTTGCCAGGTCCCCTTACCCTCCAGGTGGGAGGGTAGGGGCCTGGCACTTACCTTGTCTTCGCATCTCTCTCGCATGCTTAGCACTTCCAGGAAGTGATGTCATCGTGCGGGCGCAGAAGTGTGCGTGCACTTCGCAGCAGGCCCAAATCACCCCACTGCAAAGTGCAGGAACGTTCTTGGGGAGACACAATGACATCACTCCCGGGAAGTGACGTTATCATGCCCATTCCAGCCCTCCCCCCATGCTGTCCAGGTGAGTGAGGGGGGCAGAGGGTGGGAGTGGGGGATTCCCTGCCCCCACCAGGGGACTGACAACCCTACCTCTGAGACTTGAACTAAGAACATCACGACCTGGCCGCGGGGATGAATCTATAACAGTATCGAGTAAGATTAGGGTGCAAACCACCTCTCTCAAGCAAGGAATATAAACTCAGAGCAGTAGCCAGTTTAGATATTATCAATACATGTAGCTGCCTTACACAGAATCTATCGAGGTCGGTATTGTAAATACTGATAACTCGGTCTGGCAGTGTTTCTGCAGAATTTCAGGTAGAGTATTTTCACACTACCAACCACCTGATTCTTTTAACTGGAAATAAGGGGGACTGAAGATGAGGCCTTCTGTAGTCAAGAGCACATCCACTACTAGGGGTGTGCATGGGGAAAAAATTCAATTTCCCCACTTTGGGTTGACCTAAAGCCAGAAAATGATTTGTAATACTCTGAAAGCCAAAGTGGCAAGCTGCTTCAGCTTCGGGTATTTAAATCGCTTCAGCATGTTCCATAAAGATTTGGAGCATTTCACCGTCCTCCCCCACCCCCCAACTTAGTCCCCTCCTCTTCCCCACCCCCACCCCACTTACCTGGCTGTGGAACCAGGAAGAAGACCAGCTGGGTGGCGGGGAAGGCCAGAGCCGGCACTTCCACCACCAGCACTGCCTCCTCTGCCGCCCTGCGGCCAGCTAGGCAGCATGGACAGCAAATAGAAGAGGAAAAAATCCACAGGGAATACAATACTAATTTACAAAATTACAAAACTGTATTCAGAGTGCAAAGGCTACAAAATTTCACCATTGTATTCATATAAATAAATAAATAACCTCTTGATGCAATTTTCAGACACATACATCAACAATACAAAAATCTTTTACATAATCATACAGGGCAAGTTGCAGTGGACACACACAATTCCCAACAATCTTCTTGGTATAGTTATAACAATTCTTTTCAGGACTTCCCTCAGCAAGTGAACGGTGAAGCCCAGCCGCGAAGCAAAGCTCCAACCCACGCTTGATCTGGGGCCGGCTATCTGTGGCAGATATCGGAATCCTTCATCAGGAGCGTGTGGAACGCTTTACAGCAGAAAAGGACATTTCCAATGTGTTTAAATCTTTCATGCCCCAAACATAGCCTTGAAAATCTCATATGCGTGTCACATAGGCAGCATGGACAGCCGCAGCCACCACCTCCACTGACCCCACCACCGCCTCCGCAGCTGCAGCAGCCAGCTGGGCAACAGGGAAGGCCGCAGCCGCTACCTTTGCCGGCCACGTCAGCCCCACTGCTGTGATCATGAATAGTTGTACGTACTGATCCAAACGTGACTCTTGGAGGAAAAATTTCTGTCTATGGCATTATTTCTTAATGTAACATTCTGTATTTGTTTCTTCACATTATATATTAATATATTATTGTATTTTGTTTTGTTTACTTATGATTTGTTGGTTTATGAGTATTAATAAAAGAACTGGAACTGGAATCGCTGTATGCGGCTAGGATCACTGTACATTCTGTAGCCAAGACATTCCTAAAGATTACTTTAATTCTAAAATAAAACATAAGGCAATGGCAATATATACTGAGCAATGGAGAGATGAGACTTCTCATTTTGGAAAGGCGGTTGTTAAAAAAAACCCTCTAAATTAAAATCAAAGCTAAATTGGCAATATCTCATTTTCTGATTTGAAGTAAAATTGCGGTCTGGGTTTTAAAAATATAATTACTTGCAAAGTTCCTTGGGATATATTTTTATTTATAAATTCAGTGGTAATTTTGAAATTCTTTTATGTCTATGCCAGCAAACTATTATTGTGCTAATAGGAAGATGCCTTATTCCAAGAGACAAATATTAGGCAACCTAGCCTAATGCTGGCTACAGCTACTTCTAGGCAGAGGGCTGGATCCAGACTAACATGTCTGCTTGCACAAGGCACTTTAGTCAGTGGATAGTTCACCATCTCATACCATTCCCTTCTCAAGTGTTTTTTTTTACTGCAATAGTATTACTTTAGATTTTTTATTGCAATACAATTTTTATTACAATCAATGCACACCTTAAAACATTTCTGATGTGTATGAAACATTTGTAACATAACCTTTAAAAAGAAAACATTTCAAACTCTTGTTCCTGGATCACAGGAAAGACCAAAGTTATCATATAAAGGCTTGGATTTGTTCCTGTAGCTGTTGGCATTATAGTTCTTTTTTGTTTGATGGAGATTGTGACTATTTGTGAGAAGAGAGGATAGGTGATTTAAAGCTGAGTTGGTATGTACTTATACTCAGATGAATGTTTATTTTATCATATTATATTTTTTTTAAAATGTTAATTTGTAGAATTTTCCGTGCCTGATGGGAGAAGGAGAAGAGAGAGAGAAATGCAAGGGAGGGGGTTAGTTTCCATCATGCTATGTCACTTAAGAGGGATACTTCTGGGGAGTCAAGAAACAAAAACACACGGCCATGATTTAGAAGAATTAATTTGCACTAAGTGAAGACAGTGCAGGGACACGGCAAAGCCACCTCTTTAGCTCTCGTTTAACATTGGATTCATTCTTTATCCAGCTTTTATAGAGTGCAAAGAGAAACAATGAAAAAATATGAAGCCAGGGCACTCATGGCCGCTTGTGAATGAATTCCAGTGGCATACAATTACTTTAACAAGCTCCCAGGCAATAGGTCATCACTGCACAGTGACCAGGATGTCAGCGCAATCTGCTCTGGTTTCTAGTCTTTCAGATGAAAAGGGGTTTTTGTACATTTCAAGCATCAAGAAATCTTTAGACCAAGGCACCAAATGTTTCACCCTTGCATTTTGCTTTCTGCAGACAAAAGAATTTTTGTGCTGAGGTCAAGAAAGTACAAACAGATCTTTGGCAAAGTCTGGAATTTCTCACCAAGTTTCCTTATGCAAGTGTTGGCCAAGATCTGTAACCACTGTATGCAGGCCAAATTGTCCCATCTATAAAACATGACCCAACCATCCAAAATAAACCACAATGCCATGCTGTCAAACAGGAGCATCACTCAGTAATTCTCAATTGGTGGGATGTGAATTAAAGGATGGCCTTCAATGTTACCCAATCAGGAGGTTTCCTTGCAAGTTAGGGGAATTAGCGTACAAGGAGAGACAGCGAGAGATGGATAACTTAGCAAGAGCTCTACCTATGTATACGACGATTGTCCAGGCTAGAGAACTCTTTCAATGAAGAGGCAGACGTTTCAATCAAAAAATTTTTTAATTGAAAATAATAAAGATCAATAACATGCAAAGACCCACACAACACCCTCAGAGCTAACTAGAAAGCAGTGGTGATAATTGTATAGAGTTTGAGGGATTGGGTGATCATTACCATCCAGAAGAGGGCGTCCGGGAGAGAGAACTTTGAGTGACCAGTGCATCAATGTTGAAGAGCATGGACAGCGGTACGAGGGTGGATGCTGGATCCAAGAGAATGCACACAACTATAGTGGAGGGCAGTCCTGTTATACTGTGGAACATACCCTGGGCCAAGATTGTGTCTTCTGACGCCAAAACAATAACTTAATTATTGTTCCTGGGGTGGGACAAAGGATTGGAAAATGGTCTCCAGGGCAAGACAATGAACTGGTGAGCCGCATTGCCAGTTTGATAAAGTCTTCTCTGGTGGAACTAAAGTTATCAACAATGACTGACGAACCCACAATGTACGGGTGGGTAAGGCTATTAGAGCCCTGAGTCGCCTGAGAATAGGAGAGTGGATAAGGGAAGATCTGTGGGGTATGTTACGGTGATTAATTCAGGAACTCCAGGAAGATGCTATTTGTCTTAGGATCTCTGCACATCTCTGGGATGTGAGGGCAGAAAGCTGGTCTCACCTGACATCTCACATGCTAGCAATGTTTCATCTCCCAGCTGGGATCTTGCTTCCATGTATCTGCCTGGCTTGGGCAGTATTTTGTGTTTAAAATGCATACAGAGAGGGACTTAAGACAGCCATATTCACAAGCCTTAATATTGCGAGGGCAAGTTTGACTGCTAACATAAAAGCCCAAGGCAGAAGAGGCATGGGAGGAAGTGACATTGTTCATTCACTAATATGCTATCTTTTCTCCAAGGAGCTCAGGGTGCCATACTGACTCCCCTTCCCACTTTTTCATCAATTAGAGGCAGGTTGGACTGAGCCACAATGAATGGCCTGAGAAGTTTTGTGAATGCATGAACCTGAGTCTGTTTGACAGTGACCACTGCTTGAGGGTACAGTGGCCTGAGCATAGAACTTGGAAGTGTACTCTGAGCTCCTCAGAGGAAAGGTGGGGTAAACATGCACAAGCACAGAGAAAGGCATCTTTGTGACAGCACACTCTGTCTCTTTGTGACTGCATTTTGACACAGAGATTGGGAGGGGGGTATCAGTTTATATTTTACCTAAGCTCGGCGATTTTTAAAATTTATTTACTTTATAGTCTTCCTTTCTCACTGAGACTCAAGGCAGATTACAGCATAATAAAACAGTATAAGATAACCAAAGAACAATGTGATGAGACTAGGATTACAGAATCACAGAACACAGAGAACAAAAAACTAAGGTAAGGTAAACTATAAGCAATACAGAAAGTAGATTACAAGATAATCTACAGGATGCAATTCAACATAGATAAGTGCACAATATTACATCTGGGCCACAAAAATGTGAAGCACAAATGCACGATGGGGGATACACTTCTGGGTAGTAGTGTATGCGAAAGAGATCTTGGGGTAAGAGTGGACTGTAAACTAAATATGAGCAGTCAATGTGATGCGGTGGTAAAAAAGGCAAACTCAGTCTTGGGTTGTATCAAAAGGGCCGTAGCATCGAAATCGCAGGCGGTCATAGCCCCTCTCTATACTGCCCTGGTCAGGCCACACCTGGAGTATTGTGTGCAGTTCTGGAGGCCTCACTTTCAAAAAGGATGTGGACAAAATCGAGAGGGTGCAGAGGAGAGCGACGAGGATGATCAGGGGTCTGGAGACTGAGCCCTACGAGGAAAGGCTGAGGGCTTTGGGAATATTTAGTTTTGAGAAAAGGAGATTGAGGGGGGACATGATTGCTCTCTCTAAATATTTGAAAGGCTGTCATTTGGAGGGCAAGGAGCTGTTCCAGTTGGCAGCAGAGGATAGGACCCGAAGCAACGGGGTTAAATTACATGCAGAAAGGTACCGACTGGATATTAGGAAAAACTTTTTCACGGTGAGAGTAGTTCACAGGTGGAACCAGCTGCCTAGGGAGGTGGTGAGCTCTCCTTCACTGGCAGTTTTCAAGAAGAGGCTGGATGAATATTTGTCAGAGATGCTTTAGGCTGATCCTGCATTGGGCAGGGGGTTGGACTAGAAGGTCTGTATGGCCCCTTCCAACTCTGTGATTCTGTGAATCTGTGATAAAGACAATGCAGTAAAAGCAGGTGTTACCTACAATCATTGCTGCTGTGCACAAGTATAACTGTCCGCAGGAAGAAAAACCAGGAAAAAATTCCAATTAAAATTACTTATATATGTACATAATTTTGTATATTTGCAGACTTATACAATCTCAGGATATGAAGAGGACAGTAAAAGCAGCCACTGGAAAAGGAGGTACACGTTCCTCATTCTCGAGGACTTTCCAGGTTTGTAAAAAAAACAAAAAACTGAGCATGTTCATTGCCTTTCAAGAGCCAAACAGCACTGATGATATATAGGTGGTATTTGACACCAAAAAAAATAGCTTATGGAAATGCTAAAACGTCTGGACTTCCGGTTTGGGATTCATGGAGGTCTAACGCAGCTCCATTTGTGGAGCTGACCGGACTGCCGTTTTAAGCGGCCGGCGAGGTGAAAATAGCCCGCGGCCGACTGCTCTCAGGCGGAGAGCAGGCAAAGAACGCTCAAGACCCTAGGGTGAGCTAGATCTCGGACGAGGGGGGGCTCTATGCAACGGGCCCCCTCCCGATCCTTGAGGTCCCACCTTGCGACGGGTCGGCTACAATCTCTGCGGCAGTTTTGGGGCCAATTCGGCTGGCATAAGACCTACATACCCAAGCTTCGATTGGGGGAAGAAGTGGAAAGGAGAATTTGAAATCGAAACAGCGATTACAACCCGTGGAAAGTGAAGGGAAGGTAAAGATCACTATCTTCCGATACGGGACAGATTGATAAAAACAGAGAGGAAAAAAAAGTAGATTTTTAAACTGCAACAGACTAGCGAAAAGGAGGGGAAGCTCCGGCGGGAGTTGTATTTGAAAAGAGACTAAGTTTAAAGAAGTTATTAAAGAAATTGGATTATTGTTTTGAATACCTGTGGCTTTGGAGCTGTGAGAAAAAGATACCATCGCGAGATCTGCTGTGGGAAGACGGGAGACAGGAAGTGCGTAACAACAATAGAGCGGCTGGAGAGAAGCGGCCCTTGCTGGAGGGCAGGAAGAAGGGAACCGCCATCTTTGAGAGGGGAAGGGTCGCGGCCTCAGCGGAAAAGGAAGTAGGCCATATTGGATTATAAAATCATAGAGAGACCATAGAGAAAAGACGCCCGACATTTTGGACCCTTTAAAATTAATTTATGCAAGAAGACCGGGACATTTGAAATATAAAAGGTACCAAATTTAACGCCACGGAGTTAAGGAAGAGAGCGGACTCGTGGGAGCGAGCCAAAGCAAGCCCCACGATGTCAAAGAAAGAGTGGCAATCGGCAATAGAAAACTTGGATAAAAAACTTTTGGAGGTGATTAAAGAATTTAAAGACATGAAATTGGAGCTGATCAAAGAGGTTAAACAGACAGTAAAATCGGAGCTGTCTGAAGTAAAATCGGAGCTGTCAGAAGTGAAGAAAGGTATGGAAACAATACAAAGTGAATTACAAGGGACGCAGCAGAGAGTTAAAACAGTAGAAGGAGCGATGGAGAACTTAGCAGACACGCAACAAACGGAGATGAGACTGATGAGGGGAAGGATGGCGGTTGCGGAAAGTAAACACATGGAAAAGCAGCTCAGATTTCGCGGTTTGCCGGAGATAGAAGGAAAGACAGCGCAAGAACAGATGACTGAGGTGTTAGCTGAATACCTGGGGAAGGAGGAGGAGGAAGTTGTGGCTATCCTAGATGTGGCATATCGTGTGAATTCGAGAATTGCAACCCAGAGGAAAGTACCAAGGGACGTGATTGTACAATTTACAACAAGAAACATGAAAGAGAAGATTGTGACTAAACAATTTCAAGATCCATTGGAGATCGATGGCAAGACAATCATTATAATGAAGGAACTACCCAGATCAGTGTTACTAGATCGGAAAAAATATAAAGCGCTAATCCAGATGTTGAAGGACATGAAAATCAGGTACAGATGGGAGCTCCCAGAGGGTTTGTCCTTCGAATTTGGAGGTGCCAAAAAGCGTATCAGATCTGAGAGGGAGATGGAGCGATTTATAAGGGACAATGAAAAAGACTTACCAACAAGATTATGAATATGGAGTGTAAAGTACTATCTTGGAATGTAAATGGACTAAACTCACCGAATAAGAGAAAAAATATTTTTCACTGGCTATTAAAACAAAAATGTGATATTGTTTGTTTGCAAGAGACTCATATTCGAAAACAGGATGTAAAATATTTAAAACTGGGAAAATTGGGCAAGGACTTTGTAGCGGCCTCAAGTAAGAAAAAAAGAGGAGTGGTGTTGTATGTAAAAGAGGAGCTACAACCAAAATTCATAATGAAAGATGTGGAAGCCAGATTTGTAGCAGTGGAATGTACTTGGAACTTAAAGAGAGTGTTGGTAGTCGGAATCTATGCACCTAACGGTGCAAAAGAGAGCTTCTTTGAAGATTTGAGGAAGCATTTAGACGATCTTTCATATGATCAGATAATTCTTGCTGGAGACTTCAATGGAGTGACAGACTTGGAACTGGATAAAAAGACTACAATGGCACAAAAGAAAAGAGGACTATTACCAAAGCTCTTTTTTGAGTTGATTCAACAAGAGACTCTTGAAGATGTATGGAGGAGAGAATATCCTAAAAGTAGACAGTTTACTTTTTATTCTGCAAGGCACTCCACATTATCAAGAATTGACATGATCTGGGCCTCAAAAGATTTGGCGTTATGGACTAAAAATGTAGAAATAATGCCGATGGTAGGCTCAGATCACAACCCAATTATGTGGAAATTAGGGAAAAGGAGAAAAAGGAAAGCATGGAGAATAAATGAGGATTTGCTACAGGAAAAAGAGAATATGGAAATATTGAGAAGAGAGACAAAGTTTTTCATACAATACAACGTGAATAAAGAAGTACCAACTGATAAAGTTTGGGATGCTTATAAGGCGGTTATAAGGGGCATACTAATGGACTTAAATGGTAGAGCAAGGAAGAAGAAAGAGGAGAAGAGACAAGAGATTGAGGCGAAAATAAAAGCTAAGGAAACACAGTTAAAAAAGAGACCAGGGAAAAAGAAATTATATCAGGAAATTAAAATATTGCAAGAACAGCTAACAGCAATGAGTAACAAAGAATTGGAGTGGAATCTCAAAAGGCTGAATCAGAAAGCGTTTGAGGGTGCAAATAAACCTGGGAAGTACCTGGCATGGCAACTGAAGAAGAGAAGGGAAAAGAAAACAATAAACAGAATTTGTGAAGATGACAAAACGTATCTGGAACAGACTACCATTAGTAGAGCCTTTTATAAATTCTACGCTAAATTGTACAACAAGAGAGAAGTAAATAAAGACTCAATAGCGTCATATCTGGAGAAAATGACACTTCCAGAAATTTCGGACGCTTGGAGAAGTAAATTGAACAGTGAGGTAACGGATGAGGAAATAAGTAAGGCAATACAATCTGCAAATCTAGGAAAGGCGCCAGGGCCAGATGGACTTACAGCTAAATTTTATATGACTATGGCCAATGAGCTGGCACCATTCCTAAAGGAGGTGATCAATGGAGTTCTAAGGGACCAAAGGATCCCAGACACTTGGTCTGAAGCGAACATATCATTGATCCCAAAAGAGGGCCAAGATTTGACAAATGTGAAAAATTACAGACCTATATCGTTACTCAACAATGACTATAAAATTTTTGCGAAGATACTGGCGGAGAGACTGAAGGGGTGGCTTTCGGAAGTTATAGAGGAGGAACAAGCAGGCTTTCTGCCAGACAGACAAATAAGAGACAATTTAAGGACAGTGATTGATGCTATTGAATATTATGATAAGCGTTGTGATAAAGAGGTTGGTTTCTTCTTTGTTGACGCTGAAAAGGCATTTGACAATTTAAACTGGGACTTTATGTTTGCCACTATGGAAAAGCTACAATTAGGAGAAAGATTCATCAGAGCAATTAAGGAAATTTACAGAGACCAGACTGCAGCAATTGTGGTGAACGATGAACTGACTAAGAAACTGATTATAAGTAAAGGAACAAGACAAGGTTGCCCGTTGTCTCCACTGTTGTTCATTTTAGTATTGGAGATCTTGATGATACAAATACGACAAGACGAGGAAATTCGAGGAATAAAAATAAAGGACTATTCATACAAGGTCAGAGCATTTGCGGACGATATAATGTTAATCGTAGAGGACCCATTGGAGAACATGCCAAAAGTGATAGACAAGATCAAGGAGTTTGGAGACTTGGCAGGTTTCTATATTAACAAAAAGAAGTCAAAGATATTATGTAAAAATATGACTAAGCAGAAACAACAATTGTTAATGGAAACAACGGACTGTGAAGTAACAAGTAAGGTGAAATACTTGGGAATTGAACTGACTGCTAAGAATATTGATTTATTCAAGAATAATTATGAAAAACTATGGACTCAGATAGAGAGAGACTTGATTAAATGGAATAGGCTCAATCTGTCATGGTTCGGTAGGATTGCAGCAGTTAAAATGAATGTGTTACCAAGAGTGATGTTTTTGCTACAGACAATACCAATCATCAGAGACTCTAAACAATTTGAAAAATGGCAGAGGAAAATTTCAGATTTTGTATGGGCAGGCAAGAAGCCTCGAGTGAAAATGAAAGTTTTACAAGATGCAAAGGAAAGAGGCGGAATGCAACTGCCCAATTTGAGACTTTACCATGACGCAATCTGCCTAGTTTGGTTGAAAGAGTGGATGACACTAAAGAACAAGAAATTATTAGCCCTAGAGGGATACAAAAAAATATTTGGATGGCACGCATACTTATGGTACGACAAAGTAAAGGTCAACTCGATGTTCCTGCACCATTTTTTACGGAGAAGTTTATACACAATCTGGAAGAAGTATAGAAATTATCTACAAGAAGGAACTCCTTGGTGGGTGGTTCCATATGAGGTGATAGACCCGAGAGCTGTTGATAACGAACGACAATGTTTAACTTACAAAGAAGTAACTAAAACCGAAGCAGCTAAACTTAAAATAAAGACGCAAGAGGAACTATCACCTAACTACGATTGGTTCCAGTACAGACAGGTTAGAGACTTGTATAACTCGGACTCTGTAAAGGGAGGTATACGAACAGAGAATTCGGAACTAGAGCAGACTCTTCTTAAAGAGGACAAGAAAAGAATATCCAAGGTATACCAGGTACTGTTGAAATGGTATACCGAGGATGAGACAGTTAAAACACAAATGGTGAAATGGGCTATAAATTTTAATAAAGAAATAACAATGGAGGCATGGGAATACTTGTGGAAGACTACAATGAAGACAACGACATGTACAAATATCAAAGAGAACATCTACAAAATGATCTATCGTTGGTACATGACACCAAAGAAGATTGCGCTAGGGAATTTGAACACTTCTAATAAATGCTGGAAATGTAGGAAGCATGAGGGCTCCCTCTATCATATGTGGTGGTCGTGTGAGGTAGCTAGGCAGTACTGGGGGGTAATAATAAGAGAAATGAGTGAAATTTTACAATTTCAAATCAATAAGAACCCAGAACTCCTGCTACTGAACTTGGGAATGGAGGGAATTCCAGCTCATCACAGGACATTGATATTTTACATGACGGCAGCAGCTAGACTTTTGTATGCGCAAAAATGGAAAGTACAAGAAGTGCCAACTATCGAAGATTGGATCTACAAATTGCTGTATATGGCGGAAATGGACAAGATGACAAGAAAACTGAGAAATCTGGACTCAGGGCAGTTTAACACAGACTGGGAGAAGCTGAAACAATATCTGGAGAAGAAATGGGAGGTGGGAGGAAAACTGTGGCAGTTTGAGAACTACTGAAGTATAATAAAATGTAGAGGGGGGTGACTTTACCGGGGGGGAGAAGAGATAAATGTGAATTTATAAGCAATCAGATTAACAGATTGACATATATATAGATATACATAGGTTAATAAACAGAATATTGATAGAAAATAATTAACTATAAGGATTAAATATAAGGATTGAGTAATCAATAATATTTTCTTTCTTTGACAAGATTTGTACAATGCACCAAACTGAATGTCTGAAGGTATAGACGAGTCAAATTGATTGACTATGTGATGAGAGTTACAGAGAATTATTATAAAAAGACAGAATGAGTAATATATAGAGAATAAGTCAAATTGTTTGATTTAAATGAATGTAAGATTTATATGATTTGTGATATATAGAAATACTTAAAAAATGGAAAATGGGATAAATTGTTTATCTAAGATGGAAACAAAGACTTACAGTTTGGGTATATAATACTAAAAATAGTTAAGATGTACTGCTTAGAATAATGGAAAATATATATTTGTTTTAGATAGAGGAATCTAATAGAAGTAAGGGAAAAGGGACAAAGGGTTGGAAAACTGTTGGAAGTCAAAAAAAGGGGGGGAAAGGGAGGGGGTTAGAAATTGAAAATTGGGGGAAAATTGAATGTAAATGTAAAAATAATGGATTCTAACCCAATAAAAATTTTTTTTTTTTAAAAAAAGGAAATGCTAAAATGTCTGATAAATGCTGGAAATGTAAAGTCATGAAGGATCATTGTATCATATGTGGTGGACTTGTGAGGTAGCTAGGCAGTACTGGGGAGATATTTTAGAAACGATAAATGAGATTTTGCAGACTTCAATAATAAAGAACCCAGAACTCCTGCTACTGAACTTAAATATGGAAGATGTTCCTATACAACATAGAACACTGTTATTTTACATGACAACAGCAGCAAGAATATTATATGCGCAGAAATGGAAAGTGCAAGAAATACCATCTATTGGAGATTGGATACAAAAGTTGCTGTGCATGGCGGAAATGGATAAAATGACAAGAAGGCTGAGAGACCCGAATGCTGAAGAATTTTTCTAGGACTGGGGTAGACTGAAGGAGTATTTGGAAAAAAAGTGGGACGTGAAGGGGAAATTGTGGCAATTTGAAAGCTATTAGGGAAATTTAGTGGGGACAGTAATCTTTACCATTTAAAGAAAAATTTTAATTACGGTAGAATTTAAATTTTAGATAGACTTAAAGATAATGGAAATTATTTAGTTTATAAATGTAATAAAAGTTAATTATATAAAGGGAGAATAGAAGAATAGGTTACACAATAAGATATGGGTTGGAAAACTGTTGGAAGTCACCAAAAAAGGGGGGGAGGAAAGGGTGGGGGAAACTTGATATTTAGGTTTAATAATTGTAATATTGATTGTAGATATGTACTCACCTAATAATTTTTTTTTTTTTTTAAAGAGCCAAACAGCACTGAGGTCAGTTCAGCGTGGATGGAGATGTGGAATGAAAAGGAAAAAGAATAACTAGGTTGAGCCCCTAACTGCTTAAAAGAAGGATGAATATTGGACAGTGTCTGTCATCACACAACATTAATTCCCTCCCTGCCTCCTGCATGTACTGGATGCCGCAACCATTTAAGCAGGAGGGTGTGTGTGTTAGAATTGCAAAAAAAAAAAAAGCACTCCCCCTGATTCTAAGTAATGGCCGACTCTCCCAAGGACTCTTAAGTTTGTAAGTCTAGACTAAAAGTACCTTCTTCACCTGTGCTAACACAGGGTTGGGGCAAGATGGCCAGCCTCTGGAATGCAATTGTGCTTCCGTACTAGATCTCTGCAGTAAACAGAGAACTCGTTTGTTCCCCGAATTCAGCAGTCATGTACTGTTTGCACATGGGGGAGACCAACCAGCTTCCCCTTCTGCAGTTCCTGACGTGTGATTAAAATGACCCTGCCCTTTCTTCACCCTGACAGTTAAAGCTCAATCAATCATTTGATCAGCTCAGCAGCCCCATCTCACATTTGCTCTGCAGCTCGTAAGTCTGATCTGCACTGGGGCCAGTGCTGTGCCTAGAGGACTGAAGGGGCCTGGAACAAAGGAATGAACTCAGCTTCCCAGGAGAGATGCTGTTAAACCTACACCATTCCTTGGCCTTACGGCCATTTAAAACAAAATTCTCCCACTGCCACTCTAAGCCAGGTTTCCTGCCTTGACGGGGTCCTGAAAAACGTGTAGAGAACGGATGTCATCTAAGCCAGGCTGGCTCTGTATGAGGCACCATCAGCAGCTGGTGGCTTCAAGAGGTGGACCTGAGGGTGTCAGCTCCTGCCCCATTAATCTCACCTCTGTCCATCTCTGGTTAGCCCTATCAATTGAGGTTTGTCTTCCGCTGCCCAAGGAGGGGGAATCCCTCCCCCCCTGCAGGGCCCTGCCTTGCTCACCTAGCTGGAGGGGGGGCACCGGGCTTCTCTGTGGCTTCTTTTTTGTGCTGGCAATGGAGGAGCCACTGGGCACACTGAAGCTGAGCTCAGTGAGAATCGCCCATTTGGAGGTTATTTCCACTGAGCTCAGCTTCAATGTGCCCAGTAGTTCCTCTGTCACACTGTGTGTGTGTAGCAGAACATGTGAGCAGAACATGCCCTTCACACCCCTGCTCCCCCATTTTGGTCCCTGATGCCCCTGGAAACCCTACTAACCAGGGTCCAGAGCTGTAAGTGAGAGGGGGGGGGCTCTTTCTCCCTCTCTCCTTCACCAATGGCTCTAGCTCCAAGTCACACACACACTGCCCCCATCCTGCAAATTTCAGGTTGCCACTGCCTCATCCCGGCCAACCTCAGATTTTCTGTTCCGTTTTGAGTTGCTGCAGCAACCTAAGATGCCACAAGAATTCCTGACGCTTATCCTCCAGAAAACCACAGGTAGATCAGAGGAATTGTATACTTTCCTTCTCTCAGACCATGAGCCTTGGATTACGGCTAAAGTTACTAGATCTTGTGCAACTGTGGAGTTTATTGTAGTTCTGTATTTATTTAATGAATTGCATTTACTGTTTTAATGCCACTTTTAGAACGTGTTTATGTACAAACGTCTGCTTCTGCATGCATTTTTGTGCTGTTCTTTGACCATAATAAATAAATCATTCATTTATCTGAATTCCTATGGTTTATTTTTAACAATACCTGCACATTTGCAATATGTCACAGATAAAGTTTTGGAGAAATTTCATTGAGGAATAGTACTTTTTATTTTATTTTTAAATGAAATCCGCTGGCCCTGTTCTGTGTATTTTGTTCCTTGCAAATAGGCCAGTCCTTTGCCAGTAGATATAGTGAAGTGTTTGCTCCTCCCATTTGCTCCTCCTCCCTCCCGTCGCTGGGCCCGGTTTGGAAATTCAAATCTTTCCAAATGGAGCCCAATTTGGGTTTTTCCCCCCAAATAGGAATCCCAAATCACACAGCCCTAATCAACACAGCTATCTGGGGACTATCTAGCCTCTTCTTAAATGTCTCCAAGGAAGGAGAGCCCACCACCTCCCAAGGAAGCCTGTTCCACTGAGGAACTGCTCTATCAGGAAGTTCTTCCTCATTTTTAGCCGAAAACTCTTTTGCTTTTATTTTAATCCATTCTTTCTGGTCCCACCCTCTGGGGCAACAGAAAACAACTCTGCTCCATCTTCTATGTGAAAGCCCTTCCGATACTTGAAGAGGTCTATCATAGCACCTCTCACTCGTCTCCTCTCCAAGCTCCTTCACAGCTTCCTCACCCTCTTTGTTGCTCTCCTTTGGACACATTCCAGCTTGTCAACATCCTTCTTAAACTGTGATGCCCAAAACTGAACACAGTCTAACCAGATAACCAAGTCTAACCAGAACAAAATAAAGTGATACCATCAGCTCACGTGACCTGGAAACTATACTTCACAGAATCACAGAGTTGGAAGGGGCCTTACAGACCTTCTAGTCCAGCCCGCTGCCCAATGCAGGTTAAGCCTAAAGCATCTCTGACAAACATTCATCCAGCCTCTCCTTGAAAACTGCCAGTGAAGGGGAGCTCACCACCTCCCTAGGCAGCTGATTTCACCTTTGAACTACTCTGACTGTGAAAAAGTTTTTCTAATATCCAGCGGGTACCTTTCTGCGTGTAATTTAAGCCCGTTGCTTCAGGTCCAATTTGGGCTGATACAGCCTAAAACTTCATGTGCCTTTTTAGCTATAGCATCACACTGCTGAGTCATGTTCAGTTATGATATACTAAGATCTCTAGATCCTTTTCACATGTACTACTGCCAAGACAAGTCTTCCCAGTCATGCAAATATGCCTTTGATTTTTCCTGCCTAAATACAGAACTTTACATTTATCTCTGTTGAAACACATTTTGTTAGTTTTAGCCCAATTGTCCAACCTGTCAAGATCACCTTGAATCTTGCTTCTATATTGTACTGTGTTTGCAACCCCTCCCAATTTAGTATCATCTGTAGATTTAATCAGCATCCCTTCTATTCCTTCACTCCAGACATATATGAAAGAAAGAAACGACACAGGGCCCAGGACAGATCCCTGAGGCACTCCACTTGTCACTCCTCTCCAAGAGGAGGAGGAACCATTTACTAGCGCTCTTTGGGAGCAGTTTGTCAACCAATTACAAATCCACCTAACAGCAATAGGACCCAAACCACATTTTACCAACTTGTCAACCAGAGTATCACGGGGAACCTTATCAAAACCCTTACTGAAATCAAGGTAAACTATGTCCACAGCATCACCTCTTCACCAAAGTAGTAACTCTCTCAAAAAAGGAGATTAGTTTAGTTTGACATGACTTGTTTTGGGGGGACCAATGCTGGCTCTTAGTAATTACAGGTGTTTCTTTCAAAATGTTCAAGGACTGACTGTTTGATGACCTTTCCAGGTATACACTGTACTGTTTGATAAAACCTTTCCAGGTATACACACCAAGCCGACAGGTCAATAATTACCTGGCTCTTCTTTCTTCCCCTTCTTGAAGATGGGGACATCATTTACTCCCCTCCAATCTTCTGGCACCTCATCTGTTCTCCAAGAATTCTCAAAGATGGTAGACGGAGGCTCTGCAATTATATCAGCAAGTTCCTTCAGTACCCTAGGGTGCAATTCATCTGGCCCTGAGGATTTCATTTAAAGAAGCTCGGTGTTTACATACCACCCCTATATCTATCCTAGGCTGCAATTTACCTTACTCAGAAGTCAGGTGATTCAGCAGTCACAGGAGAAAGGACAGGGGCGAAGGGAAAACACACCAGCCAACACAAGCCTCCAGTCAGTCAGCAACAGCCCAGCAGACCCAGGGAAAGGAGGGAAAACACACACCAGCCAACACAGGCCATTTCCACATGACCTTAAAGGGACGGCTGGCTCACCGAATGCTGCCGACTTTCCCCCTTCATTCCACACATCTTCGTTTTCAAAATGTTTGCAGGCTGTTTGGCTTCCTTTTTTTTTGGCACGTTTTCTGGGTCCCTGAAAAGGTGCTGAAAAAACGAAAGCTGAACAGCCTGCAGCTGTTTTGAAAACAGAGATGTCTGGCGTGAAGGGGGAAAGCTACCAACGATCAGTGAGTGGGCCGTCCCTTTAAGGACATGTGGAAACAGCCACAAAGTGGCCGCTCTACTTAGGAAATGCACTTTTACCATAATGTTTGAGCCCATGAACCTGCAACAGCTATGAATCTTTTCATGCTGTTTTTATGAGTACAGTTGTATGTTATATGTGCTTGCAAATACTTGTTTGTTGCATTCAAATTTCTTCTTTTAAGGTCAAACTTTTAAAAAGTTAGATGTGCCTCTGTGATTATTATATGGGAAGAGACTATAATGTTGGTATCTGAACATCTATGACCTGCCTGCCCTACCCCCTCTGATTGCTGAAGAAGTGTAGTCTTAACATCTTTGCCACTGTTGGATATATTTTTATGGTTTTTAAACTGTTTTACACTTATATTTATACTGTATTTATTGTTGTTATTTAATAATGTTGTTACCCGCCCTGAGCCCGTTTGTGGGGAGGGTGGGTTAGAAATTTAATAAATTAAATTAATAACTACAACTCCTGGACGGAGAAAGATGGTGCCACATTCTATTGCCATCAACTGATGACCCCTTCAGCTATTTACGTTCCCTTTCTCTACCTTCTGCCCATATTATCAACACCCTTGTTCTGAACAAGCTTCTGGATCTACTTCTCCAGGTGCACAAAACATGCTATGTGAAAGTCTCAACAACCGAACAATGAGATCAAAGAAAAATGTACACAAACAAAAGTCTTTCGTCACACAGCATGGAACCCAGGTTGCCTCAAGCTATATCTTTGTGGCATAGAGTGCAATGTCAAGCTATTTTATTTGACCCTCAGTGTTGCAGACAGAAATTTGGACTATGACTTCACATCTCAGCAATTGCTGACAGGAGAATTCGCTGTTCCAAAGTGTTAGAATGTGAACGGCATCCATGCTGGTTCTTGCTACATCTTCACACAGACTCACAGAATTCTTTTCCAGTATAGGTGCAGACAATCAACTAAGCACTAAAATTTACTTCAATATGGGCTGACCCATGGTACATTATTAACATCCAGGAACCTCTATGAGCTACATAAACACGTCTCTTGAAGTCAAGGACACAATTAAGTAGATTCTAAAATTAACTCAACTATCAAGACTCCCCACCCTATCCAGCAGATTGTTTCGTGAAGATCCTGAGGATCAGGGCCAGCTAACAGAGGCAGCTACTTCTGTCTGTTCACGGACCTGCCCTCTGCTTCTCTAAACCCGGGCACGGGGGTCTACTTTTCAGGGGTGTATGGAAGAGGGGCTGAAGCTCCTCCTGCTTTACCCCCTGATATGCCACTGCTTCAGACTCATTTCCAAAACCAGTAAGGGAATGAACAACGGAGAGGAGTGAATTCAGCTCCCCCTTTGGTTTAAAAAGTAGAACTTCACACAAACACACACATACACACTTTATATGTGAATGAGGCAGAATGTGAATGAACAAACTTAGCTGTCCACTGTGTCAAAAGACCGCTGTCCCTCCACAGAACCAAGACTTTGCAAAATAGTAAAGAGTCCAGTAGCACCTTTAAGACTAACCAACTTTATTGTAGCATAAGCTTTCGAGCATCTGACGAAGAGAGCTGTGGTTCTCAGAAGCTTATACTACAATAAAGTGGGTTAGTCTTAAAGGTGCTACTGGACTCTTTACTATTTTGCAACTACAGACTAACACAGCTAACTCCTCTGGATCTAAGACTTTGTAAGTTTCATTAGACAATCAAACTGATCCCAGGGCTTAGCCACAGATTTCCTTCATTCCCCTTTTACTCCCAAAGTAAATTGATCCCTTCCCTTTTCAGGGGTTTTGCAATAATTCTGCAAATGACAGAAAAACGGGGATATTCAGGTTGCTTTGGCCCTCCTCCTGGGTACCGGGGGGGGGGGGTGGAAGGGGAGGAAGCATGGGTGCGCCTTTCTGCAACTGGGCCTTTCCCTATTTATCTACGTGAGAGAATGAGAAGACCAACGCAGGGCTTTGCTGAGATGAAAGGGAAAACTTTAATTAAAGCAAGGTTTAAGACCATCAAGATGATTTTTTAAAACCTTCCTCAGATGAGCAGCCATCCTGAGATTACACTTTGAATATCAATGTGCCTTTTCTCTTTGGACTAGATTTTGGCTTTTCAGACAAAGACTTACTTAACGTGTTGTCAAAACCCATGCCAACCACTTAATTTTTAATGAAAAACTAAAAAGCTTTACATTTTTTAAAAATAGACTATTTTAAAATTAGGTAAAATCTGATGAAAATAACCATCAATGTCACCATTATTTATATTCCTGGAAAGCTCAAAATTAGTTCCAGGAAGGAAAATAAACATAAAATTGGTTGCAAAACTAAACTTTCTAGGTGAGACACACGTCCTGATTACTTTAACCCTTTTCATATATTCCATAATGATAAACACAAATAATAAAAGTGAACTCTGGACATTTGAAAGAAACTGTTCTACAGAGGTTTCTGAGCTATCCCAGGCCAGCCTTATCTTAGACAGGGTGAAGTTACAAATGATTGGTTTTTTATTTTTAACAACATAGAACTTACATTCAGTCCATGTAATTCTGGTCCATGTAGTTCTGCATTGTCTCCTTTGACTGGCAGCATTTCTCCAGAGTCTCAGGCAGAGAAAAGCCTTTTCCAACATTTACTACCCATATTCCTTTAACTAATTAGATGCCAGGGACAGAATTTGGGACCTTCTGCATACAAGAGCACTTCTCCATCACTGAGTGCCTTTCTTTAACAAAGGTGTGTGTGGGGTTGGCATATCGATCTTCTAGATCCACGTCAAAATTACCTGGGCTGTCATCCTCCTTCCAGCTTGACTGTTCAACGTCAGCCAAGGGGGGATGTGAAGTCTGAAACAGCAGTAACTGCCTGGTTCTGAGAATTCTTTTTGTGCTGTTCTGTGCAACAAACATCAGAGCAGTTCAGGCTTGCCAGGTCCCCTGCTATGGCGGGGGTCTCCTGCTCCCAAGCACCAAACCCCACCTCTGCTCACTTGGCCGGTGAGTAAAGGGGGAGGAAGGTACACACTCATGTCCCCTGGTGATTATGTAATTTCTGGCACAAGCTGGAAGTGAAAGGTCATGCTAGGGCACAACCCATCAATCCTGGATTGCATTGGAAATGATGTAATTGCTGAGAGACACAGGTGCACATGCACAGATGAGTACCTGTTGCTTGCCATGTACACACACACGCACACACACAGAGTTTTTACTTGGGAGGGTCTGGCAAGCCTGGAGCAGTTATTTATGCATTCTGGCCTCTCTTCTGTGGGCTAGCAATCAGGTCCCATTAATTTCCAACGTTCTTAAAAGAAGGGCAGCCAGCCAATTTGTAAATACAATACAATGACACTAGGATAAATATCTTCATCAAGAAAAAGGCTTGGATTACATTTCAATGTAGGCAGCAGAGTTTTTAGACGAGTTTTGCAAGCATTTAAAAATTTTGGAATCTGAAACAGTGCACGCTGAGTGGTGAGTGGAATACTGCAAGACGCAGAAGCTGGAGGGCATTATTCGTGAAAGTGCTGGGAGAGACCACCAAGGGATTTGAAGCGCAGTGCCACGAATATGCAGAGGAAACTAGCTCTGTCTGTGGCAAATTCAGAACAGGTGCCTGGATAGGGGATAGGTGAGGATAAATAAGATGAAGCTCAGTTCATACAAGACTTAGAAGCTATTGGTCAATGGCCAAGCTGCTGAAAGACTGAGGGGTCAGCCTGTCCTGCCTGTGGCTACACTCCTATCCTCTAAGGAGCGAGTCTGTAGCTTGGGGGTGCTGAACGAACATTTGGAGGCTCACATCTCCTCTGTGGCATGCAGAGCCTTGAATCAGCTTTGGCTGATATGTAAGGTGCAACCATGCCTCATAAAACATGATTTGATTGGCCCCACAATACCCTCTGAGTGGTATGATACTTTGAAAACTGTTTGGAAACTTTAGGTGGTCCAAAATGCAGCAGGGTATTGTCAGGGGCAGGATGCAGGGATCTTAATATAGAAAAGCCTCCATCAGCTGCCCATCTATTTGTGGGTACAATACACCTCTCGAGGCCTGCAGAGTAGAGGCTTGGAGCAACCAGAGGCAGGGCTTTCTCAGCAGTAGCACCTCACCTCTGGAATGCCCTCCCCCTTCTTCACACTCGTTTGGTGCCCTTTTTGCTGAGGGGTTTTAAACTGTTTTTATAGCATACTTCTGCCCTGGGGGCCATTTTGTGAATATCATTTCAAGCTGCTGAACATTTTAGGCTCTGACTGGGGTTTTATGGCTGAGATATTTTTGGTTGGTTTGTTTTAATGATAAGATGGCAAAAAAGTTATCATTTTCTTAGATTTTACATTGTGAGCCACCTCAAGAATGTCTTTGGAGAGGTGGCATATGTGTATTCTAAATATTTCAACTGATAGATATATCAGCTTTCGCTGACATGTATTTTTGGTTTTTAAGATGGCTGCTATCTAGGGGGTTTCATCTTATTTACTAATAGCCCCAATTAGCAGACACTAAAATCTGCAGATCAGGGCCACGTGCTTACAAACCACGTCCTCCTGCAACCTTATCATAGAATCATAGAGTTGGAAGGGGCCATACAGACCATCTAGTCCAACCCCCTGCCCAGTGCAGGATCAGCCTAAAGCATCTCTGACAAGTATTCATCCAGCCTCTTCTTGAAAACTGCCAGTGAGGGGCAGCCACCCAGGGTTGTAGAAAAATGTGAAAAGGGGGGGAAGCCATTTGAGGTTTTAAAATCCCCTCAAAACAAGACTACACTGTCTGTACATGCACAGAGAATTACTTCCTCCTGGGAGTTGCTGCAGTTGAGAGGGAACGGTGAGCCTGGGGAGGAGGCTGGCTGGGAGGAACTCTGCTGCCACCACCTCCATTGAGGCAAAGAACATAGAGTCACCCAGGAGGTAGGGGGGAGATGCAGTCCAGTGGGGAGCTGTGTAGGAGGTGTGGGAGGCACCACTGCTACCCTGCTGGCAGCAAAACTCTCCTTGGCCTCCATAGGGTGGGGTGAAACATCACTGCCGACACTGCCACAATTAAAGTAGTGACCATACAGTCCACCAGCTGCCCAGGAAGAAGATGCAGGGGACCTCCACCACTGCAATCCTGGTGGCAAAATTGTGCTCAAACGGGATGGGAGGGGGAATGCCACTGCCATCCTTGAGGTGGCATCACACAAATTGGACAGAGTGGGTGTGTGTGGGAATCTCCACCCCCTGATTTTTGTCCCATCCCCCCCCGCCCCGTTATATTATTCTAAATTGAATTTAGCTTTTACATATTTGTAAACTGCTCTGAATGCTCTATGGAACAGTAAAATGGCATATGCGTCTTTAAAGGAAAAAAACAACCTCAAACTGGTTTTTTGAGTGTATATTCTCTGTTCAACAAAGTTTGCTTAATTTAGTTATAATCTTTATACAGATACTGTCTCTAATTTGTGATCTGGGTAAAGATTATGGTTCTCTGTGCGGACTGGAGATTTCCTTACATTTCTGAACATCTTAAATTCTCCTCACTATGACAGATAGTGGCTAGAGATGGGCACGAACAGCAATACAAACAAAAAAAAGCCACGAACAGCCCAATCTGCTGTTCATGAACAAGCTGTTTGTGAGGCCCCATTCTAAATGAACAGGTGGTCTTTGCAAGCCTCGTTCATTGCTGTTCATTGCGGTTCGTCAAGCCAGACAGTCTGGCACCTGCAATCAATTCCCTTGGCAACTTAGGCAGGGATTGTCTGAACTCTGTCTGAACTCCTGCTGTTGCCCTGGAAACCCCAATCTAAGCCCAATTTAGCTTGATAGGCAGGTCTTCCTTTCAAGTGTAGAGCTCCAAATTTGTTACAAGGGAGCAAAGAGCAGGGCTGGGGTGGGGGCTCCCAGCTCTGGCTTAGTTTGCAGACAGTGGAGAGGGAGAGAGTTGCTGTTGGCATTTTGATAGAGAGAGTGTGCACTGGAGCTTGAATTTTCTTTGTGTGTTGTGGGATAGGGATCTACCCCTTCAAGTTCCAGGGCTGCTGCCAGGCTCTGGGCCAAGCTATTATTTATTATTGGTAACTTTCCTGCTGCCTGCTCAGGTAAGGATTCTGAGAGTGGTGTGGTAGGGATCTACCCCTTCAAGTTCCAGGGCTGCTGCCAGGCTATCATTTATGATTGGTACCTTTCTTGGTGCCTGCTCAGGTCAGGTTTCTGGGAGTGGCACAGTAGGGATCTTGACTTGGATTATGGCTGGAGGAGAGCCTGCTGGCCCCCACAAACAGCCAACCATGAACATGTTCATGAACAGGGCCATGTTCGTGGTTGTTCGTGAGTCCCTGTTCGTGGATAGCAACAAACAATGAACATCATGTTCGGTATTTTTTCTGTTCGTGCCCAACTCTAATAGTGGCATGAGCCTGTGTGCAAGTAGGCCTTGCATACTGCAAGGAAAGTAGAGAGATACAGACTCTATCTCATTGAGAGCCAGTCTGGTGTAGTGGTTAAAAGCGGCGGGACTCTAATCTGGAGAACTGGGTTTGATTCCTCACTCTTCCGCTTGAAGCCAGCTGGGTGACCTTGGGTCAGTCACAGCTCTCTCAGAGCTCTCTTGGCCCCACCCACCTCACAGATTGATTGCTGTGGGGATAATAATAACACACTTTGTAAACCACTCTGAGTGGGTGTTAAGTTGTCTGATAGAAAAATCGAATGTTATTATTGAGGGACTCCCTGTATGGGGGGCGGGACGGCGGGACGGACTAGAAGTTTCAGAAGTAGAGAGAAGGCAACTTTTATTCTCCCTGAGAGCATTTTCAGAAACTTCATTTTTCCACCTAGCAGCAAATAGCAGCCCTTTACTCAACTGGGGCCCCATTTTGATGGAGCCTGCTATATTTCCCCTTCCCCTGCACATTCTTGCTCTGGGTTCTCTGTTTAACCATGCTACTTCTCTACAGCTGACTAGCTTGAGTCCACAGACAGAAGGCAGGATAGAAATATTTTAAATAAATACAGCTCAGGCTATCCCGCCAAGCTCCACTCCAAGGCCACCTTGTCAGCCAGTGAGCTGGCGTTCTGAGGTCTAGACGGAAGAATATTGGCAGGAGTGACGTCCAGTAACCTTCTGCTGCTGACCGTTCTCCTGCACGCCAACAATGCTGGCACTTAGACTCAGTCCATTATCTCTGCCCTCTGCCGTGTACTGTTAGTTTCATATTGAATTTTCTTTAAGAAACTGAAGAACTTAATGTCTTGGGAGGATAAACTTGCAGCTACAAGGGAGGGGAGCTACAATTACACTTTTCAGCCATGAAAAGTAAATCAGATGGTGCTGAAATCCCAGCAGAAAACACAGATTAATTAAAGTCTGCGTTTTCTAAATCTGCTATTCAGCTCAACACAGCTGTTTTTTTATTATTCCTTTACTGTGATTTTCATTGTATGTTCCTACCGCTTAAATGCAGTTAGAAAAGAAATATTAAGGGATCTTGTTGTCTATTGAAAGCTTACTGGATGTGGACCATGTGACACATTTTTTGTATTCAGTTCAAGTGTAAAGTAGGACCAATCTCTGACACTTGTCATTTATTTATTGATTTAAAACATTTCTATGCTGTTTTTCCACCCAAACAGGGTTCTCCAAAGTGGCAAACGTGAAGGTATTCATACATTTCAACATTAAAACAGCACTTAGAAGAAAGTATACATAAAATAAACAATTCAATATAAACAAACATAACAACACATCCAAGGAGGGGGCCCAATAATAGTTATTAAGGGATGCAAAACAAAAAAGAAAAGTCTTCATCCACTGGCAGAAGACAAAGACAGACAGGCGAATCTCTCTTGGGAGGGAGTTCCAAAGTTTGGCACCATGGGGGGGCCAACCTGAATGGAGATGTGCACCTGAAAAATATTCGGGTTTCCCCAAAGTGGGAACACAATTTGGGATAACCCAAATCCCAAAGCGGCAAACCACTTTGGGATTCGGGTGTTTAAATGCTTCGGTATGCTCTGAAAAGATTCAGGAATCTTTACAGAGTGCACCAAAGATCAAAGCAGCGCTTTTCTTGCCGTTTGTAAACGGCAAGAAAAGTTTTGCTTTCAAATGCCAGATTATCTACAGCTGATAGGAGGGGAACCCCCCCTCCTGTCAGCTGAAAATAGCTGCAGCTGCTTTCAAATACACCCCTTTTTCAGCTGAGGGGGGCTGAAAACTTTGAAAGCAGCAATACTTTTTTGCGTGGCAAGAAAAGTGTTGCTGCTTTCAAATTCTGGCAGCTTTTCCCACCTGATGGGGGATCCCCCTCCTACCAGCTGTAAAGCAGTAGGTGTTAAAGCAACACTTTTCTTGCCCTTGCAAGCATCAAGAAAAGTGTTACTCTTTGACCAAAACTTCCTGAAGCAATACGAATCACTTCAGGAAGCTTTGCTTCGGGATTCTCAAATTGGCTCAGCAATGCTGGGACCAATTTGGGAACTGTGAATCTTTCCAAATCAGCAGAATTAGGGTTAAAAACCCCATTCAGAAACCCAAAGTGCATACCCCTAACCCTGAACACAAATTCCTTTACAAACTTATTACAGCAGGTACGACCTGTTAATTTCAAATACTTAAAATGCAAACAAAAGGAGGCAAGGAGGGATACAAGAAAGGGCTTCGACAGACCACTAGGAGCAAGCTGGGTCTTAGCAGTTTCACCAGCATGTCATGGATGGAGAACTGGCCCTGGATGCCAAACAAAATGAGCTGGGGTGCCGCTGTCTGGGGTACCACTATCAGACATTTTCTACCTCTGTGCTACAATTAAGAGTTAAAGGGAGGGGGAATGCCGATCCAGGTTTCAGGGAATTCCCAAAATTCCAGGATTCCTGAAATCTGGGAAAGATTCTCTGATCTGGTTTGGCAAGATTAGAGAATCCTGTATTTATCAAGCCATTATTTCCTATAGGAAAAAGTATCTGTGGAGCTGGGGGGTATTTGTCAAGCAAGTTCCAACAAATTTGCAGTGTAATTACTGCTGACTATCCTCTAAAGACCCCCCAAATTTCAGGAAGATTGGATCCCAGGGTTCAATTCAATGGGCCCCTGAGAAGATGCCCCCAGCCACTCTCTATTTTTAACTACGGAAGAAACATTTCCAATCAGGCTGTCAGGCAGGAACACAAGGGGCAAGGCTGCCAATGGCCAAAGGCACACTCCCAAATGCAAGCTCAACCCAGCTAAAGCCCAACAGAAACAAGCTGAAGTCTCCCCAAAAGTCAAGAGTCCACTGAAGAAGGTGCACAGCCAATCTTCATTATTTCATAAGGCAGGAAAGTTTCCAAGCTGATTCCCAGGTAGAAACAGGCAGGGGCAAGGCAGCAATTATCCAGAGGCACACTCCCAAATGCAAGCTCAATCGAGAGAAAGCTCAACAGAACCAAACTGAAGCAAGGAAATGGAAGGGCCCCAGAACCAAAGTGAAGCAAGGGACCAATATCAAACTGGAGAATCAAACTGGAGAAATTCTCTGGCAAAACAGAGAATTCCACCCAAACCAAACTGTTTCAATTTAGCCCAACTGAACCAGTGTCACTCAAAGAAGCCAGCCAGACAAGAAGAGCTCCTGCGCGGACTGGCCTCTCACTCCTCCCTCTCCCTTTTTGGAAAAAAATGCAGAAGACAGGGAAACAACCAGCCAAGAGGCTGAAGCCATGTTTCCCAGATTAACCCAAGGGTCATAATCCAGGGCACAATCAGATTGGGGATTTCCTAATTTGATCTGGAAAACTGTGTTTAGTTGAGTCGTATCCTCCTAGCTACAACCACATTCAACTTAAGCCCCACTAACAACCACCCCTCACTACCCCCTCCTCACACCATTAGTCTGTTGACAGCAGACAGGAGTTGTTGGTATTTGCAATATCTGATGGGGGAGTGACACTGTAAGTCTCTGTGAGTCCCCGCTGAGTAGACAAAAGCAGGTTAGGATAGATAAGAAAGGTTTATTGTATTCATCCATAGGCCATTACAAGTCACAAACAACAAACAAAACAGGTTAGGATAAATAAACTAAATGGCAAGAACTAGAGTTCACCACATTCCAGCACACCTTCCAGAATGTGATTTGAACCAAGCAAGTATAATAGCACCCATAGATGCAGTTCTCATAGTTTTACACTGATTAGACCTTTTAGGTAAAGCAAGCAAACAAATCTACAGTTCAGCAGTGAGTAAAATGCAATGGGTTGCAGTAAAATGAAGGCCTGAGTCCAATATAGCCCTCTAAGCTAGGGTTCCCACCTTGCAGGTTCCCACCTTGCAGGTTCCCATCTTGCAGGTTCCCACCTTGCAGGTGGAGCCTGGAAATAAACCAAAATTACAACTGATCTTCGGACTACAGAGATCAGTTCCCCTGGAGAAAAAGGTTGCTTTGGAGAGTGGACTCTATGGCATTAAACCTCACTGGAGTCATTTCCCCTCCCAGGAATTTCCCCTCCTAGAGTGGCAACCCTACTCGATGTGTACCATCTGTGAGGATGCAGCTGGGCAGAGGAAATCATGTCTGCAACCACGCTCAACCCAGCTCAACCATGTTGTATTAGCGCAAATTGCTGCAACACAAATTGTCTATACAGACAGAAACAAAGATTCCACACAGACAGAATCAAAGACTATGTTTGGAGGGTGGGTAGGGTTACCATGTGCCCACTTACGGTAGGCCATCTCTCAGTGATTTGACCCATTGCCTGCCACCGCTTGGAATAGCAGTGAGAGAAAAATAAATGGAAAGAAGGCTCCGGCCTAGTAGCTGGCATGTCACTTCTAGGTACAACCCAGAAGTGACAATGGGGAGCTCTAGGAATTTACCTATTCAAATATAACTTTTCTCCTAACATCCTTCCAAACGTATTTTGATTACAATACTAAAAGTCAAGCCGTCTCAGTTCTGGGGTAATCATCTGCCCATTTAAAGTATGTGTAAAATCCCGCAAGAAAAAAACAATCAAAAGTAATATTTAAAGTATAGAAGTTAGTCTGCAAGGATAAAACACATTCGTCTATTGACGTATGGCAAACTTTTCATCAAATGAGTCATAAAGCCCTCACATTCTGATCTTTTTGTAGAGCTGGAGCTGGTTTAATTAGCTCAAGCTCATTACAGAAAACCGGGGGGGGGGGGAGGTTGGTAAGAGAGCCATACCTCCTCTTTTCCCAAATTAGTGAAAAAATGGCATTATCTTAACATTGACAGAGTTAGCTCGTTGCAGAATCCGAAATGACTAGGTTTTAATCAAGTCTTCAGCTCCTATATTCTACAATTCTACAATGAAAATGGAAATATTTTTACCTAACAGGTTCATGGGAGGAGAGGAGGCATGGTACAGCCCATTCTCATCAAATCTCAGAGGTTAAGCAGGGTTGGTACTTGGACTGGACCTGACTTTTGGATTTTCTGGAACCCCTGGACTGGACTTGGACTTGTTATCTGGACCTCTTGACCCTGGGCTAGGGTTGCCAGGTACTCCTCACCTCCCATTGGGAGGGTGGAGTACCTGGCACTTACCTTGTGTGGAGCATGAGGTCTTCTTTCAAGCACACGCACAAAGTGTGTGAATGCCCCAGTGTCATGTATGCCAGCATACCTGTCATGATTGTATTCTGCATTTTGTACTTATTAATGCTGATTGCCAGAGTTATATACTATATTCAGTGAACTCGTCTGAGAGTGTCTTAACTTCCGATATTAAGTGCAGGAGAGCCTGTGGGCCCCTCCATTATCTGTTGCAAATATGTGCTTTCACTTTTCACAGCAAGTATCCCTGAAGGAGCTGCTAACCACAAACATTGAAACTTTCAGAGAGACAGATTTTCTTTGTATTTCATGTAGTCTAAACTACTTTGTTCCCATGCAATCTCACGCCAGAATGCAAATAGACCAGAGAGGGTGGGAAGTTTTCCTATAATAGCCAGACCTTTGTTTGAATTGTCACTTCTGCCAATTTCTGCACCTTTGGGTGAACACCTGTACTGAATGGATCTCAATAAAGCTGCTTCAACTGGAACACTTGTGTGTTAACTGTGGAGGGCTTGAGGGACCTAATTGCCAGGGACTGACACCTGGAGCCAGCATGATGACATCACTTCCAGAAGTGATATCACCACGCTGACTGCGCGAGCGCTCCCGCGCTCCATATAGGGACAATTTGGACTGTTTGGGGCCCAATCATCCCAAATGAAGCACAGAAATGCTCCAGTGGGTGGCACAATTATGTCACTTCCAAAAGTGACGTCACTGCGCTGGTTGGGAGTGCGTGCACAGCGCGCACTCCTGAGGTGCCGGCCAGTGGTGGGCAACCTCTAGGAGCTGCCAATCGCTGGGTGATCAGTGGATGAAGGGGCAAACCCTCGAAAATCTGCCTGGGAACCCTACCCTGGGCTGAACTAGCTTGCCAGGTTCTTGGAACCCCTGACATTTAGACTGGGCTCTGATTACTCTTTGCTGCCTGGTTGTGACCGGCCTCTGAATTCCAGCCCCCGAGGGGATTATGCCAGTACAGAGATAGGGAACGGGGGCATGAAATTCCACTTTGAGAGTCCTTGTGGTTCCTCTACTTGTTTTTTAAATATTTTAGTTCTTGTTATCTCCTGGGCTCAGTGTCTTTCCTATGCCAAACAATAAGCTACAATAAAATGTGGTTTATCTTTAAGAGCAGGATTTGAGACTAGTGACACCTTAGAGAACTACAAGCTTTTCAGGGTATGAGTTGTCAAAGAGTCAGAGCTCCCTTCTACTTGAAAGCCTGTTTGGTGTACTGGTTAAGAGCGCGGGACTCTAATTTGGAGAACAGTGTTTGATTCCTCACTCCTCCACTTGTAGCCAGCTGGGTGACCTTGGGTCAGTCACAGCTTCTAGGAGCTCTCTCAGCCCCACCCACCTCACAGGATGATTATTGTTGTGGGGATAATAATGACATACTTTGTAAACAACTCTGAGTGGGTGTTAAGTTGTCCTGAAGGGCGGTATATAACTTGAATGTTATTGTTGTTGTTGTTGTAAGGTGCCTCTGGACTCAAATACTGCTGTTCTACTGCAGACCAACACAGCTACCCTCCTAAAATTATCTTTAAGAGTAGAGTAAATAGTGGCAGCAGAATATAAGGCTAAATAAGAAGGTGTAATTTATAAGACTCGTTAGAGAAAGCACACTAACAGTTTATTTGTCTTATTCCTATGCAGCTTGGAAGTTGGATTTTTTTTTTTAACCCACCACCCATCTCTACTTCTTAGTGGCAGGGGGGTGATCATGACAATAATGTTCCCATCATTCTCTACATATTGGTGCCCTATGACAAATGCAATCCCTGCCTGGCACCCATGTATGTGGCAGTCAATTAAAAGGAGGGTGGAGGGGGGGAACTCACCACAAAAGTTAATCATGTCACATGATATTTTGCATTACTGCATAAGGGAGGGGGCAAGAAACAAAGGAGCCCTGCTTTCCACAGCAACCACATGTCAGACAATAACTGTAGCTTCTGCTTTAAGACAGAAGGGATGGGGTAGTCCAACACTGAGAAAATCAGAACAGAGCTAGGGGCTGTCAGAATTAGGGATGTGCCATTTGGGTTTCGGTAATACTGAATCAACCCGAAATGGGCCCAATTTGGGTTGATTCGGTATTCCCAAAGTGGGGCCAGCATGCTGGCCTCAATTCGGGAATACCGAAGCAGAGCAACCCGAATCGCTTTGGGTTGCTTCGGGTTAACTGGGAGCAGCACTTTGATGGCTGTTTGCAATGCAAAACAGCCAGCAAAGTTCTGCAAAAAAAAACAAGCTTCCTGAGCTCTTTCTTAGCAGAGGGGAGGGGGAGAAGGAGTGAGTCACTACAACCTCCTCCTTCCCCCTCCCATCTTGCAAAAATTGGCGGGAAGCTTGCAAACAACGCTTTTTTTGCTCTTTTGCAAAAGGGCAAGAAAAGTGCTTGCAGAGATTCCCTCCAATTACACTGGATGGGAGGGGGAAGAGGGGGAGTACAAGGGGGAGGGGGGAGGGGGATCAGGGAAGGGAGGGGGACTTAGGAGTGTCCAATCCTGCAGCAGCATTTTCCTTCCAGCCAATGGGATTCTCTGGAAGGAGAGGGTCTTTTTTGAAATGCGGCAGGGAATTAAATTGGAGGCCAGCCTTAAGCCAGCATGTATTCATCCTTGGCCTAGAGAGACAGAGACTGTGAGTGAGAGAGTGGTGGCTTGGGAGTCCCTTGGCTAGCCTTCTGGATCTTCTGGACTGCAACTAACTGACATTGCTGGACTTCAGGGGACTAGCAGGAGAGTCAGTTTACTGACTCACTGGGTTTTCTATTTGGGGGAGAGGGTTGTTTATTTGTCTTGGTGGGTGGTTGGGGGGGAAGGGTTTTTTAATTTTAATTTTTCTTTAATTTGTTTTTCCTAATTGGGTGAGTTCTTGATGTCTTGAGTGAGTGAGTGAGTGCGTGGTGCGTGAAGGGTGAGTGGGTGCAGTTTCATTTGGGTTTTGGGAGGGGGGCTTGGCTTGCTGGGGTTGACTGAGGGGGGGGGGGCTGTTAAGGTTTACTGTAGATTACAATTTACTGTGACCTTTTATTTCCTGTGGTCAGTAAAAGGTTTAAAGTTATTTGGGGCCTTTTTTCCTGTTCCTGTGGGGACGCGGTTAAAAGTTTAAAAGTTATTATTAAAGTTTTACATTTACTGTTGTGGCCTTCCCCCCACCCCATTTCTTGAGTGGGGGCTGTTGGGGCCTTTTTTCCTGTTCCTGTGGGGGTGTGTTAAAGTTTAAAAGTTATTGTTAAAGGTTTAAAGTTATTTGGGGACTTTTCCCGTTTCTGTGGCGGGGGCTACTAAAGTTTAAAAGTTATTGTTAAAATCTGCCCCCCCCCAGTTCTTGAGTGGGGGCTGTTGGGACCTTTTTTCTTGTTCCTCTGGGGGGGATGTCAAAGTTTAAAAGTTGTTCAATTTTTACATTTGTTGTTGTGGGTTTTTTTCCTAGTTGCTGTAGGGGGGTAGTTAAAGGTTTAAAGTTATTGTTTGGGCCTTTATTCTGGTTCTTTTAAAATAGTGATTTAGTAAGATCAAGTCAAGTTTATTATTACAGTCTGTGACCAGTACATATTAGTAAGGTAAGCTAGTGGTAGGCTTCTGTCATTTACTGACTATTTGCGCTCCAAAGTAAATTGTTAGGAAACCTAGGGTAGTTTTCTCCATGTAATAGGCTTTTGTAGGAAAAGGTTTAGTGAGAGTTAGGTAAGGGTCTGTTCAATTTTTATTCATATAAATAGGCTGCCCATTAGTTCTCCCTTAAATAGGGTTCCCTGCCCTCCTCTGGCACCCTTGGAGCCAGGCCAGGCACTTTTTGTGGTAATAGACTTTCCATTTATATCGTGGTTTAGCGCCAGGTTGATTCCTGAAGAGGAATTCAGCTGTTTGAGGTTTGGGTTCACAAAAATAAATAGGGCCATTTAAAAAGAGATTTCTGACCATCTCCAGGAACAGGGCCACAAAACCAAAGATCTAGAACAGGTAGATAGGTTAAACTAAAGCTTTTGGCTAGGTGCTTGGGGAGGTGTTTTAAAAACTTAAGAGCTAGTTAGTGTAGATTCAAAGAGGGGAACAGAATGAGTGACAGGAAAGCTGAGAGGAGGCCTGGGGGAAAGGCTAAGGCTAAGACCAGAGGGGTGGAGGAGAGGGGAAGTGCTGCGGCTATCCCATCTGAGCAAAGGAGGCCCTTCCCTACGCTGCTGCTGTTCACCAGCCTGGCTTCTGGTTGACAGGAAGAGGGTTCGCAAGGCCCTCTTTCCTGAGGCAGCTGCTGGAGGGCCACCCCCAACCCAGGTGTTAGAGGCAGGAGCTGGCACTGGGCGGGGGCCTGCTGCTGAGGCTCCCCCTTCTTCAACTGTTGAGACCCAGCAGCTGGAGGAGGGGTAGCATGTTGTGTCTCCTGGGATGGACATGGGGCACATAACTTTTCCGTGTGTCCCTCTCACCCCAGGGACCCGTCGGATGTTGGAGGAACTGCAGGAGGAACCCCCTGCTGGGCGGTCCTCCCATTTTCTCTGAGGCCAGCAGCAGGCCTCTCACAGCTGTGCAGGAGGAGAGGGTGGTGGAGGAAGAGGTAGAAAGTGTGGTGGAAGAGCCCACATCTCTGCCCCTTCATCCCCATTCCTCTGTGACTGCCCAGTTGAGGCACTGTGTGTCTCCCCTGATCACCTCACAGGAGGTGTCTCCTGGGACCCCCCGAAAGTGCCCCCCCTGTGCAGCATGGGCCCCCCACTACCTCCGATATCTGGAATCACTTCCACAGAATGGAGGGCCCCCAGTTTCCCCAGTGCCTGCATTGTAGGCAACGGATCAGTTGCAGGAGGAATGTGAACCATCTCCCCACGTCTGGAATGTGGAACCACCTGAAGAGGCAACACCAGGCAGTGCTTCTTCGGGGGGAAAGTTCAAGTGCCACCACATGGATGCCAGCTAGCCAGAAGGAGGCAGGCTTCTCTTGTGCTCTCCCCCCACGGGTTCCTGTAGGGCAGCGACACCAAGCCTCTCTGACGGAGAGGCTTGGTATGCAGGGCACTAGTATGCCCAAAGGAGGGATCCAGAAGCCGAGCTGGCATGTCACGCACCATATTGTCAACATGATAGCGGAAGATGGTCAGCCGTTCTCCATAGTTGACGACTTCGGCTTCCAGGGGCTGGTTCATGATGCCTATCCCTGGGACACGATCCCTGCTTGCACAACGTTGAGCAGGACCATGGTGCCCTTGTTTTTCAGGGCTGCCAGGGACCATGTGAAGGCATAGTTGTTCTGTGCTGCCAGGAGAGCTGTGCACTTTACATCTAACATCTGGACCTGCTCTAGTGTGCAGCATGCGTACCTCTCACTTACTGTTCACTGGTCATTCCTCTGGTGCACACACTCCAGAGTTAAATGGCCTCCATTGTGCACCATGTGCAGTCATTGTTCCAGCGGTGCTTGTGCTCATGAGAAGGCTGCTGCAGGGCATAGCTGCCAGGCTAAAGCCTCTCACAGAGAGGGAGTTGTACATGTTGGCAACCATGTGCAACCTGCGCATTAAGGGCACTTCTGCTGAGTGGGATGGGAACCTCACCCAAGCCAGAGATGCCCTCTGTGTGTGGGTGAGGTGTAGGCAGGCCAAGAGGGGCCACCTGTCATCAGAGGGGATGGGCGGGGGGCACAGCCCTGCGGGTCCCTCTCATGCCCCTTCTGAGCAGGCTCCCCCCGCGGCCACCGCTGGGATGTCGATGGAGATGCTCCGGCGGCCCCTCAGCCCCTCTGGGATCGTGAGCCGTGTGAGAGATGATTCGGCAGAGGCAATGGTCAGTGACTACCTTGTGGAGCCCTACAAGTTGCTGTCCACCGATCTGCTGAGCTACTGGGCCAAGAAGGAGGTGGTCTGGCTGGACCTCTCCCTCGAGGTGCAGCGGCTCCTCTCATGCCCTCCGATGATCGTGGAGAGTGAGCGTGTCTTTTCTTACGCAGGTGACATTGTCAGCCGACATCGCACTCGCCTTCTCCCATGGAGAGTCAAGCAGTTGGTTTTCTTGGAGATCAATGCACAGCTCTTCAATTTCTCAGGACTGGACTTCCATAGCGACTGAGGCGAGCCCTCCTTATGTCCTGCATCCTCTGCGAGTCTAGGACGTGGGGAATAGCGCTCTTCCCATAGTTAAAATTATTTAGAACACTAGGAGGAGGGGGGTGGAACTCAGTGGCAGAAGGGATGCACCCTGCAATTTGGCTGGCCCCCCAACCACACACACACACACACACACACAGAATACAGCAAAACTGACCCAGGCCCTCTGGGTGCAAATTTGATCAGATAACTGTCGAAGGCTTTCACGGCCGGAGAACGATGGTTGTTGTGGGTTTTCCGGGCTGTATTGCCGTGGTCCAAGACCACGGCAATACAGCCCGGAAAACCCACAACAACCATTGATCAGATAACGTTGAACAGAAGCCCCAGACATGTTGACTGCCACTTGAATGGGAAGACAAGGAGACAGGTTAGGTTAGGTAAACTCAACTGTAAACTGTAGAAGGCCACATGGAATTTCAGAGAAGCGGTACCAAACCAAGCTATTGTTAAATGTTGTTAAATGTTTTAAAACTGCTGTTGATTAATTCTCTAAAAAGTTGTTGATGATGTTAAATGTTAAATGTTGATTAACTGGCCTGCTGTTAAATGTTGTTGAAGAGGTGGGGGGAATGGGGAGGAATGGTGTGGGTGGGCGCCAACTGATGAGGAGGGCTAGATCCCAACATTGCCTCATAGGCAGTGTTCAACCTGAAGCTGGTGTCGGGGGGCGGGGGAGGCGGGGTCCTTTGTAACTGTGGTTCGCAAATGCCATTGTGTTGTGCTTGTGGCTTGGTACTGTCTGGTTCTGCTCTGTGGTGTTTCCCCACTGGCTGAACTCAGAGCCTGGCTGCAGGAAATGACAATGGTTCTGCTTGACTAAGTTGCAAGAGTGTTCCCTGGTTGAATTTGGTTTGAGTGGAATGGATGATGTGATGACAATTTGAAAATCCAAGAAATCTAAGAAATAAATCCAAGAAATTAATTTTTTAAGAATTTTTTTGGTGTGATTCTCTGGTGTGTTGTTATTTCTTTGGTTCAAACTGGACTGTAAGTTATGACTTGCATGTGCCACTAATGCTGTTACATGGCCTCAGCCCACTTGTGAAGAGGGAGGGCAAAGAATCCAAGAAAAAAATTTTTAAAGAATTTTTTTACTGTGTTATTCTCCGGCGTGATGTTATTTTTTTGGTTCAACTGTAGGTTATGTTTTGAATATGTAATGTAATGTATGTGAAGTCCTGCTGTAATGTAATGTTATGCTGTTATGTGAGGAGGAAGAGCTTGAAGTCCGAGAAATAAAATTTTAAAGAATTTTTTTTTTAATGCTTGTGTGAATTTCTGGTGTGACGTTGAGGGTTGTTTCAATGTAGGACTGTAAGATGTGATTATATATGATGTGAAATGCAATGGTTTAAGGCTGTTATTGAGAATAAAAATTTTAAACATTACTTTTGTGTGTATGATTCTCTGGTGTGATGGTGAGGGCTGTTGTAATACTGTAAGTTGAGATTTTATATGATGATGATGTGGATTGTGATGGTTAATGGCATTACTGAGAAATAAATTTTTTGAAAATTTTGAAAATTAATTTGTGTGTGTGTGTGGTTCTCTGGTGCTAAGATAGGGAACAATGGAGATTGGCTGTCCAGCCAGCTCAGGGGGTGATGGAGGATTTGGGGGTAGCTTCTGCTTTGCTTTCCCAGGGATGAGCTTGCATTAGGGTGCAGGTCTGTGCTGTGAGGCACCCACCCTGTGCATTATTGCCCCTGGGAAGCAAAGAAAGTCAAGTTCTCGTCATAGGGAACGATGGAGATTGGCTGTCCAGCCAGCCCTGATGGAGGATGCCCCCCCAAAGAGCAATCTCCCTGAAACTCGTGGGACCGGTGAGAGAAGAAGTAAGAGCAGGTCCCCTGAACCTTGGGTGCATTTTGCCTGCAAAATGCCACCCCAAGCCACCTAGAAAGCCCCCTTGTTTTTTCCATAGGGAATAATGGAGACTGGAGGAGGATGGAGGTACCTTCTTTGGGGGGCCATAACATGGCCCCCCGAAGTCCAATTGTTCTGAAACGTGGGGGATCATTAGAGGAGTTAGAAGAAGGTCCCCACCACGTTTGGTGTGATTTGTTAAAAAAATGCCCGCCCAGGCTCCCAGAAATCCGGAAGCATGTTCTCCATTGAAAATGGCCAAATCTTTACAAATCAAACCCAAATTGAGAATTCCGAATCACCCTGGCACTGCATGTCCCTAGTCAGAATACACCAAATTATTTAATCTAAAAAAATAAAACCTAATACACTTTGAAGAATATGTAAATATGTACTTCATATATGTACCAAAGGGCAAAGAAACTAGTTGATAAAGTTCTGCTGTTAAACAGTCTTATTTATATGCATCTACCATGAAGGCCTATAAAGGTCTTTTCTGCATGGGTAATTTTTTACCTTTTTTGGCCCTGTACTGCTCCTGGGTTTCTTCTGAGTTCTGCATGCTTAATTCCCCCTTCAGATTTTGATGCAGTATTTTCAGGGGTTCTCTTCAAATTTTTTGCGCGCGCTTATTCTCAGATGTTTTTCTCAATGTTTTGAGTCAGATTTTTCAATTGTGCAGAATTTTACTTTCATTTCACTTATTTTACTTTCATTCCCCCCCCCCCCCGTTCCGCCCTCCTCCCTTTCTCTGCTGGCCACCTTTCAGAGATTGGTCTGTTCAGCCTTCTCTTAAGCTCTTCCCCTTTCCCAAGATTTGTTTTTTTTTTAAAAAAAGAAAAAATGTTGTTATAATATTGCCGTTATTGTGCTGTGATGGTGTACTCTGCCAGTGTTGGCCTCTGCCTCTCAGGTCTGCGTCAGTCTGGTCAGGGCCCCCTGCTGTGGAGCACAGGCGGAGAGGGGGTCATAAACAAAATGTCTACTCAGAACATGGCTGTTATGTATCAGGGAATTCTTTTTTAACCAAGCATAATCTTACTATATAAAAGGCAAGCCATACTGGTGATAACTCACTTTTTCTCCTCGTGCTGGGGCACAGCTGACGACTCTGTTGTCGAGGCTGCTGCAAAGTGCCTGCTTGCTGCCAGGAGGGAGTCTGCTGAATCGACGGCCTAAGCACTCCTCCCTGCACCTCCCCACAGCACCCTCCTGCTCTGGCCTCCAGGCTGCCGAGAAGTGCCTGCTTGCTGCCAGGAGCGGACTGACCAAATCAGTTTTCTAGAGCCCGTTGTATTTTTTCACACAATGGGTATTGTTGCTAGTGACATTATAATGTCATAACAATACAATGACAAGATTACGTTGTGTTGTGTTATATGGATCTCTTTTAGGTTTTAAAAGATTAGCTAATCTGTACTTTTTGGGTTAAAAGTTCTGTGCTTGGGGTTACTTTGCGCCAACTCTGCACGCATGCCATGTTGAGTTTTCTTTTGCTTTTGTTTCTTTTTTCCCACCCGTTGCTAATGCCTTAGTGCTGGGCACCTCCAGTTTCCATAACATAATAACACAATTTGGCATGCACAAAACCAAAAAAGGGTGGCGGTGCAATGGCACCACTGATGCCAACAGTGATGTCAATGATGACGTCCACACCTCACTGCTTAATCCTCTTTATTTCATGGCGATGCAGACAGAAAACACCGGCACAGCACAGAACACACACTGGGATTAAAAGTGACGTGTGGAAAGGTAGGTGGCCAAAACGAATCCAATCCTTGAGGAGCAAATGCTCAAAAAGAGGAGTAAATCACCCATGCAGAAGAAGACAATGTGCAGGGTGATAAAACTTCAGATAAAACGAATAAACAGATGCCTCCCCCTTCATATTTCTTGTGGGTCCCTGCTTAGTCAGGTCTGGTCTAGGTTATAGTCTATTCATAAACTAGAACTGCAATCCTATGCAAGTAGCCATTAGTGAAGCAGTGGGATTTCCACACTGAAGATCAAGGAGTTACAGCCCCAAGCAGTGGAAGATCTGCTTATTAATTGTGGAATTCAGTAGCAAATGTATTACATGTAAGTAATAAGCTGCAATATAGTTAACTGAGCAAGATAAACTGGCTTTGGTATTCATGTGCTAAAAGTACTTCGCTGCCAATGCCTTAATGAGAATGATACATAAAAAGCATCAGCAATTTCCACTGCAATGCATGTCAAAGTCAACTTATGAATGTCACTTTGCTAACACTGTTCTCTTTATTGGAAGTGTTAATTAATAATGACAGCAAAATGCTTCTTCATTGCAGTTCTCCAGAATATAAGAAAACAGAGTTACAGAGCTGCAATCATACAACAATGGATTAATTTGCCAAACCTTTCCTTTCCTCCCCTGTTATCCGACACATGCTCAGAGTTGATTTTACTGACTGAAGGGAGACTGTGGACCATCACAATACATCTAAAAGGTGCGCACACAAATCTCCCACACACTAAAATTAAGCGTACTTCTAAAGCAAGCTTGCAAGCTTCTATGCGACAAAAAGGGAGGGGTGGCAGAAGACGGCACGTGTCTTTTGATGAGGAGGATGAGACATGTTTAGAGAAGCACAAAGCAAAAAAACAGAAAGGTACAGAAATAATGCCAAACAGCATTCAGTACATTCAGGATGAGGTAATAAATAATAAAGCTCAAACAGAACTTGAGAAAAATATCTCCCCCCCCCCTTATCTCTGCAATGAAAGGTGCTAGAGACTTTTTTTTTTAATGAAAGGTGGGAATTCAGAAAAACTGTTATACATGTTGTTGTATCTACATAATTCAGTTGCCGCTTTTTACAGAAGCCCACCAATGCTGGGGGAACAAAGCGATTACTGTGGGAGAAATGGCTCTTAAGGGAGCCTGACCAGACCAGGAAAATGCAAACTTTTCTGCCTATACGGCATCCCTCCAGACTATGCCGCAATCTTTCCCAAAACTTTGCAGTAAAGAAGGCTGGAGAAGTCTCTAGCACCTTTCATTGTAGAGATAAGGGGAAAGGTATTTTTCACAAGTTCAGTTTGAGTTTCATTTTATATTATCCTGAATACACGGAATGCTCTTCCTCCATAGCAGGAGGGTCTGGTGACCGTAGGTGACAACGTGGCAAATGAAAAGCTGGAGAAACCCAGGATGCTCCTTGAATGCACTGTGATGTAGGAAGTAGGGAAAAAACACTTCTTAAAAGCACTCAGCCAAAGGCAAATAGGGAGTTAGAGGCCATTTCCACATAGTTTAAGTCACACAGCAAGGAAAGCCCACCAGCACAGAATTCAAATTACGCTTTTACCTATGATGCAAGTGGCTCAAGAGGGCTCTTTTTATAAAAGTAAAATTATTGTAGTTTTAGGAAGGCTCCCATGCTTTTATTGGTCAGCAAAATGAGTGGAGCAGAGCTGATCAGGAGGACATTTTTATAAAGGTGGTAGTAAAATGGGAACTGTTCGTTAAAACAGAACTGTGCAACAGAGCATGTTTTATGTAAGGAATAGGATTATAGTTTGCATGCCTGAAAAATTTAGACAGTTTTCCCCCTTTGTGTTGTTGCATTGAATGTAATATGACATTTTTATTTAATTGTTCTGTAATTTTTTAAAACATTTATTAAATTCATTTATAGTCCACCTTCCTTGCTGAAACTCAAGGCAAATTACAATTAAAAAAAAAACCCTTTGCAATAAAAACAGTATAGCATATACATAAAAAATATGCCTAAAGTGTTTCATGGACATTAAAACGACAACCTTTTTTCCTTTATAAAAATGTCATCCTGAACAATTCTGTTTTACACAAATTACCCAGGAAGCTGAAACCAAAAATGTAATGTGAAGAACTCCAAATACGCTCTCCAAACTGGGTGGACAAGCGTTTGCAGGGTAGGGACATGGGGGGAGCTGGCACAGCATATGCCATGACGTCACTTCTGGGGAAAACCATGACCTCACATGGATCTAAGAATCTCTGGCAATTCCTAGAGTGATGTGATGCCACTTCCTAGTTTCCCCAGAAAGCGACGTCATTCTGCATGCAACATTGACAGGTCAAGTACATGGAGCTGTGGCAGCCCAAAAGGGGTGCTGGCAGGAGCTCTTCTTCCACAGCAGGAGGGCCTGGCAACCATCGGTAACAATGTGGCAGATGCTCTGGCCATTTAAATGTAGCAACCAAGTACCCCTTTCATCATGTCTGGACCCAAGTCAACTGAAAATCCCCCTGTAATGATTTGATGTTTGTTTTAAACTTAAACTTGTGTCTTTGGACTTTTAATCCAGCTCCTCTTCACTTTATCTTAAACTTACACCTCAGGAGGGGTCTGGTCACAAACACACACACACAGCTTCAAGTGTCCTCTAGTTCACCCAGGCCTTTTCCCCGAGAACACCTTCCCTTTTGTGTTTGTGCAACCTGCATATTGTTGCCTCCCTGACTCACTCAAAAGGTTCTCACTTCCACTGAAGGCTTTTGCCGTAGACCTTCTCAGCTTAACGGGTAATATAGGAAGTCTTGTCATAGATGGTAGCTTGACAGAATGTTCAGCGTGTAGGGTGGTTGTGAGGTAAAAAAAAAAGGATTTTCCCCCTTAAACAAAAGTAGAATTTATTTATAAGCATGATGGATGCAGAGTTTTGATAAGCATACTAATTTCAGAATAGTTCTTAAGCTTGCTGGTTTCACAAATAATTATCTTGCTTAAAGATCACACGGACTAATTTTCCACACAGGTCTTCACTAACAGAATAAACTCTCTTCTCATCCACACAGACATAGATTCCCTCAGGCCTTCCAACACAGCTTGTCTGACCTAGACAGAGTAACTTCTCTCTCAGATGTACACAGACTGCCTCAGCTGTACACACAGTTTGCCTGATTTAGCCAAAATCCTTTCTCTGAGACACCCAAGGACTGACTTAACCAGAATCTCCTAGCTGGTTAACTTTCTCTCAGAAACACACAGACACAGTCTCTCTCATGTTCCAGTTGGCCTGCCTGATTTGACCAGAATAACCTCTCTTCCCAGGTGAGCCTGAGCTCGTCAGATCTCAGAAGCTAATCAGGGTCAGCCTTGGTTAGTAATTGAATGGGAGACCCCCAACAAAGACCAGGTTGCAGAGGCAGGCAATGGCAAACCACCTCTGTTAGTTTCTTGCCATGAAAACTCCATCAGGGTTGCCGTAAGTCAACTATGACTTGAGGGCACGCACTACCACCACCAAGACATATGAAGGGTGACTCAAAACCTCTTCCTTCAGCTCTCTGATTAAAACTGTAGTTTACTCTGCCCCCTCAGGTACAGCAGCCGTCCAATCAAAGCAAAATTCATTCACCCATCCAGCCCCTTCCTTCTTTCCTCAGAGGCCTGTATTCAAACTCACATTAACATTTTTTTTTAAAAAAACCACCTTAACAAGGGGAGAAAAAGATCCAGACCAGGGCTTTTTTTCAGCTGGAATGCGGTGGAACGGAGTTCCGGCACCTCTTGAAAATGGTCACGTGGCTGGTGGCCCCGCCCCCTGATCTCCAGGCAGAGGGGAGTTTAGATCGCCCTCCACGCTGCAGCGCGGAGGGCAATCTAAACTCCCCTCTGTCTGGAGATCAGGGGGCGGGGCCACCAGCCACGTGACCATTTTCTCTGAGGGCAGACCACTGAGTTCCACCACCTCCCAGAAAAAAAGCCCTGTTCCAGACCATTTGGATGCAAAACATTACACCCCCTTCTCAAAGAGTATTTTGTATGGAACTTGAATTGGAGGGGGAAGGAGGCAGTGAAATCCAAGGAGGTGACACACAGTACGTGCACAGCCACCGGCCCACTGCATGGAGCTCTCACAGCTCTTGCACAGCAAAAGGAGGCAGTGCCCAACCAACCCTTGCACAACTCTCCCAGTGCTTGCAGTGTGAGATGGCGATCCTCCAGCTGGGCAGACAGGTGGCTTCTCCTTCCCTCTCTCTTTTTGGTGGGCAAGGTCAGGGGCTGGGAAGGCAGATTGTCTCTTCGTCCCTTCCTCCTTTGGGGGGGGGGTATTTCCCCTCCCCAGTCTAACCTGCATTTCCCCCATGCTTTAAAGATATCCAAGTCTCCCCACACATGCCTGATTTTACTTGACCCACAGAATTCAACCTTTCAGTCAGGGCTGTAAACTATAGAATTAATAAATTCCACAGGTAAGACACCGCAGTTTTACATCTTCCCCAGCCAGTAACAACTGCACATCTAGATCCCTTCTCATCTTTGAAACAAAAGGGACAGATTTTTTTTTAAATGAAAGCTGGGAATTTAGGGAACCTGTCACACAAGTTGTTATAACATTGTCTGAAGCCAAACCTTCTCCTGGACTTACTCAGGCCACAGCAGGTGGCCATAAACCCCATTTTCAGGCTGCCATCCACACCTATGGCAAGAGGTCTGACACTGCCTGGCCAGGCAATGCAGAGCACCCGTCCATCACTGAGCAGTTCCTTTAAGGAGCTGCCAGCAGCAGCTGCCACTGGGCCAGACCAGCCAAGCTATCAGGCAAACAGCGAAGGGGTGTGGGAGGTCAAGGAAGGCTGTTGGGCGTGCGTGTGATTAGTATCATGTAACAGGGCAAGAGGCAGGCCCAAGAGGAGGTCCCAGGTCTGCAGAGGAAGAGACTTGGGCAGAGAGGAGTGGTTAACCCTTTCTCCTCTCTTTGTCTGAGGCCTTTGCCTGTTCAGGGCTCTTGGCTGGAACTGCAGAGGTGGTCAAAGAGGACCAAGTAGTCACGGACTGACTGGAGCTTCATACAAATGTTGTATCACTACAATAATAGTCAGTTGCTGATACTTTAAAATGAAAAACCATGGTGGGTGAGGTGGGGAGCAGTGGGTGACTCAGACTGGCAGCAACTCTCCGGGATCTCAGGCAGTCTTTCATATCACCTCCTACCTGGTCCTTTTAACAGGATTGAATCACCAAAGACTTCTGTGATCAAAGCCAATGGTCTGTGTAGAATGGAAGATTTGTATTCACTTACTGTGAAGCTTCCTTTCTTGGTGGTCCAGAAGTGGGGCAGTCCTTACTTTTGGGATATAGCTCCTCCTCTCCAAAAGCAAGGTCAGTCAGCTGATTTTGATCCCGGAGGGGAGGGGCTTGTCCCTGGAATCACCAGTCTGTTCCCAAGCCCTGACTCCCCATCACGATACCAAGAGAGAAAATAATAACTCTCCTCATTTTTGAAAAATAAATAGAAAGGTCCCTCTCTTGAATCCACTGGGAGGAAGACTATCGTCCTAACTCTTCATCCAATCCTAGAAGCTGCCCCGCAAGAAACTCAGGTGGGCAGGACTGCCCCACTCTTGGACTACCGAGAAAGGAAGCTTCATGGTAAGTGCATACAAATCTTCCATTCTCCAGTGGTTTTAGAAATGGGGCAGTCTTTACTTTTGGGACATACAAGAGCAGTGTGCCCCAGGGTGGGTAGTCTGGCTTCCAGACCTAGAGGGTGTGTTGTAGTACCCTCCTGCTGAAGGTTGTCTCTGGGGAGGACAACTTATCTATCCTATTTCTTGATGAGAAAATATTCTGAATTCCATGTGACCATGTTATCGATCGTTTCTAATGACAAAAGGATTTACAGATTGCCTGTATCGCTGTTTCCCTTAGTGAGTGCGCCCTGATGTCTATGGGCATCCCCAGATCTCTGGCTTGACATGCCAGAATTATGTACCCTCTGCTTTATCTACTTAGCCAAGAAAAGGACACTCTGTCTCCCAAGGAGGACTTCCTGCAAACACACAACTAGCATCCCAGACTTGTGAAAAACTGTTTTGTCCTGCCCAAGTGGAATCTCACATCTCTATGTATATCAAGGTAGTGAGCTTTTTTTCTTTTCCCATGCTTTGGATTAGGTTAGCAGGAGAGAAGTACTATCTCTCCTGTCCTATGAAAACATGGAGTTCACCTTTGGAAGAAAGTTGTTTTGTTCATAACTTGCTCTACCATCTTGGAGGAAAGGGCATGGATACTGCTAGTACCTGTCATTCTGACACTTGTCTAGCTAATTTTACTCTCATCTGAAAGATGGCATTAAAGGTCAGTTCCTTTAGGGGACATGAGGTCATAAGCTCAAGGCATCTTTTGTATAATGCTCCCAATACCAGATTAAGATTTCATGTGGGGAAAAACCAACGAATCCTTGGAAGATGTGACAATGCAGTCCCCTTTTAGAATCCATTGCCATTAAGGTGATATATAAGGGAACATCTCTTCCTAGAACCCCTAATTGTTGGGATGGTCACTACTACCTGTTGTCTAAGGGTGCTGGTATTACGAGTTTTCTTCAACCCCTCTTGAAAGACAGTAACTCCCTAATTAGCCCCCAAAGGTTACATGACTCTATCCATGCACTCTTCTGGGAACCTGGCAGGAATTTTTTCTATACTCTCTGGAACTCTTCCTGGAGGCTAGCATAGTACCAATCATGCCTTCTCTTTAGTCCAACCCTATTAGCTTTTTGTGTTCGACCTCCACACTGTGAGGCTTGTTAGAGCTGGTCAGGGGTGTCGTATTGATCCCTGCATCAATGGGCCCTCCTTCAGTGGAGGTGCCAGGGATCCATGCTTGAAAGATTCTTCAGGTTTTGAGACTTGAAGTAGCAAATTTATTTATGGCCCATTTGGAGAGAGATTTCTTTCAGAACATAGTACAGAATCCATTTTTTCTGCTATTTTGATTTACAGGAGATTTATTGATGATTTATTTTTAATTTTGGACAATGGATCTATAGTTCAGGATTTTTGTGACTGGATGAATTCCATAAATAGTAATATTCAGTTTACCTGGACAGCTGATAGTAATTCCATTAACTATCTCATTGTGACTGTATTTCGGACCCATGACAACATGGTGGGGGTCCGTCCTTTTAGGAAGACAACGGACAGAAATGCTTTTTTGCACTTCCAGTCGTTTCATCCACCACATTTGCGTTGTAATCTACCTTTTAGCCAGTTTTTACGGCTTAGACAAAATTCTACATCATTACAAGATTTTTGCACTAGTAGCGAACGTTTGGGAAGACAGTTTTCCTCTAAGGGCTACCCGGAACACATTGTTAGGAACTGCAGAAACTGAGCTCTTCAACGTAATAGACAGGAGTTATTAACAAAACAACATTAAAGAGTGGAGGACAGGTTTACTTTTGCACTAGATTATACTCCGCTGGTGAAAGCCATTCGACAGGTGGTATTCTTGGTATCATGATGGGGAGTCAGGGCTTGGGAACAGACTGGTGATTCCAGGGACAAGCCCCTCCCCTCTGGAATCAAAATCAGCTGACTGACCCTGCCTTCGGAGAGGAGAAGCACTATCCCAAAAGTAAGGACTGCCCCACTTCTAGGACCACCAGAGAATGAGTTAAAGAACTGTGGCTGTGGTGTATCTCCTCAGCCCAGCATGGACACACATCATTTTATTCCAGCAGTCTTTATGCGAACATTGTTCCTCAAGCTTTATCTATACAAGCTGCATGGAACCCGGCTCAATTTTAAAAGCATTTGAGCTTTGAATGAGGCAAGTGTGAGTGGCACTGCCTTGGGAAAATTGGAATATTTGTTATACTTCCTTATCTAGTTTAAACTTATTTTACTGTTTCAAGATCATAAGATGCAAAATTCACAACTCAATCAGCATATCAAATTGTATAAAATATAAAAGTATAAATGCTTTTATGAAACATTTATGAAATTTAAAAGTATAAATGCCTTAATGTTCTACACACAAAATTTCAAATAATCCAGTACTAAAGAGAAAGCAATTAAGCAACTTCATGGAGAACACATTCAGCAATAGCTATTACCCACTACGGAAAATCCAAAGAGGGATTAAAATTTACTAACCATAACAAATTTACCATAACAACAGTGGTATGAGGAGGGTGTTTAAAAAACTGCTTTATTTGGAATCACTACAATAATTATTATTTATGCTACCAATGCTGAAGAACTAATTGAGAAATCAAAATTATAGATTTTCATAATTTGTATTTTAATGCAACATCCATTTTTATCCTTGTGCATTAAAGTGGCAAAAAACACCCCAATTTCAATAGATAACAGACTGTAATTTTACTCAGGAATAAATACAAAAAGCCTGAAAACAGCAGTATTTGCCTTAAATCAGTGCTTGTATTTGGAGCTATCTTTTAGCCTGTTTGAAGATGCATCAAAGAGCCATTAACAGGGAAACACAAGCAGGACCCTGCTTCTGAGAATCGGGGGTGGGGGTGGGGGTGGGGGGGTGCTGAGATGGGGGACGTAAGCCTGATTTTAATGCAGTAAATTGGCTCCTCGCTTTAAAAAGGAAAGCTTCATGAGAGGCACAAATACAGCTGCAAATACCAGACCCTGCATATAAAATATAATTGAAACCCAGGAAATCCTGAGGTTTAGTCATAACATACAAATGAATTCCTTCAAGAAGCAGGCACTCGCCTTATTATGCTGAACATCTGGGTTTCGCTGTAAGACACAGTTCCAAATTTGGAGCCATTTATCCTAAATGTCTCTGAAAGGTTATGGCATCTTTTGAAGATTAATGCAGAGAAAAACTAAACATGGCCTGATGCCTATCGCACAGTATGGAGACTCTGTGTGATGCACACAAGCCAGGATTCATTAGCTCCATTATACAAAATTCACATCATTTCCTGATCACCACATATACACCAAATCATTAATTCTACTTCGATGGAAGAGGAGGGAGAAGAGCTCTTAAGCTTTGTAAGATAAAGTTACGCATATTTTCAGAAACTGGCTTGCTACTGCCTGATGACAGCAACCTGTTCCATTTAAGTATCACCTGTGTAACTATTCATAGAAACGCTTTCTGCACCAGCTCATTTGCCCTCTCCAGCTAATGCTGTGCTCACTCAGAGCAGGAGGGCAAGACGTTGGTATAGAAGCTCATTTCTGCCACGCTACGCCTGCCACGCCTGCACTGTGATAGCAGCACTCCCCACTCTCCAAGGCAAAACACAGCAATATGGAACCTGCGTAAATCAGCATTAGCTTATACCAAGTGAGCCATGGAGGCAGTCTGTGCACAGGAGCACATAGGCGTTTTTTTGCAAGCAAAGTATGGTTAAGCAAAGAAAAGAACGATAGCAGTGCTGGGCAGGCCACAAGTGAGTAACAGGAATCTGGTCAAATGCCCACTGGAATGAGTAAACATAGAAAGACCATTTGGTTTCATGGTTGTTGGGGGTTTTCCGGGCTGTATTGCCGTGGTCTTGGCATTGTAGTTCCTGACGTTTCGCCAGCAGCTGTGGCTGGCATCTTCAGAGGTGTAGCACCAAAAGACAGAGATCTCTCAGTGTCACAGTGTGGAAAAGATGTAGGTCATTTGTATCTACTCAGGAGGGGTGGGGTTGAGCTGAGTCATTCTGTAAGAGTTTCCCAGGGTGTGGAATGCTAATGGCGGGAGGCTTCACTGTATCCTGAGGAGGTCCTTTTGCATATGGATTGGTGCTTGATGTGCTAATCTTCTCTGCAGGGCTATTGTCGGGTGTGGAGTGTTTTGTCGGGTGTGGAGTGTCGGGTGTGGAGTCGGTGTTTTGTCGGGTGTGGAGTGTTTCAGTCCCACTCCGACCCATTGTGAGTGCCATTGGTTCACCGACATATGAATTAGCTAGACATCTGGCAGATCTCCTGCAGGACCACATCGGGAAAACCTCGTCTTACATCAAAGATTCAGCAGATTTCATCAACAAAATCAGTTCTCTGAAACTCAATCCACAAGACATACTTGTCAGTTTTGATGTTGTATCCCTGTTTACCAAGGTTCCAGTAAAAGACACTATTGCACTGATTAATCAGATTTTCCCAGAGGATGTAACAGCCTTATTCCATCATTGTCTGACAACCAGTTACTTCCAATGGGACAACGAATTCTATGAACAGATGGATGGGGTGGCCATGGGGAGCCCACTCAGCCCAGTTATAGCAAACTTCTACATGGAACATTTTGAAAAAACAGCTCTAGAATCAGCACCCCACAAACCCAGTGTATGGTTCCGGTATGTGGATGATACATTCATCATTTGGAGCCATGGGGAGGAAGAATTGAGGGAGTTTTTGAATCATCTCAACAACATCCACCTGAACATACAATTCACAATGGAGAAAGAAAGTGAGGGAAAACTCTCATTCCTGGATACCTTGGTCATCCGCAAAGCAAACTTTCAGTTAGGTCACAAGGTCTACAGGAAACCAACTCACACTGATCGGTACTTACACAAAAACTCCAATCACCACCCCCGACAGAAAAGAGGCATAATGAAAACATTAGTGGATCGTGCAAGACGGATATGTGAGCCGCGCTTTCTCAATGAGGAAATTAATCATCTAAACCACGCACTTCAGGCAAATGGCTACTCCAGAAATGAAATCCGAAGAGCAATCAAACCCAGGATGAATCAAACAACCAAGGAAAAACAGTCACCTACAGGAAAAGTGTTTTTGCCATATATCAAAGGAATTACTGATCAGATGGGAAAGCTTATGGAAAAGCATAACCTTCAAGCAGTATTCAGACCCACCCGAAAAATACAACAGATGCTACGATCAGCAAAAGACAGCAGAGACCCCCTCACCTCTGCAGGAGTATACCGTATACCCTGCAGCTGTGGACAAGTTTACATCGGGACCACAAAGCGTAGCATCCAGACAAGAATAAAAGAACATGAAAGACACTGCAGACTTGGACAGCCTGAAAAATCAGCAGTGGCTGAACATAGCCTAACTCAAACAGGGCACAGTATCTTATTCCAGGACACCAAAATACTGGACAACACTTCCAACTACTTTGTCAGACTGCACAGGGAAGCCATTGAAATTCACAAGCATAAGCAAAACTTCAACAGGAAAGAAGAAACCTTAAGAATGAACAGAGCATGGGCTCCAGTTCTGAAAAACACAAGGCCAACAAAACACTCCACACCCGACAATAGCCCTGCAGAGAAGATTAGCACATCAAGCACCAATCCATATGCAAAAGGACCTCCTCAGGATACAGTGAAGCCTCCCGCCATTAGCATTCCACACCCTGGGAAACTCTTACAGAATGACTCAGCTCAACCCCACCCCTCCTGAGTAGATACAAATGACCTACATCTTTTCCACACTGTGACACTGAGAGATCTCTGTCTTTTGGTGCTACACCTCTGAAGATGCCAGCCACAGCTGCTGGCGAAACGTCAGGAACTACAATGCCAAGACCACGGCAATACAGCCCGGAAAACCCCCAACAACCATCGTTCTCCGGCCGTGAAAGCCTTCGACAATACATTTGGTTTCACTTTGTAAAAATTGTGATCTTTTTTTTCTCTCTAACTCAGGGCATATACACCGGATTTACTCACATTTTATGTACACTGACAAAGGGGGCTCAAGCCACAATAAATGTGTTTGTGACTGTGGACAAGGAAAGTTAGAGACCGTGGATTATATAATAGTTTTTTGCCCTAAGTGGAGTAAGGAAAAAGAGAGAGATTTATTATTCCTATTATGTTAAAAGAAACGCTTCCCTTCCTTCCTTGGGCAATCTCAGTGTTATTGTCTGATAACTTTCCTGACAATCAAACCTCTGCTATAGTGGCTTCCTTTTTAGCCACGGTGATAAAGAAACAAGATTTTCATGAGTTTTGATAGTTTAAAGTGATAATGACGAGTTATGTCTATGTGAATTGGGTATGTTCAAGAGTACAGTTCATATTTTTTTGGTGTTTGTATGGCTTCGGCCGGAAAAGCAATAAACATATTATTATTATTATTATTATTATTATTATTATTATTATTATTATAAATGTGTTAGTCTTCAATTCGGCACAAAACTCTTTTTTGTTTTTAATGGACAAACACCAAATGCAGAAAATAAATCAATAAAATGGCCTGCTTTTGTCAACAGGTCCTTCCTGCTGACTCTTGACTCCTGGACAGAGGCTGCATTCAAGTCAATGGGATTTCTGCCTTGAACACCCCCTGCCTGCAAGTGAACAAGAAAGAGTCCCCAAATAACTAAGCATCGGGGTGGACGGGGTGTTACTGTGTTGTGCTCTGGGGCCAAACTTGGATGATCCAGTATTTCCTCGGGGCACCAGGAACCCAGAGAAGTAATTATAACATCTATTAAAACAGATTAGGATTGTCAGGCGACAGGATTTTGTTTTGTTGTTTGTTATACTTTTCCTTTTTTTAACTTTTGCAAAATAATCATTTCTTTTCTGCTTTTAGGATATATTTAGACTTGCTTCTTTTGAGAGAACTTCTTCAAAGGTTTCTGTGAAACGTGAAACGCATTTCCTTGTGCAAAGAACAAATTGCTACTTAAACTTTCTCCCATTGTCTATTTGCCTGCAATTTCCACCTCATTTGCCACTTTTTATGTCTGCCCTTTTGTTTAATCTTTCCTTCTTTGATACTCCGTTAAATTCTATTCAGAGATACATGGCATCTTTACATTAAAACCACAATACATACAGGGCACGTGCTTAGAGACAGAGAGAGGCTGTTTAATAGGAGTAGCTGATAGAAATGACAAAGAAGGAGACAAGGATCCTGACCATTTTCCCATGCAGACTCTTGAAGAAAAACCTGCCAAGTTGATGATGACTGGTTTCTTTGGCCACAGCAGATAGGGTCTGGGCCCAGTGACCCTTCTCAAAGGTCTCACTTAAGATGTGTGTGTTATGTGTCGTCAAGTCCCCTCTGACCTATGGCGATCCTATGAAGGAAAGACCTCCAAAACATCCTATCGTTAACAGACTTGCTCAGATCCTGCAAACTGGAGGGCGTGGCTTCTTTGATTGTGTCAAGCCATCTCGTTTTAGGTCTTCCTCTTTTCCTACTGCTTTCCACTTTTCCTAGCATTATTGACTTTTTCAGAGAATCTTGTCTTCTCATGATGTGACCAAAGTATGATAGCCTTTAGTTTTAAAAACTGATTATTTCAAAAGGTGCAGACATGGATCCTGCAAAGTGCCTATTTAGACGCTTGTCCAGGCAACGTGAAGAGCAGATCACAGGGCTCAAAACCATTTTCTTGGACTTCAGACCCAATATTTTCTCCCCCCAAAACACCTCCTGAATGTACAAGCATGGTATAAAACTATGCTTCATGGAGAAGGTTCTCACATAGTATATTCTCCAACATGCCACTTTTCAGTGGAGGAGCAACCTGGGTGCCCCACCCCCGCCCCAGTACAGGACAAATTTTATCACACAAGGAGCTGCTTGTCTAGGCCTGGATGGCTCCCCTACAATTCTTATGCTTTAGATGTTGCTCTTGAGTACGTTTTCCTCCCACTCTCACTCCACAGAGAGCAGAACACATGATTCTCCCTTCCCATTTTATCCTCACAACTCCCTGTGAGGCTGAGAGAGGAGGGTGACTGTCTCGAAGTCTCCCAGTTAGCTGTATGGGGATTTGAACCCAGAGCCCCCATATCGTAGTCTAAGCAGTACACCATACTGGTTCTCACCCAAGAAAGATGAAAGCACCTGCCCACTTGTTAATATGGACAGCACACTCAATCTCCCCTCCGGGCAGCAATTCTGCTGGCATCCTCTTCTACAGCTGTGCCAGTCTCCAGCAGCCTGAGAGATGATGGAAAGAAGGGATGGATAGCAACATCGTTTGCAGGTACATATTGTAAACTGACATCAGAATGAAATGTGAAACCGATTCTTCCTAAACTAGTCTTACTCAGTAGCATTTATAAGACTAACAAAATTTGTAGTAGGGTATGAGCTTTCATGAGTCACAGCTCACTTCTTCAGATACATGTGTCTCAAGATGATACAGGTATCTGAAGAAGTGAGCTGTGACTCATGAAAGCTCCTACCCTACCACAAATTTTGTTAGTCTTCTTCGTGCTACTGGACTCTTGCTCATTTCTGCTGCTACCATCAGACTAACAAGGCTGCCCATCTTAGTCTTACTCAGCTTCATTCTTTACTTTCTCCTGCAGCTATTCTACAGCGGCTGTTGCATGACATCACATCCCTCCCACTTTCTGATCACCAGCTTTGTTTTATTAATGCACAGTTTATACGCCCCAGAGTCCCATACTACTTGCCTCCTGAACACTGGCTTGCTCTGCTCTGCCCATGGCTGAGAAGAAAGATGAAGAAGGACCATGCCAGTTTGGGTGCTGTGGAACACCACAATGTACAAGTCTCTCTAGCAAAGAAGCTTAATTGCCAGCCAGTTCCACATCCGGTCTGTTAACATTTATTTATAAAGCACCATCAACATAGAAATCGCTTTATATAATAACAGGTCCCAGATAAGACCTTCAGGGCCATAAGAAATTGATTTCAGTTCTGAAAGAGAAACAGAGGAAAGGCTAGAAAGAAAAGAAGCAGGGGATGAGTGTGCCAGAAAAGCTACCTGTGCTTAGGAGGACTCAGCTGCAGACTTCCTAGGCTCCGGAGAGGCGTCTCCACCTGGTAGCACCAGGTAGGCATTTTGGGAGGGAGCTACAGATATAAGGGGCAATCAAGGAGAAAGGGCAGAGCTGTTTATCGGAGCAAGATATTTTCAAAGTGAGAGCGGCAGTGCTGGAGGCAGGGCGGCTCAGAGGGGAGGATCCAAGGAGTCCTGCGCATCATTGCATTTGGGTTGGTCGGGGTGATGATATAAAGACAACCTGTGATGTCTTTGCACAGCAGTGACTGGAGGGGCAAAGCACATGGACAGAGATGTAACAGGTCACAAAGGCAGATCCAGGGGTGGACTGACCCTTACTGGGAGAACTCCCAGTGGGCAGGTCCTGGATGGCATTGGTAGCCTGGAACAAATTGAGCCATGGTGGCCATTGCAGCACTGAAAACACCACAGTGTCAACTTGGCTTGGATTCAGCCCATGGAGTCAATGACTATAGGCTCACCTATGACAGCAGCCTATACCTGCTGTCATTACCACGAATGACCTTGTTGGTCTCTTAAGGTGCCACCGGACTCAAATCCTGCTGTTCTGCTGCCATTGCTGCTGTGGCCTGTGTCTGAGCTAAAAGGGCCCTGCCAGCACCACAAGAGCAATGCAGCCTACTTTGCTTCAGGGTTGCTTTAAGGTCCCATTCTGCCCTTGAGCTAATCTGCTGTGTGGTTTTCAGAATAATTTTTGCAATTTCAGATTTGGCCCTCTCTACCAGACTTGTGCAACCTTCCATTTTCTTCCATCCTGATCTCCAAAAACATCACCAGCTGTTCTGTTTTATTACCTCAGCAGGACAATCTGCCCATTCTGTTTTGCTTCTTGCAAAGCGGGAGACGAAAAACACAGCCAGTACTCCACATCAGCAAATGCCCAATCATGTCATTTATAAAACTGTCCTTGGCTAAGACAAGACTCAGCTGCCTGAGACATTCCAGTTGGGTTGCTTTCTGGTGGGTCTATATACATGGTGGCTACTGCAGCGATGGAAAGACCACAGTGTCACCTTGGCTTGGAGTCAGGACCAAGCATATATTCTTAAGGAACCAGATCAGTAAACATCTATCAGTCTTGCTTTTGCATACTTCACTATTTCTTCTGGGAATGCAAACGCATGGATTTCTCCAACAGAGTACCTGAAATTCTGAGGGAATGAAGACTTGATTTTCCATCCACTTTCCTAAATTTCCATTAATTGCCTTTAACACACTTTCTCTGCCAGCAGCTTCACAGCTTAATGGCTCATGGACTGTCCTCTGGGAGTTGTTCAGAAAGAAAATGAAATCTAAATACATTCTAGTGATGTAATTGCTATTGGCCTTTGTAACAGATCCTCATGTCCTCACCAATAACAGCTTTAATCACAGTTTTAAGATTAATAAAAGCCAGAAGAACATACTGCAACTCTATAGATCATCTAAAAAGTCAATACTACGGCTAATGTGCAGCAGAGCCTACCCTCTTGCTAACAGTATAGTTAGAAAATGCTTTGTTTTACGATATTACTTGATGCAACATTTCATTACTTTTCCAGTAAGAATCAGGCTTGGACAGACTTTGAAGACCAGCATAAACAACAGCAGGACCGTTGCCTCCAGAGAGCGCAAAATTCCCATACGGAAAGACGGCGACCTCATGAGTAACGATGGGCAGCAACGGGATTTAGCAGGCATCCCCAGCATGTACGCTCATCTAACTCCTTGTGGCAAACTGCTCAGTATTATAGCTCAGATTATATCAACAACAAAAAAATTAAAAGTGCATCCCATTTGGGAAATTTGGGTTAACAGTAAATCTGGAAATGCTGAAGATCAATGAGAGACAAGAACTGAAGACGATTATATACTAATAACCCACAAAGACACGCCCTCCCCCCATATACACACAACTACGGCTGTGCATGTGCATGAAGACGCTGTCCCAGAGCCATCACTCCCAGACTTTTCTCCTTGCACGTCTTCATGATTTGTACACTCATAGTATTGTTAGTACGTGATAGTCCCCTTCTAGTGGAATAGCTGGCGTTCTTCATCTCAGGCTCCTGCTCTCCCATTTACTCCAAACTGAATTAGATAGCATAAAAGGGCTTTCAGAGCCTTTTCACAGATTTCTGTGCAAATGCCTTTGCATTTTGACAATTCCTCTTGGCTTCAAATTCTCATGGCTTTAAACTCTCATGGCTCTCCCAGAAATTTCAGGAATGGTGAATCGGAAAAGTCAACAGAAGAAGTTGCAGTGTTGGGAAGTTGTCCAGAAGTTATCCCTTTAAATGTACTTACAGAGCGCTTCTCTAGAAACCACATTTCCTTCTTCTCTGGAGTGTATCAGTAACTCCAGAGGAACCCCTTAATGCAGCCATTGAAGAAAATAGACAAAAGGGAAGGCACAGAATGTATAGAACTGCTATGAAACTGGAAGAGTACAAAAGTTGGAATAAAGTCTTTAAAACATCCTCAGTAAACATGACAAGGGATTTCTTACTCTCATATACATTTTTATCTCATCCTCCTTCAAGGAGCTCACAGTGGTTTATATAGTACTCCTCTCCTCCAATTTCACCTCACAACAAGCCTATGAGGTTGGTTGGTCAAGAGGGAGACATAACTGAGAGGGGATCTGAACCCCCATCTTCATCCAACACTAACCACCATTCCATACAGGCTGATGACCAGACTTACGACATAAGAATGATAGGCCAAGAAGAACCAAGTGTGGCAAGGGATGTGTGTGTGCTTAAAGCTCTTCCAGTACTGTAACAAATATCTTTGAGACTAAGCAGAGTGCATTTCACCCCCAGCACATTACGATTAGTTCTCACATCTGGGATACTGAGAGCAGCCACACAGGCACAGAGCATTTTGTTACGGATTGTCTGGGCTCCTTACTGCACTCCTTTTGCATTGCTCTTCCTGATCAACTTGACACTTGACAGAATAGATTTGCTTTAACAGGACTGAAATAACTCTGGCACAATTGTTTATATCAGAAACTCAGAAGGATTGCTTTGTATAAATTTTTTTTCCAGTGTATACGTTCTGCCTTCTAACTCACAGAGTCATATATTCTACAGCAAAGAAATTTAATATAACATATAGCCAGCCTACATAAACAATACATAGGCTACCACAAGGAACCAAAACACAGCCATTAACGAACCACTGATGATGTCACATTGCTCCAAGGCCCTTCTAAGGCAAAAAGGTCTTTTCTGGTTCTTGAAGACCCTAAGAGAGCAAGGCAGACCTCTCTATGGGATGGAGATCCACCAGGAGAAGTGAGCCACTTACAGCTTCTTCAGAATGTAAACAGCCTCATCATCAGATAAGCTCTGTCCACAAGGAAGCTCAAATGGATGAAGAAAGCTCCTATGATCCATCTAAATATCTCTTACAGGAAACTGAAACCAGGAATTGACTAACGGCTTTAAATAGTTTGAAGGATTTTTTTAAAAAAAAACTTGCACAATTAATGAAATTACTGAGAGAGGTGAATGATTCTTTAGCTTTGCTTTAGTTTTGAAGAAATCATCCCTTGAGAGAAGACAGCATCAGTTGACCACAGTTCTTCAGCTCAGAGCAGAGGAACCGCCCCCCCTAATCCATCCACTCCTTGCACATTTATTCCCATTCAAACTGCAGCAGCATATTAGTCAGCTCACTAGCTTCAACCACCTTCTTCTAAAGTGATTTCTGAGGTGAAAAATGGCAGCCAGACCACAGCTGAAATGTGTTTGTGTATGGTGTAGTTTAGCCTGATGTCAATACAACTGTCACATTGTCAGATAACCCCTAGCCCCCTCACACATCTACTTCAGTCCATCATAAGATATAACACAATCTAAGCTATATGGATCAGCCAGAGAATCAATATCAAGTTGTAAAAGAGTAAAACAATGCTGCTTACAGGAACAGAGTTTCATTGTCTTTAAACTATTGTGTCTTAATTATCAAGGCCCAAGAACTGCAGGTACTGATGCCACAGAGATCTAGCACGAACAACACACATTTAAAGCAATCCTCCTCTTTCCAGTGTAAGCACAAAGCCTAAAAGCATGCCAAGGCCAAAACACTGGAGCCATGCAAACATTTTCTTTTCCATACGGACATCGTGCAAAACCTCACATTACAATGAGAAAAGACCAAAAAGCTTGGCAAAACAGAGATTACTGAATGGCTGAAGATTCTAATGAACTGTATATAACTATGAGAGAAATTAACACACATTTTTCTCCACGAGATTATCTTTTCACTCTTAGAAAAACCAGTGCAGTGCCACCAAAGACATTACACGGATGTTCCTGTTTCACTAAAATGCTTCTTTACTTCATTAGCTCAGGCCCTGACAAAGTTCCTTTGACTCTAAGACCCAGCTCCAAATATTCAGAAATTAGTCTCATTTCAGTCTTCAGGGTTTTGTATTTTTATTTTTGCATATGGGTGCCACAATGAAATTTCATTGTGTCATGGGTGTGTTGGTGCCTGAGATCTCTCAAGCCCTGCATGAGCTGTCAGGGCTGTGAAGTCTGGGTATGAATCTAAGAATCTGTGGCAATTTTGCTCGTATCTATTTTGTATTTTAGTATTCTAATCTTTGCTGAAAACGACCTCATGGTTTGGGCAAGAGGGGACTAACAATGAAACCCTAAGCAGAGTTACTCCGGTGTAAGCCCAATTTCACTGTGTTTTAAATAAATAAAGAATAACCAAGCTTAAATTTGAAAAACTCTCCAGTGGAAAAATGCTGACCTACACCAAGACACCAATGCTTCCTGCTCTAAAGAGCACAAACTCCGGTCGCTATGCAAGTTAAGAACAGGAGGTAAACCACCATGAGAATGCACTATTTTTTCAGACTTACCATGTAACCATGCCTCAGTAAGGAACATCCACAAGCTCGTTTGGAAGTATTCCCTTTTCTCTCTTGCTGGTCTTGGGGACTTCTAGGACGTTCTGCGAGAGGAATGCAGCAAACCTGCAACCAACATGGAAGTCGTCATTCATGAATCTGGGACCTGACACCATACCTGGGAGAGAAGTACGTAAAGTAGGGATATTGGCCCGACAGAATAAACACAAGCTGGCAATTACCACTTTCCTGGACCCTGCACCAGCTTCAAGGAGGACAAAGAGCATCACCATCACACAGAGCTAAACTACAAGAGGCAAATTATACGAGGAGGCGCACGTGAAGGGAGTCACAATGTTAGTCAGGAAGCTGAGTTTTAAAAGAGATGTGTCAATTTCCCCTCTCTACGGAGCCAGGGAGATAGCTGCTCAGAGGGTTTGTTAATTTCCTCTTTGCCTCCTAGAAACTGACAGAGCCTTCTGGTGGCAAAGAGGAAATCAGCAACCCCTCTGAGGAGTGATCTTCACAGCTCTGTAGAGAGGGGAAATTCCAGAGCCTTCCGATCTGTCTTTTAAAGCTCAGCTTCCTGGCTAACATTGCGCTCCCTTCATGTCAGTGTCCTTGTTTCATCTCTTGTAGCTTAGCTCACAGTCTCAGTGGTGCAGGAGAAACTAGATTTGAAATTCAAAACAAGGCGGCCACCAAAAACAGCCGCCTACATACTGGATTCTACCACCTCTCCCAATAACTTTTGGGCATATGCACCTGAGTTGCGGCAAGAACATGATGTGTGTTTCCATATCACTGTTTCATGTCATTGGTAATTAAAGGCAGAGAAACAACATGGATAGTCTGCCGAAATGTTACAGGGAGAGGTAGAACAATTTGGCTTGGGGCTGCCATTTTTGGTAGCAACCCTGTGCAAAACGTCATGTCTAGTTTCAGCTATAACTGGAGAGTCCACTCAGATGCTGGGCAGCAGATGGAGAACACTCCGCACTGGTAATCCTGCAACCTAAATGGCACTTTTGTATAGCTTCGCTTCTATTTATGAAGACTGATCTCAACACAGGAGACTCAGATGTGCTCAGGATCTGTGAAGTGAAGATCATAACCGTGTCAGCATGTATCCTGGTTATACCCTAATGATCATGACGACGACGACGACGACAACAACAACAACAACAACAACAACTCTGTTCATATGCCATCCTTCTAGACAAGTTAGTGAACAAAGTCAGTGTTATTATTATCCCCACAATATAGCTAGGGAGCTGAGGCTGAGCAGAGTAGTTTCCCCAAAGCCACCTCTTGAACTCACAGCAGTTGTGGGATTCAAACCGACAGAGTGCTGATTCACAGCCTGACCACTTACCCACTATGCTGCAGCAGCCTCCGCACTGAACCCTAGCAAATATTCTAAGTTCTGAGGTGTGAATAAGTTATACAAACCAGGTTTGAATTCCCACTCTGCCATGGAAGCTTGCTGGGTGACCATGGGCCAGTAACACCCTCTCAACCTGCCCTACCTCACAGAGTTGTTGTCAGGATAAAATGGAGGAATGCAAGCCACCTTGGGTCCTCTTTAGGAAGAAAGGTGGGATATAAATGTTGATTTTGCTTAATTTAGTCAGCTCTCACGAACGGAGCACTGAAGCTCCTATACTCTAATAATCAGGACTACCACTTAGTACCCTTTCCCCAGACAAATAGATTTGCCAGTGACTGACAGGCTAAATTTATAACCCCAAGTTACAGAACACAAGGGAGAAAGAGAAAGGCAGAAACAACTCTCATTGCATTCGCTTATTGCGCCAGGTACTAAATTCTGTGTGTGGTGTCAAGCCCATTGCAGGAAATACATTAAGCCCCGTCCATAGTCCACAAAGTGCTTTACAGTGATTATCTATTTCATTATCTCAACGAATCTAAGAGTTCAGTCATCACTCCCATTTTACAGATGAGTAGCTAGAGCAGAGATATTATACATGAGAGAGAGAGAGACCTATTCCGACACTGAAATGCATGTCTGCTCTCCAATTCAGATTCTTTGGGCTAGGAAAAAAAATTCAACATTTTATCTTGGACTGCTAAATCAAACGGCTAAAAATTAGAGGTTTGGGAGGGGTTGTCTGTTTGCTTTGGGAGTGGTTGTAAAAGTCCAAATGAATCTGTGTTCCTAAAATAAGGATTAATACATTAAACATTTCTCTTAATATAAGGACAGTCTGCAAAAATAATTTTAATTTCAGGCTTTAAACACAGATGTGATTTACTGTATACATCTCAGAATAGATTGATTTCTAGGGATGTGCGATTTGGGATTCTGATTCGGGGAAAAGGCCCCATTTGGAAAGATTCGAGATTGCTGGTCTGATTCGGAAATACTGAATCAAAGCTTTTCGAAGCGATTTGTATCGCTTCGGGAAAAGCAGCAGCAGCTGCTCCCGCAGCACTTTTCTAGCTGTTTGCACTGCAAACAACTAGAAAAGTGTTGCTTGCTTTCAAACGTCCCGCCCTGCCGCTTTTTTCCCTTGATGGGAGGGGGAGGAGGGTTCCCTCTGTCATGTCTGAGCCCCATCCATGCCAATGCTAATGCTGGTTCATGCTGTACCTTGACATCCTATTACCAGTGCCATAAATGATTTCTGAATAAAACCATTTAACCAAGAGCCTGGTTTTCTTGCTGCAATGGTACAGGGATCTGTCTACCATATCCTGTCATCCATAGCCTGACATTTTGACAGGAATCCAGTCATTTTCCTCTGCATCTGCAACCCTTGGAGAATGGCTACCGGTGTTACATCGTCAGAGCCTGACCTGGGGCCAACAGTGCCAGAGGATCCCATCAATCAACTGGGACCGGGTGCAACTCTGGGACTTCCAGAGAGCTGGCACCTGTGACCCACACGAGTTTGGACTACCTTATAGACTATAATATATCTGCAATGAGGGGACTTAGTGCCGCAGGGACCCTCCCGATGTATCCTGAACTGGGAGCGATCTCCAAAGCTGGGGCTACCTATTACCAATGGAATCTACCACCCACGTGAATGCCAAATTTGAGATTATATCATGAAGCGATTTGTTTGACATGGTTAAGAGATTGAGTGAATCTATCTAACTGTAAGTTGCTAACTTTGGAAGGGCATAACAATATTTTTGGTTGGCATGCTTATTTATGGTATGATAAATATAAAATGGATGGTATGTTTTTACACCATTATATAAGAAAAAATATTTTCTCTGTATGGCTGAAGTATAAAAAATTTTTGGAAGAAAGAAGACCTTTATGGATTGTTCCTGCAGAAGTTATAAAACTGCATTCGGAATATCAAGGGAAGGAATGGCTAACTTATAAAGACTTGTTAATGCATGGAGATATAGTTAAAATGAAGAAAGAAGAGGACTTAACTTTTAAATATGGATGGCTACAATACCAACAAATCAAAGACTTATATGAGTCAGATAAAAAGAAATTTGGTTTTAGAAAGAAAAATTCAGAAATGGAAAAACTTTTATTAGGAGATGATAGAAAAAATGATTTTGAAATTTTATAAATTTATAAATTTTATGAATTTTATAAATTTTATTGAAATGGTATACAGAAGATGAAGTGGTTAAGGTTCAAATGCTGAAATGGGCATTGAATTTTAATAAAGAGATTACAATGGAATCATGGGAGTATTTATGGAAAAATGCTTTGAAAATATCTACGTGTACTAATTTGAAGGAGAATTGCTATAAAATGATGTATAGATGGTATTTAACGCCGAAAAAATTGGCAAATATGAATAATGCTATGTCAAATAAGTGTTGGAAATGTCAGGAACATGAAGGCTCTTTTTACCATATGTGGTGGACTTGTCATAAGGCAAAACAATTTTGGTCTTCTTTTCATGCTGAAATATTAAAAGTTTTGAAGTGTAATTTGCAGAAAAATCCTGAAATGTTTTTGTTAGGACTCAATATAGAAACTGTAAATATGAAGGACAGAACACTATTATGGTATATGATTATAGCTGCAAGACTGTTGTATGCGCAATATTGGAAGCAGGATAAGATAGCAGAAGTTGATGAATGGATACAAAAACTTCTGCACAAGGTGGAAATGGACAAACTAACTAGAAAGTTAAAAGAACAAAGCTCAAATGATTTTTGACGGATTGGAAAAAATTTAAAGATTATTTGGAAAAGAATTGGGATGTAAAGGACCAATTGTGGTCCATGGACAATTTTTGATGAGCATTATGTAATCTGTTGAATTTTATATTGACTGTAACTTTACCTTAGAAGAAAATGAGAAATAGTAGAATTAGAGAGAATATTATGTGAATTAAAGGGTATAAGTGCTGTTGGAGGTCAGAAGGGAGGGGAGGGGAAGGGTGGGTTGGGATGAAATATGTAATTTGTAGGAGAAAGAGATATTGAAGTGATTATGTTTTTTTGTCAACCTATCCAATAAAATGTTTCTAAAAAAAAAAAATCTACCACCCACGTGTGAGTGGGGCCCTCGCAGATCCATAACTGCAGAGGAGAGGATGCAACGCCGTGGGACAATGTACTTTCGACATTCTATCAAGATGGAGGGGTATGTTGGCGAGCCGATGGCTAGGGGAGCAGCCGCTCTAACGGGCCACGCGGGGTGGAGTGTGAGGCCACCACGGATGGCTGAGACCAGCGAGTACCGCTTATTGTGAGATATAGTGGAGGATTTACAAATATCGGGGGACCCTGGATTACCCCCTGGCAATGCCATGGAATATCGTGGAGTTACAGTTGAGACAGAAACAGATCCTTTGGATATCTGTGAGTTGGGAGCCGCAGCCGGGCCAAGCAACCAGGATTGGGGCCAGACGCTGTGGCTACCCGGGCTGCAGGATAAGGTAACACAATCGGAGTTGTTGGATTTACAAATACAGGGGGACAGTGGATTAACCCCTGGCAATGAACACACTTTGGTGGATTATACCATTGAGGACGAGACGGACTCCATGGAATCAAGCAACTCAAAGGCTGTGGCCAGGCCAGCAATCCTTATTGGGGGCCAGACGCCGCAAACTGTGAGATATGGGATGAATCTTACCCAGGAGGAACTAGCCCATACATTAAGGATACATCAAAACTGGGAGCGAAACCTCCTCAAAGAGCAAGAGAGCATAAGTTCACTGAAGGAACCAGTGAGGAAAGTGACAATGGCATACGGGGAGTCAGGGAGACCCCCTATTCTGGCACAGCTGGGGAAAATGGAATTGGGAGGAGCCTCACAACTTGGCCAAGAACCAACAAACTTTATAGGGATAGCACCGCCAGAGAGGAGAAGAGCACTTTTAATTACTCCTGCGCAGCTCGTGGGTGGCCAAGTGGTTCCCTCAATTACACAGTTTCCAGTAGTAGCAACAGGAATAGAGAGGAGTCTCCTTCCACCTTCCCCCCTAGTGACTGCACCGAATATACCCTCTCAGGGAGTAGAGATGGGTCCGTATGGAAGAGAACAGCCTGTGATCGTTTCCCCGGTCATGAGCGGTGCAGGGGCACCAATTACCACAATGGGGATGAGAATGTCAAGGAACCTACCAGTTCAAGCTCCCCCAACCATAATGACAGTTCCCATGTTACCACCCCAAGGAAGAGGGGGGATAAAACCAGGGGGGACACAGCCAATGAGGGTTCTACCTGCTATAGTAAGCACAGGAGTATCGGTTGTTGCTGTAGGGATGAGGGTGCTCCAAACCGGCCAACCACAAGGAACCTCTGTCATTGTTCCAATAGGGGCAGGAGTACAAATAGGCCACTTGCAACCAGGGGGCCCCACAATATAACCCCCTCAGGGTACCCCAAGGGTTCAAGCGCAAACCTTTCACCAACAACACGGAGAAGTGCCTCAAGCCGCTCCGATGGTACACGGAACAAATGGAGCCTATCAAATGCCCTTTGTGGCACAGGGACACATTCAACCACCCCCCTTTGGAGCAGCCCCGATCCACCAGCCAGTGGGGTACCAGGGAACAGGAGCTCCCGTAGCAGGATCGCTGCAAGGATGGTTCAAATTGGAAGCCACATTCGATGGGAACCCTAGGAACTTGGGAATTTTTTATAGTACAAGCCATGGAGATTTTCCTAGATTGGGGATATTTGTTTCCCTCAGAACACAGTCAAGTGAACCACTTAGGATCTCGACTGGAGGGGGCAGCAGCTGAATGGTATGTAACTTTGCATGACATGGGAGCACCTGAGATGTATGACTTAAATGCTTTTGTATATGCATTAAAAGCCCAATTTGAAGACCCACTAGAGGGAGAAAGGGTTTGCACAAAGCTCAGATCCATAACACAAGGGTCCAGACTCGTAAGAGAATATGCTGCTGAATTCAGGCAATTAGCCACCAAATGTCAGGACTATCATGAAGGAGTTAAGATTGAACTATTCCGAAACGGATTGAATGCCGACCTCCTAGATAGAGCATTAATGCAGGATGACCCCCAGACTCTGTTAGGTTGGATCCAATTAGCATGCAAGGTCGAAAATAGAACCCAAGTGGTAAAACTCGTAAGAATGCAACAACATGCAGGGCCGAGGAGGCCAACCACCACAGACAGTGGATGTACCCCACAGGGGCCACAGCCCCTCATCTTGGGAACTGAGAGAGAGTTACGAGGGAGGCAAGGACTATGCCTACAATGTGGGGGTGTTGGACATTCTGCCGCACAATGTCCCATAAGGCCGGCGCACGGAAGAAGGGGCCAGCACGCATCAAAAACTGCTGGGGGCCCTAAACTGCCAGGTCGGAGATTACCTCTGAAGTGCGGGAGGCCAGAGACCGGCTTGGATGCCGATGAGAGTCCTGGAAACACTGGGGAACCCATACAAAAAGAAGCAGAGGAAGATTTGGCACCGCCATCAGGAAACGAGACAGACCTGCTGTGAAAAGGTCCCGACAGCAGGTCTCTAAGGAGCCCAAACCACCAGAGGTAAGAAAGAGGGGTCATGCTATTTATGCCCGTGATGTTACTGAATCCAAAAAAGGGAACTAATGTGCGGGTACAAGCATTAATAGATTCCGGATGTTCCCAGGACTTGATATCACCAGCCCTGGTTACAGGACTTGGACTGGAAATAATAGAACTCAGAGACCCTATAGTATTTGAACAAATGGACGTGTCCAGTATGAATTCTGCACCCTATAAAACTGAGCCTATCCCGACGAGTATCATATATATTTTTATATATATATATATATATATATAAATTGTACTGATGTATGCATTAATATTGTCTCCACATACAAACTTTACTGCATGTACATATACAAATAGAATAAATTTAGCTATCCATACATCCGATACAAGCTTGTTTTCTTCCTTTTCTCCCCCCGCCCAAGAGGAACGACCATAAGAATCATCTGCTTTATATCTTTAACCATGAGCACACTCTTTGGAGTTTCGTTAATATAATTTGGTTGGTCTCTCCTCCTCTTACCCATCTCATATATCTAGACCATTTCTTCCTTATCGTTAACGTCTTATTTTCCCATGTCTTGTCCTGTTTTAGTATCAATAAAATGTCTGATTGGATCCATTCATATAAATACCAATTCCATCTTTCCAAAGTCCATCTTTCCATCCATACACTATTACAGCATAGGCAGCTATAATCATGGCTTTTAACAAGTGCTGTCTATTTTCCTGTACTTTATTATTCCCCCAGATGCCAATAAATAGGATCTCCCAATTTAAATTTATCTCAGCATTGCAAAGCTCCTTCACCTTTCCCAATATCATTTGCCAGAAGACTGTTACTTTAGAGCATTCCCACCATAAATGAGCATAATAGCCTTTTATTCTATTACAATGCCAACAACCCGATTTCATTCCCTTGATCATATAGGTTAATTGGGAGGGAGTCCAGTACCATTTCAATATTACTGTCATCTCCAGTTCTTTAAATTTCCCCATTTTTATTACCCTTATATCTTTCATTAATTTATCTATCTTCTGATCTGATCTCTTTCTCCCATTTAGATTTTATCAACCTGATCATATATTCTCTATCCTTATTCATTAAATTAGATAATTTCCTTGCTATACCCTTCTTATTGACATCCTTTATACTATATAATTTTTCAAATTGGTTGTCCTCCACATTTACTATTTCACTATATCTCCTGTGTTTCATAAAATCATAATCTTTAACCAAGGTTGGTTTCCCACTCGCTCCAATACTTCCTGCATTGAAATCAAATTTCCTTGTGAATCATAAAAATCTTTCATTCTATATAAACCCTTCTGCTTTAGTTCTACCAAAAATCTGTTCCAAAATCTTTCAATGCTTCATTTAAAAATTCAATAGGATTCCATTTTGAAGGTACTGGAAAGCAGGTAGCTTTTTTCTTATTCCAAATTTTTAATGCTGTCTGTCGTGGGCCTATTGAATTCTCCATTTCTTTTTTCACCTTTGTTGTACATACTCCAAACTTACCTAATCCTTTGTTTACATTATCTTCCCATCTCACCCATTTATCCAAATTTTTACCATCAATGTCCAATATCATCCTTAATTGGAAAGCTTCTTAATATCTTTCCAATTCTGGGATGCCCCATCCCAGATCTTCCTTTGGTGAGTAAATTGCTTTTCTTGGTAGTCTGGCTTCCTTACAACCAAATACCCACTTTTTAATTGTTTGGTCCCACCTAATTACGGCCATACCACCCTGAACACGCCCGATCTCATCTGATCTTGAAAGCTAAGCAGGGTCGGGCCTGGTTAGTACTTGGATGGGGGATCCCGACGAGTATCAGAGATGACTGGGAGAACAGAACATATGTAGTCAGTGATGTGGCCAAATACCCCTTTGTACTGGGAAGTCGGTAGCTGTGGGACCATGACCCATACATCAAACAGTCCACAGGAATGGTAGTTCTTAAAGGAGATCATTGTGCAAAATATGCATGGACTAAAGTATGGGGCCAGGAAGCACCCTCCCCGTTAGAAATTGTGTTATTAACTGCTGAGGAGGAAAAAGCTATTCCCTCCAAATACCAAGATTTGAAACAAGTGTTTGATGAAAAAGAAGCTGATGAGCTCCCCCCTCATAGGGGCACAGACTGTGCTATTGAACTCATTCCAGGGGAAAAGTTGCCGAAGGAAAAATTGTACTCTATGAGCCCAACGGAAAGAAAGGAACTGAGGGAGTTCATTGATAAAAACCTGAAGCAAGGATTCATCTGCCCTGCTAGCTCCGCCCATGCGGCACCTGTATTATTTCACAAAAAGAAAGATGGGGGGCTGAGACTGTGTGCTGATTACCGGGAAATAAATGCTGTGTCCATGTCAAATGCTTACTCCCTCCCTTTGATCAGAGACTTACTCAGTGTGGCGGCACAAGGGAAAAAAAATTGAAACTGGATTTAAAGAACGCTTACTTCCAGATCAGAATAAGGGAGGGGGATGAATGGAAAACTGCTTTTAATACCCCCTTAGGGCAATTCGAATATCTTGTAATGCCTTTTGGCCTACAGGGGACGCCAGGTGTGTTCATTAATTTAATTAATGAAGTACTGCATGAATACCTGTACAAAGGTGTGCTTGTTTACCTAGATGACGTGCTGATTTATTCTGCTGATAAAGAATCGCATGTGGAATTGGTCAGAAAGGTGCTGACCGCTTTAAAGAAGAACAAGCTGCCAGTAAAATTGTCTAAATGAGAGTTCCACAAGGAGGAACTGGATTTCTTGGGGTACCGGGTCTCACATCATGGACTTAAAATGGACCCAGCAAAAATCCAAGCTGTAGTGGGGTGGGAACCACCCAAAACAAGAAGGCAATTGCAATTGTTTCTAGGGTTCGCTAACTTTTACCAGCCCTTCATAAAGAATTTTGCTCAAATCGCTCTCCCCCTCACAGATGTGCTAAAAACCAAGGGGAGGGGAACACAAGGGAAAAAACCTAGTGCTAAATTGATTTGGACTAAAGAATGTCAGGAAGCTTTTGAAAAGCTGAAAAAACTGTTTGTATCAGAACCGGTTCTACAACACCCAGACAAGAACTAGTGACACCGCCGGGGGGCGGGGATACTCCTACAACCAAATAAAGAGGGGAAATTGTATCCCTGCCCATATATTTCAAAAAAATTCTCTGACACTGAATGCAATTGGAGCGTATGGGAGAAAGAATCTTTTACGGTAAAATTTGCACTCACTACCTGGTGGCATTGGTTAGAGGGGGCTACAATTCCTCTTGAAGTATGGACTGATCACAAAAACTTAGAAGCATTATGCACTCCCCGTAGACTGAACGCCAAACAGTTAAGGTGGGTGGAATTCTTTTCCAAATTCAACTTCACGTTGAAGTACCTCCCTGGCCGATCAAATTTCCCGGCGGATGCACTTACATGCATGCCCCAACGTGACAGCCAGAAGGAGGAGATAATTGATACAGTTTTCTCACCAGCTCAATTGGGAGGAGTAGTGACGACACGCAGTCAAGCTGCAAAAACACAAAGCAGCACGAAACCTGATCTCTCAGAATGGGGAGAATAAAAGCTGAGACCGAAAGGGAGGGGGAAAGTGTGCCCAAAGCTGAACTGAAACAGGAGGGAGATGGGCACTGGTACAGAAGGGGCAAATTATACGTCCCAACCAGTTTAAGGAAAGAAATCTTACAACGTCATGTTGCCAAGACAGCTGGACATTCTGGGTACCTTAAAACCCTACACTTAGTACAGAGACAGTTTTAGTGGCCAGCTATAAGAAAAGATGTTTCTCAATATGTATCCTCCTGTCCAGTGTGTATAATGGAAAAATCTAGGAGGGGAAATCCCCCTGGACTCTTGCAACCCTTAGAAACCCCTCCTAGACTGTGCGCCGTAATTTCAATGGACTTCATCACTGACCTTTCCCCCTTAAAAGGACACACAGTCATTTTAGTGGTGGTAGATCTGTTTTCAAAACAGGCTCAGTTTATTCCCTGTACTACAATCCCTACAGCCAAGAAACTAGCCAGCCTGTTCATAAAACACGAGGTCAAACTGCACCCCTTTCCTAATAAGGTAATATTCGACAGAGGTCTACAGTTCGTTGCCAACTTCTGGCAGAAGCTTCTCAAAATTGCTGGAATTGAAAAAGGAATTAGCTCCGCCTACCAACCTGAGAGCGACAGACAATCAGAATGCACAAATCAAGTGTGGGAACAGTTCCTAAGATGCTACATTAACTATCAGCAGGATGATTGATTTTCTCGATTTTGCCGAATATGCATATAACAACTCAATACACAGCTCTACAGGAGCCACCCCTGACTTTGGACAAAGCAAAGGAGGACTATAAAAAGTTTGCTGAGAGAAAACATTCTGAACAAAGGAAACGACAACCAGGAGACTTTGTATACATTTCCACAAAAAATATGAAGGGGGGACAACCTAGTAAAAAATTAGGGTGAGATTTTTAGGACCTTTTCCTGTAAAGAAATTAAGCAATGAAGTAACTGTAGAAATTGAACTCCCCAAGAATTTAAAACAAATTCATCCCGTATTCCACTTCAGTCTCCTGAAAAAAGCTCCTCCCCCTGACCAGTGGCATCCAGAACGGGAAGCCCCTCGCCCAGTACTAGTAGATGGACAGATTCATTATGAAGAGGAAGAAATCCTGGATTCTAAAATAAAATACAACAAGCTTTTCTACCTGGTTAGGTGGAATGACTTTGATGAATCTTACCAGAATGAGTAGAACAATCCCATATTAATGCACCTAGACTTGTTTCAAACTTCCACAAACGTTATCCTGACAAACCTGGCTCATGAGAGGGGGGGCATCTTTAAGGGGGCAGAATGTCATGTCTGAGCCCCATCCATGCAAATGCTAATGCTGGTTCATGTTGTACCTTGATATCCTATTACCAGTGCCATAAATGTTCCTTCTGTTCAATTCTTTCACAGAATGATTGCAGGTGTTTATCTAACAAACTGTAGAAACTTTCAGTCCTCATGACCTTGCATACTACTCACTCCTGTTCACTGCTATGTCTTGCTTTTCAGTGACTCAACTTGATAGTACAAATATGCGAGATGTTCTCACACAAAGTGCCTGCCAAAATCATGTTTATTGTTGGGAGGGGGAAGGAGCAAATGTATGTGTTAAGAGGAAGGGTTTTTCCACAGGTTCCCATTCCTGTCAATTTTTGCTCTTACTGCTTAGATGCTTACCTTGCTTCTGAGTAACCCTATGGACATATATATGGAAATGATTTGATTTCTGAATAAAACCATTTAACCAAGAGCCTGGCTTTCTTGCTGCAATGGTACAGGGATCTGTCTACCATATCCTGTCATCCATAGCCTGAAACCCTCCTCCCCCTCTCACGGGGGAAAAATGCGGAGGGCTGGGAAGTTTGAAAGCTACTCTTTTCCTGCTGCTTGTGAGCGGCATGAGAAGGGTTCTTTTCAAATGCCCTGCCGCTTGCTTCACCTGATGGGAGGGGGAGGAGGCTCCCCCTCGCATTGGGTGAAAAAAGCAGCAGGGTGTTTGAAGGCGTCCCTTCTCATGCCGCTGGCTGGAGGCATGGGAAGCGGTGCTTTAAGTTTCATACGCCCTGCTGCTGGATTAATCGGAGATCCAAAGCATGATTTACATCAGCTAGGAAGTAATTTAGGATTTTAAAAAAATCTTAGTAACTTCTCCTGAATTGTGGGAGCTGCCCCAATCAATATGCAGAGGGGTGCTCAATAGTGTAACAGTGTTTGTTTCCCAAGCCACCCCAGGAAGATGCCCTGGAGAGGGAGCATAAACTTTGGACATTGTCATGTCTTTACATAGCACAAAACTCACAGAATGAGGGCGTCTTTGTAGCGCAATTTCTGACGTCATCGCGCCACATAGCACAATGACGTCAGAAATCGCACCATGGAGACACCTTTGTTCCACGAGTTTTGCTATGCGCTATGTAAAAAACATGTGAAAACGGCCCTTGTCTAAATAAGCAAACAGTGGAGAACCATGGCCATCTTTTGCTCAGGGCGCAGAGAACCCTGCCTTTCATACTCAGGCAGATCACGTCTTTTGCGCTAGAGCGTTATCAGATCAAGACAGGCAAGGCAGCTGTGACCTTAATGGATTTCTGATGGGGGGAGGGTTCCTGTTTGGTCACTAGATCCATCAACCATAATTTGCAACTAGTTACTTTCAGATGGGTAGCCAGCTATGTTGGTCTGTATTAGAACAGCAAGATTCCAGTCTAGAAGCACCTTAGAACCCAACATCGCTAGGGTATAAGCTTTCAAGAGTCAGCTCTGATGAAGGAAGCTCTGACTCTTGAAAGCTTATGCCCTGGAATTCTCGGTCATTAAGGCACTCTGTGTGTCTTTTGTGCCAGCAAGTTGCTTCCAACTTATGGCAACCCTATTGGCCTTGGTTAGTAATCAGATGGGAAACCTCCAAGAAGACCAGGGTCTCTATGTAGAGGCAGGAAATGACCAACCACCTCTGTTAGTCTCTTGCCTTGAAAAACCCAGTAGGGGTCGCTATAAATCAACCTGGCAGCACTTTTCACCACCATAAATTAACAACATCCAAAATGTTCTATCATTAACAGCCTTACTCAGATCCTGCAAACTGGAGGCTGTGGCTTTCCTTTACTGAAGTTATCTCAGGTTGTATCTTCCTCGTTTCTTTCTGCCTTCCACTTTTCCCAGCATTATTGTCTTTTCCAGCATGTCTTGTTTTCGTGTGATGTGACCAAAGTATGATAGCCCCAGTTTTGTCATTTTAGCTTCTGAGGAGAATTCAGGCTTGATTTGATCATTAAGGTGTTACTGGACTTTGCAATAAGAATGTCTACCCTATAGTCATACCTGGTTGACCTAAAAAATCAGGTATTTTCCCTAGGATTCTGTCCCTTAAGTAAGTATAGATATGAAATAAGCAGAGTCATCTTCTACTAAATTCAGATTTCATCTTAAACAAGTATATTTTTAAAGTCACTGAAATCGAAATACAAAATTGGATTTAAATCAAAAGCATCAAACTTTAATGTTTTTTAAATCATTTATTTCACCCTGATTAAAATTAGTATCAGTCAGTAACCTTTTATTAGCATTCAATTAAAAAAAACAATTTACATCAGGAGAGACAGGGACAAGGTACTACAACATCAGCCAGTAGCAGAATTAACCATGTACTCCCTAATCCACACGGCAATTGCGAGGTACAATGCAACCGTATTAAGTGGTAAGGGAGCACTCGTCTGATAGAAACAAAAAAACTAACCTTCTGTCAGATTGACCCTGTCAGACAATAAAGGGCTAATCAAGGAGTCTTCAAGTGAACATAAAAGTAACAATAAAATAAAACATGAATTACTGAGGACAGAGTCTTTTAAGATAGGGCATATTTAAGATAGGGCATATTTGTAAATCTCCCAAACAGAATTTCAGAAGGTAAAACATTAAAACGTGAGCATAAAAGCTCAGCATAATCGGGGGAAAGTCAACAATGGCTGCTTCCACACATGTTGGATAATGCACTTTCAATGCTCTTTAGTGATCATTAGGAACTGGGGGGGTTGTGTGTGAAACAAAAAATCCACTTCCAAAGGATGGCTGAAGTGTATTGAAAGTGCATTATCCAACGTGTGTGGAAACGTCCAATGAGAGGTAAGCAGCAGAGGTTCCGTACTTAGGAGTGATTCCGAACTCCAGTGGAGAGCAGGTCTTCTGTGCAAGAGAACAGAGGGTTTGCCTATTGATATCAAGCAGTCTTTGTTTTAGGAATCTATATACTTGACTTTCAGTTAACATTAGAAGGGGATTAAAAGAGATCCCTATAGACTGTAATTTCCTCAGAATCCGGGAGGCCCAGCTAGATATAAAGGTATCCATGAGCATCAGATAAATATAACGCTAAAATGAATGCGTACCCAGAATTTAAATGTTGAGATCCATGCACGGGTCTCAAGATAACTGCTCAGTTTCCAAGCACATGGCTGCATAACAAACACAGGGATCCCCAAGATATGCCTCAAAAACACTGCCTGAATTTGCTCCAGTTGGTGACTAAAACCACTGATCCAGATAGGGATCCTGTATAATATTTGGGGCACAGTTTTAGCATTAAAAACACAGAGAGCAGCAGGAACAAATTGGTTGCCTTTCACATGGAAAAATCTGGCAGCTGTTGCTGCGCTGCACTTGGCCAGGTTTATTACTTGACTCTGTTGAGATGTCCAGCTATAATTATACTGAAAGGAAACACCTAGATATTTAAAGGATTTTGCTTGTTTCCTTTAATCTGCCAATTTAAATGTTTCCAAGATTTTGAGAAAACCATAATTTTAGATTTCACATAGTTGACAACCAGAAGGTTTGTTTCACAGTAAGAGACAAAGGCATTGAGGAGATGCTTGAGACCCTTCTGAGTTTGGGATAAAATTACCACGTCATCAGTGTAGAGTAACAAAGGGACAGTGAGGCAGCCAAGTTTAGGGGAGTGGCCATCTATCTTATTCAGTGAAGGAGCTAGATCACACAGGAATAGATTAAATAGTTAAGTGGCCAGGATACATCTCTGCTTGACTCCAGGGTTAGAAGGAATTTTAGAGGTTAATCCTCTGGCAAAACTAAAATAGATTTGGCAACTGGTAGAGGAGTACATTTTTTGAATAAGAAAAAGTGTTTATCTAAACCCATATTTTCCAGTTTGTTCCAAAGTATTATCCTGGGGATGGAATCAAAGGCCCCCTTTAGGTCAAGGAAGGAGGAAAAAAGATTTTTTCCATCGGAGCCACTATATTTCTCAATCAGGTGGGCAAGAGTGATACAATGGTCTAATGTGGTTTTACTGGGGCAGAAACCAATCTGTTCTGGATCCGGAAGGTTTTGGTCAGACATCCAGGCAGAAAGTTTCTCAAACAAGTGCCTGGCATAAAGCTTGCCCACAATAGAAAGCAAGCTGATTGAGTGATAATTCTCTGGCAATTGAGGGTCACTTTTTTAAAATATTGGAACTACAATTGTGTTCTGCAGTGAAAGATGGAAACAGGTAACCAACTCCTACCCCCTGTAAAAATAAATCAAGCATAAAACAAATTTCCAATGCAATTTTCAACCCAATTCACACCTCACGCAGTTAGCAGATTCTTTAGAACAGACTTCCCCAATCGCAGAGGAGAAAACATGCAACTCTGTTAGTCTGATGCCCATCTTTGGCATTCTACAAGAATACTTCAACTCTCCACGCTGGATTCCTCTCTTTTCTAGGACTGAAAACAGACCCTCCTCTTTCCAGCTCATGCTATCCAATCAGATCCTTTGGTGTAGCCTGACACACACTGATTCTGTGGGGGATTAACCCTTGATAGTCATGCTGCTGTGTATACACCCTTCCAGGCTTTTTATTTTATTTTGATTTTATTAAATTTGTATTCCGCTCTCCCTGAAAACCAGGCTCAGAGTGGAACACAGTAGAAATATAAAAAAGACAGGCTAGCATTTAAAACACATCCGTAAAAACATCGCAGCATTCTTATTGCACAATCCCTCTATGTACAAGAACCCATGGGGGCGGGCAGCAAACTGCTTGATGTGCAATCCATCACAACATCATTTCCGATGGTCTAGATCTGAGATAAGCAACTCGAGCACACCAGAGCATTCTGCTTGGCACAAAGGGCCAGCCCATTTCTCTATGCACTCAAGACAAGTAGCCCCTGAGGTGCTGGGAAAGCTGGCAACACGGGAGAAGGTAGTAGGAACTCCCTAAAATGGAGATCTGAAAACAACACTTTGCATAGAACTTTGATGTTCCTGGATAAATGCTGTGCCAGAACCTTGTGTACAAGACAACTGCTATAAGTTAGAGCAAATTTATTCCCACTTGCTTCCTGCTTAGTCTAAACTGATCTACCAAGATAAGGCCTCAAAAATTACAAAAAATAGCTGTTTTAGTCTTGAGTAGAGATGTGCATGATCCGCATAACGAACGTTAAAAACCCATGAAAATGGCGATCGCGCGATCATGACCCGGTGGATCGTGATCGTCCACAGCCAACGATCCAGCGGTCGGGAGAGGCCTGGATCATGGCGTTCAGGCTCAGTTCGGGAATCCAGACACTCAGACACCAGCAATCTATTCCCCTGGCAACGGAGCCAGGGGAATGCCTGATCTCTGTTTGCCCTCCTTTTGTCGCCCTGGAAACCCGAATGGAAGCCCAGCTTTCCTTGATCAGCAGGGCTTCCTTCCAACCACGGAGCAGCAAAGCAGTTACGAGTTGGGAGAAGACACCCAGGGGAGGGAGGGGGAAGGGGGTGTTCTGTAGCCATGGGCACTCCAATCTCATCCCTGCAAACCCTGATAGGCAGCTCTGACGGCCAAACACAGATGGCCAAACACAAACACAGATGCCGCCGGCATCACCCACCATTCCTGTATCACTGGGAATAGCGGGGCGCCCCTCCGTTGTGGTCTCCATGATCCACGGTTCGGGTTCGGGAACGGGAGATGTTCGTTGCTGTTCGGGAATTCGGGATCGTGGTCTGCACCGAACCACGATCCTCTGGTTCGGTATTTTTTTTGGTTCGTTCCCATGTCTAGTCTTGAGTGCAATTTTTTTTTAAAAAAGTTTGCTATCAGGCACTCATGGAATACAGACAACTATATTACAAGATTTTCTTTTTTGGAAAAAAGCATATAGAACAGCTATACACAGAAGAAGAAGCTTGCATTAACAATTGGCAAAAGCTATTCAGAGCAGCTGGAAATGATAGAAATCTGAGTGAATTCAGGAATTTGTTTAGTTCTGTTTTACATTCTAGAACATTCTTATTCCGTATTTCTTCACATATCTGAGAGGGACATATTGCTAATATTGCTAATATTTTTGCTAGTTCTTGCAGTAGCTCTGATTACCAGAGCAACTTAAATCTAGCTGAACTACTAGAATGGCCCCCTGTTCAATCATCCAAAATTAGTTTCTTAATTTCTCAAATAAAGAATGGGAAGGCCCCCAGTGCAGATCTAATTCCCTCAGAACTTTTTAAAGGCAGTATTTCTTGGTGGAAGGATATAGTGGCAACTGTTTTCACTCAGATAAATGCAAAAGGAGTTATGCCTTCTATTTGCAGACACGCTAGGGAAAAAACCCTGGAGAGGGGACAGGCTGATTTCAGGTGAGGGGCTAGTACAGATTATAATCTCTTGACATTACAGTTCTTAACAAATATACAACCAAGAGTCAGGAGATTCTCACTGCTGCATTCATGGATTTGAAGCTGACTTTTGATACTGTGCCCCATAATAGATTGTGGCACAAGCTAAAATTAACTTCTATTTACAAAGAGATTTTTAGCTTTTACTCTCACTACAGTAGGAAGTGCATCAGGGGTGTGTGCTGGCCTCTTTATTGTTTAATTTATTTATTAATGATATGATTTCTACTGTTTCCACTGAAGTTTGTTGCTCTCAGTCCATTGCTAATGTTAACTTTCCTATTTTACTTTTTGCTGATGATGCAGTTCTCCTATCCAGAACAACAGCAGGCCTGTCTTCTTTGCTAAAGGCTTCTGTCTCTTATTGTCTAGAAGAAAGCTTGATAGTTAACTATCAAAAATCCAAGGCTGTTGTCTTTGGCAAAAAATCTTGTGTACCTGGAAAGTGGAAAACTTATGGCAATAACCTCGAGGCGGTCCCCCATTTTAAACTTCATGAGGTCTGGTTTGATGAAAGATTAACTTGGTCAGTGCAAGCTGCTCATGTTAAGTTTGGCCACAGTGGCAACAAACATCATGTGTCATTGCTTTTATTCATCTGGGACTCAGTATATTGCAGCTGTCATTAAATTCTTCAATGCCAAGGTGGCCACACAAAGTTTATATATGGCTGGTATCTGAATTGATAAAATAGCAGTTTTTCAATTCAATTCTCCTTAAATTCCTACATTCCATCCCTGGAATTCTGAACTCTGTTGTGGGGATGGCTCTCTGAGCCAAATTGGGACAATCACCTCTTGAAGCTTGAGCCTGGTTGAAAGGTTTTTCCCTTAAAGCCAAAATTTTACACTCTGACATTCAAGAGGGATACCTTGGTTCTATCAGAGAGTACTCTTATGTTTCCCATTCGGATAAACTTGTACAGCAATGACTTCAGCTCCTTAACTTTCTCTTGGAATCTCTTCATTCAGTCACCAGACAGGAAGCTATGAGCTTTATTAAGAAATGTTTATTTAAGTATAATTACAACAGCACGATATCTAGAGCACGATGTGTTTGCGCTACTCAGTTTGTTGGTATTTTTTCATCTGGCGAGCTTCCTGACTATTGCTCATATTTGATTGTTACTCAGTATAACTCAAACAAAGGGTAAAGACCAGGGAGTACTCCAACACACTGAAATGGAAGAATCTGCTATTATGTTTATTGCTTTTCCGGCCGAAGCCATAAGCCATACAAACACCAACAAAATATGAACTGTACACTTGAACATACCCAATTCACATAGACATAACTCGTCATTATCACTTTAAACTATCTAAACTCATGAAAATCTTGTTTCTTTATCACCGTGGCTAAAAAGGAAGCCACTATAGCAGAGGTTTGATTGTCAGGAAAGTTATCAGACAATAACACTGAGATTGCCCAAGGAAGGAAGGGAAGCGTTTCTTTTAACATAATAGGAATAATAAATCTCTCTCTTTCCTTACTCCACTTAGGGCAAAAAACTATTATATGATCCAAGGTCTCTAACTTTCCTTGTCCACAGTCACAAACTCGTTCAGAATAAGGGAGTCCCGAGAAACAACCAGAAAGCACTTTAGAGGGGAAGGAGTTAAGTCTAGCCAATGTGAAGGCTCTGCATTGAGCTGGAATCTTTAAAGAATAGCAATAAGATGGAATAGCCTCTGGGGGTGAAAGTCCCAGGGATAAGCCCGAACATGTACGTCTGGCTCTCTGGAGAGTACTGCTGTAATCGAGATCCTTTAGTTTTAATTTTATAACTCTGAGGGCCTCATTTGTCTGTAAAGATCTAGAATTTTTAGTTTCTGGTTAATTAAATTAGTTCGGCTACTCTTATAGGTATCCTGCGAGATCAAATGTGCAAAACCTACTTTCCCTGAATTGTCCTTGTAAATTTCCTTGTTCAAGAACAACTTAAAGGCTGTAATCCATGCTCTCTTCTCAATTGAGGGTTGGGCGAATTCCACCCTAAGTGCAGTACCTGCTACGCATCTCGGGACAGCCGCTATCTCCCTCAAAAATGTGTGTAGAGGGGTGTCAAGGTTGTCGTATACACCTTCAATCCACACTCCACACCCATAAAGTATCTGTGGGATAACCTTAGCATTAAAAATCCTAATGGCTGCTGGTATATGTTTTGCTCCTTTGGAGTAAAAGAATTTTTTAATTGCCATCGATGAAATGTTTGCGGCCTTCAGAGCAGCCTGAATATGTGGTTTCCATGGTAGATTGTAATTAAAAGTGATACCAAGGTAACTAAAGGAGGGGACTCTCTCCAAAGCCCCTCCCAGTACTCTTATCAATTTGGAGCCGTTATGGAAGGACCTGGAAAATCTCAGGACTTTTGATTTAGCATAATTATCTTTCGGTTCCTCATTATTACAATATGTAATAAATGCGTTAATTAGTGATTTTAAACCTAATTCTGTTTTGGAGATAAGGAGAGCATCGTCTGCGTATAAAAGAATCGAAATTGGAGTATTTGCTAGATAAGGGGGGTGTCTGGTATGTGATGCTATTATGAATAGTCAGGTTAACCCATATTTTGATCAAATGATAATTTATAAACGCATTATAGATGATTTGTTCATCATATTGAGGGATGAGGATGCTGCTGAGAGTTTTGGGAGATGGCTGAATACACTGAATCCGTGAATCTAGTTTACTTACGAAATTGATCAGAAGCAAATCAATTATCTGGATGTGACAGTGTTCCAATGCCCAAGGGGTACATTAGGGGTTAGACCATTCAGAAAAAGTACAGACCATATATCATACCTACAGTATGAATCTCATCACCCCACCAGATTGAGAAATAATGTTCCCTATGGGCAGTTTTTACACATTAAACGGAATTCCTCTATACAACTAGATTATATCCGAGAGAGCCAGGCATTGACAACACAATTTAAGGAATGAGGGTATCCACCTAGGATTATAGAGAGAGCCAAGACCAGAGCAGCTGGTGCCAGTAGGGTGGAATTATTACAGGCTAAACAAAAGAAGGAGGAGACCAGAGTATTTTACTAAAAAAGCAATATACTAAAAAAGCAATTGTAATAGGTGACATCATTAAAAGGCATTGGTATTTGGTAGAACATCTTCCGGGCTGTAAGAATATGCCCTTTGTTGGATATAGACGCACTAAGAATTTAAGGGACCTGTTGGTCCATTCTGATATGAGAGAAGGAAACTCGGGGGCAGTATGTCCACAGGGCCACTTTCGTTGTGTACACTGTAACATATGTAATTTGACAGTGGAAGGACCAGAACTGAGAATAACAGCTGGTAAAATCTTGCAGCTTAAGCATTTCTCTACCTGAAGTTCAGCAGGTGTAGTCTACATTATCCTGTGCCCATGTCTGGCTATATATATAGGCAGCACTACTCGTCCTGTACGAGTTAGAATACAGGAACATCTCTCCAAGATCAAAAGAAAAGTTGTAGATGCTCCACTAGTGACACATTGGTATGCCCGGGAACATACAACAGAAGATCTGAGATATTCAGTGTTGGAAACAGTTGTAAGCAGAGGAAGAAAATATTGTTACAGAAGGAATCGAGGTGGATTTTTGAGTTGCAATCATTAAGTTCTAAGGGCTTGAATGAGGAATGGGACCTGTCTTGTTATTTGTAAGGGTTCCCTTTAAGATTCCTTTTAGATTCTTGTGTGTGGCTTTTTAAGGAGATGAAGTAGCCCTTTGCTCTTACATGGAAGTGATGGTCTGCGGGAACAAGCCAACTGGGTTTATACTTGAAGGAATTGCATGAAGGATTTACGCCTAAAAGAATAGCATTAACAGTGAGTAGGAAGTGGAAAATGTGTTATGTTAATGTTAATGGATATTAAGAGCAGTTATTTGAGTGTATATTTCTTGAATTTAGTAATAATTATTGCCCTTGAGAAAGCACAGTGTGTGAAACAGATGCAGCCGACTGTCTGTAGGGCGTGGATGTCTGTTTGAAGAAAGATTATATCTGATAAAGGAGGTGGAAGTTATTTATGGACTGGCACTGCACTTTACCATCTATATTTTGCACTTACTCCGTTGCTCTATGGGATTGTTTACATATCCAATATTGGACTGAGATCTGAATGAACTGAATTGTATTTTTGAATTAATACCCAGAACTTTCCCCATCTATTTTGTATCGGCTTATGTATTTGTACAATTTATTTATTGGAAAAGTATCTATGATTAGATGATTGTTTATACTGTATTTACATTTGTCTGTATATATATATAGCACTTTTTTGCACTTTGAATATATTTAAATAGTATTTATTGACTGTGTGGTTAGATCCTTTTATGGAAGCTTTGTAAATTTCAGTGTTCCTCAGTACAGGCATGCCTTTAAGTTGGCGCTCCTAAATGCCTTACCATGTAGAGTTTTAGAAGGAAGGTACTGTAGGGTATCAAACTATGACAAAGTATGTAACTGTGTTTTAGATATTATGGACACTCTATATCTTGTGATTTTTAATACAGCCTTTTTTTGAGGCTAGAAAACTTTTAATTCTTCCTTTGATCTAAAGAATAGATCATATGGAGACATTACCTCTTTTATTAGCAGATAACAGTAAACCTATCACTTTCTGTTGTGAAATGTTAGGCACTCATGATTGATTTCTACAGCCAGTTAAAATGTGGTCTAGCTTTTATATTTTAGTAGTCTGCTTAAAGCTAATGCTAAGAAGTAGAATGAGGTAGAGAGCAGAAAGAACGACTGGCATCACCTCTCAGACCCACACAGCCACTACCGAGGCACAAGGTGAGCTCCTCAGGTGCTAGCAGCTAAACTAAGACCCTGTGAGCCTGGCCAAATATATTACCACCACCACCACCACCACCCCTGGGTTTGTCTGCTGGCATACCAACACCTTCAAGGTAGACATTGTTGGGGATTTGGGAATCTGGGCCTAAAAGATCACCTACTTCTATTCAATCTTTGACACTTTTATGGCACTTCAGAGACACTGGTGTGAACTTAATTATTTTTCTGATCTCTAAAATGTCTACAAGGAATTGATAAGGGAAAGAACTCAATTGTCCCATGCTTTTTAGTCTACTAATTTATAGTTTGCCTTTCTCACTGAGACTGAAGGCAGATTATAAGATGTAAAACGTTGTAATCAAACAGTATAAGAGATCTATTAACCTGCATATGTGTGTTAACTTGCATGCAACAATGCAATAGGACAAAGATTACAATAATTAGAGAAGTGGAAAAAGTATCAAGATTAGGGATGCGCGCTTCGGGTTTCAGAAATCCAAAGCACACCCAAATCAACCCCGATTTGGGTTGATCTGTGATTCCTGATTCGGGAAACCTGAAGCAGAGTTTCCTGAAGCGCTTCGGGTTGCTTTGGGAAGCTCTGTCAAGCCTGTTTCCGTTGCCGCAGCAAGAGGAAAAGGGCTTCAAAGAGCTCTTCACTTCCCGCGGCTTTCGCGTGATGGGAGGGGGAAGAGGGGAGTGAGAGAGGCAGGAGAGGGAGGGGGAGAGGGGGGTGATCAGGGAAGGGAGTCTGGCTGAGAAAATGAACCAGTCACTGCAGCAGCAAGCAGCTCTTCCCTTCCCAATTGGGGGATTCTCTGGGAGGACAGTATTTTTTAAAAAAAATTGTTTCAAGGTGGGACAGTGATTTGAATGTGCTATTAATGCTGTTCCCAGAAATCCAAGAAACGAAATGTAAAAAAAAATATTTTTTTTGCTGTGTTTTGGGTCTGTTTTTGGAGTGGTTTTGATTCTCTGGTGTGATGGTGGGGGTTGATTTAATCTAGGACTGTACATTGTGATTTAACAGTGATGTGATTTTTTATTGCTGTTATCAAGAAATAATTTTTTAAAAATTGATTTTTGTGTGTGTGTGAATCTCTGTTGCGATGGTTGGCCCCATAGGGAAACATGGAGAGTGACTGGCCGGCCAGCTCTGGGGGTGCTGGGGAATTTTGGGGAAGTTTGTCTTTGGTTTTGTTGGGCTGTGGGGGGTTTATTGAGGAGTTTCTGCCTGTGGCCATGGATGCCACATTCCATGTGTTTCTATTGTGGGAGTCTGGATTTTCCCACAATAGAAAATGGGTTGGCTGGGGTGGTGGTCAACCTTCTTTAGGGAACCATTACATGGCCCCTCAAAGCCCAATCTCCCTGATGCTTGGATGATCTCCAGAGGACAGGTAGGACTAGGTCCCCTGCAAGTTCAGTGTATTTTGCTTGCAAAATGCCACCCCCAGCCTCCTAGAACAGCCCACTAGTTTTTAACACACAGTTCAGTTTGGTTTGGGTTGAATTCCATGGATGATTCTCTGGAGTGAAGTTGATCCCCTCTCATCAGTTTGGCTGTACTGAGGGATGTTGTTCATTAGTTCACTTCTAGTTGCTCACTCACTTGCTTCATATGGTTTTGTGTATTTTTAATCACATTTTTCTTATTGTGATTCTCTGGTGTGAAGTTAGTCCCCATAGGGAATAATGTGGCTGGGGGGACCTTCTTTGGGGGGGGCATAACATGGTCCCCCAAAGTCCAATCTCCCTGAAACTTGAGTGGCTATGGGAGGAGGGTTGGGAGAGGGTCCCCTGCAAATTTGGTGTAATTAGGGAAGAAAAGGCCCCCAAGGCCCCGCCAGGAGCACCGTTTCCCATTGGAAACAATGGCCGAATCTTCTCTAATAATCCCGAATTGGCTTATATACCCGAACCCAAAGCGGCTTGCCATTTCGGGTTTCCCTAAATTTTCCCCCTGCTCTGGGTAAACCAGAAGTAGGAAACCTGAATCTTTTGGGGGTGAACACCCCTATGAAATGGCCTTTCTGAAGAGTTCAGATTCTACCTTATGGAATGGTCTGCCTAAAAAGGTCAGGAAAGATCCCATTGTCCTGGCTTTCCATAAATTATGCAAAACTGAATTATTCAAGAGATCTTTTTTACATAATAGGACTACGCTGTAAGGAAGTGGTTCAGAAAGATGTGTTGGTAAAGGGATAGGGACTGTAGACTAAGCTGAAGTTGGTTCCCAGTTCCTAATTCGCAGTTCCTAGTTCCTTATTCACAGAGCAAAACACAAATATTGGGGGAATTTTATTTTGGGGTAGGAGACATTCTTTGGACTGCTGAGTTGTATGATTCGGGGTGATCCAAAGATTTTGGGGGGTGCAGCTACCCCCTTTCTGCTTATTGATTTGTTCTAGGGGCACCCTACTTTGAAGCTGTGAAGAACTGATCTTTGTAGGAAGACCCAGTATATTTCCACTTAGAGGGCAGAGTCCACTGGATATGGAGATGTATATGTGCTCCTACAGTCTTTATTTTGGGGTACAAAGCTTTTCAGTTTCCCCCAATATTTGTTTTTTGCTCTGTGAATAAGGAACTAGGAACTGTGAATAAGGAACTGGAAACTGGGAACCAACTTCAGCTTCGTGGACTGTAGACTTATACTACTGTGTACTTCATATTGTTGTAAGTATGCACCTACTGGATAGTTTCCACGCTGCTTAATATTTCATGGTGATTTGTTTATGGGTTTTTTCCAGCAGTGTTTCAGCTCTGTATCAGATTTCTGCTTGTTTTCAAGTTCCTGCAGTCATTACCCTATTGAATTTTTACTGAATGTCACAACCATTGATCATATTGACTTACATTATGTAATCCATCTTGAGTTTCAGTGAGCAAGGTGGACGACAAATAATGTAAATAAAATAAATTAAAAATAAAAATGTCAAGCTATGCAGAAAAAGGAATGACCAAAGTGGAAAACAATGCAGTAAGAGCATAATAGTACATAAATAAACGTATAATACGTAACATATAGTGGCACATAGTTGGTTCTCTTTTGCCCATTACCTTGATAAAAATGTCCTCCCAAACAACTCTGTTTTACACAGTTTGCAAAATTACAGAAGAATGGGATCTTTTCTTCCAGTTACTGAAACCGGAAACTGTAATTACAACCTTCTTTTCTCTTTCCTTTATCAATTTTCTGAAAGGGAAACAGAAAGCTCTGTTGCTTGAAACAGAGTATTCTAACCAAGAATACCCATTATGCCAGCTATAGCAAGAACTCTACATGGTGCATTCAAATTTCATTTTGGGGTAGTTTGGAAGCCAAGGTCATGAAGGGCTTTTGAATCTAGGACTAGAGGACGAATTGCTTCACTTCTTTGCAAACTCTACTGCAGTTCTACACTTGAAATCAAGAAATTCTTGGTTTCTAGTTCTAGTTATGAATCTATTTTTGGAGAAGAGAATCCAAAAGTTATTAAAATGGTAGCAAGTGAGAAAGTCAGTATGCAAATCAGATTTATAAAAACTGTTTAAATTATTCACAAAGTGAACACATAACTAAATCACTAACTCAAGTCTTTTAAAAGTGCCACCTTACAAATGAGTAAGATCAACAACTGCCCGTACAGATTTTCTATTGTGGCCACCACCCTGTGGAATGGCCTCCCTGTGGTCAGGAAGGCTCCTACGCTTCTGTCATTCTGCAAATTATGCAAATCAAAATGGTTCAGGAAAGCATTTCTATAAAGGTAAGAGTGCCATAATATAACTGCATGGTTCAGGAAGGTACTTTTATAAGGGAAACATGACTGTGGACTATATGACTGTACATTAAATATTATCTGTTTGCTGTATGTATTATCCTATTCCTTCTGCATTGCTTTCTACTTTTGTACTGTTTGACATATGTCTATGAAATTTTGCTTTGTTTCAAGCATTTGTAATCCTAGTCCCATTGCATTGCTTATTAGCTGTCTCGTTCTGTGACTTCTTTCTCAATGAGAAAGGCAAGCCGCAAATAAAGTAGATAAATAATATACATAGAAACAGGCCTGTGAGTAGAATTGGTTTTTAAGTGAATGTGCATATGGTCAGGCAACAGTTGCATAATCCTAGAGTCGCCCATGCTGGGAAGAATCCCTTCCCAGCACCTTTACATCGTCAGCAAAAACACCACAGCTCCTCCCCTGTGAATACAGATTCCTGTGGGTTGTATATACTAGTAAAAAGAAGGTTTTTGCTCATTTACCTCTGGTCCTAAGCTCCTTATAATTTGTCTCCTGTCTCGTCAAAAATAATTTCCTCAGCAATAAGAGGTCTGCAGAACTATTGTAGAATGCTGACCTTTCCTTTCTCTTTTTCTTTGCTTTGCTGTGAGTTTGCTACAACACCATTTTTACCCCTTCACTTAGCCTCTCTCTCTCTGTTTTTCTCGACCTCCTTTAAAAGCTGCAGGCTTTTAAAATCAGGGCTTTCCAGCCCTGCTAAAAACAGTGTTTCACTTACTTGTACCTGTTGTTCCTCTAGGTCTTCCATGCAGGCACACATGGGACTGTGCACACACAGGCCTGCCGATTTCGGGGATTTCCATAGCTCAAGAACACTCAGGGGCGCTCTTGTCTCTCAGCGTGCATGTGCAACTGGCTTTCCCGCCGAAAACGGCTAAGAGGCAGAGCACCCCCGGCATACCCTCAGTCTTCTTTTGCCTCCCTACAGCAAGGTAAGTACCAAGAGTATTAGTGGGGAAGGAGGGGGGGGCATGTGTGCCTGCATGGAAGACCTAGATAAACAACAGTTACAAGTAAGTGAAACACTGTTTTTAATCAACGGTCTTCCTGTGCAGTCCCACATGGGAGATTACAAAGCTTAATACCTGGGTGGAGGTATTGTAGACTCGTCACAGAAAGATTGATTGTAGGACTGTTGTGCCCACCGCTGTCTCCTTTCTGTCTAGGATGTCCAGGGCATAGTATTTGACAAAGATATCGGTTGAGGCCCATGTCGCCGCTTTGCAGATGTTTTGGAGAGGGACACCTTTCAGGAGAGCCGCTGGCAAGGCCTGAGACCGAGTAGAGTGGGCATGAACCTCCGGAGGGCAAGGTAAGTTAGCAGTTTTATAGCACGTTAGTATCATCTGTACAACCCATCGAGCGAAGGTTTGAGAAGTTGCTTTCCTACCCTTTTTCTGCCCCCAAAAACACAGAAACAGATTGGAATCTACCCTAAAGAGAATCAACCTACGTACATCTAGTGAGTAAGGGGCTTTTTCCGCTTCCGAACTCTGTGTGCAGAAAAAATCTGGTAAGGGTATCTCCTGGGAAAGATGAAAACTAGACACTACTTTAGGCAAAAACTCGACTTTAGTTCTAAGAACCACTTTTTCAGTATGAATCTTTAAGTAAGGGGGTTCACAGGATAACGCAGCTAATTCCCCCACCCTCCTAGCTGAAGTGACGGCCACAAGGAAGGTCACCTTCATAGAAAGAAAACACAGCGGGCATGTGGCCAAGGGCTCAAATGGTTTAAACATTAATCGGGTCAAAAGCAAAGGTAAGGACCATTGAGGGACAATGGTCCTAATTGGGGGAAACAAATTATTTAGACCTTTCAAAAATAATTTAGCCATGCAATGAGAAAAAAAACATTTTCTGGGCTATTGGAGGGTGAAAAGCGGAAATGGCCGCTAAATACACTTGAATCGAAGAATTAGCCAACCCCTTTTGCTTGAGTACCCATAGAAAAACAAGAATTTCAGGCAGGGGGGGAAGGAAAGGGACTGACCCTTTATCTTGGCACAAAGTCGTAAACTTATCCCACTTAAGCATATAGGACAGGTGGGTAGACAGTCGTCTTGCATTTTGTAGTACATGAGCCACTTCTGAAGAGAAAGTGTGTCCTGTCTGATCTGCCAGGCCATCAGTTTGAGTTTCTCTATCTCGTGGTGGAGAACCCCCCTCCAAGACAGAAGGTCCGGTATTATTGGGAGGCTGTACATAAGAGACTGCAGCCGCAGGAGGGTGTGAAACCATGGCTGACACGGCCAAAACGGGGCTATCAAGATGACTGACGTCCTGTCCCTCTGAATTCTGCTGAGGACCCTGGCTAGAAGTGGAAATAGGGGGAATGCGTACAACAGGTGTCCCAACCACCTGAGTTGAAATGCATCCCCAAGAGACTTTTGGCCTAAGCCTCCTCTGGAGCAAAAGTCATGAGCCTTGCGATTCTCTTCCGAAGCAAAGAGATCTACGTTTGGAAAACCCCACTTGGAGAAGACAGGGCGTAAGTATGTGTCTTGAAGGGACCACTCGTGGTTGTCCCCTTGTAGTCTGTTCAGATGATCCGCTACTGAATTTTCTACACCAGGAATATGAACAGTCTGCAGCCATACTGAATGGTCTATGGCCTATGTCCAGATTCTCACTGCCTCGTTGCACAGAGTCACAGACGCCGTGCCCCCGTTTGTTTATATAAAACATAGCAGTTGTATTGTCTGTAAGGATCTGGACAGACTTGTTCTTCACGGTATCTGAAAAGGAGATCAATGCATGTAACGCAGCCCTTAATTCCAGCAAATTAATATGCTCCCTACTTTCTGAATCGTCCTACACACCATGGGCGTAAGATCCCTCACAGTGGGCTCCCCAAGCTAAAGGAGAGGCGTCCGTAGTGACCGACACTTGAGGCTGCCTACAGCCAAAGTCAACACCCTTGAAGAGGTTCAAATCAGCCAACCACTAGTTGAGGGAGCTAATGACTCCTCTAGGGACATTAAACCTCCTATGTTGGGAATCCCTCTCCAGGGAAAAGACAGAACGAAACCAAAGTTGCAGTGGGCACATATGTAACCTAGCCAGTGGTACTACCGCAGTGGTAGGTGCCATGCAGCCAACAGAGTTTGCAGGAATTGAGCATACTGAAAGCGGCATCTGTTCAGTCTCTTAATGAGAGTCTTGATCTTCAGGGCTCTCTCCAAGGGTAAGAAACCTGCATCTCAGATGCCATCCAGAATCATTCCTATAAATTGAATAGATCTGGCAGGGGTAAGTTTAGACTTCTTTTGGTTGACCAACAACCCCAAACGTAAGCACAGAGTCAAAGTAATGGAAACTTGTCTAGTGACATCTTCTGCTGAACAGCCAATGATCAGCCAATTGTCTAAATAGGGAAAAATACAGCACCCCTGGACTCTCAGATGGGCCACTACTACCGCCATACATTTAGTAAAAACCCTCGGTGCGGTAGTCAATCCGAAAGGTAACACCCTGTATTAGAAGACTCGGGGGCCATAGGAAAAACGGAGGAATTTTTTATGCTCCGGGAATATCGAAATATGAAAGTAGGCATCTTTTAAGTCTAAAACTGCAAACTGCATATAAATGTAATAAATTAAATTAAATTAACCAGGAAATTGAAGGCAACAAGGTTAAGACTGCTTGCAGGGTAAACTTAAATGTATGTACTCTAATAAATTTATTCAGGTTTCAGAGGTCTAGAACATGTCTAAGGCCTCCATCCTTCTTTTCTACCATAAATAAGTTGCAGTAAAACCCCAGCCATGAGGAGTGGTTCCTAACTTCCTCGATAGCGCCTTTATCTAGCAGTGCTGAGAGCTCTGATAATACTCCCTATTGAGGAGTCTCAGAAGTAAACACAGGGAGTCGTAAGTACGGTTACTGCAAAAATTCAATTTTATAACCAATTTCAACTTTTTTTTAAACCCAAACATCAGATGTAATTGTACACCATTCAGCCCAGTACGCACTCAATCTGACCCCAAACATCAGGTCAGGGCCCTGTAACTGTAAGAATTGTTTATGAGCCTGGGGCTGCTCTTTGGCATGCTGCTGATGTGCGCCTGGCTTATTCTTTTGATTCTACCTCCGTCTGGAGAATGAAGACTGTGGGCTCTGATAAGACCTCTGGGCCTGGTAAGCATACCCATAGTATGGCTGGTAGCGCTGCTGATGGCCTCTTTGAAAAGACTGGTAGTAAGATCTGGACGAGGCTTGCTGCTGATGTTGAGGAAGGACTGTATAAGAGCGAGCCGTAAGACGATCCTTCCGCTTTTTTTATAGATACTCATCCGTTTTTTCAGAGAATAACGTGTTCCCTTCAAAGGGGAGGTCCTCCACCTTAGTCTTGGCATCTGCAGGGAGCGCCGTCATCCTCAACCACGCGTGGCAACGTAGGACCACTGCTGAGAGTAAGGACCTGGCAGAGGTGTCTGCCATGCTTCTGCTAGTATTAATCTGGTGGCGGGATAAGCGGACTTCTTCTTCCTGGATGACCCTGAGGAAAATCTTCTGATCCTCTGGCAGCTTAAGCATGAAGGTCGCCACTTTTTCCATAACAGGAGTTGGTAAGCAGCCATCATAGCGGCATAATTTGCCACCTTCACCCTGAACGCAGCTTAAGTATAAAACTCGCACCCCATCGCGTCTATCTTCCTGCTCTCTTTATATGAGGGAACCGAAAGCAAGCCTTGCTTAGGCTTAGCCTGCATCTCCTCTGTCACAAATGACGACGGAGGAGGAGCCAAGAGGAAGGGGCAGAGGTCATCTTTTGTTCGATACAAGTTTTCTACCTTTCTGTTGGTAGCCGGGGTGGATGCAGGCTTTAAGTTTAAGCCCTTCTACAACCGAGGAGGAATCTTCTTGACATGAAGTTGGTGGAGTAGCAGTTGGCACCGAAGGTGTTCGACTCCAAGAAGCCTTTGGGTCGAGAGTCCTCCGAGGAGACGTCGAAGGTGGTTGGCTTCTAGGAGTTTTCGGAACCAAAGGTCTCTTCAGAGTGGACAGCCAGTTCCAACGAGCTTCAAACCGAAGTGGCGGTTGACTCCGGCGGTCTAGGTTCCAAATGACTTGTTGAAGGTCAGGAGCGTGGCATTTTCGAGCCAGTGGAATCAGGGCCAGGTCGATTAGCAGAACTAGACTGGCAGATGATGGTGCCGTAGCTGGTAAGTCTGTGGCTGCCACAGCACACTTCCAAAGGAAGGCTTGCAGTCAACCTGCCCGTTCTGCCCTGGCCTTGGAAGTAAAGGCACAGCAGTGCTTACAGGTTTGAGTGTTGTGAATTTCCCCCAAACAGTACAAACAACTGGAATGGCCATCCCACCTTGTCATTTTTCTATTGCAGGATACACAACTCTTGAAGAGAGCTGTTTCTGACATTGCGATGATCAGAAGAGCTGGGAACCTCTACTAGCAGCGGCGAAAGAGGAACTGAGGGTATGCTGGGTGTGCTCCGCCTCTTAGGAGTTGTTTTCAGCAGGAAAGATGGCCGCGCATGTGTGCTGAGGGGCAAGAGCGTCCCCAAGTGTTCTTGAGCTATGGAAATCCCCCCTTCTTTGCACCACTGTAGTGACTGCCCCGCACTTCACACAGTGCTAACCTTCATTACCACTCATCCCCATATATCACAAGGGCTCCTGGAATTTCCCTTCTACTGGATTGCTCCAAGCCTAAACAGTTTTCGCCTGTTGTTTTAAGGCTCACTGGTTCTTCTGGCATTCACGAAGCAATGTTTAATTATCAGCTGGTGTTCCCTTGGAGAGCTGGAGCTGTTTTGCTTTTTGCTTTTTACTTTGTAGCCAGCTAAAGCCACAGCTCATTTTTTTCTTTATTTTTTAAAGATCGTAATAGCACAATTACAAAATAATCATGATTAAAAAATTAAACAGAATAGAAAATGACAAATTATTAAACAAGTATTCAATCACTTCTCTCAACCAACATCTCAATACTGGAAAAATATAAACCAATCAATTTACAAAAGACAACAATAAATCCAAACCTTCCTAATCTGATCAGTAATACTTTCCTTTCTTCATTAGCTCATTTTACAAATCTCCATCTATCTAAGGGCCAAGTTAGACAAGATGGTTTTTGCAGCCATATAGCAGTAAAAAATAAAAGAAAGCCCAAACGGCCTAAGGATGCCTCCACAGGGGAAGGAGAGGCTCCTCCTCCACCCTTCAAGCCATTTCCTCACGTTACAATAGTGTGAGATAGGGTTACCAACTCCAGGTTGGGAAATTCCTGGAGATCTGGGGGGGGGGGGCGGTAGAGCCTGGAGAGGATGGGGTATGGGGAGGGGCCTCATTAGGGTATAATGTCATAAGGCCCACCTGCCAAAGCCATCGTTTTTTTCAGGGGAACCGATCTCTATGGCCTGGAGATCAGCTGTAATCCCAGGAGATCTCCAGCCACTACTTGGAAGGAGGAGCCCCCCCCCGCCCTCCATTTTTAATGTTTCACCAGCACGGACTACTCCACGTGGAACAGAAATAACAGTGGGAAAACCCCCTCCCCTGCTATCTTGATGGGGGAGGGTTGCTTGAGGGGGGCAGGAGGAGCCCTCCCTTCTGAGGCCATTTAGGGTCTCCTTTATTTTTAACAGCTACTCCCCAAAGCTGCTGTGTAGCTGCAGGGAACTCCAGTTGGGTCTGGGGAACTCAGACCCAACTCTTCAAGAACCTGCCCGTCTGGCTTGGCTTGGACCTAACTTAGCCCTCCCTACGGCGATCTTCTTTCCCAACCCCCCTGCCCTGTTCTCTCTCTCTCTCCTTGGCCTCTCTAATGTATATCCTCTCGTCCACCAGAACTCTTCTCTCAAGGCTGCCTCTCTTTCTGCCACACACATTTCCCCCCCTCCAGGCCAACCTTCTTGCCTTTTAAGCTGCCTGTCAACAGTTATGCACACAACGTTCATAGATTTTTAGGGCATTATTTACAGATCTTACATGCATTACATCACAGTGTTGTTGTTTTTTCAGAGACAGAATAGGAAAATCTTCTAATCCCCTCAGTAGAGCATGATCTGAATTAGCATTTTTTATTTGTGAGAGAGAGAGAGAGAGAGAGAGAGAGAGAGAGAGAGAGAGAGAGAGAGAGAGAGAGAGAGAGAGAGAGAGAGAGAGAGAGAGAGAGAAACTTCCCTTAAATTGTTTAAATTTAAGAACAAAACCTAAAGGGATGGAAAATTGTTGACACGCTAATTTTAGCACTCAAAAAGCACTCGCCATGGCTGTCCACTCATCTATTTCAACAGAATTTGTCTTGTCCATGGAGGCCACTGACAGTATTGTCCTGCCTGCTGGAAGATAACAAAGAATGGGCAAAGCTTGGGAGAAAGTGGTGTGAAGTCTGCTATGCAGACATTTTGGTGCTAGCCACCGGGATGCAACTGCTAGCCACTTTGCAGAGGCCCAAGACAAGAACTTTTCACCGAAGCACTAGTAGACTGCCTATGTACTGGAGCTTCTGGGATCATAGGTTGGCAATGAGCTTTAACGTACAGGATACGTTTTGCTTGCCCGCCTCTTTCCCAATAGGAACCCATATAGCAAATCTGCTCTTCACAACAAGGTCTCCTAACAGCCCGCTTGCTCTCAAGAATATGATCAAGTTTACATGTTCCGCCTTTTCCGTTGCTGTCCTACAGCTGTAGAACAGCCTCCTGGGAAAGGCGAGGCAGGATCCTAACCTCTGGACCTTCCAACAAGACTGTAAGACAGTCTGTCTTTAAAAATTTTATTTATTTATTTACATTCACATCCCTGTCTTTCTCTCCAATGGGGACCCAAAACAGCACACAACATTCTCCCCTCCTTCATTTTATCCTCGCAACAACCCAGTGAGGTAGCTTAGGCTGTGTGCAATTGTCCCAAGGTCACCCAACAAGCTTCCAGGCAGAGTGGAGATTCAAACCCGGGTCTCCTAGATCCCACTCTGATACTCCAGCCACGAGACCATACTGGCTCTCTGTAAGGGACCTTATGGGGCAGTTTGAATTTTGTAAGACCGGGGTTCTATTTTATCAATTTTAATGATTTTAACAGAAGGTTATTTTTCTATTGCATTCATTTGTTGTTACTTGCCTTGGGTCCTGACCAAATACGCTATCAATAAATATATTTACATATGCAAAGCTGTCCCAGCTACTGGGGTCTATGAAGAAGACCCTGAGGAGCTCCAGTGTTCTTTAGACCCACTAAAGAAGACTGCTGAATTGGGGTCCTGATGTCAGTCCGGCCTTGACAATGGAGTTATATTCAAGGCTAGTAATTTAGACTTGCGTTAGCTGATACCGGTATCTGCTCAGTGGTGTGCAGTCTTTTTTTCTCCTTGTAGTGGCCTCCTAGCATACAACCAGAACATGAAAAAAGAAAGTTCCCATAAATCTATTTGTTTATCCCAGCACACTAGTAAGTAGAGAGACAAGAGAAGAGCATGCTTGTGTTGGGCGGCAGTGCCTGCTTGTGCGCTCCTGTTTTAGGAAATAAATGCATTTGCCAATCCATTTTTATTGTAGATGAAAATATAAATAAGGTGCAAAAAAGGTAATAAAATAGAAGGGCCTAATTATCATACCGGCATTTTAATCAAACAATGAAACACACAGAGCCACCTTCAATTGTCAATTCATAAAGCTGGCTTCTAACAACAACAAAAGGAGTTATTCAGGCTCCCTAATTATATAATCAGGCTGGGGCTGATTTTCCACTTCCTCGCTCTCCCAAATGCACACGGCATAGCAAATGCAGAGGGGTTTTTTCCCTCTCTTTCCTAGCCCCCCCAGTTATATGTACAAATGCCTCTGATAGGAGGAGTGGTCTTAATGCAGTGCTCTGAGGACCAGCGGCAGTGGGCTGAGTGCACGGGAGGGCAGCTGGATGTGGTTTAGAGTCCAGTAGCGCCTTTAAGACTAACCAACTTTATTGTAGCATAAGCTGTCGAGAACCACAGCTCTCTTCTCTGATGATGAAGAGAGCTGTGGTTCTCGAAAGCTTATGCTACAATAAAGTTGGTTAGTCTTAAAGGCGCTACTGGACTCTTTTTTCTTTTGCTACTACAGACTAACATGACTAACTCCTCTGGATGGATGTGGTTTGTTTCTGTTTCTTCTCTGAATACACCACAGATGGAGCAAGAGGGTACAGAAGTACATGGGAGGCAGGTGCTGTGCTTAAGCTTGGTACATTTTTCTAGACAAGGATCAAATGAGCTCTGCTAGATGTTTGCATTCAGTTTCAGGGAGTCAACTCTCTGTTTCATGCTAAGAAAGCAAGCTTTACAACCGATTCCTTCTTGTCTTACCTTGAGCTTCGCTTGATCAAGCACCATTGCCCAACATAACATATGTGACCAAACTGGCTAATGATGAGCTGTCACCTTTTTGACAAACCAGCACACATCCCTCCTGAAAGCAGTTCTATCAAAAGAAGCACCAATGCCTGGCAGCAGCAGTACAGTATGAATGCACGCACACACACACGCACACCCTCGGCAGGATTTTTATTCCCGCTTTAAAGTCAAAAGGGTGGCACGGAAGGGAGGACTGCCTCTCTCACTGCAGACGCACTATTAAAATACTTTAAAAGAGGCTGCCTGGCAATTTGCTTTAGCTCATGGTTTGGGTCGCTGCTGTGTGTGTGTGTGTGTGTGTGTGTGTTAAGCAAAAGATAACACACAGAAATGTCAACAGCTGGCAGAGAAGCACCACGCAACAGTTATTGGCTTGGCAGCAGCAAATCATTTCTCATTTTCTAATGCACCAGGTGGGAGAACTTTTCCAGGGTTTTTTTTATGGATCAGAAATGTCCAAACAGGCCCCACTTTGCTGAGGGAGAGAGCCAGGCTGTATTTTAACAGAATAAATGAATAAGTGCACAGCTCCACACGTGTGTATAAGCTCACTCAGGAGCAGCTCCACTCCTCTTGGGCCTGATCTCTGGCTACTTCTGAAGCGGCTTAAGAACATCCACTGCCCCCCCCGTTCGTAAGGTCTCTTTAACCAGCTTTGGCTTCTGAAGGCAAACAGATTTTTTTTAACGTTTCACACAAGTTATGAATAAAGCACAACCGAAACATAAAAATCAACACACAGGAGCAAAACGAGTTTTGGTAAACCAGGATTTAGGCAGTTTGGTGTAGTGGTTAAGAGCGGCGGGACTCTGATCTGGAGAGCTGGGTTTGATTCCCCACTCCTCCGCTTGAAGCCAGCTGGGTGACCTTGGGTCAGCCACAGCTCTTCAGAGCTCGCTGAGCCCCACCCACTTCACAGTATGATTGTCATGAAGATCCTGAACAGCAGTATATAAATTGAACGTTGTTGTTATTAACTGTGGGAGGGGCAGTATCTTATCCTTAAGCTGTGTGAAACCTTTAAAAAATCTGTTGGCCTTCAGAAGCCAAAGAGCCTGTACGAATGGGACCGCAGTCAACGTAGAGGAAGGTGCTAGGAAGAGAAAAGCAAACGGAAGGAACAGCAGGGAGGAAGTGCAAATAAACACACAGCAAGGAAGGACTGGAGTGGGGGAGGGCCAACGAGGATTCTCCAGAAAAGACACCACCATGAAAAAGGACGCCTGCCCCACCGGTAAGCAAAGTATGGCCAGGAGTTTGAAGCTGAAGTGCCATTAGGAGGAGTGGCAGGGAAGAGAGGGCCACAGCGGCGTATCTGCCCGCTTCCGAAGGCTCCACATCTAACTCTGGCTCTTCCTTATTCGAGCACTGGCAGGAAGGGGCCATCATCCAACATGCTGCCCTCAAAAGTTGGTGGAGATCCAGGTGTGGGCCCCAGGTCTACATACTTTCCCACTTCATTTTGCTTGGCTTCCACCCAGGACATTTCAGAAAGTGGGGGCACAGACCAGGGCAACTTTGATGGTTCAAACCAGAGAAGAGCATTTCCACTGCAGCCTCTGTCCATGATCCCAGGATGCTTGGGGTTCTACTCCTGTTGTCTTCTGACATGAAAGGAGAATTTGGGGGAGCTGATAATGCATTTTGTGCAAGAAAAAATATTCCTTTGATATTTGTAAATACATACTAAACAATTAAATTGGCGCCTCAGAAAGAAAACTGTGTTCTGAAAAAGAAGCCCACAATAACTCCAGATTCTGACACTGTTGTAATGGATGCAAGCAGCTTTCTGCTTTGCATGTCCTTCAGTCTTGGCTCTGCAGGGATCCTGTAGCTAATTGGTGGCTGCTGAAGGGTGACTGAGGGCTGACTTAAATGCAAGCTGAGTAGGGCTGCCAGGTTCCATTACCCTCCTGGCAGGAGGAGGGGGGACCTGGCACTTACTGGGGTACACTTCTCACGCACACACACCCAGCAGGCACAATGACATTACTTCCAGAAGTCATACTGTTGTGGCTGGTGGCAGCATGCCTCCCATGCCCGTTCCCTGGGCATTTCCCCCCTGCTGGCCAGGTGAGTGGCGGTGGGGGGCAGATGCCGAGAACAGGGATTCCCCGCCCCCAACGGAGAACTGGCAGTCCTAAGGCTGAGCCAGAGTGAGAGCTAAATAAAACCCTTTTTGTTTTATATAATGTTGGTGTGTCCTGATGTTCAAGATCTCTGGAGTAATTCAGCATAGGAGATTTTATAAGTATCATCAATTAGAACCAATGTTTTAAATGAAGTGCAGAAACTCAGTTGCCTGCGAACTGGCAAGGTAGCTCGACTCCAGTTAACACCCGACTGCAATCCAGTCACAGCATTCCAGGCCAGATGCAGTTTGCGAGCGCATGCACACACGCACTTCACAGGGAGCCCCACAAGAGCTCCTTCTGGTATGCAACAGCAAATTGGAAAGGTGTGATTAACCTACCAATTTATCAGCTGTATGTCATGAATCTACAGCAATGTAACAGGCAAGATTTACAAGGCATCCAAAGAGATGCTTCAGGACAGCAATGCTTTGTCAAATCCCCTCCATGCACAAATCAGGAATCAAACAGGGACGTGCTCATGGGCTTCACAGGTGGGAAACCCTGTTAAAACTCACAGGAGGGGAGTGTCATACCTGGCCCTTCCACAGTAACAGCAAAATGAAACTGCACACTTCACACATTGCAAGCGCAGAAGGTACACAACTGATGAGGAATTCTCAGAACATTTTAGGACTGTTAGCAAGCTTCGCATTGACTGGGCCAAGGAGGCTGTGGAACAGGGGCACGCTCTCCGGAGGGACCTGCATTCATGCAGCGATGTGCAAAAAATCCTCATCATGTTCCATGTTTTGTTTTCATTTTTAAAGTATCTTTATATGTTTTTAGCTCTGGCTTAACTGCTTTAATCACGTTGTTGTTTTGGTTGGTTTTAATTGTTTTAAAATGTGACTTTATTACGTATGTTTTAATTTGTTACCCGCCTTGTTGAGTTTTTTATTTATTTATTTATTTAATTATTATTATTATTAAATAAAATTTCTACGCTGTGAGTTTAGTTTGTTGTTGTTGTTGTTGCCATAGGCCGTAACATACCAGCATATATACTATGTAACAAAATTCTAGATCAAAAGAGTTAAAACCTAATTACATATTTACATGGCAAGTTAAAGCTTAAAATTTTAAACTAGGATAATAAAAAGATAGAAGCAGCAAAAGAAAGCAGAAAAAATCCATAAAAATGACATAAAATTACAGTTTGGCTAAAAATTCTTCCTTATGATGGCAGGAAGGCAGGATATAAATTTTGTTAAATAAAACAATATTAGCGGGCTGAAGAAGCTCATAATGTCTAACGATGAGATGTAAAGAATAACTGGTCCTGGATTAAGCTGAGCCAATATGCCACCAATTTCCACAAATGCAGAGACTGAAAGCTCTACAGGGAAACAATGAAATGCCTCTGAAGATTAGCACTATTAAGCTTTCAAAAGCGATTATGTGTTGACAAGCCCTTCAGATTTGCCAGCTGGAAAGCTACAGCCTCCTCTGACCCTCAGAAAAACCAAAACCTTCGCATCTCTAACAGCAGTACAAACCAACAATTGCAGATCAACATGCATGTGAGAATGCATGACGGCAAAGACGCAGGAGAAATGGCACCACAGACTTATTCAGCAAAGCCACAGCAGTTTCCCAAGAGAGGAGGACATTTTAAACCTGTTTTTTGCTTTTATTTTTAAAAGAAGACTTCAAACTCAAGAGAAAGCAATGCTCATCGGGCAGGTAGAGATCTTGAAGGATACTGCACTTCCCACTTTCGAGGGAGTTCCCCTGACGCTCGCAGACTCAGTTAAGAACCTAGGGATTATACTGGATCCAGCGCTATTGCTAGAAAATGGAGGTAAGGCAGTTGCAAAAAAATGCTTTCTACAAACTCACTCTAGTCTGGAAGATGGCTTCCTACCTCGATACAGCTGATTTGGCCACTTGGATCCATTCTATTGTAACATCAAGACTTGACTATTGTAATGCACTATACATAGGACTCCAATCTAAATCAACTTGGAGACTCTACTTGGTGCAGAACGCTACAGCTCAGTTACTATTGGGAGCAAGCAGAAGCATGAATGTTATTCCCATTCTGCAGTCCCTCCATCAGTTACCTATCAGTTACCAGGCTCAGTTCAAGGTATTGGCTAAGCTCTTCACGGTCTTGGCCCAGCATACCTATGGGATCACCTCTCCCTACGTTCCTCCACAGCAGCATCGCTCGTCTGAATTGGATCTCCTGCAGGTGATGCCCTGCACACGGGCAAAATCAACAGCTGGGGGAGAGGGAGCTTCAGCTGCTCACCTGTACACTGTTTTCCTGATGTGAAACAGCTCCGGCCAGCTGCTGTTTGTTCCATTTGGGAAATGGAACGTGCAGCCATCTGAAATCCCCAATGGGCAAAAAGTGGCTCCTTGGCCGGGAAAATGGCACAGGGGGAAAGTCCTCTTCCTGAGCACTGCGATCCCCATCAGAATCAGGCCCGCATGCACCTGAGAGAAACCAAACTCCCAAACAAGACTTTTGGCCTAACTTAGAGACATCCTTAGGGAAAACATAATGAGTAGGTAAGCCCTCAAAAGACAACCACATTTTAAAAAAAAATCCTGCCAAAGAGCTCAGCGAAATGTGCATGGACCTCTCATCTTACATTTTATCTGCACCACAACCCTGTGGGGTAGGTTAGGCTGAGAGAAAGTAACAGGTCTGAGATCACAGGGTGCTTCGTGGCAGCATGGAGAATATACTGACCTTTATCCTGCAACACTTTCCCCAACCCAGTTTACCCAGTTGCAGGTACATCTGCAGCAGCAGGCCAGCAGAGGCAGCCAACCAACCAATGCATACACAGGAAAGTAGAAAAGAGCAAGAGTCCAGTAGCACCTATAAGACTAACAAAATTGGTGGTAGTGTATGAGCTTTCGTGAGCCATAGCTCACTTCTTCAGATACACCTGGAATGTGAGTCCATCTGTCCTTATATCTTGGAGAGCGGAGTGATTGCAGAAGCCGAATGATAACAACCGATGAATGACAATAGCAGGTGTGATTGAATAGGGTGGGGTATGCAGAGGGGTAGTGGGTGTGGAGAAATTAGCATTGGTAATGAGACAGGAAGCCTTCGTCTCTGCTGGATGCATTGTCTTGAGCTTTGTTATCAGTTGCAATTCAGCAGCCTCTCTGCCTACTCTCCCTTTGAAATTCCTCTGTAGGATAACTGCTACCTTTAGGTCAGCAACTGACTGTCCTGCAAGGTTACACGGCAGTCCTCTCTTGCCCTGCCTCCCCTTTTTCCTCCAAAGTATGTGTGTTGTGTACTGTGGGAACTACATTTCCAAGGGTATACCTGGTACCACGAATGCCGTCAAAACAGCATTCAAAATGTTGAGGTTGGTAGGGACAGGGAGGAGAGGCAGGGGGCAAAGGGGCAGTACTTCCTCCTGCCTCTCTGCGCATGGGTTGGGCAGGGGCCAGGCAGATCAGACTGGGGAGGGGGAGAGAGGAAGGAAGAGGCTTCTCTTGCTTGGTCAGGGAACAGTTCTGGGTTTCAATGCCCACCTTCATAAAGAAGGCAAACGTTACGAGCTGTCAAAGCTCATATTCCCAGCCTGGGGGAAATGATCTTCAGCAGCACCATGGAATATATTTAGCAGCAATAAAAATGACTCAAAGTAAAACTACATGCTACTGTTTTCTGATATTGGATCAAAACGTGAAGCCTCAGAATCGGAGTGTTCTTTAATTAAAAATATTTGGCACTGTGGGGGAGGAGGGGTCAGCACTGGGAGAGGTAATTTTTATTCTGAGCTTTTCAACGATGCCGCAGCATCTCTGGTCTTCTCGCGGGTGTTTGCCACATAGGGAGGGGCTTCTGTATTTTCCCCCAAACACTGCGATGGCAACGAGGCTTCCACATGGCAGATTTCCTGACAGTTTCCCTGCCTCTGGCTTTGTCAGTTATTTTTTTAAAAGAAGCAAGCGACTACTGTTTTGGAGCTGTAAATACGTTTTTAACTTGTAAAGGCCTATATGATAAATTTGTCACATACAATAAATTTGTCGTCATTCATGCTTTGTGTGGAGCAGAAGTGAATACTGTTATATTGATAAAACATAACAATCTGTGTATCAGATTCATAAAATTCACAGCTTTAATTCTTCAAGTAAGTCTCTGCCACGGAAGCTTGCTGCGTGGCCTTGGGCTAGTAACACACACTCAGCCTTAACGAACCTCACAAGGTTGTTGCAAAGATAAAATGGAGGAGAATGGTGTCAGCCACAATGGGCCCCCACAGTGGAGAAAGGCAGGGTATGAATAAAGAAAAGAATGATGTACCTGGTTCGAATCTCCACTGGGGGAGAAGGCAGTGTATAAATGTAGTAAATACAAAAATAAAAATAAACGGAACAACAGGTTCTGTTATGGGATGATTTCTAGTTAAATTACAGAAAGGAAGCAGCTCTCAAAATGGAGGGGTATGAGTCCCCCAAGAATCTTTTGGTGAGATATTTCTAAATTATTTAGAATCAGGGCAAGATGTCCAGGGGAAGAAGGACACTAAGCGCTGAGTAGCTGCTGACATAAAATTATTAAGTGTAGTGAAGACAAAATCACCCAAAATGTTATTTAATTTCATACCCTTTATAGTTAGGCTTGCCAGGAACCCCAAGGAACCCCCTGACAGGGTGCAGGGAGCTGGGGGGGAAGCAGGGTACTCACCTCCCACATGCACTTCCTGTCACACTGGAAAATGCTTCATTCTTCACTGCAGTGGAGAAACCAGAGAGCATGCTGAAACCCAGTCCAGTAAAAATAGCCAAACTGGGCTTCAGCATGCTCCATGGCTCCACTGTTGTGCTGGAAAATGACTGGCACAACAGGCGAGTGTGGGAGCATGCGCTCCCCCCCCCCCAGTGTCTTGCCATCCCGCTAGCCGGGTGAGCGGGGCCAGGGGCAGCAGGCAGGGGTAGTGGTTCCCTTACCCCAGGCGGAGGGATGGCAAGCCCATTTATAGTCCACTTTTCTCCAAGGGTGGTTTTTCCACACAGGGACAGCCTTCTGAGGGTTCCTCTTGCTGAGATACCGTGCAGTGCCAAGGGGGCTTCCACATCCCCTCCCTGTCCTCCTGATCCCCAGCCGTGGCCATCCCTCTCCTGTGGGACACCCGAGCCCTTTCGATTTTTTTCTTTAAAAAATCAGCCAAAATAACAACCTGCATATCTGGTTCACTGAATCCCCAGCTTTCATTTGGTTAAAAAGTGAGTCTCTAGCCATTTTTGTGGCAGAATACCTTTTGCCTTATATTTAGTGGCTGTTATAAGCCTAGAGACTTACTTTTAAAAATTAAAGCTGGGAATACAGAAGATCTGTTAAACAGTTATAATGTTATATTGATATAATGATATTCAACTGCCAATTAAAACTAAAACAAAAAGCCCTCCTGTGGAGGGTTGGTGTGTGTGCGGGGCGGGGGGGGTGAGAAATGGCCACTGCAGGGACAGGGTCAAGGAAAGTGGCTGCCACATGGGCAGGAAGATCCAAACTTCCCCAACAATGCAGCCACCACTTTACTGCAATCTTTCCCAAAACTTTGGAATAAAGCAGGTTTGAGAAAAATTGGAGCAAGGCTGGGGAAATCCCAGGAGGTGCACAAATGCACTACAATGTTGTAGGAAAACAGGAGCTACAAACAAATAACATTAGAAGGGAAAGGAAAGTCCAGCGGATTGGGGACTCTCTGCTGAGGGGTATGGAACATCCTGTGTCCCGGCCTGATCCCATAGCCCAGGAGGTGTGTTGTCTGCCAGGCTTGAAGATGGCCACGTTAGTCAAATCAACTGCCCATCGCCCATTTGTGATGGTCCACATGGGAACAAAGGACACATGTCCATGAACACCACTGAACACATTAGGGCTGCCTACGAAGTCCTTGGGAGGCAACTGAAAGGAATGGGGGCCCAGGTGGTATTCTCTTCGATCCTGCCAGTCAGAGGAAGAGGAATGCAACAGGAACAGAAGAGTATGGAGCTGAACCGCTGGGCTGCATTCATGGTGCTGGCAGGAGCGATTTGGATTCTTGGGCCGTGGACTATGTTTTCTTGAAGATGGTCTGCTTGCATGTGATGGGCTCCACCCGTCAAGGACAGAGAAGGAGGTGTGGAAGGGACCTGGGGAGATTCCTTGGGCGGGATTTAAACTGACATTGCATGGCAATGGAGACAACTGCCAGCAGAGGCCTGCCTGGGAAGGCCAGGTCAAAGAGGGGGGGATGTTGCAAGGGTTCTGGTGCCTATTGCCAAAGCTTGGGCAGTAAGAAGGAGGAACTTGATCTACTAATGCAGACGGACAGATACGACTTAGCAGGCATTACAGAGACTTGGGTGGGATAATGCCCATGACTGGAATACAGTAGTGGATGAGTTATTCCAGAAGAATAGGAAGTGTTGCAGAGGAGGCGGAGGCGGTGCTGTATGTAAGAAAAGGGATGAGCTCTGTGATGAGCTAAGGAGAAAAAAGAAAATGTTCAAGAAATGGAGGAATGGAAATGCATCTAAAGAAGAGTATCTAGGAGTAGTTGGCACTGTAGGGCAGCCATCACAAAGGCCAAAGCTCAGAAGGATTTATAATTGGCCAGGGAGGCTCGCTACAAGAAAAAGATGTTCTTTAGATACGTAAGGAGCAAACATAAGGAGAAGGGGGCAATACCCTCATTGCTGGGTGAAAATTGAGATACTCTAACAGAGGACAGAGAGAAGGCAGAAAGGCTCAAGACCTTCTTTGCCTCAGTTTTCTCCCTGAAGGGAGAACAGGCCCACCTACAGATAGTAGCAGGCGAGGCATGGCTTCAGGGCTGCTGGTTGACATGGGCAGAGAAGTCCTGGAGAAACATCTTGCTGCACTGGATGTGTACAAATCCCCTGGGCCAGATGGGGTACATCTGAGATTGATAAAGAACTTTCAAAAGAGCTTGCAGACCCTTTGTTGATCATCTTCTAGGCCTCCTGGAAGACAGGTGATGTGCCAGAAGACCGGACGGGAACAAATGTCATCCCAATCTTCAAAGAGGATGATCCTGGGAACTACACGCCAGTTAGCCTGACCTCTGTCCCAGGAAGGATATTAAAGGTGTCAGTCTGCAAAGATCTGACAGACAACATGGTGATATGGGGAAGGCAGCATGGATTTGTCCTCAACAGGTCCTGCCAGCATGGATTTGTCCTCAACTTCATCTCCTTCTATGATTGAGTAACAGGCTTACTGGATTGCGGGAATGCTGTCGATATAGTTTATCTGTATCTCAGTAAAGCTTTTGACAAGGTTTCTCATATGTTCTGATGGGTAAACTGGATAACTGTGGAGTATACACTAGGATGGTCAAATAGATAGGGAACTGGCTCAATAACTGCACCCAAAGAGCAGTTGTCAGTGGCGCCACATCTGAGTGGAGGGAGGTGTCCAGGGGAGTGCCACAGGGCTTGGTTCTGGGCCCAGTGCTTTTCAATATTTTTATAAATGATCTGGATGAGGGTGTGAAGGGATTACTCATTAAATTTGCAGATGACACCAAACTGGGAGGAGTAGCAAACACCCTTGAAGATAGCGATAGAATCAACAAGATCTGAATGTGCTGGAAAAGAGGGCAGATTTGAATACAATGCAATTTAACATGGATAAGTGCTGGGCTCTCCTCCGGGTAACAAAAATGCAAAGCATGCATACTGCATGAGGGATACACTTATGGATAGCAGTGTGTGGGAACAAGATCTTGGGCTATGGGTGGACGGGAAGCTAAATATGAGCAGTCAGTGTGATACAGCAGCAAAAAAGGCAAATGCAATTTTGCGGTGTATTGACAAAGGCATAACATTCAAACCACAGGATGTCCTTGTCCCACTATATACCACGTTGGTCAGGCCCCACCTGGAGTATCGTGTGCAGTTCTGGAGGCCTAAATTCAAAACTGATGTGGACAAATTGGAACGGGTGCAGAAGAAAGCAACCAGGATGATCAGGGGCCTGGAGACCAAGCCCCACGAGGAAAGACTGAGGAACTTGGGAAGATTCAGTTTGGAGAAGAGGAGGTTGAAGGGAGACATGTTTGCTCTCTTGAAGTATTTAAAAAGCTGTCACTTAAGGGGGGAAAAGAGAACTGTTTCTGTTGGTAACAGAGGATAGGACTTGAAACAATGGGTTTAAAGTAGAGGAGGGAAGGTACTGGCTGAACATTAGGAAAAACTTCTTCATGTTAACAGTAATTCAACAATGGAATCGGCTCTTGTTGGCAGTCTTCAAGGGGTGGCTGGATGAATTATTGTCAGGGATGCTTCAGGCTGTTCCTGCACTGGGCAGAGGGTTGGACTAGATGGTCTTTAAGACATCTTCCAATTTTGGGATCCTATGAAAAATCACACTTTCCTACAGCATTGAACCCTGAGCCAATAACTCATGCAGAAATGGCCTCTGACTCTCTTAAATGACTGCCTGATGTAACGGATGGTTAATCTAAAACAGAGCACACAAATCTAAGGAGAATCCCCACCTCCACCCCGCTACCTCAACGGGATAGATTTCACTGGCGTTTATTTTCTACAACAAAAATATCAACAAGGCAGTTAATATACAGGAGCATCAAGAGCTATTTTTCACCTAGACGTTAAATGAGACAACGGATACACAAAGGGACCCCATCTCTGATGAGTCACTCAAGTCCATCAAAACTGGGACGCGTGGAGTGAATGAATGGGAGGGTGTTCCTGCCTGCTTATGCTCATTTTGCACAGATGCACACAGACTCCATCCCCAGAATCTGAAAGATTAAAGATCAAGCGCATTATTTACTTACAGGGTAAGTATTTCAATGGAACCAGTAATAACCATATTATTTTAAGTTGTATTTGTTATCTGCAAGCATTTGGCCATTTAGAGCAATGTCACATATTTACAAATAAAATCTACCCTGGAATGCTTGCCTTCCTATGTGGGTATTGCAGAGAGTGAAAAAGCCCTTTCAAGACAAAGATATCCCATCTCCAGGCCTCCCCGAAGACCTCCTACAATAAGAGCTTAAATACTTTGTAATTTCAGATGTTCATATTTAAACTGCCCTTCTGGGTTGAAAACATATATTGTGGGGAAGAGGGGGAAACCTTGGCTGCTCACCTGAAGTGTGATTGGGGGAAGATTCACACACAAGGAAAGTTCCCTCATTAACAGCTGGCTTCTCCTTGAGATTTAGAGGTACTTAAAAACAAGTAGGTTAATGAAGCCACAACAGGCTAACTGTGGAGTGCTGATTAAGACAAACTTGAGGAGGCAGGTGAGCTGCAGGGCTCTTCTTTACTCAGGTTGCAGCACAGAGTTCTGGCTTAGATCAGAAATATTATTTGAAATGCAACAGTCACTTAGTATAGAACCATGTTACTTATCCCAAGATCCAGGGCATACCCAAACAGAATGAAATTGTCGTGTTTTGGATAAAACAGAGCATAATTCCAATAGCCTAGGCTGATAAAACAGAATATGGGATAATAAGGAAGGAGCAACAAGATCCACGGATGCAAGTGTTCAGTAACATGCTATTTATTTATGGTATTTGTGCTGTATTGTCACCAATATGCAGAGGTCACTCAGCTCTATCTTATGCTTTCAGCAGATCCCAGGAAGGCTGCGGAAACTGTGAACAGATGCCTGGAGGCACTTTGGGGACAGATGGGCTAACAAACTGAAACTTAATTGCAACCAAACAGAGGTGCTACTGCTAGGGGGAAAGTTCACCACAGGAATGTGGGTATCTCCTGGTCTGGATGGGGTTGCACTCCCCCAAAAGGAACAGGTTCGCAGCTTGGGGTTGCGGTTGTACCTGGACCTTCTGTTGGATAAAGAGCTGGCAGCTGTGGTCAGCAGTGCCTTTCACCAGCTCTAGCCCTTTCTGGGAGGGAAATATTTTCCACTGTGGAGCATGCCTTGAAGGCATCTAGATTAGATTACTGCAATGCATTCTGTGTAGGGCTGCCCTTGAAGACTGGCTGGAAGCTGCAGTTGGTGTAGAATGCTGTGGCCACAGTGCTGACTGGTGTGGGTCTTAGGGACCATATCACTCCAAACTTGTTCCATCTGCACTGTGCAATTTGCTTCTGTGCCCAATTCAAGGTGCTGGTTCTGACCTTTAAAGGCCTATTTGGGTTGGGAGCAGCATACCTTAAGTACTACCTTCTCCCATATGAACCTGTCTGTCCACTCTGATCAACTTCAGCGGCCTTGCGCTGGGTGCAACCTGGGAAAGGGCCTTTTCTGCCATGGCATCAAAACTCCCCTTCCTCTCTCATTGTCTTCCACCAGTGGGAGAAGAGTTTGTTTCATCTGGCATGCCCCCAATAAACTCTCACTGACCCTCCTCCCTAATTGTGTGTGTGTTTGTTTATATGTCTAATACATTTTATTGTATTTGTATTGTATTTATATATGCATTTCAAATGTTATTTTAATGTTTTCATATGTTTGCCACCCTGGGGACCCTGTTTGGGTAGAAAGGCAGCATATAAACGTTTTGAATAAATAAAGTTGCATAAAAACTGCATTTTTATTATTTAAGAACATTTTAATCTCACCCGTAATGAAGTATGTATCAAACCCCCCTCCCTCCTCACACGCACACTTTTGCTCCAGCAACCATGAGAAGTAGGCTAGGCTTACAGGCAGCGATTGGCCCAGGGTCTCTGCAGAGGGGAAGCCCTGCTAATCTATTGCACTAAAATAAAACAGAGCCCAGCAGCCCCTTTAAAGACTAACAGCAGGACCGTCCCTGAGTCAGAACTCATCTCTTCACACGCTATTATGAGGAAATCATTCATTATGGCAAAGGAAATCGTTTGGGGGGATTTTTATAGTGTGTGTTACAGAAGGAGAGGAACAAAATAGTTCAGTCGCACCTTAAAGCCCAACCAAATGTTCCAGGGGTGAAGTTTTCATGAGTAAAAAGTTCACTTGGTCAGGTAGTGAGCTTTTAAGACACGAAAGCTCACTCTCTGGGAAATTTTGTTGGTCTTTAAGGTGCTACTGGAGCCAACTTTTATTCTACTACTACCCATAGTAAGAAGGGGGAAAGTCCCAAGGCCGGCCAGCCAGCTTCATGACTGTATAGGGATTTAAACTCAGGTTTTCCAACTCCTAGTCTGACACTGCATTATGTTGACTCATCAGACAAGCAGCAGAAAGTGTGGAACAGCCGTCACGAGTTACCACCGGTTCAGATCACTGGGCAATTAATCTACCAGTGAGCAGCTCATAAGTTTGTTCCAGACCGGCTATTAGGAGATGATTATACCAGTGTTACTGAATCAGTTACGAAGCCAAGGGAATAATCAGAGTTTCTAAAACCTGAGGGTAATAAACAGTGAATTTTTACTGGGTTTGGTTTTATTAACATTTTTTGTAAACTATCTGGAGTCAACAGGGAGGTAACATCCTGACATTTAGTCGGGATGGTTAAAACCAAAGGGGAACTGTGGAGAGCTCTAAAAAGACTTCCAAAGTTGATTAAAATGCTTGCGTGGGAGGTGGGGTAGAAGTTGAATGAATGAATGAATGAATGAATGAATGAATGAATGAATGAATGAATGAATGAATGAATGAATGAATGAATGAATGAAGTGCAAATAAGATTCATGAATCCAATGAATGAGAATAAAGTCATACACACTAGGGTAAAAGAAACTCAAACACCACATACAACAATGCGACCTGAAGCAGTTATGGCTTTCCAGGAAGAAGAACTCAACATATCACCCTGAATAATGGAAACATCAATTCTGTGCACGTTAGTGGTTAAACAAAAATACCAAATTACATTCTTATGTGCAGATGTGCCAACTCTGCCCATAACCTGCTTCCCTTAAGGAGAGGCCGTCACTTGCTGTGGACCACAGCTACTTATAGTGACTGCTGGATCCACCCGCCCCTCAAATGCTACATATATAAATATGTGTGTGCGCAATGTTGAAGACAGGTCCTAAGGCTCTGTCAGCCTCCGCTTAGCAACAGAGTGCTTGGAAACCAACTTTAATTACAATTCCTTTCACATACTCAGCAGTGGGCAAAGGGCAAAACTGTTCCAACTTTTCAGAACAGCCCGGTAAATAGTGGAGTAGCGGGTTAAACCACAGAGTTTTGAGCAATGCCTAGCACATTTCCCATGTCACGATGACATCACTTCTGGTTTCCACCGGAAGTGACGCTGCATGCCAGCGCAATGCAAATGCCCACTCCTAATTTCTCTCCCGCTGGCCTTTGAGTTGCCAGCAGGAAGAGAAGAGAACGGCCAGAAGGTCGATCGCTGTACAGGGAGATCTAGCCCCCCTATTTGCAAATCTGATCCCTTTCAATGATGTGTATGAATGATTCTCTATATGGCAAGCAGTTGCCAAAACCATCAGTTTTTACTGGTCTGGCCAGTAAAGCCATGCTCTGTCAGATAACCAGTACTGGGGTCTGAACAGCCAGGAAATTCCAGATTCTGTTGTATGTCATTACATCCACCAACTGGGTCAAGCTCCATTCCAACATTCTCCTTATTGATAGATGTATGGACTACTAAAGACTAGACAGTTAACCATAGTAAAATAAACTCGCTGTTTCCAGTTTATTTGATCCCCTATCTAAAGAGCATAGTTAGAGTGTTGGTCTAGGATTTGGGAGATCCAGGTTCAGACCTCCACTCTGCCATGGAATCTTGCTGGGAGGCCTTGGGTCAGTCATACACTCTCTGCCTCACCTACCTCACAGGGTTGTTGTGAGGATAAAATGGAGGAGAGGAGAATGAAATAAGTTACTTTGTGTCCCCATTCGGGAGAAAGGTGGGGTAAAATTAAGTAAATAAGGTAACTAATACATTTGTCCCCTCTCTATGTAATATCTACAAAACATCATTGCGCAAAAGTGCATGCAGTACATCCCAAACTGATTACAAGAACCTTCCGAAGTTTTAATCTTTCACTCCATTATCAGCTTGACAACAACACAAAAGCATTTACATGCTATGGAAAGAAGCAATAGTTTCATTTACTATTCTAAACATTCCCTTCTCCCTCCCCAATGAAGAAGTTTGCATATCAACAAGCAACCCAACCCCTCCAACAATTAGGGGAAATTGGAACGAAAGAAACAGCCACAAATTAAATTTAGAAAAAAGTGAAAAAAACAAAAAGGCGAAGAGCACAAAGACAACACAGATTATTTTGCAACAAACCCTGGCTCTCTTTTCTTAAAATTATTCAAAGACAAATGACAGATAAAAAGACTTGTTAGTTACAAACGCACCAGCTCATTTATAAGCCAAACAACAGAGGGCAAACAGGGACAACCGTTTTAACAATGCATGCTGCAGCCCTGCAATTTGAACAGGATTTCTCAAAAGGAACACAATAAAGAATGCAGCTGCAGCAAGGAAGAGTCAACTCTGATCATAATGACAGAGCCAGTTGCTTTCTTATGGCTGCTCCACTGAATCTAATGAAACAAGCTCCGGAGGGAAGCTGACATCAAGGGCTCGGTTCCAAGCATCCAGTTTCAAGGCAATTTCTTGCATCTCACTGGCTCATATCATGTTCCTTCTATCTCACAATCTACAAGACAGTATTCTGCAGACAAGGAGGCACAAAATAAATTATCTCTACAAGACCCACAGTAATCACATATGGAAGCGCACAAGGCTAAGGAGGAAAGAGATCAGGGTCACACAATATCTGTTGATTAGAACATCAGGAACGAGAACAGGGGCGCCTGCTATAGGCTCCCTATGCTAAGGTGGGGCGTGGAGATCTCCTGGAATTACAACCAATCTCCAAAGTACAGAGATCAGTTCCCTTGGAGAAAATGGCTGCTTTGAAGGGTGGACACACTATGGCATTATAACCCACTGAGGTCCCCCCGCCCCGCTTTCCAACCTCCCTTTCCAAGCTCCACCCCCAAATCTCCAGGATATTCACAATCCGGAGTAGTCAACCCTATGCTAATGGGTTGCCTGGAGGCGTGCACAACTAATCATCTTGAGACTAATAAAATGAGGGTTAATATTGTCCCTACAGCTCAAGTAAGGTTTCTTAGATTTAGGAGAAGGCAAGTATGAAAACTTGTCCTGAAAAGGACAGCGGTTAAGTGGCTGGGCTGTGAATCAGCACTTTGCTGGTTCAACTCCCACAACTGCCAAGAACTCTGCAGGTGGCCTCGGGGAAGCCCCTCCTCTCAGCCCCAGTTGCCCAGCTGTCTTGTGGGGATAATAACAACACTGACTTTGTTCACTACTCTGAGTGGGGCACTAATCAGTCCAGCAGTAAGCACACTATTGCTGTTGTTAAGAAAGAAGAATGCAAAAAATGGATGATGAGTGAACTACTGGTAAGATGCTTTGAGTATCACTTCACAATTTCTGAACAGAACTGGAACTATCCCATAGCAGGCCAGACAGTTTACTCTACAGCACATATACAGGAATCTCTAAAAGGCCATAAGTTGCCACCAGCATCCTCTCCCACGTCTAACTGCAGGAATCCTAAAACATTTCAAAGGAGTGTTTTCAAAGGCCGGTGGCTGTCAAACACAGTGCCCAGCACACCACTCTCTACTTCCAAGGGATCTCGAACCATGGTTTAAGCAATGCTAAAATCAACGCCAGAGGCCACTGGTCTTCAAGTGGAAGATCATCCAGTTTAACCACCACCATTTTCTTTTAGCATTTATTTAAATATAGAAAAAATAAAGCAAAAGAGCACGACTGAATGCAAAACAGAGGGAAGAGTTCATACTTTCAGAAGCCACGAAAAAAGGAGAATTTCAGCAGGTGCAGCTTCTCCAACCCTGTAGCCTGCATCTGCCTGAATTCCCTCTTCCATTCAATATATAGCAGCTATGGCACCCTTTGAATCTGGTTACTGTAGGCAGTGAAGGAGAATGGCTGATATTAAACTATTAAAGGTAGATACAGATTAGGGCTTATCGCAGATCTGAAAAAATTCTGCTATATGCCATGGATTATTCATGTAGTTATTTATTATGGGCATTTATCTGTTGTCTCTTTATATAGATGCTAGAAGCAGCTTACAACAGGAATAATTAAATATTAAAATCAACTAAATACATAAAAATGCCAGCACCAAAGAATCAATCCAGATGGATCTGTGTGCTCACTCCTCCTACCCATCTTGTACGAGGTTTCCCTCTCAACTGCACGTTTAGTACTAGGCACAGTTTGCAAAATATGGCTTGGCACTGACTCTCCAAAGCAGAGTAAGAGGACTCACTTCAAATCACAGTCTCTGAGCCAAGCTACAAGTGACTTTTTTCACGTGGATTGTTTCCCCTGCTCCTGAGCTCCTGGAGAAAAACTGGAATGAGGGCATGTTAGAGCAGCAGCAGATTCTTCCGCTGTCACTGCGGCTGGAGCTTCACCGACATGGCGGCTTTCTCCAGAGCAGCTCCCCGGGAGCAGGACGCCCAGGGAGAAAGTAGCAGCTGCCCCCCCCCCAAACAATTGTTGAGAGCCCTCTTGTCCAGCAGGCTTGTGACTGGAGGAACCATTTGCAAAAGCTGCTGCCGCCGCCAGCTTTCTCTGGCTCTTCAGGCAGCAATTCTAACAGAGAGGGGAAGGACACTTGGACTTCAGTTCCCAGGAAAACTTGCGAAAACAATCAAGTGTTCTCCATGTGAAAAAAGTCTCTTGTAGCTTGGCTCTCTGATTCTGACTTGAAGGGCAAGCACTAGCTACTATGCGCAAATCAGGACACTGTGGCAAGCCTTGGTTAACCCAGAATAGTCACAGCACACGCAGGCAGGAGAAGAGCAAACTGAGATGCCTCTGCCTTGCTTTGGATTCTCCAGAATCATCTGAAGTGAGTTTAGGAAAGGACTGGATGACTGCTAGTTTTGCCAGAACAGTGCATACTCAGACATGAGCACATCCTCTGGGTATGCGCAGATGTAAGTGAAGGCAGAAGGTAAGCAGCAAGACTGAACAATACTTGTCCTTTCCCAGAAAGATCAAATCTGCCTTGAGTCTCAGAGAGACAGGCAGACTATAAATGACGTTAATTAATTAAGTTTGCTTGTCTTCTCACTTCAGTTGGTAGTAGCAATAGCATGTATTGTTTCAGAGGACTCTCTACACTACAATAATTAAAATAATACTTAGCATTTTAAAACTTTTCCCGTTGCAAGGGATTTGTATAGATTACCCTGTTGCAATATTTACAACAGAACTGCAAAGCAAGACCAGTTTTATTAGGTTCATATTGCAGATCAGGGAGAAACAAGGCAGAGAGGCTAGCACAAGGCTGCCTGCTGAATCTGTAGCAAAGAGGAATGATTTGCACTGGGGACGCCGGGTGAAAGCTCATTCCCTCAAGTGTTCTCCACCAGCTCACCAAAACCAGGACCAAATCCCAGGCAAGCCCCGAAGTGCCATTTCTCTTTGCTATGCTGAGAGGAGTAAAAATAGTCTATAGTAATAGTTTCCTAGCTGTGAGGCAGATTTTGTATGGCAGTGCAAGCAGTTGCCAGGGGAACTACTAGGTCGCTTCAGGTCATGGAATCAGAACCAGCATAAAGCAGTAGAGTTCCAGAGAAGGCACTGTATTGTAAGGAGGGGTCTCAGTTGCTCCGCTAATTAGTTAGGGACCATAGACTTCGCCACTATGTTGCCTTGCGTACTCTCTGTTGCTTTAAATATATGCTCCTATGTCACCCCTAGAATTGCTTGTGTTCAGTTTCAGCATTTCTTCAACTCTGTATTGGATTCTTGCTAATGCTCTGTCTTTGTAAACTTGTGCTTATTTACCCTATGGCATTGTTTATGGAAATGTCCTTGAAATTGACTGTACTAATCTCACACTGGGTAATCCGCCTTGAGACTCCATGAGAAAGGCGGACCATAAATGGCGTCAATGAGAGGTGCTACAACTCCTGCAGAACCGTAATCCCCAACAAGCTGCCTATGGGCAGCATGGCACCAGCTGAGGTGTTTCCTAGTGCCTGCTTGTTGACCTCTGACCTCCCTTACCCTTTTCCAAGTTCCCTTCTTCTCCTTCACTCTGCCTTCTTTTTTCTTTTTCCACCCCCCACCCTCTTCTCAGTCATCTGTCCTTGTTCTCCCAAAAGCTCCTGGGAGGCAGGGGGAGGAAATGGCCGCTGTGGAGAAAATGGCTGCCGCACAGGTGGAACTGGGAAAATTCAAACTTTTCCAGCCACACAGCAGCCATCCAGAGTTTACTGGGACTGAATAGGGACTATGAATGGTTATCTCATTATCACAGGTAACTGATTTCATTTACATAGGCAGGGTCAGGGAGAGTCCAGTGGCACCTGACGTGGGCTTTCGAGGACCACAGTTCTCTTTGTCAGATGCATCTGGCGGGGAGGGCTGTGGTTATCGAAGGCTTGTGCTGCAGTGGAATTGGATGGTCTTGATGGCGCTGCTGGACTCTTTTTGATTTTGCTACTACAGAGACTAACATGCCAAACTCCTTTGAACCTTCACACAAGCAAACTGATCCCCACATCAAAAGGAGCTGTTTGCATCTCCATATCAAAGGAGTTGTTTACATCCCCTCTCTCCTCCTCCCCTCCTCCTCCTCCATATTTGACCAGTTTCTTTCTGCCCTCCATGCATCTGAGGAAGAGAACTGTGATTCTCGAAAGCTTATGCGACAATAAAATTGGTTAGTCTTAAAGGTGCTACTGGACTTTTTATGATTTTGCTTCTACAGACTAACATGGCTAACTCTTCTGGATCTATGACCAGAGTTTACTGCAATTGTTCCCCAAACTCTGCAGCAAAGGAAGTCTGGAAAAGATCAGGTAAAAGCCAGGGAAATCCTGGGAGGTACATGAAGTCACCATGATGCGGAAAAGCCCTCTTCCCAGTAGTGCTGAGCCCCGGCCAAACAGCCTGTGTTGAAATGGCTTTAGTGTCCTGAAAAGTGTTTCTCCTGCTTAGCATCCTGAAAAGGCATCTGAAACACAGAACAGAGTTTTTTGTTGGCTCAACTAGGGCTGAAAATTTAACCTTTCACTTCTCTGCCTCTCTCCATCTGCAAAATGGTGATAATAATAGCTTCCAGTCTCAGAGGGTTTCGTTGGGAGGCTAAATTCATTCACATCTGTAAAGCAATTTGAAATTCGCAGTGAAAGCTGCTATGCAAGTGCTAAACACTCTCGGTTCTCTCTCCTTCCACTCAAAATTCTGTAATATCTATACGCTCAGAGCACGTCTGATGTTTCTCTCACTGTGTCTAACGGCCATAAACAAAAAATGCAGCTGAGTTCATTGATTTTCATCGCTCCGTGTGAGTAAAATGCAGAAGAAAAATACAGACCCAAAAGGCAAAACTCAAAATAATGAGGAGCCCCCGTCCAAAGAAATTTTTTTAAAACCAAGGTATATGGCTTGTTAGGGATATAAGACACTACATAAACAGATTATGTTACCAGAACTGCTCTTTTTGAATGGGGAATTAGCTTAGCAGTCCAGAACTAAATTTAGCGCAGATCTAACCATCTATACCAAGGTCCCTTCTCCAGACGCTCACGTAATAAAGAGGCAGACTACAACTATTCAATCAATAATGTGTATTTACTAGTAGTGTGGCGTAAGCCTGAACTTGCACATACACATAAGATAGCATACAAGGACTAGGAAATATAGAGATGGTCGCATGAGCAGGTACCCACAATGATAAGGGATATACTTGCAATCCTGAAGCAGAGTAGAGACACAGCAGCGAGGTGGTCCGATGCCAGCACTGGATCCACAGAGAGACAGCAAAGGGTCTGGACAGGGAAGGCGTACGCACCATGTGGCCGGGGCAGCCAGCTTAAATACCCCAAAACGTACCCTGGGGCTGGTGCTGTACCTTGTGGTTCTCATGGGTTGGAACAAAGGTCTTAATGGTTTTCTGAATGTCTTAGATGTGCCACTTTAGTAATCTGATTGTGTTATAGTGACACCTTAGGAAGAGGGGACAAAGGAGGGAGGGGGAGATCCGGTGAGGCAGGCTTCCATGGAGGCAGGGAAACAGCACGTGAAACACAGTCCATAGCAGGGGACAGGCTCAGCCCGCGGTGGATGGCAAAGCAGGCACGGAGCACACGTGTAATAAAGTCCAAACACACATAGGGAGGTCCAGATATAGGCTTGGGCAAGGCTGCCCAGAAAAAGAGTCCCTAGTGTAGTTGTCCAGACATGGATTCAGGAAACTGACACAGTCTATTGCAACAGCAGGATAACTAGCAAGCAGGCAGGAAACTGACACGTGTATTAAACTGCACACGTGCAGGGCAGTTTTTGGTGTAGCAGTAAATCAGCAACGCAGGAAACTCCAACACAGTTCATGGCAAACCTCAAAGCAGGAGAGGGGGCTGCTTGGCAACAATTCCCCCCCTCGGAGACCATGTCAGACGCGTCAGACGCGTTGGTCTCCGAACTTGGCTTCAAAGGCGAGGTGGGCGGCAACGTTTGGAGGTCGAGCTTCGAGCGAAGTAGGAGAGGGAAGGGAAGGAGGGGGAGGTGTCACTTTAAAATTTGGTTTGGAAAACCACATAGTCGAATGAGAGAATTTGGATCAGCCAATGGGCTGCTGGTCTCTTCAGGCTGGGGCGAGTAAGATGCCCAGCTATTGGTACTATCTTTGGGGAGGGCCAAGAGGGCGGCGGTATGCACGGCGGAAATTACGGCCTGCTGCATTCCTTGGTGCTGTTTTAGGGCCTCTAGCTCCCTCCTGCAAGCGGAGTGGTCCACTGCGGTTACTTTGGCAATTTTCTGCTCTGCCATGAACTGGGCAGCATGGGTCAATTTTGCAATCTTTTCTTGGCCCTCGATTAGGGCGTGCTCAGCCATGTCGGCACGAGCGGTGGCCACTTCAGCCTTGTGCTGAGCGTCTTGGAGAGCAGTGGTTAGTCCTTGCTTCTCTAGTATGAAATTGATGCGCTCAGAATGCCACTCGGCTGCTCTCTCCTCGTACTCCCTCTTCTCTTTCCTCAATCTTTCTATCTCCTGTTCGTTGTTCTCCTGCGCTACCTGCAGCTTATTAATTAGGGACACGCTGTCCGTAGGGCGGTGAAGAGTGCCCAAGCCCCATATCTGTCTTTTTTACTTGAGTTGGGCTTTTCCTTTTCACAAAAATCCTGAAAGGCGTTCCTAACTATCTGGAGCGGGTCGGGTCCCTTGAAGGAACCGGCTTCCCATGGGCAATCTCCCTTCTTAACTATCCAATTCTCCAGGCGGGGCACAGTGGGGGCTGCCCAATACATTTTCCTTTCTTTTGGAGCTGATCCGGGGGAGGTTAAGGAATGGATCAGTGGCATCAGGGGTGGGGCAATTAGGGCTTTAAAAGCTTTCCTCTCCAAGGGCCTTTTTAAGGGGTTATTTCATTCGGGTCCTCAAGGATTTTGAACTGGGTTCTCGGGGATTCTAATGGGTCCTACACGGGGTTTTCACACAGGGTGGTTTAAGGGTCCTACACTCAGGTGTAAAAGGGGTGTTTAAGGGTCCTATACTTGGTTCTTCTGCACCGGGGGGAGAAGGAAAATGCCTATTCCCGTTTCAAGCTTGCCTACAAGCCATGGGACCAGGAAAAGTCCGGACTAACAGCGGCGCTGCCCGGTCTATTAACTCTGAAGGTGCTCCCAAGCTCTCTAAGCCCAAGAACTAAAAGCGCTCAGTGCTTCCAAGCCTCTGCCTAGAAGCTAAAATGCTCTCAAGCTCTCTGCCCAAGAACCAAATTCAAAGCATCCCCAGGCCTCGTGCTCGGAGACAAACGGTTAAACTGTCTCCAAGCCTCGACCAAAAGACTAAAGCGCTCAAGGACTGCCTCTTCACGTCCCCAAGCAAAAGTGCCCAGGAGTAAAACTATGGTACTCCCAAGCAAGAAGCGCTCAAGAGTTCAAACAACTCCCAAGCGAGGTGCGCCCAAGAGTCTAACTTAAAACTCTCAAGCACGGTGCGGCCGGCTGCCACGGGGCTTCAGGAACCTGGCTTTAGATTCCCAAAGCTAAACTGACTGAACGGACTATCAATCATGTTTCCTCCGGATCAGGGACTGAAGCCTGCTGGCAGGAACGGGGTTTGGACGGACTTAGGAGAGACGGGGGAGGGCGGAAGAGTTTTATATGTGCTGCTTCAGAAAATATAGAGCCTACTTCTGGGATCCCACCCACATAGACGCGTTTAGGTGGCCCGGAAGGTGGCCAGGAACTTCACCAGTTCAGAGGTCCTCACCCACAGATACACCGGTTATAACGGCCGTAAAGCCTCGCAGTGCACAGAATAAGGCAAGTAGTCTGAGACTGGCTAAAGGAGGAAATGGGGAAAAGCCAACCTACAAAATAGGAATGCTCACTAGAGCCACACACACACACTTTTAATTCACTGAGCTAAAATGCTCTCTTTACACAGAGGTCTGGAAAACTTGCCTCTGCGTCAGTTTGCCGAAAACACGCGTGTCGACTCATTTGGATTCACACGAACCGGGTTATGCCCGCATTCTCCACCAGTAAAATGTTACCGGAACTGCTCTTTTGAATGGGGAATTAGCTTAGCAGTCCAGAACTAAATTTAGCGCGGATCTAACCATCTATACCAAGGTCCCTTCTCCAGACGCTCATGTAATAAAGAGGCAGACTAAATCACAATACAACGTGTCTTTACTAGTAATGTGGCATATGCCTGAACTTGCACACACATACAAGGCTACATACAAGAATTAAGAAACATAGAGGTAAGAAAATAGAGACGGTCGCATTAGCAGGTACCCACAATGATAAGGGATATACTAGCAATCCTGAAGCGGAGTAGAGACACAGCAGCGAGGTGGTCCAATACCAGCACTGGATCCACAGAGAGACAGCAAAGGGTCTGGACAGGGAAGGCGTATGCGCCATGTGGCCTGGGCGGCCAGCTTAAATACCCCAAAACGCACCCTGGGGCTGGTGCTGTACCTTGTGGTTCTCATGGGTTGAAACAAAGGTCTTAACCGTTTTCTGAATGTCTTGGATGGGCCACTTTAGTAATCTGATTGTGTTATAGTGACACCTTAGGAAGAGGGGACAAAGGAGAGAGGGGGAGATCCGGGCGTGTTGAAAGGATGTTCCAGCGGATGGGGCTTGTCCTGATGTCATCAGCTCTGGAATGCGGAGGCTTCTTTGAGATGCATTCTCTAAGTGCTTGGGATGGTCGGCACTTAGCTTCTTCTCCGGGGCGGCTCTTAAGATATGCAGAGCAGGGCGAGGTTCTCTCGCTGCGGACATGGTGTGCCCGCTTCTCCGAAATGGCTTCCCAGAGCAGGCTTCTTCTCTAGGTCTTCTGGCTGCCTAAGAACATGGCTGCCGGCTGGGCATGGCTGGGGCTGGCTAGCAGGCTGCCCGGTAGCGAGGGCAAGCTGGGTGACCGGCCTGCGGGAGGCCCCAGGTGGGAGCTGGCCAGGGGCGCCCAGTCAGGCTCGCTGGAGGTCTTCCCCAGCTGGCAGCTGGCTGCTAACAGCACGACTGGGGCCCAGATGAGGCAGGCTTCCATGGAGGCAGGGAAACAGCACGTGAAACACAGTCCATAGCAGGGAACAGGCACAGCCCGTGGTAGATGGCAAGGCAGGCACTAAGCACATGTGTAATAAAGTCCAAACACACACTGGGAGGTCCAGATATAGATCCGGGCAGGGCTGCCCAGAAAGAGAGTCCTTAGTGTAGTTACCCAGACATGGATCCAGGAAACTAACACAGTCTATTGCAGCGGCAGGATAATAAACAAACAGGAAACTGACATGTGTATTGAAGTGCTCACGTGCAGGGCAGTCTTTGGTGCAGCAGTAAAATAGCAACGCGGGAAACTCCAACACAGTTCATGGCAGGCCTTGAAGCAGGAGAGGGGGCTGCTTGGCAACAATTATCTTTATGTTCACACGAAAAAGGTTATCAAGTAATATTTCTGGAACATGAAAAGTCTCCAGTACTGTCTTTACATTGATTTGTGTCCAGAGTTCAGTAGAGGGATTAGGATGATTAACAGGTTTATTAAATTTCGATGCAGCTCCAAGTCCATCAAATATCTGTCATGACTGCCTCTGACCAGACCAGGGACGCTGACCCAGAGGGCTCAAAGTACGCATCCCATTCCTCCGGCGGGGGATCCCCCACTTCCACCTTTCGCCCTCCACCACCGCTTGTCTGGCCAGCAGGGAATGGGATTCCTGGACACACTTCCTGGGTTGGCGTGATGACGTTATTGATGTCATCACACCTCCCCAAGAGCACTCCCATGTGCGCTCCCCAGCCTTGTACAATAACATCACTTCCTGGAAGTGATATCATCATACTGGTGCAGGGTTGCACGTGCAAGGAACATTCCAATGGCACCTGGAAAGTAAGCGTTGGGTCCCCCCACACACACACTGGGAGGGTAAAAGGACCTGGTAACCCTAGCTGAGAGAAAGAACTCTAATAAACAGATGATCTTTATGTTCACAAGAAAAAGGGTATCAAGTGATATTTATGGAACATGAACATGGATCTAATAAAAGAAGAAGGGGTGCTTAATATTGTTTCTGACTCAATATATCCTAAACAAGTTGTGATTTACAATTAAAAGGTCTTTTTACACAGTCCACTACAATTGAAGGTAAATAAATACAAGAGTCAGTGGTCAAGTGAACTTCTAGGGGACTCAAATATAACCCCAAAGTCTGGTGTCTATCAGAAACATGTATTACCATCCATCACAGATGCTGCTTTATAGTACAATCCTATTCTTCTGAGAAACGTGTTAAAGCACCAGGGGCAGTCATGAGGGCCCCTCCCACCCATCACCACCCAGCTAGGAGGGAGGGCAGCAACTGAATGGGAAAAACACAGGAGATTGACTATGGCCACATACTTCAATTATGTGGCTCCATACCATAGGAAAGTGGCTCCCCCATAGTGCTGCAGGTGTAAGAGAAAAAGGCCTACCTGGAAACATAGATTCCGGGTTCGATAAAACAATGGCTTGGAACCAGTAACGTACAAGAGGTAACATAAACAGAGAGTGCAGTTCACTTGTACGAGATCTTTCACAATGCCTGGTGCTTTCCTCCCTATATATTTTAGCGCCTGGAAACTGGTTGCAGAAAATATTATGCAAGCAGAAAAACAAGAGAGTTTACAATAAGTTTGACTTAGGGCATTCAGCTACTATATTATTTTCTTGCATTTGCACTTGTACAAGAGCATACCTTTGGTATGAATTCCAATAAAAACAGAAGATTCAATCATCAATGGGTCTAATTATTGAGTATCATCCTGGATCCAGCACCAGAGTGGATCAAACTGTCCTCCAGATGGAAGAGCCACTTAATTTGGAGGAAGTCTCCTTAGACTGGAGGAAGGCTTCAAACATGAGTCAAAGGGAAAGGTGAGGTATAAATATTTTAATAATTAAATGTAAGGTCAAATGATCTTGTGTGTAGCTTTTGACACAGAAAATGTTCATGCAACCAATGACAAAACCATGCCATGGGTACTATTCATTTTCTTAAGTCTACATTATTATTTTTCTTCTTCAGGTTATTAATATCCTACTATATAAAAGGCTAAGAGTATTCAAGACAACTCACTTCCTATCCTGATGTGCCACCAGAGGGCACTGCTGTGGAGGGAAGCCCAGATGAGGCAGCCAGACCTCCAGAAAGCGTGCCATGGCAGGAAGCCCAGGCTGGGATCAGGTGCGGAGAAGGCCCCCACCTTCACCCAGTTGGGATCAGGAGTGGAGCAGGTGGTAATACCGGAACCCCGCCTTCACCCAGCTGGGATTAGGAGTGGAGCAGGTGGCAATGCCTGCCTGCCCTTCACCCAGCTGGAATCAGGAGTGGAGCAGGAGGCAATACCCGCACCCTGCCTTCACCCAGCTGGGATCTGGAGTGGAGCAGGAGGCAATACCCGCACCCTGCCTTCACCCAGCTGGGATCTGTAGTGGAGCAGGAGGCAATACCCGCACCCTGCCTTCACCCAGCTGGGATCTGGAGTGGAGCAAGTGGTAATACCCACACCCCGCCTTCACCCAGCTGGGATCAGGAGTGGGAATCAATAGTGGGGATCCACAATCTGGGGGGGGGGGAATTACTCCAAAGAACAAAATAAATTTCTGAAAATTTCTGTAAATTGTGTAAATATAAAGTGTAGAAGTGCTCGAAAATTACAGTCAGATAAATACAATAAATAGTATATTACATAATAATTGTAGGCAATATTCTCATACCAAAATACATATATATATTCAAATATGGGCAATGGCTGGACGGTCAATATAAAGAAGTCCAAACACACCTAATATATCCTATTTTCTTGCAGCTGCGAGGATACTCCGAGGTGCTCCAGGAAAGGTATGTATAAGTTCAATTTCAACAAGTAAAAGAAGATTCAATGTATTCTTTTCTCTTTCATTAGGTGGAAGTCAAAGTGTCAGGACTCAATCCTTCCGAGAAGGATCCCCTAACTTCACCCAGCTGGGATCAGGAGCAAAGCAGGTTTGCAATACCCACCCCCTGCCTTCACTCAGCTGGGATCAGGAGTGGAGCAAGTGGCAATACTCGCCCCTTGCCTTCACCCAGTTGAAATTAGGAGCAGAGTAGGTGGCAATGCCTACCCTCTGCCTTCACCTAGCTGGGATCAGGAGCGGAGCAGGAGACAATACTCGCCCCCTACCTTCACCCAGCCGGGATCAGGAGCAAAGCAGGTGGCAATACCCACCCGCTGCCTTCACCCAGCTGGGATCAGGAGATCCCACGCATGGCCAAAAAGAAAGGGATGCGTCGATCTGCCGCCTGAGATATTGTAAGCGGCAGTGAGGCATTTGGAGATGCATGGCAGTCTGGAAACAAGTGTTATCAATGACCGGTTCCTTGTCGGGTCTTCGGTCCTTTGAAGTTTACCATCTCCTTGTTTCATTTGGAAAGAGAAAGCAACATGCAAGAGACTGTTTAAATGTTTACAACAGGAACAGTGTTGTTCCGTGCTCTTCTATGCACTGACTTTGTCATCTCCGTTTGAGCTTCCACCTTGTTTAAAGAAGCAAATTTACTACAGTTGGCCGGATATTGTGTAATATTGTATATGATAATTGGATATATATAGCCTGGAAGTGTTTAGAATTAGGTAAGTCATGCACTGTGCCACTTTATATTACCAATAATCACCTAATATACTTTTGCAATTTTTCATTGGCTATTGTCTTGTCCCTTAGTTGTGGTTTTCCACTTTGGTTGTTGGGATCAGGAGAGGAGCAGGTGGCAATACTTGCCCCTTGCCTTCACCCAGTTGGAATCAGCAGCAGAGAGGGGGCAATGCCGACCCTCTGCCTTCACCCAGTTGGGATCAGGAGCAAAGTAGGTAGCAATGCCCATCCCCTGCCTTCATCCAGCTGCGAAAAGGAGCAGAAGGCAGCAATGCCTGCCCCCCACCTTCACTCGGCTGGGATCAGGAGGAGAGCAGGTGGCAATGCTTGCCCGCCGCCCTCATTCAGCTGAGATCAGGCATAGAGCAGGTGGCAATGCCTGGCCCCCTGTTCACCCAGCTGGCATTAGGAGGAGAGAGGGTGACAATGCTCGCCCGCCACCCTCACTCAGCTGAGATCAGGCATACAGCAGGTGGCAATGCACACCCACCCTTTACCCAGCTCAGATCAGGCACGGAGCAGGGGGAAATACCTGCCTTCCGCCTTCACCCAGTTGGGATCAGGAATGGAGTAAGTGGTAATGTGCACCCCCCCGCCGCCATCACCCAGCTGGGATCAGGAGTGGAGCAGGTGAAAATGCCCATCCCCTCTTCACCCAGCTCGGATCAGGAGGGTAGCAGGCCTCCCGCCTTCACGCAGCTGGGATCAGGTGTGGCACAAATGGCAATGCCCCCACCTTCACCTAGCTGGTATCAGGAGTAGAGCAGGTGGCAATGCCTGCCCCCCTTCACCCAGCCTGGATCAGGTGTGGAGGAAGAGGCAATGCCCACTCCCCGTTCAGTCTGCTGGAATCAGGTGTGGAGCAGGCAGCAATGCCCCTCCCCACTTCACCTAGCTGGGATCAGGAGCACAGCAGGTGGCAATGCTCACCACCGCTTCACCCAGCTGGGATCAGTGGTGGAGCAGGCAGCAAGGCCTGCCTGTTCACCCAGCCGGGATCAGAAGTGTAGCAGATGGCAATGTCCACCCCACCTTTCACCTTGCCAGGATCAGGCGCAGAGCAGGAGGCAATGCATGCCCCCCCCTTCACCCGGCCGGGATCAGGTGCAGAGGAGGTGGCCGCACCCTCCTGCCTTCATCCAGCTGAGATGAGTGATAGAGGAGGAGGAAATGCACGCCTACCCGCTCTCCCCTTTCTAGAGCCTGTTGTATTTTCCCCCCACAATGGGCTTTGTTGCTAGTTAATAATAATACAACTAGAAGAACGAAAACATGTCTATGCAAATATAAAGGGGCCACTCTTTAAATAAACCCTCTGCACAGATACAGGGCTTCCTTTTATGGGGAATGGGGTGGAGGTGGCAGTCCCACACAATATATAATATTCGAGGAAGATGTTTAAATTAAACAACTTTGCACTGAATCCTAAAGGACTGATTGCCTTGTTTATAGCTACAAAACTCACTATTATTGTACGTTTCAGAATGTTATTGGTTTTACTCTTACTAGATTTTTCATGGCTGCATCATACAGTCTGCACTCAGACAAAGGAGGAAAAGCACATTTTAATGCCACCTCTAAGTACACACCTTCCGCCCAACCCATATATTTTTTCTGACTCCTCAAGAACTTTGCATTAAAGAAGTGAAAAGGCATCTGGCCTTTCAACAAAGCTGCCTGAAAGAACCCATTTGAATTTTGATTTGTATGCCAGCTTCTTATGCAGTCCAATTTTTGACAGAGCAATTCTGACTTCACTACTTTGACCTTTAGATCAGCAGCCAAACAATGTTATTCTTAATGCTGGTCATTTAGGCAAAAACTACAGAAAGCTCAAAAAATACAGTAAGGAAGGTTTATAAAAAGCATACAGGCGTGCACGCACACACATTCTCACTCTCACTTGCTCTCTGTCTCTCTCACACACGTGTGCACACATACACACATTCTGCTCCAACACTACAGAGCAATGGAGGAAAACACATAGTAAATCAGCCACTGGGCCACTGGGAACGTGCCAGGATTCACTGGGAAGCTGGCTAGGAGAAGCACTTTCTCAAAAGATTCACAAAGGGCTGCTTCATTTTGCTTTTCCACCATACAAAGCTTTGACGTCAGCAGTTGTTGGCAAAATATCCACGAAGAAATTCTAAGTACTCGGTGTGTTTTCCGCTGCAGATGCCTCTGTAAGGATTTAAACAGGAGTGTGTCAATTCAAACAGCTTGGGAGAACGAAATCAGCCTCCTGGATTTTTAACACACATTTACAAATGTTTGTGAACATCCTATTTCTTTCATATCCCACTCACAGACTTCTTCTCTTTCTGATTTACATGTTTCGCAGACTTGATCAGACATTACAAAAAGCCATTCCTAGCTTCTCAATGAGTCTACTGCAAATATGGGCTTTCATATACTTTACATTTTTATTTTACTTTGTATAGTACTTTATTATACTTCACATTATTAAGTAATTTTTAAAATATCTCAAAATGTGCATTTAAAAATGGGATGGACAAAGAGGTTCTACAGACTGTATGACTGCTGGAGATGTTGCAGAGCCAGAAGTCCAGCTATTTCCAGGGTATTAAAGGCTTTACAATTCTTTACACATTCAGCCTTGGAATGATTATTATGATGAAGATCATTATTCCCATCTTATTGGCAGGATATGAAAATCTGATCCCATCATGGAAAGCTCTTATGCATTTATTACATGGATTCTGGGGCAAATGCCCACGTTATGGGAAGCGCCAGCACAAAAGGTTGACTTTTCACGCTTCCCACAAAATCTGCAAAGAGGGGAAACTCATACACCCATCCCTCATAAAGAGAACTGGAGCCCTGCATCTCTCACACTGGTGAAAGTAAAGCTTCTCTTTCATACATTATAGAAGATAGGTTTAAAAAGGGGGGCAAAAGTCCATTGTGTGTCCTCTGGCACAGCTTGTTTGCAATTTGCAAAGGTTCCTCTTTAGATATTAGTCCACAAGGTAACCACTTCAGCATTTTCCTACAATTTAAAATTACAATATGTTACGTTTTTCTGCTAGGCAGTATAGAAAGGTTTCAAATATAGTTGTGATATTATTACAAGGTAAGCAACAAAAGCCCCCCCCCCCTCAGCCACTCAGACATGGATGGCAGCTACAACCAATGGTTCACTGCTTCTTCCAGCACTGCTGTTGACTGAATCTAGGCCAAGCGGCCCTGAAAGGACGGCTCCACTTGCCTCCAGGCAGCAGCAAAACAACTTGGCGAAGAGGCTCTTGGCAACAGAGAAGGGGGAGCTTGTGGCTGGCAATCTGACCCTTTCCCCATCCATCTCTTCTGAGCTGCAACCATCCTTTTCCCTGCCCTTCTCTTCCCAATTAAAGTTCCAAACATGATTGCTAGATCAGGTGAGGGGAAAAAAAGATGGTAGAATGATGTTTTTTGCAGGGCAGGTGACTAGTTTTGGACAAGGAACTATTAGAGTAATTCCTTGAGGGCTTCTTCCTTAGGAGTAGAGGTGAGCACAGACCAGGAAAATCCCATGGACCTCTGACCCATGGTCCGTCAATTTTCACGGACCACGGACTTTCCACAGACCAGCCCCATTCACAGACCAGTTTGTTGGTCTGTGGTCCATCACTTCTGGCAGCCCTGGCTCCACCCCCTTCACACCCAGAAAGCCCAAACGCATAAAGAATCTTCAGCAGCCTCTCCTCCAGCTACTCACCAAGTTTGGTCAAGATAGCATTTCAGATGTCTGAGTTACAGACCTCCAAAGTGGCTGCCCCCAGGAAATTTCCAGTAGATACTGGAGTCACAAATGCCAATTGACTTGCATTGGCTAGCAGCACCAAAAAGCTGAGGCAAAATCAAACAGAAAAGGGTGGGGGAAGAGCCCCCTCACTCACCACACAGACACCTTCCCAGCCGTTGCCTAGGGAATTCATTCTTGCTCCTTGCTCACATAGAGAAGAATGGGAGCTCTCTGGCTGGCAGGCAGAGCTGCCGATCAAAGTTTTGAGGGCAAAGATTGACTGCAGAACATCCACCCCTCCATTGCAGAATGGGAGCTCTCCGATTGGCAAGCAGAGCTGCTGATCAAGGTTTTGAGGGCTAAGACTGGCTGCAGATTGTCCACCCCTCCGCTGACTAGGGAATTCATTCTTGCACCTTGCTCTATAGAGCAGAATGGGAGCTCTCTGCTCGGCAGGTAGAGCTGCCTATCAAGTTTAAGGGCTGCAAAAAGTCTGTGGATATCCCCTCCATTACATAGGGAAATGATAGATCGGCGCCAGGATGTCTGGACTCATGGACCACGAACCAACAGATCAGCACAAACGAACCAAACTGTGGGAAAAGGTGATTTCCACAAACTGTGTGTTTGCGAACCATGAACCGGGCTGGAAAATGCAAAAGTTTGGTCCATTTTACAAACCGTGCCCCCCTCTACTTAGGAGTCATGCTGAATGTCCCACGTAAAAGCATTTCTGAAAAGCTGCAATAGATAAAGAGACACAATACATACGATTGTTTTGGTCTTTAAAATTTATGCAAGCAGTAAGTAGGAAAGGATACCCTCCCTGCATGCATTTTAAAAGGGGAAGGAGAATGCACCCACAACTGCAAGAGTTTACATGCATTTTTTAAAATCTGCATATCAGCATGCAAACTCCAATCATTTTGTAAGAAGCAGATAGAAATATGACTGGAAAAGACTCATATGAAGAAAGTTTGCAAAATGCAGTGTGAGGGGGGAAATGGACCAAAGGCCAAAACCACTGCAAAAAAGTCCAAATCTGATAAAAAGTAGATTTAATGCTTATACCCACATTGTACAGTCACTTACATAATATTTTTCAGATATAAAAAGTATGCCTTTTATTTATTTTAAACGTTTATAACTCACTTTCCTTACCCCAAAAGCACTCAAAGTAGTAGGCTGGCAGCTGCCAAGCATTCAGGAAACAAGCTAAGTATATTTTCTGCCAGTTTTATGTTTGTGGACACAGAGAGTTTATTGGTGCATATTATCACAATGTGACTGACTATGTAATTAAAACTCATTTAATTGTAATCAACCGCAACATGGTATGTTTTGATAGAATAGTACTGCTTTAAATGGTATTCTTCCCAGGTAGGCAAACTCACCCTGCAAACCCAATGCTAATTCATGATTCTGGGGAAAGTGGGAACTGGGAAAAGGGTTTGCCACCTAACTCACAGCTTCTCCTTCCAAATCATGCTCCAGATAACTATTAAATGGTTAGTTTGTTCATTATTCAGAGTTCCAGTTAAAGACTCATCATAAACTTCCAGTGTACTACTGCTTTTATTTTATTTTATTGTCACGGTGTGCTAGGTCTTCTATAAAGTCCCTGCCCAAGGAGTTCACTACTCAATCAGCAGGACAAAAATATCCTAGCCTGACAAGCTGAAGTAAAGATTTAGAAAAAAAGATCAGGGCACAGCAGCCACATGGCTGTGAATGATCAAGACCACCATCAAGTGTTTGTATAGCTTGGGCTATACAACAACAACAACAACATTCGATTTATATACCGCACTTCAGGACAACTTAATACCCATTCAGAGCGGTTTACAAAGTAAGTTATTATTAACCCCACAACAATCACCCTGTGCAATGGGTGCGACTGAGAGTGCTCTGAGAGAGCTGTGACTGACCCAAGGTCACCTAGTTGGCTTCAAGCAGAGGAGCGGAGAATCAAACCAGATTCTCCAGATTAAAGCCCCACTGCTCTTTACCACTACACCAAACTGACTGTCCAAACTTTCTCTACAGTATCTTCCACTTGATTAAGATGAGAAGAACAGAGGTATTGTTTCATGGGTATTTTTTGAAATCTGCCTTGTAGATACTCAGACAGCATAGTTTGGAAACAAGCATTAGTAATGCCTTTCTTAATGTGACATTAGAAAGGTCAATTAAATAATGAGAGAAGAATTTGGTTTTTTTAATCCAAGGACAGACTGTCGAGCCATGCCAGTATCACAAAGGGCATCTTTTTCAAAAAGCCAATTACAAATTTTGCTTGAGACCTAAAGCTTTTCAGCCTCTAAAGAAGGCAAGGAATATAACTGCAGAATAGGGGACAGCAAATTAGACCACTGATTCCCTTCCTTGTAGTATCAAAAAGAATATTTTACCAAATGGTCTTTGGAAATACTGCCAAGTTTCTTATAATATTTTAATAGTTTCAAGTGGACTCCTGCTGGAATAGAGAGTAGTCCAACTCCTCACCTTAAGTGCGCAGCAGGAGTTCCCTGGGGGAGACCAAGGATTTCCCTTAATTAATTGCTCTGGATGATTTCAAGAATTTTCTTGTTACACCCCCAAATTTCAGCCCCATTAAAAAGCTGCATAATAACTTTGCCCTGGAATACTTTAAGGGTTGGGGCTATTAACTGGCCACCTTTTGAAAATAAGAATTTTAAAATGGCAGCCAATGTATGGCGAACAGTTGATAAATTGGCATTGAGATGTGCCTGCCAAGACAAAGACACAGGAAATACTATGGCTAGGTAGTTAAAAGGAGGGCGTTGTTCTATTTCATGAGCATTAATAGTCCATTTATGCTTAAATCTATCATGACCGAAGACAATGATTTTTGTTTTATTGTAGTTAATTCTTAATTCCTCTCTGCCACAATAATCAGCCAACCTAACTAGCATCCCTCTGAGTCCAATTATGGTAAAAGACATAATCGCCGTATCATCTGTGTACAGCAGAACTGAGATTTCCCGACCAGTCAATGAAGGGGGGGGGCGGAGTTCTGGGATTCCATGATCTGTACAAAATCATTGATATAAAAATTAAACAGAAAGGGGCCAACAAGCAACCTTGTTTTACACCCTTCCTTAATGGAATAGGAAAAGAGCAAGAGTCCAGTAACACCTATAAGAATAACAAAATGAGTGGTGGTTCACGCTGTGGCTCACGAAAGCTCATACCCTACCACTGATTTTGCTAGTCTTATAGGTGCTACTGGACTCTTGCTCATTTCCACTGCTACAGACAGACTTACATGGCTACCCATCTTTATGGGATAGCGTCTGTAAGAGAGCCATGTGAGCCCACTCTTATCTTGTGTGACACTGAAGGCCATGATTCAGAAATACACCAAAAATATAGAAGGTGGCTTTATGTTGCTTTTGTTGACCTCTATTGAGCAATCAAGACTTGAAAAAAGGAATGAGAGGACATAAAAGTTTAGAAGGAGCAGAATGCCTTAATTAAAGCACTGTGGTGTGCAGGAGAAGTATTTCTACGCATAAAATTAAATGCTTTCAACTAAGCAGATCTAAAAAATGGCCTGCCTCCATTAGGCCACATGCCACTCCTTGGGAGTGAATGGCATTCCTCCTACATTGAGCACCGTGTTCCACAGACTGACACCACTGCATGACTTTCAGGGTGCCTCGCCACACAACTTCCACTCTTCTCATGGCCTGAGATTGCAGCAGACAAGTGTGAAAGAATCATATTGGGCTCAACCTCATTAGGTTCATTTTGAAGACAGTGAAGGTGACAGCTCTAGGGAAGCAACTTCCCGTCCTCCTCCCTCAGGCCAGTTTGGGGGGCAGAAATGTGGTGAGGAGGTTGTCTTTGCAAGAATACATCAAAGAGGAAACAAGGGAGGAGGTTTGGGTATTCTTTTCCTTGCAGGAGCTGGACAGAGAGGCAGGCTGGGAATAAACAGACGTTCAATCTCCAAATTCCACCTATGTCAAAAATGCAATTCATGTTTTTCTTACGAGAACTACTCATGCTGAAATGACAACAGAGGCACATTTGAAAGTTGTACATGGGCACAATAATTAAAATAATATTCAATTTTTGGCTTTAGTACACCTCTCCTGTCTTTTATCTCTTAAGATGTCCCAGCAATCCTAAGCAAGTCCCGCAATATTCAATGGGGCATACTTCTAGAAAAGCGTCCTTAGGATTGTTGCCATTGTGTTGGTAGTTAAAAAAGAAAAGTTACAACAAGAAAGAAAAAAAGAATAGAAATAAAAACAAATAATAATAATAAATAACATTTGATTTATATATCGCCCTTCAGGACCGCTTAATGCCCACTCAGAGCGGTTTACAAAGTATGTTATCAAGAAGATAACATCACTCTTCTTGATTAACAAATAACCAAAAAGAGGCTTTCACCAAACACCAGCTTCCTATATAGTGTATTATATTGTTTTAAAATCTTGAGAGTAGCGGCGTGTAACACTAATTTTGTAGGTATTTTGCAATTCGATTTAAACAATCTGCTTCCTACTCAATACAACTGGTCATTTAGGAAAATGTCTTGCATAGCACTTACTTATGTATGTAAATAAGACAGAGGCATATGCATATGAACAGCAGCACGGTCACATGCAGAAATTTGGTGAAATGGAATGCAACTAAAATCTGTATCTGCAGAATGCAGAAAGAGCAGCTTGCATTCTTTTTGGAAGAGAAGCCACGCCCAATGGAGCTGAGCCTAAAAAGGACTTCAAGATGTAGAAGCAGGAAGTCCAAATGTTTCATATTTTCTCCACATGAGTTACAATCCCTACTACTAGTTATCGCTTTCCCTAATTAGAAAGTCAATTCTCCTCATTTTCTACAGGGTCCTCTTTACAACTTTTGCTGTTCTTCCTTTAAATAGCCCCATCTCATGTTCAATCCATTCACTTTTTTGATGGGGGGAGGGTGCCCAGGAGCAAGGCAGCTAAGAAAAAAGCCTAAGGAGACAAAATTCCCAGAGCTCCATCAGCTCTAAGGGCCCCTAATGGGGGAATTTTTGTCTGGGGGTCCAAGGTGGGTCTGGACAGCCATGCCCAGGACAGACAGTCTGCAGCCTCTGGTCAGAATGCAAGCAGTGATTCCCATGTTGGAGGCAATCAAAATTTTGAGGCGCAAGCAAGAAGCATTTAAGATCTTAAGTCAGCTTGGGCTTTTCCCTACTTGCAATAGTTTCTGACATCCAAGACAGAACTGTTTCCTACTAGAGGATACCCCACCCCGAAGATGAAATCCCAGACCAGAGTTCTCACCTACAGGCTCTTCAAAAGTGATTTTTTTGTCCTAAGTTGTTTGTTTGTTTAGATGAGAGCCTGCCACCTCAGGGCATCCTCCTCCGGAGATTTTTCTTTGATCACAGCAAAGGCCCTCTCTTTCCTTGGAGGTGACATGGCTGCAAATACTGTAGCAAGAATTAAAGATGATTATGAAGCTCTTGGAAGGCAGCTGAAGACATTAAGGGCACAGGTGGTATTCTCTTCTATCCTTCCAGTCACAGGAAGAGGAATGCGCAGGGAGCGGACCATACTTGAGGTGAATCGTTGGCTGAGATGGTGGTGCTGGCAGGAGCACTTTGGGTTCTGGGACCATGGGATAGGTTTTCTTAGAGAAGGCCTTCTAGCACATGATGGGCTTCACCTTTCAAGGGCAGGGAAGAAAACGTTTGGAACGAACCTGGACAACTTCATCAGGAGACCTTTAAATTGATGCCACAAGGGGAAGGGGACGATCGACATGGCGATTTCAATGACGAAGTGAAAACAGTGGGGACCCACCTGGGTAGGAAAGGTCAAACAAAGGTACAAGGCTACAAGTGTCTATATACAAATGCACAAAGTATGGGCAATAAGAAAGAAGAGCCTGAGCTTCTATTGCAAACAGAGGGCTACGATATAGCAGGAATTACTGAGACTTGGTGGGATGATTCCCATGACTGGAATGTGCTAGTGGATGGGTATGAGTTGTTCAAGAAAAACTGGAAGGGTAGAAGAGGAGGTGAAGTGGCGTTGTATGTGAGGAGAGGGCTTGATTGTCAAGAAGTTATGGAGAATGGGGTGGACAGCCCAGTGAAAAGCATATGGGTAGAAATAAGGGGAGGAAGGACAAAGGGTATTATTGTTGGAGATCTACAGACCACCTGACCAGTGAGAAGAAACAGATGCTGCCCTCTTTGAACAGATTGGCAGCGAATCCAGACATCAGAACCTTGTAATTATGGGTGACTTCAACTTCCCCGGTGTGTGCTGGGAGACAGGCTCAGCAAAGCGTCATAAATCACGCAACTTCCTGACCTGCCTGGCCAATAACTTCCTTTTTCAACAGGTGGAGGAAGCTACAAGGGGCTCGGCCATACTAGACTTGATATTAACCAACAGGGAATAATTGGTAGATGAGGTGAAGGTGGTGGGGACCTTAGGGGGAAGTGACCATGTCCTCCTTGAATTCTAGTTGCTGTGGGGGGCCAAGGAAGTTCGTAGCCAGACTTGTAGGTTAGATTTTCATAGGGCCAACTTCAATGAACTCAGAGGCTTGATGAGAGTCGTTCCGTGGGGGAGTGTGCTGGAAGGGAAAGGAGTGAGTGAAGGGTGAGCTCTTCTCAAACACGAGCTTTTGCAAGCTCAAGCCCTCACTATCCCAGCAAGACGGAAACATGGTAAGGGCTCCAAGAAACCAATGTGGATGTAGAGAGAGCTCCAGAATAAGCTAAGGGAGAAAAAGGAAACGTTCAGGAAATGGAGAGAAGGACAGACCTCTAAAGAGGAGTATATGAGGGTTACTAGGTACTGCAGATCAGCCATCAGAGAGGCCAAAGCTCAGTATGAGCTGGGTCTGGCCAGGAGGGCTTGCTACAATAAGAAAAACCTCTACAGATAGGTGAGAAGCAAACACAAGGTAAAAGAGGCAATTGGACCGCTATTGGGAGTAGATGGAGAAACTCTGATGCAGGACAGAGAAAAAGCAGACAGGCTTAATGACTTTTTTGCCTCTGTTTTCTTCCTGAAGAACTCAGGCACATCTAGAGATAGTAGAAAATGTGGCAGGACACCTGAGTGGCTAATTGACATTGACAGAGAGGTAGTGGAGAGGCATCTGGCTGCACTGGATGAATACAAATCCCCTGAGCCGGATGAGGTGCACCCAAGAGTGCTGAAAGAACTTTCTAGAGAACTTGCAGAACTCCTGTCCATCATCTTCAAGGCCTCCTGTAGGACTGGGGATGTGCCACAAGATTGGAGAAGAGCGAATGTTATCCCAATCTTTAAGAAAGGGAAGAAGGATGACCTGGGAAACTACAGGCCAGTTAGTCTGACTTCTGTAGCTGGGAAGATATTAGAGCAGATTTTAAAGGGATCAATCTGTAAGCATCTGAAGGACCGCTCAGTGATCCGGGGAAGTCAGCATGGTTTGTCCTTAACAGATCTTGCCAGACCAACCTGGTTTCCTTCTTTGATCAAGTGACCAGCTTACAGGATCGGGGGAACTCTGTTGACTTGACTTATCTGGATTTCAGTAAAGCTTTTGATAAGGTCCCCCATGACATTCTGATGGACAAACTGGAAGACTGTGGACTGGACTATAGGACAGTTCGGTGGATAGGGAAGTGGTTGGAGGACCGCACTCAAAGAGTGGTGGTCAACGGCGTTTCATCAGATTGGAGGGAGGTGTCCAGTGGGGTGCCGCAGGGCTCAGTTTTGGGCCCGGTAATTTTCAATATTTTTATCCATGATCTGGATGAAGGAGTGGAAGTGCTGCTCATTAAATTTGCTGATGATACCAAATTGGGAGGAGTAGCAAACACCCAAGAAGATAGAATTAAAATTCAACAAGACCTGAATACTTTGGAGAAGTAGGCAGCTGTGAATAGGATGCAATTCAACAAAGACAAGTGCACAGTATTACATCTGGGCCACAAAAATAGGAAGCACAAATACTGGATGGGGGATACAATTCTGGGCAGTAGTATATGTGAAAGGGATCTTGGGGTAAGAGTGGACTGTAAACTAAATATGAGCAGTCAGTGTGATGCAATGGCAAAAAAGGCCAATTCAATCCTGGGTTGTATCAAAGGGGCCATAGCATCGAAATTGCAGGAGGTCATAGCCCCTCTCTATACGGCCTTGGTCAGGCCGCACCTGGAGTATTGTGTGCAGTTCTGGAGGCCTCACTTTAAAAAGGATGTGGACAAAATTGAGAGGGTGCAGAGGAGAGTGACGAGGATGATCAGGGGTCTGAGCCCTACGAGGAAAGGCTGAGGGCCCTAGGAATGTTTTGTTTGGAGGAGACTGAGGGGGGACATGATTGCTCTCTTTAAGTATTTGAAAGGCTGTCATTTGGAGGAGAGCAAGGAGCTGTTCCAGTTGGCAGCAGAGGGTACGACCTGAAACAATGGGCTTAAATTACATGCACAGAGGTACCGGCTGGATATTAGGAAGAACTTTTTCACGGAGTAGTTCAAAAGTGGAATCAGCTGCCTAGAGAGGTGGTGAGCTCCCCTTCACTGATAGTTTTATTTATTTATATTTATTTATATTTCAATTTATATTTTCAAGAAGAGGCTGGATGAATCTTTGTCAGAGATGCTTTAGGCTGATCCTGCAATGGGCAGGGGGTTGGACTAGATGGTCTATATGGCCCCTTCCAACTCTATGATTCTGCTGTTCCAGTCTTACGGAACACCCACCCAAGGAGGCCATCTGCCTGCCGTAAGAAATACAAGGCTATAGCTTCTAGGTGGACATTTTGCCATTAATTTTATAATGAGGGCACTATTTCGAAGGGGTCTTGTATGAATGCGTTCTTCTTCTCTGTTTTCTGATTCCCCATTCTGGCCCTCACCTCTTTCCATAGTGCTTAGATTTCTACCCTGTTGCTGCCAATAGAGCTTTGCTGCTCCCACTTGCCACTGCCAGCCCCTTACCTGCACTTCCAGATCCCATGCCGACAGCTGTTTTGCGCTCTGAGTTCTACTTGAGTGTTTAAGTGACATTATGCCCTGCGTGACAGTATTCAAGATTCTGCTATGATGCTACATGTGTGTTCCCTCCCTGGCTCTTCATACGTGTTGACATACAGTCTCTTCATTAAGATCCGAACGAGTTAGCCATGTGAGTCTGTAGTCACAAAATAGTAGAGTCCAGTAGCACCTTTAATCAACTTTATTGTAGAATAAGCTTTTGAGAACCACATCTGACGATGCATCTTGAAAGCTTATGCTACAATAAAGTTGGTTAGTCTTAAAGGTGCTATTGGACTCTTTACTGTTCATTAAGATACTATTGCATGAGACAGAAAACCAATGTTTCGCACACATGAGGTCTGGCACACCCTGATTAGCCCTGGGACAGATATATGCCTCTTGCTGAAGTGGTGCAGTGTCAGTTTTAACTTATAATGGCAGCCAGTGCTTCTGCAGACAGCAAGCGATGCCCACCTCCAGCAGAATGCAGGGATGGGCATTAATTCTACAATCACAAAACAAAAAGATGACATTTTTTCATGTTTGCACATTTTAGCATCCCTTTGGGGAGAGAGATTTCTAGGGATAATCAAGGCAGCATCTCTCCTTGAAGAATGCAAACTGTTTTTATGCATCTGTGTCTGAATAGCTGGATTGTCCAACGTCTTTATGCCCTAAGTATAAACTGAGGCTTTGCGTACTGCTTGTATAACAAAACAACCAAAATGGTGACACAGCCTGAAGAGAGCTGGGTCCAGCTCTGATCTGTCTGGAAGGAGCTGCCTAGGGAAAAGGAAGCCATTCACACCCTTCCAGTATGCTTCACTTTTTAGCTTCACAGGAAAACCTCATTAGGAACAAGGCGATTATTCTGGCAAGACCAGCACAGCTCTCGTGGACGCTTCAGATGTTTGTGTGTTCTGTGGTAAATTTGAGCCACGTAGGAACAAGTGGCTTATTTTTGCATTGAGACGCATTAGGAAGATGAAGCAAAGAGAGCCTTGTAGTAAATGCTGAGATGCTTTAAGCAAAAAGGAAAGAGAGAAGATGAGGGCTCCTAAGGAATGTTGCTTTGGTTGATTAGTAGTACTGCCAATGCGGGGCGGCTGAGTGCCCAGGCAAGGGGAAATGAGATTCAAATTGCCAGCACAGCGCAAAAAGAAGGAAGGTCTTGCTTCAAGGATTAAGCAAAGGCCAGGGCTTCACAATGAGTCCACTGGCTCAGTCACAATTCAGCTTTGTGCACGCATTAGAAAAAGCAGCTAATCAGCCAAAGTTTGAGAGGGTTTCAGAACTGCATTCTTAAAAGGACACAGCAACCCTGAGAGGTGCGGGGGGGGGGTGGGGGGGTGGGGAATACACTTTTCTGGTATGTTTTCTGGCACTCATCCTCCATTCTCCCTTCTCTAGTCTCACTGAAACATACATTTTTTAAAAAAAAATAATGAAACTTACTGCTCTGAAAGGCAGGCAAGATCGTTTCAAAACTTCAGAATTAGGCATCTTTGCCGGGAAGTGTCTCAACCGTGTACAGGGCAGCACGTACCCTACAACCACTACAGAACTCCAAAAGCCATCTTCACTGGCATTTTTTTAAAAAAAGTCTCTCTCCATTTTACAAGTAAGGAGCAGTATTTACACACTTTCTGGCTGGGGGGGAAAGTCTGATATAGGCCAAAACGGTGTACCAAAAAGGTAGCTTCTGCTTCAGATCCTCTAAGAGAGATAGTAGCGGTAAGAATCACTGGCTCACAAAAGGAAAACGAAAGCCACGTCAAGAAATCACACGGATTTCCTGTTGTTTTTTTAAGCACCTGGAGTTGGATTTTCTCTCTTCCTACTTCTTTACTTTTCAAGTAGAGATTTCAGCAGTATCGAATGGGTGGCACAGGAAAGGGGAAAGGAGACGCTCCCCAGTTCTTCCTCTACACACACAATCTGGGTATTTGGAACCACCGAAACAGTAACACAGGCCCAAATGTTTTCTGCAAAATTTTCCACTTTTTAAAAAGTTGAGAGTGTTTCATTTCTTTTTTTAAAAAAACATGGCCTTTTTAGAAACACAATTATTGATCAGAATTTTATCCAAATGTGTATTCAAACCTGTGGCTAGCTTTTTCCAGCTATTACTAAGAAGTATGCATCAATATAATGTACATATACATATAACGTGAGGCGTGTTTTACTTGAATCCGCCCCCCCTCCCGGCGCGCAATCAAACTTTTCACTTCAATGTCTTTGGGCGATATGAAAAGATATTTATTCAGCATATAAAACGAATGTGACATACGCTTTTAGTTTTGTTTACTAGATGTAAGTCAAATAAATATGTTAAACCAAACCTCAGTTAAGATTTTCAGTTAATTTCCCCCTCCCGGAAAGCCGACCCCCATGCCTGGAGCCCAAGCCCTCTCCTCCTCTCACAGGGTGCATTCCGACTACACACAGGCTCAGAGCTGCTCTCTCTGGCCCCTGACAACAGCCCCTCCAAGGGGGGCATGTGTGGAAGCACTTCCCAGGATTATTCATTGTCTCTCAAGTGTCTCTGACAACAGATTTGAGCTTAATTTTCAAGGGGATGCTCAGAGGGTCCCTTTTTAGTGCTTCTTTTGTTCTCACAATTCTGTTGAGGGGCTGTCCTTTTGAAGAGGGGGAGGAGGAGAGGATTTCAGCAGTCAAAGGAGGAGCAGGGGGGGGATTATTTAGCATGGTCCAGAGGCCCACTCTTGGACTGTCACCAGAGAGCAGCAAACAGGTACTCCCCCATCCCTTACCCTAATGGATCTGTGTCTGGCATTCATACATCTATTAAATGGGCCTAGTTAATCAATAACTAATACCGTAATAGGGTCACCGTTCAGTTTTTGGATCTGTGAGCTAACCAGAACTTCAGGTCGTTCCTGAAGCAGACAGACATGGGACAAGAAACTTGGGGGAAGGGTGATTGTAAGATATGGGGGAAGGGTGATTGTAAGATAAAGTATTTAGGAAAAGACAGCAGAGCTGGAGCCAGAGAAAAGCCAGACTGGCAAGACAAGTAACACACAGAGCCCGTTCATAAGGAGACATCTCCAGGTTTTAATGGACACCTTGCAGAAATCCCAACCCTCCCCCCCTTTAGACCTCACTTTTCAGTCAAATAGGCTTCCATGACAGTTTACAACCATTTAAATCCACCGCAAAAATACAAACAGCAATTAAAATTTAAAACTAATCTAAACCCAGCAAAACAACATGACAAAGCCTTAAAAACATAAAACAAACTCCAATGATACATCTTTGGCAACATATTAAGCCCTTCTGAAAACCAATGTTTCAACTCCCCTGCTGAAAACTTGGGAGGTAAAAACTGACCTGGTAAACTACAAGGAAGATACTGCCATGAAGACCACTTGGGTTCTGATACCAGCCCATCAAACCTCATATGGCAAGGAAACTTGTCCTCCAGGCTCACATGGCAGCAGCTGATCCTTCCGGTATCCGGGCTTAGACAATTTTGGGTATCAACAGGGTGCATTTTGAAGACCATTTCGAATGGACAAAAATGAAGTTACAAAAAGATTCTTCAACTTCGGTCAGGTTCAAAATACTCCCAAATCCAGACATTAACTGTTAGGGGTCTGCACCTAATAATGTGCAATGAAGGACCTTCTCATGTGGTGACCACTCAATTTATGAAGCTCTTTTTCCTAAACAGGCTCCTCTCCCCTTTTTCAATGATGCTCTCCTCCATAATGCTCACCCGGCCCCTTCATGGATGAAGGCAGACATTTGGTTAAACTGATTTTGTTGCTGCTATCTTCTGGCTTACTTTGATGGGTAGATTGTTGAAGAATTAGGTTTCTAATGGGTTCCTTCCCCCTTCAATAATGTTTGTAAATTGTTTCATGACTGAGTGTCTATAAAGCAGCATTTGAGTCCAGCGGCATTTGATTGATTGATTGATTGATTGATTGATTGATTGATTGCATTTCTAGACCACCCTCCCCGTCAGACGGGCTCAGGGTGGTGTAACAGCATACAATTTGTAACATGCAGTTTAAAAACAATAAAAACATTATAAATAAACATTAAAACACTATTCCATATACAATAAAATTTTAGAGACCAAAAGGACTCCCAGGGTGTGAGCTTTCAAGAGTCAATGCTCCCTTCTTCAGATACTGGGAGAAGTAGAGATCCTTGAGCCCTTATATCCCAGTCAGGAGGTGGGAGGGGTGAAGCAAATCTTATATTGTAATCTGCTCTTGAAGGTTCTTTATTTGAGGTCAGCCACTTCTAGGTCAGCAAGGGAATGGCCTGGAAGATTAAAATGTTCTCCCGTTGAGTTTTTGTGTTGTGATTTCAAAGACAGATTGCTGAACTTGAATTTATTTACAAATTCAGAACCACGGAACCCTCAGGGCTGAATAGTGACATAGGAGTCTTATCTCATGACAGATACTAATTTCTGCTCTAATCAGGCTGCACTGTAACATTGTTCCTTTGCATCCTGACTCCCTTTTTTCTTCACCCCTCCCACATCCTGACTGGAAAATAAAGGCTCTGGCATCTCCACTCCTTCCTGTATTTGAAGAAGGGAGCTTTGACTCTTCAAAGCTTATCCCCTGAAAATCCTGTTGCTCTCTAAGGAGCCGTTGGACACAAATCCTGCTGTTCTACTACAGCTCAACACAGCTACCTACCTGAAACTGTTCAACATATAAGGTCAGCAAAATAAATAAGATTTTTATTGTTACTTTATCAATCAATCAATATATTTTGAATGAAAGAAAACTACAAAAGTTGTGCACAGAATTTACAAAAGTGTTTACAACAAATACAGAATTTGCTCCTAGAATCCTTAGAAAACAGCTGGTTCAGCCCACAGCTACACAGTGCAAAATGTCATCTGTAGATACTGAAGCCAGAAATATCATCATTTAGACTCTTTATACTTGAAACATGAATCACAGTGACCACAAAATAGTTGCATTAAAGCTAGGCTATTCAACAGATGATGTTACATCTATGTCACAAATCTAAACCCATTCCAAAGTAATCTAATTGCTACAATTTGCCCCAAAGACCTCTGGGTAGGGTTGCCAGCCTCCAGGTAGAACTTCAACTGGTCTCCAGGCCACAGAGATCAGTTCACCTGGAGAAAATGGCTACTTTGGTGGGTGGAGTCTATGGAATTATGCCATGCCAAGGTCCTTTCCCTCCTCAAACCCCACCTTCTCCAGGTTTCACTCCCCATATCTCCAGGAATTTCCCAACTTGAAGCTGGCAACCCTAACTGCAAGTCGCAGTTTTGCAGTAGTACTAAAAATTCCATGTCAGGAGCCTGGTGTCATGCCTCCTTTAGTGTAGCCATTTTGGATACAAAGCACTGTGCTCTAGGGTTTCCAGGTCCCCCCACCCCTGTGCGGGAGATGGGAGGCCTGGCACCTACCTGGTCTTCTCTGCGCTCCTAGTCCGCAAGATGACATCACTTCCTGGAAGTGACATCATCACACGGGCCAAGGGCCACCATGGGAGCACTCCCACACTCCACAGGGGGGGAAATTGACCTGATTTGGCCCTGATCTGGGCTGAATCAGGTCTGGATTGGGCTGCTGCAGAGCTCAGGAGCGCACCCCATAGCAGCCCGAATATGCCCCGATCTGGGCTGATTCGGCCCCAATTTGGGCTGATTTGGCCCAGATCAGGCTGCTGCAGAGCACGGGAGTGCTGCTGAGCTCTGCTGCAGCCCGCTCTGGGCTGATTTGGGCCTCAACTGGGCCAAATTTGGACTGGGAAAGCACCCCAGGAGGCACATTCCTCCCGCCAGCCAGGTAAGTGGGGGTGGGGGAGGGGGCAGGGGATCCCCCGCCCCCACTGGGGGACTAGCAATCCTACTGCGCTCTCACTTGTCTCGAGTTCCCTGATTGAAGCAGATTTCATACTACTGATTTAAATACAGAGCACAGATGAGAGTTCAGTGCTTAGTATGCAAAATGGCTACAGTAAAATTAGGAAGGTATCCTAGATGTATGAGATGTGTTTTCTGAGAGTCTCACCATGGCATTTTCTTGAAGAAACAGGAATTGCCTATTGCTTGATCTATGCACTAGAGTCAATTCAAACATGCAGGCGTTCCCATAGTACAGTCCCTTCACTGAATGTATGTGATCATTTGTTTGGAAGAACATACACAGGGAAATCTTCCCCTGTAGAGATGGCTTGCTCCACATGTGAATGATTTTGACAACTAAGTGACATCTCCACACTCAAATCCTGAACATTATGTTCTACCGTATGGCTTGTTCACATTTTCATATACGTCACTCACTGAACACTCCATATTTGATTGGCAGCTATCCAGTGATTCCATTGTAACACCTCGCACAACAGATGATGTTACTGTTCTATGATAGCACATTCACACATGCAAGTTATCACTTAAAGTTGAGGTAATGAAGGCAGGTGGTCTATTTTAGGGAGCTGGGTGGGATTTGCTTCTGAGTAAAGTCGCTTAGCATGCGTGAACCAGCCTTTAGTGGAGTCCAGGAAGCCAAAGGGTACACTGGCATCTGGGAAATCAGGACTCAGTTTGAACCTCTACAATGAAATCATGGTGAGTTTGGCCTTGACAAGCTGTTATTCCTCACGCTCAGTTCAGTATCTGAGGCCAGTAAGCCTCACATGGCTGTAGAGTGGGAAAGCCACACACCTTGCTTAATAGATTATACAGTCATTCTATAGGAGAAAGTTTACTCATTTGTTAATCCAACAATCCTTAACTCAGGGCTTTTTTTCAGCCGGAACGCCCCAGAATGGTGTTCCAGTACCTTAAAAATACCTATGTGACTGGGTATTTTAAAGATTTTTTTAAATGGCTGTTTTGGCCATTTTGGGCCTGTTTCGGCCTGCATCAAACCCAGTGGACAGGATCAGGCTCCTGCCGGACGGGGGAGAGCTCTCCCATGTGGCAGTGGCTGTTCCAGGCCAATTCAGGCCAAATCCAGGTCATTTTGGCCTTTTGGGGGTCACTGCTGGGTAGGAGAGGGTTCCATTGTGCTGCAGCAGCCTGTTCCAGGCCAATTCAGGACCGACCCAGGCCGTTTTGGGGCTGTTCGGACCTTTTGGGGCCCATTTTGGCCCAATTCAGGCCTGAAACAGCCAGAATCGGGCCACTGCCAGGCAAAGGAGTGCTCACCCATGTGGCAGTGGCACATTCCAGGCCAACTGGCGCCCGAATTGGGGCCCCTGTGGAGCGCAGGAGTGCTCCTGGGGTGGCCACGGCCTGCATGATGAATGTCACTTCCCAGAAGTATCATCATCACGTGGTCCTGGGAGTGCGCACGCCCAGTGAGTTCCACCACCTCTCCCCCCCCCCCCCGCAAGCACTGCCTTAACCCATGTAAAAGTGCTGCATAAGAATTACAGTTCCATGGATGGGAGCCAATGGCATTCAAATGCATTTGATTATTTAAATACATAGCACATCTAAGATGACCAGTTGTGATCCTTAAGTAGGCTGGCTGTTTACTAAGCTGCTTGCAGGAAAAGAAAAAAATTCTTGTTTGACTCCAACATGGACTCCATGTTGAATGCAGTAGAAACACAGGACTTTCCTTTATTAATACCATCCTGCCCCACTAATGGCCTGAGGATGCTGACAGGGCAGCTTGGAGAAGTGTGAACTACCATAAGTAATATGGACCTTTCATAGGTGGTAATATCTAGCAAGGGGCAGTGCAGTTGGCTGGGTCCCTATTGAGAGAAGTGGTGGTTTTACCTCTCCTGAAGAAGACTTTGTAAGACCATTCCTAAGGGACCTTCCTTGGGCACTAATTTGTGCAAATATTAAAACTTCTTAACAACATTCAGCACAAATCACTGCACTGTACTGTATGTTTAGCTCTCTTTAAGAAGTAGTCCAGAATTCAGTACCAAGGCCATTAGCCATGATCTATCATGATTAGCACATCATTAGCTTCTGAGCACATTTCATAGCACTGTTTTGGATGTGTTTACCTCTAAATGGTCTGGGATCATAGTATTTTAAGGACCATCTTCCTGTCCACAAGCTGAGATATTAATTGTAAATCCTCCTCTGAGTGGCTTTGGAGACTAGGAAGGGAGTTCTTGGAGAGAAGGTCTTTCGATGATTGAACCCTGCCTAATGGAACTAACCGGGCATCACCTTTTAGGTGAAGACTATTCTGTTTGCCAGAACCTTTGGCAATTGATATCATTTTACCAGCTGTTTATGTTGCAGCTTTTAGCTAAGTCTGATGCAGTAGCTAAAATGAGCTGTGGACCCTTCCTCCCCCCAACTCTGGTTAACTGATATTACTTGCTTAAATTGCTTTTCACTGCAATAAACAATTTTGTTGCTGTTGATTTCGAGGCCATGCTTGGTAAACAGCTTCTAAAATAAACAAATAAAACATGGGTATACAGGTGTACAGTTCAGCATCAAAATGGTGACAATCTCCTTGCCTCAAACTACACCCTGACAGACTTTAAAGCAGAGTTCGTGCTAGTGGACGTCTCATCCCATTTATATAACGTATGACCTAATTTTGCATTCAGTGAGTATTTAATTACAGCTAATTGAGACAAAATGACTCAAAATATACTCTTAGCACTAATTAATGTTTTCATCCCCCCCCCCCCTTCGCTGCCACAGGCCATGTTTCCAGTCCCCCCCCCCCCATATCACTCATTTTTTCTTTTTAAGTCAATCACATTTGCTTTCAGATCCAAAAACTTAATTGGAAGGTTCTTGCTCGATGAGGAGCTGCTCTCCCCTTCCAGGAGCTTTCACTTCCATACAGGTTTCACCAAATCATAGTTATCAGACAGTTCTGCAAAGCTCCATCTCCTGTCAAGGCACTCATAAAGATCCATCTCTCTGGGACGAGGCTTGTCAAGCCCACGAGCACCATCCAGTCTTGCCTTGGGCATAAAGGAAAAAATGGCTGTGTTGAAAAGGACTCAAGCCCAGCTGTTCAACAACCACTCCTGCAGCAACAAACTACTAATGGGTGTTTATGAGGTGCTTAATGGGCATCTTTTTAAAAAGTCTGTATTTTCCAATCCTTGCTACAACATTCTAGAATAATTTGACTTGTTGCAAACTGTTGCAAAAGAATATCTTAAGAAGAATTGCCCTATACGAATATTTGACATTGATCTATTTAAAACGTTCATAACCCCATGTTCTGAGCCCAATTAGATACTGCCTCAGCTTCTAAAATAATTAAAACAATAAATTAAAACAAATTAAAACAATTAAAAAACAACAACAACTGTGCTTATATATACCACTCTTCTAGACAGATTAGTGCCCCAGTCGGAGCGGTGAACAAAGTCAGTGTTATTATTACCCCCCACAACGCAGCTGAGGAGCTGAGGCTGAGAGGAGCAGTTTACTCAAGGCCACCTGCAGAGTTCAAGGCAGTAGAGGAAGTCGAACCAGCAGCACACTGATACACAATCCAACCACTTAACCACTAACCTACAGCAGCTCTCGAGATACTAATGCTTAAAAGTACCCACAGCAACACAAATTCAGACTGAAAGCTATTAAACATACAAAGACAGACATAACTATAAAGTGAAAGCATTTGACAATATTGGCTTGCTATTGCTAAATGAACATGGTTAAAATTTCTTCAACCAGCATAAGGGTAGTTCCAAATAATTCTTCTTCATTTAAATCCCAGGCTTCTCGTAATTTCTGGGCAGCTTTAAAAAGTAATTTAAAATACACAGTCAAACTAAAATAAAAACCAGCATAAAACAACAGAACAGCAACAATTAATACAGATTTCCAGGCCCAGCAGAGTCAATCACATCATACTGAGAAAAAATCTTTTAAACAAAAACATTTTTGCAGGCCTGCCGGAAAGCACATTCTCCACAAATCTTTTGGAAGCCTATTCAAAACTACCAAAAGCCCAGACTTTTACTACAGATCTGCAGACGTCTCAGGGGGAGGGAACCAACACCAACATCTTCTAGGCTTACTTAAAATGGTGCACAATTTCACAGTGAGACACACAGTCCTTTAAGTATGTGTGACCCAAGTCATGGACGGGCTTTAAGTTAACAGCCAGCACAGAAGAAAACAGGCAGCTTGTGAAGTTGTTTAACATACATTTATTTATTTAATTTATTTGACTTATAGTCCGCCCTCCCCACGAATGGGCTCAGGGAGGCTCACATCATGATTAAAACACAATAAATTAATAGTCAACTTTAAAAACAAATTTAAAACATATTAAAATACTCTGGCCCCATTATACATAGGCTACTTTGGATACTAATAAAAGACCTGCACAAGTCATAGCTGTGGGTAAAACGTATAGCCGAGGGCAGGCATAGAAGAGGTAGCGATCTTAGATAGGATAAGAGGGGACACCCGCTGGTCCTCAACCAAGGGCCTGGCGGAACATCTCTGTTTTATAGGCCCTGTGGAACTGTAATAGGTCCCGCAGGGCCTGGATCTCCAGTGAGACAGTGTTCCACCAGGTTGGGGCCAGGGCAGTTAAAGCCCTGGCCCTGGTGGAGTCCAGCCGGATGTCCCTCAAGCCGGGGACCACCAGAAGTTGTGTATCTGCAGAGCGTAGCACCCTGCAAGGGATGTAATGGGAGAGGCAGTCCCACAGGCATGCCAGTCCCAGTCTGTGGAGGGTTTTAAACACCAAAGTTAACACCTTGAAGTGGATCTGGAACTCCACTGGAAGCCAGTGCAGCTGGCACAGCACAGGATGGATATGCGCTCAAATAGGCGTTCCTGTAAGAACGCATGCCGCTGCATTCTGGACCAGCTGCAGCTTCCGGGTCAGGCCCAAGGGCAGCCCAGCATAGAGTGAGTTGCAGTAATCTAGCCTGGAGGTGATCGTTGCATGGATTACTGTGGCCAGATCCTGGGTTGAGAGAGAGGGTGCCAGTTGCCTGGCCTGTTGGAGGTGAAAAAAGGCAGACCTGGCAACAGTCGTGACCTGGGCCTCTATTGAAAGTGTGGCATCCAAAGTCACTCCCAGGCTTCTCACCGTCAACGAAGGCTTCAGTTGTATCCCGCTGAGGGTGGGGAGCCGAGTCCCCAACCCCATTGCTCTACGACCCAGACACAGAACCTCCGTCTTCAGGGGATTCAGTTTCAGGAGACTCTGACGTAGCCATACCGTCACAGCTTCAAGACCCTTGGCCAAGGAATCCAGATCACAGTCAGACTGGTCGTCCATCAACATTCAATGCAGTGTATTGTAGGTCAGTCCACATCAGTTAAAAGGTGGGCTACAACATTCTACACTAAATGAAGCTTCCAAGCATCTTCAAAGGAAGTCCCACATAAAGCACATTACAGGAATCCAGTCCAAAGGTCATAAAACATGACTAAATGCAGGCAATAAAAAACAACTTACGAGCCACAATGTAAGTAGCTACTGAATTTTGGATACTTTACTATCCCCAAGGCGAACAAGTAAAATTAGTAAAATAAGTACTGCCAAAACCCCTGAAGTAAGTGATAAAGACAGGAAGGTGTGTGTATGATCTGCAAATATTTTTGCCCTTGAGAAAGTATTCACACACACCCCTCAGTGATTTGACGGACAGCTTGAAAATAGGGGTGAAGATGATTCCAGCCTCCCCAACACCCATTCTGAAGAGCAATGTGATCCCTGATCGGCTGGACCATCTAGTCAGGAACAACATGCTGTGTACAAAATCAGCTCTAAAACAGGTGTCTGTGTGTGCATGTGTAAATAAAAGAACAAGAGTGTTGCAATGGCACCCAAGAGACTGGAAAAGCATAGGTAGCTTTCCTCACCTCTTTCCAGCCAAACTGTTCTTGCCAAAAATGCCCTCCTACTTATTGAAGACTCTGAAAACTCCCCTGTTCTCTTTGTATCAGGCTCTGAGGATGTCCTGTATCAACTACTCAGTGTGCACAGCCTGTAGCTCTTAATATTTCTTTATATAGCCATGTCCTGATTTTGTAATTTTATATTTATGCACACAAATATAAGTCTACCAGTATAGGATACACTTCTTACATCTGATGAAGTGGGCTCTACTAGAATATAGCAAAGTTACATTTACAAAAGACCAAGTATCAGATGTGCCACCAATACAACAACAACAATAATCCATTGCTCAAAAAGTGTTTAATATGCAACTAAAACCACTTCTGATTGTTCGGAGGTGGGAGCAGTTCTAACTTCAAATCTCAGACTTCATATGAGCTTTATCTCAGTTTAAACAAGATGTATTTTAAAACCACAAATACAAATTATAGTTACATATTTAAGCTAGAGTAATTTTTACTTTTGAACTTTGGAATTTTATGACTGCTGTTATGTTTTATGCTGGTCTAGGATCGTTTTAATAAAGACTGATGGATATTTAACCTAGAATATTGTTTGTTTTGATATAAATCGAAACTAAGGTATTCACAATGCTACATTTATGACCACTAAAACAGATCACAACGCATGCAAAGTGTGTGTGTTTGGAGGGGAATCACCTTTTTGCTAATTTGATAGTGTCTTGGGAAATACACACATAGTTTATGAACATAATATGAACAAGGTTTTCTGTTTTGCAATTAAAAATGTTTTATCTCTCCAGCCAGGGTAGGGATAATGGGAGGGACAAACACAGAGAGAATTAGAAAGAGGGGGGGGGGATTAAGAAATACCAGATTGCTTGATGGGCCCATGTTTGCTTTAGCCTCATTGCAGCCATGGAGAAAGGTAAAGGTAAAGGTAGTCCCCCATGCAAGCACGAAGTCATTACTGACCCATGGGGGGATGTCGCATCAAGATGTTTTCTTGGCAGATTTTTTCTTATGGGGTGGTTTCCCATTGCCTTCCCCAGTCATCTACACTTTACCCCCAGGAAACAAGGTACTCATTTTACTGACCTCGAAAGGATGGAAGGCTGAGTCAACCTTGAGCCAGCTACCTGAATCCGGCTTCCAAGAAGATCGAACTTGCTATGTATTGCTTGAGTAGAACAAAGGCTCCTGAGGCCTACAAAGCTACTGGTGTTTGGGTGCCGGTGCGGCCAATCAGACCTGTTGCTTTGTAGTCCAATCACTGTGCTCAAAAGTAGATACTTGTATATAGTTCATCAAATAAAGGATTTCTAGCTGCTTACATTGTATTGGTTGTTGTAAAAGTGGGGAGGGGTTTCTACAAGTATAAATTGGTTACTGTTGAGCCTGAGACTTCAGTCTGTCTGCTTCCAGTCTCCAATAAAGATGTTTATTATAATGAGCTGTTCATCTCAATATACAATAGAACTCAGGTTGTGAGCAGAGCTTGGGCTGCAGTATAGCAGCTTACCACTCTGCACCACGGGGCTCTGCAGCCATGAAGAGCTTTCTATAAAAAAAATCTCTGCCAAAAAAAAAAAAAAAGGTGTCAAGCACTACTAGGAAGCTGTTGGGCTCAGTGTTCCCTGGGCCCCCAAGAGGCTCCAGGCAGAACTGCACCAATAATAATAATAATAATAATAATAATAATAATAATAATAATAATAATAATAATGAAATGCAGTATATTGTCGAAGGCTTTCACAGCCGGAGAACGATGGTTGTTGTGGATTCTCCGGGCTGTGTCACTGACAGATCTCTGTCTTTTGGTGCTATACTTCTGAAGATGCCAGTCACAGCTGCGGGCGAAACGTCAGGAACTACAATGCCAAGACCACGGCAATACAGCCCGGAAAACCCACAACAACCAATAATGAAATGCGTTTGCTGAATGCATGATTAAGCCTACTTCAAGGGCCTCTACCAGGGCCAGGGCCTTTTTGGTCCTGGCCGCAACCTGGTGGAACTCTCTGTCTGAGGACACTCGGGCCGGCCGAAAGGGGCACAGTATTTTATCTGTTGCTGTTTTTATGATTGATTTTAAGTTGTATTTTAATCAATGTTGTATCCCGCCCTGAGCCCGCTTGTGGGGAGGGCAGGTTAAAAACAAAAACAAACAAACAAACAAACAAACAAACAAGGGCCTCAAGAGCTGATGGGACCCCAGGAATTTTGTACCCCTAGCCCCCTCTCTTGGCAGCCCTGCCCAGAAATAGTTCATCCTTTGTCTGGGCTACTGAACTCACAAGCCAGGCACCTACTTTTGAAATCTTTAAAACTAAATACTATCACAGAATGACAGAGTGGAAGGGGCCATACAGACCTTCAACCTCCTGCCCAATGCAGGATGAGCCTAAAGCATCTCTGACAAAGATTCATCCAGCCTCTTCTTGAAAACTGCCAGTGAAGGGGAGCTCACCACCTCCCTAGGCTGCTGATTCCACCTTTGAACTACTCTGACCGTGAAAAAGGTTTTCCTAATAACCAGCCGGTACTTTTCTGCATGTAATTTAAGCCCGTTGCTTCGGGTCCTATCCTCTGCTGCCAACTGGAACAGCTCCTTGCCCTCCTCCAAATGACAGCCCTTCAAATATTTAAAGAGAGCAATCATGTCCCCCCTCAATCTCCTTTTCTCCAAACTAAACATTCCAAAAGCCCTCAGCCGAAGAATGACTGCGACCAGAGATGCCATCAGAGCAGGGCAAGAGCCACGATTGCACAGCAGTGTAGAACAAATACAGGCAGAATTCAACTCTGGGTCTCACCTCTAATCTGAAAATAAAGCATGTTTCTACTCTTAGCATATGCTTGAAAGCAAGCAGGTACTGCTCAGTCTAAGAAAGCAAGACAGTGCAATGTTTAGAGTCTGGGACTAGGTCCGCGGAGAGCCAGGTCTGAATCCCACTCTGCCCTGAAGCTTACCCAGTGGCCTTGGGCCAGTCACACTCTCTGTGCCTAACCTTTATCTTGCAGGCATTTTGCGAGGATAAAATTGGGTGGGAGGTGGAACCGTGTGCAACCGGAGTTTCCTGGAGGAAGAGTGGGATAAAAATAGACTATATAAATAGAATGGAGGCTGTTTGGGAATTCCAAAGAAATGAGGGTAGAGCATTCACACAGCCCTTGGTATACTGCTGCAGATGATGATATACAACGATACTCTGTCATTCAATATTAAACACACACTTGTTCCAAGAAGCTTGCCTCCTCCTCCACATAATCACAGAGTTGGAAGGGGCCATACAGACCTTCTAGTCCAACCCCCTGCCCAGTGCAGGATCAGCCTAAAGCATCTCTGACAAAGATTCATCCAGCTTCTTCTTGAAAACTGCCAGTGAAGGGGAGCTCACCATCTCCCTAGGCAGCTGATTCCACTTTTGAACTACTATGACCGTGAAAAAGTTCTTCCTAATATCCAGCCGGTACTTTTCTGCATGTAGTTTTAGCCCATTGCTTCGCGTCCTACCCTCTGCTGCCAACTGGAACAGCTCCTTGCCCTCCTCCAAATGACAGCATTTCAAATATTTAAAGAAAGGTATCAACACATTTCCATCAATTTACCCCCTCCAACTATTCTGCAGCATATCCCACAGGACTAGAAACATCAGTGCTTTCTCCTAAAACCCAACCAGAACATGGTCCCTAGTACTACAATTACCTGTAGAGGCTTCTGGAGTATGCTCACAACAAACACTAGGCAGGCCTGCTTGCCCTCAGAACTGACCCTTGTGAATTAAGAACACATGCCTACAATGTTGAGAACACATTCAGCACTCCCTTACAGTATGCTCTGTAAGGGCAAACACACAGCAGGTCCACTACCTTTGTTACCATGTAAAAATTGATAAGCAGGAAAAGCAACACTTGCACTGTACCACAAGGTTAAACTATAGTGTGATTAACTGAGATGCCACACAAAGTCCAGAACGAAAAGAACCTAGCAACTTCTTCAGCACTTCCTATACCATCTTACTGGCTGCTTTGGAAGTAGAAGGAACTTTAAAACACAGTTTGTGGTCTCTGGGTGTGCATAGAGGGGGGGTTGTTTTTTTTTGCGGTCAAGTCGAAGAAATCCCCATAGCGTTTTCCAAGCAACAGACATTCAGAGGTAGTTTGCAATGGCTTAACTCTGCATATTATTTATTTATTTATTTATTTATTTATTTATTTATTTAGTCATTTATAGTCTGCCTTTCTCACTGAGACTCAAGGCGGACCACACAGTATGAGGTTAATACAATCAGTATTAAATACATTTCAATACAATACCATAAGGTAAACAGATACAAGTTTAAAAGACATAGCATTAGCAAAGATCCAAGACAGAGTAGAAAAAATACTGGAGCAAAATATAGTGCATAGTGACCCTGAACTTCTCTATCCAAGTACAAACCATGGCAAAGCCTGCTTAGCTTCTAAGATCTGAGAGATCAGGCTAGTCTAGGAATATTCAGGTCAGGAAATGGAGATCTACAGTGCAAGGAAGAGGAGTCAAGAATTCTATTCACATTTCCAAGCCTTTAAATGCTCAATGGTAGCTTGCCAAATTCCCAGAAAAAGGATTTTCCGTAGAGGGACCCTCCCATCATGGTATTTCCCCCCTGTTGTGGCCTTCTAAGTCCATCCCCTTCTATTTCAAAGTCATAATTCTTTGAGTCTTCAACGTATTCACCATTTTAATGAAATACTTACTGATTTGCATTTTGGGGTTTAATTATCACTGCAGTCACAGTTTAAAATGTTGTTATTACTCTGACAAGCAATTCCAGGAACAGTGTTGTGGGATTCCACGCTGTGTTTCAATGGCTTTCCTAGCATACTTCTTTCTTTACAAGCTTTGATATTTTTTTAAAGACGAAGCCCCTAATATGACACATGATTCTCACCCTTTTTTTCTGAACAGTTCCCTCTCCCTTTCAAAATAAGAAACTGCATTTGAAATTCTAGCATAGGTAGGACAGGACCTTAAAGAAATGTAAGACATACCCTGCACAAAAAGATTTTTTGACAAGCCTCTCAGGATCTGAGTAGAGGGACGCAGCAAAAAAAAAAAAAAGGTTTAATTTGGATCAGGTATTCAGGAATACCACAAAAATTCAGTACTAGTAACAAAGCCAGTTGTGGGGGGAAATACAACAGGCTCTAGAAAGGGGTGGGCGGGCAAATGGGCATTGCCGCCTCCTCCTCCGTGACTGATCCAGGCCGGGTGAAGGGGCATGGGCGTTGCCTCATGCTCCACGCCTCACCTGGGGTTCCCTCCACAGCAGCGCCCTCTGGAGGCACACCAGGGTAGCAAGTGAGTTGTCTTGAATATGCTTAGCCTTTTATAGAGTAGGACTGGCTTGATGCCCGTGCTTTGCTGCAGTATTTACCTACTTTAAATACTTATGGGTATGAAACATTTTCTGGTTTCTGGGGTGTGTGTGTGTGTTGGTTCTGTAGTATAAAAGCACAGCACTCGAGCTTCACAAAGGTGTTTGAATAAAGTGAAGTGTATTGATGCCAAAAACCGATGAAGTGAATTTTGAAATGTAACATCTATTGACGAGGTTTTAAAAGGAAAAGATTGTAGTGCAATAAATAAAGAGAGGGCCACATAGAATTGCCCATGTGAGAAGCAGTCTTCCCTCAAGTCAATTCCTGCCACCTTCAGAGTCTGCCCCTGAGATTTGTTGATCGTAACAGAAAAGCAGGCCTTGAGGGGAAACTGCAGTCTCTTGAATTTGGTTCTCTGATGGTATGAGTGGTATGCGTGGTATGAACACTGACTCCCCCCCCCCCCTCCCCCAGCACTGCCAGTGAACAATGTGGCCTTGATAATGGTCCTGTGGAGGCTTTCACACGTAGTCTGGTGTCATTGCAGAGTTGGGGTGGGCTGAGGGTCTGGAGCAGCATCACTGGAGCCCCCACTTTGAGGAGGAGCTTGTGGGCTGGGAAGCCAGGAGGGTTGAGCATATTGAGGAACTCCACAGGGCAGTGGATTGCATCATCCATTTGCATCACTGAGTCCACAGATCTGTACTCCATTTTGAGTGAGTTAAGTTGTGTTTCATTAATGATGGCAGCCTTGTCAATCTTGGGGGTCAGAATGGCATGCTTGCACAGCCAGTTCAAGGACTTCTCTGTGATACTGATGATATCAGGGTATATTGTGGCTGTTAGGTCTGCTAGGGTCGTCACTACTGTGCCCAGGCCTGCAGGGATGGTCACCTTTCCCTTGGACTCGGGATACGCTCCGTTACCTATTTTTAGTAGGAGTTCAGAGAATTCCCCAGCGGACACCTCACCTCTCAAGTGGACCGTCATGTTCTTTCTTAGTGAGAGTTTTCTGATGAGGGGCCACAGATACGTCGCCTCGACACACACGATAACCTTGTCAGCTAGAGTTCCCCTTGGGACTACTGGAAGAGTCTGCCAGAAGTCTCCAGCCAGCAGCACTGTGACTCCAGCCAGCATCGCTCTCTTATTGCCCCTGACATCTTTGAGGGTTATGCTCAGTGCCTCAAAACACCCCTTAAGCGCCATGGTGTTCTCATCCCAAACAATGAGCTTACAGTTCCACAGCACTTGGGCCATCTTGCTTCGTTTTGAGATGCTGAACAGGGGGCTTTCTGCATGGATGAGGTTAAGAGGCAGCTTGAAGGTAGCGAAGGATTATATGCCATGCCTGAGTGAGCCTTGACCTTCCATGGAAGTGAGCGCCTCTCTACTCATCTTCCAGGATTGCTTTGCTCATAGAGAGACTCTGCCGCTCTGTGCACCTAGGGGTGACCTTCCTGGTATTTGGCCACTGCTGCTCAGTGCACCGCAGGAGCAGGATGTGCATATTTCCCTGCCACATCTCAAAGTTACTTACTCTTTTTAGCATTGGAGTATCTTGCACGATGTCTACCAGAAGGCTTCTTGGCAGCAGGAAAAGGTGATGGCTGCAAGAGGTGTGAGGTGGAGTTGGACTGAGGGAGGGATGGTGTGGTGGGCACTTCAACAAGTTCATGTGAGAGGTTCTCATTGAAATTGCCCCTAGAAAGGTCATGTACCATCTCCCCATGAACATTTAAAAACTCAGTTGCCATACTGACTTTTATATAAAAGTCTTGTACTGTCTTACTTTAACTGTCTGCAATTTCCTTTACCTCATTTTTACCTCAGAACCCAGAGTTCCACCAATCAGGTGGAAATGACCTCAGGTCAGGTACAAATGACCTCAGAGCAGAGTGGCTGAGTTGGCAGTTGGCCGGGGGTGGGGGGGGGTGAGCAACCTCCCAGCCACACAGGGAAGCTGTATCCCTACGGGAAAACACATTTTACCCCTTTTTACCCCCTTAGGGGGCGAATTTCTTAAAATCCCTTCTTAGTGAGCCCCTACATCACAAAAGAAACATTCTCCCCAAATTTCACGTTTCTAGGTCCAGAGGTTTGGGCTGGGCGTTGATGAGTCAGTCAGGACACTTGTCTTTATATATAGATAGATAGATTATGGATATCTGGGCCAGATTCTCTATTGGTATCCAAATATATTACAGAATCTCAAATATATTTGGCCATTATTCCCAGTGGAGGAACCTACCTGGGGGCAAGAGGAGGCATTTTTAAAGAAAACTTTACCAAATTTTCAGGGAACCTAGTCCTGCCTGTCCACTATAGACTCCACAAGTTTCAGGAGGACTGGACCCAGGGGCTCAGTTCTATGGGCTCCTGAACAAAGTGCCGCCAGCCACTATCCATTGTTTCCTATGGGAGAAACATTTCCAAGGCTTTCCAGGCAAGCCATAAGCAAAGGGTCACTCCTGGCCAAAAGTCCCAATGCAAGCTGAACCAACAAAGCCCACCAGAACCAAACTGAAAGCAAGGGAATCCCACTAGACTCAAACTGAAGCAAGGATACAACACCACACCAGAGAATCCCACCAGAACCAAAGTGATGGGAACCAACATCAAACCAAGAGAATCCAACTGTTAACCCAGAGAATCTCATGAGAACAATGTCAAAATGAAGAATCCCAGCAGAACCAAGACAATCTCAGAGGACCAAACTCAAGCAACGAAGGACACTGTTGCAAGCCCCTAAGAACCAATAACCAACATCAAACCATTACCAGACATGTCTGGGAAGCCTGCAAAAGGGGAACCTCACTCACTCCCCCTCACTCCTACCTCATTTGCTCTTCCCCGGGGGGGGGGGAGGAAATCTAGGAAAGCCTTGGAAAGTAGGAGCAGAGCTTGCATAAGCAGCCAGTCAGCTTTTAAAAGGCTGCTGTTGTATTTGCTGGATAAATCTGGACATATTTGGCTTTATTCAGCATTAATGTATTCAGTACTCCAATTTTATTTGGAATTCTCTAACCTTATTCAGTACACACAGATATTATCAAATCAGCAAATATCTGGTATACCAATAAGAATGTGCACCATAAAACAATTCAGTAAATCCAAATATTTTTACCGAATCTGAGAAAAATCTCTAATTCAGTTTGGTAATTTCCAAAAAAATCAGTAATATTCAGCCATTATTCCCTGTGGTAAAATCACTCGGGGGGAGGGGGTTACAGTAGGCTGGGGGTGGTGGTGGTCATTTTTCAACCAAATCAGAAAATCATGTCCATTCCACCCAAACAAATCTAAAGCAAGGGACAATGTTGTAACCAAAGTAAACTGAAGCAAAGGAATGCCCTGTGCATATGGCTAGGTACTGCTTGGTTTTGTTCTGTGTTGTCCGTCTGTCCGCACCCCCCCCCCCCCACGGCTGAACACAGTGCTTGGCTGTGAATGACACTGTTTCTGTTGGGCAACGTTGCAACAGTGTTACTTGCTTCAGTTTGGTTTGGGTGGAATAGGTGGAATTCTCTAACATGATGTTCGTCCCCTTGCCTCACTTTGGCTCTGGGGGGATTCCACACCTGTGCTTCGGTTTGGTTCTGTTTGGCTTTCTCTGGGATGAGCTCGGCTTGCATTCAGGAGTGTGCCTTGCTCCAGGGGGTTTCTGTAGTGAGAGCTTTGACTTTTCCCTCCATATGAAAAAATGGAGTGGAAGGGGGCACCTCGTTCTCTAGGAGTCCAAACATCCTGAAACTTGGGTGTTCTTTAGAGGACAGTCAAGGGTGGGCCCCTTGAAAATTTGGCGGAGTTTTCTTGAAAAAAATTTCTGCATAGGGAATAATGGAAAGTGGTTGGGGCACTTTCTTTGGGGGCCCATAAAACTGATCCCTGGGGTCCGTGAAACTTGGGGAGTCTTTACAGAACAGTCAGGAGTAGATTCTCTCTAAATTTGGCGGTTAAAAATTAACCCCCCAGCCCACCAGACAGCCCCCCAGATTAATTTTCCAATGACCGAATTTTACCAAATTAATTCAGTAAAAATTTAGAATACTTACTTTTAAATTCAGAATACCTGGATTTCACCAAATCAGCTGAAATTCGGTATTTTAATCCAAATTCCAGACCAAACTGTACACTCCTATGTACCAATACTGATTCACACACCCCTTGACCAGAATCTTATTCCATGAATAATTCTTTCTAATCTGAACGACAGCAAGAAAATGACTCAAATAGCAAAACGCTTTGCCAAAAATGACAAAATCTAGAGAATCTTCTTTCAATCCTTCCCTTAATAAACTTGTCAAGTTCTGCTGTTGCGTTGCACCAAACTGCTCAACAGGTCACAACATTGTCTTAATGATGGATAAATGGTGACTGAGTAGGAATCACAACTGGCAAAATTCAGTTCCCTGTTGCCTTTTAATTTCCACTGCCATGGACACTTGCACTCTCCAAGAGTTCCACACATTTCAGCATACATTACCTTGATTGCAACAGCCTTTGAAGGTAGCAGAGAGGAAAACTTTGCAGAAATTTTGAATATTTTGAAAATATGTGCAATATTTACTTTCTTCTCAAACCTAAACTTATTTTATTAACTTATGAGTTCCCAGCCCAGCACTGACAAATGCCAGGAGATTGGGGGGAGGATGGAATTTCAGAAGAAAGTGACATCACTTCCAACGAATGCTCTAGGAATTTCCTCTAGCCTAGCCCACCTAGAGCAATCATTGCCTCCCCCCATTGTACGTTCGCTCTTCAAATTACTGAGGGATGGGGCAGAGGACTGCTGGCTACCAGAGGGCAAACAGCAAGCCCATGCTCCTTTAGGAACATAAATCGCATCATTCATAACCCTGCTAGCATATACAATTGTACTCTTCAGCACATTTATGAAATTTAAAAGTATAAATGCCATGCTTTAGTTACGTCCAAACAAAATTGACAATATACCCACAACTCAAGGGAAAAAAAAATACATACGGCTGCACCCTAGGCCATGTAAGCAAACATGCCTTAGTTTTGCCATCCATATAGTAGGGAAAGCTAAATGTTGAAAAGCGAAAGCATGAATTTTGCATTACATGAAATAAGCTTTATTATTGGGACTTGGAGATAGTCTTCATGCAGTCACAACATTAAGCACTATCAGCAGATTTCAACCCTGAGTGAAACTTAACACTGAGAACTCTGACCTATCCAGTAGTATTTCCTCATCATACACACGGTATGGCCCATTTATTTTGGACAAACACTGAAATAATGGACTTATCCTGTGGAAATGTGCTGTTCCTCTAACAGTGGTGCTGCCCTCGGGCTCAAGGATCCCTTCCCTGTTGCAAGAGGCTCCATAAAAGAAAGCTCCCTACACCAGGGGAAAGCATCATCATTAGCACAATAAATACGCCAGATCCGACCCTGTATCTTCAGTATACACTGGAATTATCATTATCAAATATACTATGTAGTACGTAGTATCCAATATACTATGAAGAGTTTTATGTAAGACACAGAAAGTACTTCAAGTGAATAAAACCTTGTCCCCAAAAGCATTTCACAAACTGCAAGAGACAGAATATTTTATAGGAGGTTTTTGTTCAATGCCCCTCCAAATTTCCAGTGTTTTTATTGGAAAAGCTAGGGGAAATCCTGTCCCACTCCCCTCTGATTCCAGTCGAAGGGAGACCAATATTACCATTAATCCCAATGGCAGCTTGCAGAAGGCCAATTTAAAAGTATGGCTTCCTACCCCACACTCCTAAGCCTGCCCACTACTCCAGACATTCCTCATGATTTCCATTTTCCATGTGGTCTATTATATGCTTTTAGCATTACGAAAAAGTCACATCATTGCAATGTAATGGAAGTGATTTTCAGCCTTTATAACCTTTCGATACATGGTTATGCATCCAGCATTAAGACACAAATAATAATTGAAGGATGCAGGCATTTAACAGCTCAGTCTCTATTACAGGAAATCATAACATAAATGCATCTGATGAAGAGATCTGTGATTCTCGAAAGCTTATGCTACAATAAAGTTGGTTAGTCTTAAAGGTGCTACTGGACTCTTTTCTATTTAGGAAATCATAAGCAACTTGAGACATCTATGAACCTGCCTGCCTGATACTGAGTCCAAACAATGGTCCCTTAAACTCAACCCTGCCTCCTCTGCCTGGGAGGACTCTCAGATGAAGGGGCTTCCTTAAGACTTTGTTAACATTTCAGTTAACAGAATGCTAGACCCTTTGGTGAAGCTGAAGGTCTCAGTGGTTTCACATTTATCACACAAAAGAGTTAAAGATGACAAGGGAATGCAGAGGCAGAATATATGCTGGGGAGGGGAGGAAAAACACATCGTAAGATCAGGTCAAGAGATCAGGAAGAACACGCCTACACCCTGCTACAGGAAGAGAGGGAAACGAAGGAGAACAGAAGCAAAGCAGCACAGAATCTGGTAAGTGCACAAGCGTTTCTTCCCCCATCCCCAAACACGCAGAAAAGGATTGGCACTGAACTCCTCAATGCACTTCTATAGTACACTCAAGAGTGCCAGTGAAATGCCTTTCATTAAGGTTGGCTGCACTGGGAAGTCTTTCCAAGAGAGATTGACTTCTCAGACTAATTCCATTATTTTCAAAGGAGCTCATTTGAAACAACCATTCAAAGTTAGGGGGTGGGGCTTGCTTGATGGTGTGTGTGTGTTTGCGTGTGTCTGTCTGTGTCTGTGTGTAATCATACATCTAGACCACAGCAGCACAGTTCTTTCACTCCAAAGCAAATTTGTTATAATTTTATTCTAGGCCTTCGTAAGCTCTCCCAAAAGGGCAGAAGCAGTGGCGGCAACAGCACACCAGTGGAAATTATTGTCCAATCAAAGACATTCAATGTGCTAGCATGGATTTGGAGGCTGAGAAACATCCTTATGGAAGCAAGGCAGCACGAGTCCCGTTCCTGGTGTCTGGGCAAGGACTGTGGCTAGGATCAGAGAAACTGAGTTCCCAACATCAAAAAGTGTCCAGTAGCACCTTTAAGACTAACCAATTTTATTGTAGCATAAACTTTCGAGAATCACAGTTCTCTTCGTGATTCTCGAAAGCTTATGCTACAATAAAATTGGTTAGTCTTAAAGGTGCTACTGGACTCCTTTTGATTTTGCTACTACAGACTAACACGGCTAACTCCTCTGGATCTATGAGTTCCCAACAGGCTCCAAAGGGGCTTTAGTTTGTGTTTCTCAGACAATTGACTACTTTTAATATTGAGCAAACTTTCAAAAGGAGTATGTGATCAGCAGTATGTGTGCACTTCTACTGCTGAAAGCGGAGAAAAAGTCAAAATCCACACACACCCCCGGACATACCCCACGCAGCTCTTTGAAACCCAGCCTCTAACTATCTCATGAACAACCGAGCCAGCACACATCTTGTATAGGTACTCTGCTGCTAAGATGAGACAATGCACTTCAAGCCCCAGAAAAACCTCTGCAACTACATGTGTTAGCCCCTGGCACCTTTGCTTCTGAGTTTAGGTGCAGCATTCTGCCCGAACAACAACAGTACAGAGAGAATCATGAGAAGCGATAATGTATCAAAGTATCGTGATGTTCTAACGAAATAAAGTACTACTACAACAATTACAAAATAATTAACTTGTTCTTATTTCATCTGTGCACAATTTACCATCAACATACCAGTACGTGCAATCTTCCCACCTTCAGACTTACACATAAAGTGCTAGTACATTCAATACAATGGATGAACAGTCATTTAACAACATTCAGTATTGCAGCCTTCCTTAGGAGCATTACCTGACGTCTGGCTTACTAGTGATTGAATAGAATCATATGGATTTTTATAAAAGGGTTTCAGGAATGGTGAAATTGATGTCGGCTTTTTGACCATCTTTGATAAAGAACTGAAACGGGACCTAAAGCGAACCGGTCAGCCCGTTAGATGGTTTCCTTTCCATCCTGCACATCTTGACCTACGATTGGCATTGATGGACTTTATGCACCTTATATCAAGAATTGTTTACAAAAAGCAATATTGAATGTTGTTAAATGACTGTTCATCAATTGTATTGAATCCACTATCACTTTATGTATAGGTCTGAAGGTAGGAAGATTGCGTGTACTGGTATGTTGATGGTAAATTGTGCACAGATGAAATAAGAACAAGTTAATTATTTTGTAATTGTTGTAGTAGTACTTTATTTTGTTAGAACATCACGATACTTTGATACGAACAACAATAGGGCAGGGTTATCCATCCTCCTCCAATGTGCACAGTTCTTGTACTGCATGGTTCTGTATCTACTGGCATCAATGTAATACTGTGGTCTTGCAATGGATGACTGCACCAGATCCTATGCAATTTATGCCCTGGACCACAAAGTGTAGGGCCGGGTGCTAGTCAGTCTTGTTTCTGATTCTCAGAGTATTAAAATCACATTGCTGTATTTTTGCCAAGGTGTGGAGTATCTTTCTGACTTTAAGCACTCCAAACACGCCAGACCTTCTTGGAAATAAGTTAAAGTGTTCAGGAAACGTATCTGATGGTGCAGGCTGTCACCACCAGGAAGTTATTAAGGGATGTTCTTAATGCTCTGAAAGGCTTGCCTGTGTCAGTCTGGGTCCCCCATGGCTTCACACGCTTTAAGGAAAAAAACAATAAACCAAATAATCAAGGTAAACAACTAAAGAAAACATTTTTTTTAAAGGAGGCAAGCATGAAGGTCAAACCATGAAACTAGGATTAAGACTTCAAGGTATCTGGTTAGTACAGACAGCGCTGGCCAAGCTCAGGTTAGAAAACCTGCAGCTTGTTACTCCTGTCCTCTGCTTAAGTTATGCTAAAGAGTCCCTGGCAGCATCTGCTGCATGCTTATGTCATTCCTGAAGGCCTTATTGCCTGTGCCTGCCGGTAAGAGTCCCCAACCAGTGCCAACCGGGACAGCAGAAGTGGCAGTGGAAGGGGAACTGAACTGCCCTCTCCCGCCAGATTCTTCTGCAGGCCAGAACTGGCTCCTCAGATCTGCCTTCCTGGTATAGTCCCAGACATGCGTTCCGACAGCTATGTCTTTGGAGACATAATTTTTCGTTGGCAAAATATGTAGGGGCAACAATTAAACACCAGAGAAATGACATTAAGTAAGGTTCTTCCCATTTTAATTTCTGCTTAAGGCAACACCCATATGAGCAGTACTAGACAGACAGACAGACAGACAGACAGACACAGACAGACAGACAGACAGCATGATTACAGGAATTTGCCTGCAGAGTTAAGCCCCTGGACTGACATGACTGCAGCTGAACCATGCTGAGGTCTTCTCAGGAGCATATGGGGTAAACTCCAAATAGCAACAACACATGATGAAAGTGTATGGTCTTGCAACACAGCCAGTGTGGTGTAGTGGTTAGAGATGGGCACAAACAGCAATACAAACAAAAAAAAGCCACGAACAGCCCAATCGGCTGTTTGTGAACAAGCTGTTCGTGAGGCCCCATTCTAAACAAAAAGGTGGTCGTTGCAAGCCTCATTCATTGCTGTTCGTCAAGCCAGACAGTCTGGCACCTGAAATCAATTCCCTTGGCTACTTAGGCAGGGATTGTCTGAACTCTGTCAGAACTCCTGCTGTTGCCCTGGAAACCCCAATCTAAGCCCAATTTGGCTTGATAGGCAGGTCTTCCTTTCAAGTGTGGAGCTCCAAATTTGTTACAAGGTAGCAAAGAGCAGGGGGGAGGGGGGCTCCCAGCTCTGGCTTAGTTTGCACACAGTGGAGAGGGAGAGGCAGTTGCTGTTGGCATTTTGATAGAGAGAGTGCATTGGAGCTTGAATTTTCTTTGTGTGTGCTGGGATAGGGATCTACCCTTTCAAGTTCCAGGGCTGCTGCCAGGCTCTGGGCCAAGCTATTATTTATTACTGGTACCTTTCCTGCTGCCTGCTGAGGTTAGGTTTCTGGGAGTGGTGCAGTAGGGATCTACCCCTTCAAGCTCCAGGGCTGCTGCCAGGCTCTGGGCCAAGCTATTATTCATTATTGGTACCTTTCCTGCTGCCTGCTAAGGTCAGGTTTCTGGGAGTGGTGCAGTAGGGATCTTGACCAAACTCGGATGATGGCTGGAGGAAAGCCTGCTGGCCCCCATGAATAGCCAACCACAAACATGTTCATGAACAGGGCCATGTTTGTGGTTGTTTGTAAGTCCCTGTTCATGGATGCCAGTGAACAACGAACATCATGTTCATGTTTTTTTTCTGTTCGTGCCCATCTCTAGCAGTAGTCACAGTGTCAGACTAGGATCTGGGAGGGCCAAGTCTGAATCCCCACTCTGCCACAGAAGCCCACTGCAAGACCTCAAACCAGTCACCTGGTCTCAGCCTGACCCACCTCACAGGGTTGTTGTACGGATAACATGAAGGAGGGGAGAACAATGCAAGACACTTTAGGTCCCCACTGGAGAGAAACGTGGGGAAGATATGAAGTAATAAGTAAACAAATTAAGCCTATTGAAAAAAATCAAATCAAACAGGTACAACAAAAAGACTCCCATGTCAACACCACCCAGTCAATCTTCTGACATGTAAAACTTTTAAAACATGTAATACAAAAATATCTAATTCTGAGGCATTAAAGTGATTCGTGTAGGAAAGTCAGAAGACATACCTAAAAGTAACAGCTTTCTTTCCGTTTTTCACTCAGTGTTCTACTTACTGTACTCTACAGTTCTTCTCCATTCTGTCCCTCCTTTCCGCACCGTGTCTTTGTCTACATGACACATTTCAGTACAATTACTATGTTTTAGGCTGCCTCAGCTTGAACTATAAAATGTTACAAATAGGAAGCTAGGAAAATGAGTGTTCCAAACCTTGGCATAAAATCTATTCCAGTTTGAGATTTAGATGCGTATGAAATGATTATGGAAAAAATAGCTTATTTGAAAAGTTAATGCACATCCAACAAGGATATAATAATACTAAAGAGATCATTATCATAGAAAAATGAAATCCTTGTAGAATAAGTTTGCCTACACAAGCAAACATCACACAATCAAGCTGAAATAATTATGCATTCCTAATGAAATGGCCACCAAATTGTGGGACAGTTTGTGTGTGGAGGAGCTGCATCAGTTATTGCTCACGTTTCAGTTTACCAGACCTAGGCTGCTTCCGCATGCCCTTAAAAGGATGGTCCACTCACCAAACGCTGGCAGCTTTTCCCCAGGAATCCAGACGTCTCCGTTTGCAAAATGTCTGCAGGCCGTTTGGCTTCTGTTTTTTCAGCACCTTTTCTGCAACCATGGAAAGTGCATTCCCAGAAAAGACGCCAAAAAACAGAAGCCAAATGGCCCACAACCGTTTTGCAAACATAGATGTCTGCATTCCTGGGGAAAAGCCACTAGTATTTGGTGAATGGGCTGTCCTTTTAAGGGAGTGGGGAAATGACCCTGGTAAACAAGCATGTAGTGTGAAATACTGAGTGCTAGGTATATAAATAGGTCTGAGATGAGGCTGGGGATTGGTATAGTGACTGCTGATGACACATAGCCTCTAACTGCTCCTATTCATTGCTTAGGTTTCTCTTGCTATAGGAACTGTAAAATCCCAGAACCTATTTCTCAGATAAAAGATGCCCCCCAGTATAATCTATTGAAAGATCTACTTGCAAATAAGCATTCTGTTCTGCCTGTTTCACCGGCAAGCTATCAGTAGACAATGTCATTTTATTGTCTGCCCAGATTTCTCAAAGAATATGTGCAAGAGATTTGGAGGGCACCTAGGAGGAAGTCTGGACTGCTCCAGTTGCTCCTAGAACATACCCTGGGGGGGAAAACCCCAACTGCTATAAAATGCCCTTGCTGCAGTAGAAAAAGCAGGTCCATAACAGCATCCCTTTGTATGAAAAGAGCCACAGTGAAACCCTTGCAAGCATGACGCAGGTGTTTTCACGCTGCTTTTTGTGGCTTAATCACTGGCTCAGAGTGTCTGAGGGCAGACACTTCCATTTCTGGAAAGCATAAAATGAGGAGGTGGTCAGAATGATAAGTCACAAGCAGGTGGGAGCTGCAGACCTTCTAGGAGCTGAGTTAGAGCACTTTGAGTCACTCCAGAAAGGTCGTTCTCAGCCTTGCTCTGCAGTTTGGTTGCCCCTTTGATGTCAGCAGAATTTCTGTATCACAGAGCACCTCCACGCACAGTGTGCTGACTCCATTCGCCTCTGCACATCTTTTCCTGCTTCCCCAACTTTGCCTATCTCCATTCCTCCCTTTTCCTCCTAGGGCATCCTAGAACTTTCAGATGTGCCTTCTGGCCTGCCCCTCTCACCTATACTTTTATCCCACCCTGGAGGTGTGCTGTTTCTCGACTATTGGATCTTTCACCAGATGGCAGCATGTTCTCAGCATCATCCTTACTTGCTTATAATTCTAAATGAGCCCTATTTATGCCAGCTGTGTGCACCTCCAGACAGAAGTAGCCCTTCAGCTACTACACATCTAATTTGTCCTTGGTTCTGCAATAAGCCCTCACATCAATGAGTGCTCAAAACTGCAAAAATTCAAAAGAAATCCCCCTAGGTGGTCTATGCATACGAATTAGTATATATTTGTCTTTTTCATGGAAAGACACCCTGCAGGTTTCAAGCTCCTCTCACTGCAAGAGATATTCTCCAGCAACAATGTGGCTTCCATGTAAGCTGATCCGTATCACTGAATTTGGCCTTTGTTTTGGCAGTCTTCTTTCAAGGTGACTAAATTAAACTGAGAAGCCTAATTCCAAGCAACCTGATCAGGGGCACATCCCCCCCCTCAAAAAAAATCTCTAAGGCTAAAGAAGATGAGGACTTTCTGAAAGAGAGTGAAAACAAGTCCCTCATAGTAACAGTTTTCACAATCAAATATAAAGTAAGCAAGGGAATAACCTACTAGTTCTTGAAAATACTGTGTGGGGGCTGTGCTTTCCAATGCACACAACTTTTGACCACAAAACAATATTCTTCTATTTTAGAAAACACTTTGGGCTAATTCATAGAACCACTACATTCTACCCCCTTTTGGCCAATAAACCAGATAGTTTTTCATCAGCCTCTCCCATCACAAATTAAGCTAGCTAAATACACACTGATGGCCCTTCAGTGAATTCAGCACAGAACAGTTCTTGACAGGAATATGGATTAGAGCACATTATATCATAGTAGCACATGTGTATTTTAGTGAACTATGTATAAACTTTAATGTAGTTCTTCGACAGGTTGTATAATCACTCAGATGTTTCTTCTTTGACAACCAATTTAAAGTAGTTATCAATGGTTAAAGTAGCTATCAACATATCAATGGTTCTTTACTTGTTAGGATGGACCGATTATGATCTTCTCCCTTAACTTTTCCTGTCGCCGTCTAATGATTTATACAGCTTATACACCAGTTTTGTGTACTGGTTAAAAGAGTGGGACCCTAATCTGGAGAGCCGGGTTTGATTCCCCATTCCTCCCCTTGAAGCTAGCTGGGGACCTTGGGCTAGTCACAGTTCTCTGGAGCTCTCTCAGCCCCACTCACTTCACAGGGTGTTTTGTTGTGGGGATAATAACAACATACTTTGTAAACTGCTCTGAGTGGGCATTAAGTTGTCCTGAAGGGCGGTATATAAATTGAATGTTGTTGTTGTTGTTATCTTGCATCTGGACATAGCATCACTTTTTGGCTACGTAGAATGTCACATGATTGAAAGTCTGAATGATCAGCTAAATCTAAAACCAATCATAGTTTGAGATTGATGTCATGCGTGAAAGATCTTAGATTTCTCAGTAGCTAGTACATGTCAATTAGTATAAAAGATGCCAACTAGACAGGGCTTTTTTTCAGCCGGAACGCACCGGAACGCAGTTCTGGAACCTCTAAAAAAGTCACATGACTGGTGGCCCCGCCCACCTGATTCCATTACCTTCTGTCAGCAGGGGAAGGGGGGTGTTTAATTGTGCTCCCTGCCACTCTTGAGCAGCACTGGAGCAGGATTTAAAGTTCCCTCCCTTTCCCAGCTGGCTGGATGGCTGCGCCAGTCAGCTGGGGAAGGGGTTGGGGCTTGAACTTTAAATCGTGCTGGGTGTGGCTCTGGAGCAACACCAAGCATGATTTAAACTTCCCTCCCTTTCCCAGCTGGCTGGCCTGCCCAGCCAGTCAGCTGGGGAAAGGGTTGAGGGTTGAACTTTAAATCGTGCTGGGTGCCGCTCTGGAGCAGCAGCAGCAGCAGCACGATTTAAATCCCCCCCCCTCCCTAGCTGGTGGCTGCGCCAGTCAGCTGGGGAAGGGGTTGGGGCTTGAACTTTAAATCGTGCTGGGTGTGGCTCTGGAGCAACACCAAGCATGATTTAAACTTCCCTCCCTTTCCCAGCTGGCTGGCCTGCCCAGCCAGTCAGCTGGGGAAAGGGTTGAGGGTTGAACTTTAAATCGTGCTGGGTGCCGCTCTGGAGCAGCAGCAGCAGCAGCACGATTTAAATCCCCCCCCCTCCCTAGCTGGTGGCTGCGCCAGTCAGCTGGGGAAGGGGTTGGGGCTTGAACTTTAAATCGTGCTGGGTGCCGCTCTAGAGCAGCAGCACCCAGCACGATTTAAACTTCCCTCCCTTTCCCAGCTGGCTGGCCCTACCCAGAAGCCTCTAAGCTTCCCTGGTGGGAGGGAGCCATAGGGGAAAGCCTGTACGGCACAGAGCAGGGCAGGCAACTGCCGAGGAGCCTCTCAGCTGCCCAGCTCTCCCTTTGTACAGAAGGAGAAAACAAAGCATTCCTTTGACTTCAAAGGAGATTTTTTGATGATTGCCATGTTGATTATTAGGCTCAGAGCTCCATTAAACCACTGACCAAGCCTACTTTTTAAAAGGAAAATAGAAACAGAGTAATTTTTCTCATTGCAAGAGAACAGTTTTTTTAAAGCCACTTAATCCTAGATGCGGAAATGAAATGCCTCTTAAAAACACCATGGTTTGGCAGCTTTCACGATCTGCAGTAGAGAAAGAGGACGGGGAAGTGAGGGAGGCATTGCCACTTTAAGTGACTCAGGAAGTGACAAAGCTGGCCTAGCGAGTGCTTCAAAACCGAAACTCCTGCTGCCGGAAGCATGTTGCTTACTGAAAAGGGGTAACTAGAGAAAATCTTAAAGGGAGAGAAAAATGAAGTTAATATAATAAAGTGAATAAGATAAAGAAGGACAAGAAGAAAGCTTGGCAGAGGAAAGAGGAAAGCAGCATGGTGGTACTACTGGGCAATGGCTGAAAGCATTTCCTAGGTGTAAACACAGCGAATAATAATGTGGACTGACTTTCTGTGTAGACCTACTTCTCATAAAGAAGTACACCTGTACTAGGGCTAGTACAGGCAGAGAGTAAATGAAGGAATTTGGGAGCTTTGAAAATAGCAATCTGAAGGGAAAAAAACTTCTCAGCAAATGACATAGAAAGCCTACAAAAGGAGGGGACTGCAATAATAAACAGCGAGTAGCATTATTTATTGGGGCTTAAGCTGCAGTTTGTTGGGGGAGGGGGGTAAATGTATAAATAGGTGTTACTCTGTAATTTTGTATGATTTTATTTCTTGGAATTTTGAGCAACCTTCAGCCCAAGGAAAAGGCAGGGTATAAACAAATGTTACTCTGTAAAGCACCCCTGTTTGTCAAAAGGACTATGGCTCAAAGGCAGAGCATGGCCTATTTACACAGAAAGTCCCAGGTTTAATCTCCATAAATTTCAGGTGTTGCAAATTTCCCAAAGCCTTTGCTTAAGGCCTTGGGAAACTGTGGTTGTCAAAGATTAGATGAACCAATAGTCTGACTAGGTATAGGGAGTGTCCCATCTTTAGTGAGAGAACTCTATTATTAACAAAATATTGTGATTAATAATATACCCTAAGCTTGGATTCATTCAACATTTTCCTGCATACATTCTTTATCAGTCTGCCAAAAAAAAATATTCCTCTAGGTTTTTACAAGCTAAAGAGACATCTAGAGAGACCATAAAGATTTGTCCTCCCTCATATTTATAAATAATTACCAAGCTCTTCTGTTTGGTGTAGAGGTTAAGCGTGAAGCATTCTAATCTGGAGAACCGGGTTTGATTCCCCTCTCCTCCATGTGAAGTCAGCTGGGAGACCTTGAGTCAGTCACAGCTTCTAGGAGCTCTCTCAGCCCCACCCGCCTCACGGGGCATTTGTTGTGAGGATAACAACAACATACTGCTCTGAGTGGGCATTAAGATGTCTTGAAGGATAGTATATAAATCAAATGTTATTATTATTAAGAGCTTTTCTGAATTGGGAACTGTATTATAAAGGAAGCACTTTACAATTATGAAATATAACTCCTGTGTTCTTAAAAAAAAAAAAACTTGAAAAAAGTGTACTAGGATGTTAGAAATATAATGCTGATATTACTCTTGTGACTGTCGCTCCAGGGATATGAGCTTGCGTTTGAAAGAAAAAAATTTCCTCCAGCATGGATCTCTGAAAATGATGGTTTCAGTCTTATGTTAGCAAAGAGAAACTCATGCATATGGGTGAGAGTGGGGGGAGACACTATAATGTTATCAATTGAGCTCTTTAACCCCCCCCCCCCACAGCTTCAGCTGGCCAGGGGAAAGCAATACCCTCTAATGATCTAATCCTAGCACAGGGGAACACTTTTTTAAAAAAAAAGCTAATGAGCCATACCAGGTGACTGGTTTGAAGATACGGGAAGGATTCCTGGGTAAGAAGAACTTCAACTCTTTTTGATACACTTCCATAAGAGCATTGGTAGCAGCCTAGCAACCATCAACTCTTTATGAGAAGTAGGTCTACACAGAAAGTCAGTCCACATTATTATTCGCTGTGTTTACACCTAGGAAATGCTTTCAGCCATTGCCCAGTAGTACCACCATGCTGCTTCTCCCCTTTCTTTCCCATTTTGTTTTTATAAATTGGTTTTCATATGATTTTATTGTATGTTGATACACAGCAGTTAGGAATAGTCATATTGCTAGTCTGTAGTTGTAATAGTAGTGAGTCTGTAGCTGCAAAATAGTAAAAAGTCCAGTAGCACGAAGTTTATTGAGGCATAAGCTTTTGAGAACCACATGCATAAGTGGGTGTCATTAAAATATTAATGATACCCAATACCAGTACCTCAGACAATCTAATTCAAAGGTCTTTTAATCAAATGGGTTCTGATTTTGGAAAAGGCATGCCCAAAACTTGCAGGTTGCTGCTCACAAAGTAGATTTCTGGCTCACAACACTGCACCACTTAGAGGGAACATTGCTGCCAGGTAAGGGGTGGGAAGGTGAGTGGGCTTGAATTGCAGGGGGGCCCCTGGGGGTGATTGTGCCCCGCGCAACTGCGTCACTTCTGGATGTGATGTCACTTCCGGAAGTGATGTCAACACACATTCCTGGGAGGGGCGCTTTGTACGAGCACATAGGGTAATGCAGAGTTCCACCACCTCTTTTCCCAGAAAAAAAGCCCTGCATCTAGATAAGGAGTTGAGGTTTTGCTGAAAGAAATCTCATGAAGATCTAGGTGAGAAAAAATGTATTTGTATGTGTGCTTACTGAAAATTCAATGCATTTCATATTAAACGTGATTCTAAATCAATCTTAGATTTAATTGGGAGATGTTAATTGAGAGATGTTAGGGGAGATAATATTTGTTGTATTTATTTGTTCATAGGGTTTATTTTATTAATCCTTTATCTTTTTGTACCTCGCTTTATTTAAAAAGTTCAATAAAGAATAAACATTAAACTCTGGTAAAATACTGTTTTTGGTATTATAAGGAAGGGAATCAGTGGTCCAACTTGCTGTCCCCTATTTTGCAGTTATATTCCTTGCCCTCCTTAGGGGTTGTAATGCCTTCGGAATCAAGCAACATTCATAGATCGATTTTCGGAAAAGATGCCCTTCGGGACATAGTATCCAACAAACCAAATTTTCTTTGTGGATTTCTCAGATCAAGAAAAACAAATTCTTCTCTTGCTATTTAGATGACATTTCTAATACTCCACTAAGAAAGGCATTCACTTGTGGTTGCTTTCAAACTATGACATCTGAGTACTTACAGGGCAGATATCAAAAAATACCTGTGGAACGACGCCTCTCCTTGAGGTCTTAACCAGGTGGAAGACATAGTATACTATGTTTTACATTTCCCCTTTATGGGTCCATTTGTAAGAAATCGCTGAATTAATTTTTTGTAAACTTTTCTGGCTCAGATGAGGAATGCAGTAATTTTTTTTGGGTTAATGTTTTTCCTCTTATTACTCTCAAAGTGGCTATTTTTATTTTCTTATCTATAAATATCAGTACCTGTTAATCCTATAAGAATTTTAGCTAAATTGTAATTCCATGTCCTTTCATGTTTTTTGTATTTATTTCTTAGTTTTAAACTTCTAAATTTTATTCTGCTACATAAATATGTTTTAATCTTTTGCTGTGGTACACTGTTTTAGGCCGCTGCATATGAGGGGATGTTATGGCCTATAGCTATAACAATAAATCTATCTATCTATCTATCCATCTATCTATCAGGAATCTCTGTGTGCCTTGATGGGAAGAGTTAAAACAAGGAGAACCCCTACAAATTATTTGCATGAATTGACAGGCCCCCTGAAAAAAGGTCTCTGTTTATAAGGTCTCATATCTTAGGCATTTACAGCTATTCAGGGTTGGGATATAAATCCTGACACTGGATGGTTTGTGAGTTTTGATGAGGTACGGATAAGCAATCCGTTGCAACCCAGTTGCATTTGCAGTTCTGGGATGGCGTGTCAAAAGCTGGTCCACACAGAGTTCAGTGTCTGGCAGTCTACATGCACTTGACAAGCTCATCCTCTAGGACCATACAGGATATATGATGTAACATGTAACAGGAGATCTCCCAGAACTACAACTGATCTCCAGATTACAGAGATGAGTTCGCCTGGTAAAAATGACAGCTTTGGGGCGTGAACTCTATGGTGTTATACCACACTGAAGTCCTTCCTTTCCCCAAATCCAGCCCTCCCCCGGCTCCACCCCCCAAATCTCCCGGAATTTCCCAACAGAGTTGGCAATTATAGGGGGAATGGGAAGTCCCCATGGCGCTAGCCTAGCCTGTGATCCCCATTACCATGACAAAAAAGAAAGAATTGAGAATAAACTGTAGAACATGCCTGAGGATATTTACAGAAACTTACTTCCTTGTATCTATTGTCCAAATCTTGTGAAATTTGCTGGAGCCAATCAGAAGCAGTGTTTGAGCAACAGCCTGAAGCCTCATTCTGAACTGCTTGGGTTTATCCATCAAGAACTACAAGTCCCAAAGTTACTTTTGCATGGGCAGGAGGGAGTGAAACCTGGTTGGAAGGGCAAAGCAAAGGACTATAAACCAGTGGGGGAGAGTGCTACTGTTGCTTCTGGTAGGATTTGCAGGCCCAAAATATGTGTGTCTGATTTGCCCACAGTCACAAACACACACGCGCCATGCTGCCACGTCTGGTGGTGGCTATAAATACAAACCGGACAGCCAGAAATGTAAGGAGGTAACAGAAAGGGGACGAAAAGAAGCTTAAGGAAACTGTTCTGTGTTCTAGTTTTTCAGATCAGACGAGGCCTTTCTACAGTCAGGCAACCGTGCAGTATTAGGGAAGCAGATGAACAAAGTCAAGATGAAAAAGATTTCTATATAGAAACGGAGTCTGTGGCAACTAATTTTCAGTGATGTGTGCATAGTCCCAGGGACTCAGTGTGCACTGCCAGTGACCCTTTTTAGTGACCAAAAAGTTACAAATGAACTAGCAAATTAGTAGGATCCTCAAGCTAGGTGTTGTTATTAAGCAAAAGTTGCAAAACAGGCTTTTTACAAAAATGCAGAATATGTAACAGTAATTTCATAACTGAAACAAGACTTTTGTCCTGGGTCATGAGATTGTCTGCCTGCTATGGAATGAGGGATTGTGGTGCTGAGTTGTGCAGGGGGGGGGGGCATCTTTTACATGTTTCTTCTTGGCCTGAAAAAATGGTGCTTGGGCCCTTGCAGTCCTCTGTGCACCAGCAACAGCATTTGGGGGGTTATTTTGCTCTGCAGCAGGAGAGGAGAGGTGTGGAAGGCATTCCCATTACACTGAAAGAAATCCCTCCTATCAGTGTAGAGTTCCTGTATAATCCATGGTCCTAAATTCAATTCCCAGCAATGAAAGGGCTCAAGGAACAATGCTGGGACTGAGTGCCTGTCATGGGCTGGTCCAGTAGCATGGTCAGAGTGCATTCCAAAGTCCAAACAGCAAGGTCAGGTGGTCCGAAGATCAATTATTGGCAAGGCTCGAGGGCTAGGCAAAGGCAGAGTCAAGGCACGGTCCAAGGTCACAAGAGCAAGGCACGGTGCGATGGAGTGGTCGCAGCAGTAGCAGGATTCCAACATGCTGCTTCCATGTCTCCCGGTCTTCTGTGGCTGGGTTTATAGACAGGCTGGGCATGCAGCCAGCTGCTTGGGAGCTATCCTGTGGTTACTCCTCATCACTATCCACAAGCAGCTGGCACTGACCCAGGAGGCATGAGCTTTGCCACCTCTCCTGCAGCCCCATACTTTGCCTTTGTCTGCAGTCTCTCTGGGTGAAGCTGGAGGTTTAGGATTCCTTGGCTGTGCTTCACCTGTGGTGTAGGAGCTGGAGGGTGTTGGTGCCTCTGCCTCTGCCTCAGCTGCTGGCTGTGGACGCTGATCAGCCGGCAGCTGTTCTTCCTGCTCGCTGGCCTCTGCTGAGTCTGGGCTGGCTACGCGAGGCTCCTCTCCTCCTGAGGAGTCCTCACTGTCACTCAGCCCCGTAACAGCACTACTCAGAAGTGCTACACATCAGCCAGGAGGAACGGGAAGCTAACTTAGCTGAGTACGCAGCGACGGTTCAGTTACTGAACTACATAAACAGAAGGTCGATCAAGGAATTTCAAGGTAAATGAAAAGCTTATTACTTATATTTAACCTAATAATTGGGCAGAAAATACAGAAGTTAATGAAATGAGAAATATATTTTTCTGATATATACTGTAGATAAAATGGGTAAAAAGGGGGGCAATATTTACTTATTTTATAATAGTTATTTCATCACATTATCATTTGTTATATAATTTTATTTCAAATTATTGCCTAAAATTGTTAACGTGCTTATTGGATATCATATGGAGCAGTCTATGATTTAGTTTAATACCAAATATTATGAAATTACTATTTAAATTAATATGAACTGATGCTTGGTAAGGTACTTTGATTTATCATAATTATGGCTATTGTACTATATAACGTTATCATGTAATTTTTTTTGCTTTTCCAATGTTCTGTTTATACTTAAATAATAAATACAGAAAAAAAGAAGAAGAGCTACACATCAGTGGTCTGTCTCAGTACAAGACCTCCCTTCATGTACACAACCGCCCTTCGGTGAGGCAATCCCATGTGGATGCTGCACAAATGTGAAGCCTGGAATCCTACCAAGAGGACCAGTCACACATCTGTCCCATCTGTTATTCTAGTTGTGAAAGGTGCAGAGGCAAGAATCTGGGATTGACTCCAGAACTCAAACAGCAGCATTCAACCAGTGTACCAGAATAAATTTACATAGGAAAAAAGATGAAGAAAAGGACAACAAACTGCAACGTACAAACAGTATAAAAATGGAAGTTTAAAATGTGGAGGATTTCATCTGTTCTTAGAATGATCCCAGTTCGTGAGATAAACTTGTCCCATTGGCTTGGAAAGGGGTCATGGTTAAGCTTAAAATAAGAAAATATCAATATGTGGTTACCAGCCCCCAAAGAATCCATTGGTCCTAACAGCGCAATCCTATGGCCGGCCCCAACGCCGACGCGGCTGCACTGGTGGTGTGGCGGCGCCGCCAGGCCGGATCCTGTGCCAGCAAAGTGTGGCCGCAGCGGCGCCCGCAGCGGCGCAGAGATGCAATTTTGGAGAACCAGAAAGTGTTGTGGGCGGGTCTGATCCACGGCCGCCGCCAGGCGCAGCCAAAGGGCGCTGTTCCTGACAAGCGTCAGGGGGAGGGGCCAGGAAAGGCGCAGCCTATGGGCAGCACGCGATCCCGGCCAGGCCCCAGAGCAGCAGGCAAACCGCGCCCATGCTGGCAGACTGCCTCGGCTCGTGTGTCGGGCGGGGCTCGCAGTCGGGAAGGAGAGGGGTGGGCGTAGTCTGAGAAGCCTTTCCCCCGTTTGCCCAATGTAGCACCAAGTCCGTGGCGGCCGCGTCCAGAGAGGTTGGCATGGGACTGGCAGGCGCCCTGCCATGAGGAATCCAGGGCAGCAGCCAGTCTCTGGCAGCAGGGGACAGCCCCCAAGTGGCGCCGAAGGGGAGGGCTGGCCTGAGGCCGCCACCAAGAGGCAGACACAGCGGGCCTGCCCCCTCGTCCCCATCCCAAGGCAAAGAACACAGACACCCATTGCACAGAAATCAGCCTTTATTATTATATCATCCCACCTCCCCCAGCAGACGTGAGGAAGGGGAGGCGTGTAGGAGAGCCGCCTGTGCAGCAAAACACCCCACCCCACCCCCAAGGCGGCAGCGGCGGTCACCGGCGAGGCCGGCGGCCGGACCCCCTTGGCCATCCACGGGCCCGGCCTCTCGCACGCAACTGGGCCCGAGGGAGGGGTGCCTCTGGGGCGGGTGGAGCTGCTGCAGCGGGTGGGGCCGGAGGGTCGAGGATGGCGACGAGCCGCCCGAGCAGGGCTTCGGCACGGACTTGAGAGGCACACCCCACCCCTCCCAACAACCATGGCCTGTTGGCGTGGGAGGCTGGCAACTGCTCCACGGGATTGGATGCGAGGCAGGACGCCCTGGGGTGGAAGGTGTTGGAATGACCAATGGGGCTGCTGCAGACGCCCGAGGGGCTGGACCCACTCTGGGAGGCGGCCGCTCATGGGACTGTGTTGCTGGGGCTGCGGCTGCGATGGGGGCGACCCTCCCCAGGCGCGCGAGACCTCCTGCCCGGGATATGGCATCCGCCTGCCACCACCCTGGATTCTCCATTGGTGGGGGCTAGGGTTCCCGCGAGCGGACCATTTCCCCTGCCATCTCCCACCCCCTTGCAGCGGCAGCTCGCACCACCCTCTCCCTGGCTTATGGGGTGCCAGCTACTCTCCCCACCGGGGATTGATCCCCCTCCCCGCTCACATGCCCCGCCCCAACCCTCTACCTGGCCATAGATACAGGGGGGTTAGCCGTGTTAGCCTGTGGTAGCGAATTCAAAAAGGGTCCCGTAGCACCTTTAAAACTATCCAATTTTATTGTGGCATAGGCTTCTGAGAATCAAGTTCTCTTCGGCAGATGGGTGGTACAGACACTGGTCAAATACAGAGGAGGAGGGGGGGGGAGGAGGAGGGAGGGAGGGGGTGTTACTGTGAGGGGAGGGAGGGGGCGGGGAGGCAAGACGGGGTGTGTCGGATACATTTGTGGCAATGTGCAGGTGGGGAGATGTGACGGGAGTGTTGGGGGAGGGGCGGAGGACGAAGTCAGACTCGCAGACACAGAAGACAGTTGTTGTACATCTCGTTTTATTGCACTGGAAAGAGCGGGCTTGCGTTTAGGCTGGCGAGGGAGGCCGCGGCGCGACGGTGCTTCCTGGGCTGCAGCCAACCGTCCGTCAGAGATGTTTGGGGAGGGCGGGGCGCGGGGGAGCAGCCATGCCCTGGACGTGCCTGTGGGGGAAAAAGACACGTGTGGGCTTTGCCTCGTTCCACTGGCAAGGCAAGCCCCACACTCCGCCATCCGGGGGGGGGGGTTGCACATGGTCGAGGGCAGCAGCTGATGCCTGACAGTCTGGCGAGGATGCACTCAGCCTTGGGAAGCCTTTACCTTTATGGGAGGGAATGAGCTGGTCACAACAAACACCTGGCCACATGTGGTTTTCGAGGCGCCTGCCTCTGAGGCAGCCAGGGGCGGCCATGGTTGCCCCCCACCCCTGCTGGGCCTCACCCAAAGCAGCAAGTGAGCGGGTGGGTTCAGGTGAATGGGCGGTTTGCACTAATCTGTGGAATGCCCCCCCACCTCCTCCTTACCTGTCAGCGCTCCGTCGGTCATCACCAGGTGGGAGCGCCAGTCAGGGCACCTGCAAGGAAACGGGAGAGCATGCGGTTAATTTGCAAAGTGTCATTCCCTTCTGCCACGGAAGGATTAGTTTGTTTGTGCTTAGTTAGAAGCAACTAGCATGCATCAGTTAGCTGTGGAGTCATTCTTTCTATCACGGTAGAAAGAGAGTTAGGCAGACATTTGCACCTCTTCCCCTTTATGCGAAGTTCCCCCAGTTTTTCGCAAAGTCCCCCGAGTGCATTCTGCGCCTGCCAATGTGAATGCCCTCAGCCCGTTTCGGTTTTCAAAGGGGCAATGCCACTCAGCAGACGGGCAGAGCCTCCGGCCGAGTGCTCACTTACCTGGGGGTTTGGGCGGCGCTGGCCGGATGTTTTGTAGGGCGCGGTCGCAGGTGATTGGGTGCAGAGAGGGGGGCTCGTCCACGCCGGGCGCGCACGCTGATTGGTCCCCGGGATAGTTCTCATCCTATGCTCCTTCGGGCCATAGGGGCGGGGCGGGGCGCTCAGAGAGGGGGCTGATTTTTCGCCGTTCCATGGACGCCTATGGGCTACGCCTTCTTTTTCCGTGGCGTAGCTTTTTTGCGCCGCTGTGGGCGTTCCCGCTTCTGGAGGAGCTTAGGGAGCGGACTAACTCCGACCCCGCCTTGCTCCCCGCCCCCCCCTGCGTCGGCGTAGGGCTCTACGCCACTCCTGCGCCGCCGCCCGGGCGCCTGTGGCTTGCACCGGTGCTGGCCCGCCGGCGGGCCAGCACCGCGTCCCAGCGCGGGCGGAAGGCCACTTACGCGGGCGTACGGGCTAGATGCGCCCTCGCAAGCCTTAGTTCGGTTCCTGTTCACTTTCCGTGCCCTTCTTAGGATTGGGCTGCCCGTGACAAGCAAGTATGACAAACCCAGAGCAAGATGATTTGAAACAGGAACCAGTGCTGAAAACAGCAAAAAGAGAAAGAAAAAAAGAAAAAGTTAACTTGGCTCTGAGTCAAAATCACTGGTGTTTTTACAATTCAGTATTCTCATAATCCCATCTTTATTTCAAGTGCGTAAACAAAAACTCAGAATACACAAATTTTGTTGGAAATCTACCTGCAACCCAAAACAATTTATTCAGGTATCCTTTTTGTTCATACATCCTTGAATCTTGCTGTAAACATGAAAACTAGTACCTGAGCTGAGCTAATCTTATGGGAACTTGCATGGCCTGTAGCAAGTGGAAACTGTCTTCCATCCATGGAAGTGCTGCTTAAAACCTCATACTAGTCTGGTACTGCACAAGTGAAAATAAATCCAAAAATTCTCTCACGCTTGTGAACAACTTCTTGCATAACGCAGCCATGAGAAGTGCTACACAATTTCATGTGCAAACACATTTGTACAGCAGCATGAACAGATATTTTCCTTCCACAATTGCAGTTCTTGAAATCCAAGAATCAGCAATGACGCAATTTTGACTGCACATTTTTGTACAATATTCCAAATATTCCAAATGTGCATCATGAATAAATCAGAAGAAAATAATGTAATTAAAAACCGTCAGTGTTCATGTGATTTTCATTGTCTTCTCATTAATATAAGAAAGAATCGGGGCACTTTTTAAAGCTGGTTAGTCTTAAAGGTGCTACTGGACTTTTTACTAGCTTGCCCTCTACTCTTTTGATCTGTTTGAACCTCGTGCTGAGAGAAACCAAGAACAATCACTAGGGCCACCTCAAGCTCATTTGATTTACCTTTCCCAGTGCTGAATTCTGACAGCCGTATGATTCACACAACTGCTGCAATTCTCCCATGACAGCATATTCATTTTTTTATCGAATGGAAATTAAACGTGAGATAGTCTTTTTATGAGGCTTCAATAGGAAAGGAGCACCCTTAGAAGGAGATTATTGCCACATGAATGGGTATGCAAAAGGTCAACCTGATCCACCTCAGGGGAGACTTGAACAGGTGTTTACTAAATTTAGTGTGACAAGATCTGAGAACATTGTCTTTAAAGAATGTTCCCCAGTAGGGAGACTCATGCGCTTCCAGAAGGCATGAATGACAGACACATGTAGAAGCCATCTGGGTAACTGAAGCTCTCACTGTACACTGTGCATGGTGGTGGCCCTTCTTTACTGCTGTTACAAGAAGCTACTTGGGGTGGGGGGCCTCATGCTTTCCTGGCATGAAATCCAGTATAGTCTAGCTTTCAAACAAGACAAAACTTCTACACAAATCATACAGGCATCTGTGAAGTGCATCTCAGGACAAGGCAGCTATTCCACATGCAGCATCCTTAACTGTACTCTTCCTTGCTTACTGAACAAATTTGGGGTTTAAATCAATTTCCACATAATATATTTGCTATTTACAAAAGGTTGAAGCCTAGATTTTACTTCAGCAAATTTCCATTGCAAATGAGGGGAGGGGGCTCTGTGAAATGAAAGCAGCGAATCGAGCAAGTAAGCATGTCCAACCATTTCTATTAACCACAATGACTAAACTGATCCTCCATGTACAGGAGTAGTAACCCTCTAAATATCAGGACTGGGGGCAACACACTGCCAAGCAAAACAAAACATTGCAACATCACAACAAAAATGCTGACAGCAGCAGGGAACTCAGTCACAAGAGACAAGATCTGAAAGGGAGCACGGCATTTCCAAAGCCAAAAAAATTCCAGTGAGAAAGTGCTGACATTTCAGCGTACCAATTATACTTTTCTAAAAGTGGTAGCAAAGGTGCCCCTCTGCATTTCTTCAGGTAAACAGTGCTTAAGTCTTGAGGATAAGGATGCCAACTCCAGGTTGGGAAATTCCTGGAGATTAGGGAAGGACTGGAAGGTGGACTTGGGGCAGGAAGGGATCCCAGCAGATTATAATGCCATAGAGTCTATCCTCCGAAGTAGCCATTTTCTCCAAGAGAACTGATTTCTGTAGCCTGGATATCAGTTGTAATTTCAAGAAATCTCCAGGCCCCACTTAGAGGATCAACACAAAACCTGAAGGGCACCACGGAATATGCTCCTAGCTATAGATAACAGTATTGAGATTAATTCAACCTATGATTTATTTACTATCTCATCCAATCCCAATTGGCATTGCCCGCCGGACAGTCACGAGCCTGGTGTAAGCGGGAAACAAAGGAGCTTCTCAGCAGGACATGGTCTTTTGATCCTTCGCAGATACTAAAATTATGTTGCAAAATTGGATGAGAGAAATTTACTTGGATGTGAACATTGTTTAACATTGATTGTGTATAACTTCATTGCTAAATGGTTAGAGTATTAGGCAGAAACATCTCTGAATTTAGTATTTATTGCTGTATTCATTGACCTTAAAGCATAGTGCACTTTCAGCAGTAACTTGTGATATTCTTATGTCTATAGAGAAAAAAGTTTTGTAGCACAGTGCACTTTAATTATACATAAAATGGTTAAAGATCAGCAACTTTTTCCACGGAAGGTCTTGCATCTTTTCACTCCCACTTAGAGGATGGCAACCCTAGCTGGGCTCCAACCAAGGAAGTCTGAGAATGAACTGAAGCACCACAAGGTGAGAAAGCAGCCGCCTTGCGTTCCCATAGAGAGAGCTGCATCTTCAGATGTGCATGCTCTAAGTCATAAAGTATCTTAAAGTTACGAAATGAGAAGTTTAAATTGGCTCCAGGAACTAATTAAAAATGTGACCAACTTAGAACTAGTATACTACATTCATAACATCTCAACCAGTGGGTGGCTGTGTCTAGCATGAGATGAAACTTCCAAGTTGTTTTCAAGGCCGTTCCCACATACAGCAGACTACAGTAATCTAGTTAGAGTTTACAGAAGCATGGATCAGAGTGGCTAAACCAGGTAAGTCCAGAAGGGGCTACATGCTAAATATAGTAAAAAGTCCAGTAGCACCTTTAAAACGAACCAACTTTATTGAGGCATAAGCTTTCAAGAACCATGTCTGAGCCCCATCCATGCCAATGCTAATACTGAACCATTGCTACTGCTGTACCTTAATGTCATTTTGCAAATGCCTTAACCATCACTTTTGTTTCACAAGCATCCTGAGAACACAGCTGTCTTATCTCCTTCTTTTGAAGCTCCCAGAAGCAACCTTGCACTGTCTGAAATGTTACAGTTTAATCTTATGCCTTTTGTCCTGTCTAGGCTGATGTATAAACCCTGGAAGAAATTCCCAGAACATTTCCCATGCAAGCCTGTGGTTTAGGTGGGAGGGGGGAATGATTGGGTATTTAGAGATGTACTTTCTTCAAGTTGCTATTCCTGTCAAGGAACGTGTACTGCTTAGATGCTTTCTTGCTTCTGAGTAATCCTATGGACATATATATGGAAATGATTTGATTTCTGAATAAAACCATTTAACCAAGAGCTTGGACTTCTTGTTGCAATGGTACAGGGATCAGTCTACCATATCGTGTCACCCATAGACTGACACTCTCTTTGTTAGATGCATACTATTTTGCATCTACAGACTAACATGGCTAATCCCTCTGGATGCTAAATATAAATGACAGAGAACACCTCAGCAAGAGCACTAACAAATTAACTAAAAAAAAAACCCAAATGAATTATTAAAATCTTAATGCTGATAGGTCAAGTTTATGTAAATGTGAATGATTCACTGAATATGTGTTTTCCTTGGCTTTTATCCCAAAACACCAAGGTCTGCCTACAGATAATTTCATTATATGAAATTTTATATAATATATTAAATTAATGCAGCATATTAAAAGCAAAGGCAACTTTAAAGATGCTGTTAAGTGACATCATAATGAAATAAAGAAAGGAAACTGCCAGCTGTACAGTGGTATTCTTGGTTACATAGAATACTTGACAATAATCGTGCAACATCAAATAATGGGCAGTCAATTGTAGAGACAATGGGCAAGCATTCCAAACCTTCAGAGGATTAGATTTCCTGAGACTTTATTTTTCTCATGCAGACTGGATTATGGAAGATGGCAGAGAACCACCCATACATCAAAGGGTGGTTGCTGTCGGAGATCAGCTATCTCCAAAATGGGAACTATCTTGAGGGGTTCCGCAGGACACAATCTTATCTCCCATGTTATTCAACCTCTATGTAAAGCCTTTAGGAGAACTTACTCACAGCTATGGAGTTGGATGTCACCAATATACAGATGACTCCCAACTCTATATCTTGCAGTTCAGGTCACCACAGGATGCAGTACAAATCTTAGATCGTTGCCTGACAGCCGTGGTGAAATAGTTGAACAACAATAAATTGAAATTGAACCTAGACAAGACTGAAGTTATGCTTGTTGGGAAGCCAGAGATCTTGAAGGACATTGTACTCCCCACTTTCAATGGAGTTTGTCTGGTCTTTGCAGAGTCAGTTAAGAGCCTAGGGGTTATACTAGATTCAGCATTATTACTAGAAATACAAGTTAAGGCAGTGGCAAAAAATGTTTTCTACAACCTCACTCTAGCCTGGAAGATGGCTTTTTATCTTGACATGGCTGACCTGGCCACTTGGATCCATGCTATGGTAACATCAAGGCTTGACTATTGTAATGCTCTATACATAGGTCTCCCACCTAAGTTAACTAGAAGGCTCCAATTTGTGCAAAATACTGCAGCTTGACTGTTATCAGGAGCGAGCAGGAGCATGAACATCACTCCCATCCTACAGTTGCTCCATTGGCTACCCATCAGTTACTGTGCTCAGTTCAAGGTATTAGTTATTACATACAAAGTTCTTCAGGGCATTGGTCCGGCATACCTATGGCACCACCTCCCTCACTATGTTCACGGCAACTTCACTCATCTGAACAGGGTCTCCTGCAGGTGCCAGGCTGCACACGGGTGAAGTCAGCAGCACCTGTACACGGGCTTTCTCTGTGGTGGCCCCTGTCCTGTGGAACGACCTGCCTAAAGAGGTCAGGAGAGCCCCCACTCTCCTGGCTTTCCGTAAACGATGCAAAACTGAACTATTCAAAAAGGCTTTTTACTCAAATGGGAGGGCTGTATTGTAGAGATGGGGTCTCAGATGCTTCGCCAATGAGTTAGGGACCATAGACTCCATCACTATGTTACATATTATCTGTTGCTTTAAATATGTACTCCTATGTACTGTCTGTGCTCCATGTTGTCTAATGTTAGTCCTAGAATTTATTATGTTCTTTTTCAGTATTTTTTCTACTCTGTATTGGATTCTTGCTAATACTATACCTTTTAAACTTGTATCTATTTACCCTATGGCATTGTTTCTGGAAATGTCCTTGATACTGTATTGAAATGTACTTGATACTGATTGTACTAATCTCATACTGTGTAATCCTCCTTGAGTCTCAGTGAGAAAGGCGGACCATAAATGACATACATACATACACGCATACATACATAAATGTAACGGCTAACTAATTATTTTAGGCCAAAATATCACATAGAGACCCTTTTTGCACTCTCGCCTTGCTCCTGATCTTTTCCAGAGGTAAAAGATCATTTATTTGGTCCAATTTTTGTTTGGTGCATTATGCACCTCTGTCTCAGTGGCAGGTTTCTCTCCGAAGTTAATTGGCTACAGAGTGCCCCATCCATTGGAAAAAGAGTTCTGATTGGAAGAGTGATCCTCTGAAAATGCTCACCTCATTGCACACATCAACATCTGCCTGAGAATCTCTCCTCCTCTCTCTTCTCCCACAACTGCAGCAGATACAAGTTTTAGCTAAAACTACCTTGATCTGAGAGATTAAGACAGTATCTTCCTGGCCACTAAAGCTAGAATCTGAAGTCTTGAGGGGTTCTCCTCAAGGCGCAGGTGCTGAGCCTTGATAATCCATTTTGCATTTTTCGCTCTGGGGGATGCTAATTGCTGTGATTGTAAGCAGCTACTACTGTGTAACAGAGATGCATTGAGTTTCAAGTCATCCAGAAACCTTTAGAATACATGGGATGTAGGGGCTGATCAGACACTCTTTAGGATGGCCAAAACAAGGTGAGAGGACTGCGGTATCGGATGCATGGACTGAGCACTCCCAAGAAGCCAGAGGAGAAGGGAAAGGAGACGAGAAGAAAAGGGAGGAGAGGAGCCAAACAGACCAATCATCGTGCAGGAGGCAGGTCTAGGGCAGGTAGCGGAAAGGTGAATTTAAACATCTGCACAGGAGTTGGACCCTGTGGGTTCTCGCATTGAGGAAAAAGTCATGGGAAACCAGCATCCACTCAACTCAGGCAAACCCTGGCATAGTGTCGGGATCACCACTGAAAGTATCAAATGCTGAGTATAAATCAGACAAACATCCAAAACAGCATAGGCTCAAAAAAGGGTGCAAATAGCCCGTGCATAAAGGGTCTTGGACTCGAAAATTCTAAAAGTCATAAAAAAGAGAAATCAATCAATTTTTCAGACCTTTACAAGAAATTGGGTAAAAATAGGAGAGTATCACAGTAAATAAACCAAAATACAAAAAACAACCGTTGCCACGATATGCTTACTATAGAGAATATTTTATGCCACAATAAAAGTAATTTTATACAATTTACAAAAAAGTCTCTTTATATGTAATGTTTAAAAGCATATATTCCGTTATGGTTACATGCCTTTCACACATGTAACCATAATGGAATATATGCTTTTAAACATTACATATAAAGAGACTTCTTGTAAATTGTATAAAATTACTTTTATTGTGGCATAAAATATTCTCTATAGTAAGCATATCGCGGCAACGGTTGTTTTTTGTATTTTGGTTTACAAGAAATTGGAACAAAAGGTGACTCTGCAAAACATGGCGATTACTTCAACAACTTGTGTAACAATGTTGCATTCTGGGAACAGAATCCCAATTTAGTTCTCTGTTTCCAACAATTAAAACAAAACAAAACAAAAAGGGATACACGACTACAGGTATACGGTTATTTCTCTACATAATTTATCCACATAATTTCCAGAGTGTCTTGTCAAACTTTGTAACTTGTCATCTTTTTTGCCAACCACAGTGCTGGGAGACCATATGTATTACTACAAAACATCACAAGATGCTTGCCAATGAAGACAAAGATGCTCTGAATTCTCCTGGCTTTGGAAATCAAAGGTGTTTTTAATAATCACTGCTAATTTACTTTGGGTCGCATTGAAGTTAACCCCTCCTTGGGGGGTGGGGGTGGGGAATTGTACTGTTTTGTAGCTTCTTGCTGAAGACTCTTCCTTGGTAAGAAAGGTGGTTAATGGCAGGGCAATCCGAATTCTAACTGGATAATTAGGGAAAGAAGTTGAGTGAGCATTTGCTATACAAGGTTTCACAGTGGATTTCAGAATCAGCAGAAAATTAGCAAACAGCACAGAATGCTTAACCAGCAATTGACAAAATGTCTCTCTTCTGAACTTCAAGGCAATTCATAGCAATGATGCATTCCCTTCTCTTAGGCAAAAGAACAAACCAAAGGAACCTGCAATCACATCACTCCTGCATGGGCAATTCTCCATGCAACAGAAATAAACATCCTCTTGAAAGCTAACAAAAGTGCATTTTTCTAAGTCTCCAAAAAACAAAGATTAGTTTCAGGATTCCTCTCAGGAATTCCTTTTTGTTTCATAGATCGATAGAGACACTACAGGCAGTTCAGAAAGAACAAAAATGCTAACACTGAAATATCATAGCCCAGATAAATGACACCAAAATATTCCAAAAAGTAATGTATCCTTGTTCTTTGCTAAACCATCATGAATTTCTGTAACACAGCCTTTACTGTAGTTTGGTTAAAGTGCATTATTAATATTCCTAAATGAACAAGAGAGAGAGCTGAGATCAAGACATGGCAGGTGATGCTTGTCTTCAGCCATGAACTGGAACCATGTCTTTCAGACCTAGCTGCAACATGCAATCTGTAAGAACAACCAGACCCTCCACAGATCTTTCCCGCAAGTGGAACTCCAGGAGACTCTGTATCAGGCCTGGCTAGGGGACTTTCTCAGACTCTCCACTTCATCAGACATGGCGGTAAGAGTTAAAAGTCTTTATTGAGAGATTTCCACTAGTAGAAAGCTGTACAGAGCAATTGCTTGGAATGCCAAAGTGAAGCCCTCTCAGAAAAGTTATACCCCCCGTCTCCTCCCTGCTACTTTAAATGAAAGTCAGTTGAAGTTGGCATGTAGCTCCTAAGTGACAAAACCCAGGGAGAGATGCAGAGCTGAGTCCTCAAGGCCGGTCAGTTGCCGACGCTCCCTCCCACCTACACTGATAACATAGTTCAGCAGAGACAGCAGCAAAAGCCCAGCCAAGGAAACAGTGAAGCAGCTAGTCTACTCCCCACCCCAATAGTTAAGACACCTCTATGTATGGCAGGCAGGCTGGCTTGTGAGCCCGTCTGACATTATCCCCCACCCCAAAACAACATTTATATCACAATCACCCCTACCTTGGTTTATCAGGGTATTGCTTATGAAAAGCTCTGATTAGTTTGCAAGCCCTGACATCTTTAGACTGAACTCATTCGTTCTGGCTTTGGTCAAAGTACTTCCACTGGACAAGGTAAAACAATTTCCCCCTTTTCCATTTTGAGTCCAATACAGCTTCCACTTCATGATGGGGTTGCCAATCTATCATGATGGGGGGAGGAATTCCCAGTTTCGAGTGCCAGACATCTGTCTCCGGAGCTTTTTTCAGTAAACTGCAATGGAAGAAGGGATGTATGTGTGTCAGGCAGGCAAACTTTGCTAAGAGGCCTTATCAGCACAGCTGGAAACGTATGGGAACCAGCCATGGGAAATTCAGTTTTGCATCTTTTGCAGGACTTTTGCTGACTTCAACTGACTTGTTTGGACTGGGGGTATAACCTCTTGGGGAAGACTTTGCTTCAGCATTCCAGGCAATTTCTATGTAACAGTGCACTTCTAGAGTTTTATCTGAATAAAGACCCTTAACTCATACAACTGAGTTGGATGAAGTGAAGAGTCTGAGAGAATCTTCTAGCTAGGCCTGACATTTTTGCCTGGGATCCCTGTCATTCTCTTGGATCCAGGGGAAACCAGTGAGATTCCCTACCTGCAGCATGGTAGAAGGAGGGGACAACGGATCTCCTGTGAAATGCAAGGGCCTGGCTAAAGACCTCACAAGAACACCGAAGCCTGGGACAGGAAAGATGGGGGGGGGGGCGCGATTCCCAAGTCAGGAGCCAGGTTTCTACACTGGCTGGGTGCAACGACCCAAGGATTGTTATAATGTTCTTTGTATAGCCAGATGAAGAACCGGAAGGAGCGGCAAAAGGTGCACCACTTCCAACAAAGCCTCAGAAGGGAGACGGGGAACCTGGAGAACGGGGACTTCACTATGGCCAAGGACAAGAGTGAGAGTGATGAGGAAGGGGGTAACGGAACTCCAGTGATCCCCAAGGATTTACGTAAAGACCCCACGATCCTACATGGGCCTGATGCAGATGTGTTGGTGAAGGATGGGGCAACAAACCCTCTAATGTCCCCCAGACAGCTTCCTCAAATGGATGTTAGCTTCCTCAAATGGTTGGAGGCGATGACGCCTGACTGGACGTCATCAGAGGGCTCGTCTACAAAGGCGAGGGAACTGAGGAAACGATGGTGGGGGAACTTAAGCAGAAGGAGTCTGTTCCTGAGGAAAAGACTCCGCGCAAGGGAGGTGGAGGGCCAAGAAGCAGGGTTAGTGACAGCCTGTGGCCGCACTTTGGGAAGAGCTGCAGGTGCTGAGGTGCGACCTCCTGGCCCTCACCGGATGGACTCATGGAGTGATGCGGGAAATGAGCTGACCAGAATCACCCAGAGAGACGATATTACCACAGCTGCTACCTGCCATCCCCGTATGAGAAGGGCCGCCGCCAAGAGGGGCCCAGAGATGACTGGGGGAAGGAGTGCCGCCTTCCCCGCTGTTGGAACTTCGCAGACTGGAAGCTCATTTTGAAGGGAACTCTGATGAGTTGGGCTATTTCCTGGCACAAGTGGTGGAATTCTTGCCGGAATGGGGGCACCTATTCCCAAATGAAGCCAGCCAAGTAAGTTATATAGGCTGGGAAGCCCAGCAGCTAAGTGGCATGTGACTTTGTATGCAATGCAAGCTCCCAAGTTGGAGAGCGTGGATGCTTTCATCCAGGCTCTAAAAGAGCAGTATGAAGACCCTCTCGAGAAGGAGAGGGCAAGAACCTGCCTGCGGGGGATGAAACAGGGCAACCACCTGGTTCGGGAATATGCCGCTAAGTTCCGGGAATATGCAGCCAAGCTGAGGGACTGGATGGAGGGGGTGAAGATCGAGTTTTTTAGAGCTGGCCTGAACCTCGACCTGGTGGAAAAAGCGATGGTGCAAGATGACCCCAAAACACTCCTAGGATAGATTCAACTAGCCTGTGAGATTGAGAATTGGGAGCAAATAGTGAAATTGCTGAGGCTACAGCACCAAGCCAGCCAGCAGGGAAGTGTACCAGCAGCATGACCCTGGGAGCAAGGGAGGTAGCGAGTCAGCATCACCCCGAGAAAGATCGGAGAGTGAAATGGGGCCAGTTCCCGAGGTGTGGGGAGACAGGCCACTTCACTGCAGAATGGTTGGGTGAGGAAAAGACCCAGCTGGTGAGAGAGCCAAAGCTGAGCAGGCTGTCAGGGGGCTGCTCAAAGGTGAAGCCCCGATCGACTGCCAGGAAGGAAGCAGAAGTGACAGCCGCTGTGCGAGAGGAGGAGAAAGACAACTCGAGTAGAGAAGCCTCACTGGGCTGCGAGGGGGAGCCGGGACCACTGACAGGAAAGGGGGGAGACCTGCTGTGAAGGGTTGTGGAAGTTCTGGTGCCACAGAGGGTGAGACCAAAGGGAGCATTGTTTTTCATAGTGATCATCTTATTAAACCCCCAGAGGGGGACAAATATCAGGGTAAGGGCTTTGATTGACTCAGGGTGCAGCAGAGACTTGATTGCCCCTGTGCTAGTGACGGGGCTGGGGCTGGAGGTGACAAAACTACATGAGCCTCTGGTGTTTGAACAGATGGACGGGACTGTCATGAAGGGGACACCACCTAGTTATGAACCTGAGCCCACCCCAGTGGGAATGGGGGGACATTGGGAGGGAAGGACTTTTGTGGTGAGTCCGGCCAAAAAGTTCCCTTTGGTGTTGTGAGTAAGATGGTTATGGGAAAAAGGAGTGCCAAATGGCCTTTGAGGAGCTAAAAACACGCTTCACCTCTGAACCTGTACTGATGAGATCCAACCCCCATCCTGATGAGAGCCGCCCGTTCGTGATACAGGTGGATGCGAGCGATGTTGCTATGGGAGGAGTTCTCCTGCAGGAGGGGGGATGGGAAAATGCACCTCTGTGCTTATGTGTCCAAAAAAATTTCTGAGGCAGAGAGGTATGGGACAAGGAAGTGGGAGCAGTCAAACTGGCCCTAAGTACGTGGAGGCCCTGGCTGGAGGGGGCTACGGTGCCATTTGAGGTGTGGACTGATCACAGAAATCTGGAGGCGTTGCGAGAGCCTCACAGACTGGGAGCCAAGCAGCTGCGATGGGCGGAATTTTTCTCACGATTCAACTTTGTACTTAAACATTTCCTGGAAAGGCTGTCCCACCTTCCCCGGCATAACAGCCAGAGGGAAGCAGCGGTGGACACAATGTTTCCCCCTGCCCATGATTACCAGAAACCGAGCAGCAAAGCAGCCTTCCCTCCTCCTCCCCCTCGGAATGGGAAGAGAAAATTAAGGCGGAACTAGAAAAGGAGGGGAGGGAAACCTCCAGGACCACTACCACCTCTGGAAACCTCACCCTGACCTTGGTCTGTAGTATCCATGGACTTTATCACTGACCTTCCACCGAGCAAAGGGTGATTTGGGTGGTAGTGGATTTCCAAACAAGACCGTTTCCTTCCGTGCTCTAAGTTGCCAACAGCCAAAAAGTTGGCCATATTGTTCATGCAGCATGTAGTAAGACTCCATTCATTTCCTGACAAAGTATTATCGGATCGGGGCCCACAATTCGTTGCCAAGTTTTGGCGGGAGCTGATGGAAGTAACAGGCATGATAATATAGTTCAGCAGAGACAGGAGCGAAAGCCCAGCCAAGGAAACAGTGAAACAGTGAAGCAGCGAAGCAGCTAGCCTACTCCCCACCCCCTCCCCAATTGTTACACACCTCCATGTATGGCAGGCAGGCTGGCTTGCGAGCCTGTCCGACAGTCTGCTCACAGCTATTAACCAGAGGCTGTTTATCCAAGTTATTAAGGCTGGTCAGCATCTCTATTAAACATCCTCATTTTCATAGGCCAAAGGGCCAATTTTAATATGTAGATGATGAAGCCAATCATATTTCAGTACATACAAAACAGGAGGCAGTTGCCTCAAGGTGAGAAGCCTGGCTTTAAACATGTCTATACTTTTAAAAATAAATTGTACAATAAAGTCAGAGATTTCCCACTCTGAGTATTATACCCAGTGATGAACTTGCACAGATGAAACAAAGAGATTAAATAGTTTCAGGTGGGTAGCCACGTTGGTGTGTAATAGAAGAGCAACATTTGGGTCCAGTAGTACCTTAAATACCAGAGAGATTGAATGGAACTGAATGCGTGGCCACTGGTCTCTAAGCAGAAGGTAAGTGTCGCCTGAAATCATTTAATTTTCCTCCTCCTTTTTCAAAGTTAAAAACACAATCCAAAAACAAAAACAAAATTTTGCCTTACCACTGCTGTCACATATCTGAAATTAGAAAAGGTCTACTTAAATATACTTGCAGATACAAAGATTACTCAAGATCCCATTTTTAAAAGTTGTCAAAAAAATGTTTCACCACGTGTTCATTTGACACTGGGGAGTATAAGTGAATCCATTTGTAATCTCCCCTCTTCTTCTCCCCACCCTAAAGAACACCCAATGGGGAGCTAAATATATTAATTACTACCCAACTGTCACAAATGCAATCATTCTATTTCCCATTTCCTGATTTTTCTGTATCCAGCTGCACTGCCACTCCAGAGAAGAAACCACCTCACTTGCCTCCCTCTGCCACACCCACACTCTTACTTTCAAATAATACCACGACCCTGGCCCTGCTCTGTGCTGCAGTCATAAAACAACACAACTAACTGGAAGGACTATTTGCTGGAAAAGCAAAATGATGGAAATATTCAACGTATTAAGTAGACAGCCTGCAAAGCAAGCAGGCACCACCTCACAGAACTACGCAGTTATCAACTGACCTGATTTTGTAAAATAAGAAGTGGCTCGCTTTCAAATGCCATTAAACAAACATTGCACTCTTCCAGTACACAACAGGAAGTATCAAGATAGCATTTGGCTTTAAAAACTAAGAATGCAGAATTTTAATCACAGTTCTCAGGCTTGGATTTTCCACCTCCCACTTTGAACACTGATCTACCACTCTGAAGGTGCAAATAACTGCAATGGGAAAGAAGACTGGGAAGCCATGTATCATACACATAATTACGATGGTGGCTCCAGACAATGGCGGCTCTAAACAAAGGCAGTAACAATCCATGGTTCCTCATTCTTCCCCCATTAAATTGCTGATTTTTCCAGATGCAATTTGAAAAATGGTTCAAAGTCTGTATAATTTGGCCTCTCTTTGTACTCCTGGAACCTGGGCCAGCGAGCAGGTTTACAGGAGGAGCCTGCCTGGCAAGGACATACTGGCGAATCAAGGGCCTCCCCTCAAAAGGCTCATTGCCACAGCCTGTTGCCTGACATCTGGGAAGTGGAGAGATGGGAGGCATGGCCAATACACTGCATCAGGGCCCTGGAACTTCTGGTCTGATAGAACCACCATGTAGGTCTGGTTTTTGCTTATAAACTTTCCTTGTTGCTCATAAAAAAATTATAAAATCATGACAAACTCACTATGAGGCAAGAAAAACTGTGAAGGTTTATTTTTGCTAATCTCTTAGTTGCAGCAATGAAAGGTGTTACTTGTAACAATATAAACTAAAAGTGCCAGACAGAGGTGTGAAGTTTAAGTTGAGTAGCATTCTTCTACATTAATTTTACAATTGCCACCACTGTAGGAGCAAACATGCTTTATAAAGTTCAGAACTGAAATGAGGTGGGATTTTTTTAATGTCATGTTATAATATACACGAGGAAGACCTGAAGCTAAAAAAAAAAGTGAGAAATGACAGGATTTGCCTTTCCTTCCCAAAAGAAATCCCACCTACTTCTAATAACATTTCTTCATTTGTTCACTCTATCTGCACTTCTGGGGAAATAAACAAAGGAGCTGATAAATCCACCCACCACACCGAAGAATGACTGCGACCAGAGATGCCATCAGAGCAGGGCAAGAGCCACGATGCCACAGCAGTGTAGAACAAATACAGGCAGAATTCAACTCTGGGTCTCACCTCTAATCTGAAAATAAAGCATGTTTCTACTCTTAGCATATGCTTGAAAGCAAGCAGGTACTGCTCAGTCTAAGAAAGCAAGACAGTGCAATGTTTAGAGTCTGGGACTAGGTCCGCGGAGAGCCAGGTCTGAATCCCACTCTGCCCTGAAGCTTACCCAGTGGCCTTGGGCCAGTCACACTCTCTGTGCCTAACCTTTATCTTGCAGGCATATTGCGAGGATAAAATTGGGTGGGAGGTGGAACCGTGTGCAACCGGAGTTTCCTGGAGGAAGAGTGGGATAAAAATAGACTATATAAATAGAATGGAGGCTGTTTGGGAATTCCAAAGAAATGAGGGTAGAGCATTCACACAGCCCTTGGTATACTGCTGCAGATGATGATATACAAAGATACTCTGTCATTCAATATTAAACACACACTTGTTCCAAGAAGCTTGCTGCCTCCTCCACATAATCACAGAGTTGGAAGGGGCAATACAGACCTTCTAGTCCAACCCCCTGCCCAATGCAGGATGAGCCTAAAGCATCCCTGACAAAGATTCATCCAGCTTCTTCTTGAAAACTGCCAGTGAGGGGGAGCTCACCACTTCCCCAGGCAGCTGATTCTACCTTTAAACTACTCAGACTGTGAAAAGGTTTTTCCTAATATCCAGCCGGTACCTTTCTGCATGTAATTTAAGCCCGTTGCTTCAAGTCCTATCCTCTGCTGCCAACTGGAACAGCTCCTTGCCCTCCTCCAAATGACAGCCTTTCAAATATTTAAAGAGAGCAATCATGTCCCCCCTCAACCTCCTCTTCTCCAAACTAAACATTTCCAAGGCCCACAGCCTTTCCTCGTAGGGCTCAGTCTCCAGACCCCTGATCATTCTCATTGCTCTCTTCTGCACCCTCTCAATTTTGTCCACATCCTTTTTGAAAGTGAGGCCTCCAAAACTGCACACAATACTCCAGGTGTGGTCTGACCAAGGCAGTATAGAGAGGGACTATGACCTCCTGCGATTTCGATGCAATGGCCCTTTTGATACAACCCAAGACTGAGTTTGCCTTTTTTGCCACCGCATCACACTGACTGCTCATATTTAGTTTACAGTCCACTCTTACTCCAAGATCTCTTTCGCATACACTACTACCCGGAAGTGTATCCCCCATCCTGCATTTGTGCTTCACATTTTTGTGGCCCAGATGTAATACTGTGCACTTATCTATGTTGAATTGCATCCTGTTCACAGCTGCCCACTTCTCCAGAGTATTCAGGTCTTGTTGAATTTTAACTCTATCTTCTTGGGTGTTTGCCACTCCTCCCAATTTGGTATCATTAGCAAATTTAATGAGTAGCTCATTTAGCCCTTCATTCAGATCATTGATAAAAATATTAAAAAGCACCGGGCCCAAAACCGAGCCCTGTGGCACCCCACGGGACACCTCCCTCCAATCTGATGAAATGCCATTGACCACCACTCTTTGGGTGCAGTCCTCTAACCAGCTCCCTATCCACCAAACTGTCCTATACTCCAGTTTGCAGTTTTCCAGTTTACCCATTAGAATGTGGAACCTTATCAAAAGCTTTGCTGAAATCTTATCAAAAGCTTTGCTGAACCTTATCAAAAGCTTTGCTGAAACCTTATCAAAAGCTTTGCTGAAATCCAGGTAAATCACGTTGACAGAGTTCCCATGATCCAGTAAGCTCGTCACTCGATCAAAGAAGGAAACCAGGTTGGTCTGACAAGATCTGTTGGGGACAAAACAATGTTGACTTCCCCAGATTACTAAGAGGTCCTTCAGATGTTTACAGATGGATCCCTTTAAAATCTGCTCTAATATCTTCCCAGCAACAGAAGTCAGACTGACTGGCCTGTAGTTTCCTGGGTCATCCTTCCTCCCTTTCTTAAAGATTGGGATAACGTTCGCTGTTCTCCAATCTTGTGGCACATCCCCAGTCCTCCAGGATGCCTTGAAGATGATGGACAGGGGTTCTGCAAGTTCTCTGGAAAGTTCTTTCAGCACTCTTGGGTGCACCCCATCTGGCCCAGGGGATTTGTATTCATACAGTGTAGCCAGGTGCCTCTAAACAACCTCTCTGTCAATATCAACTACCCACCCAAGTGTCCTGTCATGTCTACTACCATCTCTAGATGGGCTCAAGTTCTTCAGGGAGAAAACAGAGGCAAAAAAGTCATTAAGCCTGTCTGCTTTTTCTCTGTCCTCCATCAGAGTTTCTCCTTCCACTCCCAACAGTGGTCCAATTGCCTCTTTTACCTTGTGTTTGCTTCTCACATATCTGTAGAAGTTTTTCTTATTGTAGCGAGCCCCCCTGGCCAGACCCAGCTCATACTGAGCTTTGGCTTCTCTGATGGCTGATCTGCAGTACCTAGTAACCCTCATATATTCCTCTTTAGAGGTCTGTCCTTCTCTCCATTTCCTGAACATTTCCTTTTTCTCCCTTAGCTTATTCTGGAGCTCTCTGTTCATCCACATCCATTTCTTGGAGCCCTTACCATGTTTCCATCTTGCTGGAATAGTGAGGGCTTGAGCTTGCAAAAGCTCATGTTTGGGAAGAGCACACCTTTCACACGCTCCTTTCCCTTCAAGCACACTCCCCCCACGGAATGACTCTCGTCAAGCCCCTGAGTTCATCGAAGTCGGTCCTAGGAAAATCTAACTTATGAGTCTGGCTACGAACTTCCTTGGCCTCCCACAGCAACTGGAATTCAAGGAGGATACGATCACTTCCCCCAAAGGTCCCCACCACCTTCACCCCATCTACCAATTCTTCCCTGTTGGTTAATATTAAGTCTCGTATGGCCAAGCCTCTTATAGCTCAGCCATGGTATCTTCACATCAGGTCTGCGAGGTAGGCTATTCTGGGAGAATCATCACCAGACAAGAGCGCTTCATGGCTGAGGGTGGGTTTGTACTTGGGCCTCCATAATCCTAGTCTGATACTTTAACTATGCTATGCTTACCCTCACTCACTTTCCAGGACTAAGGATCAGGAGAGAAAATCAAGTATATATGGGGCCCTTTGATTGGTATCAGTGTCTATGAGCATCTTTCTGCACAGATGTGATCAACATCTGTAGCTGCAACTACAGCGATATTTATCATGCATATACCCTCAAAAGGCGTTAATATTTGAGATATACCCATGAACTGAATGCCTGCCAAAATGTGTTTGTATACAGGAAGACTAGAAATTCCTTTTACAGCAGTTTTTTAAACTGCAAGTTTCCGCGCTACACATGGTATTTCGACACTGTTTCAATTTTTCAGCACATGGGTTGATTTTTAACCACTGATCAGCAAATATGGTGGCCTGTTATCTAGTTCATGATCTGGATGGCCCAGGCTAGTCCAATTTCCTCAAATCCCAGAAACTAAGCAGGATCAGCTCTAGTTAGTACTTGGATGGGAGACCACCAAGGAAGTACAGAGGTGCTACGCAGAGACAGGCAATGGCAAACCACCTCTAAATCTCCCTTGCGTTGCAAACCCTATGGGTTTGCCATAGGTCAGCTGTGACTTGACAATTTATTCTTTCTACACAAAGCAGGGACTGTGCAAAGTAGCCGTGGATCAGGTCTATTTACATTTTGCAAGTTACACAAAGTTACTATGTGCTATAATTAAGTACGTACTTAACTAGAATATATACAGTTAAAATACTTTGCTCTTCCACAGTAATTCCATGTAAGCATTGTCCAGCAGAGAATTTTGTATTCAGAAGACCTCTGCTTTTATTTCTTTTAAAAGCCTCTAATCTTAGCCATTCTACTACCACAGTTCAATTCGCAGATTTATTTTTAACATTTATGAAGCCCTGAGGCAGGTACTCACAGCTATTTACAAAATAATTGATCCTATTTAAGGCAACAATTAAAAATAATTACTTGAAGTTGTATGAGTTTTTTGAAGGGCAGAATTAGTTACACCAGAGTAAAACTTCCAACCATTAATAGCAATGCCTCTTCACTTCTGGTTCTAAGGTACACCGATGGTTCTGTCGATACATATACATGAACTTACTCACCTGTAAGGGATACAGCCGGGGTGGTCAAGCCCTGCCTTGGGGGGAAAGAGTGGCTAGCAGGCTAGGCTAGGCTAGGCTTGGCAGCTCCCAGAGCACTCGGGCATCTTTGTGGCTCCCTCCCCCATGAAGTGCCCCTTTCCTCTCCTTATGCTCACAACTAATAACAGTAATATTTGATCTATATGCAGCCCTTCACGAAAACTTAATGCCCACTCTGAGTGGATGACAAAGTATTTCATTATTCATTAGCAGAAGAGCTGAACAAAGAGCGCCTGCAAGGACCTCCTCAATTGCCCACTTGGCTCTTCTGGAAGAAGCTTTCTAGCAGTGGATTTAGGATCCGAGATTATAGATCTTTGCTCAAGTTTTCCTGTTTGAGGAACTAATGTTACCGTAGGCCAGCAGACTTGGCTGGGCCTGGTGTGTCACTTAGTTACCTCAGAACACCATATTTATATGTATGAAACCTGCCCAAGAGAAAGTTTTCCTGAGACATGTACACTATGAAGCCTAATATCCCACAATTCCTAGGCGACTGTTAATACTTCCCTCAGAACGGTTCTTTTTCTGAATAAACCATTCTCATTCACTTTAAAAAACATAATGTCTTGCACCAGTCAGCCACCTTCATTATCAATCCAGGGTTGGGGGGGTTCAAAACCAACCCCAGTGCAGTGGAGTAAGCAGGAAGTTGTGTGGATGAGGGGAAAATCCTGTCGGTGGTGGCTACCCTCAAGAAAACCAGGTGCTTATGCTCAAGCAAGTGTGCTCAAGCAGGTGTGCATAAGATTGCAGCCTCGTGCATGCAAAGTTGCGTCCAAGGGGAGCTGCTGATGGAGACTGAAGTTCAGAAGACAAGCCTTTATTGGTCAGGCCAACGACTGCTCTAAAAGCACACAAGTCCAGCCAACGACCCACTTGCCTATCAAGGAGGCCAAGAACAAAGTTCCACTTGTTTGTTGAGTTTGATTTGCTTTAATGAACGTCTGAGATCAGTCCTACCCAGAGCTTTTTTTCAGTGGGAACACGGTAGAACGTAGTTCTGGCACCTCCTGAATATAGTCACATGGCCAGTGGTCCTGCCCCCTGATCTCCAGACAAAGGGGAGTTTAGATTGCCCTCCACGCCACGGCGCAGAGGGCAATCTAAACTTCCCTCTGTCTGGAGATCAGAGCGCGGGGCCACCAGCCATATGACCATTTTTGCTGAGGGCAATTTAAACTTTAAAAAACTCCCCCCTTGTTCCAGCTAACCCAAAGTGATGTCATTGTGCAGTCCTGAGTCCCACCACAGAGCTCCACCACCTCTTTTCCCAGAAAAAAAGCCCTGGTCCTACCGAATTTCTCTTTCCCACCCACCCCATGTGTTAAAGAGTTGAGGGAACTTTTCAAATCATTCTTTTATGGATGAGCATTTCAATCAGTCATTCATTCCAAAATTCTGTTGCTTGTAGACTAGTATTTTGAGTGACTGAGTTACTGAGGACAACACTAATTAGCCATAATGAGATAAAGTATGAACTTCGTGTTTTTATAAGCTAGGATATAAGAAAAAAAAAACATTTGCACATCCAAGTTCTCTTGAAATTCTGAAGTCCATCATAGGCAGCTCAGAAGGTCAGTAAGTTTGAGATACAGTTTTTCAGAATCAAGTCAGTGGTCAGACAATTTGCATCGCAACTAAATGCCTGCACATGGTAACATAATCACACAAGAAAAGAAAGATCCTCAAGAACTGACCCTTGATTTGATGCTTCTCGGGTTTCATAATAGGTTTGTAAAAATGTGTCTGGAGGGATAAAGTGGAGATTTTTTTCTTCCCTCTAATGGAGCTAAGAGGTAGCCCAGGTAGGACAGACAAAAGAAAGAACTTTTCTACACAATGCACAATACATGAAATTTGCTGCCAAACAATATGATGGCCCCTAATTCAGACGACCTCAAAAGAGGATTAAGAAAACTGGCTGAGGGCAAGACTAGCAAGGGTCAAAGGCCCCTTTGACCACCAGCTGTGGGAGAAAGAGAAAGAGAGGGTGCTTGCCTTCACACCCCATCTGGGAGCTTCCCAAAAGCCAAACAAGAAAAGCAGTCATGGGATATAAAAGCTCAAAAAAAGAGGGGGGAGGTCCCTTCCCATGAATAACAATCAATGCAGTCAGTAAAGCTGTTTATACGAAGTATTTAAAGTGTGTATTTAAAGTGCAAAGTCATAAATTAGGAATAAATAAACAACTCTACAGAATGAACAGTTATATATACAACATTCAGCACAATACAAAATGGGCTCCAAATACACAGTAATACACAGATTATGCTGAACTCTCTCCAAATGCTGTTCCTACTGGACAATATCAAATAGACGTTCCTGAACCAAGATAGGTATAAGATTTCAATGTTGCTCCTGCCAATTGGTAATAACGTTCCTTCTCTCTTACAGGTAGCAACCTTGGGAATGTGTTTGAGTTTGTACTTCCACACTGTCCTTGTACTCTTTTTGTACTTCCATACTGTCCAGTAGAGACCAACATTTGTGACGAACCAGGTCGGTTCGTGGTTCGCGAACCAGTGGTTTGTCAGAGCCCATTTCTGATGAACCGCCACGAAATTTAGGCTGGTTCGTTTTTTGGTTTGTCACTTCAGACAGCCTAGGCAATCAGTTTCCTAGGCAACAGGTGATGGACTTCTTGTAGACCTTCTACTGCCCCGGAAGTGGCTTTCTGCTGGCCTGGAAGGTGACCTTCTGCTGACCAAGAAGTGAGAATTTGCTGACTTGGATGTGACATTTTCACGTACCAAACGAACTTGTTCGCAAACCAGGCCAGGTTCGTGAAAGTTCATGGTTCGTGAAATGCAACGAACCACGAACCGCATGGTTCACTTTTTTCGGTTTGTGCCCATCTCTACTGTCCAGTAAGAGGCACCTATTTGGAATCAGAACTGCTGAATGACTTCCATATGAATGGAAACCGGTCCAAAATATACTTTCCCCCAAAACAACATGAAACGCACTTGGCAGCAAACAAGCATGCATATGCACACAGAACAATTTTAACAGATTGTCAGAATAACCAATTTGGGTTTTTTGTTTTTTTAAATCATCCCCTGCTGTAAAATTATTGCGAAGGACAAAATGCTTGAAATACCGCATGTTGCTGATCTGGACCAAGAGATTACTGAAGAGTGGAGATGGCATCCTTGTTCTAAATTAACTGTCTCATTTCATTAGCTGGAGAGCACAGTGGTTTCCTGTGGCTAAATAAACAGCTAATACATTAAAACAAAATCTCAAAATTTATTCCTTGAGAATCGTGCAGTAGCATCTCCTGCTGAAGTCTCTTTCACCTTTGGTGGGATGACATCTGGTTCTTGAAACCCTGGGAGTGGCTTCTCTCATGCAATTTACAGGCAAGAAATGGAGGGGGGAGAAGAGAAGGAGCACTTTAACAACCCATGCACATCATGCCAAGGTTTCTGATGCACACTTGGTAGGAAGAGTTAAGCAACACCTCACCTTTCACTTCTCCTCTGCAAACTGTCCTCCCCCAGGCCAGTTTACAGTGGAAAAGATTAATCCAGTTGTGCAAAACCCAAGGTCCTCAGGGCCACTTCAGAAAAATCTGATCCCTTCTTAATCAAGATTCTTATCTAGAGTCTGAAGCTAGCTAGCCAAGATGGGAGCTTGATTAGTGAATGTGTCCCCTTTCAGAGTGTTCAATGGGAAAGACCAACTCCAAAGAAGAAATAGCATTTTTCCTTGCTTGAGAGACTGCCACAAGGGACTGAAACACTAAACATGTATTTTGTTACCACAAAGGGAAACAATGGCTGCATTTAGACTCCACAAATAAACTACCGTTTGTTTGCCGTGAAAAGGAATCTTGAAAGTCGTCAGACTTACATCCTCCTCTTGTGGGTTGCAGATGAGATCAAAAACTTCCTGATTTAGACAAACTGCAATTTGTCATGACACCTGAACATGCCATTAACAAACTGCAGTTTATTTGTTGCCTACAAAACAGGATTCTGAACTACAGTCGAATGCTTATTCTAAAACTGAATTAGGATCCTGGTTTGTAGGCTAAGAGCCCCCAAGAGGAACAGGGAATTATTCCAGTAGAAGGATATGATTTCGTGCTTGATCTAGTTGTTTCTGTTTAGAGAAACCTCGGTCTGCTAACACAGAAGCAGTTGTACCAAGAAAGCAATACAGTATAGAGATTATGAACATCACCAAGTGAAGTCTAGCAGACAGAGGACTGAATAAGAAACTCATGAGATCCTGGTTCAAATCCCCACTCCATCAGGGAAGTTTGCTGGGTGACCTTGGGCCAGTCATACACACTCAACTGAAGCAACCTCGCAGGGTTGTGGTAAAGATAAATCAGGAGAGAGGAGAATAATGTATGCCATCCTGAGCTCCTTTGACGGTCAGTCTGAGATCTTTGCACATGGCACTCTTTCATCAGTTCTGGCCCCCTACTGCATCGATTTCTCTCCAGAATTCTGCTTGCACGGTCAAAATACCCCAGTTCAGACTTCAAACTGCTTCCCAGACTTTTTTGCGTTCTGCACAGAGAACGGCTGCATCTGCCGCAGAATTGCTCTTTCCTCGGCTTTTCTGCAGCTTTTCTCCCTGAGCACATACCCCATCCCCCCCCACCGCGAGAAGTCAAACCACAACTTTTTTGAGGTGCAGAATGCTTTCTTTGGTATGAGACCTGGCCTTGCCTTTTACCCTCCCCTTTATCCCCCTGTGTCCTAATTGGTTGAACAGCAACCAATCCAATTTTTCCCTGTTTTTTTTTAAATTTTTGGCACCAGCTTTAAAAAAACCCAAAAATCACCTTGCAACTGATGGGGAGAAAAATGCTGCAATAGGGCTAACAGAAAAACTCTGGTGAGAGCCCAGAATCCCACTTATATTTTAAAGTTCCCCTTTGCACTTCCTGTACTTTTTAGTCCATTCTTTTTTTGGCTATTTTTTAAAAACAACAAAGATGCAACCTTGTTAAAAAACAAAAAAAGACCCATCAACTGACGAAACTGACACAACCTCAGCTGATCAACTAACAAAAGTATTGTTCTAGAGCAGGAAAAAACCTACACCACTTCAGTCTGACTACCGTAAGTGCCGAATTACAGAGAAAAAGCGGATCTGATTGTTGCAGATCAAATATCCAAAACACCTGGTTTAAGTGCATGCAGAAAACACCTAAGTGCTACATATCCCTAGTTCCAATCTCACTTTAGTAACAACATACACAGTCTCTCTCTCTCTCTCTCTCTCTCTCTCTCTCTCTCTCTCTCTCTCCCTCTCTCTGAAATAACATTATCATGCTAAGTTCTTAATGAATGACCATATATTAAAGCAATCTTCTGCCAGTATACAATTCTGAAGAGGGAGCATGCTCTCGACAAAAGCAGATTAAAAGTGGGGGGGGGGAGTTTAAGTTTTTCAGAAAAAGACTATATTGTTAATTATAAACACACACATTTAAATCATACAGATACAAGAAGACTTTTATATAAAAGTCCCGGCACATCTTGAACTTATTTCTGTGAAATATAGGAGCAGTTATAAGAAAATACATGATTCAAGTTTATTAAAAGCTCAATTTGTAAAGTAGCACATCTCCAGGCATTGTGATATAAAGCTTTACCAAGTCTCTTTTTTAGTCACAAAACTTTGTGAATTTTGGTAGAAAGAGAGAAAGCAAAAGTCATTCAAGTGTAAGCGAGAGTCGGAGTGCCTTTGTGTCTCATTTAATTAATACCTTGATGGAAAAGCCCCCAAAAATATTAAACAGAAAGCACAAAAAGAATGGGTTTGACCTTTACTGCTGTCTTTATGAAATATAAAAGACTACATCAAAGTTGTTCATTTTCAGTCACTTTTTTTCTTGCTTTCATATCAAGCCCAGGTTTCTCTGCCTTTATGGGGAAATCTGAATTTTAAACATGAATAAGATAGAATGTTCATTTAAAAAGAGACACTTCACCCATCCATTGAAAGGTGGAGTATGGGGAAGAAACCATAAACATTTGGGAATATACTTTTTTCCTGGTGGTAGAGAGTGCCCTTAAGTCATAGCTGACTTAAGGCGACCTCTGGTGGAGTTTACTCTCATGGCAAGAGACTAACAGAGGTGGTTTGCCATTCTTTGCCTTTGCAGAGCCACCATGGTCTTTGTTGTAGGTCTCTCATACTAACCAAGGCCGACCCTTCTTAGCTTCTGAGATCTGACAAGATCAGGCTCTCCTGGGCCATCCAAGAGGTTTTTTTCAACTTTTCCAATGAAAAATTAGAAATTTGTGAGAACACTGAAAAAAACTCCTACAAATTTTTGGAAAGAGTGAGATGCTTTTTCAAGACAAGGTTTTGCTCACTCAAAATGCTTTTTAAAAACCATACAGTATGAACACCTGAGAGCTGTAGCAGCATCAGTGGTTCAGATTAGGGGAGAGTCGCTAGACGATACAGTCACTGCATGACCAGCCCATTCCAGGCCATTCCTGAAAATCTGCTTCTACAGCACTAGTAATTCCGGTGTATGCTTTAGATATATAATATATTTCCAAGGATATATTTATTGATTAAATATGACTAATTTTTTCCACAGTTAAAAACATATTGTGCTGATAAATTTTCTATTGAAATGTTAATTGTGACTCAATAACCAAATCTGCTGGCAATTCTTAATACTCAGAATGTATGAATTTTTATCTATTTAAAGTATCTGTGTCCTGCGTTTCTCTCCAAAGGGGTTCAAGGCGGCTCACAAAAGAATATCGTATTAACAATGCATTTTAAAGCCCTGATTGAGTGACATACTCCTTAATCCAGTCTAAAGGCCCTGACCCTGTGCTATGCATCCCAATTCAGCAGCCAGCAACCTGCCAAACCCATTACTGAAAAGCCCTGCCAAACAACACTGCCTTACCCCTCTTTCAAAAAGTCAGCAATGGGGTCATCCTTACCCCCTCTTGGCAGCCAGCAGCGCAAGCAAGGAGGCGTGGCCTTGGGCAGAGACCACAAGCCACAGGGGGCGAGAGGAACATCACCAGTCCATTGGTCCGTATCGGCACAAATGATCTTTCAGATATGTGGGCCCCAGGATGTGAAGAGCTTTAAGGATAATGGAGCTGGGAAGCAAAGAGACAATCACAGAAGGTACTTCAGAATACATTCTCTGCCTAACCCCCAACAATAATCAGACAGCCGTGCTTTGTGCAAGCTGAAGCCCCCAGGTTGTCTTTAAGAGCAGCCAGCAGGATGACAGGATTAAATGGAGCAAATTCCAAAAAATTCAATGAGCATATAGCCAAAGATGTACAAATTAAGTTCTTACTATGTATCAACAGGATTACGTTTTCTACTTTGAACATTAAGAGAATCCTGCTTTGGGCACATTCTAGGAGTCCAGACGCCAAGTCTACTGTCCACAGGTTCCAATGGGCAACAGACCTGACCTCCAGAAGCCAATGAGGCAATGCCAGAACTAAGGCTGCCAACTTCAAGCCAGAAAACTCCTGGAGGCTGGAGGGCAAAGCCTGTGGGGGGTGCGGTTTAGGGAGGCGACAGACCTCAGCAGGGTATAGTATCATGGAGTCCACCTTCCAAACTTGCCATTTCCTCCAGGAAAAGTGATCTCCGTAGTGTGGAGATCAGATGAAATCCTGGAGTTCTCCCGGCCTCAATCTGGAATTTGGAAACTCTGGTCATGGCCCATCTGGGGGATGCTCGCTCTCCCCCCCCTTCCTCCCCACTCCTGCTGCTATGGGGAGAGGGAGCAATGCATTTAAATTTCCTTTTAAGTGCATGATTTTGGACGCGGATATTCCCAAATCTGAAAAATGTTCCTGAAATGAATTTTCGGAACAGTACTAACAGTGCCAAAACTTTGGGATAATGAAAATCATGCCCTTCCTGAAATGGAAATATTTGAAGTAGCAACCATACATAAGACCCAAGGCAATATGTTCTCATTGTAGGCTGTTTATACCAGGCTGGTTAGAACCCATCATTCATTTCTTCTTTGCAATTGAGACATACATAAAGGACACATTTACAGTGTGACATCTTATCCTGGCAATACAATATTAACTCTCGGGATGTCCAGAGATTCTCTTCACGGATCTAGACTCTCAGGATTCCAGCAACAACAAAATATAATGGAGGCAAGCCAAAGAGGTTATCTATCTATCTATCTATCTATCTATCTATCTATCTATCTATCTATCTATCTATCTATCTATCTATCTATCTATCTATCTATCTATCTATCTATCTACCTACCTACCTACCTACCTACCTACCTACCTACCTACCTACCTACCTACCTACCTACCTACCTACCTACCTGTCATTTATAGTCCCCCTTTCTCACTGCGATTCAAGGCAGATTGCATAGTATGAGATTCATCTATACAGGAGATAAAGAATTGAGCCAACTGGAAATTTTACATGGCAACACTACACTCTTAACTTCACTTAGCCTTAATATCTCTTCCTGCTTGGCTTTGTGGCTCCTAGAGACTTTCGGCTCTGACTGGGATGGGGGGGGATACTCTCAGAGGCAGCCCAGAGATGCTGGGGATGTTTACCCTTGCCTACCTGGAAACAGATGCCTTAGATAAGGGGGGGGAATGATCTCATTTAACTTGCATGCAAGTAGTGTAGTCTAATTTGGCACTCCTGAAAGCTGGCACCCTAAGCAATAGCCTAGGTCACCTATATGTCTGAGCTAGCTTTGTCTACATCTCAATTGCTCCGAGACTCGAGCATGGTGTTCTTAAGTATTTACATCAGGAAGGACTGAAAAGAGAAATACAAACATTTTGAAACCTTGTCCAATGTCGTAGATCTTTTGCTGACTCATGATAAGCCCTCCCATCCCATTCCACGTAATTAAGAATTCATCTATAAATGGAGAGAGGCCCTCTTGTCCACCATATACCCATCAGGCAGCCAATGACTGTACAGGAAGCCCTATTCGTTATTTGATATTTCTATGGTGCTTTTAAGAAACAACAAAAAAAGAGTAGATTTGCCTAACAGCAACATCTAAGCAAAATGGTAGCAAAATATTTAAATCATACCAGAATGTGACCATAAGAGTTTTCAAATGTACATTTATTTGTTTAGTTTTATTAATATATTTTAATTATACCCCACCTTTACCTCCAATGGGGACCCAGAGTGGCTCACATCATTTTCCTCTCCTCCATTTTATATTTACAACAACCCTGTAAGATAGGTTAGGCTGAGAGGGTGTGACTGGCCCAAGGTCACCCAGCAAGCTTCCATGGCAGAGTGAGGATTTGAACTTTGGCCTCCCAGATGCTAGTTTAACATACTAACCACTACACTGTCTCCCATCTAGACATGGGCACGAACAGAAAAAACCCTGAACAAGCTGTTCGTTGTTCGTTGCCATTCATGAACAATGAACAGTAACAAACACGACCCGACCCTGTTCACAAATATGTTCGTTGTTCGTGGCCCTTTAAAGATCCCTTTAAACTATCAGCTGGCAGGCAGCAGGGGAGATTCCCCCCTGCCAACTGATAGTTTAAAGGGCCCTATCCTGACACATGCAAGGGGCAGGGCCCTTTAAACACCCAACAAACTGACCTTCCCAATGTCCAATACTCACCAAATTTGCAGGGGACACAGTCCTCACTGTCCTCCAAAGACCCCCCCCCCAAGTTTCAGAGAGATTAGACTCCGGAAAAGACATGATGCATGTCCTGTCATTTTCTGTTTACAGTGGCAAAAATGGGACTCTCTGCTGGAAGTACTTTGAAGGGTTAAAACCAGAAGGAAAGCCAGAAGGAGTTCAGACAGAGTTCAGTCCCTGCCTCCGTTGCCAGGGGAATTGATTGGAAGGCACCATACTTTCTGGCTTGACGAAGGCAACGAACGAGGCTTGCAACAACCACTTGTTCATTTAGAATGGGGTCTCACGAACAGCTTATTCACAAACAGACGAACGGGCTGTTCGTGGGTTTTTCCTGTTCGTAACGCTGTTTATGCCCATGTCTACTCCCATCTGGTTTGGGAAGACAGACGTGCTTATTAATCATCACGTGAACCTCCACTTACCTAGAATTTTATAATATTGAAGTAGTCAGTAACAGCAGTAATTTAGCTACTTTTATGATTGAAGAGACAAATTGCAGGAGGAGAAAAAACAAACTGAAAAGGCCAGAGCAGACCAAACCTGATTAATACAACAAACACCTCTACTCAGCTATGGTGATAACTCAAGTAAGATTCTGTTTTTAAAAAATTAATACACAACCAAATTATTCAGGATCCTCTGAGATATGCATCAGTGAAATTAGTGATGACAACAGCTATTATTTTTTCCACATTTTTAAAAATTTTGCTGAAACATGGGTATCATGGGGGAGGCATTTCACTGCAAAAACAGGACTGACACAAAACCACATTTTTTCCAATTTGCCAGTTTGCATAGCCATACACTATTTCCCATTCACTTCAAAATACAGGCATTCCGTCACTTTTTTTGAATGAGGATTTTTCTTTTAAGTGCCTGCATGAGCATTACTCTTGATTTGAGCAACACGAATCAAAAAAAGACATGAACACCCCAATACGCTGTTAGCGAGCAAGCTGATCATGAGGCCCCATTTCCAGCGAACAAGTGTTCATTCCAAGCCTGCTTCGTGACGTTTGTCAGCCGTTCGTAAAGCCAAACAGTCTGGCACCTTTCAATCAATTACCCAGGCAACATAGGCATGGACTGTCTGAACTCTGTCTGAACTCCTTCTGGCTTTCCTTCTGCCTTGTAACCCTTCAAAGCAGCTTCCAGCAGAGAGTCCCATTTTTGCCACTGTAAACAGAAAATGACAGGAAGGGGGGGTCTCATGACTTTCCCGGGGTGCAATCTCTCTGAAACTTGGGGAGTCGTCGGAGGACAGTGAGGACAATGTCCCCTGAAAATTTGGTGAGTATTGGACATTGGGAAGGTCAGTTTGTAACCCGTCAAAGTAGCTTCCAGCAGATAGTACACTTTTTGCCACTGTAAACAGAAAATGACATGAAAGGGGGAGACCCCTGGACTCTCCTTTCCCCAACTCAAGTTCAGCTAAGTCCCAAGGGGGCCGTTCTGGCTCCCACGAATCTCCAACTACGAACATGTTTGTGAATATGTCATGTCCATCAATGTTTGTGAATCCCTGTTCGTGGATGGCAACAAATAACGAACATTCTTTTCTTGTTCATGCTCATCTCTACTCCTGATAGTGGACAAAAGAAGCAACTGAACTGCATAAGATTTTCCCATTAGAGCACCAACCCACGGACCGTGTCTCACCTAGTCCACCCATTCAAAACCTAAAATGATGAGCTAGTGCATAACAGATGACCCCATACAAACTGTCAGCCAACTGCTTTCTGACAATAGTGTCCTCACTGAATCACAGAGTTGGAAGGGGTCATACAGACCATCTAGTCCAACCCCCTGCCCAATGCAGGATGAGCCTAAAGCATCCCTGACAAAGATTCATCCAGCCTCTTATTGAAAACTGCCAGTGAAGGGGAGCTCACCACCTCCCTAGGCAGCTGATTACACCTTTGAACTACTCTGACTGTGAAAAAGTTTTTCCTAATATCCAGCCAGTACCTTTGTGCATGTAATTTAAGCCCATTGCTTCGGGTCCTACCCTCTGCTGCCAACTGGAACAGCTCCTTGCCCTCCTCCAGATGACAGCCTTTCAAATATTTAAAGAGAGCAATCATGTCCCCCCTCAACCTCCTCTTCTCCAAACTAAACATTCCCAAGGCTTTCCTTGTAGGGCTCAGTCTCCAGACCCTTGATCATTCTCGTCATTCTCCTCAGCACCCTCTCAATTTTGGCCACATCCTTTTTGAAGTGAGGCCTCCGGAACTGCACACAATACTGCAGGTGTGGCCTGACCAAGGCAGTATAGAGAGGGGCTATGACCTCCTGCGATTTCGATGCTATGGCCCCTTTGATATAACCCAGGATTGAATTAGCCTTTTTTGCCACCGCATCACACTGACTGCTCATATTCAGTTTACAGTCCACTCTTACCCCAAGATCCCTTTCACATATACTACTGCCCAGAAGTGTATCCCCCCTCCAGTATTTGTGCTTCCCATTTTTGTGGCCCAGATGTAATACTGTGCACTTGCCTTTGCAAGCTCCATCTAGCCTCAGCAAGCTCCATCTAGCTCCATCTAAAATGAAATCAATGGACACAGATCGGAGTAACTCTTCTTAGGATCATGCTGTTGGGAGTCTATTTTAGCATGCCCACTTTGGGGCTGGCTCCAGCATGGCTCTCTCCTTTTCTTTTTTTAAGCCTTCTTCTTCTTTGCAGGCTCACAGGCTCACAGCCCTTCTTTGCCCTCCACCCCAAATCTGGATGTGAAGCTAAAGTGAGCCTCCAAGGGCAGCTGTGCCTGACTTACCTTCTCTCCTGCAGCAGAAGCTGAGGGAAGGCCTCCTTGTTCACAGGGGAGTCCGTAGGTGCCGAATTAAACAGGAAGCCTTAAAGATTTTGCAGGGTTTGAGTCCAGTAGCACCTTAGAGATCAACAAGACTTTTAGGATATGAGCTTTCCAGATTCAAAGCTGTCTTCTTCAGATATAAAGAAAAAGGGAACTTTAATTCTTAAAAGCTTATAACTTGAAAATTTTGTTGGTCTCTAAGGTGCTACTGGACTCCAATCCTGCTGTTCTACTGCAGACCAAGACGGCTACTAAACTGAAACTCTTTTGGTGCCACAAAGTCTCCTCTTTCGCTTCCAAAACCAGTGGTTACTGACCAATTCTAAAGGTTTAGGTTTTGATCCTGTTCATGTTAATTGGCTTGCAACCTGCTGATAGGCTTAGTTTTAGGGTATCCTAATGATGATATGTCAAAGCATTCTGGAAAAGATTCCTCCTGTCATCCTGACTTCTTAAAAATTATGTTGTTTTTTGTTTGTGAGACACCTCAAGCAGCTCTCTGAACAGTTGGTACATAAATATTATAAAGAAAAATCAAAACTTACGATTCTGTATTTGCACATCCTATCCCTCTGAGCTGCAACACTGTGCAGATCTTGTTTATTTGCCCCAAAAACTGACAAATGGACTTCAGGCTATTGAAGTGGCGTGCACAAAGTTACTAAGGTGCCAGGGTTTGCCATTCCTGAGCTTCTGTCTAAAATGAAAGGGTCACATTTTCTTTGTGACATGGAGAAGCGTAGAAGTCTACAACAGAGATACTGTATTTGGACAGCTTTTATGTGTTTTGTAATTGTCTAATGCACAATTGTTCCAACTGTCGTACGGTGTTAGATTTCCAGGTGCTTGTATAGAGTAACGGGTAACTGCCTGAGCTGAGAAATCCACAGTCAAAGTCGCACCTGAACCACAAGAAAGCCAGTCAACATGGATGTAAAACAAAAGTCCAGTGGAGCTTTAAAGACTAACTTTTATTTCAGTACGAGCTTTTGTGAGTCACTGCTCACTTCTTCAGATGTGGAAATCAAATTTACAATCCTTCTTATGGGGCAGGTTGGGCGGGGCGGGGATTAAGTTAAAGGATGAATTCTGTCATGAGGCAAATACTGTAAATCTCTCCGCCTATCTCCTGCAATCTTGTTGGAATAGAGAAGACTAACATGTGCCCAGGATAGGATGCAGACCCTGGCACGTATTCTCAGATTTATTTATATTTGTATATCAAACAGTTGGGAAGGAGAAGTATTAATAACTTTACCTGCAAAATAATTTAGTTTGATATTTAGAAACATGTATAAATGACTGCTTGCATTGTTGTTTCTAAGTGAGAAACAATACAAATTAAAGTCGTTTGTAGTTTGTATGTTTTATATGCTTGAAGACTGAAATATTTTTTTTAAAAAGCATGCTCAAAACTTTAATGCATGTTGTTTCAGCTCACGAAGTAGATTTTTGGCTCACAGCACTGCAAATCTTAGCAGGAACATTGTCTATGAGTCTGGCTACGAACTTCCTTGGCCTCTCACAGCAACTGGAATTCAAGGAGGACATGGTCACTTCCCCCTAAGGTCCCCACCACCTTCACCCCATCTACCAATTCTTCCCTGTTGGTTAATATTAAGTCTAGTATGGCTGAGCCCCTTGTAGCTTCCTCCATCATTTGAAAAAGGAAATTAATGGCCAGGTAGGTCAGGCAGTTGTGTGAGTCTTGTCACTTTTCTGAGCTTGTCTCCCAGCACACACCAGGGAAGTTGAAGTCACCCCTAATTATAAGGTTCTGATGTCTGGATACTCTACCAATCTGTTCAAGGAGGGCAGCATCCATTTCCTCTCTGTAGTCAGGCAGTCTGTAGCAGACTCCAACAATAATACCCTTTGTCCTTCCTCCCCTTATTTCTACCCATATACTTTCCACCAGGCTTTCCACATTCTCCAGAACTTGCTGACGATCAAGCCCTCTCCCATATACAATGCCACTCCACCTCCTCTTCTACCCTTCCGGTTTTTCTTGAACAATTTGTACCCATCCACTACCACATTCCAGTCATGGGAATCATCCCACCAGCACAAATGAGTACTGAACAGTCGGTCTGATCAGTTTCGGTAGTCGGTCTGTAATATCCTGAATTGTGGCTCCCAGCAAGCAACACATCTCTTGCAGTAGGGGATCTGGCCTGGACACATGACATTCCATACCACTGAGCAGAGAGTCCCCGATGACCAACACCTTCCATTTTCTTCCACTTCTGTGTGGCCCCATGCCCTCTTCAATCCCTCCTCAAGGTTTTTGTGGCTCTCCTTCCACTCTCATCTCCATCACCACCAGAGCGTCACCTTAGACCACGCCTTCCAGTTTGTACTGCAGAACTGAGAGGAGGCTCAGAAGGGAGATCGACTCTTCCTTCTTCTCTTGGACTTATTTCTTCATGCTTGTGCAGAGCCCCCAGGCTCTTCTCAATAAAATCCTCCCCTTCCTTGAGTTCCTGAAGGGTGGTGATCCTCTCCTCTAGGCTCTGAATCTTCTCCACCAGAAGCCTGACCAGCTTACATTTATGACAAGTGAAGTCTGTCTTCTCTTCCAGGAGGAAAACAAACATGGCACACTCCAAGCAAGTGACTGGAAAGGGGCCTTCTGTCGACATCATCACCTTCCAAGTATATTCTAAGAGTACTCTTCTAGCTGCTCTTTCCTTCTCCTTCTCGGAGCCCAGATGGCTGTGATGTGCCTCTGGTGAGGAGCAGCCTAATTCAATCAAGGCTCATTCTGTAGAGGGTGGGTCCAGCAGTTAACCCCAGACAAAACAGACACACTCCAATTAGTAACAATCCCCCTCTGCAATCAGCTCCAACTCAGGCAAAAAAGACAAAGAGAAACACTTACTCCAACTGGCACCACTTTGCAGCAGGCTCTACACACTCACGTAGCCCCAAACACTGTCCTCCCACACATGAACCTCAGCAAATTCCCCCCAGCAAGTAAGGAAGGCAACAGAAAAAGACTCACCACTCTAGCAGCTCCCTTTCCTGCTCCTTCTCACAAAGTGGTCTACAACATTTCTTAAAACAGGTTGGATCATGTGGGCTCAACCCATTCCAATAACGGTGACACCCCACCATGACCAAGCAAGAAGGTCTCTTCTGTTGCAGCTGGGCTTGGAATGGGTTTGGAATGGCAGATGCCAGAACAGCACAGTGGTTAAGTGGTTCGGCTGCAAATCTGCACTCTACTGGTCCAAATCCCACTACTGTCATAAGCTCAGTAGGTGACCTTGAGTAAGCCATTCCTCTCAGCCCCAGCTCCCTAGCTGTATTGTGGGAATAATAATAACACTAACTTATTCACCACTCTGGGGCCAAACACTAATCTGTCTAGAAGTGTGGTATGTAAGAGCAGTTGTTATTCTCAGGACTAGAGATCTTTGGAAACCCTGGGAGCAAACCAGGTGCTGCTCTACCTCTAATATGCAGTAACTGGCTTCTCTTCAGATGAAGACCATTTTCACACATCGTTAATGTTGTGCAACATCGCTCAACACTCATGGAACGCTAGCGTCTTTACGGCATGATTTCTGACATCATTGCACCACGAAAACGGAATCATGACTGGTTTTAAGGTTAATAAACAGAAGATCAAAATGTTAACTAAAAATATGAAAATACAGGACCAAATGAAACTTGAGAGCAAAACAGGTTTTAAAATTGAGAAAAAGATAAACACGTTGGTATTACTTTGTCAAATATTAATTGTATGTTATTCGTTGCAAGAAGCTCATTTTAGAAGAGAAATTGTGAGTCCAACTAAATGGTTAACTTATCATGACTTGTTGGAATTTTCTCAAGGTCAAGTTAAAATTAAATCAAGAAATGATTTAGCAGCAGGAGGGCATGTTTGCCAGAGGTTTCCCTACATGCAAATCTCGGAGAGATTTAAACTAGACAAGAGTCAATATGACTTTGAGCAATCTAAAACTGAATTTGAAAATTGCACTCTGTACAAATGATGAACGTGTTATTTCTAAAATGTATAAACTTTTGTTAAGGTTTGAGACAGAAGAGTGAGTAAAAGAATGTATGATTATATGGGCAAATAACTGTGGACATGACGTATTAATGGAACAATGGGAAAATATGTGGACAAGGGGGTTGAAATTTACATTAAGCTCTAGTAGCAAAGAAAATTTCTACAAGATGATGTATCGTTGGTATATGACTCCTGAAAAACTTGCTAGAATGTATAAGGATGCTTCAAATGTATGTTGGAAATGTGCTAAACAAGAAGGGACATTTTATCATATGTGATGGACATGCATGAAAGCAAAGAGTTTCTGGTTGCAAATACAATCATCAATTCAGAAGATTCTGAAGATTAAAACCCAGTTGAAACCAGAGACTTTTTTGTTGGGAATAACGGAATGCCAGTTGGAAAGAAGTTTTGTCCTTTGGAGGAATGGTGGATAAAAGTGTTGGAGTTTGCGTCAATGGTAAAACTTACTTCACTGATTAGGAAAAAGACATTAGTTACATTTTTGACTGAATGGAAACCGTTTATAGACTTTTTATATGAAATGGATAATAAGGACTTTATGACATCTGGATTTATGGATTAGGAATAACGAACAATAGAAAAAAGAGGGCCCTTATGTTTAACTTAGAATAAGTGAGACTCTGAAAATGATCTATATTTGTGGCAGAGAAAATCAGAACCCAATCTGTAGTTTAGTTTAAGGGTTTCTTTTTCTTTTTTCATTTGTTTATGTATTGTTAGTGTTTTCTTTTTAGAATGTTGTTTTTTATCTTCTATGTTTGTTGTCTATAGCTTTTATGTTATTGTTTATAGCTTAAGAAAAATCCCCCCCCAAATGGAATCATGACAGAGTGATGTCAGAAATCGTGCCATGAAGACGCCACCGTTCCATGAGTGTTGTGCAATGCTGCACGGCGTTAAGGATGTGTGAAAACAACCCAGAATGAACAATGCAACATCTTGCCCAACACCACACCTCCCTCCCCCCAATGTCAGCCACCAAAACTGTTACAGAATATATAATATGCAATTTTCACCCCTCCAGCTAAACATCAAATTCCTGCACACTTCATCCAAGTGAAGACTCCCATCATGAATGCCCCTTACTGTCCAACCTAGCTAGCAACAGTGGGTGCATCTCTTAGAACCAGCAGTCTGTGACCAACATAGGTTACCAAGATACACGTACCAAATCAAGATTAAGAGCTCTTCTTCAGGCTTTCCTTTGTAACACCTTTAAAATGCCACATCCTGATTACTTACATTTCCATTTAATTGATAACTGCATACCCACTGGCAGATTTCAAAAAAGAAAGCCTATCACAATAAATTTTGCACAGTTAAAAACATTTCTTAAGACATGGTCACATTTTTATAACTTGTAACAAAATCAAAAGCATTCACATTTTTCACTATACGTACCATAAAAAGATCCAAGGCATTTGGAAATACACTTTCTGATCGCGACATAGTTGAGTGTCAGACTTCACCACATTTCTTTGTATACTACTTGGCTTCCAATTTTATTGGCTGATCAATGTGAAATTCAACCCCCCCTCCCAGCCACCCACCCACTGTATCTTATCCAGGTTTGTCTGGTCACAATTCTGCACTGATAGGATAACCCCCAACTGGCACTATAACGTGACAGAGAATAAGACCAAGCAACTCCATGCCTCTCGGCTCACTCCCCTAACTATCCACTTCCTTCCAGCCAAAAATGCAGACTGACTGTTCTGTCTGTAGCCCCCATGTATTGTTCTGTCAGAGCCCTGCCCTCTCCTTGCCCCCTCCATTTTCAGCTATTCAGGCCAGAATCTACTTTTTTGCTTTCCCTTTTAGCCTCCTGTCTCTTAATCATTCTTCCCAGCTGATGGCTCTCCTGAACTTAGGTGCTCCATCTTCCTCCATCCCTAGTCTGTTCTGCTTTCTCCTCCAGCCTTCTCCTTCTCCTTCACCTTCCCCATATCCATCTCCTCTTGCCCTGTCTGCTACCTGCTTGACACCTTCTTGCCACAGGGCTCCATCCCTTGGCTCCTCTGCATTCCAGGACCTGTGCCCAGTCCTCAGCCATCCTGTGTGAGGGTTTAAATCCAGCCAAACTGAAAAGTTTCCCATCCCTCATGGAATCTTAACTACAAACCACTGAGTCAATAAAACAACTGAGTATTCTGAACAGTAACACCAATCCATCCACCCAGGACCCGAGGTTTCACTGCTGCAGAATGGATTTTAAAAACATAAGAAGAGCCCAATGGTGCATCTAGTCCAGCAACCTGCCTCAAACAGTGGCCTATCAGTTACTCCAGGGGTCCAACCACAGGGCACAGGGTCTAAAGCCTTTCCTTAATGTTGCCTTACAGAATTGGTATTTTGAGATTCACTGTGGAGATTCCCTTAGCTATTGATAGGTCTGTCCTTCATGATTGAATCCTCTTTTAAAGCTGCCTGTGCCTTTGGCCATGATTGCATCCTCTGGCAGCGAATTCCATATTTTATTCACTTATCTACTGCCCATCAACTTCATTGGATGCCCTCAAGTTCTAGTATCTGGGAAAAGGGAAGAAAGTTAATAATAACAACAACAGTATGCTCATATATCGCTCTTCTAGAGAGATTACTGCCCACGCAGAGCGGTTAACAAAAGTTCTCTCTGTCCACCCTCTCCTCCCTGTGCATAATTTTATAAACCTCTATCTTGTCCCTCCTTAGTCACCTCTTTTCTAAACTGGCAAGTCCCAGACCTTTCAGCCTTTTGTCATAGGAAAGATGCTTCAATCCCTTAATCGTCTCAGTTGCCCCTTTCAGTACTTTTTCCAGCTCTGCAACATCCTTTTGGCGCTACAGTGACTAGAACTTCACACAATATTCCAAATGAGGCCACATCATAGCCACACACCACAAGGGCATTAGAATATTAACTGTTTTACTTTCAAATCTGTTTCCCATCACAGTTTGTGTTTTTCACTACTGTGGCACACTGAGTTGACACTTTCATCAAGCTATTCGCTATGATCCCCCAAATCTCTTTCCCGCTCAGTATTAACAAGATCAGATGTTATTAGCATGTACTTTGGATTTTTTTTGTTCCCATTGTGCATCATTTCACCTACACTGAACTTCATTTGCCACACTGTTGCACATTCATCCAATTTATGAAAATCCTCCTGGAACTCTTCAAAGTCAGCCTTGGTTTTCACCATCCTAAACAATATTGTGTCGTCTGCAAACGTGTCCAGTGTACTACTAACTCCCACTTCCAGACTGTGAAGAGGCCTGTGCGGCGGGCCTGTCTTCCGCAAGTCCGCCATGGTATGGGCCCGACTGTGGGCAGCTGGCGGGTTCGGAGCGGGGTGCCTGCCGGCTGGCGCCCATAACCACTGGCCCCGGGAGGGCTTTGGGCTCCTATTTTGCTAGGCCTCAGAAGGGGGCGAGCCACCCAAGGTTGCTCCACCTTGGGTCAGCTATTTCCCCCTGCAGGCGGTCTCTTTTTGCAGCCAGGTGACCAGCCGGTTCCTTCCTCCTCAGCCAAGAGCCACCCACTCCCTTTTATCCCCTCTCCCCTTGTTAGCTCCTCCCCGCTCCCTTCATCCGGCCCCCAGGGCAAATGCCGATCACCTGCGCTAGGCCGGGTGCCAGCAGTCGACCCCACCTGCGCCCAGGTGTGAGCCCTCCCTGCCCCCTCCCCGTTCCCAGTGGAGGCTTCGGTGGGGGCGGGCGTGTCAGGTAGGCCTCCTGGCCTGTCCCTCCTTGTGGCATGCTGGTGGCCCTGCCCCCGCGGTGCTGGGCTCGGCGTGGCTCCACCCAGCTCCGCCCTTTCCCCCGACCCGGGTGAGCCACGGCACGCTGCTCCACTTGATGCCTGCTTCGGCCGCCTTCCGCCAGCCTGGGGCTTGTGCGGCGGGTGGCGGGGTGGCCCTGGGCCAGCCCCACGGCGCGTCGTTCCTCTTGGGCGGCTGGGCCGGTCTCCTCTGCTTCGCCGCCACCAGGCCTTCTCCGGAAGCGCGACGGGCTGTTCGTCCACCTGGATCTCGGCCGCCCCTTTCTTCCCCTTCTTGGCGCCGGCGGGCAGGGGCCCCTGCCCCAGGTGAGTGCTGGCGTTGGCGGGGGTGGCTGGGGGTCATGCTGGGGAGTCCGAGGGCTTCCTCCGGGTGGGGGGAGGCCCATCCCCAGACAAGATCATTTATGAGAAAACGAAATAGCACTGGCCCCAATACCAGTCCTTGTGGGACTCAACCATCCATTTATTCATACTCTCCTCTTCCATTCATTTAACCAATTTTTAATTCATAAGAGTACCCATTCTCTTATCCAATGACTGCCAAGCGTACTCACGGGTCTATAGTAAGGTGCTTTTTGAAAGGCCAAGTATATAATGTCTACAGGGTTACTATTACTGTATGCTTGTTGCCTTTCCCAAAGAATTCCAAAAGGCCGGTGGACTTCTGTGAGCAGAAATCATTCTGATATTCCCACAGCATGCTTTGTTTTTCTATGTACCTAATAATTCTATCTTTCATTACAATTTCTAAAATTTTGGAGAGGTGCTGTGATCCAGTGGCAGAACACAAACTTTTCATGAAGGTGGTGCCAAGTTCAATCCCCCAGCTTCTCTATTTAAAAGCCATCATGGCACAGTGGTCACAGAGTGTCAGACTTGGATCTAGGAGACCCAGGTTCGAATCCCCATTCTGCCATGGGAATCACTGGATGATCGTGAGCCAGACACATGCTCACAGCCTACATTACCTCAAAGGGATGCTGAGTGAAGAATGATGAAAGCCACTTTGGGTTCCCACTGGGGAGAAAGGCAAGGTCTAAATAAAGAAAAGATTCTAGGGGGCTGGTGTTGGGATTTCGCTGCCTGAAATAGTGGATCACAGCCAGCACTGAGTGAGGGAGACCAATAGATCTACTCAATATAAGGTAGCTTCTATGCATGTTAGATGTGTTAATTAGTTCTACAGCTACTAATAAAGAACACACTACTGCTTTTGCTCGAGACTGCCAATAAAAATGTTCTCAGCCAGAGTACATAAATATTGATACCTGTTTTGAAAATCAAGCTTATTTAAGTAGGATACTTTAGTTTGTGGAAGTTTCTTCTTTATGTTTGTTTACCTGGCTTAAAATGAAATTTGACCTTCATGAGAACATAAAATTCACTTAACGCTGATTTCATGACCCAACAGTGATCTTTTTAAAATGTGTTTTTCTGTGCAAAGGAACTGTAGGGAAAACGTCTTCCTCAGTCATCATACAATACAACAGCCTGTCTTGGGCATTATGGCTTGACACTGGGGGGCAGGGACTGTTAAGGCCCTGCAAGTGTCATGCTCTGATCCATCTGGCTGACTTTTTTATTCCAAGGCATGATTTCCTCAATAAGGGAGCTAGGATAGAACGGCAAAAGCAACTGCTTCCCCCATTACATCACCGTCATACTGGTTTCTGCAGCTGCCAATGCTCTGCTCTGAAGCACAACAACAATGATGATGATGATCATAACGACGACAACGACGATGTTTCCTTAAGGCACTGACATGCCCCCAGGTGACAAAATGGCAGCCAATGCAAGGAATAGATGGAAAGCCAGCAATCTGGGGTGGGAGAGAGAGAGAACAAAGAGCGCCCACAGGGAAGCCTGATGTCAGGGCTTTCCACAAGTCTGGATTCTGTGGCAACCCAAGTTATAGCTGCATACTCCTTTACCCACAGCTCCTTAAGAACATAAGGCCACCCTTGACGGAGCCTGGTAATGGCCACTAGAAGCCCTTGGAGAAAGCAACGGCCCTCTCTATTGTGCACTGCACCAACTGGCATGTACTTGTGAAGAGCGCAGTATGTATCTGAGTAAGAACTCAGGAAAAATGTTATAAAAATGCTAACTTGCCAGTAGAACACTGTTGAGTAAAACAAACAAGACGTTCCCCAAGCTTGGTACCAGAAAAATAGTAACATCCATGTGCAACATCTGGAAATAACTGCACCATGCACACACACAGTTTATGGTAAAGTAAATTAGACTCTGCTGAAAGCACCATTTTTGTCTCATTCCTGGTTGGAAGCCACGAGATCCACTGTGCAAAGCAGGAGGGCCTTGGCTCTACCACAGAAGAAAGAGGATGAGGATTAAAGGAAAGGTTGATGCGCCTGCTAGTTATTCCAGGGGCTCACCTGAAATAAAATGTTCATAATATTAACATGTTAAAATGCTGAACTAGTGCCATGTTCTCTTCAAATTTAAATGTCCAGTATTTCCATTCTTCTGAGCAGCTTGTCAGTTACACACACTTTCCTCCTAAACCTAACAGAATCTTTTGCAAAAGGTGTTCAAGGAAAAATAACCCTTTTCATCCTTTTTGAATGTACAGGTGGCAGAGCAGGTGCTTGTGTGTGGAGGCCAAGAGGGACAGCAGCAAACCTCCAGTACCTGCAGCCCCTCCGCTGATCTCACAGGGCCACGGATGTTGCTTCTGTCATTTTTCCATTAATGCCAAAGAAGTCACTCAGCCAATTAAAAAGAGGAAAGAAAGCTCCTTCCTGTCTTAGATCATTATGTCCACTGAAATAATCCAGACACTGCATGCATCAACCCACAAGTTGCACCAATCACAGCAGCTTCCAAAACACTGAAGAGCTAAACCACAGTTTAGAGCGATTATCTTTTACTGCAGCGTCTCAAGACTCCTGTTTCTATGATTCAGTAACCTTCAGAAGAAACACAGACACCACAGTAAGCCAAAGGCGGCACAACCCATGCTTAGCAAAGCTCTTTCCAAGCCATGATCACCCAATCACAAACCATGTTTTATCAACTGAGATTCACCATAATTTAGTGCCAGGTCTCAATTCAGCCAAAGTGTGAAAATCTTGGAACTCTGACAAGGAGTAGTTATTCTCTCAAATTAATGGTGTAACTATGGAGTCCCCACAGGCTCCCTCTTGCTAGATTAGGTTTGTCAACCCACATGGAGGGGGGCTGGAAATCTCCCAGAATTACAACTAATCTCCAGACTACAGAGATCAGTGTCATGGATATAGCTAGAACTGTAGGAGAGCAGTTTCTGGATATGACCAAGAAAGTCATAGAAGATGTCTATGCACAGAGAAACAGGGCTAGCCCAGCCCCATATCTAGACAGGCCACAAAGGGAGTCTAGAGGCTTAGAATCTAACAACCTTGGAGTGGGGCATAAAACAGAAGAGCCATCTAACTCGTAACAGTACATACAATATACCAAGGCCCAGGAGCAGGAAGTATCTGAGAATAGCACAAAGGTTTAACTTCATAGAGGCTGGCAACATTATTCAAGCATAGATGTACTGGTGGAGGGTCAAAAGATATTCAGATGTATGAGAATCCTGTAATCACTCATTCTACATTGACTTTGTTAAGACAAGAAGTAGCAAGAAGATGTCTAAAATATGGATAACTTTGTTTGGTGTATGAAGTCATAAGGTGATAAGTTAGCCAAGAACTTGAGTCTTTGAAGAAGGATAGACAGCTATTGTTAAGAGAAGGTTCTGAAACCCTATAAATATGACAAACTAAACTGATAGAGAGCTTCCTCTTAGAAGGGGCTCCTTGCCTTTGACCTCTGAATCTTTGGGTAAGATATTTTTTGGGCTCATGTAATTACTCCCCTTTAATGATCTATGTAGTTATAATGGATGGTATAATTTTCTGTTGATTGAGCTGATATTAAGAATGCTGAATATTTTTTTTGTAATAATAAAGGCATAAAAAGGAAGCAGAGACTCCATAATTGTATTACTTGTGTAGAATACCCAGTAACGAACCTAAAACGTTATCTTGCAAGGAATTAAATGATTTAATATAGAGAAGCTATCTAGATGCTCAGGGCTTCTTAAGTGGATGCCTAATATCTGAATCAGGCCAGACCACAGTCATTCAGAAGATCAGTTTCCCTGGAGAAAATGGGTGTTTTGGAGGGTGGACTTTACGGCTGAAGTCCTCCCTCCCGGCTGAGGTCCTCCCTCCACAAACCTCGCCAGTTTCCACCCCCAAAACACCAGGGAGTTTCCCAAGCCAGAGTTGGCAACTCTATTCTAGACAGCCTGCAAACTCGGATTTATTTCTCTTTAGCTGTTACCAAGCTGTTTTCTTTGGCAACTAAAAACCATCCAGGTAGGTATCTACTAGTCAGCAATCACCAGGTTTTAGGTAAGCAAGTAGCAAGCTCTACAAACAAAAAGTTCATTTTGCATATCCAAAGAGAATGCTTGTTGCAACAATAAAATCTAAGTGGTTGCTCCAAAGCCAGTAAGTAGATATTTAAAGACTGTGGTACAGACACAAAGAGAAAAAAATGTCAGCTATCCCATGTATAAGAATCACAGAGCAGCTTCTCTAAACATTCCAAACACAACCATTCCTACTGCAAACCCTTCTTCAGGAAAAAAAAAAGTAATCTGAGACCATTGATCTCTCCCCCTCCCATCAAAGCTGATTAACAACTCCCCCCTCCATTTTCTCTAGCACAGCATTTAATACAACAGAAGGCTCCATGCTTGATGCCTTTTAAAAGCAATGCCTTTTCTTTAAACACAACTGCAGGCATGCTCAAAACAATTTACTCTGGAGTGAAACCTTACTTAGTGGAAGTGTTTTGATAAAAACACTAAGATTTTTCCCCAAACAGAAACAATTAAGCATTCACTGTAATTTGCATCTGCTTTCTCATTCCTGTTTCTAAAGTATGTGCTCTGCCTGAACATTAGCATCCATATGCTCAAAAGATGGGGGGGGGGGGGATAGCCACACAACTCCCATTAGAGTCCACAGGAGCAATTAAAATCTGCAGAGAAAAAATAAAACTGCATTGTAGGAAAATTTAAGAGTTCAAAGACTTGGTTTCTCAAATACATAACCTTTCACGAAACTGCAAATTCCAACCAACACGCTATTTTTCCACATGTTCCTTTATGACCATTCACAAAGCAAAGGAATGAGGCCGGATTCTTCCAAACAACTCTTTTGCTCTCCATGAAAAAACGGCCTGCACACCTATCAATCACTCAGAATTCTCCCAGTGCGACAGAATTGCAATTCTTTTGGCAGCGATATAGGTCTGAATGTTGGGCAGAAATGCAAACCATCTTGTCTGGACATGTGTGGTGAATTGTGGTTTTATGCAAGTTGCAGCTTTAGAGCAAAGTTGGGCAACTTGCTCAGAAAGGTTAGGACTCACCAGGGAAGACAAGAGTGGAGAGAGGCACAATGATTTTGCATATTTTACTGACATGTAATTAACAGATTGCTTACCACTCACAAGAAACTACATGCACGAGCCAAAATTATACTGGTGGGCATCAGAGCTTTGTCTACAGATAGGCCTTTTGCCAAGGACCTGCGGTTTTCTCCCCATTAACTAATTGCCCCAAATGCACACAAAGCAAGTTAGGAAATTAATAACTGATGTGATTAATGACTGCCTGTTGTTATTTCACCATTCAAGTATTTTCATACCCAGAACTAACTTTGGCTAGTAGGATTATACTTCTTGTTAAATTTGCTCCTAAATACAAGGCACTTCCAAATGGGGCCCCCTTAGAAACAGAGTTCAGGAACCACAGATATCAGGGATGCTCTGAGATTATCATTAACGCATAAGATGCAGAGAATTCCAAACAGCTCAACAACTAGCCATGGAAGCCAGAGAACTATGTTTCATATAAAACTTTAAAAGACTCACTTTGTAATGGAAATATGGTTTAGAGCAAATTACATCATAGTAGTATACATGTATTCTAGTGAACTGTGTATGAATTTTAATGTTGATTAGTCACACAGATATTCCTTTCTTCTTTGATAACCAATGAAAGGTAGTTAACAATAGTGTATCAATGGTTCTTTACATGTTAGAATGGACCGATGATGATCTGCTCCCTTAACTCTTCCTGTCACTTTCTAATGATTTATACAGCTTATCTTGCATCTGGACATAGCATCACTTTTGGGCTAGGTAGAATGTCACATGATTGAAAGTCTGAATGATCAGCTAAATCTAAAACCAATCATAGTTTGAGATTGATTTCACGCGTGAAAGATCTTAGATTTCTCAGTAGATAGTACATGTCAATTAGTATAAAAGATGCCACCTAGATAAGGAGCTGAGGTTTTGCTGAAAGAAATCTCATGAAGATCTAGGTGAGAAAAATATATTTGTATGTGTGCTTACTGAAAATTCAATGCATTTCACATTAAATCTGATTCTAAATCAATCTTAGATTTGAAAGATGTTAGGAGAGTTAATACTTGTTGCATTTTCTGTTCCATCCCCATAGGTTTTATTTTAATAATCTTTTGTTTGTATCTTGCTTTATTTAAAAAGTTAGAGTTTATTTCAACAGAGAATAAACATTAAACTCTAAAAGGAGTATTTGTGTGCTTTGATGGGAAGAGTTAATACAAAGACAACCCCTATAAATCATTTGCACTCATTAATAGGCTCTCTGAAAGACAGATCTCTGTCTTAGGTCTCACATATAAGGCATTTATAGCTATTCAGAGCTGGGATATAAATCTTGACACTGGATGGTCTGTTAGCTTTAATGAGATAAGGATAAGCTCTCCATTGCAACCTTTTGACAGGCAGGGTCCAGGCAGAGGGAGGCGTACTGCTTAGACCTGGAGGAGCTCTATCAGAGAGAACTGGGTTACCTCTCCTCACAGACTGGCAGGGCGGGGGGAGTTCCATCCTGGAGACAGGATCCATTTACCATCCATATCTTACAATATTTCAATATTTTATATTTAACTGGATTACGTTTTGGTTGTACTTGATCAATACCATAGCAGATCACGCAGAGCCAGCGCAGCACAACAGGGAGTGCTGGTTGTCGTCCAGGGAGAATCAGGGTCAGCTGATCCCCCCCTCAATCTGACCCTCAGTGGATGGCCAATACGCCAATCACTCCTGCTCAGCCTTCCCTCTCTCATAAGATTGCTGTGAAGATGAAATGGGATAACCCCTGTGGTGAAATAATAATAATAACATCTGATTTATACACCACCCTTCAGGACAACTTAACACCCACTCAAAGTGGTTTACAAAGTATGCTATTATTATCCCCACAACAATCACCCTGTGAAGTGGATGGGGCTGAGAGAGCTCTGAGAGAGCTGTGACTGATCCAAGGTCACCCAGCTGGCTTCAAGCAGAGGAGTGGAGAATCAAATCCGGTTCTCCAGATTAGAGTCCCGTCACTCTTAACCACTATACCAAACTGGCTCTCCCTTCACCCAAGTATCTGCATAAAAACTTTCCACTTTGCCTACTGAATGCAGAGTTTATACTTTATACTTTGTGAATGCTCAGACGTTAAACTCAGACAAATAGTCTCATTTTTAAAAAAACTAGTTCTCCCCACGCCTCCTCTACTCCTTCTAGTTTTCAAGCTGAAACAGAAGATCAAGATTCAGGTCCAGTAGCACCTTAAAGACCAACTAGATTTCCAGTGTATGGAGCTCAAGGAAGTATTCACTCTAGAAATCTGGATTCGAATATTGCTCTTCTACTACAGACCAACCATGGCTACCCACTTGAAACAAGCTGAAATAGTGGGCAATAAAGCAATTAGTATAGGAAAGAGACAACCAGGGAAAGTAAAGCAGAGACCTGGCCTACCAGCCGGAGCATTTACACAATGGGGCCTTCAGCCTCAAAACGACCAAGGAGTTTTAAGTTTCTCTTTTCCTACTTTGGTGAAATCACAGGGGGAGTGTTTTGAGGACTTGTGGGAAGAAGGGCTCCCTTTAAAAGAAAAAGACAGCAGTCCTTTTAGGGAGCTCAGGGGTAGCCAAGCTTCCAGGCAAAGCCATTTCTCAGGAGGGAGGCATTCAAGAGGAAGTCACACTCAGAGTCCATCTGTCAGTCCCTGGCAGTTAGGTCCCTCAAGCTCTCCACAGTTCACACACAGCTGTTCCAGTTGAAGCAACTTTATTGAGACCCATTCAGTTCAGGATGTTCACACAAAGGTGGCAATTGGCAGAAGTGACAATTCAAACAAAGGTACTACTAATTATAGGGGAATTTCCCGGCCCTTCGGGTCCATTGACATTCTGGCATGAAACCCCAAAGAAGTTACATGGCAACTGTTGAGTTTAGACTAAGTGGAGTACAAAGTGAAAATATCCCAGTCTCTGGGAAAAAATACACACAAGGACACTTGCTTGAAAAGTGAAAGTACATATTTTCAACAGATAACAGAGAGGCCCCACTGGCTCCCCTTGTACAATTCATGTTAACAGTTTGCACACTCTCAGATGAGCTATACAGAATACAAACAGTTACGATCAGCACAAAATGCAAAACACATAAATGGCAGGTATGCCTGCATACATGACACCGTCTTTGGAGTCAGGTTCAAGGCAGAGAAGCTCTAGCCTTTCTGAAGGAAAATTCATTCTGAAATGAACATCAGACCTGAAACCAAAAAGCTATTGTTTCATCTAACATCATAGAGATAATTCTAGAATTAACGAAAGAAGGGTGAATTTTTACATATTTGATCTTCCTATGCTCAGATGCTTATAATCTTTTGCGGTTCTACTATATTTGCTGGTGTATCCATTCTTTGCTTTTATGCTTTGAGATGTTTTTTTCTGAATTTGTATTTATGTTGTTGCTGTAAAGCACATCAAGGCCAGTTCAGTCTATACTTACCAGGAGCATGGGAGGGACGGGCAGGCTGTTAAGCCCTACTCTGTGAGAGAGCACCCGTAGGAGAGACTGGTCCCCTCCTTAGCAATATGGAGAAAGAGGGAGATGCAAATGTGGCATTAGGGTCTTTTTAAAAGAGGGAAAGCAAGAGGAGCCTAGATGCAGACACTCAAGGTGGACAAAACCTCTTGAGAAGTGGTCTGCTGGTGGTGATAACTACTGGAGGAAGAGAAGCTGGAGGCCTGAGCCAGCCAGGTAACCCTCCTACTGTAGGCAGGGGCTCTCCGATTAGGGTTGCCTGGTCCCTCCATCCTCCCTCCGGGAGGACTGGGACCTGACACTTACCTTTTGCCAGCTTCATATTTATCCCCACATGAACGCTCTTGAAGCTCGCGTGGCAACATCACTTCCGAAAGTGATGTCATCACACGAGCTGCACAGCGCCATCACTTCTGTAAGTGATGTTGTCACACTGGCTGCAAGAGTGCTCCTGCACATGGCACGGGGCCCAAATCAGCCCCAAACAAAGCACGGGAACGCTCCCGCGGCTGGTGCAACAATGGCACTTATGAAAGTGACATCGCCACTCTGACTGGGAGCGCGCACATACACATGGCACGCACTCTGAGGTGCCTGCCAGTGGCAGGCAAGCTGTTGGAGCCTGCCCCCTCCCACTGAGCGCTGGGCGATCAGCAGACGAGGAGGCAAATCCTCGGGAGTTTGCCTGCCACTGGCGGGCACCTGGGAACCCTATCTCAAATGCTTTGTTAACGAGTTAGGGATCATAGACTGGACCACTATATTGGCTTACATACTATCTGTTGCTTTAAATATGTGCTCCTATGAGCTACCTGTGCTTCGTGTTCTCTAATGTCAGTCCTAGACTTGGTAGGATATTCAGTTAAACAAGTAAATAAATTTCACATTCAAAATGCAAATTTGACTTTCTGATTAGAATTTTTACATTCAAAATGTGAATGGCAAAACTGGAAATTGTGACAGATTTTAGCTTTGCTAATATCGGTGGAGTTCAACATTTTTTTCAACTCCCCCCCTACCTGCCAAATGGCAAAAAGGAAGATTTTAATGTAACATCTTGCAGCACCACGATGAACACTACTGGGGAGGGAAAGGAAACAGGGCCTCCAAGAGTTGGGGGGGGGGCTTCAGTGCCGCAACTTCCTTATGCGCTGGAAAGTGCTGCCAAGTCACAGCCAACTTATGACAACCCCTGCTGGGCAAGAGACTAACAAAGTTGGTTTGCCATTGTCCGCCTCTGCATAGCAACCCTGGTCTTCTTCAGAGGTCTTCCATCCTAGAAACAATTATGCAAGGTAAGGTAAGCACAGACATGCAAATGTGTTCAATGGCTGTCAATTATACATACAGCAGAATTCCGCAATTTCAGCTTTCTTGCTTTCGAGTGCACAACCAGGACACTGCACAACACAGTTCTACTCAGGGAAAAAAATTCCTTCCATCCTATTCTCTCAATCTTGCCAATTGCCCCCATGATCTACTACTAGCATGGATGCCTCAGACAACGGCAACCACTCAGCTCTGAGCACTGCTGCCCAACAGATGCCCAAGCAGGCAATTCATCTAATCAGTACATGCCTCCCCCGCCCCCGCCCCCCAGCCCAGTCTGCTCTTAGCAACTGAAATGGCTTTACTGCGGTCTGGAACGGTGATTTGTTTCTGTTTCCTTCCAACCTGATTTAGAATTAAGACAGTTGATTACAAAGGCTATTCTCTTCTCAGGAGGTTTTCATGAGGACACCGTCATTGGCATCAGGTAGTCAGCATAATTTACCCAAACAACCCAAGGTCAACATTACTCCCATTTTACAGATGAGGGGATGGGACAGAACTGAGGCTTGGCCATCAAATGAGTGCATCGCTATGCAACTATCTGAACACACACTTCTCAGCTCCAAGAAGCACATTCGGCTGCAATCCCCCACTGATGCATAATGCCACCCAGATCCTTGCGGAAGGCCATGGGGAACAGCACTGGGAACATAACACAACACAATAAGGGACAGGGATTTTTCCCCTTCACCATCTAAAGTGCTACTGGACTCAAATCTGGCTATAATTCTGGCAATAATTAATATGCTATAATGGGTTTAATGATAATACATTATTAAAGAGTTCAGTGTTTTCAATGTAATACAATTTAGCTGAATATGCAGACATACTGGTAGTCCTACCTATTGATGAGAGAATTTCTATATAAATGCAATTTCTTTACTATAGAACTTGTTTTTTACCTTAAATGTTTTTTCCAACCTCTCAGACGGCAAAAATGGAAGTTACAGGTACTATTGTAGCACAGGGTGCAGCAATGTGTACCTCTTTCTCAAGCGCTGGGTTTACTTGTAATTTTTCTTTTAGAAAATGAAGATATTTACATGTTTAAATTCCACGAATATGCCGAACAGTACATTTTTATATGCTATGGTATAAACAATGCATTTTATGTTGTTAAAACAATAAAAGAAGTTTAGATAGAAAAAGAAGCACTGTATCTATTTTGCTTTCTCCCACCCAAAACAAAAAAAGCATTTTCCCCATGGCTTCAGAATTTCCAGAAATTATACCAATATGGTTCTGGCCACACTTCCAAGTCCTCTGAAATCAGACCCAGGCTACAGCAAACCTACAACTGTTGGCATTGAAGGGTTGCCAACTCTGAGCTGGTAAATTCTTGAAGATTGGGGGGGGCGAAGATTGGGGGAGTTTATCAGGGATGTGATGCCATACAGTCCACTCTCTGAAGTTGTCCTCTCTTCCAGGAGATCAGCTGTAATTCCAGGAGAACTCAGGCCCCATTCGGAGGTTGGCAGCCCTATGCCATTCTCAATGTGTCCTGGGTCTGTTCTAAGCAGCCCCTTGCAAGGTTGCTAGCACTGAAGGGGGAGCTCACTTGGCTCAACTTGCTCGTGGTTGCCAGGATCCCTTCAGGGCAACGGGCCCACTGGGAACATTCCCAGTAAGTTAGTCCACTGCTGCAAGCCCCCCTCACAGGCAAGACGAGTTTAATGCCCCAAGCAAAGCATCACAGCATCACAACCGTTTTAAGTCTATTTTTTAACGTTATTAGAGATCAAACCGTAATTTTACCAAACACATCCTATTCAGAAGATTCCTCATAGATAAATATGCATGCTGCTGAGCACTGCACATCTGTGGCAAAGGGGAAAAATAAAGTCTTCAATGACAAAAATATACTAGAACTGTCAATTTTTTTTATTGGTCAATTCATTTATTCTCTAGCAACATTGTCATGCTGGGAAAATTATATTGTGTGTAAACCAGCAGAGCAATCAAACGTGTACCATAAAAAAAGAAGACTTAATGTCTCTTAATATACAGCTCTGTTTCTTTTTCAAGCATTCCTGAGATAACCAGCAAGCAGTGTTTGCTCTGAGAGCTCTGGGTTCCTGTTGCCTTGCAAAGATGCTCAGAAACAGGGATGGTGAGCTTGCAGAAGGCATAGAACGTTTCCTCTGAAGTGACAGGCCATGTCTTGTGCCCACTTCCCAATGACTGGCCAGGCTACCTATTCCCCAATCACTTTGCTAGCAAAGTTACTGGGCATTTCATGTCTCTTGGGGACTGGAGAGAAAGCAAGGATTTATGTATCAATGAATTTATGAATCACTTTCCAACAACAAAGTCTCCGAGTGATGAAGAGAAAAACAAAGAAGGAAAGAGACAAACTAGCACTACCCCACAGCTAAAACCAACTGCAACCCAAACACATTAGCCAGAAAGCCTACAAAAACTTCCTTAAAAGACTGATTGGTTCAGGTCACCGATTCTATCCTTTGAAGGCCACGAATGAAAACGTTTATTCAGCAGTGGTCTCCAACCTGGTATGTGTAGGATCACTAAAAGTTTTTCTGTGCCACATCTTGGGGGAAGGTACATATGGAAGAAAAGGCTGTCTCAAGTTTCCCATACCCAGATTGTTACCAGAACTGCTATTTTATGGGGAAGTTAGTCTGGGTTAAATTAGTGCAGATCTTAACCAATGTATACCAGAGTCCGTCTTCCAGATTACTCACGCAATAAAGAGGCAATTGCTAATAAATATAAAACGTGTTTACTAGAAATGTTGCGTATGCCTACAACAGCACATACAAGCAAGGAATGTGCAAGCGCTAGGAAATACAGGGTAAAAAAACAGAGCCATTTGCATGAGCAGGGAGCCCACTTGAGATCGAAGAAGCGGGGCAATACGTTACCTGATCACGGCGAGAAGCAGAGAAGCAGCAGCGAAGCAGGGCGATATCTAATGCCTGCACTAGTCACGCAGAGCAACGGTTGGGGTTCAGGAGAGGAATAGTGCGCACCTCATGGCAGGGAGAGCCTGCTTAAGTACCCAAAAACATACCCTGAGGCGAGGGCCTTCCATGTGGTTCTCAGGAGGGGAAACAAAAGCTTGATGGTTCTACAACTATCGCTAATGGGCCACTTTAGTGTCTGAATATATGATTGTGACACCTCAGGAAGAGGGGACAAAGGAGGGGAGAGGCATGCCAGGCATGTTTATCGAATCTGCCAGGAAGCTGGAGTTGTCTTGATGGCATCTGCTCTGGAATGCGGTGGTGGTATTGACGTGTGTCCATTAGGTGTTCAGGACAGCCGGCACGTAGCTTCCATTCCGGGGTGGCTTCCACCCATATGCATAGCAGGGTGAGGCTGGGCTCTGTGGATGTGACAGGAGCCGGGTCTTATGATGGCAGCCTCAGAGCAAACTGTCTATGGTGGTTCTTTGCTGCCTGGGAACATGGCTCCTTCCTTGGCACGTCTCGTGGGCTGGCTAGCAGGCTGCCTAGTGGCGAGGACAGACTCAGTGACCGTCCTGCAAGGGGCTCCCCGTGGGAACTGACCAGGGGGTGCCCGGCCAGGCTCGTGGAGGGTCCCTCCGGCTAGCACTGTGCTGCTAGGGGCATGGCTCTGGGCCCAGGTGGGGTATGTGTCCAAGGAGGCAGGAAACAGGCATTGGTGAACACAGTCCATACTGGCAGAGGGAACAGGAAGCAGGCATGGGCAATGACAGAGTCTTTGGCAGAGCTTCAAAACAGCAAGGCAGGAAACTGACACAGTTCATAGCAGGCCCCATAACAGGAGGAGGGGGGTCCCTGGCAACAAGATGATTAAAAAGTTTTTAAAAGGAAAGCACCTGCACCCTGAATTTAGCCCATTTACTGATAATCAGTAGCACTCATACAAAACTTGTGCCAGGTTCTCCTGTGGCTAACACCAGAAATATGTTTGACTGCAGCTTCCAAATAACCTTCAAGGGACGTCCACCAATGAGCATGTTACAGTAGTCCAGACGGTAAGTTATCAGAACTGGCTGGTTTTTCTTTTCCAGGAAGGGGTATATAATTGGCAAATAATCCAAAGATGATACAGCATTCTTCTGGCCACTGTGACAAACAGCCATGTAAGAGGAATATTGGGTCCTGTATTATCCCCTAACAAGCTGTGGAGTGTGTGACCAAACCCAAGGTGGTCATTTCCACCACCTAGAAGTAAGCAGCATAATAGTGGGATGACATGGCCAAGATGATGGCCACAGAGAATACGACCAGCATCTACCAGGCCCTCTCAAAGGGACATCAGGTCCAGTGTCCTCTTTTCCCACCGAGGCTGAATCCAGACGCTTCAGAAAATATCTAACAATGCAGAGTTCTTTGAGAATGCCATCCACTCTTGCTATGGGACACAAAGCGTCTAGATGTTGAACGTTTAGGCTGGGACACCTTCAGAAGCAGAACAGACACTTTGCTGTATTACCGGTGCTGACATCCCTGAATCAGCAACTAAGTTTTCCTGGCTGAGTCACACTTGATTGATTTACAGCATTCTATGTCTCCATAGAAGTTTTCAAAACTATTCATGTTATTCAACAAGAACAACTAAAAACAGTATGACAGATAACTATATAAAAAGATAATAAAACCAGAGAAAGAAATTCTCCAGTCCTTAAACATCCTAACATCATCCTCAAATGCCCAAAGGAAAAACACGTAAGTACAGAACGAGGGAAGTAAAAATGAGCAGTGAACTGCTCAGAAGAATGAGCTCTATAATGCTGGGGCAACACTGAAAAGGGCCTGCTGTTGCTAGCTGCTGTCTTGCATCAGACTTAGACAGTATCCTAAGCAGAACTCTTAACACCCAACTTAGTGCACTTACGTACAGTTTCAGAAGAAAGGGGGGGGGGCTGCTCAGAAAATCTTGTTGCCACAGATTCATGCCATGAGCTCCACATACAGTTTCAGCCTAAGCAAGCAAAGGAGGAGTAAGAACATAAGAGAAGACATGTTGGATCAGGCCAACGGCCTATCCAGTCCAACACTCTGTGTCACCCAGTGGCCAAAAACCAGGTGTCCTCAGGAGGTCTGCCAGTGGGGAAGGGACACTAGAAGCCCTCCCACTGATTGCCCCCCAAACACCAAGAATACAGAGCATCACTGCCCTAGACAGAGTTCCATCTATACCTTGTGGCTAATAGCCACTGATGGACCTCTGCTCCGTATGTTTATCCAATCCCCTCTTGAAGCTGTCTGTGCTTGAAGCTGCCGCCACCTCCTGAGGCAGTGAATTCCATGTGTTAATCACCCTTTGGGTGAAGAAGTACTTCCTTTTGTCCGTTCTAACCCGATTGCTCAGCAATTTCATTGAGTGCCCACAAGTTCTTGTATTGTGAGAAAGGGAGAAAAATACTTCTTTCTCTGCCTTCTCTGTCCCATGCATAATCTTGTAAACCTGTAGCAGGCCCAGCCTCCAGCAGCTGACCCCAACCTTATCTGCATATATTTTAAAATGTCATCAGCAATGATCCCAGAACGAAGGATGGACAGGCATGGCAGACAGGCAGCTGGTCTCCCCCCGCCTCCCCCATAAGTATGGAACTTCTCTCGCTTAGGGCTGGGACCCCGGTACCCACATGGACAGCTCTATTAGCAACCAAATAGATTATGATAGTTGGACAGAGTAATCTAGGCAAGGAAAAGCGCACATTCTCCTTTATAATTCTAAGATGCTAAGGTTTCTCCAACACAACAGATTTTTTTTAAGAAGTCATCACACATTCAGAACGCTAATTGATTTTCATGGAGATGAGAGCAGATGAGGTCTCTTTGGGAGCTGCCTGCTACATTTCTGCTTGAAAGGAAATCACTGCTGGTATGTCTCAGCTCCTTCATAAAAAAATTAATTAACATTATTTTCCAAGATCAAAAACCACTGTTAATGGTCTGCTGCCACTTGATGCTGCTCTGACACATAAAACCAAGAAGGACCCAGTCACACATCCAGTGCTGGGATGCAACAGCACCGGGGCAGCTTCAGACAGCAAGCCATAACAAACCAGGACCACACGGGTGGGAGATGCCTGGATATTAGCCCTACAGGGACAGGTTTATTTGCTCCTATCTGCCACTTCTGATGGCTACACAATTCTACTCGGGAGCAAGCTGTTAGGCTAGAGAAGCAAAGCCCTTACAAAACCATGCTCACAGCAGGCTGCAATCTAGAAGCCAACTGAAGATTTCTGAATAAACATCTTTTGCTGAAGAATCTGGCACCAGCGTGTCCCTCAGGATGGGGGAAACAGAGACAGTCACTGAGACACACCTCTAGAAACTTCGACTGACAGGAACGTCTGGAGGAGAGGAAGCTGAAGAGAGGCCGAAGCAAGAGGGCTGCTTCCTTTCACCACTCTGGTTTTCTTTCGCCTTGCCCCTCAATAACCTCTCTGACCTGAAAGGGACCGGCTTCTTTTTAAAAAGACAAAGCAAGCACAAAACCACAACCATGAAAGGGAGAAAGGAAGAAAACCTGATATGCTCAGCAGGCAGCAGCCATTCCAGGGGATACTGTTACAAGCGGGGGGGGGGGATCTGCGTGTATGTTGTTCCCTTGTTTTCATTCCCAGCCTGCTGCTGCCATGACATAAGGAAGCTTCTACCGTCAGTTCTGAAAATCTGTCTGAATTTCACGGCAATTGCCACTGATTTGTGCAGGATGCTCCGAAACTTCCACTGAAGATCATCAGGGCTGTATTTTTAGCCCTTGTTTTTGAAATCTTTTTTTTAAAAGCTTGCATCGCTGCACACAGAATACCAACCAGTAGGCCTGATTTATTATCTATAATGTCAAACTTGAAAAGGTTAATCACCATTATTAGTCGTCAGTGAAAATTGAGAGAGTCTGAGTTTATCACTTGAATACCGAAGGCAGCAGCGCAGGGACCAGATTTGGAAAGCGGGGGGGGGGGGGGGTGGTGGAGAGCACTTGGGCATCACTTACATTCACCAGATGGCAGCATGAATTCCTTCCAAGGCACTGCATCCCTAAGCAGCGCTCCTCACATTTATAATTGAATAGAGCTTGAAATACAATCATTGTAGTGTAGAAAGACTAGAAAATACCACATGTACCTTATGAAGTGAGGACTGCACAGAAAAAGCACAACCATGGTGCTGCCATGGCTCAGGACTGGACCAAAGCCAATGTATGGGACTCAGAGATCCTGCATTTGCCATTTTTCAAAAGAGGCAAAGCAGATGTCCCAACAGCCTGTGCTGATCTCCAGAAGTATTTGCCAAAGAGGCTGGTAACAGACACACAACCCAAAGCATCTGTTCGGAATTCATCCCATGATGGGTCCTGACCTGGGATGGCAGATAGGGATGGGGTCTGTGCCCCACCAGTGAGTGCTGACCAAAGAAGGAACAGACATGACCAACCAAGGGATGAGGTAGAGAGGGTCAGGGGATACCCCCAAGATAGGGCTTTGCCCTGCGTCCCATCACTAGTAAGTGTTGATCAAAGAGAAACAGAGATGACCAGCTGCAGGAGACTACCTGACCCCAAAAGGTAGAGAGGGTCAGGGGACATCTCCGAGCCCTTACTTGACTGAGCAACTAAGAGACCTCCCCTTCTTGTTGAACACACACTGCCTTCCCTTTGCTCCTCCTTTGCCCTAGTATCCTGAGTTACTCAGGACATTCGGTTACCTTCTCTCTATACCGGCTTCACAGCCAGTAGGTCAGTCTGCTGTCCCTTTAACTAAAGATCGATTCTGGGACTTTATGCATTCTATGACCGAATAAGGACCCTTCCCTTAAGACAGATGTAATTAGAAATTTTGCAGAATCTCTGCCCTGCCTCCACCTTCCTTCAAGCATGAATCAAATCAAATTGAATGTTCTTACCCTGATCCAAACAAAAGGAACCCTGGGTGCAGAACAAAAACTGCGCACCTTTTTGCTGCACATCTAATAAAAACTGTCTCCGAGTCCTTGCATAGGCAACTGAGGCTGGATGGGTCTTTGTCAGGGATGCTTTAGGCTCATCCTGCATTGGGCAGGGGGTTGGACTAGAAGGTCTGTATGGCCCCTTCCAATTCTGTGATTCTGCGAGTAAACAGCAGTCTCCATTTCATTCCATCCACATCAGAGACCATACTGCATCTTCAAATGTACAGGACTAGCAGACAGAGTCCATGAAGGACGAAAGGGCTGCACCTCGTTACCAAGAGTTGAGTACAGGAACTGCTCAAAAGTTCCTCAGATCTGAGACAAGGGAGGAGGGAAACCAACGTTTTAGATGCCTTTTCCAAAAGAATATGTAAATTCTAGAGACATATATAGAAGACAGAAGATCAAATCCACAGGCCAGATGGCAGGATTTATTTATGTTGGAGGAGAAGAGAAATTAAAAATAAATATTTGATGCTTCCCACTTTTAGCAAATGATGTTTGGGAGCATCACAATAAATAGGGCGGCACCAAGAGTCACTTCTGTATAGACCACAGACCACTCTTGAAATCCTGAGGCTCAAAAGGTATATTTATATTGAAAACAAATTTAATACCAATGTAACTGATATAGCTGTCCCCAAGAATCCTGGATTTGTAGTCTGATGATGGTACTGAAAATGTTGGAGAAGTCGAACCCTTTCCCCCACCCCACGTTTGGTCTGGAAAGCTACAGATCTTCAGTTTCATCTTGGAACAGGTAAAGAATAATGAAAATAAAAAAAATATTAAACAAATGCAAGTGTATAGTGCAGTTAAACTGTAAGATTTAAAAAAAAATATTCTAATTCTAAGCATGTAGTGGCCCTCATCTGGATAGCCCAAGTGAGCCTGATCTCATCAGATCTCATAAGCTCAGCAGGGTCGGCCTTGGTTAGTAATTGGATGGGAGACCTCCAACAAAGACCAGGTTGCAGAGGCAGGCAATGGCAAACCACTTCTGTTAGAGCAGAACCACAAGTGACAAAAGGCACAGATTGGACACTTGTCAGCTTCCCTCAAGTTTTGATGGGAAATGTAGGCAGCTTGGCGGAATGTTGGACAAGTGACAGTTGAAAAGTCCATTGGACAGCAGTCAGAGAGCAAAGCTGTGAGACCAGGATGCCTACATTTCCCATCAAAACTTGAGGGAAGCTGACAAGTGTCCAATCTGTGCCTTTTGTCACTTGTGGTTCTGCTCTGAGAGTCTCTTGGCATGAAAACCTCACCAGGGGTCCCTATAAGTCAGCTATGACTTGAGGGAACTCTCCACCCTCACAAGCATGTAAGGACGAAGACATGACACCAGAAATCAAACATTACATGACTTGGCCAGGAGAAAGTTTAAATATTCTAAATACACAAGTTATTATCAAGAGACACCTTTAGATCATCAGGTCCAAAATTTTGAAGGACTAAATTTTATTTTTATTTATTTATATTTCAATTTATATACCGCCCATCCCCAGGGGCTCTGGGCGGTGAACAGTTAAAATCGATAAAAACAAGAACTAAAATCAATATACAAACAATAAACCAAATTAACAAAGTGCAGTGGTGGGGAGAACCCTCCCCCACCCTAAAGGTGGGAGGCCGACGTGGCACCGCCCCCTTCAATCACCGAATGCCTGGCGGAACAGCTCTGTCTTACAGGCCCGGCGGAACGATAATATGTCCTGCTCGGCCCGGGTTTCCACTGACAGAGCATTCCACCAGGCTGGGGCCAGGACTGAAAAAGCCCTGGCCCTGGTTGAAGCGAGGCGGGCTTCCTTAGGGCCGGGGACCACAAGTAAATATTTATTCGCTGATCGAAGCGATCTCCGGGGAACGTACAGGGAGAGGCGGTCCCGAAGATATGCTGGTCCCAACCCGCTCAGGGCTTTAAAGGTAAGAACCAACACTTTGAACCTGATGTATTGTCGAAGGCTTTCACGTCCGGAGAACGATGGTTGTTCTCTGGCAAAGTTGCCAGTGGTGTCCCATCCAGGGCAGGGAGCTGGATCCCTGGTTTGGAGGACAGTAACAGGGACCTTGCTCATCTTGGAAGACCTGGATTCATCTGGGAGAAGTAACATGACTCCTTTACCTAAGTGGCCAGCTACTGCTGCCTGGAAATGGATCACCACACAAAAACACAAAATTGTAGACAGTGCAGCTAATGTGGAGAAGATACCGTTGAGAATTAAAAAGAACATTTTTGACTGAATGGAAACCGTTTATAGTCTTTTTACATGAAACGGATAATAAGGACTTGATGACATCTGGATTTATGGATTAAGAATCATGAACAATAGAAAAAAGAGGGCCCTTATGTTTAACTTGGAACAAATGAGACTCTGAAAATGATCCATATTTGTGGCGGAGAAAATTGGAAATCAATCTGTAGTTTAGTTTAGGGTGTTTTTTTTTCTTTTTTCACTTTTTTATGTATTGTTTGTGTGTCTTCTTTTTAGAATGTTGTTTTTTATCTTCTATGTTTGTTGTCTATAGCTTTTATGTTATTGTTTATAGTCTAAATAAAGAAAAATTCCATGTCAAGAATTAAAAAGAAAATGTTCAGTATCAAGACTGGAGGCAACGGTATAAGTAGTTCCCTGATCTTTTTGCTACATCACCTGAGAATGCTCAGCTGCTGCTTCAAACTGCAAACACATCCTCCTAGGCCACATGCAACATTTCTTTCTGCCAAAGCCCAGCACCCACTAAGCTTCCTATAAGTTATATACAAACTATATATGCATATTTTTAAATACATAAAATATGCACATGAATTGTTCCCTTAAGAGTGCATGATGTATTTCAAAAGGAGCATTCAGTGCAAAGTACGTGGCTTATCACTGCCATGATGGATATCAAAATCCCATCCCAGCATTTCCATAGAAAAGAGCCAGTTTGGTGTAGTGGTTAAGAGTGGCGGGTCTCTAATCTGGAAAACTGGGTTTGATTCTCCACTCCTCCACTTGAAGCCAGCTGGGTGACCTAGGGTCAGTCACAGCTCTCTCAAAGCTCTCTCAGCCCCACCCACTCACAGGGTGTTTGTTGTGGGGATAATAATATCATACTTTGTACACCGCAGAAAGAGGGCAGAAAGGAAGAGAGGGCAGAAAGGCCAGCTCTGCCCCGATGTGCTTTCAGCCTCGGCTCCCTACCTGTGAAATGGGGAAAGTTTATGGGAGTATGATCAGAATGCTACTATATAAAAGGTTGTTCCAAACAACTCACTTCCTACCCTGGAGCACCTCCAGAGGGCGCTGCCATGGAGAGAAGCCCAGAAGAGGCAGCCCATCCCTCCGAGAGTGCGCTGCAGCGAGAAGCCCAGGCCGGGAGCACATGTATATCAATGCGGCAATGCCTTCCCCCCGCCTTCACCCAGCTGGGATCAGGAGCGGAGCAGGTGGCAATGCCCATCTCCACCTTCACCCAGTTGGGATCAGGAGCAGAGCAGGTGGCAATGCCCGCACCCCTTCACCCAGCGGGGATCAGGAGCAGAGCAGGCGGCAATGCCCACCCCCCTTCACCCAGCTGGGATCAGGAGTGGAACTGGTGGCAATGCCCACCACTCGCCTTAACCCAACTAGGATCAGGAGCAGAGCAGGTAGCAATGCTGCCCCCTGCCATCATCCGACCAGAATCAGGCACGATGCAGGAGGCAATGCCAGCTCTCCCTTTCACCCAGACAGGATCAGGAGCAGAGCAGATGGCTATCTCCGCTCCCCTTCAACCTGCCAGAACCAGGCACAGAGCAGAAGGGAATGTCCATCCCCCCTTTACCCAGTTGGGATCAGGAGCGAAGCAGGTGGCAATGCCCACCCCCCTTCACCCAGCTGGGATCAGGAGTGGGTCAGGTGGCAATGCCCACACCTCGCATTCACCTGGCTGGGATCAGGCACGGAGAAGGCGGCAATAACTGCCCCCATCAACCAGCCAGAATCAGGCGCGGAGCACAAGGCAATCCCTGCCCCACTTCACCCAGATGGACTCTGGCACAGAGCTGGAGGCAATGCCCGCCCCATTCATCTGGACAGAATCAGGCAGAGAACAAGAGGCAATACCCTTCTTCCCTTACCCAGCCAGGATCAGGTGCAGAGAAGGTGGTAAAGTCTGCCCCCGCCTTCACCCAGCTGGGATCAGGTGCGGAGGAGGAGGCAATACCCACCCTTTATAATTTGATAATATAAGGTAATTTGAATTTTAAGTATTTATATTATGTAAATTATAGTAAGCTACAATTTTAATGATTGCCTGGATATTTTAAGTGTATATTGTTGCCAAATAATTATGCTTGTAGGACTGATCAATTTTATTTTATTTTATTTAAAGATTGGTTTATTAAGTAAATTTCTAAAGGTGGTAGTTTGTTGAAATATTTATTTTAAAATGGAGTGTGTCTCGCTGATGTGCAATCATGTAATTTTGAATTGATTTCAAGAATGTGATGGCCTCTGGCTAATAAACTTTGTTGTTGTTGTTGTTGTTGTTGTTGTTGTTGTTGCTGCTGCTGCTGCTGCTGCTGCTGTTGTTGATGCCTGCCCCCCTCTTTACCCAGCTGGGATCAGGTATGGAGCAGACGTCAATGCCTACACTCCACCTTCACCTGGCCAGGATCAGGAGTGGAGGAGGTGGCAATGCCCGCCCACCCCCCGCTTTCACCTGGACAGGATCAGGCATAGAGCAAGAGGCAATGCCTGCCCCCACTTCACCCGCCCAGAATCAAGTGTGGAGCAGGAGGCAATGCCCCCCTCATCTGTCCGGAATCAGGAGAAGAGCAGATGGCAATGACCCCCTTTCACCTAGCCAGGATCTGGCCCCTTTCATCCTGCCAGGATCAAGCAGCAATGCCACCCACTTCATCTGGCTGAGATCAGGCACAGAGTTGCCAGCAACGGTTGCCTCCCCTTCACCCAACTGGGATCAAGAGTGGACCAAGTGGCAATGCTCACTCTTCTTCACCCAGCTGGGATCAGGAGCGGAGCAGGTGGCAATGCCTGCCCCTTGCCATCACCCAGCCCCGATCAGGAGCGGAGCAGGTGGTAATGCCTGCTCCTCTTCAACCTGCCGGAATCAGGCATGAAGAAGGTGGCAATGTTCACCTCCCCCTTCACTCGGATGGAATCAGGCACAGAGTCCAACCTGTCTTCAACCTGCTGGGATCAAAAGCAGACCAGATCAGGCGTGAAGCAGGAGACAATGTCTTTCCCCCTCTTTACCTGCTGGAATTAGAGCGGAGCATGAGGCACTGAGATCAGGCCAGGAGCAGGTAGCAATGCTCACCCCCCACCCCCTGCCGAGATCAGGCATGGAGCACAAAGCAATGCCCACTCCCTTCACCCGGCAGAGATCAGGAGCGGAGCAGGTGGCAATGCTCCCCCCACCTTCACCTGGACAAGATCAGACATTGAGCAGGAGGCAATGCCCACCCACCCCCTTCACCCAACCAGAATCAGTCATGCTGCAGGTCTCAATTCCCCCCTTCACACGGCCAGGATAAGGACCAGAGCAGGCAAGAATGCCCTCTGTTTCACTGGGCTGGGATATGGCACAGAGCAGCCGGCAACGGCTGCCTCCATTTTACCCAGCAGGGATCAGGAGTGGAGCAGGTGGCAATGCCCACCTCCTACCATCATCCAACCAGTATCAGGTTTGGAGAAGGAGGCAATGCCCGCTCCCCCCTTCACCCAGTCAGGAGCGGGCAAGCGATGCCCGCTCCCCTTCAACCTGCTGGAATCAAGCACAGAGCAGGAGGTAATATCCATCCCCCCTTCACCCAGCCGGGATCAGGTGCAGCGCAGGAGAAATGCTCTCACCCTCTTTTCCTGCTTGGATTAGAGCAGAGCAAGAGGCAATGGGATCAGGTCAGGATCAGGCAAGGAGCAGGAGGCAATGCCTGCCCCCCCCATTCACCCAGCCAGGATCAGTACTGGAGCAGGTGGCAATGTCTGCCCCCTTCAACTAGCCAGAGTCAGGTGTGGAGCAGGAGGCAATGCCCTCCCCCCTTTTACCTGCCGGGATTAGGAGCGGAGCATGAGGCAATGCCTGCCCTTTTCACCCAGCCAGGATCCAGCGCGGAACAGGTGGCATTGCCCGTCCCCATCCCCCCCTTCAAAAGGCCGGAATCAGGCACAGAGGCAATGCTCGCTCCCCTTCACCTGGTCAGAATCAATAGTGGAGAAGGTGGCAATTCCCGCACCCCCCACCTTCACCCAGCTGGTATCAGTTGCAGAGCAGGAGGCAATACCCTCCACCCCCTTTTACTTGCTGGGATTAGGAGCAGAGCATGAGGCAATGCCCACCACCCCGCCCTCACCAGCCCAGGATCAAGCGCGGAGAAGGCAGCAATGCCCACCCTCCCCTTTCTAGAGCCCATTATATTTTTTCCCACAATGGGCTTTGTTACTAGTCAATAAATAAAGGGAATGTTGTTACCTTACAAACAGACTGCAGATAAGGAAAGGTGTGCACCACTTACAGTGGTGGAGAGAGCCCTCAAGTCAGACCCCTAGTGGGGTTTTCATGGCAAGAGACTAACAGAGGTTGTTTGCCATTGCCTGCCTCTGCACCTGGTCTTCATTGGAGGTCTCCCATTCAATTACTAACCTGCTTAGCCAACCCTGCTTAGCTGCTGAGATCTGACAAGATCAGGCTCACCTGGGCTATCCAGGTCAGGTATCGGGCTGCGGCTCAGTGGTTGAGCACCTGCTTGGCATGCAGAAGGTCCCCAATTCAATCCCCAGCATCTCCATAAAAAAAGGAACCAGGAGGCAGGTGACGTGAAAACCCTCTACCTAAACCCTGGGGATCCACTGACAGCCTGAGTAGATAGTACTGACCTAGATGGATCTGGGTTCTGATTCAGAATAAGGCAGCTTCATGTGTTCAATGAGAAAAGGGGTGCAAGGAGAGCGCCTGAGGGGCAGCCACTGGGAAGAGCATGTGAAGAAACCACAGGAGCAGTTTTGCCCATCAGCCACTCCCAGCCTGCCCCACTTTGGGCTGCAACAGACGGTCACCCCTGCACAAACGCAAACTCCTACAATGGGGTATTATCACCATACACCCTCAGCCAAAGCAAGGTACCTGTTGCACAGTGGCCAGAGGAGCCAACAGGTCACATGCTGTCCTCCCCACATCAGGACTGGAAGCCACATGTAGTAGTTAGGGAAAACAATTCAGAATATTCCAAATCCAAGATTCGGGAATCTTTACAGAGCACACTGAAGCTCAAAGCAACACTTTACTTGCCATTTGCAAAAGGCAAGAAAAGTGTTGCTTTCAAACACCCTGTCACTTATTCATCTGCGGGGCATTTGAAAACGGCGGAGCATTTGAAAGCAACACTTTTCTTGCCACTTGCAAGCAGCAAGAAAAGTGTTGCTTGAAAGCAAGTAGCACTTTTCTAGCTGTTTTCAAATGCAAGCAGCAAGAAAAGTGCTGCAGCGGCTGCCGCTTTACCTGTAGATTTCCGAAGCAATACGAATCGCTTCAGAAAGCTCTGTTTCGGGATTCCCAAATTGGCTCAGCGGTGCTGGGGCCAATTCAGGAATCCTGACTCTTTCCAAACCGAACACAGTTTGGGTTAAAAACCTGAATCAGAAACCCAAAGCGCACATCCCCAGTAGCAGATGTTTATTTTTTTATTGTGCTTCTGCTAATATTACTCTTGCATGTGATTCATGGAAGACTGATCAATCTTAATGTCAGTTTTCCTGGGCTGCTGTACCACTTCCTTTGTGTTTCTGTACGTAACAAGGCTCCTTCAAAATGCCCCTTTTCAGGCCATTGGCCGCCAGCAAATCACATTCCACCAGATGGATGCCTTCGTTTATCTCTTGTGTAGAAGCCTAGAGTGGCATGCATGATTGCCTCAACTTTATATGCCTCTTGTGCATACAAAATTAAGTTTTCCTTTATTTGGCTCCACTATCAGCAATCTGAAGTTAGCGTAATGACTTTCAGAAGATCAAATTACACCATGACTTCCCAAAGAGCTATGCAAAAGGAAAATGTAACACAAAGACATTTAAGATGCTCTGGGGATGAAAGTCTCCGTTTCTAGGTTTAAAATACTGTTTGCAAAGAAGAGGAGGAGGAGGAGGAGAATAAACCATGTGGGTGCTCAGTGTTCATATTAAGCAAATTAAATCAGGCTATTGAAGAGTTAAGCCAATCCTCCAATGCAGAGTACCTTGTTATGCCGAGATTTGGTTGGGATCTCAATGAAGAGGGGATGATTCTTACGTACCATATGTTCTGCAAATCCTCCCAACACCACAGAGAGGGTGAGATGAGGATGGAATTCCACTCTCAAATCTTGCTTTTGTATATTTAAGATGTGCTTTGATGTTATAAAACTAAATCCAGCCAGACCCAGCAGCTGTCTTGCCGTTTCAGCTCCCAAGCTCAACATCTACTTACAGACACCAGTTCATCTCCCTCTTGCCCCTAAAAGACACCATCTCATCTTCTCTACCTGCGTAAGCTGCTCCCAAAGAGTCTCTTCCTCCTCCTTTGGCACTCCGTCATGACATCACCATGTTCCACATTTCTCCATGCCCAGTGAAGTGGAAGGTGGGACAGGCAAGCATGTCATCCCATGTTTGAGAGTCATGATCAGGTGATGCTTTGCCATAGAGAAAACAGCACAGCTGAACGAACAGGCCCTAAAAATGGCCCAGAAAACAATCAGCACCTTCCCTGCGTTCTCCAGACAAGCTTCCATTGGTCGCTCACCTGTGGCTACCCCTTTGAGGCTGGGGCTTCTGCATATACATCCCACACTCTGCACATTGTAAGGCTGAAAATGTATGACCATCAGGACCACTGGTGCAGCATGGACTGGGATGCTGGGCCTTCCAGATATGGAGCTGTAACCCAGCCACTGCTCTCCTGGGCTCCGGAACTTGTTCTACCCACTCCATCATGACGGGTTCCTGCACCCTGACCATGCAGCAAGCCTCCTCCTGGGCACCATGGGCAGGCCCTGCCTTTCCCTCCTGCTCCCCCACAAGCACACTAAGCGTCTCCCTTCAGCTTCCCTAGCCTTCTGGCCCATGGACCCTACCTTCCTGACCGCCTGGCCTGCACTGAGTTTGGGATCAGAGTTCCAGTTTCACCCTTTTGATCAAATCACTTCAAGCTCTGCTTCTCTCTCTAAAAGAGACTCCCAGGAATCTGCCTCTCATGTGTGGAGAAAAGCAGCAAAACACAGTTCACATATGTAGGAGAATGAAATGTATCACTACTTCAGACTGCAGGCGGGGGAATCACTGGAATGTTAAAATTCCATGCAAACAGAAAACCAGTGCAGCAAGCCAAGGATGGAGAGGACAGAAGCTCTCTCCCTGCTCTGCTGGTTTTCTATTTCTATCTTTTCTTTTTTGCCTTTTAAAACCCTTTGCAGGCTGTGCGTTCCTTGAACCCCATGATCTAGGCGAGGTTTTTGCTTTCTAAAAAGGAGAACTGCAGCACAGCTCTTCCCCATCTTCGATATATACAAACAGAATATTACAGTGATTTCTGTTTCCCAAACTGAGGCCCACTTTGCTTTATAACGGGGAATATCCTTACTGTGGGCATATTATTGCTTATATTAACTCCGTACATAAAGAGTATATTGAAAATTGCCTTCCCCCCTCTTTAGCAGCTGTGCAGAGCTCTATTTCCTTTACACCTTGCACATATGAGATGAAATTCACCTTCTCAGAACTTTCCTTCCCCAAATTTAGTTGGCATTCTACTCCCCTGCTCCTGCCCTGCAGTTTTTCTTGCTGTTGCTATTACTGCAAAAGAAAGAAGTTCAGGGATTTTAGGATACAAGATAGCCTGGGCTGATTATAAGGCATCATTGTCCATTTTTGCAGATTCTTTTTAACACTTTGTTTTGTTTTTAAATTTAGCCTGGAAATACAAGGACTTGTTGGAGAACATGTTTGCTCTGCAAATTAATAAAAAAAAATACATGAAGACAGTGGACGCTGGATCACAAACTGTGACAAAGGAAGGATAATGCATGCCCAGAGCTGCACGCTAGGCTCAAACACTGCTTATCAGGCAGTAGCAGCACTGCGGCATCCAGTCGCACAGATCAGGCGCCACTGTTTTGTTCATATTTTAACGTGCCATCTTGCAGTAGATGCCTGCACAACAAAGTAAATGTAATCTCTATATATACCCTGTGTGGGCGTAAGGGGTTGTTTCTAATAGCCCTTGTTATACTTCATTGCCAATTTAAAATGCACCAGGGAAAAAAAGACTTAACTATCTTCAAAATCATTTTATCTTGATTTTTCCCCCTAATTATTTCCAGAAGCTTTTCATTATGCAATTTCTGCTGCTCATTGAAAGGTTCTTCCCTTCCCAGAGTCATCCTTGAAGCAAGCCAAGCCAGCCAGACGTAGCTAAGCTTTCTCCCTGCTCGCCTTTGTTATAAACACAGACAAACAACATTCAGAACATTTAGCTCCAAGAACGATTTAGCAGCAAATGCCGCAGCTTGCTTGTATGGAAGGGAAGCTAGAAAAACAAACTAAACAGCTTTATAGGTACAAAGATTGTGGTTCAACAGCAATAAACAATTCTGGACTGAAGAAATATTGCAAAAGCGACATTCTGAATTCTGAGGGAGGGAGGAATTTAAGCCGATTACATTTTGCTGCGCTGTTCTATATATGTATTTCTGCAGTGCTGAGCCATCTACACTGACCTCTTTCAAGTGCATGTCTGACTTTTACTACTTAACGGCTTCATATTCTAAGTCTAACCCACGCTGTAAAAGTCCAATCTTAGCTTCATGCCAAGTCTGGCCAGCGATGCACCTACATATTTTAAGCAGCCATCTAAAAATGTAAGATGTGCTGTCAGTGAAAGGTGTTTTGGAACATGCACATCACAGAGGTACTCTTCTCAGAGTGATGGGATTGGCTGAGGCTGACTGCCAATTGCATAATTCCTGGTAAACCCAGCTTTGCTCCTGAGAAATGTGTGAAACTGCACGGCTACACCTTAAAATTGTGCACACGGGCATCACATAGGGTTAATTTACAGGTAAGTGTATGCAGCCCTTTCCCTCCATATCGTTCTGCACGTGGCCGCACAGAGAGCTATCAGAGTGAACTGCAAACCATCTGTATAAATGAAGTCACCACAGGGTGAAGGAACTCCCTCCAACGACTAAGGGAGCATGCCCCCCCCCATGTCCACCAGCACAGCTCTGGCCTCAGACTACAGACCGCAGGTGCTTACACTACAGTATTCACCATTCAGCCTCCTCCGCTTCAACCCAGTCCTCTGAAAGGTCATCTTCAGGGGCTACATCACTCATCACCAGAAAGGCTCCAAAATCTCCTAACTTTGGCTAATTTGGCTGGAGCCCTTTTATATTCTAAACACACCCACAGAATTATCTACAGCTGTCTTCATGCACCACCACAGAGAGGCTAATCACAGTCCCACGTAGGGAGATCTCGATGGGAGCGAGGGGAGATGCATGACAGAGATGTAGCAGGAACTAATCCCACTTCAGTTGCATTTATTAGAATCAGAACCCAAGAAAGGCATTTGATTTGTCAGAGCCAGAAGTGCATATTCAGAAGGAAGACATACTCACACCCCACCCGGTTATTAGAGTTGGCTTGGCTTCCAGTAAGAGGGTCCCTCCGGGGGACCGATCAGAGATGCAAGATGACTGTTATTTTGCAAGAACGATCCCAAAAAGGTTTCTTGTGGAACTCTAATGACTAACAGATTTCCATGACATAAGATTCCTCAAGTGCATCTGATGAAGGAAGCTCTACTCAAAATGGTGGTTGTATTGTGGCAGCCTAACACTGCTACCCTGCTGGAATTTGCAAGCACAAAGTAATTGCATGTACAGACAAAACCAGAGTCACTCCTCAACTTACATGTCTTAAGTGTCCTTGACATATCTTAAGTGTTTACCTAGAACTATAAAGACAGGCCAAAACAAACGCTGACAGATCTCCATCAATCTATGAAAGGTAATGTTAACACAGACATGCTTTGTCTAGGGACAACGTGAGAAAGGAAGAGGGGATTTCATCCTTCAGTCCCTGCTCAATGTACTAACTTCTGCTAATCATGTTTTAAAATGTAAATTTAATGCACAAATTTTGTTTATATATATAGTTTTTAATTGCCTGTAAAATGCCTCAAGCACCTTGGTAAAGAGAGTAGGATAGCAGTTATTAATATATATATATATATATATATATATATATATATATATATATATATATATATATATATATATATATATATATATATATATATATATATATATATATATATATATATATATATATATATATGAAAACCAATCCCCTCGCACTTTTATTAACATTTTAAAAGGAAAAGGGTACTGCTATTAAAGGAAAAACCATTTGCCCTTGAAACACCAACTGTGTCAGGAACCGGGTTCTAATTGCCCTAACCGAGAGCCAAGCTACAAGCGACGAATCACACTTGCCTGGCAAGTGAACAGACTCACGTGTATTCCTCCCTGTTCACTTGCCATTCACTTGCTCTCCACTTAATCAAGTGGGGTGCAAGTGAATGGCAAGTGAACAGGAAGGAATACACGTGAGTCTGTTCACTTGCCAGGCAAGTGTGATTCGTCACTTGTAGCTTGACTCTGAGCAAGGCCTGGAAGGTTCCGTCTTGTTTGTCCTCATCTGATTCAAAATGGGCACCATCCCTGTACATCCATGAGGGCCTCCTGTTGAGAGTCAACTTTCAGGTAGGCCTGCACTTGTCTCTGTGAAATGCCAATCAGCATAGAGGAGAATGTGAAAGAAGGCTATGAAGGTTCTACTCTGGCTCTTATGCTGTGAATGCCACCCACAAGACTCGCATGCCAACTGAGCTGCTTTTTTAGACCACATTACACGAACTCTGAACGTGGCTAAGTGCTTGCTTGTTTTGGGCTTGCCCTGCACCCTGCCTGTGGCAAACATTCACCTACATCATTAGTCACGAGTAGGGATGTGTGCTTTGGGTTTCTGATTTGGGTTTTTAAACCAAATCAGGCCCAATTAGGAAAGGTTCAGGACTCCCAAATCGGCCCCAGCACTGCTGAGCCAATTTGGGAATCCTGAAGCAAAGCTTTCCAAAGCCATTCATTTTGCTTCGAAAAGCTTTGGGCAAAGTGGCAGCAGCAGCAGCAGCAGCAGCAGCTTTCTGTTTGCATTTGCAAACAGCAAGAAAAGTGCTGCTTGCTTTCAAGCTACCTGCTCTTTTTTAACTGATGAGAGGGGGGAGGTGTGACTCACTACAACCCTCTCCTCCCATCGGGTGAAAAAAGCAGTGGGGCGGGAAGCTTGAAAGCTTGAAAGCAACACTTTTCTTGCCATTTGCAAGTGGCAAGAAAAGCGTTGCTTTCAAACACCCTTCCGCTTTTTTCAACGGATGGGAGGGGAAGGAGGGCAAAAAAAGTGCATCTTTGAGCTTCAATGTGCTCCTTACAGATTCCCGAATCTTTACGGAGCATACTGAAACAGTTTAAATACTCGAATCCTGAAACAGCTTTGGTAAACCCCAAGTGGGAAACTCGAATTTTTTCCAGGTGCACAACCCTAGTCACGAGAATGAATTCGGCACAAACATTTCCCAATGTGGGTTGAGTGGTGGGATGCAAAGTGACTGTTTGCATGCAAATAAGAATCTGGCATCCCAGGCGGTCTCTACAAGATACTTTGAGAACTGCTGCAAACAAGAACGCAGCAGACCTGGAGCACTGGATGGGCAATAATTAGCAACTGAGCACCTCTTTTATTTTCAGGAAATCTGTCTCCTTGTTATAGCCTTTAGCCAAAGCTTTAAAACGTTCTTTTTCTTCTGGCAGAATCAGTTAAACGGGAAAGAAAACCATACAGCATATTTACTTGTGTGAAATTAGTTCAATGTACACTGATACAATGGCTAACCAAAGAGTACAGCATCATGCAAAAGAGGCAATCCCACTTTTTACTCAGATAGGAGAGCCGTACTGCAAGGAAATGGTTGCAAAGAGTTGCATAAGTAAAGGGACAAGGACTGTAGACTTTACTACTACGTACTGTCTGTTGCTTTAAATATGACACTACTGATAGTTTTTATATTGTTTAACACGTCTGTCTCGGAATTGTTACCCTCTGTAGGAGTGGATTTTTACTAGTTTTTTAACTAGATTTTTACCAGTCTTTGCAAATTTGCATTTATATGCCTTATTATATTGTTTACTGAAATGTCCTTGAAACTGACTGTACTGACTCGCGCTATGTAATCTGCCTTGAGTCTCAGTGAGAAAGGCGGACTATAAATAAATGAATAAAATTAGTACCAACCTTCATACCACACACTGCTTTGAAGAGATGCACTGAAGGAACCAAGGCATGTTCCTTTCAGACACCAGAAATAAAGGGGAAAGGCTTAATCAAGCCTGAAAAAGACACGCGTAACACAGGAAACTGCCTTATACCAAGTCACACCATTGGCCTATCAAAGTCAGTCTTGTCTCTACTAACTGGTAGCAGAGCTCTCGAGGTCTCAAGTAGAAGTCTTTGCCCTTTGTTAACTGACTCTTTTTAAAACCAGATAAATGCTACAGCCTGAAACTGGGATCTTCTCACTCCACTAACATAGATCATGACCCTTGAATTTCTCTCAAAATCTTTTAGTTGCTCTGACCGCATGCTGGTGTCTTGCCTCCATATCTGCTCCTTAGCATATCAACAATGTCATACAGCAACGTGATGAAAATACATAGATGAATAACATACACACACATGCTGGTTGATAAGTCAGACATCTTGAAGGACTTTCAATGGGGTTCAGATTCAGTTAAGAGCGGAGGGGTTTTGCTGGATTCAGTATTGCTACTAGAGAAACAATTTAATGCAGCTGCAAAAAATGCCTTCTTCCAACACAGTTTATCTTGCAAGATAGCCCCCTATCTTGACATGGTCTACCTGGCCACCTGGAACCACACTATGGTAACATCAACACTAGTCTAATGTAATACAGTCTACATAGGTTTCCCTTCAAAGTCAACTTGGAAACTCCAGTTGGTACAAAACACTTCAGCTTGGTTATTATCAGGAACTAGGCAAAGCATGCGTATTATTCCTATTCTGCAGTGACTCCATTGGCTACCTATCAGTTACCAAGCTCAGTTCAAGGTTTTGACTATCACACACAAAGCCGTTCATGGCCTGGGTCCATCACATCTACAGAGCCGCCTCGCTCTCTATGCTCCACCATGACCGTTTTGCTCATCTGAACAGGGCCTTCTGCAGAGGCCACCCTGCAAATGGGCAAAATCAACAACTACCTGTATACGCTCATTCTCATGGTTGCCCCCATCTTAAGGAATGGCCTGTCTGAAGATGTCAGTAAAGCACCCATTCTCCTGGCCTTCTGCAAACTATGCCAAACTGAATTATTCAAGAGGTATTTTTTATACTGGTAGAAGGACTGTGCTGTAAGGAAATGGGTCAAAGAGATAGAGACTGTAGACTATACTACTGCATACTGTCTTTTGCTGTAAGTATGTTCATACTGGGTAGTTTATGTGTTCTTTAATATATCATGTTTAATTGCTTATGCCCTTGTTTCAGCATTATTTCAGCTCTGTATTGGTTTTCTGCTTGTTTTCAAATCTCTGCAAATTTCCATTTGCATACCCTATTGCCACTGTTTACTGAATGCCCCATCTGCTGATTGTACTGACTTACGCGATACACATCTACTTATGCAATGTGAGAAAGGTGGATTATAAATAACATGAATAAATACGGGCTACCTATCCACTTCAGCCATCAGCTAGGACCTCTCTGACTGTTTATGGACATAAGTGCCCCCTGGGTGAATGGACCGAGCTATGGAATATCGACAGCAGTGCAGATTCTGAGAGGAAAGTGATGTGTTACTTTGTATGGAAAAGAAACTGCATATGGGACTTCATATGAGGCAGAAGATAACACTTCAAAGGGCAAGGGAGAGTTGGGGGCTGCAGGGAGGAGGTCAATAGGAAAGGGGACCAGTTTCATTTCACAGATGGGTGTCTGGTCACAGTATCTCCAGCACTCCTGGTATCATTCTAGGGCAGAACATAGCCTTGAAAAGAAAAGCTGGGCCTTACAGTTCTCTCTTGCAGAGATGTAAAATTTCTGGAAATTTGGAAGCCATGGGGGGGGGGGGCGTGGATTTGGGAGAAAACTGAAATATATGCATTATTAATTTCCTATCAAATCTAGACTACTTTTATTGATTTAACAACATAAAATTCATCATTGATGCCTTTAACATACTGTTTAAAATACTTATGGAATTATGAATTACACAGTATAAGAAAAATTGTGATTACACCCAATACGTGAGAAAGAGCTGCAAAATGATGGCCATGTCTGTGCCAGCTGAGAGGTGGAAAAAATAAAAGTTAGGGGTAGAAAAAAATTCTGTAGTAAACAAAAGAAAACATTATTTGGACAAAAACTCTCATATAGTCACAACAGGATATTAAATTAAACTTCGTAACACTGAACACTTTATTATTGTTATTAAAAACATTACAGCATATTAATTGTTGCCAAAATTACTTACATCAGAACATTGGGGTTTATGTCTATACTCGTATATATTATAACTATCATTATTGAGTCATTCTAAAAAGGGGGAAATCTTTTTTTCTTTTGCCGTGTTCCCCCAAATGTCCCCATTTTCCATGGGAAAAAATTGAATTTTTCATACTATAGATTTTGAATGAGAAAAACTTTGTATTAAGAAGGATTTAATTTAATAATATTAACTTCAAAAGCCTCAGGCCAAGAAAGAGCACAAACTCCACTCACAGCGGCCTACAAGGCATCCATGGTGGCGTGAGGTGAGAAAACGGGGCCAGTAAGCTGCACGCCCATAGCAGCATCAGAAGCCCCATTCTGAAGAAAACCAGAGCCTTCTTTCACCTCAGAAGCCTTTTCACACTGTAACAAACCACATTTTGTCAGGGAGCCACATCAGCAGCAGGCCCCCCACAGCTGAAACTACAGAGAAACTCTTCAGGCTCCGCAGTGCAGAAACAAACCCTCCGGATATTTAAAAATAAAAGGAATAGTGCATTAAGTGAAGTGGTAAATGTGATTTGTCATTTACCACTGTGAATCTATGGATTTTAATGACAGGGTCTCATTTACATTTAACAATCAGTATACTAAAAAGATTTCTCAAGAACTAAGGATATTTTCCTGTTTTGGTAGGAATATATAGAAATGTCTTCTTTCTCACATTTGACTGACTGAGCAGTATGTGGAAATACATTATTTAGTCCCACTAATTCTCCTGAGAACCAGACAAACATGAAGAATCTGAATTGTGGAAACCAGAAAGAAAGAAAAGACCCTGTTTCCAACCCTTGTGATGGATGGAGAAGGGGATGAGTCCACCACGCCCTGAAATGGACTTTCAAAAGCAGAGTTCCAGATGTATGAAGAACGGGACACAATAACACCGACAGGGTCCCACAAGGCTTCAGAAAAGAGATCTTTGCACTACGATGGGAAATTCACTGAAAGCATCACCTCTGTGCACTGCCCGGGGTGTGAATTATGGGTGAAAGTAATGAAAATGAAGTGTTACATGTCATGATACTATTATGTATCACAGCTAGATCTGGCCATCAAATCTCAAGGAGGATACAACACAGACAGGAAAGGAACAGAAAGGCTTGCAATGGAGAAGAGCGCAGGGAAGCTCTTCTCCTCAGAAGAGCTTCCCACGTGCTCACAGATGCAGATTAAGTGCAAGCACCATTCTGCAAAAGGCATAAAGGCCAATTCACACAACAACGCAACGCAAGTGAACAAGTGGCTCATTCGTGTTTGCCTGTTAAAGAGTGAAGAGACAAATGTCTCAATGTAAAGTAGGCATGCAACATGCAGCTGGGGCTACCTGTGGCCCCGTGTTGCACATCCACAATATGAAGCTCTAGTGTTTTCAAAAATGCACTTTCCCTTCATACTCCCTCATGTCTACCAGGAGACTCCGAGGGAAATGGCCATGGATCAAGAGGGCCCTGTTTCAAGTCACACAGGACATGAGTGCCCTTGATGTCCTCCGACTACATTAAACCAAGCTTGGGATGTGCACAACAGCTCCTTCCCAGCCACAGCAGATAAACCACACACACAGACACACACACTGCTGCAGGCAGTTCATTTCATATCCCACTCACAATACAAGGATTCTTTTGGATATCCTCATAAGAAAATAAACCAACCAACCCATTAAATCAGCAGCAACTCAACTCGCCCTATTTTTTACCCTTTAAGCACTTGTCCCACAGACCAGGCCCCTTCACCATGAGATTACTACCAAAGCTGCTTCCTAGTAGAACATGGCGCACGCTTCAGAAGAATATCGCTGCTGGTCAGGGGAAGTCCAGAGATGGTCCTAGGCAAAGGAGGCTGCAGCAATTTATGGGGTGGATCTGGAACACCAAAGTCTATCACAGAGCCCTCTTAGCAAACAGACTTCAATATGGCACTCCTCGTCAACTACCCACAAATGAAAGGAAGGTGACATAAGGATGGCAGGTCTCTGGGCATGAGATGCTTCCCCCCAGGGCTTCCAAAGGAGAGAGAGCAGAAGTTGGGCAGGGCAGGAGTGGGCATCCTCTCTGCCCAATAACCTAGGGTGGGGAGAGCTACCATTCTTCTTTGCTAACCATAAAACAAATCCATTTAAAGAACACTAAAAGGTGCACATAAATGGGTGTTCCAAGTCACTTAAACAGATCAAAATCCTGGTGAGTTGCGACAGTTTCTGTGTACAGTAGTTTGCCAATCTGGAACTTGGACCTGGTGTTTAATGTGCTTCGGCTTTCTCTCAAGGATGGTATTTTATGGTTATTTGGCTTTCTCTCAAGGATGGTATTTTATGGTTATTTTAATGACACAGTTGTCACCTTGATACAGAGAAACATTTAACAGCACATATTTGAAGCAAAGACACTCTTCTATAGTTTACAAGTTGTGGAAACTAGACCATGGGATATTTAAAGATTCCTCATCCTTTGTCACTCAAGTAATGCTGCCAGTTAGCAGAGAGGGTTTAAACAAGAAATGTGGTTGTTTCCCAATATTCAAATGGGTCAGAAGACCATTTATATAAATACCACTGAATGTGGCTACTCTTTGAGGTCAGGACCCACCGGTTGGGAAAAATTGGTCTCCCAGATTTAAGTCACAAACCCTGGCTTGTGTGTAAACCACAGTTGGTCTACTTCTTATCTCCTCTCCACCTACCAGCAGGAAGGGCATACTGTTGCTTCTGTGGCCAGAGAGGCAGCACACACTATGGTTTGTCAATCCAGACAACAACCCATAATGAGTACAAACGGTGGTAAAAAAATGTCAGCACCAAATTCCACTTCGATGCCAACCAACAACACTCAAGTTTCTTGGACTGTCTGCATTCAAACTCCATTTAGCTGCTTCACCAGGGCACATTGTGATGTCTAAATGCAGCCAATGTGGGAAAGAGATGGAAACACTTGCAATATTTCTCTCAGAGCTGAGAACGAGACATGTAACTTTGGTAAGAGTTAAAGGGTTTACTTCTAAAAAATCAAATTGTGTTGGGCATGTCAGAAATTAGTACGCATAGATAGCAACTGGAGAAGCTTTATCTAATTTTGCACAGGGCTGTGAAAATCTACCAACTGGCAGAAGAAAATCAGTGAAGATTTCAACTTGAAAAGAGGGATAACACAGGACTTTCTGTAGGACAGCTTAATAAAAGGAAAAACTGTCCAGCAAAAGCTAGCATCCAGGTTAGGCTACAAAGCTGAGGAAGAAATCACGGTATGGGCTGAATCAAAAAGAGTCCAGTAGCACCTTTAAGACTAACCAACTTTGTTGTAGCATAAGCTTTCGAGAACCGCAGTTCTGTTCGTCAGATGCATGGAGGGCAAGAAGAAACTGGTCAGATATATAGGTGGAAAGGGGAGGGAGGAGTAGATGCAAACAGTAGCTTCTTATATGGAGATCAGTTTGCTTCTGTTAAGGAAGTCAGTTACTTCTGATAACGAGATAACCATTCATAGTCTCTATTCAATCCCAGCTTGACTGAGTCAAACTCCTCCCTCCCCTCTCCACCTATATATCTGACCAGTTTCTTCTTGCCCTCCATGCATCTGACAAAGAGAACTGTAGTTCTCCAAAGCTTATGCTACAATAAGGCTGGTTAGTCTTAAAGGTGCTACTGGACTCTTTTTGATTTTGCTACTACAGACTAACACGGCTAACTCCTCTGCATCTATGGGTATGGGCTGAGTGGCTTTTGCAGTAAGAGACAGGATTGCTTGGCAAGGGTCTCCCAGCGAGATCATACAAATGGCTGATGAGGCTCGGATGAGCACTGTACTTCCAAGGGTAACGCGGACACTGCCTACAACCATCTGGTAGAGAGGAGGAGTGAACCGAACCATTTCCTTAAAACTAATGGAACATTCATGATGCACTGAGTAAGACCCAGACTGAAGCAAATAAGCTGCCACTAAGAAAGTTAAGGTTTGCGCCTACCAAGAAACAAGATCCAGCTGTAAAACTCTACTCATACAATGGCAATAAAATTAACAATCCTGGATAGTGGTTGTTGCAAGTCTGTGGTCTGGGTGTTTTTTTTAGGGATTCTAGACAATAAAACAACAACATTAGGATTAGAAATACACATGAAGTTTAATCTGGTGAAATCTGGGTACTGAGCTCAACTTGCGGGAAGAACAGCATTTTCCAAATCTCTTTCAGAGTATAGGGGAATACAGTAAATTGTATCAAGTAGACATGATGGGAAAAGTGCCCCAGCCAAGTGGCACAGCACATGCTTTGGATACATATACACAAGCCCCTTTCCTTGGTTATAAATGCCTCTTTCATTAATGATAAAATTAAATCCTGCCCTCAAGTCACAGTGGACTTATGGCAACCCCGGTGGGATTTTCATGGCAAGAAGACCAACAGAGCTATTTTGCCATTGCCTGCCTCTGCAACCCTGGTCCTCACTGAAGGTCTCTCATCCAATTACTAACCAAGGCCCACCCTGCTTAGCTTCTGAGATCTGACAAGATCAGGCTCTCCTGGGCTGTACAGGTCAGGGATTTTTCATTAATATCTAGATGGAAAAAGAGTGAGGTATCACTTCAAATGTCTGTTGATCAAAAGCTACTTGAGAATAGTTGGAGACAGAGTTGAATGTGAGAATATTTTACAACTCCAGATCAAATCAAACTAATGTGAAAAAACAACAAAGGGATAAGAAGTCTTAATTATGTTTCAAGTTTAATAAAAAAAATGTTCACAACAGTTTCTGCATTGTACTAGCGTTTACTTTTTATTTCATACATTTATACTCTGCTTTTCTCCCCAAAGTAGCTTACAACATCATTCTCCACTCCTCCATTTTATCCTAACAACCACCACCCTGTGAGACTAACGAGGCTGAGGGTGCAAAACTGGCCCAAAGTCACCCCATGAGTTCCCACGGCAGGGTGGGCTTCCAAATCTGAGGCTCACTGATCCTAGCCTGACACTCGAACCATGTCCCGGCTCTCATAATGGGTGTATAGCAACCCCTCCTCCCCACAGGAACCAAACTATAAAATCCGTAATATAGTATGATTTTGCTATTTTTAAAAAAGCCTATCTGCAGTATTTAATTTCAAATCCCATCAAAAGAACTAACAGGACGTGCTGAATTTGGAGGAAGCCACTGGAGTGCAACCGCCCCTCATCCTCTTACAGTAAACCTTGTACAGAGAGTGGCAATAGTTTTAGGTCAGGAATAACCACATTTACAAGCAAACGAAAACCCTCTGGTTCATTCTATGGACTCCTTCATTTAGTGTGGAGGCAAACATGCTCCATTAGACTACTGGATCCAAATCTAGGAAGGGTTTGGGAAGGGAGGGGGTCCCATAGGCAGACAAGTAGAAGAAAGAATGGAAGGGTCTCACAGGAAGAAGGGATTGTGTCATATGGACCGTGTAGACAGGAGGTCTAGAGGGAAGGGCACAGAAATTCAGACCACTGCAATTTGAACAGAGTCAAAGCTCAGGGTTCTCTATGGCTTAAGGGGCAACAGACTGTTCACATCATGTTTCAATTCCAATCTGAGCTCTCAAAAAGTTCTCAATCAAGACTCAGATACCCACAGCATCTGCACTAGGGGTAGCTCTACCTCTAAGCAATTTCCCCCCACTCAAGCACACGGCACGCACCAGCGCCACCCAAATCAGTAGCTTCTCCCACATTCTCAAGCACTGACTACAGCATGGAGGACCTATAAAAAAACTTTTGCTTCTCTCATGTTTCTGAAAGATACTAAACCCATCACATCCTTCACAACTGAGGGGTGTGCACAAGAGACATGGAGACTACGGAAGAGTTGTCCTACTTGAGCTGCAGTTCATGTATTTGTGTGCCCCACTATAGCTGATATAAATGACGCTTGAGGCAAAGCCTCCGGAAGAATGACAAGCAGGATTTCAATATAGATCGGCCTACGGCTTGGTATAATTGCCACAGGATTAATGGGTAGCGATTACAAATGATACACTTCCCTCATTCCATCACAATGTCTGAACCATTCTGGAGGTGTTTTTGAAGCATGAAGAACATTTTTAAGCCAAAAGAAGGCAGGTCTTTCTGCAATGTCTTCTCCTCCACGCACATTTCCTTGCTAGGGAAATTAACTAAACCAGAAAGGTCCAGTTCATTTCTAGCTGGTTTCCAGGAAAGGGAGTTTGCCTACTGATCTCCCTTGACAGATGCAGCAGCAAATGGTGCAGGAAATGTACTAATAGGATCCCTTTCTCAGTTGAGGCAAGATAATGGTGAGGTCCACTGGGCATGGCCATGAACTACACGTGTGCCCTAGAACATGCCCCAGAATCCTTTGCAGCCTCCACAAGTTCTAAAGCATGGCCAGGAGCTCCTGAAGACTGGAAGTCTGAAAGCCACTGGCTTACCGCTATCAAAGCAAGGGAACGGGACCAAATCACAGAAAATTAAAGAAAAAAAGACCGCTTATATTCGGGAAATGTTCAGTGCCAGATTTGGGGTAGAAGAAACAAGGTCCAGGCCCTTGCTAAACCAGTCCTTTTGCTATCATAAAATATTCTCCAATGTAATGAAATCATGTACTGGGAAGTATAATGCACATGGCCTACAGCACTCCTTCAAGTCATTTCCTCATTATTAAGCCAGGGTGGGCAGGCACCTGACTTCCAAAGGCCTTCTGTAACAACCTGGAAGTGATATCACAGCATTTGGAATGCTTCCTCCCTCCCCATTCTCCACCCCAAAGGCTCCCAGGGGCTGCAGCTACAGGGCTGGTAAGCCCAGGCTGGGAGTTCTGCTGATGCAGGGGGGTGGGGAGAGATCAGCTGCCATATCCAGTAACTCTCTTGAGCAGGAAGCTGTTACCAGGGGAGCAGAATGACTCCAGACTAGAGAAGGAATGCCTCGCCACTGTGTGGGCCACAGAAAAGCTGCACACTTTCCAGCTACAGACAGGTCATTCTTCTTGTGTACTTACACTGTTCCCAGAACAAGAATCGGAAACTGCTACGTTGGGCAATGGCCTTACGGGATTTCAAATTTGAGATCTGGCATAATCCGAGGAAAGGAAAATGTATTGGCAGGTACTGTGTCGTGAAAATATGTCTAAAGATTATGTAACCTGTGAAGAGCTCTTTGTTGTGTTAACCCTTTAACACCTTTAATGCAAATGTACATTGGGGGAAGTTGTTTACTATATGCTTGCATTTTTACTATGCCCAGGAGCTGTGTGTAATCCATCACCAAAGTTAAGAAATATCATTAATTGGAAGACTGCAGTTCCATTTGCACATTTTGGCTGCACACCATTGTTCTGAATTTATCAAGTACAAAGCTTCAGTTAATGTTATTCCTAAATTTTCATGAGCAAACTTCTTCTCAACTGTTTTTTAAAAAGAAGAAGAGGAACAGTATTACTAAATTCTCTAATAAACCTGATACGTATTTTGAAAACTTAACTGATTAAAAGCAACATTAATAGGGGCATTGATATATACTTCTTGGTTTACAAGCTGATATAGCTTCTATACTTAAAACTCCAACCATGTACATGACTTTTTAAAAAAAATTAAAGCTTGTTATTGTTTTAAATTAAAGTTGGAAGATAAAGTTGCAAGACCACTGAGCCCTGGTTCAGATGTAACAACATACCATGGTTATTGTTAACAACAGCCTTCCCAACCATGCTTTATGTCTCAGATATACAGACATGCCATGATTTGTTTGAACTAACTAGATTTGGCATTCCTCATGTCCTCAACCCCTGTCATCAGAACCCCGAGAGGTTATCTTCAAAAGGGTACAGGCCATCTCAAATGATGGAAGGACAATCTGGAACAAATGACGAGCCACAGTTTCTCTGAGCATGGCTTGTCATTCCAAATGAACCATGATCAAGTCAGAGCAAGGGGGGATGCCCACTATAAATTCAAACTTAACCATTTTGAACCTGGTATAAGCAGAGCTAGCCCTGATCTGGATAACCCAGGAGAGCCTGATCAGATCTCAGAAGCTAAGCAGGGTAGGCCTTGGTTAGTAATTGGATGGAAGACCAGGATTGCAGAGGCAGGTAATGGCCAACCACCTCTGTTAGTATCTTGCCATGAAAACCCCATCAGGGGCTGCCATAAGTCAGCTATGACTTGAGGGCACTCTCCACCATCACCGTAAGAAGTGCTAAATGCCATACTCTGGAATCTCATGCAGATCAGCCTTCAGCGCATGTAGAACAGGCCCACAGTAGGTAATACAGGTTGGAAAAAAATGAAGGCATGTATCAGTTTCTTACTAGCAACTGACTTCACCAACATTATTAGTCATATGCCACCACATACTCTTCATGATTCATCGCCCTCTTTAAAACAGGACTGCAAGCTCTAAAACTATAGATCAAATACGTTTTAGTGGATTAAAAAGTGGGGACTAATTTTCATAACTGGGGCTGTGAGTTCAGAGCACACTTGTTTGTTTTTGAAGCCAATTTAGTTCTAGTGCATTATTGTAATCTTTTTCATTCCCCTTTCAATACCACCTCTTCTTCTGAGAAGCAGCAGCATCTTTGGCTTATTAAATTGAAATCTACCTTAGAGCCCACTTCTAAGCAGGCTTTCTTAGAAATAAGTCCTAAGGCTGTGCAGGTGACTGCAGGCTACGCAAAGGCGTTTGCAATACCCATATTAATCAGATAGCAGTCCTATTTTCAATTGTCCTTATTAAAGTTATTTAATCCCACTTTTCCAAATAGTTTGATCAAATCTTTGAGCAAAACAAAATTCCAACAGGAGCAATACAAAAATAAAACACACACATTTATACAGGCCACCAAAATATCACAATACGGTACATAAATTTTCAAGTTCTCCAGAATTCTTTCCGTAGGCTGAATGTTTAAAAAAGACAGAAGAGAAGAAAAAGGAGGCCATGATGCTGAAGTCTGAAAGGAGTCTCCACACACGACACATCACAGTCATCCAACTATGACATATTGCTTCTTTCCTGCACAGAAAGTAACAGGTTCAAAGTGCAATCCACAAATCCCCCACACACATGCACACACTAACCCTCTACAGATGGTATTATGCACTTGAAATCAATGTGAAAAGAAGAAAAAAGGGCACAAGCGTGTTGGCCCTGCCTATGTGCAACGATCAGTTTATGAGCATGAAGCAGACGCACAGTCCAAGTTCCAGAGGTGTTAGCCACGTTAGTCTGTAGTTGCAAAACAGCAGAGTCCAGTAGCACCTTTAAGAGTAACCAACTTTATTGTAGCATAAGCTTTCAAGAACCACAACTCTCTCTTTGTCAGATGCATCTGACGATGCTGTGGTTCTCGAAAGCTTATGCTACAATAAAGTTGGTTAGTCTTAAAGGTGCTTCTGGATTCTTTACTACATAGTCCAAGTGTACATGAGCAGGCTGATCTCTGTAATCAGGAACATTAATAAAGGGAAATCCATGCATATACACACAATGCATGTAGACTACATGCTCACAAGCTGGCCATCATGTGTAAGTGAGGCTGGCACACTCATGGACGCAAAGAGATTTCAATGCACCCATAGCCACTCGTAGAGAACTATTAAAATTGATGCAAGCAAGGTACTAGTACTTAACAGCTTTGAATATTATACACATGTACTTAAGCAATTAACAACTACAGTAACATTTACTTGGGGGTTCGCATTAAGTCAAACACAACATGATAGCATGCAAAGGACTGCAACGAGTGATAAGTTGTTGAAATCCTACTGAAAGGTATAAAGGAAAAAAAGTACTAAAAATACCCATAGTAAACAGATTGGTAACAAATGGTACTCACCCAGACAGCTGATAATGTTGGTACATCATTGCACTATGGAAAGAGATGAGATCACCCCCCCCAGCTTTGACTGCTGCTTTCCTGAGTCCAAAGCCAAGATCATTTGCAACTAATCTGTAAGGAATAGAATTGTCTGGCAGAAATTATGCCAGAATATTCCCAATTTTTTTTCTAATTAAATCTCCCCTGGAGTCTTCATTCCTCTCTCCCAAGAAAACCATCATCATCATCATTATTATAAAGTAACCCCTACAAAAATTAAGATACTTGGACTGTTGTTGTGGGATAGGACTGATGGGCCACTTTAACAAGGGATGTGCTATCCTGCCAAAGTTACACAATAGTTTTGGAGAGGATGCCCCCTAATGGATCAGACAGGATTAGGACAGCTTCATATATATATATATTGCATCCAACTACTTGCTCACACTCGTTTCATATATATATATATGAAACCGTGTACACACACACACACACACACACACACACACACACACGGCTAATGAAGCCCAAGCTCAGCCATTATGGGGGAAACGTTTTACGTTACTGGAGTCCTAAAGCGATCCACCCTCTTCTGACCTTTGTGCTTCTCATTCCATGTACCACTGGCTACCAGTGCTCTTGGATGCTTCTTAGATCTTGTGCCCAGATCTGTGACTCCATTACTCAGTGTTGGGGAGGGGGCACTTTGGAGCTTTGAAATAGAGTGCTTTTCCATTAATCAGCTTCAGCAAACATTTACTCTAAAAATTGTAGGTGTCACTGGATCATGTGTGGGAGCCCAACAACTCCTAGCTACCAGCATTTCTCCGAACTTCCACCTCCCAGATTTGCATCCAACTACTTGCTCACACTCGTTTTAGTAAACAGAAGTCACAGCTATGCCTTTAAATGGGAACCTTGGGCCATTCAAGTGTTATGAAAGTAAGCCCTCTCCACCAAATGTTTGTGGTCCAGGCTCCGGCTGTTGGTGGGATGAAAAGCTGCTGAAGTCCTGGTTGAATCACTCAAAATCTTCCTTCCCACAGACACCTGTTCTACCTGGACAACCAAAAGGAAAGGAACAGTGGATCTGGTGGACAGCCAAGATAAAGCTGGACTGGATCAGACTCTTCATGCCTTACTTCTAGAAGGAACTGGTCCTGCTGTTATTGATAGGTTAAGATTGTCTCTGTCTTAGCAGGTAGGAAGTCTTGAGATGCTTTCAGATCCCATGTTACTCTCTGAAAAAACAGATCCAGGAGATTCAACACTGTCCACATATTTACTCTATGACACTGGTGATAGCAGAACTGAACTGAAACTGATTACATTTTTGCAAGCATCTCTACCAATATGCTCTCGTGAGAGGGTCTGACACAACGTTCTCTGACTGTAAACTGACTTCATTTATAGTCTGCCATACATACACACAGCCTGCCTTCCCAACCAGTTCCCTCCCCAAGTCGCTACACCTACCTTTCAAAGGAGGAATAACATGCCATGGGGAGTGACTCTTTAAACAGAGAGGGCCCCCAACAGGGTTTATCTTTCTGACAAACTGCATGACTTTTCCCAGCATGACTTCTGGTCAGGGATTATGGGCCTTAGTTTTCACCGTCTCCCAAGTTGACATGGAAGCCTGAGCTTCATACCATGAATCCCAGATAGTTCAGAAAATGGGCCATCATTGGTTACTGGCCAGCTGCCTACGTGACAAATTGTGCCACCTACTGCATTGACCCCGATATGCTTGAAATACAGTCCTTTTTAAATTGTGAACAGATCAGTTTGAGCATACATAGTGTGCTGAACTTGAGGGAAATGGACGTTGCCATTTTCAGATACATATGGAAGAATCACAGCTTCAGTATTGGAAAATACTGCAGACACTATTATTTAGCACCTTTAATGAGCAAACAGCTTTATAGTCTATTAGAGCAACAGCTCTCTGAGATACATCTATTTTACAAAACAGAATCTAAGCTGACCCACAGTAATTTACCCAATTCACAGAGATATATTTACCAATGTGATATGAAACCACGGCCAACTCATACTCCATTCTTGAGAAAAGATAATCCAATCCCACCATCAAAAATTATTAGGAAAATTTGTCTATTCCTTCCTATACAGTTCTGTGTCCTGCATTCTGCCTTTATCCTAGCCACTTACTGACTTCATTTATACCCCACCTTTCTTCCCAATGGAGACACAAAGTAGCTTAAATCATTCTCCTCCATTTTATCATCACAACTCTGTGAGGCAGAAGAGGTGGAGAATGTGTAACTGGCTCAAGGTAACCCAGCAAACCTCCATGGCAGAACTGGGTCTCCTGGATCCAACACTGACATTCTAATCAATACACCCCACTGGCTCTCTTTAACATGTGGCACACTGCACACCCTTCAGCCGGCCAGTCTGAACTCATTTAAATAGATTGTTTCCTTCTAGATTGTTTGTGAATGGTGCTTGCACACTGTTACAAATATCAGGACTGGTCTAAAATGTTCATATCACCAACACATCATAATTCACCACAAAGCAGGAATCATAGGAGGTGGAGAAACACCTCTTAATAAATATAAGCATTGCAATGCCATCAGTGAATCTTTATTTGCAGAATAGTACTAGTCAACTCCCATTAATGAGATGCAACTTTTTAATTTTAAAAAGTAATTTTGAAAATTACTTGTGCAGTTCAGAGAGATGGTGTTCTGACAACATCTCTGATCCCTAAAGACCTGCAGTCTTCAGTTTAATAAACTGAATTTTGAAAAAGTAAACAACAGCTTCTGCATGATGCTGAACCTTCCACTTTGGGCTGAAATGAAATGGCTGAAAAATATTTGCCTAGAGAGGCAAATACCAGCCTCCTCTTCCAAATCATCTCCTTGATGCTCGTAAGCATAAAACAGCTGACAGGTGGAAGCCACTTTCAATGGTTCTCCAAAGAACAAGTTTTTGGGATGCTTCTTCTCCAAATAACATGTTTTTAGTATGCAGCGACTAACCATGGGGATTTTCCACAGTCAGTTGTTGCATGATGACAGCTACCATTGGGATGCATTTTAAATGGTCTCTCCATGCCAGTCATTTTGCATATAGTACAAGAATGAGAAAATACTTAAGTATTTTATGAAGCCTCTCAGAGAAGGCTCACAGATTACATTATATGACTACTGCAGTCATTGTTTGATAGCTTCAGCATATGCAAACTGCTACTATGACAACTTAACTGCTCTTGGATTCCTGGGGAGTGGCAAGGGGTGCCTCTTCCAGCTCTGACTGATTTCACAAGCTGCAGACTCCAATGGAAGTCTTCTAGATTAGATTACCATAATGCACTCCACATGGAGCTGCTATTAAATATGACTCAAACTGTAGCTAGTTCAGCATGTCCCAGCCAGACTTGTGCTTGGGGTGAGACGCCAGGGGCATACTATGTCACTACCGAAGGAACTGCACGGGTGCCCTTCCTGTTTCTGAACCAAGTTTAAGGTTCATCAAAATGTGCCAATAGGATCTGTAATTCTGACTATTCCCCAGTGGGAACACGGTTCCCAGAATTTCTCCAAATGCAGAGCATCCCAAAATCCCACAACTACAGGCAGAAATCAAGTAATTTGGAACAATGACTGGTCGGACGTAAAAAAACCACCAATAAAATTTGGCCCCAAATGGTCTGCCATTTGGGGCCCAAAAAAACCCAGTACAAAGGCGGCATCCTGAGATGCCTGTCTCACTCACCCAGACTGTACCCTCAATACGTTGCACTTCTCCAACTGCACTGACGGGTTTTCTGCTCTACTTCTTTAATCCACTTCCCCTTCCGTCCTGATCCCTGCCTCCCTGTTTTCAGACTGTGCCCCTTCCCTCCCTCCCTCCCCTTGGAGAGATTTTTTAAAGGCTTAAAAATGTGGCACTTGATCAATGGTCACCCGGCAATAACCTGAGACACATTTCTGTGGCCCATCATCCCAGAACAGAATGGGGTGAGCAGGAAGCATTAATAGTTTATAGAACAAATCTTCTGAAGAGCTATGCCGGGAGGTGCCGAATAGAAAATGCCAAGTCTTAGCAGCTGACTGAACTTTTTAAAAATCCAATCTCTAGCACCACACTAGTGTTTTTTTTTTAATGACATGAATATCATCAACAATATACTGAAAAAGATGCAAACCCTGTTCTAAAATTTTCTTCCAAGAACCGTTCGTTCTTTTCGTTTGTCCCCCCCCCCCTCCCCATGCCGATAAGGCTGAGTTTTACATCCGCATTTCTAAGAGGGAAACTAAAAGTTATGCTTTGATTCCCGATATATAAAATGTAATTCTTTTAAGCCACTTTTCTTAGTTTGGAAACAAACAATGCTTATGAGCTATATTTATCACCAAATACGTCTGGGGAAGCAGCTCTCTTTCATTTTAAGTTTTACTACAAGATGATTGCAAAGCTGCTGCCTTGCACAATCTCCTAGCTTCCAGTTCACCTCAGGACTCTAGCCAGAAAATCCTAGCTACCATGATCCAACAGCTCAGCCTTAAGAACTTCGTGTTTTTCAATATTTTTATAAATGATCTGGACAAGGGTCATTAAATTTGCAGATGACGTTGTTATTGTTATGTATGAACCTTGAAGAATTTGATAAAATGGACAGGATAATGGTGTTTTATATGACTACAGCGGCTAGGATATTATATGCACAGTTGTGAAAGACAAAGGAGATACCATCGGTGGAAGATTGGATCTTGAAGACACTGAACCTGGCGGAAATGGACAAATTTATGAGGAAACTACGAAAGAAGTTGCGGAAGAATATATAATAAGTTGGGAGAAATTTAAGAACTACATGGGGAAAAAGTGGGACATTAAAGGGAAGGTGAGGTCTTTGGATACTTTTTAAGGGGAGGACAGTGCTCTTTTACTTTAACTGAATATAGAGATAGAAATTTTAATATTATATGGGGAAAGAATAATATAGCTTGTGATAATATACCATGTTATAGTGATGTATTTTGTTATAATAGGTTATAATAGAAGATAGGATCTTTAGGGTAAGGATTATATGATACACCAGATTATGGTAGATTGTAGTACATTATAATAAATGTCCTTTCCTCAGAGGGAAGGACCCTTCACGGTAAGTGTCCAAAGGTCCGTTCTCCCTCTGAGGCGGAGGACATCTTGGGTGCTCCCAAAGCAGTTTCCAGTTTCTGGGTGGGATGTGGTCTTCGTCCATGATCATGCACTGCAGTACTTTTCTACTGCAGTTAGTGTCCGCCGAATCATATAGATTTGATTTGTAGCATCTTTATAAGGTCAAGACTGACAACCTTGTTGCTGCCTGGCAGACTTCTTCTACAGAAGTGTTCCTGTGTAGTGCTGCACTGGTAGTAGCACTCCTCAAAGAGTGAGCCGGCATTCCACAAGGAACCTCTACGAAGAGAGGGTTTTTTTTTTTTGCTATTGGCACCTACCGCTGCTGAAGACATTTTCTTCCCCAAATTGAGGGGAGATATATTTAACAGTAAGACTGACTTTCTAATTTGCACTGTTCGGAGCAGATAGGCCTTGAGCCTCCTTCTGACATCTAGGTTGTGTCAGAGCCTCTCACTAATCTATTTGGGGTACAGGTAGAAAAATGGTGGCCTTATCTCTTGCAAACTATGCAGTTTGGAATACGCTTTTGGAAGACAGTACGGGGCATCACCTTACCATTGGGAAAGATAGAGAGTTCAGGTCTGACTAAATCTTCTGATAGATGCTAACATAATAAGGAAGATAGTCTTCATTCTCAGCCTTCTCAGGGGAACATCCTTGACCGGTTCAAATGGATGTTTGGTCAGGGCTGTGTAAAACGTCTACTGAGTGAGGGCTTCCCAAAAAGAGTTGTAAATTCTGAGCATCTGACGAAGAGAATGTGATTCCCGAAAGCCCACGCTACAACAAAGCTGGCCAGTCCCAAAGGTGCCACTGGACTCTTTTTGAAATTCTGAGCATAAACTGTTTTCTGAATGCTAGGAGAGTGTTGGCCACCTCTCAGGACTATCCCCATCTTAGGAAGGTGTTCCTTTCTATTTCCACATGGTTAAGCAGAGTAAGTCTAAATGAGAGAGCCAAATCGGTCCCTGCTGTAACTTGACCGGAGAGGTCAGTAGGATGAGAGGTGGAAATATCACCATCTGTTGGAGGGTGGAAAGGCATGGTGTTACTGGTAAGGGTAGTAATACATAGAGGAGGCCTAATGGCCACTGCAATGTCAGGGCATCTGCTTGTGGGTAGAACAAATCTTGTCATGTACCCCAGTAGTTGATGGCTGTGTTGGAACGCACACAGGTCCATAAGGTGTTGCGAAGTGCAATGTTATGAGATGTTTCTTGAGGGACTATTCTCCTGTTGTCCCCTCAGCCAGTCTGCCTGGGCATTGGATATGCCTTTGATGTGTACAGTTCTGATCGAAGCTAGGTGACCATCCCCCCAGGTAAGTATCCTTGCTGCCACCTTGTGCCGCCTCGAGGTCTTGAATCCCCCCTGCTTGTTTATATATGTTTTGTCTGCAACCTTGTCCATACAGATCTCTGAACTGGAACAGGGCCAGACAAATTGCTCACCTTTCTAAGTCATTGATAGGAAGACATGTCTAACCTGATTCTTACTCCTCTAAATATTTGTTGTTCTTGAGGGGTCATGAATCTTTTGCTTTGCATTGGGTTGTTGACCTTGGCTCAGATGGGTTTTGATCTGAAGTGGTATCTGAACAGGAAGATCTGTCTTCTCCGTGATCTGTTGTTAATGAGATCTAAGAAAGGTCTGAGGTGGTCTTGCCTATAGATGACCCCAAAGGTACTGCATTGTAGGTGGCCACTAGCCAACCCATCAGTTTCAGTAGTGTTGTGAGAAGTGATTTTACACTCTGATGACAGTCTCAGTCAGCTGTTTGGTCTTCCTGACCTTTTCTTTGGTGAGGGATAGAAAAAACCCTTTTGGTGACTGTGATCTAACCCAGGTGTTCAATGGTGAATTGAGTGTTGTGGTGAGATTTTCTCTTGAACTTGAACCGATCAGGAGATCGTCTGGGTACAAGTGAACATGAATACCCCCTGTCCCTGAAACTATGATGAGGTTGATACGAATTTTGTGAATACTCTTGGTGTGTGGACAGGCCAAAACAGGATGGTTCAGAACTGCTGGTTTTGTTTTTGTTTTTAACATAAAATCTTAGGTATTGTTGAAGGGCTGTCAGAATTGGTACACGGAGGTATGTTTCTGTGAGATATGTAGATGTTATGTGTTCTTCTGATTGATTGGTCACTGCGACTGAGTGTAGAGTCTCCATTCAGAAGTGAAACAATTTGATAAACTTGTTCAAAAAACTTGAGGCTAATAACACCCTCCAGTCCCTATTCTTTTTAGGGACTGAGAAGAAGATTGAGTAGCCCCCTTTCTGGTGGGCAGCTTTCAAACTGTATGGAATAGCCTTGTGAGACTATGTGTAAGGCCTGCCTGCTTGTCAACCTAGGCTTGATGGTAAAGAGTAGTTGGCCTCTCACAGGGACAGCTAGCAAGTCCTGTCTTAGAGATCTGGGTATTAAGGTTGAATCTCTTTCCATGTGTGGAGAACTGTCTGTTTGATCTTGAGACAAGGTAAGCATTATCCCCATAATACAGCTGGAGAGCTTGGACGGAGAGGACTGGTTTATCCAAGGCCATGTGGCAAGTTCATGGCAGCATTGAGATTTGAGCCTGCAGAGTACTGCATCAATATTCAGTTACTTAACCACTATACTACAAGTGGGGTCTTGAAAGGACCCCCCCTTAATAAAGGGCTGTCTAGATTAACCCCAGGATGGCCATTTGGAATCTTGTCTGGACCTTAGTAGCATGTGTTGTGAATAAAAGGCTGAGGGCCAATGGATCACCTCTCAGATTGAGAGTTTCTGGCAACACATTCGTCTGTCCTAGGTCTCAATCTAGATCTTTCCCAGGGCAACCCCAAATAGCTTGTCTTTCTGAAAGAGGTAAGCCAGGACGATATTTTTAGAGTGTGAATCTGCTGGCCATGCTCTTAGTCAAGCGTGCCAGCTTGTTACTGCTGTCCAGACCCTAATCCTGGAAGAAAAGAGGTAAATGTATCCAGGATGATGCCTGTCTTGAAGGTATTGGCCCATACATTTCTGTTTGCCCCTTCAATGGGGGCAGTTATTGTTGTACAGAAGTTGGATCAGTTTCCAGATCCATAGTCCTGACACTCTGGAGGCAATTGAGACAATAACTGCAGTCTTAATAGTCATGGTCACAGCCTCGTGAGCTCTTGTTAGCCTGGCCTCTCTCCTCTTGTCTAAGTGGTCTCTGACTGATCCTTACCCATCTTCTGACAAGAGCCCAGATGACTGAAGTGTAGCCACTGGAGCTTCCATCGCAGGTACCTGCAACAACTCATAGCAAAGAAAGATAGTGAGTATAGTTTGTTTTGTTTTGGGACCAAGTTTGGGGATTATTGATTGGCGCATGGTTTAGACCACTCAGCCTTGAAACTTCTCCCTAAATATTCTGGAAATGGGAGGACCTTTTCTGAGGCACCTCCACTAGGAAGAGACTCTGTTACCCTGGGCTGGATTTGGTATTCCCAGTCTAAGGGTCCTACTCCCCCAAGGGTAATTTCTACCGCTCTAAGGCTGAGATAGTAAATACTGGTAGATCTCAGATTCAGACAGCTGGGCTGACTGTTCTGGTTAGTCTTAAGAGTTAAAAAGTCCAAAGACACCGGCAAATCTGCGCCCTTTGTACATTTCCCATCTGACAGGGAAAGGCAGGGCTAAATCCTGTTGTAAAGGCAGGGCTAAATCCAAAGGGGAAAGGCCTGCTGTAAAATCTCCAGCCAGGAGTTTGGCGTGGGCACATTCACGTGGTGCCAGGGGTTAAGGAGATTCCTGGAATCTTTATAGGGCCAAGGTGCTTCTGACTGGCAAAGTAACAGGATGGCCGACAGGATTGCAGGAGACAGGCTATTGTCAGGGTCACTCACGGTTTCCTCAGGCCCATCTCGGCTGGAGCTCTGCGCGGTGCCTCTTTGTTCCACATGCTCTTCTCCCGCCATGAGAATGGCAACTGCGTCCTCGGGTTTGTGCGGGAAAGATTCTACCGCTGCAGCGTTTTCCACCGAAATGGAGCTCCGCCGATCAGCGTCGCCCTCAGCCAGCTGAATGGGGCGCGCTGCCTTTTCTGCCTCCCAGCGATCAAGACGGGGCCGTTTTGGAGGCTTAGGTTCAGCCTGAGACTTTTCTTGCCAGGGGGCCGTGGAAACCTTGGAGGATTGCCGGCGCCGGCCGGTTGCGTTTCCGCTGTCGGCAGGACAGTTCCATGTGAGCAACCTGCTGTCGGTTCTAAGAAGCTGTCTTCTGAGTCCGAAGACTCCCTAGATGCCGTGGCTCCTTTTGCCTTTTTTCCCCTCAAGAGAGGGAAAAAGGAAAGTGAAAGTAAGAAGACAAAGAACAGGAGGCACAGTAAAAAAGTGCAGTCAATAGTAGAAAGAAATAGGCAATAGAAAAGATTAAGGCACTGTAAAAGAAATCTAGCAGAAGCTAAGCAGAATAGATAGACTAAGAGTTAAGAATGGAATGTAGGTAGCAGAGCTACCCTAGCATAGAACTGCTCTCCCTGGAGGCAGGGAAGAACTGAAGAGAGGGTGGTCCCACAGGCTAGACAGGAAGAGGAAGAAAGTTAGTTCCTGCCTCCCTGATTGGATGGTGGGAATCACCCAAGATGTCCTCCGCCTCAGAGGGAGAACTTGGCATCACTGGAGCATATCCAGAGATACTGGAGAAGTCAGTGGTGGAAGTGTTGACAGCTGATGAAGAGCAGAGAGCTGTGGGAGCTGAGGGCAGTAGGGTGCTACCAATATGATTTCTGCTTTTGTTTGTTTGTTTGTTTGTTTTCTCTTATCTTCCTGATTGGCTTCAGGAGAATCAGAATGGTTGGAAGGCACACAGCAGAATGCTTGGCCACTGTGATGTCAACGCATCAGTTACTTTGGCCTCGGGATGGAAGCACCTGGTGAAATTGGTCGACATGCTGTCTGTTCTGATTAGAACGTGTTCGTCTAGTATTTGTGGTCTGAAGTGTAGTAGGGCTAGATAAATTGCCCAAAGCTCCAGTAGGTTGACACAGGGTCTTATCTCATTGCTGGACTATCGACCTTGCACTGGTGGATCTTGTAGTGCAGCTCCCCATCCGGACAGACCGGTGTCCGTGGAACCTGTTCCGTTACTGGAATGCAGTGTTGCTTTCCTTGCAGAAGGCTGGTCATAGTTGTCCACCATACAAGGCTTTTAAAAATATACATATATTATTATTTTATTTATTTATTTTTACTGTGAGTGGGAACAGAATGAAAAGACCTTTCTTGTTCATAATTTGTAACTGGAAGGGTCTCAGAAGTCTGTAAGGGTCTTGTATGTAGTTGACCTCACTGGATGGTGTTGATACTCAGAATCAGTAGACCCATCAGTTTCGCAAATGTCATCAATAAATACCTGGCCTTGATGGTCCCTTGTGACATCTCCTTTCTCTTCTTTGCCACTGCTTCAGTTAGGAACAAACAATTGTGTGTTGTTGTAATAGGGCTTCCAGATGTTCTAGTCACTGTTTGGATTATAAAGAACTTCTCTGTAAGTTGATCAGGAACTGTAAGCTTGTAGGCATGCAGAGCTTAACCTGATCAGCAAGTCATCTAGGTAAGTGTGTAGATTGTTTTTCCTCCTTTAGCTTTACACTGGGTTGATCAAATTCTTTATGAAGACCCTCAGTGCCCTAGAGAGGCCAAATGGAAGTACTCAGAACTGTAGATGGAGCCCCATTCCGCAGAAATGGAGGAGTCTTCGGTGCCTGGACAAGATCAGAATGTGGAGATATGCTTCCATTAGATCTAGTACAGTAAGGTACTCCTTTGGTGTAGGTCGGCCCTGAGATCCATGAACAACTGAGGCCAGGGTCTGAACCTGGGTCCTTCTGTATACAAGGCAGATGATTTGCCACTGAGCTATGGGCCCTCCATTAGCAGGGATTCTGTGATGGATCTTATTGTCTCTAAACTGAGATGCCTAAGTTTTATGAAGTCTAATATTTAAGTCTAATATCACCCTCCAATCTCTGTTCTTTTTGGCACTGTGAAGAATAAGGTGTACACTCCTTTTCCCCTTGTCCTGGGGGAGTGGAGGCATGAGAAAGGAGGGATACACTTACCTGTAACAAGAGTCCTCTCTATTTGGACCGAAAAATTCAGAGTCTCTGTAAAGTCACAGCAACAGTCACTATGAAACACAAAGATATCTGAAAAAGTAAACTGAGCTCACAAAAACACATAGTAAATAAACGTTAGTTCTTAGGGAGCCACTGGGCTTTTCTCTTTCCTACAAGGATAAAATTTGCTATTAGAGATGATCAATGGCCTCAATTCAAAGCACTTCGGCCCATATCCTTTATGCCCTAGGATAGGGTTAAACACATTTCATGCTCCCTTCAAGGGGATGGCAGAGAGATCATAATGACCTGTTCATCAGTAGCATAAAGGAAACATTACAACAGAGAATTCTGGTTCTCATATAGACTAACAGTTTATAGCATTTGCTGTCTACAGAGAGGTGCGATTTAATCCGTAGATCATCAACAATAATAATAATGACCACTGGAACTAAGAATATATTTGCTAAGGGTTACAGCAGAGGCCCTGCCAGTAGCCAATTCAATGAAAGTTTGTTCATCAAGGACTTCTTGCCCCGGGGCACCTTTCTGAGTATAAAGATGGTTGTGTTTATCTAAACTCTAGCTTTCAGCCCCAGTGGGGGCTCCAAGGTGAATACAACATTTCAAATCTTTCCATTCTAGTCACACAACAAACCCAAAAGTAAGCCAGGCCTAGAGAATGCAACAGGCCCAAAGCCACAGGTAGATCTCCCAAGGAGAATGGCATGAGAATCTGGATCTCCTAGATCCCAGCCTCACATTCCAGCCATAACACCAAACTGTCTCTTGTTAAAAATGGTGTCATACAGGAAAGATTCCAGAGATAGGATGGACACAATTGCAGCAAGAACTCTCTCAGCACAGGCAATTCCAGTTCTGAAAAACACCAGGCTAACAAAACACTCTATACTCGACAATAGCCCTGCAGAGAAGATTAGCACATCAAGCACCAATCCATATGCAAAAGAACCTCCTCAGGATACAGTGAAGCCTCCCGCCATTAGCATTCCACACCCTGGGAAACTCTTACAGGATGACTCAGCTCAACCCCACCCCTCCTGAGTAGATACAAATGACCTGCCAACATCTTTTCCACACTGTGACACTGAGAGATCTCTGTCTTTTGGTGCTACACCTCTGAAGATGCCAGCCACAGCTGCTGGCGAAACGTCAGGAACTACAATGCCAAGACCACGGCAATACAGCCCGGAAAACCCACAACAACCATTACTCTGTGTTGATTAAAAGAGACGGAACCCTGGGGAAAGCAGGCCCCATTCCCTGGAGGAAAAAAGGGCGTGTAGGCATATATGGAACCAATAGGGAGAAAAAACTTCACTCTCTGCAAAAGTTTCCCTTTCCCTTTCTTTTTCTGGTACAGGTTTCCTTTTTAGCTGCCTCAGAGGGCCTGCTAGGATTCCCTTTGTAAGAAATGGCCTCTTCCACAGTTCCCTGTTTGGGGGGTGGAAGGCCTGGAGGAAGGACCAGAGGGAGGCCTGTCTCTTCCCTCAGCACTCTGACAAAAATTGGCAGTCTCCGTTTATGTAATCAAGTTCAAGAAATCTGGGAATAGCACCGCAGTGCCTGACCCAATTGCTTTACTCACAAGTAGACCATACGCAGCACTGGACCCTGGGCCATTGCTATTTGGTGCTCTCGCTGGGTCCTTCGCCTATTGATTGCTTTGGATGTGGGAAACCACCCCGCAGCCACCTCCTGGTACGTTGGCAAGGTTGTCAGCATTTGGCAAGGCCAGAAACGGCTGCCGTGGCTTTCTGAGGTAAAATAAGCTCGCCTTTTTTTAAAAAAAAATCTGTCTAATGACATTTAGGAATCCCTGAGGTACTACCACAGGTTCCGATTCCATTGCATTACTCACGAGTAGCCCTCCTTTGTTCTCCATGGGCTCTGGAGGCACAAATGATTGTTGAATCTCAGACTGGCTTGGCTGCCCCGAACTAGGTCTTACGCCATTAGACTGGCTTCAGGATGTGGAGAAATCCACTCCATAGCCGCCTCCCAGCTGGTTCGCAGTGTTGCCCTCATTTGCGAGGCCAGAAATGGCTGCCGCGTTTCCTTTGCTCAGGGAGGAATAGCGCATTTTGTGCTTCTGGTCTCTTCGTGATGAGTGGCCGCAACTGCGGCTTCCTTGCGGTTTGCCCCACTGTCTCTGGGGTTGTTGCCAGGAAGCAGTGGTGAAGGGGGCTTCCAACTCTCCTTCGGAGAGGAATCCTATTGTGATGGAAGAGCATGTTCTGCTGGTCCATGATTCTGTCTTGCCATGAAATGGCCGCCACAGCCGAAGGAAGGAACGAGAAAGCTTCCCCTGCAAGCCTTCTAGCAGGTGCGCAGGGAGAAAGAGAATAGCAAGGAGGTAGAGTAGAAAGGAGTAAACAAGGCAAGAATCAGGTTCTGAAAAGCAGAAGCGAAGGAAAGGAAGAAAAACAGTAGAAAGGCCCGGCAGCGCACAGATGAAGCTGCACTCCCTGTAGAGGCAGGAATGAAACTGAAAGAAAGGGTGACTCCCACTAGGAAGACAAGAAGCAGAAAGCTTGTTCCTGCCTCCCTGACTAGAGGGTGGGAATCACCCATCAAGATGTCCTCCGCCTCAGAGGGAGAAGTGGGCAGATTTGAATAAGATGTGATTTAACATGGATAAGTGCTGGGTTCTCCACCTGAGTAACAAAAATGCAAAGCATGCATACTGCATGAGGGATATACTTCTGGGAAGCAGTGCAACTGAACAAGATCTTGGAATATGGGTGGATGGGAAGCTAAATTTGAGCAAGTCAGTATGATGCAGCAGCAAAAAAGGCAAACACAGTCTAGGAGTGTATTACCAACAGCATAACATCTGAGTCACAGGATGTCTTTGCCCACTATATACCGCGTTGGTCAGGCCCCACCTGGAGTTTTGTGTGCAGTTCTGGAGGCCTCACTTCAAAACTGATGTGGACAAATTGGAATGGCTGCAGAGGAGAGCAACCAGGATGATCAGGGGCCTAAAGACCAAGCCCCACGAGGAAAGACGGAGGGACCTGGGAATGTTCAGTTTGGAGAAGAGGGGGTTGAGGGAAGACATAATTGCTCTCTTGAAGTAGTTAAAAGGCTGTCACTCAAGAGGAGGGAAGGGAGCTCTTCCGGCTGGCAGCAGAGGATAAGACTCAAAACAATGGGTTTAAACTACAGGAGGGAAGGTACCGGCTGGACGTTAGGAAAAACTCCTCCACGTGAAGAGTAATTCAGCAGTGGAATCAGCTGCCTAGGGTTGTGGTGGGTTCCCCCTCATTGGCAGTCATCAAGGAGTGTTGGGGATGCTGTAGGCTATTCCTGCACTGGGTAGCAGGTGGACTAGACGGTCTGTAAGACCCCTTCCAACTCTAGGATTCTATGATTTTATCACGTTCACGGTGTGTGTGTTGCTGGCCTTTTTCTATTTTTGTTAGCAGTTCTGAATATTCTTCCTCGGCTCCCCACCCATTCAGCCAGAAGTTAACCAATTTACCCTCTGAGGTAACATCTATTCACAAATACCTACTGCATTTTGTTCCTGTTGTCTTCAAGGTCAGCCCCATGTACAGCATGTTACAGTAATCCAACCGTGAGGTTATGGTAGCATGAATTAGCCACCACTCCCCACTGTCCCTTTCTCAGGGCCAATGAAAACTGCAAGCTAGGTGCACGGATCTCTCCTGGGCCCACCCCACTAGCAGCTGGGTCCAAGCCTGTGTTGCTGGTTGGCAGAGTCGATACTTTAGGCTTGGCCCTGATCAAGGAGGCAAAGGCCCAGCAGGAGCTGCCAGTCACCTGGGGAAATTAAACAGGTGAAACTACTTCCATCATTTTGGCTCCATGCTAGGAAAAGCAGACCTGGATTTCTGCAGATTGGGCAAGACCTGACAAAAGACAAGTGTCTTTGCATGCTCCTCAGTGTGCAATCCAAGTTCAAACAACCATAGCATGCATCACTGAACACGTCCCTTAGAATACCTCTGAAACATGCGGAGATTATTTATTATTATTTATTTATAGTCTGCCTTTCTCACTGAGATCCAAGATGAATTACACAGTGCAAGTGAAAATACAATACAACCAACAGCTAGAACATTCAATGAACGAAGTACAGTAATGAACAACGGTTAGGACATTCAGGGAAACAGGTACAACAGGGTATGGTAGCAAAAAAAATGGAAAACAACCATAAAGCCAAAGCACAGGGTCAAATTTGAAAACAAGCATAAAGCCAAAGCAACAATAAAGCATGGCCTTTGTCTACATTCAAGCAGAGGTCATTAACTAGAGCCACCAGAGCCATTTCCATCCCATAGCCTGGCCTAAAACCAGAATGAAAAGGGACCAATGCACAATAGTTGTTCAAGAAGGCCTGGAGTTGGCCAGCTACTGTCCTCTCGGCCACTTTACCCAGCAATGGTAGCTTAGAGACTGGGCGATAACTGGCTGTATCGTTTTTGTCTAAGGATGGCTTTTTAAGCAGTGGGCAGATGACCACCTCTTTGAGGTGCTGAGGGAAGGTGCCTTGAGAGGGACTGATTTATGACGGACATTAAGAACTCCTATATGTGGTCTTTACAAGATTTTAGTAGCCAGGATGGGCAAGGATCCAGAGTACAAGTAGTGGCCGTCACAGTTGCTAGAATTCTATCAATATTAATCACTGCAACTGGGTCAAAATGATTAAATAATGGACCAGATAAGCATTACTTCCGGCTCATCTATATTACAGGTGCAATCCATAACAGACCAAATTCGAGCTATTTTATCAGCAAAAAAATTAGCAAAGAGTAACAGCTAATTTTCTGTTGTTGAACCAGGGAAGGTTCAGATTTAGAGGTCGAGATACCTTGAACAGTTGGGACGGATATGATTTAGTTGCTGCAGTGGTTACATAAAAGTAATGGTGCTGCTACCACTGCTGCTTCATAAGCCCTTCAACAGGCTATGGCACTGCAAACAACTCTTCTTGTATAAGTCTGAAGAACACAGCCTTAGATAATGTGTTCAAATACAGAACCATATCAGACAATGTGTGCATGTAAAGTGCCATCAAGTCACAACTGACATATGGCGACCAGCAAGGGGCTTTTAAGGCGAGTGAGGAGCAGAGGTGATTTGCCATTCCCTTCCTCTGCAGAGTCTTCCTTGGTGGGCTCCCGTCCAAGTATGGACCTTGCTTAGCTTCCGAGACCTGATGAGATCAGGCTATACCTCGTCGCCTTCTCTCCAACCAGACAATAACCAGGTACAAATGGAAATGATCAAAAAACAGAGGGAGAGGGAATTTACTTTCCTCTGGCTGGATGGTGAAAGGAGCTCTTTAGATGCAATTTATCAAGGCAGTAAGGGGTGGGTTTTTAGTGACAAATACACACACATGGTCGCGCGTGCGCACAGACACCTCCAGCTAGTAAGTTTTATTCCATATCATCATGCTTCATTAGACTAACTTATGTGGGCTATTCTTTCATTCCCTTCACACAGCTAAAACATTTGATGTTTCAGGTATATTAATAGTCACAAGATTCCATGCCATCCATTAACCAGTCCCTGGACTGCTTCTGCTCCACATCATACGGTATTATGTGGCACAAACAGACTCGAAGACTCCTGCCAAAGAACTTGCTGGTTAGGTCAAATCAAGACTTGAAATCCAGTCCAAACTGCATTCTGGGCCCTGATTGCCCCTGGAGGATTGCCAGGTCATAATACTGCAATGACAGAAAACGCAACAGACAGAATTCTCCTTGGTTGTTGTGGGTTTTCCTTTTAAGCAATTTCCTTTTAAGCAATTTACAAAAGTACAGCAGGCCAGTCTCAACCTAGATACTAGACACAGGCATGCAAGGATCCCATGCTGCTCAGACTGACGGGCAGTCCCCACACCTCCTTTGCAGGTGGAACAGCAAAAAAAGTCACCTGGCAATTTTAGCCACTTGGTGACATTTTCTGTTGATCAAGGGTAACAAAAACGCCTATTTATCAGAATTGCTTCCTGGCAGATAGAGCTTTTGTCCCATCCTGTCTAAAAGGCACTCTGTATGTGTTCAGGGGCACTGGTTCTTTAGTTCTTGGTAGTTGTGCTTGCCATAAGAAACACACAACAACAACAGGTAAAATCATGTAACGAGCTTTTGCCCGTGTCTGAAACTAAGCTTCTACTAGCCAAAAGAAAGATGTATCTTTCTCCTGGAAAGCTTTCAGCAATTAGTTCTCAGACCTGTCAAACAGATAAGTTCTTTGAACCACCTGTTTATCAGTACATTTATTTATATAGGGTTCAATCTTGCTTTGCAACTCTTTATCAAACACACAGACACCTGTCTAGAGTTTATTTCACTTTATTGAAAATACACCCTAGTTTTTTAATGAAGCAAGTAATCAAAATATAAAAGGCTATTAATATAAATCCTATAAAAACCGAACACAGAAAGGCAATAAGAAATAAGTTTGCTAACATTTCTTAATAAATTCCAAGTTTAACATAATCAAAGTTTCTATGAAATACATAGGTAGAAATAAGTTCTCACCTAAATTCTCTCAAGAGATTTCTTCCATCAGAGCTCTACCATTCTATCTGCATTTGCAACTTTATACATCATCATATGCAAATATTTAAGGTCTATTCACATGATAGCACAAACAAACAATGATTGGTCTGATGCTTCACTGAATATTCATAATCTCTATTGCACAACCTTCCAATTAGTAAAAAATTACATTATACTCAAACTTACAAAACAAAACTATAAATCTCTGAGAAGTGTCAGAAAAAGTTGAGAGATCACCATTGGTTGAATCTCTGATAGAGGAACATTAATCTCAATAGAGTCCACTATTTTAATTAACTCCGATGAAGACCAGGGTTGCAGAGGCAGGCAACGGCAAATCACCTGATAGTCTCTTGCCATGAAAGCCCCTACCAGGGGTCGCCATAAGTCAGCTACCACACACACACAGAAAATGGACAAAGAACTTTTTCTTTCTCTTCCAAAATACTGGAACTCAAGGGCATCCAATGATGGGCAGTAGATTAAGGATGGACAAAAGGAAATACTTCTTTACACTCTGAACTATTAAAATGTGGAATCTGTTGCAGGGGATGTAGTGATGGCTACAGGCACAGATGTTTTAAAAGAGAGTAAGACAGATTCATGCAGGTTAGACCTATCAATGGCTACTAGCAGGTTAGACTTATCAATGGCTACTAGCCATTACATTCAGAGGCTGTAAACTTCTGAATAGCAGTGCCAGGAGGTATTGGCAGGGGAAGGCCTCAGCCTCTCTGCCCCATTGTTGGCCTCCCAAATAACGGGTTGGCTACTGTATGAGACAGGATGCTGGACCACTGGTCTGATCCAGCAGGGCATTTCTTATGTTCTTATTCCACAGACAGAAATATAAGGTACCCTGTATCTACTGTTCTAATTGTGTAACTACATCTGGAAATGTAAGATGCTGAAAATGAAAACAGAAACCTGGGTTTAAGATTTGAACCTCCTTGCTATTCCAACATACCGAACGCCAGTTTGTCAAGCAGACTGAGGCCGAGCCAACAGGTCATAATTTGCAGGAGGGGTATGACAGAGCAGGAAGAATGCAAGGGCATTAACAGTTTAGCAAAAGAAGCAGCAGATGACCTGGAACAAAAAGTTATTGTTGCGAGTACTGATCGCAAAATACCTGTCATTCTTCTGGGCACACAGGCAAAGACCCTTAGCACAGGGCCAGGGTGATGAACACCTTTCCAGTGAATGCTATCACACAGCCAAAGGGAAATCTTCATAAGTGGTTGGGTTGCAAATCAGCAATCTGCAGGTTCAACTTCCACTACTGCCATGAGCTCAGCAGGTGGTCTTGGTACGCCACTCCTCTTAGCCCCAACTGTATTGTAGGGATAATAACAAAAACCCTGACCTTCTGCTCCGCTCTGAGCAGGGCACTAATCTTCGAAGAGTGGGATATAAGTGCAGTTATTATTATTATATGCTCAGAGGCATTGTCTCCCTAGGCCCCAAAATGTCAGAAGAGACATGAAAGCATTATTTTGCGGTACTAGTTAAGGAGTAAGTACTCAACCATGCCCTGAGAATATGCTTTTCCTCAGTCCCCCTAGTAGTTTATCTAGAAAATTTATATGTTACCTCTTCATAGATCTGCTTAAGGCAGCTCACAAATTAAAACAAGAATAATAAAAACAGCATTTGATTTTTTTTCAACAGACATAAAAAGTCACCTAAAAGGATAGACATAAAACAGTCATCAAATTCAAAGCAGACCATAAAACAGTTAAAAGGTGGAAATCCACAGTTAAAAGCCCAAGTAAAAGAAAAGATTTTCCCTGGTGCCTAAAGCAGCACAAGGTAAGAGCCAGGCAAGCCTAAAGGAGGCATTTCTCAGGCAAGATGCCACCACTGAAAAACCCTGCCTCTGTTGGTCAGCTGCCTCACCTCTGCAGGCAGGGGCACAGAGCTAAACTACACGAGACACCCAACACGTGTCGTGTTCTCACAAGTTTACCTGCGAAGTCTAGTCGGGCCCCGCCCCTGAGCTCCCAGAGGAAAACCCAAGTGAGAACCCGACATGTGTCGGGCGTCTCGTGTAGTTTCGCTCACAGAGAGTATGGCTTGGGAAGAGAATCTCCACTGGCAGGCCGGATGGGGCAGGAGTAGTTAATGAGCCAGATGAAGTGACGGGAGTCACAGGTGATCAAAGGCACCCCATGCATGTTTAGAACCATTGTTTCTTTGGACCCTTGTAGTTGTGCATCTCTTATGGCAAAAGCAAAAACAGCAGAACTAAACTGACTTTCAGAAAATTTTCTATAGGGTAGTTAAATCTGGTACCAATTCTGGTCAACGAAAAGGCCGAGGCCTTCAGCTACTGAGCGTTCAGTCTCTTGAGAACAGCATAACCACCCAGCACCAAATGGTTCATTGCCACACATGCAAAAAGATACAAATTCTGAACCAAAAAGCACAACTTTTAACAATCAGGCAATGGCATGAGACAGAGGTCAAGAACCGGAGCCTGTGTTGAAGTGGCAGGATTCTGTACATGCATCTCACCAAGAAAAGGGGACATCTTAACAGATTTACCACCCCCAGTCAATACACACAACCAGGGCTTTTTTTCTGGGAAAAGAGGTGGTGGAACTCAGGAACGTGTGGGATAAAAGGTTGAGGCATGGAAAGTAGAGCCGTTTGTTATGAGAAAATAAAGTCTTTATATCAGTATCAGCAAATTAGTATTCAATAAACAAGTCAAATCATACATACGAGTAGCTAGCTAATAGATAAAGTAAAGTAACGAGGCTATACAGTAGCAGGGCTGCACGTCTGCATCTGCTTCAGTGTCTCTCACCTGCTTGGTGGTGATTAACCCTTTTATGGCTTCTAACCAGGACTGACTCTAAGCCAAGGTTACACTTCCAGGTTAGGTCTCACAGGACCAAAACAAATATGTTAACCCAATACTGACTGAATTTAGATCTTGCCAACTCCCAACAGAACACACAATGACATTACTTTGGGTCAGCTGGAACCAGGGGGGGAGTTTTTTAAAGTGAAAATGGTCACATGGCCAGTGGCTCCACTCCGATCTCCAGACAGAGGGGAGTTCAGATTGCCCTCCACGCCACACAGCACGGAGGGCAATCTAAACTCCCCTCTGTCTGGAGATCAGGGGGTGGGGCCACCGGCCATGTGACCATTTTCAAGAGGTGCCAGAACTCTGTTCCACCACGTTCCAGCTGAATAAAAGCCCTGCACACAACCTGCTCCTTCACATGCAGGGTCAGGAGGCAGACAACCTTTTCGGGCCAAGTGCCAAAGAACTGCGGCCTGTGAAAATGTGGGTGTGTCGGCAAACAAAAAAGGACAGGAGAGACGAGAGGCACACTTGGCCAGACAAACTGGGAGGAAGCTGAGCCCCAGCAGACCTGGCTGGTGGCTGCATGGGTCTGGGAGGCAAAGATGGGCAGAAGCCAAGCTTTCTCCTATGCTGCTGGCCACAGCAGAGTTGCCAGCACCTCAGGGGCTCTCTGCAGTCTTCTGGGAGGAGAAACGGCACTCTGTGCCCCGTAGGCCTGCGGGAGGTTATCTTCCTCCGGCTAAAAGGCCCCGTTTCCAAATAGCAGGCAGATGAGACTTTAGGTCATTCTGATGCCACAGAAACACCCAGAAATTTGGAAGAAAACTGCAACATAGGCAATACTTATTTTACCATCTTGCTTTACCACTTGAGGACCATAAAATGCACTATGCATAAATTAACATAAATTGATACTGTTTGGTATGTTGATGAAATGTAAAAGTATTCCTTTTGTTCAAACAATACATTAAATATACCCAGTGTTTATCTTCATTTGTGCCAGCCAGAAAAATAAGAAAAAAAATAGAAACCATCCACATTTTGAAAAAGGAACCCATATTTTTTGGACTTAGTGAACATTTCATTTTCATACATCCACCATGCTCTAGAAACAGAATCCTCGCAGGACCTGTTTATCTAGGGGCCTAACTTACTCATGACATTCTCCTTACAGGTTACTCAACAGAGCCCTTGCTGCGCGGTTACAACCACTACAAGAGATGGGGAAAGGGAGGGAAAAGAGGGAAAGCAGCCTGGTGCTTTGATCTTGCAGGGGGAGTGTTCCCTCCCACCCTATGGCTGCAAGCAAGTGGCCAGGCCCTTCCTTCCTCAGCGGCCTCTTGGCCGGCCTAACAAAGGAACGTCTGGAGGCAAGTCCACCCTAGACTCCCCCAATGCCTTTGAACCTGGGGCAGTAGTCAGGTCAACAAGGGGCCTTTAGGCCCTTCAAAGCAAAAGGTGAAGGGCCTTCACCCTTCAAAGCAGCCATTTTCTCCAGGAGAACTGATCTCTGTTGCCTGGAGTTCAGTTGTAACTTCAGGATATCTCCAACTACCACCTGGAGGCTGGCAACCCTATGGCAAGGCCATCCAGTGTTGGTGCTGTGCCTTCCTCCCCTGCTCCCCCAGTGTGGCTGCCTGGCTCAGAGGTGGCAGAGAGAGGCTGGTCCTGGATTGGGTAAGTATGGAGGTGGGCCTGCCACTCCCAGATAGGGCAGAAAGGTGGCATTTAAACTTTGTAATTGAATATATGAAGCTCCTTCTTATCACGGGAGATGAAAAATGGTAAATATAAAAGTCACTGCATTCTGTGATACCTGAAGACTTGTTAATTGTGGCATGTATCTGAGCTCACTTCATCACTGCATTTCACAAAATGGGCTGAAATCCGAAGGCATAATAAATGTCTCTGAAAGGTATCACAGGACTTTTTTGTAGCACAGTTATGATGCTGGAATTCGGATCAACAATGAGCAACTTTCAGTGGAATGTGTGAACTGGCTCCATTGAACAGAAGGGATATGGTCAATTTGTGATACCAGATCAATTCATACAGGCAAAGAATCCTAACTGAAACAGAAGAGCAAGATTTGGGTCCAGTAACACCTTAAAGATGAGGAGCACTTGATGAAGGGAGCTCTGACTCTGGTCTTTAAGGTGCTACTCGACCCCAATCTTGCTTTCTACTACAGACCAACATAGCTACCCATCCAAAACTAACTGAAACAGCAACACAGGGGGAAATGATGGTAGCTAGGTAAGGGAGGAGTCCAGGTTGGAGACCACAAAAACCAGATTATTTAATCAGGCCTTGACTTACGAAACTAAGTATGTTCTGCTAAAATACGAAAAACCTAAACCATTTTTTTAAAACTTCACAAGCACTTCTGAAATGTTTAAAAGGCTTTGGGAGCTTTAGATTTCAAGCTTCACAAGTTACTTATGAAAAATGCAAGCTCTGGAAAGGGGAAAAAAAGCTTCTGAAGATTTAACATTCTCTCTCAAGGCACTTCTACTGCCAGTGGATACTGATGTGAATAAAAATATTAATGCCAATAAATAAGCTTCTCACAAGATCTCTATTTTTCTTTCGCATCAAAGACTCATCATTCCCTTGCAAACTGCGCCCAACACAAAATTCTACCACATTTCCCCCAGTCTGCGTTTGGCAGTAACACACAACTTTCCAAATGGCAGGGGACACTTGAGGGATGGTCCTGGCACATGAACTATGAAGGCTCTCTCCCTGTTTCTCAGGGGCATTTGGTTATCAAGATGGCAAATGCTCCTCATACTTCATACAGGCATAACGAAGAGAGAGGATTCTCAATCACGGAAAGTTTGGAAGGCCCAGCCTCATTTAAGCACTTTTAACAGGTGAGCACAGGGACGTCCAGCTAATAGCCTGCGGGCCACAGCCTGCCTCTCAATGCAATTTTATCCAGCCCAGGCAGTCTATGAAACTTTAATAAAGGTCTGATAAAACATTTACCTACAGTTGCACTCTTAAGAAAATTATTTCCAGAAGTTGTAAGGACTTTACTTACAGAACCCAAACAGGGAGATGAACATTAATACATGGGCACATCTGAGCACAGGAGATGTGCTCCAGAAGCTGCTTTTTACGGAGTCAAATCACTGGCCTGATTACCTGACACTGTCTGCCCTCCTCGATTTTGGGCAAAGGTCCTTCCCAGCCCTGCTAACTGAACTCATCAAGGTGTCAAGAGACTGACCCTTGGACATGTATAGAATCCTAACACTGAGCTATGCCCCCTCCCCACATACTCCATAATTCTGAAAACCTTAAAGCCAGTTAGCATGAAATTATTATGGTCTCTGAACAACATTTGCATCGAGAGGGATGAGAAGGTAAGCCGGAAACGCTTTGGCATGCACATCCTTACACACTGCAGTTCATCTCCTCCCGCATCCCCAGAGACGTATTAACGATGGTCAGCATCGTTATATACTTTCTCATTGTGGTGGAATGGGCACTGTCTCTCAGTCCGGGGAACTGAGCTGCTGTCAATGGCCTGCTAGCCCCGCTATCCGCCCCCCACCGTCCCTGGTGGGCGTGGCTCACCTTTTTCGTCACTGCCACCACTCACTGAATTGTACACCGCCTGACTGAGGGGCAGTGAGACCCCTCTGGCTGAATTTCCCTACTGGGAAGTGAATTCCCCAATCTTTGGGTGGGCCCTGGAGAACTGGCAACCCACCAAGGTCTGGCCTGATCAGGTTCTCCTGGGCTCCCTCCCTCCCTGAAGCGTGCCAAGTGGGGGAGCTTACGTAGTCAGAGCACCACAAGGTCCTTTATATTCCCAAAAAGTATAATTTAATAACTATATACAGAGCACTATATACAAGCAGGTAAAGGCACAACACATAGGGGTAGACCCCCCTGTTCAGAACTCATAGGGCAGAAAATCAAACTGAAGAGAACCGCCGTCTGCTTTCCCTACCACACTGTTCCCTACTTTACCTTAAGGGGCTGGTGGTCTGAGGGAAAGTTCGCCTTTTATTTCCTTTCTGCTGCCTCCCAGGCCCTCCACATTTAGAGCCTAGGCAACCAGGTTTCACCTGTCAGACTGTGGCTTGCTAAAAGTTGCAACTCAGCCTGCCTCTTGCAATAAGACAAAAGTCTATTGATTTCAAAAGGCTTTACTGGAGATAAACAACCAATAGAGTACACATTCCAAGATACATGGATCTTAGTTGAACTTGAAAATTGTTATGAATGCCAAGCAAAAGCTGAGGTACAGAATAGCAGTTCCCTGCAGGCCCCATCCTCCCCCTCAGTTCTCAAAACAATCGGGCCGAGGGTGAGAAAGTGAAAGTTTCGCAAGGGTGTCAGAAAGGCAGATATAGGTAGACACAACATTCCTCTTCTGTCTGTAAGCTTTCATCAGAAGGCTTGCCACCTGCAAAAGAAACACTTAATATACTGACAGGATTAAAATGGAGTCTCTTTGGCTTAAACACAATCAGAACCTGACATCACCCAGCAGCAGGAGCCTCTCCTTCTTCAACCAAAAAGGGTGACTCTCTTTATTCCCTTTCCGCTGCCTCCCAGGCCCTCCACATTTAGGGCCCAGGCACCCGGGTTTCACCCAGCAGCAGGAGCCTCTCCTTCTTCAACCAAGAAGGAGCCTAATTGACGTTTTTCCCCTCAGGATCGGCTGAGTCTCTCAATTCCGGCTCCACCCCTTATTTTTCCCGCACTTTCCTGGTCCAGGGCAGCTGGGAGTTGTAGTCCAGGAAGAAGGGCGTCCCACACCAAGACTCCTGCAGGCCTCTCCCTGGCCCCACAGCCCATCAACCCTCAGGGGGAACATTTCCTCCCCTTTCTTTAAAGACAGATTAACAGCAACTGGCACTCATTTCACCCCTGGTAACCATTTCGTTACACTCATATACAGCAATGCAAGGATTACCCCCCCCCAACCTCCTCGGGCCTTGAACACTCTGTGGATGAGAGGACTTGAGCTTCTGCTCCACAATATAGGATATGGCATGTGTTGGTAATTGGGGATTCCCTACTGAGGGAGTAGAGGGTAAAGTATGCCAACCAGATTTGTTGTCTCGGGAGGTATGCTGTCTACCAGATGCGCACATCCAGGATGTAACAGAAAGGGTAGGAAGACTCATCAAGCCAACAGATTATTACCCTTTCTTGCTGAACCACGTGGGAACAAATGATATTGCCCAGCACAGCCTAGAACACATTAAAAGAGACTATGTGGCTCTGTAAGGCATACAGCCTCTGGCATTGTAGGGGGTGGGCCCCCCACTTCAGATCTCACACGTGCTGTTTACAATCTCCTGCCGGGAAACACATTTGCCCCACTTTCTACTGGATGTACGGTTCATGATCTTGGAGCCAATGCACTCCTAACACCACTGGGAACTTAGTGGTTGGACTCACTATAAAGGCTCTTTCCTCCCAACGACTTCCCATCCCCAGCAGGGTTAACTCAGTCTCGTAAGTGGGAGGGGGCCACTTCCCAAGGGTTCCATCCATCATTTCAAACCGGATCAGTTCCGATAGTTGCACCAACTCAAGCCCCAAACCTATCACTAACGAAAGGGCTATTAAGTCTCAGCTGCACCTCGAGTCAGTTAAGGCTCAGATCCTAATATGAGTCCCTCTCTTTGGGTTCACTAATGTAACAGGGATGAAAAACAAAGTCCCCTGTGGTCTCACCATCAGCGGTGCCCTCTCAGACCTGCGGCTCGGCACCCTTCACAGCCAGTCTTCTTCATTTCCTGCCAGCTGGGCTTCTTCTCCCTCGCTGTTGGTAGGGGTGCCACCTTTAGGCTGTGCAAGGTCTTCTTCCTCTCCAGCCGCAGCTGCCTTCTCGCTGAGATGGGACGCAGCGCCTCCAGGCTTTGACCAATTCCCCAAGCTGTGCTTGGTTTTCTGTTCCCTCTGAGGAATAGTTGGTTTCTCCCCAGGGCAATCTGCTGCAAAGCAGCCAGCAGCCCCACATTTTAGACACAATTCACACCTTATTCTCCTCTCTCAGTCAGAGGAACAGCTCTTGGGGCCGCGGTTTCTCTCTCCACCAGTACTCTGCCATTTCTTGCCTCGGTTGCCCCACTTGATGCTGGAGTCGGAGCACTTTCACCACTTGCTCCTGGTTTTCAATCTCACAGGCTAACTGAAACCACTCTAATAGGGTTCGCGGGATCGGGGTTCAACCCAGCCTGAAAAAACTCCACCTTCACCTCCTCGTTCCAATCTCACACTTTGGCAGTATGCTCATGGAGCTCCACAGAAAAGTCCTGCACTGGCCAATTCCCTTGCCGCATGCATTTCAACTTAGTCCGCGCCCTCTCCCCCTTGAGAGGATCTTCATACTGCACCTTAAACGCTCGCAAAAAGGCTCTCACACTCCATAGCTCCGGGGCTCAGATCGCGTAGAGAGTAACATACCACTTCGCTGCGGCTCCCCTCACTCGGGAACTCAGGTAACTTGCCCGGCTGGTTTCATCTGGAAGGGTATGGCCCCATTCCCGCACGAACTCTGCCACTTGCACTAGGAAGTACTCTGTCTCTTTGGGGTCCCCTTCAAAGCAAGCTTCCAGCTTGCATAGCCCCAACGGATGTTGTAGAATGAATTGAATTTATTGAATTTATTTGTGGTCAGAGACCATATAACAACAACAATACATCCTTATCAATCAATAGAATAGTTAAATCCAGCGTAAAAATGTAAAGGACATAGAAAAATACATTTAGCATTTAAAATCTTATCTTAAATGTATATAGTTCTCTGGGAACCGCAGGAATTCTAATATTTAAAACACTGACACAACAGACGTTGTAATAGCAGCCTCAGCAGCTCTCTGGGCAACTGTACCAGGACCCCTCCTGGCGGCAATGGCTGCGTAATTCCTCCTGGCAGCTGTACTGGGATCCCTCCCAGTAGCCCTCCACCGGGAGCAATAGGCTGCATTGGCCCTGGGCCTCCTGGCCCAATTGGAATTGCAGGCCCTCCTCGGCTGTCAGGAAGTACTGGGGCTCCTTGCCCATCTGGCAATACTGGGGCTCCCTGGCCCCCTGGAAATATTGGGGTCCCTTGTCCATCTGGAGGTACTGGGCTTCCTTGCCCATCGGAAGGTCGGGCTGCTGCTGTTGCTCCCCCAGCTGGGGACTCTCTCGATCTGGTGTGCCACCTCGATTGCCTGGCTGACCCAGCTGGAAGGTCTCCTGCAGGAAGTCCTGGACACCCCGCATGAAGTCATACATGCTGCATCTCAGCTCCCCCACCTCCGCCCAAAGGTCTTGCACTCTTCGCTCAGGGCTTGCTCCCAGCAAAAACCCCTGGCTCTAATTCCTCCTCTGTCAGGTCCTCAATGTCCTCAAGAATATCCTCCCCCAGACCAAAGGTCTGTAGAAACAGTCGGCCCCGCTGATGGTCCTGTTGTTCCATCCTCCTCCTAGCCATGCCATGCGAGGAGTCCATCCCCCGTGGGGTATTTTCCAATAACCCCAGACCTCTGGGACTTCTTCTGGAGAAACCCATCCGGGGCAGTGCCCCTCCTGCAGCCAATGCATCTGCATTGGGCCCATGCACATCTGTGGGGATTTCCACAGTTCTTCCATCCAACACACCTGTGTTGGGCCCACACTCTGTCAGGTCCAGTATATATCTAAACTGTACTGACTCCATTTTCTAATGCTTCTAGTGTTTAAGTGCTTTCTCCCCAGGTGCACCAGTTCCCAGGCAGCATTCCCACCAGAGGAGATTGTTGTGTCTAACACCGTTCCACCAAGCATTGGCCTTGAAGGAGAGCAGCTTCCCAGGACTGAAAGATGTTGTTTTGAGAACTGTGGGGGGAGGCTGTTCCAGATGGGTATTGTTACTCTGTATCCTATGCTTGCTCTTCATTGGTAACAATGATCATGTACCATCCTGAGTCTCCTATTCAGGACAGTGGACTATAATGGACCTTTTCTGCAATAAAACTTCCTTTGCCAGACACTGGACTTATTCTTGCTTCTAAAGGGAACCTTGCAGAGAGTGCCTTATCTAGCCACAGTCTGACATTTTGTTACCAATCATGCCTGAGTCGGGCCCAGCGGAATCCAAGGTAGTCCCGGACAGGGATCCTTTGTTTGATCCGTATGCGTCCCCCGACAGTCAAACAGTGCAACCCCAAGAATCGCAGGTGCCAGCCGGGGCTGGTGCTTCGACGCCTACACCGCCTCTCATCGACCTCAGCAGTGAGGGGACAAGGCCGAGGGCTACAGCTCTTCCCTTGCTCTCGCTACCCACCCCGTCGGAGTGGGGAGCCCGACCCCGAGAAACACGGGAGCGCCGGGCCGGAGGGCTACATCCAAGAGTTTCGATGGACGGGCGCCGAAGCCTAGAGACGGTCCCTGAGCTGGACAGCAGCCAACCGTGGCTGTTTTGGAACCGGACGACCGAACGGACGGACGGGAACACATCTCACCGCGGCGCCCTGAGTTGGGATTATTCGGAACTTGCCCCGTGGAAAGAGCCAACGGAAGTTCCTGAGCAAAGTTGGGTGCAAATACAAAGCCGTACCCATGCTGTGGACTCCGGCATCTCGGCCGTGACGGGCCTAGCCAAAGGAATTCTAGCAGCGAGATCGCGAGTCGATCAAGGCGATCCTCCGCCCTGGGGGCCGTTTTCCCCGGTGAGTACAACTGAGGGAGGTTCCGTGATGGGGCAACCGGATCCTAGCCGAATGCAACAGTTGGAAGCTAGGCTGATCGATATGGAGGAAAGTTTGGCTCATGCCATTCACCTAATCTCGTCAATGGGGGCAGGAGAGAGAATCTCGCCTGAAGAAATGGCGATACAAATTGCCACCCTTCAAAGTGTCATGTCCTATCCAGTGGAGGGCGACCCGCAGCAGCCGCTACCTTCGGGAGAGGAGGAAACCTACCCTGAAGAACCGGGAGAATCGCCCGCGGAACACCCTGGACTAAACGAAACTCCGCCGAGCGGGGATACTCCAGCTGAGGTGCCCGGAGGGACTCCAACGGAACCCCCTAAATTGGACGGGGATCCGTCTCCCGAGGAGACTCCAGCGGAGGAGCCAAGAGAAGGAGAGGGACCAACCCGTCCAACCGAGACGACAGTGATACACCCTCCCGCTTCTCCAACAACAGTTCGGCCGGGTCAGACGGAAGAACTCCCGGCCCCTTCTGAGGAGGAATTACCGCAACGACCGCTAGAAGTGGTTCCTATTCAGCAAACCTCGGGGGAAATTCTACCGGCGCCACAAGACCAGCCTGTGCGTCCCAGAGACACGACGCCAAGAGGGGCAAGCCCGCGCGGCCCACCACCCATTAAGCCTTCGCCGCTGCGGCCCCTTCCGCTTCGACCACAACTAACCCCGCCGCTGCAGCCGATACGTTTGCCACTGGAGCAGCCCGTAAGACCACCTCCGAACCAACCGATGGGGCCTACACCACTACGACCCCACCAACCCACCCCTCAGCGGCCGATCATTACTCCGCCGCACCGACCTCAACTGCAAACACCTCAACCGCTACGGCCAGCACCTCCTGCATTGCCACCAGCCAGACCGAGATTGCAGCCGCCTGCCCGACCCAGACTGCCGCCACCAGCCCAGCCGAGAGCACTGCCACCAGCCCAGCCGAGAGCACCACCACCAGCCCAGCCGAGAGCACCACCGCCAGCCCAGCCGAGGCCGCTACCCCCGGCTCAACCGGTGATGCCGCCGCCAGCGCAACCAGCACCGCTAGCACAACCGGGTCCCCCCATACCTCAAGTGCCATTGATGCTTCCGGCGGACTTCTACCCAGCACCGGCTCCGAGGCAAGACCTCCCAATGGGTTGGGTGAAACTGGAAGCCACTTTTGATGGGGATCCCTCCAAACTGGGCTTTTTTCTAGTGCAAGTCGTGCAATTCTTCAACCGGTGGGGACACCTCTTCGGCAGCGAGGCCAGCCAAATTGAACATCTCGGCTCCCGCTTACAAGGGAAAGCAGCGGACTGGTACGTAGGACTATATAATATCGGGGCCCCAGAACTCGATACTCTCCAGGGGTTGGTAGATGCTATTAGAGCACAATATGAAGACCCCTTAGAGGAAACCAGGGCCCGAACAGAATTGCAGGCCATTAAACAGGGCAGCATGTCAGCGAGAGACTATATCACGAAATTCCGACAATTGGCTGCCAAATGCCCTAGGTGTGAGGAGTCCACCAAAATCATCCTGTTCAAGCAAGGACTAAACCCGAGACTTTTGGACAGAGCTCTCATGCAGGACAATCCCCCTACCTTGTTGGGTTGGATCCAACTTGCATGCGAAGTTGAGAATCGCATTTTGGAAGTCCGTTTGGTTGAACAACAACAACAAACGGGACAAAGAAGACCCTTGACTTTGCAGAAGGGAGGACGGGGAGCTGGGTACGCCACCCGTGGAGCGAGAGATGCTAGATGGCAACAAGGGCTGTGTTTGCAATGCGGACAAGCCAGTCACTTTGCAGCACAATGCCCCTACCGGCCTGTGCAAAGACCTCCGCTTCAACTAAGGCGCCCAACCCTTGCTCCATTTCCTACTCTCCAACGCCCGATTCCCGCACCTCGAGCGAACAGAGGCCGCGGCGCTTCCCAAAGGCCCGCCTCAGAGAGGGGACTAGAAGCGGAAGAAGTTATGGAATACGACCCCGCTTCCCCAAACGCAGAAGTCAATCCAGAGAGCCCCCAGTCGGGAAACGAGATGGATCTGTCGTAAAAGGGCCCAAACGACAGATCCGCCCCAAGCCCGTTCCTGCACCGAACCGGCCACCTGGGTCCATTTTATTCATGCCCGTGACTCTGATCAACCCAGAGAGAAAAATGCACATTCGGGTGCAAGCTCTAATCGACTCGGGCTGCTCAAGAGACATCATAGCCCCTGCTCTAGTTAATGGACTGGTTTTACCAACTCGGGATTTACAAAATCCAGTAATCTTTGAACAAATGGATGGTACCAACATGAATCCTGTTACAACTGAAACCATCCCGGTGATCACAGGCATGGGACAACATTGGGAGAAGAGGTCCTTTGTCATCAGCTCTACTGCCAAGTACCCGTTAATCCTAGGCAGCAAATGGCTATGTGATCACAACCCCTACATACACTGGGCACAGGGATGCATTACCTTCAGTCACGCCAACTGTGAAAATCACCGTTGGAATCAAAACTGGGGCGAAGACCCTACTCAGAAAGAAAAGGCCCTCCTTACCCAAGAAGAAGTCAACCAAATACCCGAACCTTACTGGCCTTTTCTAAACGCTTTCTCGGAGGAGGAAGCGGACACTCTACCCCCGCATCGACGAACGGACTGTGCGGTGGAAATTTTACCAGGAGCCTCGCTACCCAAAGGGAGACTCTACCCCATGAGTCTCCATGAACGCGAAGAGCTCCGGAAATTCATCGACACCAACCTTCAACGTGGGTTCATCCGCCCAGCCTCTAGCCCCCACGCCGCTCCGGTCCTCTTCGTAAAAAAGAAGGATGGGGGACTCAGACTCTGCACGGATTTCCGAGGACTGAACGCAGTGTCCACCAACAACACCTATCCTCTACCGCTCATCCGAGACCTTCTCAACGTCGTGGCCCAAGGTAAGATCTTTACGAAATTAGATCTAAAAGATGCCTACTTCCACGTTCGTATCAAGGCAGGGGATGAGTGGAAAACCGCGTTTAATACGCCCCTCGGACAATATGAATACTTAGTTATGCCCTTTGGATTGACGGGAGCCCCGTCTGTATTCATGTCCATGATAAACGAAGTTCTACACGAATTTCTGTACAAAGGGGTGGTGGTGTACCTTGATGATGTTTTAATTTATTCGGACACCGAGGAAGAACATGTTCAAATGGTACAAAAGGTCCTGGCCACCTTGATGAGGAATAAACTGCCCATCAAATTGTCCAAATGTGAATTCCATAAAACAGAACTCACTTACCTTGGGTATTGTATCTCCCAAGAGGGTCTGAAAATGGATCCAGCCAAAATACAGGCGATACAAGATTGGCAAACGCCCACCACCCGCAAAGAACTGCAATCCTTCCTGGGTTTTGCCAACTTTTATAGAGACTTCATAGCAAATTTCGCCCAAATCACGCTCCCCTTAACAGAACTGCTGAAAACCAAAGATAAAGGGGACCAAGCTAAGAAACCCTCTTCCAAATTACAATGGACCCCCGATTGCCAAACGGCTTTCGACTGCCTAAAAGAACAATTTGTAACAGAACCCATCCTCTCCCACCCCAACGAACAATCCCCCTTCATAGTACAGGTCGACGCCAGCGATACGGCGATAGGGGGGGTTTTGCTACAGAAGGGGGAGGATGGGAAATTGCGTCCTTGTGCGTTCTTGTCTAGAAAATTTTCTGCAGCGGAAAGGAATTGGAATGTGTGGGAGAAGGAGGCCTTTGCAGTAAAAGCAGCTCTTACTAACTGGAGACATTGGCTGGAGGGGGCACGATACCCTTTTGAGGTCTGGACAGACCATAAAAATTTGGAGGCCCTCCGGAGCCCACGCAGACTGAATGCCAAGCAATTGCGGTGGGCGGAATTCTTTTCGAAATTCAACTTCACTCTAAATTATCTCCCGGGCAAAACTAACTTTCTGGCGGACGCCCTATCGCGCATGCCCCAACATAAGAGCAAACGGGCGGAGACGGTCGACACGGTCTTCTCGCCTAAGCAACTTGGGGGCGTGGTGACTACTCGCAGCCGCGCCAAGCAGCCCCTCCCAGCCAACCAGGAATGGAAATCGAAACTTAAAGCTGAAATAGAGAAGGAGGGGGATAGAGCTCCGCGGAGCAAACTGACCCAATCCCCACAAGGGGATTGGTTGGCCGGGGGCAAGTTGTATGTCCCAGACAGCCTCCGACTGGAAATTTTGCAGCGCTGTCATGATGCTCCCACTGCCGGACATTATGGGTATCTAAAAACTTTGCATCTCGTCCAAAGACAATTCTGGTGGCCGGGCATGCGCAAAGACATTTCCCAATACGTTAGTTCCTGTCCTGTTTGCCTCAGCGCCAAAACCAGGAAAGGGAAGCCTCCGGGTCTCCTGCAACCATTGGAAACACCAAACAGACCCTGGGAAGTAATATCCATGGATTTTATTACTGATCTACCTATCTCAAAAGGACATAATTGTATTTTAGTGGTGGTAGATCTGTTCTCCAAACAAGCACATTTTATTCCCTGTACTGCTATACCCTCCGCGCGAAAGCTAGCGGATCTGTTTTTAAAACACATCGTGAAATTACATTCTTTTCCGTCCAAGGTGATTTCGGATCGCGGCGGACAGTTCGTTGCCAACTTCTGGCGGGAGCTTTTGAAAATGTTGAATATTGAACAAGGCATCAGTTCAAGCCACCACCCACAAACCGACGGACAATCCGAAAAGACTAACCAAATTTTAGAACAATTTCTTCGTTGCTACATTAATTTTCAACAAGATAATTGGGTGGACCTTCTCCCCCTAGCCGAATTCTCCTATAACAACAGTGTACACGCTTCAACGGGAGAGGCTCCATTCAAAATTGTGTACGGGACTCACTTCGATCCCTTCCCGTTGGACGCACCCCCTCTCCATTCCTCTAAACTGCCAGATGTATCTTCATGGTGGGGGGAGGCGGCGCAGCAGTGGACTCTTATTAAGAAACACCTTGAAAAAGCCAAACTGGATTACAAAAAATACGCAGATCGCCATCGTGTGGCCGAATGGGAATTACAACCTGGAGATCATGTGTATATTTCCACAAAGAACCTAAAGCTAGCTCAAACCAGCCGCAAACTCGCTCTAAAATTCCTGGGACCTTTTCCTGTGCGCAAAATAATAAATAAGGTAACTGTTGCTGTAACTTTGCCTAAAAACCTGCGCCATGTGCATGATACGTTCCACGTCAGCCTTCTAAAAAGAGCTCCCACCGACAACAAATGGCACATCAAAGCTCCACCCATTCCAACTTTGATTGACGACCAAATACACTATGAGGTACAACAAATCTTGGACTCTAAGCTCAAGCGAAACCAGCTTTTTTACCTCATTCGCTGGAAGGACTTTGATTCTGGTTACGATGAATGGGTGAACTCTGCACATGTTCATGCTCCTAGATTAACCAAAGCTTTTCATACTCGCTATCCATATAAGCCTGGGGGGGATCTATTTTAAGGGGGGCAGAATGTCAGGTCCAGTATATATCTAAACTGTACTGACTCCATTTTCTAATGCTTCTAGTGTTTAAGTGCTTTCTCCCCAGGTGCACCAGTTCCCAGGCAGCATTCCCACCAGAGGAGATTGTTGTGTCTAACACCGTTCCACCAAGCATTGGCCTTGAAGGAGAGCAGCTTCCCAGGACTGAAAGATGTTGTTTTGAGAACTGTGGGGGGAGGCTGTTCCAGATGGGTATTGTTACTCTGTATCCTATGCTTGCTCTTCATTGGTAACAATGATCATGTACCATCCTGAGTCTCCTATTCAGGACAGTGGACTATAATGGACCTTTTCTGCAATAAAACTTCCTTTGCCAGACACTGGACTTATTCTTGCTTCTAAAGGGAACCTTGCAGAGAGTGCCTTATCTAGCCACAGTCTGACACACTCATTAGCAGGGTCTTCTAGGTTTTCCCCTGTTGGCACTGCAGTACCAGTACCCTCTACACTGGCAGCCATGGCCCAGGTGATGGGAATCAACAGTTACTCAGGTCCAGCTCTCAGGGGCGAAGAAGGATTCCAGTCAAACTGTCAGAGACTGCCAACTTAGATCTCAAAGAACTTCACTGCACGAGTCCACGAATGCATGAGTTAAAGTTTTAATGATAATCTAAGAGTACAGTACAGAAGACATTTCTTGACTGGATTGCCTGTCCCCTCCCCCTGCTCTAATTTCCCATCTGTGCAGTGAAACAGGAAAAGTAAAACTAGAGTTGTTGTGTCTTTCTCCAACCAACTGGCCACATCTCTGTAGCGATGCTGATAACTGCACTCCTTCTCACAGCTTCCCACAGCAACATGTAATGTTTCTCAGGCAGGTTTGGTGCACAGGCTCCAATAGCACTCTTAAAACATAGCATCAGACATCAGTGAACAATGAACCCCCAATTCCTCAAAGTATAGCAGGAGCCACCCTGAAAGTTTCTCAAGAACAACTTATGTCCAACTAATCTTATCTCTCTCTTTTTTTTTTTTGTTGAGAAAGTTACTACCTTGCTGGATCAGGGCAATGCTGTAGACAGAGAGCTAAGCTACAGGAGACAAATTACACGAGGTGGAGCATGTGAAGAGAGCTGCAATGTTAGCCGGGAAGCTGAGTTTTAAAAGAGATTGGAAGGCTTTGTCAATTTCCCCTCTGTACAGATTGCTGCTTAGAAGGTTTATTTCCTCTTAGCCTCTTAGAAGGAGAGGTGAAACTGACAGAGCCTTCAGGAGGCAAACAGGAAATTTACAAACCCTCTGAGCAGCAATCTCCCTGGCTCTGTAGAAAGGGGAAATTGACAAAGCCTTCCAATCTCTTTTAAAACTCAGCTTCCCAGCCAACACTGCGACTCCCTTCACGTGTTCCTCCTCATGTAATTCGTCTCTTGTAGCTTGGCTCAGAGTTTATCTTGATTTCAGTAAGGCTCTTGATAAGGTTCTACTTAATATCCTTGTCGAAAAGTTGGTAAAATGTGGTTTGGATTCTATTACTGTTAGGTGGATCTGTAACTGGTTGATAGATGGTACCCAAAGAGCGCTTCTTGTTTTTTTATACGATTTTTATTTTATTTTTTAGATAGAAAATAGGGAGTGGAAAGTATAAGGAAGGGGGATAGAAAGGAAAGAAAGAACGAAAAAAGAAGTAACATATCTATTACATTGCACCATTCACTCTAATACATGTCATAGTATTCTGCTAGTCAGCTCTCTATTTGCAAGTTTTTCCATTTATCTTCTATAATGTCCATAAAGGACCACATTTTAGTTGAAAATTAAATTTCTCCAAATTTATCTTGTATACATTTGTAAAAAGCCTCCCAAATAGGTTGTATTGGCCAACTCTTTCAATAAACTCAACAATTTGTCCATTTCAGCCGTCTTAAGTATTTTTTCGTCCAGGTTTTCTTGTGTTGGGATAGTTGTCATTTTCCCAAGCCTCGCATACGCAATCCTAGCTGTTGTAATTATATTCAACATCAAATGCTTTTGCTCTTTATTGACCGGGACCAATATGTGGTTTAATAAAAAAAAGTTCTGGTTTCAAAGGTAGTGGAGTCTTGAGTAACATTGTATGTACCATCTTTCAAAACTCCACTGCTTTTTTTACATGTCCACCACATATGATAGTAAGATCCCGGTGTCTTCTCACACTTCCAGCAATTATTTGACATATTTAAGCGAGATTTAGCTAACCTAATTGGGGTTAAGTGCCACCTACAAAACATTTTATATACATTTTCTTTCAGTGAGGCCGATTTTGTCATCTTTAATTTTCTTTTCCACATTTGTGACCATTGCTCTAAATCTATTGTATGTCCCACATTCTCAGCCCATTTTATCATAGTATCCTTGACCTCTTCCCCCTGTAATTTTGCCTTTATAAGTATAGCATATATTTCCTTTATCATTTTAACATTAATACTACATAGTTTCACATCAATATTTTCATCCTTTTCATAAAAACCCACTGTTTCATCTTTTTTATATCTGGATTCCAGTTGTGCCTGGCCCCACCATCCCAACTCAATATCTAGCTCTGCCATTTCTTTTGGATTTTTTAATAGCCCAGCTGGTTTCAGTAAGATCTTATAGGCAGGAGTTTTCCCCTCTTTTTTCCACAAAGGATGTGTAAAAGCTTCAATTGGGGAAACCCACAAAGGAATTTCCTCTTAAAAGAGTGATTGTTAATGGTGATCACATCAGATCCCAGAAGCTAAGCAGGGTCAGCCCTGATTAGTACTATGATGGGAGACTATCAAAGAAGTCCAGGGTCGCTATGCAGCAGCAAGCAACGGCAAAGGCAAACCACCCTCTGTTCATCTCCTGCCTTGAAAACCCTACGGGGTCTCCAGAAGTCATCTATGACTTGATGGCACTTTACATACACAGTGTTCTAAAATACACACGCTAGCTGCACATAAACAAACAAGTAGACAAATCAGAACTTGAAACCAAAAGGTGCTATTTTTAAGGAGAATATCTGAAGAACTGGGCAAAACAAGAATTGCCAGTTCTGAGGCTAACTGACAAAATGAAAAGTCCAGGTGGTATAACATTAGGGTTCCCAGGTCTCCTTAGCCTCCCAATGGAAGGGCAGGGGACCCAGTGCTGACCATGTTGGGAAGAGATGTCATTGTGCAAGGCACATGAGAATGCGCGTGCTTCGTAGCAGGCTGATTTGGGCCCCCAATAGGCCTGATTTGGCCTGTTTGGGGCCCAAATTGGCACACTCCGAAGCGCGGGAGTTGCTTTCAGGGCAGTGCGATGACATCAGTGATGTCATCACACTGCCCCAAGGTGTGTGCCCAGGAGGCTCGTTCCCCACCTTTCCTCCCCACCAGCCAGGTAAGCAGTGGCAAAGAGCAAAAGGTAGAAGTGAGGAATCCCCCACCCCCACCAGGGGAATGCGATCCCTATATAACATCCAAAGGTTCTCAAGCAATGGGGAATTGTTGACCTTCTAACAATTATATGCCATGCTGCTAAAACCAGTCTCCCTACCAGAGGACTGAAAAAAAGCAAATATAGCTGATTTTCTGAAAAGGGATCCAGAGGGGACAAAGGAAACAGCAGGCCTGTAAGTCTAACATCTGTTTCAGGTACATTGGTGGGAATTATTATTGAAGACAGAATGCTTATGCATACAGAAGAAAAAGCCCTGAAGAATCAGCATGGCTTCTGCTAAGGGTGAGCCAGGAGACATGACATTCTTAGACTTCCAAAAAGCTTTTGACAAAGTCCTTTACCACAGGTTCCCAAGTAAACCTGACAGATCTCTTATAATAAGTAGTTAACTGTTGGGAAGCAGAAGGCAGGTTGTTTCTTACAATCAAGGGAATCAATGAGGCGGACATGTAATACGACCAGTGCCGTTAATTTTTTTATCAATTTTCCGGAACCAGGGTCATCAGCAAAGTAGAACAGAAACAAGAGGAATTCAGGCATTAGACTGGATTAAATCAATTGAATTCAGGCATTAGATTATACTTAGTTTCCTTATATATTTTTTCCTTTGGTTGGTTGGTGATCAGCAAAGTAGCCAAGTTTTATTTACATACTCGCTTCATTTTTAGTCTACCTTAGTCTCTGAGACTCAAGGCAGATTACAAAATTAAAAAGTAAAGCAATAACAGTGTAATACATGTAATAAATAATGCAACTAAACTGCCTGAAAGGTCTCATGGACAACCCTATTCCTTTTATCAAAATCCCCTCATGAACAGTTCCGTTTTATGCACAGGAATGCAAAAACCAAAGCATGTTCTCAAGAACTCCAAAATGCAGCCTCCAAACTGGGTAGAATGGGACAAATGAGGTTCAATGTAAGTAAAAGTAAAGTCCAAACCCCCTAATTTTACACACACAGTGCTGTGATTTGACCAGGAAAGAGATCTTCAGGTAGTGGCAGGTAGCACAATGAAAACACCGACTCCACGTGCTGCAGCAGCAAGAAGTGCAAATTCTATCTAGGGATTACTCAGAATGTAACTGAAAATAAAGTTACCAGTATTGCAACACTTTGTATAGATGTGTGATGTGCCTGCATTTGGAATACTATACATAGTTCTGGTACCACATCTCAAAAACCATCAGAGCTGAAAAAAGGACAGAAAAGAGCAGTGTAAATGCCTAGGAGCTTTTTAGGGCTTTTCAGGCTATAGAAGCAATGCATGGGGTAGGGAAAGTAGGTGGAGAACTGCTTTTACATCTCCCAAATTGTAAGGACTCAGCATCACCCTACGAAACTGATGGGCAGTGGATTCAAGACTGACGGACAAAAGAACTTCTTCCGACAACAGGTAATTACCTAGCAGACCTCACAGCTTAGATGCTTTTAAAAGAGGAATGACACCTTCATAGAGGAAAGTTCTGTCAAAGGCTATAGTGGCTGAAAGGGACTGTGTTTGGAGGTGGTATGCCTCTAAATGCCATTTGCCAAGGGCAACTTCAGGGGGAGACTGTGGACTCTGTGACCCAGTTGTGGATTTTCCAGAGCATTTAACTGGTCACCAAGGGGAAGGGAATGCTGGCGAGGATGGAGGATGGAGCATTGGTGTGATCCCCAGCATGGCTGCTCTTACATTCTTAGTATCCTCAGCAAAGGCAAAACAAATGAAAATAAACCATTTGACCCACAAGGAGCCCTTACAGCTCCCACTCAATTAGAATATTGTTATACTTCCCCCACTTCCTTGAGCATTGAGATGTTCCAGGGGTGGTGCTTGTTATGGACTGATCCCCTATGTTTTATGATAGAAACAGGCCCGTCCTAGTTTCAGCTGAGCCACAATTTGTTTCATGGAGATGAGCACAAGCAGCACCCCAGATGACCTGCAGAAAAAAACAACAGCTTTGAAACGTTTACTTCCAAATAAAATAAACTCAAGACAGTACAATCGCATGTTCCAGTCTTTGAAATCTCTACAGCTACTGTGTTTGAGAATTATGCTTTGGCAGATACAAAAAAGACAGCCTCCCTAAATACTGGCTCCACTGTTGGTGCAATATGGAATGTTTATGAACATTCCACCACTCAGATGCTGAAAGACTGGTCACACCTAAGGGCTATGGGCAGATGGGGATATGCAATATTGGTTACAATGATGTGGGTTTTCCAGTAAATTTTTCTGGAAAATTTTCAAATTCAAATTTAAATAATTGATTAAATATTTAAATAACATTCGCAAAACAAGGCAAATACACCATGTACAAGCCTGGACCATGTACAAGCACTATGGTTTATCCATGCTCACAGCTACATTTTGGCCATTTAATATGACTCATTTGCCACTAAACATCCCTCCCAACGATATAAACAGACAACATATGTGGGGTGGAAAATCTTTCAAAGAAAAATACAGTATTGGAAATATTTCTTTTTTGGAAAATTTCCCACTGAAAAATGTCTGGCCCTTATCACTGACTAGATGCAAGAGAATCAGCGGAGAAGGGAGAAGGACAGCACCAGCGACATTTTTGACCACTAGCAGAACAAACTATATAAGCAACCTGGAAAAACTTAAAATTTAAAGTGGCAAACACTAATAGTACGCTACAGATGAAAGCTTTTGTGCAGGACAAAAGCACAAGGGCAGGATCCACAGAGCCTGCACAGCCTGAAGTTTGCGCCTCTGGAGATGTACCCAACAGAATCACACAAACATCATTCTAACCACATACTGACACTCCCCCTGAACTGCCACACAAAACATAAGTAGGGCTGCCTATACATAACCCACAGTGCTCTATGCAGCACTCATACTCAAGGCAGGTTACACGTGGGGCTACGCTATACTAGTTCTGGGCCCAGGGTGCAAAAAGGTGCCTGCCTGAATAAGAGGTTATCCGCAAAGACAGCAATTTTAGCAGGTGGCATCTGTGCTCTCCCAGGAAAGCCCATTTTTCCTTTGCTGTACTGTGATACAGCCTTAGCTACCCTCCTTAAGGCCGTGGTTTTCAAAACTGAGTTCTAGGTTCATATGGTTGCTTCATAAGCTTATTGTGAGTTGCTCCAGGTCTCCAGAAAGACCATTTGCACACCATTATCAATCTTGTACAACAGGCAGCAATGCAGAGCAATGAGCGTGATCCAGACAACACTCAGGTAGACAAAACGGGCCCTGGGATATCTCCCTTCTTCATGTCCTCTGCAATGCCCAAAGGTTCCATGGCAGGTAAGTGTTTCCCTCAAGACAGAAATTTGCCCTGGAGGGGCTGAAGGCAAAGGCAGCTCAAGAATTAAGGGTGTTAGGACAAGCTCTTCCAAAGAGAAGGAAAACCATATCATTTCCCAAGATGCACTAGGCTCTTGCTTCCAGGACAGATGCAAGAATCCTCTGCTTCCCTCAACATCTGGGAAAGAGGAGCAATGGCCCGGAAGCACACTGTCAATGAAAATAACTCTTACGGGCACTTCGCGCTCAACAGAAAGACCGTCTTGAGCTTGCAGGATGACTTTCAAGGTGGCAGCACTCTCTTCAGAGGGAGCTGCATAGACTCCTACCTTCTGTGAGGGAAGGGCGGATATATGGCCATTGTAATTTGAACCACCACAGCACCTTGCAAAAACAAACCAGGAAGAGTAGGGGCTTCAGCTCACACAGCTGTCACTCCCATACGAGCAAAGCTCCAATGCAAACTCAACATAAGCACATATCTGAACCAGCCACTAGAGACGAGTTTAACTCCAAGGCAATGGCAAATATAAAGGTATATTTCTTATAACAAGGAACTAATATACTGTACCAATTATCAATAGTTGCCCTAGAAGTTCAAGCCATCCTTTTTTATGGTGGCCTCTTGCTTTTCCCCTTTACTTCTAGATAAAAATCAAAAGATTATAAACTAAAAGATTTATGAATTTATAGATAAGAACCACCTAGAAGAAAATACTGCATTTGAAATCAATACATAATGCTTTAAATTTCCATCTAATTCAAAATGGTTAAAATGAGACCTTCCAAAGTACATTTACAAAAAACCAAAGAGCTGAGTGCTAGTATTTTCTACAGAGTGATTTTATAAGCCAACTGTCTTTATGAAACCTTTCAGAAAATGCTTTTATGAACATTTTGGTGTATAAAGCATGATTTTTAGTTACAATTTTTCCCCAAGAGAAAATCCAAGAAATCTCACATCTGTGCACACATCATTCTTTTAGACTCCCCCCCCCCCACACACACACAGACACACAACTCGAAAAAAGAAAGTTGTCTGCATAAAATTGGCCTTCTCCCTGCTGGAACCTGGTCTCCTGCCTTTGGAAACAAATGCCAACCGGGAATCTCAACTCTGCAGCTACAACAGGGGGTAAAAATACAAAGCCCTTCCTACACAGGTGAAGAGATAACCTGGGTAGGGGGGCTGGAAAAAGAAGGGAAACTAGTTTAAACACTTCCAGCTCAGCAGGCCGCAACTGTCTGAAACCAGGGGTATGGCAGAAGTGTGCAGAGAGCACCACCGAGGGCTCCCAGAGGCAGACAGACCGAACCTCAAGGTAAATGTCCACAGTGCAACGAAGGAGGAAAAGAAGAGCCACTAATGATGCCTGTGGATGATACCAGCCCTGAAGCCGAGTAGTCAACTCTACTCTACCCTTCCCTGAAGGACGATTTCACAGCCAAGAAACACAGCACATTAAACAGGTATTAAATTGAGATTCCAAGACAAAAAGTCTAAGGGTACAGTACAGCCCACCCTTACCACCAGCCAGGGTTTCCAGGTGCCCACCAGCGGCAGGCGGACTCCCAGAGGTTTGGCTCCTTGCCCACCAATCCACCAGCAATCAGCAGGAGGTGACAAGCCTCCCGGAGGTCACCCACCACCGGCAGGCACCCCGGGAACACAGTGTGAATGCTCGGGGGGGGGGGGGTACAATGACGTCATTTCAGGGACTGACATGTGAACACTCCCGTGCTTTGTTTGGAGCAAATTTTGGAAATGACATCATCACACACATGCGACAGGAAACACGCAGCTGGCACAAGGTGAGTGCCAGCCCCCCCTCCTAGCAATCGTACCACCAGCACAGCCCACTTGGGGTTGAGACAAGAGAGGAAAACACCAACAGGGGGCGTGGCCAGGAGGGCAAGAGACGAGCAGGAGTGGTTTGCCATTGCCTACCTCTGCGTCCGCACAGCCACCCGGCTCCCCCATCCAAAGTCTAACCATGGCGGACACAGCTTGGCTTCCAAGCTCTGATGAGCTCAGCCTAGACTAGGCTATGCAGGCTGCTAATCAAACTAGTGATATCTGAATATTAAAAACTGCACAAACTAAAAGCACAGAATAAAAGACCTAAAAGGGGGACGGACGGACTAAGATGTGGCAAAACAATATTTAGAGGAGGAGATCCAACAGCATGATAATACTACTTTCAAAGGAAGGATAATAGCAAACAACAATTCTGAAGAACAGAGTAAAATCAGGGCAATCAGAGGAAAATCAGACACCATACAACTAAACTGACACAGGAAAGGGGGAGACCAATCAACAAAATGTCATAAAATTGACCTTCACCGTGGAAGAATTTAAACCTGATGCCAAAAGTACAGCAGATTCAGTGCTGGGCAGGTGGAGTGGTAAGTGAGGGCACTCCAGAGGCATGTGAAGGACCACCCCCCACTTCAAATATGGGGGCCTCCAAGGATGACCAGCTGACAGGTAGGTCATGGAGGAACAAGGCCATCCTTCCTGAGTGGATTCCGCTCTGTCCTTTTGATGTGGCCAATTACTTGAGGGAAAGGAATTATCTTTGCATGTTGCGTGTCAGTGTACAGCTCAACATCTCCCCTACACTTCCTCCCTTCAATGCAAACAGGGTACAGCTCAAAGACAGCACATCTCTCCCAAATCCCTCTGAAACACCAAAAGACTGCAGCAGCTGCCCTTCCTATGCCGACCCTCCATACACCCTCTCTCCCTGCTCTAGGGCAACACTGCGGTCCTCCCCTCTGCACCTAAACAAAGCAGGTAAAAGGTGTAAGGGAAAATGCAAGCTGGGCAGTGCTCCAGATATAGCCTCGTTCATGTGTCCAAAGGAGCACAGAGTCTCTTAGGAGGATCTAGCAATGCTTCCAGTAAGTTAACTCAGAGATGCAACCACAGAAGAGCATAGGGCAATGTCTCTGAAAAATTGCCACCAGGGAACTGAGGGACGGAGAAAAGGAAAGCTGACAAAAGAGGGAAGGGTGGAGTGGGCAGGAGAAATTGGAAAAGGAGTAAACATTTCCATGCCAGCAGCCCTGCTGGTCGGATACCGGCACTTAACTTCCAAAGCGGAAAATGGGCAATAAACACTGGGCAGAAGCATCCGCAAAGACAACGTTCTGCAACACAGAAGCAATGCCCATTTCTGAGACTTGCAAGGGCATCATCGGGAAGCTGTTGTCGTGACTGGCATCGCTACCCTTGCCAAATGCATCTGGCCTCTCCTCAGTTCATCAAGCCCAGATCCCACAAGGGAATAGCCCACCGGCCCTCCAAGGGGACAGGGAGCCAGTCATACCCAAGGGGAGTCTTCCCCATCCGTGACTGGAAATTGGCAGGGACACAGCCGCCCTTCTCCAGAGAACAGTCTGAGCACACTTCAGGTTCTTCAGTCTCTGGAGTTCAGTGGGCCTTGCTAAAGCCCTGGTGAGGCTACCTCATAGAGTGGAGTCCAGGGAGGAAGTAAATAACGCAAAACAATTATATGTGATTTCCATATAGTGTTGTTCTTTGGACACCAGGACATGGCAGCCCCACACAACGGCAATCCAACTGGAGCCCAGCTGCAGCTGGCATTCCAACCCGAGGAAGCTGTAGGCAAGGTCAGGGGTGGGACCAGCAGGATCACATTTACCGGGATTAAGTCAGGAGGCGCAGGCTGGTGTAAGCTACCTAGAAGGGAGGAGGCAACCCGGTTGAGTGGATCAGTAAGGCCTTCAACGCTGACTTACTGTGCGCAGTGAGTGTATGTGGTGGGCATACTGACATGGATTCCAGACCATCGCCTAGCTTACTGCGAGCACCTGCGCTGCAGGTGCCGCGGGAGACACTGGTACCAGCCACATACGGCCATCTTCAACAAGTCACTTAGCATGTTGCCTCAGCAATCTTCAGAATACCCTCATAAAACGGGTCAGGTCGTGGGCACAGGGGGTCTGAAAGTGAGAGGCAGTATCACCTAGCAAGGCTGTGGCAAAGGCAAGCTGCCCATGGGGCCTTCCTGGCTCACAGTATTAGCCACTCCAGCCACTCACCAGATGATTCAGCACCAATTTCTGCAAAGCCTCCCTGGGACAACGGGATCTTTCCAGCGTCCAGGCTCCAAACCAGCCCCTAGAACCTTTGCAAACAAAGCCTCAGTCTGAGGGAACAACCTAAGCACCAGAGGCAATAACCATGTGGGGACTTCTGGCATGCCCCCCAAAACAGATGCTGCCCAAGGCGAAGAGCCATTTTAGATATTACACAAAATCAGGAGGTAAAATTCTGCACTGTGCTGCTTCAGTCTGCAGGTGGGGAAAATCCTTTCTGAATGCTCCCATACATAGCTTCCCCACAGGGAGAAACCTAGAATGTCAAGGAAAGGGTTATAGGTTTGCAGAGATGCAAAATTATTCTTACATGCGCTCCACCCAGTGAGAGTTAACATTTGCAAAGGCTCTCTTGGACAGAACGTGAATATTTAGCAGGAATGGGAATGACTCCTTGGACCTCACCTTGAGATCTTACACAGGTAACACAAGAAGAAGTTCAAAGAGATTTTATGGTGCCTGGCGCACAGAAGTTGGATTAGACATTTATCTCAAATGTTTAGAGACCAATAGCTCCCATGGTGGCGTCTATCCCAAATCCTTTAACAAGCGCCACACTCAAAGCAAGCAGGAGCAGATGACCACCTTTTGAAAATCTGGTTTCATTGAGAATGGAAGATTCCTTTTTAATCTCTGGCGCCGAGTACCCTTCCTGATGAAAACAGGAACCACAAGGGATTGGACCATTTCTCGAGCACTGTCTCAGTCACAATGTCTAAAATCATGAACGGAATGCAAATTGCAATTACTAATCAGCAATGGCATCCTGATTGCTTCCTGTGCTCTAATTTACTGCTGCCACCCACTCACCTTTAGTCAAGCCCAAACTCCCACATCAGCTCTACTGGCCCTAGAAAGGATCTCCCTGAATTTCATGGATTCCCCCACCCTGACTCTGGGTCTTCCATTCTCTGCAGTTCTAGAACTCTACGGTACATTTTGGATCGAGTTGTGACCAGTCTGTCTCTGGAAGGGAGAAGTAGAGAAAGGAACCTTGGAAGAATTTAACAACTAGAGGTCTTTGGATATTGCACTTTCCCAAGTAAAAACAAACAAGTATGTTCCACAAGGAAGATGAAGACATTATTAGTTTTCATTACCATCTTGAATCCAATTGTGTTTCCAGGCGATTTTTACAAAAGAGGGAGGGCCCAAAATATATGCAACTTGCACTAAAGCAAAAAAGGTGAAAAGTCTCAATCAGAACTTGAAAATATGCAAACTCTGTAATATGGACTTTTAAAGAGCAACAATAAAAGTTTAAAAAAAAACAAACTTGAAAATATTCTTATGTTTTTATTCTAGATTTGGGAGGAGGGGGAATCCACTTACACATCTATCTAACCTGATCTGTAGCAATTAAAGCAAAATATAGAAAAAATCTTTTCAAGCAGACAATTTTGTTAACGTTCTGAGCCACAGCACAGATGATAGTACATAGTACACCTGGGCACAAAAGAGAACGCTCTTTGCAAAGACCACTAAGCAATCAACTGTTGAGCACGGATGCTTTTCTATTCTTGTCTCATTTTGGTTATATAGAGTACACTTGAACCCTCTTTATTTTCAGCTAGTTGCACAAAAAGATATTGCACAACTACTTTGACCAGTGGGGGGGGGAACGGGGGGGGCAGATTCTTCCTTAGTTTGAGCTTTGGGGATAATTATTTACTGGAACTGCCGATGCAAACAAGGACCCCAAAATACACATGGCTTTTTAGAGCCCACTGCCATTTTCAAAGCAAATAATCTAGGCACGGATCAGTGGGAATTATTATCACTGTGAATCTTTAACCACATTTTTGCACCTGTGTTACAGTATCTTATCCCCTTCTGATCTCTCCTTCACCCAATCCCTCACCCATTTCTGATATATATATTTACTTAAATACACACACAGAGGATTTGGGTTATAAGATTCTTATACTACGAAGAGAGATTTAAAATGTGCACATTAAATGTATTCCCTCCCAGAAATGAAACAAAGCACTGGTGCATAGCAGATTTATTCACTGAACAGGTTGATTTAACAGACACGGGCAACGTCAAATCCTGTTCCTGTGCTTACATAATTGTTGACTATTTAACCACCTTTCAATTTTGTCAAATATTTGTTTTTTTAAAAAACAGTTTACTAATTATTATGCCTCCTGCAGTGTCTCTGTACGATAAATCAGCTGAAAGAGAAAAAGGGATCTTCAACCTTTATACTGAGAGTCACTATGAACCTGTATAGTTTGTAGAGACATACATTTTCCGCACATACAATTTTGCAACACAAACTGGATCACATGTTTGAGCCTAGTTAGAACCCTGATGGTACTTTGAAACTTCCTTAATCCTGCTGATCTGCTCAGATATCACAGTAAGATTTTGCCAGCAGAGGAATCACAATTCTCTGGCTGCCATTAAATTACTTGCTGTGATGTCACAGAAGGTTCAGTATTACCTTAGCAGCCTTTAAACCGGAATTCCAAGTGATACACTTCCTTAAATCAAACAGCACAACTGCTTCCTGTAAACTAGTTTTTCTAAAACTGGAGTTCAGAAAGCCCTGTGGATCCATGAGTTGGCAAGTTACTTGTAAGGAGAGAGGGCAAGGTCCTCTAACATCACCTGACTAACCTGAAAAGAGCGCGCTCCCAGCTTTTCTAAGAATGGTGGAAGTGGCCAAACACTGCTTCCTTTTCTTCAGAATGGAGGAACCTTATTGAACTGCCACCACCTGTGATCATCTGAGAGCGCTAGCTAGAAAATATGTCGATGGGTTTCTAGAAACCTATAGCTTAACCCAAGCAACTCCAATTGGTTGAATGGCACCAAGAAGGACAGAGTTATTTCAGATGCAAGAATGAACTGGTTTTCATTCTATTTTCCAATGTGAAGGATTTCTTCAAATTGCACAGTGGAAGTTCAGGTTTTGTGCTTTCCCCCCCTATTACTATGAATAATTCTGGAGCCCTCCCCTCATTTTGCTAGTTATTGACCAATAAGGAGCTTCTTGCCATCTTTGGTGCAAAGTTTCTTCCAATGAAATTGGTCAGCGCTTGGGTGGGGCAGGGCCCTTTTAGCTGGGGTGCTATCAGATCAGCAACCTTCCAAAACTTGACCTTCTAAGGCCATGTGCCAAAAATGCAAATACTTTGCATAATATTGTCTTTAAAGTACAGCTGCTGAAGGCCTCATTCAGTGCATGATTTTAAGGCCCCACAAGGAGAGAAGCCTCTGTGGAGCCTACACTGCTTTACCACATGTGATCGGAAAAAGGGCCCTTCCCAGCACAAGGTGGGCAACAGTGATTGGGAGGGGGGGTACTGAGGGTCCTTGGAAGTGTTTGAATTCCAAATGGGGGTTCTTGGGTTGCTTGCATCTGAGGACTATTCTTTTCATGACAGGCAGGCGGTATTTGTGGCACCTGAGTGTTTTATTGATTTAAGTTGCGGTTAGTCACCTTTGGCATTGACAATAGTCAACAGAAACAGAAGATATAAATATTCTCAAAAATAAAAATGTATACATTTTACATGCAAATGAGTGTGTCCCCTACACCATAAAGGGAAGGTTACAAAACCAAAATAAACATGAGGAATATGCACAACACCCATGTACCTCTGTCAAATTTTCTGCCACTGTGCTCAGCATGGCTCCCACATTCCCATGCTATTCATGTGATAATAACAGGTACCCAAACAAACCTCAATGCTTGGATCCTGATACTGGAGAAGTGAATGTGTTTGCAGGGAGAACCATGATTGGGGCGAAGAGATGAATAAGATATACAGATGGGTGGGTCTGAGCAGATCCCCCAGTTTGAAAAGCAAACATCATTAAAACCAAAAGAACCACACCCAGACTTTTGGGGACCAACTCCTTCCATTGGCATAAGCCCAAAGAGCGATGGCCAGCAAGGTGTCCTAGATGAAGATGAACACCCTGGCGCTTTATGGCAATCACAAGCCCCATCAGAGTGCCTTTAATATATTGTAATCATAACAGCTACAATTAGCACAGAGCAGGTAATGAAACACAATTTGGCTGCCTGTGTGTTTCAGTCAGCTATTAACAATCATACAGATAAAAACGTTACACTTTGTAAACCAAATATGTTCTTGAACGGCATGTAGCAATATACCAGCAGCAGAGAAATTCAAGCACCAAACTAAAAAAAGCCCCGATGCCAGCCCGCCTCCCGATTGCTCACCAGACAGATGGTTCATTACATTCCCAGGCACATTTCTGCACTCAGGTAGTTTCAAACACCGGGCAGGGCCCTCCCCACTGGCCAGTTCCATGAGGACCAGAGCGGGGGGGGGGCTTCCGCAGTTCCTCCCCCCCCCCGAAAGTTCTTTCCAGCGCTCCAAGCTGACCTCCTGCCCGCAGCAACGCGGCCTCCGTTGGGCAGCGCGCAAGAGCGCAAGGCTGCCCAAGAGGCACCGCCGGCCGGAGGCCTCCCTTCGCCGGCCGCAACCGGGCGCGTTTCTCAGCTGCCCCCAAACACGAAACCCGGATCGAGACCGGACCGCCAAGCACGACACAAGCCGGGCGCTGCCCGCCCCGGCCGGGCGTTTGGGTGCCACCATTTCGCCAGCCCCCCGGGCGATCCGAAGCGGAGGCGCTCCAGGCGAAGCCCGTCGGTTTCAATGGGCTCAGACCGGAGTGACTCTGCTTAGGGCTGCGCCGCAAATTCCTCAGCAGGAACCCTCCGCTCAATGATCAAACACGCGCAACGCCGGCCCGAGTCCTGGGAGAACCGCGCGGCGAGGGCGGGCAGGGCCCCTTCCCGTTCCCTGGCCAGGCCCGGCGGAGGCCCTCGGCGTGCCTGGCCGCATTTCAGCCCGAGGCAGCGGGGACCCCGGCCCTCGGGCCTCGCTGCGCCTCCGAGCTTGGCGGGTCCGCCCGCCGCCGCCGCCGCCGCATCGCCGCGCTCCCCTCCAGCCCCGGCCAGCCGCAGCCCCCGCCGCGCGTCTCCTCCCCGGGGAGCGGCGTTCGCAACGCGGCTAATGAAGGAGGGGAGCCCCGGGGCCGGCCTGCCGCAGCCCTCCCGGCGCAAGCCCGCGGGGGCCCCGACAAAAGGGAGGGGGCGGCAGGCGCGGCTTCCCGCGGCCCCCGCCCGCCCCCCTCTCCGATGGGGACCGGCCGCGACCACCGAGGCCCCCCGCAGCCCGGCCTTGCCCCCGCCCGCCCGCCCGCCGCGGGGGCTCCGCTGGACCGGCCGCCTTGGCCTCGCCCCCACCCCTCCGCAGAGCAGCAGCCGCCCGCCCGGCACAAAGGGGCGCCTGGCTTACCTTGGCGCGGAGGCCTGGCTGGCTGGCTGGCTGGCGCTGGGGCTGGGGCTGGGGCTGCAGCGGCGGGGCTGCTCCGCCTGCCTGCCTGTCTTCCTCGCTTGCAGGAGCCGGCGCTCCAGCGCGCGCAGGTGGACGGACGCGCCTGCCGCGGGGCGGGGAAAGCGGCGGCGCGGCGCGGCGCAGCGAGGATGGAGCGGGGCTGCTGCTGGGCTCGGCTCGGCTCCTGTAGCAGGAGGCGCCCGGCAGCCGCGCTGCGGCCCTGCGCAACTCCAGCGGGCCGCGGGAGGAGGGGCGCGCGCCGCCCTCCGCCCGCTGCTTCTGCCTCGCCGCCGCCCATCCAGAAGGTGCTACTGCGCTCCCGCCGCCGCCGCCGCTGCTGCTGCCATTGTTGCCTCGCCGCCGCTGCCTCCCCCCCCAGGGCCGCTCTCGCTGCCCCCCCCCCGAAGATCGACGCGCGCGCAAGCCGCTGCGCGGGCACCGGGCATATAAAGGGCGCGCAACCCCCGGCACTCGGGCGGCGCGCGTGGAGGGGCTTTGGCGCAGCGGAGCCGGGGAGGAGCGGGAGGGCCCTTTTCGGGCCGGAGGGGCAGAAAGGCGGCGCGCGCAGCCCGGGCCCGGCGGTGGCCCTTGCGAGCGTGCCAAGCGCCGGGGCAACGACGGCCTTTACGACGGCCCTGCAAGGTAGGCCAGGGTTATCGCCATGGGGGGTGGTGAGAGTGGCTTGCAATGGACGCACGCGCTTGCCAGAGTTTCAGGCGGGTCGCCGTGTTGGGCGGTAGCAGACTGCAGGCTTTAAGTCCAGTGGCACCTTACAGCCAAGAAGATTTGCAGAGGTAAGCTTTCGCTCGTCAGAGCTCCCTTCGTCACCTACAGAAAGGAGTGGAGATCCCAGGGACTTAGGCTGCATCTGAAGAAGGGAAGTTTGCATCTCAAAAACTCAAATCCTGAAAATCTTGTTTGTCTCTAAAGTGCCTCTAGACTCAAATCCTGCTTGCTAGGGAGGAAACCCTATTAAGTAAAGTGGGGCTGACTTGGGAGTAAACACCCGCCGAGCTGCACTCTTAGTAGGGTTACTAGCCTCCAGGTAGTGGCTGGAGACCTCCCAGAACTGGTCTCCAAATACCTACTTTGGGAGGTGGACTCTATGAAATTATGCCATGCCAAGGTCCTTTCCCTCCCCAAACCCCACTTTCTCCAGGTTTCACTCCCCAGATCTCCAGGAATTTCCTAACTTGGAGCTGGCAACCCTAGCTCATAGCAACTTATGCTTCACTAGCTCTAAACTCATAGGCTTATAAGTTGTTTACTTCCCCAGATCATTAATAAACTCATTGAAATCTAGATGCAGGTCTAGAAGCACCTTAAAGACCAACCAGATTTCCAAGGTATTCCTAGGGAGCTTTGCATTTCAAAAACTCATACCCTGGAAATCTAGTTGGTCTTTTAAGGTGCTACTGGATTCAAATTTTGCCCTTGTTTCAATGTAATATATTTTTATTTTGAAAAACAAAATAGTAGTAAGAAACAATAAAAGAATTATATGACATAGTTGTATAAATTAGAGATAACTATATACAACAGACTATATAAACTACAGAATATTTCTCTCCTCTGTCCCTTTGTACTTTTATTAAAACATTATCAACGTTTAATAGTCAACATTTTAAATTACTGAATTAATAACTAGTCCATTTTACTGATAATTGTTCTTAGTTTCTCTTTTTTCAGCTACATAATCGAAAAAAGGTTTCTGTTTTTTCTGAAATTTTGGATTGGCCTATCTATATATATATAAAGACAAGTGTCCGGACTGACTCATCAACGCTCAGCCCAAACCCCTGGACCTAGAAACTTGGAATTTGGGCAGGACGTTCCTTTTGTGAGGTAGAGGCTCACTAAGAAGAGATTTTAAGAAATTCTCCCTGTAAGGGGGTAAAAAGGGGTAAAATGTGTTTTTTCATAGGGATACTGCTTCCCTGTGTGGCTGGCAGGCTGCAGCCTGCTTCTCCCCCACTCCCAACTTGCCAGCTCAGCCACTCTTCTCTGATTGGGCTGGCCTTTCAAGGTCATTTGCATATGTGGCTTGATTGGGGCTCAGCCCAACATTCTAAACAGTTGTTAAGGGAGTCATTGAATGTGTCCTGAGGTAAAATGCACCTCCCAGTCTTCCCCTAAAAGTTCACTAGGGTTGCCAATCTCCCTGTGGTGTGTAGGGTTGCCAGCCTCCAAGAGGTGGCTGGAGATCTCCCGGAATTACAACTGATCTCTAGGTGACGAAGATCAGTTCCCCTGGAGAAAATGGCTGCTCTGGAGAGTGGACTTTATGGTATTATATCATTCTGAGGCCCCTCCGCAAACCCCACTCAATCCAGGCTCCAACCCCAAAATCTCCAGGAATTTCCCAACCTGGACCTGGCAACCCTACTGTGGGGCCTGCCTGCTTGCACCCCCCTTTCTCTGACTGGTCAGCTGTGGAACTCTGTGTTCTAAGGTAAAGATCAGATCAAGGAAACTGCAGACAGTTGAAAAAAGACAGTACAAGACTTCTGAATAGGGACTTTATATAAAAATCAGTATGGCAATTTTTAAATGTTCATGGAGAAATGGTGCACAACCTTTCTAGGGGCCATTTCAATATGAGTCTTTCACATAAACCTGCCAAAGTGCCCACCACATAGGATTGCCAGCCTCCAGGTGGTAGCTGGAGATCTCCCAGAATTACAACTGATCTCCAGGTAACTGAGACCAATTCCCCTGGAGAAAATGGCTGGTCTGTAGTGTGAACTCTGTGGCATCCTACCCCACTGACGCTCCTCCCCTTCCTCAAACCACACTTCCTCCACCCACCCCCCAAATCTCCCCTTCCTCCACCCCCCAGATCTCCAGGAATTTCCCAACTTGGACCTGGCAACCCTACCACCACACCACCCCTCCTAACTCTACACCTCTCACAGCCATCACCTCTTACTGCCCCCAAGAAGCCTTCTAGCAGACATCCTGAAAGATACACCAACGCTAAAAGGAGGAAGCAACTTAGAGACGCAGCAAAGAAATACGCACTTCCTACTCCTGCGGTGCACCGAGCAGCAGTGGCAGAGTACCAGCAAGATCACTCTGAGGTGCACAGAGCAGCAGAGTCTATGAGCAAAGCTATCCTGGGTGACGAGTAGAGAGGCGCTCACTTCCATGGACGGTCAAGGCTCAGTCACGCATGGCATATGATGGTGAAGTGGCTTATGAGGCAGACAGCACTTTATCTCTGGGTATCATGACCCACAAATGCAAGGACTGCAATGACCTCAAGTGGAAGGAGGTCATGTGTTGCAGCAACGGCAACATGCAACTCCCACCCTTCAAAGCTCTGCCCCAACCTCTACAGCCTGGTAATGGGCAGCCACCCTTGCCATGTCCCTTTCAGGGACCGTGTACGGAAGTATAATGGCTACTTCAACATGATATCATTCAGAGCCAAGCAGCTACTATGAGAAAGCTTCATGCCGATCTTCAAAGTTCTGGGACAGGCGTATCACTTAATAACATTAATAATAACATTCGATTTATATACCGCCCTTCAGGACAACTTAATGCCCACTCAGAGCGGTTTGCAAAGTGTTATTATTGGTCAGAAGTCTGCTGGCCACACCTCCACAGGAAGCCCAATTCCTGCAAATCTATTTAGTAGGCAAGGACAAAAAGGAATCACGCTTGAGGTGCAAGAGCTTTACTGACATCAAACAGGAATTGGTCAGACAACTGCAGAGGATGCTACACGATGTCAACAGCTACATAAAGGACCTGAAGACCACCCTGGACATGGTGCCTCCACCTGCAAGAAATTTGAAGTCGTCATCTATGCAGATAAAAACACGCTGATGCTCATGTAGGTCATTTTAACACACCAACAGCACATGAGGTGATTCTGGTGATAGTTGGTCAGCAACTTGAGTTGTGAGACATCGTGCTGCACAGCCACAGAAACACACTGCGGCACATCAGTGAGATCCACCAGTTGTACGACGCCCTGCAGTACCCATTCCTGTTCTGCCATGGCGAGGATGAGTACTGCACTGCCCTGCCTCAGCGCAACCCCAACCCCATGTTGCCCCTCAAGAAGACAGTCTCCGCAGCGGAAGTCTACTCCTACCGCATCATGGTCGGGCAAGAAGAGATCAACCATCTGGTGTACTTCCGCTCCCTCTTCAATTTTTGATTGACATGTACACCAAAATAGAGACACAGAGGTTAAACTACCTTAGGAACAACCAGGTACTATGCTATTATACTACAAAACCGACTAAAAAAAACACACAAACCAAAAAATGTTACATACCCATAGTATTATAACTGGATTTAAAGTAGTTAAATGCCACAGCAAAGCACGGGCATCAAGCTAGTTATGTATATAATATGTTAATTTTGCCATTGACGTGTATTCATATAGTTTATTCACCCATACTGTCAAATCTGGACAGGATTCTGCCTTCTGTTTTGTTTCATATGCTCCTCTCGCTGCTGTAAATGGATCAGGGGTAATTCTGGGAAAACTGCAGGTCCCAGGTCTGGAGGGTGGCATCCTTGATTCAAGTTTCCCTGCTTTCCTCCACGGCTTGAAAAAACAGAAAGGGGGGGAGGGGGTGTTCCCTCGGCTTCGCCTGAAATCCCCCTTGCACTGCATGCCTCATCTCCAAGCAACCCGGTGAACAATTGTCTCTCTTCTTCTTCCTGACATCCTAAAAGGGTCGGTGCGTATCACCTTTGTTCTCATTTTCTTTAGACAAGAGACACTCTTTTTCATCTGCTCTCATCCTCACAAATATGCTCTGAAATATCTCAGAAACCCAAACTATGTAGCCACAGATGAGACTCCACAAATTTTTCCTGAGATGTTTTCTGTTAGTATGGGTTGTTTTTCAACACAAAAACATGTTGAGTTCAAAACCTCTGCTCACAGAACCCTCATCTTGGACGTATGAGGGTTCTTTTCCCTGTGACTACACGCCACATTTGTCCTTATTGAATTTTAGTCCCCCATCTTGAAAAAAGTTTCTCACAATCAACCATGGACCACTCAATAGCGACAGACCTCTAAGTGCCAACTTTGTCCACACGTACGCTTGGGTAATGTTGGTAGGGGACCTAAGAACATAAGCTACACTATCCTGGGACCTTCTATCTGCACATTATTATTATTATTATTATTATTATTATTATTATTATTATTATTATTAACAACAACAACAACAACAACTTTGCAATTCATATGGAAAAACTGCAGCTTTCTGACATAACACCTACAGAACTGCAAAAGACAGCACTACTTGGAACAGTGTACATATTACGCCAATATCTGGTTGATACTTAGGTCTCTGGTGGAAACTTGTATCAGCTTAGCAAGGCCAATCAGTAATAACATGTGGCCTGTGTTTATTGTTGATTGTGTTTCAGATAATTTGAATAATAATAATAATAACTGTGCTTATATACCACTTTTCTAGACAGATTAGTGCCCCACCCAGAGTGGTGAACAAGTTAGGGTTATCATTATCCCCACAATACAGCTGGGGAGCTGGGGCCTGAGAGGAGGGGCTTACTCAAGGCCACCTACTGAGCTCATGGCAGTAGTGGGATTTGAACCAGAAGAGTGCTGATTTGCAGCCAAATTACTTAACCACTATGCTACAGCAGTTATCCAATTTAATAGAAGCCATCATGTGCAAAAAATGCCCTTCTAATAACTACATTAGACAAACATGTCAGTCTCTGCTTGAGGGAATCAATGAGCGCAAATCTGATATAAGAAATCACATGACACAGATTTTCTTGGACATGCTATTACAGATGTTAAAGTCACTATCAAAAAACAAAAACATTGAAACGGAATAAACAATGTAGGGGTGTGCACCAAATTTTTTTTAGTAAATCTGATTTTTTTATCAAATCTGAGAAAAAATCAGAACACTCTGAATTCTGAATTGATTCTCTGATTTGGCTGGGGTATTTCTGAAAAATTCAGCCATTGTTTTTGATTGGAAAATCATTCTGGGAGCTATCCAGTGGCCTGGAGGGGTCATTTTCCAACCAAACTTCACCAAATTTGGAGGGAACCTACTTCTGTCCTCTAAAGAACACCTGAACTTCATGAAGATTGGACCCCGAGAAGCAATTTTATGGGCCCTCCATTATTACCTATGGGGAAAAATATCGGGGGGCTATCCATGGGGCTGGGGGTGGCATTTTTCCTGCAAACGCCTGAAACAAAGACATGTTGCAACTGCAACTGCAAACTGAAACGCAGGAATGGAATCACCCCAGAACCAAAGTCAAGCAGTGGGATCTGATGGATGAGTGCAAATAATGCAGCAGAATGACGCTGTGCTGATTAAAGAGGCAAAAAGTTTATTTGAGGAAATTACATACTTGAGAGTAAAGAGGAGAGAGAGATTCCTTGCTATCTTACTACATCTTGCAGAGAGAGAAGAAGTGTGGCAGGAGAGAGAAGAAGCAGGATATTGCCCTGTTTAGCCCAATAGGAGACAAGACAAGGAAATGACCCCCAGGAAACAAGAGAGGTGCTGCTCTCACTGTCCTAACTAAGTGATCCTTGCTGCCCCCTGCATGGAAAGGCTCTTCTTCCTTCTTGCTGCTGTTGTACACCAGACATTGCTATTTCCAACACCCTTTCTCAATGTCTAGTGTACAAAGTCCACAAAGTTCAGTCTTTCACGTAGACTTTGAAATTTCTCTTTGGCAAGTGGCTTGGTGAGGATGTCTGCTATCATTTCTTCTGTAGGGCAGTACTGTAGCTCAACAAGCCCTTCTTCTTGCATATTTCTCACAATGTGACTCTTTATGTCAATGTGCTTGATTCTTGATCCAATTCTTTCTGTATTTGCAAGTTTTATGCAGGATTGTTTATCTTCAAAAAGTTGTATAGGTTTGGGTTCATCTATCCCAAAGTCTTCTAACAGTTGTAGAATCCACTTGAGTTCTTGGCATGCTTCTGCTGCTGATATGTATTCAGCTTCTGTAGTTGATGCCGCTACAAGGTCTCGCTTTCTGCTTGTCCAACTGATTGCTCCTCCACCATAAAAGAACACTCGTCCACTGGTAGACTTTCTGTCTGTGATGTCTTCTGCCCAGTCAGCATCCATGAATCCCACTAGTCTGGGATTGTTGCTTGCTGGTAGCTTGAGCTTCAGTTGTGCAGTACCTCTTAGGTATCTTGCCAGTCTTTTGACTGCTTGACAGTCATTCACACTTGGTGATGCACTTTTCCTGCACAGTATTCCAACTGCTGCTGCTATGTCAGGTCTGGTTACTGTACTTATGTAGAGCAGTTTTCCAATTGCTTCTCTGTACACTTTGATATTTCTCAGAGGTTCATTGTTTCCATCTTGCTTCAGGAATCTGTTTCCATTGGAGTACATGTTGGTTTTCCATCTTTCATATCCATGTAGTCTAGGAAGTCCAAGATCATTTGTTTTTGATTGAGAAGATAGCTTCCATCTTCCTCTCGCTCTATCTGAACGCCGAGGTAAAAACTGACATTTCCAAGACGCTTTACCTCAACCTCTTGGTTCAGATGCTGAATTATTTCATCACAATCTTGTTGATCTTCATAACAAAGTAGAAGATCATCTACATAAATTAGAATAAAAGACCATTTGTTGTCTTTCTTGAGTACAGGCAGCATTCTGCCCCACCTTGCTTGAATCCTTCTTTGATGAGCATTTGGTTCAGTTTCTGGTTCCAGGCCCTTGCAGCCTGTTTCACTCCATAAATGCCCTTCTGCAGTTTGCATACAAGTCCTCTGTCTTTGGACTGTTCAAATCCAGGAGGCTGTGTCATATACATATCTTCTTTCAGCTCCCCATGTAGAAAAGCAGTTTTCACATCCAAATGCTCCACATGCATCTTCCTTGCGGCTGCTATGCTTAGTAGTGTTCTTACTGAAGTGTGTTTCACTACTGGTGCAAAGGTTTCATCATAGTCTTCTCCATACTTCTGGGAATATCCCTTTGCAACTAGTCTTGCTTTGTACTTCTGTACTTCTCCATCTGCATCAAGTTTGGTTTTGAAAATCCATTTGCATCCTACTGTCCTTTTTCCAGGTGGTAGTTCTATGAGAATCCATGTCTTGTTCTGGATCAGAGAGTCAATTTCTTCCTTTGCAGCTTTTCTCCATTTCTCTGCTTCTCTTGTTGGCATTCCTTCTATGTCTTCCCAGCTAGAAGGTTCTGGTACAGCTTCTGTTTTTGCCAGGTAAGAGAATTTCAGTGGTGGAACTCCTTTGTTTGTTCTGTCTGAGCGTCTGACACTTGGCTCTGCTTCCCCTTCTCTTTCTGTGGGCTCTGCAGGTATCTCTTGTGTCTCAGTCAGGTCCCAGAGTTACACAATTTCTGGCTGCTGTGCTGCATCAGCTTCCTTTGGTGTAGATTCTCTGGTGTCTGGCTTGCTTGCCTTCTCTTTTTCATCAGTGTACACCACGTTGTGGATCTTCACCGTGTCTGTCTCTGGGTTGAGGATTCGGTATCCCTTGCATCCCAGTGCATATCCAACAAATATGCCTTCTTCTGTTCTGAGATCCATCTTAGATCTCTTTTCCTTTGGAACATAAGTGTAGGCCTTTGATCAAAACACTCTCAGATGCCTTACATTGGGCTTGGGGTTGTACCACAGTTCAAATGGTGTGCTGCTTGCACCCTTTGTAGGTAGCATATTTTGCAGATAGGTGGCAGTGTTGATAGCTTCTCCCCAATATCTTTGAGGTAGCTCTGCTTCTTGCAGCATACTTCTGCACATTTCTGTGAGAGAACGATTTTTCCTCTCCGCTATCCCATTGAGTTCGGGGGTGAATGGCACGGTCAGGTGATGCTCTATTCCTTCAGCTGCTAGGAAGCTTGTCATCTCCTTCCCCACGTACTTGCCTCCATTGTCTGTGCGGATAGCCATTGGTTTTCTCTGGAATCTGTTCTGCACCATTGCTAGGTACAGCTTGAATTTCTCCAGTACTTGGCTCTTTTCTCTGAGAAGGTATATTACAGTAAATCTTGAAAAATCATCAGTAAAAATCAGAATGTACTTACTTCCACTGGGTGTTACTGTTCCCATTGGTCCACAGACATCACTGTGAATCAGCTCCAGTGGTCTTGGTGAAAGAAAGTCTTGTGCCTTTGGCTTGAATACAGCAAACACATTTCTCTGCATCAGGACATTTTCTCATTTGCAAATCATTAGTCAGATTCTGCCTTTCAAGCTGATATATATAATCCATATTAGCATGTCCAAGCCTTCTATGCATAAGATGTGCACAATTCTTATGACGGCACCCTTTAAATTAAATTCACTGCCCCTTCAGAGCAATCCAGCATATACAGTCCATCCTTTAATGTGCTTTGTGCAATTAATTCACCTTCATTGCTAATAAAGCATTTCTCTCCTTTGAACACTGTCTTAATTCCCTTCTGAGCCATTGCAGAAACAGACAGTAAATTACTTTTTAGTTCAGGTATATAGAGACAGTCAACAATCTGCACTTCTCTAACTTGGCCACTGGGTAGTGCACAATATGCAGTTGCATTCCCTCGTCCCGGAGCGGTTAAAGTTTCTCCATTAGCAGTAAACAGTGTTTCACAATGTGTTTTCATTTCATTAAATAACTCCTCGTCTTTAGCTAAATGATGATTGCACCCAGAATCTATTGTCCATTGGGATACACTTTCATCTTTTGCACCAACATTTAAACAGTTCTTATTTGGTCTGCCGGCATTTGGTCGGCTATTGGCATTAGGTGAGCTATTGACTCTATATGCATTCCTAAAGCCTTTTGTCTCCGTCCTGCGTGGCTGGGAGTTACTCCCTCTTTGTGATTCAAGAAAGTGGCAGTTTCTTTTTAAGTGCCCTCTCTTCCCACAGATGCTGCAGGAGAAATCATTTCTTGAACTGACTCTTAAAGCAAGTTCTCTGGGCTGATCTTTATGAAATTGTCTATTAAGATTTTCTTCTTGCAATCTTGCAAGTACATAGTTTAAGCATAGACTTTCTTGCATTTCCAAAACATGCACAATGCTTGCATAAGATTGAGGAAGGCTGCTTAACAAAATTATTGCCAAATTCTCATCCTGGATCTCCTTTCCAAGGGATCTTAATTTCTGTGTTAATTCCATGAAATTTGAAATATGATCTTTTAGTTGTTGCTGGAGCTGCATTTGAATTCGATATAATTGTCTCATTAGCAAAATTTTAGTTTTAATTGATTCTTTTTTAAAAAAAAATTTATTGGTGAGTTTAAATTTCCAATTTAATACATACATTCCCCTTATATCTCATTTATTCGAATCCCCACCCTTTTCCTCCCCCCTCCCTATTGACTTCCAACAGCTTTCCAACCCTTACCCCCTCTTATTACTTAGCTCTATTTCACTTGTATTTTTCTACAACACATATATCATAATATCTCTTACTCTAAGCATATTCTAGTTCTTTTATACATATACTCTATCAAATATACTATCAATATAATATTTTGGTATACTATACCATACAATATAGCATAACATACATTATAATATAACATAACAAAACAGCCCAATATAGTATACTGTATGATGTACTAACACCATACACCATAGTACATTGTATATAATATATAGTATACATCCTCTAATATATCCGTTTTACTCTTCCTTTGTTAAACTGTATGTTCTAAATCAGATTTTCTTAAACGTAATACTAGCTTAGATTGTAATAATTAAATTTCCCCCTTGATGGTAAAGTCACTTCTCTCTTCTATTTACAACATCACACTTTAGAAATTCTCAAACTGCCACAGTTCTCCTTTCACATCCCATTTTTTCTCTAAGTATTGTTTCAGTTTCCCCCAATCAGCAATATATTGTCCTAGGTCAAGATCTTTAAGTTTCCTTGTCATTTTGTCCATTTCTGCCATGTACAGCAATTTATAAATCCAGTCTTCTATGGTTGGTATTTCTTGTACTTTCCACTTCTGCGCATACAAAAGTCTTGCTGCTGCAGTCATATAGAATACCAATGTTCTATACTGCATTGGAACAACTTCCGTTCCCAAATTCAGTAGCAACAATTCTGGGTTCTTATTTATTTGGATTTGTAAAATCTCATTGATTACTTCAATTATTTCTCCCCAGTATTGCTTGGCTACCTCACAAGTCCACCACATATGATACAGTGATCCTTCATGCTTTTTGCATTTCCAGCATTTGTCTGACATATTGGTATTCCCTAGCGCTATTTTCTTTGGTGTTAAGTACCATCTGTAAATCATTTTATATACATTCTCTTTAATATTTGTACAAGTTGAAATCTTCATTGTATTTTTCCACAGGTGTTCCCATGCCTCCATTGTTATTTCTTTGTGAAAGTTTATTGCCCACTTCACCATCTGGATTTTAACTGTTTCATTGTTTTAATTGATTCTTGTCGGTTTATTTGTGAAAGATCTCCACATGTCCTCAGAAGTTGGCTCATGAATAACTCTTAACAACTGTTTATCACTTAAAGCATTAATGATAATAGACCTTACCTTGCTGTCCTGTTTCGCCCATTTGGCTTCCTTCTGTGGGTCTCCCATAGGTTTTGCATCTCTCACCGCACACCAGACCTCCAGCTCAATAATTCGGGCCTTAATTCTTTCTGACCAAATATCCTAGTTCTTGTCGCCTAATCAGTTGACATGGAACCCCTGCTGTGCTCCCCAGGAGTCCGCCATCTTTCCTCTGTTGTCTGCCCTCTGTGCTCTAGCTTGCGGCTATCTAAGCTCCAGCAGAAGTTTATTGCTTTCTCTAATTTCAGCACACGTTAGCTCTGGGCCCATAACCCTGATGGATGAGTGCAAATAATGCAGCGGAATTACGCTGTGCTGATTAAAGAGGCAAAAAGTTTATTTGAGGAAATTACATACTTGAGAGTAAAGAGGAGAGAGAGATTCCTTGCTATCTGACTACATCTTGCAGAGAGAGAAGTGTGGCAGGAGAGAGAAGAAGCAGGATATCGCCCTGTTTAGCCCAATAGGAGACAAGACAAGGAAACGACCCCCAGGAAACAAGAGAGGTGCTGCTCTCACTGTCCTAACTAAGTGATCCTTGCTGCCCCCTGCATGGAAAGGCTCTTCTTCCTTCTTGCTGCTGTTGTACACCAGACATTGCTATTTCCAACAGGATCAACATCACTTCAAAGAATCACCTCCATTCTACCCAAACTCAACTGAAGCAAGGGACACTGTTGCAACTTAGGCCAACAGAAGCAAACTGAAGCAAGGGAACGCCTTGTGCTTGTGGTTTGGTACTGCTTGGTTCTGTTCTATAGTCTTTCCCCACTGGCTGAACCCAGTGCCTGGCTGCTGTGAATTACACTGGTTCTGTTGGGCTAAGTTGCAAAGTGTTGCTTGCTTCAGTTTGGTTGGAGTGGAATGGATGTGATTCTCTGTTACGGTGTTGGTCCCCTTCCTTCACTTTGGTTCTGGGGGAATTCCGTTCCTATACTTCAGTTTAGTTCTGTTGGGCTTTCTCTGGGATGAGCTCAGCTTGCATTGGGAATGTGCCTTGGCCATGGCAGCCTTACCCCAGTTTGTTTCTGCAATAGGAGTCAGCTTTGAGTTTTTTCCCATAGGAAACAATGGAGGGGCTGTGGACACCTTGTTTGGGGGCTCATAGAATTAGCCCCCACGGCCCAATCTTCTTGAAAATTGGGGGGGGGACTTTAGAGGACTGTCAAGAGTGGGTTCTCTGAAAATTTGGTGGAGTTTTCATGAAAAATGCTACCCTTAACCCCTGGATAGCCCCCAGATATTTTTCCCCATAGGGAATAATGGAGGGTAGATGGGTGCACCTTATTTGGGGATTGGTCCAATATTCATGACATTTGGGTGGCCCTTTAAAGGACAGTCAGAAGTAGGTTCCCTCCAAATTTAGAGAAGTTTGATTGAAAAATGACCACCTTCAGCCCACCAGATAATTCCCAGAGTGATTTTCCCATAGAAAACAATGACTGTATTTTACCAATTTTTTTCTGAAAATTTGGTAAAAATTCAGGCTACCTGATTTTTTAAATTTGGAATACCTTGATTTTACTGAATCAGCCAAAATTCACTATTTTAATTCAAATTCCAAACTAAACCGCTCATCCTTAATACAACGTTAAAGTGCTGCATTAGAGAACTCACCACAAACTTAAACAATACATGTCATCCTGGCTTAAACAGATACTTGGCTTTCCTCAGTCAGTACAATCTCTAATAGTTCTATAGCACCCACTTCTTAGAAATTTTAATTGGCTGTTCTCAAAATGTTTTATCAGACTATAATCGCCATGTTCCTATCATTCCGCAAACTATGGCCGTTTCCATACTGCTTACCTTCCCTCGGAACGACCTGGAACATTGCACATAACCCGCAGAAGATCACGTTTTCTGTTGCGAGATTTGTGCAATGTCGCACAAATGTCACGTGAGAAAACACGATCTTCCACATTTTTTACGCAATGTTTCGGGTCGTTCCAAGGGAAGGTAAGCAGTGTGGAAACAGCCTGGGTAAAACAGAATTGTTCAGGAAGACATTTTTATAAAAGGTATATTATAACGGAATGGTTCAGGAGGATGTTTTAATAAAAGGAACGGGGCTGTGAATGGTATGCTGCCTATAGTATGCATGCTGTATATATTGTTCTGCTCTCCCTGCATTGTTTCCTACTTTCGTTGTTTAACACTTCTAATACTTATGCTTGATTTCAGATTTCTGTAATCCCAGTCCTATTACTTTGCTTATTCAGATGTCTTACTGTATTTATTGCTCTGATTTACACAGTGTAATCCACCTTGAGTCTCAGTGAAAAAGGCAGGCTATAAATAACATAATATAAATACCCTTGTACCAATATCAGTTAATTTTCACTTAAACTATGTTAATATCTGTTCAAACCTGTGACTTCCCTCATTATCCAGTATGCGTAGTTGCTAATTCTTTTGATTTATGACAATATTTAGAGCTAATTTTTCTGCATCAGCTCCTCTCTTTCCCCCTTACGTTGACATTTACACTTGAAAGACTCATGGTGTAATTTACGCCATACTTTGCCCCCCCCACTCCGCCAACTTTCCCCATAAGATTGCCCACTATGATTCTCCCATCACACACCTGTCTGAAGAAGTGGGCTCTGTGACTCAAAAAAGTGCATAGCAAAATAAACATTGCTGATCTTTAAACTGCCACTGGAGGGGTTTTTTGCTACGACAGAATAACTCAGCTTCCCTTTTACATTCTGTTATCAGCTCAGCATGACATTGTTTTAATTTTAGCGTAGCCTCTCAAGTATTTGCAATCCCCCACCTCGCACAGACCCAATCCTGGCCGTTCCGGCTCCGATCACAGTGGGAATGGGGCCAAAATGGCCGGAAATGGCCATTTTGGGCCTGTTTCACCTGGATCAAAGCTGAAATGGTGGGGACTGGGGGGGGGGAGGCTTCCTCCCCGGCACCAACCCAATCCTGGCCATTTTGGCCCCAATCCCAGCAGAATATGGGCCCAAATGGCCAAAAGTGGCCATTTTGGGCCTTTCAGGCTCAGATCGGGACAGAAACGGCTCAGATCGGGTTGGAGCCAGATGGGGGAATCCTCCCCTGGCCCTTTTGCAGCCAGGATCAGGGCCAAAACAACTGGGGCCGGGTCATTGCCAGGCGGAGGAGGCTTCCTCCGCCCGACACCGATCCAATCCAGGCCCATTTGGCCCTGATTGAAATGGGCGAAAATGGCCATTTTGGGCCCATTTCAGCCCGGATCAGGGCCAAAACGTCTGGGACCAGGTTGGTGCTGGGTGGAGGCTTCCCCAGCTGGCACTGACCCGATTCAGGCTGCTCCAGCCCCAAGCCGGGCCCCTTCGGCCCTGAAACTGGCCCAAAAATGGCCATTTGGGGCCCATTTTGACCCAGATCAGTGACGAAATGGCCAGGACTGGGTTGGTGCCTGGCGGGGGAAGGTTCTTTTTTTTTTTAATAGATTTTATTGGATGAGGTGATATAAAATAGTTGGTTAATACATACAACTTATCCAAATTAAACCTTTCTGAATATATAACCCCACCCCCTCCCCTCCCCTTTTTCTCTATTGACTTCCAACAACACTTGAAACCCCCCGTTTATTCATAGAGATTATTATTTCACTATAATACAATTATATTATGTTACCCATGGTAAAGATCTTATATATATTCCCTTCGTTAAAATTTTACTTAATAAAATTTAAAATCCCTCCAAAGACCACAATTGTCCTTTAACATCGCATTTCTTTTCAAAATATTTCTTAAACTTCTTCCAGTCTTCCAGAAAAGTTCCTGGATCTTGCTCTTTCAGATTTCTAGTTAATTTGTCCATTTCAGCCATGTACAACAGCTTCCTTGTCCATTCTCCAATATTCGGTATTTCTTATTTTTTCCAATATTAAGCATATAAAATTCTTGCTGCTACTATCATATAATACAACAATATCTTATCATTTCTATTAACCTCTTCTAAATGTAAAGATAGTAATAACATTTCTGGATTTTTAGCAACATTGTATTGTAATATCAAAGACATTTCAGCACATATTCTAGACCAGAAGTCTCTAGCCTTTTGGCAAGTCCACCACATATGAAATAGAGAACCTTCATGCTCCTTACATTTCCAACATTTATTCGATAACTGTTTGTTAGCTATGGCTAATTTTTTCGGTGTTAAGTACCATCTATACAGCATTTTATAACTTCTCTTTAATACTGGTACAAGTTGATATTTTTAAAGTATTTTTCCATAGTTGTTCCCATGCTTCCATCGCTATTTCCTTATTACAATTTATGGCCCACTTTACCATTTGCACCTTGACGGTTTCATTTTCTGTAAACCACTTCAACAACAACTTATACATTTTAGATATTGCTTTACTATTATCCCCCAATAATAGTTCCTCTAGTTCTGAATTTTTAATTCTAAAACCATTCTTTCTATGTTCTAAATCAAATAAATCTTTAATTTGTCTATATTGTAACCAACCATATTTAAATGGCAACTCCTCATTTCGCTTAAGTTTCAACACATCATTTTCTAATACTGTTAATTCTTTGAGGGTAAGCCATTCCTTTCCCTGATATTCCATATTTGGGTTGATTACTTCAGCTGGAACAATCCAAAGTGGTTTCTTTGCCTGGCAGGGGAAGGTTCTGACACAATCCAGGCTATTTTGGCCCGGATTGGGGCCATTTTGGCCCCAATCGAGGCCTAAGTGGTCCTAAAGTCAGGTGGATGAGGCCACCTGACTTGGGGGAACTGCCGAAATGCCATTCCGATGCGTTCCCCCTCGAAATGAGCCCTGATTGTTAAAGAGGAAAGTTGGTCTGACATCTACCTGCTTGTCTTCCAAGGATGGTGTTTGTCACCTTAAGATTTCATCCTGGCATCTCTGCAAGGGAAGGAAAGAAAGGTTTCCTTGCTTTAGACTAATGGACATATACATGCATCCATCAGTGTGTTTTGATACTGTATTTATTGTATTTATTATGCGGATTGGATGTAATGGAGGATATTGTATATGGATGTCAGGCTCACGGGTGCCCCCTGGCGGCAGCGGCGGCAACAGGTCTGAGGAGGGTGCCCGTGACGGGTCCATCCTGGGCGACCCAGGGCAGGCCGCAAGGTCGGCCTAGACCGGGCGGCGGTCCCGGGCTGGAGAGTGGTCCTTCTTGCAGGCCTCAGAATGGGTGGGCCCGTGACTGGGCTGACTTGGCCTTTTGGCACTGGAGCTCCACCCAGCCAGCTGCGCCTTCAAGCCCAGGGGCAGACTGACCTTTCTCCTCCCTGGCCTTGGTCTGGAGCCCTCCTTAAGTACTCCCTCCCCTTAGGGCCAGTTCCACCCCCTCTCCCACATCCCCGCCCCGAAGGCTGTGCCTACCACCTGGGCCAGGTGTGGCCACACCTGCTGGCCCCATTTGCCCCCAGGGGGTTGGCTGCTCTGCCCAGGTTCCCTCCCTGTCCTCCCGTATCCGCCCTCCTCCTGCCTGACGGGCGGGGGAATCCGCCTCTCCCAGGCGAGGCTGGGCAGGGTGGCCTCTGACCAAGGGGAGGGCCGGGCTGCCCTGCCCCTGCCTCTCCAGCGGGCTCTCTGGCTGGCGCTGCCCCTCCTGCACTGGGGCGCCTGTGCCGGCGTCCCAACGTGGCTGCGTGTTTCCTGTGGCGGCTTCGGGGCTCCTCCATGGCCCGCGTCCCCTGCCACGGCACTGCCTCGCCACTGGGCCCAGAGCCTGGGCCGCCAGTGCAGCCGCCGCGCTGCCGCTCGTCTCGGCTGCGGCGGTGCTGCGGTGGCCACAGCGGCGGTATCTGGCTGCTCCAGCGCGCCAGCAGCGGGGCCGCAGGGCACCGCGGCTGCTTCCCCGCTTTCCTCACCGGCAGGCTCCTGGGTGGGGTAAGTGTCAGCGGCCCAGGACCCCAAGCTGGGGGGGGGAGCCAGGCCAGTCCAAGGGTTGCCGGTGTGGTGCCTCGGACAATGGATATTGTAATTTCTGTTATTTATATATATTTATAGGAAGGAATTATTTATTCACCTTAAATAATAGTTGTAATATGATGAGTTGGGACTTTGCCCGGTAAAACTAACTTTCTAGACAACACCCTATCGCACATGCCTCAACATAAGAGCAAAAGGGAGGAGACAATAGACACTGTCTTTTCGCCTACGCAATTGGGAGGAGTGGTTACAACACGCAGCCGCGCAGCCCAGCCTCCTCAGCCAGATCAGGGGTGGAGACTTAAGCTGAAATCTGAAGTGGAAAAGGAGGGGGAGAAAGTACCCAGGGAAAAATTGCAACAATCCGAACAAGGAGAGTGGCTATGGGGGGACCGATTTTATGTACCCAACAGTTTAAGAAAAGAAGTATTACAACGTTGTCACGATGCCCCCACAGCGGGCCATTACGGGTACTTAAAAACACTCCATCTAGTGCAAAGGCAATTTTGGTGGCCAGGCATGCGCAAAGACATTTCACAGTATATAGCATGCCCCATTTGTCTCAGTGCCAAATCACGCAAAGGCAAGCCACCCGGACTTTTGCAACCTTTAGAAACACCAAGCAGACCATGGGAAATCATATCCATGGATTTTATCACAGACCTTCCCCCCTCCAAGGACCACACCTGCATTTTGGTAGTAGTGGACTTATTCTCCAAGCAAGCACATTTCATACCCTGCACCGCTATACCTTCGGCCCGAAAACTAGCAGACATCTTCCTAGAACACATTGTTAAACTGCATTCTTTTCCGTCAAAGGTAATTTCGGACCGCGGCGGGCAATTTGTTGCCAACTTCTGGTGGGAGCTTCTACGACTTTGGGGAATTGAGCAAGGTTTAAGTTCCAGCCATCATCCTCAAACCGCCGGACAATCTGAAAAAACTAATCAAATATTAGAACAATTCCTTCGCTGTTATATCAACTTTCAACAAGACAACTGGATTGATTTACTCCCCCTAGCAGAATTCTCGTACAATAACAGCGTACATGCCTCCACAGAAGAAACCCCCTTCAAAGTGGTATATGGCTTCCACTTCAAGCCCTTCCCCTTCGAAGTGCTTCCCCCTCCTACTTCAGCCTCCAGAGATGTTTTGGAATGGTGGGGAGGATGCAGCTCAGCAATGGACTATAATTCAAAAACATCTTGACAAAGCCAAACAGGATTACAAAAAATACGCTGATCGCCATCGTGTGGCCGAATGGGACTTACAACCTGAAGACTTAGTTTATCTATCTACAAAAAATTTAAAAGTTACTCAAACCAGCCAAAAATTAGCATTGAAATTTCTAGGACCTTTTCCCGTTCATAAAGTAATCAATAAAGTGACTGTAGCCCTGGATTTACCGAAAAATCTGCGCCATGTGCACGATACATTCCATGTCAGCCTTTTGAAAAAAGTTTCCCCAGCAAATCAATGGCACGCCCGTGCCCCTCCTATTCCAACCTTGATTGATGATCATTATGAAGTGCAGCAAATTTTGGACTCTAAGTTTAAAAGGAACCAGTTATTTTATCTTATCAGGTGGAAAGACTTTGACTCTGGGTTTGATGAATGGGTGCACTCTATACATGTTCATGCTCCTAGATTAGTTAAGGCGTTCCATACCCGTTATCCGCATAAACCGGGGGGGAGGAGCATTTTAGAGGGGGCAGAAATGTCAGGTTCAGAATGCTTTCTTCTATGTTATAACCAAAGAGACTCCATTTTAATTCTTTTAGTATTCTGAATGCTTCTTTTACAGGTGCCAAGACGTTCCCTAGCAGCTATCTCACAGAAGAGGAATGTTTTGACTACAGCCTTTCCAGCCTTGGGAAACTTTCACTTTCTCAGCCTCAAGCGGCTTGTTTTGAGAACTATGGGGGGAGGCTGGGCTTGCTGGGGTTTGATACTCTGTACCTTGTTCTTCGCCTATCATTCGTAACAATACACGTGTACCAGCCAAGATATTGCATCTTGGCCAGTGGACTATAATGGTTGCCTTTTTCAGTAAATCTTTTGAAAACAACGGACTCTTGTCTGATTGCAGAAAGTAGTCTGGATTACAACTATTATTTAGCCACAGTTCTGACAATGCACTTGTCACTTTGGAAATACATGTTTATATGATTCATCATATTGCTGTATATGAGATATGAGCCCTCACTCTCCTAGCTTTCTGCAAATGATTCAAAACCGAATTATTCAAAAAGGTTTTTTACTCAAATGGGAGGGCTGTATTGTAGGGAGGGGGTCTCAGATGCTTTGCTAATGAATTAGGGACCATAGACTTCACTACTAGGTTGCCTTACATACTATTTGATGCCACTTCAAAAAGGATGTGGACAAAATCGAGAGGGTGCAGAGGAGAGCGACAAGAATGATCAGGGGTCTGGAGACTGAGCCCTTCGAGGAAAGGCTGAGGGCCTTGGGAATGTTTAGTTTGGAGAAGAGGAGGTTGAGGGGGGACATGATTGCTCTCTTTAAATATTTGAAAGGCTGTCATTTGGAGGAGGGCAAAGAGCTGTTCCAGTTGGCAGCAGAGGGTAGGACGCGAAGCAATGGGCTAAAACTACATGCACAAAGGTACCGACTGGATATTAGGAAAAACTTTTTCACGGTCAGAGTAGTTCAAAAGTGGAATCAGCTGCCTAGGGAGGTGGTGAGCTCCCCTTCATTGGCAGTTTTCAAGAAGAGGCTGGATGAATACTTGTCAGAGATGCTTTAGGCTGATCCTGCACTGGGCAGGGGGTTGGACTAGATGGTCTGTATGGCCCCTTCCAACTCTATGATTCTATGATTCTAAGTATGTGCTCCTATGTTGTCTAATGTCAGTCCTAGAATAACTTACACTCTGTTTCAGCATTTCTTCAACTCTGTATTAGATTCTTGCAAATGCTATGTCTTTGTAAACTTGTATTTATTTGCCTTATGGCATTGTTTATGGAAATGTACTTGATATTGACTATACTAATGTTGCACAGTGTGATCTGCCTTGAGTCTCAATGAGAAAGGCAGACTATAAATGACAATAATAATAATTTATAACAGAGTGGGATTAGCTGATCTCGGGAATGCATTTTAACTCAGAGAAAAATCGAACTCCTGATTTTAGGATGAACTTGTCAGGATGACGTAAAAAGTGGGCTAATTAATCCTTAAGTTTCCACATCATACTGTTCACACCTGCAGAGATGACAGGTAGGCAGCAAATGTGCATGTGTTTTATACCAATTTTAATGGCTATTACTTTCCCCAAGGAAGCCTAGGAATTGGGAGTTGGTGAGTGTGCCAAAGATGCTCTACCATAAATCTACACACTCCTTCACAGAACTGGGGAGAGTGAATGGCTATTAAACCAGGATAAACCCAAAGTGACCCTGTGCCCTCAATGACCTTCTCCTTTACCAATATTTATTTATTATTTAAAGTATTTATATGCCAGAATATGAGCATCTCAAGTCCCAAGGCAGGCAAAAGAACCAAACGAAAAGAGTTTTACAAAAGATTAAAAGCAAGATACGCAAAATATTAAAATACGTTTAAAATTATTTTATGCTATCCACCAACGGGTATCCCCCCTCTGTTTAGGCTCAGACTAACCTCCAGAACTCTCTAGAACTGCTCTGGTTTGCACCCTTGCCGGAAAGACAGGTAGGAGCCCTCCTTGACCTCTTCTAGGGGGCGCAGCAGCCACTGAAAAGCCCAGAGCCTGGACTGTTGCTAAACATGCCTTGGTAAGGGGGGGGGGGAGGTACTGACAATAGCCCCTACTGGGAAGACGGAAGCTGCCATATTGGAACGCGCGGGGAGAGGCAGTGCTTCGAGTGTGTGAGCTCCATGACATGCGGGTGAGTGCCAGCTCCTTGAATTTGAATCCTAAACTAGTCTGCAGACAGTGAAGTGGCCTCAGAATGGTGCCACTAGTTATCCCAGATAAAAAAAAGGCTGCTACATTTTGCACTAGTAGCGGTTTCCAGATTCTATTTAAGGGCGGCCACAAGTAGAGTAGATTACTGTAATCTAGCCTTGAGGGTTCTGAAGCGTGGATCAACATGGTCAGATCAGGTATCTGTAAATAGGAAACCGGCTTCCTAACTCAAAAAGCAATTTTCACAGGCATAGACACCTGTTTCTCCAACAGGAGATCAGGATCCAGCAAAGCTCCCAAACTCTTAACAGAGTCTTTCCCAGAAAGATATGTGCCATCAATGATAGATGGAACAATTCCATTTAAAGCAGTGGCCCGCCCAGCTATGTGTTTAGGGTAACAATCTCAGTGACATACCAAGAACCGGTGTCTCTATTCATATTGGATGTATTACTCAGAACTATTTCTAGTCGTCCTTTAAATATTCCAAGAAAGCATATCTGGAGAAATCCTCACCTCGCTTATCCTGTTCCTCTTTCTGTGTGCAAAAGTTAATATACAGATTAGGCCAATTAGTGGCCTGCCATCAGCTGGGTTTGGGGGGGGAGGGGGGGCTCTCAGCCAACCTTGAGCTAATAGAAGTTCCCAGAGCAAAATTACATTATCCAAACGATTGTGTTAAGACCATTTATGCACCATTTTGTCATGTACGGATGCGCTCGAAGCTTTCTCCTTTGCAAACTTCTACACTTGCATTTTTAAAAGCTGTCCTAAGAATAGGAATAGGATACTTGCCTTGCTGGATTGGGCCATCTAGCTAGATACTTTTGGACAGCTTGCAATGAGGGCATGAAGGCAACAGCTTTCCTGGTATTAAGAGAGAGATTGTCTTTGTATAGTGGGGTTTCATTCAGCCCTCATGACAAACGGCTGTTGATAGACCGATCACGGGTAACATTTCTTGCATTTTTTTAAAAAGCCATCTAAGCTAGCAACAACCACCTTTACAAAAGATGCATTGCATATTTCTAGTCTGGAATCTAGAAGAGAATGAAAAATAAAAATTGATTTTGGAAAATACTTCAGCAGTTACAGTAGATAAAAACTCTTGCAGTACACGCAGCTGTGAGGTCTCTTGATACATTTAATTTGGATGAATGGGGCTCTGCAAATGAAAAGTCATTAGCCTACCTGCCCAAATCAGGAGGGACGCTACATTCATGGAGACAGATTTGAAACTAAATTAGGGACCTCTTGAAAATCAGGAACAGCAAATTGATGATACAATTATTATGATATTACTTGAAAGGAGCGGGAGGGAAGGGAGAGAAAAACCACTCACTGGAGCAACAAACGACAAGCTTGACATCACGATAGGTAGCAAGGTCAATACTTCATCTGTACCAGGCAGCTCGTCGGCAGTAGTTGTTTTGCAGGTGAGATTAAAGGGCATGTTTTCAGTTTACACTGGAAAATTTAAAGCTTGCTTATAATTTTAAATAGACTTGGACTGAGAATATAGCATGATGTTAGGCCATACGTTTGTAATTTTACTATTGTCTGCCGCACATAATATTTATTTTGATTATATTTTACCTGTCGTGGCCTAAGCCTTGCAGCATGTTCAGTATATTTCAGGCTGAGTTTTGGTTGCCCCCCCTTTTGTGTATTTATAACCTGAAAATGTTCGTTTTTCGCGGAAAGAGCTAAAGTCAACCTTGTAAATTTGCAAATCCAAGCAGTTTTATAACTAAGCAAACATCAGACAACACACCCAAAGCAAAACAAGACTTCCTTCTTGACTATCCACAGGTTAAAGAAACGGGTAAATAAACATAAATTGTGAAAGAAAAAGATTTTCTGTTTAAAAAAAGCTGAGTTTAAGAATTTAGGGAGAGTTATACCAATAAAGGTAAATTGAATTGAATTTAGGGAGACTATACACAGAGTAGAAAACAAATCAGTATTTGTTTTTCATCTCCAAAGATTGAGTCAATATATAATAAATTTATTAGCTAGATTTGTATCTCACTCTTTCTTTAGGAAAAAGCTTGCTGCTAGATATGTGGACTTCCAGACGATCTCCCATCCAGAACTGAGCAGCCCCCAAATTTGTGCACACTTCAGAAAGGGATCCAAGGCTGGGTTCAGATGTAAGGTTACACCATGGTTTGGTGCTGCACACTAGCCACCCTCTCCATTCTGTCACAATCTATTACCGCATTTGCTTATGGTTTTGTTTTTGAATTGGAACAACAAACAAACACCCTATAAATGGGGTGGTTGCACTCCTGAGTTGCCTGGTAAGCACAAACCACAGTTTGCTAATCCTGCACAACAGTAAAATATGGTTCTGCCACAAACAACAAAACAACCAATTAGATCACAGTGTGCAAGTGTGCAGGGGTGAAGAAAACGCAGAAGAAAGGCTGCGCCTCCCTCCACTCATCCATACAATGCCTGAACAAAGCCATTGTGTCAGCTCTTCCTGATTTGAACAGAAAACCTCACATTGGATAGCCAGCTTAGCAGGAGGGGTGGAGCTTGACAGATTCCAGCACGGGTGGAGCTCACGGCAAAAGCTGTTCGTTAGTTTCTATTGCTGGCACTGGCAGGTGCAGTGTGCAAATCTATGCTTGAATTCATGAAAGGAGAGTGATTCCCCACAGCTGCTGCTGACCGTGAGTTACCTATTACTCTCCCACACACCGCTCTGCACATGCTACAGATGTCCACTCAAAAATTAATCCTGGCTTTACTAAAGGAAGTTGTAGCAGCAGTCCTAAAATTCTGGATGACATCCTCCATACACAAATGTTCTGGCAGCTCACCCAAACACCAAAAAACACAGCAGGCCATTTTTCTGGGTAGGCCTTTAACTTGCGCCTTATGGTCTTAGGGTGGGATGTAGTTTAACAAGTCGCCTGGGGCTGGGAGTGCTCAGAAATCTTTTTGAGTACAGAAGGCAACAAGGGTCTACAATATTGCTTCCTGCAATTAAAACACACTGCAAAGCCTTTGGACTGGCCTGGCCTGGGGTGAGTAGTGTGCTCCTGGTCTTCTGTCTTTGCATGGTCAAAAGAGCAGGACTTTTGGCCTGTTGGCCTTCAGGGACCCTGAGCTAGAGAAATCCAGCCTCCAGGTCTGCATTCAGGCATGTCCACCAACTGGCCCAGCCTTAATTAATTTGTGCACTGCCCTTCCTACTATCTCTCTCTGTGGGGGGATAATTTCTTTTAAAATAAGCTGTGGGAAAACAGAGTTGCACTTACATGTAACTGTTCATCAAGTTATTATATAAGGTGTTCTCTTCCCCCAGCTTACAGGTTAACAGCCTTCTGACAGAGATATAAGTTTTATTTATTCCAGGTGTAATGTGAAAGCCATGTATCCTAGCCAAAAATCTTATAAGACTTATTTAAAACCAATCTTGAAATAATAGAATATACAAAGACCACAAATATACAAATTATAGTTCCATAGGTAAAAGACAGGAGAAGCAGACATGCATATACATGTCATAATCTTTTATTCTACGTATCTTGGATTTAAAAGATAAAATACAGTTTTAAGAATCTCACCAAAGCACTTTCTAAATATCTCCTGAATCTCACACAAAGATTCAGGGGCCTTTTGGTGTGGCTATCTATTATAGGCTCTGCAATGTAAAACCCACATGACCATACCAAAATCTGATTTGTTATTTTTAATGGCATCATGAGTTCTTTTCTGAGCTGAAGACTTTTTTCATGGAATAAATACAACAAATTTCATTCTTGTTCAGAACAAGCTGTTGAGATTACATCCTTCTGACTATTGTGTCTTGTCTTTACCCAGAATGTACAGCAAGAACTTAGCAGGAAAAAAAATGCTTTCCTACATGAAAACTAAAGGAATGTATCAGGCCTGCCTCTTTTGTTCAACCAATATCTATTTCAGACACTGGTCTGTGACACTATTGCTAGGAGCAGACTTCTCACAATCTTGTGAGGAAGGTTAAGATGAGGGAGAGTGACCAGCGGGGAGTTCACACCATCTCTCCACTATCACCTTTTGAAGTACTGCTTTCCATTCATGTTGAATTGTTCTCATTGACTCAGACTGAATGAGTTAGTGAAGCTGTCCACGGGATTTAACATCCCAACACACACACCAACACACAGAGACAAATTTTTTAAGTCTAAAGAATTTAAAAGCAGCTGTTTCATGGTCTTTGTTGTTTTTAAGTCTTCCTTACCAGTTTGAGTTCCTTTACAATTTCAAAACTAAACCGGAATTTTTTTTTCCTTTTCAAATTCCTTTATTAACATTCTTTAAAAGTTCATAATACAGAGATTGCAATAGATAATTCAAATGACAAGAATATCAATGCAATATAATAATTGAACATAACAGTGTGCTAAAAGAAACTAACATTGGAGATAGAATATGTTACAAAAACATCAGAAGAGTTTAGCTCACCCGTCATATGTGAGATCCCAACGTATTTTAGGAGGAGGTGAGAGCCTGAGGGACATAGGAAGGTGGTGAGATGCCGTGTTTGCTGAGGTGAGTCAGCAGCAGAAACCAATTTTGCGTGAATTTGGCATAGGAGTCCTCTATATCTGACTGTTTCAGACCTTGTGAGATTTTCTCATATGTAAAAAACTCCCACAGTTTTTCATGCCATGTTTGAACAGTGGGAGAACAATAATCTTTCCATTTAGCTGCAATGACCATTTTTGCTGCTCCTATTAGCTATTAGTTCTCTCTGTGATGACAAAATCAGGTCTGTTCTCCCAGACATTTATCAGTAATGATTCTGGTGTATTTGGCAAGGAACACCCAGTTATTTCATGATTTTTAAAAATAATTTCCTCCCAGAACTTTTTCACTTTGGGGCAAGCCCACCAACAGTGAGCATACGTGCCAGGGTTTCTACAATTCTTCCAGCGTAAGAGAGATCTGGATTTATCTGCATAGTGTAATTTTGGGGGACTGAGGTACCAGTTTGTCAAAACTTTGAATGCTTGCAATCGGATAGGGAAGGCCTTCCTTGAAAATGATTTCCAGATGTGATTCCAATGTTCTTCTGCCAGATCTATGGAACGCATATTCTGCCAGGTTTTTTGATATTTAGGAACCTTAATTGCATTTTCTTTAAGAAGGATTTTGTTTATAATTGAGAGCAAACTTCTCATGGCACCTTTGTTTATATTGAGTATGTTTTCAAAGTCTATTTTGGGTCTCTTTATTGCTTTTTGAACATTTGGGTCTCTCATTAAATGCTGTAACTGGAGATAGCAGTACCACGGTATTTTTGCATCTAAAGATTGTTAGAGATCAGCTTTTCCCTTAAGAGTACCTTTGTGAGTGATATCAGTTAGTGTGAACATGCCTGCTTGTTTCCAGTGAGGCTGGAATTCCTTTCCTGGAGGGAACCGTGGTTGATTAGTAAACACCTGCATCGGAGAGAAATCTGGAGCTAACTTCTTCCTCCACCTATCCCAAGTCTTTAAGGATGTATGCAGAAACTCATTTTGCTGAACCTGGATGGGGCGGGTGGAAGGGCGATTCCAAAAAACTTCATTTAGGGTTTTAGGACTGATACAATTTCCTTCTATGCATACCCAAACCTCTGTAGCAGTCTTGTTTAGCATTTGAACTACATTGACTAATTTAGCAGCATGGTGGTATAAATTTAGATCTGGTATGTTTAAAACTCCCTTCTGGGAGGGAGTACGTATTATTTTGAAGTTGACTCTATGTCTTTTGTAAGACCAAAGAAAATTATTTAACATTATTTGTTTATCTCTCCTATGATCTGGGGAGATCTGCTTCACGAGTTTGATTCTACGTATTTTTTCTGATATTTCGTGATTTTTTTCTGATTTTTTTTGCAATATTTTTCTGATCTGGTCCTCTGGTTGAGTAGAGAGATTTATAATAAGCTGCTATAATGTGAATAGTTTCTCTAGATTTTGCCTGTAATGCTCCTTTTGAATCTCTAATATGACTGATAAAGTTTGCTTGTCTTCTCTCTTTAACCTTCCAAGAGAGAAGTGATTTGAGGGATTTATTCCAGAATTTTTGTTTTAAATAAATTATATTTCTCTGTATTTGGGAGGTTTCTCATTCTTCTAATGCTCTGCATTGGGCAAGGAGTTTTTGGTAAATTTTTTTACTTCCCTTATGCTTGTGTTCCTTCTCTAAACAGTCATGTCAGCTAGTAGTTTAGTTCTAACAAGTTGTCTTTCCTTTTTTAGATGTGCTGCCAAGTTGATCAATTTACCTCAGAGAACTGCCTTCATTGCGTCCCAAATCACTGGTAGCGAGGTTTCCCTTAAAATAGATTAGTATCAAGGTTTTCCTTAAAATAGATTAGAATTTCTGTGTTAATTTGTTTATGTAGTACTTTATTCAATAAAATACACATGTTCAGTGACCAGGTGTGGTCTTTTTTTGGTAGGTCGGAGAATGCTATACAACATTCAATCCAAACATGATCTGTCCAAAGTTTCTGCCCGATTCCTATTTTTGTAATTTTGTCAGTTAGTGAAGGAGATGTGAGGAGATAATCTATTATGGTATAAGTGTTAGATTTTGCCGAGAAGTAAGTGTAATCTTTAACCCCTTTGTTATGAAGGCTCCACACATCACACAAATCGTAGTTTTCCAAAAGAGGAGGAAGTGCAGTAATTGTCGATTTACATTTCAAATATTTTTTTGTAAAATGAGATTTGTTCATTTGTAGGTCGGAAACATAGTTTAAATCACCTGTTAGAATAAGATCTCCTTCTATGAAGTTTTGCAGGATGCTTAGTGTTTCCTCCAAAAAAGGAATCTGTCATTTGGTGCATAGATTGTGGCTAAAGTAACTGGATGATTATGCAGGGTGCCTTTCACAAATAGGTAAAGACCTCTAGGATCCTTTTTGATCGCTTTCAAAATAAAGTGTCATTTGACATTAAAATTGCCACTCCCCTGGCCTTTGAGGAAGCAAGGGCTGAATATTGTTGGGAGAAATGTCTTTAAAATTTTCCCCAACATCAATTTAATATGGGTCTCTTGTAAATAGACTGTTTCTGGTTTCATTTTCACAAGGTGTGATGAGATTCGTTTTAACTTTATTTTATTATATTGAGACCTCTGACATTAACAGAGATAATCTTAACTATTGCAGGCATTTTTTAAGTCTAGTTTGAATATCACTGTCTAATACTTCTAGTCAGACAATAGTTATTAATGGGTGCCTTGCCCTGGTAGATGAAGATACAGTTAAGGCTGTGGTTGTGAGCTTTCCCTAAAGTAGGTTTAAAAGATAAAAGCTAGTTACCTGTTTTTGAATGCCTTTCAATAAAATTTAATGTTAAACAACTGAGTTGTGATGGTTTCGGTGTTTCTGTGACAGTTTCGATATGACAGTTGTGTATCTGCACTCACCTCCTCACATCTTTTCCCTCACCCAGACAAAAGAGATTCAAGGAAATTTAGAATATGTAGAATATGTAGTTAACGTATACAGGAAAATACCAATTAGATTTCTCTTATTATAAAGCTTACCTCTCTCTGATAATCACAATGTTCAATTAAGTGCAATATAACCAAATTTTGTAACAGAGAACGGAATTAGAAGTATACAGTTTAATTCCCAAATCTTTCTCCTCTTTCCCACTGTTCTTAAGATCTGTTGAAACTATTAAATTAATTATAAAATCTCTCTATTAATCCTTAGATCTATTTATTTATTTTATTCGACTTATATCCTGCACTTCCTGCTAGCAGGCTCAGGGCGGCTTCCAACAGATAACAACAACAACAACAACATTTGATTTATATACTGCCCTTCAGGACAACTTAATGCCCACTCAGAGCGGTGTACAAAGTATGTTACTATTATCCCCACAACAAAACACCCTGTGAGGTAGGTGGGGCTGAGAGAGCTCCAGAGAACTGTGACTTGCCCAAGGTCACCCAGCTGGCTTCAAGTGGAGGAGTAGGGAATCAAATCCGGCTCTCCAGATTAGAGTCCCGCGCTCTTAACCACTATACCAAACTGGTGTATATATTATTAAATATTTAAAATATATTATTAAAAATACAATAAAACATTATAAATAATATAAAAACTCAATATTGATACACAATTTATATCAGCAGCATAAAAATCCAGGCGCCACAAAACAAATCTGGCCACTACATCATCGCCACAACCACGTGTACCGCCACGATGTAACTCTAGGGTGGCTGCAAAAGGAGGGTGTGGCAGTCAGAAGAGGGGACAGGGGGCTGGCTCCTAGACAAAGGCCCAGCGGAACAGCTCTGTCTTGCATGCCCTGTGGAACTATAAAAGATTCCTCAGGGCCTGGATCTCCATTGGGAGAGTGTTCCACGAGGGCAGAAAAGGCCCTGGCCCTAGTTAAGGCCAAAGGCAGGGACGACGTCCCTTTGTTACTCAACATACAGACCTTCCCCCGTCTTTTCCCCTAGTTTGTCAGAACTGTGGCTAGATAATGTCCTTACTCCAGACTACCTCCTGCAATCAGACAACAGTCCATTGTTTCCAAAAGCCTTTTACTGAAGAAATAGTTCATTATAGTCCACTAGCCTGAATGCAATATTCAGGATGGTACATGTGCATTGTTACCAATGACTGGCAAAGCATGAGGTACAAAGTAACAGATCACAGTAGGCCCAACCTCCCCCCATAGTTCTCAAAACAACCCCTTTGAAGTCAGGATAGTGAAAGTTTCCCAAGGCCGGTTCTTGGTGGAACGTAGGTAGCCAAAACAATCCTCTTCTGTGAGATAGCTGCCTGGGAACCTTGGCACCTGTGAAGAGAGCACTTAAACACTGAAAGGATTAAAAATGGAGTCGGTTAAGCAAAGCAGTACAACACAGCATTCTGAACCTGACATTCTGCACCCTCTAAGATGCCCCCCCCCAGGTTTATGTGGGTAACGAGAGTGAAATGCTTTAACTAATCTAGGAGCATGGACATGTACAGAATTCACCCACTCATCGAGCCCAGAGTCAAAGTCCTTCCATCTGATGAGATAAAACAACTGATTTCGTTTTATTTTAGAGTCCAATATTTGTTGAACTTCATAGTGGGTTTGATCATCAATTAACGTAGGGATGGGAGGAGCACAGGTGTGCCACTGGTCTGCAGAAGGGGCTTTTTTTCAATTAACATGGAAGGTATCATGTACGTGGAGTAAATTCTTTGGTAAATCCAAGGCGACAGTCACTTTGTTGATTACTTTGCGAACAGGAAAAGGTCCCAGGTACTTTAACGCTAGCTTGCGGCTGGTTTGGGTTACTTTCAGATTCTTTGTAGAAAGGTAAACGAGATCACCAGGTTGCAATTCCCATTCCGCCGCACGGTGGCGGTCAGCGTACTTTTTGTAATCCTGTTTGGCTTTGATGAGGTGTTTTCTAATTTGAGTCCATTGTTAGGCTGCCTCCCCCCACCAGTCGGTGACGTCTTTGGAAACTGCAATAGGAGGGGGGAGCGCTTCAAAGGGGAATGGCTTGAAGTGAAAGCCATAGACGACTTTGAAGGGAGTTTCCCCCGTGGAAGCGTGTACGCTGTTATTATATGAAAACTCTGCCAAGGGGAGCAAGTCAAACCAATTATCCTGTTGGAAATTAATGTAACAGCGTAGAAATTGTTCTAATATCTGATTAGTTTTTTCCGACTGTCCGTCCGTTTCCGGGTGATGGCTTGAACTCAAACCTTGTTCAATGCCCAGCAGTTGTAAAAGCTCCCGCCAGAAGTTGGCAACGAATTGTCCGCCGCGATCCGAGATCACCTTGGATGGAAAAGAATGTATTTCTACAATGTTTTTAATGAAAATGTCGGCTAGTTTTCTAGCAGAGGGAATTGTGGTGCAAGGTATAAAATGAGCTTGCTTGGAGAACAAATCAACCACGACTAAAATACAGTTGTGCCCCTTTGAGGGGGGTAAGTCAGTGATAAAGTCCATAGAGATTATTTCCCACGGTCTACTTGGCGTTTCTAACGGCTGTAAGAGTCCTGGAGGTTTGCCTTTTCGGGATTTGGCGCTGAGACAAATGGGGCAAGACGCTACATATTGGGAGATGTCTTTGCGCATGCCCGGCCACCAAAATTGGCGTTGCACTAAGTGAAGCGTCTTCAAGTACCCATAGTGCCCCGCCGTGGGAGCATCATGACAACGTTGTAAAACTTCTTTTCTTAAACTCTTGGGTACGTAGAAGCGATCTCCCCAAAGCCATTCCCCTTGATCGGAACGTTGCAGTTTGTCCTTGGGCACATCCTCCCCCTCCTTCTCCACTTCAGCTTTCAGTTTTTGTCTCCACCCTTGATCGGGTTGAGGGGATAGGGTTGTGCGGCTGCGTGTGGTCACCACGCCCCCTAATTGCGAAGGCGAAAAGACTGTGTCAATTGTCTCCTCCCTTTTGCTTTTGTGTTGGGGCATGCGTGATAGAGCGTCGGCCAAGAAGTTGGTTTTGCCTGGGAGAAAATTTAAAGTGAAATCGAACTTGGAGAAGTATTCTGCCCATCTCAATTGCTTGGCGTTTAACCTGCGAGGGCTGTGTAGGGCCTCTAAATTTTTATGGTCCGTCCAGACCTTGAACAGATGACGGGCTCCTTCTAACCAATGTCTCCAGGTAGTGAGAGCCGCTTTTACAGCAAAGGCCTCCTTTTCCCAAACATTCCAATTCCTTTCCGCCTCTGAAAACTTTCTGGAGAGGAAGGCGCAGGGTCTGAGTTTATCATCCGCCCCCCGCTATAGCAACACCCCCCCAATTGCAGTGTCGCTGGCATCGACCTGCACTATGAAGGGGCGATTTTCATCGGGGTGCTGTAGAACGGGCTCTGAAATAAACTGCGTTTTGAGGTGATGGAATGCTGTTTGGCATTCAGGCGTCCAAGACAATTTTGCACTTGGTTTTTTAGCTTGGTCCCCCTTGTCTTTGGTTTTTAACAGTTCGGTTAGGGGGAGTGTGATTTGAGCGAAGTTCGCAATGAACTCTCTATAGAAGTTGGCAAAGCCCAAGAAGGATTGTAATTCTTTGCGGGTCGCGGGGGTTTGCCAATTTAATACAGTTTGTATTTTGCCTGGATCCATTTTCAAGCCCTCTTGGGAAATGCAGTAGCCTAAGTAAGTGAGTTCAGTTTTGTGGAACTCACACTTAGAGAGGTTAATGGGCAGTTTGTTATTCATGAGAGTGGTTAAGACTCTTTTTACAAGGTCCACGTGTTCCTCCTCAGTCTCCGAATAGATTAACACGTCATCTAGGTACACTACAACGCCTTTGTAGAGAAATTCATGCAGCACTTCATTGATCATGGACATGAAAACCGAAGGGGCCCCGGCCAGGCCAAATGGCATAACCAAATATTCATATTGGCCGAGGGGCGTGTTAAAAGCGGTTTTCCATTCATCCCCCTCTCGGATACGGACATGGAAGTAAGCGTCTTTTAAGTCTAATTTCGTAAAGACCTTACCTTGAGCCACGACGTTGAGTAGATCTCTGATGAGCGGGATGGGGTAGGCGTTGCTGGAGGAGACCGCATTGAGTCCCCTAAAGTCCGTGCACAGTCTTAGGCCCCCGTCTTTCTTTTAGACGAAAAGCACTGGCGCTGCGTGGGGGCTGTTAGCCGGGCGAATGAATCCTCTTTGAAGATTCAGGTCTATGAACTTGCAGAGCTCTTCTCTTTCGTTAGGGCTCATGGGATATAGACGGCCCTTGGGTAGCGAGGCGCCTGGTAATATTTCCATGGCACAGTCCGTCCTCCTGTGAGGAGGTAAAGTATTAGCTTCTTCCTCTGTGAAGGCTTGGGTGTACGCTCTGTATTGCTTGGGTATTTGGTTAATTTCTTCCTGGGTGAGGAGAGCAGGCTCAGTTATAGTAGGGTTAATACCCCAGTTTTGATTCCAACGATGATTTTTGCACGATTCAAGGGTGAACGTGATGCTTCCCTCTGCCCAGTTGATATAAGGGTTATGATCGCATAACCACCGGCTTCCCAGGATCAAGGGGTATTTCGCCGTGGCACTAATGACGAATGATCTTACTTCCCAATGTTGCCCCATGCCGGTTATGACCGGAGTGGTTTCGGTAGTAACTGGATTCATGTTAGTGCCATCCATTTGCTCGAAAATTACGGGTATTTCCAGATCTTTCACAGGAAGCACTAGTCCGTTTACTAGAGCTGGTGCGATAATGTCTCTGGAGCAGCCCGAGTCAATTAGGGCTTGTATGCGGATGTGCATTTTCTTGTCAGGATTCACCAAAGTTACTGGTATGAAGAGAATGGACCCAGGGGGTCGGTTCGGAACCGGAACTGACTGAGGTTTGATCTGCCATTTGGGTCCTTTTACGACAGATCCATTTCGTTTCCCGAGGCGGGGCTCTCTGAATTCTCCCCCCCCCCCCCGTTAGGGCTGTCGGATCGTATTCCATAACTTCTTCCAATTCTAGTCCTCTTTCGGGGGGGTTCCTCCTTGACGCTCCCCTACCTCTTGCGGTTCTCGGAGCTGGAGTAGGGCGCAGTGGCGCCGGGTAGGCTGCGGGGGCTGGGCGTCTTAGCTGGAGCAGAGGTCTTTGCACAGGCCGATAAGGGCATTGCGCCGCAAAATGACCACCTTGGCCACACTGCAAACACAGCCCTTGTTGCCATCTAGCATCTCTTGCTCCACGAGTAGCATATCCAGCCCCCCGGCTCCCTCGGATAGGAGTGGAGGAGCATCTTTGGCCCGGAGGTTGTTGGTGTTGTTCCACTAGACGAACTTCTAGCAGGTGGTTTTGTACTTCGCAGGTCAATTGTATCCACCCTAACAGCATAGGAGGGTTATCCTGCATGAGGGCTCTGTCCAACAATTTAGGGTTTAAACCCTGTTTGTATAAAATAATCTTGGTGGACTCTTCGCACCTTGGGCATTTGGCAGCGAGCTGTCGGAATTTTGTGGCATAGTCTCTGGCTGACATGCTGCCTTGCCTAATAACCTGCAGTTCCGTTCGGGCCCTAGTTTCTTCTAGGGGGTCCTCATATTGGGCTCAAATTGCATCCACTAGCCCTTGGAGTGTATCTAACTCAGGGGCCCCCACGTTATAAAGTCCCACATACCAGTCGGCTGCTTTACCTTGGAGATGTGATCCCAGATGCTCTATTTGACTGGCCTCACTCCTGAAAAGATGCCCCCATCGATTGAAAAATTGCACTACTTGTACCAGGAAGAATCCCAATTTGGAAGGGTCTCCATCAAACGTAGCGTCCAGTTTGACCCATCCCATGGGAAGATCTTGTCTGGGAGCTGGTGCTGGCATTGGGTAGACATCGAGCGGAGCGAGTTGCAAAGGAGGCTGTCGTGGCGTTGGCGGTAGCTGTGGCGGAGGTTGCTGAGGATAGGGTTGCGGTTGGTGCGGTAAAGGCGCTCCCGGAATCGGCTGGGGAGGTCCTCTCGATGCCGGATGCACTGGTGCTGGCCGGAAAGGTGTCGGCCGCCCCCGCGGTAGGCCGCCTGGCACGGGTTGAAGGGGAGTGGGAGCCAGCCGCAACGGAGGTGGTTGAGGAGAGATGGGTTGGAGAGGAACCGTATCCCCGCGCGGCCCCGGTGTCGGTAGAGGCCTACCCACTCCTGGGACGACCGGTGGTGTGGTTCCTCCCGGTAGGCTTGGGGGCTGGTTCGCTTGAGTCGTGGGTGGTGGGACTATCGGGGAAGCTGGCTCTAGTGGTCGTCCTGGTTCTCCCCCTCCTCCTCCAGTCCCACTGCCAGCCGGAGTGATAGGGCGATCGGGACGAGGGTCTTCCGGACACGGTTCTTCACCTCCCCCGTCGGCGCCGTCATCTCCTAGTGTAACCGGTTGCTCGGGACGGGGTTCATCTGGACATGGATCTTCTGGGCAGGGTCCTTCCCCGGTGACAGAATCCTCGTCTCCCGTTTCTGGTGGCTGTTGCGGCCACAGTTGATTTTGCAGGTTAGCCAAACTTTGGCTGATGTCAGGTAGACCAGCTGGCGGATCACGGCCTCTGTCCCCCGCCACTAGCACTGACAGCAGGTGGACGGCATTTGCCAAACTTTCTTCCATATTTACAAATCTGTTCTCCAACAGCTGCACTCTATCCGTGGTTTCCTCCTCCCGTAGTTCCGTGTACCCCACAGCTCCAGCAGTCTGTGAGGACTGCATAGTTTCGGGCGGCGGTCCCATGGTTAGCGTCTGTTGCCACGGCAAGGGTGCTTCTACCCCTTGTTCCTCTTGAGATCTCGCGGCTAAAACTCCTTTTGTCAGGCCAGTGATTGCTGATATTCCCGAATCAATAGCAGTCGTTCGGCTCTGGAGCTGCACCCATTGGTGGTCACTTACATCTTGCTGCCCCGACCATGGGGTGACTTCCGCATAATCCCAACTCAGGGCGCCACGGCGGGACGTTTCCTATTCCGTTTGTTCCGTCGTCCTGTTCCAGAACAGCCACGGTCGGCCACCGGTTTGTTCGGGTATGGATTCCAAACTGCGTCGACTATCCAGCTGCAGCTGCGTGAACATCGTGCTGGCCCTCCGGTCCCTCGTTTACCTTGGTCTTGCGCCCCACTGCGTCGGGGTGGGCAAGGAGAAAAGTGGTGCGGCTGTGGCTCTAGGCCGAGTATCAGCGCTGCTGGGAGCGAGGGTATAAATCGTTGTAACCGAGGAGCCGTCTCCACGCGGTACAGGTTCTTGGGCTTCCAAACCTTGAGAGCCGGGGGAGGCATACGGGTCAAACAAAGGATCCCTGACTGGGACAGCTTTGGAGTCAGTTTGATCCGGCTTAGGCATTGGAAAAGGTGATTGGTAACAAAATGTCAGAACTGTGGCTAGATAATGTCCTTACTCCAGACTACCTCCTGCAATCAGACAACAGTCCATTGTTTCCAAAAGGCTTTTACTGAAGAAATAGTTCATTATAGTCCACTAGCAGTACAACACAGCATTCTGAACCTGACATAGTTAAAGCCAGCTGGTGTAGTACAGGGCAGATGTGAGCCCTAAACAGCATTCTCGTGAGGATGCATGCCACTGCATTCTGGACCAGCTGTAATTTCTGGGTCAAAGCCACAGGCATCCCAGCGTAGAGCGAGTTGCAGTAGTCCAATCTAGAGGTGACTGTTACATGGATTACAGAGGCCAGGTCCTGGGAAGAGTGATAGGTCTTCAATTGCCTGACCTGCTGAAGATGAAAGCATGCAGATCTGGCAACAGCTGCAACCTGGGCCTCCATAGAAAGTTTGGCATCCAGGAGCATACCCAGGCTCCTCGCCATCAACGAAGGCTGTAACTGCACTCTGTCGAGGGCTGGGGGCCTGATTCCAGATACAGAACCTCCGTGTTCTGGGGATTCAACTTCAGGTGACAACCATTCCACCATGGCATCCAAACACTGGGCCAAAGAATCTGGAGCAGCATCTAACTGGTCGTCCATTAACAAATAAAGCTGGGTGTCGTCAGCATACTGGTGACAACCCAGCCCAAGGCTATGGACCACCTGGGCAAGGGGGCGCATATAGACATTAAATAGCAATGAGGAAAGAATCGCTCCCTGAGGGATGCCGCACACCAAAGGGTGGTGGGCAGACATCTGTTCCCCTAGTGCCACCCTCTGTCCCCAATCATGGAGAAAGGAGACCAGCCATTGCAGGGCTGTCCCACGGATCCCCACAGCAGCGAGGTGGTGAGTCAAAAGATTGTGGTTGACTGTGTCGAACACTGCTGTAAGATCCAAAGGTATCAGCAGTGCTGACCCACCTCGATCCAGGTGTTGCTGCAAATCATCTGTCAGGGTGACCAGAGCCGTCTCCATACCATGGCCAGGCCGGAAGCCAGACTGGAATGGGTCCAGGGTGGAGGAATTACTAAAGTGCATATGAGTTAACAATTTTAAACAGTAACAAAACAAGGAACATCTAATTATAAATACTGACACTGATTGAAGATCAAGAACAATTTATATTTCCCCAACTTCCCCCCCCCCACAGAATCTCTCCACCTCCTAAAAACACTATTAACTATGAAACTAGAATTCCCCCCTCATTCCCTTTTTTAACAAATCAGAGTATAAGTATCCATGTTGCACTAACTCCCCCCCTCCTTCCTAGTTGATAAGAACCCAATCCCTGTATTATGGGTCCTTCCCTATTACCCTTTTTCTCCCCCTCCCCCAACTATTCCGTTACCCTCAAGAATGAATTAAAAAGTCAATTACTAATTCCCAGAATGATTTGAGATAAATTAATTGTTAATAAAAATCGCCTGCTCCCTGGCCTGCCCCCTCCCCTTCCCAACTCCTGACTCACTTGAGTGAGAAAAAATGTTGATCAGCATTTCCTGCCTTTTCCGCCCATTTTGTCCGCTTACCCAATATTCAATAAGATAATAAAGTGCTAGGTTTAGAGGGAATGTTAACCAGTAATAACTTCTAACTGGACAGGTCACACAGAGGAAGTCTACCGGATACCTGACCAAAAACATATGATCAAGCAAGGTTTCCAGGCTTTTGACCCCTTAGCCGGAGGCTGATAAAACTTTTCAGGGCACAACTTTTCTATGACGCCACCCTTTCCCCCTTATAATGAACTGTGTGATATCCCCCCCTTTTGTGTGATATCCCCCCCCTTTTGCCTCACTGCTGACACAATATATTATTGTGTCAGCAGTGTATGTTGTTTAACTTATTCCAAATATCAAACGTACACAGGGCCAGCGTGCCCATTGATACCAGGTAGGCGGTTGCCTCAGGGCACGGGGCGCTGGAGGGGGTGCAGGGGGTGGGAGCGCATGCCACGGAGCTGCAGCCTCCCAGCCCTCCCACCCCGCGCTGCCGCTGCCGCCAGCACATGCCCCCGGCCGGGCGCAGCAGCCGCGGTCAGTCGTCTGGGGCAGCGCAGGGCAACCGAGTGGGAGAGCTGGGAGGCCACCTACGTGCCGTCCCAGCTGCCCGCCACAGCAATCGGGCCGGCTTGTGCGCACACCCATGATGACATCACATGTGACATCATCATGCAGGCTGGTGTGTGTGCATGTGCGCCCAGCCAGCCAGCTGGCTGCAGGTGCCAGAAACCCTGGCACCGCGCTGCAACGTACACACCTACTTCCTTAGGGGATACCTTTGAGACATACCCTATTTATAAGTGAATTTAACAACCCTAAAATGGTTAAAGCTTAATTTTTTTACTTGAGTTTTCCAGAATTGCCACTTGTTCTTCTCTTTTGTAATCTGCCTCCTGTAGGAGTTTGACTTCTTGAAGTATCAGGCTTAAAAATCATAGCCCCCTCAGAGACTTTAGATACGTTTTGCAGATTGGTATTGATTTCTTCAATTCTGTCCATCAGGGGCTTCATGACAGTATTAATTTTGTCAAGGATCCTTCCTTCTATATTACTGTGATATACATCCCACACTCATTGACCCGCTGTTGAGAGAGCAAATTGGAAAATCTGATAAATGTAAAGTTATCTTCCTATTGGCTACTCAGAACCAAAAAGTTATCGAAACTGTAGCTAAATTTTTGGATCTTGCATCTATGAGGCGAGTTGTGTATTTGTAGACTGAGTTCTGGTTGTGTCGAGTGTTTTTGTTAACATGGATGTAATACCAATAAAGATTGCTGAATTGAACTATATTATCTATGTTGTGCCTCAGAGCACTCATAGAGCGTTGAAATTCTTCCCATGTTAGAAGAGAGTTATCTACTGGCTGCAGTTCCTCAGAGACCTCCATTTTGTTCTTGTCAGCTTCTTCCCTTGTTTTGCCCATTCCTCTGTTTGCTGACTGGAGATCCCATTTTTGTCGGAGACAGTTTACTTTTGTCCCCCCCTCCTTTCTTCATTCCTTTCTTTCAGGTTGTTTTTTAATTAATAAATGTCTCAGTTGATCGATACAGGGGTTGAGGGAGTTGGAGCTCTAGTCTCTGGTGTCTGCCATGTTCGCTCACGGTGCCATGACCCCAAACTGAAAAATTAAAGAACAGTGATCATTTGAGCTGAAGGTCTATGAAGGAGCAGTATAGTTGTTTTCCTTTCTGCTACCACTGCATCAGCTGATTCACATCCAGTGCAATAATCCTGGACACTAGTTCTTAAGTTGTGGCCCTAAGGAACATTCCATATGGACCCCAGGCTGGGGGAAAACAAGGAAGTGGTGGAGGTGGTGGGTAGGGGTAGCTGGGAGAGGAGGGAAGATAGAGCCTTGTACAAGCCACAAATATGTTTTCGGTTGCTGTTTTAAAGCTAATTTTTTATGAATTCCTTATGGTTGAGGGAAAATCTGTGGAAAGAACTAAGAGACTTTGGAATTATTGGGGGAGGGGTAAATCCTGCACAACTGCTTTCCCTTTCCCATTATCTCCTATCTCTGCATTTACTGCTTCTCTTCCATGGTGCACAAAGTGATTATGAGTGTGTTGGTATAGCAATTCCAGAGTTTCCTGGATGAATCCTTGCCCTGTTTCAGCTGGATTCAGGACAGACCTTGGGATGGACTGAGTGAGTTGCTCTGATGGACATTCAGTTTGCAAGGAATTCCCTAACCTTTGATTCTTTCATCCTGTAGACCATTTAAACTATTGAGATGCCTTGAAACTAGTGTGTGTATTAATGAACTATGTTGAAGTTGGGTTGTGGGGGGTGTCTAAACATACTCAGTCGTCACTGGGAACTGTGAATCAGCAGTGTGAGATTTGTCCTGAGATGCTGTATAGAGATGTCTCCTTCCACCAATGCTTTAAAACTTTTAGACCTTTGTGGGAAATCATCCAGTGCTCTGGGACAAGGAGTCATCAGTATGCTAACACTCAGCACTATATTTCTATAAATAAGCTTCCAGAAGCAGCAGTCTCTATTGTTGGCCAGCATATGGATGCAGTGTGTCAGACTATGGATGTCAGGTTATGGCAGATAGATCCCTGGATCACCTCAGTATGACACATGTCCTTGGCTAACTGATCTTTATTCAGGAATTCAATCTTGTACATATACACAGATCCATAGGAGTACATGAAGTAAAAAGCAGATTAGCCTAGTCACTTCTTATTGAAAGGAATAAAGTTTCAGGCTACTACAGAACAAAATAATCACCCAGCCTCCTCCCTCCTAGGTCACAAGTACAGAATCAGTATGGGAAAAAATTCTGAATTTCACACACTAGACAGACAAGATAGTGAGTTATGCTACAGTCCAGACATTCAAGGTCATTCTAAACAATATCTGCAGCTGCTGGCTGTTCTGGGAGACTGAGGAAACAAAAGTGGTTTGCAAGTTAAGGAAGGTACTTATCAGATACGACATAAGACCAGCATACACCCCCGAGACAACTCTGGGCCATATCCTTAATATTGGCATGGACGAATGGGCACATTCAAACATGACACAGTGTTCAAGTGGTTGAAGGAAACAAACTAATATTGAATCCAGACAAGATAGGTGATAGTGGTTGGCAAGACTGATGTTTTAGAAGGGCTCGTACTCCCCACTCTGAAGGGAGTGGCATTTACGTTGACAGACTCTGAAGACGGGTCTACAAGGTTTTCTAGATCTGGCCTTGACATCAGGTCAACACCGTTGCAAATAATGCATCTTGTCTGGAAATTATCTCCCCTTATGGACTCAGCTGATCTAGTTCTGTAACCTCAGTGTGGAGTTCTACATCTTCTATTGAAGACAATACAGATTTTTCAGCTGGTAGAGAATATGACTGCACATAGGTTTTGTCATATTTTAAGCTCTCTCCATTATACCTATTGATTCAAGGTGCTGGTTCTTACCTTTAAAGACCTTCATGACTTGGGATCTACATTTAAGTAGCCACATTTAAGTGTGAAAGGAAGGACTTTCTTTCCTAGTATGGACCCATTTGCCACCTTTGGTTTTCCCAGCCTATTCTGTTGCCTAAAGCTTTTCAATCTGCCTCTGTCCAGTCATGAGCATTTTTGTGGTGGCACCAGCTCTGTGTAACAGATGACTGCTAGGAGGGATCTCAACCTGGAAACCTTTAAGAAGTGCTATAAAAAGCAATTGGAGAGAGGCTAATCTGTGTGGTGTATAGTTGTCCCTCTGGGAGTTACTGATAAACTCCCTCTGGGAGTTACTGATAAAACACAGTGGATACATTTATTTTCTGTTTTTTAAATTTATTCTGAAATTAGAATCTCTTTGGTGTATGGCATGCTTATTTTGGAAGCTGCTTTCAGCCCCATTTTGTGGAGGGAAAGGGTATATATATTTTAATAAATACTTTCCCCCAAAGAGTTTATAGTCTAAATTTGAAATGTGGGAGAAAAAGCTGGGGGCAAGTCCAGTGCCAATTAACTCGTTCATAACTGAGTTGGAGTTGAGCTGAGGTAGCCATGTCTGCAGAAACAAGAGGCAGGGGCAGCCAAATACACTCTTGGTGACTGGCATATATAAAAAAGTTATTGACTGCTTGTGAGAAAATGACACTTATGCTCAGGGCTTTTTTTCTGCTGGAACGCGGTGGAACGGAGTTCCGGAACCTCTTGAAAATGGTCACTTAGCTGGTGACCCCGCCCCCTGATCTCCAGACAGAGGGGAGTTTAGATTGCCCTCCGTGCTGCTGGAGCGGTGCGGAGGGCAATCTAAACTCCCCTCTGTCTGGAGATCAGGGGGCAGGGCCACCAGCCATGTGACCATTTTTTTCCAAGGGCGATTTAAAAACTCCCCCTTGTTCCAGCTGACCCAAAATGACATCATTGGTACGGGGAGCACGTGCGCACTTTGCACGTGCACATGTGGTACCAGGGGCACCACCTTCCACCAAGAGTTGCCCCCTGTACTGGCAACCCACTGAGTTCCACCACCTCTTTTCCCAGAAAAAAAGCCCTGATTATGCTTAATAATGAATGCACTTTAGTCTGGGACTTGCCAAGAGAAGCTGTAAAAGAATTTATCATTTAAGATGCTTGTAGGATATCTGATGTCAGAATGAGAAAGAAAACAGTCACCCTGGCACTCAGAGAGATGCCAGGTTACTACGGAGCCTTCTCGCTCAAGCAGCAGAGCGGGTACAGTGCTACAAAAAATAATTTTTAACTAAGACCACTAATCCTCTCCTTGGGTAAGTTTCCCTGTTGTTTCCCTGTTTCTGTGCAGCATGCTTATGGGAAAACTTTTAATTGCAGGAAGAATCTGTGCTGCCAGGTATGAGAAAATGAAAAGATTTACCATGGGTAAATGATTAACAATGGCTTCTTTTGTGATGGAGAAGAATCTGCACATGAACTGTAAAGCATTTAATCAAAGGTATGCAACTTTAAAGACAGTTTTCTTTTATAAAGGAATTCCTCTCTCACTTACTGGAAAGATCATCTATATTCTTCTAGAAAATATAATTTTCTTTCACTGATATAAATTTAGCTACATTTATTTTAAGAGCACCAATAAAAACTAATCTATAAAAGGTATTTTGATATTTCTTTAGAGAATTTTCAGCTATGTAGAAAATTCAATCCATTTTGTCCTCGCAAAGGACTATGAGAAAGTGTCTCTCGAGCCTTTCTTTTCAGAATTTTAGTGCCGATTAGTCTGTAATTATGTTTCATTATTGAGTAATAAACCAAATTAAGACTACCTATGTGAGATTGTCAGCAACATGTAGAAACCCAGACAAGCAGGCCAGGTACATTGTAGAAGGAAGTGACTCACCTGGAACACCGTGGCCAGGACTGTAGAGAACTGCACATCAAGTGTTACTTCCTTTTTGCATCATTTCTTGGTAATGTTTCATTATTTAGTTCACAAGCATTAATGGCCTTGCGTATTTTTTTTTTTTGAAAAATTTTTATTGGGTTAGTATCAATTATTTTCACATTACAATCAATTCTCCCATTTACCAATTTCTAACCCCCTCCCTTTCCCCCCCTTTTTATTGACTTCCAACAGTTTTCCAACCCTTTGTCCCTTTTCCCTTACTCTTTATATATTCCTCTGTCTAATCAAATATATATTCTCCTTTTATTCTAAGCAATACTTATTTGACTATTTTTAATACTCTGTACCCATAATAGATAAACAATTTATCCCATTATTCCGTTTTCAAATATTTCTGGATAACATAAACTATATAAACTATATAAGCCATACAATCATATATATCAACCAGCTTAACTTATACTCTATATATTATTCATTCTATCTTCTTCTTTCTGTTTTAGTTATATTAGTTTACATTAATATTTTATATATGATATCAATCAATTTGACTCATATATACCTTCATATTACCATATTCAGTTTGGTACATTGTACAAAATCAAAAAGAAAATATTATTAGTTATTATTATTATGGCCTTGCGTATTTTAAAGCATTGTAATTGTGATAGACAATTAACAATCATATGCGTTTCGTCTAAAAAGTATATAGATTTCCCCAATTTTATCGTAACAACCAGGGATTTTTTTCAGCTGGAACGCAGTGGAACCGAGTTCCAGAACCTCTTGAAAATGGTCACGTGGCTGGTGGCCCCGCCCCGTGATGTCCAGACAGAGGGGAGTTTAGATGGCCCTCCGAGCCGCTGAGCAGCGCGGAGGGCCATCTAAACTCCGCTCTGTCTGGAGATCAGGAGGTGGGGCCACCAGCCATGTGATAATTTTCTCCGAGGGCAACCCACTGAGTTCCACCACCTCTTTTCCCAGAAAAAAAGCCCTGGTAACAACCATTCTGTGAGGTGGGTAGGGCAGAGAGAGAGAGAGAGAGTGATTGCCCCAAGCTTATGCCAAGAGCAAGTGGGGATTTCCTCCCAGTTCTTCACATCGAAGTCCTGCCCTTCCTATCCACAGCAGTTCTTCATGACCTTTTCTACACGTCAACCACAGGAAACAATTAAGATGCAGTTTCACCCCTTACATTTCCTTTTTAAAAAGATGATCCATTAACAGTTTTGCATGAGAAAGAATGGTCCATCGGCTTCTGTTCCACACTGTGACTGGAACCATCTTCAGAATCAACTGTCAGTAGAATATTCCTATTTATGTCTTGCCTGGGTAGAAGTATTAACACACTATATGCCTTAAATAGACAAGAGTTTTCTAGATTGCAAAATAAAGAACCTGGTGAGATGCTGGAAGTGCCAACTTTTTTAAAAGTTGAAAAGCACATATGCTGAGCTTTGATTCAAGTCAAAGCCTGGAGGAAAGAGGGGGTTACCTCTTTGAGTCTTGCCTGTTTCTGCCCTGGGAAGGTTGCCCCCAGTGGTTAGCATGGCAAGATGTAGAGGCTCCCATTATTCAGGTCTGCCCCTAATTGGACAGCACCATCAGGCTCCCCCTCCCCCTGATCTCTTAGCCCCTGGGCTGGGTCCATGCAGTGCCAGAGTTTGAGATTCAGGGGACATGGTGGCTCTAGTCATGGCATACAATTCTAATAGGTGAGGCTCAGACCCGAAACAGACGTAACGAGTTACCTCAATTCAACCTGGGTTTCCTTGCCTCAAGGTTTGATGGGAAGTGTAGGCGTCCTTGCAGGTGCATCACTGCATTTCTCCTTCCCCTGCTTGCGTGGCCCGGAGCTACATAGCCGCACGTGCTCTGCCTCCCTCCCCCTCTCGTCGCACTGAGCATCACTTCATCTCCCCCCCTCCCTCGTCTGGCCCAGTCCCCGCAGTTCTGGGCTGCGCGGCTTCTGGTGGGGGCCAGGTGAGTGAGGGGGAGATGCAGCATGCTCCGGGAGCCTTTCCTCCCGCTCTCCTGGTGCAGCCCGGTGTTGCTCTGTGGGGGCTGGGCCAGGCAAGGGGGGGGAGATGAAGTGACGCTCAGTGCGACAGGGGGAGGCAACTTTAACTTTTTTCTTTTTTCCTTTTTTCAAATTTTTCAAAAGCAACGGTACGGGTAAGCTGGATGTTCGTTTATTATGTTCACTATTATCATTGTAAAGAAATACACGTAAAGCCAGGAGTGGCTTATATTGTATGGCATTTATTTTTTGAAATATAGAAATAGCTGGTTGCCCCTGAGGAAGTCCTTATGGATGAAGAACTATAGGAAAATCTGCCGGTCTTAGTTCCGGGCACCGCTGGGCTTTCCAACTTTCATCTCTGGACCAGTCACGTACTTTTCCATCTTGGCTTTTGAAAAATTTGAAAAAAGAAAAAAAGAAAAAAGTTAAAGAAGACACATTATTTTGAGTCTTTAAAGACTTTTCCTGCTGCATTGCCGTCATACCCTCAGGTCCTCTTGCAGAGGACTCTTGTTTCTGTGTATTATGAATGATAAGATTGCTGAAAAATGTTGAAAAATGATATGAGAAATGATATGTAATATGATGTAATCATGTATTATTGTTAAAATCACTTGAAAAGATTTATAAACTGTTGCACTATAGTATTGTGGAATTTTCCTTCCCGATGGTCTTTCGACCACCTTTATTTAGTGACTGTAATCGGGAACAGCCTTATCTTTTGGCATGATTGGAGCTCTGGCAACCACTCGTGCAGCTGCATTCTGGAGTCCCGCACCTTGATATTAACCAACAGGGAAGAATTGGTAGATGAGATGAAGGTGGTGGGGACCTTAGGGGGAAGTGACCATGTCCTCCTTGAATTCCAGTTGCTGTGGGGGGCCAAGGAAGTTCATAGCCAGACTCGTAGGTTAGATTTTCGTAGGGCCAACTTCGATGAACTCAGAGGCTTGATGAGAGTCATTCCGTGAGGGAGTGTGCTGGAAGGGAAAGGAGCGAGTGAAGGGTGGGCCCTTCTCAAACATGAGCTTTTGCAAGCTCAAGCCCTCACTATCCCAGCAAGACGGAAACATGGTAAGGGCTCCAAGAAACTGATGTGGATGTACAGAGAGCTCCAGAACAAGCTAAGGGAGAAAAAAGAAATGTTCAGGAAATAGAGAGAAGGACAGACCTCTAAAGAGGAGTATATGAGGGTTACTAGGTACTGCAGATCAGCCATCAGAGAGGCCAAAGCTCAGTATGAGCTGGGTCTGGCCAGGAGGGCTCGCTACAGTAAGAAAAACTTCTACAGATATGTGAGAAGCAAACGCAAGGTAAAAGAGGCAATTGGACCACTGTTGGGAGTAGATGGAGAAACTCTGATGCAGGACAGAGAAAAAGCAGACAGGCTTAATGACTTTTTTGCCTCTGTTTTCTCCCTGAAGAACTCAGGCACATCTAGAGATAGTAGAAAATGTAACAGGACACCTGAGTGGCTAATTGACATTGACAGAGAGGTAGTGGAGAGGCATCTGGCTGCACTGGATGAATACAAATCCCCTGGGCCGGATGGGGTGCACCCAAGAGTGCTGAAAGAACTTTCCAGAGAACTTGCAGAACCCCTGTCCATCATCTTCAAGGCGTCCTGGAGGACTGGGGATGTGCCACAAGACTGGAGAAGAGCGAATGTTATCCCAATCTTTAAGAAAGGGAGGAAGGATGACCCGGGAAACTACAGGCCAGTCAGTCTGACTTCTGTTGCTGGGAAGATATTAGAACAGATTTTAAAGGGATCAATCTGTAAGCATCTGAAGGACCGCTCAGTGATCTGGGGAAGTCAGCATGGTTTTGTTCCTAACAGATCCTGCCAGACCAACCTGATTTCCTTCTTTGATCGAGTGACCAGCTTGCTGGATCGGGGGAACTCTGTTGACGTGATTTATCTGGATTTCAGTAAAGCTTTTGATAAGGTCCCCCCTGACATTCTGATGGGCAAACTGGAAGACTGTGGAGTAGACTATAGGACAGTTCGGTGGATAGGGAACTGGTTGGAGGACCGCACTCAAAGAGTGGTGGTCAACGGCGTTTCATCAGATTGGAGGGAGGTGTCCAGTGGGGTGCTGCAGGGCTCGGTTTTGGGCCCGGTACTTTTCAATATTTTTATCAATGATCTGGATGAAGGAGTGGAAGGGCTGCTCATTAAATTTGCTGATGATACCAAATTTGGGAGCGGTAGCAAACACCCAAGAAGATAGAATTAAAATTCAACAAGACCTGAATACTCTGGAGAAGTGGGCAGCTGTGAATAGGATGCAATTCAACAAAGACAAGTGCACAGTATTACATCTGGGCCACAAAAATGAGAAGCACAAATACTGGATGGGGGATACACTTCTGGGCAGTAGTATATGTGAAAGGGATCTTGGGGTAAGAGTGGACTGTAAACTGAATATGAGCAGTCAGTGTGATGCGGTGGCAAAAAAGCGTAATTCAATCCTGGGTTGTATCAAAGGGGCCATAGCATCGAAATCGCAGGAGGTCATAGCCCCTCTCTATACTGCCTTGGTCAGGCCACACCTGGAGTACTGTGTGCAGTTCTGGAGGCCTCACTTCAAAAAGGATGTGGACAAAATCGAGAGGGTGCAGAGGAGAGCGACGAGGATGATCAGGGGTCTGGAGACTGAGCCCTACGAGGAAAGGCTGAGGGCCTTGGGAATGTTTAGTTTGGAGAAGAGGAGGTTGAGGGGGGACATGATTGCTCTCTTTAAATATTTGAAAGGCTGTCATTTGGAGGAGAGCAGGGAGCTGTTCCAGTTGGCAGCAGAGGGTAGGACACGAAGCAATGGGCTAAAACTACATGCACAAATGTACCGACTGGATATTAGGAAAAACTTTTTCACAGTCAGAGTAGTTCAAAAGTGGAATCAGCTGCCTAGGGAGGTGGTGAGCTCCCCCTCACTGGCAGTTTTCAAGAAGAGGTTGGATGAATATTTGTCAGAGATGCTTTAGGCTGATCCTGCACTGGGCAGGGGGTTGGACTAGATGGTCTGTATGGCCCCTTCCAACTCTATAAGTCTATGATTCTATGATTCTGAACCAGTTGCAGTTTCCAGATCAAGCCCAAGGGAAGCCCTGCATACAGCGAGTTACAGTAGTCTAATCTGGAGGTGACCATTGCCTGGATCACTGTCGTAAGGTCATGGGTTAATAAGTAAGGGACAAGTTGTCAAGCCTGTCTTAGATAGAAAAATGAGGATCAAACAACCACTGACCTGTGCTTCCATATACAGGGAAGCATCCAGGAACATAAAGGCGTCGTGGTTCTTGCCACTCCAGCCCACCTCCAGCCGACCATGAAATGACCAGTGTGGTCTACTGTCTCCTGCAGCAAGATGGAGAAGTTCTTGCGATTGCCATATTGGTCTGGTTTCCCGCCTAGTGCTCTGATGAGAATATGAGTCCCGTCGATTGCCCCAACACAATGAGGGAACCCCAAAGCGGCAAATCCATCCATTATCTGCAAGGAAAAGGGGGGGGAATGGTTTAGCCCCTCATCTGGCACAGATGTGACATTGGCCAGCTGCAACTTTAATTTTCCCAAGATGGATTCTCTGGATAGCAATAATTATGCTGAGAAAGCTGATCAAGATTGCAAATCCTCACCAATGTGCAATTCTCACTAAAAAAAATTTTAAACCATTTTCAATGGGAATTGTGAAGGAAATGAAAGTTTTCAAAAGGCCACACTCACCTTTCTGACCTCCAGCCCGAGGCATACCATCTTGGAAAGTAGCTTTTTCTCAATGGCGAAGCAAACCTCCAGCACAATCTTGGAAATGGTGAAGAGCCCCAAGCCAAAGTTGTCGCCTGCTATGTGGTAACACACACCTGTGGCTAGACACCACAGCGCCACGGCCACTCTCTTCTCCACAGCAACGGGCTCCCTCATGTTGGTTCTCTGCTGCTCCAGAGTTGGGCGAAGCACACCGACCAGCTCCATGAAGGTCCCCCGGCTCATTTGGAAGCACTGGATCCAGTGACAGTCATCCCAAGTACGCAGCACAATCCTCTCCCACCAGTCCCTACTGCGTGGATAGACCCAGCAGTCCCTCAGTTCTCCCATTCCCGCAAGGGCATGCCTCCGCTGCTGAAGCAGATTTCTACGCGACATCCCCCATCGCCCGTGGGGGGCGATGCTCAGATGGGTAGATTGGAACAGTAATGTGGCAGCCCTTCTCCTCCTCATAATGTGCCAGAGGTGCACCTGGCGCAGTGCCATTGATCTCTGCTGCAGGAAAACCACCAATTGCGCCATCACAAGGGAAAATTCTCTCTTGGGCGCCATGTAGGTTCAAGTCAATTTCAATTTCTCGACAACGCACTTTGGAAAGTATAGTTGTTCAGGAAATTCTTTTGCCTATAAACCAGTGTAACCAATAACCCCTGAGAGATATTCTCAGGCAAACTAGCAGCCCTATCACAAGCCGTCGTGGGAGGTGCGTCAGACTTATCTATAGAAATTGCGAAGTTACACAAAAGAAAAAGGTGGAGACAGGGGGCGGTAAAGCCCCCCGACGTCAACCGTGGTGGGGGCAGTCTCCACCCACTGCCCCGTGATTTCTAATGCCCGTATGAAGTGCTGGGAGCGGAACAATGCGGCACGATGCGGAAGAAGGCACAATGAGGTGGGTAACCGATTGCTTGTGGGCAAGCGATTCATTGTGCCTAACTTGCGGGATTTTTGCCCATGTGGAAATGGCCATTGATAAGCCAACAAAAGGCACAGGCAGAAAGCACAGGCAGCCTTATGGGATCAGAATAGTCCAGTGTCCTCTTTCCTACTATATGGTGTAGTGGTTAGAGTGCTAGACTAGGATCTGGGAGACCCAGGTTTGAATCCCCATTCTGCCATGGAAGCTTTGGGGGTTGAGTGACCTTGGACCAGTCTTGCTCTCTCAGCTGAACCTTCCTCACACGATGATTGTGAGGATAAAATGCAAGAGAGGAGAACAGATATAAACCGCTTTTGGTTTCCACTGGTGAGAAAGGCAGGTTATAAATGAAGCGAATAAAGACATTCTCCTGGGAAACCCACAAGCCAAACAAAAAAACCCTTCTCTGCCACTGCTCCTCCAGCTACTGATGTGCTGTAACATACTGCTTTTGAAGGTTCCATTTTAGCAGCATGTGTCAGTCCTTGGCAAGTAAATCCCAAAGCTCTCCACAGCAATCACACAGGTGAATTGACTGAAGTAACTTTTATTAGAGATCTATCAGGTTCAAGGTGCTCAGACAGTGAAATTGGCAGAAGTGACGTATTGAAGGAAAGCATGGTTAGCTATAGGTTAAGGTCCCACCCCCAGGTTAGTAGCCCGTTGGAATTCTGGCGTGACTGCCAGAGACAAAAAGTATCAGAGTTTAGACTACGATAAGCAACAATAGCAAATTGGGAATGAAATCATCCTTGTTCTCATGGAAGATACATTTCAGACTGGCTGCATCTGGTCTCAAGGCCGTGACCTGCAGAAATGAAAGTGTTTAGCTTCAAAGCAGAGATAAAACAGTGAACTTTCAAATAACAAGCATTGAATGGTTCTCAGAACTCTGCATAGTGTCAGAGGACCAATAGGTTGCATAGAACATATTCATGGCATGTACTGCAGGCAGGCATATATGACAGCATGGGTGAGAAGAGGAACAAGCAACTAAAGCTGCACTGCACTTTACCTTCACTTACAAGATCTGATGGAGGAACACAACATGGGAAAAATCCAGGAGAATCTTTTTTTTATATTTCCTCTTTCGTGCAATTAATTGGTTTTTCCCATCTGCAGCATGTTGCGAAGTTGCCCCATGCACAAAAGTCTGCAACAAAGCAGCCCAATGGACCAGATTTTGCAATTGCTTTTTAATTGTCACTTATTTTTAGATAATGAGAGGACCAGGACCCAATGAAGGGCCTGGGAGAAGCTGATGCTGCCTAGTTCCTAAATCTAAGAGGCCATGGATCTGACCCAGTGACACTGCATAAAACCAGAGCCCTTTCTTTCCCGTGACTCTTAACTGCCCACAGCCCTTTCCTTCTCAGCACCCTTCATACCAAGCCCTCAAGAAGATGCACTGCCTCCCCTCTTCCACTGCTAATCTTCCCATGTAAACCATAGCTCAAGCATCAGGAGAGCCTTCTCAAGAGAAGGCCAAGGTGGGGAGACTCAGACACCTTGCACACATTGTCAGTCCTATGAAACTGCCGTTCTGCCTCCTGTTTCTTTAGAAAATGTCAAAGAACAAAACATTCAGCAACATTACTGGATAACATGGGGCAACTACCATGCTGGGAAAAAGGAAGGTTCTCTTTGCCGCCATTCCCAGAAACAAGGCTCTTAATTCTGTTCTATCATCCTCAGCATATAGTTTTCTCAACTGCCCCTGAAGCCATTACCCCCAAGTCCCATTTCTTCCTGCTCCAAGGACAGGGGTCCCCAAACTTTTTAATCCTATGGACACCTTTAGAATTCTGACACAGGATGGTGGGTCAACCACGAAATGGCTGCGCCAGGAGATGAAATCGACCACAAAATGGCTGCCAACCATAAAATATCAGTAAGTGAGGTCATGGGTAATTCTAGTAGTAACTCTTCCACATTTCAGGCAGTAGTTCTGATAAATATGATGTCTTTAAATGAATATATTGTTTTTAAGTATTTTCTTGCTTACACACAGCTTACCTCCAATCACACATTGAAGATCCTTGTGCTGTGGTGGCAGCTGCTGCCAAAGCAAAGTGTTTTAAAGATCTGCATGGCCAATCAGATCTCCAATGGCCAATCAGAAGCCCTGCTGGGCAAAAGTCCCACCTGGCCCCACCCAATTTCTGAAAGCACTTGGCAGGTGCCAGGAAAGGAGGCAGGCTCCACATTGAGGACTCCTGTCCTAGGAGACCCGAGGGACCAATTTGGTCTTAGTGTAGGGAAGGGCACTGAGGAGGAACCACGACTTCTGCCCACATAGCCACCTAAATCCAGGAGTCCATTTGAACACTTGCAGGACTGCCATTAGAAAACCATTTGGATTCACATTTCCCAAAGGGTGGGCCATCTTAGTAAAATTTTACTCCTTCAGAGACTAAATTACCAAAAGTTGGGAACAATTTTACGGAAGGGGAGCAGAGAAATTATCCATATAAAATAATGAAAATCTATATCCTTCTAGGTCATGGTCAGGCCATAGCAACAATTCCACGCCCCCCCCCCCATGCCAACAATCATCCTGCCCTGTCCAGGACACCGAATTGATTGTCCCCCATCAAACATCACACTAAGCTACAGTTCAGCTTTGGAGCGAGATTTAGATTGAGCCATTGTGTTGCCTTTTCTTACTATGGAAATCTTTTCACCTAACCTTAGCCACTGCACAGGTGCATGGTGAAGATGATTTAATGGTGTTTTTTTTTTAATGCTGTTGGTATATAATTTGGAGAAGCCTGCCTGGCAAGATGTCTGTTTTGAAGATTAATTTGCCTCTCAACTTCCAAATGAAGGAAGGCAAATAAACATTTTAAATGAAATGGAAAATGGGGGGAAAGGGTTTGAGGGTTTTGTTTTTTGTAAAGAATGTTATTTAGTGTAAGAGTCCTTTTGAGCATATATTTATAAAACAGCTTGAGTCCTTAAAGCGTGACCAGATGGAAACGTGCCTAAAAAGCTTTGGACTTCATTCAGGAAAGGCCACCAGCCAAGAGATGGGCAACTTGCACCAACATATGCCAAAAATGGTCAGTTGTGTAATCTTTAAGTGTGACTTTTGCACAGCAGATGCCAACTGTGCAAACAATTTTAAATGTCTTTTAGAAGACAAGAACATGTTACAAAGTATGAATATTAGTCATGATCCCCCATTCTTCCAGAAAAATTCTGCGCTGGAGGATTTAAGAAAATGTAGAACTCTTCTAATGGCCTTCTAATGGAACAAACACTTTCTAATCCAGTATAGGCTGGTTTGGAGTTGTGAGGTGTTTTTTCCTGTGCTTTTTAATCACCAATACTTCTGTGACAATCCTCAACTTACTTGGAACACTGAGTAGGAGGAAAGTTTTGTATGTACAAATAATTTTGTGCCATCTATTTGAAGAAAGCTCTCTTTTTTAAAGCTCTGAGAACAAAAAATGAAACAGCCAGAGAAATAACAGCAAATAGAGATTAACGTGTTCATTGCTGTCTTCCTTTTCATTGCAAGAGACTGGCAAAAATCCAAATAACACGACCTCTGTTCTAACAATCCAGACAAGGGAAATAATTCGAACATAATGAGAGCGTTGGGGACCAGGGATACCAGATTACCTCCCTGCAGGTACTAAGCTAAGTTGGCAGGGATGTAGACCTGGTTTAGGCCACATCAGAGAATCCCCCCCCCCCCGCAGGCTTCCTCAGCAATAACTGTACTCTCTCTAGTGAACACAGAGATAACAAGCCCTCTTTGTCTCTTCTCTGGTGGCATCTAAGACATCTCACAGCCATCAAGAGGAAACGGCTGATTGTGTGTGGTTTATGCTTGCAGACCTCTTTGAGGGTTAAGACTTTTTCAGAGAAAAACATGCTATCAATTTGCCAGGCCTTTGCAATTATAAGTTTATTTTCAAAACAAGCATAGAGATAGGGTTGTTTACCCAAACCTGGTTTACACATCCTGAAAAAAGAGGCAGCATATTCTTGAGATTTCAGCAAGTCTGTCATTTAGACCGCATCAGCAGGCAACCGGTTATCTCTGTAAGCAAAGAAAAGCAGGACCATCCTGACTGCATCCATGGAGGCTCCATTTATTTATCATGGCTAGCGGCTTGGCTGCAAATTTGTCCCATCACATTAAAAGCCAATTGGACTGTCAGCACGGCTTTCATTCGCAAACTTCACTATTCAATCAAGTGTTGTGTGGAGAACTACCTTCAATGGGTTCCTGTGGAGTTGCCGAAACAGGCAGGCAGAGTCAGCCACAAAGAAGACAACTTAGGGCTTTATCACACACTTGACTTACTCTTGATTTCATAGCAGTTTATCCACAAGGACTGGAACCAGTTTGAGTACGGTTCTTCCATATGTCTGCCCTCCCCTCTGCATTTTTACTGTTGCAGAATCAGTTTATTTTGTTCTGCACGTGCCTTAAATAATCAGGATTTTCAAGAGAGGGAGCTGTCATCATTAGTGGAGTCATCAGGGGTGTCATGGCATCCCCTCCCCCCTTTAATGTTTGTGCATGCGTAGATTGCTATCACTATAAGGGTTTAATTTTTTAAAAAGCAAACATGGACTGTAAAAATTATGGGGTAGCTGAAGAGTAGCTGAAATGCCCCTTGCTCCTAGAATGACCTACATCCCAATCTTAGGCATATTTACTCAAGAGCAAGTCTCTGTAGTGCTGAGTGGGGCTTCCATCCAGGGAACCATGCCTAAGATCACAACATGAGAGATTAAGAAGCAAGGGGGGAGGGGGGGGCAGTAGTAATGGGGAGGGGGGAGAAAGAGCGCTTGTTGAACAACTTGCCCCTTCTACATGTGCACACAGGATTCCCAGTGGGTTTTTTTGGGGGGGGGGACCTAAAGTGAAAACCAAAGGCACAAAAATGCATGTGGAAAGCAGAAGCAGGTGCCTGGGGCCAGAACCAACAGAAAAGCCCTTCCTCTTTTTTCTCCAAGTGACCACTGGAAGCGCAAACTTTTGTGCTCCCACCTCCGGCAGGTTATAGCAAAGCATAAAGGGCCACTTTACGTTCCAACTCATTCTACTGAACAGGGCACACATTCCTGTTGTTTTGTTTGGACTATGTAAACATTAAATTCTGATTTGGAAAATATTCATGAGTATTCCTTCGTCTAATTGTGCCTCACTTATGTAACGCACATGCAAGCAGGCCTTGTGAATAGCCACTTACCTGGTCACCTGTGATGGGTGAGAAAGACCTTTAAGAGACCAGGCAGGGAAGCTTCTTAGAAGTCAGAGCCAAGCTACAAGTGACGCCTGACACAGGTTGGACACTTGTCAGCTTCCCTCAAGTTTTGATGGGAAATGTAGGCATCCTGGTCTTGCAGCTGTAATGGAGAGCCAAGCTGTAAAACCAGGATGCCTACATTTCCCATCAAAACTTGCAGGAAGCTGACAAGTGTCCAACCTGGGTAAGGCGTCACTTGTAGCTTGGCTCTCAGTTGCAGGGTGACTTAATGGTGATGTCAGGATCCTATTTCCCAAACCTTTTCAGCTCCACTGGAAACCATCAGCCTACTGGAGGGCAAGTGGTTGGACTCTGCCCCCCTTCACTCTGCTCCACTCATTCCTACTGTGATTGGCCGTTGCCTCTACAACCTTTCTCATCCTATTAGCAGGCTTTGGGTGAACAACCATCTTACTGCAAACCCACACCCGATAAATGGTGCAACCTTTATCAAGGAGCAAGAGGGCGCAGTCACTGGGCTGTCATATGGGGGTGGGGGCTCAGCTGGAAGCTCCCCCTCTCTGCAAAGCTTCCACTGTGTGCAGCCCACACTCTCTACTCCTGGCTCTACCCCTTTTGGGTTCCTCAGTCTCACTTTGTTCTCTGCAATAGTTTCAGCTACGCGGACTGCTTTTAGGCATTGATTTCTCCATTGCTAAGGTATCGTCTGGTGCTTTGGCTCGGCACCTCCTCTTCCTCCAGAAAGGCACAGAAGGTGTGTGTGTGTGTCCTTCCATTGTCTGACACTCTGCTTGGGGCCACTTTGCTCCCTTTCCAGAAGCTTCCACATGACTTGCATGCGCACGCGTATACACACTGCGCTGCTCACATGCCTTTTCACATTTCCAGTGCTGTCAAACTCAGGAAGTAAGGAAGTCAGAAATATTGTGACATTGGTATAAAAGGTGCAAAATTTCCTCATAAAAATACTCCGAGCCCTTTTTAACATGCCACTGGAGATTTTAAGTATTTGGCTTTTATGTTGTCACACACAAAAACTAGAAACTTTAACATTCTCTGAGTGTGGTGGCTAGAGCTGCCTTGCTCAGATGTCTGACTTGGTGTTATCCTCCATCAGCAGATATTTTATATATAAATTGTAACCAGCATAACCAAAAGACTAGGAAATGAAAGTGGTCCAGCAGGTCTGCGACATTTCCGTGCAAAACCCAAATGCGTACAAGAGCAAGTGTTCTTCTTTTGTATACATTTGAGCTTTGAATAAAATGTCACAGCAACTGGACCACTTGCATTTCTTGGTTGTTAAGCCGCACAGTTTATAATTTATTTCATTTGAGTACAGCACCTTGCATTTGACAAAGTGGGCTCTGGTCCACAGGAAGCTTAAGCTTTGTCTTTAAAATGCCCCAAGGCCTGTGATGTTTCATCTGCAACAGACTAACATGGTCACCTCTCTGAAACCTTAGAGTTTTAATGCACCACAGCCAAAGCCTGACCATCGTGTCTGTGGTGGTGTTGCTGGCATCCCTGCCTTTTTGTAAGAACTGGCGGACTAAGGATCAACCTGCAGGCTCGGGGGGGGGGGGGTTACCCGCTAGGACTGTACCAGTTCTGAATGCAGGTGGGCTCGTATGACTGAATTCAATCCTATGACAAAGTCTCCCTGCCCATGGACAGCTAGCATGTCAGGAAGCTGCCTCCTCAATATGCTCAGTTTTCTAAGTTCAAATAGAGGATTGTGGGCCACAGCAGACAGGCATCCTGAGCAGACACAGTCTATCCACTGACAGTCATCACATGCTTCACTTTAAAGTTTCTACATACATAGTGAAGCGGTATCAACGCATCCAGAGAATTGTTTTATAAAAGTTGCTTTGTTTTGTATTACCAAAATAAAAAATGACCAACACATTCTTTATCACTCCAGGGTAATTTAACAGTTTTCTCAATGTTTGGGTACTTAAAATGTTTGTTAAAAATCTTGATCATGTACCTTTCATCAGGTAGCCTAATTGCATTCGTTCGTTCGTTCGTTCTTTCGTTCTCTCTCTCTTTTAAATAGAGGCACAGGATGGCTCTAAAGCAGATTCCCATGCTTGTTTCTCAGAGGGAGCATCTCTCCCATCCTTGATATATTAATGATGCTTTAAGCAATAAACATTTTAAAGCTTTAAATGCTCTTTTCCTGGGCACAGGCCGAGTCATTCGTCTTTGGTGATTCCAGATTCCCTCAGCAATCACCAGACCGTCTCCTGGAAAAGCCCCTATTAGGAAAAACTGTACCCGTGAATCAAATAACCCAACAGCCTGACATGGCCCAAGTGGGCAACAGAAAGGAACTCGCCGACACTCACGTTTCACAAACTTGTTAACATCTAGGCAGGCTCCACAGAAGCCACCCAAAGGTTAACAAACCTTACCAGAGTCCAAAAATAAGGGTTGGGAAACTGACCCTTTCCTATACCACCAAGAATGGAAATTCATGGTAAGTGAACAAATTTTTCTTTTGCCAGGGGTAAGGGGGTGGGTGGGTCTATACTTCTGGGATGTTAATCCCAGGGTGGGACCACATACCACTTAAGATACACTTTCTAGGGAGTACAACTTTCTGCGAAGAAACAGCATCTGGAGAAATTAATGTATTAGAATCCAAATGCCAGGAGAAGAGAGAAACTGATTTTTACGTGACTTACAGACCCTGCCCTCCCCAGGGAAGACCTCTGTATATCACTGAGGGAGCTATTACTCAAGGTAGTTACTTCCTTTGGGGGTGCTGAATCTCTAGATTAACATGACACGTCTATACTGCTCATAACCCAAAATTGTGACAGACAGAACTACTCTCATGTCATTAAGAGGAGCCACAGGAGAGTATTGACTCGGACCTTCCAAGGTCCCACATGGTTGACACAAAGGACCAAACCCCCTTAAAGCCTGAACAAGGCTCAGGCTCCCATTCCTTTGGGCATACTGAGCAGGATCAAAGGAAAATAAAACTTTTCTTCTGTCTTATGAGAAACTAAGTCGACTGTAACATTGAAGGCAGGATCTGTCCCCGGAAGGCCATTCAGAATTAATGGGAAACAGAGTCTCATATACCAGATGGGTGTTGAATTCCGAACGATGCATAAGGACCAGATCACCCATAGAAAGGTGTGTTGATCTCAGAGGAGGTATGTCTAACAAAGAAGCCTAAAGTGGGGAGTCCCTGTTAGAAACTGGTGGACCATTCAAAAATCAATATAATCTCCTATAATGTTAAAAGGGCTCAACAATGCAATTAAGAGATGGAGAATTCTATCAAATTTGCAAAACTTGAAGGCTGACATAGCAATTCTACAAGAAACACATTTTAAACCAAATAGCAAAACTGATCTAAAAGCCAGATGGATTAAACAGCAATTTCATGCACAGGGTTCTTCCAAATCGAGGGGTGTTTCAATCATCATAGTCAAAACCATAGACTTTCAACATACAACATCCTACAAGGACCCCCAAGGCAGATATCTATTCATTAAGGGCCTACTAAATAATCAAAAAATTACCTTAGCTTCAATATATGCACCCAATTTGAATCAACTAAATTTCATAGAAGATGTACTCAACAAACTAAAAAACTTTCAGGATGGAGAATTAATAATAAATGCAGATCTAAACTACATTTGTAATTATAAATTAGATAAATCACACTACAACACTCAAAGTAAAAAGAGCAACATAGGTCTGGCCCCATTACTGAAAGGATTTCAACTGACAGACATTTGGCGTTTAATGCACACACAAGAAAAAGACTACACTTACTTCTCCCCACGCCACAACATTTACACTAGAATCGATTATATATTAATCACGGAAAAATTAAAAAACACAGTAACAAATGCACAAATTGGAAACATAACATGGTCAGACCACACTTGGACCTCCTGTTCATACAACATAGAAACACAAACAACTGCAGAAAAACATTGGACCCTAGATAAATCTCTGCTATACAAAGAGTCAATAGTCAAATTAATCGAACAACATATCAATAACTACTTGAAAGATAACGGTACTCCTGAAGTCAGTCCACATATGAAATGGGATGCCCTTAAGGCTGTCCTGAGGGACCATTTAATATCAATTTCGGCACATGAAAATAAACTGAAAAAAAGAACAAAAATTACTAATTATGAACAACATCAAAATGCTAGAACAAAAACACAAAGAATCAGGAAGCAAGAAAGTCTACAGTAAACTACTAAATGAACGTAAAATTTTAGACTCATTAGAAATTTCCCAAATACAAAAAAATATTCTATACTTGAAAGAAAAGCATTGGCACTATTCACCAAAACAACTGAAAATACTCTCATGGAGAATAAAAGAAATGAGAGCATCCAAAACGATATCAGCCCTAATAGACTCCAAAGGCAATGTTCAAAATAAACCAAAGGAGATAACTCAAATAATGAAAGAATTTTATAGAAAATTATACACCTCAAAAAACCCCACTGAAGACAATATAACACAATTTCTAAATAATAACAATAATATCAAAAAATTAGAAGACAAACACAGACAATTTCTAAATGAACCCATCTCATCGAAAGGAATATTGGAGGTGATCAAAAGGCAAAAGAACAACAAAACTGCAGGCCCTGATGGCTGTCAGGTTCAGAATGCTGTATTGTACTGCTTCGCTTAACCGACTCCATCTTTAATCCTTTCAGTGTTTAAGTGCTCTCTCCACAGGTGCCAAGGTTCCCAGGCAGCTATCTCACAGAAGAGGATTGTTTTGGCTACCGACGCTCCACCAAGAACCGGCCTTGGGAACTTTCGCTATCCTGACTTCAAAGGGGTGTTTTGAGAACTATGGGGGGAGGTTGGGCCTACTGTGATATGTTACTTTGTACCTCATGCTTTGCCAGTCATTGGTAACAATGCATATGTGCCATCCTGAATATTGCGGTACAGGTTCTTGGGCTTCCAATGCCTAAGCCGGATCAAACGGACTCCAAAGCGGTCCCAGTCAGGGATCCTTTGTTTGACCCGTATGCCTCTCCCGGCTCTCAAGGTTTGGAAGCCCAAGAACCTGTACCGCGAGGAGACGGCTCCTCGGTTACAACGATTTATACCCTCGCTCCCAGCAGCGCTGATACTCGGCCTAGAGGCACAGCCGCACCACTCTTCAACTTGCCCACCCCGACGCAGTGGGGCGCAAGACCAAGGGAAACGAGGGACCGGAGGGCCAGCGCGATGTTCACGCAGCTACAGATGGATAGTCGGCGCAGTTTGGAATCCATACCCGAACAAACCGGTGGCCAACCGTGGTTGTTCTGGAACAGGACAACCGAACAAACGGAATGGGAAACGTCCCGCCGTGGCGCCCTGAGTTGGGATTATGTGGAAGTCACCCCGTGGTCAGGGCAGCAAGATGTAAGTGAGCACCAATGGGTGCAGCTCCAGAGCCGAACGATCGCCATTGATTCAGGAATATCAGCGATCACTGGCCTGACAAAAGGAGTTTTAGCCGCGAGATCTCAAGAGGAACAAGGGGTAGAAACACCCTTGCCGTGGCAGCAGACGCTAACCACGGGACCGCCGCCCGAAACTATGCCGACCTCACAGACGACGGGAGATGTGGGGTCCACGGAACTACGGGAGGAGGAAACTACGGATAGAGTACAGCTGTTGGAGAACAGACTCCTAAATATGGAAGAAAGTTTGGCAAATGCCGTCCACCTGCTTTCAGTGCTAGTGGCGGGGGACAGAGGCCGTGTTCCGCCAGCTGGTCTACCTGACATCAGCCAAAGTTTGGCTAACCTGCAAATTCAACTGTGGCCGCAACAGCCTCCAGAGACGGGAGACGAGGACTCTATCACCGGGTAAGGACCCTGCCCAGAAGATCCTTGTCCAGATGAACCCCGTCCCGAGCAACCGATCACACCAGGAGACGTCGGTGCCGACGGGGGAGGTGGAGAACTGTGTCCGGAAGACCCTTGTCCCGATCGCCCTATAACTCCGGCTGGTAGTGGGACTGGAGGAGGAGGGGGAGAACCAGGACGACCGCTAGAGCCAGCTTCCCCGATAGTCCCACCACCCACGACTCAAGCGAGCCAGCCTCCAAGCCTTCCGGGAGGAACCACACCACCGGTCGTCCCAGGAGGGGGCAGGCCTCTTCCGACACTGGGGCCGCGAGGGGATACGGTTCCTCTTCAACCCATCTCTCCTCACCCACCTCTGTTGCGGCCGGCTCCCACTCCCCTTCAACCAGTGCCAGGGGGCCTACTGAGGGGGCGTCCGACACCTTTTTGGCCAACACCAGTGCATCCGGCACCAAGAGGACCCCAGCCGATCCCCCAGCAGATTCCGGGAGCACCTGGGATTCCCCAGCCGATTCCGGGAGCGCCTTTGCCGCACCAACCTCAATCCTACCCTCAGCATCCTCCGCCACAGCTACCGCCAACGCCGCGACAGCCTCCTTTACAACTCGCTCCGCTCGATGCCTACCCAATGCCAGCACCAGCTCCTAGACAAGATCTTCCCATGGGATGGGTCAAACTGGACGCTACGTTTGATGGAGACCCTTCCAAATTGGGATTCTTCCTGGTACAAGTAGTGCAATTTTTCAATCGATGGGGGCATCTTTTCGGGAGTGAGGCCAGTCTAATAGAGCATCTGGGATCACGTCTCCAAGGTAAAGCAGCCGACTGGTATGTGGGACTTTATAACGTGGGGGCCCCTGAGTTAGATACGCTTCAAGGGCTAGTGGATGCGATCCGAGCCCAATATGAAGACCCCCTAGAAGAAACTAGGGACCGAACGGAATTGCAGGCTATTAGGCAAGGCAGCATGTCGGCTAGAGACTATGCCACAAAATTCCGACAACTCGCTGCCAAATGCCCAAGGTGCAAAGAGTCCACCAAGATTATTTTGTACAAACAAGGTTTAAATCCTAAATTGTTGGACCGAGCTCTCATGCAGGATAACCCTCCTACGCTGTTAGGGTGGATACAATTGACCTGCGAAGTAGAAAACCGCCTGCTAGAAGTTCGTCTAGTGGAACAACACCAACAACCTCCGGGCCAAAGACGCTCCTCCACTCCCATCAGGGGGAGCCGGGGGGCTGGATATGCCACTCGTGGAGCAAGAGAAGCTAGATGGCAACAAGGGCTATGTTTCCAATGTGGCCAAGGTGGTCATTTTGCGGCGCAATGCCCATATTGGCCTGTGCAAAGACCTCTGCTCCAACTAAGACGCCCAGCCCCCGCAGCCTAACCGGCGCCACCGCGCCCCACTCCAGCTCCACGAACCGCTCCAAGAGGTAGGGGGGCGTCGAGGAGGAACCTCCCCGAAAGAGGGCTAGAATTGGAAGAAGTTATGGAATACGATCCAACAGCCCTAATGGGGGGAGAGAATCCAGATAGCCCCGCCTCGGGAAACGAAATGGATCTGCCGTAAAAGGACCCAAACGGCAGATCAAACCTTCTGCGGTTCCGGTTCTGAACCGACCCCGTGGGTCCATACTCTTCATACCAGTAACGTTGGTGAATCCTGACAAGAAAATGCACATTCGCATACAAGCCCTAATTGACTTGGGCTGCTCCAGAGACATTATCGCACCAGCTTTAGTAAATGGACTAGTACTTCCGGTAAAAGATTTGGAAATACCAGTAATTTTCGAGCAAATGGATGGCACGAACATGAATCCAGTCACTACCGAAACCACTCCGATCATAACAGGCATGGGGCAACATTGGGAAGTAAGATCATTTGTCATTAGTGCCACAGCGAAATACCCCTTGATCCTGGGAAGCCGGTGGTTATGCGATCATAACACTTATATCAACTGGGCAGAGGGAATCATCACGTTCACCCATGAATCATGCAAAGACCATCGTTGGAATCAAAATTGGGGTAATAACCCTACTGTAACTGAGCCTGCTCTCCTCACCCAAGAAGAAATCAACCAAATACCCAAGCAATACAGAGCGTACACCCAAGCCTTCACAGAGGAAGAAGCTAATACTTTACCTCCTCACAGGAGGACAGACTGTGCTGTGGAAATTTTACCGGGCGCCTCGCTGCCCAAGGGCCGTCTATATCCCATGAGTCCTAACGAAAGAGAAGAGCTCCGCAAGTTCATAGACCTGAATCTTCAAAGAGGATTCATTCGCCCGGCTAATAGCCCCCACGCAGCGCCAGTGCTTTTCGTTAAAAAGAAGGATGGGGGCCTAAGACTGTGCACGGACTTTCGAGGACTCAACGCGGTCTCCTCCAGCAACGCCTACCCCATCCCGCTCATCAGGGATCTACTCAACGTCGTGGCGCAAGGTAAGGTCTTTACGAAATTAGATTTAAAAGACGCTTACTTCCATGTCCGTATCCAAGAGGGGGATGAATGGAAAACCGCTTTTAACACGCCCCTCGGCCAATATGAATATTTGGTTATGCCATTTGGCCTGGCTGGGGTACCCTCGGTTTTCATGTCCATGATCAATGAAGTGCTGCATGAATTTCTATACAAAGGCGTTGTAGTGTACCTAGATGATGTGTTGATCTATTCGGAGACTGAAGAGGAACACGTGGACCTTGTAAAAAGGGTCTTAACCACTCTCATGAATAATAAACTGCCTATAAAGCTCTCCAAGTGTGAGTTCCACAAAACAGAACTCACTTATTTAGGCTACTGTATTTCCCAGGAGGGCTTGAAAATGGATCCAGGCAAAATACAAGCAGTATTTAATTGGCAAACCCCCGCGACCCGCAAAGAATTACAATCCTTCTTGGGCTTTGCCAACTTCTATAGAGAGTTCATAGCGAACTTCGCTCAAATCACACTCCCCCTAACCGAACTGTTAAAAACCAAAGACAAGGGGGACCAAGCCAAAAAACCAAGTGCAAAATTGTCCTGGACGCCTGAATGCCAAACAGCGTTCCATCACCTCAAAACGCAATTTGTTTCAGAACCCGTCCTGCAGCACCCCGATGAAAATCGTCCCTTCATAGTGCAGGTCGACGCCAGCGATGCTGCAATTGGGGGGGTGTTGCTACAGTGGGGGGCGGACAATAAACTCAGACCCTGCGCTTTCCTCTCCAGGAAATTTTCAGAAGCGGAAAGAAATTGGAATGTTTGGGAAAAAGAGGCCTTTGCTGTAAAAGCGGCTCTCACTACCTGGAGACATTGGCTAGAAGGTGCCCGTCATCCGTTCGAGGTCTGGACGGACCATAAAAATCTAGAGGCCCTACGCAGCCCTCGCAGGTTAAACGCCAAGCAATTGCGATGGGCGGAATACTTCTCCAAGTTCGATTTCACTTTGAATTTTCTCCCAGGCAAAACCAACTTCTTGGCCGACGCTCTATCACGCATGCCCCAACACAAAAGCAAAAGGGAGGAGACAATTGACACAGTATTTTCACCTACGCAATTAGGGGGCGTGGTGGCCACACGCAGCTGCACAACCCTATCCCATCAACCCAATCAAGGGTGGAGACAAAAATTAAAAGCTGAAGTGGAGAAGGAAGGGGGGGATGTGCCCAAGGACAAACTGCAACGTTCCGACCAAGGGGAATGGCTTTGGGGAGATCGCTTCTATGTACCCAAGAGTTTAAGAAAAGAAGTTTTGCAACGCTGTCATGATGTTCCCACTGCGGGGCACTATGGGTACTTAAAGACGCTACACCTAGTCCAACGCCAATTTTGGTGGCCGGGCATGCGCAAAGACATCTCCCAATATGTAGCGTCTTGCCCCATTTGTCTCAGTGCCAAATCCCAAAAAGGCAAACCTCCAGGACTCTTACAGCCGTTAGAAACGCCAAGTAGACCGTGGGAAATAATCTCTATGGACTTTATCACTGACTTACCCCCCTCAAAGGGGCATAACTGTATTTTGGTCGTGGTTGATTTGTTCTCCAAGCAAGCTCATTTTATACCTTGCACCACAATTCCCTCTGCTAGAAAACTAGCTGACATCTTCCTAAAAAACATTGTAAAAATATTCTTTTCCATCCAAGGTGATCTCGGATCGCGGCGGACAATTCGTTGCCAACTTCTGGCGGGAGCTTTTGCAACTGCTGGGCATTGAACAAGGTTTGAGTTCAAGCCATCACCCGGAAACAGACGGACAGTCGGAAAAAACTAATCAGATATTAGAGCAATTTCTACGATGTTACATTAACTTCCAACAAGATAATTGGTTTGACTTGCTCCCCTTGGCAGAGTTTTCATATAATAACAGCGTACACGCTTCCATGGGGGAAACTCCCTTCAAAGTCGTCTATGGCTTTCACTTCAAGCCATTCCCGTTTGAAGCGCTCCCCCCTCCTATTGCAGTTTCCAAAGACGTCACCGACTGGTGGGGGGAGGCAGCCCAACTAATATAATATCGTTATTAACAGAAACTTGTAACACTCTATTTGACCATGGCCTTCTTCCACCCACATGGAGCAACGCCTCAATAACTGTCATTCCAAAACCAGGTAGAAACATCATGAACCCAGCCTCATATCATCCCATTTCCTTACTAAATAGTGACTATAAAATTTTTACTGCAGTAATGACCAAACAACTGAACTCCTTCATAGGCAACTACATCCATCCAAATCAAACTGGATTTATTCCTGGTAGAGACTTTGCAGATAACACCCATAAGACACTAATGCTACTTACTTCCTGTAAACAAAAAACATCACCAGAAACACTATTTCTCTCACTCGATATGGAAAAAGCGTTCAATTCTTTGGAAATCCCTTACCTTTTATCCTTACTACATCATATGAATTTTGGAAACAAATTCATACAATCCATCAACACAATATATTCCCATGCCAAAGCCAAAACCGTAATAAACAACTCCTTACAACCAATAAATATAGCTAGGGGAACAAGACAGGGATGTCCCCTTTCACCGCTTTTGTTTGCCCTAGCCATAGAACCCCTAGCAACCCAAATCCGGAAAAATAGTAACATTCATGGTATAACAGTTCAAAACAAAACCTTCAAATTAAGTATCTTCGCGGATGATATTCTTTTATACGTTAGGAAGCCCATTGATTCTTTACAGCAACTGGAAAAAATGCTATTTTTATTCACCCAAATTTCGGGTCTTAAAACTAACATAGCCAAATCCACAGTTCTACCAATCAATATAACACCAAGAACCAAAACTATGCTTTGTGAATTATATAATTATCAATGGTTTGATAAATATCTTCCCTATTTGGGAATGAATATCCCCAATAATGTAAATCACATTATAAAATACAACCATACAAAGAAAATTAAGGAAATAAAATTAAACATTCATGATTGGAATAAGCAGAAATTGGCTTGGCAAGATAGACTAAATTTAATTAAAGTTTTTATTCTTCTCAAGCTTATTTTTCTCTTTCGCACAATCCCTATTCTCCCACCCAAATCCACTCTACATCAATGGCAAACTATTTTGAATAGGTTCCTATGGAATTATAAAAAACCTAGAATTTCTTTTCAAATCCTGAGACAACTTAATATTAATTGTGATGTCAAATATCCAGACATCCTCACCTATGCCGATGCGATACATCTTACCAAAATAGTACAATCCCTGAAAAAAAATTGTAACACTGAGTGGATTCAAACATTAAGTTCCGTTATCTCACCTTTGTCCTTCCATGAAATTCTTTGGTGTAAACATTCTTTCCGTCCAAAACAACTTCAAAACAATATTTTTATAACTAATTTACTCAATGTATGGGACACACACAAAAGAAAATTACTCCCCAAAATATCTCGCTACTCTTCCTTTTTGTCGCAAGATTGGTACCCACCAGGCAAACTGCAAACCACAAGGAACTATTGGACAAACTTGAATTTATTAAAGCTTTCAGATTTAACAACAAAACAAGGCCTCAAAACTAAAGCAGAAATTGAAAAGATAACTAAGGTTTCAATTCCATGGTTCATCTATTTTCAAATCTCCTTTATGACTACACGAATAAAACTCAAAGAAATACTTCACAAACCCAAAACTGACTTTGAAAATATATTAGATCCAAACTTCAAAACAGAAAAAGGTCTAATTTCTAAGATGTACAATATGTTATTACATAACACCAAACCAAACCAGTATTTCTACCAAGATAAATGGCAACAGCATTGTGATACAGCAATTTCACAGGAACAATGGTCACAAATCTGGTCCTCCCCTTTATTAAAGTCTCATGAAATCAATGTACGACTCCAGGCTTTTAAGATTCTCACAAGATGGTACACAACCCCTGAAAAACTTTCCAAAATTATGCCATCTTACTCCCCCCTTTGCTGGAGGAAATGTGGAGAGATTGGCACCTACGCACATTGTTGGTGGCAGTGTGACGTTATAACTAAATTTTGGGGTGATATTATAGAACAAATACAAAACATAACATCATACAAAATTCCAATGGATCCCAAACTAATATTCCTTGACCTCTGGCAAGAAACCCAAATGCCAGTCATATACAGACGACTCATTACAAGTCTACTGAATGCAGCTAAGTCATTAATAGCTCTTAATTGGAAGAATCATCACCCTCCGTCAGTGTCACAGTGGTACTCTAGAGTCTGGGACCAATTTATAATTGAAAAAATTACAGACAGGATTCAATCTTCCAATGCAATAAATGCAAGAACAAATTTTTATGAAAAATGGATGCCCTTTTTTGATTTTATTGAAAAGAATGACATGCAGCCTTCGAGTTCTTTGTATCAAAATATATTGGAACAGTAGGGATCAATACTACTGAAGAACAGTTAATGTTATGAATACACTTCCCAATTTTAAACCTATCATCATATTATGTATCACTTGGTAATAATTGAAGTTCTAAACCATGTTTGAACGTTAGCCCCACATTATGATTGTAAATTATCTCTCAAGTACCTTGTTGTTGTATTTACCGTATTGGTTTATGTTTCAAACTGTTGTTATTGTTATTTTTTATGAAATAAAATTTAAATAAGAAAGAAACTGGTGGACCCAGGAGGGGCAGAAGGGACTCCCTTCCTTACTGACCCTCCATAACCTTCAAAACAACTTTCGCCTGGCAGCCAGGGTACCTTTGTCACTTTGGATAATAGATGGAGCTCCTCCCACAATAGTCTGTGTTGATTTGTGAATTGAGTAACACACCATGCCACACACTCTTGTCCCTTCATAGTATTACCTCCATTACAAAAACACGGTAGAGGGGCTGAGTGTCTCATTGATGGCCTTCAGATAACTGACCCCACTTAAGCTTCCAACTGTTGTCATAAGAAATGAGAATTATGACAGAGTACTAGCTCTAGCACAATGTCCTCTCCTCCCTTGGACAGAAAAACAAAGGGAGAGATGAAGAGCCTCTGAGAATGTCTTGGAATCATACAGAAGGTCTCTATATTGCAGCTATAAACATTTGTGTTGTATCCCATAAGTCTAGACACTTCCATGAGGCGGCTATAGAAAACTGACCCTGACACCTGTAAGCAGTCTCCACACAACACCAAAGGCAAACTAAAATACTGAGGGCCCACTCCTTTTGCATCTAATGGAGGACTCTCTATGTCCTTTTTCTGCGAACGGAAGTGACAACATGAGGCTTAGTCAGATGATAGGACCAGCCAGGGTCTACCTCTGAATACCAAAACTGGCAGCAGCTCTGAAAGGCTTCTGTAGGATTGTTTAGCTCCCCTACTCTGCCTATTTAAGATTGACGTGATCAGAGTGACTGTCAAAAGGACATAGAGAAGACTTCTGGAGAAGGCTGGCAGCAACAGCCTCTCTTGTGGTTTATTTATTTATTGAAACAAAATTTATATCCTGCCTTTCTGCCAAAGGCCACCAAGACAGCTAAGCAGGCTAGGAATATTTTTGGGTTTCATTTTATGACGTGTTTATAACATTCTGCTTTTAAGTGCTAGCTACCTCAGTAATCCTGATTTTGCAGAAAATATAAATGATACTGTCAAAATTTTTACAGAACCCAGGAGTGCTAGTTATAACAACTTGAAATGAGCAGACAGTTGTAGGATTCCACCAAGAGAGGAAAAGAAAATCCCTCCACAATAGGAGCCAGAGAAACTGAAGTTGGAATTAGTTAGCAACTGTCAGGGGTTGCGGTGGCCGCTGCTGGGTGGGGCCCCGGCATGGCCAGTCCTGACGTCAAAGGGGTGCCAGGGATGCTGCAGGACCCTGCTCTGTGGAAGGAGGGGTGGTATACCTCACCCAGACTCCCTCTCAGTCCACTCACTGGCCTGCTCAACCTGCACCACTCATCCCCTTTGTCCACCTCCACCTCCAGCTTTTATAGGGTTTCCCTTGGCTGCCTCCGCCCTTCCTTCCAAGCTCCTTCTCTCTCCTGAGGCTGCCCAACTGTGTCTGCTCTCAGGTGTTCCTTCTCTTTCATTAACTCCTCCCAGCCTTCCCTGCCTCTCTAGCAGGGTGGGGCTGAATGTAAAGGTGTCCCAGCTGAGGCTTTCTCCAGGTGTGCCTTCTTCTCTCCCTCATTCCCCGTTAACCTTCCCTGCAGGACTGGGCTGGCAGGGCCTTTCCAGGTGCCACGCCTTGGCCGTCTCTGCCTCTGCCTCACGAGGTACCCTTCCAGCCAGTATCTGGGCTGCCTGCCCCTTGGAGCTGGGTGTGGCTGCCCTTCCCTGGCAGGCTTCCCCCTCGGGCTCTTCCCCTCCTACACTTGCTGCTGGCTGTGTTGCCTTCCCTGGAGCCTCTGGACCCCCTGACTGCTGCTGGGGTGATGTGCCTGTTCCAGCCCCCTGGCTCTGCTGCTGGGGTGCTGTGCCTGTTCCAGCCCCCTGGCTCTGCTGCTGGGGTGCTGTGCCTGTTCCAGCCCCCTGGCTCTGCTGCTGGGGTGCTGTGCCTGTTCCAGCCCCCTGGCTCTGCTGCTGGGATGCTGTGCCTGTTCCAGCCCCCCCCCGGCTCTGCTGCTGGGGGGCTGTGCCTGTTCCAGCCCCCTGGCTCTGCTGCTGGGGTGCTGTGCCTGTTCCAGCCCCCTGACTCTGCTGCTGGGGGGCTGTGCCTGTTCCAGCCCCCTGGCTCTGCTGCTCGGGTGCTGTGCCTGTTCCAGCCCCCTGGTTCTGCTGCTGGGGTGCTGTGCCTGTTCCAGCCCCCTGGACAAATGCCTATGGCAGCAGCTGGGTGGATGTCTCCTGGGGGGTCTCCCGTCCTTTTTTCCAGGTAAGTCCAGGAGCTGGGTTGCAGACCCCGGACAGCAACTTCTAAGCCATGAGTTCTTAAAAGGAGGGCATTCATTCAGTCAAAACAGTGGACTCTACTGACCACTCAGATCAGTATGGGAGCTCTCAAGTCTTAAGTAGTCCTGTGTCCAAAGCACTGGGATATGTCTTAAACTTTCCTTCTTTGCAACATCCCTCCCACCTTCTGACTGAGATATAGGGGCTTAGGGACCTCCATACCATATGATGAAGAGCTTGATTCTTGAAAGCTTATGCTACTGTAGTAAAGAGTCCAGTAACACCTTTATGACTAACCAACTTATTTGTAGCATAAGCTTTCGAGAATCTCAGCTCTCTTCATCAGATGTAGACTAACAGACTAATACAGCTAACTCCTTTGGACTTATGCTACTGGACTCAAATCTTACTCTTTAGTTGCAGACCAAAATGTCTACCAACCTGAAACAGTTTTAAACTTTATACCTGTTTCTATGGGACTCCAGCAGTGACTTATTCAGCAAAAAATTATGTTTAGGATATATTGGACATTACATCACCTTTTAAATAAAGGACTAAGTAAAGAGCCCCGTGGTGCAGAGTGGTAAGCTACAGTACTGCAGTCCAAGCTCTGTCATGACCTGAGTTCGATCCTGGCGGAAGCTGGGTTCACATAGCTGGCTCAAGATTGACTCAGCCTTCCATCCTTCTGAGGTCGGTAAAATGAGTGCCCAGTTTCCTGGGGGTAAAGTGTAGATGACTGGGGAAGGCAATGGCAAGCCACCTCGTAACAAAAGTTTGCCAAGAAAACGTTGTGATGCGACATCCCCCATGTATCAGCAATGACTCGGTGCTTGCACAGGGGGACTACCTTTACCTTTAAGTTAAACATCTAATTGCTGGCATTGTAAATTACAGGCCATGTCCTTTAAACATCTGCTTTGGGAGTGTCCAGTTATTCGATCTTTTTGGGAGGACTTTGTGTTAGAATATTAATCAATTTTTGAAAATGCTTATGTGCTATTTGCCTGTTTCTTGGAAGCTAGTTGGTGGTCAATAAAAATGGGCTTTCCACGCTCTTACCATAGCCAAAAGGCTTATATTACAACACTGGAGAGATAAATGCCCATCTTCTGTAATTCAGTGGATTGAGGACCTTACATCTTTATTAATATTTGAATATATGGCATACAGATGACAATTGCATATAGACTTATTTACAGATTTAGATTTATTTTATAGATGCTTAGAATTACCATTGTAATTTCATATTTTTATGACCCGAAAAAAGAGAAAGTAACTCCAGAGGGAGTGACCCCTCCATATTTCCTCAAAACTTGGTGCCCACTTCATTCAGAATAAGGATGGCAATAATATGGTGGTAACTGTGTCAGCTCCTTGTTTCAGTCCATAGATTGATCTCCAACAGCACTTTCCTCTCTGCTCCACTCTTGCCAGTTTTTTCCAGTTAACATTTCGACCCTTTTTCCTTTTAAAACTCCCTTTACGTAACTGTTTACAGGCCTTACTATTATCCCCCTTCCTTTCTGTTCTCCTTCAATAATATCTGGAATTAGCCTCCCTTTCCCTTGAATTTGGCCTGTCGTACTTGGTCGCCTCTTCTTCACACTTAGCATTAAGTGCTGACTCCTCTTCAATATCCCTTTATTGGTTCCCCTTTCCGTTTACCTCACTTTACACCTTCCTCTCCAACTCGGCATTCTCGAAAGCCTCAAGTTTTATTTTTTCCATTTTACCTAGTGATGTTTTAATAGGTTCAACTGGAGGTTCTAATAACCAATGTTCATGTTCTGTGCTTCTAAATGTTTTCCCCGATTGGGACAAGGTCTACATAATCTGATGTGCAAATCTGAACATTAATTCGAAGGATGCAGGCAGCACACAAGCCACAGGGCAGAGTTCACAACGCGCATCCCCCTTGCATAGTACGGGTACCCCCCCTCCCTTAAAGCATGCGCACACACCACAAAAACCCAAGGCTAAAAGCTTTAGAGAGCACATTTTAAAGTTGGAGTGACACCAGCATTTTCCTTGACAATTTTATTGATAGCTATAAAGTGCAGAAGAATAGCAGTGAGTGTGCCAGGAAGCTGGGATGGTACATTTGTCTTTCAGCCCTTGAGATTCAACTTTCCATGAGGCCTCAGGCAGGCTTTAAAGATTTTTGTTGTTCTTTCTTCACATCACAGACAACCACCATGCAATTGAGCACAATAGGCTGCGTCTGATGAACAGGAGTGGCTGAGTATAAGAACTGGAGCCTGTCATATGGGAGAAGGCTTGAATGGAGACAGAGTGCAGCTTCTTGAAAGCATGTGCTGCACGCATTTCCACCCAGCATTCCTCACATCCCCAACAAAGTTCAACCACTAAATCCAGAGGTCTTACACAATTGAGAAGCAAACCTCAGGCAAAACAATCATCAGATAAGCTGGTGGAGAAACAATGTTTAAGGTTCGGTGGATTGTCATTTACTGGATCCCTTGCTAAGTGTTCATTGTGCAAATAGTAATTTATTTTTAAAAATTATACCCTGCAACTCTCAACCTCAACATGGGCTCAAGGCAGCTTCTAATAGCATGCAAGTCTATTGTGAGCACACCAAATAAAATAAAATATTAGGAAATCCACAAAGATCAAGATGGCGATAAAAGGCAATTGGGGTCAAAGGGAAGAATCCTAAAGAACTCAGATTATAACCAAATCCTTGGGAAACTCCTTTTCTTCCTTTGTGCCTGGAAGCTGGAGTGCTGGCAACAGGCAGGCCTCTGCCAGGAGAGAATGCCACGGATGAGGCCCACTACAGAGCTTACCACAAAGGTGAGGTGCTACAAGAAGGGCCCTCCTCTCCAGATCTTCAATGCTGAGCAGCAGCCTAGGGGTGCAGGCAATCTAGGCCTTGAGTAGTGCTAAGGGGTCAGTAAAGCTCTTCATATTGGCCCCACGTGCTCTCTCACCCATCCCTAACAGCAGTCTCACTGCTGCAGTTTGAAGGCTCCGAGAGAGACCCACGTGAGGCGCATTGCAGCAGTCCTTTCTGGATGTGGACCTGAGCAATGGCAGCCAGTCACCATTATGTCTATTCAAGAAAAGGCCACAACTGGCACGGACAATGGCACAGCAGTGAAATAACTACAGAAATCTGTGTGAAAATGACTACAGTATTCATGCGCGGGGGTTAGCCAATTTCACAGGTAGACCAGAACTCTTGCCAGGCTAGTAGGATGCAGTTCATATATTAATCTGACGTGGGGTATAAATGAAGTGAATAAATAAAATAAACAAATCTGGGGGAGGCAACAGAACAAGAGAGCTTTTCTTGTGGCGCCAGAACCTATGCACACTAAGTGAAGCCTCAGCTAATCTTCTGAGGATGGTAATTTTCCATCAGGTAGAAAAAGATAGGTCCAATGGAGCTTGAATTTCTTCTCCGTCATCTCCAATTATAGAAATGTGCTCGAAACAAATGTTTCTCAAATTGAGGATCTGCAAGAGTACTTGAAGGGGGCCAAGACCTTTGTAACAGCCCCTCTTTCTCAGCCATCCAAAGAATGCGGGGGGGGGGGAGGCCTTTCAGTTTTCCAGTGGCAGGGCAGGGACTTCCTGCCCCTGGAGGAGACGGAATCGGCTTTCTTAAATGATTTCTATTGCCTACAGACACCGAGCGCGAATTAGAAAATGGCTGATTAGTTGATGAGATCTAATTGCTCGATCCTAGGAACAGTAATTGGCTGAGTGAGACCACTCAGCATAGTACGTCTGGTAAAAAACTTAACTTGTTTTCCTTTTATTTTCCAACATCGTAGGTAGAAAGATGCCCTCTTCCCATCCAGAGACAATAACAGCCAATAAAGGTTTTTGTCAGTCCCCGGCAGTTAGATCCCCAAGTTCTCCACAGTTATCACTCAGGTGTTCCAGTTGAAGTAACTTTATTAGAGATCCATTTGGTACAAGGTGCTCAGACAGTAGAATTGGCAGAAGTGACGTATGTGGGGCTAGCAATGTTAGTTATAGGGAATATTCCTGCCTTTGGGACAGAGGAGCATTAACCGGGGGGGGGGGGGGAGGCGGTTGGAGTGAGACATTGTTTTAGAGTAGACAGTGAGAAAGATGAAATTATCTTTGGTTCTCAAGAAGGATACATTTCGAGCTAGTTTCAGCTGGCAGTCAAGGACACTGGCTCAGGGGAGCAAGAAAGAGAAAGTAAACATTTGCGAGATAACCTACTGGCATTGCAGCTATAAAGAACTTCCCATACTCTCAGAGACCAGAGGGAGAGCCAATATACATTCATGGCAGACATGCAGGAGGCATATATGACTGTTTTCAGCTGATACCAGAAGTTCTGGTTCTGAGAGACACTAGTCTTTTTCTACATCTATGAGCAGTTCTGAAAGTTATTCCAGAACCCATTCCACCCCTGTTCAGCTAGATTCTGGTTAAATGTTATTAACCAACTGGAAAGGCTGTGTCTAAAGCGAAGACTGGAATGTAACAGCTGGACTGGAATTGCGTCAAGGCCTTTTGACTTGTAGCTCTTACAGAATCAGCTGCCCTCTGAGACCTGGGCCGATTCCAGATGGCCAGAAATTGCGGTTTTTCTGCGGATATAATTGCTCACCGGCCACGCATTCACTTTCGTCTCCATCCACTTTGTCTCGCAGCGTGCCGTGCCGTCCTGCTTCCGGATGTTCGCATGGCCAACTGAGGTACCCGGGATTGGTTGTTTCCTCCCCGTCACAGTTGACGTCGGGGGCCTTCATTGGTTCGCATTTCGGTTTTTTTAAAAAAATTTTTTTACGTGTTATGCGCAAATGCGCAAACGTTCAGGTATGCGAATATGCAGCATTGACTTTTGTGCATTTGTGCACATTTGTGCAGTTCGATGTGCGCAAACGGCGCCCAGTTTTTTTAAAAAAATTAAGGGAATATTGTTGCCGGCCGGCCGGCCAAGGAATGAGGGAAAGGGGAGGGCCTCTCCGCGGCGACGAAGCGTTCAGAAGTGTGCAAACCCGCAATACCGCGTTCACACCGTCCGCTTATAGAGCGCAACTGAGCGCCATGGACCACAGGTAAGCTGGGACGGGAAATTGCGGGTTTTTACGAGTGAGGTCGCTGAAAAAGCGAAAGCACTCGCTCTATTTGTGCCCGTCTGGAATCGGCCCTGAGCTGGTTGGCCGTGTCCTGAAAATACAAACTTTTTTTCCCTTCAAAGTCTGGCTGGTTCTCATTGTAGTGTTTTGAAGAGAAGATGCTGGAGGCTACTTCTTGGGTGCCAGTGACAATGATCGTGGGGAGGTCCATGAAAAAACTTAAAATGTGGGACACAGTTTAATAAATGTTGCTCTTTGGTTGCATTCAGTTGAGTTTTTCTCCCACTACACTCCAGTCATTTACCTTCACTGCTTCCGCTGTAACACCTGAAACTGGATCAACAGCCAAAGTAATCTATACATACCAACTAAAGGCTCTGGAGGATTTGACAAACCAGAAGAATATCCCAGAGGTCCCTCCAAAGGCCTTATGGCTCCATCAGCCTGGGGGCTGGAAGAGAACAAACAAATCATCCAGAAGGGTTCCATACCCCTGCAGAGGTTTGTATTTATTCTAGGTTTAATGGCTGCCCCAAGTCAGGTAAACCACCCCCTACCCTTTTCATTAATTTGAGAAAGCCTAGGAGAGGTGAAGGCTTTGCCCTGGGATTCTTTCTGTGAAGGTGTGGATGGAGGTCAATGTCTCCCAGACAGCCACCATGCCCTATTCTTAGTCAGTGCTGCCTCACTCCTGTAAGCTCAAGATCATGAAGGACAACATCCTTCACGAGGAACAGGCTTCCTTGGGAGGTGGTGGGCTATCCTTTGGAGGTTTTTAAGCAGAGGCTAGATGGCCATCTGACAGCAATGCTGATTCTGTGAACCTGGGCAGATCATGAGAGGGAGGGCAGGAAGGGCTACATCAGTGCTTAGTTCTCATGGCCCCTTCTTACATGCTCAAGATAATGCCGATCGCATTATTTGGGGTCAGGAAGCAATTTTCCCCAGGCCAGTTTGGCTAGGGATCCTGGAGGTGTTTTCCCATCTTCTGGGCATGGCGCAGGGGTCACTGGGGGTGTGGGGAGGGGAGGTAGTTGTGAATTTCCTGCATTGTGCAGGGAATTGGACTAGATGACCCCAGAGGTACCTTCCAACCCTATGATTCTATGATCCAACAAGGGACTCCAACTCCCTCCAAGCAGCAGGGGCTCCTGCCCACGGTACACAAGCACAGCAGCTTTTTTGACTGTGAATGCCAGATATAAATTTAAGATGGACATAAAATAGTTTGCTAAAGCCAGAGTTTGGGATCCAGCCTTACCTTGGTGATGGAAAATTCTGGTATCTTGGGCTTGATATCAACCAACAAGAAAGAGTTGGTTGACAGAGTAACGGTGATCACATCCTCCTAGAATTCATTTTGCTGTTGGGTACCAAGGGAGTTTGTAGCCAAATGCACAGGTTAGATTTAAGTAGGGCAAACTTTAATAACTTAAGGGACACAATGAGAGTTATTCTATGGACAAGAATGCTGGAAAGGAAAGGAGCAAATGAAGAGTGGGCTCTCCTAAAAGAAGAGCTCTTGCAGGCTCAATCTATCATCATTTCAGCAAGGTGGAAATGTGGTAGAGGATCTAAGAAGCCAACAGAGAACTGTGTGATGAGTTAAGGAAGAAAAAGATGTTCAAGAAATTGAGGAAATGCATCCAAAGAGTGTCTAGGGTAATTAGGTACTGTAGGGCAGCCATCAGAGAGGCCAAAGCTCAGAATGATCCGAGACTGGCCGAAGGGGGAAGGGGCTTGCCACAACAAAAAGACATTCTTCAGATATGCGAGGAGCAAATGGAAGGTGACCAATGTGGGCAATACCCACATTGCTGTGTGAAAATGGAGAAACTGACAGGACAGAGAGAAGGCAAAATGGCTCAATGCCTCGGTGTTCTCCTTGAAGGAGAGAATATGCCCACCTAGAGATGGTAGTAGGCGAAGCATGGCTTCCGGGCTGCTGGTTGACATGGGCAAGTTGTGGAGAAGCACCTTGCTACACTGGATGGGTACAAATCCCCTGGACAAAAAGGAGTCACCTGAAAGTGCTTAAAGAACTTCCAAAAGAGCTTGTAGACCCTTTGTTGATCATCTTCCAGGCCTCTTGGAAGACAGGTGATGTGCTGGAATACTGGAGGAGGGCAAATGTCACCCCAGGCTTCAAGAAAGGAAAGGGATGATCCTGAGAACTATAGGCCAATCAGCCTGACCTCTGTCCCAGCAAACATCCTTGAAGATAGGGAGAGAATTCAACAAGATCTGAACACACTGGAAATTGGGCAGATTTGAATAAAATGTGATTTAAGATGGATAGGTGCCAGGTTCTCCACCTGGGTAACAAATGCAAAGCATGTATACAGCATGAGGGATACACTTCTGGGTGGCAAAGTGTGTGAACAAGATCTTGGAATATGGGTGGATGGGAAGCTAAATATGTGAAGTCAGGGTAATGTAGCAGCAAAAAAGGTGAAAAAAGATCTTGAGGTGTATCAACAAAGGCATAACATTCAAATCACAGAATGGATCATTGGACACTTACCGTGAAGGGTCCTTCTTCTCTGAAGAACGGAGGACAACTTGGGTGATCCCCACCATCCAATCAGGGAGGCAGGAACTCAATTATTTCATCCTCTTCCTGTTGGTGTGTGGGTCACCCCTCCTCTCAGTTCGGATGACTCCACGAAGCAGTAACATAACATGTAACAAACTTAACTTCAACTTTAACTTCAACTCTATAACTCTGAAAGATAAGAGGAAGAATTATACAAAAGAGCACAGAATTTCAAGAAAGACAATGCTAAAGAGCCAGAGTATGAAGACCCTGGAAGGGCAAGATGTCCTCTGTTCCTCAGAGGAGAAGGACCCTTCACGCTAAGTGTCCAATGATCCACTTTTCCTCTGAGGCGGAGGACATCTTGGATGTTTCCAAAGGAATCAGTTTCCCGTGGGTGGGTTATGATCTTCATTCTGGATCACATGTTGGAGAACTCTTCTCCCGAAGGCGGCATCCGCTGAGTCATAGGTATTCAGCCTATAATGTCTTATAAATGTGGAGATTGACGACCATGTAGAGGCCTTGCACACTTCTTCTATCGATGCTCAGTTTTTAAATGCCGCATTGGTAGCCGCACTCCTTAGAGTGAGCTGTAATGCCTTCAGGTATCGCTGTATTCGCTGCTCTGTATGCCTCTGCAATGCAGGTTCTGATACACCTTCCGATGGCCACCGACGACATCTTCTTTCCCTCGTTAGGAGGGCTGATGTTAATGAATAGGGATTCTGACCTGCTGATGCGCTCAGTCTTGGACAGCAAAATTTTTAGGGCCCTTCTCACGTCCAGACAATGCCACTCTCTCTCCTTAGGAAGTCTTGGAGTGGGACAGAAGGAAGGCAAGTTAATCTCTTGACTTCTCTGAAAAGTGGAGCTTGTTTTAGGAAGGAAGGTAGGATCCATACATAAGGTCACTTTGTCCTTATGGAATATACATAGATGGGGTTTCATCGACAGTGTACTGAGTTCCGATATTCTTCTCGCGGAGGTGATAGCGACCAGGAATATTGTTTTCAAGCGTATCTATTTTAATGGAATTTCTTTCAGTGGCTCGAATGGTGGCTTGGTCAAGGCCTGGAGAACGATGTTGAGTCTCCAAGTTGGGAAGCAATGAACTGTTGGTGGGTTTAGTATGGTTGCTCCTTTTAGGAAGCATTGAACATGTTTTGTCGAAGGCTTTCACGGCCGGAGAACAATGGTTGTTGTGGATTTTCCAGGCTGTATCACCGTGGTCTTGGCATTGTAGTTCCTGACGTTTCGCCAGCAGCTGTGATTGGCATCTTCAGAGGTGTAGCACCGAAAGACAGAGATCTCTGCGTGTCAAACTGTGGAGAAGATGTTAGCAGATAATTTATATCTACTCAGGAAGGTGGGTTTGGGTTGCATCATCCTGTAAGAGTTTCCCAGGGTGTGGAATGCTAATGGAATGCTAATGCTTCACTGTATCCTGAGGAGGTTCTTTTGCATATGGATTGGTGCTTTATATGCTAATCTTATCTGCAGGGCTATTGTAAGATGTAGAGTATTTTGTTAGCCTGGTGTTTTTCAGGACTGGAAACCAAGCTCAATTCATTCTTAAAGTCTCTTCTTTCCTGTTGAAGTTGTGCTTATGCTTATGAATTTCAATGGCTTCCCTGTGCAGTCTGACAAAGTAGTTGGAAGTGTTGTCCAGTATTTTAGTGTCCTGGAATAAGATACTGTGTCCTGTTTGAGTTAGGCTATGTTCACTGCTGATTTTTCAGGTTGGCCAAGTCTGCAGTGTCTTTCATGTTCTTTTATTCTTGTCTGGATGCTATGCTGTATGGTCCCTATGTAAACTGTCCACAGCTGCAGGGTATGCAGTATACTCCTGCAGAGGTGAGGGGGTCTCTACTGTCTTTTGTTGATTGTAGCATCTGTTGTATTTTATTGGTGGGTCTGAATACTGTTTGTAGGTTGTGCTTTTTCATAAGCTTTTCCATCTGATCAGTGATTCCTTTGATATATGGCAAAAACGCTTTTCCTGTGGGAGACTGTTTTTCCTTAGTTGTTTGATTTATCCTTGGTTTAATCGCTCTTCTGATTTCATTTCTGGAGTAGCCATTTGCTTCACCACCCTCAACAGAAAAGAGGCATAATAAAAACATTAGTAGACCATGCAAGACGGATATGTGAACCACGCTTTATCAACAAGGAAATTAATCATCTAAACCATGCACTTCAAGCATTAATGATATGGTCTCCTACTTAAATAAGCCAGATTTCTATCTACTGAAAATTGGGAACAGACATATCCCTGTGCTCCTTTATGCAGATGATGCAGTCATACTCTCCAGGACTCCTATAGGACAGAGGAGAGCTATGCACTCACTTATGCGATATTGCCAGGATAACACTATAGAGCTTAATTATGCAAAAACAAAGATAATGGTCTTTGCCCAAAGACCCAGAATTCATTCATGGAACGTGAACTCAGTCCGCATAGAGTAAGTACGATGCTTCAAGTATCTGGGTGTGGTCTTCCAGGCAACTGGATCGAGCAATACACATATTGCCTGGAGATTCGTGTGCAGTTCTGGAGGCGTCATTTCAAAAAGAATGTGGACAAATTGGAACGGGTGCAGAGGAGAGCAACCAGGATGATCAGGGGCCTGGAGACCAAGCCCCACGAGGAAAGACTGAGGGACCTGGGAATGTTCAGTTGGAGGAGGTTGAGGGGATGTAATTGCTCTCTTGAAGTATTTAAAAAGCTGTCATTCAGAGGAGAGAAGGGAGATTGTTCCTGTTGGCAACAGAGGATAGGATTCAAAACAGTGGGTTTAAACTACAGGAGGGAATGTACTGGGTGGACGTTAGAAAAAACTTCTTCACATTAAGAGTAATCCAACAGTGGAATCAGCTGTCTGGGAATATGGTGAGTTACCTCTCATTGGCAGTTTTCAAGGAGCAGCTGGATGAGTACTTGTTGTGGATGCTTTAGGCTGTTCCTGCAATGGGTGGGGGCTGGATTAGATGGTCTATAAGGCCCCTTCCAATTCTGTGATGTATTGCCACTTTTTACTTGGAACTGGCAAACATGTCCATCTCCATCAGGCTCCAGAAGCCTGCCTGTCCCACTGCTTCTCATCTGGGCATTCGTATCAGTTCTGTGGACATCCTCCAGGGGCGGCAGCCCAACTCAGGGAACAATTTAGCCAAGCTAAGAAGGGGTGGGGTGGAGTAGAAGGATCTTGGATCAGTATGGCTGTTTGTAGGCTCATATCCAAAGTTGTTCTTATCCATGTTCTCCATGTACTTCAGTTGCATAATTATAAAACTGCTTTACTAACATACTTGAGTGCCTTGGACTAAACTAATCCTAAAATTTATTGTCGAAGGCTTTCACGGCTGGAGAACAATGGTTGTTGTGGATTTTCCAGGCTGTATTGCCGTGGTCTTGGCATTGTAGTTCCTGACGTTTCGCCAGCAACTGTGACTGGCATCTTCAGAGGTGTAGCACCGAAAGAAAGGGATCTCTCAGTGTCTCTCAGTTTCACAACCATAATCCTAAGATTATTAATCAATAATTGTAAGATTATGTTTATAACCTCCACCCAAACCCAAAACGTTGTTGTGGGGAGGGATGCAGCACATGATGAGCTTTCCTTCTTCCAACGGCTCATCCAACATTTTTCACTGGTTAATATTAAAACTCAAAGCACTATAATTTATTCACATTTAACTGACGTTACTGAGCATGGCACAATGACTTTTACTCCAAGAATACTCCAAAGGCTGTTCCCTCTGGGCAGATGAAGCATGCTATTAAAACCATCAACCCTTCTGTTCTGTGTGAGGGACTGAGAAAATATTGGTTTTCCTCTTGGAACTGTTGACGGAGCGGCTGCTAAAGAGAGAAATTTCAACAGGACACCCATTTCAATTCACAAAGAAAGAAGTCATTTATTTTAGTAATAATTATCTACATAAATGAGCTACGATAGGAACAACTTCTAATTAACTTTTTATATACAACAGAGGTGTTTTTGTACAGAGGTAAGCTTTGCCATTGGTCACCAGATCCATCTCTTAAATGAGAGGAACCTGCAAGAACCAGACATTCCAAGATCCTGATTGTAATTCCAGAAGTTTCCACTCTGCCTAGGTACTGGTGCATTCCAAGATCCTGATCTTGGAATGCACCAGTACCTAGGCAGAGTGGAAACTTCTGGAATTACAATACCCACCAGATGTATTAAGCAAACAGAGCAACAAAACCAGAATGATACCAAGGGATGACCTGCTACAAGATAAGCCCAAATGGAACAACAACAGAACATCACTGGTAGTCACATACAGCTCCCAGCTCAAACCAGTTCAACACATCATTAATGACCTGCAACCTATGCTGGACAATGACACTGCTCTCTCACAGGCATCAGGAAGCAAATCTTTTCTTGCCAGAGACAGCCCCCCAAACTTAAACAACTCCTTCCTCACTACAATGCACTTCCCAACACGGACACAGACTCTGAGACCAGGGTCTGTAATAAACCAAGATGCCAATTCTGGTCTCTTATTCACTCCAACAACACAATCACTGGACCAAGCAACACCAGCTATACTATCTTGAGTTCATTCATAGGTCAGTCCCTTTGCAAAAGAATACATTGACATAAATCTGATATAAATGATCATAACATTTAAAAACCATTGGGAGAACATTTTAATCTGCCAGGATATTCCATCACTAACCTAAGAGTAGCAGTTCTCAAGTAGGGAGACATCAAAGGAAAATTACAATGTGAGATTGCTGAAATTGAGTTCATTTGCAAATTCGGAACAATGGATCCTCCCAGGGTTGAATAAAGAATTTAGATTTTTCTCACACTACAGATGCTAATTTTCTGTACTTCATACCCCTGCTCTATCAAATTATAACATGTATTACAACTATCTTACTGACACTCTAATTTGCAATACCCCACCCACCCTCTGCCTGGATTATAAAGACACCTTCCTTTTTCCATTTCTTGTATCTGATGAAGAGAGCTTTGATTCTCAAAAGCTCATACTCTGGAAATCTAGTTGGTCTTTAAACTACTACTGGACCCAAATCTTGCTCTTCAGTTATACATCGCTAACCTTAAAAATGAGAGAGACTTTGTTTATGGGAACATGTCACAGGAACAGCTTCAGTTACTGCTGGCATCCTTACGAAAACCTCTGGGGTGAGGCAGTCTGTTTCCTTCAAAAATATCCTACCAAGCATTAGTAGAAACCAAGCACAATGTGGGACTTCATTACTAGATGGAAAACAGGTTCTTGATCACAGCAAAAGGAAATTTCATCCCAAGAGGAAAAATGCAATCCTCCTTGCCAGAACTCACTCTGTATCCTGATTAATTTCCTGGCAGTGGGAAGCACACTGTGGCACTTGGGCTACTGTACTGTACTCTAGAAGGTTTCAGCAGTCAACTTCCTGGCCTAAACTGTACATTAAGTTATGCAAGGCTGAATATTGAACAAAAACATCTGCTTGGTTTGAATGCAAAAGCCATCCCTGTTAGTGTGTGCAATTTTCATTTTAACAGTTGCAGTGAGTCGAAGACTCTGGTCCTCTGTGCTTGAACACTGGCGGGGGGGAAGGTTTTTTAAAAATATAACACTGAACACTTAACGAAAAGTGTGAAAATCAAAAGCCACCATCATGATCCAGAATGTTATTTTAAGGATGCTTAAAGATTTCTCCTATGTTGATTTCCTCCCCAGAATTCAAGATTTGAACTTAACAGAAGTATTTGCTGGAATGGAACACGACATCAGAATGTATGGCTCTTCCAGAGTTGCATTTCAACAGCAGAAGAATGTTGTCGTGCTGTTGCATGTCTGTGGAAAGTCAACCAAAATGTCTTCATTTAGTGTATTCAAAGGAATAACACTTTTTCTTCCATAAAATTCAATTATCAATTTTCTACAATTCTCCTTTCTCAATGAATGGTAGTCGAGTTGAACAGAAAGTATAATGAAATTGCAGATAAACAATGGTACAGAATGGAGGGAATCTACTTTGTTCGTGCCACAAGTACACACTAAAGAGAGAGAGACAGAGAGAGTGTGTGCCTGTGTGGGCTTCCCCCCATATTTCCATAAGAGGGCAGTCCCACAGACAAAGCACTGTCCCCTTTTTATTGTAATAAATGGGGAAGTTTTCATAGGCACACATTAGGCACCAATGATTTCTGGATGAAGATGCATATAAAAACCTGACCAAATACTCCCGCACTCAGACCACAAGATGGTTTCAGAAAAATAATACAAGCTATACACACAATTTCCCTGTACATAGCAAGAAGTCCTTTCCCCTCCCTCCCAAGAGTCCCCAATGAGGCTGTACAGGACTGAAAAAGGAGGTACAAAAAGCACTTTTAGCAGTTGATTCTGGCAGATTTTTAAAAGTTACATTTAATGTCTCTGCTATTCTGTACACAAATTCAAGGAAGAGATTGATTCATAGAAAACGAGGAGCCAGAAGCTAAATTAATCTTAATTAAGCTCAAGTATGTTAGCAACATTGTGTTTTACATGACAGGTATTCATTTTTGTACTGTAATATCTACTGACTAGTGATCTTTAAGGACATCTTTTGTACCAACAAATACACATTTTAAGAACATACATCTCTTCAATACTCATAGACAAAAATAGGTCCAATTCATAGGTTGTCCCAAACTGCTCCCAATTATTTGAATTTTTTTGTCTAAGGAACTTGGTTTATTGCTAAATTAGTAATAGTATTTGTACTGAATTTATTTATTTAATTTATACTCTGCCCTCCCCACAAATGGGCTCAAGATGGCTCAGAGCATGCAATTCTCATTAGATCTTAATAACATCACTTCGTTCACTTCAACAAATAGTAATGACTGGAAATAGACGGTCTTTAGTATTATGCCTTGTAAGATTTATTGATCTTAAGATACATATTTTGGTTCATATTTTTTAAGTCTTGGAACTCCTAGAATTTGGGGGGGGGGGGAGTGAAGGACGAAGCAGAAATCTCTCTGCTTAGAATTTGCTACAACAAACCATGTCCATTATTCTTTATAAAAAGATATAAATTCTATCAAAACCAAGTTATTCAAAGAATGTTAATTGCTTCACCCCCTTTAACATGCATCCTTAAATTAATTAACTTTGTTGAAACAGATACATAAGGACAACTTCAACCTACCATTTTTAGAGGAAAGCAGACTAAAGAAACGTATCACAATGGTGTCTCAACAATTCTGCTCTGTCCAAATGATAGGGAGCTGCCAAAAAAAAGGTGTACACATGTCTGAGACTGCCTCCTCCTACAGAGTATGCAATAATCAGGTATAGCAAGGAGGTTTCAACATACGCCCCATCTCACGGCTATCAGAGATGCCAAGAAGCTGAACTAAAATCCTTTGGTTAAAAACTGGTGTTCCACTTTGAAAAACCCTCTTATAAAGCCAATATTGTTAATTCGATTGTTCATTCTGTCAAATGCAGAAAACAGCTCCAGTGCAAACATCTGTGCCTCAATTTAACCAGCTGGTTGAGGGCATAAGACAGAGACAAGCTAGGCTCATGCTTAGCATGAACAGTTCCCACATCCTTTCACGCTGTTGATGATCTCCTCTTGTAGCTTCTTCCTTTCCTCCTCCTTGGACATGTGATTGTTCCTCTCTTCCCATCGGTCGCTGACATCCCTATTCAGCATCCGGTTGCTCTGTGTGTGCCACATTTCGTAGTAAAGACTGCTGGGACTGGTAAGGAGATCTAAATGCCTTCCACGCTCGGCAACTTTACCCTGTTTAAAAAAAAAATGAAGCCCATAATCAGCCAGCATCAGCTCTCCGGAACAGGAAAATCATGGCATAGACCAAGCACATACTGCAGCCTTCAGCACTTTAATAGCCAAGAAGCAGCCCACCAGATTAAGTGCAGCATCCCCCGAAGAAAGCAACCTTCAGCCACAAGGGGCGCTCTAGCTGTACAGCAGGACTTCTCTTCTAACGACCCACCCTCTGAAGGGCCAAGCGAACTCTGCTCTAGGGATTCTGCCTCAAGGAAAGCTGTGCAAGTTAGACAAAATACAACACTTATTCTCTAATTTTTACTGTTTTGATAATCCATTCTGGTTTTCATGGGGAACGGCAGGACATGCAAAGCACCGAAGCCACATTCCTCTGATTGCTGGAAATGTTTATTCAGTTGTGCCTCCAACACTAGACTCTGCTCACATTTTTTTAAAAAATGAAAGTAATGGAATTCTGTGCCCCCGAAGAATCATGGCCTACACTGGAGACTGCAAGTTCTCAGACCCTGGCTGGCTACCCCAAGATGCTCCCGCAAGACAGGAAGACTTGGATCACGGGACCAAGTGCTGCTGGCTCCTTGTTTCTCTCTCCTTTAGTGGCTAGCTTCCCAACCCCATCCAACAGGAAGGGGAGGGGCAATTAAGCTACTCAGCGAGGGGTAAATTAAGCAATTAAATAAGGATGGAGGAACAAAAGTGGAGACTCCTCCTTCCTTGCAGTATGTTCCCTCCTGCCGTCTTCCTTCTTCAGAATGCTCAATGCTGATGTCTGGTCTACAGGGGAACCAGAATGAGACGGTAAGACAGGCTGAACTACTTCAGACTTAAGGTGGGAGGGGGCATTTTCTTAATGCTCATCACATTAAAAAAATCATGTAAAGAAAGTATATGAGAAAAATGCTACAATTATAGAGGGTTTTTTTTTAAAAGGCCAGGGGCATTCCATAAATAGTATTCTCCTACCCAGTGGTTCAATCCATTTAGCACCTTCTTATCACTGCATGTGTAGGGCAACTTTTAATAAGGTGAATGTAACAACAGGTATCTAGAGCAGGGCTGACACATACTCTTGAACTTGCAAACTGCACTACCTTAATCTAGCACAGAAAATACTTTCCTGGAGTTGGAGGGAGTCACCCTCCATTTTTCTGATTGGAAGTCAGGATCACGTCACTATAATGACAGTAGTCACTGACTGAGGTGTCAGATATCCAAAATAAGGCATTCGAAACATTAAGGCTTAGTTGGAGGGGCACCAAACCAACCAAACTAGGTCAAGTCAACATGATTTTAATTTTGTTTTGACTACTACTTGGAACATGCTGAAGTTATAATCCAAAAGCAAGCAAGATGCATTTGGGGCTTGCCTATGCACAGAATGAAAATTCACATGGTGCTTCCTACAGCTGAGAGGGGGGGGGAAGTAAGGGACTTTGCAAAATTTGCATGATGTATTTAAACTGTTCTTGTTTGCTGTTCCACTTCTGGAGGTTAATATTACATCCGAAGCACTATTCTGATTGTAGCTTCTGATTTACGACTGAAGCTTGTATCCTTACAACATCTGTTAAAAGAACAGTGGCAGATCAAAGGGACTCTTGCTCGCATTAGAGGCATTTTTTCTTCAGCATTTGATAGATTTTTTATTTTGAAACAGCGAACTCACAATAGGTCACCCCAATCTACAATTCATCAGTAAAAAAGCAAGTATTTGAAATAGACAGTACGTGGTGCCCTTTACTGCAACTCTGAAAAGATAAAGCTTTTATATATTACTCTCCCATTCAGCTGTGAAGCCTGTGCCGAGATCACTACTTAATTCTCTAGAAGATCAACAATTTAGTCTGGCATATTTATTAAAGGAAAATACCAGGTTTACTGCAGAGTAATATTTACAATGCTCAGGAAAATGGCTGCTTAACATTCCACCCCGCCCCTTTCTCTCTCGATTTGACTGGCTGCCCCTGAAGCACTTTGCAGGCAAGAAGGGCAAAGCAAACAGCTTTCTGCAGAGAAGAAGCCACTGATATTTTATGAACCAGCCAACAGTCAGACAGACATCAAGCAGCCACACTGAGATCATCACACGGTCTCCGCTGAGCAAAGGCTTGTCAAAGAAAGGCCCTTGGTGGGCCTAAATATCCCAGCTGTTCCACAGCCACTAATGAGCCGATTTAACAGGGTGCTTAAAAAAATTCCAGTAATTATCATGTAATACAATTCATATTCACTATGTCAATGTGTAACTTGCTTCACACAATAAATATGGAAAATATATTGTAAGAAGCAATATGAACATTGCTAACAGGGTCAGCGCGACAATAAAAGGCAGGTTAGTAGCGGTTTTGTTTATTCATATGGATGCTTTTAAAGCTTTTTTAAAAACGTAAAACAGCATGTAGATAGGAAGCAAGGTTACTTCGTTGACTAATTTTTGTCTTGCTGCTATTTGCATCTGAATGATATCCATCCACTTCATAGGTGTTTATTGTGGGAATGATAATAATAGCATCCTTTGTAAACTGCTCTGAGTGGGCATTAAGTTGTCCTGAAGGGCGGTTTATAAATCAATTATTATTATTATTATTATTATTATTATTATTATTATTATTATTAAAAACTATCCTATCACTTAAAATATTCCATGTTTAGGAGATGTCAATGCAGCTTCTGAATATACTACAACAGAAGAATGCTTCCTTTCTTTTTACTTCAGGTTTTGCAACAAAAGAGGTCTATGGCACTATGGATCTTAGCAAAAGCATGGCCATTCCCCTCTTGGACCACTAGCGGCCAGATATTCTGTAGCATGGTAAAAAAAGAGCAAAGCCCTTTCCGTCGGTCGGTCCCCTGCCTTTCTGATTCCCATCAGCAGTCAGCCATTGTACAGGAGAGGGTGGGAGATATAGCAAGGCTCCTTCCTTTGGGCTACTTTCACCCAACTGTCTATTATTTGCTAGTCATCTTGAGTTTCTTTTGAAAAGGATGAGATGCAAATTAAAAAAATATTACAATCAGCAGATACTTTAAGCATCTTAACCTAGCAACAACATTAAAAAAGTAATTAGTTTGAACTAAATCCCTGAACGTTTTTGGAGTGGAGGACAAAAGAATACCCTACAGTGTATTCTTAACTGACAGTAGGTTCCAGTTGAGCCTCTCCACCACCCTACACGAACATTTTTGTTGGTCTTGTTCCTAGCTTTTGAACAGCACCTTGGCGTGCAGAGATCTGGCATGTGAAGCTAAGGCTGCTCTAGCATGGAGATAAAGTGATGGGAAAAAACTTCTACTTAACTTCCACACACCAGGCTGCTAATAGAGATACAGGAGCAGGGCCAAGGAAGAAGGTGGAAACTCCAACACTCAAAACTCTTGTGGCTGTACAGTTTTTTAATTGGAGAACCTGGAACTGGAGAACTTGGAAGAACACTGTGACAGAATTCACTTTAAAGATGATTTCCTTAGTGCAGCACTCAGAGAGATGGAAGGGAAGGAGTTAACAACCGTCTGGGACGAGAGTGTGATTGACAGGCTGCTCCCTCCTCTCTCTGAATGGCCAGTCAGAACCAGCCCTCAGGATGACAGCTGGTGCTGACAGGGTTTTTTTTTAGTTCAGTTAGGAGTTGGGAGTGGAGTTGAGTGTGTGAGTCTGACAAAAAGGATTAGACAGGTTCCCCTCTGAAGTGAGGAAAAGGAAAACATTTTCCCTAACTGTAACCGCTTGTCTTAAGGAAGACTTTTAGTTAAGGATTCCAAGTATAAAAGCCAGCACAAGTTGAAATTCATTCACACAGCCACGATAGAACTGAGTGTGGTTTTGGTGGAGTGAGTGGGTAGTAAGTGGAGGCTCTGATTCAAGCCAAGTGAAAAGGGTGAAGAAGAGTAATTCCTGCCCAATGTCTAGAAGGGAAGCTTGGCTCTAAGGAGGACTCTGGGTTTGTTGTAAAGGGAAAACAGTCTTCAACTAACATCAGAACACCTGAGTTAAAAAGGGAAATCTGAGAACAAGCATTGTTGCTTTAACTAAAGTATTAAACAAAACACCTCTCTTAAGAATTGTAAACATTGAAAATAAGCAGCAAGAAAACTATTTTGACTATTACTTTTAAAGTATTGTTTTACCAACAAATTTTACCTCAGCAAATTCATTCCCTGACTGCCTATGTTCCATCCCTGTCTGTTCAATAAAATTGCTGTTTCTTTTGAGAGTTATTCAGTCTCTAGTACCATTTCACACAAAGAAGATGAGGGCTCCTGCTTTTCCTCTATTACATTTCTGGGCTGGGCTAGAAACCCAAAAATGTAACTGCTAATCAGGATGGGACAAAAAGAACTTTACAACCATAAACTTGAGGCTGCTCAACCATAGCAAGCAAACTTGGATTTTGGCTGAAAAATCTGCCTCAGTGTAGGGGAGTAAAGGGGGTCCATCATATACACACTGGTGAATGAGCTGTTGTTACAGGAAACCTGCTTGCCATTATTAAGTTTCTCAGCAAGGAATCCTAACAAGCCTCCAGCTTCACTGTGTAGCAAATTTTCTGAGGGAGGTTGATTAGAAACCCCTTCCCAGCAGACCCCACTTCCCACCTGAAGATTTCCTGTGTCCCAGTATAACAAGGCTATACTATAGGGAAGTGCTAAGCTATCAGAACCTCATTCCAAGCTGATCTCCTGACCAACTGTGTGTCTGCTTCTGTCCAATAGACAGCTGCAAGCATGTTTGGTAGCTGTTTGAGTTGTTTGAGCTAGTAAGGTGTAGTGGTTAAGAGCAGCAGGACTCTAATCTGGCGAGCCAGGTTTGATTACCCATTCCCCTACTTGAAGCCAGCTAAGTGACCTTGGGTCAGTCACAGCTTCTTGGAGCTTTCTCAGTCCCACCCACTTCACTGGGTGATTGTTGAGAGGATAGTAATAACAACACACTTTGTATACCGCTCTGAGCGGGCGTTACGTTGTCCTGAAGGAGGATATATAAATAGAATGTTGTTGTTGTTACTGAAGTAAGTCGAACATATCCTTGATTTGCTGATGGTCTGATCATGAGTGTTGAACAGGGTATGTTCGACTACCAAACAGGTTTGCTGTATAATTCACAGCATCCTTAAGAACAGGTGTGTAGTACAGGATTATTGTAACAGAACATGTTAAATGGTTAAACCATCAAAAATAACAAACACACTGGGGAAAAAATCAGTTGGCAGTCACAGTTTGTGACTAAAAGTCATAAATATACTCCATAAGTAGAGTGCGGGGAAATGATGCCATCAAGTTTCAGAGAAGGAAACTTCACGATAACCAGAGTTCCATTCTCATTCGGAACTGAGGCCATAATTTTGAATGTCAGGATGTTCCACAGGGAGGGAATCTACTGCCAACTTGTGAATAATGATGGAATTAGAGGAACTGCTGGATCACTCACCACCCCAAAGTTGCATCTGCTGTGCAAACAGTGTCCAGCTTGTAGTGTCTAACAAACATGTCACAATGTTCAAAGTCTGTTTTTCCTTTTAAGATGTTGCTGCTATATATGCATCTATTAATTTTGCCGTATTTCTCAATACATCTAAAGACCTTTAGCATCTTGCACTGGTTTTGAACTCAGTCATTTTTTCTAACCTGATAATTTTATTTAGCATTTTATCTCAAATGCTATTATTGCATTTATTTCAATAGGCTTGCTGAAAGATCAAGTTTATGCACAAAAATTTGAAAGCTTCCCAGTCTATACTGAAAAGAATTTCACTTGTATCCTTGATCTCAAAGAACTGCTGTATTTCTATTTTCCATTTTGATGCTACTTTTGGCATATTGTAGCAAATAACAACAACAACATTTGATTTCTATACTGCCCTTCAGGATGACTTAACACCCACTCAGAGTGGTTTAGAAAGTATGTCATTATTATCCCCACACCCTGTGAGGTGGGTGGGGCTGAGAGAGCTCTGGAGAGCTGTGACTGACCCAAGGTCACCCAGCTGGCTTCAAGTGGAGGAGTGAGGAATCAAACCTGGTTCTCCAGATGAGAGTCCCGTGCTCTTAACCACTACACCAAACTGGTGTATTAATTTCCATTTTGGTTTATGACTGGTCTTATTTATCTTAAAATCAACGAGGACAAGTGTGTGTTCTGCAAATATCATTGGATGTATCCTGACTTCTCTTAACCTACATATTAATCTGGAAGAGGAAAACAATCCATATGTGTGTAGGATTTCTTAGCATCTGAGAATAAGTATAGTCTTTCAGATATGGGAAAGAATGTCAAAATATGTTCCAGAGATCAGTTTTCTACAGCTGTATATGATCATTTTGGTGAAACAAGTTATTATAAATTTTCTCATTTGAGGCCACATTCAGCAGATACCTTCAAGGGTGCACTGGTTTCAAAGGCTGCTGATACTGCTGCCCTCCTCAGAGAATTATTCTTATTTTCTTTATTTAAAACTTATGTACTCTGCCTGTCTACCCAATTAGGGCCCTCAAGGTGGTCAACAATAAAAGGAGATTGAAAAGATAAAGAGATTAACAATGAACCTTTACAAGCAATACATATATAAACAAATCTATGTTTCAAATACATTTAATACAAGACAAATATAGAACTGTCAATTAGACAAGGAGGGTCAGTAAGGGTAAGCCAGGTGAAACAGACAAGTCTTCTCACTGGCGACAGGCGGTGACCGAGGAGAGTCTTTCCTGGACTTCCACCTGTTGAGACTTGATGGAGATAAAGGCAGGGAGCCCTCTGCAGATCCACAGTCTGCCAGTCCTTCTCGCTCATACGATACACGGGGACAGAACAAAGGCAGGCACATTTCTTGATTCTTGTGAAAAAGGGAAGCGGCCTTTGGGACAAACATGCAATCCAGCTTAAGGACAACTTCAGCAGTGTGGCACATGCACATCCTGAGGTGAAGAGCTAACACTAACTGAGTTCTGATACGCTTGCGTTGATGTAAACTGCAACCAGGAACAGAACCTTGAGTGAGAGATTCTTTAAGGGGACTTTCTGTAGAGGCTCAAAATGGGTGCCTGGTGGAGTCTGCAAGACCACATATAAATACCAAGATGGAAAACGATGCTTTGTTGGAGCACAGGAGAATGAAGCCTGATGCAGAAAGTGCTACATGTGCAAACGTCTGGAAACTGAAACCCCATCTCTAAGGCGAAGAGAACAGAGGCGAAGGCTCTAAAATCATGCCTCCTCCTAACTGGTGGTGTGTGATGTGGCGGTGTGGGGTGGTGGTACTTGATGCGGCTCTCTCCTTCATGCGGGTACACACCTGGCCTCTGTGTGACGACGTCACTTCCAGAAGTGATGTCATCATATGGGAGTGCTCCTGCACTTCACACAGGGCTGATTCTTTCAGAATTGGCCTGTAGGGAGCTACAATTGCACACACACCTGAGACACTCAAGTGCACACCTGCAGCCAGTGTGAGGATGTCACTTCAGGAAGTGATGTTGTCATGTTCTGCCAGGAGCTCATGCACCACACACTTGCCCAGGTTGCCTGCTGCTGGCGGGCGATTGCTAGGTAGCTTGCCACCACCTGCTGATTGCCAGCAATTGGCAGGCACGGGGGCCAACCTCTGGGAGTTTGCCCACCACTGGTGTGGACCTGGGAAGCCTATTTGGCAGTGATATTGTTTGTTCAGGTGCACACAGTCTGCCAAGTCTTAGAGGTGACACCACCTGCCCAGTTATGTAGCCAAATAATGCCTAGTCACCCTGGAAGATGACATGACCCATGGAGTTTCAGTGTCTCAACTACCATCCGTCATTAAATCAGTAGCCCTCTCTACCTTTACAAAATACTCAAAAGCCTTCTTTGTTACATTTGAGCTATCTGCGACTAATCTTTGTCCACATCAAGCAAACCCATGCTAAAAGCAACATTGTTGCTGCTGCCCTTGTTGCCAGTATGGTAGTCTCTTGGTTATGGCCTGGCACGAACTCCATTTTCTTACCCATGGAGTCCTTCAGGGATCATTCTCTGTCCTTCTGAACTATGACCCTGAAATGACAGCTGCTATTGGTGCACTGATGAATGGTATACATACCAAATTCTTAGGGAGTACAAACTTCTAAAGTGCCCTAAGGAGAACCTGGAGGAAGCTGGGAAGGCCCATTCCTTCCTTACTACTACTTCAAAAAACTCAAGGAAAGCAAGCCATGAAATGAAGAAACAGATCCCGAATGTCTAAGCGTCGCTTTTCCACCCTGTCCTTGAAGTCTTTTCACAGTAGGCATTATAAATTCTGGTAACTTCATTGCGGAATTAAATGGAGACAAGACTCACTCCTGCTCTGCAAATCTTGCAGGTGAGGCTCTTCTTTTGAAAGTGTCCCCTATTCCACGTCTGAGTCATTATTAGATTTGAAAACGATGACTGAGGAATCTGACATGGATGGTGGTTCTTCGTTTGCCAGCCAATCTTCTTTTGTGCTGCTTGGATAGGACAGGGTGCACCTAAAACTGTTTGCTTCTACGGTTCGCTTATTTGTGGAAATGGCTGGAGGATGGGGAAGGTGAAAAATCTGGCAGGGAATGCCTCCATATTTTCTCCCCTGATTTGATCCTTGTCCCATCTCAGCTTCTCTCAGGAAACAAACTGACACGGAACCAGGACGAGATGAAAGTGATGCTAGTTGGGAAAGCAAGATCTTGAAAGACATTGTGGTTCCCACCGTGAATGGGGTTCAATTGACCCTGGCTAACTCAGTTAAGAGGCTAGGGGTTATAGTAGATCCAGCACTGCTGCTGTAGAAGCAAGAAAATGCAGCAACTCAGTCTGGCTTGGAAGATGGCCCCCTATCTTGACATGACCAATATGGCCACCTGGATCCATGCCATGATAACATCAAGACTAGACTACTATAATGCGCTCCACATAGGTCTCCCCTCAAAGATAATTTGGAGACTCCTGCTAGCGCAGAATGCCGCAGCTCATTTATTATCAGGAGCTAGGCAGAGCATGCACATTACTTCCATTCTGCAGTTACTCCATTGGCTACCCAGTTGCCTGGCTAAATGTAAGGTTCTAACTATTACATACAAAGGCCTTCGTGGCCTTGGCCCCTCGTTACTTGCAGGACCACCTCTCCCCAGATCTCCACCATGGTATCGTCACTCATCTGGCCAGAGCCAGATACCACCCTGCAGCTGGGCAAAACCAACAGCTGCCCAATGTGCGTTCTTGGTGGTTGTCCACACCTTAAGGAACGGCTTGCCGGAGGAGATCAGAACTCAGAAAAGCTCCCACTCTCCTGGCTTTCTGCAAACTATGCAAAACTGAATTATTCAGGAGCGCTTTTTTACAAAGTTAACAAGGCTGTGCTGTAAGAAATGGCTCAGAGAGATGCTTTGGTAAAGCAACCGGGACTGTAGTAGATTATACTACAGGGTACTGTCTATGTATGTTCCTGCTGGGTAGTATCCACGTTGCTAATGATGTCATGTTTAGTTACTTATGCTTTGTTTCAGCAGTATTTCATCTCTGTATTTGGATTTCAAATTTCTGCAAACCCATACCTTATTGCATCGTTGGCTGAATGTCCAAACTGTTGATCGTATTGACTTGCACCATATAATCTACCTTGACTTTCAGTGAGAAAGGTGGACTATAAATAACACAAACAAACAAATCTCCTTAACCGCACTTACTGGACCAGTCCTGCCTACTGGACCATTCGCAAAGCACCAAGAGAGCACCTGTGGGATTAGTCAGTGACCTTTGTTACTATAACAGGAGCCTATTAACCCTACTCCCCTTCTATTACCTTTAATGTTTACAAATATGATTCATTTCCTAAATTGGTATGCTACTTTTCATTAAAAAATCTGAAGTGTTATACAAATTATAAAATCAATGACAATTCTCCTAATTAACTCATTAAAAAACAAAACAAACATGAAACAAAAACTACGAACTCTGGGCATAAAACTGACACAACAAAGGTCAGTAGACGCAATTATGGGCATCCATCTCAATTTCCAAAGCCACCTGAAACAGACAGTTTTACCGCTCAGTGAAACGTCAGCAAAGATGGAGACAACTGGATCGCTCGGGGAAGGGAGTTCCAGAGCCGTCGCTGAGAAAGCCCTGTTGCTAGTGCCGCACCTGGAACAATGGGATCTCACACCTCGAAATCTGGAAATCCAATTGGTGGAACTGAGTCCAGTGGCACTTAAGAGACAAACAAGATCTTCAGGATGTAAGCTTTTGAGAGCTGGAGCTCCCTTCTTCAGACCTTCTTATGGGTCTCTAAGGTGTCACTGGACTCAAATCATGCTGTTCTACTGCAGACCAAGTTGGCGATCCAACTGGTGTTACTAGTATTACTTTCCAATAGTTTTTCTGCCTTCTGGAAAAGATATGCAAAAAAAATTAGAAAGAGGTGGAAGCTCTTCTAAGGAAACTGATCCAAAGTTTCACTGTGCGCTCCTCATTTACTTTATATAAGTTGCTCAAGAGCAAACTTGTGGAATTTGCAAAAATACGCTATGAATTGGCCACTGACATCCAGCTCTGTTTACATGCAGGCCTAGACTCAGTAACATTTCTGCAATAATTAGGATTAGCCTGTCTTGTTCTACCTACCTGCTCAGAACTTGCATCACACTTGCACACACACACACTACCTAGAGGTTGCTCTGCACTTAGTCCATTTGCTTAAAAAGCAAGATTGGTCATGTTATTATTTAGATTGCCTTCCAGATTCTGGGACCAAGCAGATATATCGCAGACAGGGGTGTCATGTCTGAGCCCCATCCATGCCAATGCTAATGCTGGTTCATGCTGTACCTTGATATCCTATTACCAGTGCCATAAATGTTTCTTCTGTTCAATTATTTCACAGAATGATTACAGGTGTTTATCTAACAAACTGTAGAAACTTCCAGTCCTTATAACCTTGCATACTACTCACTCCTGTTCATTGCTATGTCTTGCTTTCCAGTGACTCAACTTGACAGTACAAATATGCGAGATGTTCTCACACAAAGTGCCCGCCAAAATCATGTTTATCGTTGGGAAAGGGAAGGAGCAAACGTGTGTGTTAAGAGGAAGGGTTTTTCCACAGGTTCCCATTCCTGTCAATTTTTGCTCTTACTGCTCAGATGCTTACCTTGCTTCTGAGTAATCCTATGGACATATATATGGAAATGATTTGATTTCTGAATAAAACCGTTTAGCCAAGAACCTGGACTTCTTGTTGTAATGGAGCAGGGATCTGTCTGCCATATCCTGTCATCCATAGCCTGACAGGTTAGTGCACTGAATATTGCTTTTGACCGTAATGTTTTATGGACGACACTTCAAAATCTTAGTTTATATTAAGCTCTGGGGATTGTGGTGTGCATGGGGAAGGCTTTTAAAACATTCTAGAATATACATAAAGGAATTTGGGCATTTGAAACCACAAATCATTTAGAAGAACTCTTATTTCAGGTTCCTCTGCATCATGACACTGAAAATAATCTCAATGTGAGGTTGTGACTGAGTAGCGATAAATTAGGTATTAAAAGGAATTTTGGGGGAGCTTGCAGAGAAGGCTGATACAATTTTCCAGAGGTCCCTAGTTACAGAAAAGACTGGTGTGTCAATTTCTCATCTTATTAGAATATCTAGTCTCAAAAAGATGTCTATAGAGAGATGATCTTATTGTCCAATCTTCTCTCTCCTCGAAAGGCTAAACAATGAATACATCTGAAAAACAGCTACACTTCTGGGCTGATAAAAAGTATCAACTAGAGACACATTGGGAATGCAGCATAATAAAACACATCATACATTAGGATTTTAAAAAGGTCTAATGCTTCTACAACCATCACTAAACCACCCAGCGAAACTAATTAACAGTAATCCACTTAAAAGGCCGAGACATTGAGTTTTAGCAAACACACACTAATACTTATATTCATGAGCACACATGAATATGCATACCACATTTTCAGGCATTTATAATGGAGCATGTATTACAAATAAAATGAAATGTCTAGGGATGTGCACTTCGGGTTTCCAATTAGGGAAAAATACCCGAATCGGGCCTGATTCACAAAGATTCAGGATTTCCAAAATGGCCCCCAGTATATCAGGACTGTTTCGAGAACTCCGAATCAAAGATTCCTGAAGCTATTTGTGTAGCTTCGGGTCAAGGGGCTGAAATGTCCCTCCCTCTCCATGCTGCTACGCAGCAGGAAGCAGAGGGACATTTAAACTGCCGATCAGCTGTTTGTCAGGGGGTTCCCAACAAGCAGCTGAGTGCAGCCTGCCAGGGTGAAATGTCCTTCTCCCTGTTGCTGTGCAGCGGCAGGGAGACGAGCATTTCAACCCCGACTCAGCTGCTAGTCAGGGGTCCCCCCCCGGCTGGAAAGGGCCCTTCCGCGCTTCACCTGGGTTGCGGGGGGGGGGGTTCCCCCCATGACCCAGATGGAGATTAAAGGGCCAGCCACAAACCCCGCCAAGCAGCTGATCTGCTTGGTGGGGTTTGAACTCCCCCCCCTTGGGCTTATTTCACCCGACGGGAGGGGAAGGAGGGGGTTCCCTCCTCCCCCTCCTATCAGGTGAAATAAGCAGGGGGGGTAGTTTGTCGGTGTGCTCCAAATCTTTACGGAGCTCACCGAAGCTAGTCAAACAAGGGATTCCCGAAGCGACATTATTTCTGACTCTTTTTTTCTGTTTCAGGTTTCCCGCTTCGGGATTTTTTTTTTTTTGCACACCCCTAGAAATGACACTTAGGGAAAGCTGGGACAAATTCTTTTTGCCTGTTTCAAAAGAAAAGCAACTCGGTCCTGTAGTGGATTGTAAACTTAACCTTTTAGACTTGCACAAGATTGCTAAGGCAAATTCAGACAGCCAGGAAGCACATTCTCACCTGATCCAGTACAATGATCTCATCTGCATCGACCACTGTTGACAATCTGTGTGCAATGAAGATGGATGTTCTGTGTTTCACCATGTCTCTCATGGCATTCAAAATATTCTGTAAGATTAAAGATACGCTCAACATAGAACATTTGATGTCTTTCAGATAGGAGGAAAGAAATTATGTCAAGTAAAACATCAAACAAGAATAATTTAATAACTTGTTAAGAATGGTCACCAGTAGTTCCAAAGTCATCGATTGCTGGTAGTTTTGACTTCAAAGGAGAAGTTCAAGCATTAAGGTAGAGCTTGCACTGTGAAAACCTTTAACATGGGTATTTCACAAGGTCGGGCAGGAAGAGATTACACTTCTTTATAAAGTCTACACTCTCCAACAGGGTGAATGGCGGGAACTGTATGCTTCACTTCCAAAATCTAGTTTTTTACTTCTTTTATATTGCACCTTCATTCAAATTACAGTTAAACAGGGCCATTTGCACATTTGTTTTCCCTCAAAACAATCTACTGCTTTGATCGCATGGTACACACTATGGGGGAAATGAGCCATATTTTAATAACTGCTTTTAAAGTACAGCTGTGTTATGTAAACATTTGGTTCTATTTGATAAGCTTGTAATAAATACAGAAAAAATGAAAGGCAGGGATAAGTGCAAAGTTCTCTTGAAATTCCCATCACAACCCGTGGATGGAATCTAAAGAGGCTACACCTGACACATTCATCCTTATCATTCTGTGCTTGTAAAGGACTGTATGTATCAACTGATTGATAGCAGCCAAGCAATCCAATGATTGGCAATCAACAGGTTGGTCAAGAAAGTTAGCAACCTGCTCCCCAGCTTTTTCTATAGACAAGAAGGTTAGGTTAGGAAAGTATTATTGGAACTGAGATTTCAGTACTTAACAGTTATGAAGCCTGATGCAGTTGCTACAGCAATGTCATGACATCTGTGTCACAACTTCTTGATATTTTACAATCCAACCTGTGATGGGAATATAAACTGACATGAGAATTATGCACTCTTAACTTGCATCTCAGTCAAGATGCAGCACAATGAGGTTTACCAGCTTGCATTTTGCAACAATTGTTGATTGTTTTAAAATACATTTTACAGGGCCACCCAACTGCCTCCCTTTAGAACGGAACAAAGGCTTTACTTCTCACTGAGAGCATGTTATACAACTCCAACAGTTTCATAGCATGCACAATTCTGTGCTAGAACACAGGAACTGGGCTTGACAGTTTGGCATCTAGCTCAAGGATAGCCAGGCATCTGAGTTGTCCAACACTTGGCCTATGAGCAGCAACTAGCTTGTGGAGACAGAACTGTGCAGAGATGCAGAAGGAAACGTTTTGTAGCATAGTTTACCTCTTCAGTAATTGAATCTAAAGACGAAGTGGCTTCATCATAGAGGATAATAGGAGGATTCTTCAACATGGCTCTAGCAATAGCAATTCTTTGCTTTTCTCCTCCTGAACAACAGAAAAGAGAAGAGACTTTAGGATGGTTATTTTTGCCTTGACTTATACTCCCACATGGAAGAACAATGGCACCTACCACCTGCACACTTTCTTCACAGAACACACAGAGCCAATAGTATTATGTCCTCCTGCCATTTCCCCCATGTCCCTGCTCACAACCTTCTCCTTGCTTGCCAACTCTCAGCTGCCCAAAGATCTCATAGCTCCTCAGAGGAAGACTGTGGTATAACGGGCAATCAGGCAGTCAAAACAAACAAGGTTCTAGGTCTCCATTGTCATGTATGCTTGCATACCTGCCATTAATGTGTTTTGCATTTTGTGCTGATCATAACTGTTTTCTAAGGTTGTATTCTGTATACTGCATAATTCATCTGAGAGTGTGTTTACTGGACCAGTGGGGGTTGACTGTTATCTGTTGAAAGTATTTACTTTCACTTCTATGGTAAGCATCCTTGGATGCAAGCTGCGGGCAGCAAGCAATGTATCTTTTCTTAGAGTCTGAAATGATTTAATTCTGTACTATGCCTAGCCTAAACTGATCAGTTCCCTTTGGGGGTTTCGCGCCAGAATGTCAATGGACCCAAAGGGCGGGAAGTTTCCCTATAATTAGTAGTGCCTTTTTTTGAATAGTCACTTCTGCCAATTGTTATCTTTGTGTGAACTGTATGGATCTGTAATAAAGTTGCTTCAACTGGAACATCTGTGTGTGGAGAACTTGAGGGACCTAACTGCCAGGGACTGACATCCATAAGCCTTAGCAGATGTAACAGGAATTTTTCTGGCAAAGCAAAATACAATGAAAGTCAGTTTAATTGTGGAGAAGACGCATTGAAGCACCTTGCTGCACTTCTCAGTAGCAGTGTGTGTGAACAAGAGCTTGAGATACGGGTGGATGAGAAGCTAAATATGAGCCGTCAGTTTGATGAAGCAGCAAATAAGGCAAATGCAATCTTGGGGTATATCAACAAAAGCATAACATCCAAATCACAGGATGTCATTGTCTCACTACACATTGTGTTGGTCAGGCCCCACCTGGAGTACTGTGTGAAGTTCTGGAGGCCTCATTTCAAAAAAAGATGTGGACAAATTGGAACAGGTGCAGAGGACGCAACCAGGATGATCAGGGCCTGGAGACCAAGCCCTATGAGGAAAGATGGAGGGACCTGGGAATGTTCAGTTTGGAGAAGAGGGGGCTGAGAGGGAACATGATTGCTCTCTTGAAGTATTTAAAAGGCTGCTGCTTAGTGGAGGGAAGGAAGCTATTTCTGTTGACAGCCGAGTACAGGACTCAAAACAATGGGCTTAAACTATAGGAGGGAAGGTACCAGCTGGACATTAGGAAAAACTTCTTCACATTAAGAATAATTCAGCAGTGGAATCAGCTGCCTATGGATGTGTTGGGTTCCCCCTCATTGGCAGTCTTCAAAGGAGCGGCTGGCCAAACTTGTCAGAGATGCTTCAGGCTATTTCTGCATTGGGCCGGGGGTTGGATTAGATAGCCTGTAAGACCCCCTTCTAACACTATGATTCCAAGTCTCATACTATGGTTGCTACTTTTAAAAGTGTATCCAGACAGGGTTTTGCAAGCATCAGGAGGGCTGATTTAGCATGCCTGCACTCACGAGTCACATGGGAACTATGCCCACTAGCAAAGCCCAGAAGAGAATCTGATGAACTTTCCCCTGCTCTCTCCTGCTATTTGCTCAGCTTTTTTCTTCCGAGGTCACTGCTGCTTTCCCTTCTTCCCCTTTTGATAGAATTTTCCACATTAAAGAAACAAATACTTGTTAAAATCTATTTCAGATTCTTCTGGAACCACTGCAAGTAATTAGTGATTATATATGCATTTACCTTCTTGTGCTGAATTCCAAAGATTTGACAAGGCTTCTGTTTAATACCTTCATATTCTTGATGATGTGCCCCCTAACTAACACTGACTTGTTTTAGCAAACCACTTTAGGAGGATAATATTCTCATTTCACTTTGAGCCTTAAGTGGCTGTGCTGAAGCTGAGCAATAAACAGAAATTGAACTATTCACCCATAATACGATTTCTGATTCACTCTCTCTCCCTCTAGAAGCCTAGTCTGAAGTGGGTTGTGTTTGCTGCTGCCAGTATTTGGAAAGGTATGCAATGATCCGCAAAGGCACAGCCTTTTTGAAAGGGAACCCTCTCGTCCCCACATCACTTACTACAGAAAACAAAAACAAGCAAACAAAAAAGAGAGATGGACTTTGCATCTACTGGAACGAAGTATATTGAATACCAATGCCTGAGGACCACTTAAGACATGACAAAAATTCCTACACAGAACACACTTTCTCATACAACATAGGATAAAAAATCAGTGGAGAGGGAATTATGCATGCTTAGGGCAGCCATGTACCGGTGCTACCTTTAAATGTGCATACATATTCAACGTTCACTGCAAAGTTGTGATTGGCTATGGCTTCTTTGCCATGCATACTTATAGGGAAAGACAAGTGTGCAATGGTTACACATCAATTTCATTTGTTCCTTCAATTATCCCTCCTTCCCTTCCTATGGTTTAATCGCTGTTCTATATAGTTTAGTTTTTGCTTTTATTGTATGTTTTTATCATGCTTTAATGTTTAGCCACCCTGGGGACCCTGATTGGGCAGAAAGATGACACAAAAATTTCTATAAACAAATTTTGACTGGGTACAAATGTAAGGTTATATAAAAAAGAGCCCTGCTGGATCAGACCAGTGGTCTATCCAGTCCAGCATCCTGTCTCAACCAGTAGCACTGGAGGACTGGCATAGAGGCCAGAGACTTTCCTCGGAGTTAACGCCATTCACCAGCATTCAGAGGTTTTCTGCCTCTAATGGCGGTGGCTCCCTTTAGTCACCACGGCTGTCGATAGACCTATCTTCCCTGAATGTTTATGTTTGTTTATGTTTTATTCAATTTATATCCTGCCCTCCTTGCAAATGGGCTCAGGGTGGATTACATCAAGCATAAAATACAATTTAAAATCAACATACATTCATAAAATTACAGAGTGCAGTTATCAAGGTGGGGGGAGGGAGGGAAGAGGGATGGAGGGGCAGGCTCAAGTTTGGTCATGATGACATTATGGCCCCGTCTTGACAGGAGACTGGAAGGGAGGTTCACCAGGCAACATAGGAGTGGCCTCGACCATATGCCTGGTGGAACATCTGTCTTGTAGGCCCGCTGAAAAGATAGAAGGTCTTGGCAGGACCGTGTATCAGCAGACAGAGAGTTCTATCAGGTGGGAGCCAGGACTGAAAAGGCTCTGGCTCTGGTTGAGGCCAATCGAGCCTCCCTGGGTCTGCGGACCACCAGCAAGTGTTTATCCATAGATGTAAGTGCTCTCTGGGGTACATACAGTGAGAGGCAGTCCCATAGGTATGCTGGTCCCATTCCGCTCAGAGCTTTATAGGTCAAGACCAAAATCTTGAATCTGATCTGGAATTCCACAGGGAGCCAGTGTATCTGCTGCAAGGTGGGACTGATATGAAGTTCCAGTCAGGACACGCGCAGCAGCATTTTGGACCCACTGCAGTTTCCAAGTCAGACCCAAGGGAAGCCCAGAGTATCAAGTCCCTTTTTAAAGCCATCTATGCTTGTAGCCATCACTACATACTCTGGCAGTGAATTCCCTATTCAATCACTTGCAGAATAAAGAAATATTTCCTTTTGTCCAATCTGAATCTTTTGTCCATCACCTTCAGGGGGTGCCTTCAATTCCTAGTCTTCTCAGTGCATAATTTTATAACCTCTATCACATCCTTCCTTAGTCATCTCTTTTCTAAACCTCTAGAAAGTCCCAGACTTTTCAGCTTCTCCTCATAGGCTCCAACCCCCAATCATCTTGGTTGCTTTCCTCTGTACTTATTTATTTACTTTTATTATAATCCACCTTTGTCACCAATGGGGACCCAAAACACCTCATATCATTCCTCCATTTTATTCTCACAACAACGCTGAAAGGTAGGTTAGGTCGAGAAGTTATGACTGGCCCAAAGTCACCTAGTGAGCTTGCATGGCAGAGTGGGGGTGCAAACCTGGGCCGCCCGGATCCTAGTCGAGCGCTCTAACCATGGCATCACACCGGCTCTTTCTCCAGCTCTTTTTTCCCACTTTCTCCAGATCTGCAATGTCCTTTCTGAGATATAGTGATCAGAACTACACACAACATTCCAAATGAGGCCACACCACAGATCTTTACAGGGACATTACAATAATGGCTGTTCTATTTTCAATCCCTTTCCTAATAATCCCCAGCACAGAGTTTGCTTTCTTCACTGCTGCAGCACACTGAGTTGACACTTCCCTTGTGCTCTCCGTAGGACCTCAAGGTCTCTTTCATGCTGACTCAGGAAGTTCAGATCCCATTAGCATATACCAGAAGTGGTGGTGTTCGTGGTGGTGGTGGTGGGGTTGTTCTAATGTGCATCACCTGGCCACATGGTTGCCCACTCTCTCACTCAAAAGAGATCCTCCTGAAATGCTTTCACAGTTGGCCTTGGTTTTCATCAACCTGAATAATTTAATGTCATCAGCAAACTTGGCCACTTCACTGCTCACCCTCATTTCCAGATCATTAATGAACAAATCAAATAGCCCTAGTGTCACTACTGACCCTTCTGTTCCCACTCTCTGCTTCCTGCCATTTAACCTATTTTTAAAGCATAGGAGGATGACCTGTTCTCTGTTGGTCCCTAAGCTGAAAACCCTTATGAAAAGTTCATCTACCAACAGAAATGCATAACCGCCCAACAGGAGAGCACCCCAAAAGTCCACTACAAGCAAAAACAATAAACAACTGCAATGCAGAACTCTTAACACCTCTTTAATACAGGTAGAAAGCAAGCTGCCCTCACCCCAGACCTGCAAGCAATTCTTAATAAAATTTTAATAATGAACAGCAAGCAACTCTTTAACCAACAAGAAAAAGCAATCTTCTCCCAACAAGAACAGCAACACTGAATAGTAAGCAACTCTTTTAAACCAACTTTTTAAAACCCAAAAGCCACCCCCACCACAATAGCAAGCAACAAACGCCACCAGAAAACAAACAAAAGCACCCACAACAGTAAAGCATTTATTAAATACACTTTGAAAAGAAAACCTAAGAAAACATGCCTCTTTCCCCACGCTTACCCTCCCCCTCCCCAACTCAACACGTCAACCCCTCACCTCCCCAAACAGGAAAAAAACAAGTCTACGATTCTCAAACTAGGCTGAAGTTCCTCAGGTGGTTCTTCAGGCAGGCAGCAGTTCCTCAGGTCTGGAGTCCTCTAGGCAGGCAGCAACAGTCATCCAAAGCCCAAATCCAAAGGTAGTAAATCCAAAAGGCAGACAGATTCCCAGAGCAGCCAGGGGCTAAAGAGCACTCACAACACAGCCTCTAGAAATCTCACTCAAAATGGGGCTTGCTCTGAACCATGCCTGCTTTTACATTCTTGCAAGAATTTGAAAAAGGTTCTTCTGTTAAAGAATCCCTGTGATTGGCCAGACAACTAGAGCTCCCTCAGCAACTCACTCAGTTCGCCTCTCTCCTGCCTCACTCCCCCCTCCCATCTACTGCCTGGGGGAAAAAAGCCCAGGAAAAAACAAGGGACTCAGAGAGAAACCAGCTAGCTGGCCAGTTTAAATCGGCTGATGTAGCGATTCTTGAATAACCCAAATAGTTATATAACCAAAGATTCATCCCAAATTCAGTAAGATATTATTTGGGTATGCTTTTATTTGGGAATACCAAATTTTATACCACTACCAGACAGTAGGCTGCTTGGGGGAGGTGGAGAAATATCCCCTCGGTGAACTCTTCTGGAGGCTCTAACCCAAAGAGAGTTGCAAGTAGCTGCACCCTATCCTAACCCTAGCACATGTACCTCAATTTTCACCATTTGAGAGGTAGGCAAATTTCTGTCAGGAAAATTGGGGGGGGGGGAGAAAGGCCTTCGGGGGTTCCTCCCTCAAATTATTCTTTTTCCCAGGCCTTCACACCTCTACCTACAATGTGCTTACAGCAAAACTTGGAAGAAGAGGCATGTGTGCAGGAAGAAGAAGAGGCGGCATGCAAGCCCACTGGACACTCCCTCTCTGCTCTAACCACGATCGGGAGATCCAAGAAACAGACTCTTAAAAAATGAGTACTTTCTGTAGAGTGATTCAGTCATGGATGAAAGCCGACTTTACAGGAAATACCACAATTGCTTTATTGGTCTCTCCAGATCATTTTGGAAGGCTATGAGCTTTTTAATATATTTATAATTGCATTGTAGTTTCTACACCTAAACTGGAACAAATGTATCACAACTGCATATATAATGTTTTCCTGCACCTCCATTCCATCTTCAAATCCTCATGGCTGCAATTCTGCAGTTATGCACCTGCAATTCCCAATGAAATTTTTTAAAAAGACTCCTAAACACATAAAACTATCCAAGGTTAGAGTTATTATTAATTGCACGGCCAAAATAATTTCATCGTATTTGCAATGCAAGAGAAACCAGATTTATATAGTAAAGAGTCTAATAGCACCTATAAGACTAACCAACTTTATTGTAGCATAAGCTTTCGAGAACCACAGTTCTCTTTGTCAGATGCATCATGTATCTGTGGTTCTCGAAAGCTTGTGCTACAATAAAGTTGGTTAGCCTTAAAGGTATAGCAAATTTACACGGAGGACTCCGTACAAAGACACAGTCCTAAGAGACCACTGTATATAAAGTATAAATTTAATATATCAGTGAAAGTGCAAAGTGTAAGAAAATCCCAATCAATATCAAAGCTCTTAATAATATTTCAAAGCTCTCTGACAAAAATTTAACCAATCGCTAATACCAGCGTTCATAATCAGCCAATGTCCCAGTAACTGTCAATAAATTGTCGCTGAAGAAACAATGCTGGTGAGTTTCACAGTTCTTTCAACATAACCATATGATGATCCATTTTTTTCTTTTCCTTTTCTCTGCAGGCAAACTCCCGCCGGCACATGATGGCAGGAGGACACGCTCCAGGAGAGCTAAGGTTCAAAAACACTCTCCCGGGCTGTTGCCAACGGATGCGGCAGCCTTATCACAGCCCGTTTCGCACTGCTTTTTCAAGCCTCATCATTACTGCCTACAATATAAAATACCTGCTAATGCTCTTATATATTTTCACCAGACAGTTACATATATAAATAAATGCTATTTTACAGAAGTTAAAATCCTGTCTTTCTCATACTCACATCATCAATGACAAGATCCTCTAAACAGGCAAAGGTATTCCTTCAAAGGTTAATTTCCCAATGTGAGGACCAACTGACCGTACACAAAATATATATTTCTACTTTAACTGGTGGATTACAAGAAATGACAATGCAAAACTGAGTTAAAGTGCCCACAAGGAATGACAATGCAAAGTTATGCCACACTGGTATATCCTTTTCTTCAAGTTTACTTAATCCATCTAACACTAACTCCTGAAAGACTAGTATCCTAGGGTTCTTAGTAGATGGATTAAATGTAGATCTAGGTTTTAAACTTTCAGCCTCAAAATCCCTGTTCCTAGTCTCTGTGTTGTCTTTGAAAAAGTCAGCCAGCTTTATCTTCCTAAATAGACTGTGTACCTCCACTAGTTGTTGGAAAGAATTGCGTGGGGGTGCGGGAATAAAGGAAAGTCATCCCTTTAACATACAATAGTATGTACAAACCAGTTCAGGCCATCATAGCTAGACATTGGCATCTTCTGTCCAATATTCCCAGATGCAAAGATCCCCCCTTGTTCACAGCGAAAAGAGCAAAAAACCTCTTGAATTATTAGTCAAGAGTAAACTACCAGAGGTGAAGGGCAGCAGCTGTGGAAGTGGGAGGAGAGCGACAACAGGTTTCTTTCCTTGTCGACACTGTGCTGGGTGTGGTGGCTGTGTGTGTGCCTAAAAAAACTTTTCATAATTCATCCAACACTGGGACGTTTGAAATTAATTCCTGCAATTCCAAGGGAGTTATCTATGTTATCCAGTGTCCTTGCAACCTATTGTGTGTAGGTATGACTACTAGACCTGTTGAAGTTCGTATTTGTGAGCATAAGAGCTGTATCAGAATAAAGAAACTGAATGCCCCACTTGTTAACCACTATCTCACTGCTGGCCGTACAGAGAAGTAGCTGCAATTTTGGGTTGTGGAAGTTATATGGAATACATCTTCACAAACTCCTGCAGAAATGAGAAGTGTTTTGGATTCACCATCTCCAGATGTTGATGCCTTGGGGACTTAATGAAGAAGTGGACTGGACTTGCTGTGTCTGAGATGGATTTGATTTGATTTGGACTACTGCCCTAACTGAATATGTGTTGTGTCTTTGCCATTCCAGTGTTCCCTTCCTTCCCACCCTCCCCTCCACCTCCTTTGAAAGCGTATCTTCTTATCACATGGGAGACATTGCATCACCCTTCTACCTTTGCATATAGCTGAACTTTCTTGGGTTAAAGTGCCAGTTTATCTTTACTGCAGATTGATGTAACACACTCCTATACATTGGAAACCAAGCCTCAGGTTGGTTTGTGATTGGGTTTGGAGAACCTGGGAGGTCAATTAAGAACATGTTAGGGAATAATTTTCTAATTTGGTACATTTTTTCTTTAGAGTGCAACAATAAATGAAGAGCAGTGTGTGAATCCTGGATCTGCTGCAATACTTGTTGTTTATCACACAATACTAGAGGTAAATTCTGATCCAGTATTTTACCTAGAAAGTTCTAGCACTTATATTAAAAATTGTCCTCCTCCCTTCTTCTTTTGTTACAGCTCTAGATAAAACACCGGGAGCATTGCATGATTGGTTTCTATATGTGTGGGTGTGTTTGATCATAAATTGTTTACAGTTGACCACTGAGGAAGGCCTTAGGGCCGAAACACATTTGGTCGGTTTTTACTGTACCTTGGTCTATTTGTGTTGGTCATTGCACTGCACCATCATCTGTATTTTGAGATGTTTTAGCAAGTTTTAGTATGTATATGTAGCCTGCCATTCAGGCCTTATGTTTTAAACTTGTTTTTAATCTATATTGGTGCACACCTATAATAAATACTCTCTAATATATATCTATATATTTAGGTTGTTACTTAACCCCTCTATTTTGTTCCCCTGCTTGTTTGGGTTGAGTTTGTGGGGTTTTTCCCCCAACCCCCCCCCCCTTTTTCGTCCTTGCTATTGGTTAAATTTTTGTCAGAGAGCTTTGAAATACCCAACCCACCCCTCCTGAGTAGATACAAATGACCTACATCTTTTCCACACTGTGACACTGAGAGATCTCTGTCTTTTGGTGCTACACCTCTGAAGATGCCAGCCACAGCTGCTGGCGAAACGTCAGGAACTACAATGCCAAGACCACGGCAAGACAGCCCGGAAAACCCCCAACAACCAGCTTTGATATTGATTGGGATTTTCTTGCACTTTGCACTTTCACTGATATATTAAATTTATACTTTATATACAGTGGTCTCTTAGGACTGTGTCTTTGTACGGGGTCCTCCGTGTAAATTTGCTGTGTTTGAGACCACTTTCCTCGTTGTTTGAAGCCTTAAAGGTATTACTGGACTCTTTACCATTTGCAACTACAGACTCTCATGGCTAACTCCTCTGGATCAGATTTTCATATACACTAATTAAGTACTATAACAATGGACATGACATTTCTTGCCTTAAAGGGAATACTCACAGTATTTGTTTACAGTAGGTGCTATATATACAGCTAGGGATCCCATTCCCCCAGAGGGGGTGGGGGATCCCCTGTTTTCACCCTCCCCCCGCCTCCACTTACCTGGCCGGCGGGGGAGGAAGGCACGGGAATGGGCCTCTCAGGCATGCTCTTGGGGCAGTGTGACGTCACTGTTGTCATCATGCAGCCACGAGAACACTCCTGCATTTTGCTGCAGGACAATTTGGGTCCCAAATGGGCTCATTTGAGGTCCAAATCAGCCTGCTGAGAAGCGTAAGAGCACTATTGTGCCTGCGCAATGACGGCACCCAAAGTGCCGTCATTGCGCAGCTGTAAGGCTGTGCGCGGAATAAAAACAGTAAGAAGGGAAGGCGGAGGCAAGAGCTAGGTCTCCCCCTTCCTGCTGAGAAGGTAAGAGGACCTTGCAACCCTATACACATCATATGCAAATAGGTTATTGAAATAAGCAGTGATGCTTTCATTCATAGCAATTTCTCAACTTTTTTTTCCTCATGGATGAACCCACAAATTAATATTTCAAATCGTGAGGGACCCTCACCTATGAAAATGTTTATAGGTCAAAAACAGCTTACGGCAAGGAGAGCAATTCAATTACTCCTAAATTTTTGTTAAGAAAATTTATTTGTAAAGAGTTGTTCTTTGTATAAATCAGCTTATACTGTAACAAAAAAGTGAAACATTTTCCTTTTTTGTATTATCTACTCTTTTTTTCAAATATGAAAATATCAAATCAAATAAAGTTTACTGAAACACTAGGGGTGTGCAATTCGGGTTTCCAATTCAGGCTAAGTACCAGAATCAGACCCGATTCACAATGATTCAGGATTTCCGAATCAAAGCTTCAGGAAGCTTCAGGTCAAGGAGATCCCCGCCAAGCAGCTGATCCAGCTGGCGGGGGTTTAAATGCCCCTTTCCGTGCTGCAGCGAAGCAGAATGGAAAGGGACATGTGAACCCACAGATCAGCTGTCTAGTGGAGAGATCCCCGCCAAGCAGCTTATCCAGCCGGCGGGAGTTTAAATGCCCCTTTCTGTGCCGCTGTGAAGCAGCACGGAAACAGGCATTTAAATCTACAGATCACCTGTTTGACAGGGAGATCCCCGCCCAGCAGCTGATCCAGGCCTTCCCTGCAGCCCTGCTGGCTGCTGCGGCGGGGGAGGAGGCAGCGCAGGCAGCGGAGGAGCTGGCTCTGGCCTTTCCCGCAACCCAGCTGGCTGCTGTGATGGTGGCATGGGCAGCAGAGAAACCGGCTCTGGCCTTTCCCACCGCCCAGCTGGCCGCTGTGGAGGTGCAGGAGTTTAGTTTAGTTTATTCGGTGTTTAACCCTCCCTCCCCACAAGTGGGCTCAGGACGGGGTACAACAGTCATAAAATACAATTACATAACAGATTCTACAATAAAATTCAGCAATTAAAATTATATATATATACAAAAACCTGATATAGTTGGCTACACATTCCTGCCCCCAGCATACAAAGAGGAGGTAGACAGACACACGAGCTGTACTTGAATACCGGAGACCGGTGGGAGGCTCAATGATGGCCCTGACGCTGGCCTCAACCGTAAGCCTGGTGGAACATCTCTGTCTTGCAGGCCTGCCAAAATGATACAAGATCTCCTGGTGAGCCTGAGTATCCTCAGACAGAGAGTTCCACCTGGTTGGGGCCAGGACCAAAAAGGCCCTGGCCCTGGTCGAGGCCAAACGAGCCTTCCTAGGGCTAGGGATCACCAGTAAGTTCTTACCCACTGAACGAAGCACTCTCCGGGGCACATACGGGGAGAGACAGTCCCTCAGGTATGCTGGTCCCAATCCGTTTAGGGCTTTAAAGGTTAAAACTGGCACGGGCAGCAGAGGAGCCGGCTCCAGCCTTCCCCGCCACCCAGCTGGCCGCTGCAGGCCCTGCAGGTGGTGGAGCAGCGGCAGAGGAACCGGCCCCAGGCCATCCTAGCCTCGTGAGGGCTGCTGCCGCCGCCATAACAGCAGCACCATGCCACTGCCTAGCTGATCGGCTTACCCTCTATCTGCCAGCCAGGTAAGTGGGGTGTGTGGGTTTGCCCCAGGGGAGTGGGGGGTTTGCTTCCCCTCACTTCAGTATGCTCTGAATATTTACGGAGCATACCAAAGCGAGCCAAAATCAGAATCCTGAAGCAGCTTGCTGCTTTGGGATTCTGGTAATTCCGGGTAAACCCGAAGTGGGAAACCCAAATCTTTTGGGGGTGCACATTCCTATTAAACAGCAAAATAAGGTTCATCATCAAAGTCAATACAAGTTTTACTTTCAGTATAATATTTGGGCATTTTTATTTTGCAGAAATATTGAAGCCTTGGCTGATTTCTTGCGGCATGCCAGCATTCTGTGACACTCTGCTTGGGAAACACTGTTTCATAGGAATATGAACAGAAATTTTATTGTCCTTCATCTTGGAATTTACCTGAACAAAAAAATTTGTTTCAAAACAGAACGGATACCAGATTCCTGTAATAATTATAAATCTGCATCTATACACATAGAAACATAGAACTGGAAGGGATCCAAATGGTGATCTGGTCCAACTGACTGCATAAGACAGTAATTTCACCATCTTACCCCCCGCCTCAATCCCGAACTCACACAGCTCTACACCCAGAGGACAAAAAAACTCCAGGATCCCTGGCCAATCTAGTTTGGAGAAAAATTCTTTCCTGTCCCCAAAGTGGTGATTTGCATCACCTTGGGCATATAAGAAATGGCCACCAGGGTGGATAAAAATCAATGATTTTTTAAATTTAAAATAATTTTGTTTGATAACATTCTTTTTGAGGAAAAATCTATCTAAAGATAGTTTTCTATTTAAAATACATTATAGCTCAAAGGTTTTTCATCATGAAATGATTATTTTTTAATATGTAGTATGATGTATATTCATGCAATGTTTAAATTTTTTGTAAATGAACCCCATTAATTCATTCATTAGAACCTCAATTTCATGCTCTCCCAGAGGTGTCTGTGAATTAATTTGGGTAATTTTTCTTTCTAGAAGATACCATCACAGACGCTTGGTTTTGCAGTTCTCAAAACTTGGTATTTGTATCCTGAGAAATGACATGCATCTTGTAAACAGCAAAAATGTTTTAAAATAAGCTTACTGTTGACAAAGAGACCTTGATTGTATTGTTCCTCTGCAAATCTATGTACATAGAATCAGCCCCTTACTTCTTAAGCGGTAAGTTTAAAGAAGTTCAGTGAACAGAAGATTGTTTGGGGAGGAATAGATTTGGATGAGAAAGAGAGAGCCAAGTGTGAGAAGGGAGAGGCAAGCAGCGCAGATGAATGTGAAACTTTTTGGGCAGAATACTCCAGTAGTCTTGAGATCTTTGTGAGTCTATAGCCTTTATTTTCTCTCTTGTTTTCTTGAAGAGAAAACCTACAATGGCAGCAGGCTATAAAAGAGACCCACTGTGGGCATATTTTTGTTTACCCACATCAGTTAAAAACATGAATGTTTAAGCAAATACAAGAATACATATGCTATATAATGTTATTTAGTTAAATAAAACAATTTAAATGGTTATTGTTAATGATTATTTTTCTTCTTCCAATAAAGTACAGTAGAAAAGTTGTTAAAATATGAATGATGAACCTATTAAACTGGAGATAGTTCATTTAGTAATGATTTCATAATTATGTATTTCAAGCAGTAAATAACCAATCATTAGTTTTCTGATATAACTGTAAAACTAAGCTGAGAAGTTATTGCTCTAAAACTGAAGGCTTCATCTGGGTTGTAAATATTAAAATTGTAACAACTAGCATAGCAAGAATGAGCCTTTACACAGAAAATCACTGACCAGTGATTTAAATCAAATCCACAAGAGCCTAGTATCAGCGCATCCCTTCCTGCTCTCCCTCTCATGATCTGCTTGTTCAAACTAAGATCGTTTTCACATGTCCTAAAGTTGCGCAACACTCACAGAATGAGGGTGTCTTCATGGTGCGATTTCTGATGTCATCGCGCCATTTTCGTGGCATGATGACATCAGAAATTGTGCCATGAAGATGCCCTTGTTCCATGAGAGCTGCACGACGTTAGGACGTGCGGAAACAACCTAAGTCACACAATCAGCATTGCTAACAGATGGCTATCTAACCTCTGCTTAAAAACTTCCAAAGAAGGAGAGCCTACCACCTCCTGAGGAAGCCTGTTCCACTGTTCCTGCTCTGTCAGGAAGTTCCTCCTAATGTTTAGCCAAAAACTCTTTTCATTCAATTTTAATCTGTTGCTTTGGTTCTGACCCTCTGGGGCAACAGAAAACAATCCTGCTCCATCCACTATGAGACAGCCATTCAAATACTTGGAGAGGGCTATCATATCACTCTCCAGCTGTCTCCTCTCCAAGCTAAACATATCCAGCACCTTAACCTTTCATCACAGGGTCTCCACAGTCCTCACCATCTTTGTTACCCTCCTCTGGACACATTCCAGCTCGTCAGCATCCTTCTTGAACTGTGGTGTCCAAAACTGAAAATAGTACTCCAAGTGAGATCTAACCAGAGTAAAGCAATACTATCACTTCATGTGTCCAGACACTATGCTTCTGTTGATACAGCGCATTTGCCTTTTTACCAACTGCATCACACAGCTGACTCATGGTCAGTGTATGATCTACTTAAGGCCCCTAGATCCTTTTCATAAGTACTAGTTCCAAGACAAGTCTCCCCCATCCTATAATTATGCTTTTGATTTTTCCTACCTAAATGCACAACTTTACATTTACCTCTGTTGAAATTCAGTTTTAGCCCAGCTTTCCAGCCTGTCATGATCATCTGGAATCTTGATCCTGTCTTCTACTGTATTTGTTACTCCTCCCAGTTTAGTATCATCAGCAAATTTAACGAGCATCCCCTCTATGCCTTCATCCAAGTAATTTATAAAGATGTGGAATGACATAAAGCCCAGGACAGATCCCTGAGGCACTGCACTTGTTCCTCCTCTCCAAGAGGATGAGGAACCATTTACTTGCACTCTTTGGATTTGACCTGTTACAAATCCATCTAACAACAGTAGGATCCAAAACACATTTTACAACTTGTCAACAAGAATATGAGGAAGCTTACCAAAAGCTCTACTAAAATCAAGATAAACTATTAGTCTCTCTCTACACAATACTTTTGACAAGTGTTCTTCATATGTCAGGAGATGCAATGTCAGCTGGGAAGCATAGTTTTGAAATACTGTCAGCGGAGATTGCTCCAGAGAGGGCAGATTCTCTCACAGCTGCCTTTGGTGTGCTGGACTGTCTCCCCTTCCAGAGCTTTTACCCTGCCATCCTCACTGCTTAAAACACTGAATTAACCAGGCCTCGCTAGGGCAAAAGCTCCAGAAGAGAAGATGCTTGATTGATGAACATGTGCCCAGGCATCACATCTAGAAAGACTCTATGTCCACAGCATTCTCCTGGTCCAACAAAGTAGTAACTCTTTCAAAAAAGTCTAACATAACTTGTTCTTGAGGAACCCATGTTGGTTGTTAATAATCACAGCCATTAAACCTTCACGGACTGACTGACGATTTGTTCTAAAACCTTTCCAGGTATGGATGTCAAGCTGATGGGTCAGTGTTGCCTGGCTCCTCCTTTTTTCCCTTCTTGAAGATGGGAACAACATTTGCCCACCATCTTCTGGCACCTCATCTGTTCTCAAAGAATTCTCCAAGATCATAGACAGAGGCTTCTAAATTGCATCAACAAGTTCCTTTAGTACCCTAGGATGCAATTCCTCTGGCCCTGAGGACTTGATTTTGTTTAAAGAACTCTAGATGTTTACATATCAGCTCTCTTTCTTCATCATGTGTTCTCTTTTTGCCAGGATGAGCACAGTTTTCCAGGAAAGAGAAGACTAAGGCAAAGTAGGAACTGAGTTCTGCCCCTTTTTTTATTACTTGTGAAAATCCCACTGCCTTCTCTTCGCAGCATGGCCTACCATATAGTCAAAGAACCCTTTTGCATCTCTCTAGCCTAAGCTCATACTGATCTTCAGCCTTTCTAACACTCTCCCTACAGGCACTGGCAATTTGTTTATATTCATCCTTGGTTATGTATGCCCTCCTTCCATTTCTTAAATGTGTCTTTTAAAATTCTCAGATCTTTAGAAAGCTGTCTATGGAGCTACCCTGGCTTTTTTAGGTTCCTTCTACTTTTCTTTCTCGGAATCGTTTCTGATTGTGCCTTCAATATCCTGCTTTTAAGAAACTCCCACCCATCTTGAACTCCCTTCTCCTTGAGTATTTCTGACCATGGGATTCTACCCAGCATAACGCTGAGCTTGTAAAAATCCATGTTAATACTATGTTGATGAATCTACATTTATGAAGTCCTGTGTCATTGTTAGTATGCAATAACATACATACAAAATTTATCGATCTTTTTACAGTGCGCTGCAATAGCACTTAGTATTTCTGTCTTCATTAAACTGTTGTTCCTTAGTGCTTGTAATTTAATTGAAATTCAAGAATTTAATTAAAAAGCACCAACGTTCAAAGTAAGTTACTCATCAGTTGCGATCTTTGTTTTTAAAATCAGAAACACTTTTGCCATAGTAAATGCTTATCTTCCATTTAGTGGGTAGATCCTCTCAGCTTTTCTACTTTGCCTCACCAAAGTTTCCTTCTCACTGCAAGTCCATCCTGTGAGGCTTTTTGCCCACATAGGTTCAACAATCCCCAGTGCAGCCTCTTCAGTGGTCAACAGATGCCCCCCCTTTCCTATTTTGTTAGCAGAAAAACTGGTAGGATCCACCCAATGTGTATTATATCAAATTGGTCTTCCCTCTAGTTACAAACGTAAATTCTCAGATTTCTACTGGTTTCTGTTATCATATCTGGAAAGCCCCTGCTAATAAAAATGTTCCCAACCATTTTACATATCTTTTACACATTAGAGGCAACTCTGATTCCTATAGTGATATTGTATTTCATTGCAATAAGTGACCTATTAAAACACTGGGAAATCACTGCATCTCCGAGAGGCCAGTGGTCAGGAAACCACGTCCAAGGGACAGGCCCCCCCCCAGGCTTTGGAGTCTGCAAGAAGCCATAGCTGAGAAGGCAATCAGCGCGTGACCGGCAGACAAACTCTCCTGTGATCTGGCTCTCTAATGAGTTCTCAGATTGAGGGAGGCACAGTAAATCTCAGCGCTTTGGAGCACGCAGTGACGTGAGGTGCAGGGGTCCAATTATTCCACAACAACTCTAATTTGACACACTGGTATTCCTCTTGAGTAGCAGTCCCAGTGGCAGCGGTCAGGAAAGATGAGAGGAGAGGCTTGCTTCTGTCTGAATCCCACAGTGCTCGATACCAATTTAACATCCTTGTGCCAAATGAATTTCTTCTGGTTTCCTCACTGCATCTGGCTTACTTGAGGAAAGCAAAACAATCAGCTCTGCCAACATAGGGAATCCAGTTGTTCCAAATCCAGTGATGATATACCAAGTACAAGGCATGGAGGGGAGCTCACCATTGCAGACAAACTCAAAGCAAAACAGCAAGAACTTGGAACCGTTTTAAAAATCTGCCAAATTTCAAAATTAAAAGAAAATTTTGATTTAGCTTAACCAATAATTGAGTTTCAATTAAATTACTATTTTATGGCGAAAGGCGATGAATCAGCAGCACTATAAGAATAAAAATTACGTGAAAAAAATGAAACATTCATTTCTTATGACTGGAGGATCCATTTGGCTGCAACTGCAACAACACCACCATGCCAGGTGAAAACAGTTACAGGTTGACTGCCTAGGCTGCCAGAAGGCAGAAGATGCCAGGGCACCAGAAGTGGATAGCTCTGCAGTGCCCCCAGCCCAGTACTGCTGCTTGGATTGCCCGCTGGTCCAAGGTGCACCCATCAGTCCTCCAGCCATGTGGTGGGACATAAATTACAAGAATTACAAAAATATACAGCCTAATTTCTTCCTTGCCCTACCTTCCAATACAGATCAAAAGCTTCCAAAACCCAGAACATGCTATCCCACTTATGCACATGAAAGCATTTTGCCAATATTGGATCATCGCTTTTCCACCAACAGATTTAGGTTTCACTACCAAAGAATCCTACACTAAGACAAATTAATATTTCTCTTCAAGGTGGAACATGGATGATGAAAGCTAACAGGCCACTCACAGTTAAAGGACAGAAAAAGCAACAGGGAAAATGTTCCTTCCTCACAGCCCAATGCCACCCCATGCTCCTCCTTCAGTCCACTTTTGCCATTAAAACGGTCACATTTGCATCCAGCCAAGCAATATATTCCTAGGATAGTAAAAACACTTCTAAACTTCCCATTACGTCATTTCCAATATGGTCTGCTAACTCAAGCTGTTTGTCACAGAAAAGCTGACTATTAACCATTTATACTTTGATGCATCATGAAAGAGCTTGGCCTAAACCTATAATACCTTTAAATCTGCAAAGCAGCCATTAATTATTTCAATTCCAGCCAAAAAGCGTTGCTTTGGGGATTACTGCAGTACCCACTAGATTACAAGAAAGGGGAGGAAGAGAGAAGGGTCACGGCTGTTCTTCTGGTCTTCTAAACTGGTTGTGGATACCTGCTGGAATTTCAAGGCTGCCCGACAGCAATTACGTGCAGTCTCATTACCGACAGCTGGGATATGATACAAACTGAGCACCAAGTCTGAGGCCAGGCAGGAAGAGCAAAAACCTGAAGGTGCAATGCACATTTATTAACTCACCTGATAGCTTCAGGCCCCGCTCTCCCACTTGCGTGCTGTACCCATTGGGCATTCTCAGAATAGCATCATGGATCCCTGCCAGCTTAGCCACGGCATAGACATCTTCTGCAGAGGCATTGATATTGCCATACACGATGTTGTAGAAGATGGAATTGTGGAAGAGAACAGGATCCTAGGGCACAGGCAAGCAGAAAAATACCTTACCTTTTCAACACAAAACAGACACTTCAGAGGACTTCTACAAATTCAACAGAAAATATTCTCAAATCTTTTACTAAGCCCATTTAGGCAAGAATGTTTCCAGAACATTTTAATGAGAGGTTACAGACTCCGCATAAACAATTGTACTTCAAGCAAGTGGGAAAGGCAGAAGGATGGGTAGTAGTGGCTGTGTTATTTTGGCATAAATAAAAACGATTAAAGACGCATCAGTGAATATCTAGAAGACTATCACAGGAACAGTTTAATTCATATTTACATACTACTACACTGCCAAACCATGCAAGTTCTACACAGCTAGCTACAGCATCGGATTTTACAATGGACAATTCCTTCCAAGATATATGGAGCATAGTACCTGCGGCACAACTCCTAATGCCTTCCTCAGGCTTTCCAAGTTGATGTTTTGGATGTTCTGGCCAGCAACATAGATCTCTCCCTTCTGTGGTTCATAGAAGCGAAATAATAATCTTACTATTGTGCTTTTCCTAAGAAACAAACACAAATTTGAATCAGGTAACTTGTTTAGCATTCTTTTACAGAAAAAACAACCATTTAATTACTATTGAATTATTTTTTAAAAATCAATGATGCAGAATTTTGCACATCTGTTTACCCACCCTGACCCACTGCCTCCTACAATGGCCACTTTCCTTCCTGCAGGGACTTCAAAAGATACGCCATTGAGAACTTTCTGCCCCTCAAGGTATTCAAAATGCACGTTATCAAAGGCGATGGTAGCAGTCTGTGGAGTGATCTGCAGGGGTGGAGCCAGCTCTTTATCCTATTAAAAGAAGAGTGCTACTTTACACACTGCCCAGAAGGCATTTTTCATAGAGCTTAACAAGCTAAACAATTCATCTAATTCATAATAAGTAACAGGCAAATGCTTTAGCCTGAAGGAATTAATAGAAAACTAGCAATTTCAGCCACACAGGTATCTCTCCTCTTTCCCCAAAGCTTAAGGATTTCTGCTGTAAAAGTCAGCTTTTAGGCAGCATTTTGCACAATAAATTCTGCATCATTAATTAAAACAATAGATTTCATTGCTTAGAGCCTACACATACACCAATTACAAATAAAGTGTTACTTTTCAGAAAGTTCTTTCCAAGATGGATACAAGATTAAATAAAACTACTGCAGTAACGAATCTTGCACTGAACAGAAATTCCTTACACAACACTCTTTCTAGGAAGGAAATTAATTCTCAAATGAAACATGAACATTGCCATAAGGTGACCCCATTCATTCTAACACATTTGGCAAGGTTTTAAGAAACATTAATACTCACTTTAATTTTTGTGTCTATGTTAAGTAGCGTGAACAAGGTGTTCATGTCTATGAGTGCTTGCCTTGTCTCTCTGTACACCGTTCCCAAGAAATTAAGAGGTAAAGAAAGCTGAAACAATAATCCATTCACCATTACTAGATCTCCAACAGTTAGGTTACCTTAAAAACAAAGAAAATGGGCAATTGGAATACACCTTCTTTGTTAAGATCCAGCAATCTTTTTTAGTTACTTTTGTTTTTAGACTCAAGCTGCGACAACTTTGACACAAATTATAGTTGAACTTACAACTGAAGTCTGCATTCACGTATTAAAACCAAAGTCAGTTTACAATAGCATTTTAGGTAGTAATGAACCACATTATAGATATTAAAAAAGAGATAATAGGAAATAAGGGGCACAACATGCTACTGGATCAGGGAACTATCATGGAAGTATGTGGATACTTCACTCTTTCTCTACTGGGACAGTTTCCATATAGTTAAAAACAGAATTCTTTGCTTGAGAAGAAGTGATTGATTTCCACCAACGGTCAAAAAGTGGACCCCACTTAAAAAGCAGCATACCTGCTGCCCCAGCACAAATGCTAATCATCAACCAGGGAACCCACCCATGAAGCTTCTGCAAGGCAGATTCTGCTCCACAATCTTCATTTGAGAATCCCAGTGGTATACTGATCATATTGCTTAAAAAAATCAAATATGGAACATGAACAGAAATGAATTTAAAGAGCCATCTCAACAGTGGTGGGCAGAAATTATTTGGAAAAGTAAAACTAAAAACATTCATTGAATGCACTACCATTACAAATTTTAGTGCTTATATTTATGCCTCATATTTTTACCTACACATAAATAAAATATCAGACTTTGCTTACCTGCAACTATTCCTTGGCTGGCCAGCACCATGATAGCTGTTAAACCAACACTGAATATAGCACTCTGTCCAAAATTAAGCAGCGCGAGTGTAGAGGTAGTCTTCAATGAGGCGTTTTCATAGGTCTTCAAAAACCCATCATAGCGCTGGGCTTCATATTTTTCATTATTAAAATACTGCCAAGTAGTGAAAACACAATTAGGAGGCATAGTCCTAATGCACTAGGCAAATCATGCTTCAGTACTTAACTAGCTGCACGCTTTACGGAGCAACACTACCAGTTTATTCTTGGACCAGCCCACCATCAGAATCTGACATGCTATACCGGATGCACTGCATTCCTTGCTAACTTTCCTACTTCTGGAGGCTGACAGCCCCTCCATTACAACTCCTTCAATATATTTTGACATTTATGCCCCTTACTTGATTAGCCTGATAATTAGTTCCTGAAGCAGCTTGCAGAATAACAGCAATCAGTATTATTAAAATCACACTACTGCATCTGCATATGTGCACCATATCAAAAGATGCATTTCTGTGCAGGTGCAATATTATGCAATATTTTGGAACAAGGAGAAGAACAAAAAGATGGTATAAGGAAATGAGTAACAGGAAGGACAAAGAAAGTTTTTTTGCAGATACCAGAGACTGGTTCGGCAAGCTGGGGCAGGTTCGTGAAAGTTCGTGGTTCGTGAAACGCAATGAACCATGAACCACACGGTTCAGGTTTTTTCCAGTTCATGCCCATCTCTAGTTAAGATTAGTTCAACAAATAGCAGGAACAGGTAGTTTTAAGGACTTAAACTGACATTTATTGATGGTAGAACTTACAGGCTTTTCAAGGGGTATAGACATTTTCAATCCACAGTGATCTCTTGTTCTCTTGAGTTCTGGCATCTCCAAATTTCAGTATCCATTTTGGAGTATAACATTTACAAATGCAAAAACCAAATACAAAAGGTAATACAAAAAGTGAAAAATTGTTACAATTTTTAAATAGAACATAGAACAATACAATCATAGAATTGAAACAGTATCTATACGTATGGCACCTTTCCCTAGTACAGTAGAAATAATGAACAGAATAAGAACAATACACACAAAGATGTCATATATAGATCACTTTCAAATTACTCAGGCACACTTACATTATGGAAAAAGGGAACAATGTTATTTCCAATAGCCTGTGTACTTTTCTAGGTTTGATCAGAGCAAATCATGTCTACACAGCAGATCAGAAATAACATCATTCTCTTTTTACATAACTTAAGTGTGCCTGGGTAATGGATCTTAACTATACAGTTGAGATTGATATCAACCCATTTCATGACAGCATATAACATTTTTAAAAATTCATTTTCGTCAGGTCCATTTTACTTTATGTAATAAATAATTACTGTGTAGCAATTCATCAATGACCACTGAAGAAGGCTTTAAAGGCCAAAATGTGTAAGTCTGGTGATTAGAATGTTGGGTATGGTCATTTGAAAGCGATCTGGATGTGACATCCTTGTGTGTATTGTTCTTACCCTGTTCGTTACTTGTACTACACAAAAGGAAGGTGCCATTCTTAAGTGCTATATATATAGCCATTGTTTCAATTTTATGATTTTATTGTTCTGTTTTAAAACTGGATCAGTTTTTCACTTTCGGTATTAGCTTTTGCATTTTGTTCTTTTGGTTTGTTTTTCTCAACCTTTTGGTTACATAATTTATTCAGGGCTGGGTCTTTCCCCCTTCATACTGCACATGATTTGAAAAACAATTCAAGAGACATAACAGAGAAATCTTTTCCTCCATATTAGTGGGAAATAAAAAGCACATCTGAACAACAAATTTAGGCCTTTCAATCATATTTTCCTAGTGAGAAAATATCTTGAAGGGGGTACCATAAATGAAGCAAACACTGAAAGCTAAAACATATGAACATTCTAGAAGGCAACTGAAGTTGAGGTCAATATTACCAACCGTTGTTAAACATACAAGAGCAAATACAAGGTCATATTTAGAAAATACACAGCAGAGAGAATGAATGACGTTAAGATATTAATAACCCACCTTCACAGTTTCATAGTTCAGCAGAGAGTCAATTGCAGCGTTTCCTGCATCGTTATCTGCTTTGTTCATTTCTATCCTAAATTTAGTCCTGCAAAACAAAAGGTTTACCTAAGACTATTCTTATAGCAGCCTCACAAATCAATAAAACTGTCTCAGTTACGAGAAGTTCCTTACCTCCACTGTGTAACTCCTATTGTATACACTGCGTATGCTCCCAGTGTGCCCAGGCTTACTACTGCAAAATGTGTTCCACATTTATAATACTGGAAGGGGAGAAAGGATAATGTAATAATTTATTTACTTGAAACATTTGTATGCCACTTGCTGTGCTAAAATTACCTGAGGCAGTTTCCAACAAATTAATAAAATGTAATAAAACAGAAAAGGCCCATCATAAAAAGATAACACAACTATAGATAGCAGCAGAGAAACAACGCACAAACATATATCCTAAGCATGGATTAGAAAGATCTGAAAAGCATCACTAGCAGAAAAACAACAAAACTAGAGTGAAAAAAGAGAAAATATTATACACAACAGCTCCAACAGGGTTAAGGAAGAAACATATGTATATATAATCAGCAATTTAATAAAATGGAAGATTTGTATTCACTTACCGTGAAGCTTCCTTTCTTAGTGGTCCGGAAGTGGGACAGTCAGACTCATGGGAAGTAGCTCCTCCCTCTTGCGCAGGGTCGGTTGACTTAACAATGCCAGATAGGAGGGGCTCTTCCCTGGATCTCCAGTTCTTTTCCAAGCCTACGTTTTCCATGGTCTTGGCTGCTGAAATCTGAGTATCATCTTGCCACTTGCTTATGTTCTTACTGCAACATGCACAACTCAACAACCAACATGTTAACTATATACATCAACCCAGAACCTGTTTTAACATCTATTTTTGGTAATCTCGGGTGGGTTTTGGACTGACCCACTCCCGGACCACTGAGAAAGGAAGCTTCACAGTAAGTGAATACAAATCTTCCATTCTCCTGTGGTCCTGGAGTGGGTCAGTCAGACTCATGGGACATATGTCTAGCAATACACTTCCAGGTGGATAAACTGAACACTATGCCTGTAGGATGTGCTGTAGCACTCCTAACGGCTGCTTCCGCTGACGCTATCTGATCTATCTTGTAATGTTTGGTAAAGGTATGTACTGACTTCTATGTGGCTGCCTTGCATATCTTTTCCAGAGATGGGAATGCCCTGTATGCTGCCAAGGTAGCCGCTCCTCTCAAAAAGCGGGCTGTAATTCCCACCAGAGGGGTCATATTACTAGTTTTGTACGCCAGAACAATACAATCCCTAAGCCATCTACTCAGGGTAGAGGTGGATACCTGTTTACCGAGTGAACCTTTCCTGAAAGAGACAAATATATTCTCTACTTTACGTATCATCTTGGTCCTTTCTATCTAATAACTTAATGCCCTCCTAACATCTAGTCTATGCCATTCTCTCTCTTTACTATGCTTCGGGTTTGTACAAAAGGAAGGAAGCACTATGTCCTCACCCCATGGAACTCTGAATTTACCTTCAGGATAAAGGTTGGGTCAGGCCTCCAGATTACCTTATCTGCATGAAAAATACAAAGGTCCCTGTTTACTGACAGTGCCCTTATTTCTGATACCCTTCTTGCTGATGTCAGCCCTATCAGAAAAATAGTCCTGAGTGTCAATTCTTTAAGGGGGCAGAGCACCATTCCTTTGTAGTGCAGATAGCACTGCGTTAAGGTTCCATGTTGGGAACCTATGTACCTGTGGTGGATTTATCAGCATGGTCCCTGTTAGGAATCGTCTAACATGCAGATGTTTAGTAAGGGACCTCCCTCTTTTTAATCTCCTCACTGCCGAAATGGCTGCCAGTTGCCTCTTCAAAATACAAGTACTTAAGCCCTTGTCCAAACCCTCTTGCAGGAAGAGCAAGATCTGTTTGATAGATGCACTCAGTGGGTCACAGCCCTCCTCTGCGCACCAAGCTGTTAAAACCTGCCAAGTCCTATTATAGCTACTATTTGTCAAGTAATTCCTAGAGGCTAACATAGTAGCTATCACATTCTCTGCGTAGCCGCATCTCCTCAACTGGTCGAACTGAACCTCCAGGCTGTTAATCGTAGAGATGTCAGATCTGGGTGTTGTATTTCCCTTTACGTCAGTAGATCAGGCCTGTGTGGCAATTCCCATAGTTCCCTCTGCGAGAGTCTCATAAGATCCTGGAACCACAGTCTCCATGGCCAAAACGGTGCCACCATGATCACTTCTGCTTGTTGTTCTACTACTTTTTGTATCATTCAGCCCAGAATGCTTACTGAAGGAAAGGCATAAAGCAGTGTACGAGGCCAGTCCTTGGTTAGGGCATCTGTCCCCATGGCCGCTTTTTCCTTCCATCTTGAGAAGAATTTTGTGACTTGGTTGTTTAAGGCAGTCGCGAATAAGTCCACTTCAGTTTTCCAAACCTCTGACATATTTGTTCGAACACCTGTTTGTTCAGCTTCCATTCTGTCTGGTCCACCGAGTTCCTGCTCAGCCAATCTGCCACTGAATTTTGTGCCCCTGCCACATGTACTGCCTTCACCAAAAGGAGATGTGTATCTGCCCATCAGAAAATCTCCCCCGCCTCTCTGTTCAGTATTTTGGACCTGGTACCTCCTTGTCTGTTCGTGTAGGCTTTCGCCATAATGTTGTCCTTATTAGCACATGCTGATGCTCTAAGGCGTCTTGCATTTCCCATAGTCCATATTTGATGGCTCTCAGTTCTAGAAGGTTTATGCTGTTGCCACTCTCTTCTACTTTCCAGGTTCCTTTGCTCATTCTGCCCAACATGTGAGCACCCCATCCCGACAGACTCACGTCCATCGTTATGATAGTCCTCCTCGGCTTCCTGAGAGGCATGCCATCCGTGAACCTGTTCGGATCTGTCCACCAATCCAACTACTTGCTCAGTGATTCTGTTATTTACACCCTCTTTCTCCATCTGTGGGTTATGGTCTGCTGAAAGAGGCGTAGGAAATTTTTCAATGGGCGAGTGTGGAATTGTGACTATTGCACAATGTTCTGGCAGGACACCATCATCCCCAGCAGTTTTGTCAGAAACATCACCTCCACTGTTTTCCTGCTCTGAATCGATCTTATCATTGTGACAATTATCTGTTGCTTCTCTTCTGATATGAACGCTCTGTCCTTCACCGTATCTATGGTCACTCCCAGGTGAAGTATTCTCTGTTCCGAAACAATACTGCTCTTCTTCCAGTTGATCACGAATCCATATTCCTCCAGGCAGTGTATGGTTTTCTGCACTGCTATCATGCCCTCTGTTAGAGACGATGCCTTGATCAGTAAATCGTCCAAGTATGGGGACAGGGCTATTCCTTGGATCCTGAGGACTGCTATCAGAGACCCAAGCTACAAGTGACATTTTCCACGTGCAGGACACTTGATCGTTTTCGCAAGTTTTTCTGGGAACTGAAGTCCCTCTCCCCCGCCCCTTTTCCTTCTGTTCCTTCCCCTCTCTGTTAGAATCGCTGTCTGAAGAGCCAGAGAAAGACAGCGGCAGCAGCAGCTTTTGCAAATCGTCTTGCTTCCAAGGAGCTGCTCTGGAGAGCTGCTTCTGTCAGTGAAGCTGAGCAGGACGCCCAGGGAGAAAGTTGCAGCTGCCCGACCCCAAAGATTGTTGAGAGCAGGCTTGTGACTGGAGGAATGATTTGCAAAAGCTGCTGTCGCCACAGGCTTTCTCTGGCTCTTCAGGCAGCGATTCTAACAGAGAGGGGAAGGAACAGAAGGAAAAGGGGCGGGGGAGAGGGACTTCAGTTCCCAGAAAAACTTGCGAAAACTATCAAGTGTCCTTCATGTGAAAAATGTCACTTGTAGCTTGGCTCAGAGTCACCAGTACTTTGGTGAATACCCCCGGTGATGATTTGAGTCTCAACTGTAGTGCCTTGTATTGGTAGTGTTCTCCACTGTACGCAAACCGAAGGTACCTTCTGTGGGACTGATGGAAGGGTATGTGTAGATAGGCCTCTGACAGATCAATGGAGGCAAGAAAGTCATCCTTCTGTATAGCCCCCATGGTTGTCTTCAATGTCTCCATTTTGAACTTGCGGGACTTTATGAATTGGTTGAGCCATTTCAGATCCAAGATGGCTCTTACATCTCTGTTTTTCTTCGGTACAATCAGGGCGGGTGCCAGAGTTTATGGAGCCTGAGGCCAGGGGCAGCTTCAGGGCTGTTGCCACCTGCACATGCATGCACACACCCAGATTGCTCAGTTGCCTTGGATCCGCCCTGGCCTGCAGCTGTGTGCTAGTGGCGGCAGCAGCAGCAAGGGGCAACTTAGAGCCACAGCAAATGAAACGAGGGTCGTGCAAGTTTTCTTGGGCAATTTAGGGGATGCCTTCACCTCTCTGCTGCTGCTCACTGCCCTCTTTGAATGTGTGTGTTTGTGTGTGGGGATGGAGCCCCAAAGCATTCCCCCCCCCATCTCCAGCCTGTTGCCTCACAAACTGGAAAGGAGCGGAGAAGAAGTGCTAAGTTTCTTTTGGGGGACTGGGGGGGATGGGACGGAATAACAATCAAAGAAAGCAAAGGGAAAGGGGAAGGAGAAAGCGGGAAGGACCTAGAGAATCAGCTGTGCCTCAGGGTGTACGCTTTAAATGAGCTGCTGATGACGCAAATTCTTCTTCCAGGCACAAGCCCCCCCCTCCCCACCACCGACGCAAGGGCACCCTGGGAGAGAGCAGCAGCAGCCCACCCCGGAACGGTCTTTGGGTGCGCCTGGAAGAAGGATTTGCATCTTCAGCAGCTCATTCAAAGTGCACACCCTGAGGCGCAGCTGTTTCTCTAGGTCCTTCCTGCTTTCTCCTTTCCCTTCCCCTTTGCTTTCTTCTGTCATTATTCTGTCCCATCCCCCCACCTGAGTCCCCCAAAAGAAACTTATCACTGAGTCCCCCAAAAGAAACTTATCACGGTCTTTGGGTGCGCCTGGAAGAAGGATTTGCATCTTCAGCAGCTCATTCAAAGTGCACACCCTGAGGCGCAGCTGTTTCTCTAGGTCCTTCCTGCTTTCTCCTTTCCCTTCCCCTTTGCTTTCTTCTGTCATTATTCTGTCCCATCCCCCCACCTGAGTCCCCCAAAAGAAACTTATCACTTTTCCTCTGCTCCTTTCCAGTTTGTGAAGTGACAGGCAGGAGATAGGGAGGAATGCTTTGAGTGCGTGCATCCTCCCAGCCCTCCTGCTCAATTGCTCTGCAGCGTGCACCCTCGCCCCCGGTGGCCCCTCCAGCACCTCTATGCTCGAGGCAGTTGCCGGACTTGCCTCCATTGATGCACTGTCCCTGGGTACAATGAAGAACACTGAGTAGACTCCCTGGTTCCTGAACCGTTTTGGCAGTGGTTCTATCGCCCTTATTCTTATCAGGTGACTAATGGCTTCCTGAATCTTGAGGTATTTCGATTCTAGAGGGTGCCTTGGTAATCTGACTAGTCTCTCTGGTGGTTGCTTTTCAAATTTCAAAGAACAGCCCTTGGGTACTGTTTTCAGCACCCACTTGTCTGATATGGATCGTTTCCATTGGTCTGCAAACCCTTGCAATCTTCCCCCAATTTGAATGGGCTTCCGCCAAGCTCTATAGTCATGCTTGGCTTCCTTTCTTCTTACCTTTTGACTGTTGACTCTGTCTCCGGAACGTGAAGTGTTTGCTGTCACTTCTAGGTCTTGCCTGCCAGGAATTCTTGTAACATCTGTCCGATCCCTGTCGGAAAGGACGTTTAGAATCTCGAAAGGACTGTTTACTCTTACTCTTCAAGTTCCATTTCTTAGATGGCAGGACTTTTTTCTTTTCAGAATCTTCCACCAGATATTTATCCAGTGCTTCTCCAAACAGTTTGGCCCCTGAAAAGGGCATGGCTGCCACCTTGTTCTGCGCTGGGAGGGTCCACATCCCAGTTCCTTAGCCATGTATTGCATCTTGCTGTGACGTTGAAACCCATGGCTCTCGATGACATTTGAAAGGAATCCAGTGAGGCATTCGCCGCAAAGGCCATTGCTAGGCCTATCTTCTTGGTCTCGTTCTTAAACTCCTTGGTTACATTCTTGCCTGCCACCGCGAGGTCCGATGCCCAGGTGAATGTTGTCCTGGCGAATAGTGATCCTGTGGCCGAGGCCCTGAAGGACGCTTCAAAGTTCCTGCACAGTGCCTGTTCAATCTTTTTGTCAGATGGATCCTTGGGCATGCCCTCTGCATCCATAGGCAAGACAGAGGTAGTAGCCAGGCTGGGTCTACTACTGGTAACTTAATCTTTGTTGCATCTGGACCTAAAGTAGAGTTTATTGAACACTGACTGCAAGGACTTTGGTTTGGCTGGGTTATCCCACTCTGCCTTCAGTATACTATGGAACATAGCTGGCAATGGTACTCCCGTCTGTGGTGAACACATTTTGGGGAGAACCCTTTCACTGCCCTGTGGGTAGGTCTGGTCTGTGTCCTCTTTTCCCACGTCCTTTTGGGCAATCTCAAGTGCCCTTAGGGCCTTTGGTAATAGTCTCGAGTACAGTTCTTGAGGAAAGATTCTGATTTGAACGGAGGATACTGTCTCCTCTCCTTCCTCATTATCTGACTCTGGATCTGAGAGCTCTGAGTCTGAGCAAGGTTCCTCTGACTGACTAGAAAACTCCTCTGCCCAGTCTTTCTCTTATCTCCTCCTCTTAGCCTTATGAGGGGGATCAGATTTTGCCATTCTTTTGCCTTTGCTAGAAGTCAGATTTTGACTTTCTTTAGTGGATGGTTTCTGCTGTTCTCTGAACTCCTTCACCACCGCTCTCAATTCCCTTCTCATTTCACTCCTCATCCATGCCAGGATGTTTGCTTTTGCATCATGGCCGGAGAGGTCCAACTCATTAGTTTCCTGATTCTCTCTGCTGGGGCCTTGCATTGACTGTGGGGAGAGGGGAGAGCTTGGAGGATCCAGGCTGCTTATGGCTCCCTCTGCCTCTTTGGCTTTGCTTTGCCCCGTCTTAGAAGCCATTCCTGCCAAAAACTTCCCACCTAAGGAAGAGAGAAAATGGTGTCCTTTCAGAGAGAGGAAAGGGAGAGAGGGGAGGTGGAGGAGTGGTTGAAAAAACGCTGCTAACCTCATAAAGGGCCATCTACAGCAGTCTCACTCCTTCTACGGCTTCAGGGGCAAAGTGCCGCTCAGGTTCTGCCTTACTCTCCCATAGACCCTGTCCAGGATCGTGTTTCCTTACCTTATGCCAGGGGCCCTGGTCAACCCTCAGTCAAGGCTGTCACCATCGCCTGTGCACTAGGAGCACCGGGGCTTCTTGGCTGCAAACTGGAGCGGTACTGTCCCCGCACATTTTTGCCAAACGCGCCTCGCTCTCCCTCGCTCACGCCGCTTTTCAGCCGGCCCAAGGAGCCCCGGCTCTTTCAGCTGTTTCCCTGCAGGCCTCCTGAGTTGGGAGAGCAGTGCGGGGTAGGAAGGACAAGCCTTTCCTTTTCCCCTTTCCGTTTGGGCCGCTGCATCTTTCTCTCCTTGGTTTTTTTTTGCTGGGATCGCTTTGCTCACAGGAGCAAGCCAACGCACAACCCTGCAGGAACAGGGCCGGAAAAACCTGGGGATCCAGGGAAGAGCCCCTCCTATCTGGCATTGTTAATCCAACTGACCCTGCGCAAGAGGAGGAGCTACTTCCCATGAGTCTGACTGATCCACTCCAGGACCATGGGAGAATAAGGAAGGATTTTCAGTAAGGGAATGTCAAATGAAACTAAGCAGTCTTCACTTGTTGACAGAAAACAACAAGAAGGGGACAGATGAACCTCCATGGGAGGAAATTCCACTGTTTTGATGCCACAGGCAAAAAGACTCTTTCTTGAGTTGCTATCCACCTTACTCATGTGACAGAAGTACCTGAAAAAGGGCCCCAATGATGATGTAATGGCAGGATAGGGTCATATGAGAGTAGGGGGTTCGTAAGGTATAGTAGTCCCAAGCCATAAATGGGTTTGGTCAATCCTATTACCTTGAACTATTACCTTGAACTGAGCTTGGAAGCAAATTGGGAACCACTCTAGATGGAACAAGATTGGAGTGATATGGTTCCTATTTCCCTCTCCAGTCACCACAATATTCTGCACCAACTGTAGATTCCAGACATTCTTCCATGGACAGTCCCACATAAAGCACATTGCAGTAACCTAATCTAGATGTTACCAGGCCTTGCAACACAAGAGGCAAGGTCTTCTCTGCCCAGGAAAGGCTGAAGCTACTAGATAAGACACTCTTGGCCACCTCTGCCATCTGTTTATCCAACAGGAGGTTTGAGTCTAGCAGCACGCCCAAGCTACAAAGCTGCTCTTTATTGGTTTTCTAGGGATGATCATTCCAAAGTAATGGTTGTTCTAGGTCTGTGGTTTTAGAAAGGCAGTAGGCATAGCATTTCAAAGGCTTGGAAGATCCAGGTTCAAATCCTCACTACTCAGCCAGAAAACTTACTAGGGGACTCGGAGCAATCAGACTCTCTCAGCCTAGTGGAGAGGAAGGATTAATACTAACTATATGTGGCCTTTCCCACAGCCCCATAATTCCTCCAATGAAGCCACATACAGTTCTTACATGTGAAAAGGTCTGGGAACATACACATATATATGTGCTTGTGGAAGTCCCTAAACAGAAACATACAAAAAAATTACAAAAGGACAGCTTTGTAGGAATACATGAAACAGCCGACTGGATAAAATAGTTAATCTTGACATATGTTCTAATTATTTCAAGTGTGATCAGACTAATTCATGGAGTAAAACCATTCCCATCTCTGCCTCTCTTATCAGAAACATGGGGATATTTGGATCATGAAGGTACTTCAGGATCAGCCGTACCAATTAAGCATTTGAATGGAGTGGCTTGGGCTACCCACATGATCCCAAGCACGCATTCATCAGCAAGATACAGGAGGTGGCCACTGTGGGTAGGGAGTGGCTTTGCAAGTGTGCTCAGGAACATGACCTACAAAAAGTAATGAAAAAATTCTGAGTTGATTCTTATGGCTGGGTTACCTGGCAAAGGCTCCATTTTCCTTTCAGTTTGGAGTTTTTTATTTTTTGCCACCAGTGATGTTGATGCAAAGGCATCTACCCCAAGCTTTGGCGTATCATTATTTAGCATAATGGTAAGATCCAGCACATGACCCATTTATTCAAATAGCAGAGCTTAAGCCTGTGATTAAGTCAAAAAGTGCTTTGTTTTGGGTGGATCATATCTAATGTCTTATGTTCCTAGCTTGAGACTTAGCTGCAGAACATATGGAATTATTCAAGTGAAAGCACGGCTAATTTTAGAAATAGCTTGTGTATATACATACCTAACACACAAGCAGCTTTAGCCTGGCTTAGATGTTGAAAAACCTTATTGCAAGTCTTCCAATGGATGGGGGTGTGCTAGCTGTTACTCCCTGGCGGCAGTCTCAGAGAGCGCACTGTTTTTAACCAGCTGTGCACATATGAAAACTAGCAAGGAGTGGAGGCTGTAAATATGGTCATGCAAGGTCAGATGTTACATCGTCACTGCTTGCTCCCTTAGGATGTTTAGTGTAGAGAACTTTCTAGCATATGAAGATCCAAGTTGTAGAAGAGGTAATTTTTAATTAAGAAAATGTTTAAACTGTTGCTTGGCAAGTTGATTTGGAAGCAGAAATAAAACCCAGAATTAAAGGTATTCTTTTAAAACAGTGTAGCTGGGAACTAGAAGTGAAACCATGGATTTCAAAGGGCCCTGGCATGCCTTCAGTCAGCTGATATAGTGCCATCAATATGTATCGTTCATAAAAGTTCATAAATTTTAAAAGTTAAAGGAACACATACCAAAATGCCACTAACAAGTGCCACTTCAAACAAGGTGGGGCCCAAATTGAATACTAAAGCACTGAGAACAAAGCTGATGCCTCTTGTTCCTCTGTCAATGGCTTTTGACAAGGCTCCTGTCTGCTTGCTAAGGTGGAACCCCAAATCCAGGTTATGCAGGTGGAGAAAGACATTCTTTGCTATTCTTCTAATGGAGCTTTGGGCTACTTTGCCAAATACAGCATTTCTAGCTTCATTAAATAAAGCAGCTCCTGCTCTTGATAGGCCATCTGGGGAAAATAAAAACAAGATTAAAAGTGTGTTAGTTTACTTTTGTTCAATAAGTTCTTGGTGAATACTTAGGATATATTTTCTTGATATGTTTGTCAATGTTATACAAGTTTAGTTACCTCTTTGTTTTTATGAAACTGAGCCTTCAAATATATTTCCAGTTAAGACTTTATTAATATCAGGTTTCACTGGCAGACTTTTTTAAAAAGATCAGAAAGTAAACCCTCTAAATGGATAATTTCTATAAGTACTTTAGTTCAGAAATGATAGTATAAATTGAATTTAAAAACATCACAGGACACTAGGGATAGATGTCAACGAAGTAAGAGAAACCTCATAGAATAACCACCATCCCAGATGCATAGCAGTGTTAGTAGATAAAAGGTCATGGGCATTAATGTTCCAAAACCTCACCAAAGGAAGTCAGCACCTGTCAACAGATTAAATAATTACACTTACATCCAATCAGAACAGCTGTTGCCATGGTTGCAACTGTATTTGGTGCATCATTCAGGTTCAGAACATTTCCAGACATCTGGTTGAGGTTATCTACTGCATATTTAAACATGAAGGGAACCACAATATTCATTGCCTAAAAACACACACAAAAAAACCCAAGCAATTATACAAGATATGCTAAAATGTTTGTTTATAAATATTTCCTCCTCAATTTGCTGCAATTATGGTATTTGGTATTAATTATGGTATTATGGTATTAATTACTCAGTGGGATGACATCACAGACTTTAGAGGTAACGGACACTGCTGTACTAAGAGACACAGCAAAAGTGCTGGGCTGGCACCAGCTTCTTATAAAAATCCGTTTTCGTCTCAATTAAACAGTTCATTGAGAATGTACTTTGGTTCATTTTGGAAGTTCATTAGAAAGATGACAAGACTGGGAAACACAAAGCAGCATCATTAAGTTATGAAGGGTCACTGGAGGCAGTTCACAGGTTTTCAGATGAAAATATGTATAGAACAGAGCATAACAGCCTTTCTTTCAGGTAAATACTGTGCAGAAGGGACAGAGGTCCAAATATATAACCAAAGAGACAGTACCAAAGCATTTCTGTTCACACTCTTGGGTGTCAACAACTGAAACTGACCCAGCAAAACTGGACAAGAGAAGGCTCAGAATGGTCTCACTGAAGATCCTGTTGCCCAAAGTAGAGTCCAAATCAGAACAAAACAGTTGGAAGCTGACATCACCCAGGGTCAGTTCGGTTCATAAAGTGCTATACTCCCTTTCTTATGAAATGACACGTGTAAGGAACAATGCTTTATATTTCTACAACAACTCAAGGGAAAAATGATGAATGCTTGATGATCATTAAAATACTGCATTTGGAAGCTCTGGCCAAACCAGGAATCAGTCAGCGGCTGGCATTGGTCATGCAAAAAGATTCACATGATAAGGGCCCCTGCTTCCTACCACCACCACCACCACCACCACCACTCTGCACCCCCATCCTTTGCTACGGCAACATTGGGATGAAATCAACAATTTCCTGCAATGCAGGTATTTAATAAATATAACTGCATCTCAAATAACAGCAGTGCTAGAGGAGGAAACGTCCTTAAGATAATAGTTCCCTTTGCAAGAGGGAAAAGAGCTTACCCAAACCTCCACCTCCGAAAATTAATGCTGCTTGCATGAGCAGTCATTTGAATGGGTAAATCAGTTGCAATTAAATTAAAAATCGGTTCTGTACTAATGATGTATTTTGCTCAATTCAAAATTCAATGCAGCTAACAGAAAAGCAAGTCCCCCCAAAAGCTCTCTTTTTAACCACGTAAGTTTGTATTGCTGTTACAACTATCAAGAGATTCCTGGACTACAACCTATTCAGGAAAAACAAAAGGACAGCCAGGCATAATTGAAATTAAATTCAGACCCCGAGAACAAATAACCAAACAACTCAAAAGTACAATTTCTGATGAAAACTGAAATGCTGAAAAATCTGCCAGAGTGTTTTTGATCATTCATGTAAAATATGCTCAAAAATTCTCAACCCAAAAGGTAATAAAACATCTCCCTAAAAATGTCCTACACTTGATTGTTTCAGACATTGCCCCCCTCATTCTATCCCCAAAGCAATTTCAGCTGAGCATGACTAGATATATGTCAAACAGCTGCAAATGGCTGAAAGAGGGGACAATTTGCAATGGAGAAACAGTGGTAGACAGATGTGTGCCAGCAGGCATTTGACTCACTTCTCCCTTGCAAATTCTGTACTACCCACCCCCACCCTCCATACAACAAATAACTAAGAAAAAAAATGACTCAGTAGGGAAAAGCTAGCCATTCCCTTGTAAGCCTGTGACTTCTCCCCCTTCACCCCCCCCCCCCCACATTTCAAATGCAATTGGTTTAACTGTTTAAAAATATTATAGCTGCTGTTCAGCACCAACATACTACAATCAGTCAAAAATCCCTATGGAATTCACCTGTTTTAAAATTCCACAATCACAAAACATCAACAGTAAAAAACCGAACAATTTATTGTAACTGGAAAAATAACTTCATAGACACAGAGCTCCAAGGAACTGAGGTTGTGATTTTACATCTTTAAGGAACTAAATTGCTCAAGAATCTTATGTTCCAAACATGCCTTTCAAATAGAACACAAATTTTTTTTGGTCAACTCCCTTTGGTGGTACTTGCCTAGAAACTCAATTGTCAGCTATCATTTTGTTTTTAATAAGGCACAACACCCCACCATCTGTGTCACATTGCAATGACCATCATTTACTAGATATAAAACAGGTTTTCCTCGGAGATCCTATTCAGTAAAAATGAAATTTATTGTAATGTAGATTGCCCTGATTTGCTGCAGATTCCCTAAGTCCCTTTGCAGCCATTTTATTTTTCAAAAGTGGCGACATTGTACGAGTTAAGCTACATTTAGAATAGCTACAGCTTTACTTCTAAAGTTAAGAGGCTGGAGCACTTCAAGTCCTCTTCTCAACCTGCAATTAAATTAATTGGCACTACTCTACAGTTTTGCAGAAACATTTCCTTTCCTTCCAATAGAGCCCTACGTTTAATGCTATTTCAATGAAATTTAACACTGGTGTCTCAGGTCACAGCCACGTTCACTCCCAGAGGGTAAAGAAAGGAATCAGAATGAGGAAGCATAGCATTAAATCTCATTAACAAGCAGCCAGTTGGAGTGCCCACTATCTTTTCCCCCATTAAAAACAAAATGTCGACTCTAGCATATTTTCCCCCTAGATACCAAGACAAGTCCTTCATGTTTACTTTAACATTCTTGGCCAGGATCCTGAAAGCACCTCTAGACATGCCTAAAAGGCCTTTCAGAAACCTGTTCTTTTTCATCACAGACATACCATAAGTTGCTTCTGAAACATCCGCTAGCTTCCAAAAACCAGGCAACTTGGGGAGCTATTAAAAAATACAAACCCAAAGCCTCTTTTAGGCAAGCACAACTAGCATTCCAGTCTCTGGACTCAGGACCATGTTTTCATAGGATGCAACAGACTATCTAGATTCTGTAAAATCATCTCTGCTTGATCAGATTGTCACTCATGAACATGAAGGCTCCATTTTGTCACAGTGGTTAATAGCCACTGGAAGACTTAACTGTAACAAATTTGTGAAGAAAACAGGGTTACACTTACCTGTAATTGCTGTTCATTGAGTGGTCTTCAGTGCAGGCACATATTGGGACTGTGCACGAGCAGGCCAGCAACAGAGAACATTTCCAGAGCTTTCTAGAAGACTAGGAGTCTCCTCCCTACCCTTTAGTGCTTTCCCTGAAACAAGGGAATATCTTTCACGTGCAGCTGGGTACTGCGTGGTTCTGTTCTGTGGTGTTTCCCCACTGGTTGAACCCAGCAGCTGGCTGCTATGAATGAGGTTGGGCTAAGTTGCAACAGTGTTGCTTGCTTCAGTTTGGTTTGGGTGGAATTGGATGTGACTCTCTGATGTGCTGCTGGTCTCCTTCCTTCACGTTGGTTTGTGGGGGGGGGGGCGGCGGATTTCACTACACCAAACTGGTAAATAGTCAGTTTGGTGTATTGGTTAACAGCAGTGGGACTCTAATCTGAAGAGCCGGGTTTGATCCCCCACTCCTCCATCTGAAGCCAGCTGGGTGACCTTGGGTCAGTCACAGCTTCTAGGAGGTCTCTCAGCGTCACTCACCTCACAGGGTGATTGCTGTGAGGATAATAATAACAAACTTTGTAAACCACTCTGAGTGGGTGTTAAGTTGTCCCAAAGGGCAGTATATACATACAATGTTATATGTTGTGGAGAAATGCCATTCTGTTTGTGGAGTTAACTTTCTATGGGCTGCAGAGGGGAGGGACCAGTGCTAGAGCAGAATGTGACTGGAGGGAGAGCGAGTCAGTTGGTGGAGGGGAGTTTGAAGTTGACAGTTGGTGGCTGAGGAGTTGAGGGAGAGATGGCTCCGAGGGGAGATGGAGATCTAATGTAATCCCAGGTATCAAAGGATCGTGCCTTCCCTACACAACATCTAATTAGGGCATGAGTATAGAGAAGCAGAGGGAGATACAGTAGAAGTTTCTTTTTATGTTATATTATTCCTTCCGTTCACTGTATATTTGCCTGTGTATAGTTAGAAGTTAAATAAATGATTTTCAGAATTTAAGAAGGAAGAAAGATCTTCTGTTCCATATAGTCCCCCAACCGCTTGGGCCCACTAGCAGAGGAGGGCAGTTAGAAGGCTGTCCCACCTAACCAGGACCCACTACAGGGACAGTGGTGGTGGAGACAGGAGACAGCCCCTTCAGGTGCCTGGCCAGAGGTGAAAAGGGAGGGGTAGGCAGAGCGGGGTCTACCAGTGGGAGGAAAGGCCCCGATTTGCCACGTTATTATTCCTGCACTTCAGTTTTATTGGGCTTCCTCTGGGATGAGCTCAGCTTGCATTTGGGAGTGTGCCCTGGCCATGGCAGACTTGCCTTAGTGTGTTTCAGCATTACAGGAAACAATGGAGTGGCAGGGGCACTTTGTTCAGAGACTCACAGAATTGGCCTTCAAAATCCAATCTTCTTGAAACTTGGGAGGAGGGTCTTTAGGGGACAGTCAGGAGTAGGTCCCCTGAAAATTTGGTGGAGTTTGCATGAAGAATGCCACCTCTAGCCCCATGGATAGCCCCCAGATATTTTTCCCCATAGGAAATAATAGAGAATGAGGGGCACCTTGGGGGGGGGCATAAAATTGGCCCCCGGGGCCCAATCTCCATGAATCTTGGGAGATCTTTAGAGAACAGTCAGGAGTAGGATCTCACCAAATCTGGTGAAATATGACCCCTCCAGCTCACCAGATAGCTCCCAGACTGATTTTCCCATAGAAAACAATGGCCGAATTTTTCCTTATTTTTTTTAGAAGTGCTAGATATGGTAGTCAAGGAACAGCAGTTGCCACTCAGAAAACTGAGACTACTGCTATTCTGCAGGGAAAAGAAGCTTGCCAAAACTGCCGAAGTAATCAGTGAGGGTGAAAACATAGCAGATCCACACCAGAATAATGAAAACAGAGAAGCAGGAGTGACGGGGCCAAAGAAAGGACCAACAGTATGTGGCATAATGAACCTTGTGCTACTAGAGAAGAAATCTGTGCACCAGAAACAGCTGGGGGATAAACCATAAAAACAGATTACCTGGCCAGTGGATTAGCAATGGCATCCCCCAATGACAGGGGTCCCTGGTAGCAAAGGGGAAAACAAAAGGGCATGGATCATTGCACTGTGTGGCAAGATCAAACAGCCCATGCCTCCAATCAGAGTATCTAGGAGATGGCACCAGTTAGCTAAGGAAAACATAATTTGCAATACATTGCAATGACACAGAGCATTTAGAGAAAACAAACAAAGGTAAGGTATTCTAGTACTCTATGTGAAAGTAGTGGTAGTATGACAAAGTCATTTTTCAGAAAACCAAGTGCCACCTGGAGACACATCCTCGTAGCAGGGCCCCCACACTGCAGGTGCTGCCCCTACGATGGCACTGTCAGAGTCACAGCATCACAAGAGTGCTCTGGGAACAACAAAGCACTGAAAGCATGAGAATGGTGCACATATGCTTTCTAGGAAAGAAGGAAACATATGCTGGTATCCCTTGCAGTTTGAAACTTAAACAGAAGACCAAATTCTGCTATGGTGTCACATACAGGTACATAAGAACACAGAAGCGTCACTGTCAAAGTGAAAACAAAAGGCTCCTCCTCGCCAGAGGAGGGCGAGAGCTAAAGGGCTCTTGGCCTGTGTCTCTTAGCCTGGGGATCTGCCTGGGGGACCTGAAACTCTGCTGGTATACTAGTTCTGCTGGTACTCTAGGTATATATTTGGAAGGCAATCATGTCGACTGAAGCCCCCTTCGCAGTCACCTGCACAGAGTGTGCCATGTTTGTTTTCCTCCCAGAAGAGAAGACAGAGTTCACTTGCTAGAAGTGTAAGCTGGTCAGAGTTTTGGAAGAAAAGGTTCAGAGCCTGGAGGAGAGGATCACCACCCTTCAGGAGATCAAGGAGGGAAAGGATTTTATTGACAACAGCCTGGGGGCTCTGCACAGCCAAGAAGAGGAAAGTCAAGGAGGAGAAGAAAGAGTCGATCTCCCTTCTGAGCCTCCTCTCAGATCTACGGTACAAACCCGAAGACGTCAACGAAGAAGATGCTCTGGTCCACTTGAGCTCAAGAGTCATTTTGAAGTGCTAGAGATGGTGACGGAGATGAGAGTGGAAGGAGAACCGCAAAGATCTGGAATAGGGTGTGCAGAAGACATGGAGCCACATGGAAGTGGAAAAAAACCGAAGGTGGTAGTCGTTGGGGACTCTTTGTTCAGGGGTATAGAACGCCATGTCTCTGGACCAGATCCCCTATTCTGAGAGATGCGTTGCTTGCCGGGGGCCAGAATTCAGGATATTACCGACCGGCTGCCGAAACTCATCAAGCCTGCTGATAAGTACTCGTTTGTGCTGATTCGTGTGGGAACGAACGATATGGCTGCGAATACTGTTGCAAGAATTAAAGAGGATTATGAAGCTCTTGGAAGGCAGTTGAAGGCATTGGGGGCTCAGGTGGTATTCTCTTCTATCCTTCCAGTCACAGGAAGAGGAACACGCAGGGAGCGGACTATACTTGAGGTGAATCGTTGGCTGAATTGGTGGTGCCGGCAGGAGCGCTTTGGGTTCTGGAACGATGGGATAGGTTTTCTTAGAGAAGGCCTTCTAGCACATGATGGGCTTCACCTTTCAAGGGCAGGGAAGAAAACGTTTGGAACGAACCTGGAGAACTTCATCAGGAGAGCTTTAAACTGATGCCGCAAGGGGAAGGGGACGATTGACATGGCGATTTCAATGATGAAGTGAAAACAGTGGGGACCCACCTGGTTAGGAAAGGTCAAACAAAGGTACAATGCTACAAGTGTCTATATACCAATGCCCAAAGTATGGGCAATAAGAAAGAGCTTGAGCTTCTATTGCAAACAGAGGGCTATGATATAGTAGGAATTACTGAGATTTTGTGGGATGATTCCCATGACTGGAATGTGCTAGTGGATGGGTATGAGTTGTTCAAGAAAAACCGGAAGGGTAGAAGAGGAGGTGGAGTGGCGTTGTATGTGAGGAGAGGGCTTGATCGTCAAGAAGTTATGGAGAATGGGGCGGGCAGCCCGGTGGAAAGCATATGGGTAGAAATAAAGGGAGGAAGGACAAAGGGTATTATTGTTGGAGTCTGCTACAGACCACCTGACCAGCGAGAAGAAATGGATACTGCCCTCTTTGAACAGATTGGCAGCGAATCCAGACATCAGAACCTTGTATTTATGGGTGACTTCAACATCCCTGATGTGTGCTGGGAGACAGGCTCAGCAAAGCGCCATGAATCACGCAATTTCCTGACCTGCCTGGCCGATAACTTCCTTTTTCAAAAGGTGGAGGAAGCTACAAGGGGCTCGGCCATACTAGACTTGATATTAACCAACAGGGAAGAATTGGTAGATGAGATGAAGGTGGTGGGGACCTTAGGGGGAAGTGACCATGTCCTCCTTGAATTCCAGTTGCTGTGGGGGGCCAAGTTCATAGCCAGACTCGTAGATTAGATTTTCGTAGGGCCAACTTCGATGAACTCAGAGGCTTGATGAGAGTCATTCCATGGGGGAGTGAGCTGGAAGGGAAAGAAGCGAATGAGGGGTGGGCCCTTCTCAAACACAAGCTTTTGCAAGCTCAAGCCCTCACTATCCCAGCAAGACAGAAACATGGTAAGGGCTCCAAGAAACCGATGTGGATGTACAGAGAGCTCCAGAATAAGCTAAGGGAGAAAAAGGAAATGTTCAGGAAATGGAGAGAAGGACAGACCTCTAAAGAGCAGTATATGAGGGTTACTAGGTACTGCAGATCAGCCATCAGAGAGGCCAAAGCTCAGTATGAGCTGGGTCTGGCCGGGAGGGCTCGCTACAATAAGAAAAACTTCTACAGATATGTGAGAAGCAAACATAAGATAAAAGAGGCAATTGGACCGCTGTTGGGTGTGGAAGGAGAAACTCTGATAGAGGACAGAAAAAAAGCAGACAGGCTTAATGACTTTTTTGCCTCTGTTTTCTCCCTGAAGAACTTGAGCCCATCTAGTAGACATGACAGGACACCTGGGGGGCTAGTTGACATTGACAGAGAGGTTGTGGAGAGGCACCTGGCTGCACTGGACAAATTCGAATCCCCTGGGCTGGATGGTGTGCACCCAAAAGTGCTGAAAGAACTTTCTAGAGAACTTGCAGAACCCCTGTCCATCATCTTGAAGGCCTCCTGGAGGACTAGGGATGTGCCACAAGATTGGAGAAGAGCAAATGTTATCCCAATCTTTAAGAAAGGGAAGAAGGATGACCCGGGAAACTACAGGCCAGTCAGTCTGACTTCTGTTGCTGGGAAGATATTAGAACAGATTTTAAAGGGATCAATCTGAAGGACCGTTCAGTGATCCGGGGAAGTCAGCATGGTTTTGTTCCTTGCCAGACCGACCTGGTTTCCTTCTTTGATCGAGTGACCAGCTTACTGGATCGGGGGAACTCTGTTGACGTGATTTATCTGGATTTCAGTAAAGCTTTTGATAAGGTCCCCCATGACATTCTGATGGGCAAACTGGAAGACTGCGGACTATAGGACAGTTCAGTGGATAGGGAACTGGTTAGAGGACCGCACTCAAAGAGTGGTGGTCAACGGCGTTTCATCAGATTGGAGGGAGGTGTCCAGTGGGGTGCCACAGGGCTCAGTTTTGGGCCCAGTACTTTTCAATATTTTTATCAATTACCTGGATAAAGGAGTGGAAGGGCTGCTCATTAAATTTGCTGATGATACCAAATTGGGAGGAGTAGCAAACACCGAAGAACAGAGAATTAAAATTCAGCAAGACTTGAATACTCTGGAGAAGTGGGCAGCTGTGAATAGGATGCAATTAAAGAAAGATAAGTGCACAGTATTACATCTGGGCCACAAAAATGGGAAGCACAAATACTGGAGGGGGGATACACTTCTGGGCAGTAGTATATGTGAAAGGGATCTTGGGGTAAGAGAGGACTGTAAACTAAATATGAGCAGTCAGTGTGATGCGATGGCAAAAAAGGCTAATTCAATCTTGGGTTGTATCAAAGGGGCCATAGCGTCGAAATTGCAGGAGGTCATAGCCCCTCTCTATACTGCCTTGGTCAAGCCACACATGGAGTATTGTGTGCAGTTCTGGAGGCCTCACTTCAAAAAGGATGTGTCCAAAATTGAGAGGGTGCAGAGGAGAGCGACGAGAATGATCAGGGGTCTGGAGACTGAGCCCTATGAGGTAAGGCTGAGGGCCTTGGGAATGTTTGGTTTGGAGAAGAGGAGGTTGAGGGGGGACATGATTACTCTCTTTAAATATCTGAAAGGCTGTCATTTGGAGGAGGGCAAGGAGCTGTTCCAGTTGGCAGCAGAGGGTAGGACCCGAAGCAATGGGCTTAAATTACATGCACAAAGGTACCAGCTGGATATTGGGAAAAACTTTTTCACGGTCAGAGTAGTTCAAAAGTGGAATCAGCTGCCTAGGGAGGTGGTGAGCTCCCCCTCACTGGCAGTTTTCAAGATGAGGCTGGATGAATACTTGTCAGAGATGCTTTAGGCTGATCCTGCACTGGGCAGGGGGTTGGACTAGATGGTCTGTATGGCCCCTTCCAACTCTATAATTCTATGAACGCTGAACAATCTTAGTAAATGTGGACTGACTAAGATTGAAAAGGCAAAGGAAATTCTTTTTGAACTAGCAGAATAAAAAGGGGGGTTGCTTTAAATGCAGGCTGCAAAGCTCTGAAGGCCTTTCAGTCCTCACTCGATCAGCAGCCTACGAGCGCTGTTGGTCAAACTGGAACAAAACTGAGGACATGGAAATAAACAAACTAGGTTCATGGAATACAAGAATTTTAACTGAAAGAAGACAAGCACTATTTTTAGAGAAACTGCTTAAACAGGCCTGGGACTCCCTTCAAAAGGATGTTGCACAAAAATGTTCCCCAGTTCTTAATTCCTCCAATACTCTATCCACTTTGAACCGCCTCATTATCTTAATATGCTGACAGTTCCAAAACTGAGACGGTCATACATAATCGCATGCTGCAATGCGTTGCCAAAAGCACAGATGAACAGCCGTTTCCTCGAGACACCTTCAGATCAGCGCTTCTGTGACTTTGGCTGTAGTTGACTCATTGTCTCATACTTTTTTCCACTGTCCAAACTACACAATTGTCAGAGGTAGATTTCTTAAAAAATGCCTACTGAAGTACTCGACCATTCCTGACTCTTTAAGATTAAGATTGCTTCTGAGTAGCCTTTGCAAAAGCTGCATTGTGGATGTGGCAAACTTTTGTTTTACTGTTATTTTTAATTCTTAAGTTTTGTTTATAATGTATGGACCATGAGCTGTTAAACTTGAATAAAGTGGAGGAAGGGGGTTCCCCAGGAAAGGGTCCATAACCAAGCATCAACAGAGCAGCGAAAAAACTGTATCTCAGCCTCAACTGGGATACCCTCGTTGTCATACAGCACCCAAGGTGTTGAAATTCTGCCACTAGCAGTCTGCACGTCCAATAGCAGAGGGACTCTCTGCAGGAAAGGTAGAGGGATGTAAGAATAAGACAGCCAGCACAACTGTAAAGACTACAATACACAAAATTAATTTTCTGGTCCTAAAATAGGCTTTTCCTGGAAGCATTCTTTTCTTGAATTCATTGCTTCTATTGTTTTAGTTTTTTAACCTTAAAATATGTGATCTTTCTATTTGTATGTCTATCTGCCTGCCTGGAAACCTGAGACATCTTCCAAGTTTGTACTAAAATACACTGTGTCTGTTCATGGTCCTATCGTGTGCTTTTAAAATCCAAATTCTGTGAAACGCAGTTATCTGAAGGAGTAACCTGAACTCACAAAAGCTCATATCAAATAAATGTTAGTTTTTGCAGAGTCATTGGGCTTTTATCCTATTATACAAAAAGGCAATTTGCTATTGATGCTCAATGGCCTCAGTTTATAACACTTTGGCCAATACCCTTTATACCCCAAGATAGGGTTAAAATGTGTTTACTGCTCCCAGGGCTCATTTGGAGGCGGAATGCGCTGGAACAGCATTCTGGTAGCTCTGAAAAGAGGTCCTGTGGGTTTTGGCCCCGCCCACGTGATACCTTTTCCTCCTGGCTGTCCTCATCTTTAGCAGCAGGCTCTGCTGCTTTATTTTCATTTGTGACTCGTGGGGAAGAGGGAGAGAGAGAGAAAGAAAATGAGTGAATGAGTGCAAGCCGGGTGGGGCTGGGCGCCTATGCAAAGCTTGCTTAGAATTCATTCTGAGACTCATGAGGGGGGAGGGGAGAAAATGAGTGAATGAGTGCAAGCCAGGTGAGGCTGGGCTCCAAAGGAACATAAGCTGCTTAGAATTCATTCTGCTCTGCTGCTTGCTTTATTTTCATTTGTGACTCGTGGAGGGGGGGAGAGAAAATGAGTGAATGAGTGCAAGCCGAGTGGGGCTGGGCTCCAAAGGAGGGTAAGCTGCTTTGAATTCATTCTGCTGCTTTATTTTCATTTGTGACTTGTGAGAGAGAGTGCGTGCATACGTACAAGCAGGGCTGGCTCTCCAGAGGAGGGTAAGCTGATTTGAGTTCATTCTGCTTTAAGGAAATCCCTGGAGATTTTTGGGGAAAGGGGCCTGAGGGGTGCCTGGCTGCTCCCTTCAAAGGAGATGGGAAAAGGATAATAATGACCTGTTAATTAGCAGTTAAAAGGAAAAATTGCAGCATAGCAGCTGATTAGCAGCTTCCCGCATAGGCTAACAGCTTACAGCATTCGCAGTCCACAGTGACTGAATTAGCAATGAAGTGCTATTTAATCAACAAAAATAATGACCACTGGAATGAAGTATAAATTTGCTAAAGGATAGCAGTAGAGGCCCTGATTGCAGCCAATTTAATGAAAGTTTGTGTGTCAGGGACTCTTGCCCTGGGGCACGGTTTCTGAATGCAAACGTATGTCATTCTTTAAAAAGATGGGTATGGAGTTTATTTAAATCCCACCCTTCAACCCCAATATGGACTCAAAGTGGCTACAACATTTTATACCATTCCATTCCATCTACACAAAAACCCTGCAAAGCAAGCCAGGCTGAGAGAATGCAAAAGGGCCCAAGGCCACAGGCAAGCCTTTCAGGCAGAATGGCTTTAAATCTGAATTTCCATGATCCCAGCCCAACGCTCCAACCACTACACCAAAATAGCTTTTGTTAGTAATGGTGTCATACAGGAATGACCCCACAGACAGGATGAATACAATTGCAATAAGGACTCTCTCCTAGCAGTGGCAATTGTAATGTGGAGTCTGTTTCATGTTACATACCTAATGGAGCTCTAAAGAAGCATTAGAAACTTTCTCCACTCAGCAGACCTGTGCGTACGCAGTCCCAATGTGTGCCTGCACAGAAGAACTTGATGAACAATAGTTACAGGTTTCCAAGCCAAGAAAAGTGGGCAGAGCAAGCAAGAGGGCTGCTGAAGTCACCCGTTATTCTCTTCTAGTAGCCTCTCATTTATTTCTACGTTTCAAGATCACTATCAGAATTTTTGATCATTTTGATCATCATGGAACATTTCCAGAAATTCTGAAGCCCTGAAAAAGCTTGCTTTCCCAGGTCTCCCCTACTATGTAAAAAAACCCCAGAAATTTGGAGGGAATTGAAATGTATGCAAGATTTGCCTTCCTATCAGCTCTAACCCTATTTGCTACTTTAACATAAAATGCATTACTTATAACTTTGTTAGCATATAAAATTGCATTAATGGAATTTGAAAGTATAAATGCCTTTCTTTTTTTATAAGCAAAATTGAAAATATACTTGGTGCTAGAGAGAGAGAGAAATGTACGTAATCTATTGAACCCTCTGGTGTCTTAGCACATTTCATTCATTCTAAAAGAAGAAAAAAATAACAGGAGTTTTCAGTGCCCCTCAAAATTTCCTACTTTCTCCAATGGAAAAATTGAAAGAAAAAAAAAGCCTCAGACTTTTGCATACTATACATTGAGAGTGAATGGAACTGTGTTTTAAATATTTCAGTAATACTGGAGGGAGAGTCTCATAGGAGTATTTTCCTGTGCTTCCCAAAATGTCAAAATTTTTAAGTTGTACCAATGTACAGCATGAAAATGTCCGTTAACTTGGGAAGCACTGGAAATGAAATGACTAAAACCTTGTGTTAAAAGTATCTCACTCATTCCAAATGAAAAAAACAGCATTTTTTCCCTCCACAGAATTGAAAAGAAATCAACAACAAAAAATCTGTTTTTTTTTCCTCTCAATTTTTTGGGCGAGACCTTTTACATCTCTCAACAGGTGATATATTTCTACCCACAGCAATTCTATGGTGGCAAAGTCTACTTTTCTTTTCTATGCCATCTCTAACAGAAATACATTCCACTTCAAAGAGCAAAAGATTCTTTTTCAGTGGATCAAAGTCTTGCTCTTCTACTGCAGATCAACATAGCTACACATCTGAAACTAAATTTCACTTCCTATAAGCCCTCTCTTGTCCATCCTACATAACTTATATCCAAGCATAGCCCCATCCCACAATTTTTCCCACCTCACTGACTTTCCAAAATGTAATTTAACACCAAATGGTCTCCCATGTTAGCTTGGAGGTTTTGTCTAATATGTATCTAATAATCTTGAATCTGGTCTTTGACCGCAATAAAACTTACAGCTTCCTACAGCTTGGAGGTTTCTAGCATTTATACATAAACTATACTTTGTTTCCTTTCCCAATCACACTTTCCTCTACAGCCCTTTTGGGCCTCTTCCATGGCTGCCATTTTCTGACTCTCTGTGTCCACTTCTAACCCACGTCCATCTAGCTCCAGACAAGTTAAGCCACTATCCCTTAGGGATGAGTAATACAACAGAGGAAGCTGTCCAGTATCTGATCGCTTTCCTCCAGGTGCTAGTATTAAAAAGGTTGCAGAACAGCTTTTAAAGTATCAGCAATCTTGTTCCATTTCAGTTCAAGATGATTCAATCTTAGACATGGGCATGAATCGAAATACGAATCAAATTTTGTGACGAATTGAGCCAATTCATGTTTTGCGAAAACGCTCTTCGTGGGGCTGCATTTTTCATGAAATCCACAACTTTTGGGGCTGATCTGTTTGATTCGTGAAGCCAGACAAGCTGGCACTGATCCATTGATTCCCTAGGCAACATAGGACCGGAATACCTGCAGACTTTTTGTTGCTGTGGAAACCCCAGTCTTAGCCCACATAACCTTGATGGGCAGCTCTCCTTGCCAACCTGAGACCTCCCATTCTATTCTATGAGAGCAACGAGCAGGGGGGAGATGGGTCTTCTGTAGCCATAGGAACACCAATCGCATCCCTCCAAATCCTGTTAGGCAGGTCTGTCTGCCAATCAAAGAGCTCCTGTTCTGCTCTATGTGAGCGTTTCTTATATAAGGCAAAGCTCTGTGCCTCCTGCTTTCAGTTCCAGTAGATAGAGGGAGAAGAAGGAGCTGTTGCTGGGATTTGGAGTGAGAGAGAGAGTGGATTTGGGAGCTTTTGGTTGGATTTGTTGCTGCTTCAAAAGAGACTGAAAAGACTCTTATTTTCTGCTCTTGTCCTTCCTGGGAAGGTTGTTGGGTGAGGGTGCCTTTGAAGTCTCCCTGTGAGTTTGGCATCTCTGGGTATGAAGGGGGCCGTTGTAGGGCCCCAGGATCTGACGAATCACAAACCTAACAAATCATTTCATGAAATGGGACAATTTCATGAAAGTTTGTGGTTCGTGGAACGTGACAAACCACGAAACTCAGGGTTCGTTTTTCCCCATTTCAATCTCTTCTGTACAGGGTCAGTTTGGGCAAAATGTTCCTTAGAGCCTAACCAAGCTACAACCTTTCTCTTGTCATTGCCTCGTCCACTCACTGAGACCACTAATCTCCATTTTGGCAGCTGGATGTGGATGTGGATTTCTGACAACATTATTTTAGAGATTTTAGACTTTAGACTCTTACCTAACTTACATTTTCCTCCAGGACTACACACAGTTTCCATCATGACTGATGCCAACATGCACCACAACCCACAAGCTCCTTCGCTGCACAACCTAACAATGCACATAAAACCAGGTAACTCACCATGCGTTCAAAACGACCATCACAAACTCTCCATTCCTAAGGATTAATCTTTCACTACCAAGAACCTCCCATCTTTCACCCTCAGTGTGAGAGGGTATTAAGCAATTATTTCTCTAATCCTGAGCCAGATGCCAGGGATTGATTTGGGGACTTTTGGTGTTAATGGAAGTGCTCTACCAATGAACCAAAGCCCAAGGTTAAAGACTGCACTAAAGGAGAGTTTGAGATTCACCATCCATTTATGTGTTTACACAAGCTGTGAATTCAGCTATAATTATAAATAGCCTACAACTGTGACATTACAAAGGTCACTGAGGATGTGACTATGTGGTACCGTGGTAGGCTAGGATACAGGATACAGGATACCAAGATTCACATTGGAGACATCACTCCAGACCAGTGCACACATAACAAGGTTAAAGGGACCTGACCCCAGGGCTGTAGATGCCTCCTCTCCACAGTCCCATCACTCTCCAGTATAACCTGGACTGACTGGTTTAACGCTACCTGGGGCTTGGTTATTAACCAAATTTTGAAGCTGATGCTAATGCCTTAAGAACATTTAAGGCTGGCATGGAAGAAGAGGTATGTAATTCCAGAGCCCAGCCCCTCTATGGTTTAATACAGTGGGAATAGTACCTTTGCACACATACGCCACCCTCCCATAGCTAGATCCAGAAGGCTGCTCTAAGCTGGGGAAAGGACAAGATGCAAATGTAACAAATGCATGAATAAAAATGCCAGGGACAGGGGGTCTAGCAGCTGCCACCAAACTCTGCTAAAGGGAGCAAGAATGGCTGTTGGTTGAAGAGAAGGTAAGTTTTCTGGCTGCTTGGGATTTATAAATCAGTCAGTAGATTTTTCATTAAAAGACCCTCCCCCTAAGGGTTCATAAGGCTGACTCTGGCTAAATGAGTTCAGATATTGCACTGACATATCCTTTGTTGATTAGGTAGATAAGAGGTACTCATGAGGTAGATGTATCATCCATTTTAAGTTCCCCCGGCACTCAACACACATGCTTTGCACTTTGTGCCAGCCCCCACTCCATGTAGAAAATTAACAGTCAGTTGCAACACAGATACTGTGAAGGATGTGTCTGACTCATAAATAATGGATGCTCAGCCCATGAGCAAAAGGCCAAAAAGACTGCAAATGTGACAGGAGGTGACAGCAGCACTTATCAAAGCCATGCATTTAATACAGCTACTACCGATACATGCAGCCTGATCCACAACCCAGCTCAAATGAAGGGCTTAAACCAATTCAGGCGACCATTGTCTTGTCTGTTTAATTCCTAGTGCTTCAGACTTAACTACACTGTGGTTTGGGCTGTCAAGAAGAGGGAAGGGGTTTCAGGGACATGACAGGTTATAAGCAATGCTTTGAGATCCCTGTGGTAAAAAATGGCACTTCTTGGTACTTTGTTTCCAAACCACAGGAAAAATGACTATTTTTGCCAAGGCTGTGTTAGCAATATCCCTCTTCTATGGTAGTTGTAGGTTATCTATTTTCTACCCAAAGTACAGAGCAACACAGGACATTTTTCTTTTCCTTCCCCTTTCCCCCACTACTACTTCTGCTTCTTCAATAAGGGGGATTTTCTTTCCTTCCTCCAAAGACACATACGTTCACTATAAAGCACAGATACTGTAATTTGAAAAGGTTTTATAAATAGCTCCAAAGCCCTTACTTCTGGCAAAACAAGTCTCCCCGTTGCCTACTGTGCCGTAGCTACTGCTCCGAAGGGTTTTTTCCCCTTCTGGAAAGGAATGGGATGTGCACTAAGGCAGAAGCACACGGTAGTGTTTCCATTAAAACAACACCAACACCAGACAAGGCAGCACAGAACAAGAAAAAGGTTCTTTCCCACTGCTCTGTAGTAAGGCTTTTCCCTGTAGATAATGCTGACAAGGAGATTCTCTAAGAACCCCACAGAAGATCAAGGGAAGGCAGGCAGTGAAGCCAAGGGCAGGCAGGCAGCTAAGAGAGAAGCAGAGTTACGCACAGTCACCAACCACAACTCCAGCCAAGACAACAGAATTATGTCAATTTCCACCTTAAAGCTTTATGCTGCCATTGAGATGCAAACTGTTTAAAAAATCACTATAAATCACCGTCTTTAAAAAGCAAGATGATTGAGAAAACATGGAGTTACAATTATTTGGATTCTCAAGAATCGCTATTTTGTCATCTACAGTACATAAATCAGCAACAACATGTGTGTTTAATTCAAAATGAGCTGGCTGACCTTGCCAAGATCGAGCTGGATGAGACATTAAACTTACACTGTATTATCAAGGTGCTTGCTACTATTACTACAACTGAATGACAATAAGCATCATACAGAAAACAGAAGCAGCACAAAAGGCTTGCAACCGACACAAGGCACAGCAAGGCAACAGGAAAGGGATAGGAACTGAACTGACAAATTAATAATAGTGCTAGAGCAGGGGAAGTTAAAGAAGCCTGGCCAACTTTCACATTAAGAAGATCAGAGACATGAGCGGACACTTGGAGAGAGATTAGCAAAGAGTATGTAATGAGGAAGATTGTAGAGTCTCTAAGACAGATGTTTTAATAGTGTGCCCGGCAGATTGTGCACTATCAAACAATTTCTGTGCATAAAACTGAAGCCACAGGCCAAGATGCAAAAAGCTGGGCAACTCGGGAGGGCCAGGGTACATTAAACCACCTGTTTCCCAAATTGCTCCCTCCCCTATATCCATTTGCAATGGGCTTTTGAAATGTTTTGATAGGCTGCGGAGAGAGAATCAGCTCCTCAAGGAAAGAACTTCATTGGGCTAGCCCAACTTCCTTGAACAAGCCTAGAGATTCCATATCATGTCTCTAAGGTCATAATGAAAGCTTAGTACTGAAATGATTGCTAATGCATTCCTGTTCTGTTTGGGGAGGGGGTGTTTTACAGACACCTCAGTTTTTATCATCTCTATGCTTCCTTTATGGAGTCACCTCCCTTCTTACATAAAAAGGCAAACCTGCTAAATACAGGTAAGCGAATACTTGGTTCAGCTTGGTTTAACATCAAAGCTTATTTCTCATTAACAGGCTCTCCTTTCCAGTAAAATGCTCTCTCTTGGTGAAGTTTGGTTTAGCTTAACTACCGATTTATTTCTGTGCTGTGAATTGTCATTGCCAAAGGACTGGATAACTAGTATCAGCCTCTGGAACTGGACTAAAATCTGTCACCAATGTTTACATTGGTATCCTTCAGACAAAACAGGCAATAGCTAAAGAGGAAGATAAGGAAGGCATTTTGTATATTCCTCTGACTTCTTTCTTCAGTCTTTCAGATCACAACCATGCATGACAGTCTATTCCCCTCCAAGGTAGAACGTGCATCTTGGCTGTTGTGGCATAACTTACTTATTAGAAAGGAAGACTTGTCCTTTGGCCAAGATTGGCATCAAGAAAAAGAGGAGATCAGTTTAAATTTGCATTCAAGGTACAGTTATGTATGGTGAGAAAAAAAGTTGGGCATAAACTTTGGAGGAAGATCTTTGTTTTGTGTAAATACACTATTTCACTCCATTAATGTTCCATTTTTTAATGTTATTTATAGCCCACTTTTCTCTCTGCAACTCAAGGTGGATTACACAGGCTATGAAAATGCAATCAAAACAAAGGGACATCTTGTCAGGCTATGGATGACAGGCTATGGCAGGTAGATCCCTGTACCATTGCAACAAGAAATCCAGGCTCTTGGTTAAATGGCTTTATTCAGAAATCAGATCATTTCCACAGGGTCCACAGGGTTACTCAGAAGCAAGGTAAGCGTTTAAGTAGTAAGAACAGGTTGACAGGAATAGTGACCTGTGGGAAAATCCTCTCTCTTAACCACATGTTTGCTCCTTCCGCCTCCCAACAGTAAAACAGGACTTTTGGCGCGAACTTGTCCTGAGAACGTCTCACATATTTGTACTATCAAGTAGAGACACTGAGAAAGCAAGAGATCAAAATTGAGACATGGCAGTGCATGGGAGTGAGCAGTATACAAGATTAGCAGCACTGAACGTTTCTACAGTCCATTAGATAAGACACCTGGAGCTTCAATAAGCCCGTGAAAAGAAACAGTTATGGCACTGGCAATATGACATCAAGTTATAGCTTGAAACATTGGTTCAGAACAACAGGTCTGCGTTAAGTATGGCATGGATGAGGCACAGACATGACACATCTAATAGACAATGCAATAGGATTTGACTTGTTGAGGTCTGGACCCAACCAGGGACTAGATACACTTGTGAAGCAAATCATAAGTAATAACACAAATGATGCAAAAAACATAGTAAGAACCTACTTACAGCGACAGTTAGTATGAACTACATATAATGGTATAGTCTACAGCAGGGGTCCCCAACGTGGCACCTGCCACGTTTTTAGAAAGTGGGCAGGGCCAAATGAAGATTTTGCCTAGGAGGGCTTCTGATTGGCCCTTGAAGATCTGATTGGCTGAGCAGAGTTTTAAAAATATTGCATTGGGAGCAGCTGCTACCACAGCACAAGAACCTTAAAATGAATGACTGGAGGTAAACTGGGTGTATATGCAAAAAAGTATTTTAACACAATACATTCATTTAAAAAGGTATCCTGTTAAAAAAATTTCTGCCTGAAATGTTGAAGAATTACTATTAGAGCTATGCATAACCTAACTCTCTGACAATTTGTGGTTGGGCTCCACCTCCTGTAGCAGCCATTTTGTGGTTGGCTCTGTGCCTCCTGCAGTGGCCATTTTGAGGCTGTGCTCACCATCCTGTGTCACAACGCCAAATATGTCCACAGGCTCAAAAAGTTCAGGAACCCCTGGTCTACTGTCCCTAACCTTTTACCCTAAAGCTTTACCCTTTACCCCAAATCATTTTGTTAAAGTATAACACTATTTTCTGTGTAAAAAGCCGTCTTAAATAATTCAGTTTTGTATAGTTTGAAGGAAGTCAGGAGAGGAGCCCTCCTGATCTCAATAGACCAGCCAGTCCATAATGTGGGGGCCACAACAGAGAATGTACACGTACAGACAGTTGTGGATTTTGCCCATTTGCAGGGTGGCACCTGCCCAGATAAGTGAAGTTCTCATGGAGGAACATGGGGAAAGGCAATCCTGCGGATATGAAGAATCAAAGCCATGAAGGGTTTTGTATGTGATGTCCAGTACCTTAACTTTAACCCAGTAACTGATGGGTAACCAATGGAGTGACTGTAGAATGGGGTGAATATGTATGTCCTGTCTGGCTCCTGATAATAGTCAAGCTATAGTGTCTGCACCAACGGGATTCTCCATAATGACTTTGAGGGGATCCCTAAGTAGATAGCATTACAGAACTCTGTTACCATGGCATGGACCCAGGTGGCCCGACTGGCTGAATCAAAGCAGGGGATCATCTTCCAGACCAGACTGAGTTGGAAGAAAGCATTTTTTGCAGCTGCATTAACTTGCTTCTCCAGAAGTAATGTTGGATCCAGTATAACCCACAGGTTCTTAACCAAGCCTGTACTTTGAAATTGGTAAGCACAATGCCCTTCAAGATCTCCACCTTCTCAACCAGCACTATCTCTGTCTTTCCAGGGTTTCGTTTCAATTTGTTCACTCAGTGGCACAGAGTGGTAAGCTGCAGTACTGCAGCCCAAGCTCTGCTCATGACCTGAGTTCGACCCTGGAGGTAGCCAGGTTCAGATAGCCAGCTCAAGGTTGACTCAGCCATCCATCCGAGGTTGGTAAAATGAGTACCTAGTTTTCTGGGGTAAAGTGCAGATGACTGGGAAAGGCAATGGCAAACCACCCCATTAAAAAGTCTGCCAAGAAAACATCGTGATGTGACGTCCGCCCCCACCCCGGGTCCGTAATGACAAGGTGATTGTACATGGGACCACCTTTACTTTTACCTTCTGCCTTCCCCAGGAAATGTGGACAAGCATATATAGAGCTGAGTATCATCAGTTTACTGATGACAGCCAACCTCAAAACTATGTGTCAGTTTCTGTTCCATGATCTTCCCAAAAATATCCACACCGATCGTATCAGATCTGTCTGCAGCATTATCCCAGGGCCCCTCACCTCCTCCACCTTTAGCTTGGATTCCTCCCACTGAGTTCCTTGGTCTCCTTCAGATTTCACCAGACTGCTCTTTCTTGGCTCGACTGCCATTTCGCAGGGGCTAACGGTGTGTCCTCTGGGGTCCATAGAAGGAAAAGATGATTCTCGGCAAAATGTCAGTTTCTGTTCCATGGATCTTCCCAAAAATATCCGCACCGATCAGATCAGGCAGAGACAGATTTAAGAATTCAGGAATCACAGTACAACCAACGAACATAAGGCAGTTGCCGAGAATGACTGTTTAACTGTGACAGTGCTGACTACATACTCCTTGCCCCTCCCTTTTCCGATGGAACGGAACTCTTGGCTTGGACAGCCTTTCAGCAATAGAAAACTCAACTGTGTTAACCTTCCCTACCTTCTGTAACTGACAGGCTAACTCCTGTCAGACATTAAACTGCAGCTATGTAACTTCCGCCTTCTATGCCAGGCAGGTTAACCCCTGTCTGACACTATGAATGGTTTGGCCTATGGGCTTTACATTGAGACTAAAGAGCAAGGGGGATAGGATTGTAGCTCACAGGATAAGTTCCACACTGATGATAACGGTCTCCAATGGTAATCCTTTTGAATTTGGTCAGTGAGGAACAACTTAACCCAGTCCAACAGGCATCCCTTGATGCCTACTTCTGCTTCCAAGCACCACAAAGAAACAAAAGGTCATAGGTTTATTGTGGAATACATTTTAACACTGATATAACTTGCAAGACATCAAAATAAACAATTGCCCAGTATTACAATGTCTAAAATCTCAGCTCCCTCTCACAAAACCTAGCCTGAGCCCCAGTTAGTGAAACAAAATCAATCCTCAGAGTGACTCCAGGGGAAGAGAATATCACAATTTGAAGGTAGTTTCTAGCATTTTCTCCCCACCTTCTGCAGGCGGCTACAAATGGCCGTTTTAAAGTAGAATGCAGAGATGCTGCCAACATGTAGCAAGTTGTTTATTTGAAATATTTATCCCCTGTCATCTCTTTGCAGACTCAAGTTGACCAACAAACCAGCAAAAGCTGTAAGGATAAAACACTGTAAGCATCTAATACACAAACAAAGTTAAATAAGAAATAACTGCAGCTAAAACCCCATAAACACTTAAAAACACAGTCTAAAAATGCCCTCTGAAACAGGACACTTACACACCTTCCAGAACATGGCAAGGCACCTGCTGAAGCAACTCCAGTAGCCTGTTCCATAAGATGTAGGTAACCTAAGGGTTGCTAAATGGGCCATCACAGGGGAGGGTACCACTAGGAGATGGTTGTCTGAGGAAAGGAACTGGCACACAGGCACATACTAGGACCACTAAATCTCACTTAAATGGGGTCTGCAGGGGAAAACAGGCTTCTGCACATGGCATGCGGCTCCAGGAAAAGACCATGTCATTCAGCAGAAGCCACCACACTACCATCACAGTTAAGGGACTGGGCAAAGCATCTCACACTCCCTGTATGCCTACGACCTCCAGCATGATCTTCTACCTTCTCAGCCTCGTCTCTTGCAGCCAGTATTGACTGAGTTTAAGTATACCCAGCTTCTCTCCTAAGAAGAGTTCTACTTAAAAAGAGTTTGAACCGCTCTGGGTCTAACTTAAAATGAGTTAGCCTAACCGCTGATGTTAGGCAGAGAGACAGGAGGAATGGAATTTGTATTCTATAAGAGAAAAGATGAGGAGGGGTATCTGTGAAGGAAAATATATCCCTGCATGAGAATTACACTTGCTCACAGATCCAGAGGAGTTAGCCATGTTAGTCTGTAATTGCAAAATAGAAAAGAGACCAGTAGTACCTTTAAGACTAACCAACATTACTGTAGCATAAGCTTTTGAGAACGACAGCTCTCTTCATCAGATGTATCTGACGAAGAGAGCTGTGCTTCTTGAAAACTTATGGTACAATAAAGTTAGCTGCTCACAGCTCACAGACAGAAAATTCAGGTGGGCTCTCAGTTCTAGAAATCATGACTAGGGGTGTGCAGGGACAGAAAGATTAGGTTTTCCTGCTTTGGAATTTCTGAAGAGGGGAAAAAGAACTGGAGAGCGATGTCCGCTTATTGCCCTGCTTCAATATGCTCCATGAAGATTCAGAGTACACTGAAAGTTCACATCCCACCGCTTAGTTTACCCAATGGGAGGGGGAAGAGGGGGTTCCCTCCTCCCCCTTCCCATCAAGTAAAATAAGTGACAGTAGGACCTCCTGTGCTTCAGCTGGCCAGTGGGGAGGATCCTCCCACCGGCCAACTGAAGTTAAAGGTCCCTTTCCATGCTGCTTGCAAGCAGCAGGGAAAGGGCCCTTTTCTGTGCTTCAGCTGGCCCATGGGGGGGGGGAGCTCCCTCCCGTGGGCCAGCTGAAGTTTAAAGGGCCCTTTCCCTTGCAAGCGGCCCGGAAATGGCTCTTTCTGTACTTCAGCTGGCCCGGAAAGGGCCCTTTAAACTTCAGCTGGCCTGTGGGGGAATCCTCCTCTGCTGGTCAGCTGGAGCCAGCCGTGGGGTTTGAAAGTGCCCCAAAACTTCCCCAAATGACCCAAATTGCTTCAGGAAGCTTTGATTTGGCATTTCTAAATCTGAGCAAGCATGCTAGGCCTGATTCAGAAATTCCGAATCTTTACAAATTGGGTCCGATTTGGGTATTTATCCCGAATTGGAAACCCAAATCGCACACCCCTAATTCATGACACCACAAAAGAAAATGTCTTTTTTGTTAGGTATACAGAGATCAAGACATACGGGTTTTTAAAAGTCTTTTAAAAAACCCTCACATATTTCAAGCTAGCCTTCCTATGTCTTTTTTCCTGGCACTTCCAATAAAAGCTTTGCCCCTTGTTTCAACCCAGTGAAAGAGCTCTTACCTTGGCTCCTGCTAAAAATCCCAGAGATATGGCAACTCTGGCTCGTAGGTCAGGCCTGTCCTTGGGCCACACGTAGGACAGCATAGCTTTGAGGATCTTCTTGCCATCTACTTCTTTTAGCTGTTGGAAGAAAAGCACACTCTTACAGAAAACATTTCAAAGAAATAGCTCAACACTGACTGCAAAACCTGAATCTAGAGACTCAAGTTACAGACTACCAATAGTTTTTTTTTTAAAAAAACCCAAACACTTCCTTCTTCAAAGTAATGATAAATACAGACTGAGATGTTTTCAATGGCAAAAAGAAATGTCATGCTTAACACCACAAAAACTGTTCTCTGTCATCTAATTGTGTATAAAATGTCACTGCTTCATTTTAACAAAATGGCTAAGGCTGGGTAATCATGCATTATGAGGCTGTTTAGTAGCCAAGTACAGCACTACAGCTTCCCTCATAAACAGAACAACCATCTTGTTATTAATGTCTTGCTGTAAAACTCAACTAATCAAAACACAGCTGTAACCTTTCTCATTTTGTGAGTCTTTGCATGCATCTACAAAAGGTATTAACAGTCAAGTATTGGCGCAAAAATAGGAATTAATATTTACTCCCATCTTCCAAAGGAAAAGCTACATACATATAGTAAAACTGAGAGACCTTGACAGACATTCTTTGCATTCAGAAACTGCATTCAAATAAATTTAGAGTTTTAGTTATGGAATGCTTCTTGTTAGTGTTCACTAAAATTAGGATTGGGTATTATACACAAGGAGTACCAAACTGGGTAAGTGGTGCCAAAGGGAATTTGGAAGTAAGGGAGAGGGGCGTAGATGTGATCCTGTGGCCCAGTTCTTATTCCGTTAAGGAATATTACTGGCTAGCTAGCACTATGACTGCTCTTTCTCTGAAGGATCAAACCAATGAGTCTTGTCTGTAGCATGATGCAGACATAATACTGCTCAAACCATAGTTAGTGTCAAACCACAACCTGAAATTATGATCAGGAGGAGGATAGCGGACTGTGATTTGGTGCGGCAAACAATCCTTTGAGGTGCTCCTGATAGGGCAGTATTACCACAGCATCAAGACTGTGATGGGATACCAGCTGAATCTGAGTCCAGTGGCACTTTAGAGGCCAATAAGTTTTTCAAGGTGTACGTTTTCAAGAGTCAGGGTTCCCTTCTTCTCTTCAACAGTTACAGCTCTTTTTCAGACACAGTGTCTGAAGAAAGGAGTTCTGACTCTTGAAAGCTTACTGTCAGATACACCTCCAGCATATCTGCTGTGTGTTACGAATTTCTTGCTGCAGTGTGTAGTGTACCTCTAAGAACATGTAGAGGGAACCTGTTTTGCTGACTGGTTGCTAGCTGCTTATCTTGCAGGTGTTTTGGTTACGATTTCCTGACAGGCCTGGGAACTCGGCCTTGAAGTTTCAGCTGAGACCGCACCAACCTCCTAAGAGACTGAGCAGAGCTCATCCTTTCCCCCCTCCCCTCTCTCCTGGCTCCCTGGCTCAGTGCGCCAAAATCCTAACAGACTTTCCCATTGGGGGGCGGGGACTGTGCCCTATAATTAACCTTGCTTTGCTACCTTATGTCACTTCGCCCAATGATCCTGTCTGACCATCGTGACACTGGTATTCTTCTTTAATAAAGTAACTTTAACTCATATACCTGAGTGATGCAGTGAAGTGCTTAGAGAGGATACCTGGCAAGACCTGACACACCCTGAATATCTTTTTGGCCTCTAAGGTGCCACTGGACTCAAAGCCAGCCATTCTACTTCTACCCACCTACAACTATCTTCATGGGATACCTTCTGTCAGCAAAAATTATCAGCCATGCCCTACTTGCAGTAAAATTTTAGGACAATGGGGAAGATTGCACTTGCTCTTTACTTACTGAACTATAAAACATATTGCACTCAAAATAAATACATGGTGTTAAAAATCAGGGCGCATTAGTTATCTTATATACTAAAAACCAAGTGGCTCTGATCTGTGGATACTTATATTTGGAGATGGGAGCTATGAATGGACAAGATAGATTTTCTTAACACACCTGAAAAATGTCCCTGGTTTTCAGAAAATTTGAAATCTAAAAAAAAGAGGAGGGTTTTTTAAAAAAGTAATAACAGGATAAAAGGAGCCCCTGTAGCTTTAAGAATCTGATGTCATCAGTGGCTGTTGCTGGCAACCACAACAGTATTCCAGGCTTGGTTTCTGTCAGAAAAAGGCAGAGGGGAGCCCTGGAAGGGGAGGGCAGGGCCCTTTCCAGGGCTCTTTTGGCCTTTGAGGGAGAACTTAGTGGGGTTAGGCCCAGCAGCAACCACCAGATGACTTGATACCACATGACTTGCATGACTCACCCAGGCCCAGCTGCTTGCTGCTATTCAACGCTCCTCCCCAAAGCCAGCGTAGTGTAGAGGTTAGAGTTTCAGAGTAAGATCCAGGTTGCAATCACCACACTGTTGTGGAACCTCACTGGGTGACTTTGATCCAGTCACTTACTCTCAGCCTAACCTACCTTTCAGGGTTGTTGTAAGGTTAATATGGACGCAAGGAGCATGATGTAAGCTTTGAGGTGCCCAGTGCAGAAAAGGTCAGTATGTAAATGAAGCAAATTATTAAATATAGATGAAGATAAGGGACAGGTACTGAGTTTTATTATGGTCAATGACCAGATTCAAGCTTATAAAACAAAACAAGATTCGACATGGGCAAGAATCGAAATACGAATAAAATTTTGTGACGAATCGGGCCGATTCGTGTTTCGTGAAACGCATTTTGTGGGGCTGTGGTTTTCATGAAATTCACAAATTTTTGGCCTAATTCGTTTGATTCATGAACAATTTGTGATGCCAGACAGGCTGGTGCCGATCCATTGATTCCCTAGGCAACATAGGCCCGGAATGTTTGTAGACCTTTAGTTGCCACTGAAAACCCTAATCTTAGCCCACGTAACCTTGATGGGCAGCTCTCCTTGCCCACTGGAGAGCTTCCATTCTGCCCTATACAGTGAGGAGCAGGGGGGATAATCCCCTAGACAACTGAGGAGATGGGCCTTCTGTAGCCACGGGAACACCAATCTCATCCCTCCAAACTCTGTTAAGCAGGTCTGTCTGCCAGCCAGAGACCTCCTGTTCTGCTCTATGTGAGCATTTGTTATATAAGGCACCTCTCTCTGCCTCGTGCTTTTAGTTCCAGTTGTCAGGTCTTATCAGGTATTTCCCCCAAAACTTCATCGCATCACTCAGGTGTATGAGTTAAAGTTGTTTTTATTAAAGAAAAATACCAGTATCAAGATGCTAGGACAGGAGTATTGGCTGGAATGGCCCAACGTAGCAAAGCAAGATTAATTATAGGTCATAGTTCCTGCCCTCCCCCCCCGGGAAAGAAAGGCCGTTAGGATTTTGGCACACAGAGCCTGTAAAGAGGGGAGGAGGGAAGGGATGAGCTTTACTCAGTCTGTTAGAAGCTTGGTGCAGTCTCTGCTGTAACTTCAAGGCCAAGTTCCCAGGCCTGTCAGGAAATCGTAACCAAAACACCTGCAAGATAAGCAGCTAGCAACCATTCAGCAAAACAGGTTTTACTCTGCATGTTCTCAGAGGCATATTAATTACTCTAGCAAGAAACTCATGACACGTGACAGATATGCTGGAACATTTAATCCATGGCAGATATGCTGGAGGCTTATCTGACACCAGTAGACAGAGAGAAAGGGAGGATCTGTTGCTGGGATTTGGAGTGAGAGTGGAGTTGGGAGCTTTTGGCCGGATTTGCTGCTGCTTCAAAAGAGACTGAAAAGACTATTTCTTATTTTCCTCACTTGTCCTTGTTGGGAAGGTCTTTGGGTGAGGGTGCCTTTTTTCCTCCACCCCACCCCACCCTAGTCTCAGGCCTCTGCCTGGCTCTGGAGCCTAGCTTGACTGAGGCCTCCTTTATTTTTTCTTTGATTGTCTTTGTTTCTTCTCAATTCTTTCTCTGCTCTTTTGAGGGCTCACACTCGTTTCCTTTGATTTTATTTTGTGCACCTCTCCCGCCTGGGCAGGTGTCTGTGTGGTGGTTTGGGGGCCCTCCTCCCAAGCCCAGTCTCAGGGCCACTGCCTGGCCCTGAGGCCCAGCTTTGTGGGTTGCAGTCAATGTTTTGCAATCTTGGCCAAACAAGGAGGGTGGGAGAGCCTGCTGAAGTCTCCCTGCAAGTTTGGCATCTCTGGGTATGAAGGGGGCTGTTGAAGTGCCCTGGGTTCTGACAATCACAAAACTAACGAATCGCATCATGAAATAGGGCAATTTCATGGAAGTTCGTGATTTGTGGAATGTAACGAAACACAAAACTCTCGTTTAGTTTTTCCCCATTTTGTGCCCATCTCTGCACAAAATATAAATGAAGCAAATAATAAATATGGTTAAAGATGGGAGGATACATAAATGGTAGGTTGGCTGGTGACTCAGTGTGAAGAAGGAAGCAGGGGCTTCCAGGAGAAGGAAAAGAAGAAATAATGTGGGAAGGGACACAAAGGAAAGTGAGGTACCTGCTGCAACCTCACAGGTTCCCTAATTAGGCCAGGCTCAGCCCACACAGCACAACTGGACCAGAGTTTTTCTTGGTAGAGGCTGCCAGAGGGAGGGAAGGAGAGCAAGATGAAGATGGGGGGAGGGGGGAGATAGATAAAAGTAGGTTGGCTGGTGGGTGGGAAGGAGTGAAGAAAGTAGGAAAAGAGAAGAGGCTGTAGGAACTTTCGGGAAAGGGAAGGGAAAGATTAAATAGTAGGGGCAGAAATGATATGCTCCCGCAAGTCCTTGCAGATCTCCCACTTGTTATACTTCATACTTTGCATTTTTATTTACACTATTTATACCGCAACTTTTTTCCCAATGAGGACACAGATCATCTTACATCATTCTCCTTTGCTGTATTTTATCCTCACAACAACTCTGTGAAGTAGGTTAGGCTGAGAGTGTTTAGCCGGCTCAAGGTCATCCAGCACACTTCTGCAGCCAAGGTGAAATCCAAGCCCACGTCTCTCAGATTCTAGTCCAACCACTACACCACACTGATTCTCTTATATAGCCCTGAGTTTGCAAAAAGCTTTATATACTTTGTCTCAAAAATACATTCCTTCCATCAACTTATTTTTAAAAAGTAAGAAACGTGAGGAATAACAGGCTTGTAATACAAACCTGTTATTCCTCATGTTTCTTATTCAAGTAAGAAGCAGAAGAAAAAGTTACAGATCTATAGATAGGTAGGGAAAAGCAGAAAAATACAGAATCCTTTTCTGGTACTACTCTCTTCCCTCTGTTCTCGAAGCAACAGGAGTGTTAAGATATACTTAAGATTGTTGACTATCTAAAGGATCTGAGAGCAGTACCCATTATCAGTACCTTTTATACATTCTTCAGAGGGTGTATATTCTCTGACAACTTATAAATCTCGAGTGGATACAAAATAAATTTCTGCTTATTCCTCACTCTAGAGAAAAGAGGCAGCATACGCAGAAATCTCTCTTTTAGATAGACATGCTTAGATGGCCTCATGTTTCAAGCACCATTAATGGTTTGGAGGGAATTAAAACTGGTGCCAGGTTAACATGAAGGTTACATGGAGTTGGTCTAATTGCAGCACATCAGTTTGCAGAAGATAGCATTTTGAAAAAAAGCAAATTGAATCGGCCTTTGGATCCAAGGCAAGACAGACATTGCAGAAAGGAGTTAAATACTAGCAAGCAGATTGACAGGAACAATCGAAGAAGAGCAAGAAAAAGATCAAGGTAAGGCATGTACAAAATACATGTTATGGTAAAGGTCTCCAAGAACAAAATCAAGGTAGAAAAGGATTAAAAATGAATACATACAAAAGCAGAACATGCTGAAGTCACATAAACTGGTTAAAATGGCTTCCTTGTGAAAACGGACTTTGGTGGTCTGTTTCTCTCATGCACATGGAGGCGTTGAAAGGATTTGTATGGTTCATCTCTGCTTTTTATTTATATTTTTCTGAAACATTTCTAGGGACCAGATGCAGAGGAACTCAATCCAACTGTAACCTTTAAGCAGGGCTCATTTCAAGGGGGAACACGCAGGAACGCAGTTCTGGCAGTTCCTTAAAGAGGTCACATGACAGGTGGCCCCGTCCACCTGACTCTCAGCCATTTTGGGCCCATTTTGGCCTGGATTGGGGCCGAAACGGCCCAGATAGGGCTTCTGACGGATGGTGGATCACTCTCCCGCTCAGCAGCAGCCTGATCCTGACCATTTTGGGCCCCTTTTTGGCCATTTTCAGCCCCTTTTTTGCAATTTTGGGCCCAATTTTGGCCCTAAAAGGCCAGGATTGGACCCAAAACAACCAGGATAGGTGATGTCAGGGGGTGTGGCATCTGCAAATCAGTTATGCTAATAACACACTTCTGGTGATGTCAAGGGGTGTGGCATATGCTAATGAGTTGTGCTGAGGAATTATGCTAATGAGTTCATCCAGTTCTTTTTCTACAAAATGACCCCTGCCTTTAAGCATTCCTGCAATAGAAGGGCATTTTCACAACTGATACTAAGGACACTGAGTCTCTACTTCACCTCCTGTGAATGCAGTAATCACGAGGCAGCAATCAGGAGAGTATCGTTTTTAAATTTAATGTGTGTTTTAATTAACATAGCTTTGAATGTGATTTCTCTCTCTCTCTCTCTCTCTCTCTCTCACACACACACACACACACACACACAAGACAAAGGATCACTTGTGAAAACTGCCAGAGATAATATATATGATAACAGCTTTCAGACTTTTTGCATGAATGCATAAACATAAGTGGTGTCGCTCAGAGGCTTGAGAAGGAACTTGACAAGGATCCAACTCTACTCTTCTCATAAATAGAGAAGAAAAGCCACTGAGGCATTATTCCTATTTTTCTATCATTCCTTCCATGAAGACTGCCTTGCTGGCATTGCCACAACTGCCAGGGACTAGAGACTGCCTCTGCCTGACAGCAGAGAACCACAGAGGCATGTGTGATGAATTGAAACGCAATTCAGAATTATGTCCAATTCAGATTGCTTATAGAAAGAATTAAAACCTGTGCCCAGGTTTAAACATGTCCCCAAGGATTGGAACTATTATGATGTAATTGAGGACATGAGTTGACTGAAGGGAAATTAATGTCTAAATGGAGAATCCAGTCCTGTCAATCATTCTGCAAGTCATAAAAACTGCCAGCCAGACTCATCATTTATGAACATTTTCTCTCTCAAATTGAACCCTCTTTGATAAGGACAAACTGGTTTCAGGTAGATGTGTTTTTCCTAAGAAGTATTATAAACATTTTCACCCTGCCTTTCAATTCTCATACAGGGAATCTCCCAGACAGTTAATTTCATACACTCTAAAAGTGAATTAGTCACTCCTGTGTGGATAACCAAAGCAGCATAATGGGGCCAGCCACAGTCATGAGGGAGGATTTTTATGTACCCAAGAGAATCCAGGCATGCAGAAAAACATTTAAACCACCAGCGGAGGGGGGATTCCCTCAACAGAGGAAGAAACAGGACAGTGTCTGCATGCTGCCACAGCACCCCAGCGGCACGACAGCAAAGAATAGGCACAAGCTCAGATTCTGCAAAGGTGGCAGGTACCATCAAGGAACACAAGCCACCTCTTCAGCTTCTGAAGACCCCCAACCCTTTCTCAGTCTGAGGAAAGTGCAAAGAAGTCTCCATCAGAGGTAAGCAGGGCACAGGGCTACCTAAATGTCAGTATCTCTGCAAGACTTCAGGTGGTCCCTTGGTACCTCTTACCCCACTCAAGGAGTGGGAACGAAGACTTTCTTTCCCCAACTATTTTTAACAGGTCATCCAATTTCACTATATCAGATACTGAGATGGTGGTTACAAAAGTAACCAAACTAGGTCACCCACAGACAAGGGTAGGAAGGTATACTTTGGGAGTCCTCAGATATGCAGAAAGCAGTGATTTCACAAGCTAACCCTAAAAACAGTCTGGTGAGAACAAAGGATACTCAACGAGACATGAAATATTGAAAGCAGTTGGGAGTTAACCACTTCAAGCTCCCTAAAGCTTAGTGAATCCTAGAAGTGAGACTGGGGGAAAGATTCCCAAATTGCTTCCTGTCCTGCAATGTTTTGTAGGCCTTCAGTTTCCAAGGAATATAAATCAATACTGTTCGCAACCTTCAAAATAACAAGCAAAATAATACAACAGCACACCATGCAAGCACAGGCGCAGAAAACGCCCCCGTCAGATTACTACATGATGTCAAAGAGGCGTTGAAGTCACAGTGTCTAGATTGACGCCTAAAAGCAGCCAAGGGCAGGGACCACGTGGGCCTTCTCAGACAAGGAATTTTAATACTTGGGCACGACAGCTGGAAGAACCTGTGCCCATTCTCTACTTCTGCTAGTGGTGGGATGCCCAGAAGAGTCTCAACTGATGACCTGTGCCTGCACAGGTTTGAGAAGGAGGAAGTCATTCTTTAGATATCCAGGCTGCAGGTCTCTTAAGCTTTCAAAGGCCAAAGCAACACTTTGTATGAAGCTCAGAAACAAGCTAGAAGCCAGTGAGATGATACAATGTAGGCATCATATGGTCAGAAAAACAGGCCCCAGATCACATCCTGCACAAGCTGTAGCTTTTCAAGGCAGCCTCACAAAGAGCATGTTATAGTAAACTTATCTGTATGAGACAGAGACATTCATGACGCTGGTCAGATAACACATTCCCCAAGAAACGGTACAGTCAATACATTTGCCTAAGCTAAGCAAAAGCAAACCATGACAATGCTGTTACTTAGAAGTAGCGTCGGGCCTAGAAGCATTCCCAAGCTGTCTATGCAGTTCACACGGAGGGGTGCTGCCCCCTCCAAAATGATTATACACATAAACCTAGGACTGGTGATTCTACTAGTCTGAACCTTACACATAGGCCAAGCCATCTTTTGCAGAACGAGATTTAACTTTAACCCAGCTGGCTTTGTAGAGAAATCTGAATGTCTATGGTGCCTCTATACAGGAATGCAAACTCATGCCAAGGATATTTACCCCTTCCTTTGGATCTGAGTGGAGTCCTCCACCTGCATGTCCATGCCAGCACGTTCTTTTATCGATTTGTGACCACCCCTGAAGATTCTGGGCAAAGAAGAAAACATTGCACAATTACGTCAATGATTATATACACAAATGTCAGCCTAGTCCTGCCAAGATCTCACTAAAGTGCCTCATTTCCTCTCACTCGCACTGAAGAGGACACTACTAGTGAAATAAATATGCAGACTGAGAGAAGTGACTTTAGAACTACACCAGCTCCGGAAGGAACACGACTGTTGGCCTAGTGACAAATCTGCACTTGTAGCAGTGGTCATGTCTTGAAACACTTCCACGCAGGAAGCATGTGTGCCAATCATGTGCATTCTGTGTATCCCTCAAGGTCTTCTATTTTCACTGAATGTACACATACGTTATCTAATTTTTTTAATCACGCTTCTCCAAAATCTAAGGTAGCTTACAACAGTATCAAATTTAAAACAGTACAATTAATACTGGTCTTAAAAACAATAACTCTCTAACAGTAAATCTCCAATATAAAATTCTTTTGCAGCAGCAGCACCCCTCAAGAACCAAACGAATGCTGCCTGAAATGTGTGGGTTTCACTTTCTTTAAGAGTGTCAGAAGGGAAGAATACCTGCAGACTCATGGAAGGGGAGGGGCTGTTTTCTGGGCAAGGACGCTTCTGATCTTGCTCCTTGCTACAGCCTCATGCTGTGACGGGATCACAAAACTGTAGGGCAGAGTTCATATGGGGAAGAGCAGATCTTGACAAGTGCACATGCCAGGCTAAAAAGGGCTTCAAGATGCAACCAGACACACTTTCACAGAGAGCGGTGCAGGTTTTCCATTGGCAGGTCAAACTCTGCATTACCCTACTACTGCTCCTTAATGTACATCCTTCATGTCAAAAGCCACCTGTATGTACACACGCACTACACTATTTCTTAACTTGTTCCCTCTATCCAGCAAATTTCTTCATTCTGCTATTTGTTCATAACTGTTTTGAAGTTCTGAAATCTGTTCCAGCAGGCGAAGGCAGGTGGCTTCATGATTTATATACACGTTGGTTAATCCATGCTGAGACCAGCTCTGTTTGGACAAGGGTGTAGCCAGGACATATCAGGGGTGACCCTCGCCCAGCAAAGAGTAGGCATGGAGCTGCTGGACTTGGGGAATGGACATCCAAAGGCAGGAGCAGGACTAAGCCCCAAGGAAGTGCAGTGTGGCAAGATGTCAGCTCCTCTGGTTGGAAGGTTCTGGCCTGATATCCACTTGGTAGGACAGGGATGGCGGGCCACAGCAGCAGCTGTGGGTGGAAAAGGTGTGCCCTAAAGGCTCAGGAGTGTGTGGCAATCTGGGGGAAGGAGGGACATGTGGAACGTCAGGGCGTGTCCAGATGGTGGGAAGGGCCATGGGGTCAAGCATAGCATGTAGATGATGAAGGGCAGGAAAGTGGACTGTCCACATGGGGGAGAGAGGTGAGGGTAACTCCTCCCCTGAGGCAAAGGTAAGGACAAGCTGGAGTATAAAAGGCCAAACACACTGTTGAGTTATTCCTGGGCATGATGCATGTTCTTCACGAGGAAAGATCATGGAACTCAGACCCCGCCCCAGCTTATTACATACTCCCATTCTGCAAGCAGTTGCGAGGCTCTGACCATACCCACTGGGGCCGTACAGAAAGAGTTCTTTCATGACTGATAGGCAGGTAGGCAAAATGACACTGCAAATTAATTCTCTGGCCTGAACTAGAAGGTTCTTCTTGAGAATAATCTTTGGAAGGAGGCTGTAAGTGCATTATACATTGCATGTGGTGCTTCCAGTGGGCATTTTCTGCTGAAATGATGCTTATATATGTGTTCCTTTAAAGGCAGGCACTGACACCTTGAATGGATCCAATCCATTAACTGACAACTAATACGGCTGGTTGGAAAAAATAGATTGGGTGCAGCTTTCCAACTCATGCACAGGCACTGAAACATATGCATGTGTGATTCTTGTGCTTTCCCTTGACAGACTGCCATCCACAGCACCTACCAATGCACTGTTTACTTCTTAACTCTAGAGGTCTTGTTTTCAAGGAGAAAGAACACGGTATTTTGCACGTCACTTTCAAAGTACAACTATGCTTTAAACGAAGTATTTTGCATCTCCGTTGTACTAGAACACTGACAGTAATTTGGAAAGCATCAGGACAACACTCTGAATCACCTTTGAAAGCGCTTACCAGCGCCATGGAGAGCTCTAATTGACAGCAATGCTGCACAGAAAGCATTCCGGCTCCAGGCCCGAAGAAGGAGCCAGGTATTATAGCAAAAGAAGCATAACTAAAATAATCTATTTTCAATAGATGTTTTGCCAGATTACAAGCAGGATGTATTTAATTACAGCTAATGGCAAGAGGGGATACCACGAGTAGAGCTATTGCTGCTTGGAGGCTTTAACTACGTATATTGTCATCTGCAAAATTAAACCACATCCCTGAATTTTAATTCTTGGCTGAGGATATATTTTGATGTAATTAGTGTAAATTTCTGATTGTAAAATTCACATAACACAAACAGTATAGAGGTCACAAGTCTATAGGCAAGGACCCTGACCAAGCAACGTTGATGATTATTATAAGGACATTGTTATTTTATCACAGAAATGGTATGCTCATGTTATCAACATCATCCAGAGAAAAAAGTATATTCCTATAAAAAGATCAGAAAATGAGCACTGCAATAAGATAATTAACAGAACACCGTATCAAAGACTAGCAGTAAATTCTGATATTTTGCGGCTGTAACATCAGACTTGTATCATGCTCACATAGCAACTGCAGACAAGACTAGCTATCCTGTCACTATCACTGACATAGCTTTGAAACAACAAGCAAAATATATATTTTAAATACTATAATAACTTCCTTTTTTTTGCTCAAATCAAACTCTCAAGTCTGAAAGATAAGGACCTTCTGATTCTAACTATCTTGGGAGTTGTACAGAGCTGCAAAATGACAAGCATCCATGCTATAAAATGCATGGCAGTGGCTGAATATTGTAGCGTCTTAAAGAAAACATCTTCACATTAAATACTGTCGTAACCTGGCATCAACAATCTTTATCCAAGCAGAATAGTAAATATCTTGTTTAAGGAAAAACAACAAACCTTCCATTTCTGTGGTGAAGATGGTTTTTATTCTTAACTTAAAAGCACTGAGCCATGCTCTGCTTCCAGTGACTTTTGGCCTAATTCAGCCCTGAGACATTTGAGACACACTGAGGAATGCCTATTATCCTACTGGCAAAAGGGATGATCAAAAGATTCTGTAATCACTGTGATCCAAATAGCAATACTATAGAGTAGCTGTAGGGTTATTTCTGAATTAAACACCCGAATTGCACTTAGAATGTATCTTCCCCAATCATAGGCTTGCTCCAACCGTAAGCTTAATCTTATTCAGTGCAAATTTACACTGGGGGAGCCAAAATAAGTTTGAGGAGAAAACAATTCCCAAATAACAAAACCTCTTAACTTGTTCAATATCAGAATTTGCTAGTCTATTTGGAGAAACCTAAGTTGCTATTTTTTGGGGGGAAACCAAGATTTTAGATTTGTTGTAATTTATTTGCATGTCCCCATCTAGGCAATAATTGGAAAAACATTGCAATAGACTCTTCAGGCCAATATTTGTTTGGGATAAAAGGAGTGAATCATCAGCATAGAGAAACAATGGTAATTCCTTCAATGCCAGTCTGGGGACATGAAACTCTGGTGATGAAAGGTGCAACATCAGATCATTTAGATATAGGCTGAAAAGAAGTGAGGCAAGCAAACAACCTTGCCTATCCCCCTGTCAAAGCTAAAGCTTTCTGAAAGTTGCCATTCTCCACCACAGTGAACCTGAATGGCGGTATTAGTATATAGTATCTTGATTAACCATTGAGTCAAAAGTCCCTTGAGGTCCATAAAGGCAACATATAGCTTTCCCCCAGGGGATGCTGTATACTTTTCTGCTAAATGACCAGTGAGAGCCAGTTTGGTGTAGTGCTTAAGAGCACGGGACTCGAATCTGGAGAACTGCATTTGATTTCCCACTCCTCCACTTGAAGCCAGCTGGGTGACCTTGGGTTAGTCATAGCTTCTCGGAGCTTTCTCGCCCCACCCACCTCACAGGGTGTTTGTTGTGGGGATAATACCATACTTTGTACACTGCTCTGAGTGTGTGTTAAGTTGCCCTGAAGGGTGGTATATAAATAGACTGTTATTATTATTAATTAAACAGTGATTAGTGGTGGAAAATCCTCTCCTAAAGCCAATTTGTCCCCAACATAACATCTTGTTGGCCTTGAGCCATTCCATTCTAGTAATCTTTGATGTAACATATTACTTTAAGAGCATTACTGATCATTTTGAATATTTTTTCTGTACGAATTCTATACCCCCGGTATTTCCACACTGGGCCCAGTGAAACAAGAAAAGAGGAAAGTTGTGGGCATGACACAGGGTCGCCAGATCCCTCAGGGGCCAACACGGGGGGCCGGTGGGGCAGCAGGAACTTACCTCCTGTGGATGTCATTTCCCAGCATGATGAGGAAGCTATGGGTTGCACTGCAGGAGGGGATTCACTATAAACTGCCCTCAAATACTAAGTTTGGGGATAGTTTTTAGCTTTACACATGTGCCCCCCACTGTCTTCCACCCCTGTGGGCCAGGTAAGTGGAGGTGGGGGGGGAGGGCTGGGGATTCCCCACCCCCAGCGGGTGCTTGGCAGCCCTAGTATAACTCATGCTGTGAGTGCAGCTGGTCAGGAATGGACCAACTGAATCCACACACAGCAGGTGCGCATGCTTCCCAAAGCAATTAACACTGTATGTTTTGCAGCATAACTGTGTCCAGTCACAAGCTGATGGGAAAGAAGATGCATTGAATGCTCTGGGGATTTGCATGGAAGGGAAGAGTATGGCTTGGATTTACCAGAGCTTTTCCACAGACAGAACAATTTGCTAGGGAGCAGAAGTGTGGTGTGTGTGTGTGTTGGGCTACAGTGGGAGAAAATCATACTCTGAGGACAGATATTGTTCTGTCCATGGAAACCCTTCAGAGGATCCAAGCTACTGTCTGTTTTTCCAGTTTTTCCAAGGCCTTCCTTCATATTTCTATGTATTACTAATTCTAAGTTTTAATGAATTTCATGCCATCAGGCAATACCAATTAAAGCTTGAGAATTTTTATTTCACCATCACTAACCAAAGAGGATGTGTCATTATGTAAACCTAGGAGACTTTTCGCCCAAGGAGTGCCAATACATTTACAAAAGCTAACTTCCACAAGTGGAGCAGGGCTGCTTCCAGTCCATCACATTACTTAAATCAGACAATAAAGCACCAGAGTGAACATGCCTTTTAACCAGCAGAAAGAAAATTTTAAACACTTTTTGAAACATTATTATGTGTACAATAATGTATTTTTAGGAGCGGAAGAAAGAAACTGGGAAAGATTTCCGAAGTTCTGCCTCAGTTTCTAGAAGCAGAGGACGTTGCTTCTTTCACATTATAAAAAGAAAAGTATACAGATGAAATCAAACACAGTGGTAGGTTGTTTAGGGGTCTGCATTTCCCTTCCTTAGTAGAAATACATGAGGAGAAGAGACTGCTCAGTCCTACCTTTGCAGCATCTAACAGTTGCCTTGAATAGCATCTCCCTGAACTCTGCTGTTTTAATACTGGTTGAACCTGAAGAGGAGAAAAACAAAGCAGTAGTAATTAAGAGCACAAAGTCTAAGATCAGTGAATATTTCAACCATTTTACATAGGCAAGCCAAGTATACTCAAAGACCCAGGCTTCTGAAGAAGTAACAAAAGAAAACACGAAGACTAGAGGGAAGCAGGTGGAAAGTAAAACACATGGCACTATTTTAGATGCTAAACGGCAATGAACCTTCCCCACTTCTATTCCCACCTGACTTCTCTTCCTTTATATTCTGAAAGCCTCCGGTCTCTCTTTCGACTTCAACTTTTCTTTTCAGTTCTCATGAGTAATCAACACATGTGAACCTCTTTTTTTACCTGCATATTTTCTACCTTTCTTTATGTTGGCTGTGATCTTTATTTCAAACATCTATATACTGCCATTTCAAAAGAACTTAAGGCAGCTAGTGTCGCTTTTTAAAACCACAGAAAACAAAACAGAATAAAAAACTGAACAACCCCCCCAAACAAAAACAAGCCCATCAAGTATAATATCGATCATAAAACATCGTACCAACATCCAGCAAGAACTGCAGTTAAAACGTCAGTGCAGTTCTAAGTAATCAGGGGGGAAAGACTGTTGAAAATGGGATTGCTTTATATGCTCATTTGAAGGATAGCAACGGGTTTCTTCCAGACTACCCTTTAGGAGGACACATTCTTAGGAAGGCTATTCCAAGAAAGTCAATATAGTATAGTGGTTAGAGTGTTGGACTAGTATCTGGGAGACCCAGGTTGAAGTCCTGGGTCTCTGCCCTGAAAGCTCACTGGGTGACTTTGGGCCAGTCACACACACTCAGCCTAACCTACCTTACTGGATTGTTGTGAGGATAAAATGGGGGAGAGAACAATTCAAGCCATAGGCAAATAAATATGCTTCTACTGGAAAGAGCCATGCACAAAAATGAAACCTTTGTGTCTACTTTTACCTCATTTTATTTCGCAGTTGTAATAACAAGATAATACAGAGAAAGCATGAAAACTGTATTATGCCTGATTTGTAAAGCTAAATACTTTCTTAACAGTTGCTATAAACGGTTGTTGAAACAGATTCAAGGGCTGCACACACATTATTAAAAAGCCTGTAAGAACTTGCCATAGCGATGCAGCTATTTCCCTTTTTTCTGGCAAACCTGGTTTTTTGGACAATTATTTATTTCAGAGGCATGACTGTAAAAAAAAAAACAATTACCAAAACTGTTTTTCTTTATTTGGACCATTTTGGCAAAGTTGCAAATCAGTTGCCTTCTATATGGGCATTAAATTCAGCAAATCATAAAGAATCTTGTTTAATGGGAGTTCTGGTTTGGGGTAATGCCGAGACCGACGTGATTCGGAGCTCCGGATCATCCGAGGTGCTGTTTTTTCGGCTGGTGGGGCACTCAGATCGCCCACAGCCTCCTGATTTCAGCTAGAAATCTGGCAGGAACGCTTGTAGCCCTGAGAGTGAAGGGTCTTGGCGGGTGGGAGGCTCTGAATAAAGGGCTTTCCTCCCAAGCCTTGAGATCCTCCTCGGAGAAGGGCGGCTAAAATCTCTGCAGCAGCTTTGGGAGTCATTAAATTGACATAGGCTCATTGTTCCCCAAGCCTCGGGAACGGATTTGAACAGAACTGGACGTCTGAAGCAGTGAGTACATCCCAAGAAGTTTGTGCTAAGTTAAGATTACTATCTCCCCCAACAGACTGTTTTACTGAACAAAGACCGAGTTTTTAAAAGAACAAGACTGAGATACCAAGCTGAAAAAGTATACTAAAGGACTGAGCAGTTTAATTTGAGGTTTGAGAGCGAGAAAAAGTTAAAAAGAGCTAAAAAAGAATATTGTTTTGCATACCTGTGGTTGGGGAGATAGCAACGCGGAGGGCGGATCGTGGGAATCGGAAGGTGCGCCACGAGACAGGAAGTGGAGGATAACAGACGGAGAGGAGATAGAGAGAGAGCGGCGAGGGAGGTCAGGAAGATCAGGAGGACCCGGAAGGAAAACAACGTTGGAAGAGGAAGTGAAGCACCCACCATTGAAAGTAAGGGAAAGGAAACGGAAGTAAAGGATTTACCACTGAAAGTAAGGGAAGATCATCGTAGTGACAGCATTACCATAGAGAAAGATCGCTCGACATTTTATATCATAGAGAAACATCGCCCGACATTTTAAGGTAAGGGAAGCCTCAATCGCCATTTTAATACAGGGCAAACGTTTAAAATTTTGATAATAACAATAGAGATTTGAATTAAAAAGACGGAGTTAAGAAAGAGAGCGGATTCGTGGGGACTCAAGGCAAGTCCGATGGCCTCCAAAAAAGAAAAGGATTGGCAGGTTGCCATCGAGAATTTGGATAAGAAAATAACAGAGGGAAATAAAGAGATTCGGGAGATGATACAACAATTACAGCAAAATTTAATGACGGAAGTGAAAGAAGCGATTAAATCGGAAATAACGGAGGTTAAAAAAGAGATGGAGGCAATAAAAACAGATTTACAGAATACCCAACAAAAGGTGCAAGAAACGCAACAGATGGTGCAGGACGGGGAGAAAAAAACGGAGGCAATACAGACAGAGACTGTGGGTATAGGCGAAAGAATTGTGATGATGGAATGCAAAGCAATGGACAGACAAATTCGTATGAGGGCGGTCCCGGAAAAAACAGATGGATTCGCTCTGAAACAAGTAGCTGAAATATTGGCAAAATTTTTGGGACAAACAGAGGAGGAAATGATGACTCACTTGGATATCGTGTATAGAGTCAATTCAAAATATGCAGAACAAAAGAATTTACCAAGAGATATTATTGTCCAATTGACCACAAGGAGAATGAAGGAGGAAATTATCAGAAGACATTTTGAAACTCCACTGGAAATAGCTGGGACATGGATTCGAATTATGAAAGAAGTACCATGAAAAGTACTCCAGGATCGGAAAAAATATAGAGATTTGGTACAAAAGTTGAAGGCAGCTGAAATTAGATATAGATGGGAGCTGCCGGAAGGAGTGACTTTTGAATCTCAATCAGGGAGACAAGTGATTAAATCAAAATATGCAATGGATGAATTTCTGATGGAGAATGGAAAAGACTTTCCTAGCTCATCCAGGTTATAATTATGGAGTACAAATTAATTTCATGGAATGTTAATGGACTCAATTCACCCTCTAAACGAAAAGCTGTGTTACATTGGTTATCTAAACAAAGAAGTAATTTGATTTGTTTGCAAGAGACTCATATTAGGTATCAAGATGCTAAAAATTTAATTAATAAAAAGTTAGGAAAACAATTTGTTTCGGCAACAAAGCAAAAGAAGAGGGGAATTGTTATATATATAAAGGAAGAATTGCAACCAAAACTAATAGTGTCTGATAAAAATGGAAGATACCTGGCTGTGGAATTTTTATGTAATGCAAAAAAAACTTTGGTACTTGAAATATATGCACCAAATGGCTCCAAGGATATATTTTTTAAAGACTTACAAGAACAAATAGAGCAATGGACTTACGATCAGGTAATTATGGCTGGAGATTTTAATGGAGTGGTAGATCTACAATTGGACAAAAGTTCATCAACAAGTAAAGTAAGGACGGGGAAATTACCAAAGTCTTTTTTTGAAATTCAGGAACAAGAAAATTTAGAAGATATCTGGAGAAAATATAACCCTAAAGCGAAGCAGTATACGTTCTTTTCAACTAGCCATCAATCTCTTTCCAGAATAGATATGATCTGGGCATCTAAAGAACTGTAGTGTTTACAAAAGAGACTGACATTTTACCGAAAATTAGCTTGGATCATAATCCGGTGATGTGGAGATTTGGAATGAGAAATAAGAAACGGAGATGGAGAATTAATGAGGACCTTTTGGGTGACCCAGAATGTGTCGAGGTGTTGAGAAGAGAAACGAAGTTCTTTGTTCAGTGTAATGTGGATAAAGGGGTGTCAACGCATATGGTCTGGGACACATATAAAGCAGTAATTAGAGGTGTGTTCATGGACTTAAATGGTAGAGACAAGAAGAAAAAAAGAAGTGAAATTAAAAGAGATTCAGGAAAAAATTATCCAAGTAGAATAGCAATTGAAAAAGAGGCCAGGTAAAAAGAAATTGTCGTATGAAATAAAGTTATTGCAAGAACAAATCAGGTTTATGGAAAATAAAGAAGTGGAGTGGGAGTTGAAGAAAATGAAGCAAAAATCATTTGAAGGAGCTAATAAACCAGGGAGATATTTGGCGTGGCAATTGAAGAAAAAGAGAGAAAAAAGAACAATAAGTAAAATTACGGAAGAGGGGAAGGAATTATATGATCAAGGACTGATTGAGAGAGCAGTCTATAAATATTATGCCAAACTATATCAGAAAAAAACAGTGGACTATGAAAAGATAAGAGACTATTTTGACATGATTGATTTACCTAAGGTGCCGGAGAAGTTGAAAGAGAAGCTTAGTGCTGAGATAACAACATTGGAAGTAGTACAAGCAATACAAGCTACTACAGTTGGTAAAGCTCCGGGACCGGATGGAATTACAGCAAAATTCTATAAAGTGACGGTGGAGGATTTGAAACAGCTGATACAAAAATTGATGAATGAGATATTGGAGGGGGCAGAGATGCCAGATACATGGAATGAGGCTAAAATTACATTGATACTGAAGGAGACATTAGACCTAAGTAATGTTAAGAATTACAGACCAATATCTCTAACTAATAATGACTATAAAATATTTGCTAAGATATTAGCGGAAAGACTTAAGGTCTGGTTAGTGGAATTTATAGATGAAGACCAAGCTGGCTTTTTACCAGAAAGGCAAATAAAAAATAACTTACGAGTGTTGTTGAATGCCATTGAGTACTATGATAAAAATCCAGGGAAGCAGGTTGGTTTTTTCTTTGTGGATGCGGAGAAAGCGTTTGACAATTTGAACTGGGATTTTATGTTCGTAACAATGGAGAAGATGCAGTTGGGAGAGAAATTTATACAAGCAATAAAGGCAATATATAAAAACCAATCTGCAAATATAACTGTTAATTTGGATGTGACAAAAAAGTTGGACGTAAGAAAAGGAACAAGACAAGAGTGTCCGCTTTCCCCACTTCTGTTTGTAATGGTATTGGAGATTTTACTTAGGCAAATAAGAGAAGATAATTCAATAAGAGGACTGAGGACAAAAGGATTTGAATATAAAGTGAGAGCTTTTGCTGATGATATAATGGTGATAGTGGAGGATCCAATAGAGTGCATGCCAAAATTAATGAAGAAAATGAAAGACTTCGGAGATTTAGCGGGATTTGTAATAAATAAGGTGAAGTCCAAAATACTGTGAAAAAATATGACTAAACAACAACAAAAGGAGTTGATGGATAAGGTGGAATGTGAAGTAGTGAACAAAGTTAAATACTTGGGAGTGGAAGTGACAGCGAAAAATATTGACTTATACAAGAATAACTATGACAAGTTATGGCAACAAATAGATAAAGATATGATTAGATGGAACAAAATGAACTTGTCCTGGTTAGGTCGTATTGCAGTAATTAAGATGAATGTACTTCCAAGAATGATGTTTCTACTACAGACAATACCTGTTGTTAAGGATAGTAAACAATTTGAAAAGTGGCAGAGAATGATGTTAAACTTTGTTTGGGCTGGAAAGAAACCCAGAGTTAAAATGAAAGTACTTTATGATGCAAAAGAAAGAGGAGGTTTACAGTTACCAAATTTTAAACTATACCATGATGCAGTATGTTTGGACTGGTTAAGGGAATAGTTGTCATTGAAGCATTTGAAGTTATTAGCATTGGAAGGATACAATAAATTATTTGGATGGCATGCATATCTATGGTATGATAAAGTAAAAGCAGATTCTATGTTTCTACATCATTATATAAGAAGAAGCTTGTTTGTCGTATGGACTAAATACAAGAAATATATGGAAGAGACTATACCAATGTGGATTATCCCTGCGGAAGTAGTAAACCCAAGAACAGAATATGCAGGGGAAGACCGGTTGACATATAAAGAGATTCTTGAGATAAAGCAGAACAATTATTTGCTCAAAGGCAATGATGAATTGCCATTCCAATATGGATGGTTTCAATATATGCAGATAAAAGACCTGTATGAGAAAGACAAAAGGAAAAATGGTTTTAGATTACAAAACTCTGAGATTGAGAATTGTTTGCTTCAGGGGGGGAAGAAAATAATTTCTAAAATATATAAGATATTATTGAAATGGTTTACAGAGGAGGAGGTCGTTAAAGTTCAGATGGTTAAATTGGGCAATAAATTGTAATAGGGAAATTCCAATGGAAGCTTGGGAAAAGGTATGGAAAAATACAGTTAAAATTTCAGCATGTACCACGGTGCGAGAAAATGTTTATAAAATGATGTATAGATGGTATTTAACACCGAAGAAGTTGGCCAATGGTAATAGTCAGATGTCTGATAAATGTTGGAAATGTAAACAGCATGAAGGTTCATTCTATCATATGTGGTGGACTTGTGATAAGGCAAGGCAGTTCTGGGGGGATATAGTAAAAGTTATGTCAGATATTTTACAAAGGAATATAAATAAAACCCCGGAATTGCTGTTATTATACATGAACCTAGAAGATTTTGATAAAATGGACAGAGTTATGGAGTTTTATATGATCACGGCGGCCAGAATGTGTTATGCACAGTTGTGGAAGACTCAGGAGATACCATCTATGGAAGATTCGATTCTGAAAGTTCTGAATATGGCAGAAATGGACAAGTTAACAAGGAAATTGAAAGAACAAGAAGAATTGGACTATACATCAAGCTGGGAAAAATTCAAGAAATATGTGGAGAAAAAGTGGGACATGAAGGGGAAATTGTGGTCTTTGGAAAATTAAAGGGGAGATAGAAACTTACTTAAGGTCAAAAGGGGGTATATTTTACTGTATCCTAATGGATTAGTATAGAGTTATAGTACTATAGTATTAAAAGGGTAAGAGTAAGATAGTATATTCATAGGGGAAAGTATAAGATTGAATAGTAAGGTTGAATAGGTTATAGGGAGTATATATGATATTTTAGTGATGTAATAGAAAGATTAGATCTATAATATAGATAATAGGTATCTAAGGAATAGTATATTACACATATATGTATTTTTTAGTTAGTATATGTACTTACTATATACTTATATAATTTTTATACTTTTAATTAAGATAAGTAGTATATTAAGCGTAGATAGTTAAGATAAGTAAAGAGATTAGATTAATATGTATAACATAGATATATATTATAGACTTTAAGAATTTATATGATATATTCTTTAGCTCAAGTTGGGTATGGAAAACTGCTGGGAGTCACCAGAAAAGGGGGGGAGGATGGGGAAAATGCAATGGGGTGGAAAATTATAACGATTTTTGTGTTTATGTTTGTAAACCCATCCAATATTTTTTTTAAAAAAAGAATCTTGTTTAATGAGAGCAAAACTAACTTTGAGAATTACAGAACTATGTATCTAGCAAAAGAAATCCAGAGTGAAGCAAGTGGCCACCTTTCATTACCTACTGCTTATTAGTAAACCCTGCATTTGGACAGCTCTGCATGGAGTCTGTGCAGCAAGCCAAAGGAACCTCTAGCCTGGCCAGGTCAAACAAGACCCCACCCCCACCCCCAATCTTCCCAAGGCAGACAGAGCTACTCCACATGTTGAATCTAGCCAGGGGTTCTTTTAGCAGCTGAGGCTAATGCTGTTTGCTCAGCCTGGGCCAGGCTCAAGAGTGGGAAGTAGACACTGCCAGCTTGCTTTGATTATCAATAGTCCCCTGCCAATCTTTTCTACAGAAGAGGACAAGCCAGGGAGAGTTTGCTGCTGAGGCTGCTCCACCCCAGGCCCTGTAGAATTAAACAGCCCTGCTGCAGAAGGGACTGCTGAGCTTTTTTGCCTGCTGGCTCTTTGGAACTGGATGGCAGATGGCCCCAACAGAAGTGGTGAGACATCTTTCCCTCTGTGCCTCTCCCCATGGAGAACTGTCACAGATTATGGTTGTCAGGTCTTGCCAGGCATCCCAAAGCACTTCACTGCAGCACTCAAAGTGTATGAGTTAAAGTTACTTTATTGACAAGTATACCCGTATCAAGATAGCTGTACAGGGTTATTGGCTGGAATGAGGCTAGTAACTAAAGCTAAGGGAATTATAGGTCAAAACCCTGCCCTCAATGGTGTAGGAAAGTCTGTTAAGAGTTTGAGTGTGCAAAGTGTGAGAATACAGGGAGGAAAGCATAAGCATTCCACAGTCTTTAGGTCTTTGAGACAGTTGGTGCAGTCTCTGCTAGACTCCAAGGTCACTCTGCCAGGCCAGGGACTGTTACTAAAACATCTGCAAGATAAGCAATTAAGCAGTCTCTCAGCACAGGGCAGCTTTGTATACTCTCAGAGGATAACACACAGAACACTGGCAGAACAGAACATCACTAAAACAGGAATCAAACACAACCATGACAGATATGCTGGGGCTTATCTGACAATGGTCTGACACCATCAACACGACCACATCAAATTTTCAACGCCAAATCTGTGGATACTGAAATCCAAAGACTGAAGCCATGAACAGACAAGACAGACTTTTCTACAAACCTGAGAAAGGCCCCAAGTTTGTAGAAAAATTTGAAATAAAAAAAAAAATTCCGGGGTCAACCCCCTCCAAAATAATAAAAGCAGTGCCTATAGCTTTAATAAGTGAATGTTTTCTGTGGCCGCTGCTAGGCAACCACAACGGTATTGCCACTTGTAGCCTTTGTTTCTGTCAATAAGAGTTAGGAGGAGGGGGCAGGACCCTTTCCAGGGCTGTTTGGGCCTTTGAGGGAAGACTCGGCAGGGCCAGGCCCACCAGGCAACTTGCTAACATGCAGCTCGCATGACTCACCCGGGCCTGGCTGCTTACTACTGTTCAGTATCAGCCACCTCACGAAAACCATTGTGGGTAGTGGCTAGAATTTCAGACTAGGATCTGGAAGACTCGGGTTTGAATCCCTACTCTGCCCTGGAAGCTCACTGAGTGACTTTGGGCAGTTAATATATTCTTAGCCTAACTTGCCTCACAAGGATCGGTGAGATGACAAGATGGAGAAGAGAATGGTGCAAGCCGCTTCGAATCCCCACTGTGGAGAAAGGTGGGGCATCAATAAAATAACAAAGCTGAAGATGGAGAGACAGATAAAAAGTAGGTTGGTGGGTAGGAAGAAGACAAGGAAGCCAGGAAGCGTGAAGATATGGAGGTTGCCAAGCAGAAAACAGCGTGGAGAGAGAAAGAGACAGGAGAAAGGAGGGCCCCCCCCCGCAAGTCCTTTTAAGCTCCTCCCTGTGCAACTGGGCCTTGTGGCCAGCACCATGCAACTCAAGTCAGTTTTCCTGGGAAACGGCTGCCGGGGGATGGAGGGAAGGAAAGGTGAAGGAGGGGCATATAAATGTAGGCTGGCAGGAAGGAGAGAAGGAAGCAGGAAAAGGGGAGGAACCCTGGGGACTCTCGGGAAAGGAAGAGGAAATGGTGGGAGACGGCAAAATGAGATGCCCTCCACAAGTCCTTGTAGGTCCCCTGCCTATAAATATGTTTCTTTGGATTGTGAAGGCCTATGGCCATATACAATAAATTATCTATTATAAATAGTTTAGTTTAGTTTATTGTTATTACAATCCAGGATCAGAATTTGCATCAGCATATACAGTAGTATCTAACAAATACATTGATTACATGTCTAAGCATATCTAGAAAGCTGGGCAATATATTTAAATACATAAAATTGTTAGATATTGGTTAAAATTTCTTAAGGGAGTTATGGTAATCTATCTAATTAAACTAATCAAGGTGCAGGATCTTACTACTTCAGCAGGGGTTTCATTACAACAAATTGCTAAGGATAGCAGAATAAAATTAACTATAAAAGTACATTAGTTTTAAGATTACCCATGTCTAAAAATTCAATACATTAATGTGTTAAAATAGATAAATTAAAATCTTAATTTTAATTAAGTGTTCTGTCTGATTACACTAGCCAAAGCACAGAACCTTGCGACCTTAGCAGTAATTTCTTTACAGGAATCAGTTAAAAGGAGGGCAGAATAAGACTGACTTGATCTGCCTGGGTAGGCAGCAATAACTGGTAAGATATACTTGGTTCGGATCTCCTGATAGAACTTACAATATAAAAGGACATGTTCTATTGTCTCTACCTGCCTGGATTGACAAGGGCATAGGCAATTTGCATATGGAATATGAGTATATCTCCCCTCCAAGACAGCGGATGGAAGGGCGTTAAAACGTGCTAAGGTGAAAGCTCTGCGGTGTTTTGGGAACTGCAATGAAAAGAGATAGCTAAGTGGGGTAAAATTTTGCTATTATAAATATGATTTCTTATTATGTACAAGTGTTCCCAAACACTTACCTCTGTATTTTTGCCATTTCATATTCAGCTACCTGCTGCAATTCTGCTGAGCAGATTGTAAGAACTTATCTGATGAGAAGAGTATTTTTAATCAGCAATCTAATCAGTATGGAACAGCTGTCAATATGCTCTATTTAGAAGCAGCATGATCATTCTATTGTAAGATCCAAGATTCTAGACAGAGCCAATGAAGCAAAAAAACCTAAAACAAACTTGCTCCCTTTACTTATGCAGTGAGATCTCTTCATGTAGTCCACACAATTCTTGTGACTGATGACAGAATAATCAGTTATTACATTTTTAAAAAATCACAAAGCAGACCAGTTGCTGGATACATGATGAGCAGAAAATTAAAGAGTTTGCAAAAAAAAAATGCTAATATTTAAGGTAAAGGAGATTCTGCTTTTGAGTAACTGTAGGACTACCAGTTCAGCTGCTACTTTATGCACAAAGCAGCAGCAGCAGCAGCAGCCGCCCATGGTTCTGTCTGTGTACTCCTGTCCAAGGTGGACAGTAATGCTCAAACAGCTGCTGTCAAGACTTTCTAGCTAAGCATCAGGAAACAGAGCATCAAATATTTTAGCCTGGTCTACACATCTAGCAGAAGGTGTTACAGCCCCAAGGTGACTGAATGGATACTACTACTTCCGGACACAGCTAAAGGAATCCTGTTTTTGGACATTCTCCTAAGGGAAAGAATCTCCCGTCAAGTAGAATAGAAAATAATCACAGCATGGATGAACTAGTCTTCCATCTTTTCTCCTAGTATATTAATTTTTAAGATGCAGAGAGGGGTGGTTGCAAGAAAGAAGATTCAAAATGGCATCCCTTACCTGCAGCGCTACTTCTTCAACTGTGTAGCATGTGCAGACTGGGGAGAAAGCAACAGCTGCTGGGCTGTATTACCAAAATCAGATGGAATTCTAACTGACAAACAGTAACACTGACTGCTCTTCAAGCGTAGTAATTACTAATAAGTTTGATCAAAATTCACAAATGCAGGTATATTGTTATACAGCTTTGAAACAAGACTCCAAAAGCATGTACATGAAAACATTGTTTAAACTGAGAAAATGTATTGTGTAATTAATACCAAACCTAAGCAAGGTTTGAGAAAAGCCTAGATAATGTTCGAGCCTTAAATATGAATTCTGACTGCGTATTATGGTTCAACCAAGTCTAAAAAAAACAACTGGGGTGGGGTGAAAGAGAGAGAATTACTAAACAAATGCCAAGAAAACAAGCAGAGATAAGAGTAGAAAATGTCAAGCTGCATATGAAACAGATAAGAGGATGAGGGTGTGCTGACCAGCTTGCAAAGAGCTGGTGCAAATAATTTACTTTCTGAAAGGCATTTTCCAGGTCCAGCTTGTGCCAAAAATTCATAGGTGTAATTAGCTATTCTAGACTTACGCAAATAAGAACTGTCTCCACACAACCAGGCAAGGGAGCTTTGGTAAGTGGAGATAATGGGGATGTTTTCCCAGGCTGCCAGTGTCCCAGTGATGGCCATCATTGATCTGTGTGGGTAGGCTGACTAGTGAAGATGGGCTGGATCCTAAGGATCCAATTCTTCAACAGCCGTTTTTTCCTCCCGCATCAGGAGCCTTTTGTTAATTCAAATAACTGGTCTGACTTCATTAACAAGGCTGTACTGTGTGAAGCAAACAGCAGTTGCCACCAAGCAGTGACAAACTATGCCAGAAATTTGTTTGAAAAGAAGAAATAAGCAGAGTTCTAATACTTAAGGACTGTAATTTATTAGTGGCTTATTGTTGCCACAGCTAAAAAGTTATCATCAAAAGTCTAAACACAAAGTTATAATGTTGTAGCCAGGTAAAGTACACTTGCTTGTCACTAGAAGTGTTCTGATAACATCCAGCCATTGCCATTTAGGCGCTGCCCTACTCTTCCTCCATTCCCAACTCAGCAAGGTCTGTTACATGCATATCACAATAGTGTTTAGGCTTTTTCATTATTGTTGCTTAGACTCACACATGTTTCAGAACCATCTCCCAAAGGAGAACCATCTCCCAAAGGAAAAAATGCTTTGCTGTACATAGCTGTATCTGGTTTAGAAGCAGTGACTAAGATCCAAAAAGCTACTTTAGGTATGCTCAAGAGTATCTCCAGCAGAGGTTTTGACTTTTTTCACTTTAACAACAGACACTTGCGATATCACTAACTACAGATCACGTGCCAACCGACCAGCAGAATATTGTCAGTTGACCATGTACTTAACTGCAGTCAAACAACGCTGGAAACCAACGCCACTGTGTAGGTGGCAGTTTCCCTTCTGTGGTGGTGCCATTTCTAGGCAAGGGCAGGAGGGGGTGCAACTTACCCACTAGACCTGCTGCAGTGGTTGGGGCAACCCTAGAAGCACAGGGAACTCACTCCTGCAGGCACCAACCAAACATGAGCAGGTGGCCTGTCGCTAATTTAGCAAAAACGCCTTTTTAAAAAAGACATTTTTTTTAGTTATTTCACTCCATTTCGATTTCGATTTCATTTTTAACTTTATAACTGTAGGCTGACTGGACATAACATTTCTAGAAATGTTGGGGGGGAAAGTTCAGGATTTCCCCCCTTTAAAAAAAATCCAGAAGCTTAGAGGAAATACATCCCTTAATTATTTCTTTATCAAACCTATATTTTATTTTACTACTTTAGCAACATAAAATGTATGAATGAATTAACATACAATGTACTATTTGGCATATTTATAGAATTTAAGGCCTATAAATACATCCATTTTATATGAGCAACATTGTGAATATTCCCAATGCCACAGAGAAAGTTTGCTACAAAATGTCTTGGCCTACACTGTGTGTATCTTAGTTTTTTGCCATCTGAGAGGCAGGGGGGAAAAGGAAGTTGAAAATAACTGCTCTTTAGATAGCAAGACCAAATAGGTGTGGTGTGCTTACAGAGATCAGTCTTAGAGCATTGAAAGCAACCACAGTCTCAAACATAATCCATATTTTGAGCTTCCAAATCTATAAGCCAATTAAGGTTTAGAGCCGATTTTCTATTTCATTTATTATGTGCCCAGCACTTCTGTTTCTGTGGTAGATCATCCTATGAAAGCTAAGAACAACTGTAATGGTCAATATCAAATATTACACCAGATCATACTGAAACTTCCTCAGTAATGGTGCAGCATAACTTCTGACATTATAATAATGTCTAGGCATAAAATGTTATTTGTGCCTCATCCTTTATCCAAATACTAACCTTCATAGACAACTCATTCTGGCACTGCTGCAATTAAGCAAAAGGAATATGTTCCCCTTTAAAAGCATCTCATCATCAACGATGTGCACCAGCACTTCAGTTATCAAGGAATAAGCGAGGAATAAGGAGTTTCCTTATAATGCAGCTCCCAGAAAACTACAATATACACATCACCAGAGCTATAGAACTGCATTAGGATTTCAATTTTCTTTTCAAAAAGTTTACACAGCAAAATTTGACCCTTTCCTTGAAGACTAAATTTCACCAGTGAATTTTAAAAAATGAATTAAACAGGAGCTCACCAGGACAAAACAGCAATAATTTATTCCTGCATGAACTTCTGTACATGAAAGCTCACTTCATCCTCTCTATAGTGGCCCAGGAAAAAACAATTCCTACACACACATTTAGCAAGGAGCACAACTGCATAGCTTGAAATAAAATATGTATTACACAATCCCTTCGGTAACTACTTTTGAAAATGAAACAATCATTCAACAAAATGAGGCATTTTCTCTTTGCTCTGTCTGAAAAGCAGCTTGTTATCATTCCAGATATATTTAACTTGCCTGCATTGATTTTATTTAAAGAATATATGCTTTACATATGTACTTAGATCATTTATACTCCACTTTTCTCCTCATTAGAAACTCGAAGTGGCTTTCATTGTTCTCCTCTCCTCCATTTTATCCTCACAAACCCTCTGTGAAGTAGGTTAGGCTGAGTGTGACTGATCCAAGGTCACCTAGCAAGCTGCCAAGGCAGCGTGGAGATTTGAACCTGGGTCTCCCAGAGGCTTGTCAGATGCTATAGCCGCTACACCACAGTGGTGTTAAAAAACAAAACACAGACTGCTTTTACATTTTAAAACAAATAGTTACAAATGCTTTTTTGTGGTCCATCGAGATAATAAAAAATATCAGGGAAAAAAGCTGCAAGATCACTCTATATGGCTGCAGGGTAGGGTTAAAATTTACAAAATGCTCAGATGTCAGATGCATGGCCCATAGCAGGCAGAATCCAACACAAACACTCGCATGGAAAACAATATATGACTAGCCATCTTTATTTTGGCGCCAGGTTGCCAGAAAACATCTTACATTCATGGAGTCTGTTCAGAGAAAATAATCATTACTGAAGAGCAAGGGGCAAGAGCTGCTGCAGCCTCGCGATTAAGGGGTCGAACTGTGAGCCGGCTCTCCGCCGCTTCGAATCCTCTTACTGCCACGAGGGCCTTGGGGAAGCCTCCCCCGCTCTCGGCAACGCTGCCTTGGCTCACCGCTCTGACGGGGCGCAAATCTGTCCAGGAGGGCAGTACAGAAGCACACCGTTGTGGTTATTATACGAGGGTCAGGATGAGCGCCCCGACCGAGCCGCAACCAAGGCGAGCCCTGCCCTGAGAAAGCCGCAGCGGCGACGGGGGCGGAACTGCCTCCCGCGAAGAGACCCAGAGACCCCCTCCCTCCGTCGCCCCCCGCCCGCCTTCCTCGGCATCGCCCGAGCAGGCCCGAGAGGGGAGCGGAGCCTCCCCGGTCACCACCCCGCTCGGCCCACCCCGGCCAGCCCCACCTGCTGACTGCGAGCCCGGGCCGCTCCCGACGACGCCGTGGCTGCCGCCCGCAGCAGGAGCCTGCGCCGCGAGAGGGAGGCGGAGGCGGCCGAGGCGCTGCGCCAGGCCGCCGGCGAAGCCCTCAGCAGCGCCATGTTGGAGAGGGACGGGGAGGATTGTGGGACACGGGAGGACCGAGAGGAGCCGCCGCGCCGCTAGACCGGCCTGCGATGGGAGGGCAGACGGAAACCGGAAACGAGTCGCGTGGGGAGGGGCTGGAGGGGCGGGGCCAGAGGCTGCGCGGAGATCGCGCTTTCATGCAGCGGGTGATGAGGCTGTGTCTGGGTTTCATGCGGCCGCCGACGTGTTCCGTGAGGCAGGAGCGAATGCCGCCGCCGCCGCGGGGTCCTCCTCTCGCTCGGTTCACCACCCAAGAATAAACCCCGCCGCCGCCCGAGCGGCCGCCTGCAGCTCGTTTCCCAGTGAACGGGGCCGCGCCTGGAAGGAGAGTCGCCGCGACGTCTGCGCGGGACCCGCCGGGCAGAAGGGACGCCCCAGCCGCGCCAGAAACAGCTGGCCGGAGGCTCGCCCTGCGCCGGCTTCCCTGCCTGCTGCATTCCTCTTCCCAATCCAGGAGCTCCGAGCGGCCGAGCGGCCCGCTGTCCCTAAGGCCGGGCTTCAAACCTCCTGCGCGGATGGACCGGGAAACGAGGCGCGCTGCGCGCAAGGGGAGTTGCCGCCTTGGACGGTGCGGAGGATTCTTCCTTGCGTTTCGCAGCTTGGGCAGTGCCACCTTCCGACTGGATCGGTTCGGACGATATAGGCACGAATCGTACTGGACAACCCCATTGCAACGTTCCACAATCATATCTTAACCTGCTTACAATATGAGAACGACAAAGGAATGGTGCTTCGTAATTATGCTGGGAGGAAATAGCATAGTTAAGACTTTAGGTACAATGAAGAATAAAGGCCAAAACTTGCTTACAGGTCAAGCAGCTCCATTTACATTGCAACCTTATGGAAATAGATCCAGAGGAGTTAGCCGTGTTAGTCTGTAGAAGCAAAATCATAAAAAGTCCAGTAGCACCTTTAAGACTAACCAATTTTATTGTCGCATAAGCTTTCGAGAATCACAGTTCTCTTCCTCAGATGCATGGAGGGCAGAAAGAAACTGGTCAAATATAGGGGAGGGGAGGAGGAGAGAGAGGATGTAAACAACTCCTTTGATATGGAAATGCAAACAGCTCCTTTTGATGTGGGGATAAGTTTGGTTGTGTAAAGGTTCAAAGGAGTTTGGCATGTTAGTCTCTGTAGTAGCAAAATCAAAAAGAGTCCAGCAGCGCCATCAAGACCATCCAATTCCACTGCAGCACAAGCCTTCGATAACCACAGCCCTCCCCGCCAGATGCATCTGACAAAGAGAACTGTGGTCCTTGAAAGCCCACGTCAGGTGCCACTGGACTCTCCCTGACCCCGCCTATGTAAATGAAATCAGTTACCTGTGATAATGAGATAACCATTCATAGCCCCTACTCAGTCCCAGCATATGGAAAGTTACTCCAGTCTAAGTCCATTGACTTCAGTGGGCTTAGACTGGAATAACCATAGGATTGCGCTGTGCAGTGCACTGCTCCAGAATAATTAGGAGGCGGATTCTGGCTAAAGCAAACAAGTATTGCACATGGTGTCTGTGGAACAGCCTGCAATAACAGGGTGATGAGATGACCCATTATAGTTCAAGTGCTGTTAGCATATACACCAGGTGTACAACAGTACATCCCACAACATGTTAACAATGAAAAGGGTTTTTTTTTCTTAACTACACTCTAACAGATTTTTTATCTACATCTAATTAAGGTTTCCACTGTCCCAAACTAAAGATTTATCTTTACCTCTAGACAGCTTTCAGCACTCAAGACATGGAAAACAGCACTCACTTTTAAAAAAGGCTGCTTATTGGTATAAAATTATTTTTAGGGTTATTTTTGCTATATTCTCCCCTCAAGACACAGAGACTTCTTTTAGAGTTTCTATATTTCTTTTATTGAAATACACTAATCTTTTTAAAGAAGCAAGATATTAAAAATATATAAATCCTACAAATAACACAGAAAAGCTATAAGAATTAGGTTTGCTAACATTTCCTAATTAACTCTTAAGTTTAAAACAAAGTTTCTATGAAATGCATTAAGATTCCCATAGCAACGATAAGATTCTCACCTGGGTCTCCATGAGATTTCATTCAGTCAGAAATCTAACATATTCTCAGAGTTTGTACTTTTATAGGTTATCTAAGAACTTTTTCATGTGATAGCATAGATAAACTATGATTGGTTTATTGCTTAATCATTCATATTTTCTATTGTATAACATTCTAATTACCATATGTTCCCTGGAGGATGCTCCACTCAGTAGACAAACATCTACTGGTGATCCCTGGCTCCAAAGAGGTCTGCCTTATCTTGACCAGGGCCTTCTTGGTTCTGGCTCCAACCTGGTGGAACTCTCTGTCGGTGAAGATCCAAGCCTGGCAGGATTTGCTCTCTTTCTACCGGGCCTACAAGACAGATGTTCTGCCAAGCATATGGTGGTTGAAGCAGACAGGCCACCTAATTGGCCGCCTGCCATTGCTGTCCATCTGCAGCTGGCCACCCGGCCCCACAGGTTCTGTTTCAATAGGTTGCACAATATGTGTGCTGCTGTTTTTAAGAAATCTGTGTTATAGGTATTTTTATCTTGTTTTATGCTGCCATGTTTTATTATTATATGTTGTATTCCATTTTGAGGCCGCTTTGGGGAGAGCAGATTATAAATATAAATAAACATTTAGCCAAAAAGTGACAATATATCCAGCTACAAAATAAAACTATAAATCAGGAAATATGACAGGAAAAGTTAAGTGAGTAGATTGCCATGGGACCATTCTATGATTAGAGGACATTGATCTAGATACTGTCCACTACTATTAATTAGCTGTCAAAGATGTTGTTGTTAATCAACAAGTTAGAAATAACTACAGGAGAGTTCATGCAGAGTTCATAAAGTTCACTGGAAATGTGCATTGCTCAGTATATTATGCTATAAACCATATATCTGTTACAGTACTTCTGTTACAGAGACCAGGTCCTGAGACTAAGAACCACACCTTAGATAAACATAGAAATTATGCAGCCTTCATGCATAAATGTATGTACATTTAATTTTACAGCTTGTGAAAGCAGCTCTCAATTTAGGGCTCAACAGGAAATGCTTTTTCTAACTGCAAGTTCATGAAAAATATATCCTTTCCCAAGAAGCTAGGGTGGTTGTTCAATGTACCACCAAGGAGGAACTTGCAGGGTGGTACAGAGGTTTACTTAAATCTTGGTCCTTCTAAGTATAGTGCATAGAATAGAAACTAGCTAAAATTTAGCAATTACCTTTATAAAACATGTTGCTTGGGATCAGATTCTTGGAATTTAAAGGGTCCACTTTAAGAAGTTTCTACTAGCATTGGGAACAAGAACGTGCAAGGAACTAAGGCAAGTGTGTGTGGGGAAGGGATGGTCCCCAGTCAGTGGAGCACTGGCCCACCATAAGGAGATGGATCCTCTTGCAACATCCTTTAACAGTTGGGTGCATGATGAATTTTCACAAAGTGCAATTTTTGTCACTTTGCCCATGCTACAGCTATCAAAACTTTCATCTTATAAGCAGATTCTGCTGTGTAAGTGTGGCCTGTACTTCCCAGGAAAAGACACGTGGGATTGCAGTCCTAGTGGTACATGTTAGATTGTTTCCAGGTTAATAAGAATGCCTTTGAGTCTGTTGTACAAAAGTCAATCATACCTACGTCCAAATAACTGCAGATACTACATTGTATTCTAAATATCTAAACTCATTTTAAAAAAGGTTCTTGTGATACTTTTGAATTGGACAGAATAAGCATTCAGCAGCAAAAAAAAAAATCTGTTGCCTTACCTGGTATAATATATGACACGGCTTATCTGTAACAATCACGGCTTCCTCTCTCCCAAAGAATCCTGGGGAGCGTAGTTTATCGAGCATTCTGGGTTACAGAGCTCTAACTGCTGCTGCCCCTTGCAAAACTACACTTCCCGGGATTCTCAGGGGGACGACGGGAGCGAGCGGCTGTGAAGCCCGTTGAGGACTGAAGCCGCGCCGAGAGCGAAGGAGTGCGCGCGCGCGAAGGAAAGGGGCGGGCGCAGAGCCTGCCAAGCGGCGCCCCCGCCGTCCACGGCGGTTGAGTGGCAAGCCGTCAGCCAATGGGACGGGGCGGGCCGAGGGGGGCGGGCGGAGGCGGGGGCGGCCGGGAGGCTGGCGCGTGGCGGCGCATGGAGGCGATGCCCTGCCACGAGCGGCGGGCGGGCCCGGAGGCGGCGGCGGCGGCGGCGGCGGCGGGGGGCGCCGGGGGCGGCCGGCAGCTGCGCTTCGCCGAGCGCGAGGGCGAGAGCAGCCCCAGCGCCAGCGCCAGCCCGGGGAGCAGCCAGGGGAGCGGCGGCTGCTCCTGCGCGGCCAGCAACGGCGGGCCCTGCGCGGAGGCGCCGCCCGCGCCGCTGGGAGCCCAGCTCAAGCTGCTGCCCATGAACGACCAGATCCGCGAGCTGCAGACCATCATCCGCGACAGGTGCGCGGCCGGGAGGGGGTCCCTCGCCCCGTCCAGCCTGGCCGGGCTGCCCTGCGGCGGCGGAGGGGAGCCTGGTGCTCTGGGCCGGGGAGCGAAGGGGCCGCGCTGCCCCCCGTCCTTCCTTCCTCGGCTGGCCGCCGGCCCGGCTCTGTCGGGCAGAGCCTCGCGGGGGCCTCCTCTGCAGCCGCGGCCGCTGCCTGGGAGTGCGCCAAGGGCCGGCTGTGCGGGCTGGCTGACCGGGGACCAGATGCATGGGGCGGGCAGAAGCCTGGACTGGGTCTGGAGGGTGGGCTGCGGCCGCCCGCCCGCCCCCGCCGGTCCTGAGCAGACAAGCCATTGCTATGACAGCTGCGTGCCCGTGAAGCTGGGCTTGCCAGCTCCAGGTTGGGACATTCCTGGAGATTTGGGGGGGGGGCTGGAGCCTGGAGAGGATGGGGTTTGGGGGGAAGAAGGAGCTCCGGAGGGTCTGGTTCTGTACAGTCCACCCTCCAAAGTGGCCATTTTCTCCGGAGGTCCGGGGGGGGGGGGGTCTGATCCCTGCGGCCTGGAGATCCCTTGTAATTCCAGGACATCTCTAGGCACTACCTGGAGATTGGCAACCCTACTTTAAGCGGCCACTCCTGCTGAGTTCGCGAGCAGCCACTCTTTGCCGCAGCATCAGGAGATTATGAATTCAGCATTTTCAATGATATTTCAGATGGTTTTAAGATTACATCACTTTTGTGTTGGGGTGGTATGCCTACCTCTGTTGTTTGGCCTGGCAAGTGACTGGTGAGGTTGGCTGGCTTGCAGTTGTCCCACACCGTATACCAGTGATGATGAAGAACTCATTTCAGAAACAGTGGCTGTGAAACAACAGCAGCCTTTGAGTGTGCCGTGCATGCAGGATAATCGTAGGCATGTTTACTCAGAATCACACTGTAAAGAAATAGACATGCCCCATTTCCAGGCTGCAGTTCTTTGCACATTTGTTTCAGAATAAATTGCACAGAGTTTAGTGCATAAGATCAGGTTGACAGTTGCGCAACTTGGCAAAAACATCCTTCTTGACTTGTGGCTTTGTCCCATACTTTTAGGAGAGAGCAATGTGTAGTTCAAAGAAAAATTCTTCTGGTCATTTTCCTAGAGCAGATAAGACAAAAAAAGTCCAGCTTTGGTTTGTGTTTTCACTACTACTATGGTATCTGGACTATATTTTCTAAAAATATTTTGTTATTTTCCAGTAATGTTTTTGTGTTTGTGTACAGTACATGCAATAGAGTGGAAATATGTTCCTATGTCTATTAGTGCTGGACCAAGCCAGGATTGTAGGTTAAGCCTTCTGCCAAGGTGCTTGCCACCTTTAGTGTACAAAAGTAAATAAAATACAGGTTGTGAGTTTATCTGGCTGGTGAGGCTTTCTTCCCCAAATGGGAGGAAAACGCATGCGTGCCATTTGCTTGCATATGAATCTAGACTCCTCATGGGGTGGAGGGAGAGGCTGAGTGGGGCGATTCTGGTGTCATCCACGTGAGGACTCTTACCCACACAGCAAATCTCCCTCTTGTATGTCTTTCGAGTGTGCAAAATCACAGTATAATTGGCCGTTTGTGATCTTTGCATTAGACAGTATTATCACTTGTAAGCAGGGCTTTTTTTTGGGAAAAGAGGTGGTGGAACTCAGTGGGTTGTCCTCCAGAGAAAATGGTCACATGGCTGGTGGCCCCGCCCCCTGATCTCCAGACAGAGGGGAGTTTCGATTGTCCTCAGCATGGAGGTCAATCTCAACCCTGCTCTGTCTGGAGATCAGGAGGCGGGGCTACCAGCCATGTGACCATTTTCAAGAGGTTCCGGAACTAATTGTTACATTCTTGTCAAGTAATGCTGGTTGGAAAGGTCCTGTCACTTCAGTAGCCTGATGATCTCTCTCTCTCTGTGTTTTCCAAAATGGAGCACAGACCTTCTGTTTACAAGGATGGCAAGTAACAAATCAAAAGGCAGCCTTGCCAAAGGGGGTATCTTTGAGATACTGATGTTCAAATGTGAACTTCACTGTGAACAGAAAAAAGGTTAGAAATGAGCTTCATTCAAATGCAGTTTTATTTCACTTCCTTCGTTTAGGGAAGGGGATGGGTGCGGAAAATAGCTGGAAAAGAATTGCCATCTTGCTGTCAGAGTAAATACAATCTATTTTCTAGTATATGATTAACATATTTGTACCCCGTGGTGCAGAGCTGCAGTACTGCAGTCCAAGCTCTGCTCATAACCTGAGTTCGATCCTGGCGGAAGCCGGGTTCAGGAAGCTGGCTCAAGGTTGACTCAGCCTTCCATCCTTCCGAGGTCGGTAAAACGAGCACCCAGTTTCCTGGGGGCAAAGTGTAGATGACTGGGGAAGGCAATGGGAAACCACCCCATAACAAAAAGTCTGCCAGGAAAACATTGTAATGCAATGTCTCCACATGGGTCAGTAATGACTTAGTGCTTGCACAGGGGACTACCTTTATCTTTAACCTATTCCACTTAAAAATGGATTCAAAGCTGTTTACAACACCCATGATAAATATAAATATAAATATATTTTAGAACTAAGCAGTTAAAAGCCAAAGTCCAAAATTCCCAAGCATAAAACCACAAGAGCTTTTTAACATAAAGTTTTATCCCAGTGATGCCAGGGAGGGGCCACCGGTTAGTGGCAGAGTGTCTTCTTGGCATACAGAAGGTCCCTGGTTGATGCCCCAGCATCTCCAGCTCAAACGACCTGGCAGTAGGTGATGTGAAAGACTTCAGCCTGAGAGCCAAACAAGATGAGACGCCTGACACGTGGGGGACACGTGTCCGTTTCCCACAAGGTTTGACGGGAAGTGTAGTGAGAAAGAACCCCTGCCAAGGAGAAGAGGGAGAGAATCCCCCTGTTCTCCCTGGCAGAGGTTCTTTTTCTAGGCATCTAGTGTGACTGACTGCCAGCATGCTCGGCTCAGCTCCTTCCCAGCCTGGCTTGCCTCCCTCTGACAGGGGAGGTGGGTGGAGGGTGCTTGCTCCTGTCTAGAATGCAAGCGGAGAATGGAGTGTTGCCATGCGAAGCCTTTGTAGAGAAGCCCCTGCCAAGGCACCACAGACGAACGGGAAGGCTGGGCGAAGCAGGCGCGGGGCAGGCAAGTCAAGGCCAGCCCTTCGCTTCCTGAGCCGCTGCCCTGGGCTGGTGCACTGAGGGGCGATGCAGGACACCGAAGAGGGTGCATGGAGAACTGGGCAGGATCCCCGCACAACACCTGGCCCGTTCATCCGCGGCGCCCTCGCAGGGGCTTCCCTACAAAGGCTTCGCGTGGTGGCACTCCGTTCTCCGTTTGCCTTCCGGACAGGAGCAAGCACCCCGCCCACACACACACAGCCCCATCAGAGGGAGGTGAGCCAGGCTGGGAAGGCGCTGAGCTGAGCATGCTGGGGGTGGCAATCAGATGAGACACCTAGAGAAAGAACCTCTGCCGGGGAGAAGAAGGAGATTCTCTCCCTCTTCTCCTTGGCAGGGGTTCTTTCTCACGACACTCCCTGTCAGAACTTGTGGGAAACTGACACGTGTCCCCCACGTGTCAGGTATCACGTCTAGTTTGGCTCTGAGACCCTGGAGAGTCACCATCAGTCTGATACTGATGGACCAAGAGTCTGATTCGGAGAGCTCCTTGAGGGGCAGTTCCATAGAACATGCCTCCTATGAGATTTACTTGTGCTCTCGTAATGACAAAAAACACACTGTTACTTCATGAGCAGGGGTTTACCTATTGGGTAAATGTATCGCTAAAATGAATCTGACTTTAACACTTGAATTTCTGACACACTTAATAGGTGGATTGAGGACAGGTCTGAGCTTGTTGTCAAGGAAAGACTAAGGCATAAAAGAGTGTGACGCCCCACTTGCCTTTTACTTCATTTTGGCAACCCTTTACTGACTTCTCCCAATGTTAATGCTGTGGAGTGTGTCTGGTGATCACGCATGGACCTTTCCTCATTCTGTTTATTGTGCTGCGCCTGCTGTTAGTGGTGAGACTGTGACTGTCTTCCTTTTGCTTTTCTGTTGCAGTTTTCCTGTTCCTCCTTGAATTTAGTCTCCAGTTTCAGTTTCTTGTAGGCTGGAGTTGGTTGTTTGTGGGGAATTTTGCAGTCATAATTTTGCAGCCAGATTATTTACTACTTTAGTATAAAAATGTTAAATCCATGCATATCTGCAATTTATAAAAAAAGATTAAACTGGAACCAGAGATTACTCAGTACTTGCATGAACTCACGGTTGTTCTAACCTTTAAGTTTTGCAGTAGCTACTTTCTGGCTAGACTTCAGCTGGTTCCTGAAATGCACAGTGCATGGTGAGGACCTGTGTTTTCATATTGCCAGAGTAAAAACTCAACTATCTATAATGCTCCAGGGGAAGTACGAGTGTTGCTTGTCTTTTCTGACATAGTGAAGTTACTGTATTATCACCCAGAGGTAGGTCTTGTGCCTTTGGCCTGTCACTTTTTTCATTATAAAATCTTATTCTGGGGACCTTCATCAAATTCCCTCTCTTGGTACCAAAACAACCATTTTTTATATGCAAGATTTATTTATGGTAAAAACCAGTCTAATGTACTAAAATAGTGCTATATTTGGTGTGGAAGCAGAGAAGTAGTGAAAGGAAGCAAACACCTTGATAGGCAAACTTATCTACAGCCATAGGGCATTCCTGAGTTCCCTAATTGTCACTGACTTGGCTGGGATCTTGTTACTGGTAAAATATATTTGAGGATTTCATGTAGAAAAGAAAGATTTGGGCAAAAATCGAGCCATCCCCCGCACAGCTGTGACAACAGCAATAAAAGCATTCGGACCCTGGCCTGGCAACTTCACCTTCTGAGGACCTACTTAACAATAAGATACAGCAGCATTTCATCAGCACATGGATGGCACACTAAAGATATGGATGATCTCACTCAGTGGCTTAATATAGATGTTAGAAAGTATTGGTGAGGGGAGGACCAAGCCCTGCTGAACTCCATACTTTGAGCCTCATCCAGATGAATCACCATTTCTGAACTTGACAAAAGAGGCCAAAGCCATCAGTGGCAATCCACTCCCACCAAACTAGCCTGACATTCACTCTGTAAAAGTGACATAGATAGAAATTTTTATCTCAGGTTAATGAACCATGAGTACTAGGCAAATTCATGGACTTATGGATAGGTAGAGGGTTATTTTTACCTCTCCTTCCCGCCCCTCCCCAAATTGCCCAAGGCAGCTAACACTAAAGCAACTCATAATAATAGACCCTTTAAAATACACTAATACCCACAGGTGACAGCAGCAGAAATTGCTAAGAAGTCACAAGAAAATAAAATAAGTTTTGCCTGCCATTTAAGAGAACAATGTGGGAGTCAGGTGTGTTTCCGTTCATAAAGTGTTCCAACTTTATGGAGTGCCACAACTGAGAAAGCCCTACTACAAATCGCCACCCACCTGATCTCTGAAGCAAGGGCACTTAGAGCGTGATCCTTGAGGGCTGTCTCATTGAACAGACAGGCTTGTATGGGACCACTTGTATCTGAACCACTGGTTCAGATCCCCTGATTCTTGCTTAACCAAACCAGTGCATGTCTGAAACTCTTTTAATCATTAATTTGGCCTGGCAGGTTATGAACGAACAGATACCCAGTAATGATGCAGAATGAAAGGTTTGTTAAATTGACAAAGGAAGCTTATACATCTGCTTCATTAAAATATCTCTGAAACTGATGACGGGTCCAGGAGCTGTACTTCATTTTGAATGTGTCATGCTGTCAAGGCTGCAGAGTGGCAATTTACACAAGTATTGTTTGCTAGCTGGAAATAAAACACCATTATGCAGAAGGAAAGAGGGTTCTCTTAAAATAGTTGGTGAGAGATTGGAAACACGAGTAGTCACTTGTCTTTATTACATTTCTATAACAAACAAAAAGAGTAAAGAGTCCAGTAGCACCTTTAAGCATAAGCTTTTGAGAATTACAGTTCACTTCGTCAGATGCATCTCACTGTCATGTCTGTGCCCTATCCATGCCATACTTAATGCTGACCTATTGTCTCTGAACCAGTGGTTCATGCCATAACTTGATGCCATATTGCCAATGCCATAACTGTTTCCTTTCACAGGCTTATTGAAGCTCCAGGTGCCTTATTTAATGGACTGTAGAAACTTTCAGTGCTTCTGACCTTGTACCCTGCTCACTCCCATGCACTGCTATGCCTCAACTTTGATCTCTTGCTTTCTCAGTGTCTAGACTTGATAGTACAAATATGTGAGACGTTCTCAGAACGAGTTTGCGCCAAAAGTCTTGTTTTACTGTTGGGAGGGGGAAGGAGCAAACGTGTGTGTTAAGAGGAAGGATTTTCCCACAGGTCACTATTCCTGTCAACCTGTTCTTACTGCTTAGATGCTTACCTTGCTTCTGAGTAACCCTATGGACATATCTGTGGAAATGATCTGATTTCTGAATAAAGCCATTTAACCAAGAGCCTGGATTTCTTGCTACAATGGTACAGGGATCTTTCTGCCATAGCCTGTCACCCATAGCTTGACACTGATGAAGAGAACTGTGGTTCTCAAAAGCTTATGCTACAATAAAGTTGGTTAGTCTTAATGGTGCTACTGGACTCTTTACTATTTTGTGACTTCAGACTAACACAGCTAACTCCCCTGGATCTATGAAACAAAAAGAGGCAACCCTGCAATCAGAGCTGTACCAACCAAAGGGAATAACCCTGCAAGGCTAATTATTTCAACAACAAATGAGTAAGTTTGTACAAGCAATCAATCAACTATAGATATAGAATATTTTTGTATTTTTAATAATACAGTGCAACGTGCTCTCAGTGCTAGTATAACGATCTATAAATAACTTACTATAAATAACTATATTATAATCAATAATCTGATTCCATCATTACAAAGGTTAAGAAAATGTTCATACAAAAGTTAAGATTATTATTAACCGATTCGGTTTCGTTTTCCCGGCCATGTCGGACGTTCCTCTCCGCAGGTCCGGGGGGAACTGTCTGAGCAGCCTGACTGGGCGGTTGACCCCCGAGGGTTAACCTCCAGGACTCCCAGTGAGGGAGCCTGGATCTGGGGCGCCGCGGGAAGAACCCTCTGGAAGTAATGCAGGGGGTAAATTGCCCGCTTGCTCCAACGGAGGCCGGCAGACTTGCGCAGCACCGCGTGTGCTGCCGGGCCATGGAGAACGGCAATAAGCAGATTTAAGGTGAAAGCCTGTAAGTAAGCGAATCCCTTCTGATTCTTAAGCGTATGTGAAGGATTGGTGGGAGCTGAAGCTAAGAAGGCGCGGATTTCTTCCCCCTTTACCGAGTTTCGGAACTCAGTTGGCGTCCCCCCCCCAAGATGGCGATGAAAAAGCAGAGCCCAGCAATGAGTAAATTGGTGATGGCGACGCTACAGGGGAAGGGGGAAACTTTGGAAGAGTTGGTGAGACGAGCAGTTTTCGATGCTGTGCAGCCCTTTGTAGCGAAACTGAATGAAATGGGGCAAAAGGTTGATTCAGTGGAGAGCGAGGTGAAAGCCATTAAAGAAACAGCGACCGGAGCAGAGCAGTCTGCGCACGAGAACGCAGTACTCATGAAAGCAACAAGTAAGGAAGTGAAGCTTTTGGAGAATCAATTAATAGGATTGCAAGTGGACCGTGCCCAAACGGTACTGTGTCTTCAGAATGTAAAAGAGGAGGAAAATGAAAATTTAAAAGATGTGGTGTCTGGACTTTTGGCGACATTCGCAGAGGCAACTAAAGAAGAGTTAAAAAGCGACATCTTTGAGGTCCGGCGGACGTCTTCAAAGTATGTAATGAAGCGGCAGCTGCCTCGCAAGATTATTATTGACTTTTCATCTAGGAAGACTCGGGACACCATTTTATATAATTCGTACAATGTGGACTTGGATTATTTGGGCAACAAGGTTAAAATTTTGAAGGATGTGTCAGGGCTTGCCGCGGCTGCTGCTGGGCGTGGCACTGGGCGGTCTGCTCCTGACGTCACAGGGGGGCCAGGGACTCTGCAGGACCCTGCTCTGTGGAAGGAGGGGCGGTATACCTCACCCAGACTCCCTCTCAGTCCACTCGCTGGCCTGCTCAACCTGGCCTGCTTACCCTCTGCGTCCTCCTTCATCTCCTCCTTCCAGAACTCTCCTCCAAGCCTCCACCCTTGCATTCTACTGCTCTCACTCCACATCATCACTCCTCACTCACACCCACCACCCCAGAGCTCTTCCCAGCCACCCTTTATAGGGTTTCCTCTCTCTGCCCCGCCCTCCTTCTAGGCTTGTTCCTTCTCCTGACCGGGCCCAGCTGTGCGTCCCTCCAGGTGTTTCCCTCCAACCACTAATCCCTCCTGGGCTCCTTTGCTTTGCTGGTAGGGTGGGGTTGAGTGCAAGCCATCCCCAGCTGAGGGCTCCTTGGCCTTGCTCACGAGGAGCTGCCCCAGCCAGCCTCTGTGCTATTGAGCTTGCCTGGCCTTGCTCACGAGGAGCTGCCCCAGCCAGCCTCCGTGCTATTGGGCTTGCCTGGCCTTGCTCATGAGGTGCTGCCTTAGCCAGCTTCTGCGCTGCCAGCTCCGCAATGCTGGGCGGGGCTACCCATCTCCTCCCCTAGAATGCCTGTGGCAGCCCCCCCTGGAGAGGCTTGGCTTCTAGCAACTCCTGAGCCAGGCTGCTGTCTTCTAGCCATGGTGTGGCTCTGGGCTGTAGAGGCTGCTTCCTCTCCCTGCCAGGTAAGGGCTCTGCTTGGGTTGCTGCTGCTGCGGCTGCTGCTGGTCCCACATTCCCCCTGCTGTGGCCCTTTCCCTCTGGCCTACTTAGCCCCCTTTCTTCCCCCTGGAAGGTGGGACTGGCTGGTCTCTCCTTGCCCCCTCCACCCCTCTGAGGTTCTGGCCTTTTACCCCTTCCCCCTGGAGTAGGTAGGTTCTGGCCCTGGTTGCCGGCTTGGGGGGTGGGGTTGCTGCCACCCTTTTGTCCCCTGCTGTTCCCTCTTGTCAAGTCTGGGGGCTGGGGCTCAGACCCCGGACAGGATGTTCCATTTTTGGCTCGTAAAAGAAGATTCAAGTATAAAGGACTTGCGGCTTTCTTGAGGAAATGTGATGTGAAATATAAATGGTTGTTTCCAGAAGGTGTTTTGTTTAGTTATAAGGATCAAATTTATAAGATTACATCGGAAGCCCAGCTGACAGACTTTTTGTTCAATCATCAGGAGTTCCATCAAGACGAACGTCCAAAGTCTGAAGGGGAAGGTGGGGGGGAGGAGAGAGCGGGCGCAGCTGCTCCAGCTGCGCAGAGAGAATTGAGACCGAGACGCAAGGGGGGGGGGAAGAAGATCTGATCCTGAATATGGCTTGTACTGTATAAGATCTACTAATCTGATCGCATGTTAGAAAGTTAACTTCTAAGAAAAATTGCAGCATGAAGGGAATACAAGAGATGTAGTGTAGTGTTTATTGTTTGTATGTTGCTCTTCCCCTCTTCCCAGCCCACCTCCCCTTTCCCCCCCTCTTTCTTTCCCTTGTATTTTTGTAGTTTTTTGTAGTTTTCCATGTTAGATATTAAAAAAATAAAAAAATAAAAAAAAAGATTATTATTAACCGTCCAACATGACCATAAATAATTCCTGCTAAAAAAAATTCCTCCGTGAGTCATTAAAGGGAACTTCCACTCCAGATGCTTGTCTAGATGCTTGTTAATTCTTTCAAATACTAACAATATGTTCCTATCAAATCTTCACAAAACTGTATATATCCACGATAGGTATCTTCAATCAAATTGATGGCCCAGTTGTGCAAATTATGCTTGTCTGACAACAGATGTGACTGGGAGACAGCAGTGTCCACCATGGTCCCATCCAGTGATGAGATTCGTGCCAGCAGCAACTATCATTTTGCTCCAAAGAGCTTTATGAAGGGCAAATGTTATCAAAACTTTCCAGCAAGAAATGTTTACACCCACATAATTCTCTTTCAGATGGCCATGTTCTGTGATAAAGCCCGGGGCTGCTGGGGAAAAGGGAACTCAGTGTCAGACTATGGAATCCCTGTTATCTAGAGTTTGTCTCCCCCTTCTGCAAGAAGCACAATTTCTTGATGTCAAAAGGTTTATTGAAAGACTAGGCTCTGACACAAGTATCCATATTCCAAGGCCTAGAAAGGATCTTGGCTGAACGCAGTCATTGTCGAGAATGAAAAAAGAAAGGACAACATGTGATACATCAAACCCTTCACTCCCAGCCTCCCCCCCCCCCCATCTTCCATGGCGATGAAAACTTTGCTGTGGGAAGGCTTGGCCCGTCAAGGTCTCTGGCTGTAGAAACAGATAAGAGTATTCTCTCCCATGGAAAGCACGGTCCAAATAACACCTGGACCTGGAGGGAGAGAAAGGCTAACGACTACAGAATTGAACATGGCGTAACTCTGACCAAGGAACCACAGAACATATTAGATCCTGACACTCAGAAGTTATTTTCCCTCAATATATACTGCCACCATTTAATTCACTAGGCTCATTGGTCATGACCAGACCATTTGTATGTGGGGGTGGTATTTCCCCCCCCCCCCTTAGCCAGTGATTTCAACCCAGCCAATGATTTCAGCCCAGTTAAACCAAACAAAAATAAACTTTATTTGCAAGATTGAACATAGGATTGAAGGGATTTTAACTAATAAAAAGAGAATAGAGATGAGCACGAACCGAAATACGAACCACAGTTCGGCACAAACTGGGCCGGTTCGTGGTTCATGAACCAGCGGTTCATCAGAGCCCATTTCTGACAAACCGCCACGAACTTTAGGCTGGTTCATTTTTTTGGTTTGTCACTGCAGACAGCCTGGCGCCGATCAGTCAGTTTCCTAGGCAATGGGGGATGGGCTTTCTGCAGACCTTCTGCTGACCCAGAAGTGATGACTTACTAAGCCGGAAGTGGCGTTTTCACAAACCAGGCGAACTGGTTCACGAACTGGAGCAGGTTTGTGAAAATTTGTGGTTTATGAAACGGGACGAACCACAAACTGCACCATTTGTTTTTTCCCTGGTTTGTGACCATCTCTAACAGAATGTTTCAACGAAACAGAACAGATTAACAGCCAGCTATCTTTATGCTGCCTCCCTCAGCTGGGTCAAAACCCTCCTCTCTCTGCAGCTCCCAAGAGCCTCCCTTTCCCTCCAACGGATTCTAACTCTCATTCGCCCAGCATTCTGCCCACTCCTATTGGCTGTCTCTTAAGGCAGGCAGAGCTGGAGCCAGTTCTGTCCGTCCCAAAGATGTTTAAAAGGACCCAGTTTTGTATACATACAATCATGTCTGTTTTACCTTTATCCATTCAGTTGCATGCAATCACGATAGAGTACACCCTTGCATGAATTTCATGTGTATCAATGTATATAGAGATGTGTTTTCCCAGCTAATATGTTGTATGTGAAGGCTGTGTTTTTGTTGGCTAGGCTATCTTTGTTAAATCAGAAGTGAAGGAGAGGACTATTGCGTATAAATTCATGAGAACATCATGCTTCTTTTGGTGGATCTGTTTAAGGTGTTTCCTGTAACTGCCTGCGGAAGTATCTAAGATCAGAGTTAAGAGCTGTACTCCTCAGTGCCTTCCTGTTATTTTTTATCATCTTTTTTAAATAATGAAGATAAATTCTACAATGGCCCTAGTGAGGTCCAAGATATCTGACTTCACGAGACAACGATAGTGGCAACTTCCTCCTCTTTCATTGGCTTGTCCCCACTTCCAGGACGAGCACTACCACCATCAGGTCTGAGTTCCACCACAATTATGAACTCCTCTCAGGTGGTGGGAAAAATGAACCATCTCTTCTTTGAGGCCTTTCCCTGAAGGTAAACTAATTAAGATTATGACATTTTTGCATCTTTGAAGCTAGGTAGGTAGTCTATCAGGAGTAATTTATTTACTTCATTTTTGACCCGCTTTAATCCCCAAATGAGGTCTTTTCCACATGGGGTTTTTTCATTGGTTCTGGCCCCATACTACATCGATTTCTCTCCAGACTTCTGCACACATGGTCAAAATACCCCAATTCAGTCTCCAAACTTTTTTGCTTTTTTGCATTCTGCACAGAGAAAGGTTGCAACTGCTGCAGCGGCTTTTCTGCAGCTTTTCTCCCTGCATGTTTTTCCCAAAAGTCAAACTGGGATTTTTTTTTTGAAGTACAGGAAGCTTTTGTTGGTGGGAGGCCTGGCTCTGGCCCTGCCTTTCAACCTCCCCTTTATCCCCCTGTATCCTGATTGGCTGAACAACAGCCAATCAAGGTTTATATCCTGAATTTTTAAAAAATAAATGGCAATGTTACAACATTGGTGGTATTAAAAAAAAGAGGAAAAACCCCTTTGTAAGTTTCTTCAGCCATCCACTGAAGAAACTGACCAGTCCTGAGCGGATGGACTGAGAGCGGGACCACAAGTGACGCCTGACACAGATTGGACACTTGCCAGCTTCCCTCAAGTTTTGATGGGAAATGTAGGCAGCTTGGCGGAATGTTGGACAAGTGACAGTTAAAAAGTCCATTGGACAGCAGTCAGAGAGTCAAGCTGCAAGACCAGGACGCCTACATTTCCCATCAAAACTTGAGGGAAGCTGACTAGTGTCCAACCTGTGTCAGGAATCACTTGTGGTCCCGCTCTGAGGAAACTGTCTAGTCCTCAAAGCTGCAGCAAAATTGGGGCATTTTTCTAGTGCAGAAATAAAAAACAAACACCACTTTGGTTCAACTCCCTCAAAGTATAGATTTAAAGAATTGAAGCAATACGGGGCTAGAACCAATGAATAAAGGGATCCAGTCCTTATGGGTTGAATACATAGAAAGCCCGATGTATAGTTTGCCATGTGGAAGAGGCCCTGGGACCTAAAGTAACCTACAACGATGGTCTGCCCACAAAGGCCCATGCATCGTACTGGAATGTTCTGTGGGATTTTAGGATTCCAAACAATTACTCTGTTGAGGATGCAGTAGGAGTTTGCACCGTGAATCACCCAGAAGCTATTGACAGGATTGCCCCTCTCTGACCTGTCCCATCTTTGGAGCAGATCACCAGGGGCCTGGGTGATCTAAAGAGGGCTGGAAAACGTCTAGGACGATGTTTGCAGAACCTTATGGAGCAAGTATCACAGTTCACAGGGAGACCTGCAAACCAGTGGTGAAAACAGTTCCTCCAAAAGTGTCACTTCTGTGCATCAGCCAGCTCAGTGCCATCCCAATTGTTATCCTAGCAATCTCCTGATTCCTAAATCAGAGCCTTTGTTGTCTTAGGAACAGGAAATTAGTTGTAATGCCTTTGCACAGTTTTTTGCTGCCAAAATCTCTTGGGTGTTATCTGAGTTGGATGCTGGTTGTAACATGGATCAGACAAAAGAAACATCTAACACAACATCTGGTCTGTTTCTACGCTGTTCTGTCCCAATTACCTTGATGGATGTTGACAGGATTCTGTGTTCCGGATCCTTGTCCATCCTGGTTGCTGGCATCATTGTAAGAGCCACATAAATAAGTTGTCTGTCATAAATCAGTCACTGACTCAGGGTGCCATCCTTTGGGCTCTCCCAATTGCAGGTCTTCTTAGATAACTTGGTGTACTTTGGACACTTTCTAGTCTAGCTTCAGTCCAGGTTACAGAATAGAGGCAGTGCTGGTGGGTTTAGTTGATGATCTCTGTCCGAATGTAGATGAAGGCCCTGCCTCTGTTGCCTCTACTAGATTTGTCTGCTGTCAGTAGACCATGTTAATTTGTTGAAATATTTGAAGGAAGAAGTAGGTATCGGGATGTGCTTTGGATTGGTTTAAATTATTCCTTAATGACCAAACTCAAAAGACTGCTGTAGGAAACCAGTTACCCTCAGTGTGGGATTTGTCCTATGAGGTTCTGCAGGGTGCAATCTTATTCCTTGTGCTGTTCAATCTCTACGTAAAGCCGTTAGGAGAAATCATTTATTGTTTAGGAATTGGATACCATCAGCATGCTGGCAACACCTAGCCTGGTATCTCTGTCCAAATCTCCTGAGGAGCGTAGTGGAGGTTTTGAGCCACTGCCTGGCTGCTGTAGTTAAGTGGCTGAGACTGAACAAATTGAAACGGAACCATAACTAGATGGAGGTAATGCTGGATGAAAAGATTGAGGTTTTCAAGGATATTATGCTTCCCACTTTTGAAGGGGTTCGACTGACTCTTGTTGACTGGGTCAAGGGCTTTGGGTTTATATTGATCCCAATATTAGTGCTGGAAAAGCAAATCAGTGCAGCCTGAGAGTATGTGACTGGTCCAAGGTCACCCAGCATGCATCCATGGTAGAGTGGAGAGTCAAAACTGGGTCTAGATCCTGGTCTGACCATCAACGCTACGCTGTTCTGGCTGTCCGGGCGCATACTCTCAGAAGGACCAGGAAATGAGTGTGAAGTTCCTGCAGTGCAGGGCTATCCAACATGTGCTAGTGTTGTTCCTCCAAAGGCTGCAAGAGAAGTCTGCGGTGGTCAGGACAGCATCATGGCCGAAACTCATGGCAGCAGGCAGGTGGGATGAGGTCTGTTGCCCTGCTCAGGGAAAGCAAACTGCTCTTGAAACGGGCAACACTGAACCCGGCTTTCTTTGCAACAGAACACCTCAAAGGCAGATTTGGTGAGCTGCCAGAACAAAGTCTGATGGGAGAAGTGGGTGGCATTAACTTCAACCAAGTAGTGTCCAGGATGAGATTTCCAGTCCTAAATCCAGTCCTGTTCACCACCCCAGAAAGCCAGGATCCACAGGTTCATGACTTGGTTCTAGAACTAGAAGGCTGCTTACTTTCCCGTTGCTGCCCATTGGCCAGCAGGGCTACTTTGCATGTTTCCGGTCCCATTCTCAGAGCAATAGAATAAGAAAAGAAAATGCAGAGATCGTTATGGCCCCTCATTAGCCGGGGTGGGGGTGGGGGGTCATGGTTTTTCCATCTGATAGAAGTTTCTTTAGCTACTCTTAAAGCCGCCCAATTAGACTGTTTCCTCTCACAAGGTCCACTGCATCATCGGGACCCAACCTGGATCCATCTTGCTAACTAGAAGTTGAGAGGTACTCGCTGTGGATGCTGGGATATTTTTCATATGTCATTGACTCCTTCCTGTCATCAACCAGTCTCAAGTGTGAATCTGTGTGGAAGGCCCTTTCTAGAGGCAACAGTGCTGCCAGGTCAAGGACCTTCTCAGTTTTATTTTTCAGGAAATCCTTGCCCAAGGATTTTGCAGACACAGTCCTCTGTAATTTCCTTGGCTCTTAAACCCAAAGACAGACTTCTTTTTCCAAACATCCACACATTAATAGTTTCCTATGAGAGGTCTTTTTTTTCAAGCCTCAGTTTACAGGGGTTCCCGAGATGGAACTTCAAGCTGATACTTGTAGCCTTTTGAACTTTTTTGGAAATATCCATGGAGATACTGACTCTAAGAACTATTTCTTTTAGTAGCAGTCACTTCAGCTACAAGGATTTTAATCTGGGAGTCCTGTCAGGGAGATGTTTTTTCTTCTCTGAGCAGTATTAAGTCATAATCTGGCTTTCCTACTGAAAAATAATTCCATATTTCATAGATGGCAGGAGTCATTGTTGCCTGCCTTCTGTCCCAAGTCCTCCCATTCTAAGGAGGAGTGTCATGCTCTAAATGTTAGGAGGGCAATACAACCGAGCCTTTCAGGAAGCGGCACTCCTTCATTTCTCTCCCACAGGGAATTCTCTAAAGATGGGAAGGTCTCCAGGTCCTCCTTAACTTAGGTATCAGCATTGGGATGGCTTTTAAGAGTTCAGGCTCCTCTCTCTCTCTCAAAAGCTATCAGCCCACTCAGGGAGGACTGCAGATCTGCTGCACTCGTTACCTGAACTTGTGTTGAGGAATTCTACAGGTCAGCTGCTTAGGCCTCACTTTCCTCATTTGTCAGGCAGGCTGTAATTCAATGGAAGAACCTTTGCTTTGCAAGCAGAAGAGTCTGGGTTCAATCCCTGCCACCTCCAGTTACAAAAACCGGGTAGGAGGTGATGTGAAAGTGCTCTAACTAAGACTCTGGAAAGCCGATGCCAGTCTGAGTAGACAGTACTGACCTTAATGGACGAGGGGGTCTGATTCAGTATAAGCCAGGTTCGTGCGTGTACAAGATAGACAGTTTTGCTTTTGGCTTAGGTGGCAGAATCCTAGAGAGTGTAGCCTGCAGGGATCACTCGGCACGTGGGCAAAATCAACAGCAGCCCATAGACGGGCTTTGTCTGGGGTGGCTCCCAGCCTGCGGAACGGCCGGCCTGAGGAGGTCAGGAGAGCCCCCACGTTCCCAGCTTTCCACAAATGATGCAAAACCGAATTATTCAAAAAGGCTTTTGTATTGTAGGGAGGGGCTCTCAGATGCTTCGCTAACGAGTTAAGGACCATAGACTTTACCACGATGTTGCCTTACGTACTGCCTGTTGTCTTAAATATGTGCTCCTATGAGCTGCTTGTGCTTCATGTGGTCTAATTTCAGCCCTAAAATTGCTTGTGTTCTGTTTCAGCCTTTCTTGATTCTTACTAATGCTATGTCTTCGTAAAAATGGTGTTTATTTACCCTGTGGCATCGTTTATGGAAATGTCCTTGATACCGACTGTACTAATCTCACACGGTGTAATCCGCCTTGAGTCTCAGTGAGAAAGGCGGACTATAAATGACATTAAAAAAAATAAGAACATTGGTACTCTTTGGGATTGTTTATTTCCCCCCATCCTAGAGTGGCCTGGCTAAATGCCAAACAGTAGCATAGTTCAGGTTCATTCAAATTAATTTCCGCTTCATTAAGGCATCTTTCTTCACTGTTCCAAGTCTCCACACTGGGGATTGCTTTCCCCACTTCTAGGGGCTTGAAAAAAGTTTGGCCCTGCCTGCAGAAGTGGATGGCAGGAGCAACCCCATCCAGGATGTCCTCTGTCTGCATGACAGCGTGAGCGCTCAAGACAAGCACCCGGGTTTCTTTGTAGGCAGTGGATGTTGCTGATTGGACACTTCCTCTGTTCTTGGTTGCTTGACTATCATCGCAGTTTTAGGCACATGTTTTTTGAGTTCTTCAGCGAAGTGTGTTGTGCTGTTCAAGTACAGAAAAGTCCCGATCTTTCATTTCCAGCTGTATGCTGAGCTTATTGGAAAAAATCTGCAGCATCACAAACCCCCTTCATTCTAAGCACAAAGATCACATCTACCTATCTCAAGGCTGCTCCTGGCAGTGCTGCCATTCACAGTGCAGGAAGATTTGAAGGCAACGAGAATTGAGAACTAGTTTCCATAGAAGCAACTTGAAGTTGTGCATTTATGTTATAACAAAATCCACTATTAGCAGGTGGGAGGCACATTTTACTGCTGGCAAGTGTGTGTGAGTGAAAAACAATCTACAACTCTGCATGCACACAGAGTACAATTGTCAGCTTATATCCTAGCCTTAGCAGTTTACACCAGCGACTTGGCTTTAGCTTGAAAGCACAACATCTGCTGCATTACACTGTGCTGGTGGAGCAATTCACATGCCCTCTTCAAAGAATCCAGGACTGGCTACCGGCCCAGATCTACGTGCTGCCGTGTGTACAAACCACCTGCAGCCCTACCAAATTTTAATCAAGTCATATTGTATAAAGCTTGACTACTGTTTCCCTGGTAAAAAAAAAAAGAGAGGCTTTCAGAAAAAAAATATTCCACATTTCATTGCTAATCTCTTTTAGTTCTGTATCTGTAATGTCTAGGTCCTGTCTATCACTGTAGCTGCATGCTCTTTTTCTGTAATGGCTATTATACATCTTCAGTACTCTTAGGAGGTCACTTTATGTCACAAAGACTAATGCAGCAAAGCATGAGATCCTCGTTACTGCTGAGATATGGATGGATCAGTAATGCACATGTTTCAAGTAAATTCTTGACATCTTTACACGCACCAACAGTGTTTATATATCGGAGGAACTAGCTGTCATTTTCAGAAAAACAGTGAGTAATGTTAGGTATCTGTAATATTCCCATCATTGTGGTAACTATTTTTTTTACACTGCTTGGTTATATTAAACAATTGTTTTAGTTAAGCAGTTTTTAGAAAGCAAAACTTTTAGATGAATGTGTATGCATGTCAGTCATATCCTGGGAACCATTTTTCTCATGGACAACCAAGTGTTCTATGACACCTTAAAGCTTAACGCATTGATTGTGGCTTGAATTGTTGTGCGTTGGAGGCAAGCAGCCCCAAGACACACCCGAGCACTCTTGATGGCTGTTCTAGCAAATGATCCTCTGGCCTGTTTTTAATAGACAATATCTATGAATAAAAAAAGCAATGTTAAACATGTGATTTCAGCATCATATTTTTGCAATCTGACTTGAAAAGTGACCTTTGGTCTCATGTTCTTGCATTCTCTTAGATGTCTTAAGTGCAATTATTCATTTAATTATTCATTAATGCATATAATGCATGTTTGTCATAGCCTTTTGCATATCTCTCTCCTTGAAAGTCACTGCAGGAAATTGCAATGAAAAGTATATTCTTGTGATGTTCTAAAGTATTGTAGTTCTTGTAGGAAGGAATGTCATATGTTTGTGTCAGTTCTGTACTACTGTTTAGAGTTAACTACAATTTATTCACACTATTTTTTTTTCATTCCACACGAGCATCTTCTGCATTGTTTTTCTATTGTTTTGTGTGCCGTATTTTTCAGATCTAATTTGTGGTGACTAATGAATTTTTCCATTTAAAAAGCAACTGCAGCATTGAATATTCTTGTCCTCCCCCCAAAGTTTCCAGTTCTCCGTACTGGCAGGCAAGCATTCCTGAATGGATCCTTTACCTAAGTAGAGAGAAGCTTTGCTTTTTTATCCTCTGTAGCAAATGCAGTCATTATTTCTTATGATCATAATCATGCACTTCTATTCTTACTGTCATGAAAAATAAAAGAAATAACAACCATTTCACAGCCAAGAGAAATGCACTAATTAAAGTTTCTCCTCTGCACCCCTCCCCCCACCCCAATGATTAGGAATGGATTCAGGTAGCTAGGGAAACACAAGTGAAAAGGTGGTAACTCATCAGTCACCGCTGAGGATTGGAAGTCACTTCAGAACTACTGAGGCCATACAGGTTCAACATGGGGCAGAGCCCCACACCCTTAAAGTCTTGTGACCCGTTCTTGCAGTTATCTGCAATGCCTCATTATTTACTTCCTGTTCACTCATGGTAAATTTCATTTCTGCGTGGAAAAGGGATCCCTCAGCAGCACAAAACCGTCATAGTAGAGCACCAGCCTTGCTCATGGTGGGGTGGATCCTACCTTCATCCTACCACACTGCTGAGCAAAGTTGATTTATTACAACATTTATACTGAATCTTTCAGCTCCGGTTTGAAGCCTTCCTCCAGTCTAAGGAGGCTTCCAAATTAAGGGGGTTACGTTGGAGGAAGAGCCACATAAGTTGGAGGAAGGCTGTTTGAATGATGGTTGGGCCCACCCTGGTATATGTAGCTGACCAACTCCTTTTGGAGTAAGAAGAGGCCACACTCTTCAAGTTAGTAAAACAGTACTATGATTTAAGGTTTTACTACTTTTCCATGTCTAGAGCAGTCTGTGAGACCATTTTCTCAATTCAACTTGACTGTCCAGAAAGGACACAATGAATGCAAGTTTGGATTCAAGCTCTCGCTGAGTAAATATTGGCTTTGGCCAGTGTGTTAAACCAGAATCCTCTAATGGATCTTTATATGGAAGTCCATTGACTCTTGTTCTAATGACTGATGTTCAAAGATCTAAATAACACTTCAGCAAAATCGCTTCAAATCCTAAATGTCCAGACTTTATTTTGCTTGAAGGAAAGTTTTATCTATTCTTTGAAGCAGTTGCTTTATCATTCTTTGATGTTTAGTAGTGATGGCTCAGATAACTTTAATTTGATCTCATTAAAAGATATATCTGTGTCTTTTCCTCCAGGACAGCCAGTAGGGGAGACTTCGTGTTTTCTGCTGATCGCCTGGTAAGTGGATCATCCTTCCTTTAATGTTTTTAAATGTTTTTAAATGTATTATTTAATGTTTTTAAATGTTTTTAAACATGTTTGTATTTGTTATCCGCCCTGAGCCTGCGAAAGCAGGGAGGACGGAATATAAATATAATAAATTAAATTAATTAAATTGTGCACGAGCAGAAACATTCCATATTGGAAAATAGTTTCATTTTTTTCTTTAAGTTTGCTGTTGGCGCTAAATCTTTGGATAGTCCATATTAGGCATTATTAATATTCTGATGCTGTAATCCTACATAGAGATGCTCAAACACCTGCCAGTTTGGCTTACTTCCCATTTGCAGGTGGCGGTCAGGCAGCCAGTTAATTGACAGGCTGTTCATGACCTGTTCACAAGTATTTGTAGAAACAGGTGACTTGCAGCCAACCCCCCCAGCTGATGAGGGATCACCTTGGAGTTAGCTTCTGATCCCCTGTTGGAGACATTTTGCAGTGTTCCTAGCAAAGCTTTGTGGACAGGTTTGGGGAGGGGGAATCAGGGGACAACTCCCAGCTGATCAGCAGGAAGTCTGTTCTTCTGATTTCATATCTTAGAAACTTCATCTCTAAAACATGCTGAGATGTAGCAGATTTGGAGGGGGTGGGTGATCAGAAGCCCTGCTAATTCCCCTTCTCTTTGTCAGTGCCAAGCTGTCAGCTTGGGATGCAGAAAAAAGGACAGAAAGCAGCTTTTTGTCTTCTCCCTTTTTTCAGATATTAAAAACATTGCATCCCTCCTCCCTGTCCGACTTGGAGGGAGTGGGAAAAGAACCCAGTTCCTTCTACCTTTCCTTTTACTTGGCAGAGCTCAGAGGCATTGCTCCTGTCCCCGCATAGCTTGGCAGAGCTCAGAGGCATTGCTCCTGTCCCCGCATAGCTTGGCAGAGCTCAGAGGCATTGCTCCTGTCCCCGCATAGCTTGGCAGAGCTCAGAGGCATTGCTCCTGTCCCCGCATAGCTTGGCAGAGCTCAGAGGCATTGCTCCTGTCCCCGCATAGCTTGGCAGAGCTCAGAGGCATTGCTCCTGTCCCCGCATAGCTTGGCAGAGCTCAGAGGCATTGCTCCTGTCCCCGCATAGCTTGGCAGAGCTCAGAGGCATTGCTCCTGTCCCCGCATAGCTTGGCAGAGCTCAGAGGCATTGCTCCTGTCCCCGCATAGCTTGGCAGAGCTCAGAGGCATTGCTCCTGTCCCCGCATAGCTTGGCAGAGCTCAGAGGCATTGCTCCTGTCCCCGCATAGCTTGGCAGAGCTCAGAGGCATTGCTCCTGTCCCCGCATAGCTTGGCAGAGCTCAGAGGCATTGCTCCTGTCCCCGCATAGCTTGGCAGAGCTCAGAGGCATTGCTCCTGTCCCCGCATAGCTTGGCAGAGCTCAGAGGCATTGCTCCTGTCCCCGCATAGCTTGGCAGAGCTCAGAGGCATTGCTCCTGTCCCCGCATAGCTTGGCAGAGCTCAGAGGCATTGCTCCTGTCCCCGCATAGCTTGGCAGAGCTCAGAGGCATTGCTCCTGTCCCCGCATAGCTTGGCAGAGGGAAGAGAAGCGAGCTCTTTCTTGCATGGGTTGTTGCTGCGTTGGTTTTCAAACATGGACGATGCAGTACTCATACTGTCTTCACACATGGAAGAATGTTGTGTGAAGTGTCACTTAGTGGCTCACAATTTCCAGTGAACAGTGATGAGAGTTCCGGCTAATAGCACTGAACAGCTAATCTTTGTATTTTAACTGTCAGTCCCTGGCAGGTAGTTCCCTCAGCCCCTCCACAGTGAACACACTTTGTTTCAGCAGGAGAAGCTTTATTAGAATCCATTCAGTTTAGGGCTGTTCTCCATCATGGAGTTTGACAGAAGTGACAATTCAAATCAGGTTATACTTAACTTTTCCCGTGCTCCAAATGACAGTTAGGTTTTGGCGCACAAACTATAAGAGTTCTGTGAGAATCTTCTTCAGTTATGACTTTGTATTAGGCACACAATGCCTTACTTCCCAGCATCTGGGAACAGGAGAGAAAACTAGAATCTAGACACACCAAGGTCACAGCTAGCCGAGACTCGCATATTTCTCGTAAGATAACAAGAGAGGCCCTTCCTGGGACCTAAGGAAGTAACATCTGCAATATGGTTACAGAGGATCAGAGAAAGTAACACAGCAATTCAGTAACAATGGCTGAAGTTTCAGCATATTGTGGCACAAGCATAACAACAACAATCATGGCATGGCTATACACAGACATGACATTAACACTGAACAGTTAATTGTCTTTCCGCTGAGAATCGCAGCATTGGTTTAACCCAGGATGCTCACACAAGCGACTGCTGTGGCTGCTTTGCTTGCGGCTGTGCACTTTAGAGCATCTCGGAAAGCAAGAACAACTAATAAGTGAAATGTCCCTTATCTTGAATAGTAGAAAAGAGCGAGAGTCCATTAGCACCCATAAGACTAACAAAATTAGAGAGAGAGTATGAGCTTTCATGAGCCACAGCTCACTTCTTCAGGTACAGCTAGAAAGTGAGTCCCATCTGTCCTTATATCTTGGAGAGTGGAGTGATTCCAAAAGCCAAATGATAACAGACAGTGAACGTTAATAGCAGCTGTAATTGAATAGAGCAGGGTATGCAGAGGATTTCACAGAGACTGCTGAATTGCAACTGATAACGAAGCTCAAGACAGTGCATCCGCCTGGATTGAATCGAGACGTAGGCTTCCTGTCTCATTACTAATGCTGATTTCTCCACACCCACTACCCCTCTCTTGCTCCTTTCTACTGCTACAGATAGACTAACATGGCTACCTATCTGGATTTATCTTGAGTAGTACACGAGAAGCAATGGCAGTTTGGGCTGGGAAGGATTTTCAGGAAATAGTTCCCATTGTACTTGTCTCTGTTTCCCTCTCCTCTTACGTCTTGGAGGGTGTCTTGCCAGTTAGAGGAGAGTGATATCTTTATTGGTAAGGCATTCTTGAATGCAAGCAGAAAGCTCAACGGTATAATCAACATCTAATTTATTTGGTTGAGGGCTAAGAAGCAATAGCAAATTGGTGCAAAGTGCTACAAACGCAAGCCAGAATCTGACACAGTGTTAGCTGTCCTGGGGACTTGGATTGTGCAACATGTCCTTCTTCCCTGTTCGGCATGCTAAATCCATCTGGCAACTTGGGTCATGCATGTTGATTACCGTCCTTGGAAAATCAACAAATTCTATGGGTGAGCCCAAGCAGCCTTTGTACTACAGTAAGTCCTTAACCATTAGGTTTATTTCTTAACAGCCATGATATGGCAGAGGAGGTTCTTTAGGAGCATGTTTACAGAGAAGGTGTCAGAAAAGACCTTCTGTGTCTGTATGCGAGGCCAACCCACGGACCAGCAGAGAAGGACACACGGGGTGGCAGAAACAATGGCAGCACTGGTTATGGAGGCCCCAATCCTGGGAGGAATCTGAGCCAGCCAGCCTGCGGTGGTGACCCGTAAGACGGGTATGGGCAGGTGCAAACCAGCTGGAGCAAGCCCAGCGGGTGTTTGTGGAGGCCAAGGGGGAGGGGCAGCTCCAGCTGTTAGGAAGGGGTGTAAGGGAAGTAGGGAGATGGAGTCTGGGGATGGACCGAGAGGAAGGAGGAGGTCTGACCAGAGGAGGGGCATAGTGAAGTCACTCCTGACGACACAGAGTAGGGCCACTCTTGTCAGTAAACCATATCTGTTAAGATAGCTTTGTTTTGGCAGGTTCCTTTCAGACTGAGATAGTGCTTGCAGTCAGATTCCATTACAAGTTTTTTGTGCAGTATGGGACCTTACTGGGACGGCGTTTTCTCTCTTGGTGTCTCCCACTCTTGACTTCTTCCTCTGTTCCACAGATCAGGCTTGTGGTTGAAGAGGGGTTGAATCAGCTGCCATATACAGAATGTACAGTAACCACTCCAACAGGTAATAGAGAACGGATGGGTCGGTTAGCTAGGGTAGTGATCCAGGGTTTTGTGTGAGACTAAAAAGCGCAAGTGCATTGTGTGCAAACATGTTACGGAATCAGAAGTGGACATGTTGCAAGTAATTAAATTTCTGAGTTCTGTTACTTCTGTTTTTAAAAGAAACTTAAGGTAGGCCTGCATAATTTGTGGCCCATCAAGCTGAAAAAGGAGCAGATCAGTCGTGGAGCACAAGGCGTCCCCTTCCCAGTGACTGGAGTGGCCCACACAGCCCTGGCCTGACTAACTCCAGGTGTCCACAGTCGCAGGGCCTCTTTGATTGAAAACGAGACAGATCGTTGCTGCTGTGTTTTGTCTTCTTTGCTGTCATGTTGGATAGAAACTATAGAAGTGCAGATGTGAAGGTGTTCTACTGATCTCCATAAAAAGCGCCCCTGGCTTGAAGCTGTGTGTGGAGGGGCCCTTCTGTTGACTACCTAGATACTGGTTATTAAATGTAGTCAAGATATTGTATATTTTCAACAGGGTACAAGTATGAAGGAGTGAAATTTGAGAAGGGGAACTGTGGAGTCAGCATAATGAGAAGTGGTAAGTCACTTGTTAATATTAGCTCTGTCTCTCTTTAATATATTGTATTCATACAGTAAAATCTCCAAAGATTGGGGGGCACCATTGGCATGATACCACTTCCCAGGAAAACCCCAAAGAGACATCTCACCTTTTTAGGAATTGCCAGAAGCTCTAGCAATTCCTAGAGCGGTATGATGTCACTACTAGGGGTGTGCGATTCGGGTTTCTGATTCAGGAAAAATACCCAAATCGGATCCGATTAGCAAGGATTCGGGATTTCTGAAACGGTCCCAGCATGTGGGGTCTGTTTCGAAAACCCTGAATCAAAGATTCCTGAAGTTATTTGTATTGCTTTGGGAAGCTTCAGGTCAAGGGGTTTAAATGCCCCTTTCCGTGGCACTGCACAGCGGCACAGAAAGGAGCATTTTAACACCCGAATTGGCTACTTGGTGGGGAGTTCTCCGCCAGGCAGCTGAGTAGCTAGCGGAGTTAACAATGCCCCTTTTCATGGTGCTACGCAGTGGCACAGAAAGGGATGTTTTAATCCCCGAATCAGCTGCTTGACAGGGAGTTGCTTGCCAGGCAGCTGAGTCTACCTGGTGGGGTTAAAAATGTCTGTTTCCATGGTACTTTGCAGGGGCACGGAAAGGGACATTTTAACCCCTGAATCAGCTGCTTGGTGGGGAGTTCCCTGCCAGGCAGCCGAGTCTAGCTGGCAGGGTTAAAAATGCCCCTTTCCATGGTACTGCACAGTGTCAGGGAAAGGGGCATTTTAACCCCTGAATCAGCTGCTTGGTGGGGAGTTCCCTGCCAGGCAGCTGAGTCTAGCTGGCAGGGTTAAAAATGCCCCTTTCCGTGGTACTGCACAGTGTCAGGGAAAGGGGCATTTTAACCCCTGAATCAGCTGCTTGGTGGGGAGTTCCCTGCCAGGCAGCTGAGTCTAGCTGGCAGGGTTAAAAATGCCCCTTTCCGTGGTACTGCACAGTGTCAGGGAAAGGGGCATTTTAACCCCTGAATCAGCTGCTTGGCCGCCATTCCAGCAGCCAGCCAAGTGAGCGGGGGTAGGTTTGTAAACCTACACTTTTCTAGCTGCTTGCAAGCTATAGAAAAGTATAGGTTTAAACTTCCCACCCCACTGCTTATTTCACCCAATGGGAGGGGGAGGAGGGAATCAGGTGAAGTAATTGGCAGGGCTGGAAGTTTAAAAGCTTTTCAGTGTGCTCCAAATCTTTACGGAGCATACCGAAGCCTGTCAATAAGCAATTTCCGAAGTGGCTTATTTCTGACTTTTTTCCCCGCTTCAGAAATTACGAAGCGGGAAATCCGAATTTTTTTTTCTTGCACACCCCTAGTCACTACCAGGTTTTCCCCCAAAGTGACATTGTGCTGTCGGCCCAACAGCATTCTGAGCAGCAGCAGCAGCTGGAAATAGCAGCTGGGGGTGGAAGAGTTCTATCCTATTAAAAAGTGGAGGCATCAAACACATATCAATGACTGTGTCTTTATATTAGGGAAAATCACATAAAATACAGTAACAAGAGCTCTGACAGAATGGGAATGACTTCTCCAAGATAAGTTAAATCCCAGAGCAGTCCTGTATTTCTCTTCTAAGGGCACAAATCTTCTTGGCTTGCCTCAACATGGAAAGCAAAGAGAACAGTGCTACTAAATATTAAATAAATTATTTTCCACCCAAGATATTAATCATAGGCGTATGTTCACCATTTCCCCCAGGAATGTAAAGTCTGGTTTACCTTGATACAGCCCCTGACTTCTGCATTGCTTTTTCTTGGATTGTATTGGTAGCCTTTGGGTATTCAGAAAAGTAAATTGTGTTCTAGGCTCTAAATAGTACTGAAGCAGTTGAAATAACAGGTGAGAGACGGGTCCTTTGATTTGTGTGTCAAGAAATACTTTCAGAAATCACACCTTCCCCCAAATCTAGATACGTGGTATTCTAAAGTGTGGGAACAACTTGTCATGGAAAAGATCACAGAAAGGATACAATCGACATCAGATTCCAGTAAAGCAAATAACTTTTATGAGAAATGGCACCCTTTCCTAGAATTTCTTACAAAAAATGATTTCCTAACTACAAAACTACTGCACTATATGATCATTAACCCAGAAATCTGAATCTTTGTATTTAAATGTTTAGCTATAAAGAAATTTCTAGTAGTTGTACTTAATGAGTAACTTTAATCTCATGATATTACATGACTATATTAATTACTCAGCTGTAGACATCTATTGGCAATATTGTACCTTACTTGATGTTATTGCTCTGTTAACGGTTGACTGTTACGTTATTTTTTTTTTGAAAAGTGTAATAATAATAATAAAAAAAAATACTTTCAGTAATGCTGTCCATGAGCGTTTCAGAGGGCAGTCTGATGTGGCTTTGCCTCTTGTTGATGAGTAACTCTCTCTCTTTTTGCCTAAATGAAGGGGAGGCAATGGAGCAGGGCTTGCGTGACTGCTGCAGATCCATCCGAATAGGAAAGATCCTGATACAGAGTGATGAAGAGACCCAGAGAGCCAAAGTGTACTATGCAAAGTTTCCACCGGATATCTACAGGAGAAAAGTTCTCCTCATGTACCCCATACTGAGTGAGTGCCTTAACGGGTTCTTTTCAGCTGAAGCTGACCCAAACCCTGTTTAACTATAGAATGCTGTGTTGGAAAGGAAATAAGTCGGGAAGGTTGTGGCTTGTGGCGGGTGACGCAGTAGAGGATGTCCACAGCTTTGCCAGCCCATGCATTTGATGGCAATGCACTGGCTGCCCTGCAGAAGGCACCTACTGGGTTGGATAGTATGAAATGCGTGTCCTTTGAGGCACTTGGTGGCACATAAGGATGAAGAATCCTGAGGCCGATGCTGGCAGACACTAGAAGATGCCAGTTTGGATCGGGTAGGAGGAAGAGGAGCTTTTGCCAAGTCCCATTAAAGATAACTAAAAATGAAAGAAATGGATACAGTGTTGATGTTAACACTAAAATTTTAATATAAAAACAAATGCCTGTAAAAATGCACGATCACCGAATGAGTTCCTTAGTCAGACTCAGGCCCCAGCCCTCAACATCCTCTGTGGAAATGGGATTTATTTCAAAATGGGTGTTGAGAACTCTGCTCTAAGTCTCTTCTCACAAAGTTGCACCTGCTTGTGCAGTGGATCACCCACCATTTTCAACAAGCATTGGTTGTGATTAACAGCCTTTTTGTTCGGTGCTAGAAACTTTAAATGCCACGAGCTGACTGCTCATCTCTGCTCTGCTGTCTGAATCGAGGCTTGCGTACGGTTCAGACGAAAAGCAGAAGAGCTGTTGCCCAGCATGAGGCTGCCCATCAAGGCAACTGATTTTAAAAGCTGCTTAATTTGTTCCTGTTTGCCTTTTCCTCTTCCCCTCCTCTCCAGGCACTGGCAACACTGTGATTGAGGCTGTCAAGGTTCTTATAGAACACGGAGTGCAGCCCAGTGTCATCATCCTGCTGAGCCTGTTCTCTACACCCCATGGTGCGTTGAAACCAGAGAACGGAAAACCTGATAAGCAGGTTTTTAGATTTTGAGCTGACCCAATATGTTAGTTTGGTGTTTAGTGGTGACTAGAGATGGGCACGAACCGGGGAAATGGCAGTTTGTTGCGGTTTGTAGTTCGTCGTGTTTCACGAACCACGAACCGGCATGAAATTGCCCGGTTCGCAAACCAGTTTGTGAATACGTCACTTCCAGGGCAGCAGAAGGTCTGCAGAAAGCACCCCCCGATAGTCTAGGAAACTGATTGATTGGTGCCAGGCTGTCTGCAGTGATGAACTTAAAAATCATCGTGGTTCATCAGATATGCCCTCTGACAACCCACCTGTACGTGAGGCCCAATTTGTGACAGATTTTGGTTCGTGCCCTCCTCTAGTGATGACTTCTTCTGGCAAACTAAAGTTGTTTTGAAGATTTCCAAAATCTTTTCCTTCTTGTCTGAAAAGTAAAGGGATTGAATTCTTGGCTTCATTCAGCAAAAGCAATTCTGTTGGGTCTCCCCACAAATTAGTTTTATTTTGTCTCATCATAGATAAGACACAAACGGCATACATGAATAAAAGGTCTAAAATAGCCAATTCTTAACAATTTGGTGTGTTCTTAAGAGCCACCCTTCATATGATGGCTCATACAGTTCTTTTGACCTTTCTGCCAGTTCGTGGAGGATGTAACAGAGGAAGAACTCTCCAGCAGGTGCTGGAGAATTTCTGCAGCCCAGGCCTACAACAGCTGCTTTCAAACATTCTGTCCCAGATACCCTTCTACTGTGGTATGCCTGCTGAGGAACCTGTGTGTGTTTCTTAGTATATTGGTAGACATTCTGAGAAGTAGTCTCAGTGCTTGCGGGCTCATAGCCTGTTGTAATCAAGGCAATTTGAGCTTGTGAGTTAGAAAGTACCCTCTCCTAGGGGACATTGAGTAATGGTGAACAGGCTGATTTTTTGGAAAGCTTCTCTGCCATTACCATCCCAGGGTTCTCTGGGACACAATTTTGAAAACCGGCACCCTACAGAACCATGTGGGTCTTCACGTTGTTCAGAGGCACAGAACTCATTAATTATCCACTGCATATAGAAGCTTGTATGGCTTCCGGATCATTGAACATAATCTGAAAACCAAGCACAGATAGTTCATCTATAAAATACAGGGAGAGGGGAGAGTGAGATGTCCTTGGAAGACATCAAAAGGTTTATGCCAAGAGGAGTTGCTATTTTCAGCAGGTAGTTAAATAAAATAATTAGATGACATCTGTACAGATTAAATGCGGATAAATGCAAAAAATAAACAAACAACCTGATCCAAAGTCCCAGGAGCTAATGGCTGCTCAGTTGCAGATCAGCCGGGGAGGAGCTGTGGCTCAGTGTTGGAGCATCTGTTTGGTGTGCAGAAGGTCCCAGGTTCAATCCCCAGTGTCTCCACCTAAAACAAAGGTGGCAGCAGAGGTGATGTGAAAGATCTGCTCTTGAGACCCTGGAGAGTTGCTGCCAATCAGAGTAGACCATCCTGACCTTGACGGACCAAGGGCCCGATACAGTCTAAGGCAGCTTCAGATGTAATCCATTGAAACACAGACGTCAGCCATTTTCTCCCTTTTCTTCTTTTAAAGGTGCCAAATCAATCATTCAGGAATTCCCGGATATCACTATTTTAACAACAGAAGTTCATCCTGTTGCACCAACACACTTTGGACAGAAGTATTTTGGAACGGACTAAAGTACTTAAGAGTTTGTCTTTTATTACTGTATAATATATCATTTTTTCTACATTTTATAATTTGAAGTGGAGATATCTGTATTTAACACTTTTTTTGTTGTCGAAGGTGAAAATGGTTGGTCTGTCAACTTTTTTTTATTTAAAAGGGGAAATTATTGATCTACTTTTTTCTATTTTAACTGAGTTTGGGGCGACAATGAAGCACATTAGGTTGCTACAAATGTCTAATGAGACGTGTGTCCAAATTGCTGCATTCGAAGTCCCTTTATTTATTTATCTTCTGGAGCCAGTTTAATTGGCTGCTTGCAACCGAAAATAAAATAACTGAGGGGCACCATTGCAGGCCTGTTTAGTTCTGTACTTCTTGCACCCTTTTGGAATCTTTCAGAGGAGGTGGGCACTTAGTTCTGACAGAAGTAGGTGGCAGACTTCTGGCAAAGCCTTCAAGCAGGAAGTGGTGGCGGAGGTGTAAAGATTGTCGGTTACATTCACAAACAACATAACTGTTCTGTGCCTGTTTATAAAGACACGTAAGCCAAAACTGCAGCCATGGTTGAGAAGACTGCGCAGCATTCACAAGACGAATACTTCACATCCGCCTGTGTCTGAACACACAAACCGTGGGACAAAGTATTGAGTGGCGTGCATTGCCTTGAGAGCTAGAAATAGTGTGCCTGTATGGAGTGGTTCATCTGTGGCCAGCTGCTGTGGATCTAGACCAGCTCTTGGTATTTCATCCTGGAAACTCTGACATATTTCAGTTTGGCTTTAGGGTGATGATAAGTATGATGAATTAGTTCTCACCTTTTTTTTTTTGGCAAGTTTCTAGCATTCCAGCACCACATACTTTTGCTTTCTGCCAATCAGTTGCGTTTTCTTAGTTTTCCAGTATTTTCTTTCCATTGAAAATGTGGGGTATATGTATGCCTCAGACACTTAGCTGTCACTTGATAACAGCATGTTTCTAGCCCTTCTGACTAGGAGGGATATGCTTGAAAGTGTGAGCGACCCCTGCTGCCTCTCAAAGGCGTGGTTTGCTAAGATTTCCAGTGCACAGATTTTTCCCTCATCACTAGCAGTACCAAAATAAATAATGCAAAGTACAGAAATATGCAAATATGCATAATTTATTGTGTGCAGCATTAAAGCTGCCTAAGTGCAGAACTATTTTTATCAAGAACTACACTTACCTATTAAATGCACAAGAGTACATTCATGATCCTGACTTGTAGAAATCTGAGCATTAAAGAGGCGTGTCTAACTAATAGAACTCCAGAGAGCATGAGACAGCTCTGTCTTTGGGGAACATTTGTGGGAACTGAGGGCAGATGCTGCTCCCCCAGAAACGAGTCAAGATTGAGCAAGACTTCCCAGGTCTGGGGAGATCTCCCTGAGCACATTTCAAAGTCTGCTGTGCTCTTCTTCTCCATTAAACTTATTGGAAGAACTCATTTCCTTATCCTATAGACAGGTTCTCAGAGAAACATCAACTGAATTTATTTCAAATTATTATTCAAATTTATTTCAATTATTATTTCAAAAGTGCTTTAATGTTGCCCATCCAGTGCTGTACATGGCTAAGAGCAGTGTTCATATGATGCAACATATGTATGCAAAACTCACGTATATCAACATAAAGTACTTGACACCCATATGAAATACAGTAACTTTTAAAAAAGACAGTGTAAACTCCATTTGATGATCTGTGGCCTTGTAACATTCATCATTTTAGTGCAGGTACAACTTATGTGTTGCTTTTTTGAGCAGCGTGGGAAATTGAAGCACACATAATCTTTAGGTTTTGCTTTGGTTGCCATCTAGATTGCTGGCCTTCAGAGTATTTACTATACTGCTTTTGTGGACTGTACAGTATCTGTCCCTGGCTGGAGCTAGTAAGAGCTACTTGTATGATGCAGAACCATTTCCAACACCTGGCAGGTACCATCTGTAGCATGAGACTTGTCCTCAGATCATGAATAGGGGTGTACTCAGTTGGGATGTCCTGAGAATCATAACCGTCACAGCTACAATATTGTAGGCTCAGGTGGCCTGTTTGCACACAACACCTGACCACTGTTTCCTGTGCTGGGACAGGGGGAGTGCTTCCCTTCACACGATTCCATTCAATTGACTCCTCTTTGGTTCGTAGTTGACTGTAACATTTGAACCAGCTAACCGGTTTGCTTTTTCTCCGCCAAGCTATGTTCCCCATCTAGTTCCAACGGCACTCTGCTGGCACTGTTTCACAAGAGATTGGGCCTGGTGTCCTGCACGAATGCCTTTCCATGTATTTTGAACACCCAAACTTACAGGCTGAAATCATTCTGGCTATATTTGTGTGTGTGTGTGTGTGTGTGTGTGTGTGTGTGTGTGTGTGTGTGTGTGTGTGTGTGTGTGTGTGTGTGTGTGTGTGTGTGTGTGTGTGTGTGTGTGTGTGTGTGTGTGTGTGTGTGTGTGTGTGTGTGTGTGTGAAACACAGTGCAATCCTAAGCCGTTATACCCTTCTAAGTCAGTGGATATTGAAGTCAGTGAATATACGGCAGTGTTAATAACAACATTCTTTGTAAACTGCTCTTAAGTTGTCCTGAAGGGCAGTATATAAATTGAATTATTATTATTCTGCTTAAACTTGCGCTGTTAGCGTCCATTTCCCCTACAGTTGCCAGAGCCTTGCTCTTCACCACTGAATAAGTTGCCCCTGGCTTTGAGATCATTGGAAAAGCTCCATGTGAAAATCTGCAGAAAGAGAGGAGGCAAACAAACACCTTATTGATTTAAAGTTTAGAAAAGCCCATTAGAAATCTGCACATCCACAGGAATTTGTCATAACACATTTCAAGACTATATTCTAAATAAAATGTAACTCAACTTTAGAAAATATTCCCCAAGGCTGTCATAAAATCAAACATTTTTTAAAAATGAAGAACCTTAAGGTCGTTCAGGCAAATCAGTAAAACATCCCTTTCTTTAGTGATTGTAAAGCTGAATCTGAAAAAAACCTGATGCTAAAAAGGTGTCTGTTCCATGCACTGCATTGTGCAAAATTTGCACAGGGAGCTTTTGAAATATGATCAGCAATACAACTTGCTTTGTGATTCAGCTGGAGTGCAAGAAAGAAGGGAAGGGAGCAGCGGGAAATACAAATGTCGGACTCGAGGGCCCTATTCTTGAACGGCAGCAAACAGAAATAATGGCCCTTTCTGCACAGCAGCACACTTTTAAGCTGGCACCTCGGTGTATTCATGCCAATCAGCGCTGAATCAGCATTCTGCACAGCATGACAAGTTATGTCTGTTTGAAACTGCCATTTGTAGGGGCTGGAGCCAGCATCACTTTTTAAATAAATTTTTGTGCATGCGTCATGACATTGCAATGTTGGAGCCCCTCCCCTGCCCCTGTGTCTGCTGATTGGGCTGTCCCATGCCCATTAGAGAGGAAATTGGTGGCTGAGTTCTGGGGGAAAACATCTACTTTACGTGCTTGTTCCACTCTCATTTATTTTTTTTTAAGCTAGGAGTCATAATATTGCTGCTTCATTCGCTTCCTCCTGGCTTTAAAAGCCAGGAAAGTGTTGACGCTCCATTTGCTTCCTCCCCCCCCCAAATTATGCCCACACTGCCATGTTTCAGGATTCTCTTAATGCCAAAGAGGGAAAAAAACAAAATATGTGTGAATAGCCAGAGAGGGAGGAAGCGTTTTGCACAGCCGTTTGAGAAAGGAAGCAGCAGGGAAGCGCTCTTTCCTGGGTTTTAAAAAAAAATGAGAAAGTGTGTTTATAGCCAGGAGGGAGGGAGCCAAACAACCTTTTAACCCTTTCCTGGCATTTAAAATCAGGAGGGAGGAAGCAAAAAAGTTATGACTATTTCCTGGCATTTTTTTTTTAAATGAGAGGGTGTAGCCGTAGCCGGGAGGGAGGAAGCAGCAGCATTACGAATTTTACCTCGCTTTAATAATAAAAATGGCAGAAAATGAGTTCAGAGAGCTGAGGAGGGTAGGAGTGGTTACTGGTGGGCAGCCAACCAATCAGAACCCGGGAAAAGGTGAGAGGAGAGACGCAGTTAGGAACTAAGACTTTCACACACATGTAGGACGCATCAGAGGCAGCTTCAAGAAAAAGTCACGGTATTTACATAGGGGGAAAACTCGGGGGGGGGAGGTGGACAATATTCAGTTCTGTGTCCCATGACTCCTTTGTATGTATGGAACTCTGGAGATCATGGGAAGCAAAATGGAAACAACTGCTGCAAAATGACCGTGCAGAAACGGCCAATGAAAGGATCTAGAACGCTGTTTCCCAAAGTATGGGTCGGGACCCACTGGTGGGTCGCGAGAGGATATTGGGTGGGCCCTGAAACTGATAGGGTGACAGTCACAACACGTTGGCCGGGCCGTGTCGTTCGGCCGGCAGCCGAATAGTTACTAATAATTTAATTTCTCGCGGTGTGGCACGGAGTGTGATCGTTCGTCATGGGCACGGGGTGGGGGCGGGCGGCTGAAGGTGACTCATGAGCCTGAGCGTCAGTCGTCACTGTAGTATTCGTCGTCCCATATTGTGTGTTTATTATCTTCTTAAAACTAAATAATGGACAAGTGGTTGAAACGGATAGCAAAAAGTACGCCGCCAGTGGCAGATTGCGTACAGAGCGATAAAAAAATAGAAGACATTATTTCGGATGACAAAAGTGACACTGAGCCTGACCTACTAGCTCCCTCTACAAGTTCACATGAAACAAAACGGCGAAAAGTTGTGAGAAAATATGATGTCGAATATCTGAAACTAGGATTCACGTGGAATCAAGATACGGTGGATCCATGCCCTCAATGCATTATTTGCTGCGAAATATTGGCGAACGAAAGTATGCGTCCAAGTAAGTTGACACGTCATATAGAAACAAAACATTCCCATTTAAAAAATAAGCCAGTGGATTTTTTTCAAAGAAAATTATTGGATATGAAATCTTCAAAGAATATTGTTTCACATTTCATAAATATTAATGAAAATGCTACTTATGCCTCATATCTTATTAGCTTAAGAATCGCCAGAGCAGGTAAACCTCATACCATTGGCGAGAATTTAGTGTTGCCATTGATTAAAGATGTTGTTGGAGTAATGTTTGGAGAAAAAGAAGTAAAGGAAATTGAACGTATACCACTTTCCAATAATACTGTTGCACGAAGAATTGACGACATGTCCGAATGGGCAGAGGATGAGTTAATCCATAGAGTAGTTGGTAGTAAATATTTTACACTACAACTGGATGAGTCTACCGATGTGCAAAGCCTATCTCAGTTACTTGTTTTCGTGCGTTATATATGGCAAAACAACACGCATGAAGATATCTTGTTCTGCAAACCAATTATTCGTGAAACGGCCGAGTAAATTTTCAAAGAAATTGATTCTTATACAAAAGAAAAGGGTTTGGAATGGAAGAACTGTGTCGGCATATGCACTGATGGAGCTCGAGCTATGTGCGGCAAAATAGCGGTGTGGTCACGAGGGTTCTTGAACGAAGTCCCAGTGCTTCGTGGACACATGGTAGCCTTCATAGAGAAGCACTGGTTTCAAAACCATTGCCTGATTATTTAAAAACAGTATTAAATACCACTGTGAAAATTGTAAATTATATTAAAACAAGACTCTTACAAACACGTTTATTTCAAAAGCTGTGCAAAGAGATGGGTAGTCTCCATAAATCTCTTCTTCTGCATACAGAGGTACGTTGGTTATCCAGAGGGAAAGTACTGACAAGATTAGCGGAATTACGCAATGAAGTTACAGTTTACCTGGAAGGAAAAAATGAGTATCTTGAATCTCTACTGGACGAAGAATTCATCCTCAAGCGCACATACATGGTGGATATTTTCTCAAAGTTAAACAAACTCAATTTGTACCTGCAAGGATCAGACGGATCCAACATTTTTGCAGTTCACGATAAAATTCGAGCGTTCATAAAAAAACTTACGTTGTGGAAGAGATGTATCGAGGAAGGCAAGTATGATTGTTTTGAAACATTTGAAACTTTCATTATAGAAAACGAAGTGCAGCCAGATATCAATGTAGTGTCTGCAATTTCCACTCATTTAACAGAGTTGAAAAATAACTTTGACGCCTACTTCAGGGAAGAGATGAAAAAGTTCGACATGATGAGCTGGATTTGTAACCCGTTTCAAGACAACATACCAACTGTCATGTCAACAAAAGCACGTGAAGAACTTGATTTATCGGAAGATACATCACTGAAAAACACTTTTAATCACAAGCAATTAACGAAATTCTGGCTGTCAGTTGCTGACACCTATCCCTGCCTGTTTGATGAAGTCATGAAAGTCCTCCTCCCCTTCACTACCTCATACTTATGTGAAGTGGGATTTTCATCCATGGTTCATATTAAAACTAAATACCGAAATAAATTGGACGTAACGAATTCATTGCGATTAAAAGTGACTAAAATCGAAGTTGACGCTAAAGCTGTAATGGCAAGAAATAGGAAACAAATACATCCTTCTCATTGAAATATCACATCTTATATTTAGTAAGTAAAAATTTCAATTATAACTGGATGTTTTTCTTTTTTTCTTAATTGAACAGTCCTTCACATAGTTAAGATATGTATTAACGAGAAAATGCTGCAGCAGCAATATAACGCTGCTTTTTCCCGTTCATGTTAGGCACGGGTGCGTTATATATTGTTATTGTATTAGGTGGGTCCCGAACTTTGAAATTTTTTTTAGATGGGTCGCGGTCCAGACAACTTTGGGAAACACTGATCTAGAAGATTAAAAAGAAGAAAAAATGTTCAGGAAAAGGACCATGCAATAAGCTAAGGTCAAGGGTGCCAAATCAGCTGCCATTCCACTAACTGTGGTTACCCCTCTGAACCTCAGCATAGTAATACTGTCTTCATAACATCCAGATAATCTTAAGTAGGTTAATTTCCCCCAAACTCTATTACATATATTCCTGAAAGCCAAGTCAGCTTGAAGCAGAGGTAGAGAGGGCAAGGAAGTTGCATGTGTCTTATGCTGTAGCCTTTCAACATACATGCCTTGCTCACTCAAAGCAAGCTCATGGAATCCTTGGCTTCCCAGTCCCATGTTACTGTAAATTGCTATGTTAAGGCCAGCTATTGCAGGGTAATGGAGTTCAGTGACTTGGTATAGTGGTGGACACATTAGCTATTGTAAGTCACCACCTGTGTTCTCATCATTCCACACCCTGTCATCAAGGCAGGCAGGAAACAGTATGTAGGCCAGCCTGGAAGATAGCTATCTGGGGAGGACTATTACTAAAGTATCTGCCACCTCAATCAATTCATGGTTAGAGATAGTGGAAAACATTCTAATGTCATATTCATGGTGGCATTTTGGATATTTCATGGTGATAGTAAATAACAAAAGCTGTTTCTGTTCCACACCACATACTACAGGTAGAATATACTATACAGTTTAGACGCTAACCATGCCTTTCCTTTTATTCCCTTAGAAGCTCATTGATTAACAAATCTTGAGCAGCAAAAAAATTTCGTCATTTTTTGGATGCATGGGATAGAGAAGGACTGAGGCAAATTTTGCTAGTGCCAAAGTAATCTTAGGATCAGGGCTTTTTTTCAGGGGGAACGTGGGGGAACGGAGTTCCGGAACCTCTTTAAAACAGTCACATGGCCGGTGGCCCCGCCCCCTGATCTCCAGACAGAGGGGAGTTGAGATTGCCCTCTGCACCGCTCTAAACTCCCCTCTGTCTGGAGATCAGGGGGCGGGGCCACCAGCCATGTGACCGTTTTCTCTGAGGGCACTGAGTTCACCTCTTTTCCCAGAAAAATAGCCCTGCTTAGGATCATCATCTCTCAGCAAACAAAACAGTGTTTCTTAGGGGCAGGGCCATGAGTGATCAGTGATATAATAGTCTCTGATACTCTCCTTCAAGCAGGACATTTAAAGATGTATTGATCCTATTAAGACTGCAAGTGCAGATTCTGTCAGAATAAGGCCTATTCAAAAATGTCTTAATCCAAATAATTGAACCATAAAGAATTAGGGGAACTGTTTTCAAGTTAAAGGCCTGCACAGCTCTGGAAATGTACTCCCCCACCCTTTATTACAGAAGAACCTGCTTATAGCATATGCATAGGGCTTTGTTTGTTAAACGCTATTCTGTGTTGGGGATTCCAAGATAAGTCTGGCAAAAACAGAATCCCCAGATAAGAGATGGTCGTAACTTGCTCAATGTTAAACCTGTTGATAGACTGCTGTAACGGGGTCCCATCAGCTTTTAGTGAAGACTAGGATCTTAGTTTTCTGGTAGTTAAATCATCAGACTCTCAAGCATACAATAGTTGGGAAACACGCACAAGGCCCTTTGCAGACCAACCTTGGCACGAGGCAAAATGGCAGCATCATCCACATAAAGTAAGACGGGGACATGAGCCTCAGCTAATTTGAGTAGATGGCATTGGTAATCAAAATCAATGCAAATCAAAGAAAGCGAGCTAGTAGCCAACCCTGTCTTACCCCTTTTCCCATCTTAAATGAGTTTGTTAAATGTCCTTCATGTCCACAGCACACTTGGGCAGTTGAGCCACAATATGATTGTATAAACCCTAGCAGCCTTTTATCAATGGTAGTTTGGGCAAGTTTACTCCACAGTTTGGAGTGATTTATAGAGTCACAGGCCCCTTTACTATCCATAAAGGCCATGTACAATTCCCCCTCTTTTGAAGCATGAATATTTCTCAGCTAGGTGCTAAAGGGCTAGGCAGTGGTCATAAGTCAAGGAACTCTGTTTGAAACCAGTCTGCTCATGGCCCAACAGAGTTTCTGGTTCCATCCAACCCAAACGTTTCCTAAGTAAGTAAGAGGAGTACAACTTTCCCAGTGAAGAAAGAAGGCTGATTTTCTGATAACAGCATGGATCCAGTCTGGACCCCTTTTTAAATATTGGGTCTATAATCAAATGTCTCAATGAGTTAGGCATCTTGCCAGATGAATTAATTAAAGTGAACACTAGGGCCAGAGTTCATTGGGAATTAAATCAGGACCAAGAGCTTTTCCTAATCTTAGCCCCCTAATAAGACATATAACTTCCTTGATTAACACCTCAGGCCATGCAGCCGCTGAGTCAAGAGAAATAATAGTCAGGGATGAGCTGGGAGCACCAGTATCATGGAACAACTCCTTGAAATGGGTTTCCCACACCAAAGGAGCAATGCAGCAAGGATTTTAAAATCTGAATTAATAGAATTGTTGATAAGCCAAAAGGCCTTATCATCTTTGTTGTCAATAGCAGAGATAAGACTTCCCCTATTTCTTACTCAAAGACATCCGTTTTCTAGTTTTAATCAGTTCTCTGTACGTCTTCTTAAGTTCCAACAACTCTCAAAGAACTCATATTGTACAATTACTTTTAAATTTACAATGCTTCTGTTGGATGCACCTCTGGATTGCTCAACAATCACTATTGAACAAACTATTTCGCTTGGCACCAGGAGCCATTTTGATGATATTCTTTTTAATGAAAAGTGGTCTAAACAAATCAAGTAACTCAGACTCTGACTGCAGGACCTTCTTAACTAAGGTGTTACAAGAGGTGGTACCCGTTATTGTTTGGACTTTGTCGCTAGAGTTGGTACTTCAGAGCAGTTGACAAATATTACTGTTGTTTTGGGAGAATGAGAAACTTTGGGCTGGAGCAGGATATCGGTCAAGAGGGAAATCTATAAGAAAAGAAATAGGTAGTTGATTGCTTCCCAAGTAATCACAAACTTAGTTATACCCAGCAGGACTAAGAAATTGTTCAGGGTGGTGAAAGCCAGAGAGGATTGTGAGGCACTCCAAAGGGATCTGTCGAGGCTAGAAGAGTGGGCATCCATGTGGCAAATGAGGTTCAATGTAGCCAAGTGCAAAGTAATGCACATTGGAACCAAAAATCCAAAATATAAATACAAGTTGATGGGGTCTGAACTGGCGGAGACTGACCAAGAGAGAGATCTTGGAGTCATGATAGATAACTCACTAAAAACGTCAGCACAGTGTGCGACTGCCATAAAAAAAGCTAATGCTATGCTAGGGGTTATTAGGAAAGAAAACAAATCAGCCGGTATCATAATGCCTCTGTATAAATCGATGGTGAGGCCTCATTTGGAGTACTGTGTACAGTTCTGGTCGCCACACCTTAAAAAAGATATCATAGCACTGGAAAAAGTACAGAGAAGGGCAACTAAAATGATTAAAGGGTTGGAACACTTTCCCTATGAGGAAAGATTGAGGCGCTTGGGGCTCTTTAGCCTGGAGAAAAGACGACTGAGGGGAGACATGATAGAGGTTTACAAGATAATGCACGGGTTAGAGAAGGTAGAGAAAGATGTGTTTTTCTCCCTTTCTCACAATACAAGAACTCGTGGGCACTCTATGAAATTATTGAGCAGTCGGGTTAGAACAGATAGAAGAAAATACTACTTTACACAAAGGGTGATAAACACATGGAATTCGTTGCCACAGGAGGTGGTGGCAGCTACAAGCATTGCCAGCTTCAAGAGGGGACTGGACAAATATATGGAGCAGAGGTCCATCAGTGGCTATTAGCCACAGGAGATAGATGGTATTCTCTTTGTGGGGAGGTGGTGCTTTGTTGTCTTGGTGCTGGAAGGAAGGCAGTGGGAGGGCTTCTGGTGTCCTGGCCTCACTGACAGTCCTTTAGATGGCACTGGATTTCTAGCCACTGTGTGTGACAGAATGTTGGACTGGATGGGCCACTGGCCTGATCCAACATGGCTTTGCTTATGTTCTTATGTTCTTAAATGTGCCACTATCAGGATCTTAAAGAGTATAATCATCGCTACCTATCCTTGCATTGAAATCGCCTGTTAATACTAAAGGAATTCCTGGAAATCGGACATGCAGATCATCAACTATTTTCCCCAAATGGGTCCACCTCTGGGTCATTGTGATAGATGTGGATGGGGAATATAAACTGAGGAAAAAAACCAGTCAGATCATCCAATTTCAGCAGAAGCTCAATAAACAAGTTGTCTGCCACTAAATGATCCCATGATCTAATATTAACATTTGATGAAACTGGACAAGCAAGATTCCCAACCCCCACACCCGTTGGCCTTGGGCCTATAGACATTCTCTGGAAGTAAGCAGTGTAACTGGGGGAAATTGGTTCATCCATTATATACTAAGCATTCATTATATCATCATGCTGTTGAATTTTATGGTATATCTGCTTGCAACTGGTATGATGTTTATTAGTTAACCCAGGTTATTCTTAATTATTTGTTCCATATAATCAGGGCTTTTTTCAGGGGGAACAGAGTTCTGGAACCACTTGAAAATGGTCACGTGGCTGGTGGCCCCGCCCCCTGATCTCCAGACAGAGGGGAGTTTAGATTGACCGGCAACCCACTGAGTTCCACCACCTCTTTTTCCCCAGAAAAAAAGCCCTGCATATAATTATTTGTTCCATGCTAATCCAGTAGTACTCTTATGTTCAGCATTAACCAGTGTCAAATAGGGTTTACAACAAGCCTAGTTTTTCAAATCAAACTTTTTTAGTCAATGTCATAAATACAGTATTTGGTAGACATCAACAAGATGTCTTAAACTGCCAGTTAGAACATGAGTCACTGGAGGTGATACGATGGGTGGAACGACCTGTCTGCCTTCCTCATCGTCTTCAATCTGATGATGTTCAAACTGGGAAGTAATCTGATGCTGCGTCTGCCGGCGATGCACATCTATCATACTCTTTTCCTCAAACAGGGCAAATAGTTTATCCTTTAAACAGGGATATTATGGTATGGGACATGATTGCACACATCCCACTCTGATGTTCTTATAGTCCCAAATAGCTTGGAGGGCAACCATAGAGCCTAGTGTAGATCTTATAGCTCCAATATATGGATGATGTACAATATTTTGTCGACTGAGAGGACAAATACAGCTTGGCTACCCTTTTATTAGTTACAGACATGTCCAGGGATTTGGGGTAGAAGAGGCCAGCACACCTCATATTATGGTTACAGTTCCATGTTTGGTTTAAATCGGAAAATATGTGAAGTGTTCTGCATTTCATGAGCACATTGGTTCGTCGTCGGTCTTCAGTGCAGTCCCACATTGGGATTGCACAGGCGCAGGCCAGTTGTCGGAAAGGTTTTACAAGCTCTCAAACGCTAGGGGGCGCTCCTCCCCAGCAACATGCCTGCACGGATCGTTCCCACCGAATGCAGTGTTGCTAGGCGGAGCTACCCCTTTTCCCTCAGTTCCTTTCTAGCCGCCATTAAGGAAGGTTCTTTCTCTTCTCGCGCTCTCTCTTCGTAGTTCTATTTTTCTCTTTCTTTTCTGTTCTTTTTGGTGCACAGTTACGATGTCCACTTTATCTCAGAAGGCCTTGTTCAAAAAATGCTCACACTGTGGCATGAAGATGCCGCACTCTGATGAACACAAACTTTGCCTACTTTGCTTGGGCAAGGCACACAAAGTTGAGGCCTGCCAACGTTGTAAACACTTTACTGCTAAGGCCAGGAACGATCAGGCTGCCCGCTTAAAAGCTGCCTTATGAGAGACTGGGGATTTCTGTACCTACGAAGCTTATCATATGATTGAATTCTGAGGCTGCAACCCGCCAGTCTATCCGTTCAGAGAATAACGCCCTAGTCAGAATGATACCAACAACCTACAGAAAATCTCAGGTTACAGACAGTGGCTGAAAATGGTCTAGAAGTGTTTCCACTCTTGCCCCAGAGGTGGCATTGACATTGGCAATCAAGCTTAATGACAAGCACAGAACCTACGTTTTTTTATCCTCCAAGTTCCTCAGTGTGAACATTTGCAGGGAAACGGAGAGGAGTATGCGTCCTGCCACTCAGATTTACAAAGTTTGACACCTTCCTCCAACTTAAGTGGCTCTTCTGCTGCCACCTCACTGCAACCCTGTCAGGTAGATTAGGCTGAGTGTGTGCACCTGGCCCAAGGCCACCGAGCAAGATGACAGGGCAGAAGAGGGGTCTGAACTTGGGCCTTGCAGATCCTCACCCAGTACTCTGCGATACCGTGCTGGCCCCCACTTCTGTTGGCTGAAGGCCTCAGACTTTGCTGAGCAGAGTGGCTTTTATTGTTTTTCTCAGTTTTTTTATCTATAGTGCTTTTGCCTTCTTAGTAGTAGTAAAATGGAATAATAATACTGATTTAGTATCAGCAAAATCCATAATTTCAAGTTTAACCAGATACCATCTCATTTGGTCAAGCAGCTACTGAAACACATTTCCTGGAATGCACTGAATACCCAAAGGGTGAAGGTGCTTGTATGGGGTTCAGTTTATGGCTCTGATGCAATTCTCCATAAGGTACATTTCTCTCAAATGCAAGCATGAGAGGGAGGGACTCTAGCAGGGCCAGTCCTAGTGTGCTGTTACTCTAATGCATGCCAGCAACGTTGGCATGCATCTTCTCTGATTTGGCACAAAGGCACTAGACATGAAGCAGGAAAGAAAACAGCTGTCCATTTTCCAGTTCCGGCTCATGAACTTTCCTATTCCCTGTGCTCTTGATTCAGAAGCCACATGGTTATGAAAATCAGGACGTTACATTAAATAATTACACTAGTGATATAAAGTATAATAAATGCCTTTTCACTTGGGTAGAATGGGAAGCTGTTTCAGCTGCCCAAGGTGCGTCATCCATCGTGAGCTCTGTCCCAAGGGTTCCAACTTATTAGCACAAGAGCCAAGATGGAAAACTCCTGTGAAATATTACATCTCCCGTTACTGGCTTTACCCCATAAATCAGACGTTCCTTGATACTGGCTCTCTAAAAAAAGGCTCATAAAAACTGGTGATAAGAGAACGTGCAGAGAACATCTAGACTTTGGAAACATTTTCCTAGACTTGGGTTATTATCTATAGTCTTCTGTCTGATACAACAGCAGTACAAATACACAGTTACTGCATCGACAGCAGGATCTGATCTTTCACTCAAAGGAGGCCAAAATTTTTCACTCGGCATGTGCTATGCTCCATAGTTCATTAGATCCCTTCTATTGCAAAGGCTATGAGTATGAAGTGTGTTCATTTTGAACTGCCAAGAAGTCATGGTTGTTTGCATGCAGTCCATTTATTGCTAAGATTACACTCCCTTCAAAAAGTCGGGTTTGCAGCTTGGGAGTGCTGCTCGACAAAATGGTCACCTTAAAGTCAGGTGGTTTCAGTGGATCTGAGTGCTTTTGGCCAGTTTTGAGTGGTGTGTCAGCTGCATCCATTAGTGGTCCAATCAGATCTAGTCAGAGTGGTCCATGCCTTGGTTACATCTCGACTGGACTACTGCAATGTACTGTACTTGAGGCTGCCCTTGAAAAGTATTCAGAAGCTGCAGCTAGTGCAGAATGCTGCAGCTGGACTGCTTGTCAGAGCCAGCTACCTGGGACACAGGACCCTGCTCTTACAGCCATTGCATTGGCTACTGATCCACTCCTGACCCAATTCAGGGTGTGGGACTTGTTCTTTAAACCCCTACATGGCTTGGTACCAGAGTATGAGAAGGACCATGTTTTCTGACATGCCTGCCTGGGAGTGTTAAGATCACGAGGGGAGGCCCTCTTGACTATCCAATCAACCAAAGAAGCTCAGTTGGTGGATAAATGAGAGAGTGTCTTTTCGGTGTCAGCCCTATGATTACAGAACAGCCTTCCCAAGGAAGTGCACCCAGCCCCCTCACTTTTGATCTTTAGGAGGGGGCTGAAGACAGCTTTATTTAAACTACATTCGATTGACAGTTTTAGATGGTGATTTTAATTGAGTTTGTAATGTACATCTGTTGTCTTTATGTCTGTTGTAAGCCACCTTAAATGCTGTTAAGGTAATGTGCCAAAAGATAGCTTTACAGTTTCTTTTGGTTACCTGGAAATGAGATTTTTTTTAAGGTATATTATGTAATTAAGCAAAAAGCTCTACGTGCAGATGTTCTAAGAGAGAATTTACATGTGTTTCCATTTGGGCTGTTACAGGCTGAACAACTACATGGATATTCTGGGGGCCTGGAATATCCATGGGAATGACAATTAGAAGACCCTCCTTGTCAGTGTGTCTGCCAAAAGCAGGGAAGTTTTCTGCTGCTCCGGGTAGGGTTTGCCCTGCCAGCTTGGGCAAGGACTCAAAGACTGGCCTGTAATGCAAAAGGGGAAAGTGCAAGCAACTGCTTGCCTTGTTTCACGTGGCTTCCTGGTGACGAAACTAAACCCTACACCTAGCCGGCAGAAGAGAGCTGGAAGCAGCAGCACCCTTGCCCCGCTCCCCTGTGCCCCACCCCCACTGTGAAGATCTATAGGCAATGGGGTGCCATATCCTACCCTGCCAGGCCCCCACTTTCCAGGCAGCCCACCCTCCTCACATCAGAGATCACGTGTATATGCAAGCGTACACGCGTCAGGGATTCTGACTCCTGTTTACCAACATCACAATGATCCATAACAGAATAAACTCCCAATTCTCACTACAGACAGGCTCTGCGCAGCTGGATCTGACTCAGAATCCATTGTTTTAATTGTTAGAAACACAGTGATTTGAAAATATTTTCTAGGAGTTACCTTTACTTCACTGCCTTTTAATGTTTGGAAAGACTGGAATCAATGGCAGAGAAGGATGTGCTGGCATGTTAAATGAAAATTAATCACAGAGTAATTCTTCTGTCAAGTAAAAGGAGGCAAAATGCACAGTTTAGTAATAACATTAACAAATTACTATTTCTGACACAATAGTTAGTACTCGTGTTAGGAGAAGAGTTCTGTGTGAGCAGCCCTGCTACGGCCTGCTTTGCATTGCACAAAGGACACATGGGGACAAGGTCTTGATAGGGGTCCCCAGATTGACAAGGCCCACATGCCACACACTCTACTCCACACTGCTGCCATGGAAAGTCAGGCAAACACAAGTCCCAGTGGAAGCAGTGAGGCTTACAAACATGCCGTTGTAAACTAAAACTCAATGTTTTCAGCAGGATTTCAGCACCATTAATTTTCTGTTGTTTGCTGAAACCCAATATTGGTCTCTGCCTTAGGAAAAACAACCACCCGAGGCAGCTTTAGTCGAGACTGACCCCTTCCACAGGACCCAGAAGTGGCACCAGCACACTGGAACAATCTCCTGAAAGGAATGGCACAAGGAAGTCTCTCTGGCCTTTGCATTTTCCAGCTCCTGAGAGCTGACTTCGTAATAGGGATGCATTGAAATGATTTTTTTAAAAATCCTTGCTGTTGAAGGGCAGCGTTTTGACAAATCCATCTCTGTACCTGAGCACAATGCAAGGTTTATAAAATGCTCATATCGTGCTTCCCAACTGCAATGTCCTTTCAGCATTTGGTTTCTTTCCTCCTAGTTATGTGATCATCACAGTGGAGGAATCTCTCCGGATAAGGTCTTATTTGGCAGGACTTTTCAGCATCAAAAGTGTCCATAAGATTTCAACATAATACAATCCAGGCAAAAGAGAAAGGCCTAGCAGTTCCAGCATTCCTAATCAAATGGCTGCTAAAGTCAGAGAGGCTTGATTTAATTAAAAAAAAGACGTGCACAGATTCTTGTAAGAGTGTTTGGGGGTCTAAGCACAGCTCACAGTCTACCTGCGCACGAGGGCCTACAGGAGAAGCTGCTCTTTTCAAAATTCCTTTCGGAGAAAGAACTCGACGCCCAAGAGAAATGTCCTAGCCTAGCCGTGCCTCCTCCCCGGTGTGCTGGTTTTTTAAAATAGGCAGGAGTCTGGGTGGTGGTGGGAAAACTATTCCATTGCATGAAGCTCCCCTTGCAGTTTGGTGGTGATACTGCCCAGATAGCAAATCACCACCTTGGTGGGACCCAGGCTGCTATCAGGCAGGTCAAAGGCAGATATCCTACTTCAGAATGTTACCCTGGTATTTTTGTGGGTGGGGGGGGAGGGGGAGGGGTAGATTTCAAAACCGCAGGCACCTGCTGCAAGGATTGTGCTCTGGGACTCATGCCACCTTTACCCTGCACCAAGGCAGGTGCTTTTCAAGACTGAAAATGCTGGAGTTATTCAAAGTTAGGGATTAATATGTGATGTGCGTGGGAGGTGCCACTGCAGCCAGCATGCGTGGGGCATACTCACCTGGGCTTTCTAACTAACAGACCTGGTTTGGCAAACATGATTCCTGCCAAGAAGTTCTCCAGTTGACATCCATTTGCAAAGCTCCTCTCTGTTGCGGAGCCGTCCCTGCAGCAGTGAGATGAGACAACTGCCATTAAGGCATTTGTGCAGTGTGTTCATTAAACAATGTGTTCATTACCATGGAGCCATGGTAAGAAGAGGAAGAGGTCATGAGTGGCCTTCATCACTCCCGAGCTGCCCTGTGAAAATCAGGAACGTGTAGGAAGTCTTGGAAGCAAGATCAAGGGCACTGTCCCGGAGAGCGAGGAGCAACAGCGGGCAATGCTTCTTTCTTGTTCCGAAAATCTGTTTGCTTCATTCCTGTGTTTTTCTACCCCGTGTCTATCACAGGAAGAAGCTAATGAGAGAAGGAAGCTGCAATTCAAATGGGTGGAGGGTGGAGAGACATAAGAATGAGTCTGATTGCAAGCAAATCCCATTCTTCTATATCTAAGTGCCAAAATAGGCATGACAAAGATTACAGATATCTGTTGTGGGCTGGATCCAAACAGCTTCTCTGCAGGTGAAAAGAGATGGAGGTGTCTCTTTTGACCGTCCACAGGGCTTTGCTGGGAACACGAGACCTGCATGGACAAAAGTCATATGGGATGAGGCAGGCTGTAGAAAGGAGGAATAGTGCTGGCTGGATCCAGATGTAATTCAGACTGGAGATGTGCAGGAAGGGAAGAGGGGATTTCGCTCTTCAACTGCCACTTGCCAGTCAAAATCAGGTTCTCCTGGGAAGAAAAATGCATAATTTCAAAAACTTCTTTAAAATGCCAATAACAGCAGTGGACTCCTAGAGTTGATTCACTCAGTTAAATGGGGACTGACAGTTAAATCCCCCCCACTTCCCTTCCCCCAGAGCACCAATCCAAACTGTGGTTGCATGTGCCTGACCTTTTTATAGACTGAACTGGTGTCCTCAAGACGGTCACAGGCCAGATGCTGTACAGACCACAAGCACTAAGAGCCAAAACACACAAGAAGAAATACCTAGATTCAGCACGTGTTCTCTTACCTCAAGGTTTGCCGGGATCTGTAGGCGTCCTGGAAGCTTAAAAGTTTAGCATTTACAGAGCAGCAGGGAGGGAAATACAGGCGCCTGTACTTCCCTTCCCCTTCCTGCTGCTCTGTAAATGCTAAACTTTAAGCTGCCAAAACACCTACACTTCCCAACAAACCTTGAGGTAAGAGAACAAGTTTAGCATTTACAGAGCAGCAGGAAGGGGAAGGGAAATACAGGCACCTGTATTTCCCTCCCTGCTGCTCTGTAAATGCTAAACTTTAAGCTTCCAGGACGCCTACAGATCCCGGCAAACCTTGAGGTAAGAGAACACGTGCTGAATCTAGGTATTTCTTCTCATGTGTTTTGGCTCTTAGACCCCCCCCCCCTCACAGCCTTTCTGCTTCACCAGCTTGCAGCTTCCCCCATGACTAGTTTGGAGCTGTTCAACTACACCTTTAGCTTAGTTGAGAGGGAAGTGAAAAGAAAGAAGCCCTGAGAGGCTGAGAGAGGAAGAGGAACACAACAATGATCAGAAGAGGAAGTCGCTGCATGGTTCCTATTCTCCTTGAGCAAATTTGCGACATGATGGCATTTGGAGTTTCCCTGTCTTACTTCAGTTGCTAGGCCAAGGCAATGCAACATGCAGGCGTCTGGGGAAGCTGAGGAGGAGAGGTATGGGACTGGGGCATTTGGCAGCAGCTGCTCATTTGCCTTCCTGTCTAGTTCCAACTGAGACTGTCAGGTGTGTTCTTTAGACCTGCCAGGGTTAGCCCATAAGACTTTCCCAAGGGCTACAAGAGAGACCCCAAAGGGAGGCTGTCACAGCTGCTGGTGCCCAGGGTAGCTGTCTGTAGGCTGCCACCACTCTGGTACAGGTTTCCTAAAGAAGGGCCCAGAGCACCCAACTAACACCTTTTGTTGACTCTTTCCCAGTAGGTTTGATTTATTACATGACCAAATGAGGCATGAGGACGCAGGCAGAATAATAAAGAACTTCATTTAAAAGGTTTATTAATAACTGGTTCTTAAACTTGGTATACTAAAGAGAATAGTAAAGGTTGGTGAACAAACAAAACTAAAATACCCTGATGCATCTAACTAGACTGCTCTTAACTGTCCCCTGGTGACTGTCTTCCAACTGTCTCACCCCTTCTGGAGGAGGGATCCCTCCGTCTGCAGCAGCCTCTCCTCAGCGCTGCTCCCTAGAAGTGAACACCCTCCCCCTGTGATGAGGCCTTTTATCTCTTCTCTCAGGCACCATCTCCCTCCTTTCCTATTGGTGCAATTTTCCCCTCAGAATCCCCTCTTAACAGAGGGGCTCATAACAGAGGCTCCTCCTGGAATGGGACAATGAACAGGTGATGCTGAGGCTGGTCACTGCAATTCCTCTATCTGCAAAGCAAACCAAAAATGTACCCAAGAAAGAGAACGGGGTTTATCCCCCTATTCTACTACTCTTTATTGTTACAGCCAGTACGTTATCCCCCCATTCTGCTCCACTAACAGTGATGCTGTTCTCTGGCACACACCACCTGTCCGAGGAAGAGGGCTCCTGGTGCCAGAGGAAAATGCTACTGTTAGCTGAGTGCAGGGGTAGGCTTGGCTAGGCAGGATACCCACTTGTGTATTTTTAAAATGGCCTTTCCGCTTCCCTCACCTCATTTAACATTCACAAACAACTTGCGGGTAGAGGTTAACAAATCTTACATCCGGTATTTTTGCATTTCTAGAGCAGGAAAGGCAATGGCAAAACAAAGGTACAATGTCTCTTGGAAAGTGCTACATGCATTCCAGATTCAAACACGTTTAAGCATCACTTCTGACAAAATAAAGGGAGGACAGAGCGTGGTGGGCTGCAGCAGAGAAAGGTGGATCCGCTTTGGAAAATGTGGAGCAGGGGAAGTGAGGATGGTGATCTAGAAAAGTATTTAGGGAAGAGGCCCAAGAAGCCACATGGCCAGAAGAAGAAGCAGGATGCAGCTCCTCCCAGGAGAGGAAAGGGCAAACAGCATGGGAAGGGCAGGGAACTGGAAACAGACTTGTACCAGCACAGTGAGCTCAGTGTTGCAGCTGGACCTGGTACCTGGGTTTCCACTCCTGCTGATCTCCTAAACTCACTGGAGGGCCCCAGGCAAGCGGCCCTCTCTCTGGATTGGTTCACATACTATACAGCTGCACAACCAGCTTGGCCACTGAACAGCCATTTGAACGTATAGGGTATATTTGTCAGTGTGTGTGCGTGTGTGTGTGCACGTGCACCACACTCATTGTTTATATTCTTCAGGGTATGCCTTGAAACAGCTTTATACCCTAAAAATGGAATGTGTACAACCCTATCCCTATCACACGGACTTTTTGTGAAAGCAGAATGGACTGGCTGTGCTGAGCCCTGTGAAAGAAAGATGGGACACAAAGCACAATAGGCAAGCAGGTAAAAAGCCCAGTGGTCCTTTGGCAGGGCCCTGGTACAGCACCCTGGCTGAAGCCAAGCAGGTCCAAGCCAGGATGGGGACCACCTGTGGGCTCCTCTGTGCGCTGCCTTCAGTGAGAGGGAAGAAGAAAGGTGGGGTATAAATGCAGGAAGTAAGTCCTCGTGAAAGGAAGGGTGTGCTTGTGGGAGCATGCCCACTGAAGTGAGGGAGGAAGAAATATTTGCCTCCCCCCCCCCGGCCCAGTGAGGCTGTCTTGTGGGAAGTCCTCCACCAGGCCTTCTGCCTTGGCCTTTGCCGGAGCGTCCCAAGGACTGTCTATCTGGACAGCCTCTTGCCAGATATGTTCATGCTGTGTCTGACTGGTAGCTCTTCGCTGGCTTGTCCTGAGTCTGACATAAAGCACGAGTCCCCATTTTCGCTTGTCAGGAAGGCTGTAACTGAGCACACTCTCTTCAGGGGCCTTCCCCTGTGGCTGGGAATGCACAGCCAGAGCCTGAATACGCACCGGCCTTCCCAACAGATTTATCAGCAAGCTCAGGAAACAGGCGGATCCGAAGCCACCTGCTTGGCCTCTCCTGACTAAGATTTCGCTTTATCTTGGAGATCAAATGCTTACCTGAGTGTGAGAGTTTTTCATCAGCAGTCATTCAGTAGTGCTACGTCTCTATTTCCACAGCAAGAGATGAATCTTGGTGGTAATCTGGATGCGCGAGCAAAACAACTGTGGGTCAAACCACACGAGACAAAATACACTTGAATTACACATGAAATACACTCAACTACGCTCAAACTACAAAATACACTCGAATTACCTGTGTAATTCAAGTATATTTTGTCTCGTGTGGTGAGGCCCTGTATCACTGACGGCAGCTTCCCACGGGCTGTCACAAAATACAGTGTTGGAAACCTAACAGCTGCATCAGTAGAAAGTCACCCCAGGTGGCCAAGGATGAGCCTCCTGGCTCCCGCATGGACACCCCACTACAGACCGGGGCTCTCTCTTTCTCAAGCCAAGCACGGGCATCAGTCGTTGCTGTCATGACAGGAGACCCGTTTTCAGATCACCCAGCTTTCAGCCCCTCGGCCCTGCTGTCATCTCAGCCTGGTTACTACAGCACAGCCAGAAAGTGATGGTCAGCCACAAGGCCAGCTGCTCAAACATACAATGTGAAGAATGCCCAACCCAGGTGAAAAGAAAACTTTCACTGACTGATAAACGTCTGGAGCTTCAAAGTGGTTTGGTCACACACTCTCAGCCTAACCTACCTCACAGGGTTGTTGAGAGGATAAAATGGAGAAGAGGAGAACAGCATAAGCTGCTTTGGGTATCCACTGGGGAGAAAGACGGGATTTAAATGGTATTTAAAAAAATAAAGAACGAAGGGAGGAAGTCTGCGGTAATTGTAAAGATGTGTCAAGTCATGAAAAAGCTGTGTAAAGCTGGTAGACTTCTATTCACATTTGTAAGAGGCAGCACAGTTTATGTTTCACAAGGTTCAGTGAGCCGCAAAAGAAGATACTGCGGGGGGTGTATAGATCAAGTGTCCACCAGACTGGCATATTTTGGGTTTATAATTTGTTTTGGGTATCACTGTAAGATGGCCAAGCTTTGTTGCAAACATAGCAAGAAAAATGTTTCAGCAGTGAGCCCAAATATTGGTGCTACTCTGTGTTCAACAGGAAAAGGAAAGTGGCCGTTGGTTTAGCCATGTCAATACTTTCTGACTTCAGGTGTTGCAGTTAGCCACATGAATGGATAGAAAAGGCAACCATTCACTGTATCATGGTCAGGAAGGAGGACATGAGTCAATGGCACCAGATGGAGCTTGGCTTCCTTAGGATGGGGCTGCCCATCTCCTCATGTGCTTCTGCCTGGCGGTGGACCTCTGGTGAGAACGGCTCATTGCACATGCGATGGTCAGGCGCCTGAGCAATCAGGCCAGTCCTTTCCACAGGAGGAGGAATCGCTTCTGCACTTGAGTATGGCTGCAACTCAGGGGCCTTCCCAGCTGCGTCACCCCCAAGGCCTGTCGCATGATCCCCCCATTCCAGGTCCACAAACGTCTTACGCTCTCCCACCCCGTCATGGATGATGAGGGGAGAGATCTACTGCACAGTGCCAACACGTTGGACTAAAACACCTCTGGGAGGCGCCCTGCGGCTTGGAAGAGGGAGGCCAAGCACCAGGGCTGCTTTTTGGATGCAGTGTTAGCTGCCGGTATTGATCAGGCTCCTAAGAAGCTCAGAAGCTACGGCCTACTATAAAGCTTGCTGGGTGATCTCTCTCAGTCCAGCCTCCCTCACAAGGTTGTTGTGAGGGTAAAATGGAGGCAGGGAGACCAATATACACCCCCCTCAGCTGAATGGAGAAAGGGCAGGGATGAAAAAAAATGTCTTAAATCAATATCCCCCAAATCCAAGTCTGCTTAATCTCAGAGCCCACATATGAGTAAACACAAAATTATCATCCACAATGAAAGTGCTCATAAATTTAGAGATTAGGTTTCCAAAATTTGCCTTACTCTGTAGAGCATTCACAAAGCACTGTGCACATGCCCTGGAAGCCGCTTTTCTTGCGAGGAGGGAGGAGATGCTCAGGCACTGCTTCATAGTTCTTCCTGATTCACAGAGCTGCAGAGAGTCTTGTGAACCCGAGCAGATGAACTGCATTTGCTCCAGCTGACTGCCTTGTGAATGGGATCAGTCCCCAGTACATCTTTGCTTTTCTTCATCCCATTACACGCAGTCCCCCCTCCAAATGTATCCCTGTATTTATCTGCCCATCATTTTCACTGGCCCTTCCACGCATCTTAGGCTCTTGCCTTCAAATACCAAGTTCGTGTTTCAGAGACCACAAGACTAGTGGTTTTTCCCCCTGCAACAACCTAGGATGGCTCTCCTCCTGGCTATCCATCAGGGACTCAATTTCCACATGCGCTGAATTTACTGACCGTGGCTGTCGTCCTCCAGCCCTTCTTCTTCCCACTGCTCCTCGTTTGCCAGCAGCGGATTCTGAGCTTCACTCAAGGTTCTTGTTGGGAAGAAATGTCCGTCCCCCTGACTGTGGAGACAAAGGGAGTGGGCTTCATTCCACTGGAAAAGGAAAGCCCTCTATTTCCACGAGCATCATAGTCCATGTTACTGCTCCTCCATGCCCATCCATCAGCCCTTTGAGATTTGCGGTGGGGCTTTCACCCTTGCTAGAGTTCAGGCTCATAGGGAGCTCCACCCTGCCAGATGGGCCCACCCTTTAAATGAATTGTTGCAAGTCTTTCTCCTTTTCCCTCTGGTAAAATCAGAGCCAAAGGAAGACACCAGAGCGTCTTCCAATGCATATCTAGAAGGAGGGAAATTTGGCAGGGGCAGCCTGCAAAGACAGAAAAGCTGAAATCCCTTCCGACTGCATCTTATGACTTCCCTTCTGTTTAAAAGCCACACAAAGAAAATGGCAGTGATGCCACTGGATTGGCCAATTGGATGTAAGAGTACCTTATAATCAATTGCAGACAGTAACAATTGTACTTCATTGTTAGTCATTATATTATAAAGCGCCTTGTGTAAACAGTAGTATCAATTAACAGTTTCCACAATGTTTTGTTTGTGCTGCTCTTGGATCAGCCCAGCAACTGAAGACCAGCAGAATGTACTTTCTACAGCCAAGCCCAAGCTTACCTGCTGGCAGTTTCCTTTCCGCTTACCTGGAGACAACAGGTAGGAGCCACAGCCTTCTTTTCTCTCCAAACACCTGTTGGAGATTCTTTACAAAACCTAGGTTGAATCCATTTTTATCAGGGCCGTTCTGAAACACGGGAGCTGAGAAAGCTTCTGCACACAAACACAAGTGGGGTTACTTATTTTATGCCATTTTCATCTCGATCTTCTGAAAGGTACTTGGCAGCAGAGGGGTGGGGTGACAGAGAATGCCTGACTCCTGACTTTCATGGCTGGTCTAGGATTTAAATTCAGGACTCCCACTGCTTGGTCCTGTTGGGGATTAGCAAGTGTTTCTGTTTCAGTCATAACTCCTTTCAGGCTTGCAAAGATCTATGGAACTGGGGGCAGAAAGTGCTGGTTTTGTGAGGTAGAGAAGAAGAAGAATGTGCCATCAAGTCACAACCGACTCATGGTGATCCAACCAGGTTCAAGGCAAGAGATGAGGCGAGAGATTACTGGAACCAAAAGGCAGAAATTATATCAATCTGACTGGAGAGACAGATGCCCCATAATCCAGAGATCTTCCTGTTAATTTGTAAAGAGTCCGGTAGCACCTTTAAGATTAACCAACTTTAATGTAGCATAAGCTTTCAAGAACCACAGCTCTCTTCGTCTGACGATGCATCTGACAAAGACAGCGGTGGTTCTCAAAAGCTTATACTACATTAAAGTTGGTTAGTCTTAAAGGTGCTACTGGACTCTTTACTATTTTGCGACTACAGACTAACACGTCTAACTCCTCTAGATCTGTTAATTTGTGTATCTGACATGCGTAAAAATCTTCAAGCAGTAGTTTTGCATGTGATTACTGCAGCCAGCTTGGAACTGGAAGCAAAACCAATGAGGCCCGAATTCATGACTGGCTGATGAAAGTAAAAACTGGTGAAACTAATGGCCTACCAACAAATAGGTATTTTTCCAGGTTAGACTCATTATGTTAGAAGGTTGTGCAGAGAATGGAACTCACAGCAAAATGTGAGGGAGTCAGAGTTCTTAATTTCACAGAGTTTTTATGATTTGGGAAGACAAGCTCACTTTGTACCTATCGTGTATACTCTTTTTACTATATATATCTTTTTTACAGTAAATATGTATTTAGATTTTAAAAAGTGCTGTCTTAGATGGGGGGAAACTGCTTTTCATGGCACTGACCCTCATTTGCAGGCAGCAGTGGCTAGCAAAGTGAGATTATTTCTTGCAAACACACTTTCGAGCTTAACATTTGAGGCTCTCAATCAGGGGCAGCCAAGCTATGGCTCAGGAGCCACATGCAGCTCTTCTAGACATATCGTATGGCTCCCAAAGGTCTCTGAGTATTGCCATGGCCATATAGTTTATTTTAGCGGGGAAGGAGGAGGAAACAGGCAAGCTTGCAAGCTCCTCCCCTCTACCAGACATTGCCAGGAGAAAAGAGAGAGCAAGAAAGGAGAGCATGTGGCCACATAGCTCAGCAAGGGGTCGCACGTCCCGAGACTCCACGTGCTTGGCTGCAGTGGTGGCAGCAGCGAGAGGTGAACTAGGGAGCCAGACAGCTGAGCGGCTGAGGCACGCACATGCACCCCTTCCCTTGGCTGGGCGGCTAGGCCAATGGCAGGCAGGCATGGTGCAGGGCTGGTATGGTTGAGCTGGACTGGAGATGTGGCCATGGTGCTGGGTAGGGATGTGTGCTTTGGGTTTCAGAAACCTGGATCGGGCCCAAATCAGGCCCGATTCGGGTTGATCTGTGATTTCTGAATCACCCCCATCAGAGCTGCGGCAATTTGAGAAACCTGAAGCAGAGCTTCCCGAAGTGCTTCGGGTTGCTTTGGGAAGCTCTGTGAAGCCTTTTCCCCTTGCCATTCCTATTGATGAAAAGAGGAAAAAAGCTTCAAAGAGCTCTTCCCTTCCTACGGCTTTCACGTGATGGGAGGGGGAAGAGGGGAGTGAGAGAGGCAGGAGAGAGAAGGGGGAGAGGGAGGTGATCAGGGAAGGGAGATTGGCTGAGAGAAACAGCCAGTCGCTGCAGCAGCAAGCGGCTCTTCCCTTCCCGATTGGGGGATTCTCTGGGAGGACACTCCCCCCCCATGCTGCTGGCCTGCTGCAGTGACTGGCTGGTTTGAATTGGGAAGCTTGCCCTGCTTAAGCCATGTGTTTGCCTCTCCCTGGGCTGGGTGGGCTGCTGCTGTGAGTGACCTGCTGCTGCTGGACCAACTGGACCTTACTGGGTGACCCTGGTGGACCTGGACTGGACTGTCTGCAACTGGTTTGAGAGTCACTAGACTCACACTGGGTTTTTTTTTCTATTTGGGGGAGAGAATGGTTGAATCACTAGTCTTGGTGGCTTGAGGGAAGGGAAAATTGTGGGTGGTTGCTCCTAGTTTTTAAATCTTCTGTTTAATTATTGCTTCTTAATTATTGCTTCTGTTTAATCATTGCTGTGTGTGGGCTGGAGAGGGGGGGCTGAATTTTGGCCTTGTTCTGTGGAGCTCTGTTCTAGGGAGAGTGTGCCTTGATTCTTTGTTGCTGCATTTAAATTCAGCTCTGCTGAGCAACTGGGAGGGGGACACACATTTTCTGCTGCCGTGTTGATTTTTGTGTTGCCTTTACTGTGTGTGTGCTGGAGGGGGGGGGGTTGCAATTTTTGGCTTCTTTGGTGGTGTTTTGCTTTTGGGGGTCCACTGATTCATTTGCTTCCTGTTTACTGAATTGCTTTGCTGGGTGCTGTTGACTGGAGGGAGGGAGGTTGCATATTTGGGGAGGTTTCTGAGAGTGTTCTAAAAAAAGAGGCTTTTAAAAGGGTTTTTTTTAGTTGTCTCTTTATACTTTTGCCCTCTGAATTGAATTGTTAGCTAGGGACCTAAGGCCTCTTTTTCCTGATTAATAGGCTTGTGTCGGGATTAGCAAGAGTTCAGGTTCTCAAGTTGTGTTGATAAACAGGCCGCCCATTTGTTCATTTAACTAGGGTATTCCTGCCCATCTCTGGCTCCCTTGGAACCAGAGCTGGCACATTTAGAAGAAGGCTTCCTGTTATATGCTTTCCTATAGATCTTTGGGGTTCAGGGCCAGTTTGATTTCTGAAGAGGAATTAAAGTGTTTGCTAGTATAGTGGCACAAAACTAAACAGGGCTTTTCCTGCTCTGGGTAAACCAGAAGCGAGACACCCAAAACTTTTGGGGATGCACACCCCTAGTGCCGGGCCAGGAGGCTGCTGGCAGGTGGGCGGGCAAGGCAAGTGATCCTAATGCTTCTCTCCCTGCCTGTTTAATCAAAGTTTGAAGCATGAATCCTTTGCATAGTGGTTTACACAGGAGGAAGCCCATCTCTCCTGTGAATGAGTGACTTTTGTAATCTCACTTCCAGATCAAAGGTCAAGTGATGGCACTTCCCAAGCTCCACTTCCTTTCGATGATGTCACTTCCAGCATACTGTACCAAAGCCCCTCCCCTTTCTGGGCACTCCCCCAAATCTGCCTCTTCTTCTGAAGTCACTTCAATGCATCATGTCTTGCGGCTCTCAAACATCTGATGTTTATTCTATGTGGCTCTTATATTAAGCAAGTTTGGCCACCCCTGCTCTCAACTGCAGCTCCCACAGCAGGAAGGAAAGGTCTGAAATAATGTGTCCCTCCTTGTAGCGCAGAGTGGTAAGCTGCAGTACTGCAGCCCAAGCTCTGCTCACGACCTGAGTTCGATCCTGGTGGAAGCTGGGTTCAAGTAGGTGGCTCAAGGTTGACCCAGCCTTCCATCCTTCCGAGGTCGGTAAAATGAGTACCCAGTTTCCTGAGGGTAAAGTGTAGATGACTGGGGAAGGCAATGGCAAACCAACCTGTAAAAAGTCTGCCAAGAAAATGTCATGATGTGACGTCCCCCCATGGGTCACTAATGACTCGGTGCTTGCACAGGTGACCACCTTTACCTTTTACCCTTGTAGTCAGCAACCACACAGGTGGCATCCAGGACTTCAACTATATTTTTAGCCCAAAACTTCTTTCAAGAAGTCCCCGGGCAGTTCATAGTGACCCCAGTCCTCATATTTGGTCTCTCTCTTTCCAGTAGGGGAGCAAAAGCTGACACACCCAGAGCCAAACTAAACAGCCATCGCCAGTTTAAAGTGTTTTTAAAATGCTGTGAGGGCCCAACTGGGCCTGCAGCACAGAACTCTTTCCCTTAAACCCCATGCCTTTTAAAGTGCCAAAACAGTTGCAAAGTGTGTGTGTGTATGTTCCCTGCCACAGCTGTTTTGGCACTTTAAAAGACATGGTGTATGTGAGGGGCAGCTCTATGCTGCAGGCCCAGTCAGGCTCTACACTTTAAAATGGTGACAGTGAAACTGCGGCATCCACGGGTTCACTGTTATGTTTAGTTTGGTTCTCAGTAAGTGGGCATCTAAAGGAAGCAATCAAATTCATCCTGTTCCATAATAGGTGCCAGCACATGGTGCATCTTCTGGCACTTCTCCATTTCCAAAGAAGCACTCTTTCCATCCCTAACAAGTAACTTCATAGCGTATAAGTAGCCTATCTTACCCAGTGTGGACCTGTTCCGACTGACAAGCCAGCAATGGTAGCTGAAGAGAAATAGGAGGCTTACAAAAAACATAATGGCCACAAAAAGCAGGAACAGGATGTGGAACTTGGAGCGCCCATTAGTCAGCTCTGCCTAGGAAGGAAAGCAAAAGAGAGGAACACAAAGCTAGACTACAGAAAGGGACAATGCTTCTCCTCCTCATAGCTTTTGGCGGGTCTTGCAAGGCTGGGGCTGGGGAAGAGCCGGAGGGCTGTGTAAGCAGTCAGCCTGGCCTCTGCCATCTTAACAGCAGTTTTTATATGGCTGCTTGTGATATTAATAGTGTACAGGCCTCTGGAGTTTAAAATGGCTACTGTATTGCCACCAGAGAGCCTCTAACAGTTGCTATGTCCCATCTGGGAGAATACCGCATGCATGGAATGCCGCATTGGAATGCGGAGTGATGGAGAAGCGATTAGCTTTACTATCCATCCCAGCTCCCAAGGAGTACAGTGCAACAAAGGTCTCGCAGAGTCATCCCCACTTAACACATTCCTTTCCCTTCTTCCGTTATGAGATCTCCTGTCCAAGACTGAAGAGCTAATCAAATGACATTCATAAGTATATACAGTCGTTCCTGGAACAGTGCGTTCCCCACCCAAATTAATTAACTTAGCTTCGGTGGACTTCTTCCTTTTTGTGCAGCTCTAGAACTAGTTTTAGATTTGTATTCACACACCCCAGCAGCTACCACTCAAGGCAATCATATCTTTTGTTAAACCCAAGAACTGACCGTTGTATTCTTTGTTCTGACTGCTAGGTGGGTTCTCCCACCTCAGGGCACATTTTACCTATAAAGGTAGGTCCTGGCCTCATTCAAATCGTGCAAGCTTTCTGGCTTCTCCCTTAGGGTCACTTCCCTAAGCCTCTTGCTCTCTTGGCCGAGGATGCTGGTGTTCGAAACTACTCTCTTCCTCCATGGACTGGACCCCTTCTCCAGGATAGGTAAATATATTTACTCCCTCTCTCTAGTCCCAATTTCTGGCTACATTTCCTAGAACTCTGTGTGTGTGTGTGTGTGTGTAATTATTTCCCCCAGTAATTTGTGTGTATGTGCATGAAGTTCTTGTGTTCAATAAAAGTTATTGTTTGACATTAAGCACCAGACTCACTTGTTCTATTTTGGAAGGGACCTGGTACACACCGGTGATAGATCCCAGTTACCGCCTCTTGTATAGCTGTCTTCCTTGCTTGCTAATTCCCCCCACAAATCATATTTATTGCAAGGAGACCACGTCCGGTAACAGCTGGACAGCCCAAGTGGGCAGCGTGGGTCTAGATGGTCAGGCACAGCCTGGGTCAGAACCAGACAGCTTCATATACTTCCATTGTTAATGCAAGGGGCACTTGCTTGCTGGAACCAAGCATTACAGAAGACAATTCTCCATTAAATTCTCAGATGCTTCACTCATGAGCTAGGGACCATGGACGTCATCACTATATTGCCTTATATATTATCTGTTGCTTTAAATACATACTCCTGTGTGCCACCTCTGCTCCATGTTGTCTAGAATTTATTATGTTCTGCTTCACTATTTTTTCTACTCTGTATTGGATTCTTGCTAATACTATACCTTTTAAACTTGTATCTATTTACCCTAAGGTGGCATTGTTTATGGAAATGTCCTTGATACTGTATTGAAATGTACTTGATACTGATTGTACTAATCTCATACTGTGTCTCAGTGAGAAAGACGGACTATAAATGACATAAAATAAATAAATAAATAATTAAAAAGTTGGCCGAATCCCAAAGTTCTCTGGGACTGCTTTGTTTTCACGCTCGAGTCCAGCTGCCCAGTAGGTTCTGTTCTGACTGGCAGGACTTTCCAGGGGTGCAGCCTTGCCAACAGGGGTCCCCCGGGGGCAGCGCCCAAGACTTGCATGCAGAGCACATGCTCTACTGACATGCTATGGCTGTTGCTTTTATTGCAGAGCCCAGAGCGTTTCAAGGGTGTAGGATATAAGCTCCTAGATTCCAAAACTTACCTTCCAAAACTTGATGAAATACTTAAAGACAGTTGCAGCGATATACATGCAGTACAACAGAGAATATGCCAAAAACAGCAGAAAGAACTTGTAGTTGGAGAATCCAATGCAGTTGTTCACCCTACAGAACAAAGAATAAGAACAGTGGAGCCGAGAAACGTTCAGTATAATAGGGCCAAAGTCCAAGTGAAAACAAACAGCAGCATCTGGGCAGTCTTGATGGGACACAATTGATTGGCACAATCAGTCCTGTCCACAGTCCCTGGCAAGAGCAGCCTTCAGCATGTTCGCTCGCATGCAAGAGGCACCAGTCCAAAGTCATGCCTCTAAAGTGCAGAGCTCTGAGAGACAACATTAGCCACAGCTGGAATTCTTTCCCCTCCCACTTATGTCTGAAGAAGGGAGCTCTGACTCTTGAAAGCTTGCACTCTGAAAATCTTGTTGGTCTGTAAGGTGCCACTGGACTCAAATCCTGATGTTCTACTGCAGACCAATACAGCTACCCACCTAAGCTATCCCCTCCAGACCGCAGAGTATTCAGCCCTGAGATGCCAGTTTGTGGGAAATTAATGGCCCCTGGACACGCCTGGGATATAGATTTCCCACCAAAGACAGGAAAATGTTAAAGACTGGTGTGGAATTAGTCAGGATGAAATGCCATCCAATTTCAATTTTCCACTTGTGTTTGGCTTTGGCTAAGCAACAGGAAATCAGATGTGCTGCCCTTGGGAGAAAGTTCTACTAAAAGTGACCATATTTAGTTAGGCCGTTGAATGCAGGGGCTTCCAACCTTCCATGTGAGGCACTTAAAGAACGAGGCCAATGCTGGGGACGCAGAGAAGCACAGCGGCCTCTCAGCTACGGCAGGAGGTTTCTCTCTGCAAAGCAGCTCACCTGGATCTATTTTCCACTTTCTCAAAGACCAATATTCTGTTTTCATGGCAAACACATTTTTTTCCACTCCAACAAGCACTTCTTCTATATTTCAGAGTCCTGCAAGGAACTCCAGCTCTGTCACGAGCGCCTAGTGGGTCGTGTCTGTGACAAGTGACCCAGCTTTTGTGAACAACTGATCATCTCCCCCTCCCCATCCACAGCTTGCACTGTAGGACCTCACTGGCTCTTGGCAGGGTGCGTCTCATGCCGGAAACACTGGGACATGACCCAGGCATTGCCTTGAAGAAGAGATCTGTCTGTCCCTCTCATAGATCCAGCCACTCTGCTCCTTCTCAGGGCCACAGAACACAGGTTGCTCATGCATCTAAGAAAAAGGCCTTCTTACTGGGAGCCTGAGCAGCCATGAGAGTCTTTCTAACTGAAGTCCTCCCTCCCTCCCTCAGCCCTTCAAATGCAGGCATGCTCCTGTATGTTCCTTAGAAACAAACAGTCATCACCAAATAAGAACATGCGTGCACACACACACATACACAGCAGTTCCCATGCTACTTCATTACAAAATTTCATTTTTAAAGGCTATGTGCTTCATTTTTCCAGTGTCACTGAATTTAGAAAAAGAGCCTTGGTTACTTTCTAAGCTTTCCCTTCTTTCCAAAGTCACTGAAACTGATCAAATGGACTAGAAGGCCCCATCCCCCCAACCCTGTATGAGTGCTGCACAGGCACATAATGAGAGGATCATGCAGAGAGGAAAAATGGGGTTGGGGCCTGCTGCGTTATTGGTGTGTGTAACAGTCTGCATGTTGTAATAGTCTGTTAAGAGTCAGTCCCTCTCAGAATCAGAGAGCCGATTCTGTGGCAGCTGACTCCAAGGCATCTGATTAGGTACCCTGAGTTGAGAGACGAGGGCCATGGTTCAGTCCTAGCAGAGAGGTGCAGAGAGATCCAGTGTAGAGAATTGAGGGAGGGAGTCCTGAGGGTTTAGCACCAACCGGAGAACTGGGGAGAGTTGGCAAGGAGGTTTGGCATGTAGATGCAGACTCCCAAACAGGCCAAAGAAAGGGGATGGATCTTCTAAGGAGAGGACATTTTCCCCTACCCAGTCAAACAGGGAGGTAGAGAGAGGAGATCCTTGGAGAGAGAAGAGGTCCTTGGTTGGGTGTGATTGGAAACTGCCTGTGGAGACCTTCACATTCAGTTAAGGACTGAAGGAAAGCATTGGTGTGTGGAAAAAAGGGGACTGGAGTACTTGAAAGTGGGTACCAGCCTTCCTAACTCCAGAAGAGACAGAGAATACTGAAAGAAAGTATACTCAAGTGCTTGGAGAAAAACAAGGGAACCAAAGCCTAAAAAAGGAGCCTTAAGTAACAGTGAAGAGCATAAGGGCTGAAGTCTGGGCATATTCTGAATTTTACCTCAGTGATAGTTATATATGTTGAATTTTACCTCAGACATTTTCAGCCCCTGACTTCACCTGACTTTTCTCCTCTAATGTAAATAAACCCATTAGTTGTTTTTGGAAGTTTAAAAATGCCTCTGGTGCCATTTCTGTGGCTTAAGGACGAGGGAACGGCATAGTGTGTACGAAGACACCTCGGCCTGTTGTTGTATGTCAGCAGCACCAGCAATGCAAATGGCAGCTGTCAAAGTCTGAGACCAGACGTGTCAGGCTGAGGGGAACAGAGCATGGCAGTCGCGTGCTGCTCAGATCTTGACCCTCCCTTCCCCATCTGAACACGACAAGGACTGGAAGTTCAACCTTTGGTCCTCCCTTGTGCAGAAGGAAGAAGAAACCTGAGCCTGAGAGAGACTCAAGGACTGACAGTCATGGCTATTCAGCTCATTCTTGATCAGAAACCCACCCGGTATTTCCGTTAAGGAGGCCGAAACCTGTACACCTGGCTGCTCACCAAGGACGCACTGAAAGCACAGGCAGGCCAGTTTCAGGCACAGCTCTGTTCCCAATATCTGCATGCACAGGGACTGCACACTGGCCAAGGGTGCTCTGAAACCTGTACCCAGTCTGAATTGTAAACTATGCATTAGGAGTAGGATGGCAGGAAAATAATGACATTGTTCTCTATCCCAATTACTCTTTAAAATGACCTGACAAACAAGGACATTCTTAGAAAATATATGCCGCAATTTAGACAGGAATTAAAAGGCCAACAGAGCCTTCCCTTCCAAGAAGGCAAAAACCCTTGAGCTTCTACTCACCATGGGCAATGATGATCCATTTTTAATACACACCTGTACAAAAAGAAGAGGATACAGTGAAGGGAAGACTTTTGGGAACAGAAAAGGGCTGCTCTGTTGTTCAGGATGATCCGAAACCATACCATGTTTTGATGTGTAAGCCAAGATTGGGTTCTCTAACCTTCCCTCCATTGTGACCTGACTGGATGGTTGTAGTCAAACCTCCTCTGCAATCCGCCTGCCTCTCTTAACCTCAGCTGCCCTTCTATAATAAGGGCATAACAATGACCTACCTTGCACGGCTATTGTATGGGCTAAAGAGAAAATGGATATGTAAGTACTTTGAGCAAGTACTACACAGTCTTATTTGTCACGTTCTTTGTATGTACACACACTACACAAACCCAGCAAGTGAACCTGTACAAGAGGGCTTATGTGCATATGCCTCATGAACAAGCCCATCCACAACCTCACGGCACGAGCCTGTGAAGCAGGTAGGGCTCTTATGTTCTGCACTCTGCTTGCCAAAACCCCCGTGAGGTCTGCTTAGTGCTAGAGACAGATCCAAAGAACTGCTGGCATTTATATTTGTAAAGAGACGGTGGCTCTTTCACCTCATTAGGCTTTGGTGCAACCAGAGTTTTTTTGCATGCGGCACAGACTAACTTTCAGTGCAATCCTAAGGAGTGTTACATCTTATTAAATCCATTGAAGTCAATGGTCTTAGAAGGGTGCAACTCTGCTTAGGATTGCAGTGTCAGTCTACAAATAATTTCCTGAATCACTATATTCAGAAGATGATTACATGTAGATCACCATGCCTCGGGGTTGGCAACACCTTTTTTCTCTGCTTTTCCCATTCTGTGTTTTTGTTTAACATCAAGGCTGGGGAAAATTTCTGCATTAACTCAAAAGCTAGCTGTTTTCTGCCTTTAGTTCTAATAAAAGTATTATGAAAGTGGGCCATAGCAACTCAAGATGGGTGTGCACGTGGCATTTGTTAAGCACCTCTTCCCACATAAAATACTCCCAGCAAGCAAAGGACAAGCACCCTAGGCAGAAAGGTTCTCGTGCAGCCCACTCACTGCTGAGTTTTCTGCTTCGAGCACTGACACGAGTTTCCTGCTGCCTGTGTAGACTGGGCCTGAGTCAGCAATCGCGCCGGTTACTTACATAGCACAAACGGAACAGTGGTGGCAGCGGTCAGGTTTGATTAACTGGCATCTGTCACAGAACCGAATGGCTGGGAAGGAGCACAAAAAGATTGCCTTCACAAATCATGCACCTGAGCTGGGGAGTTGCATTGTTCACAGCTGGATCCTGCAAGCTATTTGGGGTCCTTATCAGATTTGACACCACCCACAGCCCCAATCTAGACCTTCTTCTCTGTCTACTTTTCCAGATCAAAAAACGGGGGGATGCTAGTAAAGGGCCTCCCTCCCCCCATCTAGTTTGGCCCAGGGGCTCTCTGATCTTCTAGGCTGCACTGCTCATATCTAATATACAACTCAGATTCCCAAAGTCCAGAACAGGCAGAGATTCAGGCATGATATGCACAAAGCATCCAGCACTCAGATTACAAAGCAAGAATGTCTGGGGGTTTTTTGCCCCCTTCCCCTAGGCTGGGAAAAAGGTGGCTGGGGAAGGAAGTTGGAAATCATTTCCAGCTAATATTACAGCCTCTGCTGGAAGGTTCCTGAGACCCAAGCCCTTCAATAGCAGGAGGGATGGGCTTCATATATGAAGTTGCCAGCATGCACTGCTCAGACAGATGGGTCTGGCAGACACCAGCAAACTGACCTCCATTCCCTGTTCTTGTGTAGACTGGCAATTTCCGTGCCATTTCCATAAGGATCTGCCGCTGGGCTTCGGGCCTCTCTTCATTCTCATAGCGCTCCTTGTCAACGTAGGACATTTGGAACTGGAGGCATAAGAAAGCCACTCATGTACCTTGCAGCAGAGAAAACAGTTGCACACAGAAAGTCCCTGATCCACACCCACTGCTTCTGCAAAACGGGCCTTCACTTGTCTTGGATGGGGTTTCGCTTCTGAGATAAGCAACCTGATGTTCAGAGAGACTATTAAACGAAAACAAACCTATCCCTTGTCATGAGGAGGGGAAAGGAACCCAGACAGTAATTGATCAGAATGAAAAATGTTAAAATGCAAGCCACCTGGGAACATTTGCTCAGCCCACCTTTTCCTCACCCGGGTGCCACTTCACCTTCCAACATGGCTGCTGGAAGACTCAGCAGTGTGTCTTCAGCTACAAGCTGATGGCATGGGAGAGTATGGTTCAGAAAGGCCAGATGCCTAGGGGAGGTCAGGAAGTGGAGCAGCCTCGGGGTGAGCGGACAGGGCAACTAGCCAGGACGTCCATGGCTGTATCTTTTAATAGTCAGCCACCTTGCATGCCCTTTAAGGTAGGGTATAAGAGCTGAGAGAAATAAGATGAATTTCAAAGTAATGAATAGATGATGTTTGTGCAACTGCAACAGGGTTGCCCACGCACCCACACATTGAATTTTGAAAAGACAAACACATTAAACCAAAACTGTGAAACCCTCATCTCTGGGGATCTGCAACGATCATGGAGATCATGCAGAAGCCATTTTTTTTTTGCTAGAAGCTGAAATTAGCAAAGTGCACGAGGGCAAAGACATCAGTTTGCAGACCCACCCCAAAAGAATATTTTTAAAAGTAATCAGTGATGAACCAACAGGGATGGTGCCTGACTAGGAAGAATGACAAGACCTGCAATGGGTCAGCTATAGCCAACTCTTGAAGCCCTCGAAGGCAGGCAGCATTGGGCCAGGAAACCTGGGTGGTGAGGACAGGATGCAGCCATGGTGGGACAGCACCCCGCCCATCCCAGAAGACCAGCAGCAGCCACATGGACACAGCTGCAGCAGAGAGAGCTCCGGAGCTGAGATGAGCCCCCACCAGGAGGCACAGGGAGCTTCCTCATTTTGCCCAGTAGGGGCAGGAGGCAAAGTCCCGGCCCTCTCTTTCCACAAGTGGTGCGCAAGAAGCAACCGTGTGTCCGGCCCTGGCATGCGCTGCCCTGACATCTGCTGCGGTCTGGTGGCTTCCCTGGTACAGCTTAACAAATGGGCCAGTTTATTCCCCGAAGAAGCAGGGGCTTCAGGTGAGTGTGTGCACAGAGAGGCTCAAATGTTTTTGTGGCACCTTGGCCATTCCAGCAGCCCTGGTGTGTGTGAGGGTGTTACCTTTTTGTCCGGTTGTCGTGGAGGAGTAAATACAGACTTCCAGTAGGTCCAGATGAAGAAAACGAAGATCACATGGAATATTATGAGGTAGGTCACTGAAGGAGAAGGAAGGACTTGTGAACAGCAGTGTGGCACCTCTTTCTTCTACGCTCTTCACTTTAACCCTTTGGTTGCATGACAGACCACTCTTCAGAGATTTTAAAAAAACAGCTCATGACCCTCTCCCTCAGACTACCACAGCTAAGAGTGAAACAGTTCCAATACTTTCCTGCTCTACCAGTTCGGCTTGTACCTCCCTGTGGTTCCCTTCTGCCTGTGCAGATGACAAAAGGCTCCTAACTGTGGAACCAGAATGCTTGCTGGTGACAGGCTGAAAAACAGCAGGGACCACACCAATCCCTCATGGAGTGTTTTTCTCTTAAGGAGGTGCATGCTCTTCCATGAGCCCCACCTGCAGTGACTGGACACGGGACACAAAGTCCACCTCAGATCTAAGCCTCAGCACCCAATTGTACAGAAACACAGGGGGAAGAAAAGGACCCAAGAGCACACCTGCTGAAGCCTGTAAAAATAATGAACACGCTGCATGTAATTCAAAAGGATACATACTTGTATTGCATATGCAGTTTTACAGAAATGTACAAATAACTGGATAACACGCAGTTAATAACCCAGAGAAAATCAAACTAGATAAGCGACCCTGCACAAGATTGTCCCCGGCACGCCTCGATCTTTAAACACGCCCTCCTAAGCAGAGTTCTCTCCTTCTAAGTCTATGGAAGTCACTGGACTTCAAAGGACGTGAGTCTGCTTAGCGCAGCATTTTAAGGATGTGTAAAACTGCATCAATACAACTGATGGCCGTCCACATGATCTGGAGGCTGTTCTGATAACTTTGGATGTTATATCTCTGAATGCCAAAAGTTCTTCATGAAGATGCAAGAATAATATTAGAGGGATCCTTACCAGAGAGCCATGAACTATCCCCGCCCCCTCACATTTGTATTGGAGCTGGCAGATATTGTTTTGGAAAAGAATTAACTCAAATTTGGTGAGCAATTTCATTTCTCATTTTAAAGCACTGCCGGAGGCAGCTCATTTGCCTCAAACCTCCCTATTCTCTTAAAGTCTTGGGCAGAAGAAGGCAGGCTACTTAATTCTGAAGTGAATTTTATCAGGTGCAACGTTTTTGGAATATTGGAGATATACTCATGACTTATTTTTCAAGATGGGGAACATCTCAAATGGTTCCGTTTGGATATTTTCAATACCATTTTTGGACATCACAGCTACTCTGCCATGAATCATAGAATCCTAGGGTTGGAAGGGACCTTCAGGATCATCTAGTCCAACCCCCTGCACAATGCAGGAAATTCACAACTACCTCCCCCTTCCCCCATGAGAATGTCAGGTTAAAAGTGGACAATTGTGTTAAACCCACAGACGGGGGTTCTATTACTCAGCACTCCAGTGTTCATTGATGTAATTCACCTCCTGGCCAGTTTGTAGTTCAGGCTCCATTTTTTCAGAATCAGTCTAAGAGCCTTCCTAGACTTTTGAATCCAAGGGGACAGCCCCATCAAGTAATTTTTTTTCAAACTTATGAGACAGTGAGGTTCATTGACAGAGCAGAATGATTAAGGGAAGAGAATGACCATGTCAGCAGCACACAGACTGAAGTCTGGAATTCTGTCCCCTGCCTTATACATTCAAGCAGACCATATTGAAGGATGCAAAGATACCCCCTTTTGGGGTACCAAAGAGCACGGAATCTGCAAGAAAGGCAAAGTCCACTCATGAGTGCTTGGACATGCCAGGCAATAGGGCTGAGCTGCTGCCAAGCAGACTTCAGTGTTGAAAGATTTTATTAATTTGGAGGGAACACAACGTGTGTTGTGATGCCTCACTAACAGCGATGTGATTGATGTTATGGTTTTGTAGGTGAAGGATTCTATACATAGAGGAAAGTAATAGATTAATTTTGGTGCAAATAATGAGGTTAGGAATGCACTTTCTATCAATTGAGAGCTCAGAAAAGAATTTTCCATGTTTCTTGATAAAGTGCAGACACCCCCCCTATTTATAATCATGCGGATTTGGACCTGTTTCTACTTCAGTGTGATTTCTATTGGATGCAGCCTTAAGGCCACCAGGGGTGGGGAAGTAGGACAAAGATGACATAAATAATAAATAAATATGCCTTAGAAAATAATCATTGACCAGTACCAGTTTGGAATGATGTGTTGAAGTTCTTCTCATACTGCCTACTGACATGCTCTTATGAAAAGGGAATTTCTATTCAGCTGACCAAGTGCTGAGCGGCGGGGGCCAGCTTCGTAGACCAGGGGCCTGCACTGGATGTGCCTGGGCATGCTCCCCCGGCCTCGGGTCATTCCCCGGCCCCCTCCACAACAATGGCGGCCACCATGCCATCTCCCCGCCCACCTCCTCCACATCACCTGCTGCAAACTGGCCCCCAGGTGAGTCTAGGAGCCATTGTTTCATGTTGATCTTTTCAGGTGGGTAGTTGTGTTGGTCTGTAGTAGAAGAGCAAAATCTGGGCCCAGATTTTGTGGGTGTGTGCACGTGCATGTATGCACTGTGCCTTTTTATACCTGTTTCTTCCCTGCCCAATGATTAAGGCTCATGCCAAAATAGAAACAGATCAGTGCCTTAAGTACAAAGTCACTGTTCAAACTTGAACATCAACTGAAACAACGTTGAAAAGACTGAACTTCTGAAGCCAGAGTCTGAAATACAAATTCTACCACTGAAGTTGAAGTCAATGCCCAAGTTTACCTTTCTGACTGTAGCCAACAATCAGCTTCTCAATATTATCTTGCAAACTCTGCACTGTTGTGTGTCTAGTTTGATGTCTCTATTATTGATTGGATTTTATCCATACTAGTGTACATTTCTGTAAATGTATATACACAATACACCTACACACACTTCTGTATTAAGTTCAGTGCCTTGGTTATTTTTTATGATCCTTTGTCTTTATTGGGCAATATTGGCTTACCTTACAGAACTGTTACAAGGATTATTACAAAGGCGATGAATAAAGAGCTTTCAAGACTTACAGTTCAATCCTAAGGAGCGTTAGTCCAGTCTCAGCCTATTACACTGCTAATGTCTGAAAAATTCCAGAGGGCTACTCTGTTTCAGACGAAACATCACGTTTATTGTGGCAAAAACTGTCACGAGCCTGTCATTCATAAAAACAGGCCACAATAAATTTGTTAGTCTTCAAGGTGCCACAAGACCCTTTTCCCTTAAAGAAGGAAGCAGTGAAAAACTACTTCAAATGTTGGTGGCTATTGTGTTGCTGTAATGCCTTTCCCTTCCCTTCTCTTCATCAGCAGCCAGGTCATGGCTCCAGCCCCCTCCAGGCTCTCCTTTCTGTTCCCTCTTACATAACAGGTGACTTCCAATTATGGCCAAACCATGCTTCACAACAAGGAACCTGGCATAATAAGCATCCACACACACCTTTTTCTACAGAGCTGGTCAGAGTCACTGAAAGAGAAAACAAAGATGTGTTCATATGGCAAGTAATATTTACTGCAGTGGGCATTTTTGAAGCAAAATTCAGGCTGAAGTTGGTTGCAGAGTAAAAGAAATTGAGTCCAGATCCCACATAACCCCCTGCCAACTTGACTGCATTTATGCATTTGATTGACAGATCATTTTGTTATGGCGTGTGTTTGTTTTGGCACTTCTGTGTTCTCTGCAGCCACAAACCCTAGTTTTTCTTGAAAGTCCCAGTGTCACTACTGACCAAAAGACAATCCACCCTCCATCCCACCTCCACAACCTGTCCAAATGGATGAGTTGGATTCAGGCTACGTTTTTCAGAAACAGAATGGAACTTCCCCCCGCCCCCATCCCTGGACTACTGCAGCCCCTTACTCTCCACCAAATGATGATCTTGGGGGACAGGGGACCCTAAAGAATGACATGGGGGGAGGGGAATAGGCAGAAATTGCCAGTTTAGTCTGGAACCAACACAACAACTTTACTCATTTTCCAAGACCTACTTGGAACATCTTGGACTTCTGCAGGGCTGCTTCAGGGTACTTTGTTACCACAAACAGGGTACAATTTTACCACATCCTGCAGTTGGTGCCTGCATTGTACAACATGGATTCACAAAAAAACGCCTACTTTTTTCTGGGATATAAAGCAACAGTATTATCCCCATGTTGCTCAAGTGAGAGTGGAAGGCAGTGGCTGAGCCCTGAACCATCCTGTGAGTCACAGAGAACATGAGTTTGAGTCAGGGTTCTCCTGAACTGCACAAAACAAATCAGTAGGCCTGATCTCTCCGTTGTTGGGACGTGTGGATTGGAAACTCCTTGGAAAAGGGACTTTTGCTTATGTTACTCTGTCAAGAGCCACATGCATCATGGCGCTAACAACTGGGCTTCCTCTCAGCAGAAAGGACAGTTTCGTTCACCTTCAGGACCACCTCTGAGGGTCCCTTCAGAAGCCTTCCCAGTGTGTCCACCCCAGGCCTGCAGGGGGCAGCCAATCCCAGTGCCCTGGCTCTCAGGCCCAGGCTGTGTCTTTCGGAATAACCAGGCCAAAACAGAGCTAAGCAACTCTAACTGTTACAGAAGCTGTAGGCTCCCATTCTTCCGACGGTTGTCCAGGCCAACATCTGCACGTCGCACATCTCTGGAATCTCATTCCAAACTTTTTCCTCTCACACTGCTGATGAAATCACAGCGCTGAAGCAAGGTGGCTCCCTCAGCCGACATTTCAATGTGCTCTTACAAGGCTGCCATCGGAACAGAATGGCCTCCTCCACGTTCTCAGGTAGGTCAGACATGGGTGAGTCTTGCAAAGCAGGCGATAATCAGACCTCATGACCCCTCTCTCTTCTAGGGACAAGCAAGATGGCTGCCTCTCTGCCCCACCTGCCTCCCTCCCTTCTTCCTCCCCATCCCCTCACAGAGCATGAACAAACATTTCCTGGCTTGAGAAGCCTGCAACCAAGTGCTCATTTGCCATGACATCCCAACACGGCTGCCAGCGCAAACGGGAGTTTGTTTCCTCCACACAAAGTGGATTCTGTGGAGGCGAGGCAAGAAGAGAGAACAGGGAAGCATGAGAAGCCTGTTTCTGCTGCTCATGAACGGGGACCTACCTCATAATATCTTGGAATGGCCATGGCTAAGGCCAGGGCTCAATAAAGCAGATTGCCAGGAGCAGACAGCAAGTTCAAACAAGAACTTCCTTTGACTGCTTTTCATGCTTGGTTTGTACCACTGGAGCTTCTGGCAAAAGGTTGTGTTCACCTCCTGCCACCAGAGTCAATTGCACTTGGCATCTTAACGGATGGCAAGATTTTTCGCAACATGCAAAATGATAGCATCGTTTGCACCTTGTCTGATAGCATCTTGTTTGTCTCTTTTGTTCTGTAAGAATTCCCTGTGCCCCTTTGTTTGAGATTGAGAACTACTTCTCATATTTCAATTTCCCAGTAGTGAGAGACAAGAGGTTGCCAGCCTCCACTTGGAGCCTGGAGATATCCTAGAATTATACCTGATCTTCAAATTATCCCTGGAGAAAATGGCTGCTTTGGAGGGTAGCCTCAATGGCATTATATTCTGCTGAGATCCACCTCCACCAGCTCCACCCCCAGATCTCCACGATTATCCCAAGCTGGAGTTGGCAACCGCATGAGAGAGACATGGCTACCCTGGAATGGTGAAATCACTGGCTGCTCCTGTCTCAAGGCAAGCAGGTCACACGTGGAAATGACACTGGCTGGAAGCAGATAACAGTAGACTTAACATACCTATAACTCGCCATGGGTTTTTTTACCCCTGGAAATGTTACTGCACACCCGAATGAGTTGCTGCACATCTGAGGTGTTTTCGAACAACAGCACTAGCAACAACAATCCTTTCCGCCATATTTTAAGGAGCCTTTGAATGGCACCACTGAGGCAGCTCCAGTCTCCCTACAGCAGCTGATTAGCTCTTTCTGGGGCTCCTGATGACTCAGACAGGACCTTGTCTTGGCACCATCGACACAACACTAATTAGAGAGAGAAGGGACATTTGTCACCTGGTAATTTCACAACTGTCTGTCCCCTACTGTTCTCATGAAACAGTAGTGCCCTCTAGCCAGATTCTAGAAAAAATCCTCCCCCCACAAAGTCTAGCATCTCATTCAGGGGTTGCTTGCCATGTTGATGGGGTGAGATCTTTCCCTTGGCATGAAACACATGGCTGCCACACCGAGTCCAGCTCCGGTCCTTCCGTAAGAGCAAAGTCCAGCACACTCTTTTGTCATCAGAAGCAGATCAGACAGAGAATTATCTGCGTTGATTTGCGATAACTGTTTTTCAAAGAAAAAAACCAGCAGACCATAGAAAGGAGACCTCAACAGCTTGACCTATTTTTCTGCATAAGGAATTTCATGGGTCTCTTCTGCTGAGGTTTCCATGTCATCAAATCAACCCCTCAGCTTCCCCTGGCAGAAAACAACAGTTAAGCCAAATAACCAGGGCACTACTGCTGCTGTCAGCCTCTTGCCAAAAAGAATGCTCTTCTTAAGAGAACAACTCCCATTGGATACCTAAGGGTGTCCCAAGAACTGGCTAGGCAGGGAGTTCCAAGAGAAGGGGCTACAAATGGGTAAAAACACCGGCTTGTCTCCATAAGACACCCTTGGAATAGCAAACAACAGGTGATAAAAGATCTCTGAGCCCTGCCCTCCCAAGGCATAAGTGCTTTAAACCAATGCCTTGAATGGGAGCCATTCACGTCAGATACTTTCAATATTCTCTGGCAACACCAATCAGTTGAGGCTTTTCAGTGCATGGCAAGGGCAGCTGTACACAGACGGCAGAGCAGGCAACCAGCCCAAAGCATGCCACGTATCCAGTGCTAGAACCATGCATCTCGAGAGAGGACCCAGCTGGCTAAAAGCACTCCTGATCACAGAAGCCATCTGCACTTCCATGAGCAGAGCCAGGCTGTGAGAATACATCTAAGCTGTGGCTCCGGTCCCTAAGGGGGAAGCCACAAAACAGCCTCCCAGGTCATGTTGCTCACTGTCAACAACTTGGATCGATCTGGACTGAGATCCCATTCATTAACACTCGTCCAGAGATGACTGATTCCAACCAACTTCCAGTTCTCTGTAAGCATCCATCATGCATCTTTACAAAAGGAAGGCCACACTAGGGCTAAGTAGCTTCAAAGACTGTAGAAGCTAAAGGCCATAATCCACGAGAAGGCCTTTGAGGAGTGGCAAATGAACTCCTGAGGGTAATGCAGATGTTACTGGCCCTTTAAAATGGCAGCCTGGCTGGAGAGGGAGAGAGGAGGCCTCTGGGTGCTGGCAGGCTCTCGCCCCAGGGGGAGCGGCCCCGTGAGGGGGTCCACCATTGCTTCTTACAAGACTACACAGCAACCATCAGCTATGCCATCACGGGCTCCTTTGAAATATTTAGTCACCTGTCAATAATGCCATTTGGCTCTCTAACCTGGACAAAAAGGTCAATTTGTACATGGAAGAATATATAGACACAAATTTGACACTGAACATGGCAACATTCTGAAACTAGTGGAGGAACACTTCAGTTTCGCAAGTCAGTCTGAAAGTCGTCATTCTTCACCAAAGGCACTTCTAATAGACATTCCAGCATAGAATTTATCAGAAAGTTTGACTGCATGCATCAAGGTCTGGATGAAAACAAAGCTTTTCTCACCCATTACTGGTTTAACTTAGCTTAGCCAAGCTAATGAAACTAGATTGCCACCAAATTCTGTTGCCGTGAATTATCACTGCTTATTTTGCACATCTCATTTTACACAGAAACATTTTTGTCCAGGCCTCTTGTAGTCTGTGCTTACAATTTCTCATCTGTATACATGTGCCAACAAACTGAGCTGTAGTCCATGAAGGCTTATATACCACACTCAACCTGTGAGTCTTTAAACTGCGACAAGGCCGTGTTCGCTGCAAGAGACTAGCACGGCTACTTCTTTATTGAATATGCCAATGACGGGGGAGCAAACCCATGGGCCGCTCCCCGGAGGAGAAACCAGTGGCAACAGCACGGCTACTCTCCCATGACACAATGAAGACTCTGTTTCTATAATGCAGAATTTGGTGCTATCTCAGAAGTTTAAGCATATTAATTTTGAGACAGATTCCAAAAGGATCTCTGTGTTAGTCTATATACATGTACCCCATGCATGTGCATGCGCAGGCACAGGCACAGGCACAGGCACATACACACACATACACACACACACAGTTAGAGGATAGTGGGAGAGGGAGAAGAGAAATGCGGTTTTGCCAGGTGAGATCAAAAGGCAAGCAGATATACAGTACAACTGAACATGTTGGCAATATGCATTTGGCTCTTAGTTTCACCCTGGATCTCCAGAGCAGTCACGTGGAAGGGGGGCATTCAGTATGAACCAAGTTTTCTATCACAGGCACTTGCTACCTGCCTTTTCCTCCCCTTTTCCAGGGTGCACAGAACAGAGATGAGCTACTCCCATTTTCTCGTGAGAACAACAGTATAAAGTAGATTAGGTGGAGAGAGAGAACCTGGACCAGGGGCAAATGGCTGAATGAGGATCGGACTTGGCTTCCTTGGTTCGACTTCCCGTGGCTCAGAGAGCAAGCAAGCTAGCTCACCATTCCATCTGCCGTGGCTGGACCCCAGAGCAGGAGCAGAAGCTCAAGTAAGACCAACAACCTGTCTTGAGACAAGAAACACTCTTCCACCCAGTCAAGGGGCCTCTGAAAGGAGCATGCCACACCTCAAGGAGTTTCTCATTGCTCTTCAGAGGAACTAGCAAGGCAGCTCAAGCACCCGCACAGTTGTTGACAGCTCTCTGGAACTGTGATTTACTTCCTGACCTTCCTTACCCCTGTTGACTCAGGAGAAAACAACAATGTGGGCAATCTGATGCATATTTGCTTAGAAAGAATTCAACCTGTGTTGGTGGAACTTACTCTCAAGTATGAGTGCTTAAGATAAATTGCAAACTTTCAGTGAACCCAAACTCAAAGATAATCTGTTGTGCTGAGAATAGAGAGGCTTCATTTCAGATCTATGTGTGGCCCTGGAGCTCACCGGATGACCTTGGGTCACTCGCTCACTGCCTAATCTATTCCAAGGTGAAACTAAGAAGGTGGGATGGGGGTGGCACAGTTATTCTGAACTTCTTGGAGGAAAAGCATAATAAAAATGAATTAAGCACATGTTAATATCTCCTTCTCCCCTCTTCCTCCAAGGACTGTCCAGGAGGCAATCCCAATCCTTCTTCACAACCCTGTGGCTGATAGATAATGACTGGGCCAAGGTCAACAAGAGAATCCTGCCTGAGCAAGGACTTCAACCCAGGTATCTCAGACGAAGTGGGCCCCTCTGTCTATTGCCCCACGCTGGCTCAGTTGCTAAATAGAGCAATTGATGGAACTTCTCCTTGCCATGCAGCTGTTCAGTGCATGAATCTCTTCAAGGTGGGTGACAACGAGGGAGAGAATTTGGGGCTTGATGTGCTCATGTCCCATTATGTAAAGCAATCATGGTCAGGGTGGTGATGGCTGACATTGACTAGTTTTTTTCTTTCCCAAGGACCTTCCATCTGTCATTCACTGAGGAAGCAGGGGGCCTTGAGTAGCAAATCAACAGGCCAGCTGCCACCCAGTTCCCTCCCAAGCCCTACCCCCTGCACATTCAAATGCAAATCACACCTATCCTCTCCAAATCCAACACAATCATTATTATAAATCATATTTTGTTCATGTTCACTTATAAAATTATAATTATGCAATTAAATCCACAGAACAAAGTCTACAGCAATCCATTTACAACATTTTAAATTCATTTAAAACTGTGATTTAATTCATCCAGCACATTCTATGCGACCAATCTCGGTTGAGTCTTGATGTGAGAAGCATGTTTACTATAATTTGAAAACAAGAGCTCAACACATAAAAAGCCACCACTTCTCTTCAAGCAGGTCCCCCATTATTGCCGGCTGCTCCTCTTGCAGACCCACCCTCATCTCCCCTGCCCCACATCACGCCTTACGACTTCCACCCCACTGCCCTTTTCTCTCTCCCAGCTGTGTGATGCGATCAGGAGCAGATGCAGCGTGTGTATATGGTGGTGGAGATGGAGATTGCCATCAAGTCATAGCTTATGGTGACCCCTGCGGGGGCTTTCAAGACAACAGACTAACAGAGGCGGTTTGCCATTGCCTGCCTCTGGAACCCTGGTCTTCGTTGGAGGGCTCCCATCCAATCACTAACCAAGGCTGACCCTGCTGAGCTTCTGAGATTGGATGAGATCAGGCTCATCCAATCTCATCCCATTTCCAGGCCAGGGTGTGTGTGACATCCCAGGCAGGAGTGATACCTGCCTACCTTTGCTAAGGCCCAAGCAGTGAGCCAACTTTTGAGATTCACAGGCTTTCTAAGAAATTAGGGAAGTGGAGGGAAAGCTTCTATGACACTTGAAAGTTTGTACTCCCAAATCCAAGAGGCCAGAAGGGAGTAGGTGAAACCCCGCTCCCCCTCTGTTCTGAAGATAAAGGTAGAAAAGAACAAGCAAGGGTCCAGTAGCACCTAAACGTAGCACCTAACAAAATTTGTGGTACGGTAGGAGCTTTCGTGAGCCACCCCTCACTTCTTCAGATATAAAGAAAGGTCGTATACCAGCCTCTGAAGATGTGAGCTGTGACTCATGAAAGCTCCTATCCGACCACAACTTTTGTTAGTCTTCTAGGCGCTACTGGACTCTTGCTCTTTTCTGCTGCTCCTGACAGACAAACACGGCGCCCCATCTTGAAGATGGGTGTAGTGTGGTGTAGTGTGGTTAAAGCGTCGGACTGGGCAGCCCTGGGAAGACCAGTCTGCCCAGGGCCATTTTGCCGCCCCCTCACAGAGGTCGCGAGGAAGGCCTGGCAGGGGAGCGCCTGTGGGTGGTCGGAGCCTCAGGCCCCCTCAGCCAGGGCCGTCTCGGGGCCGGCCTGGGCCAGGCGCCCTCACCCGGCCTCCTTCGCGGGGCTGTCGTGACTGAGCCGCCTCGCAAGGGCAAAAGGGGTCCGGCAAGTCTCCTCGCGAGTAGGGCCCGCCCCCGCCTCTCACCCAAGCAGAGCTCGAAGACGTAGGCGTAGTAGGACCACAGCACCACCAGGGCGATGATCAGCACCGGCAGCCAGCCGAAGACGCGCTGGCAGCACCGCAGCCCCCTGGACAGCGCCATCTTCCCCGCCCGCCCGGCCGCCCGGCGGCATCGGCGCTCCGCTGAGCGGCCTGGCTGGGGCGGCCCGGGCGATGGCTCGGCGTTCGACTGGCAGGCAGGCAGGCGGGCCGCGCCAAAGAGCGGCGCCGCCGCTCGCCGCCCCGCACCTCCGGCGCGTGCGCGAACGCGGCTCTCTGGCGCTGCCTCTGGGCCCTGAGCCGACGGGAGCGAGAAGGGTGGGAAGGATGGGCGGTTCTAACTCGCCCCTTGCCTGGGCTCTCCGCCCCACTGGCAGGCCTTGGCCGGCGGCGGCAACGACCTAAGGGCTGGACTACTGCCACGCATTCTCCACGGGACTGCCCTTGGAGACTGTCTGGCACATACCCGTTGGGCACGAGAGGCAAGCGCGAGCATTTATTGGCCTCCTTTATAGACCTCACTGAGACTGTAGAAGTCGATAGGATCGATATGATGGGACGTCTAGTAAGCAATGCACGAGGACCGGCGTTGCGAAGATCTGAAAAAGCTTAGCTTAGCTTATCAGGCATCTCATTGAATGCAGCAGCAAAGCAGGAGGACGTTACATCCGTAGGACGCGATGCAGCCGCGACAGCAGGGGACTACACGGCAGCACTCACGGACAAATGCACCCTGTGCTGCGATATGGCGCACACCCCTCCCCGCTTACGCGAAGCCCCTCCTTCTGGAGCGATTCGGTTACAGAATACCCCGGCTACCTTCATAGCAACGCCCTCCAGACAGCTCCGTTTTAGAAGGCCAGAAAGGGCAGCACTTCCCTGATCTCCGGCCGGCCAGTCCGCCGGGTGCCCCCCCCCCGCCGCCCCCCGAGAATGCCCGCGTGTAGCTGGGTGTCAGGATTGCCTGCTGGCGGGGAGGCGCCCGCAGAAGGCCCTGAGCAGAGGAATGGGAGCCTCTCGGCTGTGGAGGCTTTGCAGGGGCTGCCCCTTCGCTTCGGGGCTCCGTTCCTGGGGCGGCTTTGACCGCGAATGCCCCCCCCCCCGGGCCTTCCAAGCCCTCTGACTTCGGCGGCGGAATCAGAAGCTTGGGATTCTTCTTGGACTGTCCGTCAGGCGCCCCTCTCTGAACCGAGAGCCGGCAGGCCGTGGGCTTCTCCCAGCCACTTTCCCTTTCCGCCCCTCCCCGCCCTCCGCTCTCTCTGCAGACACGAGCTCTGCAGCCTCGCCTCGCCGGTGCAACGGGCTGCCACTTGAGCTACACTGGGAACTCTTTATTTTCTAAAGGTAAAGCGGCCTGTCAAAGCACAGCCAGCTTCGGGAGTCCCGGCAGCGTTTTCAAAGCGAGAGCCGAGCAGACGCGGTTTGCCATCGCCTGCCTCGGCCTTGGCGAAAGAGGCTGAGCCTGTTTCGCTTCCAAGCTCTGATGAGGTCGGGCTAGTCTGGGCTGTTGGTTTACTTTCTATGGATCCATTGCGCTGGTCTCTGCAGTTCCTGCATTGCGCTCGGCATCTTCGGAGGGTGGGTTCACAAGCGCTTGGAAGAAGTTCTTGCCGCTTCTTGTTTCACGGTTGGTCTTTTAAACCATTACTCGGTTGCCTGAAATGTGCCTGCTCGTTTTAATAACAGAATACGGGGGGCCGACTGAGGAACCCGTCACTGCTCCAGAGGAAGGAATAAAGGAACAGGAATGGCTGGGATGCGGCTTTGGACAGAGTAGGGCAGTTCTCCCCGCACATGGTGGCCTTGGCACGGATACCGGAAGTGGATGTCGCCTGCCTTGGTTCCTCACTCTCTACGGCGGCAGAAGCCGGCGAAGTCGCGGGCTCTGAGCGACGCGCTGTAGCGCCACTTGCCGGCAGACGGGAGCACCGCCAGCTAGTTGGCAAGCGCCTGCGCACTAGCTGGCCGGGCGGGTTCTTAAGGTTGCCAACCCCCAGGTGATGGCTGGAGATTTCTTAGAATTACAACTAATCCCCAGATTACGATCAACTCCCCTGGAGAAAATGGCTGCTTTGGTGGGGTGAAACCCGTGTCAGGGAGAAAAAATTCCATCAGGCTCGGGGGCTAAATTAAATATCTCACAGATTTATATAGATAAAAGACAAAGATCTGGGGGGAAATCTTTGATTGTCACTTTAAACCTGGATCCTTCAGTCCACCAAAAAGCACAACATATTAGGTACAATAAGAACAGTTAAGAAATATTCTCTGTGCTGCTGCCACGCATACACCACTATCTAGACCAGCAGCATTCAGTACATAGCGGCAGAGAATTGCTACTAAGATCAAGAGCCAGGTAGCCACAATTGGAAGATAGGCCCTTCCTTGTGATTTTGAGGATATGAGTTTTTGAAACGCAAAGCTCCCTAGAAATACCTTGGAAATCTGGTTGGTCTTTAAGGTGCTTCTAGGCCTGCATCTAGATTTCAATGAGTTTATTAATGATCTGGGGAAGTAAACAACTTATAAGCCTATGAGTTGAGAGCTAGTGAAGCATAAGTTGGTAAGAGCTAGGGTTGCCAGCTCCAAGTTGGGAAATTCCTGGAGATCTGGGGAGTGAAACCTGGAGAAAGTGGGGTCCCAAGTCAGCCCCACTTTACTTAATAGGGTTCCCTCCCTGGCAAACAGGATTTGAGTCCAGAGGCACTTTAGAGACCAACAAGATTTTCAAGGTATGAGCTTCTTCTTTTTTTTTTTGAGCTTTTGAGATGCAAACTTCCCTTCTTCAGATACAGCCAGATCTCCACTTCTCTCGTTATCTGAAGAAGGGAGCTTTGACTCTCGAAAGCTTATACTCTGAAAATCTTGTTGGTCTCTAAAGTGCCTCCGGACTCAAATCCTGATGTTCTACTGCAGGCCAACACGGCATTCATCTAAAACTAGCGTTGCCATAAAGAACACAGCAACTATTTGGCACACGTAGGAAGAAAATGGGCCCCCTGCCTCTTGGAGGAGATGTTGTTATGAAGCCACTGAAGTGGCTTATTCTAGTGGCACACACTAGTTTGTCTCTTGTGGCACACAGTCAGAAAAATGACAGGTCAAGACCAACCAATGAGACATGCTAGTGTGTGCCACTAGAATAAATTATTTGAATAAATAAAGGACTCTACTTTAAAGAGGAGGGTGACTGCTGCATCCCTGTATGATCCATTGCAGTGGCTTTTGCGTCTTTCTGGGTTCAGATGCATCTCCATCTCAGTGGTGACTAAATAATCTCCAAATGCAGAGATGCAGCCAAATTATTCTGCACTCAAACAAGGCTGCCCATTGTAGCTCTTCAACCAGTTAGTGTAATGGGCTCAGGAGCAGTTATTTGAATATTAAATAAAAATGGTGTCATCTTTTACAGCATGGGTGTTGCTTCCGGCACAGCCATTATACTTGCCCTTCCCATCAGAATTTGTATAGGGCACACTTTAAAAGTCCCTTGTGTGCTTATCTGTTCATTCATCACCATATATATCCCCCCCCCCCATCCTTTAGTACTGCTTTGGGAACTGGAGGGGGGTTGTTTCTTTGTGACAGCACGGGAGCTAGCCAATCAGCACAGTGCGCCACCAGCTACTGGTGTAAACACGCATAACAGTTTCTTTCGAAACCTTTGGTACTAGGAGGGGAAAGTGCATTGAGGGTGATTGTAGCCCTTCCTAGTCATTCCTGGCGCCCTAGAAATGTCACATCTGCTTCTTCTTTCAGGAGCTGCTTGGGTACTGTACTTTTCCCCATCAGGGAAAGGCCTTATGCCTTTCTCGAGTAGGCAGTAGTCCGAGGGGTGCTGCTTCTCTCTTGCAGCTGTGTAAATGCTGCCCTATATGCACCTGTAACACTGAGCCCTGCATAGAGAAGCTTTCCATGTAAGAATCTGGCAGTGTGGCAAGTGCCCTCTGTGAGGCAGCGGATAACACCGTGTCCCAGATCTCCGCACCTGGGGGTGAATTAGGAAGAGGGGGATCGCTCGGCTGCTGATGGGAAAGAAGGCAGCCTTATCAATACACCATCAGAGGGCGCCAGAGTCCACACAATAATCCTTGTGGCTGTATTGGCTTCTAATGTCGTCCTCCCACATTAGAGTAAGCAACTGCATCTCTGTTATTTAAATTATGACTGCACAAGGGACCTGGAAGTTCCAGAACTCTTTTATCCCTTAATGCAGCTGATAAAGAAAAAGCGAGTCAGGCATGAGCTTGGGTAGACTCAAAACACCTTCTTTGCGATCTTATTGCTGCAGGATAATGCTGTTCTTCAAGTGGGACTGTGGCTTTCCAGGTTAGTGTTAGTAGATCCTCCAGGTGTAGAGTTGCCGGGGACCTGGAGTCTCCCGGCAGGGGACTGGGAGCCGCTACTTGCCCCAGCGTCCTTCTTCATGCGCGTGCTCCCGGCTCACGGGATGACGTCACTTCCGGGAATGATGTCATCACGCAGGGTCAAAGGGCGCCCCGGGTCAAAGGGGGCCCTTGTTGCAGCTGTCGTAGGCTGCTCTTGCCATGACCGCGGCCTGCTCTTGTTCGGCGCACAGGGGCTGCAGCGCACAAGAGCAGGTGGCAGTGAGAGAGGCCTGCTCTTGCCGCCACTGCCCGCTCTCGCTGATGCTTCCACCTGCTCTCATTGCCATCGCCCCTGTGCGCCAAACAAGAGCGGGCCACAGTGTGGAGAGCGGCTTGCTCTTGCCGGCGCTGCCCGCTCTCGTGGTGCGGGAGTGCGCCTCCTGCTTGGGGGCATGCCACACCACCCAGGGAGGTAGTGCCCCAGGGAGCACGCCCCCCTGCCGGCCAGGTAAGTGAGTGCAGGGGGGAAAGGGTGGGATGAGGGGATCCCCCGCCCTGGGTGGGGGAATGGCAACCCTATCCAGGTGAGATCTGGTGATCTCCCAGAATGACAGCTGGTCTTCAGATGTCAGAGATCAGTTCACCTGGAAAAAACGGTTGCTTTGGAGGGTGGAATGTCCCTCCCTTCCCCAAGCTCCACCTCCAAATCTCCAGGAATTTCCTATCCCAGAATTGGCAGTCCCATTTACCATATTTGTAGCTTAGCCATCTTTGCTGTACCAACTGGCCTGTTTAGACCACAGCTGTTCAGAGTCCTTTCCACTTCTGCCCACGCTGCTGTGCACTGTGGAGGATTCTGGAAAATGGACCTACAAGGGGTTTGTGGCTTGGCTGGTAGGGCTGCCGGGTCTCCCAGTGGGGGTGGGGGATTCTCCGCTTCCAGCTTCTGCTCCCCGCTGCCACTTACCTGGCAGGCAGGGGGAAAGGACCAAGGAACAGGTCTGGGAGGTAAAAAACCTTCTGTTGGCTGCAACAACATCACTTCTTTAAGTGATTTCACCCTGCCTTGTGCGGGGCTTGCTTCTGTGCTTCAGAGGGGCCCAAATTGGCCCCTGTGAAGCATGGGAGAATGCCTGCTGCCACACCTGATGACATCACTTCCAGAGGAGATGGTATCGTGCTCTGCCAGGAGTGCACAAGTGTTCGCGGGCACACAAGGAAATCCTCCCAGTAAGTGCCAGGGCCCCCCCTTCCACCAGGAGGGGAAGGGACCTGGCTACCCTATCTCACTGTGGAACTGAAAACACACCCTATGGCTCCTTTCCCTACACCCTTTTCTATAGCCCCACATTGCAGGGGAAGACCTGGGCCAGCTGTCTTCCTGGGAAGCTGGGGGTAAGGTTGCCAACAACCTGGAAGAAAAAAAAATTCTGTCCCTTTAATAGAGGCTTACTGGGATGTTATTTACCCCTAAGGCATGAAAGGCTGCCCATTTCCACATAGTGGGTGTTGGGATTTTTACAAGTGTCATTCTCTTCAGTTATGAGTTAATTTGTTTGTGTTTAGTTAGGGCCATCTAGTTTGCATGAGACCAGTTAGATGTCGAGTTGTTCTTCCCACCAGGGTAAAAGGGGAGTAGCATGCTTAATTAACAGATCTAGGATTGATTATTGGATGACCAGTTTTATTGGGGGGGGGCAATTGACATTCTTTCCTTTAATTTTTTTGTTTTGTTTTTATAGTTTCTAGTTTAAGTCCAAATTTTACAACATACTGGAAAATATGAAGTAGTCTACATTCAATGCAAAAAAACCCCAAAGCGCATTCTTATCTGTACACATATAAAAACATTATAACTTTACTATATGCCATTCATTCTTTTTATGATAACATATTTGTTGAAAATAGCAATGTCTGGTGTGCTGCAGCAACAAGAAGGAAGAAGAAGCCTTCCATGCAGGGGGCAGCAAGGATCACTTAGTTAGGACAGTGAGAGCAGCACCTCTCTTGTTTCCTGGGGGTCATTTCCTTGTCTTGACTCCTGTTGGGCTAAAACAGAGCAATATCCTGCTTCTTCTCTCTCCTGCCACACTTCTTATCTCTCACTGCAAGATGTAGTCAGATAGCAAGGAATCTCTCTCTCCTCTTTACTCTCAAGTATGTAATTTCCTCAAATAAAACTTTTTGCCTCTTTAATCAGCACAGCGTAATTTCGCTGCATTATTTGCACTCATCCATCAGGGTTATGGGCACCAGAGCTAACGCATGCTGAAATTAGAGAGAGCAATTAACTTCTGCCGGAGCTTAGATAGCCGCAGGCAGATGGCAGACAATAGAGGAAAGATGGTGGACTCCTGGGGAGCACAACAGGGGTTCCATGTTGACCGATTAGGCGACGAAAGCTACGATATTTGGTCAGAAAGAATTAAAGCCCGACTTATTGAGCTGGAGGTCTGGAGAGCGGTGAGAGATGCGAAACCAACGGGAGACCCACAAAAGGAAGCCAAATGGGCGAAACGGGACAGCAAGGCAAGGTCTATTATCATTAATGCTTTAAGTGATAAACAGTTGTTAAGAGTTATTCATGAGCCAACTTCTGGTGACATGTGGAGATCTCTTGCACAAATAAGCCGACAAGAATCAATTAAAACTAAAGTCTTGCTAATGAGACAATTGTATCGAATTCAAATGCAGCCCCAGCTACAACTAAAAGACCATATTTCAAATTTCATGGAATTAACACAGAAATTAAGATCCCTTGGAAAGGAGATCCAGGATGAGGATTTGGCAATAATTCTGTTAAGCAGCCTTCCTCAATCCTATGCAAGCATTGTGCATGTTTTGGAAATGCAAGAAAGCCTGAGCTTAAACTATGTACTTGCAAGATTGCAAGAAGAAAATCTTAAGAGTCAGTTCAAGAAATGATTTCTCCTGCAGCGTCTGTGGGAAGAGAGGGCACTTAAAAAGAAACTGCCACTTTCTTGAATCACAAAGAGCGAGCAACAGTAACTCCCAGCCACGCGGGACGGAGACAAAAGCCTTTTGGAATGCGGATAGAGTCAATAGCTCACCTAATGCTAATAGCCGACCAAATGCTGGCAGATCAAATAAGAACTGTTTAAATGTTGTTGCAAAAGATCAAAGTACATCCAAATGGATAATTGACAGTGGCTGTAATAAACATCTAGCTAAAGATGAAGAGTTATTTAATGAAATGAATACGCATCGCGAGACATTATATACTGCTAATGGAGAAACTTTAACCGCTCAGGGATGAGGGGATGTAACTGCATATTGTGCACCACCCAGTAGCCAAGTTAGAGAAGTGTAGATTGTTGACTGTCTCTATATACCTGAACTAAAGAGTAATTTACTGTCTGTATCTGCGATGGCTCAGCAGGGGATTAAGACTGTGTTCAAAGGAGAGAAATGTTTTATTAGCAATGAAGGTGAATTAATTGCACAAGGCACATTAAAGGATGGACTGTATATGCTGTATTGCTCTGAAGGGGCAGTGAATTTAATTAAAGTGTGCAGTCACAAGAACTGTACACATCTTATGCATAGAAGGCTTGGACATGCTAATATGGATTATATATATCAGTTTGAAAGGCAGAATCTGACTAATGATTTGCAAATGAGAAAATGTCCTGATGCAGAGAAATGTGTTTGCTGCATTCAAGCCAAAGGCACAAGACCTTCTTTCACCAAGCAGAGTGAGAAGCAAACCACAAGACCGCTGGAGCTGATTCACAGTGATATCTGTGGACCAATGGGAACAGTAACACCCAGTGGAAGTAAGTACATTCTGACTTTTACTGATGATTTTTCAAGATTTACTGTAATATACCTTCTCAGAGAAAAGAGCCAAGTACTGGAGAAATTCAAGCTGTACGTAGCAATGGTGCAGAACAGTTTCCAGAAAAAACCAATGGCTATCCGCACAAACAATGGAGGCGAGTACGTGGGGAAGGAGATGACAAGCTTCCTAGCAGCTGAAGGAATCTTGATCGTGCCATACAGCCCCAAACTCAACGGGATAGCAGAGAGGAAAAATCGTTCTCTCACAGAAATGTGCAGAAGTATGCTGCAAGAAGCACAGCTACTTCAAAAATATTGGGGAGAAGCTATCAACACTGCCACCTATCTGCAGAACATACTACCTACAAAGGGTGCAAGCAGCACACCATTTGAACTGTGGTACAACCGCAAGCCCAGTGTAAGGCATCTGAGAGTGTTTGGATCAAAAGCCTACACTTATGTTCCAAAGGAAAAGAGGTCTAAGATGGATCTCAGAACAGAAGAAGGCATATTTGTCGGATATGCACCGTGATGCAAAGGATATCGAATCCTCAACCCAGAGACAGACAGTGAAGATCCGCCACGTGGTGTACATTGATGAAAGAGAGAAGGCAAGCAAGCCAGACACCAGAGAATCTACACCAAAGGAAGCTGATGCAGCACAGCAGCTAGAGATTGTGCAACTCTGGGACCTGACTGAGACACAAGAGACACCTGCAGAGCCAACAGAAAGAGAAGGGGAAGCAGAGCCAAGTGTCAGGCGCTCAGACAGAACAAACAAAGGAGTTGCACCAATTAAATTCTCTTACCTGGCAAAAACAGAAGCTGTACCAGAACCTTCTAGCTGGGAAGACATAGAAGGAATGCCAACAAGAGAAGCAGAGAAATGGAGAAAAGCTGCAAAGGAAGAAATTGACTCTCTGATCCAGAACAAGACATGGATTCTCACAGAACTACCACCTGGAAAGAGGACAGTAGGATGCAAATGGATCTTCAAAACCAAACTTGATGCAGATAGAGAAGTACAGAAGTACAAAGCAAGACTAATTGCAAAGGGATATTTCCAGAAGTATGGAGAAGACTATGATGAAACCTTTGCACCAGTAGTGAAACACACTTCAGTAAGAACACTACTGAGCATAGCAGCCGCAAGGAAGATGCATGTGGAGCATCTGGATGTGAAAACTGCTTTTCTACACGGAGAGCTGAAAGAAGATGTGTATATGACACAACCTCCTGGATTTGAACAGTCCAAAGACAGGGGACTTGTATGCAAACTGCAGAAGAGCATTTATGGACTGAAACAGGCTGCAAGGGCCTGGAACCAGAAACTGAACCAAATGCTCATCAAAGAAGGATTCAAGCAAGGCAGGGCAGAACGCTGCCTGTACTCGAGAAAGAAAGACAACAAGACAACAAATGGTCATTTCCTTGTCTTGTCTCCTATTGGGCTAAAACAGGGCAATATCCTGCTTCTTCTCTCTCCTGCCACACTTCTTCTCTTTCTCTGCAAGATGTAGTCAGATAGCAAGGAATCTCTCTCTCCTCTTTACTCTCAAGTATGTAATTTCCTCAAATAAAACTTTTTGCCTCTTTAATCGGCACAGCGTAATTTTGCTGCATTATTTGCACTCATCCATCAATATTAACATTGTAAATTAAAGCAGGATTAAAAGTAAAGATGATTTTCATATATTGCTATTTTTCAATATATGAATTTAATAGATTTTTTAAATATATATATTATTTTTAAAAGCCTTGTACTTCTTAACCATTATGCTATTTAAATAGTAATATTTCTCTCACAGCTTAAACACTTAGATATATTATTTTAACAATAGACTTAAGTCATAATCAACAAATACCTTTAACAATACTTCTACCTTATTGGTATTGACCCTATTCTCCACCTACCTCCTTCCCTCCCTCCCTCGTACCCTTCCCCCTGCCCCCAACAGAAGTTTCCCTGTCTGATTAATTATTATGCTTAAACAGCACAGTCTAGCTGGTGGTAAAACCCACTCTGGCTACTGGTGAATACACCAGACTATAGTGCTGTTAAAATGAGGAGAGCAAGTTTTGAGAGATCCTTCCCACTCTCCCCCAATCCCCAGCAATTCGTGATAATTAAATAAAATTTATTTTAGTCACACCCTTGATATTGTTGAGTTTTGTTTGTTCTAGATACAGTCTACCTTCAGCTGTAAAAAACAGGAATTTTGCTTCCTCTGTGTGGGGAAAGCAATTGCAGCATCTTCCTCTTCTGCATTGTTTTGTCAGAGTCTTTCAATGATTTGATGTTGATGCTATGGAGCAGGGCCAGTCCAGATTCAGAGTCAGTCGCATAGTAGGATTTTTCCTGGTGTTTCACAGTTTGGTAAAGTTCACCCATTTATATCGTATATTTGCTTGTCTCAGAGCTTCTGTTGTGGCTTTCAATTCCTTTCTTTTAGTAAGTACTTCACTGGGTAGATCTGTATAAATGGAGATGGGCATTCCTTTATGAGAGATCGATCCTTTGTTTCTGGCTTGTTCAAGTATTTTTTTGCGTGTTCTCCAGTCTGGGAACTCTGCTAATATGTTCCTTGGTTTGTCTGTCTTTGCTCGTTTTGGCAATCCTATTCGATGAGCCTTTGTTATCAGGGGAGCTACTCCTTCCTCCAACTGGAGTGTTTGGGCTAACCATGTTGCCAAAAATATTGGCAGGTCTTCATTTTTTGTTATTTCTTCACCCAGGCCCCTAAACTTAAGATGCTGCTTCCGTACAGCTATTTCTAAATTCAGAACTCTTGCTTGTAAATTGAAGTTTTCTTCTTGAAGATCTCTAACTTCATTCTGGATGGTTTTACCAAGGTCTATTACGCGGTCTGTTTTTTGAGTTGTTTTGTGCAATTCCATTTTTATTTCAGCTAGTTGATCAGCAAGTGGCTGTAGTAAAACTGATATTTGACTAAGAATGTTGCATTCCAGCTTAGCCAGCTGTGTTGTCAACCTTGGGTCTGGAGAGCTTGTTGAAATTGCTTCTTTCATTCCCTGCTCGTCCTCCATTTTGTGCTGTGCACCTCCTTTGTTATGCTGCGACACTGCCTGTTGCATTGTTGGGATTCTTTCCTTTTATCAGGACGCCATTTGCTCTCCAGTTAGTTAGACTGTTACTTTTAGATCATCAGGATGTAAGGATGTAGGAGCTAAGTTAGCGATTCTTTATTTTATCTCCAAAGTACCCTATTTTTCCCTATGTGTAGTAAACATTTATTCTAGAAGCTGAACACACGTCTCTGCGATTCTTGATCTGCTGTGCAAATAATTTCTACTCTGCAACAATACTTATTCAACAGTAAGCCTCTCTTAACAGGACAGGACCTTTTCTTTCCAGGGTGTGGCTCCCCAAAGGCACTGCTGTGACTACTAGTCATGCTGGCACTAACCGACCCAAAAGGAGTGTCCTCTGCTCCCACCAGGAAATGAGAGGTCACCCCAGAGTGCCTGAGATGGGACACTCTCCCATTTCCTCAGGAGCATGGCTCAGATGGGGCAAATGTCAGTGGAGGGTTGGGTTGCCAACTCTGGGTTGGGAAATTCATGGAGATTTGAGGGTGGAGCCTGGAGAGGATTGGGTTTGAGATGGGGATGGACCTCTGCTCTCATTCCATAGAGTTTGCCCTCCAAAGCAGCCATTTTCTCCAGGAGAACTGATCTCTGTAGACTGGAGATCAGTTGTAATTCTGGGAGGTGTCCAGACCCAACCAGGAGGTTGGGAACCCTACTGTTGGGCCTTGGCTGCTACCCAGACATGTTGACCCTTGACGCTGGTGCTGCATGTCAGGCTCTAAAAGTAATAACCTGCACTTTCACTTGGGCCTGAGAGCTAGCTGCTTGGTAGCCAGTGCAGTTGCCATAAAGAGGCTGAAAATGATCCTACCCAGGGCTTTTTTTCAGGGGGAATGCAGGGGAATGGAGTTCCGGCACCTCTTGAAAATGGTCACATGGCCGGTGGCCCCGCCCCCTGATCTCCAGACAGAGGGGAGTTTAGATTGACCTCCGCGCCGCTAAGTGGCGCAGAGGGCAATCTCAACTCCCCTCTGTCTGGAGAACAGGGGGCAGGGCCACCTGCCATGTGACCATTTTCTCCGAGGGCAACCCACTGAGTTCCACCACCTCTTTTCCCAGAAAAAAAAGCCCTGATCCTACCCCTACCAACAGAAGGAGAGAAGCGCTCCAGGTAGGACTGAAAGAAGGCTGCTGTGGACCAGTCTGCAGTACTAGTAACACGGTGGCTGAAGAGCCCCCCTCCCTGCCTTCTGCTTTGAAATCCACAGGGGGCAGCACCTGCAAGAAATTTAAGTCACCCTCTCCCAGGCATCTCCACAGAAAGCCCCAGTTTGTATGCCAAGAAACCCCAAAGCCTAGATCACACTGTGGCAAGACCCTCCATGCCCCCCCCCCCAGGAAAGACACCAGCTGGGTCCCCCTCACACCACTGAGGCCCACCCCAAGCACCAAATGAAAAACAAACCCCACAGCTTTTCTGCCCTGAACCCTTCAGCTGCCCTGGCAGCCTGGCAAATTTCCTCTTCCCCAGGAGGGGTTCCGCCTGCATGAGAGATGATGTTAATAAGAATGTTTAGATTGGAGCAGCCCTTGGCTCCACACCTAATCAGGTAGAGAGTACATCTGTCCCAGGAGGGGGCACATCCATCTCCAACGTATGGGGGTGACCTATCAACATCCTCCCTCTCTTGCCTGAATTCGGTTTCAGCTTGCTTAATTTCAGGCCCAGCTCTTGCAAGCCACAGACCCCCTACTCAGTCTGTTGTGTACATGGCTCCCTCCACACTGAGGCAAAGGAGCCCTCGCCAGCTCCTTGCTGACCTCGCCGACAGCCAGCATTCAGTATCAGATGTTGGCTGTGTGTGTGTGTGTGTTTCTTCGGCTCCCCACTTGTGCCATGCATTCTTTTGGATTTGATGAGCATTATTGCCATGATGAAAAGCAGTGCAGGGACACAGGCAGGCAGGCTGTGCCATGTGCAGTTTTTTAATTTCCTGGTGGCAGCATTCTGCGCACAGGCAACTGGGGCCTTATTTATTTTTTGTTCTTTGTCAAGACTTTTTATTAATGTTCTCCCGTGCCCCTCCAGCAGCTGCACCTGGTGTGTTAGGAGTCTTGTGCTGGCATCTTTTCCCTGGGGGTGGGGGTGGGGGGCTAAAAGGGATTCTGCAGGTGGCTGTTTACCAAAAGGGAAGAAGGAGCCGGTGAGGCAGGCATTCAAAAGCCTCAGCTGTATCCCCAAAGCAGGAGGAGGAGGAAGGCAGAGGGTGGCTTTGCTAGAAAACAAGGAGAGGTGGAACCAGATCCATACCATTCAGCTTGCCTGCCAAACACAGGAGCAGCAGGTGTGGCCGGCCCATCTCCAGCAGACAGCTTCAGAACTGCTCAGCTGACCTGTACTTGTTGCCCAGAGCTCCAATCAAATGGCAATCCAAAGCACGCAGGCCATTCTCACATGGTTTCATTTAGCCTTTATAGGCTACACAAGAACACCTCCGAGTTCTAGCTTTAGGGCCTCCCAAAGGCCTCTTTACATGTTACACAAACTCGAGTTTGGTTTGGGGGAAATTCCATCCCATCTTGCGTTTAACATGTGACTGTAAGTTTGCCTTTAAAACAGTTTGCAAATCATCTCCTCTGAGGGCACAGAGGCAGGAAGAGGGTCTTCATCCCCTCCGTTCCACCCTGTGCTAGAATTGCCAGCCCCCAGGTGGTGGCTGGAGATCTCCCGGAATTACAACTGCTCTCCAGCTAACAGAGGTCAGTTCATCTGGAGAAAATGGCTGCTTTGGAGGGTGGCATCTATGGCATTATACCATTCGGAGGCCCCTCCCCTTCCCAAACCCCACCCTCTCCAGGCTCCACCCCCCCAAATCTCCAGGAATTTCCCAACCTGGACCTGGCAACCCTACCCTATGCACTTTGACTAGCAGAGAAAGGCCACAGGGAGAGGACTATTTATTTGCCTCTCTGCCGCTCAGCTCAAAAGGCTCTCTTGGTATCTTACTATGCACAACTAAAGGAGTTAACTCCCCCGAGAAAAATAACCGTTACAAAGACTTTTATGAAAATCTTTTTTTCTACATTTCTAATTTTTTAAAATGATTTTAAAGTGAAAGTGCTCAAAGTGAGAATACAATAGATAAGATACAATAAATATCAGAGCACAATAATCATCACCAAGAAATCTTTTCCTAAGATCCCAAATGCAAATCATTGTAATTAGTCCAAGGTGATGACAACCAAATTCATATTATCCATTAGTCCTTGATGTTGTCCTTTAATTCATGATGCTTTTGTTTTTCAGGAAATTACATCATGCCCCGGATTATTTCAAATTCTGCTACTTCAGCACAGCAGGAAGATTGTCTTTTCCAAACCAAATTCAAAATGTGCCCAGAATATGCATCTGCCCAGGTATAATTAGACAATAGGAGAATATCCTTGGCAAATGCAGCGTGGTACTGTCAGTAATGCAAATATCTCCCCCCCCCCCCGTGCCCCAATGGCTTTTTTTGGGAGTTAAAGAGCACGAGGTGGAGAGAAGGATGATGTAACTTACAGTCACACATTAAACATGAGGTGAGTTGGGGTTTCCCTCAACCAAACTTGAGTTTGTATAACATGTAAAGAGGCCCTAAGTCTCTCAGAGCACCCAGCTTCCCTGCCCTGCTGTGACATCAGAGCTACTGAGCCAATGAGAACCAATTTGCTTTATTCATTTCTTAAAAAGTTGTAGTAGTAGCAGTAAAGGTTTATTGTGTTTAGCCATAGGCCATTACAAGTCACGAATAACAAGAATAAAAATAGAAACGTGTTTGAATAAAATTAATGTGACATAATCAAAACAGTAAAATTTAAAACTAAATAAAACCAATAAACCATTTTCAGTTGTCAAATTCAGATAAGACAATAAAAGTAAACACAGTTAATAAAACAGTACAAATCCCCAATATTCAGAGTTAATTTAATCCCTTAAGCACAGCATTAGCCTGTATTTTTTTTGCAGCCAGGGCATATAAAGCCATTTTGTGGGATATATTAGCATCAGAATGAGCTAGTCTTCTTGGAATCTGAGTGGGTACAAAGGTCGGACAACATCTCGGAAAGAAATTTGAATCTAGGTTGGGCATACAATGGGCAATTAAGAATATAATGAGGTAAGTCCTCAATTGTGGATGTTCCACAGGGACAAAAGCGCTGGTCCCTAGATATTTTACTGTAGCAGCCTGCTGAAGCTGCAGTTGGCATTGTTTCAAAGCGTAGGGATGTGAAGGCTGCTCTAAGATTGTAGTTTGCAATACTAAATAAGATGCTCTAGAATGATTGCACTTGAAGAGTTTAAACCAAGAGGCTGACTGACAGTTCAGAACTGCCTGTCTGTCTATCAGGGCATCGCCCTAATAGACTCAGTCTCAAAGATGTAAGTTATTTGCCGAGGGGACGAAAAGATTGTTGGGGATGGAATATCTATCTAATATATTACAAAGAAAACAGCGGCACACCGGGTCCTTAGATAACATTTGATTAAATGCCAGATATCTGAATGTATCAGGTCTGACTGCTTTGTTTTTTCCCCAGAATTTTAGTACCACAAGTTGCACCCGCGCCCTCAAAGAGCAGACCTGTTTCTGTTCTCATTAGGGCAACCGGCGCTCCCTTAGGAAGAGCCCAGAATTCATTGTGGAAACTGATTTTGGATTGTTTCAAAACTGATAAGAATATCCTCTTTCCATCCTCACACCTCGGCACCATACAGAAGTTGGGGAATTACCTTACTCTTAGATAATTTTAAAGCAGGGTCTATAAGTACTCCACCTTTGGTAAAAAAAAAAAACCCTCAAAATAGATCCTACAATCCTTGTCGCAGAAGCTTTAACTGTGGCAACACGTACATTCCAATTCAGATTTTCTCTGTATGTAATTCCTAGGTATTTGAAGGAGCTACACTAGTTAACTGGGTTGCCCAGTATATTCCAGGAAGAAATTTGGGCCCTTTTCCTGAGGACCTTTAAAAATTTGTATTCCACCTTCCCCCACCCTGCAGGGATCAAGGCAGCCCTACAGAAAGCAGATTCTAGACATGCAGTCCCGAACTACACAAATTCATAGGTACATTTAAAACTGTTTAGAAACACGGCATACTAGGACATCCAACACACCCATTCAATAACGACAAACTGCTGGGGGGGGGGGAGTGTCTATTTCTTGCTGGCTCTCTCTGCCCCCTCCATTCACCTGTCAAAACAGAGAATCTCCCGTGTGGTATTGATGTCTCCACAGTTGTTTTAAATAAAGAATATATTAATTAGGTATTGCTTCACAAATTTATTTATACAAAATAAGGGATGTAATGAGCAATTTATATATTCTTTTGTTTTCTTAACACAACCAAGTACTACACCATATATTGCAACCTCCCTCGACCTCAATTATACAGGCATCCTATGCGTTCTAAAAAACAATTCATTAAAGTGTCCCGTGCTCAAAGTGCTATCATTGTTGTTATTAAAGTGCAATTGCTTTATGGCATCCTATGACACTATTTCTCATATAGAACTCGATTTCGCCTTGTATGCAGGTACAATACAGGTACAGTACAATGGTAATTCCAGACACTGTGAATGTCACAGATCGAGAAGACCTATAGTCATAGGTACACGTAGTTGGTTCTGTGACTGCGTTCTCTCTAACGGACGGTCCAGATCCTTGTAAGGTCCGTTTCCAAACTTCTTTTTCAAAGAGCACAGATGCTGGAACATACACATAACAATATAATACATCCCCAATATTTAAAACATACAACAATGTATTCATACCTCAATATACTCACTCAAAGATTCATCATAGTTATCCTTCCATATCCCTCTTCGATTTGTCAATTACTTCCATTTGTGTCCTATTGACTAGCAGCTGTGTTATCTACAAAAAGCCATCCACGCCCTAATCACGCAATATCCGTACCTTAAAGTAACATTATTATTATCCCAGAAAGCAGGTGTAATCGTTGGCTATATTTAAGCCATTTGGCATGAGAGTGTTAAGTTTGTATATCCAAAATGTCTCCTTTTGACGCAACTCCCTATTTGCTGCTATGTGTTCTTTCTTCCGAGTTTTAAATAAAACGGTGAACAACATTTCCCTTTCGCTATGCTTTTTATCTAGATAATGTTGGACCAAGGGAGCCTCTGCTACATTATTCTTAATCCTAGACTGATGTTCACGAAGTCTCGTTCTAATGGAACGTGCAGTACTTCCTACATATAATAATCCACATGGGCATCTCAGGGCATATACCACTCCTTCCATGCCACAATTAACAAATTCATGTGTGGTTTCAATTCCTAGTTGGTTCAAGTCATCTGTGTTCATTATTAGGGAGCACTGTTTACATCTACCACATCTGTACAGTCCTCTTGGTAGTCCTGTATTCCTTGGGTCATTGTCATAATTCAAGTCTGAATGTATGATCTGATCTTTAATGTTCTGTGTCCGTCTAAAGGCTACTAAAGGGGGGGTCCCGCAGCCTGGGATGTCGTTTACAAGCGGCCAATATTTCAAAATTGCCCTTCTAATAGCATTAGCTTTATTGCTATAATCAAAGACCCCCACAATACGTTCCCCTGTTGTTCGTTCCTTTGGTGTAATTAAATCTTTCCTGGCTGTTTCATCAGCACCTAGTCTGGCTTTAAATAAAACCCTATCAGGGTATCCCCGTTGTTTAAGATGTTCCTGTAAGATGTTACTTTGGGCAATATAATCAGACTCCCTGGTGGAATTTCTTTTGAGTCGCAAAAACTGACCCAACGGTAAATTGGCCCTTAGGTGTCCTGGATGAAACGATCTATAATGAAGTAGTGAATTCTTGTCTGTTCTCTTCTTGAAGGGTTTTACTGCCAAAGTTCCATCCTCCTTCTTATATACTGTCACGTCCAGATAGTCCACGGACTCCCTACTAGTATTCCAAGTGAACTTGATATTGGGGTGTATACCATTCATCCATTCCCCCAAATTCTGGATATCCACGTTCTCATTGGTCACTAGGAAAAGGTCGTCTATAAAACGGACAAATATAATAATGTCTTTCCAAAATGGATTAATTGCAGGATTGCAAAAAAAATCCTTTTCCAGCCATCCCATAAAGAGATTTGCTATACAAGGTGCTGCAGAGCATCCCATCGCAACTCCTCGGAGCTGAACATAAAAATTGTCCTCCACTCTGAAATAATTATTTTCTAATATTATTTCTAACAATGATATCAGAAAAAAGGTAGGTGGATATAGAGACTCCCTCTGATCTAAGGTATTCATTACCACTAGGCATGCCTCTTCATGTGGGATGTTGGTATACAATGAAGCAACATCAAGTGTTGCCAGTATTGCCCCTGTTGGTAATTTATAACCTTCAAACTTCCTCACAAAATCCCCTGTATCTAGTAGAAAGCTAGGTAATTTCCTTACGAAGCCCTGCAAAAAGAAGTCCAAATATCTGGATAACGGTTCCAAAACCGAATTACTTCCCGATATTATTGGGCGCCCTGGGGGGGGGGGGAGGAAGCCCTCCTTATGAATCTTTGGTAATATATACATAACTGGTGTTCTGGGAGACGGATTAATCAAGCCCTTGTGTTCCAGTTCCGTGATGTATCCCAGGGCTAATGCTTCATCCACTGTCACCTTTATCAATAGACTGATCTTCTTTACAGGATCATTTGGGATGGATTTATAATCCATTTCATTATTTAGCTGTCTATTTATTTCCTTCATGTAGTCGTTTTTATCCATCAGCACAATTGCACCCCCTTTATCAGCCTCTTTTATTATAATAGAGCCATCAGATCTCAGGTTCCTTAGAGCCATCCTCTCCTCCCTCCGTAAGTTATTGTGGGCACTACCCTCACGGGCTTCTATGCTGCCAATTTCTTTCAATAACATTTTTTCAAAAGTCTGTACATACGGATTATTGGCAGTGGGATTAAAGGAGGAACGTATGTGTATGCTGGTTTCCTTTCTTGCAAGTGCAGTGCCGCCGAAAAAAACTCTCAGTTTGATTTGTCTCACCAACTTGAAGACGTCTATCCTGGTTTGAAAATCATTGTACCTTGATTTTGCAAGTGGGATCTCGTTTTAGTTTTTTTGTAGGTGGAGGGGTCCAGGAGTTCCTTAATCTTCTTTTTGTATTCCTCTGTTTTCATGATCACTGTGGCACCTACAAAAAACTAAAACAAGATCCCACTTGCAAAATCACCAGGCTAACAAATGCGCTGATCAAGAATTCCTCACTACATCCCGACACGCACAGAAAACTGTGCAAGACTGAAGCACAGCCACCTAGACTATATGGACTCCCCAAAATACATAAGGATTCAGTCCCACTCTGACCCATTGTGAGTGCCATTGGTTCACCAACATATGAATTAGCTAGACATCTGGCAGATCTCCTGCAGGACCACATCGGGAAAACCTCGTCTTACATCAAAGATTCAGCAGATTTCATCAACAAAATCAGTTCTCTGAAACTCAATCCACAAGACATACTTGTCAGTTTTGATGTTGTATCCCTGTTTACCAAGGTTCCAGTAAAAGACACTATTGCACTTATTAATCAGATTTTCCCAGAGGATGTAACAGCCTTATTCCACCATTGTCTGACAACCAGTTACTTCCAATGGGACAATGAATTCTATGAACAGATGGATGGGGTGGCCATGGGGAGCCCACTCAGCCCAGTTATAGCAAACTTCTACATGGAACATTTTGAAAAAACAGCTCTAGAATCAGCACCCCACAAACCTAGTGTATGGTTCCGGTTTGTGGATGATACATTTATCATTTGGAGCAATGGGGAGGAAGAATTGATGGGGTTTTTGAATCATCTCAACAACATCCACCTGAACATACAATTCACAATGGAGAAAGAAATCGAGGGGAAACTCCCATTCCTGGATACCTTGGTCATCCGCAAAGCAAACTTTCAGTTAGGTCACAAGGTCTACAGGAAACCAACTCACACTGATCGGTACTTACACAAAAACTCCAATCACCACCCTGACAGAAAAGAGGCATAATGAAAACATTAGTGGATCGTGCAAGACGGATATGTGAGCCGCACTTTCTCAATGAGGAAATTAATCATCTAAACCACGCACTTCAGGCAAATGGCTACTCCAGAAATGAAATCCGAAGAGCAATCAAACCCAGGATGAATCAAACAACCAAGGAAAAACAGTCTCCTACAGGAAAAGTGTTTTTGCCATATATGAAAGGAATTACTGATCAGATGGGAAAGCTTATGAAAAAGCATAACCTTCAAGCAGTGTTCAGACCCACCCGAAAAATACAACAGATGCTACGATCAGCAAAAGACAGTAGAGACCCCCTCACCTCTGCAGGAGTATACCGTATACCCTGCAGCTGTGGACAAGTTTACATCGGGACCACAAAGCGTAGCATCCAGACAAGAATAAAAGAACATGAAAGACACTGCAGACTTGGACAACCTGAAAAATCAGCAGTGGCTGAACATAGCCTAGCACAAACAGGGCACAGTATCTTATTCCAGGACACCAAAATACTGGACAACACTTCCAACTACTTTGTCAGACTGCACAGGGAAGCCATTGAAATTCACAAGCATAAGCAAAACTTCAACAGGAAAGAAGAAACCTTAAGAATGAACAGAGCATGGTTTCCAGTTCTGAAAAACACCAGGCTAACAAAACATTCTATCCCCGACAATAGCCCTGCAGAGAAGATTAGCACATCAAGTACCAATCCATATGCAAAAGAACCTCCTCAGGATACAGGGAAGCCTCCCGCCATTAGCTTTCCACACCCTGGGAAACTCTTACAGGATGACTCAGCTCAACCCCACCCCTCCTGAGTAGATACAAATGACCTACATCTTTTCCACACTGTGACACTGAGAGATCTCTGTCTTTTGGTGCTACACCTCTGAAGATGCCAGCCACAGCTGCTGGTGAAACGTCAGGAACTACAATGACAAGACCACGGCAATACAGCCCGGAAAACCCACAACAACCAAAGGGTTGATTGGCTGCCACAGCATCATATTCATTACAGGATGCTCAAGTCCTCCAGGTATTTTGAGCTAAAGCTCAAATTACTGATTTTTTGAATAATTCTTTCTGAATTTAGCACAGTGGGGTAGCTTTCACAAGCCCCTTTTTGCATAGGTTGGCATGGAGCACTAGATGGGTCCAGCCGCTGCCTGAAACAGTCATCTGAATGACCCCCGAAAGGTCTCCGCTGGAGATGTATTTCCTCACCAGTCACCACTGAGCCAAGATAGCATGTCCAGCAGTTGGGCGGCCTCGTTAAGAAAGTTCACCCAACTTGTTAAGAAAGCTCACCCACAGAAGCTCATGGACCCTCCTGGCTTATCTGAACCAGGCCTTTTGCAGGTACTACCCAAGTTGACTTCAAGGGGAGGCCTGTGTAGAGTTGACTTTGAGAGGGAACCTGTGCATTACAGTAATCTAGTCTCAATGTTATCATGGTGTGGATTCAGGCATCCAGATCATCTGTGTCTTTTGGGCTAGACTGAGTTTGTAGAGGGTATCTTTTACAGCTGCATTAAGCTGCATTACAGCTGTCTCTTCAGCAGCAGTGCTGGATCCAGTGCAACCTCTTGGTTTTTCACCGAGTCAGACAGGGTCAACTGAACCTCATTGATCCAGAGGAGTTAGCCGTGTTAGTCTGTAGTTGCCAAATAGCAAAGAGTCCAGTAGCCCCTTTAAGACTAGCCAACTTTTTTGTAGCATAAGCTTTCAAGAACCACAGCTCTCTACTGACATGCATCTGACGAAGAGAGCTGTGGTTCTTGAAAGCTTATGCTACAGTAAAATTGGTTAGTCTTAAAGGTGCTACTGGACTCTTTACTATTCTGAACCTCATTGATATTAGGGAGAACAATGTCCATTGGGGTCTCTGCTTTACCAACCAGCGTCACTTCCATCTTCTCTGGGTTCAGTTTCAGTCTGTTTACTTTCAGCCATTTGAATACAGCAGCCAGGCAGTGGCTCTGCTACCTGAAGGGGATTTGGATAGCAGATGTAGAGCTGGGCAACATCTGCATATTGATGGGATTCCGTTCCATAGATTTACATAGAATAACATGGGAGATAAGATTGTGCCTTGTGACATTGTATGTCTGTATCCTAACTGTTGATCACATTGTATTTTTGCTCTCTGAATGTCCTAGATATTGATTATATGATATTGTATTCACTTGCAATATGTAATCCGCCTTGGATCTCAGTGAAAAAGGCAGACTATGAATCAAAAACAGCAGCTACAACTATGGAGAACGTTGGCTTTCTGAACTACTACCGATAACTGCAAAAATCATTACTCAGACTCTTTTCCTGCATCACTACAGCCAGGCAGTGAGGATTGCCCTGCAGTGCGGCTACGAGCCTGGCTGCACAAGGGATCCCAAGTGAGGGGCTCCGCCAGCAGGCAGTCCCCAGGTACCTAACCTTTTTTCCCCCAGAGGAGGAAGCTGCAGAGCAGCACCCAAATGGGGGTGGGGGCGGGCAGGCAGTCGGGAGATCTTCTATGTGACAATCCCCCACCGGGAGCTGGTAACGCCAGATATCCCATAGCCCTTGCAGGAAGTGATGGCCAGAAAGATGGGATCTGTATTGCCTGTTGCCTGTCTCTGACAAGCTCTCACTTTTTTCTTCAACCCATCCTGTGGTCTGCAAAGGGCTCCTTTGCAATACTGGCTGCTGCCCTTCGTAACTGCTTATAGCTGGAAGTCCTTGGTTCAAATCTTATGTTCGTTTGGAGATGGAGGTTAGTGACAAACAACTACAACAGGACAAAGAAAGGGGAACACTTTGCAGGAAGGAAGGGGGGGCAAGTGGTGGGGGGCTAAAAACTCATCCTGCTCATCATTTTCTTGTTCGCCCAGGACCATTCTCCTGCAACATGCCAAATAGGCATGAGAAGCGCAATTGATATCATTTCCTAAATTAGCCCAGCCTCCTGGAAGTGACATGGTTGCGTCCCACTTCCCCCACCCCCACCCCTGGGCCAGGTGAGTGGTGGCGGGAGTGGGGTTCCCCTGCCCCCTCCAGGGGACCAACAGTGCTAATCACAACACTCTCCAGATCTCTAGGAATTTCCCAATCCACAGCTGGCAACCCTAGATAATTCCAGAGGGGTAGTGGAGTTTGTCGGTAGCAGCAGATGAAAAGGAGAGACCAGGAGCACCTTAAAGACTAACAAAACTTCTTCCAGCATGAGATTTTGTGAGTCTGAGTTCATTTTACCACTGAAGACCTTCCACCACCCATGCAGGAAAATGCTGTATTTTAATATTTTATACCGCCAATTTTAATTGTTTATGTTTTAATGTTTTTATAATGTTTTTATTGTTTTAAACTGTTGTTAAACCTCCTTGAGCCTGTCTGACGGAGACGGCGGTCTAGAAATGTGATAACATTAAATAAATAATGTACTGATACACCCATCAAGTTAATACACACACCAGAAAGGTGGGGAGAGAAGCCAGTTCAAAACAAGAGCTCAACTTTGCAGAGGATATTTTTGCTGATTCCTCGCACTCACAGCTTACACTCAGATGGAGGAGAAATTTCCACCATTTCCCATTGTACCACCACCCTATGCTTCACCTGGCACCTTCTCCATGGGTTCCCTGACCCTCAGGAATGGCTTTTCAGAGTTGTTGGGAGGGGGCCTGGCAAAGATTCCTTCCGCAAATTCTACTCTGTTAGAATTGTTTTGAACCCCAGCCTGTACTGTTCCAGCAGCAAGCTCCCCTGCCCTCTCTCTGGAACTCTCTAGCCACCAACACCCATTTCTTGATATATTGTCGAAGGCTTTCACGGTAGGAGAACGATAGTTGTTGTAGATTTTCTGGGCTGTATGGCCGTGGTCTTGGCATTGTAATTCCTGATGTTTCACCAGCAGCTGTGACTGGTATCTTCAGAGGTGTAGCACTGAAAGACAGAGATCTCTCAGTGTCAATGTGTGGAGAAGATGTTAGCAGGTAATTTATATCTACTCAGGAAGGTGGGTTGGGGTGAGTCATCCTGTAAGATTTTCCCAGGGTGTGGAATGCTAATGAGGGAGGAATACTATACATCTTACAATAGCCCTTACAAGATGTAAATATTCTACATCTTACAATAGCCCTGCAGATAAGATTAGCATATCAACCACCAATCCATATGCAAAAAAACCTCCTCAGGATACAGTGAAGCTTCCCCCCCCCCATTAGCATTCCACACCCTGGGAAACTCTTACAGGATGACTCAGCCCAAACCCACCTTCCTGAGTAGATATAAACATCTTCTCCACACGTTGACACTGAGAGATCTCTGTCTTTTGGTGCTACACCTCTGAAGATGCCAGTCACAGCTGCTGGCGAAATGTCAGGAACTACAATGCCAAGACCATGGCCATACAGCCCAGAAAATCTACAACTAACCCATTTCTTGCTTGCTAAGAAACGAGGTGATGGGTCAGCTGGCCATCAGGCCATGAGAGCAGCCAGCTAATGCCCTCCCTAGGCAGCAGGGAGTGATTGGCAGGGGCAGACAGCAGTGCCCTGCAGCTGCTCTGCAGATGTGGAAGGAGGATGCGCAGTTAGTAGAAGGAAATGCCACCCCCCCAAAAAAACTTGAAAACAGACCTAATTTTACTAGGATGAAAACTTTCCAGCTGTTCTGAGGTGAGAACAGTGACCTTCTGCTCTTACCTCCTGAGCCCCTCCCCTCACAAGGTAGAAGGGAAGCTCTCCAGTCCGAATGCTCTGCAATTGCATGTGTAGAGAATGACGTGTTATATGGATGCACCCCAGGGATTTAAACTGGTAGCTCAGGATGCAGCCATGGGATTATTTTGCAGCAATCCGCTCCTGCTGTTTGTATGAATAGGGGGCAAACCACCCCCCAAACACACCCAACGGACAGTGTTTCATCTCAGCTTGCTTGTTTTATATTTTTAAATATTAGATTTGTATTCCACCTTTCTTCCACCGTGGAACTCAAGGCAGCGTACATGGGATTCCAAAGAGATCTCCCACCCGTGCACTGATCAGATTCCTATCTGCTTAGTGGCAAGCAATTTTACAGCATCAAGTGTTCTGTACCCTGGGCTGCTCTGGGAAGTTACCCTGATTTTCAGAAGTAACTCTGAGACATAGAACAGGGTGAACAGAAAACACCCTTTGCACATGCAGAATCTTGGCCTTTAGATTCTGGACAATGAACTTTGAGCCCTTCAGTACAGCACCAACTTCGTTATGCCAGCCTGTCCAACTTGCCAAAATGTACAACAGAACATGTTCCTCCAATACTAATAGCTGTATTTCGTGTTGATGGTTTTAAAGCACATGAAATGTTTAAAACTGTGCTAACAATCCTTGTATGCTTACGAGATTGCTGATTTCATCAGTCTCTCCATCTCAAGACAGATGTTCTAAAAAATGGCACCTTATGTGCTATTAAATTTTTACACTTCTTGGCTTTATAAAGAGTTGCTCTCTTCCATACAATGACAAGTGGTTCCTCTTTGGAGGTCTTTAGAGAATGACAGCTGCTGTATGTTCTTTCCTATCAACTAAGTTTGTGTGCCAGAGTAATTCAGTCCAAGTCTTCTGGATAGAAGAATTTGTACCATTTTATTTGATAAATTAACCGGAGAATCTCTTGTTTATGCCACGTGATATTCAACTGGGAAATGAAGTCTACAGACCTAACTATGAAAGACCATACGCTGATCAGCGGCAAGTTTCATGAGGCAGAAAAGGTCATGCCTTTAGGGACTTCAGGTGCATAGCCGGTTTGTGAAACCTGGCATGTTATTCCAGTTTTCAGTCAATAAAATAAGCAGAATAAAAGACGGCAACGCTGTCCAAAAACTTTTACTACATATGTAAAATGAAAGTGTTATTTTTAAAAAAATATTTTGTTTTTTCATAGTAAAATGCAAGGATACAATGAGATCAAACCATGTGCTAATGCAAAGTAAACAAAATCTGTAAATTTGATATTATATATTCAATAAGAGTTACAAAAGACAAATGGACAACTTATGTCTCATTAAAACTCCCACATCTAACAAACACCTATCATATTAGAACAATACAGTGTCATTTATTTAATACTTTACCTTAAATTCCCTTTTGTTAAACACCCAGAAAGTCTACTGAACCTATGAAAGGTAATAACATTTAAAAATCAAGATAGAGCATTCATTCAATTAAAAAAAAAACTTCACAAAGCTGCAAACTATTTAACTAACACTTTCCAGCCTCACCTTGGCGAATCAGTACTGTCTGTCACGTCTACTTTTCCAAGAAGGACCGTTGTCCCATGGCCGGGCTTTCTGCAAGTTCGACACAGCAGCTTTTCTTTTTTTAAAAGGTTTTATTAAGCTTTTCAAAGATACTTACAGTAGTACAACTGTAACAATTTGTTATACTTAAGATCAGGGCTTTTGCTGGTATTGTTTTTGTGTTCCATTTTTCTGTAATCATGGTTTTTGCTGCTACAAGGATACTGGCGCGGAGGGCAATCTAAACTCCCCTCTGTCTGGAGATCAGGGGGCGGGGCCACCGGCCATGTGACCATTTTCTCCGAGGGTGATTTAAACTTTAAAAAACTCCCCCCTTGTTCCAGCTGACCCAAAGTGATGTCATTGTGTGGTCCTGATTTCCACCAGCTCTTTTCCCAGAAAAAAAGCCCTGCTTATGATAATACAACTGCTTGTATACTGTGTTCACTATATATATGCTTAAAAGTTCCAACTATCCTGTTACATACTCTAATCAATAATTTTGTTATATGCGTATATTTTTCAGGGATTTTGCTTTGTGTTAGGTGTAAGATTTGACATCATATATTAGAGGTTTTCTAATTCTGTTCTCACCTTAATTTAAGTATCTCGTATTGTTTGATAGAGTGTATTTGATGGTTGTATGTCATTTTTGTGAAATATTCAATGAAGGGCGACCATTTCTCATAGAATCCTGTTGCTTTGATACTTTCAGCTGATTGTTGAAGTCCTTCTGTAACTTTTTCTATGATGAGATTATCCCAGATTTTTGTAAAACATTGGTTTTGTTGGTATTGTTTTTGTGTTCCATTTTTCTGTAATCATGGTTTTTGCTGCTACAAGGATACTAGAAATGAGTTCCCATCTTATTGGAAGGATATTTGTGCGTTGCCATAAATCAAGGAAGATTATTTTTGGTTGGAGCGGTATTGTATAGTTAGTTATTTGGTTTATATAGTATAGAACTTCCTTCTAAAAGGTGACTAACAGCAGCTGTTCTTTCAGTGTTTTTCATAAAGCAAGCCTCACAACAATGTGTTACATAAAGAGGGTGGCCAGTTTCTTTGCTGTGGGAATTGTAGCGCAGAGAACAAAGTGGGCTTGCTTAGAAAACAAATCAACCACCACTAGAATTACACTTTTCCCCTTTGAGGGGGGAAGATCAGTGATAAAGTCTCTTTCTCTTTATTATTACAGCACTTAGCCAGTACGCTAACCATAAAATTTAAGTGCACATTTTACAGCCATTTGAAACATGAAGCATATAAGTATATACAATTTAAAAACATAATTTCCTAATATCTATCAAAATTTGTAAAAACCAGGAAGTCAGCATAGTTCTAAGCAAGCAACCGAAATGGAGGCCTACACTCTAATGGGCTTTGACGACCAGAGCACAAAATTTCGCTATCTGGTGTAATGCAGTAAAATCTGAGTTTGACAGCAGTTTCTCTAATTTTTTCTTATCCGAATGTTCTGAGATACCATCCAGAAAGGGAATAATAAATCTCATACGTGCTTCCTTATAGAAAGGGCATCTCAGGAAAACATGTTCCTGGGTTTCAACCTCCCCAAGTATGCAAGGACATAGCCTCTCATTCCAAGGAATCTTGTTAAATCTGCCATCCAGAACAGCAGAGGGTAAGGCAGAACATCTGGCCAAAGTAAGTGCTCTCCTGAGTTTATTTACCTCCAGAATGGATAAGTAAGAAGCAGGTGCAGAAATATATCTGTTACTAGGAGGAGCTATAAAAGCAGGAGTGCCTTGTAAGTCAGATTGTCATTCAATATCATCGATCCTTTGCCTAACCATTTGCCTTGCTTGATCGCTTCCCATCATGAGAAGCACTTGAGGGGAAAATCCTATTGCCCTAATTTTCTGTCTAGTGGCAATCATCCACTTGGACTGAAAATCATCAGTTAAGATTAGGGGTAATAAACCACAAGGATTTAAATTTATCCGTATCCATAGGAAAATGGAATGCAGGGTGATCTTTGCTTCAACTTTCTGCATGCCAGTCTCAAGGCGAACCATTGCATTAGAAACACACTTTGGAACTTGAAGGACCGCTCTCAAAAATTTCAATTGAACTAACTCTAAAGGTGCAAAACAAGAAGTTGGTGGTCCAAGAAGTGACCCGTATAACATCTGAGTTAGTGATTTGGCCCTAAACAATTTTAAGGCTGCCGGCACAAAATATCCCCCTGAAGTGCGGAAGAACTTCAGTATACTTTGAGCAGATCTATCTCCCACACATGCTGATGCATGACTATGCGCGACCTTGGATCCTGAAGCTTGGATAATCATTCTGAGATAACTATAATAAGTAACCTGCTCAAGAATATGGCCATTTATACTCCAATTTCTACTTCGAGGTCTCTTACCGAAGGCCATCACCTTCGTCTTTTGATAATTAATGTCCAGTTTGTAGTTATTACAATAACTGGCAAATCTCTTGAGTGTTCTCCTTAAACCAATAGGAGTTCTAGAGAGAATGACCGCATCATCCGCATACAGGAGAATGGAAATGGGACGCTGTGCCAATTTAGGTGAGTGGAGATCAGCCCCATTTAGATGGTCCACCACGTCATTGAGATAAAAGTTAAAAAGAACTGGGGCTAACATACACCCCTGCCTAACTCCTTTAAAAGTGGGGATTTTATCTGTTAAATGTCCCTGACCAGTACATCTCACCCTCAGTCCATCGAGACCACAGCCCATGGTCTGGGGTGGGCGGGGGGAGGTGTTGTTTCTAGCGGTTGTAAGGAGATTTGAGTCTTTAAAAGTTAGCAAAACCCAGGAAGGATTGCAATTGCCTTCTAGTTTTAGGGGGATCCCACCCCACCATGGCTTGTATTTTAGCCGGATCCATTTTTAGACTTTGACCAGACACACGGTAGCCCAAGAAGTCCAATTCTTCCTTGTTAAATTCACATTTAGACAGTTTTACTGGTAAGTGATTGTCTTTTAAGGCTTTAAGCATTTCTCTGACTAACTTCACATGTGACTATGGCTGTTGTGAGTGATTGGAGTTCTAGAATCAGCTCTAGAATCAGCACCCCACAAACCTAGTGTATGGTTCTGGTTTGTGGATGATACATTTATCATTTGGAGCCATGGGGAGGAAGAATTGATGGGGTTTTTGAATCATCTCAACAACATCCACCAGAACGTACAATTCACAATGGAGAAAGAAATCGAGGGAAAACTCCCAATCACCACCCCCGACAGAAAAGAGGCATAATGAAAACATTAGTGGATCGTGCAAGACGGGTATGTGAGCCGCACTTTCTCAATGAGGAAATTAATCATCTAAACCAAATGGCTACTCCAGAAATGAAATCCGAAGAGCAATCAAACCCAGGATGAATCAAACAACCAAGGAAAAACAGTCTCCTACAGGAAAAGTGTTTTTGCCATATATCAAAGGAATTACTGATCAGATGGGAAAGCTTATGAAAAAGCATAACCTTCAAGCAGTGTTCAGACCCACCCGAAAAATACAACAGATGCTACAATCAGCAAAAGACAGTAGAGACCCCCTCACCTCGGCAGGAGTATACCGTATACCCTGCAGCTGTGGACAAGTTTACATCGGGACCACAAAGCGTAGCATCCAGACAAGAATAAAAGAACATGAAAGACACTGCAGACTTGGACAACCTGAAAAATCAGCAGTGGCTGAACATAGCCTAACTCAAACAGGGCACAGTATCTTATTCCAGGACACCAAAATACTGGACAACACTTCCAACTACTTTGTCAGACTGCACAGGGAAGCCATTGAAATTCACAAGCATAAGCAAAACTTCAACAGGAAAGAAGAAACCTTAAGAATGAACAGAGCATGGTTTCCAGTTCTGAAAAACACCAGGCTAACAAAACATTCTATCCCCGACAATAGCCCTGCAGAGAAGATTAGCACATCAAGTACCAATCCATATGCAAAAGAACCTCCTCAGGATACAGTGAAGCCTCCCGCCATTAGCATTCCACACCCTGGGAAACTCTTACAGGATGACTCAGCTCAACCCCACCCCTCCTGAGTAGATACAAATGACCTACATCTTTTCCACACTGTGACACTGAGAGATCTCTGTCTTTTGGTGCTACACCTCTGAAGATGCCAGCCACAGCTGCTGGCGAAACGTCAGGAACTACAATGCCAAGACCACGGCAATACAGCCCGGAAAACCCACAACAGCCATCGTTCTCCGGCCGTGAAAGCCTTCGACAATACTTCACATGTGACTCATAATCTTGTGAATAAATCAACACGTCATCAAGATAAACCACCACAATTTGTACAGGTATTTATGCAAAATTTCATTAATTGAATTCATAAAAACCCCAGGAGCCCCTTATAATCTGAAAGGCATCACCTTGTATTCAAATGGTCTCAATGGGGTGTTGAAAGCAGTTTTCCATTCATCCCCCTCCCTTATTCATACCTGAAAGTACACATCTTTTAAGTCTAGTTTAGAAAAAAGCTTCCCTTGAGCCACCACGCTCAACAAATCCTTAATGAGAGGGAGGGGGTAGGCATTATACATCGAAATAGCATTTATTCCTCTATAATCAGTACAAAATCTTAGCCTACCATTTTTTTTCTTATGAAACAACACCGGTGCGGCATGGGGAGAGCTGGCGGGGTGGATGAATCCTCACACCAAGTCTTTATCAACGAATTCCCTCAGCTCCTCCTGTTCCTCCTGGCTCATTGAGTATAATTTCCCTTTTGGCAGCTTCTGCCCTGGGAGCAGTTAAATAGCACAGTCTGTAACTCGGTGGGGGGAAAGTTCATCACCTTCCTTTTCATCAAACACTTGTTGTAAATCCTGATATTCAGGGGAGATTTGTTCCATCCCTTCTCGAGTTAGTTTCTAGGAGGGGAAGCGCCTTTGAACCCCACTTTTGGGTCCACACATGCTCTTGGCATTTCTCCCCATCGAATTATAGTCCTCTTGTTTTCCATTTGACAAACGGGTCATGGTCCCAGAGCCATCTGAACCCTAACACCAGAGGGAACTTGGTGGTGGTACTAAGTAAAAAAGTTCTTTATTCCCAATGATTTCCCATGCTCAGTGGGACTGGTTCATTCTGATAGCAGGTGGGTTCCCCTTTTATGTGGGACCCATCCATTTGTTTGAACACAAGGGGTTGTTCCAGTTCATTTACACTGCCCCAATCCTGTGACTAGGGTGCGGGCTATTAAATCTCGAGTGCATCCCAAGTCAATTACAGCTTGCACTCGCATATGAGTCCTGCTCTTGGAGTTGACTAAAGTTATTGGCAGGTAAAGTAGGGCCCCTTTTTGTCTCACCTTCTCTGGTGCCTTTGCTTTCGGGGCCTGCTGCCGGGGCCTTTTCACAGCAGGTCGTTGTCGTTTCCTGCCAGTTGGGCGGGCTGGTCCTCCTCTCCCTCTGAGGGGTTCTTGCCCACGCTGTCTGAGGTTTCGGTGGCTTCGAGGTTCATCTCTGTTCTGCTCCATTTCTTAGACGCCTTCTTAGTTGCTGCTTTGGCCGACGGCGCAACTTTAATCATGGGGTGACTCTTCTCCGCAGGTTTCCTTCCCGGGCATTCGGCAGCGAAATGACCTATTCCACCACATATGATGCATAGGCCCTTCCTCCAACGGAGGACCTTCTCTGTCTCCGGGGAGCAGGGTTTAGGCAACCGGCGTTCTTTTCTTCCTGTCTCCGAGTGCAGTTTTTCAACTCCCCCTTGTTGCTGTATTTTCAAGAGCTTCACTATTTGGTCTCGGTTCTCGACCTCACACGCGAGCTGGCTCCATCCCAGGAAGGTTCTGGGGTTGTCTTGCACTAGGGCTTTTGCAACTAAGTCTGCTTTTAGCCCCGTTCGAAAGAATTTGATTTTAATTTCCTTAGACCAATCTCACACCTTGGCAGCATATTGCCTGAATCCGGCTTTATACTTCTGCACTGGTCGATGCCCTTGCTGCAGCGTTTTCAGTTTTGTTCAAGCCCATTCTTCAAATTGGGCTCTTAGCACTCGCACGAACGCATTGAGGGTCTGTAATTCTGGTGCTTCCACTTCATATAGGGCTACATACCATTTGGCTGCGGATCCACCTAGTCTTGATCCTAGGTGGCTCACCCTTCTATGTTCTTTGGGGAAAGTGTAGCCTCATTCTTGGAAAAATTCCAGTGCTTGCACAATGAAGAATCCTAGTTCTTCTGGGTTCCCTTCAAACTTTGTATCTAACGTGTATTCCTTGGTGTGGTCCCATTGCCAAGGGCCCTCCTCCTGGAGTGGCTTGCATTCCAAAGATTGGGGCCGCAGGGGAAGGTTGTGGTAATTGTCCTCCCAGGTGTAGTGGTGGCACAATTTGTGCTTGATACAGTGAGCAGAGCTTGGGCTGCAGGACTGGAGGTTACCACTCTGTGCCACGGGGCTCCTTTTAGTTAGCAGATGGTTTTTATTGTGCCAGTTTATATATTGTTTATGTTAATGACTTTCTTGGCTGAAAAAAGATAGAAAAAGGTTAAATAAAATACATTTGATTGGTTTGTGCTTTGCTGAGGGTTTTTTTAAGCTTATGGGGACCGAAGCAGCCACATCATTCTCCTCTCCTCCATTTTATCCTCTCAATAACCCTGTGAGGTAGGTTAGGCTGAGAGTGTGCAGCTGTTCCAAAGTCACCCAGCAAGCTTCCATGGCAGAGTGAGGTCTCCCAGATCTTGGAACCAAACTAGATGTGATTATGAACTTGTGGCTGGCATGGGTTCACTGTTGTCCTTTTAAAGTGTTCTTTAAAAGCTGGTGCAGAGAGCTCATCCTGGGTCTCTCAGGTCCTAGTCCAACACCCTAACCACTAGACGACTACATGACTTCCCCGTTGGAAGAAAATGCTCTTTCAAATAGGAAATTGACACCTCTGCACAAAGCACCAATTCACCTAACTACCACATCAATTTTAGTCGAAGTGGGCTTGATTCAGATCTCAGAGCAGCCCCTTTACAATTTCTGAAGCACTCCTCTCCTTGCTTTCTGTCATACCACCTGCAGCAGAATTCACAGGGTGCAAACTGATGCATGATTTGCCTGGAAGGACATACTCAACCACAGTCTTCCCTCAGTCCTGGTTCCCTAACGAGATACCTATACGATACACTTGTCTGTGTATTTGTTGTATTCGTGTTTGCTTTGTGGAGTGGCTGGAAAGACTCGTGTAATTTCATGGTGCCAGACATTTAGAATAAAATATTGATATGCTTATGGAGTGGGGATGGGGGACTGTTCCAACTGACCCTTGCAAAAAAGATTTCGGTGGTAATTAGTCAGCAGATGGGGGTGGGGGGGGAATTGGATCCAAACCTGAAGCACTCACATCTGACTTTGAATTTTTATGTCCTAGGAGATGAGTTACGAGGTACTTGGCTCTGAATCCTCTTTTGTGGCTGGCTTCCTCCTCTAGTTTTCATGGAAACATTGCACATCAAAATTCCATGATGAGCTTAATTTCTTTTGGTGATAATTTGAAACAATCTGTCTCCCATGCCACAGGAGCCTGGAACTCTGCCTGTGCTCAACAAAGTTTGAAAAACACAGGCACCATTTCTGTGATATGCAGCAAAGCCACCCTGTATTTCCAATTTTGACACATTTTTGGAACATTTCCATGCCACTGAGTTGGCAAGATAGTGCAACAGGAACGGGCAATTATGTGCAAACTGATATGTGGCTGTATCGATTATCAGTGCAATCCTATGCAGAGTTACTCCTGCAGAGAGGTGCAGAGTAGATTTCAGTGCGCTAAGATGGGAGGAACTCCATGGAATTGCAACGAGATTCCTAGCTGACTACAAATAAAGAGAGTCACATTGGAAACCACTGTTAAACCTGGGGAAGTTATATTTTCACTATGGATTTAGATAGATAACAAAACCAAGTGACAAACAACGGTTAAACAAGCAAAAATGAACTTCAGCCCCAAATCTCTCTAGTTCGCTCTGGAAAGGTGATATTTGAATGTTGTTTTGTTCTACAGTCTATCATTCATTCATTTGCTGTGTGTCGGCTTTTCCTCCTCTTGCTGAATTTATTTGCTGTCCTTACTGTTCTCTCAGGCCAGCTACATCTCTAGCCACCACTGGCTGAATTCTTCCCCCTTGCTTTCTCTTCCACACATCCTTTGCCACCCCCTTCCCTTGTTCTGCATTCCTGACATGTCTGTCCTAGCTGAATGATCCAAGAAAATTTTGGCTGGGTTTGAGCATGTATGATTCTTGCATATATTGATGGGAAACGTAAAAGAACAGGGGCCATGGGAATGGCTGGCTTGACTAACACAGTATTGTTGTTTTTAATAGCATTCTACATTTTAAGAAATGTAGACTCCAAAGTCAGTCCATTTTCAACAAGACAGGAAAGCAGAATTGTTGGGGGTTGCACAGCAATTAGACATAAGTTTGCAGAGTTGCAGAGCTTGATAATAGCGCAATGGAAATAAGTAGACAGACTTCTGTGATTCTAGCTCTATAAAAATATTTTATTACATAATAGGGTAAAAAGGGTACATTTGGTAGGAAAAACAACAAACAGTTTCTGACTACATCTTGATAGTCTCAACTAGGTCCTAGAGAGAGAAAAGCTTAGATTGCATGGTCTAGTGAAGTAGTAGTAGTGGACTGTAGTAGCAGACTGAACAAAGAGCAATAAAACCTTAGTATATGTTGCTAGCTAATTGCCCCCCAATAAACTGGCTCATCCAATAGACGTTCCTGGATTCCCTCATTAAGTCTAAAGACACCCACTTTCTCTGGCGGGAAGTTCTCCCTGTGCCTAAGTGGTCCTATGTTAACTAGCTAGCTGACTAAACAAACAGAACAACAATTTAACTCTTTCATGATCGAGTGTAGGGCACTTGCAAAAAGTCCAACAAGAATGCATATCTTTTAAGAGATAGTCTGCTAAGGAAGACACATATTTAAGAAAATTTATATGCCACCTCTCCAGACACCTGTTTGAGATGTCCGAGGACAATGAAAACATTGATCTTTAATGACACCAAAATGCTGCAGGGCTTGTATTACTGAAGTAAAAATGGTACATGAGGACGGCAGCCACAGCAGAAGCATTCAGTACATTCAACTCCCAAAGATTAGTGGAGTCACTCTGAGCGCACGTCACCCACCGCCACTGAGCCATGCTTGGAGTCGGGGGATTTGGGCAGGCGCAGATGCCTTACCCCCTCTGTGTTGCAATTTCACAAGCTGCTCCTCTAGCAGTTCCCTCTTCTAACATTCTCTGTGCCAATTAAAAGTGCAGAAGCCCTGATGGCCACCGGATCTGGCTATCCCATCACCCCAGTGCAGCTCACTGAACTCAACCTGCATATTGACCAGAGTTCTCTGATGCTTTCCTCCTAACTCAACATAGCTGGGGCAGGACGGTGTGTCAGAGGGGAAGGGAGCGCCACACAGAAAGGATTCTTCCTCCTTTCTCCTCCCATCATTTCCCCATTCAAAATCTCCTTCTCCAAGATGCTTTCTCTGCCACAGATGGACAGATATCGGGCTCTTGTACCTTTCCCTCTGTGGTGAAAGAGCAACTTGGGGAGAGAGAGAATCAGAAGGGGCCGTCCACCGTTCCTCCCTCCCTGGGAAGAATGAGCCGCGGGGCCTTGCTGCTGGGGGGAACCATCAGGCCCTGTCTCTCATGCACTTGCTTCCCACTGAGGGAGCAGCAGCGGTGGGGGTCAGAAGAGATTCAAGTAATTGATTATTTAGTTGAGACATTAGTTAGCAGATGATTCATAAAAGCAGTTTTAAATTACTGTCTGACCGTTGTAGTCAGTTGGAACCAACCCCTTTTTTTTCATTGTAGTCAGTTAGCAGAAAGTGAACAAATTGAAACTGAACCCAGACAAGGCAGAAATAATGCTGGTTGGGAAGAGATCTTGAAGGACATTGAGCTCCCCACCTTCTGTGGGGTTCAGTTGATCCTGGCTGGCTCGGTTAAGAGCTTAAGGATTATACTGGATCCAGTGCTGCTGCTAGAAAAACAAGTTCATGCAGCTCCAAAAAAGGTCTTCTACAAACTCAGTCTAATTGGGAAGATGGCGCCTTACGCAGCCAACCTAGCCACTGGGATCCATGTAGTGGTAACATCAAGACTTGACTGTTTTAATGCACTTACCTTGGTTTCCCCTTAAAGTCAACGGGGAGACTCCAGTTGGTGCAGAATGCTGCAGCTCAGTTATTAATAGGAGCTAAGCAGAGCATGCATATTACTCGCATTCGGCAGTCACTCCATTGGCTGCCCATCAGTTACCAGACTCAATTTAAGATTTTTACTATCGCATGCAAAGCCCTTCATGGCCTTGGTCCCTCTTATCCGCTGGACCGCATCTCTCCCTTTGCTCCGCCATAGCAGCTGCACTCGACTGAACAGGACCTTCTGCAGGGGCCACCCTGCAAATGGGCAAAATCAAGAGCTGCCCTTGCTCTTAACAGTTGCCTCATTTGCAGGGAAGAGTGTGAAGAGTGCAGGAGCCTTGTTGGCTGGTGTGCGTGAGAGAGAGAGAAAATAACAAACTTGCACTCTGAGCCTTGGCTTAGGCTTAGAAAAGAACCGAGTTCTTCATCATAGAAATTTCATACTCTGATAGGAAAGAGGAGAGCGAGATCCCTATCTATCTATCTGGTCTAAGGATGGTACTCTATGGTGAGACAAGTCTTGCATCCACCATGCTAGATGGTGAGGAGAAAAGGTTGTGACAGATTGTGACAAGGAGAGGAAGAAGTGTCACGAGGAGGAAGTCCCGAGATTAGCAATCTACACATCAAAGGATAGTTCAGGGCAGTAAAGAGTAAACAGTTAACAGATCCTTGACCTCTCTATAATTCTGATTTTCTGGTTTGTCCTCCTGAGGAAAGGTCAATGTTAGTCTTCCTCTTCCAACACATATATACGCATTCTCTGTTGTGGCTCCACCTTATAGAATGGCCTGCTGATGAGGCTAGGAGCGGCCCCGGCTATCAGGCTATGGATGGCAGCCTGACCCCTGTGCCCATCACAGCAAGAAATCCAGGCTCTTGGTTGAAAGGTTTTATTCAGGAATCAGATCATTTCCACAGATACGTCCATAGGATTACTCAGCAGCAATGTAAGCAACTAAACAGCAGACAATAACTTGATAGGAATGAGGAGCTGAGAAAAGCCCTTCCTTCTTAAGCACAAATCCTCCCCTCCGCTGCCCCCCAAACAGAAAACATCATTTTGAGCGCGAAAAGGCTGGGAGCATTGTACATAGTTTAGATATCTAGACACTACGGAACGCACCAGATTAAGCTGCAACATGAAATAGCCAGTTACAAGTCAGTTACAAGGTCGAGGCACTGGGAGCTGTTGGGGAGGAGAGAGAGAGAAGAGATAAGACACCTGTAGAATGTCTGTGGCAACAAAGCACTTATGGTATGAATAATGTGATATTAGGGCACAGCATTAACAATGGTTCACTACATAGAACAATGGCAGACATGACACCTGCTCTTCTTGCTTTCAGCAAACTGTGAAAAACTGAATTATTCTTACCCAGGTAATAGGCTGTGCTGTAAATAATGGTTTAAAGAGATGCTTTGGTAAAGGGATAGGGACTATAGACTATACTACTGTGCATTGTCTGATACTGTATGTTCTGACTGGGTTGCTTCCACATCATTTAATATGTCAGTTTGCTTATGTCTGTTTCAGTTCTGCATCAAATTTCTGCTTATTTTCAGATTTCTGAATCCTATAACCTATTGCATTGTTTATCACATTTCCCACCTGTGGATTGTGTTGACTCACACTGGGTAATCTTGCCATGAGTCTCAGCAAGAAAAGCAGACCATAAATAATGTAGATAAATAAATATATGTTAAGCTTAGTTTATTATAGAAAAAATTAGGTTACTGTCATTTCCTAAATTACTATTTTGCTCATATGGAGTCTTTTTTCTTGAAATGATTCCAAACTTCTAAGATTGTATCAGTGACAAAAAAAGGTCTGTCGCATCCAGTCCCTGTCCTGATCATCGTCTATGATAACTGGCATCATACCTACCTACCTAATAACCAAATGCGACTCCTCCTGTGTAGATGAAAATGCCCACAATGCACAGCCACACAGCGCCAGGGTGCGAATTCTGTAAGTGAGGAGGCTTGGGGGGGGGGTTCATTTGGCCATGCCCCTGGACCCTAGAAAGAAAGAAAGAAAGAAAGAAAGAAAGAAAGAAAGAAAGAAAGAAAGAAAGAAAGAAAGAAAGAAAGAAAGAAAGAAAAGGGTGAAAGAGGAGCTGTCAAGTGTGCCTCTGTTGGCCTCAGATATGGTGGGGCGGGGGGAGGGAGGTCACTCCTCCCTTGCCTCCCGTCAGGCTACTCCCGGCTCTCCTGTTCTCTCTGTGCCTTCTTCCGCAGGAAGGAAGCAGTCCCGACTGTCTCCTAACTGGCTTTGGGCTGCACTGCCTTAGGCCACTCCCCCAAGTCTCCCAAGTCTCCCCCAAGATGCCCAGAAAACTACTGTTGACCAGGTGTTTGTAACTACCTGCTCAGTTTCTCCCTTAAAGGTAAAATCACCGCAAGGCAGAGTGCTTCCTCGCCAGAGGGTCTTGCATCAGCTGGTCGCCAGCTGCACCTGTGGAGCTCCCGCTGCTGCTGTCTACTATGTGCATTTTCTTAGATGTTGGAGTGTGGGCTTTGGCTCGGCTGAGTTACTCGCTGCACGTGCCCTTGCAGGCACATTGCAGCTGTCCGGGAGACAACCAAGCATGTCTGCTTCAGCCCCCCCCCTCCTAATCCTCTGCAAGTGTCATTCAGATCCAGCCCAGGAAGTGATATCTCAAGGCAGTCAGCATCTCCGCCCGACACCTGGGAGCGCAGAATGAGGGCTGTTCAAAATGCGTTGGCTACTGAGGGACGGTGGCACTTTTTCCAGCTTAATAAAATGTGTTGAAAAACAACAAACTTCTGTGTTTGCATGCCTGACTGACATTGTCATTAGTCCCTCTCTCTTTTTTTTAAAAAAAATCATTTTTATTGAATGGGTTAACATACATTCCTTTAAAATATACAATTTCATTTACCCTTCAAATTAATATATATGCCCCCCATCCCTTCCCCTCCCCCTTTCCCCTTTTGACTTCCAACAGCGCTAGAACCCCTTTATTTCTTATCATTATCTCTATTCACACTATAATCCCTATTATCAAAGGTAAAGTTCATATACATTCTCCACACCTCTTAGTAGTTCTCTAAAGTCCACAATTGTCCTCTCACATCCCACTTATTTTCCAGATAGTCCTTAAATTTCTTCCAATCAGTTAGAAATTCATTTGGATTTTGCTCCCTCAGCTTTCTTGTCATTTTGTCCATCTCCGCCATGTACAACAGTTTTTGAATCCATTCTTCTACTTCTGGTATGTCTTCTTGTTTCCAGTATTGTGCATACAATATTCTTGCTGCTACAGTCATATAAAATAACAGTGTCCTGTCTCCCATATTTACTTTTTGCATATTTAGTCCTAGCAACAACATTTCCGGGCTCTTCAACAAATTACATTTCATAATTGACATCATTTCCACATAAATCTTAGACCAAAAAAATTTGGCCTTATCACAAGTCCACCACATGTGGTAAAAAGAGCCCTTGTGTTTTTTACACTTCCAACATTTATTTGACATGTCACTGTTTGCATTTGCTAATTTTTTCAGCGTTAAATACCATCTATAAATCATCTTATATCTATTCTCTTTCAAATTGTTACATGTAGATGTCTTCAGTGTGTTCCTCCATAAAAATTCCCAATTCTCCATTGTAACATCTTTGTTAAAGTTTATTGCCCATTTCACCATTTGTGTTTTAACTACCTCATCTTGTGCGTACTATTTCAATAAAATTTAATACATTTTAGAAATCATTTTTGCTCCTTCTCCAAACAAAATTTCTTCTAAATCTGTATTTTTTGTTCTAAAACCCGCTTTTCTTTTATCAGATTCAAATACATCTTTAATTTGTTTATATTGCAACCAACCATACTCAAATGGTAACTCCTCTTTACTTTTTATTTTAAAGGTATCTCTGTCAGCCCATAATAACTCTTTGTAGGTTAACCAATCTTCTCCCTTATAATACAGTGGGTTCACCACTTCTGCTGGTACAATCCACATGGGCCTCCCCCCCCATAAACTTCTTATATTTTTGCCAAATCATGAAGACATTCCTTCTCACAAAATGATGCTGAAACATACCGTCCATTTTATGTTTCTCATACCATGGATACACATGCCAACCGAACAAATTGTTATGCCCTTCCAATGCTAACAATTTAAGATTAGATAATTTTACCCATTCCCTCAACCAGATTAAACAAATCGCTTCATGGTACAATCTCAAATTTGGTAATTGCAGACCTCCCCTTTCTTTTGCATCACACAACACTTTCATCTTAATTCTTGGTTTTTTACCTGCCCAGACAAAATCTGATATCTTCCTTTGCCATTTGTCAAAATGCTTCTTATCTTTAACAATTGGAATCGTTTGTAAAAAAACATCATTCTGGGTAGAACTTTAATTTTTACAACTGAAATACATCCCAACAGTGACAAATTCATTTTATTCCATTTCAACAAATCCCTCTCTATCTGTGACCACAGTTTTTCATAATTGTTTTAAAATAAATCTATATTCTTAGCTGTTAATTCTATTCCCAGGTATTTTGTTTTCTGAACCACTTCACACTTTGTAACGTTCATTAGCTCCTCTTGTTTCTTTTTTGTCATGTTTTTACAGAGCAATTTCGACTTTGTTTTGTTTATACTAAACCCTGCCAGATCTCCAAATTCTTTGATTTTATCTAATAATACTGGTAATGTCTGGATTGATTCTTCCACTATAAACATCACATCGTCCGCAAACGCTCTGAACTTGTAAGAAAACCCCTTAAGTTTTATGCCTTTGATGCTGTCATCATCTCTTATTTGCCTTAAAAGTATTTCCAGCACCATAACAAACAATAAAGGTGAAAGTGGACATCCTTGTCTTGTACCTTTTCTTACCTCGAATTTTTCTGTCAAATCACTGTTAATCACTAATGACGCATTTTGCTCAGTGTATATAGCTTTTACTGCCTTTATAAATTCTTGCCCCAATTCCATCTTTTCCATAGTCCAGAACATAAAATCCCAATTTAAATTGTCAAAGGCTTTCTCTGCATCTGTGAAGAACAGCCCTACCTCTTTTTCAGGATGCTTGTCATAATATTCAATGGCGTCCAACACAACTCTCAAGTTATCCCTAATTTGTCTATTTGGTAAAAATCCGGCCTGCTCTTCTACAAATTCCATTAAAAATAGCTTAAGCCTTTCAGCTATAATTCTTGCAAAAATTTTATAGTCATTGTTCAGTAGAGATATAGGCCTGTAATTCTTGACATTTGTTAAATCTTGTCAAAAAGAGTCCAGTAGCACCTTTAAGACTAACCAATTTTATTTTAGCATAAGCTTTCGAGAATTAAATCTTGTGACTCCTTTGGAATCAACGAGATGTTTGCTTCATTCCAAGTCTTTGGGAGATATTTTTTCTTCATAATCTCATTCATCAACTTTTGTAGGGGCTGCACCAGGTCTTTTTTCATTACTTTATAAAACTTTGCTGAGATTCCATCTGGACCGGTGCTTTCCCTATCTTAGTTGACTCTACAGCTTCTAGGATTTCTCCCTCTGTAATTGGAACATTTAATGTCTCTTTCATTGTATTTGAAATCTTTGGTAATTTAACTTTTTCTAAATATGCTTCTATTTTTTCTGGGTCTGTCATCTTTTTTTGAAATGGTTTAGCATAATATTTATAGAATGTCTTTTTTATCCCTTGATGTTCCATTATTTCTTTTCCTTCTTCAATTATCTTCCCAATAGCTCTTTTCTCCCTTTTCTTTTTCAGTTGCCAGGCTAAATATTTCCCTGGCTTGTTGGCCCCTTCAAAAGATTTTTGCTGTAAAGACTTTAAATGCCATTCTAATTCTTTATTTGCAAAAGCCCTCAACTGCTCTTGTAATATCTTGTAACGACATTTTTTGTATACTGGACAGCTCCGAGATAGTACATGATTTTGTAAACTGGCCACAAGTGACAAAAGGCACAGATTGGACACTTGTCTGCTTCCCTCAAGTTTTGATGGGAAATGTAGGCGTCCTGGTCTCGCAGCTTCGCTCTCTGACTGCTGTCCAATGGACTTTTCAACTGTCACTTGTCCAACATTCCACCAAGCTGCCTACATTTCCCATCAAAACTTGAGGGAAGCAGACAAGTGTCCAATCTGTGCCTTTTGTCACTTGTGGTTCTGCTCTCAATAGCATTGACCACAATATACAGTTTACATTTAAGGGCAGTTTGTCTAGTATTGATTTTCTGGATGTGGTTGTCTTTAAATGCTCTGCAACCTCCCTCGGTGTCAGACCTTTTCGTAAACCTACCGATAGGGCGGCTTATTTACAATATATATCTCATCACCGCCCTACTCTTAAAAAGAATATTCCAGTAGGTCAGTTTCTCCGCATAAGGAGGAATGCATCACTTAGGTATGACTATTATAAGGAGGCAGACAGAATGACCAGGACCTTTAAGGCATGTGGTTACCCGGAGTGGACTCTTTCACGTGCACGGAAACGAGCAGAGACCACTGCCCGCTCCGAATTATTAGACTATAGGCAACGCGATGCAGCTTTTAGGGGAATCACGTGGGCGGTAGATTTCTCCCCTCTGTCTGGGCAAATTGTGAGCGTCATTAGAAAAAACTGGCACATCCTCTTAGACATACCCAGGTGCGAAACTCCATTGAGGGTTGGCTACCGTTGCACAAAAAATCTTAAAGACCTACTGGTTCACTCTGACTTTAAATCAACTGAAAAGAGATTGAACCTGCCACAGGGGCATTTTCAATGCGGGCACTCCAGTGTATGTGCGATTTGTGCAGATCTGAGTGCCATTAGATGCCCCTCTTTAAATCGACCACTAGTCTCACAATCTTTCTCTACCTGTAGCAATAATAATGTGGTGTACCTTCTCCAATGTGATTGCCCTTTAATATACATTGGCTGTACCACCCGTCCTGTTCGCCTGAGAATACAGGAACACATGTCTCGAGTCAGAACTCATAATGAGGATATGCACCTCTACCAACATCTTTGGGGGGTGCATGGCAATAATAGGACTTTCAAATATTCAGTGTTGGAGGTGGTAAACAACCCGGGCTACAATAACCGCTTTCTGCTACAAGCGGAAATACGTTGGATATTCAGACTAAAATCCATTGTTCCACAGGGTTTAAATAATGATGTGGATCTTTCTGTTTTCCTCTGAGCATACATAGATTTCCCAGATGTATAATCAACCCCCTTTCCTTATGCTAGAGCCCATTAGCTTCCTCAGCACGATCCTAAATAGAGGTGTATTGGTTTTAAGTAAATAGAGGTATATATATTTCCTATAGATATATTTTCAGAAATGTAATTTTTTAATTTTTTAGAGTTGAATTTTTCTAATGTTGTATTTTCCTAATGATGTATTTTATTTATTTATTGAATGGGATAAGTGCAATATAATTACTTGTAAATACACCTCTATTAATTATAGGTAGGTCTACCTCCAAGGTCTGTGTTTTTGAATTTATTGGTGCACGGCCACTTTAAGATTTGTCAATGAGGAACCGCCTTGGTGCTGTTAAAAATAACCCCAATGAGCCCCACCCCTACCAATATGCTGAATGACCTTGCTGTTTGTGAAAAGCCACCCCGATGGTGTTGTATTTTGTATCAGATGTTGGAAGTGTAAATTGTAAGTAGTTGTTTTTAATATGCTTGTAACTGTATTGTCGAAGGCTTTCACGGCCTTTCAGAGTCTCTGTCTTTTGGTGCTACACCTCTGAAGATGCCAGCCACAGCTGCTGGCGAAACGTCAGGAACTACAATGCCAAGACCACGGCAATACAGCCCGGAAAACCCACAACAACCATGCTTGTAATTATTCATGAATTGTATGATATGCATGTGCTTACAAAAATTGATATTGTACCTGTAGAATGTGGGCCTGAAGAAAGAGTACCTCTGAAATGAGCAAATTGGGATTGGACCGGTACTGCTCGTTGCCACTGCTACGGGTGCTTCCCCTCGCAACTACGCGACGTTGTGGTCAACATACAGCCATCTGAACTTTGATTATATAATTCCTGGGACTGTACTCTCTCACTTTAATTTGATTTAGCACCTTTAGTGGATATTTACTACATAGGGTATAACTCACTTGTTGAATTATTAAATTTATACAGTCTCCTTAGAGAATTCAGTTATCCCCTTATTGTGTGGCACGCTTCCTTTTCCTTCCCCTTTGAGTAGATTTCTTTTTTCTAGCTTAAACTTTATCATGAGCTGCTTCTTGCTCACAGGCACTTCACTGTGGCTTTGAAGACAGCCAGTGTGACGTAGTGACTAGTGTGCTGTGTTGGAAACAATGAAGCGACATTCAAATCCTCATTTTACCATTAAGGCAACTGTTGGGGCAGCCTAAGCAGAGAGACACCCTTCCGAGTCGACGGAAATCAATGAGCCGACAAGAACGTAACTCAGCTTAGGATGGCACTGCGGGAGACTTCAGGCAAGGCACACCTTTTGAATTTACCTCACAGGGTTGTGTGAGGATAAAAGTGAGAGGGCAGAATAATAATAATAATAATAATAATAATAATAATAATAATAGTAGTAGTAGTAGTAGTAGTTACCGTTACCGTTACCGTTACCGTTACCGTTACCGTTACCGTTATTTATGACATTTCTAACTCACCCATCCCACAAGCGGGCTCAGGGAGAGGTACAACAGATTATAAAAATATAATACAAATATTAAAACCATAAAACAACAGATCATCATAAAATTAACAAACAGATAATAACTGTCCCAAGATGGGGTCAATTCCAGATTCCTGCCCATCAACATACAGGAGGAGGGAAGCGGACAGATAATGTACTGCAACCCATACGTGGGTCAGCAACAAATGGGCATTACATAGCCCCATGCTGTACCCATATGTTGGGCAGCCGGCCGGTGGTCACTGTATAACCCCACACTTAGTGGGAGGCTGGTGGGAGGCTCAGTGAGGATCTCATGCTGGCCTCAACCATACGCCTGGTGGAACATCTCCATCTTACAAGCCCGCCAAAATTATAGAAGATCCTGACAGGCCCGGGTGTCCTCAGACAGAGAGTTCTACCAGGTTGGGGCCAGGAGGACCGAAAAGGCTCTGGCCCTGGTTGAGGCCAACCGAGCCTCCCTGGGGCCAGGGACCACCAGTAGATGTTTTCCAGCTGATCGGAGTGTTCTCCGGGGCTCAGAATTGTGTTCTGAGCACCCTGAAGGAAGTTTGGGATACAAATGGGACTGATAGATGGAGTCTGTTGGCAGCCCAAGATGCAGCGTGTCTCCTAGGAATGTACTCTTGGTTGTTGATGGTTCCTTTGCCATAGGCCAATGGTTTAGAACTGGTTTGGCCTGTCCATTAAACTACTTGGTAGCATGATTTTTTTTTTACAAGTGAGATCTACATTCTTGCAAGTGTATTTGGTTGGATCCCTGGTTCCCACAGGTTCAGGGCCAAATGAGACATTTCACAAGATGCATGGCTGCCACCAAAACAGCAACCCCGTGTTGAGCGTCCCTAGCCTCTCTGTAACATCTACTTGAATTTATCTGATTCTTGATGTTACAACTTCCTGCATTTACCTGCTCCACTACACAACACTTGCAGCATCAGGCCAAACAATGCAAAATGTCATAATACCACGATATGGGTAAGTTCTGCTAGATGTCATAAGGAAGGATTAAATGTGAAGTTACCCTTTAATGTAACGATGAGTTTGGTCACAATTCAGTGGGAAATTCTCAGTTGACAGATATCCCCTTCCCCAAATCCATGTTTTGTGTCGCTCTCTCTCTCAGCAGCTGAGTTGTGCTGGTACAAGTGGAGACACACAGAGACCTCATTTGCTGATGACAAGCAAGACTTAATTTGTACCAGTTGCAGTGCAGAAATATAAACTGCTAAATGGAGAACTGAAATAATGTGTACGGTACCATCTGTGTATAATTGCCACAGCTACATTTTCCATTACATTAGTGGGGGGGACGGGGACTGGGATGATATATAACTGAGTAGGGATCATAACAATCACGCATTACAAAATATCAATCAAAATATCACACTTCATGGACTGGTGGTGTGATTTGCATTTCACTCTGACACATACAAATGGTCTCTTTCTAAACAATGTCACAAAAAATTATATGAAATTCAATTTTTATTCTAAATATTGTAAAGCAATAGGCCAGACAGATGGACAGGTATGGCATGACTTCATCTATAGCATGCTCAGCTTGGCGATGGGCCTGCGAAGTGCAAACATTTCAGGGGTCCTCAGGGGTTAAGAGGCATTAAATTCAGTGAGGCCCGGGAATGAAACGATCTGGCAATTGTTGCTCTTTGTTTTAACCCTGGAAGAGGCTGGGGCTGGGGAATCGCTACTCTTGATGAATTGGCCTGTCACTTTCAGCTCTTTTAAACAGTTTAAAAAGGGAAAGGCAGATGCTGAAACATTTGCAATGGCTGGGGAGAAAGGAAAGGAGTTTGCAGAGTATGAATTTAGAAGATCTTCTGGGGTGATTATGTAAGCAAATACGTCAAAACTGGAAAAAAGTGCTGTGCCAGCAACCTTCCTTGCATTCCAAAATGAGAGACAAAGAAAATGGACAAATGAAGAAAGATGAAAGATTTTAAGAGAAGCAGAGAAAGTTTGAAAATGACTTCCCTGTCTGTAAACAGAAATTTCTTTCTCGGGAAAAAATAATTTCTGCAGGTGTTTGAGGGGGGTGCAGATTAAATGGAAAAAGCTGGCCATGGAGGGAGCTTAGTGGCTAGCAGCTGTGACCACCACCATGTTGTTTTTCTGAACAAGATCCGTGGAGCAGATTTGCAACTATTCTTAAAATGTGAGTGATTTTTGTTCTTGTTAGTTAGATAATTGTACATGTAAAAAAGTGGACATTGGGCACCTCGATGAGGATGAACAAAATTCAACATCTATTTACTTTGCTGTTGTGAAAGTCCCAAGTCTGAATCAGGCTATATATTCAGAACTTCCTGTGGTTGCTCTTAAAACCTGCCATCTCTACCCCTAAAATCTGCATGTACAAATGTTTGAAAACAGAACCACTTAACCTGTTGAATATACAATATGGACCCTTCCCATTTCCCATTGATAGGGGTGCCAACACAGTGGCAGCTTTGGTGTACAGGTGCACCATCTATTCAAAATTACATTATTTAAAATGTATTTAAAGACCATCTATTGTATTTAATTTGCATACTTCATAGTATCTGCCATCATATGTAGAACCAGTGAGTTAGCCTAATTGTATAAAAATAAACACAAATATTTTTAAAATGTAATTTTGACTATATCAAAAAATGGACCTTTGAACATTGCTGAGAATTTTGCCCCCTTAACTGAAATCTCTTTGTCCCCATTGAGAAATCTGAGTGAATGGAACTAGTTTTGCATGCCCAAAGGTATTCCTTAAACAGCCAGTCTCTACACAAGACCTTCAGGGCACTTTTCTCAATGGGGTGATCTTAATTCCACAACTGTTGTGGCAATAGGTCAGGAACTGTTAGGGTCAGGGCTGGATCAAGGGGGGGGGGGGGCGTTTGCGGCTTGCCGCGCGGGAGGCTGAATGCAGGGTTGGGAGGCCCTTGCCTGCCCTGCCGATGGGGTGGCTGATTTGCTGCACACGTGGTTGAGCACACAGCTAGGAGGCCCTCCATGCAGTTCGCCTGCCTCGCTGCCCTGTGCCACCCACGTGGCAAGCCAGCCACCCCAGCACATGCCTGCACCGCCGCCACCTCCAGCTCTGCAGTGCACCATGGCATTATATCTCACTGAGGCCTCTTCCCTCTCTGAACCCAGCTGGCTCCATCCTCAAATTTTCAGTAATTTCCCAACCCAGAGTGGGCAACCCCACTTTCTGACCTGTGCTGCTTAAACACAAAGGACTTCCCTGTGTTTGAGGTTTGCCTGAGGACCCTTGGCTTTCCTTCTGCCCTGGGTTTTTGATTCACTGTGTGTCTCCATGATGCCTCCCAAGCAGGGCGGACGGCACCATTAGGCAAACCTAAACTACCGGAAAGCCTACAGTTAGCTGATGTTTTTTGCCATCCTGATGTTGCAGTAAAACTTTACAGAATGCACCTCTGCATATGTGGAACTGATTTATTTTCCAAGCTCTGCTATAAAAAATGATGAAAGGAGCTCTTATTAAAGGGATTGGGAAAATCAGGGGCCATTTTCACACATCTTAACAGCTGCGCAAAATTGTGCAAAACTCCCAGAACGATGGCGTCTTCCTGGCGCGATTTCCCGTCATCATGACTTCAGTTTGTGTCATGATTCGCCACATATTTAGCATATTTACAATGATAAGCAAAGGGAAAATGTACCTGTTGGTATCTGTGTAGAAGGCATCCTGTTGTCTATGGGAGGGACAAGTATTTACTTTCAGCAATGGGAGTTTCAAGTCCTTGGTGTTTGGGAAGGGTTAACAGAGCAAGCCTCCATTTTTCCAGAACCAGGGCTTACTTTTAAGACTCTCCAATGTGATTTTGTTTTCCTTTTTAAAAAAGTTCTCCCTGATACCCCCAATGTACACAGAATATGGCATTCCTTCCAATGGATCCTTCCTTCCCTGTGGCTTGGCAAAACAGTGGCTCGGCAACATCACTTAGGTCAGGTTGCAACTATTACGGGCTCTTGGCTACCAGTTGAAAGCAAGTGCAATGAGGAATTGGGTTCCTTTCTCTTTCATGCCTGTACAGAAGAGGGAGGTGCAGCTTGTAAAATTGCAGTCCAGAGGGGGTGAGGAAGCTGTACCTGCCAAAACGCTTTCCTCCATGCAACTGTTAAAAGTGCTCAAGGAGCACTGCCCTCGCACCATCTGGTCACTGTACTCACTCGCATTGTTGACTTTTGAACATTCTCTTGTAGCTGTCCCTTTAGCAGCCATTAATGGGTGATAATGAGATGCTCCAGTCCCACTTCATCTGCTTATTTTGGCACAGTAAGCCAGGCCAATGTTATTTTCTGGCTAACTGGCAACATGGCTAATTGGCAAGCTCCCTTGTTATCTTAGTACTTGTCAGAACCCACATTCCGTCACTTTGGGGTCTGTCTCCTTAAGCCTTGTGTTGAAAAGATAAAGACTCTCTAGCTGGTGCACGAGAAAGTTCAGGCCCACTGTTACCAAAGAATGACTCTGTATTCTTAGGTAAGCTGGCCTCAGTTTCCCGTTTGTGCAATGGAAATAATGGTAACACACTATTGTCCAGAGCTGCATGCCGAGACCTACAAAGCAGACTCAGCTGTGACCTGAATGATGAGTACTAATGGTCATGTGGATAAGGTTGCCTGCTCGGGGTCGGAAAATTTGTGGAGATTTGGTGGCAGTGCAGGGGAGGACAGAGTTTGAGGGGGGGGGGAAGGAGATCAGCAAGGATACAATGGCATAGAATCCGCCTCCCAAAGCTGTGATTGCCTGCAGGGGAACTGATTTTAGTAGTCTGGAGATGGATTGCAATTCCAAGGGATCTCCAGGAATTACTCTAATTTTGGATCTGTAACAGGGAATTCTCAGCAGATCATCTAACTACAATCCCCAGGATTCTTGGAGGGAAGGTGTGCCTGGAAGACGGCCGCACACCCATTACATACTGGTAAGGCAGACAGAGGATTGTGTTCTTACAGATAGTTCCTTTTTTATTGACTGTATGAAACTCCTGAAAGCCGCAAGCCTTGGGAGACTGCAGCCACACAAAGATGTGTGCTAGGGAAACAACAAAGAATTTAATAAAATAACAGAACCTCAGCAACAAAATGAGTGAAGTGTTTCATAGCAGCAGGTGATGCTAAAACCAACCTTCCAGAGCCTTGAGGGGGGAAAAAAAACCTGGTGCACTTCAACAATGCTGAGAACTCAGTGCAGTGGATTTCCCAGCCATGAGACGAGCCAAGGGCAATAGAACATCACCAGGCCGACTTCAAAGCTTTGTTCCTCTACTCGCTTCTGTGCACAGTGCATCCAGGCCCTGCCAAAGCACACCGGAGCGGAGGGCTCTGCGCAGCAGCTGCTGGGGATGTTTGACAGATTTCCCAAATCCTTACAGCACTTGTAAAGACGAGAGGCAGCTTTGGGCCCTCCCAGTTACAAGATCAAGAGCTGACAAAGATGGAGGGTTTGTTGACCAAATGAGAGCATTTGTGTTTGATTCCTGGGCAAAAGATGCTATTGGGATTGTGTAGGTTACCGTAGGCACTGGTTAGTGGGCCTGGGGGCAAGGTTGAAGGAATTTGCAGGGAAATCAAGGCTACATGTTTTCTGCTAAAATGTCCTGTACTTGAGTTAATCCAATTCTGCGCTGGAAATCACTCAACAAAGAAGCAAGCAAACAAAGCCTGAATTGTTGGTTGTTGTGGGTTTTCCGGGCTGTATTGCCATGGTCTTGGCATTGTAGTTCCTGACGTTTCGCCAGCAGCTGTGGCTGGCATCTTCAGAGGTGTAGCACCAAAAGACAGAGAGTGTGACACTGAGAGATCTCTGTCTTTTGGTGCTACACCTCTGAAGATGCCAGCCACAGCTGCTGGCGAAATGTCAGGAACTACAATGCCAAGACCACGGCCGTGAAAGCCTTCGACAATACATCAAAGCCTGAATTCCTCCTCCTCCTCCAGTACTTCACAACGGGAAATAGGGATGTTCTTGCCATACCCCTCTTTCATACCAAGACACTTCCCTCCCACAAACACACCTCTGGTCTGTCAGCTTACCGTGCAGAAGTTTGCCCTGCCCTATTTAAAGTCTGTGAAGGAGGCTTTAGCATGTCAAAGTAACAATTTTAATCCCCTGGTTCGAGTATATCTAACAGAAAACCTCGTAGTCCTTTGACTCATCCATTAGAAGAGTTTGCCTTCTAGTCAGGGTAATTCTTCAGAGAGACAAATATGAAGATTTCTCTGAGCATATACAGAGTGTGTTTCACCAATGCAGCCTGTTCCCACAATTTAAGATGAAGGATTGGAATGAGCTTCTTTCCAGGGGATATGGCGTGGCTTCACCCCTGCTCTGATACATACATACAGGGCTTTTTTTCTGCAGGAACACGGGGGAACGGAGTTCCGGAACCTCGCTGAGCAGCGTGGAGGGCAATCTAAACTCCCCTCTGTCTGGAGATCAGGGGGCGGGGCCACCAGCCATGTGACCATTTTCTCTGAGGGCAACCCACTGAGTTCCACCACCTCTTTTCCCAGAAAAAAAGCCCTGCATACATATACAGACAGACAGAGAGACAGACAGACACACACACACAAAATTAAACACTGTCTGTGTCTCCCTTCGGAACATTCAGATAACACTGTTTTGGTGCCATTTAGAACTCACTGTGATGCCCCAATAAAACCTTATTCTGGTGTTCCTTAACATAAACGTATTTGTACATTTCCATAATTGGCTGCCTCTCACTGAGGGCCGCTTTACAAATTATAGCTACCACATGGAGTCACTCACAACCTCACAACTGCCATCTGGAGCCGTTCACAGTGGCCATGCAGGGACCATGATGTGCAATACATCCCACGGGCAGGGTGTGTGTCTGTTTCACTGAAAACTGCTGCTGGCCTACAATCCTTTTTCATGTTGGCCTATTACTTGGAAAACGATGCATGTGGAAAATACTTGAAGTATCGAGGGACAAAAACATGATGTTTGAACACACTTTTAGATTTGGGCAACGGGAAAAGGGGAAAATGGATAGGTACCCAAAATGTTAAAGTAGCATTGCTTAGTTTGAATGGAAAAGTTAAAAGTTTATATGGTAGGCAATGGAAAGAAAATGCAAAATGGAGTCGGGCAGGAAACTTGGTTTCATGTGTTTCAACAAACAGACTCTGGAGTGAGGCGCAATGACCTCCGGAATGTGGTCTCTTGCAGCATCAAGACTTTGAAATGCGGAACACCGTTTTATAAAATATGTTGAATTCCTCATCCGTTAGCCTGTTCTTAGGATCCATGGTTACAAATTTGCCAGGCAATATTTTTTGAAGAAAACACTTCAGCTTTCTTCTTCTCAACATCAAAGGCCTGGAGATTGTTTACAGGGAGTAAGATTCTACAAAACTTATCAGTAGCTAGGCAGTAGCTATCAACTGCGGCAAGTCAAAATAATCTCCAGATGACTTTGAAAATACTTGTTCTTCTTTTATTTTATAGATGATTAACAGGTATGCCTGTGTACAGGGCTTTTTTTCTGGGCAAAGAGGTGGTGGAACTCAGTGGGTTGCCCTCGGAGAAAATGGTCACATGGCTGGTGGCCCCGCCCCCTGATCTCCAGACAGAGGGGGGTTTAGATCACAGCGCGGAGGGCAATCTAAACTCCCCTCTGCCTGGAGATCAGGGGGCGGGGCCACCAGCCATGTGACCATTTTCAAGAGGTTCTGGAACTCCGTTCCACTGCGTTCCAGCTGAAAAAAAGCCCTGCCTGTGTATAATCTGACCAAATTTCAGAAAATTACAGTGAAGTATGGACAAATTACAAGAATTTTAAAATTACTTTTAATGTTCAATAATTTAACTTTTGAGATCACCTTTTGCCCACCAAAATATATATTCAGAATTAAATTTTTTTGCTAGTTTAAATTTAAATTTGCTGGTTCCCATTCCTTATGTAATATTGTCATGTAGGACTGAATATGGTGTTGAACCCCATATTCTGATAGTCAGTGAAACCAACAGACATATTATCACAACTGTAATTCCAATTAATCGACAGACATTACGCTGTGGTTTTATGATGTACTTCCATTGGGATTTGTCATTAAGGCAAACCATGGAAAATGTGAAAACGGGTTCAAGGTATTTTGTTACCTCAGGCAAGGTACATTTTTCCCACTCCCCACCCCAGTTAGTCCTTAAACAGCTCAACATGTCATAGGGTTGCCAGCCTCCGGGTGGCGCCTGGAGATCTCTCAGAATTGGAACTGATTTCCAGACTACAGAGATTAGTACTCCTGGAGAAAATGGCTGCTTCAGAGGGTAGGCTCTATGGCATTATACCCCACTATCCCCGTACTTGAGGTATAACAAACTTAACCTTTCAATAACAAGTAGAACTGACAAACAAACAAACATACAAGCAGACGCCACATCTCTAGTTTCTATTTACATTTTCTGCTTGGCCTTAGAATAAAATCTTCTAAAGTAGATTTAAAGTTATAAGCAGTGATAATAGATAAGCCATAGAATAGTAGAAGTCTTGCTTCACAGAATTTTGGATCACGTTCTCGTCTTTAGTTAGGTACTCCAGAACTGGGAACTATTGTTCAAGGAGGTGGGATTTATAGTGTAGATTTTCTCTTTGAGCTATTTGATCGATAATTTTTTCCATAATGAAATGGTCCCATAGACGGGCATGCCAGTTAGCAATAGTGGGTATGTTTTTCTCATTCCAGGTAGATGCAATTGTTAATTTAGCAATGGCTAATAAAGAAAATATAAGGTTCAATCTAATGCTGGGAATCTTGGAATCTTCTCATAAATTTAATAGGATTACTTCTGGAGTTTTTGGGATCTTATAATTTGTGATATGCTCAATTTCTTTGATGATATTGTCTCAAAAAGATTGAATAAATGTACATTCCTACCAATAATGGATATAAGTTCTCAGTTCCCCACATTGTTTCCAGCAATTTGCCGACAAAGATTGGTTCATATGTTTAAAGTTTAACTGGAGTCAAATACCAATGGGAGAACAGTTTCAAAGTCTGCATCTGCGATTTCCAATTTTTTCCCCATTTTTCATTGTAAGGGTCTATGTTGCATTCTCTAAACCATATTTTTTGGTAGGAAAGTATTTTATTTTTCTGTTTTTCTTCTAATAGGATATGGTAGATTTTGGAGATTAGGCCTTTTTGTTTTTCTGAACTTTTAAAAAATATTTTTTCGAATTCTGAGAGAGGCTTAGCTAATATACTTCTAATTTTGGTATCTTCAGTAAGGTGCTTGATTTGTAGATACTCGAACCAGAAGTTAAACTCTGCCAGGAAGATAATACCTAATACATTCCTGACTTGTCTTGCTGACAACTTCATTTTTCAGAAAGTGGAGAATGAAGCAAGGGGGTTTGCTGTCTTGGACTTGATAGTCACCAACAGGGAAGAACTGGTTGATGAGGTGAAAATACTGGTCACCCTGGGTAGTAGTGACCAGGCAATTTTGGAGTTTAAGATAGGTTGGATTTTAGAAAAGCTAATTTTAACAAACTCAGAATTATGCAGTATAGAATCCCAAGGTCAGAAAGTACTCAAAGAAAAGGGTGGGCTCTTCTTCCTTGGAGATATTTAAGAAGAGGCCACCAAACAGCAATGCTGATTCTGTGACTGAATATGAATGAATATGATTGGGAGAGAGAAGTTATGAAGAGATGAGCCGGTGCGAGGTTCTCGTGGCCCTTTCTTACATGCCCAGGGTAACACCAATCACCACTTTGAGCCCAGGAAGGAATTTTCCTCCAGACTAGATTGGCCAGGGATCCTGGAGATTTTTTGCCTTCCTTTGGGCATAGAGCAGGGGTCACCAGGGGTTGAGGGGGGGGGCATAGCCAGGGCTTTTTTTCTGGGCAAAAAGGTGGCGGAACTCAGTGGGTTGCCCTCAGAGAAAATGGTCACATGGCTGGTGGCCCCGCCCCCTGATCTCCAGACAGAGGGGAGTTTAGATGGCAGCGGCATGGAGGGCAATCTAAACTCCCCTCTGTCTGGAGATCAGGGGGCGGGGCCACCAGCCATGTGACCATTTTCAAGAGGTTCTGGAACTCCGTTCCACCGTATTCCAGCTGAAAAAAAGCCCTGGGCATAGCTATAAATTTCCTTCATTGTGCAGTGGGTTGGACTAGCTGACCCTTGGGATCCCTTCATGCTCTATGATGTCATAAATGAGTGGTTTTTCTTTGCTGTTTTAGACTTTTGTGTGTGTGTTTTTAACTCTGTAACGGATGTAAGCTATCTTGTGGATCATTTGGTTTAAAATTTTGATTGTTTTCAATTTAAAAACACACACACAAAAAACAAAGCCCTGTACAAGAAATCTCAGCCTAGGGTTACCAGGCCTGTGGAAAACTGGTGGAAGGCCAGGGGTGCGGATATGGGGTATGCCCATCAGCAAAGGAGTAACATCACTTCTGGGGAAACCATAGAGTTTTCAGTGATCCTTAGAGAGGACTGATACCACTTGCAGGAAAACCCAGAAGTGATGTCAATCCTCTCTAGGAATTGCCAGTAATTCAGAGTGCTGCAAGGACTGGTTTTGAAAGCAAGGCGCTTAATTCATCCCCTTTGTCTTTTTTGTCATTGTAGGTTTCGTGGTGTTTTTGTGGAGTGTGGAGGTGCATCTGGGCTGGAAGCATTTCTTCTTCAAAATATGAGAAGCTGGCAAAGGAAGTAGAAGATCCTCATAATTGATTCTTGGAGATGAGAGGCAGCACTTTCACTGAACCAGGAGCCCCCATCCTTTATGAGCCTTTAGGCACCTTTGGAATTCTGACACAGGGTGGTGGGTGCAACCACAGTATGGCTGCTACAGGAGGAGAAGTCTACCACAAAATGGCTGCTGCAGAGGTGGAGCCAATCTCAAAATGTCAGGGAGTGGGGCTGGGCATAACACTAATATAACTCTTCAGTTCTTGTTTAACATGATGCCTTTTTACTTGAACATAATGTTTTGCAATATTTTCTTGCATATACACACAGCTTACCTTCACTCACAAAGAGAAGATCCTTGTGCTGTGGTGACAGATGTTGCCAAAGCAAAGCTTTTAAAGACCTGCACAGATCTGCAGTGGCCAATCAGAAGCCCTGCTGGGCAAAATCACCATCGAGCCACACTTGTTGGGTGCCAGGACAGGTATCACTGGGTGTGTGCCCATAGGCACCATGTTGAGGACCCCCGTGCTAAGCCACTGTTAAATGTCACCCCAGCTGCAAATCCACTTTTAACCAAGGTAGAAAATTATGAGATGGAGCTAGCCATGATTAGTGGAAATGCCAGTGCAGACCGAACACTGTTCCATGGGTAGCTCTGAACATCAAGGAGAGCAGGAATTTGTGCTTCATAGGGATGGAGGAAGAAACATGCAAGCCCACAGGGCATTCCTGAGTTCCTAAGGATAGTTAGGTGATCAGACAGCATCGCCTCTGACTGGGGTTCAGACCCAAGTAATGTACAAACAGAAAACATTTAGAAATGGAAACACGGAATCATCTTGCTGAATAGCCCACACAACTGTTATGAACAGACGTAAGGGAAATATTTTATAGGGTGTTTCTTCATGTGTGGACAGTCACCACATCCTTTTATAAATATATTTATACAGAAACAAAACATTTATCAGAATGGCTCCTTGAATACCCTTGAAAGGTATTGAGCACTTAAGCAATTTACCGAACAGCCTGAAGTGATTCTGAATTAGTTCAATACAGACCATCTCCTCTTCTCTCAAAGGTCACGCGAGGCAGGCAGCCAGCAAAGAATTGGGTTGGCCCCTTCTTCTCCTAGAAGCAGAGGTTTAACTTTTGTCCTCCAATCACGCAGAAGAGAAAGCCACCAAAGCAGTTGGCTTGGGATTCACGGCCGGTGCTGCTCACTTCAGGTTATTTCAACAAACCCTCCCACATCTACTCTAAACAAAATAGGGGGAAATGTGTTCTTTTTTACAGCTCAATGATGCTTTTGACATCTGTTTCCAAGTGTTATGCATCACCACACAGTGTAACAAACTGAGAACTCAAATATAAGGTACCTTTAGGACAAAATGACTGTTAAATTGCTTCTCATAACCATTCTTGCTCTTTCTCTTAATGATCCTAGCTCTGCAGGCATTTGAAAAGGAACATCGCAACAGCCCACCTACATTTTCAAGCAGGCAGTAGAATCGGCAACATTTGCTTGTTCAGCTTGTTATTTATCAGTCCCAGAATTTCCCCCAATTATCTCTCCTCTTCTGTCTCAAACATCTTTGAGAAAACTTGGAGAGCAAAACTGTACATAATGTTCAGGGCACTAATCATATTTGTCATAAGGAATATGGTTCAGTGGTAGTACACATACTTCACAAGCAGAAGCTGCCAAGTTCAGTCCTTGATCTTCGGTGGGAGGTGCTCCTCTGCCTGTGACCTTGGAGAGCAGCTGCCAATCAGAACAGACAATGCGGGCCAGAGATCTGACTCAACAGCAGGCGTAATGAAGGTGGTCATGGACGCCCCCAATTCAGTGTGATTCTTCCTGGGTCCCCCCCCCACATTCCTGCCCCTCCCTGTGCCTTCTCCTTTCTGAACTGACTTCTTTAGGAACTCAGGACAGTTTGTCTGACATTTCAGCCACAATTGAGCAGCCAGAGCCATCCGTCTCCATGGTAAAATCCAGTCCTCAGGATTAGCCACCTAGAAATAAACTACCTCAAGCTATTTTGGCTATGAATTGGGACCAGGCCAAGGCTGTGCTGAAACAAAGATTAATTGATACAGAGAGACAGGTGGATCTATCTAGATACTCAACCTTTGTAGCTCCTGAGCAAATGAGATTTCGCCTGCCTCCCCTCGCCTATCTAACCCACATTGATGACCATAAGCTCAGGGGAACTTTTACACTAGCTAGGTGCTCAGCACTTCTTTCTACAGTGCTAAAAGGTCGGTATAAGGGGATCCCATCGGTAAAGAGACTTTGCCAGTATGACGCAGGAGAACTCGAAACCATAGAGCACGTGGTTTTTAGGAGCCCTTGCAGGGGAGGCAAGTTGGGCAACTGCCTCGGGCGCCGAGGCGCCAGAGGGGGCGCCGGGGTGGGTGCACATGTGCTGCAGAGCAACGGAGCAGGAGGGCTGGGAGGACGCACACACGCCAAGCATTCCCTCCATCTCCTGCCTGTTGCCTCACAAACTGGAAAGGAGCAGAGGAAAAGTGATGTTTCTTTGGGGGACTGCGGGGGGGGAGGATGAGACGGAATAATGACAGAAGAAAGCAAAAGGGAAGGGAAAGGAGAAACCAGCAAGGACCTAGAGAATCAGCGGGGACATTTCTCTCTCTGCCATTTCCTCCCTCCTTCTCTCTCTCTCTCTCTCTCTCTCTCAATTTAAGCCTTGGGCGAAGCTTCCACGTGGAGCAAGAAAGAGAGATTCTAGCTGGCTGGGGAGCAGCGAACTCCCATCTGACCTTTTCTCCCCCTTGCTTCCTCCTTTCTTTTTTGCTCCCCCCCCCACCATATACTAAAAGGAACGACAGGAGGATTTCCCATTGGAAATAATAGGAGAGGCTTGAAGGCCCATTGGAGAGAATGGGAGCCAGGGATGCCAATTTACTTGCCTGGGCTCAATTGAAATGCATCACAACACACAAAAATTTGCAAAGAAAATGCAGAATGGATTTTCCATAAAGGTCTCTGGGACCAGATAGAATACTCTGGGAGTGGAATGACAGCCCCCAGAGTGCAATGACTGTCCCTAGCTATAGAGTTTGTGCTCTGGGACCAGAAGGACAGGTTTCAGAGTGGCATGACAGTCCATGTAATAGGCTCAGTGCTCTGGGACTAGAAGGACACCCCCCAGAGTGCAGTGCAATGACAGCCCCTGGGAGTAGAAGAAGCGTTCTGGGTCTGGAATGACAACTCCCAGAGTGCAATGTCAGCCCCTTGGAGCAGAATCTGTGCTCTGGGAAGGAATGACAGGTTGCACAGTGGAATGACAGCCCCTGGTAGTAGTAGAAGCATTCTTGGAGTGGAATTACAGGCACCACAATGGAATGACAGCCCCTGGGAGTAGCAGAAGTGTTCTTGGACTGGAATGACAGCACCAGAGTGGAATGACAGCCTCTAAGAACAGAACCTGTGCTCAGAGACTCGAATGACAGGTCAAAGAGTGGAACAACTGCTCCTGGGAATAGGGTCAGGGCTCTGGGACTGGAATGACACCCCTGTCATTCCACACCCACTGCCATTCCAGTCCCAGACGACTGATTCTTCTCCCAGGGACTGTCATTCTACTCTGGGGCCTGTGTTGATAAATCAAGATGGGTAGCTGTGTTTATCTGTAGCAGTAGAAAAAAGCAAGAGTCCAATAGTGCCTATAAGACTAACAAAATTTGTGGTAGGGTATGAAGTTTCATGAGCCATAGCTCACTTCTTCACTACTGGACTTGCCCTTTTTTTGTATTGTGATGTATTTCAATGGAGCCCATGCAAGTAAATTGGCATTCCTGGCTCCCATTTTCTCCAATGGGCCTTCAAGCCTCTCCCATTATTTCTAATGGGCAATCCTGCCATTCCTTTTAGTACGTCCCTTTCCCCCTCCCTGGCCGGCATCAATTCTACTTCTCACCTTTCCTCAGGCTTTTTTGGTGGGGGGGGGTGCTGCTTTTGGTGGAACGAGTGGCCGGTTGTGCCGCAGAGGAAGGAGGAAGTGAGGTGAGACGCACACAATTCCCTTTCAGTCCCTGTGTGACAGGTAGAAGCAAATCACTGTTGTTGGGTGTAAAGTTGTTTTAAATTCTATTACTTTCCTCCCCCTTCTCCCTTTCATTCTTCTTCCCCCTTCCTCTTCTCTGATCTCAATGCTGCTCTCCCTTCATTCCAGCAGAGCAGCACCCTGCACTGCGCCCCTTCTTTACCGCCTCCCTTCTCTCATCCTCTCATTTCCATATATCACCCCACCTTCCCCCTTTCCCGCAATAGTTTATTTCAATATTTATACACCATATGCTTAGCTGTCAGCTGCTGCTCACTTCAGACCCAAGAGTGGGGGGGGGGGGAGAAGGATGAGCATGGAGGGTAGTTCCCAAAAGAGAGCTCTGAAAAAGGTGATCAAGCAGGCCCTGTAAGAGAAGCCCTCCTTCTACTGCCAAGAGTCTCTGGGTTCAGAGACAGAAGGGAAGAGAGAGGGAAACTTTTTTACACACACACAAGGAGGTGTGCTCAAAACTTTAATGCAAGTTGCTGTTTCTGCTCACAAAGTAGATTTTTGGCTCACAACAATAAGAAAAACAAAGACTGTTATTTATTCTCATACTTATTTAAAAAATTAAAATTTAAAATTTAAATTAAGAAATAAAAATTAAAAATAAAAAGTTTTGTGCTTTTCATTTTTCCTACATTTCTTCTGTTTTTTAAAATTGGTTAGCGGAGGGGGGCAGCGCAAGTAGATTTCTTGCCTCAGGCACCAGAAACCCTGGCACTGGCCCTGTGCCCTTGGTACCAGATCGCCTTGGCCAAATATATTTTACCTCTAACAAAGGCATTGCCAGGCTGATCAGAAAAAAACTTTTATCAATTATCTGTTATCTGATGAATCTCAGACTGTTATGTAGCCACATTACTACCCCCAAAGATCTTTTAAATTCCTCTGTGTTAGCTAATGGATGAGGCCTGTTTGCAAGTCACTTTTGTGTATTTTAACATATCTGCATGTATGTAACTACCCTATGTTCTAACCAGGGCTCATTTCGAGGGGGAACGCACAGGAACGCAGTTCTGGCAGTTCCCCAAAGAGGTCACATGTCAGGTGGCCCCGCCCACCTGACTCTTGGCCATTTTGGGCCATTTCAGCCTGGAATGGGGCCGAAAAGGCCCAGATCGAGCTTCTGACAGGCGGTAGATCACTCTCCTACTCAGCAGTGGCCCAATCCTGACCATTTTGGGCCCCTTTTCTGCAATTTTCAGCCCCTTTTTGCCATTTTGGGCCCAATTTTGGCCCTGAATGGCCAAGATTGGATCCAAAACAGCCAGGATAGGTGATGTCAGGGCATGTGGCATATGCAAATCAATTATGCTAATGACACACTTCTGGTGATGTCAAGGCGGGCATGGCATATGCTAATGAGTTATGCTAATGAGTTCCTCCATCTCTTTTTCTAAGAAATGACCCCTGATTCTAACTATATATATTTCACCATATACTTTTAATCTATATTACTATTGCCTCTTTGCTTTTTAGATGTATGTTTTACTGGCAGAGTGCCGTAATAATAAACTTGAACTTTAACATACAAACAATGAAACAAAACTGGCTCACAAAATTGAAGAAGCTGTGCAACAGTGTCATGCATATAATGAACAAAACAATGAAAACTATAAAACTATAAAAGATCCTCCTGAACCATGAGAGAAACCATGCACCAGTAACCTAAAATTTCCTAGACGTCAAGTATAACCCTATTCCTTTTGTAAAAAATGCCCTCCTGAACAATTTTTTTTACACACTCTGTGGAATGATAAAAATGTGGGAGCCATTCTGATCTTGTCAGGCACACCATTCCACCAGGTAAGAATCACAACAGATAGTAGATTTATACAGGCAGCCGCCAATCTTACCCACTTAACAAGACTGCACCTTCAAAAGGCTATGCTCCGATGAGCTAACACAGCAAACCATATAGGGAAAGACAATTCTGAAGATATGTGTGTTGCAGGCCATGATGGACTTTATAGGTAATAACCAGCACCTTGAACTGAATACAGTACTAGTAACCAACTGCAGGACAGTTGTAATAAAGTCCACCTAGCTCCTGATAGTTTCAGGAGGGTGGCTATGTTGGTCTGCTGTAGAAAAGCAAGATTTGACTCCAGTAGCACCTTAAAGATCAACAAGATTTCCAGGCAGTAAACTTTCCAGAGTTAGATTCCCTCCATCAGATACCTTCATCAGTTAGCCCTTGATAGTAATCAAGCTATGGCATTCTGTACCAGTTGCAGTTTTTGAGATACCTTCAAGGACAGACCCATGTAGAACATATCTCAATGAATGATGTGTAAAAAACACTTATGTTTGGAGAACTTTCAGTAGTCCTGCAAATGTTCCTTCCTCCATTCTATTTGGGATCATCTCTCTCCATATAAGCCTGTTTATCACTCTAGATTTTAACAGGGTCTTCTCCTTGTGTGACTATCCCTCCCACCAATCAGTCAGAGGCCTGCATTTTCTCAGTGGAAGATGGAATTGTACCTTGCAGAGGTGCACAATTATCCGTTGCGGGTGCAGAGTGTAGAGCTGTCCATTGAGCTAAATCGTTTTCTTGTGCCTTGAGACATTATTCCACTGGGTGGCTCTGTTTCTCTAAAAATAATCTGTGAGGCTTTTTTGTAAGCCTTTGTTTTGTTTGCTTTCCAGATACTTTCACTTTTACTCAAGATTTGGTGTTACTCAGCTTTGTTTACTTTTCAGAAACTTTCAAGGTCATAACTTCAGCCTTAATTTCTAGTAGGGAGATTTTAACCATTCCAGCAAATATACTTTCTCCAGATATAAGTTCACAAATTACAGAGACAAACAAAACTTTTGGATTCCTCTTAGTCCTTTCCTTCTTAGTCTTTTCCAAAACTTTCCTTCTCATATAAACTTTAAAAGCTTCTTGCCTGTAATGTATTATTATGCAGTCATGAAGAAAGAAGAAACAAAGGAAATACCCAACAGCGGAATATTATCACAACACGCAGTAGATAATTGTGTCATAAAGCTAATTAATTCTTTGAAGTAAGAAGGTTAAGATTTGAGGGTTGCTTTAGATCCAACGCAGCGGGGAGTCGATATTATTCTCCTTGTCTCCAAACAGCCCCAGAATTCCAGTCACCAGTCAGTGGAGAACTCAGCAGTAAAACTTTCAGTAGGGCTATCAAACAGAGCCCATGTGGATAAACTCTCGATTCCTCTTTAACCAGAGCGATTTATCAACTGGAGAACCTCTCCAGTTATTAATTAAAGCTGAGTTGCCTCTCCCCTGCCAGGGAAGCTTTCAGGCAGCCATGCCCTCAGGTCACATGCCCCCAAAGTAAGGCTGTCTCTTGTAGGTAAGCTTTTGGTAGCTATTTGATGGATAGGACTGCTTGTGAGAGAACAGTGACTTTCCCCATTAGCATGCTGGCCTGTTCGGTACTTGCAGGGCAAACTGCCTTCAGCTGCCATTGTTGGGGAGCAAGGGTGGTCTTACCTATGAGGAAGCTGGACAATTGCCCAGGACCCTGCACTCTGAGCAATCCCGATGGCCAGTGGGACTGTCACACCATTGGCCACACAGCCCCTGCCATGACTTCCTAACAGCACTTATGCTTCTTTTCAGGCTCTGCTGTGCTTGCCTCTCTATCTCAGTGACTGTTTCACACAGTTCCCTAGCTGCCGCGCTCTCCCTTGGCCATTGGTGCCCCCTTTTCTAAATAGGCCCATCTCATTTTCCCGCTATTTACCTCCCTCTCCCAAGCCCAACACATACTACTATCCAGAGGGAGAGCTGAGCACAGGGTCTGTTCTCTGGCCAAGCCACCCCAGCAACTGGTTGGTGGTGGAAAGTGCCATCAAGTCATAGCCAACTTATGGCCATCACCTACTGGGGTTTTCAAGGCAAGGAACTAACAGAGGTTGTTTTCCATTGTCTACCTCTGTATAACAACTCTGGCTTTCCTTGATAGTCTCCCAAGACCAACCCTACTTTGCATCTGTGATCTGATGAGATCGGGCTTGCCTGCACAATTCAGGTCAGGTTGTCATTTTATAGAATCAAACCTTAAGACCACTAAAGATAAAAATGTGAACAACAGCAACAACAACAACAATAACATTCAGTTTATATACCACCCTTCAGGACAACTTAATGCCCACTCATTATTATCCCATTCTTATGTCACTGTTATCTGCGCAACAAACACCCTGTGAGCTGGGTGGGGCTGAGAGAGCTCTAGAGAGCTGTGACTAGCCCAAGGTCACCCAGCTGGCTACAAGCAGAGGAGTGGGGAATCAAACCTGGTTCTCCAGATTAGAGTCCCGTGTTCTTAACCACTACACCAAACTGGCTCTCTAGTATAATAAACAAAAAGAATTACGTGACTGAAAGAAATTTATTTTTTCCTTTGCCAAACATCTGGCTGGACAATTTTCTTGTCCAAATGTTATGACATCACAGGCCAATCCTTGGCAAGAGAGCTTCTGAAGCCACACTCTAACCAATGATCAAGCACAATAAACATTCTGCAACGTGTGATATATAAGCATCCCAGGGTTACTTACAGAACCCAAGGAGCTCAAGGCAGCACATATGAGTCAGGGTTCAGTTCTATCCACACTCTTAACTAGGGCTACCAGCAGGGGTCATTTCGTAGAAAAAAAGCTGGAGGAACTCATTAGCATAACTCATTAGCATATGCCACATCCTTTGCCATCACTGGAAGTGTGTCATTAGCATAACTGATTTGCATATGCCACACCCCCTGACATCACCTATCCTGGCTGTTTTGGACCCAATCCTGGCCATTCAGGGCCGAAATTGGGCCCCAAATGTCAAAAAGGGGCTGAAAATGGCCCAAAAGGGGCCCAAAAAGGTCAGGATCAGGCTGCTGCTGAGCAGGAGAGTGATCCACCACCCATCAGAGGCCCAATCCAGGCTGTTTCAGCCCCAACCCAGGCCGAAACAGGCCCAAAATGGCTGAGAGTCAGGTGGGCAGGGTCACCTGTCATGTGACCTCTTTGGGGAACTACCGGAACTGTGTTCCTGCGCGTTCCTCCTCGAAATGAGCCCTGGCTACCAGCATAAGGCTGGCAACCAGTGGAAGAATGTTGCTGGGGATACACCTTACGCCCAGAAGTGTTGTTGCTAGGAATGCTCTAGTATTTGGATAAAACTCTACGGCTCAATGCTATTGTGTCCCCAGTGATGCGCTGATGTCACTTCCAGGTGCGCAGGGAGTGATGCCAACATACAAGGATGCTGCATGTTATCCCACGATTTCCCTACCATTTTCCTCCTGCCACCCAGCAGAATAGCAGAGGGAATTGCCTGCTGGTGGTAAGGGACCCCCTGGCACCAGCAGGAACATGCCAGCCTACTATCAACCTGTGAGGTAGGTTAGGATGAGAGGTAGTAGCCCAACATTACTCAGAAACAAGCTTCATAGCTGAGCAAGAATTAGAATGCAATGCTTTTGAGTCCAACCATCTGTCTTCCATATTACTTGAAGGCTAAATTCTGGTCTAGTAAATTCCTGACTTGTCATGCTGACAATTTTGTCTTCCAGAAGGTGGAGGAAGAAACAAGGGGGGGGGGGTCTGCTATGTTGCATCTGAGTCATACCCACAGGGAAGAATTGGTTGACAAGAGGAAGTGACATTCTTAACTGAGAAATGGGAAACAGCTTTTCCTCTTCAGAGGTTTATGAGCACTATTCATGTTACTCTGCCCATTCATGTTGTTCTAGGGGACTCTGCTCAAGCCTGATGCAGGTAGAGACAGGCACTTAAGAAGCCCAAGGGTGGCATCTGGTTGGCTTTCCTGCATCCGTTCCCATAGCAAGAGGTAACCCTCACTGTGAATGTGACTTGTTTGGAACACAGTACCGAAGTGAAAATATTATTAAAGAATTTTTGCTTCCAAATTATCTTTTAATTAAAAAAAAACGATTAACATCTTTAATACTAACTTAAATAATATAATATATATGCCTTGGTTTCTATATGGCTGATTAAAGGAGTGCAATCATTTGATTCCTATTACATGTCTAGGGTGTGTTATGTGCCATCAAGTTGCTTCTGACTTTGGTGACTGTAGGAATGAAAGATCTCCAGAATGTCCTATCACTGACTTGCTCAGTTCTTGAAAACTGCAGGATTTGGCTTCTTTTATTTAGTCAAACCACCTTATTTTGGTTCTGCTTCTTGTCCTGCTGCCTTCCACTTTTCCTAGCATTATTTACTTTTCCAGTGTGTCTTGTCTTCTCATTATATGATCAAAGTGAAATAGCCTCAGTTTTTTCTACGGAGAATTCAGGCTTTATTTGATCTAGAACTCACTTATTTGTCTTTTTGGCCATCCATGGTATCTGCAAAACTCTCCTCCAGCACCACATTTCAAATGAATCAGTTTTCTTCCTGTTCGCTTTCTTCACTGTCCAACTTTTACAACCGTACATAGTAATGGGGAATACCACAGCATGCTTTATCTTGATCTTGGTCCCCAGATTGATCTCCTTCTCCTTATGGATTTTTTTCTAGTTCCTTCCTGGCTTACCCCAAAATAATGTCACAAGCAAGGAGCCTCTTTTAATTAACATTGATAATTAATTCAGACTCCCACATTTATAGATTTTCTAAATCATCGTCTAACAATATTTAACTGTTCCAGCGGATAGGGTTCATGTTCTCATATTAATCCTCTAAGCTGTAGAGAATGGGTTGGATCCAGCCCGGTTTTCTGGTGATGGAAGAGGAGGGTCCCCTTTGACCATCAAGAAGGCTACACTGGGGGTCATGGCCATGGGACCCGTTTGTATAAAAGCCGTGTGGGAGCCAGGCTACAGGAAGGAGGGGAATCAGGCAACAGTGTGTGAAAAATCTGACCAGATCCAAACCAGTATGTTTTCCCTTATGAAACATAAGCAGGCTGTGTACTGGCAGCTGAGGACAGCTCTGTGGCTAGAATTAGTTTAGATATTTTTAATGAAGTTCAAATTTTGTGATTTTTATTGTGGTTAAGCCAATTTATTATTTGTAAATTTTGAGATTTGGGGAAACAATGGGATAGGATTTATTTATTTACATTATTTATGGTCTGCCTTTCTCAGTAATACTCAAGATGGATTACACTGTAATTCAATATGATCAACAGCTGGGACATTTAATAAACAATACAATCAGCTATTGATCACGGAAATTTGAAAACAAGCAGAAATCTAATATATATCTGAAATAATGTTGGAACAAAACATAAAGAATTTGACATAACATAAATAAATTACAGTAATAGGCACTGTACAGCAGTAAAATCTACAGCTCCTGTCTTTTTATTGAAGCATCTCTTTGAAACGTTTCCTTACAACGCAGCCCTATTACCTGTGTAAGGAAGCCCTCCTGAGAATAATTTGGTTTTGCACAGTTTGCAGAAAGCCAGGAGGGTGGGAGCTTTCCTGACTTCTTCAGGCAGGCTGTTCCGTACGGTGGGAGTAGCACTGGATTCAATATAACCCCTAAATCAAAAAGAGTCCAGTAGCACCTTTAAGACTAACCAATTTTATTGCAGCATAAGCTTTCGAGAATCAAGTTCTCTTCGTCAGATGCCTGATACAGAGACTGGTCTGTATCTGTATCAGGCATCTGACGAAGAGAACTTGATTCTCGAAAGCTTATGCTAAAATAAAATTGGTTAGTCTTAAAGGTGCTACTGGACTCTTTTTGATTTTGCTACCACAGACTAACACGGCTAACTTCTCTGCAATATAACCCCTAGGCTCTTAATCAAGTTAGCAAAGGTCAGCTGAACCCCCTCGAAAATGAGAAGCACATTGCCCTTCAAAATCTCACTTTCCCAACCAGCATCATTTCTGTCTTGTCTGGGTTCAGTTGCAATTTGTTTCCTTTCAGCCAATTGACTGCAGCAGTCAGGCAGCAATTTAAAACCTCTACTGCATCACCAGGAGATTTGGCTAGAGAGAGACAGAGCTGGGGGTCTTCTGCATATTAATGATCTCTAACTCCACAGCTACACATTATTTCTCATATAGGCTTTGCGTAAAGGTTGAATAACATGGGGGTTAAGATTGCATCTTGTGGATCTTAGAATTGCTGTTACTGTATTTTACTGATTTATGTTGCATTTTATAGTGTATTTAATGTTGTTTATGTATTCTTGTTTTTATTGATGTTTTACTGATGTTTTGATGTTGTAACCTGTCCTGCTCAGGGGGAAGGCAGGATAAAATTCCAGTCAATCAGCTCCACAAAGTATTTCCCCCACTGAAGACAACTGATCTCCAACAGCAAATCTTTGAGTCCATTCTGTGAGGAATGATTTAAACCAGACCAAGGCACATGCCCTGATACCAGCTTCTGCCTCCAAATGCCTCTACAGGATGGCACGATCCACTGTATCAAAGACTGCAGATAGATCCAGGAGGGGCAACAAAGAAGCACGGCCTTTGTTTACATTCAGATGGAGCCCATCCACTAAAGCCACAAGCGCCATCTCCATCCTGTACCCTGGCCTGAAACCAGGCTGAAAAGGATCCAGACAGAGCACCAGACTCTGCTACTGCTTTCTCAATTACTTTGTCCATAAAGGGCAGATTAAAGATTCGGAGGTAATTGGCTGCATTGTTTTTTTCTATGGATGGTTTTTAAGTAGTGGGCAGATAACCGCTTCTTTGAGTGACCTGGGGAAGATGCCTTGAGTTAGTGACTGATTTATGATCGACATCAAGAGCTCATTTATGTGCTGTTTACTTGATTCTAGTAACCAAGATGAGCAACTTTCGAAGGCACCTTCAGAGCTGCCAGGGAATCCTGTCTGCATCACTTTAACTGGGCCAGATCAGACAGCAGATCAGACAGCGTCTTAAGCATTTCTTCTGCCTTGCCAAAATTACAGTAGACATCCGGATACAGGACAGATCTGATAACCACAGTGTTGTTTCAAATTATTCATAGTAATAAATTGTTAACATGCCTGTAGCACGGTTTCTTTTAGAGCGGAACCACAAGTGACAAAAGGCACAGGTTGGACACTTGTCAGCTTCCCTCAAGTTTTGATGGGAAATGTAGGCAGCTTGGTGGAATGTTGGACAAGTGACAGTTGAAAAATCCATTTGACAGCAGTCAGAGAGCCAAGCTGCAAGACCAGGATGCCTACATTTCCCATCAAAACTTGAGGGAAGCTGACAAGTGTCCAACCTGTGCCTTTTGTCACTTGTGGATAGATACATAATTGTGTCAGTGTCCATATTCTGAGATGGGCCTGTCTTCTTAGCCTCTTAGTGAAGCCACCCAGTGTTAGATGGGGAGATTCTCCTTCTCCCCACTTCCTGAGAAACGCCAACTTAAGTGCAAACCAGATCCATAGTCACTCTAATATCACTTCTCATTTTGAGGTGGCTCCATAAGAAAGGGGGATTCTGAGTCTGCATGCAACCAAAAGGTCAAAGGGACACACCTGAACTTCAAAAAGTATCTTTTAGTCTATTGGTCTAAACTTTCATCCTATGCATTATTGGTTTTGCTTTTCCCAATGTAAATCAGTTAAATTATTTATGTACTAGTAACAAAGCCCGTTGTGGGAGAAAATACAATGCGCTCTAGAAATGGGAAGGTGGGCAGGCGGGCATTGCCTCATCCTCCGTGACTGATCCTGGCCAAGTGAACATGGGGGATGGGAATTGCCACGTGCTCTGCACCTTATTACTGCAGGGTGAACAAGTGTGTGGGGGGGAGCAGGCGTTGCCACCTGCTCCACTCCTGATCCTGGGTGGTGAAGGGAGGGTAGGCATTGCTGCTTGCTCCACACCAGAACCCAACTAGGTGAAGGCGGGGGGGGGGCGGCTTTGTCACCTGCTCCACAACTGATCCTGGCCGGGGGGGCAGGCATTGCTTCATGCTCCACACCTGATCCCTGCTGGGTGAAGGGGGGGCAGGCATGGCTGCCTGCTTTGCATCTGATCCCGGCCTGGGCTTCCCATCGTGGCACGCTCTCTGGAGCGATGGGCTGCCTTGTCTGGGCTTCCCTTTATGGCAGTGTCATGTCTGTGCTCCATCCATGCCATTACTTGATGCTGACCTGTTGTTCTGAACCAATGTTTCATGCTATAACTTGATGTCATATTGCCAATGCCATAACTGTTTTCAGGGGTCATTTCATAGAAAAAGAGCTGGAGGAACCCATTAACATAACTCATTAGCATATACCACAACCCTTGCCATCACCGGAAGTGCATAATCAGCATAACAGTTTTGCATATGCCACACCCCCTGACATCACCTATCCTGGCTGTTTTGGACCCAATCCTGGCCGTTCAGGGCTGAAATTGGGCCCAAAATGGCAAAAGGGGGCTGAAAATGGCTGAAAAGGGGCCCAAAATGGTCAGGATCAGGCTGCTGCTAAGTGGGAGAGTGATCCGTCAGAGGCCTGATCTGGGCCGTTTTGGCCCCAATCCAGGCTGAAATGGGCCCAAAATAGCCGAGTCGGGTGGGTGGGGCCACCTGACATGTGACCTCTTTGGGGAACTGCCAGAACTGCGTTCCTGTGCGTTCCCCCTCGAAATGAGCCCTGACTGTTTTGCTTTCACAGGCTTATTGAAGCTGCAGGTGTCTTATCTAACGGGCTATAGAAACTTTCAGTGCTTCTGACCTTGTATACTACTCACTCCCATATACTGCTATGTTTCAACTTGGATCTCCTGCTTTCTCAGTGTCTAGACTTGATAGTACAAATATGTGAGATGTTCTCAGGATGGGTTTGCGCCAAGAGTCCTGTTTTACTGATGGGAGGAGGGAGGAGTAAATGTGTGTGTTAAGAGGAAGGGTTTTCTCACATGTTGCCATTCCTGTCATCCTGTTCTTACTGCTTAGAGCCAAGCTACAAGTGACGCCTTACACAGGTTGGTCGCTTGTCAGCTTCTCTCAAGTTTTGATGGGAAATGTAGGCATCCTGGTTTTACAGCTTGGCTCTCCATTACAGCTGCAAGACAAGGATGCCTACATTTCCCATCAAAACTTGAGGGAAGCTGACAAGTGTCCAACCTGTGTCAGGTGTCACTTGTAGCTTGGCTCTTAGTTGCTTACCTTGCTTCTGAGTAATTCTATGGACATATCTGTGGAAATGATCTGATTCCTGAATGAAACCTTCTAACCAAGAGCCTGGATTCTTGCTGTGATGGTACAGGGATCTACCTTCCAAGCCTGTCAACCATAGCCTGACAGGCAGCACCCTCTGGAGGCGCACCAGGGTAGTGGGTGAGTTGTCAGGAATATGGTTCACCTTTTATATAGTAGGCTTTAGGGAACTTATTTCTTTAGGGAATTTATTCGCCACCTCTCTGGGGTCCTGCTGAATTCCAAGTCAATGTTTTCCCCCCACCCTATTTTTAATTAAAACACTAGTTTTGAAATTTCATTTCAGGTTTTTGAGTGGGAAGATGTCTTGTGACTACCACTAGACACCAAGACCTGGCACATCTTTCTGCTAGGAGCCAGCAAGAAGAGTAACACGTCTGGCTTCTCATAGCTGATGCAACTTGCCCTGCGGTTCAGCGGATGCAACTGGGAGCTACCATGTTAGAAGCAGCCACATATTGAAGCTGTGGGGAAAATAAGCTCTCAGGGACTATCCTGTGACAGTACGAATTCGAGTGCCTGATTTTTACATTTTTAACATATTTTTGCATATTGAAAAGTTTCCCCCCAAATATCTTGTGGGCAGTATGTGCCAAAAGGCAGGATAAAAGTATTCAAAAAAACAAACAAACAAAAAAGCAGGATCAAGAAGGATAGCTGTCTGTAGCAGTGGAAAAGAGCAAGAGTTCAATAGCTTGTTCAGTATGTATAAGATTAACAAAATTAGTGGTAGGTATGAGCTTTTGTGAGCCATAGCTCCCTTCTTCAGATACCTGATGGATCTGAAGAAGTAAGCTGTGGCTCACGAAAGCTCATACTCTAAAAAAAAAGCAGGTGAGGGAGCTGCTAGTTTACTCTGTAATTAGAACATAGAAAACATTAATAGATTTATTGCTTTCTTTGGGAGAATTCAGCAAATGAGAAAGCTTAAATAAGGGAGTATTTCCTTCACTTTAAAGGGTTTTGTCTCATTTATATGCGGGCTTATAAACCATTTTAACTGCACATGGAAAGTAGCCAGTACTCCCAAAGAAAGTCTTTGACTCTTAATTTAGTATTCTGCACTTTGTAGTAGATGTTGTGGGAGATTAAGAGGACATAGAAAAGCCTCAAAGAAATCAAAGCTACACATATAAAGTCAACAATTGTAGGAGCAAGCAATTATTTACTGAGTTACCAGAATCTGTTTAGTAATGCTTACTCCTTATAAAGAAATAGAAACACAGGCTGTAGAAACTTAACCACAAGGGAGGCAAGAGGTAGCATGTGTGGGTCTGACCCCCACAGGGAAATGCCAAATGCTGAGGCAGATATAATTGATCAGCAAAATCATCCAGAAAAAGATGTTCCCTCAGGTCCATAGGAGACTTTGTAGGCAATCACGGATACTTTTAGAAGCAAAGTGGGAGTCAGTGAAGCTCTTTTGGAATTAGCGTAGTATCTGCCCTGTGGGACACACTTGGCAGCAAATCTTGTGACTGGATTTTAAGCCAGTTCCCCTCTTCTGGACAAAAGACCTGCACACCATAACACAACGTGCATTTGAAAGTCTCCAGGGCTCAAATGATTGGGGGAAAGTAGGGGGCCCTGGTTGAACATGCACGCCCAGTACCTTTGCAACAGGCTAAGTAGAATTTTTTTTTAAAAAACCCAGCAGTCCAAACAAGGCCACTCTGTTCATATACATATATTTAGGATATAGGCATACAATACACAGACCACAGGCATCCATCCCATTGTGCCTGGTGGTGACCAGTTCCTTCATGTTAGGGCTGAATCCAGTTTGTGAAGTGCCACTTTTGAAACAGCCAAATCTCCTTCACTTGCAAGTCGAGAGAAGGGGCTGCCGAAAATCCAGAATGCCCCCTATTTGCCACCCACAGATTTGTAGGCAGGAGCAATTATTCCATTAAGAATCATTGATCTGCTATAATTTGCTGAATCGGGAGTCAATCTGACTGAGACATACAAATAAGTTGATAAAAAATTATAGCATCCTGAGATCAGTATGCTCTGTGCTTTCCCACGAGTGGCAGCCATCAGTGTGAAGTAGGGGCAAGGAAACAGAGTGTGAGGACACCACAAGAGGAATTGCTCTGGATCTGACAGAGAAGGAGTGTTGAAGCTGAAGACGAGGCAGCCAGTCGTCGATGGCTACTCTTAGCGTCTTCAAAATGTTTACTTCTGCCCTGATGTGTTTTGCAGTGTATTAAATGCAGAGCTTTTTTTCTGGGAAAAGAGGCTGTGGAATTCAGTGGGTTGCCCTCGAAGAAAATGGTCACATGGTTGGTGGCCCCACCCCCTGATCTCCAGATAGAGGGGAGTTTAGATTGCCCTCCGGGCCGCTGAGTGACCATTTTTAAGAGGTTCCAGAACTCCGTCCCACCACGTTCCTGCTGAAAAAAAGCCCTGATTAAATGTAAACCTAAAAGTCCACCTTCCAACCCACAAATGCATAGCCCCAATCCGTGCTCCCATTTGACACTAATTTCACCAGCAGCAGTTGCTATAATCCCAGCACTAGGACCCATTTCCTTCCACAACCTTGTTATGATTGTGCTGTTCCATCTCCACCCAAGAATAATGACCCCCCTCCCTTGGGGAATCAGTCCCCAAATATATGCCTTAGATCTTGTAAAAAAGGCAAATTTAGTGACTAATTCTAAGGGTCCTTGGAGCTGGGTATCAAACGGCAAACAGTGGAATCCACACAAGTTAGAGAATGGGCCATTGTTTAGATATTTGCAGTTTGTTTTAAAGGTGTTTATGAGAGGAAAATAGTTGTAAAGGAATGGCTTAATATCAGCGACTGCATCTTGAAAGAGGAAGAGAAGGTGTTTGCACTGGCAATGTGTTTCTTAGCTTTCTCTTTCCATGAAAGAATCTCTGCCTTTACCCTAATGCACCCATGGCTGGATTTTCCTTTCCCAAATGGATATGATTTGTGTTAATTGGTTCTCGGCATAAACATCATAGAAACTGTATTCTTTTTAAGAACACAATTAAGCTTAACATGGGAATAGGGTACCTTGGTGATTAACAGTAATAGGCCCAAGGTGTACTGGGAATTAGATTGTTTCCACTTCAGATCATTAGCAAAGGTTTCACAGCCTTATGCTCTAGCGCAAGAGATTTCTCGATTGGTCATAGGAACATGGCTGCAGTGGACTGTTCAGGAACATTCTAGATCCCTTCCCTGAATTTTCTGCTTTGATTTAAAAAAGAAGAATGGAACTATCACCTTTACTTTGAAGGAAAGCATGACAATTATGTCCTACCCGTTTATCCTGTTAGACACTGAAAATCTTCTGAAGAAGGTTTAGTGTGGGGGCTTGAGGTTCAACCTGTGCTGTGGTCTGACTGCTGCCTCCTCAAGGCATAGGTGAATGTGGCACCCAGGGATCAATTAAAAGGGTCCACCCTCAGAGGTTAATGGATCTGACTGGTTTCAAGAAAGTTATGCAGGGTTTTCAGATCTGAATTAAGATCTCAATTAACTCTGCAGTGGGAGCCTAGAACATGGAGGTTATCAGCTTGGTTGTCTCCCGTCAACCTCTCCTACCCTCGAGGTGGAATCCAGTGACTTGGTTTACTGCCAAGCTGGTGACTTGAAGAGGGCTGAGAGACATCTAGAACAGTGTTGGCAGAAAACGTGAACTGCATCAGCACAGAATGTACTCTAGAGCTCATTGGAAGACCTATGAGGCAGCAGTGATAGTGGCTAAAATCTGCTTCTTTGTAGCCACCATTGCAACAGCTTGTGGCTCCCAGCTCACTTGTTTAAAAGTATTGCAGCACTTGTTGACTCCAAAGTGATCGAGTGGAGTGCAAGTGGAGCGCCAGTGAACGGGGAGGAATACATGTGAGTCTGTTCACTTGCCATTCAAGTGTAATTCATCACTTCTAGCTTGGCCCTCAGGTTTCAGAGGGGGACAAACCAAAGAGTTATAGACTGGTCAGGGCATACTGTTTATTGACTATTCTTTGATGTGTAGATTGCTATTCTCAGGACTTCCTCCTCGTGACGTCCTTCTCTTCCTGGCTTTGTCACACTTCTCTCTCTTATCTCCATCTCGCAATCATGGATGCAGGACTTGTCCTGCCATTCATCTCCTTCCTTAGACTAGATAGGTAGATAGGAATCTATCTTTCCTCCTTTCCTAGTAGAGTATGGAGTTCCTATAATAAAGAACTCTTATTTCCTTTCTAAACATAAGCAAGTGTAAATTTGTTATTTTTGCTCTCACACTTACACTAGCCAGCACACCAGCTCCCATCAAGTTTTCCCTGCAATTGATAAGGCCCAACTATGGATTCTTTTTAAATAGGTTTCCCAGGCCCAGTCATTTTTAATAATTTGGAAGTAGAAGTAGGGATCAGAGATGTGCTTTGGATGGGTTTAAATAGGGGTGCCTGGTCCCCTTACCCTCCAGGCGGGAGGTGGGAGACCTGGCACTAACTTTTTTAGTTGTTTTCATGTGTGCGCAAAGTGCATGTGCTCCCAGGCTGTGTGATGATGTCATTTCTGGGAAGTGATGTCATCACACAGGCTTCAAGCCACCTCTGGGAGCACTCCTGCATTATGCAGTGGGACAAATGGGGCCAAAATCTGCCCGCTGCAGGGTGCAGGAGTGCTGCCAGGACAGTGCAACAGGGCCTGGAGTGCTCTTGTGCTCCACAGAGGGCCAATTTTGGCTCCAAATGGGCCCCAAATGGGCATGATTCAACCTGTTTGAAGCCCAAATCAGCCCATTGAGGAGAGTGGAAGAGCACCCTGGGAGGCATGTTCCCCTGCCTTTCCCCCCGTTAGCCAGATAAGTGGGGTGGGGTGGAGGGTGGGGGCGGGGAATCCCTTGCCCCCAGCAGGGGACTGGCAACCTTAGTTTTTTAAAATCATTCCTTGTGGACATGCTGCTGTTGTTGACCAGTTGTCATTGGTATGGGACTTGCTTTTTAGAGTTTCACAGGGCTCATAGATTCAGGATTATGATCTGAGAAGGTCTTGGGTAGGACCACCTTGTTGGCAATGTCCCTTGATGTCAAAATCATATCTATTTTTGAAAAAGATCTATGTCTTTCTGAAAAAAGGTATACTCTCTTGCATTGCCATTTTTCTATCTCCACAAATCAATCAAACCCAAATTGTCCATTAAATCAAAGAAAGCTTTAGGCAGTTTTCCCTGGATCATCTTAATATATTTCTCAAGAGCATCTTATCTATCTTCAGTCAATCACTCTGTTCCAGTCCCCCATCAAACACAGGGCTCATTCTTATCCCCCATAGTCAGTCTTTATATAAAGCCCTTAAGGATACATGAGTGGTTTGGAAGTAGGCTATCATAAGTATACTGATGCCCCCCAGCCCCATATTCCTTTATCTGAATCACCTGGTGATGCTGTAGAGATCCTGAATTAGTGGTTTTCTGTGGTGGTTAAATGGCTAAGGGTGAAAACTGATCCTGACAAGAAGGAATTTCTTGGGAAGGCCGAGGCCTTGAAGGACATTTTGCTTCCCATATATGATGGGGCAGAGCTAACCCTCGCTAAGGTTTTCTGTTGGCATTGTTTTCCAATTCTGTAAATTGTGCCCTATTGTATTGTTTATGGGATATCTTAAGCTGCCTGTTGTTTTCTGTATTGTGCAATTCACACTGGGGCCAAGCAAGAAAGGTGGGCTGTAAACAAAGTAAGTAAATAAAATAAATAAAATGATAAAATAAATGACAGCAGCACTAAAATGATTTCAATCAAGACTGATCCAACTACAGGGCTAAGTGTGCACTGAAGCTTTCTGTGCTCAAATGTTCTATGTTCCAGTCCCACTCAATCAGTCCGCAATGTTCCAATGCCCCCCACTCAAAGTGCTATTATTCATCAAATCTAATGCACTCCTTAGTCCCAGAAAAAAATGGACAAGGAAAATTAACAAAGAGAGGTTAAAGATGGAACAGTGCCATATTCCTTTTCTTTGCCTCCTTCTTTCCCCATCGCTTCTCACTCTCCAGCCAGCTTACTGCTACTACTGTTCCATTTTAAACTTTTGTGATCCATCATGCTATCAGATTTTTAAAGTTAATAAAATGGGGAAAAAATCAGAGGGGTATATATGGGAAGGTAAAAAACAGAGTTAAATATGACACCCCCACTTCCCCCTCCTCCTTGCTCTGCTCCAATTGTTGTCTTGTTGATGCTTCAGTTGAACTTTTTATTGGAATGCCATCCAAATTTCTGTATTTTTCCAGGAAGTCTCTGGCTTTATATACCGTGTTCAGCCTAAAGCTTTGTCCTTGAAATGTAAAAATCACACCTTCTGGAGTATCCCATCGAAAAGCATTATTTTTCTGTTTTAGCTTTTCCACCAGGAAGCTATAGTCCTTGCGTTTACACAAAAATCGCATGGGAATTTCTTTCAGAACGGTAATCTGGGCATTGCCAACTGTTAATTTTGTGGTGTAGCGCTGTTGTAAAATGTGCTCCTTCACTCTTCTTCTTACAAAGTGAACCAGTACATCCCTTACAATTCCAAATAACACAATTCCAAAAATGTCCCTGTTCCTGCAATATTTTTATTCTCTACTATCTATAAATTTAAAGGCTTTGTGCTTGGAATAGAAAATGGATCATTTCCAGCTCCTGAGCATTTGCTACAGCTTGGTTTCAAAACTACGGAAGTCTACACTTAGGAAAGGTTTGACCTTAAATGCCAGTTAATGTTTAGTTTGGGCCAGTGAATTCTGCCCAGAGCGAAAGAAGTTGGAGAGGAAGCATAACAGTCTGCAAACGAGTGCAGTCAGTGTTAAGAGGAGGACAGGGACCTATTATTCCCATTAGGTAATGAGGACAGAACAAACTGTAGCACATGGATGAATGGAAAACTTATATAACTCAAACATACAGTTAGGCAATGACCAAAGCTGCCAAGAGTCCCTGCCTGTGCCACCAAGGGCCAGATGCAAGACTAGACTTTGACAACCATCTACGAGGCAGCAAGACCAGTGGTGTTTTTGGCTTTAAAATGTGTCAGTATTCATATATAATGGTGTGATTTCCACCAATTCCATCCCTCCCCCCACCCAAGATGCCAATACACAGTTACGGTTGCCAGGTGTCCGGTTTTCCCCTGGATAGTCAGGTTTTTTCTTGGACTGTCCTAGGGAAACAGGTTTTATTAGAGATCTATACAGTCCAAGTGATCTATACCAATGCATTGGCAGAAGTGACTATTCAAAAAGGGGTAGCGTTAATTATAGGGAAACTTCCCGCCCTTTGGGTCCGTTAACATTCTGGTGCAAAACCCCCAAAGAGTTACATGGGAACTGATTAGTTTAGGATAGACATAGTACAGAATGAAATCATCTCAGTCTCTGAGAAAAGATACATTGCACGCTGCCCGCAGCTTGCCTCCAAGGACACTTGCTGTAGAAGTGAAAGTAAATACCTTCAACAGATAACAGGCAACCCCCACTGGCTCAGTACATTTCATGTTAGCAGTTTACACACTCTCAGATGATCAACACAGTGCACAGAATACAACCTCAGCAAACATTTATGATCAGCACAAAATGCAAAACGCATTATTGGCATGTATGCAGGCAGGCATACATGACACTTATAAATATTCTGTATTTTTGTGTGCGGCGAAGGAGTGGCTGGCTGCTGGTGCGCTGGGGGCAGTGTGCAAGCATTCTTGTGCTGCCTCTGCCTCCTCCCCCTCTCCCCACTTCTAGCTTCTAGTGATGGTAGGGATCCCAGATGCCCACTGGTGGTGAGCAATCTCCCGGCAGTTTACCTGCTTGTTCACCCGTTGCTGTCAACTGGCTGGAGGTTTTGTGCTGCCCGGAGATTGGCAGTCACCCTGGGAACATGCGTGGTATGAGCACTCCCAAAAGGGGTGTGTGTGGCAACATCACTTCCTGAAATGATGTTGTTGTGCTGGCCACAGGTGTGCTCCCATCCCATTCAAAGGGTGAGTGCACGTCCATGGCTGTTATGATGACATTACTTCCCAGAAGTGATGACATCACACAAGCGTTGGGAGCACATGCATGAAAAGAAGCAAACACAAGACAACTCATGCCAGGTCCCGCCCCCCCCCCTTGCTGGGAAGGTAAGGGCCCTTTTCACACTACTTACTTGCTTCCGAAACATCACGATATGTAGCGCAAAAAACGTGGAAGATAGTGTCTTTTCACGAGAGTTTTGCACAACATTGCGCAAAACTCCCACGAGAAGACGCTATCTTCTGCGTTTTTTGCACTACATATCGCAGTGTTTTGGAAGCAAGTAAGTAGTGTGAAAAGGGCCCTGGTGACCTGGCAACCCTACACTGTAAGGTACATAAATAGTTAATAAAAGTTTTTCTTCTGTTGTTCTGCATTCTAGATCCAGAGAATTATTCAGAAAGGATGTTACAGGGACATTCCTGGCCATTTGGGAGTGGAAACTAGGAAGGGTAGTGTTAGGGGATGGAAGGGACCTGCAGGAATATGATGCCTTAGATTTCACCCTCCAAAGCAGCCGTTTTCTCCAGGGGAACTGATCTCAGTTGGATTTCTGGGAGACCTCCAGGCCCCACCAAGAGTCTAGCAGCCCTACTCCTGGGTTTTTCCTAGAAGTGACATTGTGGGGTAGACAATGTCAACCCCCCTCCTGCCACAGCTTAGGGCAGCAGCAGGCAAAGACGGCTGCTCTCAGGAGTCTTCCTGCCATAAGGAAGGAGGCCTCAATTAAGAGCTTACCAAAGGAAAAATAACGATCATGAAAGCTTAATAAGATGTCTAAATCAGTGCCACTTAACCAATAAAATAATTACTACAAAAGTGTGTCTATTTTAGGGGTACAAGCCGTATGTCCAAAATACACTCTAAGTCAACCTCCAAATCAGTATGCAGCTCACTTTACAATGAATCCCTCTGAAACAATAAAATGCTAGTGCTTGACATACAATAAATACAAATCATAAATACAATTCATAAATATACCAATACATAATTTAACGTTGCACTAATCCATACACTGTTACAGTCCCAAAATCCAAAACAGCATGCTAGGAAATATACATATTAAGAGATCCATCTTTCCCTCAGAATCTTCAGTAGATCATATCAAAGTCTAGTTTCAGGTCCAAAGTTGCTGTTGTATATTTTTGCTGGTTATTTCTTTCTTTGTAGAGCCCAAAAGTTGGTCTGCTGTGACTAGCTAACGGGTCGTCCGGTGCATTTGTTCTGTTTCATTGCTTTTCTCAAAGCCTCATGCAGGAGCTTTGCAACAACGTTTCTCTAGGAGTTTGAGCTACATGAATGTTATTCCATATTGTGAGCACAGAAGGTGTGCACGCCTCCGCCGCCCAGGTAAGTGGGGGCAGGGTGTGAGGGGTGGGAGTATGGTATCCCTAGGCCCTAGGCCCTCCTAACAGGAACGGGGAGGCCTAGTACTTACCCTACGTGTGTTCCCAAACTCAGTGTGATGACATCACTTCTGGAAGAGACATTATCGCGCTGACCACAGGAGTGTCTTTTGGAATCAGCCTGTGGGGGCAAAAACCGGCCCCTGCAAAGCGCAGGAGCACTCCCACGTCCAGAGCAACAGTGTCACTTCAGGAAGTGACATCATTGAGCCAACGGGGAGCATGCCCTCCGTATGCTTGCCCAGGTTGCCTGCTGGAGGCTGCTTGCCATCTCCTGCCAATTGCCAGCAATCAGCTAAGCAATGGGGCAAATAGCCAGGAGTTTGCCCACCACCGGTAGGCACCTGGGACCCCTAGATTAAGACCACACAGAAGCTGTTCAGCTCTGAGGAATAAAGAACTTAAGTGAGGACTTTGCTTCTTAAAATTATCACCCACTTTGCCACAGCAGACATAGCTCTAAGATTAGAATTGGGCCAGGGCTCTATTGAAGCCAAAGCGTGGCTGCATGCATTCAAACATAGGCCACAAAGAAGGACAGTTTGCTTTATGAGCTAAATTAACACAAACAAAGGGAAAGCTCCCCAAAAAGGGCAATAAAGTAAAGAATATTCAGAATAGATTCTCATGAATGGAACAGTTAATCAGTATACATCAATAATAACTACTATAAATTTTTAATATAGTTGTCCAGTATAAACATTCAATCCTAAAGAACAATATGGTCAAAGTGCTCAAATACATTCCTATATTCAATAATGTTGTATCATCACAAGCACCACAGAGATAAAATATAAAACCTAATTCACAGTATCAGACTTTAGAAGTCCACACTGGCTGTGAAAGAATTCTTAAAGAAAAGTTTTGTTTATGATCTTATTTTGATGTGTTGATGTTCTGTTCTCCCATTTTTGGTGCTGTGGAGAGCAGGAGTGCTCCTGCAGTCCGCAGCAGCTCAAAATGGGCCCAATCTATGCCAAAACAGGCCCCAAACGAGCCCATTTTGGCATGGATCAGGCCCATTTTGGGGTGTGGCGAAGGGGAGGAGTGCTCCTGCACTCCACAGCAGCTGAAAATGGTCCTGATTCGCGCCAAAAGGGCCCAAAACGGGCCCAAAACAAGCCCCTGTGGAGCATGGGCACACTTGGGGGGGGCACGTGATGACATCACTTCCCGGAAGTGACTTCATCGTGCTTGCGGGAGCATGCAATGCGCTTTGCGTGCGCGCACCTGCACCCCTCCAGAAAGGTGAATGCCAGGTCCCAATCCCCCCCCCGGGAGGTTGAGGGGGCCTGGCAACCCTACTAGGGACTTGGTAACTCTCTCTCTACCACTTTCCCAGCATGGACTGTCACAGGACTGGAGGGGTTGTTTTGAATGTGTGGGGATGTAAACATAAAAATCTGTCTTTTAATACATCAGATAGTTGGTCCATCTTGTTCACTAGACTCTGGTTGAGAAAGCTTTTCCCCATACCTGCTACTTCATATCTTTTAAACAGGAGGTGCCAATAGCCAAAGCTTGAACCTGGGATTTTCTGCACTCAAGCAGATGTCCTACCATCGAGCATCTCCCCTCCACTGGGTATGCCGGTAGGATCAGCAGGACTCTTGTGGGAAATTAGCATTGGAGAGTCACATCCAGGGCTTTTTTTCTGGGGAAAGAGGTGGTGGAACTCAGTGGGTTGCCCTCAGAGAAAATGGTCCCATGGCTGGTGGCCCCACCCCCTGATCTCCAGACAGAGGGGAGTTTAGATGGCCCTCCATGCCGGGCAATCTCAACTCCCCTCTGTCTGGAGATCAGGGGGCGGGGCCACCAGCCATGTGACCATTTTCAAGAGGTTCTGGAACGCCGTTCCACCGCATTCCCGCTGAAAAAAAGCCCTGGTCATATCAATGTTTTTAGTTCCTCTCACTGGCCCTCATGAGCAACATTACCATGACAGGAGTTAGCTCTGGGGTTGCCAACCATTATGAGGCTGTGGGCCCCTTTGGAATCTGGACACAAGACAGCAGGTGCAGCTGTAACCATTGGTCCACTAGAGGGAGATAAAGAGTTGAGGTATTCCTTACAAGGAAAAAAAGGCGCAATTTTCCTTGAGAGACGGGAGGTGAAGTTGCAGGGAGAAGCACTCTCACCTCAGAAGCACTCCTTTTTATGAACACTTTCTATTAATATTTTAGAAACACCTGTAAAGAACAGAAAATATCCCAACCCACAGCACAGCTACAAGCTGGTACATTTTCAAGGGACTGGCTAGAGAGAAGTCAGAAAGACTGAGACCTGGGCCTACTTGAATACAACAGGCCTGGTTTGTTACACGATTGATGTTGTATATACTTTATTATTGTTCCAAATAACATGACTTTTCAAGTTGGTTCATTGTTATTTTTATAAATGCAAGTGTCACAAGGTGGGATCACCCTGTAATAGATGTGAACTCTCCCAGTTCTTAAATTAAAAAAATTATATTTATTTGATGTTGCTCCTTGAACTAAACAGGTTACGCAGCAACAAAATGGTTGCCATGGGAGGTGGAGTCAAGTACAAACAAAATGACTGCAGGGGACAGAACCGTATACACAGGGGAAGTCCTGGCAGAGGGGGAAAGAGGCGTAGTTTTAAAAAATACATTTGGAGAGAGGAGTGGGAGAGAATAAAACCAACATTCTGATGGCAGTTGCCACTGAAACAACATTATTTTAATCTACATAGATAATCAGATCTCCAGTGGCCAATCAGAAGCCCTGCTGAGCAAGGTTCCTCACCTGGCCTCTCCCACTTTCTAAAAATATTTGGTGGGCACCAGGAAAGCTGTCCTACATGAAACCGGGACTATGCTTTTCAAAAAGTGGTGGCTGCGAGCAGCAGTGTGAGCCTGCCTGTTCTTCCTCTTCTCTCCCCCCTCTCTCTGTGTGGGGGCGATACCATGGTTGGTCAGCCCCCCCCCCCGAGGCCCAGTACAGCTGCTCCTAGGGCTGCCAACTCTGGCTCAGAAAATTCCTGGAGATGTGGGGGGGGGCAGTACCTGGGAAAGGACTTCTGTTTCTTCTAGACTCTATGGTAAACCATAGAATCTGCCCTCTGAGGCCATTTTCTTTAGGGCAACTGATCTCTGTTGTCTGGAGGTCAGTGGAAGTTCCAGGGGAAATCTACCTCCTACCTGGAATTTGGCAACCTTAGTTGCCTTGGATGCTCCATAGCTAAGGCCACATCTGAAATGGAAGCGCCCTCCTCTGAGGCTTGTTGTCTGAGGCTAAAATTACCAGTGTCATTATCAGGGAACAGATGCAAGAGAGGCTGGAGTTCCAGGAGGTTTCATGGTTGGATAGGAGAGGTAAATCTGGCAGGATGTTATGGGGAGAAAAGCTGTACTGGCCAAAGTTCCCTCTCCCAGACTGCTATTACAGTCTTGGTTTGTTTTTGCTTAAAAAACAATCAGCAATCCAAATTCCATGATAAAATGAGCTGGACTCTGCTGTCTATAGAACGTATATGCAGCAAGTTAATTCCTGTAGTTTCTTATTTTGCCTGAATCTGCTATTTACTATCCAGTAGCCAAGTGCTGAATACACTCCTGATTGGCAGAGATGCACATCAATGCTAGCTGGGGACATGCAAGGAAGAGCAGCTGGAACTAGCTCCAACTTGACTGTCCCCCCCTTTACTATGCCAAGCAAGCAAGCAGATCAGCTGCCCAGAATATGTAGGAAAGATCAGCCAGGCAGGAATAGACATGGGCACGAACAGCATTACAAACGCAAAAAACCCACGAACAGCCCGTTTGTCTATTAGCGAACAAGCTGTTCGTGAGGCGCCATTGCAAACGAACAAGAAGTCGTCGCAAGCCTTGTTTGTTGTGTTCGTCCGCTGTTCATGAAGCCAGACAGCCAGGCACCTTCAATCAATTCCCTTGGCAACAGAGGCAGGGAGTGCCTGAACTCTGTCTGCACTCCTTCTGTCGCCCTGGAACCCCCAATCTGAGCCCAACTTAGCTTGATGGGCAGGTCTTCCTTCCAAGTGTGGAGCTGCAACTGGTTACATGGCAGCAGAGACCAAGAGGGAGGGAGGGTGAAGGGGTGGTGTTCTGTAGACATGGGTACTCCAATCTCATCCCTGCAAACCCTGTTAGGCAGTTCTGACTGCCAACCACAGACCTGTTTTTCCCTATGAGACCTCTGCTTATAAAAGGACACTGTGCTCTCAGTTCTGGCTTTTCAGTTTCAGCAAGCAGTGGAGTGGGAGAGAGCTGTTGCTAGCCTTTTGGGAGAGAGACAGGGAAGTGCATTGGAGCTGGGATTTTTTCTGTGTGTGGTGTGTGGAGTCCAGAGCCAGCTGGAGCTGCCCCGGACTTGAGCCCAGCCAACGAGGACCCAGCTTGGCGCCGGCCCACACCCACTGCCCTGACGCTCCCCTGCTTACCCTGCTCCAGGACACCAAGGGGAGACGACAGGATGAAGAGGCCAGGGGAGGCAGCAAGGCGGCTGGGCACTGCAGTGAGGAGGCAGCCAGAGCTGGGACCCGCTGGACAGCTGATCTGTGCGGCGATGCAGTGGTAGGCTCCGGTGACGGCCCAGCGATGGTCCAGGACACCACCTAGGCTGGAAAGGGAGAAGCGGCCTGCACAGACGCCGAGCAATGGCCACGCCCGGCCAGGGAGGCGGGGGGGTGACCGAGAGAGGAGGGAGAAACCTGGCCGCAGAAACCCCCAATGCCGATTAGCTGCAGGGCCACGTTGTGGACGCACAATCTCCTGGAGAGCTGCCGCCCCATCGCTTCCCACTTCTCCCACAGCATCAACTCTTCCCATGAGCTGCTTCAGAGGCAGAGGGAGGGGGGACCCCGAGCACCAACTCTTTCAGAACCTGCCCACCCGCTGGTACTCCACCTACGACATGATATGTCATCTGGTGGAGCAGAGGGGCCCGTTGCAGGATATCTTGTCATCCACAGACATTCTGAGGAGGGGAGAGGAGCTGAGCCTCAGCTCCATGGAATGGAGAGTCCTTGGCCAGATGTCCCGGATGCTGAAACCCTTTAAGGAGGCCACCGAGGTCCTGTGCTCCTACAAGGCCAGCCTGGGTCAGGTCATCCCCCTGATCCATGGGCTCGACCAGTTCCTGGCCAAGGAGCTCGAGCACAAGAAAGAGCTGCTCCCCAGGGTCAGGGACTTTGTGAGGAGGATCCAGGCATGTGTGGCCGAGTGCTTGCATCCTCTGCGCCACGAGGTGCCGTACCAAATGGCTTCCCTCTGTGACCCCCGAATCAAGGGCAGCATCACCATGCAGGTGGGTCAGATGCAGCACTGGAAAAAGGAGTGCCGCACAACAGTGCTCCGTTTCTAGAAGGATAAGGCAGGCCTGAGGGAACCGGGCAGGGGCAAAGGACGAGTGGTGGAGAAGGAGGAGCAGGAGGAGGAGGAGGGGTGGTGGGAGTTGGGAAGAGAGCCATGCCAGGAGAGACACATCCAAACGGCCCCACTTGATCTCTGTGCCTCATTGGTGGGCTGCATGGTTGGCCGCAGCAAAGTGGGCGCATTGCTTGCAGTGAAGGACTTGGCGGGGGCTATGGTGTGAGACTACCTGGTGGAACCCCGCAAGCCCCCCCACTCCAACCCCTTGGAGTATTGAGTGAGTAAATCTGCCGTATGGCTGGACCTGTCCATTGTGGCAACCAACATCCTGTCCTGCCTTCCCACCAGCGTGCAGAGCAAGCAGGTGTTCTCTCACCTGGGAGACCTCCTCCTTCCCTGCCGCGCACATCTGCACCCGGACCTGGTGTACATGTTGACCTTCATTAAGGTCAACCTCAACCGCCTTGGGTATTCCTCCTTGGACCTGGACCTATCTGGCCTCTGAGGCTCCCCAAGTCTACTGTGGTTCTCGGCCAAGCTCCTGTGCAGCGGGCTCCAGCACTCCTCCGTTCTTGGGGCTGCTTCCATGGCTGGCAACCGATGGTCCTCCTCTCCCAGACAAGTTCCCTCTTTCAACCTCTCCCTCTCTTGATGGCAACAATATGACCCTTCCACACAACTTGTCCTGCCCATCTTGTCCTCTCACTGACAATTTCCCGGACGATTCCTCTTTCATCCTTGCCCTCTGTGGATGGAACCAGAACGACCCTTCCCAACGACCTCTCCTGTCCTGCCCATCCCGTCCTGTCCGTGAAGGCAGGAGTGTGGGTGATGTCAGCTGCTGCCTTTGGGCACGGGGGACTACCATGCCATTGCCGCCGCCTTTGGGCCTTCCCGGTCCTACTCTGCAATGCAGCCATGACAAACAACCCGTTGTCCTCCTCTCCCTGACAAGGTCCTGGACATTCCCTCTTTCGCCCTCTCCCTCTCTGGAACCTCTCAGATGCCTCCCAACCTCTCTTGTCCTGCCCATCCCATCCTTTCTGCGAAGGCAGGAAAGTGGATGATGTTGTCTGCCACCACTACCTCGTGACTCTGGGCTTCTCGTCCCATGGCTCGCCAATGAAGGGGTCTTCCCAGTTCTGCTCCACGATGCAGCTGGCGGTAACCCTTTGGCCCTGTCTCCCTGACATGTTTCCCGACGGTCCCTATTTCAACCTCTCCCTCTCCGGAACCGGTAGGAAGGTAGGTGATGTCAGCTGCCATCACTTTTGGCTATGAGGGACAGCTCTGCTGCTGTTGCTGATGATAGGGTTACACAGCACGGGAGCCCCTATCTATGGACTCCTGTTGTCCCTGCTGAGCAAGAAGGAATGGGTCCTGGCCGCAACACTCATCCTTTCCACAAAGGCAGGAGGGTGGGTGATGCTGGCGACAGCCTCCACTTCGACACTGGAGGGGTGGACAAGCCTCTCCCAGAGCAGTCTGCATAATCCAACACAGTGGATGTTGGGGTCTTCCTTCCTGGTCCTTCTCCGCAATGTGTCCATGAAGCCTGGGTCCTCCTTATATCTTTGACAAATTCCCAGTCTCTCTTTCAACCTCCCCATCTCTAGAACCACACGGACCCCTCCCAACAACCTCTCCGGTCTTGTCCGTCCGGTCCTTTCCGCAAAGGCAGAAAGGTGAGTGATGTTCACTGCTGCTGCTTTTTGGCACGAGGGCCAGCTCAAAAGCTGTTGCAGATATGGTTGAACCACACAGTGCCCCCATCCATAGACACCTGCTGTCCCCTCTGAGCAGGGGGGAATGGGTCCTGGCCGCAACACCCATCCTTTCCGCGAATGCAGGAAGGTGGGTGATGCTGGCAGCAGCCTACCTGTACTGCCTTGACAAGTAGTCTCTGATTGGAGCAGATTCTGTGGAACTGCAGTCCTCTGTAGGGGAACCCTTTGCCCTCCTCTCCAAGACAATTTCCCCTTCCCTCTTTCAACCTCTCCCTCTCTGGATGGCACCAATACCACCCCACCCCACAACTTGCCCTGCCCATCCCATCCTGTCTGTGAATGCAGGAGTGTGAGCGATGTCAGCTGCCGCCGCCTTTGGACACGGTGGACTACCATGCCACGGCCGCCATCTTTGGGCCTTCCCAGTCCCGCTCTGCAATGCAGCCGTGACAGGCAACCTGTTGTCCTCCTCTCCCTTATAAGGTCTTGGACATTCCCTCTTTGAACCGCTCCCTCTCTGGAACCCCTCTCTGGGGGGTGATGTCAGCTGCCACCGCTTTTGGCTACAACGGACAGCTCTGCTGCTGTTGCTGATAGGGTTGCACCGCACGGTACCCCCCTTTCCATGGCACCTGCTGTCCCCTCTGAGCAGGGGGGACTGGGTCCCTCCCACCCACCCTTTCTGTGAAGGCAGGAAGGTGGGTGCTGTCTGCTGCTGCTGCTGCTTTTGGGCACGGGGGGCAGCTCAGGAGATGTTTCACATATGGTTGTACAGCACGGGGCCCCACATCCATGGGCACTGGCTGTCCCCTCTGAGCAAGGGGGAATGGGTCCCACCACAATTCACGTCCTTTCCGCAAAGGCAGGATGGTGGGTGCTGGCTGCTGCTGCTGCTTTTGGCCATGAGGGGCAGATCAAGAGCTGTCAACATGTAGGTGCGCAGCACGGCACCCCGGCTGTACCCTCTGAGCAGGGGGAATGGGTCCCTTCCACCCTTTCCGTGAAGGCAGGAAGGTGGGTGCTGTGCTGCTGCTGCTTTTGGGCGTGAGGGGCAGCTCAAAAGCTTTTGCAGATACAGTTGAGTGGCATGGTGCACCCCCATCCATGGGCACCTTCTGTTGCCGCTGTGCATGGGGGAAATGGGTCCTGCGACTCACTTCCTTTCCACGAAGGCAGGAAGGTGAGCGATGTTGGTGGCAGCCTCCAGTTCGACACAGGAGGGGTGGACAAGCCTCTCCAGCAGCAGTCTGCGCAATCCTTCAGGGTGGATATTGGGGTCCTCCGTCCCGGTCATGCTGTGCAGGGCTCATTTCGAGGGGGAATGCGCAGGAACACTGTTCCGGCAGTTCCGCAAAGAGGTCACATGTCAGGTGGCCCCGCCAACCTGACCCTCGGCCATTTGGGGTCCATTTCAGCCTGGTTTGGGGCTGAAATGGCCTGTATTGGACCGCTGACGGGTGGTGGATCACTCTCCCACTCAGCAGCAGGCTGATCCTGACCATTCTGGGCCCCTTTTCAGCCATTTTCAGCCCCCTTCCCCCATTTTGGACCCAATTTTGGCCCTGAGTGGCCAGAATTGGGTCCAAAACACCCAGGATAGGCAATGTCAGAGGGTGTGGCATATGCAAATCAGTTATGCTAATGACACACTTTTGGTGATAGCAAGGGGTGGGGCTTATGCTAATGAGTTGTGCTAATGTGTTATGCTAATGAGTTCCTCCAGCTCTTTTTCTATGAAATGACCCCTGATGCTGCACAATGCGACCAGGAAGCATTTGACCTCCTCTCCCTGTCAACTTCCACGTTCCCTCTTTCGACCTCTCCCTCTCTGGAACTGCTCTGACCCCTCCCAACAACCTCTCCTGTCCTGCCCATCCCATCCTTTCCGTGAAGGCAGAAAGTAGACTCAGGGAGCCTCAGAGAGGCCTGGCAGGCAGGCACATGGGGGGTGTCATCGGCGAGCAGCCAGATCCCCACCCCCTAGAGGGGAGGCGGCACACCAACACCTCACCCATCCCCCCAGGCCCAGCGGCCGCACTCATCACCCACCATCATACCTTGGGGGAAAGTAGCCTCAGGGAGGCCTGGCCAGACCCCCTGCCCCCTAGAAAGGAGGTGGCATGCCAACGCCTCTCCCAGCCCACCACGTCTGGCAGACGCCGACCTGAGCCACCAACTTCCAGCCTTTGTAGCCTCAGGGAGGCCTGGTGGGCGGGCACATGGGGGGTGCTGCCGGTGAGCGGCCAGACCCTCCACCCCCTAGAAGGGAGGTGGCACACCAATGCCTCCCTCAGCCCACCAGGTCCGGCAGCCGCACTCATCACCCACCGTCATACCTTTGTGGAAAGTAGCCTCAGGGAGGCCTGGCAGGCGAGCAGCCAGATCCCCCACCCCCTATAGGGGAGGTGGTATGCCAACGCCTTCCCCAGTCCGCCAGGCCCAGCGGCCGCCGACCTGAGCCACCAACTTCCAGCCTTTGTTGCCTCAGGGAGGCACTCATCACCCACCATCATAACTTGGCAGGAAGTAGCCTCAGGGAGAACTGGCCAGACCCCCCGCCCCCTAGAGGGGAGGTGGCATGCCTATGCCTCCCCCAGCCCACCACACCCGGCGGACGCCGACCTGAGCCACCCACTTCCAGCCTTTGTAGCCTCAGGGAGGCCTGGCAGGCAGGCACATAGGGGATGCTGCAGGTGAGCAGCCAGACCCTCCACCCCCTAGAGGGGAGGTGCCTCCCCCAGCCCACCAGGCCCGGCAGCCGCACTCATCACCCATCGTCATACCTTGGTGGAAAGTAGCCTCAGGGAGACCTGGCAGGCGGGCACATGGGAGATGCCACTGGCAAGCAGCCAGATCCCCCACCCCCTATAGGGGAGGTGGTATGCCAATGCCTCCCCCAGCCCCCCAGGCCCCGCGGCCGCACTCATCACCCACTGTCATACCTTGGCAGAAAGTAGCTTCAGGAATGCCTGGCGGGTGGGCACATGGGGGGTGCTGCTGGCAAGCAGCCAGACCTCCTACCCCTTAGAGAGGAGGCAGCATGCCAATGCCTCCCTCAGCCTAGCAGGCCCGGCAGCCACCGACCTGAGCCGCCAACTTCCAGCCTTTGTTGCCTCAGGGAGGCACTCATCACCCACCATCATACCTTGGCAGCAAGTAGCCTCAGGGAGGCCTGGCCAGACCCCCCGCCCCCTAGAGGGGAGGCAGCATGCCTATGCCTCTCCAGCCCGCTGACTTGGGTCACCAACTTCCAGCCTTTGTAGCCTCAGGGAGGCCTGGTGGGTGGGCACATGGGGGTTGCTGCCGGTGAGCCTCCCCCAGCCCACCAGGCCCGGCAGCTGCCAACCTGAGCCCCCTTTGTAGCCTCAGGGAGGCTTGGCGGGTGGGCATATGGGGGTGCCGCTGGTGAGCAGCCAGAACCCCCACTCCCTAGAGGTGAGGCAGCACACCAATGCCTCCACCAGCCCGCCAAGCCCAGCGGCCGCACTCATCGCCCACCGTCATACCTTGGTGGAAAGTAGCCTCAGGGAGGCCTGGTAGGCGGGCACATGGGGGATGCTGCTGGCGAGTGGCCAGACCTCCCCCGCTAGAGGGGAGGCAGCATGCCAATGCCTCCCCCAGTCCACCAGGCCCCACGGCCGCTGACCTGAGCCACCAACTTCCAGCCTTTGTAGCCTCAGGAAGGCCTGGCAGGCAGGCACATGGGGGCTGCCACCAGCGAGTGGCCAGACCCCCGCCCCCTAGAGGGGAGGTGGCACGCCAACACCTCCCCCAGCCTGCCAGGCTCGGCGGCCGCCAACATCACCCACCTTACTTACTTCCATCTGGAAAGTAGCCTCTGGGAGGCCTGGCAGGTGGGCAAATGGGGGATGCCGCCAGCGAGCGGCCAAAACCCCAGCGCCATAGAATTCACCGCTTGTACATGGGGTAAAAGACAATTGGTGGCTCTTGTTCTGTTGAATGGGAGTTTCCTGGAGGCGTCAGATTTGGGAATGTATAACTCCAAGATCCGTATTGCAATCTTGACTAAACTTGGGTGATGGCTGGAGGGGAGCCTTCTGAACACTCCCTGTGAATATGGGCTCTCTAAGTCTAACGGGGGCCATTCTGGCCCCAATGAACAATGAATAACGAACACATTTGTAAACATGTTCATTACTGTTCGTGTTCGTCAGCGGCAACAAACAACGAACAGCATGTTCATTTTCCACCCCCCATTCGTGCCCATGTCTAGGCAGGACCCAAACAAAGCCTCCGCATGCTTGCTGTTTACAGAAGGAAAAGCATCGGGAAATGCATACATGGAGTTTGGCACTGAGAATTCAGCAGGCCATCCTACACGAGATCGGGACTATGCTTTTAAAAAAAGAAATCTAATTTAGGGTAGATATCCTCTTGTGCCTGGTCACCCTATCAGTGGCTGGATAAATGGGAATAAGTGAGGCAGAAGAGTTGTTTTGGACAGATCACTCAGGTAATGCAAAAATAATTTTGAAATCATCAATACTACTTTTTAAGAAGGCTGGTCATTGCATTTAGGTTTGTGGTTCTGTGAAATTGTAATTTTGAATCTTTTTTATAATAAAACTTTGAACTAGTTTGTAGAGGACTCTAGACTGGATGCTGGCTCTTTGTTTCCAGAGCTGATCCAACAGAGCCCAGATCATCCAGCCGAAGAGCCCCATGCAGCCTCCTCTCCAACCCTGCTCTTCATGGTCCTGGGACCATAAGCCACCTAAGAGTTTTTGAGGACCATCAACCAGTTAGCCCATAATCCGGTGTGCAGGCCAATACTCCCAACCAACAGATAAGCAGCCTGAGTGCTAGGTGAAGGTGGCCTCTTGGGATGCAATTTACAATCAGTTTGGGTACTTGTCATTTGACCAAATCAACAAAGGCCAGCTGTTCCCAAAGTACCACTGTTAGTACTTTGTATGGACCCCTCAAGAGAGTCAGACAGGGCATGAATTCACAGGTTACGAGTCCCCTTATTTCTTATTAAGGACCCCTACTGAGAACATCTTCCTGAGGACCCCTCTTTATTCTGGATCTGGTGCTGTTAAAGTAGCTTAGTCAGAACACTGAGATCACATCACTAACATCTTAACACATAGGGTTGCTAAACTGCAGTTGGGGCCTGGAGTTTTAGCATTGCAAATTATCTCCAGGCTCTTTGGCACTATACCCTGCTGAGGTCCCTCCCCTCCCCAAACTCTACCCTCATCGGGCACTGATCCCCTCAATCTCCAGGAATTTTCCAAGCTGGAGATGGCAACCCTATTAACTAGGAACCATCAAGGCAAACCATTCAAGAATCTGCAAACTCTGGTTTAAACAAGGGACTGTGCAAAACATCTCACGAAAGAGGGATGTGCAGTTTTTTTAGATGGAAGGGCACACTGTCCCCTCATTTGGCTGCAAACCATAAAATCTGCTTTATTAAAAGCACATACACACAATCCAGAACCAGACCCACAGAGGCTGATCACCGTCCCCCTTGTTTTGGAAAGTTGTGTGTGTGTTTTAAAATGGCAACTTTTTCCATTTGGCTTTTGAAAGGCTCACGCTGTCACTCTTGCACACAGTGGATTGATTTTATGTGTCATGTTGAGCGTTTGTTTCCCACTCTGCCTTGAGTAGCTATTAGGCTACGGAGCCTGTGCACAGGCCTTGCAAATCCAGCTTCTGCCAGGAAAAAAGTAATAACTCCTCTTAAACAGAGCATAGGTTTTAAAAGTTAATGAAAGACATTTGAAGCCTGGCCGATTTTCAAAGTAGAGAGAGAGGGTAAAGAACAGCCTGATGTAGCTCAGGAGCCAGGATAGGGGGGGGGGGGCTCAGATGGAGAGATGCACCCAACTTGGTCAAAACACTGTTAGCAAAGATGGAATCAGCAGGTGGGCTTTTAGGTCAAGGAGACAAGTTTTTCTTTATCTATTGACAAGAGGAGAAAAGATTCCAAATGGATCAGAGATAATGGCACGTAGGGCATGGATAGCTAGCATGTATTTTGGTTCCTTTAAAATAATTTTTATTTAATGAGTATGTTTGAATATATATGTTTAAAAATACTTCCCTCTGGCAACAAGAACTGGCTAAGTTAAATGTTTATGTCCAGGCTACTGTAGGACTTCGTGAAAGTTGGAAGAACCATAAAGTAACCATTTTTGGATGGCATTTTACTGAAGTGTTAAGCTCTTGCCAAGATCTGTGGACATTACATCTATGATTTAGACATTTGCTGTGATTTAGATGGTTTTCCTCAAACATGCTCCCTTGCAAATAATTAATGATGGGCAAGTTATTCCCCACTTTCACAACTCATGATAGGCTTGGTTTGGCCAAGCTCTCGGGGCTCGCATCAGAGAGGAAATCTTTTCTCTCCAAAGGTTTTCTTCTGCTTGTAACATTGATGCTTGTGCACTGAGGGTGCCTGACACATGTTCATCATGGTATTGGCCCTGGAATTGCCATTTGGTTGCTGTAGTACATGTCTGAACTTGAGGTGGTCATCCTCTGAATATCAGCGCTGGGAGGCCTTGGCTTCTGTGCCCTGTGCCTAGGCTTTCTGGAGCCCTCTGGCTGGTCACTGTGTGAAACAAGATGTTAGGCTAGATGGATCCACCAGTGGGATTGCTGACTGCTATTCTGATGCCTTTCATAAGCTCCAACTGTCCCTATTTTCTAAGGTTACCTGGCTCATGTCCAGCAGCCCCAGCAGACTTTAGGGACGTAGCGTGAGAAAAAGCTGTTGCTCGGTGTGGCAACGTCACTTCTGGGTGACGACTGGTTTACTGATATGGTGACAACTCTGGCTGTTTTCATACAACTTACCAGCTGTGGAAAATCACACAAATCTCCCGGAATGACGGCGTCTTCCTGGCACGATTTCTGACGTCATCGCGCTATGAACCAGAGTCATGATGGGAGATAGCGCCAGGAAGATGCTGTCGTTCCAGGAGTTTTGCGCGACTTTCTGCAGCCGGTAAGACGTGTGAAAACGGCCACTTCCAAGTCTTCATCTAGAAAGGACATTGCCATGCTGAGCAACATCTTGGCCCCCCCTCCCAATTTTTGCCTCCTACCACTCTGGGGAACGGTGGGAAATGGGAAGCATTGCAGGGAGTTCAGAAGCTGCATTCAGTGCTGGGTACTTTTGACTTGTGCTTGGAGCATTTGTGCTTTAAGCTGAAGTGCAGCTCAGTGGTAACGTGCATGCAAAAAGATTACTCATTTGCACTTCGCTGGCATCAAAATTCAAGCTGGGTTTCTACACAGCATCTGAGGTAGGTTTCAAACAATGAAATGTAACCTTCTGACCATTTGATCCCAATCTGACCTCACAGGAGTTTTGTGAGGACAAAATGGAGAAGTAGAGCCAGGAATGCCGCCCCCCCCCCCCCCGGGGCTCCCTGGAGAAAGGGTGGGATAAATACCTGGGGGACAGGTGAGTAAATTTGTTGCTGCAAAGAGCGGGTGTCCATCTCCTTACCTCATAAGGAAATACAATCCCATTTTCACAGCAAGGAAATTGCTCACTTGATACATGGAACATTTAAAGGGGTAAAGAGAAATGGACAACTGGCAACCCTTCAGAAGTCGCTGGACCCAAAGTCAAATAAATACAAGTCCGGAATTCCTGCTTTTTTCTTATTGGCAGGTTTGGGGTGGGGGGTGGATTCGCCCACTCAAAGGCATCGTTTATATTGTTATTGATTTTACTTCATTTATACGCTGCCTTTTCCCCAATGGAGACCCTAAAGCAGCTGGTGTCGCTTTCCTGTGCTCTGTCAAAGCACAAGCCGAGAAGACGGGGGGTCTGGGCGTGGCATGATTCATGTCTGTGGATCTGTGCCTGTGACGTTCTGACTTGCATGGTCTCCTGTTGCCCTGGGGCTGCCATCAGGGATGGGATTCAAAGCAGGCAGAGCCTATCCCGCTGTTATGATCTTGGGATCTCATTTGAAATTAACAGAATATATAAATATTTACGAAATTAAGGTTCCATGTATTGATTTTGTTTAAATGAAAAGGTTTTAAGCCCCACTACACAAAATACAGAATTATTGGTTATACAAATGTAGCAACACAAGGAGAAGATCTGGACTGGCATCTTGGCTGTATACACTTTAAAACCTGGTCCGAATCCACACTTCCCTACCTTCCGCTTTTCATGTGCATTAATCGCGCTGGATTCTATCCCGCAATGTCCCAGCCTGTGTTCACATCCCTTCTCTTACTGCTGCTGCCTCGCACTATACTTCATCCACATCCCTGGTAGAATCGCACAATACGGGGCAGATTTAGATCCGACATCGCCAATGACGACATCAGGTTCATTTTTTAAAAATTTTTTTCATCAGATTTCCGCGATAGCGTTTTTTTTGCTAAATTGCTATGGCGAGGCCACACCCCTATGATGCCTGTGATTGGTTAATGTTATTCTATGCCTTCTTCTTTGAAGTCCATTGGACCATTATTCTGGCGGGCTAATTTGAACTGATATTTAAGGTAGGGGTGATCCAAACTCTCCAAATGAGCAGACTAATTATTTGACGCTTGAATGTAATGTTAGAATGATGGATTTCCGCTATAATGGTAATTTCAACAGTTAAAAAAATATTAATTTTAACAGCCACTGATATTTCTGACTGTCCAGCATCCTAAAAATGACACGGAAATGGGAAATGACTCCACTCCTTGATGTCTCCACGGGGATTTTGGAGCACCCCGATTAAGATTTATGGCCAGGATTGTGCAACAATGCTGGGAAAGTCCCCTTTTTTTTTAAAAAAAGGGAAAGGGCGGGCAGGCGGGTCAGGCATGCTGTGGAGAGAGTGGAAAAGCTTGATAATTGCACGGCAAAGAGGGATGGTGTTCCGGAAAGGCTGCAAACACGGAAGTGGGGTGGTTTGAAGGGGGCGGTCTTCTTGTGAAACGCTTCTATTTGTCCACATCCACGGTGAGAACCGCGCAAGAGAAGCGTTTGAACGCATGGCAAATTCATCTGAGGTGCAACGCGAAAGATGCGAGAGAATGGCGGGATTGAAATAAGAGTATGTGAACAGCCCTCTGAGAAGTGAATAATTGGCAGGGAAAAAGCGGAAAACTTGAGACGTGTGGATTCGGCCCTGGTATGGATTGAGCATGATTGGAAAACAGCACAGTGGAAAATAACCATAGGGCTGTTCACGTTATACTATAGGGCGCATGAATGATTGGGAGGGGGAGCAGAACTGCACCCACAGGCCATTCCCCATGCACATTTATGAAGAGCGGTCTGTGTATCTACAAGTGTATGCATGTCAGCTTTGTACACACAATAGAGAATTCAAAAGTAGTTGCCAGACTGTTTCTAGTCAAGATGATGGAGGAGCTGGTAGGGAAGGCCGATGTTCTGCAAGGGATTATCTGTCAATGTTGGATGGGGTTACTTTGTCATTGACAGCTCAGAGAAAGAGTTTGAGAGTGATTTCGGACCCAGAGGTAGGTTGGACTAGTTCACAAGAGCACCTTGCTTGCAAGCTATCCTTCTTCCTGGGCTTAGCTGACCTAGTCCTACTAATCTAGCTACTATAAATTCTAGGTTGGACTACTGTAACAGCCTATTATATAAAAGGCAAACCATGTTCCTGACAACTCTCCTTCTACCCTGGTGAGCCTCCAGGTGCTGCTGTGGAGGGAAGTCCAGGCGGGGATCAGGAGGGGAGCAGGTGGCAATGCATACCACCCACCTTCACACAGCTGGAATCAGGCGTGGAGCAAGTGGAAATGCCCACCCACCATGATCACCAAGCTGGGATCAGGGAGAAGGTGGCAATGCTCATCCCCCTTCACCCAGCTGCGATCAGGAGCGGAGCAGGTGGCAATGCCCACCCTCTGCCTTCACCTGGCCGATATCAAATGCAGAGCAGAAGGCAATGCCCACGCCCTTTCACTGGCTGGGATCAGAAGCAGAGCATGAGGATATGCTGCTTCCCTTCACCCAGCTGGGATCATTAACAGAGCCGTTTGCAGAGCAGAGAGGAGAGAACGATCAGAATTGTTTCTAAATAAGGACAGAGGTCGGGAGGAGACTCTGAGATGGGCTGCGGATTACACTAATTTGGCTAACAATATTGGTAAAATCATCAAAACCCACTGGCATTTAGTTAGCCACATTCCAGGCCGTGAAGAGGTACCCTCAATTGGATTCCACACATGGCCAATTTAAAAGATAGATTGGTACATTCAGAATTTAAAGGACCGGAGAAAGAACCACGAACTCCAAAAGGACACTTTCGTTGTGGAACGTGCAATACTTGTGATTTGGCAGCTACGGGAACAGAATTTATTGTTACTGCAACAGGCAGAACTATTAAACTTAATCACTTCTCCACATGCAACACTGCAGGAATGGTTTACATATTTGAGTGTAATTGCCCTTTAATTTCCATTGGTAGCGCAACTAGGATGGTAAAGTTCCGCATTCAGGAGGATATCTCTAGAACCAAGAACAAATGTCTGGAAGCACCATTAACACAGCACTTTTTGAATCACCATAGGAATGAGAAAGAGTTTCGGCTTTCTGTATTACAGGTCATTTAGAGAGCTACAGATACTAGCAAAGAATTGCTGAGGAGAGAGGCATTTTGGACATTGAATTAGATGCTACTGAGATGCCCCCCTTCACACGGACTAAACACATTAATAGATTATTCTTGTTTCCTGTAGAAACTGTAAATGGTGGAGACATGTACCTTTAAATAATGACATGAGGGAGGGGCTCTTAGTTCCCCTTATAAACCACTCCCTTTCTAGTTTACGCTACCAGCTACTGGACCAGAGGAAAGACTTGGTGGAATATTGGCTGGCAGACCATGAGTGAGGAAAGAAATATTTTTATTAAATATATGCATACATGAGTGAGCAGTTATATTTATTAGAGTGCAATTTTTGTTACAGAAGAAGAAAATTTCCCCTGAGAAAGTTGTGATATGACGAAACAGGAGATTAGCTAGTGTCCTGTCAGGATCGTTTTGTGTACCCTTATTTCCATCTGGGCCCCCCGTGGCAACTTTATTTGCTGAAGATCTCACCAACATTGGAAGGCCACTTGGGTTGTGTCCCACTGTGAAAAGACTGAAAGATTGAAAGATACCTACCTTACTATCACAGGGACCATTGGCTACAGTTACACAGGAGAAGAACAATTATTAATTTTATCATACTGTCCCACTCTACTTTCCTGTGTACCATTGGGTTGAGAAGTTACTATATAGACTGTGATATTTTGTACTATTGGACTATTTATGAAAATTGCTGCTTATCATTTATTGAATATTGTGAAAATATTTATTGTTAACTACAGAAGGATTACCCATTGATTGAATTTATCATTGTACATGTACTATTCTCTTATTTGAACTCCCAGGGGGATTATATGTATCATAAATATTGTACATTATGATTGCATAGCACTTGCACTTTATGTGGTTTATCAGCAGTGAATACATATTGGGAAATCTGTACTTGAGATTATTGGATTTACTACGGTGAACACAGTGTGTGTGTGTTTTTCCTTGGAGGAACCAGGCATGGAGCAGGAGGCAATGCCCGCCCCCCCTTCACCCAGCTAGAATCAGGTGTGGAGCAGGAGGCAATACCTGGGCCCCCTTCACTGGCTGAGATCAATCATGGAGGAGGAGGAGGAGGAGGAGGAGGAGGAGGAGGCAATGCCCGCCTGCCCGCCCTCCCCTTTCTAGAGCCCATTGTATTTTTCCCCACAACGACCTTTATTGCTAGTGGTTTATATGGGGCTGCCCTTGCAAGATGACTCAGAGACTTCAAGGCATACAGAATGCAGCTATTCCTTGTTTGCCTGGGACAAGTTGCTTTCAGTGTAACTAGGGTCACCAACTCTGGATTGGGAAATTCCTGGAGATTTAGAGGCAGAGCCTGGGAAATATAGGGTTTAGGGAGGGAGGGACATCAGCAGGACATAATACCATAGAGTCCATCCTCCAAAGCAGCCATTTTCCCCCAAGAGAACTGACCTCTGTATTAGTTGTAATTCTGACAATCTCCAGCTCCACCCCACCCCCCAGCGGCTGGCAATCATAAACACAACAGTGCTGTGCTGCTTCATTGGTTGCTTATCTATTTCTGGGATCAGTTCAAAGTGCTTAACTTGCAAGACTTTCATGACTTGGAACTCATATGTCTAATGGACTTCTTCTCCTTGTAGGAAGCCCCCTGGGCCAACTGCATTCCTCCATCAGTTTCTCCTCACTGTTGCACCTTTCAAAGGAGTGCATTCCTTTTTGGACTGGTGCTGGGGGTTTTGAGTAGACATGGGCACAAACAGCATTACGAATGCAAAAAAGCCACGAACAGCCCGTTCATCAGTTTGCAAACAAGCTGTTCGTGAGACCCCATTCTAGACAAACAAGTGGTTGTCGCAAGGCTTGTTCGTTGCATTCGTCCGCTGTTTGTGAAGCCAGACAATCAGGCACCTTCAATCAATTCCCTTGACAATGGAGGCAGGGATTGCCTGAACTCTGTCTGCACTCCTTCTGTCGCCCTGGAAACCCCAATCTAAGCCCAACTTAGCTTGATGGGCAGGTCTTCCTTCCAAGTGTGGAGCTCCAAATTGGTTACAATTGGTTACATGGGAGCAGACACCAGGGGGGAGGGGCTGTTCTGTGGCCATGGGAACTCCAATCTCATCCCTGCAAACCCTGTTAGGCAGTTCTGACTGCTAACCACAGACCTCCTGTGTTGCTCTATAGGACCTCTGGTTATAAAAGGCACTGTGTTCCCAGGCTGGCTTTCAGTTTCAGCAGGCAGTGGACTGGGAGAGAGCTGTTGCTAGCCTTTTGGGAGAGAGACTGGGAGAGTGCATTGGAGCTGGGATTTTTTCTGTGTGTGGTAGGATAGGGATCTATCCCCTCTGGTTCCAGCGCTGCTGCCAGGCCTTGGGGCCAAGCTCAGTGGGCACCTCGACTGAAGGCTCACACTGATTATTATTATTATCGGTGCCTCATCTGGCCAGGTTTCTGGGAGTGGTGGGCTAGGGCTCTGCCCCCTCCCTCTGGTTCCAGGGTTGCTGCCAGGCCCTGGGACCAAACTCAGTGGGCACTTTGGCTGAGGGCTCACAGTGTTCTCTCCTTTTCTTTCCTCCTTAATTCTTATTTGCTGGCACAATGAGGCTTCGAGCAGGGGCCAAGGGTGATCGTGGGGGGAAGTGCAAAGATTGTCCCAGTTGCCCTGCAGGAAGCAGTACTGGGCGGGGCTCTGGGGCAGCAGAGTCTCCCGCTCCCCAAAAATCACCTGTGAGGGCTGTGGAGGAGGCTGAAGAGCTCTTGCTGCTGGGGGAAGAGGAACTCTTTAAACTGTTTGAGGAGGAGGAGGGCGAGGGATCTGTGGAGGAATGGTTGGGGTTCGATGAAACATCCATCCCTTCCCAAACTCTTGGTGCTGTCCCTGCCTGCAGTCCATCCCTCACTCCATCTTCTGTTGCCAGCTCCACGGTGCAGCCAGTAACCCTTCCTCCTCCTTCCCCTGGAACAGTGGGCCACGGTTCAAACTCTCTGTATGGAGGCACTTTTGGACCCTTCTGAATGACCCCCGTGTGGTGCGGTGCTGTGTCTGTGATGGCCTGGTGTGCAGGGGCAATGACCCGAAGCACGTGATATTGACGGTCCTGACTAGGCACCTGAAGACGTGCCACCCGAGCCTGTGGTCTCCGTCCTCGGCCAGCGAAACATCAGGTGGGGGGAGACATAGGGCTACCAGCTCCTCTGAGCCGGCCTCAGTGGGAGGGTCACCGGAATCCACCCCAAGCAAGAAGCCTTGCCCCGAGGGTGCTGCTGGTGGGAGCGAAACAGTCAGGCAGGCCACCCTTGGGGAGGTTGTTCCATCGGGGTTGGGGATAGTGCCATTGAAAAGGGTGAGGTCAAGGGCTCAGGAGGTGGGCATTCATTTGTCAAGGCAGAGATGATTGCCCTGCAAGGATTCCCCCTATCCATTGTGGAGGGCGTGGGCTTCCAAAGACTGCTTCAGCACTTTTCCCCATGGTTCTCCATGCCATCACACCGTTGGGCACCGTTGGGCGTCGAGTCCTGCCTGCCCTCTACCAGTCTGTGCAAGACATGGTGCTCAGGGAGCTGTTGGCTGCCAAAGGCCATACAGTACACTTCACAGCTGACCTCTGGAGTGGCTGCCATCATGGGTACCTTGCCACCACCACCCACTGGTGGCAACCAGAGGACCTCCGCCACCCCAGGCCAAGAACTGGCCCCTGGAAAAAAGTGCCATGCTTGACACTGAGCTACAGGGTAGTTCTTCTCCAGGCCCAGGGGATGGACGATGTCCATACTAGGAAGAACATTGCCACCACTGAGGGAGTGGATGGCTGGGGAGGGGGTAGGGTCTGTCCGTGGCGTCATGGTGATGGATGCAGGAAGCAACATGTTGGCAGCCCTGAAAGAGGCATCCCTCCCGGGCCTGGTGTGCATGGTGCACAAGCTGCACCTGGTGATGAGGGACATGCTTGGGCTGGGGAGCAAGCCAAGGAACAGCTGGGACGAGGGAATGTTGTGGACATGCAATCTGCTGGACAGCTGCTGCCACATCGCTTCCCACTTCTCCCACAGCATCAACTCTTCCCATGAGCTGATCCAGAGACAGGGGGAGGGGGGACCCCGAGCACCAACTCTTTCAGGACCAGCCCACCTGCTGGAATTCCACCTATGACATGATAAGTCGTCTGGTGGAGCAGAAGGGCCGTTGCAGGACATCCTGTCATCTATGGACGTTCTGAGGAGGGGAGAGGAGCTGAGCCTCAGCTCCATGGTATGGAGAGTCCTTGCCCAGATGTCCCGGATGCTGAAACCCTTCAAGGATGCCACTGAGCTCTTGTGCTCGTACGAGACCAGCCTGGGTCGGGTCATCCCCCTGATCCATGGGCTCGACCAGTTCCTGGCCAAGGAGCTCAAGCACGAGGAAGAGCTGCTCCCCATGGTCATGGACTTTGTGAGGAGGATCCAGGCATGCATGGCCGAACGCTTGCATCCTCTGCGCCACGAGGTGCCGTACCAAATGGCCTCCCTCTGTGACCCCCGGATCACAGGCAGCATCGCCATGCAGGTGGGTCAGATGCAGCGCTGGAAAAAGGAGCTCCGCACAGCAGTGCTCTGTTTCCAGAAAGAGAAGGCAGGACGGAGGGAAGCAGGCAGGGGTGAGGGGTGGGCGGTGGAGAAGCAGGAGGAGGAGGAGGAGGAGGGGAGGGGAGCAGGTGGGAAGAGAGTCACTCTAGGAGAGACCCACCCAAACGGCCCCACTTTATCTCTGGGCGTCGTCTGTGTCATGTTCAGAATACTTTCAGGTATGCTAGTGCCAAAGAGACTCCATTTTAATCCTTTCAGTATTATGAGTGCTTTCTTCACAGGTGCCAGGATGTTCCCAGGCAGCTATCTCCCAGAGGAGGAATGTTTTGGCTATTGCTGTTCCAGCCTCGAAGGACTTTCGCTTTCCGAGCCTCAAAGGGATTGTTTTGAGAACTATGGGGGGAGGTTGGGCCTGCTGGGATCTGTTACTTTGTGCCTCATGCTTTGCCTGTCATTGGTAACAATTCACATGTACCATCCTGAATATTGTATTCAGGCTCGTGGAAAATAATGCATTCTTTCTCCAGTAAACTTTTGAAAACAACGGGCTTTTGTCTGATTGCAGAAGGTAGTCTGGAGTAAGGACATTGTCTAGCCACAGTTCTGACAGTCTGATGAAGAGAACTGTGATTCTTGAAAGCTTATGCTACAGTAAAGTTGGTTAGTCTTCAAGGTGCTACTGGACTCTTTTCCATCATGATACTGTAATTGTTTGAAATTTACCTTGCAATATTACGTTGACTATGTGAGAAATTTTGACTGTATATGAAGATAATATTTTGTGTTTAATATATGCCTTTGACTCCTTGAATTTGTTAATTGGCAATTGCTTCCTACTCGTGTGTTTTCACTGTCTAGCCGTTGATTTGGAGTAGGTACCTCCCTTTGTTGTTGTTTACAGAAGAAAGGCAATGCAAGCTGGAATTTGATGCATTGACCAAGGGCTTTGGGGAGGGGCGGAGATGAAGGTGGAGGCTTGAGGGAAGTTTGGTACGGTACAGCATGGAAGGCCTCCTGAGATCACATCACATGAAGCTGCCTTCTATTGACTCAGCCTGTTGGCCTTTCATTGTCAGACTTGTTGACTCCAGCTGGCAGCCATTCTCTCAAGTCTTGAGGAGATGTCTTTCCTTAACCTTTGCTGAGAATAGAACACCCTTGAAAGCATCCACACAAGAGCCCCTGGGGCTGCTTTGGAAGGAAAATAGTAAAGAGTCCAGTAGCACCTCTAAGACTAACCAGCTTTACTGTAGCATAAGCTTTAGAGAACCACAGTTCTCTTTGTCATGCATCTGATGAAGAGAGCTGTGGTTCTCGAAAGCTTATGCTACAGTAAAGTTAGTTAGTCTTAGAGGTGCTACTGGATTCTTTACCAGGGCTTTTTTTCTGGGAAAAGAGGTGGTGGAACTCAGTGAGTTGCCAGCACAGGGGGCAACTCTTGGCAGGAGGTAGTGTCTCTGGTACCACCCCAGGACTACACAATGATATCACTTTGGGTCAGCTGGAATAAGGGGGGAGTTTTTTAAAGTTTAAATTGCCCTTGGCAAAAATGGTCACAAGGCTGGTGGCCCCGCCCCCTGATCTCCAGACAGAGGCGAGTTTAGATTGCCCTTTGTGCCGGAACTCCGTTCCACCGTGTTCCAGCTGAAAAAAAGCCCTGCTCTTTACTATTTTGCCACTACAGACTAACACGGAGAAGTCCTCTGGATCTATGACTTTGGAAGGAAAAGCTCCAGTCAGCAGCAGCCATGTAGATGTCATCATCTCCTCCCAGGTACTGATGGCAGAGAACCACATGGGAGAAACTTAGCATTTTAAGGGATTCAAACCAGAAGAAAGGAATGCTGGGTGCACTAGAGGCTGTCAGGAGTTTGGTGAGCTGCAAGACCTGTGATAGGAGCTGCACTCCCTGTTCTCCTTCTTCAATGGGCCTCCTCCTCCCTGAGGCTGCTTATCTATTAAGGCTGCCTGTTTTAGCTGATGCGCAGCCCGGGCCACTAGGGATGTTTGCAAGGTACCCTCGTTGAAATCTTTTTATAACTATAAGCTAATTTATTTACCAAAACATTTCGTGGGTGTTCATTCTAGATATTTTTTTACTATATCTACTGTTAACTGAGGCTGTTTTGAATTTGCTTTCTTGCATATTGGGGTTTGGCAATTGAGATATTTGATGCTTTAATGGTTTGGGGATGGATTTTAGTTAGTTTTCTAGAAGCCACCCTGGATATGTGTGTAAATGGAAAGTCAGGGTATACTGTTGGCTAGATCATGCCCATAATTGGGTGCAGAGCACATTGTGATTAGTAATGTCTTCAGGTCATGCAAAACTTGCTTGGTGCAGACATATCTTGTAAGAGTAAGAATATGTGGAGTTAAAAGGACGCTAATGGCACTGAACCTGTTTGTGCTGTTTGTGAGATGCCCCTCCTCCTCCTACATACAGTTCAGAGACTGCAAACTTCCAGGCTCCCAGCAAACCACTGTTTTTTTGTGACATCCCACTTTAGAGTGACTGGGTGCCTCTAACTGACCCTTAGCAAACTGGCTGGCAGGACAACTAGAAGACCAGAGAATGACTCTGGATTTTTTTGGGGCCTTCACAGTGATGTGCACTTTAAACTTGATTACATATATAGATCTTAAGCAAATAGCACTGGAAATTGTCCACAGCTCTTCTAAAGTGGATTGTAGACAGGAATGAGCCTTGGGAATCCTTGGAGTTAGCCAGCTCCGTTTTTGAAATCCTTCATCTTCAATATCCAATGCTTTCTATTTTTTTTTTAAAACAGCCTACTGAATGTATGGCCTTTGTTTCACTGTATTTAAACTTCTGTGAAACAGATGACTGATTCTCTCATGTAATATGCGAAAGAGCAGCTTGTAAAGCTGCTTTATTGATTGGCTCAACTACACCTGTATTGTTTTCTCTCTCTGGCAGCAGAGCATCAGGTCTGGCCTGTTCCTTCTAGCTGAGATCCTTTGACTGAGGGTGCCATCGCTGCCCTAGGGTCTTTTGCAGGCAAATGAGTGCTCCACCAGCTTGTGTCCAGAAACAACGAGGGGATTTCCACATGGGGTTTCCCCCCCATTGGCTCTGGCCACATAATGCTTTGATTTATCCTCTGATTCCCGCATGCGTTTTTTTGCCTTTAATTATTGCTTCAGATTTTTTGTTTTGCCTTGTTTTTTCCCCAGTTCTTTTGAGACCGCTTTTACCCTGATCTTTTTCTAGAAGCCAATTTTGCGTCAATTTTTCCTCATGCAATGTGTCAGTTTTGTTTGTCCCTCCCACTCCCACCCACTCCCAATCAACTTTTTGATGACTGGACATTCATCATCATCAAACCACTCCTCCTCCACCTTCCTTTCACCCCTGCCTGGTTTTGTTTTTAAATAGTCTTTTTCTTATCAACCTACCATTGCAACAATACACGCAGCAGATTCTCTGAATTCCCAGCTTTCATTAAGAAAAGGTCTCTAGCTTGTTCCATTGTGGAGATATGCCTTTTCTCTTATATCTCTTATATCTCCAGAAGGGCAGAGACTTAGTTTTAAAAAATTAAAATAAAGGTGGGAATTCAGAGAATCTGCTGTATGTATTGTTACAATGGTAAATTGATAGAATGCTATGAAAATGATGATTTTGTTAAACAATTGCAAAAACGGGGAGCCGGGTTGATGGTGGCTACTTCTGGTGCGAGAAAAAGCAGCCTGGTTTGAAAATCACATCGCCGCGGCTGCTCCAGGCTCCGTCCCGACAGAGGTCAGTTTGCCCCTCTGGTGCCTCTCTCCTCCTCCTAGTTCTGGGTCAGCCTGGGCAGGGGTCTCCGTTTCGGACCATTATGTAGGGAGGTAGGGGAGACCTGGGTATGAGCGGCAGAGCGGCTCCCCTTTCAGGCTTCCCCATGCAAAGACTTCCCCATGTGTTCATTTTCAGTTTTTTTTATTCAGTCCTTTCATCAATACAATGTTATAAGCATGCACAATCAATAAAAAAGAGAGGGTGCCGTGACATCAATGATGAGGCCACCGACGAGGACAGCCCCCTCTCCTCTTTTGAAAATCTTGATTATTTAAGGCATGTGCAGAACAAAATAAGCCAACCCCACAACTATAAAAATGCAAAGGGAGGGCAGAGATGAGGAAGAACCACTGCTTCGGGATCAACTGCTAAGAAAATCAGGAATAAGCTGAGTGTGTAGAGAAGCCCAAGGTATTTGAGACCTCCGCATTTCTGATGGCCGGTGGACGGGGGATTGCAAAATTGTGTTATTTTTGAGATGGCATCTGCACCGTGGTTCAGAAAGCTCTGACGTGATTCCACCTTCGTGTCCAAAAGATGTATTTCAGTCTGTCTGAAGGCACTTATTCAGGAGTGATGTGTTCTCTTATGGTTCCAGTGTTAGGCGAGTTCCCGGTTCTGAATTGTATGGAAGTTCCAGGAACATGGAATGCGTCAAAGGAGCCCCATTGTACACACGTGTCACTTTCATGGCTTCATTTCCTAGCGTTTCTCCTGTTTTCTTAGGGCAGCGAGTCCCCCACCCCACCCAGAAGGCAAGGCAGCCATTTCCTAGCCAGCACCTGCACAATCTTCAGCCCTCTAGAACTAATTAACCCAGCCTACAAGGATAAAAAATACTTCAAAGACAGGCCTTTAAAAAAAAGACTGTCATCCTGGCACCCCTTCCTCTGCAACCTATTCGGAGGCTTGTGCAGCAGCTATGCTGTTGCTTGGTGGAATGTTTTATTTCACACATTTTCAAAATTTTTGTCCTCCCTTTTAAAGGCAGCTGTTATGGAGACTCTTGCCTGCTTCATGGCCAGCTCCATTGTGGGAGGCTAAATCTTTCCCTGTTTTACACACACATCTATAATCATCACCATATTGGTTTGGGGTGCACTGAAATAGGTGAAGGGGGACAGGGAAGCAGCAGCCACGTGTAAGCTTGCTTTAGAAGAAGCGTAGTGGTTTTTGAGAGCCAGTTTGGTGTAGTGGTTAAGAGTACAGGGTTCTAATCTGGAGAACTGGGTTTGATTCCCCACTCCTCCGCTTGAAGCCAGCTGGGTGACCTTGGGTCAGCCACAGCTCTTCCAGAGCTCTCTCAGCCCCACCCACCTCACAGCGTGATTTGTTGTGGGGATAATAATGGCATAGTTTGTAAACTATGGAGGGAAATTTAAACCACGGCAGGCTGCACTCAGGGAAACCCCTGACAAGCGGCTGAGTTGGGGGTGAAGTGCCCCTCTCCCTGCTGCTGTGCAGCAGCAGGGAGAAGGGCATTTCAACCCGGCAGGCTGCACTCAGCCGCTTGTCAGGGGTTTCCCTGACAAGCAGCTGAGGGGGGGATTTACATGTCCCTCTTTCTGTGCTGCACAGCAGCAGGGAGAAGGAAATTTAAACCCCGGCAGGCTGCAATCAGCCGGCGTGTGTGTGTGTGCGTGTGTGTGTGTGAAGTGCCCCTGGGCTTAGATTGGGGTTTCCAGGGCAACAGGAGTTCAGGACAGAGTTCAGAAAGTCGGTGCCTACTGTTGCCAAGGGAACTGAGTGAAAGGTGCCAGACTGTCTGGCTTGACAAACGGCTGATGAACACCATGAAGAAGGCTTGGAACAAACACATGTTCGTCGGGAGCAGGGCCTCACGAACAGCATGCTCGCGAACAGCTGATCAAGCTGTTTGTGGCTTTTTTTGGTTCGTATTGCTGTTCGTGCCCACCCTGCCCCCACTCTGAGAAAACTGCTCCATTTTCATTTTAACTGGTCAGTATAGGTTTGCCATGTTCCTGCTGAGAGTGGGAGAAAGCTAAGTGGATGGGGGATTGATGGCTGACATCCTGATGCACTGATGTCACTTGTGGCAAGACTGGAAGTGACGCCCATCACTTTATTGGTGACACTCCAGCATCCAGTCAAAAATATATGGTTAAACCATAGAGTTTTGGACTAATGCTTGAGTATCTCTGGTAATGTCATTATGTCATTCCAGTCGCATTGGAAGTGATGTCAGAAGACTACTGATGATGTCATTATGTGGCCAGCAAAGCCCCCCCCCCCACTGTGAATCTCTCTCTGGTTGCCAGACTTGTGCTGGCAACCCTAGGCCAGCGTGAAAAGGACTTGACTTCTGTCCCCGCAAAGGGTTTGCAGACATTCTTGAGTATCCTCAGACCCCCCAGTGTATTGGTGGTGCTTTGCCTCTTCCTCTATGATGTATTTTTTGTACTGCACTTTAACAGTTTCACTTGGCTTTATGGTAATGTTTGTAAACTACCCTGTGCTAAATAGAAAAGACTGGAAAATATTTTAAATAAGCTAGAATAAATGGTAATATTTGCTGATTTTTCAGTAAATAGTGCAGTTCTCCTAAGCACAATCCCTAGTGAGCTATGGGGAATTCACCATATCTCTAGTTTTTTGTGCTGCCGCTGCCACCACAAAATCACATTATAATATGCTCGGGTTGTTGTAATTCATGCCTCCCCTGAACTTAGCCAACACAGTTGTTTGATTGGCCCACAGGGACTGCTGTTCAGTTGTCCCATCCACTTCAAACAGGGCAACGAGATGTTCTTTTTGCATGGGCTACACTGAAATAATTTCTGTTTTCAGGAACTATAAACATATTTTTCTCTTTTAAAAAATTCTCTCCACCTCCAGGCCTCGTCCTCCATTTGAAACTGGGGGCTGAATTTCCTCCAGCAATATGCTTTCATCTAAAAATAGTTTACCCACGTTTTATATCTATTAGAGAGCAAAACAGGACGCAGGGCTGTAGCGCGTATCCCACCTCATCACCCTCTTCTTCCTCCTAAAGGAAGCTGCAATTCCAAGCTATAAAGATCTTTTCCAGGGCAGGAATCTGGCCTCCTTAGGCAAGTCCATGTGCTGTTTTGCTGGCAACATAAAAATGGATCACTCTGCTTACGAGGTGGTTAAACCTGCTGACGTCTTGCTCAGCGGCCTTCTGTTTACTCCGTGGTGTGTGTTCAAAATGTATGATTGTGCATCTTTTCAAGAGCAGTTTGCTCATCACTCTGTCACCCAAGAATTCCTTCCCCCGGTGGCAAATGTTTTAATAATTTAATTATTTACAATAAAGAGTCCAGTAGCACCTTTAACTAACCAACTTTATTTTAGCATAAGCTTTCGAGAACCACAGCTCTCTTCATCAAATGCATCATCAGCTTTCAAGAACCACAGCTCTCTTCATCAAATGCATCATCAGCTTTCAAGAACCACAGCTCTCTTCATCGGATGCATTGTAAGCTTTCGCGAACCACTGCTCTCTTTGTCAGATCCATCGTCAGCTTTCAAGAACCACAGCTTTCTTTGTCAGAGGCATCGTCAGCTTTCGAGAACCACAGCTCTCTTTGTCAGATGCATTGTCAGCTTTCGAGAACCACAGCTCTCTTCGTCAGATGCATCATCAACTTTCGAGAACCACAGCTCTCTTCGTCAGATGCAGCTTGAAAGCTGACGATGCATCTGATGAAGAGAGCTGTGATTCTCGAAAGCTTATGCTACAATAAAGTTGGTTAGTCTTAAAGGTGCTACTGGACTCTTTACTATTTTGCAACTATAGACTAAAATGGCTAACTGGATTATTTACAGTAAAACCTTCTTTGGTCTGATGTCAAAATCAACCTGCCGCTGTACTATTCTAAGCACTCCACACTGTGGCTGACTTTCTTTCCAGGCTTCTGAAGTCTAGACCACACCCTTTTTAATACCAGTTGTACAGCCTAACACGTGTTCCCTGGGAAGCTGAATCCCACTGAATTCAAGGGGTTTTTACTCCTATATCAGTGTGCAAAGAATTGTAGACTTAACCCAATAAGAAAATTGGAATATGAACACATAATCATGGAACTGAAGGTGGTGTGCAAAGCAAGGATCCTTGAAGGTTCCACATCCCGTCGCTCACCAGAAACCACCTTATATATGGATTTTGACCAATGCATGTAAATTAACATTGTGAAGGAATGAGCAAATATATTATGGCTGATGAAGAAGCTTAGCGAAACAGGCTATATTGGTAGCTAGCACACTCGTTGCCAACATCTGCTGTCCCTAGCCTGGTTGTTCCTCTGCTGGAATGACATTAGAGGAGGCACAGCCCTTTACAATGACAGTTTGCCTGTGAATAGAAACAGACAAAAGGACCTTATCCTGATGTAATGACTGTACAAACTTAAGTGATATATGTACCTCACTAGGTTCAATACTGTGCATTGGTCTAACAACAGGATATTTATGTGGAATAGATTTTTGTGAAATGATACTATAGATGGTTGTATACTATGTAATTATTCTATTACATAGTACTTACATAGTATATACAAAGAGCACTTGCACTTTGTATATAGCAATTATATTTATAGTATCTAACCTGTTGTATCGAGTCTCCTTTAGGTTTTCCTCCGTTGTTTCGCTACTCACCAGAACAGGCCAGCAATGTGACTCCAAGCTGTGTTCACCAACCCTGTAGCCCATTGGAGTGTTTCCCATAGATGAATGAAAGAATTATTTAGCCTGGAGACAAAGCACTTTATTCTGAAAGGAGGAAAATCCACCACTGACACACCGTTCTCTAGATCAGTCCATTTCTGGGTTGGCAGGATGCCTGCTTTTTATATTTTCTTTCTGTGAATGTTGAGATGACATCCAGAAATTGCCTGACTCATTATGGAGCCTCATCACCATCGGGCAACCTTAAATCTAGTCTCTGAATGATTTAGGATACTGACTCAGCCCTCTGCCAGCATTAAAACCGAGATACGCTGGTGTAAGTCAAAGATATGTCAGCCAGCATAGCTGGCTCCAAGGCACACTGGCACCAGTTGGCAGCACCTACGCTGGTGGAACCAATTGCTGGTGTAGAATGGGGTGGTGATATTGGGAGAGGAACAGGGCTTAGTATCCTAAGTCTCTTCAGTTTGCTCCCCACCCCTTCCCCAGTGTGACGTTCCACCAGTGGCAAAAACCTGCCTCACCAGATGCATGAACTGCAGTGATGGTGAAAATATATGAGGTGCAATGGAAGGGAAAATACATTGTGGGCTGTAGCTAGTGGACTGGAAGATGTGCTCCAGAAATGAGATCGGCCAGTGCTGTGGGTCGTTTATTTTATTTTATGTATGTATATATGTATTTATTTTTATCGGAATTCTATTCCACCCTCTCCCCTAGTGGGGTCAGGGTGGGTTAAAATTACAACAATTAAACATAATTTACATTAAAAAAAAACATCAATAAAACAGCGGAACTCTTGTTGTCACCACCCTCAGACAGTGGCATTGCAAATACCCCCTGCCAGTAAAACACAAAGGGGTGGGTAAAAAGAGGGGGAACAAGCCTTTACGATCAGACAGTAACTCATATGGGGGGGCAGATGATCATATGGCCCCCCCTACCAGGAGGCCGGTTGGGAGGCTTCTGAATGACTGCTGATCCTGCCTCAACCGTATGCCTGGCAGAACATCTCAGTTTTGCAGGCCCACTGGAACGATAAGAGATCCTGGTAAGCCCACGTCGTATCCTCTGATAGAGAGTTCCACTAGGTCGGAGCCAGGACCAAAAAGGCCCTAGTTCTGATCGAGGCCGCCCTGGGGCCCGGGACCACCAGCAGATCTTTATTGGCAGATCTCAGCACTCTCTGGGGCACATATGGTGAGATGCAGTCCCACAGGTATGCCGGTCCCTGTCAGCTAAGGTCTTTAAAGGTCTAGGTGTAAAATGTCTTGAACAGATGACGGCATGGAACCAGTAGGACAAGGGAGCTTGGTCTGTCAGTCCATGTGCCTGGAGGATGGCCTGAAGTTGTTACTGAGCATCTGCCAAAGATTCCAACATTAAATTAATTCAGCAATATCAGTTTCAGGAAGGACCATGGCTTCGTGGCAGAGCATCTGCTTGGCATGCACAAGGTGCCAGGCTGAATCCCTGGCAGCATCTCCAGTGAAAAGGATCAGGTAGGAGGTGATAGGAAAGACTTCCACCTGGGACCCTGAAGAGCTGCTACCAGTCTGAGCAGACAATTCTGACTTTGTTGGACCCGAGGTCTGATTCAGTTTAACTCAACTTCATGTGTTCATGTATCCAATTTTCAAACGACAGATTTAGATGTTTATTACCTGGCCCCTTCCCGAAGCCTGGAGCTGCATAGCCTAGCGTGCTCTGCCTTTCCCTGCTCACATGGAGCATCAGTTCATCTCCCCACCTGCTCACTTGGCCCTCACAGAGCGACACCAGGCTATGCAGCTCTGGGCCACACAGAGGGGGCCGGGCGAGCGGGGGGGGGATGAAGTGATGCACCGGAAAAGCAGGAGGAAAGGCACCCAAAGCATCGCTGTATCTCCCCCCCTCGCTCACCTGGCCCCCGCCCAAAGCCTCATGGTCTGAAGCTGCATAGCGCAATGTTGCTCTGCGGGGGCTGAGCAAGGGGGGAGATGAAGTGATGCTCTGTGAGAGTGGGGGAAAGGCAGAGCATGCTAGGTGCCTTTCCTTCTGCTTTCCCAGTGCATCGCTTCATCTCCCCCCCCTGCTCACCTGGCCCCCTCCGCACGCCCAGAGCTACATAGCCTGGCGTCACTCTGCAGGGCCAGGTGAGTGGGAGGGGGGAGATGAAGCAATACTCTGTGCAAGCGGGGAAATGCAGAGCATGCCAGCTATGCAGCTCCAGGCTGCACGCTTCGGGCAGGGGCCAGGCGAGCGAGGGGGGAAGATGCAGTGATGTTCTGGGCACCCTGTCTGCTGACCTCTTCACCCGACCCCCGCCTGAAGCTGCACTAGCAGCTAGCCCCAGCCAGGTGCCCTGTCTGCTGTGCGGGGAAGGGGGGCAGGAGAGGGGCCCTGAACCCCCACACACACCCAGCGAAGGGGAAGGGGGTGCCCAGCGAAAGCCCCACCACTGGACTTCCCTCCCTACCACTCTGCAAATGTTAAACTTAAAGCTGCAAGGACCTACACTTCCTACACTTCCCATCAAACCTTGAGGTAAGCAGACACGAGTTGAACTCTAGTAACTCGTCATGTTTGGTTTGGCTCTTAGACTATATAGGCTTGAAATCAAAGGCTATAAGAGATGAGGAGTGCAGAAAGCATTTCACTCATGCCAAAGCAGTGGTGGTTTCTCTGTGTGTGTATTTACTGTATCAAGCATATTAATATTTAATGCTTCAACCTTTGTAACTGAATGATACAGACAAGAGACTGGGATGTGTATGCAATGGAACGTCTTTTCTTAACACTGGGCAACTCTGTTAAGTAAGATTCAGTGATTGGGGCTCTGCATTTCTGCCTCTGGTGTGGTGTTCCCAACAACTGCTCCTCTAGCTCCAACCGCTGGGGCTCCTGCGATCAGTCACAATCTTCACAAACATAATCTGCGGTTTTGTTAAAATACTCCAATAATGCAGATGGTCAGCTTACCCTGTTCTTGTGTTGTTGTTGCAGTTTTGCAAAGTGCCCCAGCCTAATTCAAACCATATGCATGTCGATCATGTCATACTTGGAAAAGAACCAACCAAACAAGGCATTTTAGGGTGGGAAAGAGTTACTCGCTTTAACAAATTTTCAAGAAATATTCCTAAAAGAGATATTCCAGACAAGAGTACCGAGAAACTTTGGAACAGATGTTTGAACTCCTGCATTGCACTGCTGGTCTGTTAGTGCTGCAGACCTCATGCACGTCTAGCTGCCTCATGTGGAGTTTTATTTATATTATTTTCTTACGTTATTTATAGTCCACCTTTCTCACTGAGACTTAAGGTGGATTATGTCATTATGATCTCTGGGACATTCAATATACAATGCAATAGGGTATTGGATAGCATAAAAGTTGAAAACAAGCAGAAATCTAATACAGAGCTAAAACAATGCTGAAACAAAGCATACGCAAGCAGAAATCTGATACAGAACTAACCAATATTGAAACAAAGCATAAGCAATTTAAACATGACACATTAAATGATGCAGAAATTACCAAGGAGATGCCTACTTGCAGCAACAAACAATACACAGTAGTATAGTCTACAGTCCCTATCCTTTTCTCAAAGCATCTCTCTGAACCATTTCCTTACAGCACAGCCTGATTACCTGTGTAAAAAAGCCCTCTGTCAGGCTATGGAGGACAGGATACAGCAGACGGATCTCTGGCTCATTTGCAGTAAGACACAAGTACTAGTCAAATGGCTTTTATTCAGAAATCAGATCATTCCCATATTCAGGTCCATAGGTCTACTTAGAAGCAAGGCAGGCATCTAAGCAGCATGAATAGAAGTTGACAGGAATGACCACATGTGAGAGACACTTCTCTTTTCTAGTTTGCTCTTTTCTCCCCCTCCCAATTATAAACAATACTTTGCCGCACTTTCTGTGTGAGAACATTTGTGACATCACAATGAGTTGATAGGAAGAAAGAAAATACAAGGTCATAATCACTGGAGTCCAACAGATAACCACCTGTGAAAGCCTGAGAAATAATTAGAACACTAGCAAAGGGAAATTGAGTTACACCAAGATTATGTTTGCAACAACTGGATTAATCATTATGTTTAAAATCAAAATTGGCATGGATGGATGGGTACAGACATACATGACACCCTCTTGAATTATTCAGTTTTGCATAGTTTGCAGAAAGCTAGGAGAGTGGGAGCCTTCCTAATCTCAGCAGGGAACCTCAGCAAGATATAATGCCATAGAGCCCACCCTCTAAAGGTGCCATTTCCCCCAGGGAACTGATCTCTGTGCCCTGAAGATCAGTTATAATTCCAGGAGATTTCCAGCCACCACCTAGAGGTTGGCAACCGTAGCTGCCCTCCTCCTCCCCATGTGCTGCCATGTTGCTAGTCTGAAATACAGGTTTTCTAAAAGCCGCATCTAAATGTGGGGTGGAGATATGGAAATGATAGTCTACAGCAGCAAGCGGATCTCCCGCAGACCTCTTTGTACCCATAATTAGATAAACCAATAATTCCAGCGATTATATTAATCAGTAAATGTAATATATTGAAAAAAATAAGCATTTAAACTTCAGGTGACTCATTCGTTCCAGGGATTGCCAACTTTTGTATTGTCCCCTGCAGCTGTGTCTTTGAATGGTGGCTTAATTGATCTGTGGGGGGTAGCAAGGAAATCTTTCTGGTGTTACCATAGTCTTGCTGCTGCAAATCAAACTGCTGGCCATGGTGTTGTTTTTTTCTGGTCAGCTGGCAACACTGTTGATTTCAGCAGGAGAATATTCTGTGCTTTAATAGACATTTTTACAAACCAATGGTCTATAAGCAAACTTTAAAAAAAAGAAAAATACCATTTCTGCATTATTGCCAAATACGCTCCACAAATTTTCTCTCCACAAATAAGTTATTTTTGACTTAAATAATTGCATCTTTGCAAAAACACCTGTTCTCCTTTGTCTATCTTCTGGCTAATATTTGCAGCTTCCACTCTTGCCCTTACTGAGTAGTCCTGCTCTTTCCCTTTGATATCAGCAGCCAAATTTCCATTCATTCCATCCAAGTCACTCCTTCAACCACTGACATTAAGCTGGAATGTGGAACGCTGGCAAAATATTTGTTAGAAAACTTACAAATAAATTGAGTCTGGAATCTCTCTCCCTCTCTCTCTCACACACACCCAATCCTGGATTTAGAACTAATAAATGGCAACTTTACAGTGCAGCTTGAAAATACACATCAAGTAGAAGCAGGGCTTTTGTCCAGCAGGAATGCGGTGGAACGGAGTTCCAGAACCTCTTGAAAATGGTCACATGGCTGGTGGCCCCGCCCCCTGATCTCCAGACAGAGGGGAGTTGAGATTGCCCTCGGCACAGAGATCAGGGATTTTCTCCTCAGGCAACCCACTGAGTTCCACCACCTCTTTTCCCAGAAAAAAAGCCCTGAGTAGAAGTAAAGCTTTCATTCAGTTAAAGAGTTTTTAGCCAATTAATTACATTACATTAATTTTTAGTCCGTTTTGTGTTGGATGTCAGAGACAGAGTGCAGGGCTGGATCGACGGGGGGGCAGGGGGAGTAGTCTGCCCCCGGCGCCGCAAAAGAGGGGGCGCCGGTCGCAGTTGCCAGCCCCGGGAGCGCGCTGCCAGCCCCGGTAGCTCGCCTGGGGAAAGGTGAACGGCATGGGCGGCCTCCGAGCCACTCGCGCTGCCGCCAGCTCCATGGCATGCCGGGACAGCCGGCTTGCCCCGGGGGCGGGGGGGGCGCCCCAGCATGATGATGTCACATGAGTGACATCATCACGCAGCACCAGGAGCGCACACGCGCTATGCGCGCATGCGTAGAGCCTGACTACGGTTGCCCTGGGCGCTGGCAACCGTAGATCCGGCCCTGACAGAGTGGGTCCCCTGTTGGCATACCATCCGCCAAGCTCACCCACAGGAACTCTCCCTGAACTGGCCAAAGTAGCTTCTCAGCTCTGTTGGAGACTTGCTGTCTAGTGTCTTGGGAGTCCTCAGTATTCCAGCAGAGCCTCTCTCTGGTTCCATTCTAAGAGCTGTGGCCACCGTGCTTGTTATGGCCCCTACACTCAAGAAAAACCATATACAGTTTTTTAATCTTTAGTACCAAGTAGCTGTTTGAAGATCTGATAAGCTTTTAAACCTGTGCTGTGGTTGGACCACTTTCTCTTGAAGGCACCATGGAAACTTTGAAAGATATTATGAAAGTGTGAGAGCATACTTTTTTTAAAAAATCAACCACTTGTTGGTTGAAGGAAATGTCTTTAATATTGTCTTTTTACTGTCCTATTACAAAGACACATCAGAGCTAAGGGATGGATTCTGACCGTTTCTGCAGTATGTCCTCTGTTGTAGAGGTAGTATGTCATTGTGAGTATGTTCTTTCAGCAGCAGGAGCTTTCTGCTTATAAGTAGGAAGAGTTTAGCACCAGACATACTTCAGAAATGGAAGAAAAGGTCAGAATCCAAGCCCGAGATGTCAGAAATCTTAGCCCTACAGTTAAAATTTACCTCCACCAGCTAACATTTGCCTCTGTTGATTAATCAGCTAAAGCTTCCTTTTCTCAGGAGGCAAGAGGCCACAATTCATTTGGAACAGGCGTTTTAAGACTTAAAAATTGTCCAAAGCTTTCAAAAAGACAGCTGAAATGTTAAAAGTGAAAAAAAAATTCCTGTAAATTAAATTAGATACACAAGGCCCAGTTCTGATCTCGGCCGATACAGAGCTGAGTCAGTTCCATGATAGCCCGTGTAGGCCAGAGTGAGACCCATTATGTTAATATAAAAGGTCATGAATGCCAGACATGGTTCTAGAGCCAAATTTTAATAGCATTTCTTGGCAGCCGGGTGAAACTGGAGAAGATTGATGCCTCAGCAGGGAGGGACACAGTAATGGTTTTAAGTGTTGCGCAGATCTGATATCTGCAAGAGATTTTGTGCTTGCCAAAAAATTCTTCTAACATACTGTGTTACTCTTGGTGGATCTAATTACTGTAGATACTCTATATTGGGAGCAAGGAGACAATTGTGTGTAGCCACAGCTACTCCCAAGAAATATTTAGCTACCTTTTTTGCATAATCTATGGACCTAGTACACCCCCCCTTCCTCCAAAGGGTTCATGGCGGCATCCATGGTTTTCCCTTCCCTCAGTTTATCCTCGTAACAACTGAAGTAGTTTAGACTCAGTGCGCTTCTCGGCTGTGTGGGGATTTGAACCTGGTTTCCCCAGCTATTAGTCTGACACTCTTCTTAACCGCTGCCCCACATGGCCCACACACAAGTGGAACAGTTTCCATGACAGATTTTCCAGCCGTTCCTAGAGCCAAGTTCATTTAGAGAACTCTGTGGGATGAACTAATATCACATCTACACGGCCACTATGGCTTCTGTGGTTCTGCTGTGATTATAAGGTCAATCCAGGATGTGCTCGAACATTTGGAAGAGATCCTGTGGACTTGGTATGCACTAGCTGTGTTTGCAACGTGCCTCAGCCTGAAAAGATTCCGGCAGAATTGCACGACATAGGTACTGCGCATGGAGGGGGGAGGGGTCTTTACTTGCCGGGAATCTCTGTTAGGCCAAGGTTTCCTTGGAAAGCACCTGGTAATCGGCTGCCACCACTCAGGGACACCCTGAGAACATCTATGCTGACCTGCTGAGAAGATGTCCTTCCAGCTCTGTCTTAGCACAATAACAAAGTAACAGAGTGGAAAGCATAGGAAATGCCTTATGGCAGGGGTGGGCAAATTGCGGCCCGCGGGCCACATGCGGCCCGCTACAGAGTTTTTTGTGGCCCGCCAAGACAGTAGAAAAGTGTGATAGGGTACATTTGTCTCATTAAACTGATTCTAAAATTAAATGTGGTTGCAGCTATAGATGATATGAAATTAGCACAATAAATAAATAGAATAAAACTACCACTATTTTCTTTAATTTATATTTATTGATTTTTATGATACAATTTATACCTTTTCTGAAATGCAAAGTTAACTAATGAATGCAATCATTTTAAAAGGTGTGGCCCTCCGCTAACCTCCATTCCCACAAAGCGGCCCCCGAGCCAAAACAATTGCCCACCCCTGCCTTATGGGAAACTATGGAGTGCCCTGGTGGTCTGGTACCTAGAGAAAAGATTCCAAGAAATATCCCAGATACAGGTCTTGTACTAAGGAAGCCAAAAAATGTCTTTATAGAAGGCTTGGTATAGACAAAAAGGGAAATGATAGGTAGGAAAGGAGAAGAAGTACAAAACACAGGGAATACAAAATGCAGGGAAGAGCACACTACCACACAGTGCACAGTCCCTCAAATAAAAATAGTACAATTGGTCTAACTCAACTAAGTACACTTCACATAGATTGCAGTGGGTTCTTCAGAGCATGTACAGAGTTCCTTGTAGTACCAAGCAAGTGGAGGAGCCATTAACCTCTGTCCCACATCTCTTGGGGTCTGCAGATGTTAAGCTGTTCCAAAGTGGGGACAAAGAAAAGTCCAGAGGTCGCAGATATTTAAGAGTCGGTGTAGTCGAGTGGTTAAAGTGTTAGACAAGGATCTGGGGAGACCCAGTTTCAAATCCCCACTCGGCCCTGGAAGCTTTCTGGGGGACCTTGGGCTAGTTATGTACCCTCAGCCTAACCTACCTCACAGGATTGTTACCAGGACAAAACGGAGCAGAGGAGAATGACGTAAGCCTGTCACTGGGGAGATGTAAGTCCCCACTACAGAGAAAGTAAAAAAAAAAATTAAAAAGTAAAAGTAAGTTAAAAAAAAGCAAATAAATAAATTAATAAATAAATAAATAAATAAATAAATAAATAAATAGCTGTTTCAATGAGTTTATGGATCACTTTTGCATTTCTATCATCACCATTATCCTGGTTTCTGGAGTTCTGAGAACATGCTGAGAATTATTCAGTGGCAATATCAACCTCCTGCCTAGAACTGAAACACTGGAATGAAGCGTTAAGCAGGATGAATACGTTTATATTGTAGAGACGGTATACACTGACTTTGTAGCACATGACTCACTCTTATAAGACAGCCAGGCTTTGTTCCATTTGAGTTAAATCTCTGGTTATGGCATCCCAGGAATCTCTTTGGAAGTTATTTGCCCTTGAAGATGATCTGGAAGCTGCAGCTGGTACAAAATGTGGCAACTCATCTGTTATCTGGGGCTAGCTGACGGGATTATGCCACTGCTGTTCTGAGATGACATCTTTCAGGAGTCTGTCCGCAGGCTTTTGGAGAACTGATACTGCATCACTGAGGATGGGGCCAGGTGGCGTGATCCTGACGTCCCCTCTGTGCATGATACACGTGACATGAGCCTAGCCAGGGGTCCCTGACCTGTCTCACAGTCGCATGCGCTCTTGGAGACTCCCCTTATAAAACTACTTGGTCGCTTGCAAGCACTGCAAGTGGGGGAGGAAGGGCTTCTGCCTTCCCTCTCATGCTGTTTTCTCCTGATCCCAGGACACCAGGTGCTCTAGGAGGGGGGGAGCAGGGCACTGGGGGAAACGGTACGGGGAGGAAGGCAGAAGCCCCTCCTCCCCACGTGCAGTCACTGCACAGACAGGGCCAGTTCTCCAGGCCAGCCAGTTGGTTGGGCAGTGCAGCGGGGAGGGGGAGGGGCTGGCATCCCCTCTGGGACCTGAACCTGGCAGGGGGTGCTGTGGACCCAGGAGGGGATAAACGCACTTTGCAATTTGCTTGAGGTGACAAAACACCTTGAACTGGTCCTGAGCATAGCACAGCTCACATGAGTATACAGCAGAGAAGTGGCATATACATCTTTTAAACGGATGTATAAATAAAATGTATCCTTTGCTATGGACAAGAGGAGCCTCGGTCTAAGCGGACATTTTGCTTTGCTTCAAGGAAGGAACGGAATGCCTAGGAGCAGGTCATTTTAGCCCTTAGCATAATCGCCCACATTCTTGGTTACCTATCCAATAAATTCACGAGTTAAACGTTTGACTCCTCCATGACAGAATTTGATTGGCCCAATGCCATCCCACAGAAGAAAGTGTGTGCACCACTCTTTCTTCTGAAATGCACTTTGTATTTTTTACATCGTAAGACTTTCATAGGACATTGGGACCATCTGTTGTGCTCCAAAGGATTTGGACGGAAAACGATGTCATCTGGGGCTTAAAATGGCACTTCTTGAAGACAAAGTGCACCGAGAGCAGAGGCTGCCTTCATTTCATTTTCTTCTCCCCCCATGCTCTGTGTAAAAGCTTAATAACATTTGTTTCCAATATTTTATGTGGAAAACTTTGCATGTAACACAAAAATCTTCTGGCAGGAGAGACCAGTTGGGGGGAAGTGATGTGATTATAATTTGATATTTGAGCTGAATTCTACCCAGTGTAGCCACTGAACCAAGCATGAGCCACTCTGGGCTGGCGGAATTCCTCTGTGACACCTGCTAAGGAGCCTTCTCTGCTTTTGTGAACGGCCGCAACAGGTGGCCCTCTGGTTTTGGTCTCCATCACCCCAAATGGAGAAAAGCAGAACAAAGTTCTGTTGTGCAAGTTGTACCTTTTGCCTGTCCAAAGAGAGGTGGCTGAGAGTGCCTCCAAAGGTTTGCTCTCTGGGGCACAGTGTTATGCTTAAAAAGATGCATAGGTTTTCTTTCGAGCGGCTCCCAGAACCACGGGCAGGCCAGGCACCCTCCCTGAAACTGGTGAGCAGTCCAGATAACATTGCTTCCCAGCTTCTGGCCCTCCTCATTGGCTAGTCAATCAGGGATCATAGATTAGGCATTTCAGTGCAGAGAGAGGGCAGGAAGTTATGAGCCAGTGCTAGGCCCTTGTAGCCTTTTCTGCTACGCCCAGGGTAATGTTGATCACCACTTTGGAGCCAAGGAAGGAATTTTCCTCCAGACCAGACTGACTGGGGTTCCTGAAGGGTTTTTTTTTGCCTTCTTCTGGGTATAGAGCAGGGGTCACTGGGGGACCAGGGCGGGGTGGCAACTGGTTATTACTTGCATTGTGCAAGGGGCTGGACTAGATGACCCTTTGGTGTTCCTTCCAGTTCCATGTTTCTGCTTCAGGGATTTCACACATGCAAGCTGTAGTAAAAACTGTATCAGGAAGTCTCATGGTATCCTCACCCCCAATGATGTCACTGCCCACATGGACGAGAGAGAGGAATGCATGTCTTTACCCTCACTCTGATGGGTACACAGAGTGGCTCAGCTTTTCCTTTTGAGTGGCTCAGCTTTTCCTTTTGAGAATGATCCATGTCGGGCAATCATCTTTCACCAGCAAATTGTGAATAATTCTTATGGCCCTGCAGTGCAGGCAAACATCGGTATCTAGTATCATTTGTCTTCCCATACCTTATAGCCCATGGCGCTTCATCACAGCCTGCTTTCCAGAGCTCCTGCAGAAAAAGTACCTCAGTGCATTGCTGGTTGTGCCTCGGTATCTTTCACCATCCCAAGTTGGCTTCCATTCTCCCTTTTAAAAACTCTTTTGCAAGAATCATGCAACTATAGGTCAAATTTCTCGATACATTTTTTTAATGAGTTGTGTTTGGGTGTGACGTTCACCTCAGTCACACAGCAGCTGCAGAGAACCTCACTTTTAAAACCTGCAGGAGCCTATTTGACTCCGGACAGTGGAGTGCAGGGAAGAGGGAGCTCTGACCTCCACACCTTTTCCCTGAGTCAAAAATTGCTAAATGCAAGGTTTTTACAAGCCCAAAATGTCCACTTTTTGTTGTCATAGCATATTTTCAATACTTTCTGGTATATACAATACAATTTCAGTACCTTCTAACCTGTTACAGAGTTAATTTAAAGATGAAACCATCCAGAACACGACCCGTGCATTTTTCTCCCTATAGTCATTATAATCTGGGGCATCATTGGAAGGAGTTTTTGGGCAGAAGCACCTGGGCGGAGGCAAGAGCACATGGTGGAGAGCTGCTGCTAGAAGGTAAGGGGTTGTTGTCTTTCTGCCTTTTGCCCTTTGCCTTTCCTAGCTACTGTGTGAGACGCTGAGGGTGAGTGGGCTCTGTGTAGCTTGCTAGAGAGTGGTTCTGGTTAAGTTCTGTGTGGGGCTGTCGGGGGCTGAGTGAATTGCTGTTGTTTGCTGCTGGTTGCTGTTGCTCTTGGTTACAAGCCCCGCCCCCTAGTGTCCTGGGGCCCTGCTGGGCTAGGCAGGAAGGCACCTTTTGAAACAAAAGGCTCCTCCTCGCCAGAGGCGCAAGCCTTTGGCACGAGCCTAAGGGCGAGAGCTAAAGGGCTCTTGGCCTGAGGATCTGCCGGGGGACCTGAAACTCGGCTGGTATACTGGTTCTGCTGGTACTCTAGGTATATATTTGGAAGGCAATCATGTCGACTGAAGCCCCCTTCGTAGTCACCTGCATGGAGTGTGCCATGTTTGTTTTCCTCCCAGAAGAGAAGACAGAGTTCACTTGCCAGAAGTGTAAGCTGGTCAGAGTTTTGGAAGAAAAGGTTCAGAGCCTGGAGGACAGGATCACCACCCTTCAGGAGATCAAGGAGGGAGAGGATTTTATTGACAAGAGCCTGGGGGCTCTGCACAGCCAAGAAGAGGAAAGTCAAGGAGGAGGGGAAAGAGCCGATCTCCCTTCTGAGCCTCCTCTCAGATCTACGGTACAAACCCGAAGACGTCAACGAAGAAGATGCTCTGGTCCACTTGAGCTCAAGAATCGTTTTGAAGTGCTAGAGATGGTGACGGAGATGAGAGTGGAAGGAGAACCGCAAAGATCTGGAATAGGGTGTGCAGAAGACATGGGGCCACAGGGAAGTGGAAAAAAACGGAAGGTGGTAGTCGTAGGGGACTCCTTGCTCAGGGGTATGGAACGCCATGTCTCTGGGCCAGATCCCCTATTCCGAGAGATGTGTTGCTTGCCGGGGACCAGAATTCAGGATATTACCGACCGGCTGCCGAAACTCATCAAGCCTGCTGATAAGTACCTGTTTGTGCTGATTCATGTGGGAACGAACGACACGGCTGCAAATACTGTTGCAAGAATTAAAGAGGATTATGAAGCTCTTGGAAGGCAGTTGAAGACATTGGGAGCTCAGGTGGTATTCTCTTCTATCCTTCCAGTCACAGGAAGAGGAACATGCAGGGAGCAGACCATACTTGAGGTGAATCGTTGACTGAGTTGGTGGTGCAGGCAGGAGCGCTTTGGCTTCTGGAACGATGGGATAGGTTTTCTTAGAGAAGGCCTTCTAGCACATGATGGGCTTCACCTCTCAAGGGAAGGGAAGAAAATGTTTGGAACGAACCTGGAGAACTTCATCAGGAGAGCTTTAAACTGATGCCGCAAGGGGAAGGGGACGATCGACATGGTGATTTCAATGACGAAGTGAAAACAGTGGGGACCCACCTGGATAGGAAAGGTCAAACAAAGGTACACGGCTACAAGTGTCTATATACCAATGCCCAAAGTATGGGCAATAAGAAAGAAGAGCTTGAGCTTCTATTGCAAACAGAGGGTTACAATATAGTAGGAATTACTGAGACTTGGTGGGATGATTCCCATGACTGGAATGTGCTAGTGGATGGGTATGAGTTGTTCAAGAAAAACCAGAAGGGTAGAAGAGGAGGTGGAGTGGTGTTGTATGTGAGGAGAGGGCTTGATTGTCAAGAAGTTATGGAGAATGGGGCGGGCAGCCCGGTGGAAAGCATATGGGTAGAAATAAGGGGAGGAAGGACAAAGGGTATTATTGTTGGAGTCTGCTAAAGACCACCTGACCAGCGAGAAGAAACGGATGCTGCCCTCTTTGAACAGATTGGTAGAGTATCCAGACATCAGAACCTTGTAATTATGGGTGACTTCAACTTCCCTGATGTGTGCTGGGAGACAGACTCAGCAAAGCGTCATGAATCACACAATTTCCTGAACGGCCTGGCTGATAACTTCCTTTTTCAAAAGGTGGAGGAAGCTACAAGGGGCTCGACCATACTAGACTTGATATTAACCAACAGGGAAGAATTGGCAGATGAGATGAAGGTGGTGGGGACCTTAGGGGGAAGTGACCATGTCCTCCTTGAATTCCAGTTGCTGTGGGGAGCCAAGGAAGTTTGTAGCCAGACGCATAGGTTAGATTTTCGTAGGGCCAACTTCGATGAACTCAGAGGCTTGATGAGAGTCATTCCGTGGGGGAGTGTGCTGGAAGGGAAAGGAGCAAGTGAAGGGTGGGCCATTCTCAAACACGAGCTTTTGCAAGCTCAAGCCCTCACTATCCCAGCAAGACGGAAACATGGTAAGGGCTCCAAGAAACCAATGTGGATGTACAGAGAGCTCTAGAATAAGCTAAGAGAGAAAAAGGAAATGTTCAGGAAATGGAGAGAAGGACAGACCTCTAAAGAGGAGTATATGAGGGTTACTAGGCACTACAGATCAGCCATCAGAGAGGCCAAAGCTCAGTATGAGCTGGGTCTGGCCAGGAGGGCTCGCTACAATAAGAAAAATTTCTACAGATATGTGAGAAGCAAACACAAGGTAAAAGAGGCAATTGGACCGCTGTTGGGAGTAGATGGAGAAACTCTGATGCAGGACAGAGAAAAAGCTTAATGACTTTTTTGCCTCTGTTTTCTCCCTGAAGAACTCAGGCACATCTAGAGATAGTAGAAAATGTGGCAGGACACCTGAGTGGCTAATTGACATTGACAGAGAGGTAGTGGAGAGGCATCTGGCTGCATTGGATGAATACAAATCCCCTGGGCCGGATGGGGTGCACCCAAGAGTGCTGAAAGAACTTTCTAGAGAACTTGCAGAACCCCTGTCCATCATCTTCAAGGCCTCCTGGAGGACTGGGGATGTGCCAGAAGATTGGAGAACAGTGAATGTTATCCCAATCTTTAAGAAAGGGAAGAAGGATGACCCGGGAAACTACAGGCCGGTCAGTCTGACTTCTGTTGCTCGGAAGATATTAGAACAGATTTTAAAGGGATCAATCGGTAAGCATCTGAAGGACCGCTCAGTGATCTGGGGAAGTCAGCATGGTTTTGTTCCTAACAGATCTTGCCACACCAACCTGGTTTCCTTCTTTGATCGAGTGACCAGCTTACTGGATCGGGGGAACTCTGTTGACATGATTTATCTGGATTTCAGTAAAGCTTTTGATAAGGTCCCCCATGACATTCTGATGGGAAAACTGGAAGACTGTGGAGTGGACTATAGGACAGTTCGGTGGACAGGGAACTGGTTAGAGGACCGCACTCAAAGTGTGGTGGTCAGTGGCATTTCATCAGATTGGAGGGAGGTGTCCAGTGGGGTGCCGCAGGGCTCAGTTTTGGGCCCGGTACTTTTCAATATTTTTATCAATGATCTGGATGAAGGAGTGGAAGGGCTGCTCATTAAATTTGCTGATGATACCAAATTGGGAGGAGTAGCAAACACCCAAGAAGATAGAATTAATATTCAACAAGACCTGAATACTCTGGAGAAGTGGGCAGCTGTGAATAGGATGTAATTCAACAAAGACAATTGCACAGTATTACATCTGGGCCACAAAAATGGGAAGCACAAATACTGGATGGGGGATACACTTCTGGGCAGTAGTATATGTGAAAGGGATCTTGAGGTAAGAGTGGACTGTAAACTAAATATGAGCAGTCAGTGTAATGCGGTGGCAAAAAAGGCTAATTCAATCTTGGGCTGTATCAAAGGGGCCATAGCATCGAAATCGCAGGAGGTCATAGCCCCTCTCTATACTGCCTTGGTCAGGCCACACCTGGAGTATTGTGTGCAGTTCTGGAGGCCTCACTTCAAAAAGGATGTGGCCAAAATCGAGAGGGGGCAGAGGAGAGCGATGAGGATGATCAGGGGTCTGGAGACTGAGCCCTACGAGGAAAGGCTGAGGGCCTTGGGAATGTTTAGTTTGGAGAAGAGGAGGTTGAGGGGGGACATGATTGCTCTCTTTAAATATTTGAAAGGCTGTCATTTGGAGGAGGGCAAGGAGCTGTTCCAGTTGGCAGCTGCGGGTAGGACGTGAAGCAATGGGCTTAAATTGCATGCACAAAGGTACCGGCTGGATATTAGGAAAAACTTTTCATGGTCAGAGTAGTTCAAAAGTGGAATCAGCTGCCTAGGGAGGTGGTGAGCTCCCCCTCCCTGGCAGTTTTCAAGATGAGGCTGGATGAATACTTGTCAGAGATGCTTTAGGCTGACCCTGCACTGGGCAGGGGGTTGGACTAGATGGTCTGTATGGCCCCTTCCAACTCTTTGATTCTATGATTCTATGATTGTTAGAATATTGAACATCCCAGTGGCCTTGAGGGTGAACTTTAGGCTATGGTTCGAAACAGTAAAATTCTTTTAATTAAGCTCAGGGATTTTAAAAGAGGTGATCTCACCCATTTTTCTATGTAGATCTTGTCCTGTGTCAGCGGTTGAAGTCGAAGCTCCAGTACTCATTTTTTCTGTCAATGTGGACGGCTTGAAGGTCCTTCCTTTCAAATGCACCTTTCTTTTCTTTTCTTTGGCTGAGGTTTTTCAGGGTGATTCTTCAGGCTGTCTCCAGACTCCACAGTAGGGAGTGGGTGCAAAATGAGAGGAGACCATCAAACTCACAAAACTAAAAAAAGGAATAGAATTTTCTTTCTTTCAGCTAAACCATGGAGTTGTTCTCATTATTGTGTCTGGAGCCCATGACTTTTGTTGGGAAATCAGCAGAGTTTACGGCAAAATTGAACATTGGAATTTAATGAGAACAGACACATTCCAGTATAGCTCTGCAAGAATACTTTACTACATAAAGGATAAAAATAGGGTTACATTGGATGAAAATAAGGAATTGCTAGACTGACTACATCTTGCTATAAAAGGTATCTTAAGACTTAGTGCACAATACTGAGACTGAACAAAGAGCAATAAAACTTCACTATATAGCATCGCTTAATTGCCCCCCCCAATAAACAGGTTGCACAGCAGAAAATCCTAATTCTACTTAATTGTGTTTAGAGACTCCATTGTTTTGTGTGTTTTATGCTTAAAGAGAAACTTGTTCGATTGATGGGTTTTTGGTCAGGGGGGGGAACTAATGGTAACAAAATTGGTTAAGCGCAAATAAAGCCTCATTTCTCACCCTTTCCCAAAAGAATAGTGTGTGCTTTTGCATCTGCACAACATTTGCCTTGACCCCTTTCCACAAACATGTTTCAGGGTCTGTAATTGCCAAACCCTATTGTTGTATGTGAGCTCAAACTTAGCAGGCTGATGATGTGGAGGGAGGACTGTGTTCTGTGTGATTTTTGTGCTGTTAAATGCAAAAACAGCTGCCCCAAGGCTTTGTTTCCTTGACCCTCTCTTGTAAAGAACAATGTGTGTGTGTACATAGGCAGCCAACACCTACCTTGCATGTGCACAATGGGCCAAAACTCGTGATAACCAAAACCTGAATTGAAATAGACCCAAACTGGCACTGGCGCACCTGGAACAAACTAATAATGGAACGGAGTCCATTCACAAGCCGTAGATCCAAAAACTGAAATGGAAATTTACTCAGTGCACACCTCTACTGGCAATCACTTGGATGTGCATAAGGCTCAAATCACCAGGATTTGTTCAATGCCCTGGAGGATAAATGGGACTAGGGGGATCATTGCCACAATGCCTTTACACCGGAGAAGTCCTTGGCTCCCCAGGGAGCTATTAACAGTGGGCCCTCCTTTCTAGCTGTTCCTCTCTTGCTGTTGCCACCCTACCTGGATGTACTCTCAGTTCTGGTGCTGAGCAGCTGCCCTCCTGAAAGCTGTGCCCACACTTCACCCCCTCTTCCCCAGGGGTAGTGTACCTCAGGCTGTGAAAGGCTGTTGACTGTCTGTGCACAAATAGAGGATGGTGCCCTCTGGTGGATATATGAAAAAAGCACCAATCAGGTGACTGAAACATGCAAAATCCTTTGTGTGGAAGTACCCCAGAACACAAAAGGTGTAGCTCTAACTGGAAATAAGTTCATAATAAGTCTATGTGCAGATGAAGTTTTATTATTCCTATTAAGAGATCCAGAATATTCAATAAAAGCTAGAATGTTTGAGGAGTTATACAATTGTCTCTGGATAGCAAATAAATAAGAATAAAACACATTCAATTGGAAATGATCTTGATAGTTCCTTGAAAAATAAGATTATGACTCTTTTCTGCTTTAAATGATCAACAAGAGCAGTTAGATACTTGGGGATTTAGTTGACCCCCAATATTAATTATCATTATAGAGAAAATTATATTAAAATGTGAGATTCCCATTAAAGTAGACCTTGGTAGGTGGTCAGTGCTACAACTTCCTTAGTTTGGAAAAAAAGCAACTTTAAAAATGATCATTATTGCCAGGCTTCTTTTTCTTTTTGAAAATATACCGATGAAATTGAGAAAGCAAACACTAAATTCATGGCAACAAGAAATTACAAAATTTACATGGGCTAACAAAAAAACAGGAGTATCCCGACATATTTTACAAAGAGGAAACTTAGAAGGCTTGTCTAAACATAGCAAATTATTATCATGCAGTCATATTAAAGACCATTCATAATTTGATACATGCAAGCCAAGAAGAACCTTGGTTTAAGTTAGGACAAGAATTTAGTCCCATTATATTCCCATGGTATCCTTTTTAGGATTATTGTGGGGTGGGGGATTTCTTTTTCCTAAACTCACTTTTTTAGATATAGCCATTGATTCCTTTTATTTCCTTTTTTTTTTAAAGAGCCGGAAATTAAGAAGCTCTTTTGTAACTTCAACTCTTGCAGCTGTTTTATGTTGTATATCATAGGGTGGTTCTCTTAATTAAAAGTTAAGAGGAGAGACTGTAAAAAGGTTTGTAATTCGAGGACTGAGGCAGTAATTGATACCTGCGTGTCTTTTAGAAGGATTCTAAGCTTAATTTACCATTCATTCTGTGGTGCAGAGCCCAAGCTCTGCTCATGACCTGAGTACAATTCTGACGGAAGCCAGGTTCAGGTAGCTGGCTCAAGGTTGACTATGGGTCGCACTGCAAGTGATGAATGGCACTTGCCTGGGAAGTGAACAGACTCACGTGTATTCCTCCCTGTTCACCTGCCATTCACTGGTGTTCCATTTGATCATGTGGAGAGCAAGTGAATGGCAAGTGAACAGGGAGGAATACACGTGAGTCTGTTCACTTGACAGGCAAGTGTCATTCGTCACTTGTAGTGCGACCCTCAGCCTTTCATCCTTCTGAGGCTTGTAAAATGAGTACCCAGTTTCCTGGAGGTAAAGTGTAAATGGCTGGGGAAGGCAATGGCAAACCACCCCATAACAAAGTCTGCCAAGAAAAATCATGATACGACGTCCCCCCCATGAGTCAGCAATGACTCAGTGCTTGCACACGGGACTACCTTTACCTTTAAGCTTAACTTATCATCCTTTATATTTATGCACACTTTCAAATCATATAACCATGGTCAAACTGAGTTAAAGCAAAGTGTATAAGGTTACAAGATGTAATTGCTAATGGGAATTATTTCTCATGTATGAAAATAAAAAATGAAGCAGCAAAAAGGGTTTAAATTTTTCTCAAATATGTAGTTTTATTGTTACAAAAGTGTTGGCAAATTGGACAAAATTTGAGGATCATTTATATAAGAAGAAAGTAAGGACTTATCTCAGTCATATACGGCTCATTTCCAAATTCAGAAATATGGAAATTAAATTTACAAAGAAAAGGCAACAGGTGATCTGATAAGTTATTACTGAAAATACTGACAATTTTCTCCTCTCCCGCTGCTACAGCAATATGTGTAAGAATGAGACATTTCTCAAATAAAATAGTCTACAATTGGCACTTAACTCCATATAAATTAAAAAAGATATACCATATGGACCAACATGCATGCTGGAAATGCAGAGAAAAGAATGCAGATGTCATGCATATGTTTTGGCAATGTCCCGTAGTGAAAATCTTCTGGTCCAAGATTCTTGAAGAAATATCATATTACAGGGATTACCATCCCCCTAGAAATCAAGGATAATATTACTGGGATTAGTTAATAAGTATAGTCCAAAAGGTTATATAAGTATGACTCTTGACCTCATTACAACTTCAAAAAATGTTAATAATTAAAAAAATTGGAAAAATGGTGAACAACTTACTATAAAATAACAAATTCAACCAGTTTGGGGTATTGCAAAATTATGAAAATTATGAAAATTAGCAGTGCATTGATTTCAATGGTCTTAGACTGGAGTAACTCTTCTTAGGATTTCACTGTAAGAGATGGTTGTATTTAAAATGCTTACTTTTCTGTTAGCTGGAAATTCTTTTCTGAATTTTGGAAAAAAGAATTAAATAGGATGTTAGACGCCTCACTTTTAAATAGAAAAATGGAACAGAGTGATTACTTGGGTGAATGTCATGCCAATAAACTTTAAAGATCCTTTGGTAATCCTGTAGTGATTATCATTTTCAAATCCTTCTTGAGGGTGAGGTGAGTTGTGTCTCATGAGAATAATGTGATGGATACTGTATTGTAAACTGTAAATGTTTCTTTTTGGAAAGAAAAATTATTTTGAAGGAAAGGAAGGAAGGAAGGTCTGTATACATCGTGTTAAACCACATCTGACAGTCTTACAGACCAAAGTTTGGGGCACCACTCAGTATGGACAACCATCACCATCACCATACTGGACTGGTTTTGGAGATCTTTTGCTAGGAAGAAGTACCCATAAAGGCAGAGCCACTCGTCTGCTGAAGAACTTCCATTCCCATGTGCTTGAAGTTACTTTTAACCCTCAGAGGAGCCAATACTCCTTCAGCACTTCTCTACTGATTTGTTGTCTTCATTCCTTACACCTTATGTTGACCAGAAGTGCCCTGTAGCAGTGCCAACCAAGACAGGAGAATAACTGCTCCCCCCTCCCTCAGCTGGCTCACTTCTACTGCAGACACTAGGCTGATTCTAGCCTAAACAAAACCTTTGTCACGAAAATTGGTTTGAGAGCCACGAGTCTGATACCAATAATATTCAGTAGATGGCATAACTACACATCTCAAGAGCCAGCATACAAATTCCATATCTGAGCATTCCTGAATTTTTGGGCAAGTTGAAATATAAACCCAGGATTTCCCAGCAATATGGAGTCAAGTTTTGACTCTGCTCTGGCACTGCTGTGTGTGATTGCAATGTAAATCGAACAGGGTTCCTGTGTGCACCACACCCCGTACATTAAACGAGGATGTTTCCATTTGGATTACGTTGAGAGTAAAAATGCAGCATTCAGTGCAGTTTCAGAGTGGCGCACCAACTCAGCAAAAAAAGCCTACCCAGGACTGAGGGGGCTCAGATGACTTTTAAGGGTTAAACAAGGGCTACAGCAATTGTTCTAGTCACATTTTACTTTCTAAGGAGAAAGTGTATAACTTTATACAAGACTGTTTAAAGTGTATTTTTTTAATGTTCAGAGGGAGGGTTTTGAAAAAAGAAAGTGGAAATATTCATAGCATTCCAAAAATTCTGAATTCTTTTGTAAATGTCAGTATCTATTACTCCAACACAGTATCTATTATTCCAAAACAATATGATGGAATAAATTATAGATAAAGATATTTATTTGTATTCTACCCTTCAGCTAGGGGTACAACCTTCCTCTGAGGCATTAACTGGAGTCCCCATTTAATACAGAGCAAGAATCAGTTCTGCACTGCAATAAGAGAGTCCACAATTCTGTCCTGTTGCAGAATTTTCATGCCTGTGGCCAGTGCGATGTCACCTCAGGAAGTGACATTGTCATGCCCCCTGGGCGTAGTTGCGCCATGTGCTTTCCATGGATGCCTGCCAGTGGTGGGTGATCTCTGTGGGCAGGGCTTTTTTTCAGATGGAATGCAGTGGAACGGCATTCCGGAACCTCTTGAAAAGGCTCACATGGCTGGTGGCCCCGCCCCCTGATCTCTAGACAGAGGGGAGTTGAGCGGCGCAGAGGGAAATCTAAATGGCGCGGATTGCCCTCCGCGTCGCTCAACTCCCCTCTGTCTGCAGATCAGGGGGTGGGGCCACCAGCCATGTGACCATTTTCTCCGAGGGCAACCCACTTTGTTCCACCACCTCTTTTCCCAGAAAAAAAGCTCTGTCTGTGGGTAGCCCCAAACCTCCCACCGACCAGTAGGCAAGGAGATAAACTGGCAGGTACCTGGAATCCCTCACCATATTAGGTCTCCAACACTTCTACCATACCTTTCAAAGAATGTTTTTCTAAGGCAGCTTGCACATGGATGCAATGAAGACAATCCCTGTTGGAATCCTGGCAAAAAAAAATAGACCCCCAGTTTACATTCAGGAGATTGAAACGGCATTCAAATGGCCTATTTACTGCAGGCCTCAAACGCGTGCTTGTGGCTTCCCTTCCTCTCAGCTTCCTTCCTTGCATGGAGAACCTTGGTTAACAAATAATAGGGCAGTTACTCCAGTCTAAGCCTATTGAAATGAAAGGCCATTGAGAGACTTCCGGTTTGGGATTCATGGAGGTCTGAAGCAGCTCCATTCGCGGAGCTGACCGGACTGCCGTTTTAAGCGGCCGGCGGGGGAAATTTAGCCCGCGGCTGACTGCTCTCAGGCGGAGAGCAGGCAAAGAACGCTCAAGACCTCAGGGCGCGTTGATCTCGGGCGAGGGGGGGCTCTGCGCAACGGGCCCCCTCCCGACCCTTGAGGTCCCACCCTGTGACAGGTCGGCTAAGATCTCTGCGGCAGATTCGGGGCCAATGCGGTTGGCATAAGACCTACGTACCCAAGCTTCAAAAGGGGAAAGAAGTGGAGAGGAGAAATTAAGATTGAAACAGCGATTACAACCCAAGGAAAGTGAATGAGAAGGTAAAGATCACTATCTTCTGATACGGGACAGGTTGTAAAAAGTAAAGAAGAATTAAAGTAGATTTTCAAACTGCAACAGGCTAGTAAAAAGGAGGGGAAGACTCGGCAAGAGTTGCATAAGAAAAGAGACTAAGTTTAAGGAGTTATTAAAGAAATTGGACTATTGTTTTGAATACTTGCGGTTACGGAGCTGTGAGAAAAATTTACCATCGCGAGAGCTACTGTGGGAAGTCAGGAAACAGGAAGTACGTAATAACAATAGAGTTGCTGGAGAGAAGCGGCCCTTGCCGAAGGGCAGGAAGAAGGGAATCGCCATCTTTGAAAGGGGAAGGGTCGCGGCTTCAGCGGAAGAGGAAGTAAGCCATTTTGGATTACAAAAATCATAGAAAAACCATAGAGAAAAGACGCCCAACATTTTGGACTTTTTAAAAGCCTTTTTTCTTGCAAGAAGACCGGGACATTTGAATTTAAAAAGACATTAAATTTTACGCCACGGAGTTAAGGAAGAGAGCGGACTCGTGGGAGCGAGCTAAAGCAAGCCCCACGATGTCGAAAAAAGAGTGGCAATCGGCAATAGAAAACTTGGATAAAAAACTTTTAGAAGTGATTAAAGAACTTAAGGACATGAAACTGGAGTTGATTAAAGAGGTTAAACAGACAGTGAAAACTGAGCTGTCAGAAGTGAAGAAAGGTATGGAAATAATACAAAACGAATTGCAAGGGACACAGCAGAGAGTCAAAGTAGTGGAAGGTGCGGTGGAGAACTTAGCTGACACGCAACAAACAGAGATGAGACTGATGAGGGGAAGAATGGTGGTTGCGGAAAGTAAACACATGGAGAAGCAGCTGAGATTTCGCGGCTTGCCGGAAGTGGAAGGAAAGACAGCGCAAGAACAGATGACTGAGGAGTTAGCTGGATACCTGGGAAAGGAGGAGGAGGAAGTTGTGGCTATCCTTGATGTGGTATATCGTGTAAATTCAAGAATCGCGACCCAGAGGAAATTACCAAGAGACGTGATTGTGCAGTTCACGACTCGAAATATGAAAGAGAAGATTGTGACTAAACAGTTTCAAGATCCATTGGAGATTGATGGCAAGACGATTATCATCATGAAGGAACTACCCAGATCGGTGTTACTAGATCGGAAAAAATACAAAGCACTAATTCAGATTCTGAAGGACATGAAAATCAGGTATAGATGGGAATTACCAGAAGGTGTGTCATTTGAATTTGGAGGGGTCAAAAAGCGTATCAGATCCGAGCGAGAGATGGAGCGATTCTTAAGGGACAATGAAAAAGACTTACCAGCAACAAGACTATGAATATGGAATGTAAAGTTTTATCTTGGAATGTAAATGGACTAAATTCACCAAACAAGAGAAAAAGCATTTTCCACTGGCTATTAAAACAAAAATGTGATATTGTATGTTTGCAAGAGACCCATATTAGAAAACAAGATGTAAAATATTTGAAACTGAAAAAATTGGGTAATGATTTTGCAGCAGCCGCTAATAAGAAAAAAAGAGGAGTGGTGTTGTATATAAAAGAGGAGTTGCAGCCAAAATTTGTAATGAAAGATGTGGAAGCCAGATTTATAGCAGTGGAATGCATATGGAATCTAAAGAGAGTGCTGGTAGTCGGAGTTTATGCACCTAATGGAGCAAAAGAAAGCTTCTTTGAGGATTTGAGGAGGCAACTAGATGAACTTTCATATGACCAAATAATTCTTGCTGGAGACTTCAATGGAGTGACAAATTTGGAACTAGACAAAAAATCATCAACGGCACAAAAGAAAAGAGGACTGTTACCAAAGCTCTTTTTTGAATTGATACAACAGGAGACTTTAGAAGATGTATGGAGAAGACAAAACCCTAAAAGTAGACAATTTACGTTCTTTTCTGCAAGGCATTCTACACTATCGAGAATCGACATGATCTGGGCCTCAAAAGACTTAGCGTTATGGACTAAGGAGGTGGAAATAATGCCAATGGTAGGCTCGGATCATAATCCAATCATGTGGAAATTGGGGAGAAGGAGAAAAAGGAAAGGATGGAGAATAAATGAGGATTTGTTACAAGAGGGAGAGAACTTGGAAATGTTGAGAAGAGAGACAAAATTCTTCATACAATATAACATGAATAAAGAAGTACCAACCAACAAGGTTTGGGATACCTACAAGGCGGTAATTAGGGGCATACTAATGGACTTAAATGGTAGAGCCAGAAAAAAGAAAGAAGAGAAGAGACAGGAGATTGTGGAAAAAATAAAAGTCAAAGAAACACAGTTAAAGAAGAGACCAGGGAAAAAGAAAATTTATCAGGACATTAAAATACTTCAAGAACAGCTGACAGCAATGAATAACAAAGAATTGGAGTGGAATCTTAAAAGACTGAATCAAAAAGCGTTTGAAGGTGCAAATAAACCTGGGAAATACCTGGCATGGCAACTGAAAAAAAGAAAGGAAAAGAAAACTATAAATAAAATATGTGAAGATAATAAAACATATTTGGAACAGACAGCCATTAGTAGAGCCTTCTACAAATTTTATGCTAAATTGTACAACAAGAAAGAGGTGAACAAAGAATTAATAGCGACATACTTGGATAAAATGAAACTCCCAGTAATCTCGGAAGCTTGGAGAGATAGATTGAACAATGAAGTAATGGATGAGGAAATAAGAAAGGCAATACAGTCAACAAATTTGGGAAAGGCGCCAGGGCCAGATGGACTTACAGCTAAATTCTATAAGGTAATGGCCAATGAACTGGCACCATTCCTAAAAGAGGTGATCAATGGAGTTTTAAAGGATCAACGGACTCCAGATACTTGGAACAAAGCTAATATATCATTGATCCCCAAAGAGGGTCAAGATCTGACTAATGTGAAAAACTACCGACCTATATCGTTACTTAATAATGACTATAAAATTTTTGCGAAGATACTGGCGGAGAGAGTGAAGGGATGGCTTTCGGAAGTTATTGAGGAGGAACAAGCAGGCTTTTTGCCAGACAGACAAATTAGAGACAATTTAAGGACAGTGATTAACGCTATTGAATACTACGACAAGCGTTGTGATAAAGAGGTTGGTTTCTTCTTTGTTGATGCTGAAAAAGCGTTTGACAATTTAAACTGGGACTTTATGTTTGCCACTATGGAAAAGCTACAAATGGGAGAAAGATTCATAAGAGCAATTAAGGAAATTTACAGAGACCAGAATGCAGCAACTGTAGTGAATGACGAGACGACTAAGAAACTGACTATAAGCAAAGGAACAAGACAAGGTTGCCCGCTGTCTCCGCTGTTATTCATTTTGGTATTGGAGATCCTGATGATACAAATACGACAAGACGAAGAAATTCGGGGAATAAAAATAAAGGACTTTTCTTACAAGGTCAGAGCATTTGCGGACGATATAATGTTAATTGTAGAGGACCCAATGGAGAATATGCCAAAAGTGATAGACAAGATCAAGGAGTTTGGAGATTTGGCAGGTTTTTATATTAATAAAAAGAAGTCAAAGATATTATGTAAAAACATGACTAAGCAAAAACAACAATTGCTAATGGAAATAACAGATTGCGAAGTAACAAGTAAGGTGAAATATTTGGGAATTGAACTGACGGCTAAGAACATAGATCTATTAAAAAATAACTATGAGAAATTATGGACTCAGATAGAGCAAGATTTGATTAAATGGAATAGATTGAATTTGTCATGGTTGGGAAGGATTGCAGCAGTTAAGATGAATGTGTTACCAAGAGTAATGTTTTTGCTACAGACAATACCAATTATTCGGGACTCTAAGCAGTTTGAAAAATGGCAGAGGAAAATATCAGATTTTGTCTGGGCAGGCAAGAAGCCTCGAGTGAAAATGAAAGTTTTACAAGATGCAAAAGAAAGAGGCGGAATGCAACTGCCCAATCTAAGACTTTACTATGACGCAATCTGCCTAGTGTGGTTGAAAGATTGGATGACGCTGAAGAATAAGAAATTATTGGCCCTAGAGGGATACAAAAAAATATTTGGATGGCATGCATATCTATGGTATGACAAAGTAAAAGCGAATTCGATGTTCTTACATCATTATATATGGAGAAGCTTATATGCAACCTGGAAGAAGTACAGAGACTATTTACAAGAAGGAACCCCCCTGTGGGTGGTTCCATATGAGGTAATAGATCCGAGAGCTGTCGATACTGAGCAACAGTGTTTAACTTACAAGGAGATAACCCGAATAGAATCTTCTAAACTTAAAATAAAGACACAGGACGAGTTATCACCAAATTATGACTGGTTTCAGTACAGACAGATCAGAGATCTCTACAATTCGGACTCTGCAAAGGGAGGCATAAGAACAGAGAATTCGGAACTAGAGCAGACACTTTTAAAAGATGATAAGAAGGAGATTTCTAAGGTATACCTATATTCTAAGGTATGCAGATGACACGAAATTGTTCAGGGTGGTGAAAGCCAGAGAGGATTGTGAGGCACTCCAAAGGGATCTGTCGAGGCTAGAAGAGTGGGCATCCATGTGGCAAATGAGGTTCAATGTAGCCAAGTGCAAAGTAATGCACATTGGAACCAAAAATCCAAAATATAAATACAAGTTGATGGGGTCTGAACTGGCGGAGACTGACCAAGAGAGAGATCTTGGAGTCATGATAGATAACTCACTAAAAACGTCAGCACAGTGTGCGACTGCCATAAAAAAAGCTAATGCTATGCTAGGGGTTATTAGGAAAGGGATTGAAAACAAATCAGCCGGTATCATAATGCCTCTGTATAAATCGATGGTGAGGCCTCATTTGGAGTACTGTGTACGGTTCTGGTCGCCACACCTTAAAAAAGATATCATAGCACTGGAAAAAGTACAGAGAAGGGCAACTAAAATGATTAAAGGGTTGGAACACTTTCCCTATGAGGAAAGATTGAGGCGCTTGGGGCTCTTTAGCCTGGAGAAAAGACGACTGAGGGGAGACATGATAGAGGTTTACAAGATAATGCACGGGTTAGAGAAGGTAGAGAAAGATGTGTTTTTCTCCCTTTCTCACAATACAAGAACTCGTGGGCACTCTATGAAATTATTGAGCAGTCGGGTTAGAACAGATAGAAGAAAATACTACTTTACACAAAGGGTGATAAACACATGGAATTCGTTGCCACAGGAGGTGGTGGCAGCTACAAGCATTGCCAGCTTCAAGAGGGGACTGGACAAATATATGGAGCAGAGGTCCATCAGTGGCTATTAGCCACAGGAGATAGATGGTATTCTCTTTGTGGGGAGGTGGTGCTCTGTTGTCTTGGTGCTGGAAGGAAGGCAGTGGGAGGGCATCTGGTGTCCTGGCCTCACTGACAGTCCTTTAGATGGCACTGGATTTCTAGCCACTGTGTGTGACAGAATGTTGGACTGGATGGGCCACTGGCCTGATCCAACATGGCTTTGCTTATGTTCTTATGCTTATGTTCTTATACCAAGTACTGTTGAAATGGTATACTGAAGATGAAACAGTTAAAGTACAAATGGTGAAGTGGGCCATAAATTTCAATAAAGAAATAACAATGGAGGCATGGGAATACTTGTGGAAGACTACAATGAAGATTACGACGTGTACTAATATCAAAGAGAACATTTACAAAATGATTTATCGTTGGTACATGACACCAAAGAAGATTGCGCTAGGGAATTTGAACACCTCTAACAAATGCTGGAAATGTAAAAAACATGAGGGTTCCCTGTATCATATGTGGTGGACGTGTGAGGTAGCTAGGCAGTACTGGGGGGAAATAATAAGAGTAATAAGTGAGATTTTACAATTTCAAATTAATAAGAACCCAGAACTCCTGCTACTGAACTTGGGAATGGAGGGCATTCCAGCTCAACACAGGACATTGTTATTTTACATGACAGCAGCAGCTAGACTTTTGTATGCGCAAAAATGGAAAGTACAAGAAGTGCCAACTATCGATGACTGGATTTACAAATTGCTGTATATGGCGGAAATGGACAAAATGACAAGAAAATTGAGAAACCTTGACCCAGGACAGTTCAACACAGACTGGGAGAAGCTGAAACGATATTTGGTGAAGAAATGGGAGGTGGGAGGAGAACTGTGGCAGTTTGAGAACTATTGAAATATAATAAAACGCAGAGGGGGGTGACTTTACCGGGGGGGGCGAAGAGGTAAATGAAAATTTCTAAGCAGTTATGTCATTAGATTATATGTAGAATAATATATAGAATATTGATAGAAAATAATTAACCATGGGAATTAATCATAAGGACTGACTAATTAACATTATTTTTGGTAAAATTTGTATAATGTACCAAACTGAATAAGTTTATCTGAAGATATATATGAGTCAAATTGATTGATATCATATGATGATAGTTATATAGATTTATAATTGAACGGGAACAAAAACAGTAATGTAATTAAATATAACTAAAGCAGAAAGAAGAAGATATGCAGAATGAGTAACACATAGAGCATAAGTTAAATTGGTTGACTTATATGAATGTATGGTTTATGTGGTTTATGATCTATAGAAATGTTTGAAATTATGAAAAATGAGATAAATTGTTTATCCAATATGGAAAAAGGGACTCAAAGTTAGGGTACAGAGTATCAAAAATAGTTAAAGAATTATTGCTTAGAATAAAGGGAGAATATATATTTGTTAGATAGAGGAATATAAAAGGAGTAAGGGAAAAGGGACAAAGGGTTGGAAAACTGTTGGAAGTCAACAAAAAGGGGGGGAAAGGGAGGGGGTTAGAAATTGGGAAATGGGAGAATTGATTGTAATGTGAAAATAATTGATCCTAACCCAATAAAAAAAAATTCAAAAAAAAAAGAAATGAAAGGCCATTGAGTAGAGTAACTCTGTGATAGGGTTACATTGTAACTCTGGGTACCTATGGTGTGTGAATACAGGGTAATGATTAACTCCCCTACCACACAATCTACAATTCTAAACCAGGATTAAACTGTTTTAGAACCCTGGTTAGTGGGGGGGATAACTAACTCCAGTTAAGCCACGTGCTGCTTTCATATACTTTTGGGAATGGAGTTAGTTTTTAACCATCACTTTCTCCATGCGAAGAGAGAGGTGAGCAAGGTGAGAAGCAACATGCAGGTTTTTCATGCATATTTTCCCTTAACCATGATCAAGAACAATGTCTGAATGCAGGGCGAGTACTTAGGGCAGAATTCTTATGTTTCCTGAGCCCTTCTCACCATCCCTGAACATCAGGAACGCCAGTCCCCCACCGGGGGTGGGGAATCCCCTAGTCCAATCCTCCACCCCCAACCCTGCTTACATGGCTGGCAGGGGGGAACGGGCCTCCCAAGGCCCAATTTGGGCTGAATTTGGCCCGAATTGAGCTCAATTCAGCTGGATTCAGGCCTGAATCGGGCCGAATCAGGCTGTTGTGGAGTGTGGGAGTGCTCCTGCACTCTGCAGTGGCTGGATTTGGGCCAAATTGGGCTGAATCAATTCAGCTGGGAGCAACATGGGGAATTTATAAGGCAAGTGCCAGGCCTCTGATCTCCCACTGCGGGGGTCGGGGGACTTGGTGACCCTACTGAGCATTCAAGGCCATTCCTGACAAGCAGTTCACTCCACTGGAAGACAGCAGCCCATCGGGCAGCCTCACCCCAAACTGCCCTTTTCTGCCCCACAAGATCCCCAGGCAACATACTAATCCTCACCGTTCCCATTGCCAGCACTCTTTCGGTTGCCCTGGAAAGATTTCAGATTCTTGCTTTCTTGGAGAGAGGGGTTGGGGTGTATTTTGGAAAAGGCTGAAATGAGAGATGTTGAAGCTTTGCGTCAGTTGCTGAAATATTTTTGTGCCTGATTAATTATTGCTAAATTATGAACCCCAGGGATGACTCTCTTTTTTGGACTGGAGGGGGGGAGGGGGGCAGCGCTGTAATGATCTGCCAGGAAAATCAACTTTCCTATCAAAACTCTCTTCTTGTTTAATAGCTGCACCAATCAATGGAAGCGGTGCCTCAGGCCATTAGCATTCTTGTCTCTATCTGAACTGACCTAGCTGCCAAAGATTGTCCTCCAGAGCTAGAAGCCCTACTTGCATCTTCTAGAGATGAGTGGCAAGAGGCAAGATCCAACCTGGCAGCTGGAGAATTCATAAAGTACAGCTTATCTACAGGACATGTCTTTGCAAGACCCCCAGCTATATTGTGGGGAATAATAAAAACACTAACTTGTTCTCCGCTCTGGGTGAGACACTAATCTGTCTAGAAGAGCAGTTGTTTATTGTGGTTGTTGTTGTTATTGGACCACTAATTGTAAACATTCCTGTCTCACCACTGCTCTTCCCTCTCGTAGCCTGAACTTATTGCTTGATCTTTAATCCCCACTTGCCAAATTGACAGTGACTTCTGAGCGGCAGGACGTCTCCCAGTGAAGGGGTCCTGAGCTCCCTGTTTCTAGGACTGGGCAGTTTTTCAGCAATTTGGTCAAGCCATACCACTTGACTGAAGTCAGAGGTCAAAATCATTGTCTGCCTGGGCTGAGCTGCAAACCCAGAAAGCAATGCAGTTTGGTTATCAGGTCTTCTGTGCATGAGGAGGTGGAGCCTGGAAGCTAAGGATGATGGCTGTCAGATGAGGAGATGGAGGAGGCTGGGAACAGGGGCATAACCAAACATCACTTGCGCGGGCGAAGCAAAGGATGGCGCCTGGCTGGTGAAGAGACACCTTGGGGACCAGTGTCTTGGGTAGAGACTGCCAAACTTGGGGGCAAAACCAACGCTCTCGAGGTTTGCATATAGTAGCCTGCTCTCCTCTTGCTGCTGTCCATTCTCCCTGGATTTTAGTCATTCTCCTGGAATTCCTGAAATTGATAGATCTGGAGATCCTGAGAAGTGTTTATGGGGCCAAGGAGTGAAGCAGAAATAAGCGAGATGTGCCATGTGAGGTTCTCCATTGCACAAGCAACATCCACCAACAGGGAGAAAGTTACTATAGAATGGGGAGGGGAGTGACCAGTCACAGTGGGATGAGCGGAGCCCAGCAAAGCGTCAGTAAAGCCAACTGGGCCAAGGAAGCCAAAATTCCATGACAAGGAACCGGGCTTTGTCCTGGCTCATGGAAGGACTGGGCTCCAAGTCTGTAAATGGGAACGCAACAAACCATTTGGCATCCGAGAAATTCCTCATATTCAGGAATGTGAAGTTCCTTCACATGGAATGTGAACAGCCAGATCTTGACCGCGGCATAGCTGAGGGGCTTCCTCCTCTCCACCAGCACCCTTGGGGACATGGCCCTCCTGAAGCCATTGCAGCTGCAGGGCCGTCTCGATTCTGGATGTGACTACAATCCTGATAACACTTTCCTGGGAGTAACCCCACTGAATGCTGTGGGACTTGCATCTGAGTAGAGATGTTTAGGATCGCTGCCTGGGTCTGCTTAGTCCAACAAAGAGAAGCTCCCTAGGCTTGCAACAGCCCCAATTTTCTCAGTTTTGTATCCTTTTCCTATTTTGATTGTACTTTTTCTTATTTTAAACCCTTTTATAAATCTTTGCAAGTTGCTTTCAGTGCCAATACGCAGGGCTTTTTTCTGGGAAAAGAGGTGGTGGAACTCTCTACTATCACATGTGCACACGCAAAGCACGTGCATGCTTCCAGAAATGCATGATGATGTCACTTCTGGAAGTGACGTCACTCCTGGAAGTGATGCCGCTTCCTGGAACCTAGCACAATGCATTATGATGAGATAAATGTTAGTAAGCTTGGGAAATTATAGTATTATGAATGAGAGTTTTTTCCCTTTCTGCATCCTCTACAAAAAGTGAAAACTTCCATTCCCTTTCCCAAACATTTCATTTCTTTGGAATCATATTTTAAAACATGCAAGATGGAAGGGGCCTTTAAAAATCCAAAACCCATCTCACAAATCTAAATTCTAACAGATTCCCTCTTCCAGTGTAGAAAAAAAATTCCAAAATTCTTTCTCAAAATTCCACAGAGTCTGAAATTCCTAATCTAATGAATATTGAATTTTCAAATTTTCAGGGAGGGTTTTGCTTTACTGGAGCAATTCAAAATACTCAACTTTAGCTGCGTTAGATTTATACTTAGTTTAAAATGGCTTTTTTTGTTGCCTGCCATCGCTACCTTACCAATGGCTAAGCTGTTGTGACATTGTGAAATGCTAATAAATATTCCAGTGTCCCAGACAAACAATATTAATAAAAACTTCCTTAACACCCATATATCCATCGTAATTTCAGTGATGTTAATCAGCTGAGGGTGGGGAGAACCATTTGAGTTACAGCTGTTGAGACATAAGAACACCTATATGCTGATGAATATATTGATGAAAGCCTTCTGTGACTTGGACACAGCTATCCATTCCTAGCATAAAACTGGAATAATCATAACTGATACTTTAACTAATACAAATAACCATTACTGATATATTTAACTAACACAGAACCAATCTGCATTCAAAAGCTGTGGGAACCATAACAATGTCAACTTCAGTCAACAAAAGAATGAAAGCAATGCACACACACACACACACACATGCACAGCCCCACCCACCCCCATGGAAAGAAAGAATGAACTCAAAGCAGCACACACACAACCCCCCATAGCCCCCACCTCCCATGAAAAGAAAGCAGAATGAACTCAAAGCAGCACACACACACAGCCCCACTCACCCACTCCCGAATGAAAATAAAAACAGAATGAACTCAAAGCAGCACACATATACACAGAACCCCCTGAATGAAATGAAAGCAGAATGAACTCAAAGCTCTCCTCCTCTGGAGAGCTGGCCCCAGCAGCTCTGCTTGCTCTCTCTCTCTCTCTCTCTCTCTCTCTCTCTCTCTCTCTCTCACTCATAGAGGAATGAAAAGAAAGCAGAATGAACGCAAAGCAGCACACACACATATACACAGAAACACCTGAATGAAAGCAGAATGAACTCAAAGCAGCTTAACCCTCCTCTGCAGAGCCCTCACTGGGCCCCAGCTCTCTCTCTCTCTCTCTCTCTCTCTCTCTCTCTCTCTCTCTCTCTCTCTCTCTCTCTCTCTCTCTCTCTCTCTCTCACACACACACACACACACACACACAGAGGAATGAAAAGAAAGAAGAATGAACTCAAAGCTGCTTAGCCTCCTCTGCAAAGCCCGCACCAGGCCCAAGCAGCATCTGCTTGCTTGCTCTCTCTCTCTCTTTCTCTCATTCACTCAAGAAAGCAGAATGAACTCAAAGCAGCTTAGCCTCCTCTGCAGTGCCCACGGGGCCAAAGAAGGAAGGAATCACGTGGGCAGATTCTAGAGCTGCCAGAACACCATTCTGGAGCATTCCTCCTAAAAAAAAAGCCCTGCTGATACTAGTAAAAAGAAGTGGTAGAAACAGGGACTTATTTCTAAATAAATGTGCACAGGACCTCCCTGTAAAGGATCAAAAGTTCCTGCCAGGAATGGGATTCAAACTGAGCTGGCAGAGAGAAAGTAATGCTGGAGAATGATCCCTGCAGGTAAGCTGATCTGCAAAGCTGAGCTCACTGAGATACTTTTTTCCATCTTAGACTTGCAATATATTTCAGGTGTACGGAAATATATTTCAAACATCTCAGAGTATAACCTAACAAGCTAAAATTGGATCATATGTTAAATACCTGCTTGCAAGTGCTGTTTTGAACGCACGTTCACACAAAGCACTGGAGTCATTTATTAAACAATAATAAGGGAAAACTGGCCACTCTTGCTTGAAACAGGATCAAAGTATCTACAAGGTGTCATTGCGAGTGTTTGGAGGCCTGCTAAAACGGTACAATTTTTGTGGTTTTTATTTAATCTTATTAGCATTTTCCACTTGATGGAGCCAGATAATAGCTAACATCTGCAATGCAGGGTAAAAACATTGTCTTGGTTTTCACAGGATCTGCAGAAAGTATCCTTCAAGTATCCTGAAGTATTTTTTAAATTACTTGCAATAAGGATCAGCTGCTGCTTTTCTGTATCCATGGTGACTGAAAACAAGTTTTGGTCCCATGAAACAGGTGTCAGCCATAGCTATTCTATTCTCTCCTCTGCCAGATGAAGGAGCAGCCATAAATGCTGCCAGTTTTTGCTCAAAAAAGACATAAGCACTCCCTGCTGGATGAGACCAAAGGCCATTCGGACCAATGTTTTGCCTTCATGCAGCAGTAGGGTTGCCAACTCACAGTAGGGAAATTCCTGGAGATTTGGAACCTGGGAAGGGGGGATCTTGGGGAGGGGAGGGAGCTCAGCAGGAAGTGATGCCACAGAAGCTGCCTTTTGAAGCTTCCATTTTCTCCAGGGGAACGGATCTCCATGGTCTCGGGATCAACCATAATTCTCAGACAACTCCAGGCCCAACAGACAGCCAGATACTGCTGAAAGTTCACCAGCAGAGCCAGGGGCAAAATGGCCGCCCTCTTTGGTTTGTACTGACATGTGGTATACAGAGGGACAGGGCCTCTGGCAGTGGGGGCTCCTCAAGTCGAATGGCCATTGATAGAGCAGGCTCTTTTGCAGGCTAAAACTTGTGTCCGCTTCTGTCAATGAAAAGGACTTGGGTAGATTTTACAGACTTCTGGGAATGGAAACATACTCCCACCCCACCCCATGTACGTTAAAATGGGAGGCCCCCTTCACTCCTGAAAAAGTTTGTGTTTAGAGTGTGGAAAGAGTAAAAACCAGAGAAGCCTCTGCTTGAGTCACTGACCAGAGGGGGTGGTAAGTTCAGAACAGTAACTCATGCAGAAAACAGAGTGGGCATAGTATTGTCTGGAGCTGTGCCATTTGAACTCCTTTTTGGGAACTCCCACCCATCATGGACTCCCTTCTCGGACATTATCTTGAAGTAGTGCAATGGTTAGAGTGTTGGACTAGGAGCTGCGAGACTCAGGTTCAAATTTCCACTCTGCTAGGGAAGATTGCTGGGTGATCCTGAGTTAATCACCATCTGTCTCCTCACCTACCTCACAGGGTTGCCGTGATAATAAAAATAGGGAGAGGAGTTGAGATTTTTCATGTAACCAATGTGTTTTGAAGGGGCTGCCTACAAGAATGCTTCATGTATAAATGTAACATCATGAGTAGAACAGATAACCAAATAGTCAAGAAGTAGACAAATTGTTTTAAGTTGAGGTTGATATGATCTAGAACTCAGAATTCAAACCGCTAAGAGTGACCAACCAGAACATGATGCCATGTTAGGGAGTCCAACAATGTATAAGGCCTGAATCCAAGCGAAGGAGAGGAGACTGGATGCAAAGGACATCACTGCCAGATGCCCTGAGGGATCGAGCTCCATCATCTCAGTAGAGAATAGCGTTCTATCTTGATTAGGTCAACCGAGCCAAAGATTTCTACTGGTGATGAGATTAAATACTACATAAAATTAGGATAGGACTTAATCTGTGTTAGGAAACCTTATTAAGAAGTACATGTATGCTGTGAACTATACCTGTGATGTGAATAATAAAAGAATGCATAGTATCCATAGCTGTATTCCTCATCATGTGTAAGATATGTTGGGTCTTACTAATAAGTGAGATCCAGTAGCCCTTTGTAAGGAAGATTTGGGGCAGGGAGAAGTCCTCTTGCAATAATGTGGCCATTGAATCCTACCTAGCAATTGTCATGTCTGTGCCTCATCCATGCCATGCTTGATGCAGATCCTGTTGTTCTGAACCAATGTTTCATGCTATAATAACTTGATGTCTTATTGCCAATGCCATAACTGTTTCCTTTCACAGGCTTATTGAAGATCCAGGTGCCTTATCTAACGGGCTGTAGGAACTTTCAGTGCTTCTGACCTTGTATACTGCTCACTCCCATGCACTGATATGTCTCATCTTTGATCTCTTGCTTTCTCAGTGTCTCGACTTGATAGTACAAGTATGTGAGACGTTCTCAGGATGAGTTCGCGCCAAAAGTCCTGTTTCACTGTTGGGAGGGGGAAGGAGCAAACGTGTGGGTTAAGAGGAAGGATTTTCCCACATGTTACCATTCCTGTCAACCTGTTCTTACTGCTTAGATGCTTACCTTGCTTCTGAGTAATTCTATGGACATATCTCTGGAAATGATCTGATTTCTGAATAAAGCCATTTAACCAAAAGCCTGGGTTTCTTGCTGCAATGGTACAGGGATCTTTCTGCCATAGCCTGTCATCCACAGCCTGACAGCAGTTCTCTAAAAGTGTATTAAAATCCGCATTCTGAAGCTCAAGTTATCCATTTGCATACATTCACCTTTTGATTTCCATAAGTTTAAGAATTCCTGTATCGTGGCCACTCTCTCCCTAAGTTCCCACTACTTTCCCCTCATCAATTTATTTATTTATTTAGGCTTTTCCTAATGTCCCCACTTCAGACTCCTGCTTGAATTAGTAAAGAGTAGAGAGTCCAGTAGCACCTTTAAGACTAATCAGCTTTATTGTAGCATAAGCTTTCGAGAACCACAACTCTCTTCATCTGATGCATCATGCATCTGTGGTTCTCGAAAGTTTATGCAACAATAACGTTGATTAAAGGTGCTACTGGACTCTTTACTGTTTTGCAACTACAGACTAACACAGCTAACTTCTCTGGATCTGCTCAAGGTAGTTTACATGCAACAATATAAAAACAAGCCATTAAAAAACTATCCATAAAATAGAAACAGACCATTAAAAAGCTGGTAAATTAAAACCATTTGTTAAAAGCCTGGGTAAAAAAGCTGTCTTTTGGCCTGGGCTCTAAAAGAAAGTATAAATGGCACCAGGCAAGCCTCAAGGGAGAGCATTCCCAAGGTGTGATGCTACCACAGGAAATGCCTTGTCTCTAGTCACCACTCACCTCACCTCTGAAGGTGAGGGCACTGAGAGCAGAGCTTGAGACGTGGATCTTAAATGGAGGGCTAGACCGTACATAAGGAGACGGTCTTTCAAGGTACCCTGGTTCTAAGCTATTTAGGGACTTAAAGGTCCCTAAATCACTTATGCATGGAAAGAGATGGGTAACCAATCAGCCAAGACAGGTAGTCAATCATCTAAGAGTTTCCCTACTGGTTAGGATCAAGTCAAGAATGGCTGATTCCCTCATTCCCAGAAAGTTAAATAAATCTAAATCGAAGGGCCTAGTATTAAAATTACTAAATATAAGACATAAATACATATCAATATACAATAATACATGTATTTATTACAGGATAATATAAAAACAACATAAATATACTCTAAAATATAAAATATACTATATAAACAATATAAAATATACTCTTAAAAACAATAAAAAAATAAATATAGGATATAAATATATATCAATATACAATAATACATGTATTTATTACAGGATAATAGAAAAACAATTACAGGCCCAAATGTAGCCTCAGTTCAGGTTATAAGTATACAGAAATCTCAAATAAGTACCTTATGTGACCCTGATCCAACGTGTTTCAGCCGTATGGTCTTCTTCAGTGGTCAATCATAGTTACTACACATTTGCTCCAGACAATGCAATGTTGGTTGTTGTGGATTTTCTGGGCTGTATCGCCGTGGTCTTCTAAGATGCCAGTCACAGCTGCTGGAGAAATGTCAGGAACTACAATGCCAAGACCACGGCGATATAGCCCGGAAAATCCACAACCATCGTTCTCCGGCCATGAAAGCCTTCGACAATGCAATGTTATTACAATAATAATAATACTAGGCCCTTCTAGGTTCTTGATTCATTTTGGGGAGTTCAGTTTTGATTCCATCATTCCTCCATCCAGGGAGGGAACGTGGCAGATCTCCCTTGTTATAGGACCCTAGGACATTTTGTGCCATTTTTTGGGAAGTGGCCATGTCTGTGTATTGCTGAGCTAAGCCTCCCCCACTCTATGGCTGTTCCCATGTGTTTTTATATGGACTCCTATCTGGCTCTGCTTGCTATCCTATGGACTTGCATGTTTGGATCATTAGGTGTGGATCTTGGATAGCTCCCTCTGGGATTTCCAAATCTTGTGTAGGTCTGAAGGCTATCAGTTGCTTCGACATGTGGAACCTCACCAGGTGGCTTCCCTACACCAAATCATAGAAAGATAAATAATACATCCCCATTTCTCCCAGTGCTTTGTTTCTCTCCCCTTTCCTATGCCAAACCTTTTCTTGAGTTTATACATTGCACAAGGGTGAGAGGTTGATGGGGCATTGTGCAACTTCTTGTGGGCATTTTAGTACTACTATGTTCATGCTTGGTAGTATTCTGGCAGTTCAGTTGTCAATCCACTATCCTTATATTCAGTATTCCAAACCTCAGGGTTTTTTCCAAGCTATCAGAGATCCCTACAACAGAGTATGGTGGCTTGAATCCAGATTTGGACACAGTCGTCTCGCTGGACATTAGAACCTGAAGCTACGTCTCCTTCCTCGGACAGGACAGCAGAGGGGAGGCTTCATCCCTACACGTGGCTATTTGTGTGAATTCTGGATTCAGACTGGGGGTGGGCTTATTCAGACAGAGCGTGAGTCTAATACACACTTGTACAGACCACACATGGTAACACTTCATGGTGTGGGGTGCGACTGTGCAGTGATGGCACGGCACCAGTAATGTAGGAATCATCCCTGACGCAGCTGTGGTTCTTTCTGTTCCCTGTGAGTCTTGATGAGTGTTCTTCCAACAGTGGAGATTGTGACGAGAGCGGAAAAATGATCCTCCCTCCCAGTCCGACACAGTTGGGGATCCTTGATAAAACTGTGGGATGGAGTAAGGGAGAAACAGAGAGAATGCCAAGATGTACATGTGAAGGAATGGAGGTCCCCGTCCCCCCCATCACACTTGAGCTAGCCGTGGCAGCAGCACTTTGTCAGAGAATTTGCAATTTTGCCACCAGCTCTTTGGCAGGTTGGGGAAAATGCGGGAGGGCTCGGTGACTATCTAGCGGGACTAAGCAGGTGGGGCTGTGTCTGTTGGAACAGGCTTGGGAATTATACGGGGAGCTCCTAGGTGCAGTTGCTCATTCCGCAGCTGCAAACATCCCTGTCCTTAGCTGGGGCGGGGCGGGGGGGGCGGGGGGAGGTCACATGCATGATGAAGGTTCTTCAGCTGGAGGACTGGAGGGTTGCAAGTCCAGGTCATGGGCTGACCTGAGGCGGCTACACTAGTGCCCCTCCCCCACATAGATGGGGGAAAAATAAGAAGCAAGTTCCATATTGTATGCTTGGTTGGGGTGGTGTTCCATGAGATTCAAGGCACTTGCTCTATGGGGGGAGATGTGGGTCAGTGCACGGATGGTCTGGGCCCAAAGTTTCTGGTCTGAATTAGATGGCATTCAAGTGCACTACGGCTGTATGGTTAAATGATGCTAAGGGCAGAATAAAATCCTCTACCCCAGAAGAACTATGCAAGTTCCACAGTGTTTAGAAAGGACTTAAGGAAAGTAGCCACCAGAATGCATTATTCCAACTCAACTATCACTCACTCTGTATCATGAGTAGCAATTTCCAACCTCATAATTAAAAAGCATAGATGGAGAAATAAAAGTGTAGAATAGAATATTTATGGAACGGAGGCAACAGGCATCCCAAATGGGTCTCTTGGAGAGAGATGCGATAATGCTCTGAGTCTCACTTCCGCACGGAGGCAAAAGCAGTGCAGGAGCCCATTCCTCTGTGAAGGTGGAGCAGTGGAGCAGGGAGGCGAAACATGCGCTGCAAAACGTCATCACCGCCTGCAAACCCCGGAGCCCTGCCTGGGCCCGTCTTCCATCCAGCTGTAAACTCCAATGTCCAGCTCATGTCTGCTTTCAGCTGTTTCTCGCCCCCCCCCCGCCCGAGTATTTGGGGTGTGTCTGGTTGGATCAGCCAATGAAATTAAATAGTACTTGGTTAATCACACACGTTGCCATTCATTAATCAGTGGATCTGCATATATTAGCATTTGAAAATAATATTTCTGAAAGAAAGCAGTGCCGGACTCAAGTTTGAATCCCCGCTCTGCCACGGAAGCTCTCTGGATGACCTTGGGCCAATCATGCCCTCTCAGGCCAGCCTACCTTACAGGGCTGTTGTGAGGATAAAATGGAGGAGAGTGATATAAGCCATTTTGGGTCCCCACTAGCAAGAAAGGCAGGATATAAATGTAAGTGAGGTCTTGTTTTAAGATGATGCAAATATCTCAGCCAATTAGCTGGCAGGCCATCAAGCATATGAGATGATCACACGACAGAGGATCACACAAGAAGCACTCTTGTTGTAATATTAAGGTCGTTATCCTGGTTCATGGAGCCCTATGGTGCAGAGTGGTAAGCGGCAGTACTGCAGCTCAAGCTCTGCGCACAACTTGAGTTCGATCCTGGCGGAAGCCGGGTTCAGGTAGCTGGCTCAAGGTTGACTCAGCCTTCCATCCTTTTGAGGTTGGTAAAATGAGTACCCAGTTTCCTGGGGGTAAAGTGTAGATGACTGGGGAAGGCAATGGCAAACCACCCTGTAAAAAGTCTGCCAAGAAAACGTTGTGATGCAACATCCCCCCATGGGTCAGTAATGACTTGGTGCTTGCCTTTACCTATACCTTTTTTAAAATCCTGGTTTAATTACTTTGGGTGTTTTTTAAAAAAATTCCTTCAGTGTGTTTTTAGAAATCGCATCTGATGATAAACTAGCATTTGTGACCATAGTTCACATCCATGTAGAAGGGGGAGGAGGCTGTTGGTAGTCAGACAGTCTTTTTCCATCAGCCCATCTTGAAAAGATTTTTGTAGATTCCCTAAAGATTCAGACCTTCAAAGAGCTCCCTAAGAGTTGAAGAATGTCCAAAACAAATTGAAGTCAGGTCTCCACCCATCTAGCCCACAACTTCTTGTTCAATATAATTTTAATATTAGGGATGAAATACACATACAACTCTTGAAGCCTGTCATTCCTAATTGAAATGCATTTTGATTTTACACAATATGGAATATTATCCAAATCACTTTTCAAAGCTGAAAAGCATACGGATGAGGATTTAGTATATAAAAGTGGGGTCTCATCCAATGTGTGACGAGATGTTTCCAGCCAGCTCACTGTGCAAGAGAGAAAAATGAGCCATTAAACATCAGGTATTTTTATAGACAGTCTTTGCAAACATGCTATCTCTGGTAATCTTTCTTATAAAAGTGAAAAGTGAAAAATCTGGAAATAATTAGGCTAATAGGGAATCTTAGAGTTTATCAGTCTTTCTCCTCCAATCTCTCAATCAGCCCCAAGATAATTGCTTAGTGGGCTGCAATGAATAAGCACAATAATTGAGCCAAGAGGGCCCACTCACTCATACTGGAGCCTGCCTGCTGCATCTCTGTATGATTTACTGCTATACCCTTCCCTCCTTCAAACCTACTTCTGCTGGGCTTAATGTGTATGATCTTCACATCAGACATGACTGGGTCATTCAGGCAGTCCTGGTACTGCACTGGAACTCCGAATTCTGAAAAGAGGAGGATGCTAGTGTTTCTGTATGAGTCACTGCTCTGATCTTTTGAAGAGGGAGGTGTGCCCAGATCACTGAATTTGCAGAAACCAGAAGGTGAGCTCCTCTGCGGGGGTGTCACAGTGAGCAGGATCCTCTGTAGGTACATATGGTTGAGGGAGCTTTATCCACAGACGCAACCATCTTGGATCCTGCTGAGTTTTAGTAGACTGCTGCTGACCCTTGGGAAAAAAAATCAGAATTCTGTGACACTGCTGGACTGCTCTAATCTACTCTCAGTCGTCTTGACTGTAGGAGTGCCTGTCCTTGCCTATGAAAGAGCAAGCAAAGTACTTTCCTTGCCCCGGAAAAGAGCCCTGGAAGTCCCTTGTCCTTGCAAGGCAACCACGTCTGCTCCAGTCCTTCTATTCTTAGTTGGGCAGGCTTGTGGAGGAAAGAGGGTTGCCAACTCCAGGTTGGGAAATTCCTGGAGATTTGTGGGTGGTGCCTTGAGAGGATTGGGTTTGTTGAGGGGTGGCAGTTCAGCAGGAACTTGATGCCACAGAGCTCATCCTCCAAAGGTGGTGTTTCCTCCAAGGGAACTGATCTCTGTGGAATGGAGATCGGTTGTAATTCTGGGAGGTCTCCCCTCTCTCCCCCCAGTGGCTGGCAAGTGAAGGGCCAGCTTTTAAAGGTCTATTCTAAGCACACAGATAGGCAAATGAGAGGAAGTGGGCAGAGAATGGAAACGCAGAACAGAGATAGTAAATGAAAGTCCCGTTTCAAGCTAACTGCAAATGTACAAGACTTTTCTGACCATGCTGCCTCCTTTGTGCAAGTGGGCAGCTGATGGAGTGGACCAAATCCCCCCTTCTGGCTAGTCTCTATTCCAGAAGTCCTAAGAGAAGGAGGGGGTTCATGTTCAACCAGGTAGAAAGTGGCAGGCTTCTGTAAATATTCCCTCAGATGAACTGTTTCCTCATGTGGGCTTTTTCACCTCACACTTTTTAGGTTGTGTGCAAAACTTAAGGGTGGTATACAGAAGTCCCTGGGTGAGCAGCCCTGTTCACAAGTTACAGTGGACACATGTATAATCTGTGTACAGTTCAGATGCGTTTGGTCTTTGCATGTGCTTTGAGTAATTCTCACATTACAGTAAACACATGTACAGCTGAACATGTAATACAAACTAGACAGTTATCCAAGTACTGATCCCTGGTCTCATTTGTAGAATGCACATGAGTTGGCTCTTTCTTACAAACAGATGTACGCACATACAGGCTATGAGGTGTCCAGTTGGAGGGATCTCACCATTGTCTGTCTCTGGAGTAACTCTGGACATACTACTTTGACAGCTATCTAGGTGTGAAATTCTAGGTGCGAAATTCTAGGTGCTTAATTTACATGCCCTACCTCCTGAAATGGCATTTGGTCAGATAAGATTCTACCTAGGCCTTTTTATGGCAGAAGAGGTGTTTGTCCATTACAGGTGAAAATAAACCTTGCCCTCCAGTCATAGCTGACATAGCAACCCCTGGTGGGGTTTGCAAGGCAAGAGATGAACAGAGGTGGTTTGCCATTGCCTGCCTCTGCAACCTGGTCTTTGTTGGGAGGTCTCCCACCCAATTTCTAACCAAGGCTGGCCCTGCTGAGCTTCTGATCAGATTGAACAGACATGGGCTATCCAGTAATGGGCTATCCAGGTCAGGGCCCATTACAGGTAAGTAATTCTTAATTGTCTCACAACAGCTGGACTAAAGCCAGCAAAATAACGTCATGGTATGCAGGGCCAACTTACCCAAAGATGAGGTTGCTGTGTGACATACTGTAAAAGTCACTCTTCACAGGTGTGCAAGTGATGTGTACCCCAAGCATTAATTCAGAAAAAAAGTGTGTCACAACCATTCTAACTTTTCCATAGAGATCAAGATGCACTATATAATTGCATGTCTCCTGATTTGGAAGAAAATTACTTTCAGTGGAATGTACTGCCGGGGAAGCGTTCAGAGGACGGTAGCCTAGATATGCTTTGTTTTCCCCTTGTGCAGCTGCTTCATCATCTTTATATCATCTTTATATTTTCTATCGTGTGAAATTAATTGATATAGTTTTTAAAATTCCACCGAACACAGTACAGAACATAAAAACAAAAAGATCCCTGGCAGAATGTCTCAGGCACAAAAAGGGGGTGGGGTGGTGGGCTGTCCCCAGTGATGCCTCCAATGATGACAACACCCTTGCTTGAAAGTTCGGATTATTTAAGGTGCATGAGGAAGAAAATAAACCAACTCCACAACTGTAAAAATGCAGAGGGCAGACGTGCGGAAGAACTGTACCCAAACCAATTCCTACGCTTGGGGACTGACTGCTAAGAAAATTAGGAGTAAGTTGAGTGGGCAGAAAAGTCCTACCTCAGGTCAGTGCTGGAAGGTCAGCAGACACGATGTTGGACCCCATCACGTTTTTCACTTAAGCTCACCCAGTTCCTCTCGTTGCAGCCCCATTCTTCATGGCTCTTGTCCATACAGGTCCATACAGGATCTCAGCATAATTTTGGGTGGTCAATGGGAACTCCCCCCCTTCCCAGCTGGATCCAGCCTACTGGTATGTTCCCCATTTTTCAGACATGACATGATCTATACTGACAATCCTATGTAGGTGACCATGAATTTGTTTTTGGACATTTGCAGAAAATATGTGGGATCCTCAACATCTGCATAGTTTCAGGTGGGTAACCATGTTGGTCTGCAATGGAACAGCAAGATTTGAGTCTAGTGATACCTTAGAGACCAACAAGATTTCCAGAGTATAAGCATTCAAGATTCAAAGCTCACTTCTTCAGGTACAGGGAGGAGTGGAGATCCCTGAGCCTTAGGCTGTATCTGAAGAAAAGTGGGTTGACTCAGAAAAGCTCTTACACTGAAAATCTTGTTGGTCTCTAAGGTACTACGGGACTCAAATCTTGCTATTCAGCAGAGTACCAGAAGTATAAGAATGATTATAAAATGCATGAAGAGAAATATTATAGATACATATAATACAAAATTGCAAAAATGTGAAAAGATTATTATAATAACAAATAGACATGGGCACGAACAGCATTATGAACGAAAAAAACTCACAAACAGCCCATTTGTCTGTTTGCGAACAAGCTGTTCGTGAGGCCCCATTCTAAACGAACAAGTGGTCGTTGCAAGCCTCGTCGGTTGCCTTCGTCAGCCATTCGTCAAGCCAGACAGTCTGGCACCTGCAATCAATTCCCTTGGCAACCGGAGGTAGGTACTAAAATCTGTCTGAATTCCTTCTGGCTTTCCTTCTGGCTTTAACCCTTCAAAGTACTTCCAGCAGAGAGTCCCGTTTTTGCCACTGTGAAGAGTAAATGACAGCCAAGGGGAAGACCCGTGGATCATGCCCTTCCCAGAGTGCAATCTCTCTGAAACTTGGGGGGGGGGGTGTCTTCAGAGGACAGTGAGGACTATGTCCCCTGCAAATTTGGTGGGCATTGGACATTTGGAAGGTTAGTTGGTAACCCCTCAAACTAGCTGCCAGCAGACACTGCTGTTTTTGCTAGGACAGGGCCCTTTAAACTATCAGCTGGAATCCCCCCCCCGCCGCCTGCCAGCTGATAGTTTAAAGAGATTTTTAAGGGGCCAGATAAGTGGGTTTGAGGGGAGGGGGCAAAGTGGGGTGGTTTGGGTGTGGGGGTGGTTCTGGCCCCTACGAACAATGAACATGTTCAGGAACAGTTCATGTTCATCTATGTTCATTCAATCGAACAAATCAATCGAATACCTTTATTGGCATAACAGGACATACATATGCACAGTCAGCAAAGAGACAAAAAAAATCCCTTGCCCCATCACTTAAACCATTCTTCTCCTCTTCAATGCACAACAAAGAAATTTAGCCACAGACTCAATGATCCCAGGGTTGTGTGGATAGTAAAAGGCGTGTCTTAATGTCGTCTGATTTACCTTCATGATTTTGAAGCAAAGGTTCTAGATAAATGGCGTGGATATCACAATACAACAAGCAGTACAGGAGAACATGTTCAGTACTTTCTATATCCCTCAAGCCACAGGAACAATACCTTGTGGAGTAAGGAATTTTCTTAAACCTCCCATGGAGTACTGCAGAAGGAAGAACATTAAAGCGTGCTAACATAAATGCTCTCCGAAGGTGAGAGGAAGTCAAACCAGAAAAATACTCTGCCAAAGAACCATTAGAGGAAATCCCCCATCTCATAGGGGAACATCTACCAGAGGCGAGGCTCCTAAGTTCTTGCATCTCAATATCATTAAACAAGTCTTTGTTTAATCAAAGCAAATGCAGACCTCTCGGAAAGAAAAACTAATTCATCAAGGCAAAGCCCGATTACAGAGATTTTTTTTCTATATCAGCTAACCATGCAGAAGACTGGGATTCAGTTAGCATGTATGCAATAAGACTATTGGGGCTGCTCGTGAAGTGCAAATGCAGCCAGAATTTAATTGTGAGAATCCAGACTTTTGTCTCTAGGTGTCTTTGGTTGGTCTCCAAACAAGTAGCTGCATAGGGCACACATGATGGCAGCCCTAAAATTTTCCTTAGAAAATTAGATTGTATTCATTTGACTTCTTTATTAAAGGCTGTGATCCATATTGGAATGTCATAGAGCAGTTTAGCACTAATTTTATGATTCAACATTTTAAGGGCTGCTGGGATATATTGATTTCCCTTAGTGTAGAAAAAGCGAGTAATCGCTAATATGTTGTTGTTCACAGATTTTATCACTTCTTTTTTGTGAGTTACCCAACTAGCTTTATGGTGGAAATAGACTCCTAGGTATCTAAAACTTTTGACCTGTTCAGTCACTCTCCCTCTTATATTCCACTTAACCGGTTTCCAGGTTTTCCCAAAAGCCATGATTTTGGATTTATCAAAATTTAAAGTCAATTTGTTCAATTCACAATAGTCTAGAAAGCGAGATAACATCCTTTTCATTCCTATTTCCGAGACAGACAGGAGCACTGCGTCATCTGCATACAAAGGCAGCGGAACGTGCATTGTTCGTAGTTTTGGATTGTGACCATAAATTCCTTTCATAAAGCAGGCCAAGTTATTTAAAAAAAGATTAAATAATATGGGGGCTAAGATGCATCCTTGCTTAACTCCAATATCAATTGGAATCTTAGGAGTTAGATCGCCGTCCTTGGAGCATCTAACTTGACATGTGGTTTCAGAATAAAGCTTTTTAATCAACAAAAGCAATCTCGCCTCAATCCCCATGGCCCTTAGTTTCTTCCACAGAAGATCTCTATCAACAGAGTCAAAGGCCCCTTAAGATCTAAAAAAGCTACATATAATTTAAGCCCCTTCTCTTTTGTATATTTATTCTCCAAATGGCTTAGCACAATACAATGATCTAGGGTTGCGTTCCCCTGACAAAACCCAACTTGTTCTGGGCCTAAAATCTGTTGTTCTAATATCCACAGCTTAAGTTTGTTCGTTGTTTGTTGTTCGTGGATGGCAATGAATGCTGAACAGGGTGTTTGGTTTTTTTCTCCGTTCGTGCCCATGTCTAATTACAAATTACAAAAAACATCATTACTGCAATGACATATGTTATAACATATACGCTGTACTTCCTTTTTTACTCTCCACATCTGGAACAATGATCAAGATGGGTAGCTGTGTTAGTCTGTCTGTAGCAGCAGAAAAGAGCAAGAGTCCAGTAGTACCTATAAGACTAACAAAATTTGTGGCAGGGTATGAGCTTTTGTGAGTCACAACAACTCTGGAATCTGGTCTCTGAAGAAGTGAGATGTGACTCATGAAAGCTCATACCCAGCCACAAATTTTGTTAGTCTTATAGGTGCTACTATACTTTTGCATTTGGAACAATGATATTTAAATATACCCCACTCCCCCCACCCATACTCATCTGTTTCAGACTAGGATCTGGGACCCGGGTTCAAATGCTCACTCTGCCACGGAAACTTATTGGGTGACTTTGGGCCAGTCGCACATACTCAGCCTAATCTACATCACAGGATTGTTGTGAGCATAAAATGGAGGAGTGGAGAATGATGGAAGCAGTTTTGGACCCCCACTGGGCTAGAAAGACAGAGTAAAGTGAACCCTATAAATGCCCCAACTCCTGATCTCCTGTGCCAACTTTGCAAATTATATTTTTAATTTACTCTTGAACATGGGATTTTCTGCTATCTGCTTGAAATTTGGGAGGAGGGAACCTTTGGGTGATGACCGCAGTTCCTGAGGATCTATTCCAAATAGGGTGGGTGGAGAGAATTACAGCTAGAAATGTGTTTCTTATTGAAATCAATGGAAACAAGTCTAGCTTTAATTCTGATGTTTAAAAAATGACTCAAGTTTTGAAAGCCGCAGGTGACCTCAATCCAACTCTAACCTTTCTTTTTACATACCTCCATTAATCTTTCTATTTCTCTGTCTTTTTTTACACGGAATGCTTGAAATAGAGTGTTTGATGAAAATTCCAGACCTATTTTGGGAATGCAGACTCAGAATTACACCAGTAGAGGCTGAAAGTTGCCTAACGTACATGTCTGAAAAGATTGGGAAATCTGTATCTATTTCAGACATTCTTGAAATACATCTGGGATTGTCAGGATTCGCATGTAAATGCCAACATTCTTTCAAAGATGATTTCCAGAAGCAGCTGCCTGTATTTTAAAAGTCCTCCCCCTAACCCAAGTTGTAGTTAGGTGTACTCTGAACATGCTTAGAAGCACTGTATTCCCCATCAGCTGCTTCATTTGCCCCAAAGCTGATTCTGAGGGCCAAGCTAGAAGTGACAAGTTACACTTGAATGGCAAGTGAACAGACTCACGTGTATTCCTCCCTGTTCACTTGCACTCCACTTGCACTCCACTCGATCACGTGAACAGGGAGGAATACATGTGAGTCTGTTCACTTGCTATTCAAGGGTAACACGTCACTTCTGTCTTGACCTTGAGAGATAAACTTTGGCTCCGATCAAATGCTATGTTTCCTTCTGTTTCCCAGCAGGGTGGGGTTTTGTTTGGGGGATGGGGGTGGAGAAGGCTGAAATCATACAGACTGGGATGGGTGGCTCATTGCTCAGTACACTGCCCTCCACCTTCCTCAGTAATGGAAACAGTATTTCCATTTCCTCTGCTTCTTTCTCAATACAACCTCTTTTAAGACTTAATATTTTACAATCCAAAAATATGTACATGAATTAACAATAAAATGAAACATACCCAAGTCATGGTCACAGAGGACCCTAGCTGGACATGTTGCTGAGCTAGGAGCAGATCTGAGAACATATTGTGGAGATGTTGCTTAGAAGCCTTGCTCTAGATGCCTCTACCTCTGGGGGCGGTGGGGGGGGGGAGACAGGACCACCCTAGTGGTAAAATTCCCTCCCTAGTTCCATTGGTGCCATTTCTGATGTTATTCAGATGCCCAGTGAACACAATCTTGCCCAACTAGCACACCTACACAATCTCTGTTCTTAAGTTCTGTTCACATGATTCCATTGGTTCTGCTCTTAGTATGCATTGTTTTGGACTAGATCCAGAAAAAGAATTCACAGAAGAAGGCGTCAAACAACTGGATCTTTCCTGACATTCACCTTTCCCAATCAGCTCTTTGTCCAGAAATCCGTCTCAGAAGATTGGCAAGGCTTGCAAGCAAAATGTGCTACAAGATGGGGGGCTGCAGCCACAAGGAGAAAACATTCTTCCCTGTTTAGCTGGCATCAGCAGAGGGAGGTGATGTTGCCCAACTGCCCCTTCTTGCTGCAGCACCCCATCCTATATGCATTTTGCTCGGGAGGCTCTTTTGGTCTTTAGAGCAGAGTTTATTTTTTAAATTTATTTATTTTATCTACATTATTTATAGTCCATCTTCCTCTCTGAGACTTAAGGTATATTACACAGTGTAAGTCACTAGATCAATAGCTGGGATTTTCAATAAACCATCCACTAGGGTATGGACTGCAGAAATTTGAAAACAAGTAGACATCTGTTACAGCACTGAAACGGAATAAAACACAGATAATGGAATAAAACACAAACAATTTGACCTGACATATTAAATGATGCAGAAACTACCCAGTAGGAGTGAACTTATAGCAACAGAACGCACAGTAGTATAGGCTACAGTCCCTATCATTTTAACAGAAGCATCTCACTGAACTACTTCCTTACAGAACAGCACCTATGTAAAAAAGCCTTCCTGAATCATTCAGGTTTGCACAGTTTGCAGAAAGCCAGGAGAGCGGGAGCTTTCCTGAGCTCTCCAGGCAGGCCATTCCAAGCAGATATGAATGGTCAAGGCCATGAATGGCTTTGCAGGTGATAGTCATAATGACCTTGAACTGAGCCTGCTAACTGATGGGTAACCACTTGGAGTGTCTGTAGAATATTCCACTTAGTTCCTGATAATAGTCGACTTGTGGCACTCTGCACCAACTGGAGTCTCCAAACTGATTTTGAAGGAAGACTTTTGCAGACTGCACTACAACAGTCTAGTTTCAGTGTTGCCGTGGTGTGGAGTCAGGTGGTCAAGTAAGGAGCTCATTTTCCAGGTTGAGTTTGGAAAAGGCATTTTTTGCAGCTGGCTTAACTTGCTTCTCTAGCAGTAATTCTGGACCCAATATAAATGCTAGGCTCTTAACCAAGTCTGCAAGGGTCAAGTGAACCCCATCAAAAGTGAAGAGCACTGTGTCTGCCTTTACAACCAGCTCCACTTCTGTCTTGTCTGGGTTCAGTTTCAGTTTGTTCCCTTTCAGCCATTTGACGACAAGCTGTCAGGCAGCAACTTGGGACCTCTATTGCATCACCAGGGAATTGGGTGGAAACCCTGATGGCTTCAACCATACACCTGGCGGACAGGGCCGGATTGCGGGGGGGCAGGGGGGTAGTCTGCCCCTGGCACCACCAGGGAGGGGGCACCGGGAGCAGCTGCCAGCTGCCAGCTGCCAGCTGCCAGCTGCCAGAGCGTGCAGCCGGCTGCATGGGCAGCCTTGCAGCACCCCGTGCTGCCTTTTGCCTGCCCTGCGGGACAGGGGGCGGCCAGATTGCCGCGCACCCCCTGTCCTGCAGGGCAGGCAAAGGACAACACGGCTGCCCACGCCATTCGCCTGCCCCGCAGGAGAGGGGGCAGCCGGCCGCCCCTGTCCTGAGGGGCAGGCGCATGGTGCGGGCAGCCTCACAGCCCCCTGCGCTGCCTTTTGCCTGCCCTGCAGGACAGGGGGCGCGTGGCAGGCCAGCCACCCCCTGTCCTGCGGGGCAGGCGAAAGGCAGTGCGGAAGGCTGTGAGGCCTCCCGCGCCATGCACCTGCGGGGAGGCGAATGGCGCGGGTGGCTTCCCAGCCCCGCATGCTGCCTCCAGCGCCCTGCGTGATGATGTCACCAAAATGACATCATCACTCCGTGCTGGGAGTGCGCGTGCACTGCACGCGCATGTGAGGCCGGACTAGGGTTGCCCTGGGCACCAGCAACCCTAGATCCGGCTCTGCTGGCGGAACATCTCCGTCTTACAGGCCCGCCTGAAGGAGACAAGATCTTGGCGGGCCCGGGTGTGCTCAGACAGAGAGTTCCACCAGGTCGGGGCCAGGACTGAAAAGGCTGTAACCATTTGGGGGATGAAACAATTTGGGAAAGTCTTAGTGCTGCCATGGAAGACACTAGGTACTCAGCTTGCGAGGAGGCAGCATCATTGACATGGATGTTGAAGTCACCCAGGACCAACAGCCTAGGGTGCTTCAAGGCCAATCCTGCCACCACCTCCAATAAGCTTGGCAGGGTAGCTGCTGGTGTGCTAGGCGGTCGGTACACCACACAGATAGCCAAACTTTCCTCAGCTTCCCACGTCAGTCCAACACAATCAATGCCAGTGATCTTTGGTGTGGGGAGTGGCCTGAAGGAGAAAGGCTCTCGAATGGGAATAGCCACCCCCCACCCCGATGATCCGTCCAGGACTGATGAAGGACTGAGAAACCTGGGGGGGGGGGCAGGTCCAGCTCTTTCAAGGCGACTGTTTCGCCATCCCTCACCCAGGTCTCAGTCACGCACACCAGGTCCACATTCGATTTATATACTGCCCTTCAGAATGACTTAAGACTCACTCAGAGCGGTTTACAAAGTATGTTATTATTATCCCCACAACAAAACACCACACTTTTGTACTACTCTGACTGTAAAAAAGTTTTTCCTAATATCCAGCCGGTACCTTTCTGCATGTAATTTAAGCCCATTGCTTCTGGTCTTCCTTCTGTGGATTCTTCCACTGGAACCAATCCATTCTATTTAACTTGATGGTTATTTTATGCCACCTTGAGATTTTTTTATTGAAAAGGGTGGAGGGGTATAAATATCTTTAAAAATAAATGTACCTCTTTTGGAAAGTGCAGCGTATTGATTTGCTACCAACCCAACTCAGCTATCTGATCTTGTACTTTAACCGCATCTCTAAAAAATTCTATTGCTTGCCTACTTTCATAACTGTAATGGTCTCTCACAAAGGATTATGGGTCCTGTAACTGGTGAGATACTGAAGTCTAGAGCTCCCGAGCTCCCATCCCATATAGAACTACAGTTACCAAGGATCTCTGAGGAGAAGGAATGAATATGGCGAAGATGTGCCCAAAGATGGAACACGCAGACTTCAGGGGCATATTTTTGCCTGAATCTAACTGGATCAATTAGCTATTCCATCTTTCCAGAGGAATACAGTCTTCTGTGAGGTGGTCTAGAGAGAATGTACCATGCTTTCACCACTTTTCTAGTCCCAGGATTCTAGGAAGGAAAGTGGTTTGAAAGTGATGTAAGTTACGCTGTTGATCTGCCCTGTAAAATAACGCTCAAGCTATGTGCTGAAGCACAGTGGAGTGCTGTGAGAGAATTGCTATTGGGCCAGGAGAAAGAAATTTAAAAGACACCAGGAGCTCAAAGGAGGCTGTTCATTGCATCTCTGCATGATTTACTGCTCTAGCCTTGACACATTCCAGTTATCCACTGCTGCTGCGGACCCATCTCAAGGATAGCTCAATTGATGAGTCACCCCCATGCAGAGACTCAACAGAATCCCCCATCCTCAAAAGAGGCTGTCCATTGTGCCTCTGAAATTGTGTATGTCCAATCAGGATTTGTACCTGGATTGTTACTAGGAAAAATAGGAGGGGAATGGGCTCCTTGATGAGAGGGTATTTTTTACTCTTAGACATTTAAAAAGTAAACTTGTTCATGCGTAAGAGTGTTCAGATTTAAATTTTAATTCAGAAAAAAGTATTTCAGCGATGGGACATTGATGGAGAAACTGCTCTTAGGATCCAGAAGCAGCAGGGAAAGCCCCGCGTCTCTCCTTCTCTCCTGCCTGAAGCAAAGATCAGATCTTCTCTGCAGGCTGGACGATGGGAAGGGATATTTATAAGGAATGAAAAGGAGAGTGCAAAACCCTGTCCATCAGTCAGTCCCTACAGATATGACTTTTGTTCCCTTAGAAAAGCACAACACCTTCCTCCGATCCTAACCTTTCAGACTTCAGACTTCATCCTGGCCGTGGGTGGAGGGTAAAAGTTTGAAGCAAGCAAGCAAGCAAGCAAGCAAGCAAGCAAGCTAGCTCAGGATGCATGCTGGGGCAGAATGGGAAGCAAAAAAGGCCCTTGAAAGGCTCACCAGCCTGCCTCCCTAGTGGAGAGGGTGGAGTAACCCCTGGCTTTTTCATTGCAGGACCAGCCTGCCCATCCCACATGGGGCCTGGGCAGTGAGCTCACTCGTGGCAGCTTACTTGGGAGGTATCTATGAGGACCAAGCCATTCCTGATGCAAATGCACAGGAAGGCCTCCTATGTGAGCTGCCCTGAAGTGAATGGAAGCAATGCACCCTTCAATGGGCTTGCGGATAAGACCTTTCAGCTGAATCATGTGCTTAGTTGCTTGAGCAACTTTTTCTATGCCTTCCCTTTTTAGACTGTGACCCAGAGATACTTTAAAAGCACAGGGGGGATGTTTTCTCTTGCTCGTAGTAATTCTCAAAATTTTTGACATGGGATCCACTTACGACTTACTCTACTTCTTGGGATCCCTTTGCAAAGAAAATTACACTGCTTGCTCCTCCCCAGCATAAAATTCAAGAATTTTAAAATATTGAACACATTCACATTTTATTTTTAGTGTTTAGATAACATTACTGTGAAACCTCGGTGGCAAAGCCAAACAAACACAGTTTCATATATCTACATATATAAAGACAAGTGTCCTGACTGACTCATCTACGCCCAGCCTAAACCACTGGACCTAGAAATGAGAAATTTGGAGAGAACGTTCCTTTCGTGATGTAGAGACTGTCTAAGGAGGGAGTTTAAGAACTTTAAGAAAATTAAGAAAAGAGGTAAACTGTGTTTTCCCGAAGGGATATAGCTTCCCTGCGTGGCTGGCAGGTTGCTTCCCCCCCCCACCCCCCACCAACTGCCAACTGCCAATTCGGCTACTCTTCCCTGAGGTCATTTTGTTGGGTAATAATTTATGATTTATGATTATGATGATATTTTAGCAGAGTAGAGCTTTGCACAGCAGATAAAGAATCACAGAGACTTGTGTTCAGCTTCTAAAATAATGTTTACTACATAAAGGATAAAATAATAAGGGTTACATTGGTGATAAAATAAAGAAGAGCTAACTAGCTTCTACGTCCTTACATGCTGGAGGTAAGGGTGCAACAGACTAATGGGCAATGGTGTCCTAGACAAAGGAAAGAATGTTAATTGCCCCCAATAAACCTGGTCAGCCAATAATCGATCCTAGATTAGTTCATTAGGCATGCAACTCCCCTTCGCCCTGGCGGGAACAGTTACTCCACATTTAATTAATTATGCCTAGCTAACATAGAAACAGATTAACCCCTTCATGACAGAAGAGAATGACACTTGCAAATCCCAACACATTTGCATATGTGGGCTGATTGGTCATCACCTCAACAATCTAAACAGTATGCAGTTGCTGTTGGAGTCATTGAATGTATCCTGAGGTAAAAATACACCTCCTAGTCTTCTCCTCTAGGATTGCTAATCTCCCTGTGGAGCCTGGCTTTCCTGTATGGCTGGCAGGCTCCTGCCTGCTTGCACCCTCCCCCCGATTGGTCAACACCCTCCCCTCGATTGGTCAGCTGTGTTCTGTGTTCTGAGGTAAAAATCAGGTAAAGGAAACTGCAGACAGTTGAAGAAAGACAGTACAAGAAGACTCCTGAATAGGGATTTTATATAAAAGTCAGTATGGCAACTGAGTTTTTAAATGTTTGTGGGGAGATGGTGCACAACCTTTCTAGGGGCCATTTCAATGTGAACTTCTCACATGAACCTGCCAAAGTGCCCACCACACCATCCCTCCAACTCCATCTCACACCTCTCGCAGCCATAACCTCTTTACTGCCGCCAAGAAGCCTTCTAGATCTACAAGCCGGGGAAAAGATTTTCCAAACAGTCATAGTACAATTTTTAAAGAATTTAAATGGTGCAAAGGTGCAAAGTGCAAAGTATTAAGTGCAATTACAATAAACAGAATAATAAAGATCAAGTCCATGTGGTAAGAACTCCAACTGGTAAAGACCAAAGCACTAATCAATTTTGTTATCTTTTTCTTTCATCAGCAGATAGAAGGCCATGATGTAGAAGAACTAAAGCTGAACAATCCTTTAGACATGCAGCCGACAGGTTTTAGCTCGCACATTTCCAATTCCCGTTTCATGGTCTTACTTCTTCACAGGCAAAGTCTTCAGAGATGGTCACCAGAACTCGGTTTCTCACATCACGCAGTTGGCAAATGATGGAATCTTACCACCAAGAAGCCTTCTAGCAGACATCCTGAAAGATACACCGACACTAAAAGGAGGAAGCAACTTAGAGATGTGGCAAAGAAATATGCACATCCTACTCCTGTGGTGCACCGAGCAGCAGTGGCCAAGTACCAGCAAGATCACTCCAAGGTGCACAGAGTGGCAGAGTCTCTCTATGAGCAAAGCAATCCTGGAAGACAAGTAGAGAGGCGCTCACTTCCATGGAAGGTCAAGGCTCACTCAGGCATGGCATATGGTCCTTCGCTACCTTCAAGCTGCCTCTTAGCCTCATCCATGCAGAAACACCCCTGTTCAGCATCTCAAAACGAAGCAAGATGGCCCCCAAGTGCTGTGGAACTGTAAGCGCATTGTTTGAGATGAGAACACCATGGCGCTTAAGGGGTGTTTTGAGGCACTGAGCATAACCCTCAAAGATGTCAGTGGCAACAAGAGAGTGATGGGGGGAGTCAATTCTGACAGACTCTTCCAGTAGTCCCAAGGGGAACTCAAGCTGACAAGGTTATCGTGTGTGTCGAGGCAACGTATCTGTGGCCCCTCATCAGAAAACTCTCACTAAGAAAGAACATGAGAGTCCACTTGAGAGGTGAGGTGTCTGCTGGGGAATTCTCTGAACTCCTACTAAAAATAGGTGACGGAGCGTATCCCGAGTCCAAGGGAAAGGTGACCCTCCCTGCAGGCCTGGGCACAGGAGTGACGACCCTGGCCTGCTACAGAGTGAGCTCACCCCGCATCCTGGTGATCCTTGCACCTGAGGGGAAAACCACCAATGTGGTCTACAAAGAAGTCCTTCAGGAGGAAAAACCTGGTTATATGTATTTTTCACTTTATTTATTGCACTACAATCTTTTCCTTTTAAAATCTCTTCAGTAAATGTTATGTTTTGAAATTCACTTCATCAATTTTCAGCATCAACACGCTTCACTTTATTCAAACACCTTTGTGAAGCTCGGGTACTATGCTATTATACTACAAAACCAACTTAAAAAAAAACACAAACAGCGGGCTCAAGCCTCCCTCAGTTCTCGGGGCTGCTTCCATGGATGGTGACCCTTTGCCCTCCTCTCCCTGTCAAGTTCCCCTTCCCTCTTTACACCTCTCCCTCTCCGGATCTGCTCAGATGCCTCCCAACCACTCCTTTCTTTCCATCCTGTCCTTTCCGCGAGGGTAGGAAGGTGCCATGCTGCCAGCTGATGCTGCTTCTGGCCAAGAGGAACAGCTTAGCCACGGTTGCCGATGTGAGAGTGGCACTGTGCAGAACCCCCCCTTTCCATGGGCACCTGGTGTCCCCTCTGAGCAGGAGGGAGTGTGTCTCTCCCACCCTTTCCATGAGGGCAACAAGGTGGGTTTTGTCTGCTGCTGCCGCTTTGGACCACCAGGGGCGGCTCAGCAGCTCGCGCTGAGCTTGACAGGTTTGAGCTGCATGGTACCCCCCCTTTGCATGGGCACCTGCTGTCCCCTCTGGGCATGGGGGAATGGGTAATGCCCCCACAACCAGTCATGTCCTCTCCGCAAAGGCAAGAAGGTGGTTGATGCTGGCTGCTGCCGCAGAGTGCCTCGGTGGGATGCTCGGAGGAGGCCTCGCGGCTGTGGGTGGACCTTCACACTCCCCCTCCGAATGACATATCCTCTCCCTCCCGTCCTTTCCGGCAAGGCAGGAACATGGGTGATGCTGATGGCAGTCTCCTTTGGGCGCTTGCGTAGCAGCTCAGGAACTGTTTCACATATAGTTAAGCTGCACGGTCCCCCTGTCCTTTGCCAACGCTGAGCCCTCTGAAAAGGGGGGAAGGGGTCCCCTGACTCATGTCAGTCCCACAAAGGCAGGAAGGTGGCCGATGTCAGCTGCTAATGCTGCTGTCATGTTTCTGTCTCCCCCTCTCAGGAACCACTCTGACCTGTCCAAGCAATGTCTCCTGTCCTGCCCATCACCTACATTCTGCAAATGCAGGACGGCGGATCAGGTCTGCCCCTGCTTCATGAGGGACTATCCTGTTACTGCTCCCTCCTTGGTTACACAGCTTGGTTGCGATCGCGCAGCCGATTGTATTGTATAGGGATACAGTCGGTTGACAACGTGGCGGCTCCCCTGTCAACGGGACTGACGGGACCTCTTTCAGCTGGGTGGGAATGTGTCCTGCAACTCTGGTCCTTTCTGGGAAGGTGTCAGACTATGGAATCCCAGTTATCTTGAGTTCGCCTCCCACCCCTTCTGCAAGAAGCACCAGGTCTCTTGGTTCAAAAGGTTTATTGAAAGACGATGCTCAGGATACAGGTGTCCATGATCCAAGGGCTGGAGAGGCCCCTGGCTGAACGAAAGCTTTGTTGAGAATGGCATGTAAAATGAAAGTTACAATACATCAAACACCCAGTCCCAGCCTCCCCCCTTAGTCCTGTCTGCAAAGGCCTGAGAAGATGAGGACATCAAGGTCGTTGGCTGGACTGGATAGATAAGCCTCTTTGCTCCCATGAGTATGAACGGCCTGGACAACATCTGGGCCTAGAGGGAGGAAAACTGGAAAACTACTGGTTATAACATAAGATAACATGGCGGTACTCTGGTTAGAGAGTTGACATCCTGACACAAGGCAGGAAGGTGGGTCCTGTCGGCAACTGTCGGGTATCTCCTAAGCTGGAGCCTCAGGCGAGGACACCCAGTAGCTGGGGATCGGGCTGCCCCTGTGCGAATGTCATGTCCTCTCCCCCCCCCCCCCGCCGGGAATACCAGCACGCTCCACTTTGGCCGGGCGGTTGCAGGGGGACCTCCCTACTTTCCCCCCGCATGACACGTCCTCTCCCTCCCATCCTTTCTGGCGAGGCAGGAAGATGGGTGCTGTCGGCTTCCAGGGCCGGATCTAGGGTTGCCGGCGCCCAGGGCAACCCTAGTCCAGTGCTCCCGGAACGGCGTGATGACAGCCATAAACATGGGATTTGATTGGAAATAGCCAGCGAAGGCCTGTTCTTACTATAAGAGACAGGGTTTTGTGTATATTCAAGTGAGAACAAGAAACTTTTCCAATCAGCTGTCAACAATTTTTTCCCTTTAAAAAAATTATTGCTTTGGCAATAGAAGGAAAACCTACACAGAGGCAAAAAAAAATTAAGTTTGCCTATCAAAGTCTGATCTCTTTCAGACCAAATAAAAAATAAAGGTTAATCCAAATTATGACAAGCCTCTGTAATACAACAAAGCTCTAAACACCGAAAGACCGTCAAGTCTTATAAATCGAGCCCTTGGGCTGCCATAAATGCAAGTGGCTGATGTTCTTCACTATGGTTGAACCCACTAATGTCTGCCTGGAAGCTGCATAATATAAACCCGCCCCCCATTATGCTGCCTGACACCAGTGAGGCTGGAATGGTCCATTACTAGCCGTCTCCCACGACTGGACAGCAAGCCACTATTTCTCTGTGGCAAAGCAGCATCAGGAAGCAGCCATCTGCAGAACAGAAGCAGGCTGTGGCCGATGCGTTGAGCTCTGCCCCTTGTTCCCAGTTCCCATCAGGTGGGAGTTCTGAAAGAGGAATTTGAATATGCCCAGAAGCAGGATTAAGACCCAGAACCCTTACCTACCACCTCTGCCCAGTTATTTGCTCCCCCTCGAAGCTGCTTTGAAGCATTAAGTAATTACATTTAAATTAATTCTGAAAGTTCCGATGGAGATGCCCTATGGAGGGCGGTTCGCAGAGGCAATACCAGGCTCCACCTATTCTTGGGCTCTGTAAGCGATGTATGGGTGGCCTCTACCTGGCTCATTAAGAAAACTGACATTGCTCCTGCTGCAAAGCACCTGAGTGATGGTCTCTTCCGTGACCCCACCAACCCCACTCGCTGGACCTACACTTGGACCCAGCAATGTGCAAGTAGAAATATAAACAGACTTAGCACAGTTCCATGTGTGCAAGATCTTGTGCAACACCTAGTGCTTTCCTTCCTATATTGTAGAGCCCAGTAATTGGATGTACAAACTCTTGTGCAAAAGAAACACTAGTTTTGTAAGTTTACAATTAGTTCAACTTAGTGTCTAAGATTGTCTACCACAATATTTTACTTGTGTTACGACATGTACAAGAGCTTTAGCACAAGCAGGAACTTGGTGCTGGATCCTGCCCACAGACTGTGTTCTGATGTCATGGTTAGAAATGTATCAATATTATCACGGTGTCTGCAGGAGCTTGTCTATGTAGAGCGCATGGGACCCAGAACATCAAGGAGATGGAGGACTATCCTATACATTTAAAGGTGAGTAGACTGCAATAAGTCATGGAGCGCAGGATAACAATTCAAGATTGCCTCCATAAACTGGAGAAATCTGTAGGAATGAAACTGAATGAAGTTTTGAGAGAGCTGGTCATGTTATTTGCTGAGCCATCAGTGTGGCTCTCAATGTCTCTCCAGGGAAGGTGCCTGCAGGCCGTGCATCCCTCCAGCTGTGCAAGGAGATCATGGAAAAGTGGAGATCCACCCGCCCCTGTGCAACTAGAAACCAATGGGACCAGAAGGATTTGACAAGCAAGGAATGCTCTGGATTTCAGACTCACATCTGAATCCCACCATTTGGGGAATAGAATTGCTCATCCAGTTTCCGTGCAACGTAGGAAAACGGGAACCAAGGAAGGGTGTGTCGTTTCGGAGAATGGTCTGCAGTGTGCTGTTTTCATGCGTGGATGGACTGAAGAGCATAACTGCAGCCAAGAAAACATAATAGAGCATTATTCCTTCCTGAAATAGTGATTAATCAGGGAAGCTCTTTAAAAGAAGGAAGCAGTGAGCCACCAAGGCAGGAGAAACAAAACAAATTCTCATCTCCTGCTCCAATTTGAAGTCGTAGATAGGTGCATCCTCAGCTGACTTTTCAAATGCGGGGAAGTCCCAGGGCTTGATTCCATTTTACATTTTTATAGGGTAGCGTACAAGCATCATACAGTATATTTTCCGTTGGGCGATGATGGGAAAGTTCCACAAGGTAATCCAATGAGAAGTGAAGGCGTGGCTGTGGCCATTTTGGTACCACATTTCTTGCTGTATCACACCGTACTCTACGGACCCTTTTAGATATGTACGCAACAGGGTTCTCCAAACCATCTCAGAAAATGCAGGGGGATTGGGGGGGCAGTGCCTGGGGAGGGTGGAGATTGGGGAGGATGTGGTATCATTTCCAGGCAATGGACCAAGCCACCTAGAAATTCCTAGAGCATTACTATGTGACGCCATTTCTTCTCCTGCTCCTCAATTTCCTGGGGGGGGGGGATTGGGGCTGGGGGCTGCAGAGCTGCTACAGCTTCTTTATTTGTTTCACAATGAGAAGGTCTAAACAGGGTCTCCCACTACATGACTGGCTGGTGTGTCAGGATTAGCTACTCTGCACGTCCTGTGGAAGCGCCTTGCCTGCATGGCTGCTGTCCAAGAGATCTTGTACAGTTCATACGTACATGGACATCAATGGATTATTTAGCACTTGATGGCCGTTTTCACACGTCTTACTGGCCGCACAAAATCACACACAACTCCTGGAACGACAGCATCTTCCTGGCGTGAATCGCACCACAAACCAGAGTCATGACAGGAAATCATGCCAGGAAGACGCCATCATTCCAGGAGGTTTGAATGATTTTGCACAGCTGATAAGACGTGTGAAAACGGCTGATAACTCACAAATGAATGTGTGAAACAGCACTGTGATACTTCTGAACGTGTGTGTGTGTGTGTGTGTGTGTGTGTGTGTGTGTGTGTGTGTGTGTGAGAGAGAGAGAGAGAGAGAGAGAGAATGAAGCCTTCAAGGCAAGAATCAAGGCAAAAATTCTGCAAGGCAAAGAGTGATCCTGGGATGTCGGGATCCATCAGTCAGTAAAGATCCTTTATACAACAAATATACATAATGGAAATATTTTCTGTATTTAAAACATTCCCATACCCTTTCTCCTGAGATTCTCGGTATCAAAGGTAGGCCCTGTAATGCAATGCACCTCTGGGTATATATAGCAAGGGGGGGTGTCTGTGTAAGAGAGGGGAGGGGGGAGATTCGTTTGTCCAGCTTCCTGCGTAACTAGTGCTACTTTAGTTGTTGGGATAAATGCTCCTTTTTGCACTAGACTAGCTGCAACATATCCACAGGACTGGGTTGCTCAGAAGTTAGGAACAGAACCACCTCATGATAATATCTTTGCCAAATTATGAATGTTCCATATTCTGCTTCACTTAAACATGATCTCCCCACATCTTTTGCTTTTGCTATTTCCAAACAGGGCAGAGGCATTCCAGGCAACGTTGTTGTTCAGGTTAACTGACAGCAGAAATCAGACTTCCCAGAAGATACCTTCAGTCGAATGTCAGAGCTTAAAGGAAAAAAACCAGCACTGCAGCTCAATCCACCCAGAGTAATGAACCCTCTTCCAAATAGCCTGGTCTGTATCAAGGAAAAAATTGTTCATGGACTTCAATACAATTTCTACTTCTCTGGAACTTCCCCAACTGTACTTCAAAGCATGAAAGAATAGCTGAAAAGCTGTGTAATGGCTGCTAGAAAGAGAGCAAAAGAGAATGCCCCATGTTTAAAGAGTTAACAGTCCACAATACGGAAACCTGTTTCAAAATTTAACAGTGAAATCCTAAGCAGAGTTACTCTGCTTAGGATTTCACTGTAAATTGCTCTTAAATTGTCATTAAAGTAATTTTAAAGAAGCCTGCAAGTATCCCTCTGGCACCCCACAGAGGGAGGAGGCAGCAAATCACTGGGGGGGGGGAATTAAGCCCCCTTCCCCCATGGCTTCATCTCTGCATAGACTCTGGTCAGAGGCAGTCATTCCCTTTTCTCCCCTGCATCTTTGCATTCATGTCAATTTAGAGGTGTTAATATAATTACTACTGAAAGCAATATGACTTTTAACCTTACTGTTCTCTTAAAAAAGGAGAAAGGTGTCCAGTCCAGAAAACTCTTAGCAATACAAACACTCCAGCCATTTTATTAGCCAGGTAAATGCTTAAATTATGTTGCTAATTAATGTTATATTTCCTCTGGCTACCTCCACAATCTGGAGTTGCTCAACATTCCTTAAATTAGATTTTTTTTGCCAAGAATTCAGGTACGCTATTAAAGAGCAAGCCAAAAAATGGGGAGTGGTGGCGGGGTGGGGTGGGGGGAGCTGAGGCCATTCTTTCTGCAACGCGCACACACAACAAGTATGAACAAGCAAATAAATAAGTCGTCATGTCAAATTCAAAACAGGCGTATAGTTGAGATTTAGGGGCAGCAAGGCAGAAGTCTATACCCATAGCAACCTAACAGCAGTGATTAAACAAATGGAAAAACTACCTTTTTGCCAGCATCAGTATTGTGTAGAAAAAAGGCTGAGAGGAACACAACCGTGGAGGGTGACAGTAAAAGGCCTGGAGAAGAGCGACTCTCTCCAAAAGAAAACCTTGTTTCAAAGGCGAGAATCACAGAAGAAAATCTTGGAGGTTTTTTGTATCTAACAACAAATGCTGCCCAAACCTTTGTTCTTTTCACATTTCAACAAAGCTATTCACATGTGCTTTTCATTTTTTTGCCTATAATTACAAACAAAAGACTGGGCCAGACTTTCAAATAGATCAGACGGAGAGTACTGAGCTGCGATGTTCTGGACAGAAAGGACAAAGCAAATGGAGATCAACCAGCAGGACTTCCTTTGTGGCCAAGCTCACCAGGGCCTGTCCAGGAGCCCATAGCCAATGCCAGGGCTTTCCGAGTCCCACTAAGAGCCAAAACACACGTTAAGAAATACCTAGGTTCAGCACGTGTTCTCTTACCTCAAGGTTTGCCGGGATCTGTAGGCGTCCTGGAAGCTTAAAGTTTAGCATTTACAGAGCAGCAGGAAGGGAAAGGGAAATACAGGCGCCTGTATTTCCCTCCTGGCTGCTCTGTAAATGCTAAACTTTAAGCTTCCAGGACGCCTACAGATCCCGGCAAACCTTGAGGTAAGAGAACACGTGCTGAACCTAGGTATTTCTTAACGTGTGTTTTGGCTCTAAGCATGCTTTCATTCCCCAGGCAAAAGATCGCACGTGGCAGGTGCTGAGACTCTGTTGCCCATCAAAGCCCAAAGATCCCACATTCTCTGTGGCAATTTTCAGAGGTGCTGAGCAGATGGGAGACTGCCCTTGTGCAGAGGGCAACGTTTGAGCTCTGGCACCTGCCTCGCTAGAAGCTAAGGCTGCAATCCTAAGGATGCTTTCTTGAGAGTAAGCCCCATGGAATAACCTGAGATTTATTTTTAAGTAGGCCTACTTAGGATCGCTCCCTAAGCCTTGCAAAATGAACCACAGCTTTCTATGAATTTATTAGCCAAAGTTCTGCCAGTCAAGAGCTTTTACCCAGCAGACACACAGAATGACTTGGGCATTCCATTAACTAAACTAGGAGTCAGGGTTGCAAACACCAAGTGGGGAAATTCCTGGAGATTTAGGGGCAGAGCTTGGGGAGGGCGGGGTTTTCGGAGGGAAGGGACCATAGAGGGGTGTGATGCCACACAGCCCACATCCCAAAGTGGCCATTTTCCCCAGGGGTACTGAGCTCCATTTTATAGAGATCGGTTGTAATTCTAGGAGATCTCCAGCCACCACCTGGAGGCTGTCAAACCTACTTGTGAGGGTGGTTTGGTGCCAACACTGAAAATGTTTATATATATTGTACATCAGGATTGAGGAGAGAGGAAAATTTAGTGGCACTATATCCTCTCAAATTCTTAGATTAATCCATGCTAAAAGAGAAAACAAAATCAATTCTTAAAATGTGCACTTTAAAAACCAGTCCTATATTGTGATTTGGGAACTTACACTGTGGTTATGGGTGGCAAGCAACACTGGAATGCCAGTCAAATGTTGTTCACTTTGGAATGCCCTTCTAAACTGAGTTCCGTGAGCTTTTGTTTGGAACTAAAATGAAGGGGATGAAGAGTCTTCCAAATCAGGCCAAGCTCAGAGCAACTGAGTGGATTCTTTGAACTGTATTTTTTATCTGATGCTTTGCTGGGATTGACAGCTACAGAGGAGAAAACTGTATCGGCTGTCTGAGATTTGTCCTTCCAGTGGTGGGATTCCATGGATGAAGTGACACCTGGTTATGTAACTAGCCTTGCACATATAACTGCAGATACAGATGACAAGTGCTAGGGTATCCCTAGAGAACGGCAAAGGATACTTCCGCAACTGAGCTCTGACTAACCATAAAACTGGGCTCTACACACTTTTATATGAATTGATCAGGAAAACATATGAGACTTGTCAGAATTGGAATTGTCCCCTGTGAAGTAGGACAGGCTAAGAAAGAGTCACTAGCCTACAGTAGCTGTTCAGAATGAGTAGGGATTTGAACACAGTTCTCCAGGGTTTTGCCCATCCGGCTGAGCCTTCAAATGTGCCAATGATCCTGTAACAAGATCATTGCCTATTGATCCGAGAGGTGAGTGAGCAGGTAAATCTCCCTGAGTGTAAATTTTAATCCAGTACAGAAATGTGCCTTAGGAGCTCAAGTCTGGGAAATTCTGGAATAGGCTCTTCCTGCCTTGCCTGGGAGCCAGCACCATTTACCACCTGATGGCAAAAAAATCACCCAGAGATTAACCAGGTAAGATTTACTTTACAGTCCCTAGAGAAATGGCAGCAAATGTACAAGTGCCCAGCACATTCACTCTGATTTCCTGTCCCATGATCTGTTACATTGCAATGTACGTCTGGGGTTGGAAGCAAATGCCAAAACAGTATGGAATGTGCAAAGAGGTCAAGCCTGGGAAATTTTATGTTTCTCAGCTATTTTGCAATTACGGGAAAGGAACTTGGCTTCTCATGGCCTGAAGTCAAGCATACCAGTCACACAGGTGTAATAAACCAACAGCACTCTGTGGCACGAAGCCTTGCAGTCACAATGCCACATTATTAGAAGCTGTGAGAATCTCTAAATAATTGAAAGGAACTGCTGAGAGATTAATTGCTAAGGGAAAGGAAAGGGGGGGGAGGAAGGTAAGAATGTTCTTCCAACCCACATCTGCCTTTGCAAAGGGACACAAGAATGACGGCAGTATTTCACTATGCAAAACGTTTTGCTTCTCTTGGATGTGTCACGGCACTTTAAATGTCTGAACTCCATCAACACGTGCATAGAGCATGCAAGCTTCATCATGACCTCAGCGGCATCAAAGACACTTTTCACATGCTTGGAATGTGCATCGAGCAAAAGTACTGGTTTTGCCCACAGGAGAGCTCCAGAACATTTTGATCAATAGTTCAACCACAATAAATGGGTGAACACAGCCATCATAAACTTAGTGAGCTAACGTTGTTGTCAGGTAGGGATCAAGGAGAACTATCTAGAAAATCCACTCCGCTAAGAAGCTCTCTGGGTGACCTTATGCCAGTCTTTCTCTTTCAGCTTAGCCTACCTCACAGGGTTGATGTGGAGATAAAATGGGAAAGATTGGTCCTCAGACCCATGGAGGAAAGGCAGGATAAAAATATCACTAGAGATAAAACACAATAGTAAACTTAGACACACACACCTGGGCTCTTTGTTTTAGGTGGAGTGGACCTTTAATTGACGGACTGATGGGATGAGAGAGAGCTTCACATAAATGACAGGGCTGGATGGATGAAGATGGCCTGATGGGAATCCATGCCCTTCTGTCCTATCACCCATATGCTCTCTGCAGTTCACCAGAAGTAGATGCCTTGGTCCTTCTGGAAAGAGCCTCCACTTGTTACCATAGGTAGGGATGCCAACTCCAGCTGGGAAATTGCTGGAGATGTAGCAATGAGGCCTGGGGAAGATGGAGTTTGGGGAAGGGAAGGAACTCTGCAGGGCAGTAATACAGTAGAGCCCTCTCTCCAGATCTGCCATTTCCTACAAGGGAACTGATCCCTGAAGGCTGGTAATCAGTTCCAGTTCTGGGAGATCACCTGGACCTGCCTGGAGGTTGGCAAGCCTAGTTATAGGAAAGGCAAAGCAAGGAGGAAGAGTTTCTCATGTCCCTTTGTGGACTTCAGGGCAAACAGCAGTGCTCCTGCCTGCTCCAGATCGCAGCATGGTCATATGGAGCCTCCCCCCATAGCCTCTGGCACACAGAGATATCTAGGATGAACAGGATGGCCAGTGGTGATCACAAATTTCAGCTAGTAAAGCAAGTCGAAATTGGCAGAATCCTAACGGGGCCCTGGAACCTGGCCTTCTTCATACCTGGCCCAGCTCTGCACAGTGTCTCTAGCATTCATAGAATTATAGAATCACGGGGTTGGAAGGTACCTCTAGGGTCATCCAGTCCAACCTCCTGCAAAATGCAAGAAATTCCCAACTACCCCTCTCCCCGCCCCCACAGTGACCCTTACTTCATGCCCAGAAGATGGCAAAACTCCACCAGGATCCCTAGCCAAACTGGCCTGGGGAAAATTGCTACCTGACCCCAAGGTTGTGAAACACATACCCACATTGGCCCTTTTCACACTACATACATGCTTCCAGAACATCGCAAAATGCAGTGCAAAAAACGTGGAAGATTATGTCTTCTCGTGAAAGTTTTGTGCGATGTCGCGTAAAACTCGCGTGAGAAGACATGATCTTCCACGTTTTTTGCACTGTGTTTCGCGATGTTCTGGAAGCAGGTATGTAGTGTGAAAAGGGCCATTGTGTGTGGGTGTGTGTGCCTGGTGTTGCCCTAATACAAATGCCCATATATGTGACTTCATCGCACCTTGGCCGATTCCAGATGACTAACCTTAAGTCGTTTCATGCCGCCCTCTTCCGGATCGCAACGGGGAAAATGCGAAATATCGCGTTTCCTCGCGCGAGTTTTGCGCGACGACGCGCAAAACTCGCGCGAGGAAACGCGATATTTCGCATTTTCCCCGTCGCGATCCGGAAGAGGGCGGCATGAAACGACTTAAGGTTAGTCATCTGGAATCGGCCCTTGTTGGGCGCATCCTGATCAGCCAAATCACATTTGGTACCTGTACCTATCGTCGGCAAAAGCGAGATGCCGAGGTCCACATTTCTCTCCGCATTGGACCTCACTTTTAAATACCTGTACTTTCCAAATAAGAAATCTTTAATCGTTTGAAGGTTCTCCCTATTACATGTAAGGTTTTCTTGGAAAGAAAACAAGACCATTAAAAGTTTAATATTGCTGTAATACTAAATGTGTGAATTTCTCTTGCCGAAGAAACCAACTCAGAATCTTGCAGCCTTTGGGCATTGCTTGAATTTGTGCCACCCTATAACTTAATATTACTGCAGTTCTTAAAAATTGGTGGAAAATGGAAGGGAAATGAAAGCCTTATGCTTTCCCCTGAGGTAAAATAGTATCCGTCCAGTTAACTTAAGCTCCTGATTTTCATAAACCACCTTTTTCTTGTTAAAGTAATATGCCGCATTTAAATTAGATAAATATGAAAAGGAGAGTTAAGGTAAGTTTTATTTAGACTTACAGATGAAAATGACAAGATTCCTAGCTCAAATAAGCTCTAGCACTGTCCTGTTTCCATATTGTCTAGCTCTCCAGTTAAGATCTTCCTCAGAAGCAAAAGTCAGGGCCTTTTCAGTGGTGACAACTCACCTTCGGGGTGCCTTCCCCTTTGAGGATCATCTGGCACCGTCTTAACTGTCCTTTACATGCCAGGCCCAAACACTTCTTTTTACCCAGGCTTTTTCCTGAGGGGCCCTATCTTTTCCACCCATTTTATGGTCTGCTACTAGCCCGAGGACTTTTTATGAATATTATTTTAGGCTACTCAATGTTTTATGTTGTTTTTATGTCCTTTTATTCCTTTTTGTTGTGGTGTTTTACCTGTGAGGGCTGTGGAGAGGCTACATATACATTTTCGAAATAAGTACATAATTGAACATCCCATTTACACCAGCAGCCAGTTAAACGCTTCTCTGAAGACAACAGCCTCGGTTGACCCTAGCATCTAGTATGCAGGGACAGACTGCCTCTGAACATGGAGGTTCCATTAACTCTCAATACTTTCACCTGTTGATTAATCAAACTTTTCTGACACTGTCTAACCCTTTCCAAGGCTGGTGCTTCTGGTGCATAATGTTGGTGATAAGTTTGGCAATTTGCTCACCACATTCCTTCCTGTTTTTGCTTGCCTTACCTCCAACTTTTCTTTTATTAGTGTTTGTGCTCCTTTCCTCATTTGGGCAAGACTTCCACATGGGGCTTCCTTGCTATTTAATCATGCTGGCATATTTTTCTAATGAAAAGGATTTGACCTTCCTTTTTAACTGGTCTCATCATTTTGGGGGATTTTGAAACAAGGGATTAATGTGAGCCAGAATCCAGGTTACCGAAGAACAGGGCTTTTTTTCAGCAGGAACGCGGTGGAATGGAGTTCCAGAACAGCTTGAAAATGGTCACATGGCCGGTGGCCCCGCCCCCTGATCTCCAGACAGAGGGGAGTTTAGATTGCCCTACGCGCCACTCAGCGGCCTCCCTTGTTGCTCCCTCCAGTACTGAGGGTAACTGTCTGTGAAGATGAAGGTTCGATTTAGTCATCCTAAGGAATTTCTTCCATGATCTTGTCTAATGCCTCTTTAAAATCAGCTAAACTACTGGGCATCATCATGACACCCTGTGGCAGGGAATCCACAAGTGAACCATTTCTTTGTTTCTTTGTTTGTTGTCTGTCTTTCTCACTGAGATCCAAGGTGGATTACCTACTGCAAGTGGATATAATATAATCAATAGCTAGGACATTCACAGGGCAAAATCCAATATGATTAACAATTCAGACATTCAATGAAAACAGATATAATAGTGTACGGTAATTTGAAAAACAAGCAGAAAGCCAAACATATAGATGAAAACTTTCTGAATTAAAATGTAGATAATTAAAACAATGCCAAAGTACCTAGTAGGAATGTATCTACATCAGTGGACTACCCAATAGACTAGTCTACAGTCCCTGTCCCTTATCAAGATATCTCTTTGAGCTGTTTCTTATAACACATCCCTATAATCTGAGTAGATAGCCCTCTTGAATACTTCAGCCTTGCATAGTTTGTGGAAAGCCAGGAGGGTGGGAGCTTTCCTGACCTTCTCAGGGAGGCCATTCCACACAGTCAGGGCTACCACCCAAAGGGAGAGAGGCAGTTTCTCAGATACGAGTGGCCTTGGCCATGAAGGGCTTTGAATGTAATAGTCATCATGAACTTGAACTGATGGGTAGATGCAGAATGGGAGAGATATGCATGTCCCACCCGGCTCCTCCTGAAAGTAAACGAGCTGCAGCATTTTGCACCAGCTGGAGTATCTGAGTTGACTTTGAGGGGAGACCTGAGTAAATTACAGCAGTTTTATCTCGATGTTTCCATTACATGAATCCAGGCGGCCTGATCAGCTATGTCGAGGAAGGAGGCCTTTTTTGCCACTTCATTTACTTGCCTCTCTAGCAGCAGTACCAGATCAACTATAACTCCAGGCTTTCCACCGAGTTAGCCAGGGTCAACTGGACCCCATCAAAGATCAGAAGCACCATGTCCTTCAAGACCTCTGCTTTTCCAGCCAGCATCACTTCCTTCTTCTCTGGGTTCAGTTTCAGTTTGTTCACTTTCAGCCATTTGAAAATGACTCAGGCCCTGACTCAGCACTTAGGCACTGACTTAAGATCTCTACTGCATCAACAGGGGATGTGGATAGTGAGATATAGAGTTTGGAATCAGCTGCATATTGACGGCATCCAGTTCCATAGCTACATATGATCTCCACGAAAAGCTTTATATGGAGGTTAAATAACATGGGGGATAAGACTGCGCCTTGAGGAACCCCACACAGTAGTTCCCACATTGAAGACAGCAGATCTCCAATAGCCATCCTCTGAGTCTGTTCCATGAAGAATGATTTAGACCAGTCCAAGGCACATCCCCTGACACCAACTTCTATCTCCAGCACCTCGACAGGATGGCATGATCTACTGAATCAAAGGTTGCAGACAGATCCAAGAGGAGCAACCATGAAACATGGCCTTTGTCTACATTCCGGCAGAGGTCATTAACTAGAGCTACCAGAGCCATCTCTGTCCCATAGCCTGGTCTAAATCCAAAGAGAAAGGGGTCCAGAGCACAAGAGTTGTCCAAGAAGACCTGGAGTTGGTCAGCTACTGCTGTCTCAACCACTTTGTCCAGAAAGGGCAGATCAGAGGGCCAAACTACAAGTGACAAATGACACTTGAACAGCAAGTGTATTCCTCCCTGTTCACTTGCCCTCCACTTGCTCGCCACTCGATCCACTTGCCGTTCAAGTGTCATTTGTCACTTGTAGCTTGGCCCAGAGGCTGAGCAATAATGAGCCACATCATTTTTGTCTAGGGATGGTTTTGTAAGTAGTGGGCAGATGACTGCCTCTTTGAGAGGCTTGAGTTAGTGACTGATTTATGATGTACATCAAGGCAGTGGTGTAGCATGGGTTAGGTGAGCCCAGGGCAGGAGGTGGTGTCCCTGTCCTTGTGCGTGCATGCTCTGGGCCCTTCCTGATGATGTCACTTGCATGACAGTGGTGCACCCCCGCCTCCCCCAGAGCACTCCCACAGTTCTGGCCGCCCGCCTCCCTGCCCCTTACCACTTTGCCGCAGCTGCCCACACCACTGTTACCGGAATTGGTCTCCTTGCAATAATATGATTTGTGGGGGGATTAGCAAGCAAGGAGAATGGCCATGCAAGAATGGTAACAAGCGGAAAATCTCCACCAATTTCTACCATGTCCCCTTTCCAAGGTAGCAGACGAGGCTGGTGCTTAACGTCAAACAACAACTTTTATTAAAGAACAAAACTGCATGCACATACACTCAGAGTTATGGGAGTAAAATAATTACACACACACACACAGTCCTAGGAGGCTAGCCAGAAGTCAGAATAGAGTGTGCGGGTAAAGTATATTTGCCAATCAGAGGAGCAGTGTGGTCCATGGAGGAAGAGAGCTTCAAACGCCAGCGTTCTCAGCCAGGAGAGAGGGAGAGACTTAGGGAAGCAACTCTAAGGGAGCAGCGCTTGGACCCAGGAAGCGTGCACGATGAGAGAGAGGCTTAGGGAAGTGACCCTAAGGGAGAAGCCAGGAAGCATGCACGATTTGAATGAGGCCATACCCCTATCTTTATAGGTAAAATGTGCCCTGAGGTGGAAGAGCCCACCTAGCTGTTAGAACAAAGACTTCAACGGTCAGTTCCTGGGTTTGACAAAAGGTTTGAGTACCTTGATTGGTAGCTGCCGGGGTGTGTGAAAGCAAATGCAAAACATGTTCTAGCGCTGTACAAAAGGGATAGTTTGCTAGTGAATTCCACCGGAACTGAATTGATGGTTTTAGGTGTGGACTGTACTTTCCCAAGAACAACTGCATATACTTATGAATGTCATTTGATTAGCTCCTTAATCATGGGCAGGAGATCTCATCACGGAGGAAGGGAAAGGAATGTGTTAAGTGGGGATGACTCTGTGAGATCTTTGTTGCACTGGGCACCATTGGGGCTGGAAGGATAGTAAATCCAATCGCCTCTTAATCACTCCACATTCCTATGCAGCATTTCATGCAGGCCAGGTTCTCCCGGGCGGGACTCAGCAACTGTTAGAGGCTCTCTAGTGGCAATACCGCAGCCATGTTAACTCCAGAGGCCTGAACATGTTTAATATCACAAGCAGCCATATCCAGAACTGCTTATTAAAATGGTGGAGGCTGGGCCAACTGCTTATACCACTGCTGGGTGCCGAGCTGATGGCAGCAGGACAGGCAGCTGCAGCAAACAGGTAAGGGGCAGGGGACGCAAGCAGCCCGAACCATGGGAGCGGGAGAGGCGGGGAGACGAGCAGGGGGGTGGGCCGCCTGCCGCACTGCCTGCCATGCTGCCGGGGCACCTGGCTCACTGGGCACTGAGCTGGTGGTGGCGGTGGCACAGGCAGCTGCAGCGAAGGGGCAGGAGGTGAGCAGCCTGAACTGTGGGAGCAGGGAGGGGCAGAGAGATGAGCAGGGAGGTGGGCTGCCTACCACGCCTCTGGGAGCTCGGCTTGCTGGGTGCTGAGCTAGTGGCGGTGGCGTGGGTGGCTACAGTGAAGGGGTGAGGAGGAGGGCCAGGAGCACTCCTGGAGAGGGGCTATGGATGTGGCGCCCCCTCAAAACTTTGCTCTTGGGGTGGCTGCCCCCTTCGCCCTCCCCATGCTATGCCACTGCATCAAGTACTCCTTTATGTGGTCTTTACAAGACTTTAGTAGCCGGGATGGGCAAGAATCCAGACTATAAGTAGTGGCCTTCACAGATGCTAGAATTTTGTCAATATTCATCACTGTAACTGAGTCAAAATTTCAGAAGCAGACTGGATGGTGTGTTAAGCATTACTTCTGTGCCGCCTATATTACAGCTGGCATCCAGATCAGAGTGTATTCAAGCTATTTTATCAGTACAAAGCTTTGCAACTGTGTCACAGATGTCTGTTCCTGAATCAGCAAAGGTTCAGATTTAGAAGTCAAAAGATGTCAAGATATCTTAAACAGTTGGGATGGATGTGAACCAGCTGGTGCAACGGTTGCAGAAAAATAACATTTCTTTGCTGCTATCACTGCTGCCTCATAAGTCTTCCAATGGGCTCTGTAGCATGCTCTCTCAGATTCAGCATGAGTTTTCCGCCAATGTCTTACTAGATGTCTTCCAGCGCTCCAGCTCTGCAGTGAACCACGGGACTGGCTTCTGTGGAGAGAGTGGAAGAGGCCTTATTGATAGCTTCAAGGAGGTTCATGTTCCATGCTTCTATCTCTGAGCCTGTGTTTGGAATTCTAAAATCCCCCAGTGAATTTTGGAGTCCAGAAGGAGCCAGGAACCGTCATGGGTGGGTCATTTTAGGTGGGCCGATCTTTTTGTGGGATGTCAGAATCATATTCACACATGACTTCATCAGGTAATGGTCAGTCCATGGTTCAGGCCAATCTCCAATCCTGAGTGAAGACTTTCCTTCAAAGGCTCAGAGCAAAAGATTAAGTCCAAGGTGTGGCCTTTTTCACACATGAGTCCTGTCACTATTTGAAAGAGGCTACCAAGGAAGCTATGAAGTCCGAGCATTTGGCATGGATGTTGAAGTCATCCAGAGCTAGAAGTCTTGGTGTTTTCAGCTTCGAGTTTGAGAGCATCTCTGCCAATTCAGAGAGGGTGCTTAACGGGGACCCAGGTGGCCGACAGGCTAGCAGAATATCCAGCCTGTCCTTAATTCCCAATATAAGGAGCATACAGTCAGTGCCAGCTATAGTTTGCATCAGGATGAAAGTCTCATGTAGTAGAATAGCAATCTTGCCTCCTCTGCCTCCTGAATGGAAGACTGCAAAATCAGATGGTATTTGCTGGGACTGGCACATCACATCCTTTTCTTCCAACTACGTCTTGGTTCTGCAAGCCATATCAATTCCCTCCTCTTGCAACAGTGTGGTAAGGCAGGCAGGTTTGGGCCTTTCTCATCTGGCATTGTATAGCTTTAAAGATAAAGTGGGGAAAGAAGAAGGCCTTGTATCATTAATTCTAGGGATGCTACAGAGGCTGGGCAAGCAGTGAGCAACTTTGCCTGACATTGGCCATCTTTGATAAACCCCACCCCTATATCTACCGCTCTTTTCTGTACTGGAATAGTGCACTCACCATACATCCTGTCTAGGCAGAGATAAACAGGCAGAGATATTCCTGAGTTATTTCACATTCGACATGCTTGGGTCTACACATAACTGTATCAAAGTCCTGGGCAGCGTTCATGATATTCTGAAGTTTATATTGTCCAATAGATTTGTTCTACGCATGCTATTCCTGGTCTCCAGGTGTAGTTTCTGGTGTAGGTCTCCACCTTTAGCGGGGGCAGCTTCAGGCCCCAGGCTAAGCGCCATAGACCAAGAGTCCTTGCACTCTTACCAAAAGGATCACGCCCCTGGATGAGGTGCTGGTCTTTTCAAACTGAGCAATGGAGGAGCAAAAGCACAGGGAACCAATAAGGAAGCTTGCTAGTTCTGCCCCACCCTGTTCAACATGGCTGAAAGCATCATTCCATCTCTGGCCTCTGAAGGAAGCACTGGCTTCTTCAAGCTGAGACAGCTGTTCTGAAACTAATGGTCATCAGCTTCATTGAATATCCACAAATTCTAGAATGATTCTGGTAGAAAATATAGTCAACCCCTTAATCTGTATATTTTCCAACGTTGGCAACCAGAACGGGCCAGAGTATTCCAGAGGCAGCTGCAGACCTCTACGAGGGCATTGCAATACTGGCCGCTTTGACCATCTGTTTTTCCTGATATTTTTTAGAATTACATTGTACTGTTTGTCTCAAGACCTCAGGCCAAAGGAGCTTATTGTTAATAAAGAAAAGGATAATTTTTAGAACTGAATTTGACGTTGTTGTTGCCGCCACTCGAGCTGACATGTTCATTGCATTACCCACCAAGGTCTATTATGGTGGATTTAAACAATTTCCAAGCATTTTGAAAGGGTTTACCTTCTTTGCCCTCTCTTTCACTTGCATTTTGATTATTCTCCTTATATTTGAGAAGGTTCCTAAATGTCATGTCTGTGCCCCATCCATGCCACTACTTAATGCAGACCTGTTGTTTGCTGACCTGTTATTTCTGAACCAATGTTTCTGAACCAATATTTCATGCTATAACTTGATGCCATGTTGCCAGTGCCATAACTGCTTCCTTTCACAGGCTTATTGAAGCTCCAGGTGCCTTATTTAATGGACTGTAGAAACTTTCAGAGCTTCTGACCTTGTACCCTGCTCACTCCCATGCACTGCTATGTCTCATCTTTGATCTCTTGCTTTCTCAATGTCTTGACTTGATAGTACAAGTATGTGAGACGTTCTCAGGTTGAGTTCGCGCCAAAAGTCCTGTTTCACTGTTGGGAGGGGGAAGGAGCAAACGTGTGGGTTGAAGGATTTTCCCACAGGTTACCATTCCTGTCAATCCTGTTCTTACTGCTTAGATGCTTACCTTGCTTCTGAGTAATTCTATGGACATATCTGTGGAAATGATCTGATTTCTGAATAAAGCCATTTAACCAAGAGCCTGGATTTCTTGTTGCAATGGTACGGGGATCTATCTGCCATAGCCTGTCACCCATAGCCTGACACTCTGGTCATTTTGGATTGGGGGGGGGCAACCTACCATCATCGTCATCATCATCATTTATTACATTTCTAACCTGCCCTTCCCGCAAGTGGGCTCAAGGCAAGGTACAACAGTTATAAAAATACAATACAATATAAAACAATGGTTCACATCATAAAATCAACAATTAAACAGATATTTATGCCAAGAGGCGGTCAGTTCCAGGTTTATATAAACCCTGAACAATCCAGTCAGTACAAGAACACTTATATCACATCGGAGCATTGTTGAGGACCAGGTCAGTGGCTATCAGTCATGAGGACTGAAGAGAACCTCTACAGACAGAGGCGGCAAGTATCTGAATACGAGTGCTGGGAGGCAGCATGAGGGGAGGGGCTCAGCCTCTATCTCCTGTTTGGCTGGTTTTTAAGGGCAACTGGTTTGCCTCTGTTTGAAACCTGGTGCTGGGCTAGATAGTCTGACCCAGCAGGCTCTTAACAACAACAACAACAACAACAACAACAACAACAACAACAACAACAACAACAACAACAACAACAACAACAACGTAATTCAAATAACACCACAACATTCGATTTATATACCACCCTTCAGGACAACTTAACACCTACTCAGACCAGTTTACAAAGTATGTTATTATTATCCCCACAACAAACACCCTGTGAGGTGGGCGGGGCTGACAGCACTCCAGGAAGCTGTGACTAATCCAAGGTCACCCAGCTAGCTTCAAGTGGACGAGTGGGGAATCAAACTTGGTTCTCCAGATTAGAGTCCTGCTGCTCTTAAGCACTACACTAAACCATGTTTTTATGGTCTTAAGTCCAGGGTTGCTTCTCTTCTGATGGGCTCCATGACCAGCTTCTCCAAAACACTATGATTTACAGCATCCTGACATTATATCTTTCTCATCATTTGAACACATATTAGACAAGGCCATGGCTTTTTTTCCTGGAAAAAGAGGTGGTGGAACTCAGTGGGTTGCCCTCGGAGAAAATGGTCACATGGCCGGTGGCCCCGCCCCCTGATCTCCAGACAGAGGGGAGTTTAGATTGCTGAGCGGCGCAGAAGGCAATCTAAACTCCCCTGTCCGGAGATCAGGGGGCGGGGCCACCAGCCATGTGACCATTTTCAAAAGGTTCCAGAACTCCATTCCACCATGTTCCAGCTGGAAAAAAGCCCTGGACAAGATAATATGAGGGTTGTAGAGGCCACCCAGTGCTTCACAACTTGCTTCACTGGCTGTTTTTGCTGTTTCTGTTTCCATTTGAGGGCCACCACTGGAAGACTTGTGCTGAATCAAGATGAGCTCATTTGGGAGCCTAAGAGATGAGCTGATAACAGCAAAGAAAGCATTTTTCCCCTCTGCCACTGTACCAACTGAATCTCATCCAGCTAAATTGTTTAGAGTAGTTGGTTCATAGTCTAATGCAGGGGTGGCCAAGCTTTTCTTTAATGAGAGTTACTTCCGAGTAATGACACTTGCTCCTATGCTACACTTCCCCACCGCTCCCTTGGGATTTTACCAAGTTTTGTTGTGTTCTAGAAACAGAGTATGGCCTAGGAAGAGCACCAGAAATGAAGCTATCAGATAAGCAGCGCAGGGAAAAGCCCTACGGAATAAAAGCTTTTAAAAAATGGAAGAAAAGCTTTTTAAAAATCCTCACAGTCTTTTCCTGGGCCTCCTAGGGGATGCATGAGGTATTCTGCAGCAGCCCTGGAGCTACTGGTGGCACCTGAGCCAATCTTTTTCATAGTATTAGAGATTTGTGGGTTATTCCTATTTTTTATGATAATGAAAGGTTGTCAATACCAAACAAGGGCCGATTCCAGACGACTAACCTTAAATCGCTCCATGCCGCCCTCTTCCGGATCGCGACGGGGAAAATGCGAAATATCGCGTTTCCTCGCGCGAGTTTTGCGCGTCGTCGCGCAAAACTCGCGCGAGGAAACGCGATATTTCGCATTTTCCCCGTCGCGATCCGGAAGAGGGCGGCATGGAGCGATTTAAGGTTAGTCGTCTGGAATCGGCCAAGGTTAAAAAAAAACTTTTGTAAGATGTGGAGCTAGAAATGACAGTGGCTATTGCCAATTTTTTTGCCTAGGTCATTTTAACATAACAACAACAACAACAACAACTGCACTTATATACTGCTCTTCTAGACAGATTAGTGTATTATCTCCCCAATACAGCTGGGGACCTCGGGCTGAGAGGAGTGGCTTACCCAAGGCCACCTACTGAGCTCATGGCAGTGGTGAGATCTGAACCAGCAGAGTGCTGATTCGCAGCCAAACCACTTAACCACTGTGCTACAGTGTTGTTGTATTTAGGGTGGCATTGCTGAAGGCATGTTGGTCAAATATAAGTAGCTCTTGAGCTACCTGTTGGAGACATCTGGGCTAATGACTCTTAGGACAGAATCTACCTAAGATAGGGATTTAGAAATAAAGTACAATGTTTTTACAAAAATCTTTGCAGATAAAATCTCTCTGATCAAGTCTGACTTGGAAGCTGTGTAGCATACAGAACAGTCAGTAGACATGTCTGCAGACTGTCTAGTCATGTTGTTACTTAGACAAGTTCTCCCCTTCCAAGGTCCTTGGAGTTGTGAAGGCCGCCTTCTGTCAAGTGGTACCCTGACCACAGCCTTCCTGAAATATAAAGACTTCCTGGGGGAAAGGTAGAATTCCACTTATTCAAACAATAAATCAGTGCCTTAGGGAGGTATATTTCCTTATATGTTGAGGCGGGGGCTGTTTTATCCAGGGAAAACCCTAACAGGTGTTTCCACATGGCAACAAGCGTGTGTGGTTTTCCGGTAGATGCTGCCCTGCTGGATCAGATCAGCTATCCATCTAGCCCAGCTAATAGTTTCACGTCGCATCACACCTACAGTGGGTGATGTCATTGTAGACCTGAATGGAGCAAAGATATTCTCCAAATGTGATCTTAATGCAGGATATCATCAACTAGAACTTCACCCAGAATCCAGGTACAGACCCATATTCAATATCAGTATTTGGCACTACAAATGGCTGAGTTTTGGCATCTCTTCTGCTGTTGAAATTTTTTCAGAATGTGATACAGGAAACCTTGTCTGGACAAGCAGGGGTGCTGAAACTCAATGATGATGTTCTTGTGTTTGGGACAACTCAAATGGAACATGATGACAGACTCACAGAATCACAGAGTTGGAAGGGGCCATACAGACCTTCTTGTCCAACCCTCTGCCCAATGCAGGATCAGCCTAAAGCATCCCTCACAAATATTCATCCAGCCTCTTCTTGAAAACTGCCAGTGAAGGGGAGCTCACCACCACCTCCCTAAGCAGCTGATTCCACCTTTGAACTACTCCAACCGTGAAAAAGTTTTTCCTAATATCCAACCGGTACCTTTCTACATGTAATTTAAGCCCGTTGCTTCGGGTCCTATACTCTGCTGCCAACTGGAACAGCTCCTTGCCCTCCTCTAAATGACAGCCTTTCAAATATTTAAAGAGAGCAATCATGTCCCCCCCCCGGCAATCTCCTCCAAACTAAACATTCCCAAGGCTCTCAGCCTCTCCTTGTAGGGCTCAGTCTCCAGACCCCTGATCATTCTTGTTGCTCTCTTCTGCACCCTCTCAATTTTGTCCACATCCTTTTTGAAGTGAGGCCTCCAGAACTGCACACAGTACTCCAGGTGCAGCCTGACCAAGGCAGTATAGAGAGGGACTATGACCTCCTGCGATTTCGATGCAATGGTCCTTTTGATACAACCCAAGACTGAGTTTGCCTTTTTTGCCACTGCATCACACTGACTGCTCATATTTAGTTTACAGTCCACTTTTACTCCAAGATCTCTTTCGCATACATTACTACCCAGAAGTGTTTCCCTCATCCTGTATTTGTGCTTCACATTTTTGTGGCCCAGATGTAATACTGTGCACTTATCTAGGTTGAACTGCATCCTGTTCACAACCACCCACTTCTCCAAAGTATTCAGGTCTTGATTAATTTTAACTCTATCTTCTTGAGTGTTTGCCACTCCACTCAATTTGGTATCACCAGCAAATTTAATGAGTAGCCCATTTACCCCTTCATCCAGATCATCCTAAGGTTAAGCGTATTCAAGACAACTCCCTTCCTACCCTGGTGCACCACCAGAGGTCGCTGAGTGGAGGGAAGCCCAGATGAGGCAGCTGGACCTCCAGAGAGTGGGCCACGGTGGGAAGCCCAGGCCAGGATCAGGCATGGAGTAGGTGGCAATGCCTACCCCCGGCCCAGCTTGGATCAGGAACGGAGCAGGTGGCAATGTCCATCCCCACCTTCACCCAGCTGGGATCAGAAGCAGAGCAGGTGGCGATGCCCACCCCCACCTTCACCCATCTGAGATCAGGAGTGGAGCAGGTGGCAATGCTTGACCCCACTTGACCCAGCTGAGATCAGCTGCAGAGCACGAAGCAATGCCTGCCCAGCCTTTACCAAGCTGGGATCAGGCGCAGAGCAGGGGACAATACTCACCCTCCGCCTTCACCCAGCTGTGATCAGGAGTGGAGTAGGTGGCCTGGCCTGCCCCCTGCCATTACCCAGCTGGGATTAGGCACGGAGCAGGCAGCAATGCCTGCCTGCCAACTTCACCCAGCTGGGATCAAGAGCAGAGTGGGAGGCAATACCTTCTCCCACCTTCACCCAACTGGGCCAGGAGCGGTGCAGGTGGCAATGCCCACCCCCCTTTTCCCCAACCGGGATCAGGCATGAAGCAGGCAGAAATGCCCGTTCTTATTCACCTGGCCAGAATCAGGCACAAAACAGGAGACAATGCCTTCCCCCCTTTACGTGTCTAGGATCAGGAGTGGAGCAGGTGGCAATGCCTGCCCCACCTTCACCCAGCTGAGATCAAGCTTGGAACAGGTGGCAATGCCCGCCCCCTACCTTCAGCCAACTGGGATCAGGAGCGGAACAGGTGGCAATACCCGCCCCCCTTCACCTGACCAGGATCTGGAGTGGAGCAGGAGGCAATGCATGCCCCCTGCTTTCAATTGGCTGGGATCAAGTGTGGAGCAGGAGGCAATGCCTACCCATCCTTTACCCAACCAGGAACAGGCACGAAGCAGGCGGCAATGCCCATCCACTTTACATGGCTGGGAATAGCCATGGAGCAAGTAGCAATGACCATCCCCCTTCACCCGGCTGGGATCAGCTGTGGAGCATGAGGAAATCTTTAAGAAAGGGAGGGAGGATGACCCGGGGAACTACAGGCCGGTCAGTCTGATTTCTGTTGCTGGGAAGATATTAGAGCAGATTTTAAAGGGATCAATCTGTAAGCATCTGAAGGACCACTCAGTGATCCGGGGAAGTCAGCATGGTTTTGTTCCTAACAGATCTTGCCAGACCAACCTGGTTTCCTTCTTTGATCGAGTGATTTATCTGGATTTCAGTACAGCTTCGTATAAGGTTCCCCATGACATTCTGATGGGCAAATTGGAAGACTGTGAAGTAGATTATAGGACAGTTTGGTGGATAGGGAACTGGTTGGAGGACCACACTCAAAGAGTGGTGGTCAACAGCGTTTCATCAGATTGGAGGGAGGTGTCCAGTGGGGTGCTGCAGGGCTCAGTTTTGGGCCCGGTAATTTTCAATATTTTTATCAATGATCTGGATGAAGGAGTGGAAGGGCTGCTCATTAAATTTGCTGATGATACCAAATTGGGAGCGGTAGCAAACACCCCAGAAGATAGAATTAAAATTCAACAAGACCTGAATACTCTGGAGAAGTGGGCAGCTGTGAATAGGATGCAATTCAACAAAGACAAGTGCACAGTATTACATCTGGGCCACAAAAATGAGAAGCACAAATACTGGATGGGGGATATACTTCTGGGCAGTAGTATATGTGAAAGGGATCTTGGGGTAAGAGTGGACTGTAAACTGAATATGAACAGTCAGTGTGATGCGGTGGCAAAAAAGGTTAATTCAATCCTGGGTTGTATCAAAGGGGCCATAGCGTCGAAATCGCAGGAGGTCATAGCCCTTCTCTATACTGCCTTAGTCAGGCCACACCTGGAGTATTGCGTGCAGTTCTGGAGGCCTCACTTCAAAAAGGATGTGGCCAAAATCGAGAGGGTGCAGAGGAGAGCGACAAGAATGATCAGGGGTCTGGAGACTGAGCCCTATGAGGAAAGGCTGAGGGCCTTGGGAATGTTTAGTTTGGAGAAGAGGAGGTTGAGGGGGGACATGATTGCTCTCTTTAAATATTTGAAAGGCTTTCATTTGGAGGAGGGCAAAGAGCTGTTCCAGTTGGCAGCAGAGGGTAGGACGCGAAGCAATGGGCTAAAACTACATGCACAAAGGTACCGGCTGGGTATTAGGAAAAACTTTTTCACGGTCAGAGTAGTTCAAAAGTGGAATCAGCTGCCTAGGGAGGTGGTGAGCTCCCCCTCACTGGCAGTTTTCAAGAAGAGGCTGGATGAATACTTGTCAGAGATGCTTTTGGCTGATCCTGCACTGGGCAGGGGGTTGGACTAGATGGTCTGTATGGCCCCTTCCAACTCTATGATTCTATGAAATGGCCACCCACCCCTTCACCCAACCAGAATCAGGAGTGGAGCAGGTGGCAGTGTCTGGCCCCTTCACCTGGCCAGTATGAGGCACGGAGGAGGAGGGAATGCCCACCTGACCACCCTTCCTTTTCTACAGCCCATTGTATTTTTTTCCACAACTTTGTTGCTAGTTGATAAAAGTATTGAAAAGTACCAGGCCCAAAACTGAGCCCTGCGGCACACCACCGGACACCTCCCTCCAATCTGATGAAATGCCATTGACCACTACTCTTTGGGTGTGGTCCTCTAACTAGTTCCCTATCCACCGAATTGTCCTATAGTCCAGTCCACAGTCTTTCAATTTACCCGAATGTCATAGGGAACCTTAACAAAAGCTTTGCTGAAATCCAGGTAAATCATGTCAACAAAGTTCCCACGATCCAGACAGACCTGAAGTTGTTCTAGATTAGCTACAACACTTCAAAGTCATATTAAATTCAGAGAAGTGTGAATATAATAAGGACAGCCTGGATTTTTTTGGATATGTTTTCTCTGCCAATGATGTTCCTCCTGATCCAAAGAAAGTGGCAGCTATACAGGAAGCTGCAAAACCAAATACTTATCCGAACTTAGAAGTTTACTTGGCCTTGAGAGCCAGTTTGGTGTAGTGGTTAAGAGTGCAGGACTCTAATATGGGGAACCAGGTTTGATTCCCCACTCCTCCACTTGAAGCCAGCTGGGGGACCTTGGGTCAGTCACAGTTCTTTCAGAGCTCTCTCAGGCCCACCCACCTTACAGGGTGATTGTTGTTGTTGGGATAATAATGACGTACTTTGTAAACCGGTCTGAGTAGGCGTTAAGTTGTCCTGAAGGGCAGTATATAAATTATTGTAGTTGTTTTTGATTACACACTGAGATATCATCCTGCCTGCCTGGAGTGGCTTTGGAAGCTGACTAACTTGTGGCCCACCCCTACCCCACCCTCTTTGGTAACTGCGCGGGAACTTCTACCATACTTCCACCTCCACCCAGCCACCAAGCATGCCCGCCAGCGCCAACCCGTCTGCGGTGGTGAGCCTTGGGTGGGTGCCAATGGAGAGGGGGTTATGTCCACATAAGTGCCATTGATGCCTGTGTAAGCCTTAGTTCTCTCCCTGTGTACTTTCCACCTCCTCACTTAGGATTGTGCTGTAAGTTAGAATATATATGAGGAAAGAAAGGAAGGGGGGAAAGGGAAAAATACTGATTATTTAATTTGGTACATTACTTATACTATTAAGAAAAAAAATGGGTTTTTTTTCCTTGCAAAATATTGAAAATACCTTACTTCTAATTAATATAACTCAAGACACAGATATGCTTCAAAAGCCTCATTTGAAATCACATTCTGCCTTGAGTCCATGTGTCTTAGGTGGTGATTCAATTGTGTACCTGAAAAAGAGATTTTATAATATCCTAATAACAAATTTTGAAAAGAAACCAGTGACATAAATTAAGTTAAATAATAATGCCCAATTCATAAAAATTACCTTCCTATTTCAGTCCAAGAAAAATCAATGAAAAGTGCAGCCTGGAGTCAGGTAGCAGTGTTGTACTGCAAAATGTGAATGCCTAACTCTTAATATATCAGGCTAGGCTAGGGGATGATGCAATCAGAACCGGAGGGGGGGGAGGGGAGGGGGGGGAGAACTATGATAGGAATATTTCTACCCGTCAGTGTAGGAAGAACAAGGGGAAAGGTCAAAACAACAGCAGGTACATGAACATCTATAATGCCCAGCATAATCATAAAACTCTGAAAAGAGAACACCTTAAAGAGAAATAGTTTTTATATTATCCTGTAATAAATACATGTATTTTGTTGTATATTGATATATATATTTATGTTCTGCATTTAGTAATTTTAAAACTTGGCCCTGTGATTGGGATTTCTATAACTTTCTTGACTGGCACACTATTACTTTGATTTTGAAGCAACTGCACTGGCTTCCAATTATTTTCCAAATCAAATTCAAGGAGCTGGTTTTAACCTTTAAAGCCCTTGACGGTTTGGAACTCTCCTACCTACAGGACTGCTTCTCCCCTTCATGCCCTCTCGTCTCGTCCGCAACTTGAGGCCTGCTGGTGGCTCCTGGCCCCAGGGCCTTTCGATTCTCTTCAACCAGAGGAGGGCTTTTAGGATTGTGGCTCCTTCCCTCTGGAATGCATTAAGAGAGGAGACGCGTTCCCTCCATGATCTGGTGAAATTCCAGAGGGCCTGCAAAGCAGAGATGCTTCATCTGGAATTTGAAGGCTGATTCAGGTATTTTTCTTAGCTTGACTCCGTATGACAATGAGAATAAATAGGATTTAGTGGTGGCACTGTTCTTTTAGATATATTATTAGTTTTTAATGTTTGTACTCCTATTTTAATATTGTATTTCTGATTTTACCTCACATCTGGTACAAGGTTTCCCTTCACGCGCCCCAGGGCAGATACAGTGATGTCACTCCTGGAAGTGATGTCATTGTGCTGGCCATGTGATGTGAATGCTCCCGTGCTCTGCATGGGGCCGATTCAGCCCATTTGGGATCCAAATCAGCCCCAAACAAAGCACAGGAACGCTCCAGAAGTGATGTCGCTGCACTTCCAGGGAACATGTGCACGGCACGTGTTCCCTGGGTTTCTGCTGATGGTGGACAACCTCGGGGGTTTTTACCTCCCACCAATTGCTGACCGATCACCAGGCAAGGGGCAAATCCCCGGGAGTTTGTCCGCCACTGGTGGGCACCTGAGAACTCTGGGTGGAGAGGTGGTATATAAGTTAATAATAACTATGTGCCTATATATACCACCTTTCTGGACAAGTTAGTGCCACGCTAATTAACAAAGTCAGTGTTATTATTATCCGTACAATACAGCTGGGGCTGAGAGGAGTGGCTTACCCAAGGCCACCTGCTGAGCTCTTAGCGGGGGTGGAACTAGCAAAGTGCTTTTTACATCCCAGCCACTTAACCTCTAATGCTACTGCAGCTTAAGAAATTACAGAGCAACTCCACAGGGCACTATGGGCATTCCTCCTGCAACTGCATCATTTGGACGTCCAAAATGTATCAAATTGCCAGAACTGCTCATTGATCCAGCTCATGGTGACAAAATACTCGCAAAAAACAGTAGCAAAAGAAAGCAGAAAACATAATGCGGAAAAGCACAAGATGATAAAGCAGGCAGTCATAGAACAGGAGACTGTCTTAGGGACTTCCTTTGCCACTGAGACTAGACAACTATAATTCACTCTATATAGGCCTCCCCGCAAATTTGACTTGGAGACTCCAGTTGGGGCAGAATGCTGCAGCTCATCTACTCTCAGGAGCATGCGTCTCACTTCCATTCTGCAATCGCTCCATTGGCTACCCATCAGCTACCAGGCTCAGTTCAAAGTCATGACTATCACATTCAAAGCCCTTCATGGCCTTGGCCCTTGTATCTGTGTGATCACCTCTCCACCTATGTTCTGCCAAGGCAGCTTTGCTCATACAGACAGGGCCTTCTGCAGATACCCCCTGTAGTTGGGCAAAATCAACAGGTACCCACACACGTGCTTTCTTTGTGATAGCCCCCCTCCTTATGAAATAGCCTGCCTGAGGAGGTCAGGAAAGCTCCCACTCTCCTGGCTATCCATGAACTAGGCAAAACGGAAATATTCTGGAGTTGTGTCATAAGAAATTATCCTGAGAGATGCCTTGGTAGGGACAGGGACTGTATACTATGCTATTGGGCACTATCTGCTGATGTAGACATGCACCTACTAGGGAATTTTCATGTTGCTAAGCATGCCATGTAAATTACTTATGCTTTGTTTCAGAAAGATTTCACCTCTATGCTGGGCTTTATGCTTGTTTCAAATTTTCTGCTACCACACCCTACTGCATCTCTTTCACTGAACATCCTAACTGTTGTTCATTATTGTACTTTGCTCAGTGAAGGTCCTAGCTGTTGATTGTATTGTATTTTACTTGCACTGTGTAATCCACCTTGGATCTCAGTGAGAAGGGAGGAGGAGGAGGAGGAGGAGGAGGAGGAGGAGTATGCCTCATGATCAGAAAAATACAAGGGACCATGATTACAGCCCAATAAGAACAAAAAAAAAATCACCTGAAATGTTTCCATTTTTAATAACAACAAGAACAACATTTGATTTATATACCACCCTTCAGGACAACTTAACACCCACTCAGAACGGTTCCCAAAGTATGTTATTATTATCCCCACAACAAAACACCCTGTGAGGTGGGTGGGGCTGAGATAGCTCTGGAAGAGCTGTGACTGATCCAAGGTTCCCCAGCTGGCTTCAAGCAGAGGAGTAAGGAATCATACCTGGTTCTCCTGATTAGAGTCCTGCCGCTCTTAACCACTACACCAAACTGGCTGTCTTTTAAAATCCTGAAGGGACCTCATCAGGTCCCTCCAGATGATGTTGACCAGGGCTGGATCAAGGGGGGCAGGGGGGTTACCCTGCCCCCAGTGTCACCAAAGAGGGGGCGGCAAGCTGGCTGCCCCGGAACACGGCACGCCACGGAACTGGCGGCAGCCACACGGGCGGCTGAATGGAGGGCTGGAAGGCCGCTGCGCCATTCATCTGCCCTGCTGACAAGATGGCTAGCAGCAGCACATGGCGCCCCCTGGAAGCGTGCCACCTGCGCTACCTACCGCTGGAGGGAAGGGAGCGCGTGGGAAGCCAGCCGCCCCGTCAGCGGGGAAGGGGAATGTCATCACACAGTGCCAGGAGCACGTGCGCTTTGCGCGTGCATGGGGGATGGGGACCGCAGGGCTTGGGTTGACCCAGCTGCAGTCAACCCTAGATCCGGCCCTGATGTTGACTTAGAGCTACAGGAACTGAGCACACCAAAAAATATGGCTCCATGTCCCACACCAACGGATTCTGCTCCACTCAATCCAGGCAGAGTGGGCGCTTCAAGATACCCACAGCAGACAAACCAAATATGTCTAGAACTTTTAGTATGCTAGGAACTAAGTGTCTGGAAAGATCATGTTGTGGTTTCTAGAACAGTAGAATGTATTACAACTAGGGTTGCCAGAAGGTCCTCCAGAAAATACTGGACGGAGTCCTGGCACTCGAGTGCTTCATCATGCGCAGGCTCCTGGGCCCAGCACAATGACCTCGCTTTCAGAAAGTGAGTCCTTAAGCGAACCCAGAAGCAACCAGAAGGGACGGAGTAAGCATCAAACTTTCTATTGATTTTATAGTCCTGTCCTACACTGTGAAGTTAAGGACTGTTTCCAGGAATTTAAATCAATGGCTTGGCTCTGCATAGTGAGGAAGCCTCGTAGCAAGAGATGGCAAAAGGTGAGAACAGGTTCCGTTCTGAGCTACTCCTGCTCTCTCTTAACCGCTACACCAAACTGGTGTAGCTGGGATGGGCATGAAACATCAGCAGGAAATGGGCCAGGATTAAGCCAAACATTTTGGCTAAGATGAACTACGTTAAAGCAAATTCAGATCCTGGATTGTCGAGCGTTAGACTTAGCAGAGATTACTTAATGCTCAGTAGAATATAAGAAGGCAGTCTTCGGAGTTTTAGTTCTAGAAAAATGCTTTACTACACATTAGGACAAAGGGTACGTTTGAAGAGAAATTAAAGGCTAGCTAACCGACTCCTACATCTTGATGGTCAAACTAACACAATACATTCCTGCCTGGAGACTCTAAAGATTCTAAGAATACTGAACAATCTGAACAAAGACTGAACGAAGAGCAAGAAACCCCCTGGTATACGTTAGAAGTTAATTGCCCCAAGTAAAGCTACTTACTCAGTAGATTCTCCTAGACCTCTTCATTCAGCCATAAAGACTTCCCTTTCTATGGTGGGAATTTTTACTTGACAGCTAAGTGGTCCTATGCAAACTGGCTGACTAACTAAACAAATAGGACAACAATTTAACTCTTTCATGACTGAACGTAGGGCACGTGCTAAAAGCCTAACATTGGGCCTTAATCATCCCTTGCTAGTGTCGTGGTCCATGAGTGGACAAGCAGCTAACTATGGAGAGTTTAATGATAGTCCCTTGTTTCATGTGACGTCTGGAGAAGGCTTTGCTTGCAGTCTGAGAAGCTTGACTGATGTCTTCAACCAGAATTGCTCGAGCTTCCCATAGCTGAGTTACACATTTATCTGAATGGAGATTCACGACACAGTCATACCCCAAAGGCCTTCAGGTCCGTAGAGATGAGAAGGATCCACACACAAAGAAGTCTGCTCTTGAGATTTTTCTATGACCTGCTTTTGTAGAGCTTAAAGAACTTGTAAAACACATTGAGGATGTAAATGAACTGCAAGACTGTGGTGGGGTGCAGAGGCCCCAGGCTACCTTAAGTCTTGAAGAGAACAGCAGGCTCACGGGGGAGGAGCTGGTCTATGTGACTAAGAGCCACACAGACCAGCTAAGAGCCACAAACTTCATGGCACTCGGTCTTTAAACAGCCCTTCTCCAGAAACAACGTGAAATGGGAAGGGCAATACTGTGTGGTAAACAGAATACAGACAGAAAAACAAACCCACAGTAATAAGGTCTACAGACTCATACAATAATTATACAGTCACACAAATGTAACAAAATAAGCCAAAACACTTTATACATATATATAGCTGTTCACAGCTATTAAGCTATTAAGTAAGCACTATAGAGATTACAAAACAAGAGTTCAGCTTGCGCCCTCTTGAGCGCATGGTGGTCTGTTATCTTCCCTGAGGGCTGGATGTCTCAGCTGTGGTCTCTCCCGGTGGGGAATTGGTCTCAGGAACATTTCCAACATAGACCACTGTATACAAGAAGAAAGGAATACCTTCCACAACATTTGAAAGTGATTTTTGGGACGTTTACACCCTGTCAGGGGAGGACTTTTGGTTTGTGCATTCTCTGGCCGTCATCACACGGGCATCTCTTCCGTTAAATTTACAGCATATAGCGTCCTACCTGTTATCGGCACCGTAACGTTTCTTTGGGTCACCTAACGGCTCTTCGCGCCACCAGCTGTCCACACCGAAGCACTCTGTTCTGTTCTCTCTAACCGCGCAGAAGCAGCTCCTCCCCCCCCCCTTTTTATTATTCTGGCGTTTAATTCCGCTATAACGGAATAACAGCATATAAACATTCCGTTAGAGCAAAACATTACGACCCTTTTGTTTTTCCAACTTTGAAATTATATAAATAGCCCTTTGCCCGCAGAAAACTCCATCTGACGTGATCCCCATCGCTGAAGACTCTTCCATGGCGATTGAGTCATTTTTACTTCAGCAGAAAGTTTGCATTGTGTTATGTCGTTATGGCGTTATAAGGACATAATAAAATAAAAAAAGGGGAGTCACAGGAAGAAATGGATTCTGGGATTGAAGGGAGGGCATAGGAGGTTGCGAGGTGAAATACATCGATGTGAGGCATTCACACTGAGGCACAAAATAGCGCGACTATCAAGCACAAAGCAGAAGAGAGAAAATCGCTACAGTGTTGGAATAAGGTGGGTGTTTGCCAGGAAATAGCGCCATTTTAGCGCTAAATAAAAGCCCGTGTGATGACGGCCTCTATAGTGCTTACTTAATAGCTGTGAACAGCAGCCTGAACTTAAGACATATATATATAAAGTGTTTTGGCTTATTTTGTTACATTTGTGTGACTGCATAATTATTGTATGAGTCTGTAGACCTTATTACTGTGGGTTTGCTTCTCCAGGAACATACAATGGACTCTTATTTATTTATTTATTTAACATTTGTGTCCGGGGTCTGAGGCACAGCCCCCGGCCTCAACAAGAGGAAGCAGGGGGAGGCAGCCAGGAGACAGCAGTCCTGCCACCTCAGCCAGCAGCCAGGGCCAGAACCTGCCTACACCAAAGGGAGAGGGCAGAGGCAGGAAGAATTGGGACCCAGCAGCAGCCCAAACAGGGCCCTTACCTGCAAAGGGGGAGAAGCAGCCACAGCAACTCAGAGCCACGCCCCAGCATCCACCCCAGCTTGAAGATGGCAACCTGACTCAGGAGGTGCTCAGAAGCCAGCCCCTCCGGGTGGAGCTGCTGAGGGCACTCTGTGGGAAGAGCTGGGCAGCCAGCCAAGGGGCCACAGCTGGGCCCACCTTCCCTAATCAGCTCAGCCAGAGAAGCCCAGTAGCCAGTCAACATGGTGCAGCTGTGGCTGATCCTGGCAGCCCAGCCAGCTACCCCTGCTGCAGCAGCTTGAGACAGCCCAGGGCCACGCCAGGGCTAGAAGACAGCAGCCTGGCTCAGGAGTTGCTAGAAGCCAAGCCTCTACAGGGGGGGCTGCCACAGGCATTCTGCGGGAGGAGATGGGTAGCCCCGCCCAGCATTGCCAAGCAGGCAGCACGGAAGCTGGCTAAGGCAGCTCCTCATGAGCAAGGCCAGGCAAGCTCAGTAGCTCAGAGGATGGCTGGGGCAGCCCCTCGTGAGCAAGGCCAAGGAGCCCTCAGCTGGGGATGGCTCACACTCAACCCCACCCTGCCAGCTAGGCAAAGGAGCCCAGAAGGGATTAGTGGTTGGAGGGAAACACCTGGGGGAATGCACAGCTGGGCCCGGTCAGGAGAGGGAACAAGCCTGGAAGGAGGGCGGGGTGGAGATAGGAAGCCCTATAAAGGGTGGCTGGGAAGAGCTCTGGGGTGGTGGGTGTGAATGAGGAGTGATGATGTGGAATGAGAGCAGTAGGATGCAAGGGTGGAGGCTTGGAGGAGAGTTCTGGAAGGAGGAGATGGAGGACACAGAGGGTAAGCAGGCCAGGTTGAGCAGGCCAGCGAGTGGACTGAGAGGGAGTCTGGGTGAGGTATACCGCCCCTCCTTCCACAGAGCAGGGTCCTGCAGAGTCCCTGGCCCCCCTGTGACGTCAGGAGCAGACCGCCCAGTGCCACGCCCAGCGGCAGCCGCGGCAAGCCCTGACATTTGTATTCCGCCCTCCCTGCGAGCAGGCTCAGGGTGGATAACAACATATTAAAAATACAATTAAAAATCATGTTCATTAAAAACAAGGCCCTGATTTTAGCAGACAGAGCGTTCCACCAGGTGGGAGCCAGGACCGAAAAGGCCCTGGCTCTAGTCGAGGCTAGGCGGGCCTCCTTGGGGCCAGGGACCACCGACAGCTGTTTGTCCCCTGATCGGAATGTCCTCTGGGGGATATATGGGGAGAGGCAGCCCCATCTCTGAGCCATCCTGCCCTCCCAGGAAGTTTCCCCACTGTTCCTTCAGCCAGGTTCATATGGGTCTGGTCCAGTCTAATTCCACTAGGGATCCCAGGTCCCCTAGTGGGGGCATGGGATTCCCTGCTTCCATCCTCTGTTCCCCCCCCCCCCCACCACTCACCTGGCCGGGGAGGGGGAGGAAATAGGGTTTCCAGGTACCTCTCACCTCCCGTCGGGAGGGTGGAGTACCTGGCACTTACCGTGTGCAGAGCACGAGGTCTTCCAGAAGTGACATCACCACGCTGGTTGCGTGAGTGCTCCCGCGTTCTGCATGGGGCTGATTTGGCCCATTTGGGGCCCAAATTAGCCGCCCAAAAAGCATGAAAATGCTCCTACAGTCGGTGCACCGATGTCACTTCTGGAAGTGACATTGCTGTGCAGGATGGAAGTGTATGCGCAGTGCATGCTCCTGAGGTGCCTGCCAGTGGCAGGCAACCTCAGGGAGCATGTCCCCTCCTGCCGATTGCTGGGCAATCAGTGAACGAGTGGGTAAATCTCCGGGAGTTTGCCCACCACCGGCAAAAGTGTGGGAATAGGCCTCCCAGGCATGCTCCTGGGACAATGCTATGATGTCACTTCCTGAGAGTGATGTCATTGTGCTGCCCTGAGAGCACTCCCATGCTTTGCAAAGAGCTAATTTGGGCCCCAAACAGGCCAAATCAGGCCCATATGGAGCTCATATTGGCCCACTGTAAAGCATGTGTGCATGCCTGCACGATAACATCACTTCCCAGAAGTGACATCATTGCATAGGTGTAGGGGCCCGTGCGCAAAGCATGCATACAAGGAGGACTCCCAGGACAGCGCAAAGGTGAGTGCTGCCCCCCCTCCCATTACGAGGGCAAAGGGACCTGGCAACCCTAAATTCCACACATTCCAGGCTCCTCTGGACTACCTCCTTTAAAGCCCAACCCAGCATCTAGACTCACCCCCAGGGACGGGGTCCACCACTGCTTTGGCGTGCCATGCTTGGTATAACCCAGGGGGATGCCATTACCTCCAGTAGCCAAAGGAGCAGCCAACCGTCCTCCTCCCACTACGCTGGCCCTAGGCCACACTCTCACTATTCGTAATCAGGGCTTCGGTTCTTCTGCTGGAGATGGAGGGCTCTCGTCAGCCCTGGCTCCACTTGCACTGTCACCGTCACTGTCACCATTCCCTCCACTCCTGCCACAGCCTTGTCCAGCTTGCTGCCTGCCCTGCCCCCTCCTCCAGCTCCAAACACGGTTTCCCTCCCCTTCTTTGTCGCCAGTCTCAGTTCCCTGGCCAAGCCACCCAAGGGACTTCTTGGGTGCCAATGTTTCCAGCCATCAGTGGCACAGGAGATATTGCCCCCCCCCTCGCTCCCGGGCATGTGCCACCACTAGCCAGCCTCAGTCAAGCAGTTGCGATGGGACAGGCTCAAGAGGGGATGATGTACCTTGCTTGGGGTGGCAAAATGCCTTTCAATGGCCCTGTATGCAGCTCCATCTGATAATAAAAATAATTATTTGCTAAATTATTCAAGAAGTGACCTTATGGAAAGTATTAGAAAAAGACCTTCATAATCTTTCTTTTTGGCTGTAAAAGATTGTTCGCAATCAACACATAGTTGCTGGGTTCCAAAGGATTTGGCGTGCCCTTTATGCATGTCCACACTAACAAGACAGCCTTTCCTCCAACCTTTAAGCAAGGCAGGTCATTTATACACATTAGCAATTTTGCTTAAGAAAATGTATTGTATTGGAGAAGACAGCCAAAGATTTGTCTGCAGCTGGGAACATACTGTTCGAAATTTTTGCAGAAAACAAATATCCACACAAGAAGGTGGATCAAATATTAGTCCGCAGTTCCTCTGCTTTGCTTCAGTAGATGCCAAAGACAACCAGTATGAGAAAGCAGGATCACAAGGCAGACAGAACAATGTCTGATCTGAACTGAACTAAGAAGAACGAGGCTGTGTGCTACACAAACGGAAATACAGAAGAGAGAAGTGAATCTAAAGCCACTATAACATTGCAGGATGGGGAGGGGACTGAAGCGAGAGCAGAAACGCTTCCTGCCTACCTCACATGTGTGTCCTTCATCCAATGTCAATAAGTGAGAGCATCAGGTTGAAACTGGGCATATGTGCACACAGTCCAACAGATGTATGCCCAGATGACAGTCAATCCCCACATTTAATGATAGAATCATAGAATCATAGAGTTGGAAGGGACCATACAGACCATCTAGTCCAACCCCCTGCCCAGTGCAGGATCAGCCTAAAGCATCTCTGACAAATATTCATCCAGCCTCTTCTTGAAAACTGCCAGTGAAGGGGAGCTCACCACCTCCCTAGGCAGCTGATTCCACTTTTGAACTACTCTGACCATGAAAACGTTTTTCCTAATACCCAGCCTAATACCTTTGTGCATGTAATTTAAGCCCGTCGCTTCAGGTCCTACCCTCTGCTGCCTGGGAAACCAATGGACCTATGCATGTTAAGTTGTGTGCACTTATATTCTGTTTGAATGTTACATATCTACACAGACCGCTGGCAATGTCAGAGGCAGGGCGGGAATGTGCACTGGAGGTAAAACCCATCATGCCTGCACAAGGACATTTTGCCTGGGCAAGATTGGCATAATATTGGGGAGAGCCTAATTTAAAGGGACCACACATGACATTCATCGATCTGATGAGAAAGTGAAGGCCATCCAGAGCTTTGTAATAAAAACCGAGTTTGAAACATACTTGAGACTTGGGACTGCGGCTCCGCATCTGCTTGCTACACAGAAGGTCCCAGGTTCAATCTCTGGTGACTCCAGCTAAAAGGAACAGGCAGGGCTTTTTTTCAGCTGGAACGTGGTGGAATGGAGTTCTGGAACCTCTTGAAAATGGTCACATGGCTGGTGGCCCCGCCCCCTGATCTCCAGACAGAGCGGAGTTGAGATTGCCCTCTGCGCCGCTCACGGAGGGCAATCTCAACTCCCCTCTGTCTGGAGATCAGGGGGCGGGGCCACCAACCATGTGACCATTTTCTCTGAGGGCAACCCACTGAGTTCCACCACCTCTTTTCCCAGGAAAAAAAGCCCTGGGAACAGGTATGAGGCGATGTGGATTACCTTCCTAAGACCCTGGAGAGCTGCTGCCACTCTGAGTGGAGGAGACCGACCTTGAAGGACCAAAAGATCACAGTCAGTATAAGGCACATTCACATCTTCATGAGTCCCTTAATTTATTTTAGGAGATTCAGTTTTGAGTCCACTGCATGGTTTCCACCAGGGCTTTGGGGGGGGAGATGGGGGAACTCTCACCAGGGCAACTCCCGGGAAAAGGTGCTGCCCCTGTCAGTACATACACACAGGCACAGCATGCAGGCGCTCCAAGAACTGTGCGATGATGTCACTTCAGTGATGTCATAATAACGCAGGTCGTGGCTGCCCCAGGAGTGCTCCCGTACTCCACAGGGGGCCTGATTCGGCCCAGATCAGGCCAAATTTGGCCCATGTCGGGCCTGAATTTGCCCTAAACAGGCTGCTGAGGCACGGGGGTGCACTCCCCTGCCCGGCAACAGCCAGATGTGGGCCGTATTGGTCCAAAATGGGCCCCAAACGGCCTGGATCAGGCCTGAATCAGCCTGGAATGGGCTGCTGCTGCACACAGGAGAGTACTCCCTCACCTGGCAGAGGACTGATTCTGGCCATTTTGGGCCAGATCTTGGTCATTTGGGGCCCAAAATGGCCAGGATTGGGTCATTTCTGGGTGTGGGAGTGCTCTCCTGTGTGGCAGCAGCCTCTTCCAGGCTGATTCAGGCCCGATCTGGGCCCTAAGTGGGCCCAAAATGGCCGAAATGGGCCCAAAACAGCCTGGAACAGGCTGCTGCCTGGTGGGGGAACCCTCCTGTCGGTCCCTGGCAGGTAGATCCCCAAGTTCTCCACAGTTAACACACAGGTGTTCCAGTTGAAGTAACTTTATTAGAGATCCATTCAGTACAAGGTGCTCAGGCAGTGGAATTGGCAGAAGTGACGTATGTGGGGCTATCAACGTTAGCTATAGGGAATATTCTCGCCTTTGGAAAAGAGGACCATTTTAGAGTAGACAGTGAGAAAGACATTGTTTTAGAGTAGACAGTGAGAAAGACATTGTTTTAGAGTAGACAGTGAGAAAGATGAACTTATCGTTGGTTCTCAAGAAGGATACATTTTGAACCAGTTTCAGCTGGCAGTCAAGGACACTGGCTCATTTGTGAGATAACCTACTGGCATTGCAGCAATAAAGAACTTCCTATACTCTCAGAAACCAGAGGCAGAGCCAATATACATTCATGGCAGATATGCAGAAGGCATATATAAGACCTCCCTTGCATGGCAGTGGCCCTATCCTGGCCATTTTAGGCTCAATCCTGGCCATTTCAGGCACTAAATGGGCCCAAAATGGCTGAAACAGGCACGAAACTGCCAGGTAGGGGAACCCTCCCCCACCCAGCAGCAGCCCAATCTGGTCCGTTTTGGGCCCAATCCAGGCCAAAACAGGCCCAAAATGGCTGGGGCATTTTAAAAATACCCACAGGATGTGGGTATTTTTAGAGGTGCTGGAATGCCATTCCGGGGCGTTCCGGCTCAAAAAAAGCCCTAGTTTCTGGCAGGAAAAAAAAGACTGCTGTTTGAAATGAAGCTGCCTGCTGTGCTATTAGCATTCTGGAGGGGGAGAGAGCATGTTGTACAGGGCATGTGTTGTGCTCAAGACACGTGTTGTGCTCCTAAAATCCTATTCCAGGACACTAAAATACTTGACAACACTTCCAACTACTTTGTCAGACTGCACAGGGAAGCCATTGAAATAAGCACAATTTCAACAGGAAAGAAGAGACTTTAAGAATGAATAGAGCATGGTTTCCAGTTCTGAAAAACACAAGGCTAACAAAACACTCTATACCCGACAATAGCCCTGCAGAGAAGATTAGCACATCAAGCGCCAATCCATATGCAAAAGAACCTCCTCAGGATACAGTGAAGCCTCCCGCCATTAGCATTCTACACCCTGGGAAACTCTTACAGGATGAATCAGCCCAACCCCACCCCTCCTGAGTAGATATAAATGACCTGCCAACATCTTTTCCACACTGTGACACTGAGAGATTTCTGTCTTTTGATGCTACACCTCTGAAGATGCCAGCCACAGCTGCTGGCGAAACGTCAGGAACTACAATGCCAAGACCACGGCTATACAGCCCGGAAAATCCACCACAACCATGAAGTGCCCTGATTCACCTGTGAAATGACCAAGTGAAATATCAAAACCTGTGGGACAACCCTGATTCACTCACTGGTATTCAGAAGTGTTTTGCTTTTGAGCATGAAGGCTGCAATGGTTAATATCCATTGACGGATCTACCCTCCATTAATTAGCCCAAGCCCTTGTTAAAGTCATTAAGCAAGTGGCCATATCTTGTGACCCCTAAATCCATTAAGTTAATTATGAACTGTGGGAAAAACGGGGGGGGGGGGTGTCTAACTGTTGCTGGCCACTCAGAAAGGCAGTTTGGGACTAGGTGAACCATGATTGTGGCTCCTCAGGTATACCTTCACATCTTAAAATCTTTGGTCAATATCCTTAGTTTGACTTATTATGTGATGGATGTACAGTTTTAGAATGAAATTGCTCTGATGCTCTATTGCCTTCACCATCATTTCTTAATGAAATTTGGTGACAAGGAATGAATCCATTCAATATATCCTTGGCTGCCCCTGAAAGGCTGGGGGGACTTGGAGACTTTCATAGTGAGGGTTTTTAGCTTTTCGAAAAATGGACTGTCATGGATCTGGAGATCCAGTTTGGTGTAGTAGTTAAAAGCAGCGGGACTCTAATCTGGAGAACTGGGTTTGATTCCCCACTCCTCCACTTGAAGCCAGCTGGGTGACCATGGGTCAGTCAAAACTTCCCGGAGCTCTCTCAGCCCCACCTACCTCTCAGGGTCATTGTCATACGAGGATAATAACAACACACTTTGTAAACTGCTCTGAGTAGGTGTTAAGTTGCCCTGAAGGGCAGTATATAAATTGAATGTTATTATTATACTAACAACAAAGCCTGTTGTAGGAAAAAATACAACAGGCTCTAGAAAGGGAAGTGCAGGCAGGTGTCACGTCTGTCGCCCATCCATGCAATTATTTTCAGCTGATGTGTTGCCATGAACCATTGTATTATGCTGTGCCTTGATATCATACTGCTGTATCCAGAGTGTCTTATCTCTTGTGCTTTGAAAAGACTTTTCAACCAAGACCATGGAATGCTTGCTGTGTGGGTACAGGGATCTATCTGCCATAGCCTGTCATCCATAGACCTGACATTAGGTGGGCATTCCCTCCTCCTCCATCACTGATAACAGCCGGATGAAGGCAGGGGGGATGGGCATGGCTACTTCCTCTGCGCCTGATCCCAGCCGAGTGAAGGGGGGGCGGGCATTGCTATCTGCTCTGTGCCTGATCCCAGCCAGGTGAAGGGGCAGGCATTGCTGCTTACTCCGTGCCTGACCTTGGCCGAGTGAAGGGGTGGGTGAGCATTGCCACCTGCTCCATTCCTCAGCTCGGCCAGGTGAAGGGACGGGCATTGCCTTCTGCTCCGCACCTGATTCCAGCTGGGTGAAATGGGAGGGGGGCATTGCCGTCCGCTCTACGACTGAATCCTAACTAGAACCAAGAGTTAGCACAATGATATACTACAATTAAACAGTAATAATAAAGTGCAATTTATAAGAATATTCACTATGTAATTCATTGTATTAACAAACACGCATGAAAGGAGACCCCGGCAATGTAAAACCATTACAATTCATTAACACGGACTGTGAAAACTCATATAAAGTGCTAAGTGCTTAAGCCTATGACCATACAATTCAAACAATCATTGATAGCCGGTACAATATGTACAACAAACATACACTGAAAGTGCTAGGTCCATCAAACCCTCTCCTTCAAATGATGGCAAAGCGGGTTTGATGTGCTTGTTAAACTGTGGAATTGAAATACTTTTACTAGGACCAGCGTCAGTACCTGCTTTTGCCATCTTTGAGAAAGAATCGAAACGGCTTCTTGCATAGGAACCAGTCCATCCGTCAGATGGTTTTTTGTTGATTGGACCCCTCTTCCTCGCTGCTACACTGCGTAGACCTGCCAATGGATTACTCATGGACGTACATGCTCTTGTGTAAGAGCTCCACGATGATATGAACAGTTTTCTTGCTTAAGCACCTAGCACTTTCAGTGTATATTTGTTGTACATGTTGTATGAGTTTTCACAGTCCATGTTAATGAATTGTAACGGTTTTCCATTGCCGGGGTCTCCTTTTGTGCGTGCTTGTTAATACAGTGAATTACATAGTGAATATTCTTATAAATTGCACTTTATTATTATTGTTTAATTGTAGTATATCATTGTGCTAACTCTTGGTTCTAGTTAGTTTTCACGAGGTTCTTTGGTTATTGACTTTGCTCGTGATACTCTTGCCTACTGGCTACGACTGAATCTGGCAGGTCGAACGGGGATGGGCACTGCCTCATGCTCCATATCTGATCCTGGCCGGGTGAAGGTGGGGGATAGGAATTGCCACCTGCTCTGCTCCTGATCCCTGCTGGGTGAAGTTGGGGCAGGCATTACCACCTGCTCCGCACCTGATCCCTGCCAGTTGAAAGAGAGGCGGACATTACCTCCTGCTCTGTGCCTGATCTAAGACAGGTGAAGGGAGGGCAGGCATTGTCACTTGCTCCATGCCTGATCCCGGCTGGGTAAAAAAGCAAATGTTGCCACCTGCTCTGCGTCTGATCCCGGCCAAGTGAAGGGGGGTGGGCACTGCCACTTGCTCTGTTCCTGATCCTGGCCAGGTGAAGGGATGGGCATTGTCACTTGCACCTCGCCTGATCCTAGCTGGGTGAAGGAGGGCAGGCATTGCCTCCTGGTCCATGCCCGATCCTGGCTGGGTGAAAGTGGGAGGCGAGTATTGCCACTTGCTCTCCTCTTGATCTGAGCTTGGTGAAGGGTGTGTGTGGATATTTCCACATTTTCTGCTCCTGATCCCAGCTAGTTGAAGGGGGGTGGGCATTGCCATCTGCTCCACTCCTGATACCAGCTAGGAAAAAGGCAGGGGTAGGCATTGCAACCTGCTTTGCTCCTTATCTCAGCCGGGTGAAGCGGGGAGCAGTCATTGCCACCTACACTCCTGATCCCAGCTGGGTAAAGGCGGATGGTGGGTATTGTCTCCTGATTTGCGCCTGATCCCAGCTGAGTGAAGGTGGCAGCTGGGCATTGCCAACTGCTCTGCAGCTGTTCCCAGCTTGGTGAAGAGGGGCTGGGCATTGCTACCTGCTGCACTCCTGATCCCAATTAGGTGAATGCAGGGGCAGGTATTGCCACCTGCTCCCCTCCTGATCCCAGCTTGGTGAAGGGCAGATGGGCATTGCCACTTGCTCCACTAATCCCAGTTGTGTGATGGATGGGGGGCAGGCATTGAGACCTGCTCCACTCATGATCCCAGCTGTGTGAAAGCAGAGGGTGGGCATTGCCACATGCTCTGCTCTTGATCCCTGCTGTGTGAAGGCAAGGGCAGGCATTTCTACCTGCTCAGCTCCTGATTCCAGCTTTGTGAAGGTGGGAGGTGGACATTCTCCCTCTCTGCTCCTGATCCCAGCTGGGTGAATACGGGGAGCGGGCATTGCCACCTGCTTTGCTCTTGATCCCAGCTGGGTGAAGGTAGGGGTGGGCATTGCCACCTTCTCTACTCCTGATCCCAGCTAGGTGAATGCAGGGAATGGGCATTGCCACCTGCTTCGCTTCTGATCCCATCTGGGTTAAGACAGAGGATGGGCATTGCCACCTGCTCTGCTCCTAATCCCAGCTGGGTGAAGGTGGGGGCGGGCATTGCCACCTGCTCAGCTCCTGATTCCAGCTTTGTGAAGGCAGGAGGCAGACATTCCCCCTCTCTGCTCCTGATCCCAGCTGGGTGAATACAGGGAGTGGGCATTGCCACCTGCTTTTCTCTTGATCCCAGCTGGGTGAAGACAAGGGATGGGCATTGCCACCTGCTCTACTCCTGATCCCAACTGGGTGAAGGCAGGGGATGGGCATTACCACCTGCTTCTCTCCTGATCCCAGCTGGGTGAAGGTGGGGAATGAGCATTGCCACCTGCTCTACTCCTGATCCCAACTGGGTGAAGGCAGGGGATGGGCATTACCACCTGCTTCGCTCCTGATCCCAGCTGGATGAAGGGGGAGGGCGGGCATTGGCACCTGCTCTGCTCCTGATCCCAACTGTGTGTAGGCAGGGGGCAGATATTGCCACCTGCTCCATGCCTGATCCTGGCCTGGGCTTCCCACCATGACGCACTCTCTGGAAGTCTGGCTGCCTCATCTGGGCATCCCTTCACAGCAGCGCCCTCTGCAGACATACCAGGGTAGCAAGTGAGTTGTCTTGAATATGCTTAGCCTTTTATATAGTAGGATTATATTATTATCTGAGAAAACAAACTTGGAAATAATTCAGAGAAGTTAGCCGTGTTAGTCTGTGGTAGCAAAATCAAAAAGAGTCCAGTAGCACCTTTAAGACTAACCAATTTTATTTTAGCATAAGCTTTCGAGAATCAAGTTCTCTTCGTCAGATGCCTGATACAGAGACACCAGTCTCTGTATCAGGCATCTGACGAAGAGAACTTGATTCTCGAAAGCTTATGCTAAAATAAAATTGGTTAGTCTTAAAGGTGCTACTGGACTCTTTTTGATTTTGGAAATAATTCAACATTGATGAAATTCAAAATCCACTTACATCACTAACTGAGATATGATTTAACAATTAGCCTGTTAAAGAACTAAATGGACCAGTAAGCACTTCTCTGAACAAGTGATTAGGTGTTAACAATCAAAACAAATCACTACATTTAGGAGACCATTTACAGCCAAATTGCCGCTCCATGAATAACCTTCTGGGCTGGCTCTAATAGTCTGCCTTTCTCACTGGGACTCAAGGCAGATTACATACTTAAGGCTCCCAGGTGCCTGCCAGTGGCAGACAAACTCCCAGAGGTTTGTCCTGTTGCCTACCAATCTGACAGCAATCAGCAGGAGGCAGCCAGCCCTCTGGAGGTCGCCGGCCAGCAGCAGGCATCCTGGGAACATGTGCAGCATGCATACTTTCAGAGAGCACAACAACATCAGTTCTGTAATTGACATTGTCGTGCCGCCTACAGGAGTGTTCCCGTACTTTGATTTTGGCTGCAAATGGGCCAAATCAGCCTCGTGCAAAGCACAGGAGCACTCCCACAGCCAGCACGATGACGTCACTTCCAGAAGTGACATCATTGCACAAGCACCCAAGTGCACTCATGCATCACACACATGCAAAGTTGGAACATGCGACAGACATGAGGTAAATGCCAGGTCTCCCCCCCCATCCCCCGGGCAGGAGGGTATAGGGACCTGGTAACCCTACACAATGTAAATAAATGCGATCAATGGCGTGGACATTCCATAAACAATACAATAGTCTATGAACTGCAGAAATTCAAAAACAAGCATAATTCCAAATAGAGATGAAACACTGCTGGAACAAAACATAAGTAATTTGACATCAAAATTAAACAATATGGAAACTATCCAGTAGAACCATATCCACACCGATAGACACTACCTAGTAGTATGGTCTACAGTCCCTGTCCTTTTACCAAAGGATCTCTCTGAGCCATCCCTCTAAGCCATTTCTTACAGCACAGCCTTATTATCTAAGTGAAAAAGTCCTCCTGAATAAATCCGTTTTGCAAAGTTTGCAGAAAGCCAAGATAGCGCAAGCTCTCCTGACCTCTTCAGGCAGATCATTCCTCAAGGTAGAGGCCATCACAGGGAATGTGCATGTATGGGCAGCAACCAATTTTGCCAAATTGCAGGGGTGTATCTGCAGAAGGCCCTGTTCAGATGAGTGAAGCTGCTGTGGTTGAGCACAGGGAGAGAAGCAGTCTGGCAGATATGAGGGGCCAAGGCCATGGAGGGCTTTGTAAGCAACAGCCAAAACCTTGAACTGAGCCCAGTAACTGATGGGTAGACAATGGAGCAGCTGCAGAATGGTAGTAATATACATGTTCCACATAGATCCTGATAACAGTTGTGTTCTGCACCATCTGGAGACTTTGAGCAGAAACCTAAGTAGAGTGCATTACAGTAGTCTAGTCTCAATGTTAGCATTGCATGAATACAGGCATTCAGACTGGCTGTGTCAAGGCAGGCGGCCATCTTCCAGGCTAGACTGAGTTGGGAGAAGGCCTGATTTGCAGCTGCATTAACTTGCTTCTCTAGCAGCAGCACTAAATCCAGTATAACCCCTAGGCTCTTAACCAAGTCTGTAAGGGTCAACCACACCACATCAAATGTGGGGAGCCCAACATCCTTCAAGAGCTCCACTTTCTCAGCCAGCATCACTTCCATCTTGTGTGGGTTGAGTTTCAATTTGTTCTCTTTCAGCCATTTGAGAACAGCTGTCAGGCAAGTGATTTAAGATCTACTGCATCACCAGGGAACTCTGAGTCTGTCCCATGAGGAATGATTTAAACCAGTTCAAAACACATCCCCTGATACCTTCTTCTACCTCCAAACGCCTCAACAAGATGGTTTGGTCTACTATGTCAAAGGCTGCAGATACATGCAAAAGGAGTAACAGATGGAGGTCATCAGCTAAAGCCACCTCCTATCCTGAAATGGATCTATGATTTAATCTTCGTAATTCTAATCTTAGCAACAAACAAGCATTCTCCACATGCTAAATAAGCAGAGAGAAGGAATACTATCATTTATCTGTAAAATAAAATACCAAGATTAATAAATCATGTTTTTTATTTCTTAGGAGAAAAGTTTCTAGCAAAAAAGCAATTCTGTTAAGATTGTCCCCTGCCAAGTCAAATACTTGCATTAGCTGGGAAAAGTGTCCCTGCCAAGCCCCCATATCCAAAAAAGCCTTACAAACGTAGAAAAATGAATCCACTCGCCCTCCACCCCCGAAACCTTAGGCATCAAAAGACATAATGTTCCCAATGATCTTCAGCAGCAAAAATGAAAAATAACAGTACCAAATCATGAGAATTGACTTTATGTGTTCCACTGGGAAGGGGGGAAAAAACCATGAGCAATGCTTTTGATGTTTTACAAATTGCACTTTGAGGATTATGAGCCCAGTCCTATCTGCAGTGCAGGATACGGTCATGAGGCCCCCCAGTGCTGGTGAAAGGCATTCCCGGCCTCTCAGGTTGTCACTGTGATACAAAAGCTAATGCTGTGCCAGAAAGGCCTGGCCTGTGTGAAGGCAGCTCCTGTTGCACCCCCCCCCACACACACACACACCCTACACACATGCCAGACTTCTCTCAGAAACTGGACCAATGCAGATGTCGGGAGAAGCCACAATATGGACGCTAACATAAAGGTGTGAGAAAAGCCCTGCTGGGTCAGAGCTGGATGGACCACTGTCCATCCAGTCCAGCATCCCGTCTCACACAGTGGCCAAGAAGTTACTCTGGAGGGCCAGCCACCGGCTGTAGAGGCCAAGGCCTTCCCCAGATGTTGCCTCCTGGCACCAGCTTTCAGAGGCTGACTGTCTCCAAATGTGGAGATTTCCTTTAGTCACCACAGCCAGTAGCCACTGATAGACCTGTCCTCCATGAATCTGTCTTTGGCTATCACTACATCCTCTGGCAGTGAGTTCCTCATTTAAATCACTCATTGAGTAAATAAATTGTCCTTTTGTTTGTCCTGAATCTACATGCCCATCAACTTCATTGGGTGCTCCTAAGTTCTAGCGTTCTGTGAGAGGAAGAAAAGGTTCTCTTTGTCCACTCTCTCTGCTCTGAGTATAATTTTATAAACTTCTGTCACATCCTCCACTAAGTCATCTCTTTTCTAAACTGAAAAGTATCAGACTCTTCAACTTTTCCTTATAGAAAAGATGCTGCAACCCCTTAATTATATTGGTTGCCCTTTTCCATATTTTTCCCAGGTCGGCAATGTCCTTTTGGAGATATGATGACCAGAACTGCACACAGCATTCCAAATTAGGCCGCACTCTGACTCTAGATCTCTACAGGGGCATTATAATATCGGCTGTTTTATTTTCAATCCCTTTCCTAATAAGATGTCATTAGCAACTACCTTCTGTTGGGATCTTTTGTTCCAAGGTGCATCATCTTACGCTTACCTACACTGAACTTCATTGGCCACGCTTTTGTCCACTCACACAGTTGAAGAAGATCCTCCTGGAGCTCTTCTACGGTTGGTCTTGGTTTTCACCATCCTGAATAATTTTGTGCCATCTACAAACTTGGCCATTATACTGCTCACTCCCAGTTCCCAATTAATTATGAATAAATTAAATTGCACCAGCCCCAATACTGATCCTCATGGAATTCCATTGCTCATGCCCCTCCATTGGGTGCTGTCTACTGATTCCTACTGTTTGCTTCCGGTCATTTAAAGGTAAAGGTAGTCCCCCTGTTCTCTTATGTTCTTATAGAATCATAGAATCATAGAGTTGGAAGGGGCCATACAGACTATCTAGTCCAACCCCCTGCCCAGTGCAGGATCAGCCTAAAGCATCTCTGACAAGTTCCCCTACATGGCCTGTCACTGCTCATAAGATGCTGCACTGCAGCAGCACCCACGTTGTAACAGTCACATGAGAAGAGGGTTGCCAGCAAAATAGGAAAAAACTGGCCTAGGTTCCTATGGAGTGTCGCTCTAGCTTGTTTTCAGGGCCAGGGGGCCTCTTGTGTCTCATTGCCCAGGGTTCCTAATGGTGGTGCACACACACAGCTTGGGAGCTCTGCAGAAATGCTCTATTCTACTGAATAGGGATACTGGATTTCACGGTTTTAGTCTTCTTCCCAGGACTCAGAGGAAAATCTCAGGAGAGCATGGAGAGGCTTAAAGGTAAGGGCAAGGCATTCGATGTGGAAGGAGAAGATATCCATTCATCCATTGTTCTGCTTTGAGTTTGCAAAGAAAAGAAGTGGTGGCCAACAAGAAGCCCTCTCTAGGATGCACTGCAGTATGTGTCCAGCCACTTAAGTTTGGCTATAATGAATGCTACCTCCCATCTGCGAAGCACAAGAGAGGTGGGCCAGACCTGGCCAGGGCAACAGGTCCTCATGCCACAAACTCCCTGGAGTGCCACACTTCAGCAGCCTAAGCCACATACAGCATGTTCAGCTAAGCAGCTCTTTAAAGGAAGCTTGTTGCACATGGGCTGCCATGAAATTTCAATGCATTATAAAGGACTATGGGTATGTGCTTCAGTTCGCACACAGTTCACGCCTCGCCATTGCTCTATGCCAAAATGCTAGAATATACTCAACATTCCTCTATGGCTGTGCATTGCAGAGGAAGACAGGGCAGGCAAACTATCTTCTGGAAAGCTTATCCACCATTACTGATATTCTAATGGAAGGCCTCCAAATACATTTCCAAGCGATCCAAAGGCTTCCCAGAAGATGGTTGGAATATGATTGAAGTCAAAATCCACCCATAAGCAGCCAACACAGAACATCACTGGAGACTTCTTCTGACACCTCAGTGAATCTCTGAGTAGCCTCTCCCCCCACCCTGCACCTTTGCACATGTACGCTCTCTCACCCACACAGATTAGTCAAAGACGCCAGCCCTTGCCAAGGCCAACAGATTAAAACAAATCTGGCATTTTTAGGCTAAACCATTTAGAAGGCATGACAAGCCAGAAAACATTCAGCGCAGCACAGGGAAATGCTTAGAAGGTGAGATCATTTCAGTCTCCCCAATGACTTCCCTGATTTGCCTTGAACTTTCTATCAGGCCGAATGGTTCTGTTTTGGCCACATTTTTTTAAAAAAGTACCACCATGTTTCAAATTGGAGGTAGATCAGGTGTCAGTATGGATATCATGAATAAAACATGGGAATACAGATCAATACAATGAGAACATTCTTGTTCCCTCCGTTCCTTTCGCTGGTGCATTTCAGTGGATCCTGCTATGATCTGGCTGTGGTTCCATCAGACCGGAATTTGATGAGCTCTGCATTTTATCTTCAGAATGGATTGCAAGATAGAGGAAATTAGGACTATTAAGGAAATTTAGCTAGTGATACAAATTGCAAATGCTTTTCTTTTTACAAAAATATATTAATGGAATCCGCTCAGATCAAAATCACATTCCTGAAATTAGAGTAAACTATGTTTTTGTCCTGGAGTCCCAAGAGACAGTTTGATTATCAGAAAGAACTGGATGTTCCCAAGCCTTAGTTTAGTGGAGTTTTCATCTTCAGTATACATCTATTTCAATGCATAGAGACTAAGAGCTGATTCAGTAATTGAGACAGTGTGGTGAAGTGGTTAAAGCATTGGACTAGGTTTTGGGAGACCCGGGTTTGACTCCCCACTCTGCCATTGAAGCTCACTGAGTGACCTCGGACCAGTCACTCACCCTCAGCCTAACTTACCTCACTGCTGTGTCCATTTTGTAGGGCTCTTTCACATCAGTGGTACTATTAGGGTTCCCAGGTCCGTATACCCTCCTGGTAGAAAGTTGGGGGACCTGGGACATACCTCCTGTTGTTTTCTTGTGCAAAGCATGTGGGTGCTCAGTGACAGGAAGTGACATCAGCATATTGGCTACGGGCCTGCTCCTGCACTCTGTGTGGGGCTCATTCTGGCTCATTTCAGGCCAAACCTGGCCCCAATGAAGTGCAGGAGCACACCTGCGACTGGCATGATAACATCACTTCAGGAAGTGACATCATCATCCCCCACCGGGAGCACACCAAGTGCACACTTTCCCAGGTTGCTTGCTGGTGGCAGGCAATTGCTGGGAAGGTTGCCACTGCCTGCCAGTCACTAGCTATCACTAAGCAAACCCCCAAAGGTTGCCTACCACTGGCGGGCAACGGGTAAGCCTCAGTACAGTTGATACTGTACTCTCATCAAAGGATGGACATTCAGTGTCTGTGTGAACTGCTCTTCAAAATAACCATATCGCACATCGTCATCGTCATCATCCCAATCCAAATCTTTATTAACAAAGATAAAGTCACATTATTAGAAATGCCCTAAGATGCCACAGTCTTAAAATTGTCCTCCCAGACCTTGCTAAAACCCAGCAATTCTGTCCTTCCTCTGGAAGACCAACAGTGTAACATCCTGCAGATTCCCAACAGGAGACCCTTCCATCACCAGAGGTCCCACTCCTGATAAATGCCAGCTTAACTTCAGGTAAGAATGGCACCTGGAGCAGGCCGCTTTCCACACATCTTAACATGCAGGAAGTCTGATAGGAGAGAAGATGTGCTCTGAAGTATCTGAGCATGCAGCAAAGGGCAGTCACTGGCTGAAACTCAGGGAAATTAGTCTGTGGGAGTTAGGGCCCAAGTATTATTTTTTCAGGCCTTGTTCAAACTTAAGCACTTCCCCATCCCGTGCAAATGTAACCCTTATCTACTAGAGGGAGATAAAGAGTTGAGGTATTCCTTACAAGGAAAAAAAGGCGCAATTTTCCCCGAGAGACGCGAGGTCCTGTAGCTGCAGGGAGAAGCACTCTCACCTCAGAAGCACTCCTTTAAATGAATTTCCTATATTAATATTTTAGCTATGAGAATTTACTATACTAATTACTGAAAGGGAGGATTGTGTTTATATTAATTGGCTGTTAGTTTACATTTTGATTATTATTGGGACTATTGGAAATGGATGTTATATGTATATCTTCCATGAGAGATTGGAGGGCTTGAAGCTGCAGGGAGAAGCACTCTCACCTCAGAAGCACTCCTTTTTATGAACACTTTCTATTAATATTTTAGAAACACCTGTAAAGAACAGAAAATATCCCAACCCACAGCACAGCTACAAGCTGGTACATTTTCAAGGGACTGGCTAGAGAGAAGTCAGAAAGACTGAGACCTGGGCCTACTTGAATACAACAGGCCTGATTTGTTACATTATTGTTGTTGTATATGCTTTATTATTATATTGTTCCAAATAAGATGTTTTCTTTTTTCTAATGTGAGCCTCCCCGGTGTCTGCTGCCTCTCGCCCATGGTCCGCCGTGACTCCCCTCCCTCCTTTTGCCCACCCCTGGGGTAGGTGGCCTCTCTCTGCCTCAGAATTGGGGCAGGGAAGGTGGTTATTTCATCAATCCCCTTCTCCTCCCCGCAGCTGTACATGCCTCTCCTCCTGCCAGGCCGCATCAGCCTCCTTCCTCCTTGGCTTTGCTGAGAGGCCTCCCTTTTATACCCCCTCTTTCCTTCATTCCCTTCTCCTTCCCCAGTCCTTGCTCTCCTTCCCCAACTCACCCCTCCTTCTTCCATCCCCCTCCCTATACCCATGCTCCCCCAGGTCCCTTCCCTCAGTGCTGTTGGCTTTCAGGTCAGGCGTCCCTGCCCCTCAACCCCACCTTGTCCCGCCTCCATTCCCAAAACTCCACCCACCCTTGGCATCTTCCCAGCCCTGGATGCAGCCGCCATCTTGGTTGCCGCGTCCTGTGCTGCCTCCCTCTCCACCGCTGGCCTCGCTCTTGGCAGGAGCCGGGCTCGACCCGGCAGAGCTGTCCCTGAGCCCAAGAGTGAGGAGGGCCCCAGCAGTGGTGGTCCCTGTGGTGGCCACCGGTCCGCAGCTCCCTGCCGCGAAACAGCTGATCGGCAGTGCTGCGGGCTGGCAACGGCTTTCAGTGGTGATCCCGGACTCCCGGCCATCCAGCTCCAGGAGAGTGCCAGTAAGGGTCTTGCCATCCTCTCCTGGGTCCTGGCGGGGGTCTCCGGAGGTTTGATGGGGGTTGGAGGTGGGTGGGCGAGCCCCTTGAAGTCCGGCGTGGGGGCCCCCGCCAGACATCTAAGTTTGTTCATTGTTATTTTTATAAATGCAATTGTCACAAGGTGAGATCACACTGTCATAGACATGAACTCTCCCAGTTCTTAAATTAGATATATCTGTTTATTTGATGTTGTTCCTTGAACTAAACAGGTTACAGAAACATTTTGGCGCCCAAACTGGGACAGTGCTGTCTTGTGATCTTAGCATTTATGTATTTTACTATTCTTAAGCAACTTGCAGTATTATCTCAGCTAAAATGGAACTGTGTAAACTGTACAAATTGGATCCAGATCGCTCTGTTAGGCTGAGTGGAGTATTGTCAACTGTGTCTGATACAGATTTGGAATGTTCCTTAAGTAACTATGGTACTGTCAGCAAATATAAAAGAACTAGAAACAAAGCCTGTTGTGGGAAAAAATACAATGGGCTCTAGAAAGGGGAGGGTGAGCTGGCAGGCATTCCCTCCTCCTCCGTCACTGATCCCAGCCGGTGAAGGAGAGGGGTGGGCATTGTCACCTGCTCCCTGCCTGATCTTGGCCACGTGAAGGGGTGGTGGGCTTTGCTACCTGCTCCAAGCCTAATACAGGCAGGGTAAGGGGGGGCGGGCATTGCCACTTGCTCTGCTTCTGATCCCAGCCGGGTGAAAGGGAAACAGGCATTGCCTCATGCTCTGCACCTGATCCGGACAGGCGAAGGTGGCCGATGGGCTTTGCTATCTTCTCCACTCACGATCCTAGCTGGGTGAAGGGGGTGCAGGCATTGCCACCTGCTCTGCTCCTGATTCTGTCAGGTTGAAGGGGGTGGGCATTGCTGCCTGCTTGGTGTCTGACTCCGGCAGGGTGAAGATGGGGTGGGCATTGCTGCCTGCTCAGTGCCTTATTCCGGTAGGTAGAAGGGGGCGGACATTGCCACCTGCTCTGCTCCTTATCTTGGCTAGGTGAAGGGAAGAAGGGCATTGCCTCCTGCTCTGCGCCTGATCCCAGCCAGGTGAAAAAACATAAAAATATTAAAAAACATTCTCAAACATAAAAAAACATTCTAAAAAGAAGACACACTAACAATACATAGACAAGTGAAAAAAAAGAAAGATCAGGAGGGGAGCATGAGGCAATGCCCGTCCCCCCTTCACCCTGCTGGATCAAGCATGGAGCAGGTGGCAGTGCTGGTCCCCCCCTTTCACTCGGCCGAGATCAGGCACAGAGGGAGTGGTCATGCCCGCCCCCCCTTCATCTGGCTGTTATCAGTGACGGAAGATGAGGGAATGCCCAATTGCCTGCCTTCCCCTTTCTAGAGCCCGTTGTATTTTTCCCCACAACGGACTTTGTTGCTAGTTATGAAATGGTTGTTGTATACTCTAAATGCCCACTTTTGCAAACTTTTGTTTCCTAATAACATCCAGCTTGAGAGTGCTATAAGTTTGCTAGGTATTTTGTAACTTTTTGATCACTAAAAAGGGATTTTCCTGTCTAAATCTTTTAAAAAACGGATTGTAATGCATCATTGTGGCTGCAAAGATTAGGCAAACTCACTTAAAGCTTTATAAGATTGCATCTCCAGGCGCAATCTTATCTCCTATGTTATTCAACCTCACTTAAAACCTTTAGGAGAACTCCTTTGCAGCTCGGTTACCTGAGTTCGTCTCTTAATCGAGTTGCAGACTTGGTTAAGAGCCTAGGGGTTATACTGGATCGAGCACTACTACTAAGACAGCTGCAAAAAATGCTTACTACAATCTCACTCTAGCCTGGAAGATGGCTTCTTACATTGACACAGCCAACCTGGCCACCTAGATCGATGCTATGGTAACATCAAAACTTGACTAATGTAATGCACTATACATTGGTCTCCCATCTAAGTTAACTAAGAGGCTCCAATTGGTGCAAAATGCTGCAGCTCAACTGTTAGCAGGAGCGAGCAGGAGCATGAACATCACTCCCATCCTACAGTCACTCTATTGGCTACCTATCGGATACCTGTCGGGACTTGCAGTAGTTAAAATATTTATTAAGGATTAATACCAATATAAAGCAGCTCGGACAATGGAATTGGATGGAATGCCCAAAGGTGATAGAGCAGAGACAGTTATAGGAGGAAGTCCCCACCCCCAATATAGAAACGGTTCAGGAGGAATTCTGGCGGGAAAGGTCTGGGGAAGGCCGGGGAAGAAGGGAGGAGGGGAAAAGGAGTTCAGCTTCTCCAAGGTCGAGTTCCCAGTGTGGCAGGAACTCGAAATGAAAACACCTCTCCTGTAAGATAAGCAATTAGTCACAGCACATTAGAAACCAGCTTCACTCTGCACTTACTTAGGAATTCATTACAACAGCAGAACTAATCAAATGCAAATGCAACAACATGGCAGATATGCAGGGCGTATCTGACATTACCATGCTCAATTAAAGGTATTGGTTATTACATACAAAGCACTTAATGGTCTCAGCCAAGCATACCTATAGGACCGCCTCCCTCCCTATGTCCCTCCATGGCAGCTTCGCTCATCTGAACAGGGTCTCTTGCAGGTGCCAGCCTGCACATGGGTGAAATCAACAGCAGCCCTTACACGGGCTTTCTCTGTGGTGGCCCCTACCCTGTGGAACAGCCTGCCTGAGGAGGTCAGGAGAGCCCCCGCTCTCCTGGCTTTCCGCAAATGATGCAAAACCGAATTATTCAAAAAGGCTTTTTACTCAGTTAGGAGGGAAGTAGGGAGGGAAGTTTGGAGGGAACGGGGAGACCCGTTCCTGCACCATTTCCCCCACTGGCCAGGTGAGCAGTGGGGGGGGGGGAGGCTGGGAGGGAGGGATTCTTTGCCCCTCCCCCAGGGGACTAACAGTCCTATGCAGACTAAATGACTAATGTCAATGACACCCCTCCAGTCCCTCAACAACAGGATTCACATTTGCTACACTGTCATGCAATAGGCCATTGTGTGAATTGTTTCAAGATTTATTGTGAGAATCTTGGTATCAGATACAGATAAAAAACCCCATCCCGAGTGTGTTTGGTCACTGACAGTGATCTGAATAGCACTTGCATCTCAGAAAGTGCATTGGGGGAATGTCTTAGAGATCCAGCATTTCCCCTTCTTATCTTGCAAATTTTAGGCAGGCCAGCCATTCACAGCTTCAGTAGTGCAAGACCAATGAAAGACCGGAGGTGAGGGGCAAAACACATGGATACCTGAGATCAGTTCAAATTTCTCTGAAATCTTGAGGGGAGGGGATTTGCTACCATTGTTGTCTTTCTCTGTTTAAAACTGTGCTCAGATGTGCCAGCTTTTCAGGGCACCAAAATAATATACATTGGCCATGGCCGTGTAAAATACACATAGTTCAGTCCTTCACATCTCCGGTTTAAAAGGTCTCAAGTATCGAGGCTGGGAAATTAGTGATCTTAGGGAACCTCTGGCTGCCAGCCAGGGTAGAAAACTGATGGTCTGATTCAGCATCAAGCTGCTTCGTAGTCAAGGTGGATTATGCCCGTGGAGGTCTACCTATACTCAGTCTCTCAAAATCATCTCAGATGCAACATTTCATGTCATTCATCAATCACGTCAGATTCATTTTCAACCCTCTGAAATTCACTGTTGCTCTTTGCGATTTTTTAAATGAGATGATATGGACCAACTCTGTCTATGCCCATTGTTCTTCTCATTATGGGTCACAAAATAAGAGGTGTGTAATACCTTGTAAGGTATTTCACGGCTTTTGTTTTGGGATTTTACTGTAGGGACCCAACACAGCTACCTGAATCATTTGTCTGCTTATTATGGATGAAGCTCTTGAAGTATGAACAATCCACAAACCTTTCTGGATGGATGACGTTCCTCTTGGACAAGGCCACAAAAATGTTTGGCTCCTTCTTCATCCTTGCAGTGTGAGACTGCCCTACCTGCTACCTTCTGCCTCCACCCCCACCCCATGGAATCCATAACATTTCTGGAGCCATCTACTAGCAGATGTATCCCGGCTTTCACCTGAATTTGACTTGAACTGGGAACATTTTCAGAAAGAGGACCTTCGGTGCCAAAGAAATAATTCCATTCCCAAAAATACTTGCATTAGTTCAGACTTTCCTCTTTCTTCTTTCTTTTTCAGCAGTTTGCTTTACTCTGGACACACAGCTCAAAAAGACAAAAGTATTTTCTGGAGAGCTGTAAACTGCTAGGCAGAAAGCAACACTTTCCATGAATTGTTGTTGATTCTGGATTCACACTTGAACTGCAGTATTGATTCAGGACAAATATAGGCCATTGGCTGCACTCTCTAGCTTTCCACAGATAGCTAGCTACTCATCTGCCAGCCAAAGCAAACCCGCCCGCTTGACATGGAAAAAAAAAAGCACCATTCTATGCAATGAGACAATATTAAACTTTTGGAAACTGTCACATGGTAAAAACATCCACACCAAAGGCACAGGCCTGCAAAAACAAAAGCCAGGCTAGTCAGTCAGGAGGTGCTTCAGTGTGTGCGGCATATTTTGCCAGGTGGGACCATGTTCTCAGGTATTCTGTTGTATAACATCTTTCTGTTGACCTGACACTTTGATGTGCCACCCCAAAATCTCTCAAAGGGATGCATAAGGGTGGAGGGGGTGGGGAAGTAAACCTGCAACCAACCTACAAACCAAGACCAAGCCAGAACAAGTGGAGCAGCAAGTCCACTCTTCAAAATCAATACAGTCTAAATATTCTTTATTGACAACATATTTATAATCCAGGGATCGACAAATCCCAGGTGCCGGGTTGCCATGGTGCCTAGAAATTTCATTGTGGAGCCTAATATTTTCAGTGCTATTATTGTTGTGTCTCTCAGCATTCCTCTGTAGTAACACAAACTTGTGTCAAATCAGAATGTTTTGCTCTATGACATATGCATGAAACTTTTGTCATTGCTTTTTTATATGTTAACTTTACACCAACCCATGGTGATAGATGAATTCCTTTCTTAACTAGTTGCTTTCTAGACTAGGTCCACTATCCAATGTGCAATTAAATGGAGCTCTTTAAAACAATGATGAAGATACGAGAAATTCAAGAGAGGTTTGGGTAGGGTTAGATATCTTTTTGATGTGTTGACGATAAATATGGTTACCCTATATTTATTTATTTGTGTGTGTGTGTGTGTGTGTGTTTGGGTGCATGTGCCGTCAAGTCACAATTGACTTATGGCAACTCCTGCAAGGGGCTTTCAAGGCAAATGAGGAACAGAGGTAGTTTGCCGGTGCCTTTCTCTGCAGAGTCTTCCTTAGTGGTAAGTTGGTAACCCATACAAGTACTGATCCTGTTTACCTTCCTGACGAGATCAGGCTATACCATGCCGCCTTCCCTACCATTTATTTATATACCGCAACAATTTTGTCATAGCTTTAATAAAATCATGAGAACCTGTGAAGTTTCGGATTAGGTTTTATGGTTGCAGTAAATAGAAAATATGGGTCATTCAAATACAAAACTTTGAAACAAAATGATTCTGGTGCCTAAATTTTTGGGCTGGCTCTAGAAACAAAGAAAATTTGTCAAGGCTCGCTAAAACTTGCAACATTCCTATTCTAAACCATAAAAGACCAATAAACCTTAAAACAAGAGTAGACTTAATTTTCCTTGATCTCTTTACTCCACACAAAATTCTGTCCAGTTCTGGCCCTGACAGGTGAAAATCCTCCAGACACCTACCCCTTGACCCACTGAAACCTATCCCTAGCAATGCCTGTTGACCCACCCTACCTCTGTACTTGGCTTCTGGTGGAGAGGATAAGGTAGGACATCGGTGGTTTTAATAGCTTTTTAAAATGTTGTCTCCCACCTCAAGTCTTCACAATGAGGCAGGACACATAGGAAATAAAAGAAGTGACAGAGGAGGTATTACTCGGCCTTTGTTAGTTTCGGGTTGTGTTTATGAATCTCCAATGAGCGGATGTTCCAAGTCACCCCTTGAAGAAATCAAAGTGTCGTAAATGGTTCTCAGCTGGTCCCCCCCGTGAGGAAGTGTACAGCGCCAGATCCACGGGGCGTCAGCGGGAGACTGGCCGGAAGGGAAGCGCTTGCAGCTCTCTCAGGGTGCACTTTGAAAATGTGAAGGGCTCCTGGGAAGGAGCCGGGAGCCTGGGTAGTGTGCCATATCAATCCTGCCCATTCTGCCATCTCCCAGAGCAGTGCACAGGGCTGGACTTGCTTAGCTTCGGCAGAAAGTAATAATGAAGAAAAGGACCCAAAGATGCCAGTGCTGAATTTTCATTCCCTGCTGAATGTATGAAGAGAGGGAACATTTGACTGATTGTGCTTGTGATGTTCTCGGACTTGACAGGGTGACCTCCATGAGGCTGGCTGGGCTGCTGCAGCTAAGATTAGGTTTCGTGTTTATCAGAGCAGGCTTGGCCCAGGTGAAGGAAAGGAGCCTTCATGTGTGGAGAGCTGCAGAAGTCACGTGCTCAATTACTAGACAACCCAGCTTTCAATCACTTGCAATCCTCGCTGGCCTGACAGGAACTAATGAGGGGAACGGGCCTTGGCCTTTGGCTGCCAGGCCCTCTGGGTGCGATGCCGCTGCTGCTGCCTCCTCCACCTCTGCTGCCGAGGAGCCTGCAGCTGGAATGTTGTGTTCCGGCCAGATGCCGCTGCATCCCTCCAGTCTGGGAACGGGTGGCATCTCCAGCTGCACAGTGACAGCTAAACAGTCCCTCTCGCCTGCTGCTCCACTCACTCAGCACTGACGGACAAGCCACGGGCAAGGCCCAGATGGCCAGAGGGGCACAGCAGAAGTGTGTGCCCCTACACCAGCCAGCCCCGGCACAGTGGCCCTCAGACACTTCCACTTTCTGCAGCTCCTCAGGAGCTTCGGTTTGTAGCTCTTCTTACTGTAGGGGTGTGTGTGTGTGTGTGTCTGTGTACAGTAAAAAGTAGCTGTGTGGCCCTTTCCCAGTCCGACGTGGCTCATGTGCAGGCTTACCCAGTCACTGACCCTGCATTGGGATGGGTAGAGGCCTGGGTGCTCCACACACCCCTACTGGGGCCAAGCAGATGAGCAGCTCTGCTATGAATGACTAGAAATGGCAGATGTGAAGCACTAGGGAGGGGCTGCAACTCAGCTAAGAAGATGCTTGGCCCAGATCTTGTCCCAGGCTCAGATCCAGGCATCACCAGGCAAATAACTAGTTGTTAGGATTTCCCCCAAATATTATTTTTAAGCAAAATGCAGCCGGAGGAGCTGCAGTAGGAGGGCAGGGGCTATTTCACTCTTTCTTCTTGCGCTGTTTTCCAACAGATGGTTGCAATCCCTGAGCTGCTTCTGGCTGCACTGGTGGAAAGATATGGGCCCCCCGTGAAAACCTCTCTGCAGAGGTGAAAACAGTGTGGGCGTGGCAATTTTCAGCACAAGGAGAAAGATTTAAGTACCCCCCCCCCGTGCTGTTCTAACCCTTGAAATGGTAGCAACTGCAGCTCCTTGTGTTTTGAAAAATTGTCAGGAATGACGACCACAGAACAGCATGCCCTGTAGCGTTCCCCCCAAAGATTTCAGGTAGCAGGGCTGGGAAAGCACCCGGCCTGAGCGCCTCATAGGGTTGCAACTCTTGGGTTGAGAAATTTCTGGAGATTTGGGGGTAGAGCCTGAGGAGGGCAGAGTTTGAGGGAGGGGCAGGAGCTTAGTGGGGATGCCATGCCCTAGAGCCCCCCCCCCCCCAAGGCAGCCAGTTCCTCCAGGGGAATGGACCTCTGTAGTATGGAGATCACCTGTAATTCTGGGAGAGCTTTGTACCCCCAGATTTGTAGCATCCGACCGGTAGAAAGAAACACAAAAAGGACATTAGAACGTTAATCATTACAGAGACTGTTACACTTACCTATTCGTCTGCAAATGACAACTAGGTTGCCAGGTCCCCCTGTACCCCCGGTGGGAGATGGGAGACCTGGCACCTACCTTGTCTGTTGTCAGCTCCTGGGTCCATGGGATGACATCACCTCCAGGAAGTGATGTGATCATGCGGCCCGTGGCTACCCCTGGGAGTGCTCCCACACTCAGTGGGGGGCCAAATTGGCCCCCGATTCAGGCCTGAATTAGTCCAGATCACGCCCTAATTGGGCCACTGCAGAGTGCAGGAGCACTCCCACGTGCTGCAGCGGCCTGATCTGGGCTGATTCAAGCCTGAATTAGCCCAGATCAGCCTGGAACCTGCTGCTGTGAAATGTGGGAGTGTTCCTGCACTCTGCAGTGGCCTAATTTGGGCCCAATTCAGATCGATTTGGCCCCAATTTGGGATGATTCAGGCTCAATCTGCACCCGATCCAGGCTGAATCGGGTCCACAGGAGTGCGCTACACTGCCCAGGACTGCACCCCTGGGAGGGTGCCTCCCTATTGGCCAGGTAAGTGGGGGTGGGGGGTGGAAGGTGGAAGCGGGGAATCCCCACCCCCAGCAGGGGACTGGCAACCCTAACAATGATGTCTTTCACTTTAAGACTTCATTCTGGCAGCTCTACAAGAGAAGGAGAGAAAGAAGATATGAGACTATGAATTATTTTTGTATTGTGCTTTGGGAATAATGGCCATCTTTATAAGCTTGCATTGATGTAATTTTGTAATCATTGGAAGAGTTGGAGGGAGCTGGATATATGTTGTGATGATTATTTATGTATAGGACTTTGTGGACATTTTTGTATAAGATTTTGTATGGGCTATATTCATTCACTAGCAGCACTTGTCAGTTTATAAAAATACGCATGTGATTCTATATACATTTTTGCATCGTCTCCTCCTGTGCCTGGGTTTCCCCTGCTGATTGCTGCACATCTATAGATTGGTAGCCCTAGAAAGGAGTTACTTTTAATGAATGCTAAAAGCAGCCATGAGGCGCCCCATCTGGACTGGAGCTCTGGATGCAGACAGAAGTCCAGTCCAGCATCCCACACACCCATGCTATTTCCCCAATTTGAATCACCCACATCCACACCAGAGCCAGAGGGGGGAAGATCCAGCATCAGTTTCTAGTTGTCATCTCTGAAAGCTGCTTCTGCTGAATGAAAAGGCGAGCTGGGGGACGAGGGATGTTGCCCTCTGCAGTTGACACTAGATGCATTGGGGGGAGTCGATTATTAGGATCACTTAGGATTTTTGAAAAGTGAGTTAGGAGCCCCTCATGGCATCACAAGTGCCAGTATGGTGTCTTTGTTTTAAAGAACTGGGTTCAAATCCCCATGCAGCCATTGGTAACCTTAGGTCAGTCTCTCTCAGTGTAACCTACCACAAAGGGTTATTGGGAGGCCAAAAATTAGGGAGAGGAGTACTGACCCGCTTGGACGAAGGATAAGAATGTGGTATTTTTGAAAGATTCCTTCCTGTGCTTCTTCAACAATTTAAATTGCCCCCCAAAGCTGCAATTAACTCCAGGGAAGAAAAATGACAGGTACACGTTGACTACTGGATGGGAAAGTGGAATTGTAGCAGTAAATGTGACCACTAGATGGGGCTCTGACATATAGCTGGTCCGTAACTCGCGCAAATCCTTGATTCTGCCCCACCTCCACCCCACAATCTCTAACTTTTTGTGCTGAAATCTTCTTTTGATTGACAGGTAGCCTTGTGTAAGAATTTCAAAGAACTTTTTCATTGCTTTATTTTATTTTAAAGTACAACTGAAAAACAAACACCTTCTGATCGCCTTTATTAATCCATGTTACTATTTTACTTACTTTTTCAACTATTCTTGCCCCTCTGTTGAGGCCAAGGCAACTTGCAAACTTGGGGTGTCCAGCTGAGCTCTGGGTCAGCTCAGAAACAACAAATGCAAGAAGACGTCAAGAAACAACTACAGAGCAGAAGGAAAGGAAAAATGCGGCCCTTCTAAAACACTGAGAGCTCTTTAGGATATAGTTATTATTTTGAAATACCAATAATTATCCCTTAGTCCACATTTTCAAAGCTCTCTGCTAGTTCTATTTCCGCTCTATATTTTTTTCCTGGGAGGCTCAACAGTATCCTCCCCGCCCCACTCTGCCGCGCTGCCAGCTCCATTTAGAATATTTTCAAACTTCACTCTTTTGGGGGAGACAAGTTCACCCTGCTTTCAATCTCTCAATTTTATCACCTAGCAAGGAGACTGTTGGTGAACTGGACAAGATCCTGCCTAACAGGGCTAGCTTTAGTGGCAGGGAGGGGGTGCCAGGGTCAAGGAGATGCTTCTTGCAAACTGGCTACTCAACCATCCCCGTTCAACAACCTGAACAAACGGTACAAGTCATCTTCACTGGTAAAGCTGGCCACGTGACCTATGCAGTGCATTAATGTTGTTTTTAATTCCCAGGAAAATGTATGATATGGTTGCCGTATATGTACAAGCAGGGCACGAGAGTGATGTTGACATCATCAAAAAATATAAAAAGTAATATAACTAATTAAAAAATTAGTGTTGAACCCCCTCTAACACAACATGCATTTATCATCTTATATTACAGCAGTTTCAGGTGGGTAGCCATGTTGGTCTGTAGTAGAAGAGCAAGATTTGGGTCCAGTAGCACCCTAAAGACCAAGGACCTGAATCTTGCTCTGTGACAGCAGTGTGCATCAAAGTCCTAAAATGCACCACCAACATCAACAACAACAAAAAGACAGAGCGGTGGACGGGGGCACCAGAGAGGCTCCGGGGTGTGTGTGTTCGAACGCCAACTCCAGGACCCAGGGATGCCGCCTTCAGCTTCCTCTTCTTTGCAAGTAACTCTCTTTCAAGGAAGAGAGAGACCCTAGAGAGCCACTGCCATTCTGAGCCGAATACTGGTCTCGATAGACCCTTGGCATGATTCCATTTAAGGCGGCATCATGTGTCCATGTGTGAACCCCGTAAACAGCCAGGTGTCACAAGCAGAGGGGATCAGGACAGAAGGCTGGCTTTACATGTTAGGTTGATAGGAAGTAGTTTGGGTTTTGTATCATATCCTGGGTTTGCAAAGAGTGTGTTCACGGTTATCATGTTTGTGTACTCTGCTAGAATGGTAGGGTTGCTGCTCCTCCAGTGGGGGTGGGAGATCCTCAATTGCGCCACACCGAGAGCACTCCTGTGCTTTGCAGTGGGCCTATCTGGGCCCCAAATGGGCCAACCCATCGGAAGCCCAAATCAGCCCACTGTGAAGCGCACCTGTGTTCCTGTGTCTGAGCAATGATGTCGCCCGGAAGTGACATCACCTGCATGCGGGAGCAGGTGTGCACCGTACCGGGTACCCACCCTCCCGCTGGGAGGCTAAAGGGACCTGGCAACCTTACCCAAGCACCACTCCTAAATCTCCAAGAATTTCCCAAGCTAAAGTTGGCACATCTAGTACAATTTAGGGATACACAAGGAATCATGGGGCAGGTGGGATAAACAATTTGGAAGTTTTACTTCTCTCGCTCTCTCACACACCCACACTCACAGAAATCAGATGAGGGCAATCTGGCTGCGACATTTGTCTCCCGTTGATCGCCAGAGTTGATTCAGCTGATCTGACTGGCTAGGCGGGTGTCACCTTCTTCCCTCACCGCTCCACCTGCATCCTTCCCGAAGCTGTGCACTTGGTGGAAGAGAACGGCTATCTCAGACAGGAGAGTCCTGCCCTTTGGTCAAGGGTATACAATAGCTGTGCTCCCCTGCTAGAACCTCCACTCATGGAAATCCTCCCCCATAAACTCTTAAAAGCTTGAGCAGTCGGATCTGCACCTTCCCATTTTTACCTTTAAGCTCTAAAAATCTTCACCAGCTGTTTTTGTCCCATCTAAAAGCACACAAACAGGTGCGGTTGGGCAACCGTATTTATTTGGTAGCATCACTGTGCAACATGCAAGAATGTAGGCCCCTGCCCTGAGCTGCAGGCAGCCTCCAGCTTGAAACAAGGAAGATAACAAAGACGGGGGGGGGGGAGGGGGGGAGGCCAGGCATTCCTTGCAGTTTCATGAACATGGGCCTTGTTTCTGGAGGGGAAGGGGAAGAAGGGGTTATGCGAATGGCTTCACTGAGGATGTGCGGCTTTGACACTAGACTGTGCCTCCCCCCCCCTCCTCACCAGGGCTTAAAGCAGCCTAGAGGAAGGGAGCTTTCCCGTCAAGTGAACGTGGGTGTTGCGGGGGCAGGGAGACAGTCAGAGCCTCCCCCCCCACCATCATCACCCACATCCAGCTCTTCCCCAGCACAGCTGTTTTGTGGGATGAAATTACATCTCCAGAGTTCCAGTCACGGGATCCCAGCAAAGGGGGTTATCAGGCCGAGAACTGTTCTGGGGTCTCCAGCGACTACCGGGAGATATTGCATTCCCTTTGAAATGCTGCAAAACTGTTGGATACTCAGAAGCCTCCCTTGCCCCTGACACCCGGGGCTATTGGTCTCGTCCCTTCCTTCCTCTGCTGCCTGTTTTGGGGCAGAATCAGAGTCCTGCTTGCTCTAGGAGAGGGCAGAACAGGAAGAAGCTGGGACTGAGTTATCTCCCACAGCCCCACAAGTATTCCAGGTACAGCCTATAACTATAGGGCATTGTGGTGAACATTCACTCCATCGATGGCCCTCTCTGACCACTGATAGGGTTGTCAACTCCAGCTTGGTAAATTCCTGGAGATCTGGGGGTGGATCCTGGGAAGGTAGGGTTGTCATCCTTCAAGTGGTGGCTGGTGATCTTCCAGAATTACAACTGATATTAGAGTTGCCAGGTCCTGTTGACCTCCTGGCAGGAAGTGGAAGACCCAGCACTCACCTTTGTTGTGTTCGTGCGCATGCAAAGTGCGCTCATGCACCCCTGACCTGTGCAATGATGTCACTTCTGGGAAGTGATGTCATCGTGCAGGGCATCATGCCACCCCTGGGAGTGCTCCTGTGCTCCACAGCGGGCCAATTTGGGGCCTTGAGGCCTAAATTGGCCCAATGTGAAGTGCAAGAGCTCTCCAAGGCCTTCCTGGCAGCGCTCTCGCACCCAGCAGTGGGCCAAATGGGGCCCATTTGGGGCCAAAATTGGCTCGCTGCTGAGTGCAGGAGCGCTGCCAGGGTGGTGTGACATCATTGTGCAGGGCCCTAGAGTGCTCCCATGCTAACACAGTGGGCCAATTTCAGCCCAAATAGGCTCGATTGGGCACGCGGCCGAGCATGGGAGAGCATTGTACCACTCAAGAGAGTGTGTCCTGGGAGGCAGGTTTCCCTTTTTCCTCCCACCAGCCGGGTAAGTGGTAGCAGGGGCCAGAGGGTGGGGGTGGGAGCGGGGGCTGGGGGAGCGGGGCTCACTTTTCAATCCTCTCCACAGGGCACCAGTGGCTGGGTGTTTGTGTTAGGGGTGCCTAATCCTGGAGATTTGGGGGTACAGCCTGGGGAGGATGGAGTTTGGGGAGGGGAGGGACCTCAGTGGTTTATAACGCCATACAGCTCACCATCCAAAGCAGCCGTTTTCTCCAGAAGAACTCATCTCTATGGCCTGGAGGTCAGTTATAATTCTGGGAGATCTCCAGCCACCACCTGGAGCTTGGCAAACCTAGTGTGGATATGTGAGTGTGAGTGTGTGCCTGCTGTGGCTACTGCCTTAAATTTCCCATCTGGCACCTGCTGCAGTCATGAACAGAAGGTCTTCAGAATTGGTCTCCACCTGCTGGCCAGGACTGGAGTAGGGCGAGCAACTGAATAGTTAGTTTCCCTGAGAGTGACTTTTTCACATTGGTGTGTGTGGTATGTGTGTGTGGTTCACTGTTGCTCTGCCCTTTTCTATCTCCACCCCAGCCTGACACTGATGTGAGGTGAGATTTGTTTCTTCTTATTCTCTAGAGACAAGAGGAGACCGCCTCCAAGCTCCTTAGTTCTGGGGCATGGGCCCCATACAGGGTCACATACCACTTTGCTGCTGGACCCCCCAACCGCAAGCCCAAGTAACTCACTCGGCTAGCTTCATTGGGGAAGGTAGGACCCCACTCTTGGAAGAACTCCATAGCCTGGACTAGTTCCTTGGGGTCCCCCTCAAACCGGGCGTCCAGCTTGCGCCACCCCTTTGGCTTAGATGCAGGCACTGCCAGTGCGTCTTGCGGTCCAGGGACCGGCACATTGCTGTCTGGGAGGGGCCCCGCAGGTGGCTTGGGTTGTGGCAGGATTCACATTATCTCCAGAAGCCATCCAGTAATTCTCCCAGTCCTTCTTTAATGTCATCTGTCTCCACTCAGAGGGCACGCATCTCCTCGGTAACATCTTGGGGGGGCTTGGGCTTATCCAGATCTTCAGGCTCCTCTTTTGTCGAGACAAAGTCATCTCCTCCTGTCTCATTGTCTCCTGGGGCAGCCTGCGCCTCCTCCGGCACAGTAGCGGGATTGCTCACATGCAGTTCGAACAGTTTGCCCTGCCGCCTCGCTTTCGCCTCTCGGCTTCGGCAGCCGTCGGGCCCCACGGGTGCCCATTCCCTGTAGTAGTGGTCCGCCAGTTCAGGTAGATGGCCCCCGACTTGGGGCGTGCCCCTAATCCTTTTGGCACTTCGGCACCTCGCAGTTGCATGGGGCTGGACAGTAGTCCCTCTGGCATCTCATGAGATCCCTTGTCCGCCTCATCTGGCATTGCACAGGTAGCGAAGTTCAGGACTCTGGTTCCAGGGGTACTTTGGGACTTCGGCCAAAATGTCAGGTCTTGCCAGGTATTTCCCCCAAGCACTTCACTGCATTACTCAGGTGTATGAGTTAAAGTTACTTTATTAAAGAAGAATACCAGTATCAAGATGGTCAGACAGGATCATTGGCTGAAGTGATGCAAGGTAGCAAAGCAAGGTTAATTATAGGGCAAACTCCCTGCCCCCAATGGGAAAGAAAGACTGTTAGGATTTTGGCATGCTGGGCCATGGAGCCAGGAGAGAGGAGAGGAGGGAAAGGATGAGCTCTGCTCAGTCTCTTAGGAGGTTGATGTGGTCTTGACTGGAACTTCAAGGCCATGTTCACAGGCCGGCCAGGAAATGGTAACCAAAACACCTGCAAGATAAGTAGCTAGCAACCAGTCAGCAAAACAGGGCCGATTCCGCACGGCTTACCTGAAGCCAGAACGTTGCGGGACGTTGCAGAACATGCTGGCAAAAATGCGAAAGATCATGTTTTCTTGTGCGAGTTTTGTGCGATGGCATGCAAAACTCGCGCGAGAAAACGCGATCTTCCGCAGTTTTGCCGGCATGTTCTGCAACATCCCGGCTTCAGGTAAGCCGTGTGGAATCGGCCCTGGTTCCCTCTGCATGTTCTCAGAGGTACACTACACACTGCAGCAAGAAATTCATAACACAAGGCAGATATGCTGGAAGTGTATCTGACAAAAAAGAAAATGTGAGAATGATTCTCAGGTTGACTTCCATAGGTATCTGAAGAAGTTAGCACTGACTCACAAAAGCTCATCTTGAAAGAAATGTGCTAGTCTTTAAGATGCCACCGAGTGTCTGCTTTATTTTGCAGCAACGGACTAACACAGCTACCCTTTTGCAATTAGCATGAACATACATCCATTTTAGACAGAAGTATACTCTGATTTTTGTGGCCCTTTCACCTAATGGGACTAGATGGTCTTGGGCAACTGTCTTTTATTGTTAATTTGTTTTAATTGTAATCAAAATGTATTACATGGTTTTTGTTTTTGGATTCTACAGAGGCTAGAAATAAATGATTTTAGACTGGAGTAACTTTGTACAGAATTAATTTGTAAATCTCTCCCCCTACCTGCTGCAATCTTGTTGGAATAGAGAAGGCTAACAGGATGGGATGCCTAGCACATGTTCTCAGATATATTTATATTTGTATATCAAATAGTCAGGAAGGAGAAGAATTAATAACTTTACCTGCAGAGTAATTTAGTTTGATATTTAGAATCTGTGTTTGAATGACTGCTTGAATTGTTGCTTCTAAGCAAGAAACAATACAATTTAAAAAAAAATTATTTGTGAGTACATCATTAATACATACATTACCCCTCCTACTGAATTTATTTCAACCCCCACCCTTTCCCTCCCCCCTCCTTATAGACTTCCAACAGCTTTCCAACCCTTAACCTATCTTATTACTTAACTTATTTTCTACTATATTCTTCTAAAACATACATATATTGTATCTGTTAATCTAAGCCTATTCAAATTCTTTTATATATACTATATCGTCTCCACTAATATATCCATTGTCTACATCATTAATTGAACTAAGTATTTTTAATAAAGTCAAACTAATAATATTACTAGCTTAGGTTGATTAATAGCCAAATTTTCCCATTAATGGTAAAGTTACTTCTCTCTTCTATTTCTAAATCACAAATTAATAGTTCTCAAACTGCCACAATCCTCCTTTCACATCCCATTTTTTTCTAGATATTGTTTCAATTTCCCCCAGTCTGCAATATATTCTCCTGGATCGAGATCTTTCAGTTTTCTTGTCATTTTGTCCATTTCTGCCATGTACAGCAATTTATATATCCAATCTTCTATAACTGGTACTTCTTGCACTTTCCATTTCTGCGCATATAAAAGTCTCGCCGCTGTAGTCATATAAAACAACAGTATTCTATACTGCTTTGGAACATCTTCCATTCCCAAGTTCAGCAGCAACAATTCTGGGTCCTTATTTATTTGGGTTTGCAAAACCTCATTAATTACTTTAATTATATCTCCCCAGTATTGCTTAGCTACCTCACAAGTCCACCACATATGATATAATGATCCTTCATGCTTCTTACATTTCCAGCATTTATCTGACATATTAGTATTTCCTAGCGCAATTTTCTTTGGTGTTAGATACCACCTATACATCATTTTATAGACATTCTCTTTAATATTGGTACAAGTTGAAGTCTTCAACGTATTTTTCCATAAATGCTCCCAAGATTCCATTGTTATTTCTTTATGAAAATTTATTGCCCATTTCACCATCTGGACTTTAACTGTCTCATCTTCCGTGTACCATTTTAAAAGTATTTTATAATTTTTCGAAATTTCTTTTTTTCCTTCTTGAAGAATCACTTCTTCTAATTCTGAATTTTCCAATCTTATTCCACCCTTTGAACAGTCCGAGTTATAGAGATCTCTTATTTGCCGATATTGGAACCATCCATAGTGAGAAGATAACTCTTCTTCCGTTTTAATTTTTGACATTTTATGTTCCATCGACATTATCTCTTTATAGGTTAGACATTGTTGTTCATTATAAACCGCTCTCGGATCTATTACTTCATATGGTACTACCCATGAGGGAATACCACCTTCCATATAGTTCTTATATTTCTTCCAGATTGTGAAAAGGCTTTTTCTAATGTAGTGAGGCAAAAACATAGAGTCCGCTTTAACTTTATCGTACCACAAATAGGCATGCCATCCAAACAGTTTTTTATATCCTTCCAAAGCCAGCAGTTTACGGTCTTTTAATGTTATCCAATCTTTTAACCTAACCAAACAGATTGCTTCGTGATATAATCTTAAATTTGGCAATTGCAGGCCACCTCTTTCTTTCGAATCTTGTAACACCTTCATTTTCACACGAGGTTTCTTGCCTGCCCACACAAAGTCCGAAATTTTTCTTTGCCATTTATCAAATTGTTTGTAGTCCCGAATGATTGGAATTGTTTGTTCACGTGTGATTTCGTTTGAGATTTCACTGTTTTCCGGAACAAGAAACAATACAAATTAAAGTAGTTTGTAGTTTGTGTATGTTTTGTATGTTTGTAGACTGAATTTAAAAAGGGCATGCTCAAAACTTCAATGAAAGTTGTTGTTTTGGCTCACAAAGTAGATGTTTCGCAAACAACACTGCACAATTTCGAGGGAACACATTGCCTCCCAGCCCCTCTCCTGCTCTTGTGGCATCACATCAGGGGTATTTTTAGGAATGTGTGTGTGTGTGCGTGCATGTGTGCACTATTGATGCTACAGTAATACATGAGATAGGCAGAGAATTCCTGGGTTTCCAGAGACTTTAAGATAGCAACAGTCCTGCTAGCTGAAATTCCAATTTTGTAATATATTGATCATATTTATGGCCTTCCCTTTCTTTCTTAGCTTCAGGTTCATAAGAATTCCTATGAGATACACACAATTACCACAAGACCATGAATCTGACAGATGAACAGGTCTTTGAACTGAATGGGTTTTTGCCAGCTTCCAAGCCAAGCACTTCAGATATTGTACCACAGTCTGCAATGCCCCTATGGGAATGTCTAGACTAGAGACTTAGAATTGATTTAACCGATTTGTTCTTTCTAGGAAACATTTTGGGTCGTTCTGCAAGGCTGAGAAATTGAGGAGTCCTTAAAGGAGAATTCTCAGCACTTTCACCAAACTATATTTCCAGAAAATTTTTGGGAGGACTCTATGGCCATTTCCACACGGCTTACCTTGTTCTGGAAAACAGCGAAATCACGCGAGAAGACGCTGTTATCGCATCTTCTTACGCAATAACATCATCTTCGCATGTGATTTCATTTGAGATTTCGCTGTTTTCCAGAACAAGGTAAGCCATGTGGAAACGGCCCATGACTCTTCAACTAAGTAGTATGCAACTAACGTTTGGTTTATTATGTAACTAGGGCTTATGGCTAATGCTGTCCCCTGTTGATATGTGGTCAGTTCACCCATACATTTTGGATGGATTGAGCCTTGTATGAGCTGCACTTTCCTTTCACAAGACTCCTCTTGGTGTGTGTGTGTGTGTGTGTGTGTTATGTGCTGTCAAGTTGCTTTGGACTTATGGCTACCCAATGAATTAATGACCTCTAAAACATCCTATCATTGATATCCTTGCTCAGGTCTTGCAAACTGAAAGATGTGTCTTACTTTACTGAATAACACCATCTCATTTTAGGTCTTCTTTTCCTATTGCCTTCCAATTTTCTTAGCATTATTGTCCTTTCCAGCAAGTCTTGTCTTCTCATGATACGTCCAAAGCACAATAGTTTTGTCATTTTCACTTCTAGATCTAGAACCCACTTATCTGTCTTTTTTGCAGTCCATAGTATCCATAGTATTCTGTAAAACTCTCTTTTAATATCACATCAACTTTCGTCCTGTCAGCTTTCTTCATTGTCCAATTTTCATATCCATACAGAGTAATGGGGAATACCATCGTGTGGATTATCTTGATCTTGTTCTTCAGCAGCACTTCCTTATCCTTAAGGATCTTTTCTAGTTCCTTCATGGCTCCCCTTCCAAGTCCCAGTTTTCTTTTGATTCTTGGTTGCAGTCTCCCTTTTGGTTGAGGACTGAGCCAAGAAATAGAAAATTTTTAACCATCTCAATTTCTTCATGGTCAGCCTTAACATTGTGTGATTCCTTGGCAGGCATTAATTTGTATGCAGTTGATGTTCAACTGTAATCCTGCTTTGGCACTTTCTCCCTTAACCTTCATCTGTAGTCATTTCAAGCCTTCACTATTTTATGCCAGTAACACAGTGAATATCTCAAACCTTAATAGTCCTTCTACCAATTTTCACTCTACATTGATCTAAATCTAGTCCAGCTTTCTGTAAATGTTCCGTAAATAGGTTGAATAGATTGGGAGATAATATACATCCTTGACTGACCCCTTTGACAATTGAAAACATTCGGTTTCTCCATATTCTAACAGTACTGGTTGCTCATCAGCACAATCAGATGTTGTGGTACACTCATTTCTTTTAACACCATCCATAGTTTTTCATGATCCACACAAGTGAAAAGCTTTGCTGTAATTTATAAAGCACAGGATGATTTTCCTTAACGCAGATTCTTGGTGATGGATCTATGGGACCTCATTTTAGGAATGATGGTTTCTAAATCAAGGAACACTACTGATAACTCCCAGTGCCTGGCAACCCTTCTTGTTCTAATGAATATGATTTAGTTTTTACTCTTCTTGAGTCTTGTTGTAGTAAATACAGATTACTCCAAAAAATGTTCTTCCTGATTTATTTTCACCTTATGGGCATGTGATCCAAGATCAGTATCTCTTCCAAAAGACAAACAGGAGAATAGCCAGCTCCTTTAAGACATTTCCCAAAAGATCAGATCTCCAAATCCCAATACTGCATCTTGTGAGGTATCTGATATAATGTGAAACCCAATTTTTCCATCCATAAAGACATCAACACCCCTCACTGCCAAAACATCGACCTTCTCTGCAGAGGAATGTTAAATGATGCTTGCTTGTAACTAAAGATACAAGATCCACGGAATAAAGCTGTAATGTTTTAAAGCCTTATCGAGGGGAAATGATCTAAAGTTTAGAGCCTGCAAGAGGACAGGGGAAGCAAAGAGACTTAGAGCTCCTTCATCCCCTTCCATGGAAATTCGACTACTTCCTGCTGATCAGGCCAGCACAGCTTATAATAATAATGTAACAATAACATTCGATTTATATACCATCCTCTGGGACAACTTAACACCCACTCAGAGTGGTTTACAAAGTGTGTTATTATTATCCTCATGAAAATCACCTTGTGTTGTGGGTGGGGCTGAGAGAGCTCTGAGAGAGCTGTGACTGACCCAAGGCCACCCAGCCGGCTTCAAGTGGAGGAGTGGGGAATCAAACCCGGTTCTCCAGATTAGAGTCCTGCCACTCTTAACCTCTATACCAAACTGGCAAGCGCAGCAAGCCATGTATCAGGTCTTGCCGGTGCTTGTACATGCACACACATGCACACATGCACCCCATTTACATAGTCTGTGACAGGCAGCAAGAATAGGAAGTATACCAAGTCCGTCGTGCGCCACCAGATGATGCCATAGGCCATGTTTATGTTGGTAGGTCACAATTTGTGGAGATCTGCTGCTGAGCCACAGTTTGGCACTGAAGAAATTGTATGGGTTTATGGCTCCTGTAAAATCTCTACTGAGAACAAACAGGAAAGAGAACTGAGTAGAAAAGGATAGTTTCAGGTGGGAAGCCATGTTGGTGTGTAGAAGAAGAAGTAGTGACTAATTTTTTTATCCCACAATTTCTCCACAGAATTCAGTGCAGCATAGAGGATTCTCCCCTCCTCTATTTTATTCCCGTAACAACCCTCATGGTAGATTTGGCTGACAGTCAGTGACCAACCTAAGCCTACCTGATGAACTTCATGGCAAGTGGGATTCGCACCTTGATCTCCCAGCCCTAGCTCAGTACTCTGACAATTACACCATACTGGCCCTCTTTCTCTCTCCATGGTTGACCCTTTATCGTCTGAAATACGTGTGGAGAAGATCTTCCTGGTCATGTTTCCAGGAGATTTACTGCAGTGCATAATAGCACTTAAAAGTCACTTAGGGAAAAGGATGGAGGTTGTTCTTTACACCACTCTATATTCTTTCCTGAAGTTATCTGGAAATAACATTTAAGCTAGAAAGGATCTGACCCAATGGATGGTAAAATCCATCAGTACCTCTCTCAATATAGGGTCTGTGCATTCATTTTTTTCCAAAGCACTGGTAAAACCACTGCAGTTTTAAAAAAAACCTTTTGACCCTAGAGATTTGAATTTTCTTTTATTAAGAATTTTATATGAAGAAAATGACAAACTGACAAAAAAGACACCTACACACACTGTTGCCAAACAGAAAACAACAACTAACAAACAAAAAATAATAACAAAACAAAGCCCAACCCCCCCACCCCCCGATTATAAACTAAAAGAAGGCTTCTGATTTTCTCTGTGACAAATATAATTAGCAGAGTTGCAGAATCACACAATGGACATAATGAGAACACAATCCCTGTGTTTAGCTTTGTAAAAATACTTTACTACATCATAGGAAAAGGTTACATTAGTATAAAACAAAGAATGGCTAACTGGCTACACTATTGCTAGCTTGAGAACTAAACAGAGACTGGCTTGAGACCGAACTGAACTGAACAAAGAGCAATAAAACTTCAGTATATCTTTCTAGTTAATGCCCCCCCCCATAAACTGGTTGCCCAATAGAGAATCCCACATCTACTTCACTGAGCATAAAGACTCCCATTCCTATAGCAGGAAACCTAACTTGATAGCTAAGTGGTTACATGCAAATAAGTTTACTAACTAAGTAACATAAACAACAGTTTAATTCTTTCATGACTGAATGTAAACAGGCCCCACATGTGGGCTTGCTAGAAGCATTTGACTGGTGAGTGTTAGAAGAAAGATGGTAGACTAGATGGACCCTCACTGTAATCCTGTAAGGCTCTTTTATTTATTTACTAGCTTGATGCCCGTGCTTCACTACAGTTTTTAAGTACTTTAAATCCAATTATAATACTTATGGGTATGTAACATTTTTTGGTTTGTGGGTGTTTTTTTTTTAAGTTGGTTTTGTAGTATAATAGCATAGTACCCGAGCTTCACAAAGGTGTTTGAATAAAGTGAAGCATGTTGATGCCTAAAACTGATGAAGTGAATTTCGAAATGTAACATTTATTGAAGAGATTTTTAAAAGGAAAAGATTGTAGTGCAAGAAATAAAGTGAAAAATACGTACAACCTTTTTTTCCTACTGAAGGACCTCTTTGAAAACCTCATTGGTGGTTTCCCCCCACTTTGGAGCCCCCGCTTTGAGGAGAAGCTTGTGGGCTGGGAAACCAGGAGGGTTGAGCATATGGAGGAACTCCACAGGGCAGTGGATTGCATCATCCATTTGCAGCACTGAGTCCACAGATCTGTACTCCATTTCTGCCCCTTGGAGGGAGTGAAGTTGTGTTTTCATTAATGATGGCAGCCTTGTCATTCTTGGGGGTCAGAATGGCATACTTGCACAGCCCGTCCACGGACTTCTCTGTGATAGTGACGATACCAGGGTATATCGTGGCTGTAAGGTCTGCTAGGGTTGTCACTACTGTGCCCAGGCCTGCAGGGATGGTCACCTTTCCCTTGCTGGTACTTGGCCACTGCTGCTCAGTGCACTACAGGAGTATGATGTTCACATTTCTTTGCCGCATCTCTAAGTTGCCTCCTCCTTTTAGCATCTTTCAGGATGTCTGCTAGGTGTCTGCTAGAAGGTGTCTGCTAGAAGGTGTATCTTTCAGGATGTCTGCTAGAAGGCTTCTTGGGGGCAGTAAGAGGTGATGGCTGCAAGAGGTGTGAGGTGGAGTTGAACTGAGGGAGGGATGGTGTGGTGGGCACTTCGGCAGGTTCATGTGAGAGGTTTGCATTGAAATGGCCCCTAGAAAGGTCGTGCACCATCTCCCCATGAACATTTAAAAACTCAGTTGCCATACTGACTTTTATATAAAATCCCTTTTCAGGAGTCTTGTACTGTCTTTCTTCAACTGTCTGCAATTTCCATTACCTAATTTTTACCTCAGAACACAGAGTTCTACAGCTGACCCATCAGCCTGCCAGCCACACAGGAAAGCCAGGCCCCACAGGGAGATTGGCAACCCTAGACTGGGAGGTGTATTTTTACCTCAGGACACATTCAGTGACTCCCAATAGCAAGTATATACCCTTTAGAATGTTGGAGAGATGACCAATCAAGTCCGCATATGCAAATGACCTCAGGGAGGCTGAGTTGGTAGTTAGTGCGGGGGAGAGCACCCTGCCAGCCACACAGGGAAGCTGTATCCCTATGGGAAAACACATTTTACCCCTTTTTACCCCCTTAGGGGGCAAATTTCTTAAAATCCGTTCTCAATGAGCCTCTACATCACAAAAGGAACATCCTGCCCAAATTTCATGTTTGTAGGTCCAGGGGTTTGGGCTGGGCGTTGATGAGTCAGTCAGGACATTTGTCTTTATATATATATACTAGCTTGATGCCCGTGCTTCACTACAGTATTTATCTACTTTAAATCCAGTTATAATACTTATGGGTATGTAACATTTTTTGTTTGTGGGTTGTTGTTTTTTAGTTGGTTTTGTAGTATAAGTACTACTCATTTGCACCACTGAGTCCACAGATTTGTACTTCATTTTCAGTGAGTTAAGTTGTGTTTCATTAATGATGGCAGCCTTGTCAATCTGGGAGGGTCAGAATGGTATGCTTGCACAGCCAGTCCATGGACTTCTCCGTGATACTGATGATATCAGGATATATCGTGGCTTTTAGTACCTTAGTATATGTTTCTTGTAAATTGCCCCTCAATAAACTGGTTTATCCAATAGATAATCTTAGATGCCTTAATTAAGCATAAAGACTCCTCTTTCTATGGTGGGAACTTTAACTCAACAGCTAAGTGGTGCTATGCAAGGTAGCTGACTAACAAAACAAACTAACAGAACAATAATTTAACTCTTTCATGACTAAATGTAAGACACTAGCTAAAATCCCAACGCTAAATTATGTTGCTTGCTTCCCTGGAAGCATACGTGCAGAGTATAGGGAGCGATACTGCCCTTTTCTTGTAAAGCCTGCTTCCCGAGAATTGTAGTAGTTGCGTTGTTAGGAAGTTGGTCGACTCTTTACAAGTGAAACCTACACATTAGCGATGGGGAAAGTGAGCTTCTTAACCAGGGCTTTTTTTCAGCAGGAACACAGTGGAACAGAGTTCCGGAACCTCTTGAAAAGGGTCATATGGCTGGTGGCCCCACCCCCTGAGTGGCGCGGAGGGCAATCTCAACTCCCCTCTGTCTGGAGATCAGGGGGCGGGGCCACCAGCCATGTGACCATTTTCTCCAAGGGCAACCCACTGAGTTCCACCACCTCTTTTCCCAGAAAAAAACCCTGTTCTTAACTGTTTAAGCCCACTCTATTCTCCACTGGAAACAGATGTGGCAGCTGATTTTACATTTCCATCAACAAGTCATAGTTTGGTAGTTTGTGGTCAATCTGTTTATGTACTTTCTTTTAACAGGATTCCCTCCCCCTGCCCCCAATCTCAATTTCTGTTTTATTTAAAAGTGCCAAATCATTTACATCTGTCCCTGATTTAGGAGCCCATTCAAATAGGCAATTCTGTCATTCTTTTTTTCACTGCATCTGCATAGACAAGGGAAGGGAAGGCACAATCGTTTTGGACACTGAAAGAGTGATTAATCTTCCCCATGCGTTCGTTTCAAATGCTTACTTCACCTCACACTAGATTCCGTTCTCAAAGAACATCTGGCCTACAGCTTTCCCCGCTGTTGCCTGTTTTCCTCTGATTAGTCATGAAAAAGAAATCTAAATCCCGTCATGACAGGAACACACCAGGTGTCTGATATTAGACATTTTAGACATTGTTTTGTACAACATTCAGATGCTTATTTTTGACTCCTTTATTTCCACCCAAGCAGGAGGACTATTATTTTTTCCTCAGTCCCTCATTCATTCAATCTTATTTTCTTCTTCGCAAACTTTACAATTATGCAAGATTTCTTTAATGGGGGTGCATATTTGCTACACTTGTAGTAAGCACAGGAAGCTGAAAGATATTGTGCTTCCTAGACCCTCCACTGTCATTTGCAACGAAAGGCCCTCGGGAGCATTTCCAGGGCTCAGCAAGGCAGATTTGGCCACGTCTTCCTACATTCCAGCAACTGGCCTTCTGGCAGCTCTGTAGCAATCAAAGCTCTGCCACTCTGCAGAGACAGGCTGCTTGCAGCTCCAGCCAGTGGCTGGATGATCTCGAAGTTCTCTGGAGTAGGGGAACCCAAAGCGTGATTTGGTACTTGATTTCTGCACATGCATTCTATGTTTTTGCTTGGAGCATGTAGACTGCTGTATCGTCAAGAGATAACATCCAGTTTAAGCACAAAAGTGTCGATTCTCGCACTGTTTTCATATTGCAATAGACTTCAGGGCTCTGCAGAGCCCATTTCCTCTCCCCATGATTAGCAGAAGTGGAACAAATTAAGCAAGCAAGCCAAGGAAATATGTACAAGTGTGCTTAATTTGCAGCCTGAACCTGTACATATTAACATGGAAGTAAGTTCCCGCAAGTTCAATGGGATTTAGTCCTAAGTAAGTGCTCATAAAATTCCAGCCTTTGACAGGATCCTCCTGGCCCACAATTGGGGATCTTTTGGAGCATAATTATTTTCATTCATTGAGTACAAGAGAATGCCTCCAGAATGTATCTATTAAGTAGGTACTTTACCTGTGCAAGCACCGAGTCATTACGGAGCCATGGGGGGAGGTCGCATCACAACATTTTCTTGGCAGACTTTTGGTGGTTTGCCATTGCCTTCCCCAGTCATCTACACTTTACCCCCAGGGACCTGAGTACTCATTTTACCAACCTCGGAAGGATGGAAGGCTGAGTCATTGAGCCGGCTACCTGAATCCGGCTTCTGGCAGGATCGAACTCAGGTCATGAGTAGAGCTTGGGCTGCAGTACTGCCGCTTACCACTCTGCACCATGGAGCTCTTCATCTATTAAGTAAAGAAAATCAAACCAATGTGGGGCAATGCTACAGAAATCCATGGAAGCATACAAACAGTAAACTGCTCTAGTGATTTGTTTTAGAAGCAAGCAAGTAAAAGGTGAACAGGGCAAGTTTATATTAAAAAACATAATTAAATTTATTGCAGAAACAAATCACTTTACCTGGCATTTTAAAAAAATAGAAAGAAATATAGCAATAACGAAATAGGATTAAAAATAGAAAAAAACACAAGCATTTCTACATAATCTGATGCAAGATGTAAGAAGGATTCCACACTTACTTACAAATTGTGTACTTTTTTTCAGATCAAGGCCAAAGCCATGTGGTTTCTCAAATCTGGGGAGGAAGCCAGAAATCTACCTACATTGACTGTCTTCTTCAAGCTCACAGAAGAGGCAAATTGATGTGTTTCAGGTAAGTTGAAATTTTAGTTTGGACTAATAGGAGTGTTTATTTTAGCCAAGGAGAGGAAGATCTAAGAAAGCCAATGAGAGATGGAGTTAAAACAGCCAGCCACTGGAGATAACTGAGAACCAGGCCTTTGTCGTGACTGAGGCTGCCAGTTCCCCCGGTGGGGGCAGGGAATCCCCTGCTCCCACCCTCTGCCCTGCCACTCACTGGACACGAGGAGGAAGGGCCACCTGAAGTGACATCATCACTCCCTCATGTGCACAAAGCATGTGCGTGAGGAGGAAAAAATGAGTGTCAGGTTCCCCACCATAACCAGGAGGGTAAGGGGACCTGGTAAGCAACTCTAGTGATGACTTGGTATGATGGGCCCATGTGCACTAAAAGGGAAACTCTCAAAACAAATCCTCAATAGTCTACCAATTCAACTGGGAAGAAACTTCTGCCTCAACTGAGGACACAGACACAGAGGAAATTCTGCTCAACATATCAAGAAACAGGTTTCAAGCAAATGAGAGAGAAATATGTTTGGATTAGCCCTAAACTTACTTGACCAAATTATTTATGGTGATTAAAAAGAGCAATCCTACTATATAAAAGCCTAAGCGTATTCAAGACAACTCACTTTCTACCCTGGTGTGCCTCCAGAGGTCACTGCTGTGGAGGGAAGCCCAGAAGAGGCAACCAGACCACCAGTGAGCATGCCACAGTGGGAAGCCCAGGCCGGAATTGGGCGTGGAGCAGGTGGCAATTCCACCTTCATGAAGCTGGGATCAGGAGAGGAGCAGGTAGCAATGTCCATTCCCGCCCTCACCCAGCTGGGATCAGGAGCGGAGCAGGTGGCAATGCCTGCTCTCCACCTCCACCCAACTGGGATTAGGAGAGAAGCAGGTGGCAATGCCCGCCTTCCGCCTTCACCCAAGGTGGGATTAGGAGTGGAGCAGGTGGTAATGCCCATACTCCATCTTCACCTAGCTGGGATCAGGAGTGGAGCTGATGGCAATGCCTGCCCTCCACCTTCACCCAGCTGGGATCAGCAGAGCAGGTGGCAATAACCATCCCCTGCCTTCACCAAGATGGGATCAGGAGCAGTGCAAGGGACAATATCCATCCCCTGCCTTCACCCAGCTGGGATCAGGAGTGGAGCAGCTGGCAATGCCCATCTCTCACCTTCACCCAGCTGGGATCAGAAATGGACAAGATGGCAATGCCCACCCTCTGTCATTACCCAGCTGGGATCAGGAGAGGAGCACATGGCAATGCCCATCCCCTCTTCACCCAGCTCAGATCAGGAGCAAAGCAATGCCTGCACTCCCCTTTACCTGGCTGAGATCAGGAGCAGAGCAGGTGGAAATGCCCATCTCCTGCTTTCACCCAGCTGGTATCAGGAGCAGAGCAGGTGGCAATGCCCATCCCCCCTTCAACCAGTTGGGATCAGGAGTGGAGCAGGTGGAAATGTCTGTCCCCCCCCCTTCACCCAGCTGGGATCAAGAGTGAAGCAGGTGGCAATGCCCAGCCCCCCTTCACTCAGTCAGAATCAGACACGGAGCAGGTGGTAATGCCCCATCCCCCCTTCACCCAGCCGGATCAGGCATGGAGCAGGTGGCAATGCCCACTCCCCTTCACTCACCTGGGATCAGGAGCAGAGGAAGTGGCCATGCCCCCCCCCTGCCTTCATCCAGCTGTTATCAGTGACAGAGGATGAAGGAATGCCCACCTGCCCACCCTCCCCTTTCTAGAGCCTGTTGTATTTTTTCCCACAACGGGCTTTGTTGCTGGTATAACATAAAAGGCACATTTCTATAGTGAAAGTTCACTGTTCATGATATCCAACTCACCTCTGGTTATAAGAAATCAATATCTGGTAAGTCTAGTACCCACCCACATTATATAAGGGATTATATAATTGGGATTATATCACTCTCATGAGAGCTTCACTTTTTGTCTTTCAGACATGACGGCTGTTTGGCAGCAGAGGCCCTGGGCCCAAAGGTCTCCTCCAGTCTTCACCTACCAATTGAGTGTGAGCATTGGCAGTGCATTTTCTTCCATACCACTAATTAATTCCCCTTCTGGGATCTGTCTTTTTGCTCTGCCATTCAGTCTTGGGGCCGGTGCTCGAACGGCAGCTGCACACCTGCAAATTCCATTGACCTTCAGTGGTCAGACTCAGGAGCTCTCCAAATGTTGGCTGTTTTTCTCCATCAAGAAAGAACACACCTTGGGATTTAGATGTTTTGTGGTAACAGATGCCAGCTCTTGATATTTTGAAGGACTCCTACTAGAAAAACTTTTCAGCAGTGCTGCCACAGAAGAAAAAGGAAGGAAGACTCAAGACTACGGGCAGTTCAGCAGTTTAGGATAGCCACTCCTGTTGAATCCTCTGCTTTGAGCTTTGCTTGGTACAGACACATCTCCAAGAGGCAATGCCTGCCTTTTGCACATCAGGTCTTTGCTTTGATTTCTACTTAGATTAGGTATAATTACTGATATTCAAATACACAGGTATGTAGAATTCTGGGTTAGTGGCAAACTAAATGGAAACAAAACCTTGTAAGGAGAATTTTGTTTTGTTTCGTTTGAGCTCCTGCTCAGCTCTCTCTGCCTTATTCCAAACTGTTGGTACAGCCAGTCAATAGGAAAACTTCTGTAACCTGTGGGTAGAGACATGGCTGTTATCAAGTCACAGAGGAAATGTTAGCACTAAACAAGCAGCAAAGTGCAACAATCTCTGTAGGTGACCTGCCCAGACTGATATGCTCTGTAGGTGACCTGCCCAGACTGGCTATGAACTGGCTATGAACTTCAGACTCGTAGGTTAGATTTTCGTAGGGCCAACTTCGATGAACTCAGAGGCTTGATGAGAGTCATTCCGTGGGGGAGTGTGCTGGAAGGGAAAGGAGCGAGTGAAGGGTGGGCCATTCTCAAACACGAGCTTTTGCAAGCTCAAGCCCTCACTATCCCAGCAAGACGGAAACATGGTAAGGGCTCCAAGAAACCGATGTGCCAGACCAACCTGGTTTCCTTCTTTGATCGAGTGACCAGCTTACTGGATCGGGGGAACTCTGTTGACATGATTTATCTGGATTTCGGTAAAGCTTTTGATAAGGTCCCTCATGACATTCTGATGGGCAAACTGGAAGACTGTGGAGTAGACTATAGGACAGTTCGGTGGATAGGGAACGGGTTGGAGGACCGCACTCAAAGAGTGGTGGTCAACAGAGTTTTATCAGATTGGAGGGAGGTGTCCAGTGGGGTGCCGCAGGGCTCAGTTTTGGACCCAGTACTTTTCAATATTTTTATCAATGATCTGGATGAAGGGTGGAAGGGCTGCTCATTAAATTTGCTGATGATACCAAATTGGGAGCGGTAGCAAACACCCAAGAAGATAGAATTAAAATTCAACAAGACCTGAATACTCTGGAGAAGTGGGCAGCTGTGAATAGGATGCAATTCAACAAAGACAAGTGCACAGTATTACATCTGGGCCACAAAAATGGGAAGCACAAATACTGGATGGGGGACACACTTCTGGGCAGTAGTATATGTGAAAGGGATCTTGGGGTAAGAGTGGACTGTATACTGAATATGAGCAGTCAGTGTGATGCGGTGGCAAAAAAGGCTAATTCAATCCTGGGTTGTATCAAAGGGGCCATAGCATCGAAATCGCAGGAGGTCATAGCCCCTCTCTATACTGCCTTGGTCAGACCACACCTGGAGTATTGTGTGCAGTTCTGGAGGCCTCACTTCAAAAAGGATGTGGACAAAATCGAGAGGGTGCAGAAGAGAGCGACAAGAATGATCAGGGGTCTGGAGACTAAGCCCTATGAGGAAAGGCTGAGGGCCTTGGGAATGTTTAGTTTGGAGAAGAGGAGGTTGAGGGGGGACATGATTGCTTTGTTTAAATATTTGAAAGGCTGTCATTTGGAGGAGGGCAAAGAGCTGTTCCAGTTGGCAGCAGACGGTAGGACGCAAAGCAATGGGCTAAAACTACATGCACAAAGGTACCGGCTGGATATTAGGAAAAACCTTTTCATGGTCAGAGTAGTTCAAAAGTGGAATCAGCTGCCTAGGGAGGTGGTGAGCTCCCCTTCACTGGCAGTTTTCAAGAAGAAGCTGGATGAATACTTGTCAGAGATGCTTTAGGCTGATCCTGCACTGGGCAGGGGGTTGGACTAGATGGTCTGTATGGCCCCTTCCAACTCTATGATTCTATGATATGACTTGATGACTGAATGAACATCCAGGAAATCTTACACTGTGTTGAACTCATATGTGCAATGACAAACACAAGTACAAATATGATAACAGTGTACCAAACTTTTTTTTCTAATGTTGAGACATGGAGTGATATAAATACACGTGTGAAGCTGTGTCAAGTATTTCTTGTTCTTTGGTATTTTTTCTACCAAAAGACTGCAAGAGCTATTTTTGTTGAACAACTCACTGAACAATGATCCTGAGGCTGTCATGAAGGTAAGAAATATGGAGATTAATTATCTGAAAAGCAATAAAGGCCTAAATCCAATTCCTATAAAGTTCCAATATAGGTGGATTTAATGATATTAAAGCAGACAAGCCATAAGAGTTTTTCAGTCCAATCCACCAGAATAACTTCCTTCCCTTACTGTATTCACCGCAGCAATAAGTCGTCACCACTGGACAGCAGTGACCAAATGTGGAAAGTCAGTGGGATGAGCCTTCAGATAAAGCCAGGGGAAGAAAGTGTTAGAAATAACAATGTCTGGTGTACTGCAGCAGCAAGAAGTAAGAAGAGCCTACCATGCAGGGGGCAGCAAGGATCACTTAGTTAGGACAGTGAGAGTAGCACCTCTCTTGTTTCCTGGGGGTCATTTCCTTGTCTTGTCTCCTATTGGGCTAAACAGGGCAATATCCTGCTTCTTCTCTCTCCTGCCACACTTCTTCTCTGTCTCTGCAAGATGTAGTCAGATAGCTAGGATCTATCTCTCCCCCTTTCCCTCAAGTATGTAACTTCCTCAAATAAAGCTTTTGCCTCTCTGACCAGCTCGGCGTTTAATTCCGCAGCGTAGTTTAACACTCGCTCTAACAGGGTAATGGGCCACAGAGGCAATTAACGCAAGCTGAAGTTAAGAGAGAGCAATAAAAGTTCTGCCGTAGCCGCAGGCTAAAGCACAGAGGGCAGACAATAGAGGAAAGATGGCGGACTCCTGGGGAGCACAGCAGGGGTTCCAGATCGACCGACTAGGCGACGGGAGGAACTATGATCTTTGGGCAGAAAGAATAAAAGCCCATCTTATTCAACTGGACGTCTGGTCTGCAATAACAGATGAAAAACCGACTGGAGATCCTCAGAAGGAAGTCAAATGGGTCAAGCACGACAATAAGGCAAGATCTATTATCATTAATGCTTTAAGTGATAAACAATTGATAAGAGTAATTCATGAGCCCACTTCTAGACAAATGTGGACGTCTCTTCTAGAAATAAACCGTCAAGAATCAATTAAAACTAAAATTTTGCTAATGAGGCAATTGTATCGGATTGAGATGAAGCCACAGGAAAAATTGAAAGATCATATTGCAAATTTCATGGAATTAACACAGAAATTAAGATCCCTTGGAAAGGAGATCCAGGATGAGGATCTAGCTATAGTTTTGCTGTCTAGTCTTCCTCAATCTTATGCCAGCATTGTACATGTGTTGGAAATGAGAGAAAATTTAAGCTTAAACTATGTACTTGCAAGACTGCAAGAGGAAAGTTTTAGCAAACTGGATCATATAAGTGAGCCAAGAGAGCTAGCTTTAAGAGTCAGTTCAAGAAGGGATTTCTCCTGCAGCGTCTGCAGAAAGAAAGGACATTTAAAGGAAGACTGTTGGTTTCGTGATTCACAGAGAGTTAGCAAGCAACCGCCACGATGGATGGGAACAAAGGGCTTTAGGAATGCTAATGCAGCCATTAAGTCACCTAATGCCGATGGTCAAAGGAAAAGCAGTTGGAATACTGTGCAGGAGAAGTGCATCACCAAGTGTGAATGACTGGCAAGCAGTCAAAAGACTGGCAAGATACCTGAGAGGTACTGCACAACTGAAGCTCAAGCTACCAGCAAGCGACAATCCCAGACTAGTGGGATTCATGGATGCTGACTGGGCAGAAGACATCACAGACAGAAAGTCTACCAGTGGACGAGTATTCTTTTATGGTGGAGGAGAAATCAGTTGGACAAGCAGAAAGCAAGACCTAGTAGCGGCATCAACTACAGAAGCTGAATACATATCAGCAGCAGAAGCATGCCAAGAACTCAAGTGGATTCTACAACTATTAGAAGACTTTGGGATAAATGAACCCAAACCTATACAACTCTTTGAAGATAATCAATCTTGCATAAAGCTTGCAAATACAGAAAGAATTGGATCAAGAACCAAGCACATTGACATAAAGAATCACATTGTGAGAAATATGCAAGAAGATGGACTTGTTGAGCTACAGTACTGCCCTACAGAAGAAATGATAGCAGACATCCTCACCAAGCCACTTGCCAAAGAGAAATTTCAAAGTCTACGAGAAAGACTGAACTTTGTGGACTTTGTACACTAGACATTGAGAAGGGGTGTTAGAAATAACAATGTCTGGTGTACTGCAGCAGCAAGAAGTAAGAAGAGCCTACCATGCAGGGGGCAGCAAGGATCACTTAGTTAGGACAGTGAGAGTAGCACCTCTCTTGTTTCCTGGGGGTCATTTCCTTGTCTTGTCTCCTATTGGGCTAAACAGGGCAATATCCTGCTTCTTCTCTCTCCTGCCACACTTCTTCTCTGTCTCTGCAAGATGTAGTCAGATAGCTAGGATCTATCTCTCCCCCTTTCCCTCAAGTATGTAACTTCCTCAAATAAAGCTTTTGCCTCTCTGACCAGCTCGGCGTTTAATTCCGCAGCGTAGTTTAACACTCGCTCTAACAGAAAGGAGAGAGTGCAGAATGGACCCAAATCACAAAGCAGCAGTCGCCAAGCTCACTGGATTGGGACTGGTTTTTACCAAACTGGCCCCTGGCATGACCTGTCTCTTCTGCATCATGCTGGGAATGATGTCATTCCCAGTGCAACATGGAAGCGCTTAAGAGCACATGCGCAAGGATAAGTACTCCCATTGCCCCCACCCCACAACCCCGTCCCCGGTTTTAGCCCTGGGGAACCTGGCCACCCTAGGATCCAAGCAAGAGCTCTGCACATTCTATCCCCATGCCTGTCCACTAAGCCACGCCTGTCTGTGCAATGGCCTCTGCCTGGCCCCGCGTGGCCAGTGGTGTTGCCAGGGCTGCAGTGGAATGCCCGTTGCCTGATGGCATGCAGCCTTTCCGTCGGCCTTGGCCCAGAGGTCAGGATGCTGCTTTTAGTGTGTGGGTTGTGGGTTGGAGCCTGGCCCCCGGCCTCTTTTTGTATTTTTTGTTGTCCTTCATGCAGGGATGGCTGTGTGCAGACAGCACTTTTGCTGCCAACTAGAACCTTGCCAGGGGACAGGCGGGCATCCTGTCTGCCACACAGGTGCCCTTCTCTGTGGGCTGGAGACGGCCACTCAGGCCCTGTGCCTTTCTTGGGATTATGCTATTGCTGGGTCTTTGCTCTTTTCAAAGAAACAACACGTCCCTGTAAACACTAAACACAATAATGCTAATTTCTATTCAATTTTATACAATTAAAGTGCAAGTGTGCAAAATAAACAGTGCATAAATTATGTAAACAATATCAATTTCAACATCAGCCACTGACTCATGTCAATTTTAACTCCTGCCGGAGGTAGTATGGCAGACTAACTATATTGTATACAGTCACAATTAATCATACATATACAGTCAAGCTCACTGACAAACAGTTTTGATCTACATATTCAATAAATAGTCAATAAATATGAGAATAAATAGTACCAAAATATGTTATACAATGTTATAAAAATAGATATATAATAACAAGGCTACAAATTAATGTAGGGGGCAGGGTAGTCGCACTATGTGATATAAGCAATTCTCCTTCAAGGATGTGGTGCTGCCCTTGTAGTATTTATCTTTACAAGTTGAAATAACGTTGCAATGTCCCTCCAGGTTCTTCAATACAAGAGTGTCACTCTACTCTGTGCTATGAGCCTCCAGTCCCCAACCGTTCAGTCTAAGGACCGTTGTGGGACAAGTACTCAGTTCTTCCCACCAGACTCCAGTTGCCGTGGGTGTGAAATTCGTCCTGACAGGATGCTAGCTACTGGCCTGTTTCATGATAACTTTCTCAGGGGATCATATCTGGTCTCAGTTCTTTGTTCTCTACTGTAATCCTTCTCAGTCAACAAGACCAGATATGATCCCCTGAGAAAGTTATCAAGAAACAGGCCAGTAGCTAGCATCCTGTCAGGATGAATTTCTCACCCGTAGCAGGATGAATTTCATTGGCTCTTGGCCCATGACCAGTGGCCTGAGTGAGCTGGGCTAGTGGAACAAGCACCACCTACAGGAATTATGGGATATTGTAGCCTTTGCTTGTTTAAACTGTATTTTTCATTTCCTGAGTAAGTCTACATGAGACATCTCACATGCGAATCACACTTGTGGGGAGATGCAATGGTAACTGGGAAGGGTAGTTTTAAAAGACAGAGTCGACGGTAGGCAAAGGCTTTGCTATACACTAAAGCTGTGTGAAGGGGCTATGAAATGCCAGAAGGGAAACTTCAGCCCATTATAACCTCTCCAGGTCCAAGCCATAGGAAATTAATATTTAATTAGCAGAGTTTAAGGCAGAGATAGCGCATTGGAATTAATAAGAACAGACCAGGGTGGATAAAAATCAATGATTTTTTTTAAAAAAATCGGATTTTTTTATTTAAATCGGATTTTTTTTTATTTAAATCGGATTTTTTTTATTTAAATTGGATTTTTTTAAATAAAATGCTTTTTGAAGAAAATATATTACCATCCAAAGGTTATTCCATCATGAAATAAAGATTAGTTTTTAATTATGTAGAATAAGGCTGTATATGTTTAATTTTTTTGGTAAATAAATTCCATTAATCCATTCACAATGTCATGCTCTTCCAGAGGTTTTTGTAAGATTATTGGGCAGTTTCTCTGCCTACAAGATATTATCACAGATGCTTGGTTTTGCAGTTCTCAAAACTGAATTTGTGTCAGCTCAGCAGAGATCACATGCCTCTTCTTCACAGCAAAAATGTTATAACATGAACAGAGTTGAGAAAAAGACCTTAATCCTATTGTTCTACAAACCTATGAAGACAGAATCAACCCCTCCAGTGCTAAGTTTCAAGAAGTTCAGTGAATAGAAACAATATTTTTCTGATTGTTTGGAGTGGAATAGATCTGCACAAGAAGAAACTAAGTGTGAGGAGGGAGGGGCAAGCAGTACAAAATGAAAGTGAAACTTTTTGAGCACAATACTGCACAAGTCTTTGGATCTTTTGTGTGTATGACCTGAGGTTTATCACATTCTTTCCTTGGAGGAAAAAACCTATAATGGCAGCAGGCCGTAAAAGAGACCCAGTTTGGAAATACTTTAATGAAGTTCCTTTACCTATCGGTAAGGCAGGCATCTACTTGCATATTAAAGTTATACCAGCAAGAATTAGTCTTTATGTAGAAAACTATGATTTAAATCAAGCCTTAATGACTAGTGATTTAAATCATGATTTAAATTGTGATTTAAATCAGTTTGATTTAAATCAAATCCACCCTGGAACAGACACACACTCCAGTATAGCTCTGTAAAAATACTACATGAAGGATAAAAATAGGGTTACATTGGAAGAAAATAAGAAATTGCTAGACTGACTACACCTTGTAAGTAAAAGGTAGTGCACAAGACTGACTGAGAGAAACTCTGGACAAAGAGCAATAAAACTTCAGTATATAGCTTCACTTAATTGCCCCCCCCCAATAAATTTCCCTTTCCATGGCAGGAATCCTTACTCAAGGCCTAAGTGGTTACATGCAAATAAGTTAACTAACTAAGTAACACAGTTTAACTCTTTCATGACTGAAATGAAAACACTTGCTAAATCCCAACAATGCCCTTGTCAAGTGTTGGAGTCGAAGTTATGAAGGTTCATCTTCTTGCATAGATATTCAAGCTTTGCTTTGACGAGTGGCTTGGTCAGTATGTCGGCAATCATCTCATCAGAAGGGCAGTATTTAATGTCTGTTAGTCCTTGTCATTGCAACTGTCTCACTTTGAGATGTTTCACTACTACATGTTTGGTTTTTCCTTTGATGCTTTCACTTTTGGCTAAAGCAATGCAGGCTAGGTTGTCTTTGAATAGAATGATAGGTTTAGGTTCATCTATTCCAAAGTCTTTCAGTAGGTTGATAATCCATCCAAGTTCATCACAGGTGCGTACCGCTGATACATACTCAGCTTCAGTGGTTGATCCAGCGATAAGAGTTTGTTTTTGGCTTGTCCAGTTCACCAGGTTGTTCTCATAGAAGAAAAGGTATCCACTGGTTGATCTGTAGTCATCTATCTCCTCAGCAAAATTAGCACCCATGCATCCAACTAGAATTGGGTTGTCACAGGGTGAAAACTTTAGCTTCAGATCTACTGTTCCAATCAGGTATCTGGCTATTCTTTTGACCGCTCCCCACTCAGTGTGGTTGGGTGCATTCGTTTTTCTGCTCAGGATCCCAACTGCTGCACATATATCTGGTCTTGACACTTTACTTTGGTATAAAAGTTTTCCAATTGTTTCTCTGTATTTGACATTGTCCTTTAGCAGCACTCCATCATGCTGTTGGAGGTAGGTTCGCTCTAGTGGTGCTCCCACTGGTCTGGCATCTTGCATTCCTAGAGATTCCGTGAGTTCTAGGATCTTGTGTTCAGGAGAAAACTTCCATTCTGGGTTCTTTCAATTTGGATCCCAAGGTAAATGCAGGGTTCACCCAACTGCTTTATCTCAATGTTCTTATTTAGTTGATTAACAATTTCTTTTGCTTGTTCACTGTTGTCACAACAGAGTATCATGTCATCAACAAATGAAAGTAGATATTGATAGTGTCCATTTACCATCTTTGTAAATAGGCAGGGTTCTGCCTTGCCTTGCTTAAAGTTCATCTGTGTTAGTAGCTTTGTTAATTTCTCATTCTTGTCTCCCTTGTGAAAGGCTGATTTAAAGTTAAAATGTTCAACATGTAATCCTCTGGAAGCTGCTATGCTAAACAGTATCTTGATTGCAGTGTGCTCATTGAATTCTTCCTTTGCAGCATTAAAGTAGTTGCCTTCATGTTCAGGAAATCCATTTATCTCAGTTCCTTTTGCTGCTTCACTTGCAGGTTGTATCTTTGCACAATATTCGTATCTCTGTGGTGGTACACCTTTGTTTTCCCTTGCTGAGTGCCTCCCATTGGTCTCTGTATTATCTGGCCAGGACTCACCTGCTTCCCCTTCTTGTCCCAGGATCCCTGCCTCTGCCCCTTCTGAAGGCCAGGCCTCTTTGGGTTCCTCCTGGAGATTGGCATCAGCATCAAGTAGCCTTGAAACCAGGTCACAGAAGTATGGATTGTTAGCTTCTTGGCTAGGTGGTGCTGTTGAGTCAGGTCCTTTGTTCCCTGAGAACATATGGCTTTTGTCAAAGCATGCAACGTTAGAAATTTTGACTTTGGGCGTTCTAGGATTTAAAATTCTGTACCCTCTTGGAGCATATCCCACAAGAATGTCCAGTTCTGCCCTGGGGTCCAGCTTTCCCCTTCTCTCCTTGTGTATGTGGGCATAACCTTTAGCACCAAATGATTTCATATGCTATAATCCTGGGGGTTTTCAATACCAGGAATAAAATGGTGTTTGTCCTGTGGCCCTATGCAGCATTCTGTTGTAGAGGTAAGCAGCCGTCATTACAGCTTCTGGCCAACTGGAGTCAGGGAGTCCTGCTTGAAACAAAAGGCATCTGCTCATCTGTTGCAGAGTTCTATTGAACCTCTCAATTGCACCATTTTGAACAGGGTTATATACAACAGTCTTTTCAATGAATCTTTGGAATTCACTGCCACAATATTCAGAACCATTGTCTGTGAACAGAGTTTCTGGTGGACTTCCGTCAACTTGGAAGAGATCATTTTTTGGCTGACGATCAAATTCAATGAAACATTCACGATTAGGGCAAATATGATGTGAGCTCCCAGAACTGATTAACCATAAATTCTTTATATCACCATCAAATTCATTACTGATCATGCAAACATCGTGCCTTGAATTCCATCTCGCATCATGTCTAGAACAGCTCAGCGAATTAAGTGCACCTGGTGCTTGTGCTCAGACTAGGTGGCCTTGAGAGACAGAAAGCTTTGCTTTCTGCACATCTTCTCTCTCAGCTCTCTGGCCAGCTACCTTGATATCACACTGATGAATCACTCCTATAAAAGTTTCCTCTGCTCATCCCTCTCACAGCATTTCAGCTCCTTGATCTCATTATGCTCTGGCCACGTAGCTGCATGGAGAGACTTCTCTGGTCCCTGAGGAAATTCCTCTCTCCTCTGAAATCTCTTGATCTGCATTCTCTTGCAAAATGCCCCTTCTTATTGCACAAATGACATATTACATTGATTCTACTTCCTCTCTTGGACACCTTGTAGGTATGAAAGCTTTCATTCAAACTATTCCCTTCTTGGTTTTGTGCTTCATCCATTAGACTTTTGACAAGGGAGTGAATGGTTAAGCCTGGTATATTTTTCAAGACTGTTACTTGACTCTCAAAGGAACTTGGGAGACTTCTCAAAATGGCTGCAAATATTTCTGACTCTGGCACAGTAGACCCAGCTGCTTTCAACTGTGACACCATTTCCAAGATGCTATTCAAATGCAACTCCATATTATCCCCTTCACGAAACCGGATTGTATACAGTCTCATTCTTAAAGATCTTATCTGGTCATCTGTCTTTTCAATATTCATTTCCTGAACAGCTTTGTAAAGCACGTTAGCTGTTTCACACTGATTCATCAATGGGCGATAAGCTTCATTTAAAGATGAAACCATTAAAATCATGACACGTGCATTCTTCTTTCAAGAGTCATCATATTCTGAGCATCACTGGAAGGAAGGTCTTTTGTTAGAATATCTTCCAGACCAATTGCCTTGAGGAAAACTTTAAGCTACAGTTCCAAACCATATAGTTTTTTTGATTAAGCATAGGGATTTTAAAAGATCCGATCTCACCCATGTCCTCATGGTTCCTGTTGGTGCGGTACTCATCTTTCCTTTGATGTGGACAGCTGGGGTCCTTCCTTTCAAATGCACCTTTCTTTTCTTTTCCTTGGCCGAAGTTCATCAGGGTGATTCATCAGGTTGTCTCCAAACTCCACAGCAGGAAGCAAGCTCAAAACGAGAGGAGACCTTCAAAACTCACAAAACCAAAAGAAAATGGATTTTTTCTGTCAGTTAAAACATGGAGTTGTTCTCATTAATGCTACTGTGCCTCCATAACCTTTGTAGGAAATTAATACTTAATTAGCAGAGTTTAAGGCAGAGATTGCGCATTGGAATTAATGAGAACAGACACACACGCCAGCATAGCTCTGTAAGAATACTTTACTACACAAAGAATAAAAATAGGGTTACATTGGAAGAAAATAAGAAACTGCTAGACTGACTACATCTTGCTAGTAAAAGGTAGTCCTAAGACTTAGAGCACAGGACTGACTGAGAGAAACTCTGGACAAAGAGCAATAAAACTTCAGTATATAGCTTCACTTAATTGCCCACCCTCCCCTATAAACAGGTTGCCCAATCCTAATTCTACTTGATTAAGCTTAGAGACTCCCCTTTCCGTGGCAGGAGTCCTTACACAAGGCCTAAGTGGTTACATACAAATAAGTATACTAAACTAAGTAACACAGTTTAACTCTTTCATGACTGAAATGAAAACACTTGCTAAATCCCAACACAAGCCTAGCTCTGGAAGGCTGCCCATTTCCATTCCTCGCTGCCCTGTAGTTGCAATTCCACACAGTTTTAGACTGGAGAGGTGAAATTGACCAAGCCAGGGAGGTGAAGATGCGGAGCGATCTCCGTCTGCTCTGTCTTTTTAAACTACGCTTCCCGTATAACATTGCATCTCCCTACACTTGACAAATACATGCCAAAGCTTCTTGTGTAGAGAGACTCTACATTTCTTCGAGTACCCAGGTGTGGGAGAAAAGCAGGACAGAAATACTGGAATAAATAAAGATCTTTAACTGACATTTACTTTGCTCCTTCTCATTTTTCTTGCTTGGGCAAGATTTCCTCTTTTTGAATGATGTCTTTTATGCTTTTCATGGCTTCTTGACTCTGTGCTTTAACTAGTTTGCTGTCCTCTTCAATTGGGTGGTACCTGTCATATATATTCTAAACTGTGATATATATTCTGAGGGTGGATTTAAATCACCTCCAAGCATTCTGAAAAGACTTTACTTATCTTTGGAGAAGTTTCTTCTTCTGAAATCAAATATGGCAATGTCGGAGGTTCGGAGGAAACTTTTCTTTTACAGAAGTGATAGATTTAATAGCACTGTGACTGCTCTTCCCAGCTGGGTCAACAATGCTCACAGCTTTCACTAGGTCCTGAAAACAAAGTGGAACCAAGCCAGTCCGCCTCCCCTATGAATTTTTCCAAAGCACAGTAATTTCTGGTATATAGAAATCTGGTCTTTTTTTCATATCCTGTAATGTGTTTAACCACTGTGCTGTAGCATAGTGGTTATGTGGCTGGGCGGCAAATCAGCATTCTTTCAGTTCAGATTTCATTATTGCCATGAGCTCAGCAAGTGGACTTGGGTAAGCCACTCTCCTCAACCCAGCTCCCCAGCAGTATTGTGGGGATAATAATGCACTGACTTTGTTCACCAGTCTGAGTGTGGCACTAATCTGTCCAGAAGGGTGCTGTTGATGATGATGATGTTCAATTAATGTGAAAGCACACTGAAACCATTCTTACAATGTTTCCTGCTTTGGGTGCCTCCCTCATTACTTTCTCCATCTCAAGATCAACCTCAGAGTTTTAGTCTGTGGGTGACATGAGTTTAGAATGTCAGCTCTTCTCATTGAATTCAGGTGTCTGAAGAAGGGAGCTCTGACTCTCAAAAACTTGCACTCTGAAAATCTTGTTGGTCTCTAAGGTGCCACTGGACTCAGATCCTACTGTTCTACTGCAGACCAATACAGCTACCTGCCTAAACTATCCTCATTGAACTAGTAATATTGAGGTGGGTCCAACTGTCCTCCAAGCCTTCCTCTAGCATAAGGAGCCTTCTTCCACCTTCAGTGGTTCTTCTCCAAATAAATTGGAGGAAGGCTCCTAAGATTGGAGGAAGGCTTTGAACTCGAGCCAAAAAGAAACATGGGGCACAAATATTTTAATACATGCACGCATGCATACATACATACACTTTGCTCCATGGAGTGCAGGAAAGGGGCAGGATCCACCCCATCAATTTCATCTGCTTGCATAAAAAACACATTTGCAGCATCACATTCCAAACTCTGTGTCTTGGCAATAAGTTTTGCAGGCTCAAAAAGGATCTGCACCTAACAAAACCAACACGGACCTGGTTGCTGGATCTGGTCTGCTATTGCTTTCTCCTTCCTACGAATAATACGGCAATGCATTTCCACTGCTGCTGTGTGGTCTCCTAAAGGAGCATGCAATTTATACTTGTGATCTAAAGAGAAATAAAACACCCATTGAAACATACAGTCCAAGCAGAAATTATTTAAGTCTGAGCTCTCATGTGCTCCTTAGTCAGTAGCTTTGTGTATAAAGAGTGCTGACATCTTTGTGCCTCCAACAAATCACAGGATCTCTGGAATCATCCACTGTTTTGTTTCTTTAACATTCTGCTCCTCTTCCCGTTTATCATGTCTTGGTAGTAATTGACCCTAGAACCACTTGCAGACATAAGTCAATGTTTTCTTAACCTGAAAGTGCCCTACTGTAAGCCTGCTCATCCTGCAGCTGCGCTCTTACTCACAGCCTCTTGGGAGGGCGCTGGGATTACTGAACAGTTGCACTCCTGGAACTTGACCAGTGTCGGTACAGTGCTCTCTGGCGGATTGATGTGAGAATCCCATTTAAGTCATTCCATCATCACCAGTCTCCACAGACATTCACAACAGACAATGGCAGAGCTTTCTGCAATAAGCGCTGATGGGCCCCATAAGTGCTTGAGGTTTCACAGCCATGGGTGGGCTAACATGGATAAAACTGGTTTGCACCATTCAAGTATAATGGACCCATGACAGGAGAGAGCCGTGTGCACACTTTTGCAGAGTGCCTTTTGGGCACATTGCTTCCATTTACTTTTCTTCAGCTAGACTGAAATGGAGAGTTTGCATGCAAAGCCCATTAGGAAGTGCAGCAGACTCATGAAAGAAATAGAATGGAATGGAAAGAAAACATGAAGGAATAGCCTTGCTTTCCCTCTGTGTATTTTCACTTCCTATTCCACTTACTACTAATTCAATTGTGATTTTATCAGCAAAGGAATATTTAAGTTGCTGATCAAGTCAAGAGTACAAAGAGCTTCCCCTGGTTCGAACGGTAGAGACAATATTGCAGGGAAGGGGAGAGGAGGGGAGGAGCTAGCACTTCGTCTCGCCACTGAGACTGCAAGAAAACGATCGCAAAGTGATCCTGAGCGGCTCTGTCTTTGAAAACTACAGTTCCCAGGTAAAATCGCGTCCTTGACATGTTTAAAAAAATCTGTTTGGCATCACTTGAAGCTTAGCTCTAATGCCCAGCTTCTTAAAGAATCAGGAGGTAAAAGAAAAGTCACTGAGACTTTCTTTCCCCAAATTCCCTTTTTCCTCCTCTTGTGCATATTTCAAAAAGCAGGTAGAAATAAAATCAAAATGTCCCTAGATCTGCTCTCACCACTGCTTTGAACTCACAGGTAGCATCGGGTTAAGCAAACCACAGCTTCTCATGCTCAGACTGCTGTTTATACCCTGGATATCATAATACTGATCTACTTTACAGGGTTGTTGTAAGGGATTACCAGATAATGGCCTGTATCCAGCAACACTGTTAAGAAAAATTAAGTACCCTTTTCTTAAGAGAAGGCGGCAGCAGCAATCCCCCTCTTCCTCTGCAGCCTACTGAGTCCTCAGAACTGTTGTTCCAGGGAGACAGTCAGGTGGAGATCGAAAGAGGGAGGGGGAATTGATGAACATTGGTGCAACCTTGTATACGAGTACTGGCACCTTTTTTCTTGCCCCAAAAAAAAAAAAAAGCATTGCCTGCAACTATCCTGTTGCAGTAAAGCTGTGTGATTCAAAGCTGAGTTGCACTCCAGAAGCAATTGGAGAGATCCCAAATAGGTAAAGCTAGACTGGACAAGGCATAACTCCAGTACAAATACCCAGGAGGGAAACAAACCACTGGAGGCATCAGCATGCCCGAGAGAGCGTGATGTTTTTAAGAGGGCAGCACCCCGGCTGCTTCGCTGAGTGGGTCTCCATCCTAACTGGGTCCCCGACTCAGCACTGGCAAACTGTATTGCTGCTGCTTGAGTCTGAACTCTCCCCACAGGTCAGTTCTCTTTCTTGTATCTTCCTTCCCTGCCAGAAGCTGACAGCCGGGTGAAGGACTTTTGCTAGGGGGAGGAGAGATGCAGCTCTGAGATCTGGCTCCTCGTTGAGCCTCTGTCTTCCGAGGAACAGCCAGGTAGCAAATCCCCTCCCTTGAGGTGCTGCTCTCTTTCTCAGACTGCTTTGGGTGTGTGGGAGCCCTGAGGGAGAAGACCGCTAACCCACTTCCATAGAGGTCCCCATCAGTATCAGCGCAGATGAAATCTGGTGGGGGGGTGACATTTGTGTTCATAAAAGACAACTAGCATATAAAAATTGCCATTGACCATACCCTGGACAGTTGTCTCCCTGACACAGAACTCAGCCTTTTGTGTGGGGAAACTGGCAGACCTGCTTAGATGAATCTCTTGGACTGGGCTTCATTTCCTCAGAAGGTTGAAATTAGGCAACACACTCTCATGCTTTCTATGAAGGCACCTCATATTTATAACCGTATCTTATTTGTGTGAAACACGGAGCCAGTTTACAACACTACATAAATAATGGTTTGTTTTGTTTAAGGACAATTACGTTGCAGGACTGCAGTACCCTCAGGCCTTTAATTTCCTTCAAATCCTACCTTGGCCTTCTTTCCTAAATGGCTTCTGTCTTTAATTATATTTTTAACCAAATTACAACTGAACAAGCTCACGTTCTCATAATTGAGAACTTTTCATTAACCTGATGATGAAGCATATTAACAGCTTGAATTTCACAGTTTTTCAGTAGGCTGAAAATATAATTGGCAATCCATGATTGCCAAAACCACAGAAATAAAAAGCGAATGGATTCTGTTAGTTTGTGTTACCTGAGCACAAATGGACAGGCTCGTGTAGCTTTAAGGAACGTTTCTAGCAGGGACGCTTAAAATGAGCTGGAGTAAAAGGAGCAGGGCTTTTTTTCAGGGGGAACGCGGTGGAACGGAGTTCCGGCACCTCTTGGAAATGGTCACGTGGCCGGTGGCCCCGCCCCCTGATCTCCAGACAGAGGGGAGTTTAGATTGCCCTCCGCACCACTGAGCGGCGTGGAGGGCAATCTAAACTCCCCTCTGTCTGGAGATCAGGGGGTGGGGCCACCAGCCATGTGACCATTTTCTCCGAGGGCAACTCACTGAGTTCCACCACCTCTTTTCCCAGAAGAAAAGCCCTGAAAAGGAGTAAACTTTAATTCTATTGGTCAAATCCAGCTGCACTCTGACAGGTAGGGTTGCCAACTCCTGGTTGGAAAATTACTGGAGATTTGGGGGTGGATCTTTGGAAGGGAGGGTTTTGGGACCTCCATAGGGTATAATACCATAGAGTCCACTCTCCCAAGTAGCTGTTTTCTCAAGGGGAAGTGATCTCGTCTGGAGAGGTATCCAGGCCCTACCTGGAAGTTGCCAACTCTAGGAGCACAGCAGCAGAGGGCCTGAATCACAAATTGAGAAGTCTCCAGTTTGATGCTTTCCTTTCCAGTTTGATTCTCCCGTCGACTATTAAATTTACCAGGCAGCCCTGAGCCCTCTCTCACTCTTTCCGACTGTAATATGGGGAGAATAGTTCTCACCTACCTTCCAAGGTTATTGTCAGTACTAGAACAGAACAATGTATCTCAAATGCTCCAACTTCTTGGAATGTGTCATAGTCCTAAGCATTGGCTGTAACTTGTGGCTCCAGCATGTGGCTCCAGCATGCCCCTCCTCCTCAGGGACACTCCTTGAATTCAGTGGGGCCACATAAGGACTGCAAGCAGATGGAGCCCCATGGAATGGCCTCCCCATGGAATGGCTCAGGCTGATCCGCCCTGAACCTGCTGGTGTGGGGAGGGCGGAATACAAATCAAATATAAATAAAATAAATGAATGAATTGGGCTGGTGAAGATGAATGCTGGAATACTGCTCTGACTTTATCCTAGCCAGATGGGTCAGGAGAATTCACTGATCTTCACATTCTTCAGTGCACCACGCTAGTAATCTGTATCACCCTCCTGAAACACAACAGATATTCACATTGAGGGCAGCTGTGAGAGCACTCGGAACTAAGTAGATAGAGATTCACAGCTTAACTCATTCTCACACAATGTTAAATTTTGGAATGAGGTTTTATAATAAAGCCATTTGAGATAGTAAATGTGAGTGATTTGGTAGCAGCCCTCTTCCTATTGCTAATATTGCTGCAGATACAGGGGTTCTATTCAACCATCCAAGAAAAAACAGTTTCTTAAGGGCAAGCACAAACCTATTCTATCATTTCCAGCCTTTGGCCAGACACTCTTCCCCCACATCCCTCAACATTTTTTCACATCTTCCGCTTTGGAGGAAAAGGATTCTTGCCCTCTTCTTGTAGCTACAAAGTCCAGTTTCAGAACTATATTTCCCAGAGTTCTCTGTCTACCAGCACATCCATCCCTCTCTCAAAAGGACACAATGGCCCACCAGAGAAGGGATGGGGGGGGCATGTTTCACATTTACGCCTAAAGGAAAAGACTGAGTAGCTGTTCTCCACAAGCATCGACAAGCACTTCATTCTGATGATTGTTTTATGTCCATTTTTAACATAATGTTGGGCCTCGTGGCAATCTGGGCAGTTCCATCTGTCCAAGATGTGCAGATTAAGGAACTGGCTGAAGTCACGGTAAGACCGGATGGGACCCTATTGGCTCCCCAGGTCACCTGACACCTAGTGGGCTGAAAGTTATCTTATTATCACAGGTAACTGATTTCCTTTACAGAGGCGGGGTCAGGGGGAGTCCAGTGGCACCTGACGTGGGCTTTCGAGGACCACGGTTCTCTTTGTCAGATGCATCTGGCGGGGAGGGCTGTGGCTATCGAGGGCTTGTGCTGCAGTGCTGCTGAACTCTTTTTGATTTTGCTACTACAGACTAACACGGCAAACTCCTTTGAATCTTTACACAAGCAAACTGATCCCCACACCAAAAGGAGTTGTTTACATCCCCCCTCTCCTCCTTCCTCCCTTCCCCCCACTCCTCTATATTTGGCCAGTTTCCTTCTGCCCTCGATGCATCTGACGAAGAGAACGTGATTCTGAAAGCTTATGCTACAATAAAATTGGTTAGTCTTAGAGGTGCTACTGGACTCTTTTTGAGTATATCCTCTGACCCGCTGCTCTGGTTGTGCTGTGGGATAGCAGAGTCCAGTGGGAGCTCCCTCTGCCTGTAAGCTGCCCTTGTAGGGCAGAGAGAAATGGGTGGGACGGACTTGTTCAAAGAAGCAAAACTGAGATGGTCCCTTTCCAAATGAGAAGTTCCATTGCTCATTTTCTTAGGAAGGAGGTGCACACAGGCTTATGGGGAGGGGTGTCTAAATTTACTGGAACATTACCATTAATATTTTTAAAATTTGAAATGGTCATTTAAGGCTTTATTTCCCTTGTTTTTTATTATTTGCTTTTTTTTTCTACATTCCGCTTCTATTCAGATGGAAAAGAAAGGCCTTCCTAAGACCTTTGGGTGCCCTTGGAAAATGATTTTGCTTCCCTCTCATGCTTTGGGGGAGCCCCTTCATTGGAGCTGCGGCTGAGGTTTGCTGCTGCACCCTCCACCACAGACCCCAGACCCAGCAAAGGGAGAGGCGACACCCAGATGCATCAGCATGGAGTGACAGGGCTGCCTCTTGCTGTATGCCATGCAGCTACCAGTGTCAAGACATGGTGACGGGGAAAGACCCTGCCTGCCCACCACCAGGATAGTGGCATGATTATGGTGGCAGCCAGTAACACCTTGTGTTACTGTGGGAGAGTTGACTTGTAGCCCCCCTGCCTCTCAGACATAGACAGACATCCTAGGCTATTGCCTAGGTATGCCTAGTGGGCAGACGTGGGAAAATAGAAAATAAACATAGTAGATGGATGGACAGAGAGATAGCAGTAATTTAACTTTCTAGGCACTGCAATAGCTGATACTTTCCCCCCAGCTTGTAATTCAAGGGAATTTGAAGTGAGTCTCCGCCTGCTGCTTAATTCTATTGGAGGGATAGGCAAACCAAAATGAATAAATTCTGCTGATGCTCAGCAGTTCAAATGCTGCAAAATCACTTCAAAATTTCATGGAAATCCCTCTAATGCTTTAAACAATCTTATGCAGAAGTAAAAGCCTGACTTTAAAAAGTCAAATAATCCTGAAAGCTGTATGTCTGGAAAGAGACTTTAGAAACTTTTCAGAGCCATCCTAAGCAGAATTACCCCCTTCTAAGTCTACTGAAGTGCATAGGCTTAGAAGGCCATAACTCTGCTAAAGACTGCAGTGCTGGTCTAAACAAAGAATTACTAACATCACACAAGTTTCTACTTTCCATACATCTCAATTTATTCTTCCCAGATACCTGATGATTTTAAAGAAATTTTTAAAATTTAATTGGACATTTTAGCACCATCTGCTGGTGTCTAAATTAGCTGTTGAAACGAAATACCCGCTATCTATGTAATTTTTTACTTAGTGTATTAGTATAAGTTACTTGCTGCTGTACTACTTACACACAAGTGAGCCTACAGTCTGTGAAGAGTAAGGCACTGCATGCAATAAACTCTCTGGAGCCTCAGAGCATTGAAGATGTATACCATCATCACCGATCATTAGTAGAAACTTTAGGAAAAATAAAAAATTTAAAGTCTCTAGATAGTGTAGCTCTGAATACCAACTGCTGCAGAGGTCTAGGGTTGTCAACCTACAGATGAGTCCTGGAGATCTTCCAGGATTGCAATTGATCTCCAGACTACAGAGCCCAGTTCTCCTGGAGGAAATGGCTGCTTTGGAGGGCAGACTTTACAGCATTATACCCCACTGAGGTCCCTCCCCTCCCTAAACTGGGCCCTCTCCAAGCTTCATCTCCAAATCTCCAGGAATTTCCTAACTCAGAGGTGACAAGCCTTGGAACAACAGAAAGGAACCTTCAGTCCCTGCTTGTGGCTTCCTGGAAGCATCTGACTGACCATGGGTGGAAACAAGAGATGGACTTCCTTTCCATCTGACCCAGCAGGGTTCTTATCTTCTTATGTAGACAGCGTTTATTTTACTTTGGTGATACAAACCGGGTGGGGAATTAAAATATTACAATGTCCATTCTGCAAATCAAAAACTGAATTACCACTTTCCCTAATTCCCAGATAAGCAGCATCCATTCCTCAGGTTCAACTGGAATATTTTATTCAAGAAACATGTAGGCAGCATAACAGGAATATGTATGGTTATATCATTTCCCATGATAGCAAGAAAGTCGGTGGTAACGTTTGTTGAGATTCTATGTTTTCACTTTATGCAACCTGATGGTTTATGGAAGAACAGAGGTAAGTATGTGACCCTATATACAGCATCTTCTAAATATCAGGTTTGGCTGGAGCTCTCTTAAAGTCAGTAAATAACCATGAAGCCATAAATTTTGCTTTGCTTTTATTCCTGCCTGCCCGGATACGGAAATAAATGTCCATTCTTTCATGCTAACAAATTGTGTCCTCTAAAGGGTGTTGACAGAGGGGACTTTCAGATCTCCACAGGTTAAGTTTTCAAAGCAATAGCCAAGAGGTCACAACAAAAATAAATTCTATTATTTGCTAAAATGATTTGTGCATCCACCTCCCACAATCCCTGCTTTGAAATGGACCCCCTTAGAGTTTAGAGGGGATGTGAGTTCTGAGGGGCTTCTAAAATTTCAGGAGCAGAAAGAAAGGCCTTGACCCTCAATAAAGTTAATTTCTACAAAAACAGTGTTGCGCTTTAGGTGCATCATCCTTAATGTAATATGCCTGACAGAGGGTGCAAGATTGTAACCTAAACCAATTTACTTTATGGATTGAGAAACAAACTAGGCCTACAGGAAGAAAAAGCCTGTGCTGGATCATGACATCGAATCACTTGCCCACATCCTTACTGAGCCAGCACGAAGCCCACCACTTTGATCCTAGGGGAACAGAGGTGCGTCTCTTCCCCTGCTCACTCCCACTTTGAGGCCCCTTATCACAGAGGCCACATTGTTCACTGCTTGTCTTATGCTGTTTGACTGCATTGTTTTATATCCTGTAATCCTCCTTGAGTCTGAGAGCCAAGCTACAAGTGTCGAATGACACTTGAACGGCAAGTGAACAGACTCACGTATATTCCTCCCTGTTCACTTGCGCTCCACTTGATCACGTAGTCATTCATCACTTGTAGCTTGGCTCTCAGTGACAAAGATGGACTACAAATAAATAAATAAAATGCTTTGGGGCTACCATTGCCTCCTGGCATGCTTGTTTCTGGGTCACCAGAATGCCACTTCAAGCTGACTCTTGGAAAATATGGGCCCTTCCCGGCATGCAGCTAAGCTGCTAAAGCTGGGGGCCATTAGTTGCCGCCCTGGAAGGAGGGAGGCAGCACCCCCCCCCTTCCTTTCAATCCAGGGTTTGGCTGGGAGGGTGGAGACAAGGGCCTTAGGAGGCTGCTCTGCCCTGCCCAGCCGCAGTTGAGAAGAGTCGCTGGGCCTGAGCAGAGCCCATCTCCAGCTCTCTCAGCCAAGCTCCTCTGAGGCTGTTTTACCAAAGGCCCTCCTGGTTGTGCAGGGAGAGCTGCCTTGGAGAAGCTGTGCTATTCCCCTGCTTGCTTCCTTCAGACTCCAGGAGGAGAGCCAGGGCCCAGTGCCAGGCTCAGGGGTTTGGCAGAGGCTTTTTCTTACTTACATTGGGGGCCTGTTGGCTATCAGTCAGGAGGGCTGAAGCAGGGTGATACCAGCCCTTGCAGGCCTCTGGCCTACCTAGACACCTCTCTCCTCTCCCCCATTTTACTTTGTTGGGAGAGAGGACTTCAGGCAGCAGCAACAGGCTTGGCTGCAGGCCACAGGGGTGAGATGCAGCCTTCTGAGGGGGCATTAATTCATCCTTTATTGCTACTGGCCTAGCAGAGTGGATGCTGGTAGCCCCCTCCCCACCTTCTAAGTTTTTTCCCTCCACTGCCGTTACACTTACTTGGGAGGGAGTACTGCCAGTGGCAATGGCTCGGCCTAAGGACTTCAGGCAGCAGGGGGCATTTTGTGGGAGGGCTTGGCAGTTTATTCAGTTGGGTGCAGCCATTTTGAGAGTGGCACCCGGTGGCCTGCTTAACCTCCTGGCAGTGGCGGCCATGTTGTGAAGGCATCTACACTATGCAGAGTTCTGGGAGGTGGCCATTTTGAGTGTGGCATTTGTGTGGCCTGATTCACCTCCTGCTTAGTGGCACCTCTGCTTAGCTTTCTGGCAATGGTGGCCATGTTGTGAAGGAATCTATAATGTGCATAGCTCCAGGGGTGGCCATTTTGAGTGTGGACTTTGTGTGGCCTGATTTACCTCCTGCTTACTGGCAGTAGCAGCCATTTTAATGAGTGGGGTTTTTGCAGCTTTTCCTGTGCTAGGGTTGCCATTTTGAGAGTGGCACCCTGTGATCTGCTTAGCTTCCTGGAAATGGCAGCCATGTTGTGACGGCATCTGCAATATGCACAGCACCAGGGGTGGCCATTTTGAGTATGGGCTTTGTGTTGCCTGATTTATCTCCTGCTTACTAGCAGTAGCAGCCATTTTAGTAGGGCTTTTGCAGCTTATCCTGTGCTAGGGTGGCCATTTTGAGAGTGGCACCTCTGCTTAGCTTCCTGGCAATGGTGGCCATGTTGTGAAGTCAAAAAGAGTCCAGTAGCACCTTTAAGACTAACCAATTTTATTGTAGCATAAGCTTTCGAGAATCAAGTTCTCTTCGTCAGATGCCTGATACAGATGTTGTGAAGGCATCTATAATATGCATAGCGGTGGCCATTTCGTTTGTGGGCTTTGTGTGGCCTGATTTGCCTTTTGCTTACTGGCAGTAGTGGCCATTTTTGTGGGCTTTTTGCAGCTTATCCTATGCCGGCAGTGACCATTTTGAGCGTGTCTCACGGTGGCCTGCTTAGCCTCCTTGCACTGGTGGCCATTTTATAGAGGCCTCTACAGGCTACACAGTGTTTGGGCTGCCATTTTGGGGCTGCTGTGTTCCTATTGGGCTTTGAAGCTCAAAAAGCAGTCATTTTACAGTACATTACATTACATTAATGTACATTTCCATCATGCCACCCCAAAAGGGTAAAAGCCCTGCTAAGGGCAAGCAGCCAGAAAATAGGCCTCCTGCAAAGCGGCCCTGCAGACTCTTCCTTTGAGGATGATGAAGTGGCCGAGGGGAGGAGGGAAATACTGGGCTTTCAGTGTCTCTCAGTCAGGAGGGCTGAAGCAGGGTTAGGCCCAGCCCCTGTAGGCCTCCTGCCTGTCTAGGCCTCCATAACTGTTTCCCCTTTATTTGGAGAGTGTACTTACAGCAGCAGCAGCAGTGAAGGCCTGGCTGAGGCCGGGGTGGGGGGGCTTGCAGCCATCTGAAGAGGGGTTTGCGGCACACTTTATTTCTACTGGTGTAGCAAGGATAGACAGTCCCAGAGTGGTGACTGGTTAAACCCCTCCTCCTTTTTCCCTGCTCAGTTTTGCAGCCTTGGCGAGCCTAAAGAGCTGGGGGGGTTTAAGTTTTGTCACTCAGGCCACCTAATGACATGCTGTGTTATTGCATCTGCTGAAATCTGCAATGCTGTCACGATTGGCACTGAAGTCTAAGATGTGTTGTGATCTTTCTACTAGATTAGCACAATGGATGGCCGGTAGCGGATCTGACCTGGGCTGCTGTAATCCAGTCAGGTTGAGGTGTCAGTGGATGATTGACAAGGTAGGTAAGTCCACTGCCCTCTAGTGCTTGGCTGTGGGGGCTCGGGGGGGGGGGTCAGGCAACAGTCTCCTGACTCCCATGTTCAGACTCCTGAGTTGTATCGTCTTGGGTCTTGCCTTCGAGTTTCGCAGTTTAGCCATTGGATTGTTACTTGACTCAGTCCTAAAGGGACAGCCATAAAGGGAGCAGCATGTTGGGGGTTAACTTTCCTCTTCAGGAAGTGGAGGAGAAGGATGAGGTGGACCTCAGGAGGGAGACAAGTAAATGAGACTTAAGAAGGTTTACTGCACCTGGGCCAGTCGGCTGCTGGCCAGCCTTATGGGAGCTCCAGCAGCTGGCGGGGCAACAAGTCTCATCTCCAAGGTGTTGGCACCTAGAAGAGGAGTTTCCTTGGCGTCTCTGCTGCCTTGGGGCCCAATGGCTTATGGGTTTAGTTCAGGGGACTGGTAGGCTGAGAAGTGGCCCATTTACCAGTCAGTATGGGAGTCTAAGTCATGTATGATTGGAATTTTCCAGTCCTCATGGCAGTTGGATTGTGGGGAAGGGAACTAGATAACCCCTCAACCCACTTCACGTATACAGTTAGGCAGTGGTGCCCATACCTAACCCTCTTTCATCTGAGTGGCATAGGATTTTGAGATGGGTCCTGGTGGGTTCTGGAGACTGGTCCCGGTGTTTAGGTTTCAAGGCAGTGCCCAGTATTGCCTGCAGATGGAATAGTGCAGCTTGTCCCTTGGATTTCCTCTGAGCTATGCCTCCAGGGAGGGCTATTGTTGCTTGGCAACCGGGTGGATCACCCCCAGCATCTGGTGAACCTGTGACCAAGTGGCCAGCAGTCTCTAGGCTGGGGTACCAGCTGGTCTGCAGGAGTTCTGCCTGAGCTGATAGATCTCTCCCACAGTTTCTGTGAGCCAGTTTGGTGTGAGAGCCAGTTTGGTGTAGTGGTTAAGAGCATGTGACTCTAATCTGGAGAACCGGGTTTGATTCCCCACTCCTCCACTTGAAGCCAACTGGGTGATCTTGGGTCAGTCACAGCTTTTGGGAGCTCTCTCAGCCCCACCCCCCTCACAGGGTGTTTGTTGTGTGGGGATAGTAATGGCATGCTTTGTAAACCACTCTGAGTGGGTGTTAAGTCATCCTGAAGGGCGGTATATAAATTTATTATTGTTTGTTTGTTTGTTTGTTTGTTTGTTTGTTTGTTTGTTTGTTTGTTTGTTTGTTTGTTTTAAAGGGTAAGGGTGGTCCCCTGTGCAAGCACCAAGTCATTGCTGACCCATGGGGGGACGCCGCGTCGGTCGGAGGGATGGAGGGCCGAGTCAGCCTTGGGCCTGCTGCCTGAACCTGGCTTCCACCGGGATCGACCTTATTATTATGGGTGAGTGGAAAGTTAAGGGGCTTGTCTCACATCCAGTGGCTGCCATCAGACAGCTTAGGTGCCTTTTGGTTCACCAGTAAACCTCCAAGTTTGAAGTAAGGCCCGGCAGTTTTCAGGGTCGCATGACATGAATGGTGGTCATGGGAGTTAGATCCTGAGCAGTGATGACACAAGCCCTTAAGGAAGGGTCTGGTTGACTCCGCATTAGCCACGGGGGAAGTGATGGCCGAGCTGCTACTTCTGTTCATTGGAATGTTGGGTCCTTTGCCTCACTCCAGGTCATTCACCTGGGAGTAATAAGCTGGGCTTCCCAAGGGCACAGCCCTTCCGTTACAGGCCCCACAGATGTGCGTGCATAGGCAAGGTGGCCCAGTGCGCTCAAGGGGAGGAGCAGTCCTCCACCTCACATACTGGTCATTCAGTTGGGCTTTAATGACCTTGGCTGCGGGGCATGGCCGTTCTGGTGTAGGCTCAGGCAGATTTGCACATATAAGTATGGTGGCATCATAAGCTGTAGGGGAGGAGCGGCCTCCATTTCATGTTTGAGTCATTCACTTGGGTGGTATGACCTTGGCTCACAGGGCATGGCCCTTTCCTTTCAGGCTCACACAGGCTTGCAATGCCCAGGCAAGTAGTGCCTTGATGGTTAGAGGGGAGGTGCGGACCTCCGCCTCATGTCCTGGTCATTCGCCGCATGGTGTTGAGCTTGTCTCACAGGGCATGGCCCTTTCCTTACAGGCTCACACAGGCTTGCAGCGCCCAGGCAAGTAGTGCCTTAATGGTTTGAGGGGAGGTGCGGTCCTCCACCTCACGTTCTGGTCATTCACCGCGTGGTAATGACCTTGGTTTGCTGGGCACGACCTTGGCTGCAGGGCGTGGCCCTTTCGTTACAGGCTCACACAGACTTGCAATGCATAGGCAAGTAGTAGCCTGATGTGTTGATGATTGGTCCATAATACTTCCGTGTCAGTGTGGCGGGAAGATTGGGACTCGTTAGCCCTTGAGATGGCTAGATGAAAGGCTAACAGAACCCTAGAGAAAGCATTCAGGGGTGGTATGGGCCTTTATTTGCCACACCTCCACATACTAGACTGAATTTGCCAACCTCTAGCGAGGTAATGGGGTTCACCTGGCCACTAAGGGCAAAGACATCTTCCTCAGCAGGCAATTAAAAATCTTATGGAGGATTTGCCTTAGGCTACCAGTGGGGTCACTAGAGCCTAAGCAGAGGCTTGGCCCTGGCGTTGGCAGGTTTGAGTTTGAGATAGGGTGCGGGCCGGTGAACACCCTTGGCGCTTCCTTATTGATGGGAAGAGGGGCCTGCCTGAAGGGCTGGTACTGCTTTTTTTTTTTGAAAAAATTTTATTAGTTGAGAATATTAATACATACAACTTTCAAATAACATCTCAATATCATTTTCCCCCACCCTTCCCCTCCCCCCTTTTTCAGGACTTCCAACAGCTTTCCAACCCCATATCTTAATCTATTCCTAATCTATCCCCTTTTTCTATAACTCATTATATCGTGTTTACATTCTGCTTTGTTAAGCTAAGCTTTATCTGTTAGCTTCAGATCTATTATTATTAACTTAAAATCTGTTATCTATTACTATCTGTTAACTTCAGATATATTTAAATTTAAGCTAACAATTAAATAAAATATCTACTTTATTAATTTTACACAATAATCTATTAACTCCAAATCCACTTAAATTTAAGATAACAATTAGCTAATACTTCACTCCATATGGTAAAGATTCCATCTCTTCCAATAAAAAGAAACCCATTCTAATAATTTCGAATTGCCATAGTTCCCCTTTCACGTCCCACTTCTTTTCTAAATATGTTTTCAGTCTTTCCCAATCAGTAAATAATTCTGCCAGATTCTGATCTATCAGCTTTCTTGTCATTTTATCCATTTATGCCATGTACAGCAATTTATATATCCAGGCTTCAATAGTTGGTATTTCTTGCACCTTCCATTTCTGCGCATATAAAAGTCTTGCTGCCGTCATCATGTAGAATAGCAATGTTCTGTATTGCATAGGAACATCTTCCATACTTAAATTCAGTAGCAATAGCTCTGGGTTCTTCTTTATTTGGGTCTGCAAAATGTCATTTATTACTTCTAAAATATCTCCCCAGTACTGTCTAGCTACATCACACGTCCACCACATAGGATACAATGATCCTTCATGCTTTTTACATTTCCAGCATTTATCTGACATATTTGCATTTCCAAGCGCAATTTTCTTAGGCGTTAAATACCATCTATAAATCACCTTATAGACATTCTCTTTAATACTGGTACAAGTTGAAATCTTCAATGTAGTTTTCCATAAATATTCCCATGACTCCATTGTTATTTCTTCGTGACAGTTAATTGCCCACTTCACCATCTGTACTTTGACTGTCTCATCCTCTGTATGCCACTTCAAAAGTATTTTATGAATTTTAGATATCTTCTTTTTACTTTCTTGTAGTATAGTCTCTTCCAACTCTGAGTTTTTCCATTTGATTCCTCCTTTTGAACAATCCGAGTTGTAAAGGTCTCTAATCTGTCTATATTGGAACCATCCATAACAGGAGGATAACTCTTCCTCCATTTTAATTCTTGCCGTTTTTTGTTCCATAATCAATATCTCTTTATATGGTAAGGGGCTGGTACTGCTTTGACGGCTGCCAGCTGCAGGAGCAGGCTGCCTTTGGGAACCCCCACATGCAAGTCCTTCCCTCACTGCTGTACGGCTGAGGTGTTCAGGAGCTTGAAAGGGGGTGACCAAATTGCCTGGCTAGCCAGGTCCGCACCATCCATGGATGGGTCACACCCGGGGCTTCGGGGCTCACCCAGACAGGTCAAGGCAGCGATCCAGGGTGGACCCCGTGGCTTGACCTGTACCGCTTTAGGCCCTTGCCACTGTTCTGGCTTGTTCTAGTTGTATGAAGTTAATAAAGTGGCCCTTATATCCAAACTTGGTGTCTGTCTCTTCATTCCGACTAGGATGGCAATAAACAAGGAGTCTCTGCTCAAGAGAGATTTTCCTTTATGAAGCAATTCTTGATTTCCTACAAACCACAAGACATTTATCCAAATCCATGTTAACTGAAAGAGATTCTTTGTTCCAGTAATAATACTGAATATGTTATAGCACTTCCAGTGTTCAAATTGCTTGACATTTCTCATCACAATAATCTTTCTAAGAGCTTTAGAGGGCAGGACAGCATGATTGTCCCGTGTTGCAGACTGAGCGGCTTGAGTTGCCACCACTTAGTGAGATCCTAGCAGAGGAGAGCTTTGAACTTGAGACCTCCTAGATCACATCTTATTTCCTAGGCTGTGGAGAATATGTCTGAGCTGGTGACCTCTCATATGTAACCTTATTCTGATTGCTACTTTTGTTAACATTTGAGTTTGTTCAATGTCCACAGAAGTTAAACGTCCATTTGTTCAGGGGCTCCAGTGTTGCTCCGTCTTCTCCATTTCCCTCTGTCTGGTGAACTGAATGGCTCTATAACTTGCTACCAAGTCATGTCTGTGATCAAGAAGGGACAAAAGCCAAGGAGCCCCAAGAGCCCACTTGCTGTGGAAGAACCCCACTTTTTGCAGACTCAAGATTCTAATCCAGGAGCATTGGGGAAAGGCAGGCTGCCTGAAGGAGGGGCATGCTGTTGCAAGCGTCCTACGTTCAGTCATGAAAGAGTTAAATTGTTGTTCTGTTTAATTAGCTAGTTAGCACAGGGCCACTTAGCAGTCCAGTAAAAGTTCCTGCCATAGAAAGAGGAGTCTTTAGTCTTAATGAAGGGATCTAGGATGGTCTGTTGGATGAACCAGTTTATTGGGGGGCAATTAACTAGCAACATATACTAAGGTTTTATTGCTGTTTGTTCACTCTCACTCTTTTGACCAGTCTCTCTTCTAGTCTGATCACCAAGACGTAGAGATGTTGGAGAGTTATTCTTTATTTTCCAACCAATGTATCTTTTCCCCTGATAAGTAGTAAAAGTATTTTCTAGAACTGAACACAGAAGTCTGTCTACTTATTTCCACTGTGCTAATATTAAACTCTGCAACCGTCTCCTCCAACACATGCAAATGGGCAAATAGATGTTACTGCTAAAGGTGTGAGCCACAGCTCTGCAAGCAGAAGACCCCAGGTCCAGCTCCCAACATCCAGCTGGGCCAACTGGGCAATATGCTGGGAGGCCTTCCAATGGATTTGTGACTGATAATATCATCCACCGGGAGGGGGGCTGATTTAGCTCAGGGCGGGAGGGAGGTTAATCTTCTGCCCCTTTCTCCAACACCAGCGGATCTGCCGTTTGCCACACTGGCAAGACATACGTGTCAGCTGTATGTTACTTTTATGTTTTCCCCAGTGAGGCAAACGGCTGTTGCAGAGGGCAGTTTGAAGTCAGGAAAGAAGCACAGAGGAGAGGGTTAAATCCATGCAGTTGTGCCCCAGCCCAGTTAGAGCTCCATGTGGCTGCTATTTACTAATAAATACTTAGGCTAGTCACACACAATCTGCCTAACCTACCTCTCAGGGTTGTTGTAAAGATAAAATGGAGGAGAGGAGAAAGATGCAAGTTGCTTTGTGTTCCCATTATGGAGAAAGGCGGGGTATAAATGAAGTAAATAAAGCCCTTAGTGGATTGAGACCAGCATACCTGTGGGACCGCCTCTCACCCAATATTCTCCGGAGGGCGCTTTGCTCGGCAGGAAAACATCTATGGGTGGAGCCCTGGCCCTAACCCGGGTAGCACTCTCTCTTTCTGAGACAGCCCGGGCCCAGCAGGATTTATTATCATTCCGCCGGGCCTGCAAGATGGAGATGTTCCTCCAGGCTTTTGGTGGTGGTTGAGGCAAACGGGCCCCCTCCCCGTTTGCCTCCCTGACCTCCTCCTGGAGGGGGAAGTGTCCCCCCCCCCCGCCTTTGCTCCTTTATTTGTTGTTTGCCATCAGCCACTATGGGCCCGAATGATTACATGTGGGATTGTGCAATATGCGCTGCTGAGAGTGTGTTATGAAATTGCGACTGCTTTTTATGCTACCAGTTTTAATTGTTTTAATTATTTATTTCAGTATTTTTAAACTGAAGCGATCCACTCTGAGCCTGCTTGCAGAGTGAGCAAACTACAAATTGAATGACTGACTGACTGAATGAATGAAAATAAATCAATAAAAACTTTGGAGTCCCATGAATGGGATGTCCCAGTAAGGTCCTCGGGTTGCTGGGCTAGGAACGACTTCTGCCTGTGGCCTGCCTTGAAGACAGCAGTGGGCTAAAGAGACCAGAGGTATCCTATGCGGCAACATTCCTTATTTATCGGAGTAACCTAACAAACTGCTACGTCCCTGGTGCCAGGGTATCTTGTCCCTATGTTTACATTTTGCAGGGGTCAAGGGTACATTTTACTGCGGCTAAATTGCAGCTGATCCTTGCAGACATTTATGGAGTCTCATTGGGTACAGTCCCCAATACCTAGCTCTGTTAGCCAGCTAGAATTCTAGATTTTGGGAGCTCCCTTACCCTGAAGCTCGTTGCTCCTATTCCTGTATCTCCTTGCTGATAAATGGATGTTCTTGTCAGCACACCTGTCTCACTGTGTGAATCTAAGAGCAGGAAGTGAGCGTCTGATTCCTGACTTGCAAGCAAAAGGGCTAATGTGTGTTCACTTGAACAATAAACCTGGGGACCAGTGGCAGTGTAGATCTGGGCTTTAAATCATGCCTTCAATACATGTGTTGAACTTTATGTAAGAATTATGCAACGCTCATACAAAGGAAAAATGTGTGTATACTGTAGTACACAGACGGCCTGCCATGTTCAGTGTAATGTGTTCAGGGCTAAGGGAGAAGCTGTGTTAATGCAGACAAGCGATTTTCTGAACCGTGAGCTTGACAGAAAGCACCTGCTCATTCAGTTAGACTATGGCTCATAGTATGAAGGTCTTGCTACATGATGTTTCTGCATGGCTAGCTTGCCATCTCCCCCCCCTCCCCACCAGGAACCCCCACCCCTACCTGCTGCCCTTGGCCCCACTCACCTGGTCAGTGGGGGGGGGAGGAGGGAGAACCTTGTGTGTGCACTCCTCCCTCAACTGGCTTCAGTGCACCCAGCCTCTCCTCCTTTGTGCTGAGTGGGGAACGCTGAAGCCTCCAAATGGCTGTTTTGGTTTTTTTGCTTCAGCGCACCCCACGCTCTTCCTTTGTGTGTGGGGGGGGGGGCGGGGGGGACGATATCATTTTCCATCACAAGGGAGGAAATGCTGGGCACACTGAAGACAGTTCAGGGGGACAGGGGAGCATGGAAGCACATGTATGCTGTGTGGGCATGGAGGAAGTAAATGTCCCACTGCCTTCCACCACTTCCCTCCTGCACCCAAGGTCCCTGGCAACCCTACTGCATAGGCATGCACTGGCTTTAATGTGCTGCTGCAGACACACATCGACTGAAGGGAACTGCTTCTTTCCAAAAAGAGAGAGAGAGAGAGCTCAAACAAGCTCAGAATGGCACCCCAAGGGAAGGGAGCGCTCCTGCCTGCCTCCCAACCATTTTCTTGCTTGAAAACAACATGTGGTCGGAAGTTATTTTGATGACTGCTGCTCCATGTGAAGAATCTGTGCACAGATGTGCAGCTGGAAAATCAGTGAAATATGCACATGTGAGAAAATGGCATTGGGGGAGGGCAGGGGCCATTCCTCCCCCGGTGGCTCCATTCTGAGCTCATCTGAGCCCTCCCTCTTTTTTAAAAAGGAAGCATTTCCCTTCAGCTAATATGTGTCTGCAAGTAGCACATTAAAACCATTGCATGCCCATGCAGAAACATATCATGTAGGGGCTTCTCTCAACTCAGGCTAGCCTGGAAGGTGGCCCCGTACCTTGATACGGCCGATGTGGCCACCTGGATTCATGGCACAGTAACATCAAGAAGACTAGATCACGACAATGCACTCTACTTAGGTCTCCCCTCAAAGTTGACTTGGAGACGCCAGTTGGTGCAGAACGCTGCAGCTCATTTACTGTCAGGAGCTAGACAGGGCATGCATGTCGCTCGTGTACTGTAGTCACTCCAGTGGCATCAGATCAGTCACTGGGCTCAATCCAAGATCCTGATGACTATCCCGTTCAAAGCTCTTCATGGCCTTGGCCCCTCAGATCTGTGTGGCCACCTCTTCCCCTATGTTCTACCATGGCTATTTCACTTATCTGGACAAGGTCTTCTGCAGATACCACTGTGCAGTTGGGCGAGATTGACAGCTGCCCACACAAATCCTTTCTTCTGTGGTGGCCCTCACCGTGTGGAATGGCCTGCCTGAGCAGCTCAGGAAAGCTCACGCTCTCCTGACTTTCTGTAAGTGATGCAAGACTGAATTATTTAGCAGTGCTTTCTACTCAGATTATAGGGCTGTGTTGTAAGAAGTAGCTCAGTGAGATGCTTTGGTAGGGGCAGGGACTATACACTCTGCTATTGGGTACTCTCTGCTGATGTAGGCATACACCTGCTACGGAGTTTCCTTGTTACTAAACATGGCATGTAAATTAGTTATGATTTGTTTCAGAGAGATTTCATCTCTGTGCTCTGCTTTATGCCTGTTTTTCAAATTTTGTGCTACTATACCCTATTGTATCTCTTTTCACTAAATGTTCCTTATTGTTCTTTGCTCAGTGAATGTCCTAGCTATTGATTATATTGTTTTTCACTTGCACTGTGTAATCCACCTTGGATCTCAGGGAGAAAGGCAGATTAACAACAACAACAACAACAACAACAACAACAACAACACGCTGTCACAGAGAAACTAAACTCCGTTTTGGCAGAATTTGCGGAGCTTCCCTGCCATACGCAAATACCTCTGCTTCAAACTGCCATTTGGTGAGGAATATGTGAAGGGAAATCTTCTGTTTGCCACCTATGCCAAAGCTGCTAAACTTCCTTATGATTTTTCAGCTGTAGAAGTGTGGAAATATCAGAGGAAAGATTGGCAGCTGTGACTTACATGGCAGGCAAACGGAAGATTCGCTTTCACATACTCTCAAACATAACTCCCATCTGTGGGAGTGAAGAGTAGCAAAGACCATTCGAAGGAGAGAGAGCATTTTACTGTATTTGTTAAATCCATGTTATATAGAATGGGGGTAAATAATGTTAATAAAAATGAAATTATTCTTGTAGCACCTGACTAGTTTTTATTCTAGAATAGGACTAGTTCACAAAAGCTTATTCTAGGGCTAAGAAACTGTTAGGCTTTCTGGAGCCACAAGATCTTTGCTGATTTTATTTGTTTTTGTAACATCCAGCCTGATGAAGAGTTCTAGAGTGCTTAGAAGCTTGTAGAGGACACAGCATAACAATAACCCAGGAAATGGGGCTCAAGGAAGAACCCCCTGCCTCAAAACAGATCTCCATAAGGAAGTTTCTGCCTTGGCATTCAAGGAAGTCTTAGCTAGATTGTGGTGGGGGCCAGTCAGATGCCCCAAAGAAGTCATAACAAGACTTTGCAATCCACTCAAAGGGGTCAACACACACGGGGTGTGTCCACCTCTCCACTGGCAGCCAATAGCTTGGCTAGCCTACACTGCCTCCATGCAAGACATGTCCCAAGAGCCAAAAGGTGCCATCCTCAGCAACAGCTTTGTAGCCAGCGTCATCCACCGCAAGACAAGAAGCCACTGCTGGGGGAGCACCAGGCAGGGAGTGAAAACCTGGCAGTGCCTCCCTACTGCCATTCAACAGGGTGATGCCCCCAGAGGGAGGGGGAAATGGGGGGCAAAAGGCATCACACAGTGCCACGACATCACTTCCAGTTGCCCAACCAGAAGTGACATTATGGCATAGAACGGCAGTGACATTGCAGCATTGCAGGGCATCATTTTAGTAAATCTCACCACTAACACCACCTCCGGTCTCCAAACTTGGCTTCCTGCTTGCTAGCTATGGTCAGATTAACTCTCAGGCCATTTGTTGGGATTTAGCAAGTGTTTCCATTTCAGTCATGAAAGAGTTAAACTATTTGTGTTACTCAGTAAACTTATTTGCGTGTAACCACTAAGGCCTTGAATAAGGATTCCTGCCAAAGAAAGGGGAGTCATTAGTAGAGATGGGCACGATCCGCATTATGATCGAAAAAACCCCACGATAATGGCGATCGTGCGATCATGACCCATTGGATCATGATCGTCCACGGCCAACGATCCAGCGGTCGGGAGAGGCCTGGATCGGGGCAATTGGGCTCGGATCGGGGATCCAGACACTTGGGCGCCAGCAATCTATTCCCCTGGCAACGGAGCCAGGGGAATGCCTGAGCTCTCTTTGCCCTCCTTCTGTTGCCCTGGAAACCTGAATGGAAGCCCAGCTTTCCTTGATCAGCAGGGCTTCCTTCCAACCACGGACCAGCAAAGCAGTCAGAAGTTGGGAGAAGACACCCAGGGGAGGGAGGGGGAAGGGGTGGTGTTCTGTAGCCATGGGCACTCCAATCTCATCCCTGCAAACCCTGATAGGCAGCTCTGACGGCCAAACACAGACCTCCTGTGTTGCTGAATGGGACCCATGCCATGGGCTCCCAGGCTGGTTTTCACTTTCTGCGAGCAGTGGAGTGGGACAGAGCTCTTGCTTGCTACTTGCTAGCCTCTGGAGAAAGAGAGATTGAGTTGGCCGCCGCCACAACCCACCTTCCCACATAGCTGGGAATACCAGCGTGCCCCACTGTGGCATCCACGATCCACGGTTCGGGAACGGGAGATGATCGGTGTGGATCGTTAATTCGGGATCGTTGCTGGCGCCGATCCATGATCTGCTGGATTGTTAATTTTTTTTTGGATCGTGCCCATCTCTAGTCACTAGTCTTAATGAAGTAGAATTAGGGTTTTCTATTGGGCAACCTGTTTCTTTGGTGGGGGGGGCAATTAAGTGATGCTATAGATTGAAGTTTTATGGCTCTTTGTCTCAGTCGCTTTTCTAGCAAGATGTAGTCAATTTAGCAATCTATTATTTTTCTCCAATGTAACCCTATTTTTATCCTTTAGTACAGTATTCTTACAGAGCTATACTGGAGTGTGTGTCTGTTCTCATTAATTCTAATATGCAATCTTTGCATTAACTCTGCTAATTTTCAACACTATTCCTTGAGAGTAATCAAAACATTACAACCAGCTTTGTAGGACTTTTCTTCAGACTGGGGTGGGGGGTGGGAGACCTTCATGGTAGAGAAGCCTGTGTGTTGGCTCAGGTATACTTCAGTAATGCAGAAATGTAATTTCAGAATTAAAACGGAAGTGTTCCTCTCATGCATTATGGGATTGTATGTATGTATGCACAGTATATGTGTGGTGTGTCACACATTTGTGCTTGGGGCTTTGGGAATACTTTCAAAACTGTTGTGAGAGTGATGTACTGGAGTTGTTATTCTTCAGCGTGGCTGTTTAGAAGTTCCCTACAACTAACCTTGAGAGGGCAGTCCAGTCCAGTGCCTGTGGCTGCCGTGAAGGAACTAGAGACCAAATGTCACCAATTTAAACCCCACAGCTGATGAGATGTCTTATGAACTGCCAATTACCTACCAAAGAACAATTACTTTTTTTCTCCTAATAATTTAACCTGACAAATGGCCCTTTTGCTTCTAAGTGAATTTGGTTCACACTAATAATGTGAACCTATGCAGAGTTACTCCAGTCTAATCCCGTTGATTTCAATGGAATTAGAAGGCAGTAACTTTGCAGAGGATTGATCTGTAAATGTATATGGCATTAAGCTGGAAAAGAAGAGCCTTCAGCAAGGTGTCATAGTGGAGGAAGAAGTCTTGCCTAGCACCAGTCACTCCTTGGCATGAGAGGAGAGGTGTTACATATCTGTCCCTATTTTCATCTGAGAAGTATGTGAAGGTATGCAATGAACTGACTCAGTATACGGCAGCTTCCTGTGCCCTGCCAGGGCAATCAGAAAGCCAAGCTGGATGTGTAGAGATTAAATGCCCTGGCAGTCTTAGGGGAGGAGGAACATACCCTGAAATTTTAAAAGATGCCATGTGCCTATGTCAACCACATCTGTGAGCCAGATGTTGCACATAACAAGAGCATGTGCCTCCCACAGATGTAGGTGAGGATAGTCTAGGGCTACAGCAAATGTGAAATCAGACGAGTATACCTACACACTAGGAGCACAGTGTCACATCAAAGGGATGGTTTCTAGGAATTATTGCCCTCTGAAGTCATTCAATTACGATGAAGTGAACTAAAAACTCATGTAAATGGTACTTTATACATTTGTGAATTTTGTAAAGTGGTACTTCACAAAAAGTACCACTTCAAAAGTACTTCAAAAGTGGTACTTTTGTAAAGTGGTACTTTATACCTTTGTGAATTTTGTACTTTATACCTTTGTGAAGAATGAGATTTAGTGGAGGTGAGTAAGATTTATGGGCAAAATTTATGCAATTTTACAGTAATTTCACAACATATTTACCAGCCTGGGTATGCCAGTTCTTGAACTAATTAAAAGGATACAGCTAAATTCTCCTTTATTCAATCACTTACAATTAAAGCAAGGAAGGACAGAACAGGTTGTTTCTTGCCTTGATTTACAAACTAGATGAGTTTTTTTTCTTTGTAAAAGTGTCTCTGGAAGAATGAACTTTTAAGATGATTTTGAGGAGGAAACAAGAACTGAGTTTAGTTATAGATATACATGGCTCTCAGGCCTTGCTTATCTAGTAAAGAAAAACGGGATGCCCATTCCAAACAGTTCTTTCCCACGGAATATACTTGCAAAGCAAATAATGGAGGCAGCATTCAGGGCTGTGAACAAACATTCCAAGGTGGCCATATTTCCCTCTTCATGTTTTTTTTTTAAGCTTTAGGTGATTATTCGGTGTCTGCTTATTCCAAGGACACCCAAGCAATCTCACTGTGGATTTTCCCTCTGAAAAAGTTGTTGTTGTTATTATTATTATTATTATTATTATTATTATTAACACAATCAATAATAAATAAAGATCACATGTTATCATTGTTTGGCCTTGCTGAGCTGATACAAGTTTCCACCAGAGACCTACGTATCAGCCAGGTATCGGTGTAATACGCTGTTCCAGGTAATGCCATCTTTTGCAGTTCTGTAGGTATATGTCAGAAAGCTGCAGTTTTTCCATATAAGTTGCGAAGTTTTTCGAAATAGTTCCGAGGGCCCCGATGACAATGGGGATTACTGTTGTATTCTTCATCCATAGTTAGGTGGCTTCTATTGCCAGATCTCTATATTTAATCATTTTTTCTTGTTCTTTTTCTTCGACTCTGGCATCCCTCAGAATTGCAATGTCAATTATCCAAACTTTTTGATTTTTTTCCACAACTGTTATGTCTGGTGTATTGTATTCAAAGTGTCAATCAGTATGATGATGATGATGATGATGATGATGATGATGATGATGATGATGATGATGATGATGATGAAGAAGAAGAAGAAGAAGAAGAAGAAGAAGCTGAGAGGAAGAAAACTGATTCATTTGAAATGTGGTGCTAGAGGAGAGTTCTGCAGATACCATAGACAGCCAAAAAGACAAATAAGTGGGTACTCGATCAAATCAAGCCTGAATCCTCCCTAGAAGCTAAAATGACAAAACTGAGGCTATCGTACTTTGGTCACATTATGAGAAGACAAGATTCTCTGGAAAAATCAATAATGCTTGGAAAATTGTAAAGCTGTAGGAAAAAAGGAAGACCTAAAACTTGACTCAATAAAAGAAACAACGTCCTCCGGTTTGCAAGATCTGAGAAAGTCTGTTAAAGATATATATAGCTGACAACGAGATCGATAAGAAAACTAGAGATGCCCTCATCAATTCCAGTCCCAGAATACCTGTTTTTTACACGTTGCCAAAAATTCATAAACCGGAACGTCCTCCTTCTGGACGCCCAATTGTCTCTGGTTCCAATTCAATATTGGAACCTTTATCGTGCTATTTAGACCACTTCCTACAACCCCTGGTGCTAAATACGCCCTCTTATTTGAAGGACACTATGTCCCTCATCTCCCTAACTGAATCCTTGGTGACCCCCCCATCCGTGTATTTAATGTCTTTGGATGTTAAGTCGCTATATACATCCATCCCGCACGAGGAGGCGAGAAGGGTCATACAGAATGCCCTTCTCTCACGGAGTGACCAAACACCGTCTTCCTCTTTTCTCTTGAATATACTTGACATTATATTGGAGAAAAATTACTTCAGATTCAATGATTGCTTCTATTTCCAGCTAAAAGGGGTTGCCATGAGGTGTGTGGCAGCCCCTAGCATTGCCAATATTTTTATGTCAGATCTAGAGAAACAGTGGGTATTCAATGATGACAGGAACCCCTTTAAGGATCAGATCCTTCTTTATCGGCATTATATAGATGACGTCATTGTTTTATTGAAGCAAGGCGATAGTACAGAAGACCTTGACATGTGGCTCAACTCTTTACATCCGGCGATCGAATTCACTTGGACGGGCAGCCCCACTAGTCTGAACTATCTAGATGTCACCATTTACAAGGAGGCAGACAATAAATTGGCGGTGTGCCCCTTTAAGAAGGAAACCGATCGCTGTTCCTACTTACATTACCAGTCTTTTCATCCGCGTAGCTTAAGGGACAACATTCCCTTGGGCCAATTTTTGCGAGTAAAACGAAATTCAACCAATCAAGATTTCTACCGTGTTTGGCGGCGGGAGTTGGGGGAGAGATTTATCTCTAGAGGATACCCCAGGGATGTCATTGCACGAGCCCAGGAACGTTCAGACAGCACGGATAGAAATACACTGCTGACTCCTAGATGCAGGGCAGTTGATAACAGAATTAAATGGGGTTTGGATTACAGCCCCTTGGCCCATAAAATCACTTCGATAGTTAGACAGCACTGGCACATCGTTTCCGGGGTTCGTGGATGTGAACCGGGAGTCTCGGTCGGCTATAGACGCACTAAATCCATCAGGGACATTTTAATAAGATCAGAGTTTTCTACCATCCCCCCACGCGTAAACATGCCCAATGGTCACTTTGCGTGTGGCAATTGCAATGTGTGTAGCCATATGGTTAAGCTCGAACAGATCTTGCCGACTCGCTCCTTTAACAGGACTGTTTTTTCAAACTGTAAGTCCGTTAATATAGTTTATATCATTCAATGTACATGCCCGTTATTATACATAGGCAGCACTACCCGCCCCCTGAAGATTAGGATTCAGGAACATGTCTCTAGGATTAGGAACGCAGTGCTAGAGGCACCCCTAGTGACTCATTTTCTTGAATATAACCATTCTCACAATGATTTTAAAGTTTCAGTTTTGGAACACTTGGTCTGCCCCCATGCTTTGGATGTGGGCAAGGCTCTCCTGCAATTGGAATCTAAATGGATCTTTCAACTTCAGTCTCTTAAACCATTTGGAATGATGTATTGTCGAAGGCTTTCACGGCCGGAGAACGATGGTTGTTGGGGGTTTTCCGGGCTGTATTGCCGTGGTCTTGGCATTGTAGTTCCTGACGTTTCGCCAGCAGCTGTGGCTGCCATCTTCAGAGGTGTAGCACCTGAGAGATCTCTGTCTTTTGGTGCTACACCTCTGAAGATGCCAGCCACAGCTGCTGGCGAAACGTCAGGAACTACAATGCCAAGACCACGGCAATACAGCCCAGAAAACCCCCAACAACCATCATTTGGAATGAATTTGGAAATACCCTTTTCCTCTTTTCTATAATACACCGTAAGTTGTGTGGACCCTGGTCGATCTTCCCCAGCTGGGCTTGATTAGACATGATATAAATTGATTCGGTCCCAATTGAAATACATACAGCGTCCTTTTCAATTAGACATTGGTCCGTCCACACCACCGTCTCGTGAGCCGTAGGAGAGGGTGCTTCTGAATAATATGCTGCACTTGTGAGTATGTGAATGAGGATGATTTAATTTAAAATGTTCGCCATAATACAATCTTACCTTTGTAATTTCATACTTACAGTGTGCCCAGTCCTAATTGTTGTACGCCCAGGATGAAGTGAGTTTGTACTCACGAAACGGGTTATTGAAAAATTGCCTGCATATTCCCGTCGGCGATTTTCTACGCATTTATATATTTATTCTATGGACTGCTAAGAGATAACATCTTGCACCGCATTCCACCTACTGGCGGCTTTTCATTGATAGCATTTTGCACTTTACAATTGTCTAATGAATGTTATGGACTGTAGATATTTATCTTGTATTGTATGAATTGGTTATTGATGGACTCTGTAACTCTGTACTGTATTTATTCAAATTTGACACAATTTTGCACGTTTGCACTTTGAACTATTAATATTAACTTTGTATATCTTTGTGATTCCCTGGTCTTGTTGTTTTCCTGTCTGTAGTTACCGGGGTTGCCCGTTGTTTTTCTCCCGTTCTGTAGGTATATGTCAGAAAGCTGCAGTTTTTCCATATAAGTTGCGAAGTTTTTCGAAATAGTTCCGAGGGCCCCGATGACAATGGGGATTACTGTTGTATTCTTCATCCATAGTTGGGTGGCTTCTATTGCCAGATCTCTATATTTAATCATTTTTTCTTGTTCTTTTTCTTCGACTCTGGCATCCCTCAGAATTGCAATGTCAATTATCCAAACTTTTTGATTTTTTTCCACAACTGTTATGTCTGGTGTATTGTATTCAAAGTGTCAATCAGTATGATGATGATGATGATGATGATGATGATGATGAAGAAGAAGAAGAAGAAGAAGAAGAAGAAGAAGAAGAAGCTGAGAGGAAGAAAATTGATTCATTTGAAATGTGGTGCTAGAGGAGAGTTCTGCAGATACCATAGACAGCCAAAAAGACAAATAAGTGGGTACTCGATCAAATCAAGCCTGAATCCTCCCTAGAAGCTAAAATGACAAAACTGAGGCTATCGTACTTTGGTCACATTATGAGAAGACAAGATTCTCTGGAAAAATCAATAATGCTTGGAAAATTGTAAAGCTGTAGGAAAAAAGGAAGACCTAAAACTTGACTCAATAAAAGAAACAACGTCCTCCGGTTTGCAAGATCTGAGAAAGTCTGTTAAAGATAGGCATTTTAGAGGTCTTTCATTCATTGGATCGCCATTGGTCGGAAGCGACTTGATGGTACATAACACATACAATAATAGCTATGCTTATTATACTGCTCTTCTAGACAGATTGGTGCCTCACCCAGAGCGGTGTTTTTATTATCCTCTCAATATAGCTGGGGATCTGGGCTGAGAAGAGTGGCTTACCCAAGGCCACGAATTGAGCTCAGGGTAGGAGTGGGATTCAAACTAGTAGAGTGCTAATTCACAGCCAAACCACTTAGCCACTGTGCTACAAGGCCTCTTGTTGCCCTGGGGCATTTTAATCAAGATGTGGCAAAACCTAAATACTCAGAATTTCAATCCTAAGGAAAAGAAAAATAATAAATGTGCCAAGCAACAGTCCCCACTTTAATGTTCTCTCTCTTGGATTTCTTAATGCGTTGCCTGCCTATGCCTGTGTGTATGTGTACAGGCACACCATACAAAGACAGTGCAGTCTATTATTGTGTGAATGGCACACATTTCTCCCACAGTTATATCCATTTAGGGTTGCCAGGTCTCCTCACTCTCCCGGTGGTAGGGGGCACCCAGTGCTTATCTTATTGTTATCCTTGTGCCAGTGCAATGTCACTTCTGGGAAGTGATGTCATTGCACAAGGCGTGGGAGCATGCACGCACTTCCAAATGGGCCAATTTGGCCTGTTTGGGGCCCAAATCAGCCTGCTGTAAAGCATGGGCGTGCTCTTGGGCCGGTGCAATGTTGTCAGTATGTCATCACGCCATCCCCAGGAGCATGCCTGGGAGACTCGTTCCTGCCTTTCCCTTCCGCCAGCCAGGTAAGTGGGGAAGGGGGGCGAAAGGTGGGAGCAGGGGATCCCATATCGATTACACTAAGAATAAAATCACTCCTAAATCTCTGTACTGGCTAGGGCTGCCAATCCTCCACCTTGGGCGGGGGATCCCCTGTTTCCACCTCCCCCCCCAACCCCACTTACCTGGCCAGTGGGGGAATGTGCCCACTGGGGTGCCCCCCGGGTGGTGTGGCGTGCCCCTGGGCAGCGCAGTACCCTACCATGGTGTGCCCCTGTGCCCCACAACGGGCCTGTTTCAGGCTGAATCGGGCCCGTGGAGGGGGGGGGCGATTCAGCCCTTTGATGAGCATGGGAGTGCACGCCGAGCCACCCTTTGACCTGCGTGATGATGTCACTTCCCAAAAGTGACGTCATCACGTACGCCAGGAGCACATGTGAAAGAAGACACCAATCGCCGCGGAGGGAGAGTGCTGGTTCCCAGTCCCCTGCTGGGGGACAAAAGGGACCTGGCAACCCTAGTATTGGCAGAACTGAATAGATGCCCAACCATACTCACCCTACACAAGTATAGTGGCACTCCTGTGCTGACCAGACACAGGTCTTTTCCGCAGAGGACTTTTTCATCAGTTCTGGCCCCCTACAGCATCGATTTCTTCCCAGACTTTTTTGCATTCTGCACAGAGAAAGGCTGCAACTCCCACAGAATCAATCTCACCCCAGCTTTTCTGCTGTTTTTCTAACTCCACATGTTTTTTTCCCAGCAAAGTCAAATGGGGGCTTTTTTGAAGTGCAGGACGCTTTCTGTGGTGTGAGGCCTGGCCCTGGCCTGACTTTCACCCTCCCCTTTATTCCAATGCATCCTGATTGTTATCCCTATTTATTGTAATTTATTTATTGTATTTGCCCTATTTATTGTGATTTATCTGTATTTTATTTGTATGTTGTCATCTGCCCTGAGCCCATTCACGGGGAAGGCGGACTATAAATGTAACAACAACAACAATAATAATAGGTTGAACAGCAACCAATCAATTTTTTTCCTGATTTTTTTTTAAATGGCAAGGTTGCAACCTTGGTGCTACTAAAAAAAGAGAGAAAACCCCTTTTTAGGTTTCTTCAGCAATCAACTGAAGAAACTGACCGGTCCTCAGGGGATCCACTGAGGAAGTCCTCAAAGCCTGCAGCAAAATCGGGGCATTTTTCTAGAAAACCTACACCAGTTCAACTCCCTCAAAGTATAGAATTAAAGAATCTAAGCAGTACGGGGCCAGAACTGATGAATAAAGTGGATCCAGTCCTCATGGGCTGCATGCGCAGAAAGCCCGATGCAAAGTTCACCATGTGGAAGAGGCCACAAACAAGGAAACAGACAGAAAAGTGCAGGCAAAATTATAAAGCAGCTGGAGCACCTTCCTGACCAGAAGAGGCTAAAGATACCAGTTTACAGAGTTGACTACCAAAAGGAGTCATGACAGAAGTTTATAAAAACGTTCCTGGAGTGAAGAAACTGCGGAGAGGGGACTTTCTCTCCCGTGCTCATAACATTAGAACCCCCAGTAAAGTTGATAAGCAGAAGATTCAGGGATGAAGGGATGCAGTTCTTCGTTCAATGAGTATCTCACTTGCGGCTTCCATTGCCATGGCATGTAGTGATGATCGCCACAAATTTAAGCCACTTTTGTGGGGAATAAGAGATTTTTCTTTGCCTTGCTAGTTTGTGATGCTATTAATTTAAATTGCCTAGGACCATCTGAGTCCAAAGCCTGGACTCTGCCACTAAGCAAACCCAAAAAAGGGTTTTTTTTAATGCATCACAATTGCCACAATCCCACAAGGAGAAAGGATGTGCCAAAGCAGTCTTTCGTGGTACATGTGGAAAATTCATACATCTGGGTATGCCTTCACAGTCATACTGAGAGGCTCATGGAAGCCCCAAATTTAGTTGGATGCATTTTTTGAAGCATTTGAGGCTACTAACAGTGAAATCCTAAGTAGACTTACTCCAGTGTAAGCCCTCTGATTTCTGGAGTAACTCTGGTTAAGATTTCCCTGTAAGTTGTTGAAAATAACCCTTTCTGGTCCAGACCAATACTTTACCGATATGATCGATGCATGTCTCACAGTTACCAGTTTGGTGTAGTGGTTAAAAGCACGGGACTTTAATCTGGAGAACGGGGTTTGATTCCCCACTCCTCCACTTGAAGCCAGCTAGGTGACCTTGGGTCAGTCACAGCTTCTAGGAGCTCTCTCAGCCCCACTCACCTCACAGAGTGATTTGTTGTGGGGATAATAATGACATACTTTGTAAATCGCTCTGTGTGGGTGTTAAGTCATCCTGAAGGGCGATATATAAATCAAATGTTGTTGTTGTTGTTACTGATTTTATTATTTTTTTACATAAGCAACCCAGGAATATTTAAAGGAAGGTTTTCATTTTGGTACTAGGGACTGGGGGTGTTCTAGCTGGAGTGATTTAGTTGCCTCTCCTAAATCAACATAGATCCAGAGGAGTTAGCCATGTTAGTCTGTAGTTGCAAAATAGTAAAGAGTCCAGTAGTGCCTTTAAGACTAACCAACTTTATTGAAGCATAAGCTTTCGGTGGCGATGCATCTGACGAAGAGAGCTGTGGCTCTCAAAAGCTTATGCTACAATAAAGTTGGTTAATCTTAAAGGTGCTATTAGACTGTTTACTAAATCAACATAGTAATTGTGCATCTAATTCGTGGAAAGGGTGAAAAAATCGATTATGGCTTGTAGGTACCTGAGTCCAGTATTAGGGCAGTACAGTAGAAAGGCAGATCCGTTACCTCTGCTTGGGTTTTTTTATATATTTTGGTGGCTGCTGTTCCAACTTGTGTTGAAGGCAAGGACGAAGTGTAAAAGGGCTGCTTCAACAGCAAACTTCAAAGGGGTTTGGATGAGAACGTCCTTCTTATTTCTTCAGGTATTCTTTTTCTTTCCATTTGTTTTCTGCCCCCACCTGCAGTGTTCCCCCAGGGGCACCATTCAGAGGGAGTTTGGGGGCAGGCTGTCTCGTTCCCCTCCCTGTTCACATCCAACTGACGTCTCATGTCTTCAGCACAATGAATAGTCTACAGTTAATGCTGGAAGCCTAAGCACACACAAATCAGTAGGACTTACCTCTGAGTATACATGCTTAGGGCGTCACGGTGAATGGAATTATAAGGGAAAATTCTGGTCGCTGGCTCAGAGGTTTAAAAACTAGTGATCTTGGTATTTCTTCTGGTCAGTTAGCAAATGTGCATCTGGGATGGTCAGTACCTGCATTCTCAGGGGACCTTCTGACTGGGCTTCAGAGGCAGAGGTAATCAAGGTCAATAATAATGTCTGTGGAGTCGGACATTACCAGGTCACGTGTACAGAATTCAAAGAGAGACATAATGTGTGGATATTTCATTTTTCTTTTGCTTTCCAGTGAAACTGAGACAACTGAAACTGCCCATTATGATTTTGCCTGAATGGATTTTGAATGGCATTTGGTAAGGCAAGGTCAAATTGCCTTGCAAGGCTGACTGGGCTGGTGGGCTACGACCAGCTGGTCACCCCTGCACAGAACACAGGGCCTCTGGCCACGCTGAAGCTAATACTTCATTCTTTCTTCTTTCAGCACACCATTACTTTCATCCTGCAAATGCCTTGTCTCCATTCTTAGCCAGTTGTCTCATAAGGAAAAGAGAAGTCCACTCCTGTCATCTCTGGAGAGACATCCATCCATGCCGAAATAAGCCCACGCTGCCAATGGCCCTGTATGATGTAGCACTTCTTCTGCATGCGCCTGCCACAGCAACAACTGTGATGGTGTTTACTCTTTTTGGTCAACAGATGCACAAGATGCGGACAGGAGATCCCTCTGCCACACTCTTGCCACTGAAGAAAAAAGGAAAGAAGAATAAATTTACAATGCAAGGATGGGAGCTAAAAAGGCAACTGGGGTGGAAACCATCAAAACTAAAGAACAGTTCTAAAGCCAAACAATACAGTGAAAGTTTAGTCTGCTCTGAACAAAAGACGTTCCCATGCACCGGCTCCATATGTGGCAGCTGCTGACTCCCTCTCAGCAACAAGCTTGGAAAGTAAAATCCGACGGTCTCCTCTGCTCTCCCCCTGAGTTATCATCATCCATGGCAGATTTCTTCACACCCATCATTTAGCTTGACCCTCTTGCTCATCAAGCAAAGCCAAAAATGATTCCCATTCAGCGCTTCATATTGCTGAAGTTACAGTAACTCTTTACGCTAATGAGTCCTGGTTTAACAGGCCTGTGACTGTACAGTATCAATGAAAGCACAGCTGGGGAAATAAAAGCCATGTAAATAGCTGAAAAGATAGGTAAAAGTCTGGGCTCTTTTCCAAAAACACTAAACTATAGACTCCCAACATCTGGTTCAGGGTGGACTCCTTAGCATTTGCTAAGGGAAGAAAGAAAACAGGAAAAAGAAAGAAAGAAAGAAAGAAAGAAAGAAAGAAAGAAAGAAAGAAAGAAAGAAAGAAAGAAAGAAAGAAAGAAAGAAAGAAAGAAAGAAAGAAAGAAAGAAAGAAAGAAAGAAAGAAAGAAAAAGAGCATTTATCCTGTGTTTTCCCAGGGAAGGAGTATATGTGTGTGTTCTGGTTATGTTTTGAAATGTACAGTTGCCTCTTTCTTCTAGTAAACTCACAAAAGGATACCTCTGAGAGAAAGCTTGGAGAGCTAGTTCACATATTACAATATTTAGGTGTACACCTATGAGGTTTTAAGTGTACACCTGGAAGTATTAGAAAAGAGCAAGAGTCCAGTAGCACTTATAAGACTAACAAAATTAAAACTAACAAAATTTGTGGTAGGGTAGGAGCTTTCATGAGTCACAGCTCATTTCTTCAGACTCACAAAAGCTCATACCCCACCACAAATGTTGTTAGTCTTACAGGTGCTACTGGACTCTTGCTCTTTTCTACTGCTACAGACAGACTAACACGGCTGCCCATCTTGATCTATCTACATGGAAGTATGAAGTGTGAATGTGGCACAAACATGACTGCAAACATGTATCATACAGGTATATCCTCAGGAAGCCTGGATTACCTTGAATCTCCCTTTTGAATTGCAGGTAAGAAAGCATGCTGCAAAACCCCCTCGCTTGCTGTTTAGCTCCCACACACATACTCGGGGCCGGTGCCGGGGTTTCTGGAGCCTGAGGCGAGATACCTACTTGTACCCCACCCCCCTGCTAACCAATTTTTAAAAACAGAAGAAATGTAGGAAAAATGAAAATCACAATATTTGAAACTTTTTACATTTTTAATTTAATTTTTATTTCTTAATTTAAATTTTAATTCTTAAATAAGCGTGAGAATAAATAACAACAATCTTTGTTTTTCTTTCTCAAGCAAGAAACAGAAAGCAAATCACAAATAACTTTGAATAAACCTGTGAACTGTGATGTCAAAATTATGTCACTTGCATGTTTTCATTTCAGGCACCTCTAAATCTTACTTTGCGTGCCTTTTCTCTTGCAAATGTTCTCACCAATTCCTTCAGGTCAGGTGCTGATGGTTCAGTGTGTTCAGCTGAGATAGTTGCCAAACCAACTAGTCTCTCTTGCAGCATTGTGGAGTGCAGGTATGTCTTTATAAGTTTGAGTTTTGAGAAACTGCGTTCACCGCTTGCCACTGACACTGGAAGTGTAAGAAGGATCCTCAGAGCAATAGAAACATTAGGAAAGCTATTCAGGGTTTGTTGTTTCAGTAGGAAGAGAAGTACTTCTTTTGGTGTCATACACCCTGGAAGTCTTCAGGCTACTGCTCCGAGTTCATCACACAGGTCGTCAGCATCAATATCTTTGTTTCCATTGTGCATCAATGGTGTTTCCAATTTCTTACAGGCCTTAAGTACATCTTCAGTAGTTTTTTGGTTGATACTGTATATATCATACCGGAAGCCATATAGGGAATTAAGTTCTTGTAGCTGTTGGAATCTCTCTTCAACAGACTGTATGGCCAAGTCTAAGACAGCATAATAGAAATCTACTGTAAATTTCTCCTTTGGATCTTCTGGAGCCTCGTCTAGGGCCTCATACCCAAACTGCCGTTTCGTTCTCTTTTTTCTAACTTCTATCTCAAATTCTGGTATTATTTCTAGCTCCTTTGCAATGACAGTCGCATCTTTTAAAACTTGTTGAAAACCCTCATCACACCTACAGTGCACAAGGTAATCCTTGGTCTTGTAGGTTTCTAAATGGGCATTACTCTTCTCATGTAAAGACAGAACTCTTCCCAGGTTCTTCCACTCTTTTGAATCTGCTTCTTGTAGAGATGATATTGCTCCAGTTCTTTTGCCAAACAGCTTACAGCAAAAACAAAAAAACACCTCTAGTCTACTCTCAGTAGTTCTAATCAGGGACTCCAAGGATGGGCTGGCTGGGGCCTTCGAACTCTCTTCAAGCCCAGAAGGGAGCAGGGCTATGCAACAGCCCCCAAGGCTGACGGACAGTCTGAAACGTCTGGATTGCTTAGGCCTAGCTCCTAGCACCATGCCACCCTGTTCTTCCTCCAAGGAGCTCAGAATGGCATGCAAGGTTCTCTCTTCCTCATTTTACATTTTTATCCTCCCAACAACAACCCTGTGAGGAAGGTGAGGCCAAATGAGAAAGGTTGAATATGAACTGACAGTGTTCTGTCCAAGCACTTTGATCTCGTGGACAGTGGCAGGAATTTACAGAAGCATAAATGGCACAAGGAACAGAGTGGATTGGCAGAGACAGCACTAATTTATACCTGCTACTGCCTCCTGGCTGTTGGCAACCAAAGCTTTAGGAAAGTCCAGGTTTTAAAAGGTCTGCCTGTCTCTCCTTTAAGAAAACTGGGGGAGCAGCATCCTGTCACCCACCATGACTTAAACACTGTAAATAGAGAAGGTTGCCCAAACACAACACAGACGTGGAAACCCTGTATTAAACACACACACACCTTCCAATCGCATGCCTTTTTTCCCCCTGGCAGGATGAAAATGGGGATGTCAGGAGATTAGAACTGGAGGAGGACGATGTCAGCAATGTGTGTTTTCATAAAATTATTCTTGGAAATTTACTTTGCCTGGATTCTTCCTTTGCTGTGAATCTCCAAGAGAGTTTCTATCCAGGTTGACATTAAGGTGTCATTCTACGTGGCTGAAATTTGTCTTTTAGCACATTCATCCTTTTGTATAGTGGGAATGCCAGGGGAAATATGAAGGAAAGGATGGAAATCCCATACATCTTGCATTGTTCCACCTGTGTACTGAATGTGAATGGGAGTTTCCAGAAATGCTTTGCAAGCTGTTTATTACATCAGGAGCAGAATCATCCTGCTAGTTCAACCCTGGGCTGCAAAACAGACAGATAATAAGCTTTCCAAATACGCGCACGCTGTGCTGTACCTGATCCCCACACCAGGCCCCACAATGCGGGCAGGTCCCGTCTCTTGCAGCTCCAGTTCACCTGCAGCTTTTCCCTGCCCGACCTCGGTGCCTCATGCTGCTGCTCAGCACAAGAGGCCAGCATGCGCTTCTGCTTGGAGCGAGGCTGCAGCTGTGCCCCAGAGCCTCCACTGCATGCACACCAGGACACATGGCCTCCCGTGCGCCAATGAGAGCGTGATGGGGTGGGGCTCCAGTATGTACACAGAAACCACGTGGAGGGCCAGGGAGGGGATTGGCAGCCGTGGTGCTGCCGTGCTGGTGCCGGCCAGGGAGGTCTGGGGTGGGGCCAGGGCCAGGGCCAGGGCCAGCAAACAGCGCCTCCTTCGGAAAGAAGCGCCTGAGGCCGCCGCCGGCCCTGCCTCTACGGGAGAGCCGGCCCTGCACATACTACGACCCCAGCACTTTTTTACTGAGCCAAGCACTTTCATTATCAGGCCTCACTGACAGCTGTGGCCCTAACAACACATTATGTCCTCCTCACATCCCCCCTGGGTTGTGGTGATCCAACATGCAACACTGCAAGTTCTATTCTTGGGACTCAATTCCCATGTGCCCAGGCAGGACTTGGACTGGAACCATGGCATATAGTGAGAGGGGGCTTAAGCCTTCTCCCCAGCACCATTTTCCTGACCTGAAATGGCCCCAGGAGATGGATTTGCTCAGCTGGGGAATATGTGTATTAATGGGCTGTATGTAAGTTTCCCCAGTGGGTCAAATACTGCCTGCTCATCCGTTTCAGGTCAGAAGAGTGGTGTGGGGGGGGGACGAGTTAAGACCCTCTCTCCATGCTTTATAGTCCTCATCCAAACTGGCACCTGCACACTTAGGCAGGTGAGCCCAGAACTCACAGTGCACACCTGATGGTCAGAGCTCCTGAAAGGTGCCAGGAAAATGAAATATGTACTTGGGCTCTCCAAGATGAAAAGCCGCTGAGGAGACCAACTTCAGGGAGTAATTGGAGGGCAGGCGGGGATTATGCCCCATCACCTGCACTTCTTTTGCTGTGATATCTCCCCACCTTTCTACATGATATAGGCAGATCTGTGTTTAAAACAAATGGGTCTGGCCCCCAACACCTCACTTTATAGCATCATCTTTATCTTCCTGTGATATAGAGAAATGAACTGTGGATACAGAACACAACCACTTCTCATTAGACCCCCTTCTCTTTAGCTGAAACATAATCTGTAATAATATTATTACAATCATCTTATGATAATATCAGGAATGCTCCAGGGCAAGCACTTTACACCATCAGGTCCTGGTGGGGTATTCATAGCCAGCCAGTTCCTGTCTTTGTAGCCAGTCCATTCCATTATCGATTAACCCAGAGACATAGGATAGCACAGTCAGCAGTTGAAATAGAAGCAGCCCAAGGCTCAAGGTCCTTGCACCAGTGACTGAACCCCTAAAGTCTTGCCATTCCATTTTTATCTATCAAGCAGATGTAAGGCCAGGCAGTTGGCCTACTTTTCTAAAATCTATCCCTTAATTTAGTTCTAATTCAATTCTTACTGTTCCACTATATTTTGACTTGTCCGTATATTGTATCTTTTCCATTGCTGACCTCAAGTTCAACTTTACCCAGCTATACCCAGTACTTAATGTCACCAGCTGAAATGTTGCTTAACCCTACAGCTACCCACATTAAATAGTAGGCAGAAGTTTGAAGCAAATAAACACCCATCTACTTTCTCCAGAACAACAGGGCGAAAAAGTGGGAAGGTTGCTTAGTCACATGTAAACCAGCATCTGTGGCTCATACAACAGACTTTCTTTTCCAGTTTAACATTTTATCTCCATGCAATATTAACCAACTGGCTTGGACGTTCACCTTCTAATACTAAATAGTTGGACTAGTATTAATAATATTATTTATATGGCATGCTTTAAATATGTAGAAAAAAGTTATATAAATTATTATTAAGCTATCAAAATGTTTAAAATCTACATACAACATATTTTTTCACTTATATTTTCCATTAGTCTTAAAAACAAAAGGGATACTTGTTTCTGTAACACAGAGTATCATATTACCCCAACCCTGCAAGGGAGATCAATGTGTGACAGCAGACAGCTGTAAGTACAGATTGTGTATCAGTGCCTTCTGCACATGGATGATGCTTGCCTGGACACCACTGAACATACTTAATATTGGGATGCACATTGCCATGTGGGCTCAGTCAGAAAGTATGAGACACCCCCTTTGCTCATCCTGACACCATCTAAGTGCTTAGGCATTTTGCCATCCAATGTGAAGTGACAGTGGTAAGTTTCAGGAATATTGTCAATATGGAAAATATAACGGGGGGGGCGGTGACGGACCCGTGAAAAAAACCAATGAGATCAAAGGCATTCGCTGTAGTTCTGAATGCACCATGCAAGCCAGTGGTGGCAATTCTCCTGTATATGCAACTTGACAAAGTTCCTGCCTCCCTTTACTCTGAGACCAGTTTACAATTTTTGATGCTAGAAAATGCAAAGGCATTAGATGCTATATCCTACAAGGAAGCTGGGTTTTTTGGCCCCATTGTTGTTCTTGATTCTCAGACCTCTGGCTTTTTACCACCTGGACACCAGTTCTAAAAGGATGACCTCATCATTTATCATTTTACCTTTTGGTGCTTTACTTAATACATGACCTGCTCAGTAAAATATTTGCAGACTTGGTCCTCTGGTCCTCTCCCATTACAAAGGCATGCATAACATTTCACATCACTTTCATGCAGGTGGTCTTCTGTTCTAACTCAAGGCCAAACAATGTAAAGCCAGGCCAAACTGACATTATAGGTGAAGGTATCTGAACTGAAGTGAAGGTGTATGGTATCCGCAGATGCCAAGCTAAGCTATACATTTCAAAGATGGTGCTAATTTATTTATTTGTCTTGCACAGACTGAATCCATCTGTCCAGTACAAATTATCAACTGCAAGCCGTCTAAGAATTAGCGTCCTTTTTTTATTAAAATTGTTCACATATGTATGGAAGAACTGCAAAAAGTTATATTAAAAATGGCCCTGCTCTTTCAAGCAATTCCACTCCATTAAGTTTTATGAGTACACGTCTGAGGAGGGGGGTGAAGAGAAAGAGAAAAAATGCAGATACGTCTTTTGTTTCCAATTTATTTTTAGACTGTTTAGCAGCACCAACCTTAATGTCTTTTCAGTTCATTTCTCTGGTTTTCTCTTAATTCAGAGAAAATATTTCCTGTCCTAGATGGTCTAGCTGTAAACAGACTTACACAAGGTAATCAACTTGCAAAAAATAATAATTTGCATTTGCTACCAGCAAATGGAATGTGTAAGGTGGGAGAGGAAACACAGACAGACACCAAGCACCCATTTTTCATCTTTCATAGGGCCAATTCTTATATTAGGATCGTAGCGTATCGTACAGCCACATCAACAGCAATTGTATTTGAGAGCACGATGGGGAAGCTGGGTGCAGCACAGGGGGGGGGCTGGCCCTGTAGAAGTGGCCCCCTTGCTGCCACAGTAACATACAATTGAGCAACATACAACTCAAGGATAGATTTCCATACCTGCTCAAGGTGTGCTTGTGGATACAGTGGGGACTGTTGCCACATTAACCATGATGAGCAGTTGCCTTCTGCATCTTTAGGTCACCATTCAGGAAAGTGAGCCCCACTCATAGAATGCTCTTGAAGCCCTTTGAAAATTTCACTTCGGGATACTCTTGTGCAATAGCAGTATTTCAATAATACAACCACTACATGGGTCACAAAGCCTGTGAGATTTCGAGCCAAGCTACAAGTGACGAATGACACTTGAACGGCAAGTGAACAGATTCACGCGTATTCCCTCCTGTTCACTTGCACTCCACTTGCGCTCCACTTAATCACATGATCAAGTGGAGCGCAAGTGAACAGGGGGGAATACACGTGGCTCTGTTCACTTGCCGTTCCAGTGTCATTCGTCACTTGTAGCTTGGCCCTAAGTTACATATTTTCACCAGACTGTTTTAGCATCTTTGAGTAAGTCTCCTAAGTTTTCTTCCTTTCAAAGGGCAGACTAAGAAATACCTTGCAATTTTGCAAGCCTAATTCACTCTTTGAGGTGGGCACAAACACAGCCCCAAACCATGTGGTACAGCCCCCCCCCCCCATGTCATGGCACTTACAGACCAATGAAACTGCCTTCTACTGAGTCGAACAGACCCTTGATCTACCAAGGTCAGGACTGATTAGCTGGTTGTCAGCAACTCTCAGAGCCTCACACAGGGAGGTCTTTCACATCAGCCACATGACCCTTTTAACTGAAGATGCTGGGAATTGAACCTGGGAACTTCAACATGCGAGAGATGTGCTTTGCCATTGAGCCACAGTCCCCACTCACTGTGTGTAAACACAAGGCCCTGCTGCACCAGGGACATAACTCTTCACTTTCCCTGAAGTCAAGCCAAAAGGCTTGGAATCGGCTTGTATGTGGGCATTTGCATCACTCTAAAACTTGATATTAAAATCTTTATTTTTGATACCCAGATATTTAGCTCCCTATACAAAATTCCCACCCATGTAATAGCAAAAAGAATAAAAAGGGAACTTTCCCCTGTGCTTTCAAACCAGCAGTTCATCAATCCTGTGCTGAACTTTAAAAAAAAAATTAAGAGGAAAGAGGGGAACAGGGAAGAATGGAAAGAAGGGGAGGGGGAGTGGCTGGCTGGACGAGAGTAGCCAATCACAATGCAGTGTGCTGTCAGGGGGTGGAAGGTGAGGGAAAGTGGAATAAAGAGTATGCACAAGGAAACAGCCTACTGCAAAGTAGATTTTTTTTTTAAGTTAGGGTATAAGTACTCGCAAGAAAGCTGGGGGAAAGCTGCAAAGTGGCTGGAGTGATTATTCATGGTGGGGAAGTCTGGTGCAGACAGTCATGAAAAAACACTGCAGAATAGGAACTGAACCAGTCAAACTCGGCTCATATATTGTTATGCTCTCCATTTCTAAGTGATGAGAAGTGTGGGTTGGTTCCCTTGGCACAGCACAATAATAATAATAATAATAATAATAATAATAATAATAATAATAATCACATTCTATTTATATACCGCCCTTCAGGACAACTTAACGCCCACTCAGAGTGGTTTACAAAGTTTGTTGTTATAATCCTCAGAACAATCACCCTGTGAGGTGGGTGGGGCTGAGAGCTCCGGAGAGCTGTGATTGACCCAAGGTCACCCAGTTGGCTACAAGTGGTGGAATGAGGAATCAAACTTGGTTCTCCAGTTTAGATTACCAGCAGCTTACAAGGGTTTTTTTTTAGTATTTACTTAATTTACAAACATAGAGTAGAGAAAGGAGGTACTCTTACAAGGTAGGAAATCTGCTATGCCCAAGAGAGAGAGCCTGCACCCTAAAGGTGCTTTAGACAAATCAGAGCAGTGTCTGTCTGCTTCTCACCTTTTCTTCCAGAATCTAATCACAGAGACAAACACTGGTCCCCTAGGGGGATTGCCCCTTCATCCCTTGGGCACAGCAGTTTCTAAAAGGCCCATTGGGGAGGTATCTACAGTCTTCAAGAGACATTACCATTTTTAGTTCCGTCCCCCCCACTCCCTTCCAATCACACCACTTTAGTCTTGCCTGTAAGACAGACAAATTCATGGTAACCAGATTCAAAATACACTTGAAGGCATAAAAGCCTAAGCGTGTTGCCACTGACTCACTTTTTTCCCCTACACATGCACAGTACGTTGCGCATGCACAGTTCACAGGGATAAGAAGCGAACGTGGGTAAAATGGTTTGCCGCCCCTTCGCCTTCTCAGAGCCTCCACGGGCCCAGAAAGGCCCAGAGCAGCAGTGCCATAGCGCCAGGCCTTCTTGCTGTCTTGGGACTTTCAGAGGCCCAGGAAGACCTGGCCTAGCGACGAGTAGACCCTGCACTGTGGCACCAAGTCTTCCCACCACCTCGGAGCCCGTCACCACGGCCCACTGCCCAGGAGCCAACTGCTGCTGCCTGCTTCCACCGAGAAGCCTGCCCCCCACTCAGCTGGGCAGGGAAAAAGTGGGACAAGCCCACTTTCTCCCTGCCCAGCTGATCTGCAGGCAATGGGGGCAGGGGGCGGTCTTGGGAAGGCCCAGTGCAGCTCTCCGGAGGCTCAGGGAGGCCTGGTGCGATGGGAGCGCAATGGACAGCTGCAGTTGCACCTGAAGCCCTTGAGCCAGCAGGGGCCAGGCAGAGAGTGGGAAGGTAGGAGGGAAGGCCCTGGGGCCAAGGCTGCCCCAGCCGGCTGTCCCAGCCCATCCTCCATCCCCACAGGCATCCCAGTGGTTCCCAGGAGGAGAGGCTCACCGAGGCTGAAGAGGGGGAGACCTGGCATGACTTCCAAAAGAGGTGCACGGAGAGACCCTCAGGACGAGTTGGCGGGGAGTTGGCAGGGCAGATCCACTGAAAATCATTACAGCACAAAAAAGTTGCAAAGAAATAAGGGGTCTGGAGACGGAGCCCTATGAGGAAAGGCTGAGGGCCTTGGGAATGTTTAGTTTGGAGAAGAGGAGATTGAGGGGGGACATGATTGCTCTCTTTAAATATTTGAAAGGCTGTCATTTGGAGGAGGGCAAGGAGAGGATCGGACTCGAAGCAATGGGCTTAAATTACATGCAGAAAGGTACCGGCTGGATATTAGGAAAAACTTTTTCAGGGTCAGAGTAGTTCAAAGGTGGAATCAGCTGCCTAGGAAGGTGCTGAGCTCCCCTTCACTGGCAGTTTTCAAGAAGAGGCTGGATGGATCTTTGTCAGGGATGCTTTAGGCTCATCCTGCCTTGGGCAGGGGGTTGGACTAGAAGGTCTGTATGGCCCCTTCCAACTCTGTGGTTCTGTGAAAATGTGGAATGGATTTTCCATAAAGGTCTCTGAGCCCAGATAGACCCCCTCCCTCCAGACAGCTGCACTCAGCTGCGGACAGCCTGGTGAAGCCCAGCTCCTCCTGGCCCTTCTCTGTCCCTGCAGGCATCCTGGTGGTTCCCAAGAGGAGAGGCTCACCAAGGCTGATGGGGGTGGGGAGACTTGGTGCGGCTTCCAGAAGAGGTGCAGGGAGAGGCCCTCAAAAGGAGTTGGTGGGGCAGCAGCAGCAGCCAGCTAGGGTTGTACAAAAAGGATTGCTAGGATTGCCCAGTGAAAATAACAGGAGAGGCTTGAAGGCCCATTGGAGAAAATGGGAGCCCAGAATGCCAACTTACTTGCATGGGCTCCATTGAACAGCATTACAGCACAAAAAAAGTTGCAAAGGAAATGCAGAATGGATTTTCCATAAAGGTCTTTGGGCCCAGATAGACTGCCCTGGAACTGATAGTAGTAGAAGCGTTCTTGGACTGGATGACAGGCCCCACAATGGAATGACAGCCTCAGGGAGTAGCAGAAGTGTTCTTGGACTGGAATGATAGGTCACAAAGTAGAATGACTGCTCCTGGGAACAGGCTTTCCCCGCTGAGTATAGCACCAAGTCAGCATTTTGTTTTGCTTTTCTATTGGCCTGCTGGGTGTCATTGTTGCATTGACATGATAGTGCCCTGCCCATCACTGTCAGCCCTGCCAATCATCGGGGACTATGTAAGAAGGGCTCTTACCACTATGCCCAAAGGTGCAGGGAGGACAAATGGGGAGGAGGGAGCCAGCCGGAGGGGGAGGCGGGTAGAGGGAAACCTTGGTGTAGTGCGGGCGCACAAGAGTGTGCATCTCTCTGTGTGTTAATCTTTGAAACACCTCATCTTGGCACTGCTACCTCTCCCCATCTCTGCCCCCCAGCAATAACCCTCGCCATTCCCCTCTGAATGCACAAGGCTCTGCACATCTATTTTGTTTGGCCAGGGTGTACAATGGGAAGAGGCCACTTGCTGCCGGGAGGGGGCCCACTGAATCCATTTTCTAGAGCCTGTTGTATTTGCTCACAGAACGGGCATTGTTTCTAGTAGCAATATATTTGTTGTGGGACAGTCCTCATAGAAGACAGTGTGGTGGAGTGGTCAGAGAGACTAGGACTGGGGAGAGTCTGATTTCATTCCTGATTCAGGCTTATAGTTCACTGAATGACATTGGGCCAGTCACTTTTTTTCAATCTACCGAAACCCACCTCACAAGACCATTGTGAAGAAAATATGGAGAGTGGAAAATATGGAAAATGGAGAGTGGAAATAAGCCACCCAGAGCTCCTTGGAAGAAGGCTGAGATAATAAAAAATAATAGAAAAAGAAAACGAGAATGAGAATGGAAATGGAAATGAAGGAAATTATCACAATCAGAATGGAAAAGAAGCAAAGGGTGATGGATTCACCCACTTTGTCCCGAGGGACTGCAGAGAAAAAGTATTTCCCTGAGACAAGACCCAAAGAAGCCAGGAGATGACATACCCAGGGTCCTCTTTCACGTGGAACCAGGTTGGTAGGACACAATTGGCACCTACAAATGTCTCAGGTGCTGGAGGAAGATGGTGGAAGTCCAAACTATCAAAGCCTTGATTGGAGCAGGTGCAGATGTGCACTCAGGGCAGCACTGAACATGTGGGTGCACTGCATGGATAGTGTGAGCAGCAGTCTAATTTCAGCAAAAATTTCTTGTTTTTGAAGAGGAAGAACTGTGCAGATCAGGTGGCTGCATTTATGAGCTGCACAAAGTACTTTCGTTGAACTTTATCTTGGCAGAGAGCCATGCTTGTCAGTGTCTGAAGAGGGCCAGAGTTTCATGCAGCCTTTATAGGATGCAGTCAGGTATGTGTTTGGGCAGTGGTGTTCAACATTTCTAGACCGAGGAACTATCTTTAATCCACAGGAGGCAGCATAGAGAATGCCCAGCCACAAACATCTGATGGGAAACCATGTGACTTCACAGTCATGTGGCAGGAAAAGGGGGAGTCAGAGTTATGACCTCGCCAGTGCCATAGAACAAGACCAAGAGAGCTGGGAATGGGAAACACATGGTGAACACCAGGAGGTGTACCATACATCGCAAGGAACAAGCTGAGAGTCAGAGCCACAGAAGAACCCTTTTCACCACGGAGTGACTTCATCTTGACCTCCTGCTGCTTTCCTCAGCCTGTGTGCCAAGACAGGCAGGAAGAGTCGTATCCTTGCTCTAACGCATGTGCATTAGCAGCAGGGCCTTCTCAAAAGCAGCAAAAATTTGACAGCTCTAGAGGGGCTTGTGACCCAGCGGGTGGGCTTCTGTGACCCACCTGAGAATCACAGCCCATAAGTTCTTACTGTTAGGGGACTCTGTGAGGATTCTGTGAGGATTCGTTTCCCTGGCTTCTGTCTCCTCAGTTCATGCATGAACTTGGGTTTCATTCACCGTCACCCTGCCTTTGACTTATTTATATTCTCATTGGTAAGGAGAAAGGCATCGTTTAAATCACACAACCTGCAGCTCTCCAGCCATTCGGTCTGTTCCCAGATTCCCTCCAGCTACATCCACTTGCCTTTCTGAAGGATACACCTTCTGTGTACATTCCTCACATTCCACCAGTGACTTTGCTTATATAACCTTACAGCATTGGAACCCCCCCCGCCCCCCCGCCCCCGCCCAACGAGTAAGCTGAAGGCTTCCCTTAGTTGAGCCGCATGGCTGCCCTCAACCCCCTTCCATCTGGGCACTCCCTTCCCTGCTCCTTTGGGTCCAGGGACTTGCTGCAGTAGTTCACCCTTCACCTAAACCTTGTTTCTCTGTGAAGGAACCCGTGATAATATATATCATGTTGGCATCATAAAACCTCAGTAACATTTTGTTCATTTTCCAGACAAAAGAAATACATGTACTATATCCTTTTTCAGCTTTATCTCCCCAAGCAGTTGGGGGGGCTGGTGGACAGTAGTGTTACCATCCTGCATTTAATACAATCCCCAATGCACTCATTCACATCTTCCGTGCTAGTAATTATTGTGGAGACTGGTCATGTTAAAACTGCGTAGAAAACCAGCATAAAAATGTTTCAGATAAATAAACTGCCAACAGGCGTATCAAACATTTCTACTTTCCACCAGTTCCACAATGCAGGCTGCACAGAAATCCTGGTTCTGTTCCCACTTTAAGAAACCTTACCCCCCTTTTATTTTTATTTATTTATTTAAAACTTCTATGCCACCTTTTCACTCAATTCAGGGTCCCCAAAGCAGCAAGCATTAAAACATTTCAAACATTAAAAAGCATTTAAAAAACAAAAATATATACAAAATATTTAAAAACAAATAAAACACATAAAGACATAAAAATACACAAGAAGGGATTGCTATGCTATGCTATGCTAGGGGTTATTAGGAAAGGGATTGAAAACAAATCAGCCGGTATCATAATGCCTCTGTATAAATCGATGGTGAGGCCTCATTTGGAGTACTGTGTACGGTTCTGGTCGCCACACCTTAAAAAAGATATCATAGCACTGGAAAAAGTACAGAGAAGGGCAACTAAAATGATTAAAGGGTTGGAACACTTTCCCTATGAGGAAAGATTGAGGCGCTTGGGGCTCTTTAGCCTGGAGAAAAGACGACTGAGGGGAGACATGATAGAGGTTTACAAGATAATGCACGGGTTAGAGAAGGTAGAGAAAGATGTGTTTTTCTCCCTTTCTCACAATACAAGAACTCGTGGGCACTCTATGAAATTATTGAGCAGTCGGGTTAGAACAGATAGAAGAAAATACTACTTTACACAAAGGGTGATAAACACATGGAATTCGTTGCCACAGGAGGTGGTGGCAGCTACAAGCATTGCCAGCTTCAAGAGGGGACTGGACAAATATATGGAGCAGAGGTCCATCAGTGGCTATTAGCCACAGGAGATAGATGGTATTCTCTTTGTGGGGAGGTGGTGCTCTGTTGTCTTGGTGCTGGAAGGAAGGCAGTGGGAGGGCTTCTGGTGTCCTGGCCTCACTGACAGTCCTTTAGATGGCACTGGATTTCTAGCCACTGTGTGTGACAGAATGTTGGACTGGATGGGCCACTGGCCTGATCCAACATGGCTTTGCTTATGTTCTTATGTTCTTAAGGGAGAAGATCCAATAAGAGTTAGTGAGGGAACACCAGATGAAAAGGGAAAAAAAAAGGCTTAGCCTGCTGGTTGAAGACAATGATAGAGAAAGTCAAACAATCTCTCTGGAGGGAGTTCCAAAGTTTCAGCACCATGACCAAGAAGGCCCCTTCTCGGGTTGCCACCTGTCTAGCTCAGATGGTGGGGCACCTGAAGCATGACCCAAAGATGACTAGGTTCCAATAGGAGTGGGCAGTCCTTTATAATGTCCTGTATTTCGAGCTGATATCTGAATCTAGTGCATGCATTGCCTTTCTAGGAATTCCCATATACAACCAGAGAGTTAAGAAAAAGGTGTACATATATATCCTAAACTTCTGGTACTGAACTGAAGCCATCATTGACTGTAATACTTTAGGGATACAGATGGGGTTACTCTGCCAGTACATCCCTATGGTGCATGTATGGTACATCCCTATGGTCCCTCGACACGGGTTCCCCAGTGTGTGCGCTCCCAGCTCGCGTGATGATGTCACTTCCATGAGTGATGTCATCATGCAGGGTCAAAGGGTGCCCCCAGGTCAAAGGAGGCCCCTTGTTGCCACCACTGGCTCTCGCTGCAACCCCAGCCACTTGCTCTCGCCACCGCCGCCGCCACCTGCTTTCACTGTGCCCGCAGCCCGCTATCATTTGGTGCACAGGGGCCATGGCAGTGAGAGATGGCAGCAACGGCAGTGAGAGAGGGTGGCAGCGGTGGTGGTGAGAGCAGCCTGCTCTTGCTGCTGCCGGCGGCGCCGCTTGCTCTCATTGCATGGGAGCGTGCCCCCTGCCTGGGGTGCGCCGCACCACATGGGAAGGGGGTGCCCCAGGGAGTGCACCCCCTGCCAGTCAGGTAAGTGGGCGCGGCAGGGAAAGGGTGGGATCTGGAGATCCCCTGCCCCTGGCGGGGGAATGGCAACCCTAGGTACATGGCCCCTTTGCTTGGTCTTGGTTCGGCCTCAGAAACAGAGCCTTTGGCTTGGGCTTGCCTGATCTGAAATCTGAAATCATGTTTTGCTGCAAATTATTTTGTTTGGATGAAAGAATTGGATCTTGTGGAAAAACGGAAGACGACTTAGAAGGGCATGACTTAGAAGGGCATGACTTAGAAGGGCATGACTTAGAAGGGCATGACTTAGAAGGGCATGACTTAGAAGGGCATGACTTAGAAGGGCATGACTTAGAAGGGCATGACTTAGAAGGGCATGACTTAGAAGGGCATGACTTACAATTTGGATGGTATGGTTATTTGTGGTATGATAAAGCCAAGGTTAATGCATATTTTAATAACCATTATGTTAGGCATCCTTTGTTGAGCATTTGGAAAAAAATATTAACCTAGATTCTATTCAAAAGTACCTATGTGGCTATCACCATAAGAAGCGGATCTTAGGCAGGAGATGGTAAGCCCTTTGAGTTGGTTAGCTTGTTTAGACATGGTAGTATTTTCACAGGGTGATGTTAAAATCAAGAGAAGACTTTTTAACAGAGGGATATACTTGCCAATGGTTTACTTATATGACGGAAAGATTTAAAGCAGATAAGAAACATTATAATTTTGAGACATAATTATGTACAAATGATGAACACGGTATTGCAAAAATGTATAAACTTGTTTTGAAACTTGAGACAGAAGAAGAATAAGTCAAAGAATGTATGATTAAATGGGCTAAATAATTTGGGTATGATATATTAATGGAACAGTGGGAAAATATGTGGTTAAAAAGGTTGAAATTTACATTAAGTTCCAGTCTTGAGGAGAATTTTTATAGGATGATGTATCGATGGTATATGACTCCTGAGAAACTGGCCAGAATGTATAAGGGTATGTCAAATGTATGTTGGAAATATATGCAACATGAAGAATCATTCTTTCTTTTGTTAGCAAAAACCTTTAGGAAACAAATACAATTATTAATACAGAAGATTTTAAAGATTCAAATGCAATTGAAACCTGAGATATTTTTATTAGGAATGATGGACTTTCAGTTGGAAAAAAGTGCTGGTACTCTCTTTTTATATATTATTACAGCAGCGAGACTACTATATGTTCAAAACTGGAAGAATTCGACTCCGCCCACAGTGGAAGATGGCCGACAAAGAGGATGGAACTGGCAAAGATGGCAAAGCTTACTTCGCTGGTTAGAAAAAAGTCAGTAAGTTCATTTGTTGATGAATGAAAACCCTTCATAGACTATTTATACGAAATAGATAAAAATGATTTGATGATTTGTGGATTTATGGATTAAAGGATTTTGACCTTAGAAAAAAGACAACTTTTAATCATTACTCAGAGAAAGTGTAGATTTGACATGATACAGATATTTGTTTTGGAGAAAATTGGAAACCTTTTAGTTTAGATTGTTTTTTCTTGTTTTTTCTGTATTATGTATGTTTTGGTATCTTGATTAGTTGTTTTTTTATTAGTATGTGTGTAATTGTACCTTTTTTAGGTTTGTTTTTAATTATATAAAACTGTTAATAAAAAAAGAGTGGGGGGGGGAGAAACAGAGCCTTCTGATGGGTCTCCAGTTCAAAAGATGGAGCTAGAGAATTCTGTATAAAGACCTTTCCCTTGACTACATGTACAAATGTCAGAGTCTTTCTTCTACCACAACCTGGTAACCCAGGAAGATAAACTTGCATTTCAACAGACGGCTGTAATATTAATTCACTTCCATTTCAGCACCATGACAAAGGACCCATTCAGACAAACAGAGGGAATATATGTAAACCTGGCTATTAAGGGATTTTCTACAATCTTTTCTATGCAATATGAGAGAGATAATTTTAAAAATAATACTTGTAAACATGGAAGAAACAGAAAAGACTGGGATGGAGCTCTGTGATTAAAACACATGAGTTGTCCAACCTTCAAACTGCTCCACCATCAAAAGTTGATTTTAGGAAGGATTAGGCAGATCCAGAAGTTAGAAGGCTGGGCTGGAAATAATCCATCTTCCACTTGCTTTACCATGAAGCAGACTGAAAAAACTGTAGTTCAGGTGAGTTTCCTTGCTGTTTGCTCAAACTAAACCCTTCTTTGCTCTTCATGGGCTGGGACATCTAAGGCTGTGGGATCCAACAAGCAAGACCTCAAGACAAAACAAATAAATGATCCCCATTCAGCACTGCTCTTTTCCCTCACTGCCCCTTCCTTCACTGCTCACATTTCAGATTGCTATTTCCATTCCTCGTCAGCACCACTGTTCTTCTATGGCTTCCTGCCCCCGACCAGCAATAACATCCTCAATGGATAGCAATCTATTGATAATGAACAATAAGAACATAAGAGAAGCCATGTTGGATCAGGCCAATGGCCTATCCAGTCCAACACTCTGTGTCACACAGTGGCCAAAAGCCATGTGTCCTCAGGAGGTCTGCCAGTGGGAAAGGGACACTAGAAGCCCTCCCACTGATTGCCCCCCGCCCAAACACCAAGAATACAGAGCATCACTGCCCTAGACCGAGAGTTCCATCTATAGCTTGTGGCTAATAGCCACTGATGGACCTCTGCTCCTTATGTTTATCCAATCCCCTATTGACGCTGCCTATGCTTGAAGCTGCCACCACCTCCTGAGGCAGTGAATTCCGTGTGTTAATCATCCTTTGGGTGAAGAAGTACTTCCTTTTATCCGTTCTAACCCGACTGCTCAGCAATTTCATTGAGTGCCCACGAGTTCTTGTATTGTGAGAAAGGGAGAAAAATACTTCTTTCTCTACCTTCTCTATCCCATGCATAATCTTGTATCCCATGCATAATGCCTTGAATTTTGTTTTTTAGTGTAACTGTGTTACATGATTGGTCAAATAACCATAAATAAAGAATCTATTGATGAAAAACAAAAGTAGCTGTGACAAAACTAACTGATGTTATTATAAAAGTGTCCTATTCCAACTGTGTTAACCTCTATTTAAGTTCATGAGAAATGTAAATGCTCCTGGAGGCATGTCAGGAGAATGGGTCTCAGTCTAAACGTGGAAGGATTCCTCTTTTGCCAGCATCCCTGAGGTCAGTAGCTGGAGGCAAGAGAAGGCCAGGCTCCCCTGGTTTATGCAAGGCCTGGCCAAGCCAGAGGCTTCATACCATCAACTGAATGCAGAAGTTAATGTCACACACATCATTCCCTTCTGCACTCTCAAGGGGTTCTGGAGCCCCAAGTAGCCAGTCTAGATAAGGCCCCAACCCCAGAGTAATTCAAGCCCCCAATATCAACCTAGTTGCTCTTCTGCATCCAGCATGGTCAGGTTTCTTTTACATAATAGCCAACTGTTATATAACATCCTGGGGTCTATGCCTTAAAAGTGTTTCCTCTCAGGTGTGTGTTTTACATACATCATCCCTCTTATCCTGTATCTAACGCTAAACCTGGCCCCCATGTGGATAGGCAGGCTCAGAGAAGAGGGCAGGGTTCAGGAAGGGTTTGTCCTGCAGACCTGGGGATCCCCCAGGTTTATAGAAAGTGTGAAGAAAAATAGAAGGAGCGACACACACACACACACACCCCATGGAATCTTGTCTGTGCAAGCACTTAGCACGAGCGGGGAGGTGTAGGAGGAGACAGCAAGCCTGCACAATTAGATGCAGCGGGGCGGGGGCAGATGAGACACATCGTACTGCTTCTCCTCTGCAGACCGGTGGATAGCGAGGAGAAGCAGAAGCTGTCAGAGTCCCTCCCCTGACCCCTCTCCATGTGTGCCAGGAGGTAGGTAAAAGGAGGAGCGGGAGCCATCATCCCCCTCATACACCTATTGCTTTAGCCAGGCAGGGGAGAAGGGAGTGGGACTTGCCACTGCCCCTCCTGCCACCGTCGCTGCCATATAAGTCAGGCAGTTGGAGGTGATGGTGGTGGTGCTGAAGCCAAGCAGTCTGGCCAGCAAGGAGGGACAAATGAGATCTCCCCCCCCCCCAAGTCTTGTGGGCCCCTTGCTTGTATGGATTTGTGGTCACCACAGTGTTAGTGGGGCATTTAGCTTAGCCCTAATGGAAACCTCCCCCTGTAGGGCCTTGGTCCGTCTTTTCACTTGCTTGATGCATCTGGGAGAAGAAGACACACCTCATTATTGGTCTCTACTCTCCTAGGTATAATGGTGGATGTTCATAGAGAGAAGTGCCTTCAGGGAGAGGCCCTATCCGGGCCTTTGTCCAATCATGGGTCCAAGATTAATAAGTTTTAACCCTGCCCCAACGGTCTGCTACATCTCCTGTAGAGCAGGATATTGACATTTAGGTTATCACAGTATATCGTTCCTATAGGAAAACCTTGATCTATCTCTTCGGAAGTGATGAAACATGTGTAGGCCTTGGAGAAAATGGTGTCCCACAGCAGCTTCTTTTCCATTGAGTCTCTGACTTAATTCCTCTACCAACGAAATTGTCAAGTTAATTTCTGCAATAACAAGGCAAAGCATAAGATTTAGGGTCGGTATTTTTAATATATGAGGCACTTAGAAAATAACACTGATCTTGGCTTTCTTCATTTCACACGGATGGAATGGACATCAATGCATTTTGCAGCAACTGTAAGAGAGAAAAGAAGAGAAAAGATTTAAGCCGGTAACATTTTCAATCAAGACCCTTCTGGCAGGTTTGATTTTAATTTAAAGCTACAAAATACATCATTTGACACAGTTTCAAATCCTGACCCAACTTTTACTGGAAATTTCAGTAGCAAAACAATGTGGATTCTCTAGAGGCTCCCCAGCTTGTCTACATTACAGCAAACACCGTTAATCATCTGGCAGCTTATGAGCATTCATTGCACTTAAAAAGGAATGTTCCAAATGATTGTAGTATTTGATGGGAAAGCATTCGTGGAACGGAATACTATGCAAGAATCTGGCAGGAACAGTCACTGTCAAATTTATTAGGCCCAAAATGTGATCTTCGTTTAAATTATGGTTGGATGTTTTTATTCCCTCTGGGCTCCAATGTATGCTATTTCTCCACAGAACTGATCTTTCAGAACACTTGACAAAAATTATATTAAATGGATCCCAGTCAACCTATCAGAATTCAACCAACACTATTTGTGCACTTACATTACTGTTACTGTGAATATGCCCATGTTTTCTGGACATTCACTACTATAAGATGATCATTGGGACAGGACAGCAACCATTTATATTTCTAGATCGAGCGCTCTCCGTCCTACTTCCCTCTTAAAAGAACCCAGAGTGCCTTTTAAGAGAAATGCACATCCTAGAGCACATCAAACACTCATATTCATTGGCTGGCTTGATCAAAGTCACAAGGTGTGAGCCAAAGAGCTAAGAGCCAAAGGTCCGAGAACTGTTTGGCTCTTGCCTTCAGCGCATGCTCACAGGCCATGCCCATACTTTATAAAGGTACCTGAGACAAGAAGGGGGGAAGTAATGCTCAGCAAAGATGGTACCCAGTTGGCAAACAAGTTGTTTTTTATTTATTTTATTTAATTTGTAGTCTGCTCTCCCCACATGTGGGCTCAAAGCGGATTAACAGCATATAAATACATATAATAAAAACAACTAAAACTCTGGTAGCAGTCATATAAAGACAGCAATAAAAATATATTAAGACAGCCCACCTTGCACTCTTCCTCTTATTCCTGCTAAAGAGCCTCTGGTCATTCCCAAGCTTTGTAGATGTACTTGATACAGTTATCAGGCATAGAGGATAGGGGTTAGAGAAGGGAACACAAATGTGTACGTGTAAATTTGCCTACACAATGCAAGGAGGCAATCGCCTGTGTCCAGTTTGTCTGCCATTAGCCAAACCTATTATACTTCTGCAGTCAAGTCAACAATAACTGGTGTTCCAGTTTAGGTCTCAGCTGTGCAGATGAGGGGGGGCCAAGTACCTTCCTCACCGCTCCAGCAGGTCCAATGCCTGTCATATGATCAGATGGACCCGTCTGATGTTGAGGCTGATCATTGGTCCACTTAGCTGAAGATTGTCTCTGACTGGCAGTTGCTCTCCAGAACCTCAGGCTAAGAAAGGCCTTTCTCAGCAACTGCTGTCTAAAATCCTTTAACTGGAGATGCCAGGATTAAATCCGGGGATTTCTGCACGCACTGATACCGAGCCATGATTCCTTCCCATGAACACAAAGATTTTAAATGCCTGTTTCTTATTGAGAGCCAAGCTAGACATTATGGCATCCAAGGGTCCAACTTATGGACACATCATTTTAGAGATTAATTCGGCCGTTTAAAAATGCTATGAGGACCCAGTCCTGATTAAGCTGTGACACATCACACAGCTGCAGATCTGCATCTATTTACTTGTGCATTCATGAGGAGCATAGCTAATCCTGAAAAATGCACAAAATAGCAAATGCATATAAAGCATTCTATGTGTATACATTGCAAACTGACTATGTGGGACTCTGGGCCTGCTCTGAGAGGTGATTTTGCTGCAGCCAAGCTGGTCTGGATCTGGCCACTGTCAGCATCTAGTAGGGAGGGAGCCCTTGGATTCCCTGGAAGGCAGGATACTATTTATATTTGATAACAAAATAAAAGAAGCAACATAAAAAAAATGGAATATGTGGAAAAGCCCATTAGAGGTCTGCAGTTTTCTGCAGTGAGCCAGTTTGGTGTAGTGGTTAAGAGCGCGGGACTCTAATCTGGAGAGCCGGGCTTGATTCCCCACTCCTCCACTGGAAGCCAGCTGGGGGACCTTGGGCTAGTCACAGCTTCTAGGAGCTCTCTCAGCCCCACCCACTTCACAGGGTGATTTGTTGTGGGGATGATAATGGCATACTTTGTGGACATTGAGTGGACATTAAGTTGTCTTGAAGTGTGGTATATAAATCAAATGCTGTTGTTGTTGTTGTTGTTGTTGTTGTTGTTGTTGTTGTTGTTGTTGTTGTTGTTGTTGTTGTTGTTGTTAGGTGGACAGAAAGGTCATGAGACAAGTTCACTGCTATGTGCCACACACTTGGACTGCATGAGAATTAATCTGGATTAATTGTCACATTTCAATCACTTTCTCACAATCCTCCCTTTGCCATAAATGTGCACTTGCTGAAAGGAAGAGAAAAGGCCACCCATAACTACCTACCTTGACAGGGTGCATTTTTCAGTACTGGTCATGCTCCTCACATATGCGTAAGTAAATAACTTTAACTTTAACTTTTATTGAATTTTTAAACCGGCCATCTCCCGAAGGACTCAGGGCGGTGTACAGCAAAAATAAAACATACAAATATAAAACAATAAGAATATAAAATATAAACATATTGAATAATTTAACTCAGAACAGGACAACTCAATTAAAACACATTTAGGCCAGCCCCACTTGTTGGAATAATAACGTCTTAAGGGCATGGCGAAAGGTGTGTAGGTCAGGGACCATACGTATCTCCGGGGGCAATTCATTCCAGAGGGCAGGGGCCCCGACAGAGAAGGCTCTCCCCCTGGGGGTCACCAGCTGACATTGTTTGACCGACGGCACCCTGAGGAGGCCCTCTCTGTGGGAGCGTACCGGCCTGTGGGAGGCTATCGGTAGCAGCAGGCGGTCTCGTAAATACCTAGGCCCTAAGCCATGGAACGCTCTAAAGATGGTAACCAGCACCTTGAAGCGCACCCGGAAGACCACTGGAAGCCAGTGTAGCTCACGCAGGAGAGATGTTTCTTGGGCGTGCTGTGTCGCTCCCATAATCACCCGCGCGGCTGCATTCTGCACTAATTGCAGCCTCCGGGAGGTCCTCAAGGGGAGCCCCATATAGACAGCGTTACAGTACTCCAGACGGGAGGAAACGAGGGCATGGGTGACTGTGCGCAAGGCGTCCCAATCCAGAAAGGGACGCAACTGGTGAACCAGGCGAACCTGATAAAAAGCCCCCCTGGCCACGGCCGACACATGATCTTCTAACGACAGCCGCGCATCCAGGAGGACACCTAAGTTGCGAACCCTCTCTGTGGGGGCCAAAATCTCACCCCCGATAGTCAGCGATGGAACCAGCTGGCTTTAACGGGGCGCCGGAAACCACAGCCACTCAGTCTTGGAAGGGTTGAGTCTGAGCCTGCTTCTCCCCATCCAGATCCGTACGGCCTCCAGGCACCGGGACATCACGTTAAGGGTATCATTGGGGTGATCTGGGGTAGAGATGTACAACTAAGTATCATCAGCATACTGATGGTACTTTACCCCAAAACCACGGATGATCTCACCCAGCGGCTTCACATAGATGTTAAACAGAAGGGGCGAGAGGACCGACCCCTGCGGCACCCCACAAGTGAGGTGCCTCTGGGTCGACCTCTGCCCCCCAGTCAGCACAAACTGCGAGCGGTCGGAGAGGAAGGAGGAGAACCATCGCAACACAGTGCCCCCCACTCCCAACCCCCCCCAACCGCCACAGCATGATACCATGGTCAATGGTGTCAAAAGCTGCTGAGAGGTCTAATAGGACCAGGACAGAGGAGCAACCCCTGTCCCGAGTCCTCCAGAGATCATCAACCAATGCGACCAATGCCGTTTCCGTACTGTGCCCAGGCCTGAAGCCCGACTGATACGGATCCAGATAGACATCTTCCTCCAGGTGCTGGGGAAGTTGTTGCACCACCACACTCTCAACAACCTTCACCACAAAACGAAGGTTGGAGACTGGACGATAGTTTGCTAATACAGCCGGATCCAGGGAAGGCTTCTTAAGGAGGGGCTTCACCAACGCCTCTTTTAGGGCCGTTGGGAAGAAACCCTCTCACAAAGAAGCGTTAATAATTCCCTGGAGCCAGCCTCGTGTGACCTCCCGGGAGGCCACCACCAGCCAGGAGGGACATGGGTCCAATAAACAAGTAGCAGCGCTAAGCCTACCCAGTATCCTGTCCATGTCCTCGGGAGTCACAGGGTCAAACTCTTCCCAGATGACATTCACAAGACCCGCCTCTGTGCCCCCATCTATACCCACCCAGTCAGAGTCCAGACCCTCCTGAATCTGAGCGATCTTGTCGTGCAGATATTGGACAAAATCCTCAGCCCTGCCCTGCAAAGGGTCTTCCCGCGTTCCCTGGTGAAGTAGGGAGCGGGTCACCCTAAACAGGGCGGCCGGGCGGTTATCTGCAGACGCAATCAAAGCGGAAAAATAATTGGATTTCGCCACCTTTATCGCCCCTAGGTAGGTCTTAATATAAGACCGTACCAGTGTCCGGTCAGAATCAGAACGGCTGGCCCTCCAACCACTCTCTAGGCATCTTTTCCAGCGTTTCATCTTCCTCAGTTCCTCAGAGAACCAGGGGGCCACTTGGGATCGGCACCGGGTCAGAGGCCACAAAGGCATGACATGGTCCAAAGCTCCAGCGGCTGCCCTATCCCAGGCAGCCACCAGCTCTTCAGCCAGGGCGTGAGCCAGCGCCTCGGGTAATGGCCCAAGCTCCGTCAGGCGCCTGGGGCGGAACCACCTGGTCGGCTCCGCCTCCCTGCAGCGGGGGGTAGCTAAACGGCAGTCCAGTTGAAGGAGTGAATGATCTGACCATGACAAGGGTTCAATGACTAACTCCCCTGTTCCTAGGTCATTCAACCACTGGCCAGAGACAAAAATCAAATCCAGAGTGTGCCCCCCAGTGTGCGTAGGGCCCTGAACTAATTGGGTCAGGTCCATGGCCGTCATAGAGGCCATGAACTCCCGAGCCGCCTCCGATGCTTCGCCAATGGCAGGTTGAAATCCCCCATGACCACCAGCCTAGGGGTATCAACCGCCACCCCAGCTCTCACATCAAGCAGCTCAGGCATGGCCGCTGCTACTCGGCAGGGAGCCAGGTACACAATTAGCAGGCCCATCTGCACCCCACGGCCCCACTTCACAAGTAGGGACTCACATCCGGCTATCTGAGGCACATCGGTCTCCCTCGGACAAAGACTTTCCCTTATAACAACCGCCACTCCCCCACCCCTACCCTGAGCCCTCGGCTGATGGAATGCACGGAAGCCTGCAGATGCAGATGCAGATCTGCAGCTGTGTGATGAACAACATGACCCTAATGCAAGAAAACAACTGTTTGATGCTACCCAAATGTAAGGCAAGCCCAGTCTGTATGAAAGAGCTGCCCCAGGACTCTGACTTTGAACTGTACTCGTCTTCAGAGGACCCAGAAACATCACGTGTGGCACAATGTGACTCATAGAGCAAGAGCAGCATGAGCTACAAAATTTGTCTCTTTAGTGTCATAAAACATTCCCTATTTTCAGTTTTTGGAAGCAAGAGAAAACTGCATGGCAGTAGCCAATCCAATGGTGGGCAGCACTGAGGTATGGAAGGTATAGAAGTGATTCAAGTTGGAGAAAGAGGGAGAGACAAACATAACCAGCAGGCAGCATTTTTTGGCACTTCTTGGTTAAGTGTCTCCCCAAACTGGGACATCTCCAGTCCCTGGAGACTCACCAATGTTTATTTTATTTTTTTTGCAAAATGTATACCCTGCCTTTCTGCCCTCATCAGGGCTACCAGATGATGATGATGATGATGATGATGATGATGATGATGATGATGATGATGATGATGATGATGATGATTTATGTCATTTATAGTCCCCTTTTCTCACTGAGACCCAAGGTGGAGTAGAGTGTGAGATTAGTACATTCAATATCAAGAACACTTCCATAAATAATGGCATAGAGTAAATAGATACAGGTTTACAGAGCTACAGCATTAGCAATAATCCAATACAAAATAAAAATATGTCTTAAAACCATTAAAACTAAACAAAAACATATAATTAAAATAATTAAAACCAAGCTAATGAAGCCTTTAAACACAATCCAAAACTTTCAAAACTTTGTTTTGTTTTCTAATAGACTAGTAACAAAACTCATTGTGGGAAAAATACAATGGGCTATAGAAAGGGGAGAGTGGGCAGGCAAGGATTGCCTCCTACTCCATGATTGATCCTGGCCGAGGGAAGGTGGAGGGCAGGCATTGCCACCTGCTCCTCTCCTGATTCCAGCCAGGTGAAGAGGGGCGAGCATTGCCTACTGCTCCACACCTGATTCCGGCCAGATGAAGGGGAGAGACCTGCGCTCTCTTGCGTCAGCAAGGTCTAGCCATTGTCCAGGACGGGAGAGATATGAAGTGGTGATGGTTCCTCAGAGGGGGAGTGTGACACGCTCCTGAAGAAGGTGGCACAAAATCTGTGTTCGTAGCCGGCCCCAGATTGAGCGTGGCGGTCCTTCTTTCCCCTTAACATTGAGAACGGTATCACCTACCTGGAAGAACCTGGGATTGAAATAACAACATGAGAAGAATGAACAAACTAACTAAAGGAAGTATTTGAAGGACTACAGCTAGACTGAGTTTCTACCAAACCTAAGTCCATTTGTATACTGCGCCGTCTTTGGATTACTGTATGTTTAGGAATTGTAGTTATGAATGGATTTGTAACACTGTTTGAAGAAGTAAGAGGCACGTGCGCTTTGTAAATCAAATATTTATTATTATAAGAGAGATTTTGCACATCGAGTGTTGTTGCTTCCTGCAGGGAATTTTCCCTTCTTCTTTCCAACCAGTATTGTTGCAGGAACAGCCATTTTTGGGTTGCATTCTGTGCCTGATCCTGGCTGGGTGAGGGGGGGCAGGCATTTCAACCTGATCAGTGCCTGATTTCAGCAGGGTGAAGGGGAGGTGGGCATTGCCACCTGCTTCGTGTCTGATCCCGACTGGGTGAAGGGGGGCAGACATTGCCACTTGCTCTGTGCCTGATCCCAGCCAGGTGAAAGTAGTGGGTGGGCATTGCCACCTTCTCCGTTCCTGATCCCAGCTGGGTGAAGGTGGGAGCGAGCATTGGTACCTCCTCTGCTCCTGATCCTGGCTGGGTGAAGAGGGGTGGGCATTGCCACCTGCTCCGTTACTGATCCCAGCTGGGTGAAGGAAGAGTGGGCATTGCCTCCTGCTCCATGCGTGATCCCAGCCAGGTGAAGGCAGGAAGCAGGCATTGCCACCTTCTCCACCCCCAATCGTAGCCAGATAGGCAGGTATTGCATCCAGGTCTGCAACTGATTCCTTCTGGGTGAAGGGAGGCAGACATTGCCCATGCTCTGCATCTGATCCCAGCTAGGTGAAGGAGGGGTGGGCATTGCAGCCTGCTCCACGATTCATTCCAGTGGTTTGAAGGTGGAGTGGGCATTGCCATATACTCCGCTCCTGATGCCAGCTGGGTGAAAGGGGGACTGGCATTGCTGCATGCTCTGCTCCTGATCCTGGCTGCATGATGGTGGGGGTTGGTATTGCCACCTGCTCTGCACCTGATCCCAGCTGGGTGATGGTGCAGGGCGAGCATTGCTACCTACTCCACTCCTGATCCCGGCTCAGTGAATGTGGCGGGAAGGCATTACCACCTTCTCCCCTCCTAATCCCAGCTAGGTGAAAGGAGGATTGGCATTCCCATCTGCTCCACTCCTGATCCCAGCTGAGTAGAGAGGGTGGGCATTGCTACCTGTTCCGCTCCTGATCCCAGCTCCATTAAGGCAGGGGACGAGCACTACTGCCTGCTCTGCTCCTGATCCCAACTGGATAAAGGCGGGAGTGGGCATTGCCATGTGCTCCACTCCTGATCCTGGCCAGGTGAAGGGGGCTGGGCATTGTCACCTGCTCCAGTACTGATCCCAGCTGGGTGATGGGGGGCAGCCATTGCCACCTGCTCTGTGCCTGATCCCAGCTGGGTGAAGGTAGGTGTCAGGCATTGCCACCTGCTCCACTCCTGATCCTGGCTGGGTGAAGGGTGGGCAGGTATTGCCTCCTGTTCTGTGACAGATTCCTTCCTGGTGAAAGTTGGTAGACATTGCCACCTTGTCTGCATCTTTTCCTGGCTGGGTGATGGAGGGGAGGGCATTACAACCTGCTCCACTCCTGATTCCAGCGGGTTGAAGGGGAATGGGCATTGCCACCTGCTCTGCTCCTGATCCCAGCTGGGTGACAGCAGAAAGTGGGCTTTGCCACCTGCTCCACACCTAATCCCATCTAGGTGAAGGGGGATGGGCATTGCTGTCTACTCCGCTCTGCTCCTGGTCCCAACTGGGTGAAGGCAGAGGGTTGGCATTGCTCCCCTGATCCACTAATGATCTTAGATGAGTGAAGGAGGAGGGAGGGCATTGCCCCTTGCTCCCCGCATTATCCCAGCTGGATGAAGGTGGGGGGTGGGCATTGTCACCTGCTCCGCTCCTGATCTCAACGGAGTGAAAGGAGGATGGTTTCAGAGGCTAGCATCTGCCATTGCCAGGCCGAAAAGGGGGAGGTGGAGGTTCCCATGAGCAGACTGTTTTCACTAACTTGCTCCTAGCGCTGGGAAAGGAGTCTCTGTGGCCTTGCAGCCTTCAAGGCCCTGTACACATAGTTCTCAGCAGTAAGAGGAGTGGATACTTGCCTGGGAGGGATTTATCTCTATGCTGTTGTAGTGCCTTATTCTGGACAAAGACCATCGTAGGATGTCCATCATAAAATTATGATACTAGACTCATTTAATAAAGCTTATGGAAATGTGTCTTAGCATGATCCTTACAGATGGGCATTGCCACATGCTCCGCTCCTGATGGCAGCTGGGTGAAGGGAGCAGGCATTGCCACTTACTCTGCTCCTGATCTCAGCTGAATGAAGGCGGGGGTTGGCATTGCCCCCCGATCTTTTCCTGATCCCAGCTGAGTGAAGGGGGGGCATTGCTACCTGCTCCACTGCTTATCCTTAGCAGAGAGAAGCAGAATAACTGCAACCATGAGTAAATACAGAATCAATACTCTAAAGTAAACAGTTCTAAATTCAATAAATATATTGAAGTGCTACAGTGCATAAGTGAATAGACATAGTGCAATTATACATCACTAATATATTCCTATATTGAATTTAGACCTGTCTACTTTAGAGTATCGATTCTGTATTTACTCCTGGTTGTGGTTGTTCTGCTTCTCTCTGCTAGATTTATACCAGTAGGACCTCTTGGGGTTTTGTTTCTACTGCTCATCCCAGCGGGGTGAAAGGAGGATGGGCATTGCCACCTGCTCTGCTCCTGATCCCAACTGGGTGAAGGGAGGATGGGCATTGCCTACTGGTCTGCTCCTGATCCCATCTGCATTAAGGCAGCGGGCAGGCACTGCCACCTACTCCGCTTCTGATCCCAGCTGGGTAAAGGTGGGGGAGTGGGCATTGCTGCCTGCTCCATGCCTGATTCCATCTGAGTGAAGGTGGGAGTGAGCATTGCCACCTTCTCCGCACCTGATTTCTGCCAGGTGAAAAGGGGCAGACATTGCCGCCTGCTCTGTGCCTGATCCCATCCGGGTGAAGGCAGGGAGTTGGCATTGCCACCTTCTCCGCTCCTGATTCCAGTTGGCTGAAGGGTGGGCAAGTATTGCCACATGCTCCACTCCTGATGCCAGCTGGGTGAAGGGGGGGGTGCGTGTTACTGCTTGCTCCACTCCTGAACCAACAAGTAAAGCAAAGGAACAACCTACCAGAGGGTAGAACACAATATTACTATACCTAATGTTGGAATATATATTATTAGATTTATTTTTTCTGTTTTATTTTTATATAATCCTTTCTTATATGAAACATGCAAAGTGCTAAAAGTGCAATCAGAGAACAATAAATCTCATAAATACTATACATACTATAAATGCAAATTATTACAAAGGTCCTTATCAACAATAAATACACTGCCCAAAGGGAGGCTCTACTCTCAGAGGATCAGTTCAAAGCACAGAATACAGAAAATACTCATGGCAGACATGTAGGCAGACATATATGACATATACTTCAATACCACATGAAGGGGCTCGTTTGGTTTGGGACTTAGATCTCAAACTATTCAGACACCTCTGATAGAGTTCCTATTGCAGTTGTTTGATTTAGTGGTAGAGAAGATTTTTTTTGTTTTTCCAATCAGTTTTATCATCAAACAAAAGGGGTTGCCATGGGGTGTGCCACTGCCCCTAGTGTGGCTAACCTCTTTATGGCACACCTTGAGGAGGAGTTCATTTACAACTGAGAATCTAATCCTTATTTTGATACTATATATTGGCGTTTCATTGATGATTTATTATTCTGACTAGATCTGAGAGCTTAGAAGTATTTGGCAGGTGGATGAATTCTCTAAACAACAATATTTAATTCACCTGGGAGGGTAACAGGACATGTATCAATTCTCTGGATATCGTTGTTTACAGAAGAGATAAACACAACTAAGGAGTTAGACCTTATCGTAAACCAACAGATTGTAACTCTTATTTAACATTTAATTCCCATCATCCTAGATCTTTAAGGCACAATATTCTATATGGGCAGCTTCTCCGTCTCAAGCAAAATGCATCAGAACAGCTGGATTACGAGAGGGAAGCTAGGACCATGATGCAAGCTTTCTATAATAGGGGTTATCCTGAATCAGTCTTGGAAATTATCTTAGGAGGACAGCAAGTGCATATAGGAGGGATCTTTGGGGAGGTAAGTCCAACATACAAAACTGAGGTGGGCTTTATAATTCATCCCTCAGTCTCAGCACATTAGATGGATTATTTATAAACGTTGATCCCTTCTTCGGGAAATTAGAGGGTATGAACAACCTCCATCAATTGGATTTAGAAGACAGGAAATCTGAAGGATCTATTGGTCCATTCAGATTTTAGACTGGAGAATGTGGATTCGAATTTGCCCGCTGGTCATTTTAAGTGTGGACACTGCCGTCTTTGTCTGCTGGCATTAACTGGAACACATATCATGATTCCGGGCACAAACTTTACCGTCCACCATAAACAATTCACTCCGTGCCATTCTGTTGGAGTTGTATACCTTATTGTATGCAAATGTGGTATGTTTTATGAGGGTAGTACAACACATCAATGAAAGACTCGTCTGCTTGAACATATTTCTTGTATCTACAATTAAACCATAGAAGTACCTCTGGTGAATCATTTTTTGTAATGTAATCATAGAGAGAATGAGTTTATTTACACCGTACTATACTCAGGACAGCAGGTTTCCCAACACGTTCTCCAGAGAACTTTATTACAAAAAGAATCTTTCTGGATTCATCGTTTAGATCAGGGGTGGCCAAACTTGCTTAATGTAAGAGCCACACAGAATAGACGTCAATGTTTGAGAGCCACAAGACATGATGCACTGAAGTGATTTCAGAGGAGGTGGTGGGTTTGGGGGAGTGTTCTAAAAGTGACATCACAGAAAGGGGTGGGGTTTTGGTGCAGTATGCTGGAAGAGACATCATCGGAAGGGGTGGAGCTTGGGAAGAGCCATCACCTGACCTTTGACGTGGAAGTGACATCACAAAAGTGACATCACCTCCTTGCCAGGCTTCACCTCCAAAGTCCCCAGATATTTTCTGAGTCAGACCTGGCAACCCCAACATTTTCATTGAAAATATGAAAGACATGGAAAGAAAGAAGGAAGGGAAAGAAATGGGAGGGAAAGACGTCACGGCAATACCCAGTGACCTCTGGGAGCCGCACAATATGTCTAGAAGAGCCACATGTGGCTCCTGAGCCACAGTTTGGCCACCCCTGGTTTAGATTCTTTAAAGCCAAAGGGTTTGAATCATGAATCCAATTTATCGTGTTTTTGTAACTTTTTTGTTACTGTATGTATTTGGTATTTATACACTGTATGTTTGCACTGCTTTTTTGACTGTATATTCATGCCTATGGTTTTGGGTAATACCATTTTAAGAGTTGGGTTTCATATGTAATTGTTGGCTCTTTAAATGGTTACATACATGGGACTGGGTGCTTCTCAGCCACTGCCATTGATTTTTCACCTTATGGTGTAAGATTGTAAACAGCATTAATGTGTATACTTTTATCATCTATTTATTCAATCACGAGTACTATTTATTGACTTTTTTCTATTAATATTTGTTATAAATTTTATTAACAGTTTGTATTCAGTGGAATCTTTAACCACCCCCGAAGAGGTCTTCCAACAAAACAACAGGCACGTCAGCTGGCCCTGATTGTCAGGCGGACAGGTTATGTCCCTCGGGGCATCCCGAACCTTTGCACACCACCTGTAAGAAAACAAGTAAATTTCATTGTCAATATTGGACTTATGATGCACTCACTTTGTGGAAACTTGCCTGTGGGATGTTTTCCTGACCTTGAGTACTGCATTTGGTGAATCATCAGGCCATAAGGATGCTGAACATTACTGTTTCATAACAGTGGTTTGAAGTGCAGCAACGTTTGCTCTTTCATTATTGTAACTTGAGCTTTTGATTCTCTGATTGTGCTTAGTAGTTTGTATCTTTTGCACAATTTCTGAATGACCACTTATTTTGATAACTTGTACATCACAATTTCATTGTTTAAGTACTAATCTAGTTTGTATTCTTCACATGTAGTTTTCTGCATCTGATCCTAGCTGTGTGAAGGAGGGATGGTCGTTGGCACCTGCTCCGCTCCTGATCCCAGCTGGGTGATGGTGGAGGGGCGGGCACTGACATCTACTCTGCTCCTGATCCTAATAACTAGGTGTATAAGCCACAACTGGAGGGTAAGGGTACAGAAATACAACAATCAAAATATATAAAGTGTATTCAAGTGCAAAGTGCTAGTGCTTTTACATAAATACTTATATAAATAGGAATAATTCAGAAATATAAATACAGATATAAAATGCAATATACAAAATAGTTGTCACAAAATTGCACCCAGATAGTGTTGGCTACATATAGTAATAAATCACAGTCTCTGAGGTGTTTCTTTTTCAATATAAGAGCTGCTGCCGAAAGAAGTTGCTTCAGACAAAACTAGAATTCCACAGGTAAGTATATCAAGGGTTAACTGATGCTCCTTGTATGTTTGCTGTCATTAACAATTGAAAAGGGAGGACAAAAAGACCTCCTTAATCCATTAGGGAACAGGTAGAAATTCAGTAACTCAAAATGCAATTCTTATTCACTCTCATTATATTCAAATAAAGAATCCACTGGTATAGGGAACCAGAAGGGTCCCATGGTACCAAAAAGGTAGGAATTCCTCAGGTAAGTCTATGATAATTCCAACAGTTCCAAAAATGCTAATGCTGTATATTCTGTCTTATTCAGGTGAAAATTCAAAGCCTTCTGGTAAAAAGAACCAAAAGGATCTGACGGTCCCGAAGAAGTGGACATTCCACAGGTAAATACATAAAGAAATTTAAAGCTTCTAATGCTGTGTATTCTTTTTAATTTCAGATGAAAACTGGAATGGAAAAAAGAGGCTCCTAGGACCCTGTTGCTTGACAAGTGGCTGGCTAGATATTGTTTCATAATATGTACATCATCAGGGACAAGCAAAATCGGCTCACCAATAAGCTGAAATAAAGTATAATAAATTCCATCAATACAATGTAACCATGTGAATGAATGTAAATAACACAAGATTAACCAAATCCTTACCAAAATACATTAGACTGTTAACTTCTAACACATTCTCTCAGCATGCCTAAGGAAATCAGCCAACCCAAGTGACCCACCCACACAAAAGCAATTTAAATGACACATTGGAACATACAGAAGGAAGGGACAATGTCCATCACAGTCAAAGTATACACTATAAGAAACAAGTATAGTTCAATTCATTATTCAAACCCCTGGGATGTTAACAATCTAATGAATAAATCCAGAATTACTTCTGAAGAAATTCCTGTTGTATGTTGGGGTGTGGATCTTTATTTGGCATATACAGAACTGAAAACTGAAACTCCATTTCCTGAGAGTGGGAATTCAAAAAATGTTCAACTAAAGGGGTATCAACTACTCTGTTTCTCATTCTAGATAAATGCTTAAGAATTCATGTCCTCATAGGTCGTATTGTGCTGCTCACATATAATTTCTTACACTTACAAATAATCAAATAAACATGATCAAATAAAGTCTGACATGTAGAAAATTGATGTAACTTAATAGGAGACTCTCTATTGTTCAAGTGCACTATTTTGCATGTAAGAGCCAGAGAACAAACTTTACAGTGCCCACATGTGAAATGTCCAAAGGGTCTATCGCTGACACTAGGACAAGCCCTCTGGTCTGAATGGACGATAACATCCCTGATACTTTTGGTACATCTCAGGTCAATTGTAAGTGGTCTTTCACATCCAGCGATTTGTGTAACAAGATGCCAATGTTTGTAAACAATATGTTTAATATTGAGTGCTAAAGGAGTATACTCCAATGCCCATCTAACTCTGCTGTCTTGGTCACGATGTTTCTGTACAAATAAATCAGATCTAGGTCTCATATTTACTCACTCTATAGCCTTAGAAAATAAGTGGGGTGGATAGCCTCTTTCCTGGAAAGCTCTTGTTAGTATTCTGCTTTCTCTGGTATAATCTTTATTTGAGGTGGAATTGCGTTTTAATCAGAGTAGTTGCCCATAAGGGATGTTATCATGTATATGCCTAGGGTGATAAGATTGGTAAATAGGAATTCTTATCTGTGATTTTTTTTTGAAGGGTCTAACACTAATTTTACTGATACTATCTTGATATATTGCTATATCTAAGAAACTTACCTGATCGGAATCTGAATGCATAGTAAATTTAATGTTGGCGTCCAATTGATTAATCCACTGCCCAAAGGGATCTACATGTTCACATCTTTCAATTAGGACAAACAAATCATCAATAAAGCGTTGATAAATTCAGATATAATTAAAGAAAGGATTAATGTCCTGATTGTAAATAAACATACATTCTAGGTTAGCCATATAACAGGTTTGCCACACTAGGGGCAACAGCGCACCACATAGTAACCCCTTTTATTTGATAATAAAACTGGTTAAGGAATCTGAAGTTATTTTTCTTCAGAATTAATTCTAGTAGTTGGAAGAGGAAGGGTGTACTAGGAACCTGATTCTCACGAGCATAAAGAACATTCTCTACAACCGCTCTAGCCCCCTCATGTACAATGATGACACGTCCAGCATTACAAAGACATGATTAGAATTTAAAGGGAACCCCTCTCTCATGGAAATAAAAGTTCCAGTTGTCCAGGGTCTGAACCCCAGCCCCCAGACTTGACAAGAGGGAACAGCAGGGGACAAAAGGGTGGCAGCAACCCCACCCCCCAAGCCGGCAACCAGGGCCAGTTCCTACCTACTCCAGGGGGAAGGGGTAAAAGGCCAGAACCTCAGAGGGGTGGAGGGGGCAAGGAGAGACCAGCCAGTCCCACCTTCCAGGGGGAAGAAAGGGGGCTAAGCAGGCCAGAGGGAAAGGGCCACAGCAGGGGGAATGTGGGAGCAGCAGAAGCAGCAGCAGCCCAAGCAGAGCCCTTACCTGGCAGGGAGAGGAAGCAGCCTCTACAGCCCAGAGCCACACCATGGCTAGAAGACAGCAGCCTGGCTCAGGAGTTGCTAGAAGCCAAGCCTCTCCAGGGGGGGCTGCCACAGGCATTCTGGGGGAGGAGATGGGTAGCCCCGCCCAGCATTGCTGAGCAGGCAGCGCAGAAGCTGGCTAAGGCAGCTCCTCGTGAGCAAGGCCAGGCAAGCTCAATAGTACAGAGGCTGGCTGGGGCAGTTCCTCGTGAGCAAGGCCAAGGAGCCCTCAGCTGGGGATGGCTCACACTCAGCCCCACCCTACCAGCAAGGCAAAGGAGCCCAGGAGGGATTAGTGGTTGGAGAGAAACACCTGGAGGAACGCACAGCTGGGCCCGGTCAGAAGAAGGAACAAGCCTGGAAGGAGGGCGGGGCGGAGAGAGGAAACCCTATAAAGGGTGGCTGGGAAGAGCTCTGGGTTGGTGGGTTTGAGTGGGAGTGATGGAGTGGAGAGAAGCTAAGGAAAAGGCAAGAAGGAGAGTGGAGGCTTGAAGGAGAGGCCTGGGAGGAAGAGATGGTGGAAGATGTAGGGGGTAAGCAGGCCAGGTTGAGCAGGCCAGCGAGTGGATTGAGAGGGAGTCAGGGTGAGGTATACCGCCCCTCCTTCCACAGAGCAGGGTCCTGCAGAATCCCTGGCCCCCCTGTGATGTCAGGAGCTGACTGCCCAGTGCCACGCCCAGCGGCAGCCGCGGCAAGCCCTGACACCAGTGTCTTTAATGTAAGTTGGGGTTTTGTTTACAGCTGGTTGCAAAAAAGAATCCAAATATATAGCCAACGGCTCTAAGACAGACCTACACCCCAATACAATTGGTCTGCCTGGAGGGAGATAAATATCCTTATGAATTTTGGGTAAGATGTAGAAAACTGGTACTCTAGGTGTGGCATTTATTAGAGCACCATGAATGTTGTCAGAAATATCCCCCATTGCTAAAGCCTCATCCAGCACAATCCTAATTAGCCCAGCAATGTGTACTGTGGGGTCCTGTGTTACAGGTAAGTAACTGGTAGCGTCCTGTAGCTGATGGCTAACCTCAGACAAATAGACATCAGTGTCTAATAGTACAATTCCTCCCCCCTTATCTGCCGGCTTTATAGTGATCTTGGGGTCTTGATCAAGTTCTTTAAGGGCTCACCATTCATCCTTTGATAAATTATGCCAGATCTTACAAGGCTTCTTATCAATCAAGTTAATATCCTGAAGGACAGTGCTTTCAAATGCATCAATCATTGGGTCTGATATATTGGGAACAAAAGTGGACTTATTTTTGATGAACATGTGCTCTTGGGTGGTTAAACTGCAGTCACCAAAAAACTTTCACAGTTTGATCTGCCTAATCAATGTGAAGAGATCTATGCAGGTTTGTAAAGGGCAATACATAGGAGAAGGGACAAATTCTACACCTTTATTAAGAGTGTTGATTTCCAAATCGGTTAAAAAATGAGAGGAAAAGTTAAAGATTATGTCCTCCATTTTCCTCTTGTACCTTAACTAATTTGACTGTACCCTGCCATCACACAGCTGGGATCAGGAGCGGAGCAGGGGGCAACGCCCTCCCCCGCCTTCACCCAGCTGTACTGATATGAGAGGTGTACTGTGATTGGTGGAACTGTGGAGGACCCCTGATGAAGCTTTGAGAAACAAGTTTAAAATCAGCCAGCCCCCGGTTGGGTCCATGAAGGGATTTTTCTCCCATATGATTTGGGTCCACCTAAAGAATAAGCAGAATAAGAATTTTTAATGAGCATTGAATGTGTCATACCTACCCACTCATACTTTTTAGATCCTCTGGAGCATCTCCTTCCATGCACCTACAAGAGATGAGAAGATTTTTTTTTAATTTGAGAGCTATATTGCCTATTTGGATGCTAGTGGACTTTGGACTGTGATATTTATTGATATTTATAGATTGGCTGTCGCCTTATTATATATGAGAGAATCTGAAATCTTGTAAAATGCTTATTTATTGTAAATGATGGATATCAATTATTGTATTTATTGACTTATAGCACTTGAACACTTTGCACTTTAATCTATATATATAAAGAGAAGTGTCCTGACTGACAACTCAACGCCCAGCCCAAACCCCTGGACCTAGAAACGTGAAATTTGGGGAGAATGTTCCTTTTATGATGTAGAGACTCACTAAGAAGGGATTTTAAGAAATTCACCCCCTAAGGAGGTAAAAAGGGGTAAGATGTGTTTTCCCATAGGGATACAGCTTCCCTGTGTGGCTGGCAGGCTGCTTCCCCCCCTTCCCCGCCAACTGCCAACTCAGCCACTCTTCCCTGAGGTCATTTGCATATGCGGCCTGATTGGTCATCACCCAAACAGTCTAAACAGTATGCAGTTGCTGTTGGGAGTCATTGAATGTGTCCTGAAGTAAAAATACACCTCCCAGTCTTCCCCTCTAGGGTTGCCAGTCTCCCTATGGGGCCTGGATTTCTTGTGTGGCTGGCAGGCTCCTGCCTGCTCGCACCCTCCCCCCTGATTGGTCAGCTGTGGAAACTCTGTGCGCTGAGGTAAAAATCAAGTCAAGGAAACTGCAAACAGTTGAAGAAAGACAGTACAAGACTCCTGAATAGGGAGTCTTTAAATGAGTTTTTAAATGTTCATGGGGAGATGGTGCACAACCTTTCTAGGGGCCATTTTAATGTGAACCTCTCACATGAACCTGCCAAAGTGCCCACCACACCACCCCTCCCTCAGTCCAACTCCACCTCACACCTCTTGCAGCCATCATCTCTTACTGCCACCAAGAAGCCTTCTGGCAGGCATCCTGCAAGACACACCTACGCTAAAAGGAGGAAGTAACTTACAGATGCGGCAAAGAAATATGCACATCCTACTGCGGTGCACTGAGCAGCAGTAGCCAAGTACTAGCAAGTCTCTCTATGAGCAAAGTGATCCTGGAAGATGGGTAGAGAGGCGCTCACTTCCATGGAAGTTCAAGGCTCACTCAGGCATGGCATATGATCCTTCGCTACCTTCAAGCTGCCTCTTAACCTCATCCATGCAGAAACACCCCTGTTCAGCATCTCAAAACGAAGCAAGATGGCCCCAGTGCTTTGGAACTGTAAGCTCATTGTTTGGGATGACAGCATCATGGCGCATAAGGGGTGTTTTGAGGCACTGAGCATAACCCTCAAAGATGTCAGGGGCAATAAGAGAGCGATGCTGGCTGGAGTCACAGTGCTGCTGGCTGGAGACTTCTGGCAGACTCTTCCAGTAGTCCCAAGGGGAACTGTAGCTGACAAGGTTATCGTGTGTGTCGAGGCGACGTATCTGTGGCCCCTCATCAGAAAACTCTCACTAAGAAAGAACATGACGGTCCACTTGAGAGGTGAGGTGTCCGCTGGGGAATTCTCTGAACTCCTACTAAAAATAGGTAACGGAGCGTATCCCGAGTCCAAGGGAAAGGTGACCATCCCTGCAGGCCTGGGCACAGTAGTGATGACCCTAGCAGACCTTACAGCCACGATATACCCTGATATCATCACTATCATGGAGAAGTCCATGGACTGGCTGTGCAAGCGTGCCATTCTGACCCCAAAGAATGACAAGGCTGCCATCATTAATGAAACGCAACTCCCTCAAAGGGGCAGAAATAGAATACAGATCTGTGGACTCAGTGGTGCAAATGGATGATGCGGTCCACTACCCTGTGGAGTTCCTCAACATGCTCTACCCTCTTGGCTTCCCAGCCAAGCTTCTCCTCAAAGTGGGGGCTCCAGTGATGCTGCTCTAGAACCTCAGTCCACCCAAACTCTGCAATGGCACCAGACTGTGAGTGAAAGCCCTCCACAGGAACATCATTGAGGCCACATTGTTCACCAGCAGTGCTTGGGAGGAGTTGGTGTTCATACCACGCATACCATTCATACCATCAGATAACCTCTTTGAGTTCAAGAGACTGCAGTTCCCCCTCAAGGTCTGCTTTGCTATGATGATCAACAAGTCCCAGGGGCAGATACTGAAGGGGTTAGGAATTGGCTTGAGGGAGGACCGCTTCTCACATGGGCAGTTCTATGTGGCCTGCTCCAGAGTAAGCTCACCCAGCAGCCTGGTGATCCTAGCACCTGAGGGGAAAACCACCAATGAGGTCTAGAAAGAGGTCCTTCGGTAGAAAAAAAAAGGTTGTATGTAATTTTCACTTTATTTCTTGCACTACAATCTTTTCCTTTTAAAATCTCTTCAATAAATGTTACATTTCGAAATTCACTTCATCAGTTTTCAGCATCAACACGCTTTCACTTTATTCAAACACCTTTGCGAAGCTCGGGTACTATGCTATTATACTACAAAACCAACTCAAAAACAACAACCCACAAACAAAAAATGTTACATACCCATAAGTATTATAACTGGATTTAAAGTAATTAAATACCGTAGCGAAGCACGGGCATCAAGCTAGTAATTTATAAATTTATACATAGTCTCCTCACATTGCATTAGTTTCTTTCTTGTATAATTCCCCAGGTGTAGTTTTCCACTTTTCCCCAGTCCTCTCCTGATCCTAGCTGGGTGAAGGCCGGGGATGGACATTGCCCCCTGCTCCACTCCTGATCCCAGCTGGGTGAAGCTGCTCCGCATGTGATCCTGGCCTGGACTTCCCACCACGGCACACTCTCTGGAGGCATGGGCAGCCTCGTCTGGCCTTCCCTCCGCAGCAGTGCCTTCTGGAGGCACATCAGGGTAAGAGGTGAGTTGTCTGGAATACGGTTTGCCTTTTATATAGTAGGATTGTTTATTTATATTGTAAGCAGCCTTGAGTTCCTACAAGGTTGCAAGGCAGCTAACTGTAAAGTTCATGCCAAGTCACAATGGTTTAAATAAATAAATATTTTGAATTACTTATTTTACACGTGCATTTTGCAGGAGTATTTCCCATTCTGAGAGCCAGAGTGATGTAGTGCTTCAAAAGGTAGACCAAAAGGTCTCATTGACAGGGACTTTGGACCAGCCACACCTTGTCAGCCTAACTCACTTCACAGAGTTGTTGTGAGGGCAAATAGGAGGAGAGGTGTCAGTCCCTGGCAGTTAGGTCCCCAAGTTCTCCACAGTTAACACACAGGTGTTTCAGTTGAAGTAACTTTATTAGAGATCTATTCAGTACAGGTTGTACAGACAGTGAAATTGGCAGAAGGGACGTAGGTGGAGCAAGCCAGGTTAGTTATAGGGAATATTCCTGCCTTTGAGACTAGGACCGTTAACGGGGGTAGGGGGTAGGGGGTGGGACATTGTTTTAGAACAGGTTGTGAGAAAGGAGGAACTTATCTGTAGTTCCCATGGAGAGTACACTACAAGCCAGCTTCAGCTGGCAATCAAGGACACTGGCTCCACTGAGTAAGAAACAGAAAGTAAACATTTACAAGATAACCTGCTGGCATTATAGCAATAAAGAACTTCCCACACTCTCAGAGGCCATAGGCAGAACCCCAATACATTTATGGCAGATGTGCCAGAGGCATATATGACAAGAGGCATACTACATATGCCTCGAGGGGGGGCCTTGGATGAAAGGGGGTGATATGAGATAACCCATGAGCCTTTCCTATAGGATGGGACTAGAAGTTTGAATAACAAAATGGCTATATGTGAGAAGAGGCTGTTTCAAGCCTCCGAAATGCTGGGAAATGCTGGGATTTGCTTTCAGAAAGGGACTTTTGTGTGGCAGTGCATAAGAGGCCTGACCTAGGAAACTGAAGCGCTCTTTACCTGCAGCCTCTATATTTTCAACTATATTTTCAAGCAGCACTTGTGCGTGCACACGCACAGACACACACACACGCAGTTTTGACATTCTGTACCACCCAGTGCCTGCCCACCTCTCAGCTTGATTAGCACAATAAATCAGAAAAGCTGTTTGCCTCTGGCCGCTCTTCCATTACTGCGCCTGATCTGGTTAACATCTTCAAAATCATCTCATCTGTCAGAGCCACATGCGGAGGCTTTTTAATCCTTTGATTTTCTGCTTTACTTTGTTTTGAATTTTTCACTTCATTAAAGAGGCAGAGAAACTGGAGAAAGATACAGAAAATACCCAGAGAGTGGCTGTTACGCTCCCTCTGCCTCCTCCTCCACGCCTCCCTTTCCATCGCTTTCATTGTGGAATGGGAGGCGGGAGGAGGCAGCTCTCTATTTCACGCGGCTTTCAGTTCCAACCCTAACATGATAGCCTGAAACCCAAAGCGCGTTGCTGCTTTGTTGTGCTGTCCAGAGCTATTAGAAAGGTAGTATCTTAATATTTGTTAACTAGACAAACAGCCGAGTTGTTATTGCCCGACCTTCTGCCACTGCTATGTCTGTCAAAGGCAACCTCTAAAAAGACCATGGCTGGGAATTGCGTTTCACGCAGTGGGGACTGCTTGGGGTAGTGCAGAGAAATTGAACTTTTCTGGGCCAGTCAAGGGAGTTGGGACTCCCTGTCTAAAGCACAATTAGGGTTTCCAACTCCAGCTAGAGAAATTCCTGGGGTTTGGGGAGAGTGCGCCCTGAGGATGGTGCAGTTTGACGTGGAGAGCAGGGTTGCCAGCACAATGCCAGCAAGCAGCGGGGAACTCGCATACTCTGGTGGGGCCCTGCCAATGATGTAGTGATGCCACCAGTGCCACGATGAGAGCAATGGCCACATTCCAAGCTCAATTTAAGTTGTTGATTATGACCTCTAAAGCCCTTCATGAGCGAGGACCCACACATTTGAAGAACCATCTCCTTCCATATGTCCCAGTGCAGCAAGTACGGCCTTCAGGCAGCCATTTTTTGCCTGCCCCACGTCTTAGGGTGGCCGGTGTGGCATCAAGCAGAGCTCAGGCCTTTTCCATTGTGGCCCTGTGGTGTGGAATGGGCCCTCTGTAGAGGTGAGGGACCCTCCTCCTTCGAGATCTTCAGGAGGCGCTGCTTGCTTGCTTTTGAAGGGCAGGCGTCTTTTACGGGGAGGGGATTGGGGAGTTAATTTATTTGGGTTTTATTTGTAAATGTAAATGTTTTAATCTACTAGTGTATGCAGCCTTGAGCCATGAAGAAAGGTGAAGTAAACATATTTTAATAAATCCCCCGCCGCTTTTTCTTCCTGTAGCGCTGAGAAGGGGCAGCAGGAGACAGGGGGGCTGGAGATCTGGCAATGGGGTTGTCAGGTCCCCTCTGGCAGCTAGCTAGGGAGAGGTGCGGGGGGGGGACTTAGCAGGTCGGGGGCTTACCAGTGACATCATTAAGCTTTCTCAAAGCTTCTATGTGAGGTGATCAGCAATAGCAGGCAACTTTCTCTAGAAGACAGTTTGCTCACACGTTCATCATTATGCACTTGTCCGGACGCAAGAAAGTGCTGGCTGTATATTAGGTCACATTCTCTGTTCATACAGAGCAATGGTGAGACTCAAATGTTCTGGTCTTTGCCTTGCTAAAGTTATGCACAGCCTAGAACATATTCCAGAATTCTGTGCAACATCCAGGGTTGAATCCAGCACAAAATTTCTGCTTGTGCAAATAGAAACACAAGAAACAGTTGAACTGGTGCCATGGCCAGACCACTCAGTTCTGAAGGCTCGGCTGGACATGCGCCCCCCCCCGCAAGAGCGACAAGCTCATTTATGCTCTCCCATGGAGATTTACATGGAAGAGCATAAATGGTGGAAGACTGGCAAGTCCGTCTTTCCAAAGCCATCAACAAAATCACTCCCCGTTGCCCTCTTTGCTCCTGCACCATACTGGCTCCCTGGTATACAGAGGAGCTACGACGGATGAGGCGGGAACTGAGACGGCTTGAGGGAGTGTGGCAGCAATCTCATGACGAAGATGCAAGATCATCTTATAGGACGTTTATGAAAGCCTATGAGATGGTGGTGAAAGCTGCAAAGAAGGATTTCTACACAGCTTCCATTGCGTCAGCTAGCTCACACCCAGCAAAACTGTTCAATGTGGTTCAGTCTTTGGTCACCCTACCAGGGGGACACAGTCAAATTTTGAATTCGGGTATTAGCTGTGAGGCTTTGGGGAGCTTTTTTGCTGACAAAATCTTGTCCTTCCACCGTGATGTGCCAGCCACAATTGATACAGTATGTGAACTGGAGGCCCCTTGGCCGTCTATTGAGTTGATATTAGACCATTTCAAACCACTCTCCGGGGATGAGATTGACAGGGCCCTGCGAGCAGTGAGGCCTACCACGTGCTCCTTGGACCTGTGCCCATCATGGCTGGTAAAGGTCAGCGTAGATGGGTTACGGGTTGCCTTGGAGGCCATTGTTAACACACCTTTGAGCTCCCGAGTTTTTCCAGGAGTGTTGAAGGAAGCCATGGTTAGGCCTCTCTTGAAGAAACCATCCATGGACCCCACAAATCCAATCAATTACCACTCAGTTTTGAACCTCCTGTTTCTGGGCAAGGTTATTGAGCTGGCAGTGGTGGAGCAGCTGCAGGGTTTCCTGAATGATTCCTCATCCCTAGATCCCTTCCAGTATGGTTTCCACCCAGGACACGAGATGCAGACATTGCTGGTTGCCCTCATGGATGATCTCCACAGGCAGCTGGATCGTGGTGAATCAGCGCTGCTGATATTATTGGATTTGTCAACAGCATTTGATATGGTCAATCACGATCTGTTAACCCACCGCCTCGCCAATGTGGGAATATGAGGGACTTCCTTACAGTGGCGTGTCTCTTTTCTCCATAGGGACAGAGGGTGGCACTTGGGGAGAAATTGTCATCCCGCCACTCATTGGTGTGCGGTGTCCCTCAAGGGGCAATACTCTCCCCGCTATTGTTTAACATCCATATGCACCCCCTCACCCAGCTGGTGCAGAGTTTCAGGCTTGGATGTCCTCAATATGCTAATGACACCCAACTATATCTGATGATGGACGGCCAGCCCAACTCGGCCCCTGATGTCTTGGAGCGTGCCTTCGAAGCTGTGACTGGATGGTTGAAGCAGAGTCAGTTGAAATTAAATCCCACAAAGACGGAGGTCTTGCATGTGGGTTAGGGGTCCATGGGCATGGGACTCCGGCTCCCCGCTCTTAAGGGGGCATTGCTTGTGCCAGTTTCGAGAGTTAGGAGCCTGGGGGTGATCCTGGATGCCTCCCTGACCATGGAGGTACAGGTTGCAGCGGTTGCCCAGTCTTAAGACAGTCCTGGCAGCTTGTCCCCTACCTGTCAACCCACAACTTAACTGCAGTGATCCAAGCAACAGTCACCGCTAGACTAGACTACTGCAACTCACTCTATTCAGGGTTTCCCCTGGGCCTGATTCGGAGGCTACAGCTGGTCCAAAATGTGGCTGCGCGAGTAATTGCAAGGGTCCCGACTGGGGAACATATAACACCTATACTTCGCCAGCTGCATTGGTTACCAGTTGAGAACCGGATCTGGTTCAAGGTTTTGGTATTGACCTATAAAGCCCTATGTGGACTGGGCCCGGCTTATCTACAGGACCGCCTCTCCCTGTATGTACCCCAGAGGCCACTTCGTTCAACAAATAAACAATTGTTGGTGGTCCCTGGCCCCAGGGAGGCCCACCTGGCTTCGACCAGAGCCAAGGCCTTCTCAGTCCTGGCACTGACCTGGTGGAACTCTCTGTCTGATGACACCAGGGCCTGGCAAGATTTGTTATCTTTCCGCCGGGCCTGTAAGACAGAGATGTTCCGCCAGGTGTATGGTGGAGGCCAGGCTGGGCCCTGCTGGCCACGTAAAATATCTATCCACCACCCTATACACGGGCCAGGTTGAAGCACAGCATTTTATTGTCATTTTAAATTTGCCATCTGAGGAGATTGTTTTATTGTATAATGTGTTTTAATGCATTATTTATATAATGTTAAGTGTTTAATTGTATTGTATGTAAATGGAAATGTTTATTCCGCCCTGAGCCCACCTGGTGGGGAGGGTGGAGTAAAAGTTTCATATATAAATACAATTTTAAAAGACCACAGTAGCACAGACAAACTTACTGCAAGATCTTGTGCAGCCAATTTCTGGGCACTGAAGGGAAGGAGGGAGGAAAGCACTCGGTGTTGCACAAGATTTTGCACTAGTAGAACGATGCTAAATTCATTCATATTTCTGCTTGCTCATCACTGGATCCAGGCTGCAGTGTCTCCATCTCCAAGAAGTCAATAGTCAGATTCACACAAGCAATATAAAGCACAGGAAGGCAGAAATACAGTTGTAAATCAGCCTTCCTGTCAGATAATTCCCAGCATATCTGCCATGTGTTAAGTGTTTCTTGCAGAGTAATGTGCCTCTGAGTACATGCAAAATAAAACCTGTTTTCTGGTGCATTGCTGCTAAGTGCTTATCTCGCAGGCAAGGTGTTTTGATTAGGAGTTCCTGACAAGCCTGGGAACTCAACCTTGAAGTCAACACAGAGACTGCACCAAACTACACAGAGACTGAACTGAGCTCATCTCTCCCCTCCTCCCTTCTTCCCAGGCTCTGCACGCCAAAAATCCTAACAGACTCTCTTTCCCACTGGGGGCAGGGACATCCACCTATAATTAACCTTGCTTTACTACCTTTAGGCATTCCAGCCAATTCCACTGTCATAGTATCTTGATACTGATATCTTTCTTTAATAAAACCAACTTTAACTCATACACCTGAGGGATGCAGTATAGTGTTTGGGGAAGTACCTGGCAAGACCTGACACTTCCCCAATTGATTTCAAAGCAGTATCATTACTGCTCATTTAGAATTGACTTTTTGTTTTCCACACATGCACTCCAAGTGAGGAAGACCGGCTGAAAAGAGCTTTAAACATCCTGCGTAAATTCAGTCCATGTCAAAAGGGTTCCCAGAAGGTTGTTTTAAACTGCCAAGGTAAAGTATAATGTAAGGGCTAGAAATTGTGGCTTTGTCTTCCACACACTGCTTTGAAGTCTAAAGAGTCAGACAGAATCTTAAAAAGGAATAACAAGTTAGGTAGATTTTGTCCATAGCCCTTGTCCGTTTCTTAGGAGTAGCCCCACTGAAGTCAATCGGTCTGTTTCCCGGTTAGGGGCATTTTGAGCCAATGCAGCCTTTCGTTCTTCATCTTTTTGTCACTTCGGCCAATATGAATTCCTTTGCAACTCAACCAGCCACCTGTTCTGGGCGCTTTAAAAAATATATTTTTCCCCTTGATAATGCTTAGACCTTCTGGCTTCCCAATAAATAGTTTATTGACCTGGGTAATGAATTCTAGGGCTGAATATGAGGTTACTAGATGAAACAGTGCCTGTCTAGCCATATTATGTCAGAGGCAGTAACAGAAAAACTTTGAATTATTTTGTTCCTAAAAATACCACCAGCATTTTCTTCCACATTAATTTCCCAATGACTAGTGTGGACATACAGATCCAACAAGACAATTCTATGGCAACAACGACAATACTGTGCCTTTAAAAAGCTGTGCACACACTCCCCTTGGAAAAGTCCTGGTATTTAAAGTGTTGTTTTTGATCATACATATATTGCTAAGGGGTATTTGGGCTTTGATATTCTGTCCCAGGTTGGCATACTACATAGTATGAAAATGTCAATGGAAATTTAAAAACACACACACACACAAAGGTTTTGTAGAACTGAAGGATTTTATTTCTCCCAATAAGGTGAAGACAGGTGCAAGTTTTTTTCTCTTAGCGTGAGTGTGAAAACTCCTTTTGCAGAGATGGAAACGGTTTCAGTAAGTTTCTACCATGCTTATTTTAAGTCGGGGGAATGTGGAGAGGCATCTATTGGCCAATATCTGTGAAATCAATGACCCAGTCCCTCAAAGCAAGTTAGCAACTGTCCGTGAAATGTTTGTGATGGGGAGAGGTGGAGGGTTATGTAATGAATAAATACACATCTTCCAATTTCATTGTTTAAAAAAATGCCCACCTGATATATAAGGGAGTGGGAAAACGGATCACTCAGTTTTCTGGAATGTACATCTGTTATGCAACCTGAGAAGCCAGGCTCACACTGCAGGGGTGCGACCCACCACTGACTTCTCTCCGTCTTCAGCTGCAATTCCTTAATATATAAGGCTGTTCGGAGTCTAGCTAGCCAGCTCAGTGAAGAGAACTACAGCACTACTTTCCTCATCTGTACGGGCTTAGTGACATCCAAAATCAGAACAATAAAAAATAGAAGTGATTGGGGTGCACTATACGGAACCAGAATATTGGGATTCCTTTCAAGATGCTAACTTGTTTGCTTCAAGCGCTGCTTGTTAATTTCCTGGAAGTATTTGGCAGGCAGGGGAGGCTGAAATTGACTAGACGGACTCTTGGTCAAATCCAGTGGGATTCTTCCTTATGCTTTTATCAGGACAAAAGGTTTTGCACTATGCATGCTGGATTTGCACTAGAGAGAGAACTGGTCTGAAGGAGCAATGTTATGACTCAAGTGACAAGCCAAAGGCCTAACCGCTGAAGGCCGCACAAAGAGTTGGTCTTTGCATATTAGCTGAGTACCAGACCTAATTGAGTTTGGAGCAGAGTCAGGGGTTGGAGAGCTGAACAAAGAAGAGGCAGGCATCAGGATTCTGGTAAAGCAGGCGAGTTGGACAAGGCACAAGAACATCAAAACAGGAGGAGAGCAGAAGGCCTTCAGACAGCTGTCAACATTAAAAACATTAAAACAAAGGAGACCTGAATAGTGACATCATGTGCTTCAGTATCTCATTGCCCCCACCCAGGACTTAAAAATAGTCACATGGCCAGTGGCCCCGCCCCCTGATCTCCAGACAGAGGGGAGTTTAGATTGTCCTCCACGCCGCCAAGCGATTTAAACTTTAAAAAACTCCCCCCTTGTTCCAGCTGACCCAAAGTGACATCATTGTATGGTCTTGAGTTCCACCACTGATTTCCACCACCTCTTTTCCCAGAAAAAAAGCCCTGCCCCCACCTCCTCAATCCATTATGTCTGACTTGAGTGATGCTGATGAAATTCATATTCATATATCTTTGGCTAAGTGGTTAAGATTAGCTTCCCAGCCATTCAATACCTCTCTTGCTCAGATGGCAAGTCCAAACCTGAGAAGAATCCCCATTACCTCTTCTACTCTACCTCACTGTATCTGCTCTGTTGAGGGGCAGGAATGCAATGATGGTGGGGAGCTGAGAGGAGAGAAGCTTATCCCTACATGTTTCTACACCACACTCCCTCCCCCCAAGTGCATGCTCCAAATGGTAGTTAATGCCTGGCAGTTCATCTCAGGTGCTCTGGGAAGTATAACTCCTAGAATATATTTGGAGGGTAAAACTGGAGGGAGGCAAGCTAGGGACAGATCATCCATCTCTAGCTAAGCCTGCTGAGCCTTCCATCCTTGACGGAACCGCTGGAAGCTGTTGGCATCAAGGTGGATAGACACAAGACCTCTGCCCAACTAGGAAACTTGTAATGGCTGCAGAACTAATTCTGCTCGTTGCAAATACCAGGTGTTGGTCTTTAGTCAATCCCAGTCTCATACACGAGTAAGTAGAATCATAGAGTTGGAAGGGGCCATACAGACCATCTAGTCCAACCCCCTGCCCAGCGCAGGATCAGCCTAAAGCATCTCTGACAAATAGTCATCCAGCCTCTTTTTGAAAACTGCCAGCAAGGGGGAGCTCACTAGCTAAGTAGTTAACAGATTATCTTGAATTCCATAGCGGTTTTAACAGGTTCTGAAAAGTATAGTGTTCAGGATCCAGATCAGAATGGCACACAAGGCTCTGAGAGAGAAGACTTCCCCATCTGAACTCAGAACTCTGTCCCATAGACCACACTGACTATCAGGGCTGCTGTGAGCTAGAACGCCGAACAGCTAAACTAACAAAGATCTGGCTAATGAAAATGATACTGCTTTGAAGTCAATTGGGGAAAAATGCAGTCCAAATCTATTAAAATAACTGAAGCAAACTTCTACTATGTTTGATGGCATTTTGTTGCTCTCCTTTATGATTCCTGTTTTTTTAAAGACTTGTTCAAATAGCAAGATATCTGTGAATATTATGTTTATACAAAAATTCAATGGGGAAACATCACTATTATTCTCAGCTGAACAGGAAAGATCTTTTACTTTTAAGTCTAAATATAGATTCCAGTACATTGTAACTGGAAGAAAATTGCCAAACATTAAATATAATGTGAAAGGCAAAATCTTTATCCAGGTCTAGTCTGGAAACGTGTTATATTTTAACAAGTATTTTGCAGTGGAAAAGTTCTCAGTCACCACAAACTTTTAGTGCCTCTGGAACAGATGTTTCAAAATATATAAGGAAACAGATCACTGTAAAAGAGACATCAAAACGTTGTACCTTGACAGTCTCCAAAGTATCCAAGAATAGCAGCCAAGGAGTGCATGACACCCTTGTATCCACCCAGGTGTCCCAAACACATCCAGACCAGCAGGGCCCCTTTTCATTTGCCATCTCCAAGGAATGCTGCAGACCTATTTTTATCCCCCAGGGACAAGAGGTCCTCATTGCTTAAGTAGCTTATTTTGTATTCTTGGCTGCATTTTTCTACTAAGAAACTCCAGGAACAGGTTAGCTGAATGATTAAATTTCCTTTCTCTTCTCCAGAGAATGGTCTTTCCAACTTAGGGTCAACTTTGTTCATTTGTTGGCAGCGCCTGGGGAAATGGATTGCTGCAGTTGGTGTTGTTTCCACTGTATATGGCTTGTGAATCAAGGACTCTGCATTTGTGTGAAGCTTTAAAAAGGTTCTCAACAGTCCCTCTCCAAACAGTAACTGCCTTAATTCAGACCCTTCCTAACCAAATACCTTTTGAATGCAATGTTTGCAATGAAAAGTCTCAAAACTACCTGCTCGTGTATTTATGTCATATTAAAATTTGGAGAAGCCTTTTATTATATCTGCTTATAATATGAATGCAGCCAAATCTTGAGAGAGCTGCTGTTGTTACAAAACTCTAATTATCAAAGCATAGACTGATGGTTGTTGTGGATTTTCTGGGCTGTATAGCCGTGGTCTTGGCATTGTAGTTCCTGACGTTTCGCCAGCAGCTGTGGCTGGCATCTTCAGAGGTGTAGCACCAAAAGACAGAGATCTCTCAGTGTCACAGTGTGGAAAAGATGTTGGCAAGTCATTTATATCTACTCAGGAGGGGTGGGGTTGGGCTGAGTCATCCTGTAAGAGCTTCCCAGGGTGTGGAATGCTAATGGAGGGAGGGTTCATTGTATCCTGAGGAGGTTCTTTTGCATATGGATTGGTGCTTGATGTGCTAATCTTCTCTGCAGGGCTATTGTCGGGTATAGAGTGCTTTGTTAGCCTGGTGTTTTTCAGGACTGGTAACCATGCTCTATTCATTCTTAAAGTCTCTTCTTTCCTGTTGAAATTGTGCTTATGCTTATGAATTTCAATGGCTTCCCTGTGCAGTCTGACAAAGTAGTTGGAAGTGTTGTCAAGTATTTTAGTGTCCTGGAATAGGATACTGTGTCCTGTTTGAGTTAGGCTATGTTCAGCCACTGCTGATTTTTCAGGATGGCCAAGTCTGCAGTGTCTTTCATGTTCTTTTATTCTTGTCTGGATGCTACGCTTTGTGGTCCCGATGTAAACTTGTCCACAGCTGCAGGGTATACAGTATACTCCTGCAGAGGTGAGGGGGTCTCTACTGTCTTTTGCTGAATGTAGCATCTGTTGTATTTTTCTGGTGGGTCTGAATACTGTTTGTAAGCTGTACTTTTTCATAAGCTTTCCTATCTGATCAGTAGAGCATAGATTATTTGTAACATGCAGGATTTGCTTGTTTATTTAAAATGGGTTGCCCAGTCATAAATAGCCCTAGATCATGCCTTGCTATCAGGGCCGGATCTAGGGGGGGGCAGGGGGGTAGTCTGCCCCCGGGCGCCGCCAGGGAGGGGGCGCCGGGAGCAGCTCCCAGCTGCCGGAGCGCGCAGGCGGCAGCATGGGCAGCTGCACTGTCTTTTGCTTGCCCTGCGGGACAGGGGGCAGACAGCTTGCAGCGCACCCCCTGTCCTGCAGGGCAGGCAAAGGGCAGCGCGGGCACCCACGCCATTCACTTGCCCCACAGGAGAGGGGGCAGCCGGCCGCCCCCTGTCCCGCAGGGCAGGTGCATGGCGCGGGAAGCCTCACAGGCTCCCGTGCTGCCTTTCGCTTGCCCGTGGGACAGGGGGCAGCCGGCTTGCCGCGCACCCCGTCCCGCAGGGCAGGCAAAGGGCAGTGCAGGCGCCCACGCCATTTGCTTGCCTCGCAGGAGAGGGGGCATCCGGCCGCCCCCTGTCCCACGGGGCAGGCGAAAGACAGCGTGGGGGGCTGCAAAGCCGACCGCGCCATTTGCCTGCAGAGAAGCGAATGGCGCGGGCGGCTTCCCAGCCCCGCATGCTGCCTCTGGCACCGGCGCGATGATGTCACCAAAATGACATCATCACGCCGTGTTGGGAGCGCGTGCGCGCGGAGCGCGCGCACGAGGACCTGCAAGTGTTGCCCCCGGCACCGGAAACGCTAGATCCAGCCCTGCTTGCTATAATGTCAAAGGCCAGAAAGTCTGACTATTTTTTTTGCAAAATTCTGATATCTGGGGTACAGTTTTTCAAGAAAACTTGAGGTATGTTTCACTCTTACGGGTTTCCTTTAGAATACAAATACACTGTGGCTCCTGCCAGAAAGAAGGCAAATCCAGATCAGTGACTCACACAGAGATGCAATATGCTTCCTCCTCTGGGGGCAGATAATTTGTTGCACCTCTTCGTCATCAAGAGAAACTAAATGATCCAGTCGTGTCCACTGCAGTCACAGGACAAATAACCAAAGCAGTGACCCACATTGCTCCTCTGTGAGCAGCCATTTCTGTGTCCTTTGTGCTCTCGGGAGACTTAATTAAGATCTTCAGAAGGGCCCTGCTGAGTCAGACCAAAGGTTTATCCTGCTGTAGCATCCTACAGTGGCCAAGCCTGGAGCCCCCGGGGAGCCCAGAAGCGGAGCATAAAGGCAAGAGCCCTCTCCTGCTTCTGCCTCAGCAACTGGTACTCAGAAGTACGCTGGCTCTGAACACACAGGTCCCATTTATCTATAATGGCTTAACAGACATGGATGCATTGATTTTCCATGCATTTGCTTAAGATTCTTGTAAAGCCATCTAAGCTAGTAACTGAACTGCTTTGGTACTTTCTACTTTAATTTCTACTGGAACATTAATAATTGTCTCCTGGCACACTAATGTGGCCAGACAAAGTGTTTAGGAATTACTGATCTAGGAAAAAGCAACAAAAATGAGGGTTCTGATGGGCAAAGGAGAAAATATATCTTGCAAAGGCTTAGAGGAACACTACGAAATACGAGCCTTCGGCCACAATGACAGAGCTTCATCATTGAAAGGCAAGCCCTTGAGAACTTGCAATTATGCCCTGAATTAGCTTGTCAACAGTACGGAGATGGAATCATAGGTTTTATGGAACAGTTCCCAAGTCAGATAGACATGCAAAAGCTTCAAAGTAGCTGTCTAAAGCTTATCAAAGATGCAGAAAGAACTGACACACCAAAGAGTCTGTTCACTAAATGAGAGACCCACACGGATCAGCCAAGACTATGAAAAGCCCCCCCCCCCCCCGCTTCCCATTTTTCGATGACTGGAATGTAGCATTGCAAAATGCTATATTTGTAATTGCATTCTGGGGGGTTTCAGCAATGGCTATGTGTATTTCATGCAGGCAGGTCTAATTTGATTTGAGTAGTTCAGCCCATGTCCAGCCTCTGCCACTGCCATAATGTCACACCAGTGAAAATGATCCCTTTACGCCTACTGGATTGCACCCCACTGAGTACAATGTTCAGCTGGGAAGACTTCTTCTCAACATTAAGAAACCTCTCATTACTTCTAACCGATCTGTCTACATTTTGTGAACAGGGTAAATCTTTTAGGCAACAGCTTCAGTAAGACTAATATATCCACCTGCTTTATAAGGTTCAAGATAGTCATAAGAACCCCTGTATATCCACCAACTAAAAGTTAATCTTGCTACTAGTTACATTAACCTCTAAGACACTCTCAAATAACCTGGTGGCTATCTTATTGATTAAGAGTACACACAAAATCAAAAGTAATTACCTCCTGAGGATCCTTAGACCCTCCTTACAAAGATATTTGAATAGGATCAGTAGCTAAAGATTTTTCTGGAGGAAGTAAATCAGTTGGACTTAACATAAATTATCCACTATGAGGTTAAAAACTGTACTATAATTGGAAAAATCACCCAAGAGTTTCCATTGTTCTAAAACTGCTGCTGCACCAAAAAATTGTCTAATTTTTAAAATAGTATTTATGGGAGGAGAGGCAGCATGGTATAGCCCAATCTCATCTCATCTTGAAAGCTAAGCAGGGTCAGTACTTGGATGGGAGACCACCAAGAAATATTCTGTAGAGGAAAGCACTAGCAAACTGCATTTGCTTCTCGATTGCCTTGAAAGCCCCTTGCTGGTTGCCATAATCAGTTGTAACTTGACAGCACATTACAAACAAACTTGTTATTTATTGGCCACCTTTCTCACTGAGACTCACGGCGGATTACACTATATAATTATCAACAGCTGAGACATTTAATAAACAACACAATAGGGTACAGGTTGCAGAAATTTAAAAACCAGCAGAAATCTCATACAGAGTTGAAACAGTGTTGAAATAAACAAGCAATTTGACACACAACATTAAATGGTGTGGAAGTAACCCAGTAAGAACAAACTTACAGTAACAGACAAAATCAAAGAGTCCAGTAGTACCTTTAAGACTAACCAATTTTATTGTAGCATAAGCTTTCGAGAATCAAGTTCTCTTCGTCAGATGCATGATCTGAACTGGTCAAATACAGACAGTGCACAATAGTAAAGTCTACATTTCCCCCCCTAATTAGCTTAGGGGCTCCTGGGGTGGCAAGCTGGGAACCAAGACCTCAGATTCCAGCCTAATTCTTTTCCTTTGCTTAGAGTGGATTTTATCAGAATTTGATCAATATAATCTTCTCTCTACTTTCCACAGCAAAATTTGGAGCACAACTCCAGAAAACTCCAAGGAGCAACTTTCCAGAGGAACATAGTAAGTCTTATGTACCCATACAGGATAGAATAAAACATACCAGACTTATTGTTGTTTCCTTCTTATATGGGAACTAGGCAATTCAGGCCACAGCCCTAAACTCTTCCCAGGGAGTAATCCCATGTGAAAAAGATAAGATGGTACCCAGGGCTTTTTTTCTGGGAAAAGAGGTGGTGGAACTCAGTGGGTTGCCCTTGGAGAAAATGGTCACATGGCTGGTGGCCCCGCCCCCTGATCTCCAGACAGAGGGGAGTTTAGATTGCCCTCCGTGCTGCTGAGCGGCGCGGAGGGCAATCTCAACTCCCCTCTGTCTGGAGATCAGGGGGCGGGGCCACCGGCCACGTGACCATTTTCAAGAGGTTTCAGAACTCCATTCTCCCGCGTTCCCCCTGAAAAAAAGCCCTGATGGTACCAATCTCAAAAACGCATATAGATAAGGAATGGCAGCTACAGTGGCGCACACACAATAAAAAGGAGCCACCTGGTTGTTTGCTTCTCACAAGGGAGGGAGGAGATCAAGGTACCTTATGAGAAAAGTCTTTCAAATGCATATAGAAGGGAAGGCAACTAAAACAGGACATACCTTGATGTTTTCTTCTTATCTGTGATCACAGCAACAAATATAAATAGAATGCCGCCTGCCCGTGGCTTTCCTGGGTCTATTTTATCAGCTGTATTCACGAGTCCAAGGAGCCACACTGCACCACACACACCCCTACCCACCAGCCAGATCTGCTTTCAGTTAGAAGGGCCAGTTCCGCTGGGCTCTTCCATGGCAGCTAATATGTAAAAACTGGAAAAAAACATCACAGACATTTTACAGAAGAGAAAGGGGTTTCCTAGGGTTGTCAAGCACCTGGTAGGAGGTAAAGAGCTCCCAGAATTACCATTGATCTCCAGATGACAGAGTGGATGGATTCCGTGATTTCCATGGATTCTGTGGTATGCTACAGAGTCTAGGAGAAATGGAAGTTCCTCCCCAGGTACTGCCTGCAAATATTCCAAATTTCCCAAGCCAGAGTTGGCAGCCAGAGGTTTGCTTTAAGACTAACCAACTTTATTGTAGCAGAACCTTTCAAGGACTACAGCTCTCTTCTCCAGATGCATCACCAGATTCATCTGACGAAGAAAGCTGTGGTCCTCGAAAGCTGACGATGCATCTGACGAAGAGAGCTGTGGTCCTTGAAAGCTGATGATGCATCTGACGAAGAGAGCTGTGGTCCTCGATAGCAGGCGATGCATCTGATGAAGAGAGTGGTGGTTCTCAAAAGCTTATGCTACAATAAAGTTGGTTAGTCTTAAAGGTGCTACTGCTCATTTTATCCTGATTGCATTGGTTCCGTTTGATTATGACCTGTGAAGCCCTACATGTCTTGGGCGGGAGAGCTGAAAGACCATTGCCACCCATATATACACTAATAGTATGTTCTGAGGAGGTGCTGCTGCAGAAACCCCCTAGTTTCAGGTATGGTTGGTGGGATACCGTGGGGAGACCTTCCTTGGTGGCTGCCCCAGTGCTTGGTTGGGACTCCCTCTCCCAGGAATTATGTTTGGCCCCTCATTTTGGCCTTTCAGCATCAATCAAACCCTTATTTCAGATGGCCTTGGGGACACCTGAAGGCCAAATTCCTAGGAAAACAGAACTCATAGGGAAGCCAGATTCCCTGGAAAACTCACCCTCAGGATGCTTGGCAACAGTGCAGAGCATCCATTACCATTTCTATCGGATTTTCCTGTCAGCAGACTTCAAAGGACAGTCATGGTACCAGTTAGATTCACATTTAAGAAGAATTTCGGAGGATCGTTTGGTCCACTGAGCACAACTGTGTTAGACAGTGGAAAATGTTCTTTCATAAATTAAGCATTTCTTTAAAATTCCTGGTATGAAAAGAAACATATGCCAGAAAGGCCAATAAGCAAGCTCTGAAAACTGCCGCCCTGCACCGAGTTCCCCCTCTTTTTCTAATGGGTAGTGCCATTTATTTACCTTCTGTTCTGATGTTACTGCACAGACTTCCCTCAGCCTTACCAGCAGCAGACAATTACGTGGTGTGGAAGTATGGAAGAGCCAAAAGATGACTGCGTGCTAGTTAAGTTTTACTGTACAGAGTTAAGAAGAAGAAAGGGAGTTGACACATGCCTGCCTTTGCAATGGCAGCCCTATGTTTTTTATAAAATATGGTCCTGATATGGCTATCTAGGAAGCTCTTCTCTCCTTTCATATGAGGCTGACTTAACTTTTTGTGTAATTATTTTGTCAAAAATCCTCATGCTAAAACACAATAGACTTCAGCAGCCATCAAGAGACAAACAAAGAGGAACGGACCAGATGACAGCCAAAGGTTTTTGTTTGTTTTTTTAAACTCATAATAATGATTAATATTATGGCAACACCCTACATTGAGGGTATAAAAACATAATCCTTTCCCAAAAACATGACTCATCCTCTTCACTCCCAACTATCTGTGTGATTCCTTGGAAAGAATTTTAGGTCTTTTATGCACAGTTCCATTCCTTCCCCAAAACTGTCAAATCTTTCCATGTTTCATTGGAGGAAGCATCAAGTACAATCCCACACCTGTCACTGTGTCTCATGATAACCACTGCAAATTCTGCAGCTGAGAACACTCCCCGTTGTTTCCAGTGTGGCTTCCAATATTTGCAAGCTCTAGTACCAAGAATGTAATAGATATAATACTCGGCGTTAAAAAAAAAAAAGAACTTGACCAAAAGTCTGTTGAAATTAATGAAGACCCGTTATCTAGACTGCCTCTCTTTCTCTCACTCACTCTCTGTCATATATACCTCCTCAAACACATATATTATACATAGACACACAGCATGCATGCATGCGTGCGCGCGCACGCACACACACACAGACAGAGTGCATTTGCAACCCACCCTTCCTCTGAGGAGCTGAGAGCAGAATACACAGTCCTCCCTCCACCCTTCATGACCACATCATAGACACACTCCAGCACAGACACTGGAATGAGCACTAAAACCAACAAGATTAAGCACAGTAAAGCCGGAGGAAGAAACAGGACACCAGGAACACCTGTGAGATCCGTGGACTAGACAGAGAGCCCCAGGCCTTCCCTATCTCCTGCCCCCAAGAGAGTTCATAGGAGGAGAGTCTCATGGGTGACTTCCCTATTATTCCCAAATAGTTCCGTATTCCACCCCCTGATCTCCAGACAGAGGGGAGTTTAGATGGCCCTCCACGCCGCTCAGTGGCACGGAGGGCAATCTAACCTCCCCTCTGTCTGGAGATCAGGGGGCGGGGCCACCAGCCATGTGACCATTTTTGCAGAGGGCGATTTAAGCTTTAAAACCTCCCCCCTTGTTCCAGCTGACCCAAAGTGACGTCATTGTGCAGTCCTGAGTCCCACCACTGAGTTCCACCACCTCTTTTCCCAGAAAAAAAGCTCTGGGAATAACCCATTTTGATTGTCTGCCTCTCAGTGCTAGTATCCCTTGGGTCATTTTTCCTAGAGGGGCCCCTGGGCTCAGCCTCCTCCTGGCAGCCAGGGGCCCTCCACAGTAAAGACCCTGCGGGAACCAATTCCTCATAAGGAAAGGACCAGTCTGCCCCTCAGCAGAGCAGGAGCCTGGATGCTCAGCACGTGTGATAAATGCCTGGTGGAAGGTGAGAAGTGAGGGGCAAGTCAATGCAGTTGCAAAAAAAAGGCCTTCTCCCAACTCTGGTCAGCCAGGAAGATGGCCCCCTAACTTGACCGATCTGGCCACCTGGATTCATGGACCAGTAGCATCAAGAGTAAACTGCTGCAATGCACTCTACATAGGCGTCCCCTCAAAGTTGACTTGGAGACTCCAGCTGGTGCAGAACGCTGCAGCAAATTTACTCTCAGGAGCTAGACAAAGCATGCCTATCACTCTCATTCTGCAGTCACTCCATGGGCTTCCCATCAGTTACCAGGCTCAGTTCAAGCTCATGAGACTATCACCTTCAAAGCTGTTCATGGCCTTGGCCCCTCAGATCTTTGCGGCTGCCTCTCCCCTTAAGTTCTGCCACAGCAGCTTTGCTCATCTGGACAGGGCCTTCTGCAGATACTACCCTGCAGTTAGACAAGAACGATAGCTGCCCACATACATACCTTCTCTGTGGTGGCCTCCACCATGAGGAATGGCTTGCCTGAGGTCAGGAAAGCTCCCACTCTCCTGGCTTTCTGCAAATGATGCAAGTCTGAATTATTCAGGAGGGCTTTCTACTCAGATTATAGGACTGTGTCATAGGCAATAGCTCAGAGAGATGCCTTGGTAGGGACAGGGACTATATGCTGCTCTGCTGGGTACTGTCTACTGATGCAGACATGCGCCTACTAAGAAGTTTCCTTGTTGCTAAACATGCCATGTAAATTAGTTATGCTTTGCCATGTAAATTAGTTATGCTTGGCTTTATGCTTGTGTTTCAAATTTTCTGCTACCATTCCCTATTGTAGTATCTCTTTCATGGAATGTCCTGTTGTTCATTATTGTACTTTGCTCAGTGAATGTCCTAGCTGTTGGTTACATTGTATTTTCACTTGCACTATGTAATCTGCCTTGGATCTCGGAAAAAAACTATTAACAACAACAATAATAATAACCTGGCCCTGGAAAGCTTTCCCCCAGATCCATATCTGATGCCTTTAGTTCTCAGCCCATTTGGAAACGATCAGAAGGTTGCAGAGAGGAGACTTTTTTCAAAATCTTTGCAAGGTGCACAGAAATATCCTCCTATGACAGTCTCTCCCCACTGCTTGCCCCCACCGCCTGTATCGCAAAGCCTGAACCAGGCATTAGCAACTTAAACAGTAGCCATGGCACTTCCTAACCAGAATGGTTTTCTTTCACTCACACACTCTCCATCCTGATTACACTCCAATTTTTGCAGATTTTGACGTATCTGTATGGTTACCAACTCTGGCTTTGCAAATTCCAGGAGATTTGGAGGCAGTGCCTGGGGAGTTTGGGAAGGGGAGGGGCCTCAGCAGAGAGGTAATTCCATAGAGCGTGCCCTCTGAAGCTGCCGTTTTCTCCAGGAGAACTGATCTCAGTTGTCATTCCAGTAGACCTCCAGGTCCCACCTGGGGACTGGCAAGCATATTTACCTCCCACAGTCAGATGAAAATAGTTGGGGACACAGTCTATCAGGAATTGCACAGAATGAGAAATGCCAGATGTTTGAGCTGGATTCTGAAAAAGAAGAGACACTAGAGGTCACATTCGAATTTACAATGGCTAATGGAGCATACCAATGAATTGCAGAAGAAAACTAGTCTGTGTTTTATAGATTACAGCAAAACTGTTGACTGTGTGACTCATGGAAAGTATGGATGGTGTTAAAAGAAATGGGTGTCACAACATCTGGTTGTTTTGATGCACAACCGATAATCCAGAGAAGAGGCTACTGTTAGGACAGAATATGGAGAAACAGAATGCTTTCCAACTGGCAAAGTTGTCAGACAAGAATATATATTATCTCCCTATCTGTTCAGCTTATATGCAGAACATAAGGAAAGCTGGATGAAAACTGGTGGAAGGAACATTAACAATTTGAGATATGCAGATGACACCACATTACTGCCAGAAAATAGTGAAGACATGAAAGAACTACTGATAAAGGTTAAGGGGGAAAATGCCAAGTCAGGATTACAACTGAACATCAAGAAGACAAAAATAAAGACTACAGAGGAATTACACAATTTTAAGGTTCGTAAGGACAAAATTGAGATGTTTTAAAGATTTTCTATTCCTTGGCTCTGTCCTCGACCAAAAGGGAGGACTGCAACCAAGAATAAGGAGGAGGCTGGGATTTGGCAGGGCAGCCATGAAGGAACTTGAAAAGATCATGAAGGATAAGGATGCGTTACTGGGGACCGAGATCAAGAGATAACTCATATTAGGGTATTTCCCATAATATGCATGTATGCATGTAAACATTGGACAATGAAGAAAGCTGACACAAAGAAAACTGATTCATTTGAAAAACAGCGCGGAAGGAGAGTTTTGCAGATACCATGGATGGCCAAAAAGACAAGTAAGTGGGCTCTAGATCACATCAAGCCTGTATCCTCCCTAGAAGCTAAAATGACAAAAATGAGGCTATCGAAATTTGGTTACATCATGAGAAGACAAGATTGTCTGGAAAATTCAATAATACTAGGGAAAATGGAAAATGGAAGGCAGAAGAGGAAGACCAAAAATAAAATGGCTGGACTCTATAAATGGGCCATGTCTTCCAGTTTGCAAGATCTGAGCAAGGCTGTTAATGGCAGGACATTTTGGAGGTCTTTTATTCATAGGGTCACCATAATTCGGAAGCAATTTTATGGCACATAATACACAACACTGTTAGCTAGCCCTTTTTTGTGCTGCCAACGAGGATCATTGCTGGTGCGCTGCAAAAGATTTTATGATGTGGTCTTAGAGCTTGTCGGCTCTGCCAAGCGCACAGAAAACAGCTCCTTTGGTGCAAGTGATAATTCTGCATAAATCAAATAACCTTGTATCGTGTACCAGTGTATTTTACTGTTGTATTTTAAAAAGGTATCTTGTGTAAGCCTATATTGGGCAGGATATAAAGAACAAAATTAATACTATAACTATGAAGATCATTTGCAACCTTTTAAGGAATGCAGCATACTATCCAGATGAAGCCCAGGGCTCCCAGAACCATCGGTGGCCCTCTCTTCATGGCTCAAATCTTTTTGACCAGGTGGCTTAGAATTGGTACGATTGACATTGTACAAGGTCCTAAGTGTGCCGGAAATCTCCTGAGCATACTAAAGCATTTGGTTTTGTTTTTAATGGCCTTTTTCATTATCTCAAGTAGATTATTTGTCCTGCCACTATGGAATATGCTGAAAAAATGTTTGGGAGAGGAAAAGAAAAACTCATTGATGTTAACCTGCTTCAAAAACTCTTTTAAATGTAATGTCCAGAGAGTATACCCTCGGGGCCATTTGCATGATAGAGCACAGCACATACCTACAGGAGTGTTAAACTTTGCTACCGTACTAAAACTGTCAGCTCTGATTATTTAAAAGGTGGCCACCTTGCAGGCTCGCCTTCCATTCTGTCGGGCAATTAGTGCTCCGTTGCATTCTGCACATATTGCACTTGGCTTCTGCTTATGATCTCTCAGGCACACAGAGTAAAATGTTTGGTTTTCCTTTTCTGAACCACAGTGATTTACTATGTGGAGGCCTCCCACTGTGGTCAAATAAAACACATGGAGACATTCCTCATCAAAGCAGCGATAACTCTGTAAACATCAATCAGGGACACTTTCAATCCAAAGGACCTCTGTTGCAATAAAAAGATGTATGTCCTATAAATCCTGTTCTGCTGAACATGTCGCATCTTCAAGGTTTTGCACTGCATCCCAATCATGCTCAGTATTCTCCCACAGAGCCACCTAACATGTCAATGCCACCTAGATTAATGAATTAATCTGCATTTCTAAGCAATAAATGGCATCAACTGAGTAATTAGCTAATGATACACATCGTAACATCTCTATACGGGGGTGGTATGTAATAGCCAATCTTTAACAACAACAAGGATTTTTTCTTCAGCTAAAAAAATATAAATCAAGGAATAAAGAAATCAAGAGCCCAGTTGGATCGTGCTGTGGGATCACCTAGTCCTTCCTCCTTCTCCCACACTTTTGAGGCTATTATCTGATATTATCAGGCAGCACTGAATAGCCATTGACAGCCCAGATACTAAAACGAAGTGATGAATGTCTGTCAGATTTATTACTTCATCCATTCATGGTTTTCACTGCTAGTTTTTACACCATTTCAACATGTTAACTAAGTGCCAACAGTCTTCTGGGTGAGAAATAATCAGAGCTTGTTCACTCTGGTACTTTGCCATATGAGAAAATGAGAGTAGGAACCAGCTAACTATTCCATGATGCAGCTAATTTGGTGGGACATTAGAAGGTTTCCAGCTGCTGCCACGGAGTACCACTGACGGTCAAAGGGGAAATGGTACTCTTATCAGAGGGCATTAGTGGCATCCAGGGCTTTTTTTCAGCGGGAACGCAGTGGAATGGAGTTCCGGCACCTCTTAAAAATGGTCACATGGCCGGTGGACCCGCCCCCTGATCTCCAGACAGAGGGGAGTTGAGATGGCCCTCCGCGCCGCTGTGGAGGGCCATCTCAACTCCCCTCTGTCTGGAGATCAGGGGGCGGGGCCACCGGCCATGTGACCATTTTCGCCACGGGTGATTTAAACTTTAAAGAACTCCCCCCCCCTTGTTCCAGCTGACCCAAAGTGACGCCATTGTGCAGTTCCACCACTGAGTTCCACCACCTCTTTTCCCAGAAAAAAAGCCCTGGTGGCATCAATAGCAGTTGCAGACACTTCCACCGCGGATCCACCCCAAGCTACATCAGGCCAGGAGAAGCGCAGTTCCTATCCAACGACCAGCTTCTGGGGAAAAAGAGAGAAAGCAAAAATCCTAATACACAATATAGATATAGGCGCAAAAAGCAACTGATGGGAAACAAATGTACCATAAAAGCCTAAACAGACACCCTTTAACACATACCAAAAATAAAACTAAAGTAATTGTAATATATCTTAAACTTAAGTAATTGTAATATATCTATACAAAACTCAGATCTCCTCTAAATTCATGGATATAAATGAGGAGACTATGAATTATTAAATTTATTATGGTCAAAGACCAGCACTAAAAAAAGAAAAAAAAATAGGAGACCAGACATGTTTTAGTATCAAAGTGATCAACCTAATATTAATAGTTTTGTAATGAAAAGTAAAATTACTTCCTACATTTACAGCAAATATTAATAACATTCAATTTATATACTGCCCTTCAGGACAACTTAATGCCCACTCTGAGCAGGTCACAAAGTATGTCATCATTATCCCCACAACAAAACGCCCTGTGAGTTGGGTGGGGCTGAGAGAGCTCCAGAGAGCTGTGACTAGCCCAAGGTCACCCAGCTGGCTTCAAGAGAGGGGAATCAAACCAGGCTCTCCTGCGCTCTTAACCACTACACCAAACTGGCTCTCATGCACTTTGTTCATGTAAATTGTTCATGCACTTGAACAATTTACAGGGATCATATAAGCTTAATAAACACTTCACACAATATAATGCCCACATCACTAACACAAACATAAAATATTAGAAAATGGCATAAAGTAATTGTAGGTAAATCATTAGATCATGCCTGGCTTAAACTTATTTGCCAGAACCATCGCATAATAATCATAATTAATAACAGAATAAAAGTACTGCTCAAGTTACCAAAAAAGTACCATAAGATGAAATCTCAAAACTAGGCTAAATGGAACCTTGCTGTTCAGAGTAGAGTGGTGTTCAGTACACCACTGAATAGTGGATAGCTACAGGAAAGGCTGGGTAGAGCACTGGCTTGGCTTGTGAACACCTAGAGGTGCCTGGCCAGCTATTATTGGAAACCAGAATGTTGGACAAGATGGGCTTCGGTCTGGTCCCGCCAGCCCAGCCCTGCACAGCTTGTCATCCACCAAACTGACTGCAGCTGTGAAGCACGGGCTGCCAGGTGCTTGACGGCCCCCTCCCCCCATTTTTACAGTTCCCGGCAAGCAGCAAAACCAGAAGTTTATTAAGCCCCTGATGATCTGCCATCTGTGTATTGGGTTGGGTTGAGCTGGCCACACTTTGTACAGGCCTCAGCAAGACCCTGCTACAGTCTCCACACGGCTGTGTTCATTGCATGCACAATAATGTGAGGACACTGAGCAGGGTGAAGTCCTGCAGCCTCTAAAGTAGGGGAAATCAACCACAGTGACTAAGTGACAAAGTGTGTGTGTGTGTGTGTGTGTGTGGACGTGTAAGAGAGAGAGAAATTACCATCATCTGCAGCACACAGGCCAGTTTCAGAAGGTCAGTCTTGGAGTCTTCCCAGAGATTGCAACAGCATTTCTGTGAGTTTCCTCCAAAGTAATCCTGGTGGAGTGTCAGCTGTTTTCCTCTACTGAATAAAGACACCTCTGACTTGGAAGAAAAAGACAACTTTGCTTCCACAGTAAGATTTCAAGCAGGGATAGGCAGTCAGCCTCCCCCCCCCCCCAGCACACATGCCAAATACCTGTACTGCAGGCCATTTTGCTCAGCACGCAGAGCCAGTTCCTGAGCCCTGGAGACACTGGCAGTGCCACTAAGACTGGCAGCACGGGGGAAAGCAGCGGGCATAGCTTTAGCCCATTATCACTATTAGATATTGAGCCTAGGGCCCAAGTGATGTCAGCCAGACAATGACTTCAGCCCATGATAGTAGCTTTATTGCAGGGAAAGGAACAGCACGGCTCCCGAGGGAGCCAGATATATACACCTCCAACTCCACCCCATTTCAGTAACTCCCCAGTAAGAACATAGGCACTAGGATCCTCTATTTGCATGCACTAAACAAAAGGTAACTCGTCTACATGACCTCAATTGGCTCATATCCAGGGGACATGATTGGTTGCCGATAACCCTACTCCCCCAATATGATTGGCTACCTGAAGAGCCCTATTTTCCTCAAAGCCAGCCCAATACGTAACAATCACCTCTTTCTCCCATGCACAGTTGAGCCCCAGATGGTCCAGAAGCCCCGGCGGGTCTTGGCTTGCTACCAGCGCATCTGGCCAGGCATGTCTCTGCCCTCCTTCTTCTTGCTCGCTGCTGGCAAATACAGGTAGATGTTGTTTTGCCAGGACTCAGGCTAAAAAAGTTGCCAAGCCCTGCTTTTGAGTGGTTGGTTGGCTTTACACTTGAAAGCATAATTTTTTCAGCAGAGAGGGGGCTTTTTAGAGAATTTCTCTACTAAGTAATAGAATGGATATTGAATTCACTCCCTCCTTATCCCCTATTTTCTTTGTAAATATCTTCTTGTTCTTGATTTTCCTTTTCATTCCTCTTTTCTCAGTATAAACTATGGATGTATTCTGGGTTTTTAAAAAGGTTGTCAATCACAACCAACCAGTAAAGCTACTGACATGGAGTGGGGTGTGAATATTTAGAGACCGGGATCTGATTCTATCTTGGATGTTGTGAAGTATTATTTTGTTAGTCCAAAGATACATAAAACCTGATTTTAAAAAGATGCAGCAAAAACATAAACTTGTGTCATGCTATGGATGACAGGATATGGCAGAAAGATCCCTGGACCATTGCAGCAAGACACAGGTTCCAGGTTGAATGGGTTTTATTCAGAAATCAGATCATTTCCATATATATATGTCCATAGGACTTCTCAGAAGCAAGGTAAGCATCTGAGCAGCAAGAGCAGAAGTTGATAGGAATGACATCATGAGAGAGAGACTTCTCTTTTAACATTCAAGTCTGCTCTTCCCCCCCTCCCCCCTCCCAATCATAAACAAGGTTTTGGCGCTCTCCCTGTGTGAGAACGTTCTACATATTTGTAATATCAAGTTGAGTCACTAAGGAGCAAGACATAGCAAAGCCTGAGAGTACAAGGTCATAAACACTGGAAGCTGTTACAGTCCATCAGATAAACACCTGTGGAAGCCTGTGAAGGAAATAGTTATGACACTAGCAAAATGACATTGAGTTACAGCAGGATACAGTGGTTCAGCACAGAAGGATCACTCACATTGGCATGGACGGTGCTCAGACATGAAAACTTGAATTGTTTAAATGTCACTTGCAAATGCTTCACCATCTCTCCTGCCCCACCCCACCCCACCCCTTTGGAGAGCCCTGCTGTGGTCACAGGAGGAGTAGCCAGGTCATTTTATCAGCCCATTTGGAAAGTTCAGAGAATCTGCATGACATCACGGGCCTGACCCCTCACTAATCGCATTATATGCTGTTTAACTTAAGGCTGCTAAGCTTTGTCTGATAACCCTGTAAAATACCATTCTATTGTAAATTAGATTATTCATACCTCCTGGACAGTTAGGTCAGCTCTTGTGTGAGGTCTTCACTCAGATGACTTTCTTTCCCTCCCTCCTTCCCCTAAATTGAATCAGGTTTGCTGTGATTCACAAGAACGAGAAAACAGTCACGATTTTCAGCTACAAGGGCGAGAAACTCCATCAATCTGATCTCCCCTGCCCGAACCAGAATCTTTGCTTTCTTTCTGTGCTGCTGGCTTTGATTATCATCTCCATGGGGGGCAGGACATAGTTAGACCCGTTTATTGTGTCTACTGCCCAGATCTAAGAGTGCAGGTGTCACAGTATGCTTGGCATTGAGGTCCCTTTAACCAAGGGCAACCCTGAGGCGAGTTCTTCCACCTGATGCTGTCAATACCATTAAGACATTAAGTTTCCTCTCCCCCTAGTCCATATCACTGGCTCTGCATGGTGAGATGATGGTAGCTTCCACCTTGCTCTGGTTTGGCAGCCACACCGGAATGAATTCATCTGGAATATCCGCATCCCTTAATGGAGCCGTCCCTAATTGTCTGCTTCCTAGGTGCTTTGCTGAGATCATTCCCAAATGTGGTTTGATACCATCTTTTGATACACTGAAGTGCCTTTGCATACCACGTGGATGGGAAGTGGCTCCTTGAAGATCTTGCCCACTTCAGCATCTTTTTCTTTGTCTCAACCCCTTCACCTCCAATTCTTCCATCCTGTACACCAGAGGGCTTCTTTGAGCTTCTAGAAAGAACGACTGTTTTGCAGTAGTTCAAGAATATTTTAATGATTAATTGACAGATCTGTTCTGTTCTCTAAATTCCCTATTTCTTTAAAAAAAACAGAAAAGAAATAAATCTCAAACTTCTTGTTGGAGAAATAAAAGGGAGAAAGTGCACCTTTTATATTTCTACAATAAAAAGGGCTATTGATTTCCTTTTTAAACAACAAAAGCTGAGAATTCAGAGAAAATGGTACATGGTACACAGGCTTTCTCTGTGGCGGCCCCTGCCCTGTGGGACGGCCTGCCTGAGGAGGTCAGGAGAGCCCCCCCTCTCCAGGCTTTCTGTAAACAATGTAAAACCGAATTATTCAAAAAGGCTTTTTACTCAGATAGGAGGGCTGTATTGTAGGGAGGGGGTCTCAGATACTTCACTAATGAATTAGGGACCATATACTTCACCACTATGTTGCCTTACATACTATCTGTTGCTTTAAATACGTGCTCCTATGAACTACCTGTGCTTCATGTTGTCTAATGTCAATCCTAGAATTGCTCATGTTCTGTTTCAGCATTTCTTCAATTCTGTATTGGATTCTTGCTAATACTATGTCTTTATAAACTTGTATTTATTAACCCTGTGGCATTTTTTATGGAAATATCCTTGATATCGACTGTAGTAATCTCACTGTGTAAACCTGCCTTGAGTCTCAGTTAGAAAGGTGGACTATAAATTACATTAATAACAATAACAACAACGATGTTATTGTGCTATAGTGATCTAGCAATAGCTGGGTTTTTAAAGCCCGCTGGTGGCATGGAGGGCGGGGGGAAGCAGTATCAGCAAGAAAACTGCAGTGCGAACTACCACATGGACCCTCTGTTGCCACTGGGAATGCCCCTGCAGCTGCTTCCCTTTGGCAACTCTTCTGCATTTTCAGGAGCAACAAGAGCTGCATGGAGAATTGTCATTGTGTGGAAGCAGCTGCTGCTGTTTCAGTGGTGAGTTTCACTAGGCATTATGGCGAAGAACTTGCTTTAAGATTATGGTATGGAGGAGCCTCCCCCGGCAGCCATAGCACATAGCCCAGTTCTAACTATGAGCACAAGCCAGCCAATATTAAGTCCTTCTGGCTGCAGTGCAAGACGGAAGCACATCTTCACCAACGAAATCCATGGGATTGAAATATACTTGCCAGAGGAACACCTGCTGTGGCCTTACTCTTCAAAGGGTTTAAAAATGTGGTTCGCAAAGAAATCACACATCACTTCTCCCTAGAACAGCTTAAAAACAAATCCATTCAGATGGATCATTATTTGGAACGTCGGAATTCTCAGTGGAATATTAACAGATCATCTCATAGTTGTAAGCTAAGATCCTACACATTTTGGTGGCTACAGGTCCAACCCAAGGCCATGGATGCCATTTTAGAGGAGAATTTAGCCATTTGACATTTGCCATGAGGGCCCATGAGGCGGCAGAACCATGCAATCTGCTTCCTCATCCCGTGCCTTTTCAAGTGCTGAAACAGTTGTGGGTGCTGTTTCAGTACTTGAAAAGGCATGGCGGGGGGGGGGGGGGGACAAGGTTGCACAGTGCTGCTGTGTTGTGTGCCTGATCCAGTTGCAACAATTTTCAAATGGCTGCATTCTCCTCCAAAATGGCATCCGCAGCCAGGGGCTGGACCTGTAGCTGCTGTAACATGTAGTTTGGCCCCAAAAGATGCGGAGTTTCTGTGACATTTAGTAAGACCGCTAATCTCCCTATGGAGCAGGTGGCAGGTGCAGGGCTCTTTTCTCCAACACATACAAACCATCTATTGGGGGTGGGGGGGGGAAGAACACGTAATTTTGTCTTTAAATGTATAGACACGCCATAGCAAACATTCAGCTATCATGTTTTTATCCCACTATTTCTCCCCGGAGCTCAGGGCGACATTCATCATACTCCTCTCCTCCATTTTATCCTCACAACAGATCCTGTGAGGTAGGACAGGCTGAGAAAATGTGACTCGCTCAAGGTCACCAAGCCAGCTTCAAGAATGTATGTGGATCTTAGACCACTGGGGTAAAATTAAAATTCCACAAATCAGACGGGACCTTATAAGAACCCTATTAGTAGCTGCCCAAACAACAATAGCAGTAACAGCACAGTATCTCGAGTTGCTAGCACCCGAGGCAACTCCTGTCAGGTAGCACCCATCACCACATGTGCGCATGCGCAAAGTGCACATGCTTCCAGGAAAGTGTGATGATATCACTTCCGGGAAGTGATGTCATTGCACAGGACGCGGCTCCCCCCCCCCGGGAGCATTCCCACGATTCCGGCTGCGGTTCTCCCGTCAGCACGGTAGGTGACCAGGGCAGCACGGGTGGCCTCTCAGCCCTCCCATGCAACCGCCCACGCTGCTGCCTCCAGCTCCACATGCCCAGTGAGCCAGCCACCCCATCAGCGCAGAAGGCAGCCAGGGCGGAGTGGGTAGCCTCTCAGCCCTCCTGTGCAGCCACCCACGCTGCTGCCTCCAGCTCCACATGCCCAGTGAGCCGGCCACCCCATCAGCGCAGAAGGCAGCCAGGGCGGAGTGGGTAGCCTCTCAGCCCTCCTGTGCAGCCACCCACGCTGCTGCCTCCAGCTCCACATGCCCAGTGAGCCGGCCACCCCATCAGCGCAGAAGGCAGCCAGGGCGGAGTGGGTAGCCTCTCAGCCCTCCTGTGCAGCCACCCACGCTGCTGCCTCCAGCTCCACATGCCCAGTGAGCCGGCCACCCCATCAGCGCAGAAGGCAGCCAGGGCGGAGTGGGTAGCCTCTCAGCCCTCCTGTGCAGCCATCCATGCTGCTGCCTCCAGCTCCACACTCCCAGCAAGCTGGCTGCCCTGTCAATGCAGCAGACAGCCGGGGCGGTGCAGGCTGCCCTCCTGCACAGCTGCCTCCGTTGCCGCCACCAGCTCCGCACCCTCCCGGCCAGCAGCCATACTCAGCACCCTCTCTTTGGCGGCACCCGGGGCAAGCGATCCCCCTGCCCTCCCCAAAAATGGCCCTGAGCAGCAAAATGGAAATCACAAAAAACACCTACTTTAACAAACTGGTATAATAAAGTATGGGAACATTTCATAACTGAGAAAGTAACAGATGGATCTCACTAAAGCTGAGATCTACCCCAAACCAACCGACTTCACAAAGAAACGGTACCCATCCTTTGAATTCATCACAGCCAATGAGGTACAACCAGAAACACAAATATATCGTTCACTTATTTATTAAATCCAGAGGAGTTAGCCATGTTAGTCTGTAGTAGCAAAATCAAAAAGAGTCCAGTAGCACCTTTAAGACTAACCAATTTTATTGTAGCATAAGCTTTCGAGGATCAAGTTCTCTTCATCAGATGCATCACAGTTGATTCTCGAAAGCTTATGCTACAATAAAGTTGGTTAGTCTTAAAGGTGCTACTGGACTCTTTTTGATTTTATTTATTAAAGTATACAGTCTATCAAATAACACTACTCAAGATGACAAAAGGTTTCACCAAAGAATCCCTAACCAAGCAAATAGTTAGTTCAACACAGTACAGCGCAGAATTCTGCCTCTCAAAACGCTCTCGAAGAAACTAAAATCAGAAATCACAAAAAAAGCTTATTGTAAATGTTAGTCTTGATGTTGAGAAAAAGTTGTGTGTGTTATATTTATTATACGTTGTTAAAAAATGAAAAAAAGTACCAGAGAATTTCAGAAGAAAATCAGCCTACTTTTGTAATAGATTTCAGCAAAGTCTTTAACTGGGTGGTTCAAGAAAAGCTATGGACTGTTTTAAAAGAAATGGAGATGCCACAACATCTGATTGCTCTGGACAAGAGCCTGTTAGGACAGAATATAGGGGAACAATGATTTCCAACTGGCACTGAAGAAATTGGAATTGTTAGATTTTCTATTCCTTGGCTCAGTTATCAACCCAAAGGGGGACCGCAATCAAGAAATCTAAAGGAGATTGAGACCTGGAGGGCATCCATGAAGAAACCAGAAAAGATCCTTAAGGGCAAGAAAGATTTGCTGGGGACCAAGATAAGATAACTCATACTATGGTATTCCCCATTATACTGCATGGATGTGAAAGTTGGACTGTGAAGAAAGCTGACAGGAAGAAAACTTATGTGGTGTTGGAGGAGAGTTTTACAGAATACTGTGGATACTATGGACTGCCAAAAAGACAAATAAGTAGATTGTAGATCAAATCAAGCCTGAATTCTCCCTAGAAGCTCAAATGACTAAAGGGAGGCATTATCATACTTTGGTCACAACATGAGAAGACAAGACTCGTTGGAAAAGACAATATATCTAGGAAAAAGTTGAATGCAGCAGGAAAAGAGAAAGACTCAAAATGAAATGTATTCACGAGATAAAGGAAGCCACAGTCTTCCTTTTGTAAAAACTGAGCAAGACTGTTAATGATAGGACATTTTAATAATACTACTAATAATAACAGCATTCGATTTATATACCGCCCTTCAGGACAACATAATGCCCACTCAGAGCAGTTTACAAAATGTGTCATTATTATCCTCACAACAATCACCCTGTGATTAAAGTCCTGCCGCTCTTAACCGTTTTGGAGATGGTTGATTCATAGGGTTGCCATACGTTGGAAGTGACTTGAAGGCACATAACACACACAGAAGCCTCTATAGTCTTCGTTTTACTGTAATGTTGTAAATGCCCCAGTTCCTGCAAGTTTCAGGAACCTCTGTTTAGCCTTCATATCTCCCTTGGTGATACTGGCCTTGACCCAACCCTGCTCAGAAAGTTCAGAACGGTGTCCTCCAGGCATTCCAAGTCCTGACTCCCTGCCCCTTTTTTTCTTATTTCCTAATACAGGACTAAAATATCAAAAGCAACAATGGCTTTTTTCCCTTTTAAAATAAAATCAGCCCATTACCTCCCTCTGACACTGGACCTATCAGGCTGCCATGATTTCAACAGTAGCCATGAAGCAACATGTGGCCTAGCAGGCATGCAAGAGAATCCCTTACACCCCACAAAATGCTGATACTCAATTTGTAAATGCATTGCAGCTGCTTGCAGTTTAAAAAAGGCGCTTTAGTGTGCCCTGCACTGTTACAAGGGCGTACATCTGTCAGCCTTCATGATGTAAATGTTTGGGACAGCAAAATGGTGGGCTCAGGCACATCTGCATGCCTTCAGTCCCAGAAATGCTCCACTCAGGAACTGTCATTCAGAGGCCCTGCCAGCCCATGTGGCTGCCGTCTCTTCCACAAAGCGCTAGAGGCTTTGCGCTTCGAGGAGCTGAAGAACAAGCAGAAAGCAACAGGCAACACTCATCCCGTCAGGGAGACGCAGCAGCAGGGAAAGGATCACCTGCGGAATGCTGTCAGCTCTGCAGCCCTTCAGAGCTCAGAGTCCCCACCTTTTTTTTAAAAAAGCAGGAATTCTCCAGCAGAATCTCTCTGTGTCGTGATGTATTTGGGAATCTATCCACCTGGCTTTTTACTTAACCAATAGGAATTCTCTCTGTAAAGCTGAACAAACTGCCTTTGGCATGATCTACCAGCCCTTTTGCTACTGACTGTCCACTTTCGTTCTATGATGCAAGAACATGTGCAGTTTTCAGACACCCCTCCACATCAGTGGAGGGCCAGATGAGTCACTACAGGGCAGCCAGAGCTGTTCATGCACCTGCCCCATTCACATACAAAGTAGGGGGTGGAGGGTCCCATTTTCAACTCTCCCCATCCTCCGTCACCACTGCGGGCTCTTTTCTCCCAACTCTCTTGAGATACCAGAAGGGAGCACAACAAAGTAAGGCACTGGCGGAGGAACCTTGCTTGCAAAAATTAGATTCTGTCCTCCTTTGATACAGAAACAGGGAATGGGCATGAGTCAGTAAGCATGACAGCGAATACACCCGCAAACGTCACCTGTCAATCCCTAGGGCTCTCTCCTCTCAAGGCAACCCAGCCACACAGTTTGGCCCCAACTCACCGCCCAGGGAACACACCACCGCAGGCCGCCCTCTTTAAGGGCAGGGCTTCTATTTCAGGCCTGCATAACATGAAGCGGGAGAGGGAGCTGAGGGCAGCCCCTTCCCTCACTATTTGCCCTTCTTTGGGGAAACTCCAACTACCTTCAGAGTTTCCGGTATTTGTGGGGAGACCGAAGGCCTTCTCTTGAGGATGTGACGCCTTTCGTTTTCTGCCACATTCATTTTTCAAAGGGTGAGAATGAAGAGGGGAGAGGGGAGGCAAGCTCAATGCTTCCTTCCCCCTTTTCTTGCTGAAAGAAGCCACCCTTGAGCTGCCTGTACCCCTCTGGGGGAGAGCTACCGGCACCCATCTGTTGTTCTCAGGGGGTGTCAAGGCAGCTTGGGAGGCATTTTTTGGGACCCTGTGCTCCCCCAACGCCATTCTCCAGCCCTTTAAGAAAAGGACAAGAAGAGCACCGAGGAAAACGCAGCGTGTCCTTTGACACCCCCCCCCCCACCCGACATTCAGCGGGGCTGACGGGGTGCCCCCCCTCCTCCCAGGCCGCGCTGCGCTGCCCTCCTCTGGCTCCAGAGGCGCCCCGTTCCCAGCCCAGCTGTGGCAGCCGCAGTCACGCTCCGCAGCCACCTGCGCCCTGGCCTGCCGCTGCCACCGAATCAAGTGAGGAGAACGACAGGAAGGGCAGAAGCCGCGCTGCGCGGAAGGGGGGGCGGGGGTAAAGGGACAGCCGCGAACGCGACACGTGTGAAGAAGCGGGCGGAGATGCGGAGCGCAGGGCGCGCGCAGCGTCTGCCCCGGAGCAGGGAGGGCAAACGGGAAGGCGCTTCCCGCGCCTGCCGGTGGGGGGCTGCGGCGCTGTGGCCCCTGCCCCTCGAGAAGCCCCTCCTCACGCCGCTCTCAGGGGCGCAGGAGCACGCGCCAGAGGGGCGCGGGCCCAGCAGTTCTCCCCGGGCGGAGGCCCCGAGGCGTTGCCCCAGGACCCCGCGCCGTCCAGAGGGGCCAGAGGCGCGAAGGCCTCCCGGGGCAAGCGGTCCTTGCACGTGGCCCAGAGGCGTCTCCGTCTCCGAAGCGGCCCCAGCGTGGCGTTCTTCGGTCTCAGGGGCGCCCGACCCCGCGCAGGCCGATCGGGGCAGCGAGGAGCGCGGGTGCGGACGGGGGGGGGGCTGCGCCTCAAGCGAGGGGCAAGGGCGCCGCCTAGCGCCCCAGAGGCGAGACGCGGCCGGCGGGACAAACGGGGGGGGGGCGGACTCGTGGCCCCGCGCCCGGCCTCGCAAGGCCCCCCCCGCGCGCCACTCCCGCCCCCCCGCGCAGCGCTCTCCCCCGCGTCTGCGGCGCGGGTCTCGCGTCTGTCTGCAGCTCAAGGCAGCAGCTGCCGGGCGAGATACGGTGTCAGGCCGCCGAGGGGCCGCGGAAACACCTGTTTCCAGGCGGCGGGAAGGTGGCGGGAAAGGCCACGAGCGGCGGCCCCGGCCCTCCCTTCCCCTCCCCGGCGGCTCATAAACGCGGCTGGGCGTCGGAGCAGTCGGGGCTCCTCTCAGAGCCGCCCGCCCTCCTGTTCCGAGCGGGGGGGGGACCCGCACTGAGGGCCGCTCGACGGCGCGCCCGCGGCCCCGCCAGAACGAGCGGCACTTGCGCCCCCGCTTGGCCAGGGCTGCCCGAGGGCGACCGAGAGCGCGCCGGGCCGCGGGGGAAGGGGCGGCAGCGGCGGCGAGGTGGGGCTTGCTTCTCCCGGCCAAGCCGTCGGGGCAGGCGAGGCGCGGCGCGTGGGGGCGGCCCTATAAAGGGCGGGCGGCGCGGCGGCCGCGGGGCAGAGCCGGCCGAGATGCGAGGCAGGCGGAGAGCCGCGCCGCCACCGAGAGGCGCCCGCCTCGGGCCCGCCGCCGCCGCCGCCGCCCGGTGAATTCGGCCGGCCGGGCGCCCAGCCGCAGCGGGCGGCCATGGCCGAGGTGGGTGGCTTCCTGGGCTCCCCGGACCTGGACTGGCCGGGCCTGGCCTCGTCGCTGGGCAGCGCGCCCCTGGGCGACTCGCCGGGCTTCCTGGCCGAGCGGCTGGGGCAGATCGAGGGGCGGCTGCAGCGGGGCTCACCCACCGACTTCGCCCACCTGAAGGGCATCCTGCGGCAGAGGCAGCTGTACTGCCGGACCGGCTTCCACCTGGAGATCTGCCCCAACGGCACCGTGCAGGGCACCCGCCAAGACCACAGCCGCTTCGGTAAGCCCCGGCCGGGAGGCGTCGCTTCCGAGGCGCCCCGAGGGCACTGCGCGGCGCTTCCCCCCGGCGCGGAGACCCTCGCAGGCGCTCGGCCTCGGTGCAGGTGCCGCGAGCCGAGGGGGGCGCGGGAGGCCCCGCCTGTAGCCGTCCGCGGCTTGCCGAGAACGGCGCTGCCCTCTTCTGCCCGCGGCCGGCTGAAGTTCGCCTTCGCTCTTGCCCCCGGGTGGGCCGCGCTCTTCCGAGGCAGGGAAGGGGCCGCAGCGCTGGCTCCGCGAAGCCGGCCGTGGCCCTTGGGGAGGATCGGGGCCCCGGCTTTCTCTGCCCAGCAGGCTCTGGGCAGCTTTTGCTCAGCCTTCGTCCGCTTTTTCCCCTGGTAAATATAACATTTCGGTTTGGAGAGGAGAAACCACTCTTGTGTGCGCTTGCTCGGAAGTCAGTCCCACAGATCGGCTGGGACTCCTGCAAAGGGTTGGTGCCCAAGGCCCCCGGGTGCCTTCGGCAGCCCTTTGGCATCATGAGGTTAGGCAGGTCCTCCCGGGTGCCAGAGCTGTGTCAGGGCAGCCTTTACTTGGCTCCGGAGAGCCTTGAATTGTTCCCCGGGTGAAAGACGTTCCTGGGAAAAGTGACAGAAATACACCTTGTTCCTTCTATCTTTGCCTCCATCCCAGCCCTTGTTCCTCCACCCCCAATTCTACACAGGCAACTGTGATCTAAAGATAGGATTCCTTCCAGTTCTAAGAGAGAATCTGATGGTGTAACACTAACCACTGGTTCAGAAGAGCAGCTTCCAGTGACCTGCCTTGGACTTTCTTCCAAGTAGGCATGGTTAGTTTGGGCATGCAAATCCCCGGCGCCCTGTTAAAAGCAGCAATGCTTTTTTCATTAGATTTGCAAGGTGAAGATGAAGAGTTAACCGTACTGTGCTTTCAATAAATGGAAGCATTAGCATTCCATAAGTGTTTCAGCAATTGGTATCCAGCTATGTAAGTGAGACCAGGCTGTCGATATAAAATATTATAGATTTCTGCTCCAGGCTTTTCCCAAAGGCAGCATAAAATAAATTGTTATTTTGTTGTAATTGGAGGGCAGAGCCTTGGGAGACTGCCCTGGAATCTTCAGGTGCAGATCTGAGTTGGCTGGAACGCAGAGAGCTGCCCGGAGCCGCAGAGAAGCCGCGTTCTCCCTTCGCCCTGTGCCCCCAACAGTATTTACATTCCAGAGTGACGGGTTGCAGTGCAGGTTCCAGGAAAGCAGGATCTCAGCCATGATCTCCCACTTCCTTTCTCAAGCAGAACTTCCCTGTTCAGAGGCAGTATGCCTGTGGATACAAGATGCTGGGGGAAAGCACCAGGAGAGGGCTTGTGGGCTTCCCCAACTGGCTGGGAAACAGGAGATTGGATTAGATGGGCTCGCTGCGGTTTGACCCAGCAGAGCTCCCTGCCCCTGTGTTCTTAGGACATTCCCGGTCTCTTGGCAGTTTGAGCTGGATGCGTTCAGGACCACGGCTGCTCTGCAGCGCTTTAGGAAAGTGTGGATCAGCAGGTTCAGCCGAGTGCTTCCCTTGGAGTGGGCTGCCGCATTTGCGCATTTGCATGTTGTTGTCTGCTGTACTGAGGTGACCTGGTCTCTTTAGGCTCTTGGTGGAATTTAGGTGGCTCAGCAGGGTGCATTGACTTGGAAAGGGGCACCGGGCAATGAGTTTGAATCCGGGGTGGGTGGGGGGGTTGAGAGTGGGAGTCTGCCCTTGTAGCTCAGGGGTAGAGCGCATGCTTTGCACTCCAGAAGGTCCTGGGCAGTCTCCAGCGTCTCCATTCAAGGGTCTTGGCTGGGCTGGGCAGGATCTCTCTTGCTGTTGCCAGTCAGAGGAGTCAGTACTGGTCTTGGTAGGCCAGTAGAAGGCATTCACTACTCTTTGCTGGCCTAGCTGATCCACTGAGGGATACATTTCGAAATGCTTGAGCTTTGATTCTGATTTGCTCGACCTCTGAGACTCGGGATTCTCAGAACTAGACTCAGACTCAGCAGAGAGCCCTCAAGGCAGCTGCATGTGGGCTGTAGGGCCTCCTCATGCTGGAAGAGGTTCAGGAAAAGCCATATCATGTCTGGGCCTTCCTATGATGATCAGTCCTAGAATCTGATCTGGGTTTCCTGCATAGGATGCCAAAATGCAGTGAGGGTATAGAGAGTCTGTGCTGGGGGCGGGGGGGGGGCGGTGTTCCGTGGACCTGCAGCTTTCTTGCACTAGAGCTGAGCCTTCTGTGTGCTGAGGAAGAGAGGTTGCGAGCTCCCGCTCAGCTCATGCAAGGTGCCGCAAAGGCCTTCTGGGGCCTCACTGTCACTCACTGTGAATCTAGAGCACCCCCAACAGAGCCCTATGGCTGCACGTGGCTGCACTGCAGGAGGGGTGGGCTGAAGAAGCTTTCCTGTTTCAGATCATTTCATTGAGAGAGAGCCCTGATAAGGGTCTGAAGAAACCCCCGGGGCCTCCAGAATGCAGTATGAGTGCTGTACACTTTGTAACGTGAAGGGCCAGCCTGTCCCAGCCACCACAGGCAGATGGAGACTCTGTGAATGTTTGAGCTTGACAAAGCAGGGCTAGTTTTTAACAAGTAGTTATGAAGAGAGTGATGGGAAAGTTGTTGTCTGGGCTGTGCCTGCGTTGCTGCTGATGTGCTTTTTTAGGATAATTGTAGGAGCGGGATTGTCCCGGGTTCTCTTTAAATTGCAGGTTTATTTCCTTGTAAACTGGAAAATTATGGGCAGCTCCAGTCACTGCGGGGAGGGGTGCAAAAGGAATGCGGTGGCATTCTGACATGTGGTGACCGCAGTGCTGTACAATGAGCTGGAAGATGGGTCAGCGGTGCCCAATGGTCACTACAAGGTCAAGAATATGCATCCAAAACAGTTTATCCTCCTTGGTGATGGTGGAGAGTGCTGTTGAGTTACAGCTGACTTATGGGACGCCTGCTGGGGGGGTTTCAAGGCAAGAGACTAACAGAGGTGGCTTCCCATTGGCTGCTTCAGCAATCCTGGTCTTCGTTGGAGGTCTCCCATCCAATTACTAACCAAGGCTGACCCTGCCTAGTTTCAGAGATCATCATCATCATCAGGGCTTTTTTTCAGGGGGAACGCGGGGGAACGGAGTTCCGGAACCTCTTGAAAATGGTCACATGGCCGGTGGCCCCGCCCCCTGATCTCCAGACAGAGGGGAGTTGAGATTGCCCTCCGTGAGCAGCGCAGAGGGCCATCTCAACTCCCCTCTGCCTGGAGATCAGGGGGCGGGGCCACCGGCCATGTGACCATTTTCTCTGAGGGCAACCCACTGAGTTCCACCACTTCTTTTCCCAGAAAAAAAGCCCTGGGCGGAGGCAAACTTTGAACAGAGATCTTCCAAGCTCCCATTCTTGTAGCTTTGCTGCAGCAGCCCAAAGAATAATCCAGTCTTGATCATTAACAGTCTTTCGAAAGCAATTTGAATGAGGAGGCAGATCCGCTCGAAGGGTTGTGGCCACAACTGTAAGTGCCCCTCTTTTTTCTGTTGAATGTTTTGCCTGCAGCAAGGAACTTTGGGTGAAAGCAGATGCCCTTGCCAAAGTGTGCCTGGAGCCACAGGACTCCGGGATGAACAGGCTATCTATCACCCTCATTCGAAATCTTGATGCTAGGAACAAAGTAGCACAGAAGCCTGTGCGAAGAAGGCTCACGGGTGGGCCTTGAGAAAATTGCCCCCGTGGGCCCCACTGCTTTGAAAAAATGTTTGAGAACTGAATACCATGGCCTGGATCCACAGCCGCGTAAGGAGCAGATACGCTTGCACAACTGGGTTTTTGTATAATTTTGCTGCTATGGAAGTTCCCTGGAGATTTTGTAAACTTTGACATTCATACCCAGGCGCACCTGTTGCCAAACAGTTGCTGAGGTTTTCTTAGCTTAAAAATTTAGATTTGCAGATATTAGTTCAACATCCAGCATGGCTCTAAATCCCCTTGCCTGTGGATCTACTAGTACAAGACAGGACAGGTGCAAGCAGCTGAAGGAATCTTTCAGCAATTGTTTCAGTAACATAACAATGGTTGGCAGGCTGCCTGCTCTCCAGTGGAGGTTCAAAGATCATTCAGCTTTTCAGACATCAGAAATTCCAGTCAAATCTCACAGAATGTGATCTGGAGAGCCTCAGAGGAATAAATGGAACAAATATCTCAGCCATGGAAGGAAAGACAAGATCTGGAAAAACAAAACATGCTTGGCCAGAGAAAACCCTGTTGTACTCAGAAAGGGAATTCTTGATCTGGTCCCAAAAGCCACTCCCAGTGCTGGTAAAATTGGGCAGTTGGAAACTTACCTTACTTTACCTTATGAATTTGAGCTGGTAAGGGGCCAAGTTTATTGCCCACCCCCCCCACCCCCACACACACACATCCAATGTTGAGATTGATATGAGGCTTGTCCTGTTGTATTGCATCATCTGCATTTTTGGCTTTGGTGAGAGGAGAAATTATTGTCGAGGTTATATGATGCACGCTCAGAAAAGTTGCTCTGGCCGTGCCTGAAACTAAAGTTTTATTACTGTTGTTACACTGTTCAAATTGTAAATCCATCTTTCTCCAATTAAGACTCAAGATGGGTAATATCCAGTTGAATAAATGAAAACAATACAATCTCAGAAAGAGCTCATTTTAAACTTCTGGAGAATCAGTTTAGTGTAGCAGTTGGACTAGGACCTAGAGACTTCGGTTCAAAACGCTACTCAGCTGTAAAGTTCACTGGATTACCTTAAGCCAGTCACTTTCTCTCAACCCAACCTGCCTCACAGGATTGTTGTGGTAACACAATGGATTAGGGGAAACCATGTACACCACTCTGATTTCCTTACAAGAAGGCAAAATAAAAATATCATAGATAGAATACATTGCTTCAAGCGCTTTTAGAAGAGGAAGGTCTTCACATTTCTCCAAAAATGCTCAAAGATTTCTTGAGGGAGGGAGTTCCAAAGTTGTGAAATCACCACTAAGAAAGTCCTGCCAATTGATTTTGTCTCTTTGCCACAGAAGCCCCACTGCTGAGCCAGCCTTACAGATCTAAGGGGGTGGGGAATTCTGCTCTGATTAACACATATTGATCTACCCACTGTGGTCCTAAGTATTTTACCCAGGAATATCCCATTGATTCTGTGGGATTACTCTCTAGTAAGTGTGGTTGGCAGTTGCCAAGAGGCTTGGAGAAAAAGATCCTATCCCTTTCATAGAGATTTGATGGGATTTATTTATTGTTTACCTCCATGCCTTGAAAGACAAATGCCCACTTCCGCGTGATCCTCTCTGAAGTGGACAGGACGGTTTCCTCCAGGCCTCTTGGCAACCATCCTTGTGGGAAGAATGCGCTGCCGGTTGCAATTTAAAATGAATTAGCCAGGAAGAAGAAACCAAGAGCCATTGCACGTGAGAGTCTCTCCCCTCTGACTAATATTTCCCATCATATGTCTCCGCTTTATTTCTTTGCAGTTTTGCCTCTTATCTGTGTCTGAAATTTGGGGGCAGTAGAAATCCAAATGGTAACGTATGCTTGGCAGCATTGCTAAGGAAGGTTTCGGGAAAAGTGGGAAATTGGCACTTTTTAAAGGCATTAGTGGAAATGTTCCTATGCACCCATCATTTATGTTCTTAAAATTACTTTAAATTTAAAAAGTAGAAATTCCACCTAAAGTATTCCAGGCATTTGCGGAGGTGGAAAATATTCTTTGTCATCATGGTCATTTGTCGTCCCATAGGCAACCATGATAGCCTTAAATCCAGAGGAGTTAGTCATGTTAGTCTGTAGTTGCAAAATAGTAGAGTCCAGTAGCACCTTTAAGACTAACCAACTTTATTGTAGCATAAGCTTTCGAGAACCACAGCTCTCTTCGTCAGATGCATTGTTAGATGCATCGTCTGACAAAGAGAGCTGTGGTTCTTGAAAGCTGATGATGCATCTGACAAAAAGAGCTGTGGTTCTCGAAAGCTGACAGTGCATCTGATGAAGAGAGCTGTGATTCTCGAAAGATTATGCTACAGTAAAGTTGGTTAGTCTTAAAGGTGCTACTGGACTTTTTACCATGATAGCCTTGGTGCTGAAATTCGGCTCATATATCATGTAGGTGTCAGACTATGGAATCCCAGTTATCCAGAGTTCGTCTCACCCCCCCCCCCCCTGCAAGAAGCACAAGGTTTCTTGGTTTCAAAGGTTTATTGGAAGAATATGCCCAGGATACAGGTGTCCACAATCCAAAGGCTTGAGGCCCTTGGCTGAACGAAAGCTTTGTTGAGAATGACACATGAAATGAAAGTAACAACACTTCAAACACCCATTCCCAGCCTCCCCCCTTAGTCCTGTCTGCGAAGGCCTGGGAAGGCAAGGACGTCAAGGTCTTCGGCCGGAACGGGCTGATAAGAACTCTTCGCTCCCATGGATATATGCGGCCTGGGCACCACCTGGGCCTAGAGGGAGGAAAACTAAACAACTACAGATTATAGCAAAGTAAAATGGCGTAACTCTGGCTTGAGAACTGACAAGCAAACTGACACTCTGACAGTAGGATTTATCTACAAGGGACCCACTTGCTTATTTCACTGCAGCAGTTGGAGCCAGAAGTATGAAACAATCTAATATGTGCAGCTCCCATCAACAAGACTGTATCGTGTAGCAAGTCTGGAAGTAGCCATGGCATGCTCGTTCAGTGTATATCCATGATATCCTTGCTGCCAAGAGTTGCTGTGACCACCCCTCCTGAGGTCCCTGAGGTGTGCTGCAGAAGTGCATGTAACCCCTTCCTCCACTTTGGAACCAAGAGTGGTTGAGTAGTGTGAAGTCCTTCCATGTGAAACTTTGAAATCTTGGAGCTGCCAAGAGGAAATTACGAGATGTAACCCAACCAGTGTGGGTCAGGTATGCCCACGTAGGACTGGACACTCCAGTCGTTCTATTAATAGAAGATCCTTATTCCAGGTTGTTTTGCAAACCTTCTTCTCCCTGCCTATTCCTTCATCAGTGTGCGCGATTTCTCCGAATGCTGCTAGCTAGTGTTTATGTATCCTAATTTGAGTGAATCTAGTACTCTGTTAAGGCATCCATGCTGAGCAAAATCTCTGACTTTGAATGGCAGCTCAACCTCTCTTGCTGTAACAGACCATCATGGCCTACTTCAGTATAGTTTCCTGTATCTGTTGGAGCCAGAGCCTTTGCAGCCACGCTTAGAAAGGCAGGGTGGAAGCCAGGAGAACTGGGCCGGCTCTAGGTAGTTTGCTGCCCCAAGCAAGGCACAGCCGCCTCTTCTGGGCTTCTAGTCAGGCCCAACCCAAGCTTCTGCCGTCTGGCTGGTGGTACCGCAGGCCCAACAGGAGATTCCGGCTCCTTCCTGTGCCTCTGAAGCCTGGGAACCACCCAGGCCTCTGGGGCACATGGATGCTCTCCTCATTGTACCATCCCAGGATGCAGTTCTGGTGGCTTGGCTGGAGGACCACGTGGCCCCGTAGCACCATCGTGGGAAGAGTGAGGTTGAACCTGCTGCTGTGTGCCAGAGTTGTTCCCCACAAGGTCAGTGTGTGCAAAAGTCCCCTTTATTGGAATTTAGAACTGTAAAACATGCAAAAATTGACGCAAGATTCAATTTATTGCCCATTATTGCAAAGCTGGGTTCTCTGTATATCCCTGATGTTGAAGGAGCCTTGGTTAAGTAACACACTCCTGTTTAACTGGACTTTCTAGAGAATCTCAGGCTTGTTTACAACATTGAAATGTATCCAGTACTAGCAAAATGTCTATCATGGCGAGAAATTAGGCCCCATAGTACTGTATGGACCTCTGGAAGGATGCGGTTCTGCTTATGTTGTGCACCCCTAGTAGTTTCCCTATCAATGGGGCCTGGGTTGGAGTAGGAGGCTGGCTGTCACACCCCCTGCCAACTTTCATAGAATCATAGAGTTGGAAGGGGCCATACAGACCATCTAGTCCAACCCCCTGCCCAGTGCAGGATCAACCTAAAGCATCCCTGACAAGTATTCATCCAGCCTCTTCTTGAAAACTGCCAGTGAGGGGGAGATCACCACCTCCCTAGGCAGCTGATTCCACTTTTGAACTACTCTGACCGTGAAAAAGTTTTTCCTAATATCCAGCCGGTACCTTTCTGCATGTAATTTAAGCCCATTGCTTCGTGTCCTACCCTCTGCTGCCAACTGGAACAGCTCTTTGCCCACCTCCAAATGACAGCCTTTCAAATATTTAAAGAGAGCAATCATGTCCCCCCTCAACCTCCTCTTCTCCAAACTAAACATTCCCAAAGCCCTCAGTCTTTCCTTGTAGGGCTCAGTCTCCAGACCCCTGATCATTCTTGTCATTCTCCTCAGCACCCTCTCAATTTTGTCCACATCCTTTTTGAAGTGAGGCCTCCAGAACTGCACACAATACTCCAGGTGCAGCCTGACCAAGGCCGTATAGAGAGGGGCTATGACCTCCTGCAATTTCGACGCTATGGCCCCTTTGATACAACCCAAGATTGAATTAGCCTTTTTTGCCACCGCATCACACTGACTGCTCATATTCAGTTTACAATCCACTCTTACCCCAAGATCCCTTTCACATATAGTACTGCCCAGAAGTGTATCCCCCCTCCAGTATTTGTGCTTCCTATTTTTGTGGCCCAGATGTAATACTGTGCACTTGTCTTTGTTGAATTGCATCCTATTCACAGCTGCCCACTTCTCCAGGTCTTGTTGAATTTTAATTCTATCTTCTTGGGTGTTTGCTACTCCTCCCAATTTGGTATCATCAGCATATTTAATGAGCAGCCCTTCCACTCCTTCATCCAGATCATTGATAAAAATATTGAAAAGTACCGGGCCCCAAACCGAGCCCTGCGGTACCCCACTGGACACCTCCCTCCAATCTGATGAAATGCCATTGACCACCACTCTTTGAGTGAGGTCCTCCAACCCGTTCCCTATCCACCGAACTGTCCTATAGTCTACTCCACAGTCTTCCAGTTTGCCCATCAGAATGTCATGGGGGACCTTATCAAAAGCTTTACTGAAATCCAGATAAATCACGTCAACAGAGTTCCCCCCATCCAGTAAGCTGGTCACTCGATCAAAGAAGGAAACCAGGTTGGTCTGGCAAGATCTGTTGGGGACAAAACCATGCTGACTTCCCCGGATCACTGAGCGGTCCTTCAGATGCTTACAGACTGATCCCTTTAAAATCTGTTCCAACTTTGTTCAACGAAGCAGAGCTCAACAGAAGCCATTAAGAACAGCAGGTCATGCTAGTATATGGCAAAGAGATGGAAGCCAGGGTTAGCTTCTAAGTTACTGTTTGGTCTCCCAGGACACTGCTGGGCATCAGCACAGCCAATAAACAACTGAGCAAGGAACAGCAAGAGAGAATCGGCTGCACTTGCCGTAACTGATTGTTTTATTTTATTATTTTATTCAACTTTTAGCCTGCACTCCCCACAAATGGGCTCAGGGCAGGTTACATCAGGCATAAATACAATTTAAAATCACAATAAAATCATACAGTTATAATACACATAAATTTGCAGTTTGTACTCCCCCAAATGGCGGTCCTCATCCTTAACATCCATCCCTACTGACAGTACATGGGGTGGGGCAACATTTGAGCTGGACTGATTTGTATGGGGGGCTAAGATGATAACAGCCCCCTCCCACCAGGAGATTGGTAGGGAGGCTCACCAGATAGCACAGAACGCCCTCAACCATATGCCTACCAGAACATCTCTGTCTTACAGGCCTACTGAAAGGATAGGTTGGCCCAAGTGTCCACAGACAGAGAGTTCCACCAGGTTGGAGCCAGGACCAAAAAAGCCCTGGCTGTGGTCGAGGCCAGTCAAGCCTCCTTGGGGCTGGGGACCACCAGCAATTGTTTCTCAGCAGATCTAAGTGACCCTTGAGAAGTTAGCTGGAGTCTGTACCTTCAAGAGCAGAATCCCCCCAGTGACTTCTTAAGAAGTGCAATAGCTGCCGCATCAGACCAGCCGTAGTCCCACGCAAATAGGACTGGTGGTTCACATGGGAGAACAAGGCTCCATCTGCTAGAACCATTTCCATCAGCTCCTTCTGCCACCTGCTGAGAGACACTCCCAAGCACCTCACTGCACTGTTTCCAGGCACCCTCTTAGTCCAGCACCTTCTTGGAAAGAACAGTAGAGAGAAGTAAGGAGATACCTGGCTGTGCCATTTGTTCAAAGTCCAACAAAAGTCAGGCACTGGTAGCATTGAGAGAAGACTGGAAGCAGACAGGAGGCTTCTGAACTGATAGGCACAGCAGTTTCTTAGCGATTTCTTAGATAGTGAGACCCACCACTTGCCTCCTGGACCTGTGTCCGTTGTGGCTGGTGACAGCCAGTAGCGATGGACTACAGGATTCCTTGGAGGCCATTATCAACTTGTCGTTGAGCTCCAGGGTTTTTCCCAGGGCATTGAAGGAGGCAGTGGTGAGACTGCTCTTAAAGAAACCATCAGTGGATCCTGCCGACCCAGTCAGTTACTGCCCAGTTTTGAACCTTCCGTTTCTGGGCAAGGTGATTGAGCGGGCGGTGAAGACACCAGAGGTTTCCTGAAGGATACCTCAGCCCTGGATCCCCTCCAGTCCGGGTTTTGTCCAGGTCATGGGACTGAGATATTGCTGGTCGCCCTCACGGATGATCTTTGCGGACACTTGGATCGAAGTGGATCGGCACTGCTGATATTATTAGGTCTTTCAGCAGCATTCGATACAGCTGATTACGATCTCTTGACCCACTGCCTCACCAGTGTGGGGATACAGGGGGCAGCACTACAGTGGCTAGTCTCTTTTCTCCATGGTCAGGGACAGAGGGTGGCACTGGGGGAGAAATTGTCCTCTCGCTATCCGCTGGTATGCAGTGTGCCACAGGGGGCAATACTCTCCACTACTGTTTAACATCTATACGCGCCCTCTCGCCCAGCTGGTGCAAAGCTTTGGTCTTGGGTATCACCAGTATGCTGATGACACCCAATTATATCTGTTGATGGATGGCCGGCCTGGATCGGCCCCAGATGTCCTGGAGCGGGCTTTTGAAGCCGTGGCTGGATGGTTGAGGCAGAGTCAGCTGAAATTAAATCCCATGAAGTCGGAGATCCTGTACTTGAGTCGCGGACGAGTGGATTCGGGACCCCAGCTTCCTGCCCTCGATGGGGCAGTACTTGTACCGGCCCCAAGAGTCAGGAGCCTGGGAGCGATCCTGGATGCCTCCTTGAATATGGAGGCTCAGGTCTCTGCGGTTCCTTTTTCCATCTACGACAGACTAGGCAGCTTGCCTCCTGTCTCTCAAGCCATGACTTAACTACAGTGATCCAGGCAATGGTCGCCTCTAGGCTAGACTACTGTAACGCGCTCTACGCAGGGCTTCCCTTGAATGTGATCCGGTGGTTGCAACTGATCCAAAATGCAGCAGCGCATGTCATCACCAAAGTGCCGAGAAGTGCACATATTACACCAATACTGTGCCAGCTGCATTGGTTACCAGTGGAGTGCTGGATCAAATTCAAGGTTTTGGTATTAACCTGTAAAGCCCTATGTGGATTGGGACCTGCATATCTTTGAGACTGCCTCTCTCCATATGTGCCCCAGAGGATGCTTTGATCTAGTGAAAAACGACTATTAATGGTCCCCGGCCCCAGGGAGGCCCGCCCAACATCAACCAGAGCTCCAGCCTGGTGAAACACTGTCTAATGAGACCAGGGCCCAGCAGGATCTGTTATTGTTCTGCCAGGTCTGTGAGACGGAGCGGTTCCGCCAGGCGTATGGTTGATGCAGGGTCGGGCCCCTGCTGGCCGAATAGGGTAGAGCAGAGCCCTCCCTATCAAAACATCCACCTCCAAAGAAACTTTAGTGACTGTGGAAATGGTTGAACTGAATTAATTTAGTGCTGTTCTGTATTTATATTTTAAATATTTATATTGTATTTATTGTGTTTTTAACTGTAATTTTTTAATGTGCATAAATGTAATCCGCCCTGAGCCTTCTAATGTGAGGAGGGTGGAATAGAAATCAAAACAAACAAACAAATAAATAGATACAATCGCCTGCAAAATATGACAGCCTCTAATTTAAATTATTTTTTTCCTTCTGTGAGTGGTGAACTACCCCCTGTGCTTCCATGCACGTGTGTAATTTTCCTTTTAACTTGATAGTATTGCCAACTCTCACCGTATGAGCTGGACATGATTTCTGTAAGCCAGTTTTGTGCTGCCTTAACAAATGGTTTACTGACCTTTTAGCAATGGTGGCTTTAGATACCTCTGCTGTTGTTCCTTGATTGTTGCCTCTTTGCAAAGACTCTTTGCTTGTCTCGTGAAAGGGCTTCTGATAGCAGCTGGGACCTTAGGGGGAGAGCAGTATATGCAAGTGCTGCTTACCAACAGCATCTGCTCCAGCTCACAAAAGACCTAGAGAGCTGCTATAGCATAGTGGTTAAGTGGTTGGGTTGCAAATCAGCACTCTGCTGGTTTAAATCCCACTACTGCCATGAGTTCAGCAGGTGGCCTCTCCTCTCAACGCCAGCTGTATTGTGGGGGTAATAGCAACACTAACTTTATTCACTGCTCCAAGAGGGGCACTAATCTGTCTAGAAGTGTGGTATATAAATGCAGTTGTTACTTTTTTTTTTTTTTGCTGATCCTGGTACATCAGCGCCCTTATTGCTGTCTTTTGACTTTGCCTCTTGGAAGACTTTGTGAATTGCTAACACTGTCATACTCCCCCCCCCACCCCCTCAATTGTTAGAAGTTAAATACTTGGCTGAGAGAAGTTGTGTAGCTGCACCTTGTCTCTAGAGCATATGCAGATAAATAAGTGTGCATGAACACAAAGACAGTGCCCACCCTGCCATTTCATGTAACTGCTAAGGTATACTTCTGCCCTGACCTGGATAACTCAGGTGAGCCAAATCTCAGAAGCTAAGCAGGGTTAGCCTTGGTTAATAATTGGCTGGGAGACCTCAAGCAAAGATCAGGGTTACTTTGCAGAGCCAGGCAATGGCAAACTACCTTCCTTGGTCTGTTGCCATGAAAACCCCACCAGGGGTCACCATAAGTCAGCTATGACTTGAGGGCACCACACACCCAAAGTATACTTCGAACTATTGGTAACACTGTTGTAGGACAGTTCTGTTTCCCTACTATATTTTCACCCTGACCTGGATGGCCTGGGCTAGCCCGATCTCATCATATCTCGAAAGCTAAGCAGGGTGCGTGCTGGTTAGTACTTGGATGGGAAACCACCAGGGAAGACCAGGCTTGCTTGTCTCTTGCCTTGAAATCTCTACAGGGTCGTCATAAATTGGATGCCACTTAATGGCACTTACCGCTATATAGGAGACAAAACAAGCATTCTCTTAGGTCATTGCTAAGGAAATGCAGTACACGGAATAGCAGCCTACAACAGAGGAGGGGCTGTCAGTGGGGCATACTCAGTGTGTGGCTTAGTCAGGGAGCCTGTTTTCACCATTAATATGTTGAGACGATGAAGTAGTATATTCCCTGTGCTCTTAAAATAACTTTAAATTTTTCTCTCTCTCCATTTTTTTCTTTTAAAGGGATCTTGGAATTCATTAGCTTGGCTGTAGGGTTGGTTAGTATCCGTGGGGTGGACTCTGGACTTTACCTTGGCATGAATGAGCGAGGCGAGCTATATGGATCGGTAAGTGTTAAATTCCTAGGGATTTGTGGAAAGCCAAAATAAAGGCTTTGTTGTGGCTTGATATTATCTGATACGCATTATTTGTGGCTTTGCCTTTCCCACTTGGTGTAATGAATTTGGAAGGACGCCCTGGAATCCCAGCAGTAGGCGAATAACAATGGTACCCTTTGTGGCCCTGAATAGTATTGTGGGGAAAAGTTGTGGCTTTCTGGATTAGGATTAGGAGATTGAATCTGATGCCTCCACTGGATTGAACATGAGTGCAGATTCTTCACAGAAAATTCTTTATACATTTAAAATAGTAACACAGTAATAATAATAACAACAACAACAACATTCAATTTATATACCACCCTTCAGGGCAACTTAACAGCTACTCAGAGTGGTTTACAAAGAATGTTATTTTTGTCCCCACAACAATTACCCTGTGAGGTGGGGTGATGTTCTGTTGTACCTCTGTGGGGAGCTTATTCCAAAGCCTTGGGAGTCCCCTCAAAAAAGGCCTATTTGCTTCTGATCTGATGTCTTCCATAAAAATGGCTCTTGGGCTATGGCTGTCTCACTACATACAAGTGGGAGGGGGTTCATACCAGGAGAAGAGCTCCCTGTGCGGGTTCCTATCCATGTAGGGGTGAGCATCAACGGCACCTGGCACTTTTTGTGCGCAGAGTACTGAGCTACAGTCCAAAGCCAGCTCTGTGCTGACTTCCAGCTAGATTGAAAATCTTCAGGCCAGGATTCTGTCTGGATTCCACTTTCAACAGGCTACAAAAGTTTCCGCAGTGGCGTGCCCCAAATGGACGCTGGATTGAACGCTGCATGATTTATTAAGTGGTAAAGCAGATTCTCATGACTTTTCTTTGTGGGTCCTGGGAATGTCTAGCCTGCCAGTCACAAATCCACCTCCTGTGAGAGGATGTCTTCGTGGGCTACTCAGTTCAGTTCCATGTCCAGGTTTGGCTGTGGGCTCAAAGACAGCCCATGCTAGAGGCATCACAGTATCACTGTCAGCAGATGATTCCTGGCCTTAACTATTTTAGGGATATGACTTCAGGGTATCTTTACTGCCTCGGCTCTTTAGGCATGACCTCAGCATGTGGTTATGTTGCTTCTCAGAATCACAGGCCTGAACAGAACCTCCAGGACAACGTTGTTCAGTCCTCTGCAGTGCAGATCCCTTCCTAAAACTAAGGCACCCCTACCGGATCTGAGAGCACAGAAATGAGAGGCCAAAGAATGCACAGGATTGGGTGGGAGCACTTTGGACTGCAGCTAAGAGCTCACACGAGTGTGCATGCTACACAATAATAGAGTTTGCTCCACGAAGAAAACCAAAGTTTGGGAGAAGAGTTTAGCCTAGCCTAGTTTAGCCTAGCCTTCTCTGTGGCATGATGGTTTTCTGCAGGCAAAGCTGAGGGAGCAAGGTATAAAAGAGAATTCAGTCTTAAGACTGGACATGCAATCTGAAATGGGATTACGCCCAGGAGGGGTTACAGCCTCTTCTGCTCTCTAGGAGAAACAGGCCACAGCTTGGCATCCTTGTGTCATCCTGCAGTCTTCTTCACAGCCAGGAATGGTGACAGGGGTCCTTTCCCCTTCCCTCCAGTGTGCACTTCTAAATAGAGGTGGGCACAGACAGGGAAAAACCCACGGGGCCATGGGTCTGTGGTCCATGGCGTTTCACGGACCACACATTTTTCATGGTCCAACACTGTTTTGCAAACCGACTGGTTCGTCGGTCCAGGCCAGCACCAGGAGCACTTTAACCCCTCCCCTTGCTCCAGCAGACTGGGGTGCCACCAGTCAGCTGGAGCAAGGGGGATTTAAATATTAAAGCACTCCCGGCACCAGTGGGAGCCCCAGGGGACGTGCCAAGGGGCGCGTCAGTGGGTGTGCCAACAGCACCGGGAGCGCTCTACCCCCCCCCCCCCCGCCGCCGCTGCCGCCTTGCTCTAGCTGGTGGGCCACCAGTCAGCTGAAGCAAGGGGCCATTTAAATGTTAACACACAGCGACTCCAGTTGGTGGAAGATTTCATGCATGGTGTGGAGCTCTTTACTGGGAAAGGATTTGCGGGGAGGCTAAAATCTTCATAGCCTGCCAGTCTTTATGGTGAAAAGCAAACTGTACCCATGGAAACTGAACTAGGAACTAAGCCTAGTTTGTTGCACCTTCATTAAAACATTTGTACAATGAGTTTAAAGCATTTTTTTAACATAGGCAACAAAATAGGCAGTCATCTTATGTTAGCCTTTTGTAGGGGTTACTGCACAGTTCAAGAATGTCCCTGCAGTGACACCCTGTTAGCCCAGGAGATGAGAAGATCTGGAGAAGATCTGAAAGCTCACATCTTTCAGGTCTGTTTTCCAAGATAATGAAATCTTCTGGTGTGTGATGCATGCACACACACACAGAGGTAATCACAATTGATATTCTAAGTTCATCCTTTTTGTGGCAATTTAAATTGCTTTCATGCAGTGTAGTAGCTAGAAAGTAAGACTAGGAGCTGGGAAACCCAGATTCAAATCCTGCTCTGCCATGGAAGTTCACTGGGTGACTGTGGACCACTCAATCTCTCTCAGCCTAACTACCTCAGAAGGTGGTAGCTGTGGAGATAAAATGGATGAACGGAGAATGATATAAGCCCCTTTGGCTTCCCATTGAGGAGAAAAGTAGGGTATAGATAGCTATAAGCCAATTATTCTGGGGCTAAACACTTATACTCCAGTCCTCTGTATATTCAAAAGTAATTATCGCTGTATTTCATACAGGTTACTCCAGATAAGCATACACAAGGCTAGAAGATGAAGTATAGTTTGAGAGTCACATTTGAGATTTTTATAATTTAATTTATTATATTTATATTCCGCCCTCCCCGCTTTCGCAGGCTCAGGGCGGATAACAAATACAAACAAGAATATCACCAAAACTGAAATGAGAGACACCAAGTGTGAGATATTTTAATAATAACTCATATGTTGTAGATTTGGGTGGAAGGCCAAGCTAAGGCCTAGCCGCACTTGCAACATTGCTGGGTCTCTCAGCTCAGAGCCAAGCTACAAGTGACGCCTGACACAGGTTGGACACTTGTCAGCTTCCCTCAAGTTTTGATGGGAAATGTAGGCGTCCTGGTTTTACAGCTTGGCTCTCCATTACAGCTGCAAGACCGGGATGCCTACATTTCCCATCAAAACTTGAGGGAAGCTGACAAGTGTCCAACCTGTGTCAGGCGTCACTTGTAGCTTGGCTCTCAGATTCAGCTGGTGCCAGGGGGCATCACCTTGCTTGGTGTTTCCTCCCGTGCATCCTCTGTCTGGATCCAATCTGAGCACCTCTGCTTGCCCCACTTCTGGATAGAATAACTTCTTCCCCTCCTGTTCTTCTTTTGGTCCTACATCAGCACAGATTGTCATGAAACCCATACAAAGCCGCAAGGATTTTTATTTATATAAAATTCTTGATTTATTCAGTTGTAAGATTCCATTTGCCAGGGTACAAGTGATGGGAGAGACCCTCATGCCCTGCTGGCAGGCTTTCTGGGAGTATTTGGCTGGCATTGGTGGGAGACAGCATGTTGGAGTAGGTGGATCTCAGAGGGTTACCTCAAGTCGTGGCACACTTGCCTGTCTACATTTGTGAGCCATGACAGATAATGGAACCTTTAGGTTTAATGTCTGTTTCTCTGAGTGTTGGGGACAAACCGCAAGGAACGCTACTTACGGGCTTCCAGAGACACCTGGCTGTCCTCTGTGAGACATCAAATGGATTCTTGTTCTAATCCAACAGGGATTTACTTAATGTTGTTACGTGCAGTGGAAGTCTGATTATCTCTCTTTCTCTGTCTTCTCCCCGACTCCCATCCTCTTCACACAGAAGAAGCTCACAAGAGAATGTGTTTTCCGTGAGCAGTTTGAAGAAAACTGGTACAATACCTATGCCTCGACTCTGTACAAACACACTGATTCTGAGAGACAGTATTATGTTGCTTTGAACAAGGACGGCTCCCCCAGAGAAGGGTACAGGACTAAAAGACACCAGAAATTCACTCATTTTTTACCCAGGCCAGTGGAGCCTGCTAAGATCCCTGCAATGTACAGAGATCGCATCCACTACAAGTGACGTTCTCTGCCACCTGAGCAGCCAGTGTGTCTGTCCCTTGGGCTCCCAAGGCATTTGCTGGAGCACTGTGTCTTATAGTCATTCCATCCTTCTTTTCAAAACTAGGTAACAAACTGAGAAGCACTACCATGAATCCTGCTACTGCTCATTCCTCGGTATATAGATGTATATCAAGGTCAAGCGCATTTGTGTCAGGTGGGGACAGGAGAAGGACATGGGGTTCTTCAGGCATCATCATTCACTTCTTGAACGGCTTTCTATATCTGGAGGACTACGAAAAAGCAAAAGTTTGCATGGAGAAAAGGTCGTTTTTGTACCAGCAACATAATGAAGATGATTGCAGGAAAGAAGGCCATGGAATTACTCCTCTGCTGCTCATATGTTTGAACCTGTTGGGGGCCCTTCAGATGGTATCCACCAAAGAGAAGGGGCTGTTGTCTGTGCTACTTGGGTTCTGTTGGAGTGCTTGTAGTAGATTTGCCGTAGGTGTTGCTAGGCAAAGCCCTACAGTGGTCTCCAGAGGCTTCACATCCATGTGGGGAAACGAGGGGCAGAGACCACAGAGAATCCAGATGAAACCTGACAGCATGCAGTCCTGAGGGGCTGTGTGCATGTGCACATTGCTGCCTGCTTTTGGGGAAATAGAGCAGGAGTGAGTGGGTCATGGAGCCAACATTCTTTAGATGTAAACATACTGTTCATAAGGACAAATTTATTTATAAAGTGTATATTATATTTATTTTATATATTTATTTATTTCAAAAGTATTTTATTTTTAAAGTAGAGCTATTATGGCCCAACTTTCAACAGAAAGCATATGGTCTTACTGAAACAGGAAGGGGGGGTGAGTTTAAAGAGCTTATTGGCAATAAAAGTGTATTTATATATTGTGGGTGGTTTGCTAATTTATTGCAATCATGTGAAATCAATTCATTCAAACCAAACAAGCCAAAAAAAAATACTGCAGAAGAGGATGCTAATTAAAGAACCTGGACAAAGGTCAGACGGGGACAGGATTAGGTTCTGAACTCCTGGGTGAAAACCTTTTTATGCTGAATGATGTAATGAATGCCTGAATGATTTGCTTTCAAAGACACCTTTGGAGTACAGGATCACAGTCGGAGGCTCTTTCCGGGTTCTGTCGTTGTTGAGGGGTTTTATTTAATCAAATAAAGCTTCCAGTTTATTTAGGCCTCTCCACCTGTAACAGTGTAATAGCATTCGTTTCTTCTCTGGAAAGAATTTTGCAGTTTCCTTTTTAATAATTTCTGGTAGATACCAATATTCCCCAAATTTCTGGTATTTACTGTAAAATGTGTGTGAACGGACAGCACTTTAGGAAGCCTAGCCTGTGGTTACTTTATGAATTAAAACTCAGAATTCTCACTGGTTCTAACAACAACAAATAGCCCATCATGCAAGCATACCGGAAGAATAAAATGTAGCCTGGAAAATTGTTCATAAAGCTCACTCAGCTTTACTGTTTATTAGATACACTCAAAACTACATATTGTAAATTACAGCTCTTCTCCAACTGACCCACACAACAAAGCAGGCTTAATCCCATTTTACAGATTAAGAAACTAAGATTGGGAGATGTGGCTTGCCTAACCTACGCGTGATACGGCTTGTTTGGAAGTCAGGGCTTCATTTCCCATGTTGGAATCCCGATGCCTGCCGAGAGCCCCTCAACATTGCTGGGGATATGGTAATTATTTATATAGCACCATCAACATACATGGCACTTTACAGAGTCACACATCCTGTGCCCGAGGCCCAAGTATTTTTCCAGGCCCCATAGAAACTAATAAAATGCCCTCCCACAGTCCCTCATCCCATACATACAATCTCATGACTCATGAAAAAGGTTTGTTATGAAATGACCTGCTGACTTTTTCTAACTTTTTGCTCACTAAAAGGGGGTTGTCCTGTGTCTTTTAAAAAAAATTCTAAGGAATCAATGTGGCTGCTAAGATTAGGCTAATTAACTCAAAGCTTTATTTTTCTGGCTTTTTTCATTGCAAAACCATGAACTAGTCCCCCCTCCCCCAATTTCTCTTGCAAGTTCCCTCACTAGACAAGATGGCTTTAGCTTGAAATAACAGTAACTTTCAGTTTATACACCGCCCTTCAGGACAACTTAATGCACACTCAGAGCAGGTTACAAAGTGTATTTTTATCCTCAGGACTATCGCCCTGTGAGGTGGGGGGCTGAGAGACCTCCTAGAAGCTGTGACTGACCCAAGGTCACCCAGCTGGCTTCAAGCAGAGGAGTGGGGAATCAAACCCAGCTCTCCAGATTAGAGTCCTGCTGCTCTTAACCACTGCACCATACTGAAGGGGATAAGCACTATGGATCTGAGGAGGAATGGAAGGAAGAAGGGCACAGGGTGTTTGATTCTGGTGTCGCCTTTTGGAGGGGGTCTGTGACACAGTGGTGCATCTCTCTTGTCCTCATTGTAACAATGAAATGGTTGTGGAAACTCTTCTGTACACCCTAAACAGTAGTAAAGTTGAGCATTTAACTAGCATCTTTTGTCATTCTGAAGACAAACTGTTCAATTCCCCCTTCCCTCAGATTTAGCTGTGAGACAATTGTCACAGTCAAGGCAAGGAGGTAGCCCTTAAGTGCTCCTCTTCTTACTCTATACACAGCAACCATGTTTAGCTTTGTTTTCAGTGAGCATGGCTCTCCAGCAGCTTGGAAGCTTGTGAGAAAATTTATGATGTGATAAACCCCAGCTTGGAGGCCCGCTGTCAAGGAACCAAAAGGAGTCGTGGGGTTGTGGTTGGTGCTATTCCGCAGCATGTGACCCGCCCCTTACAGTTTCCACCCTTTTTTGCTTCTCACCTGCTCGCTCAGTCCTTCTCATTTGGATGGCTCCTGCATTAAAGTTACATTCCCAGGACAACATTGAGACAAGAAACAAGATGGTTGTGTGCAAAGGGACACACCTAGTCCCTGGAAGACAGCAAGTGCTACTGGGACATCTGACAAAGAGCGGTATTTCTTGCTTATGAAAGCCAGAGAAGACCAAAAGGACTCAAAAGGTCCTTTGTCATCTTACTGCTCCAGACCAACACCAGCTCTGCATAGTTAATGGGTGAGTGGGGAGAAAATCAACTTTCCCCTGAAACCTAGTGTAGGAAGGGAGGCTCCATCAGACAAATTCAGACCTCCCGCAGCCAACTCCTAACCCAAGTTACTGCCTGTTGAACACCTGCGCATAGAGCTGCTTTAGGGAGTAACCATATCAGCCAAGTCATCATAAACACATAACGGGCTGTTGCAGGTTTCCCATCTCTTCTTTAAATTTTCTGTAGACACAGGGTGGCGAGTCACAGCCCATCACCCCAAATGTTTGTGATTTGTCCTTCCTATGGCGTCTGGGTAACCATGCATCTGTAAGCCCTGTATGCAGAAGAGGTTAAGGGAGACCCGAGATCAATTTGGGGCATCCACACACAAAGAAAAGGTTAAGCAAACTGTAAAATAAGTTCAAATTTTGCCAAAACATTATTTTCTTGCAGTTCAGCTTCAACGGCAAAGCTCGAGAGGAGTGGTTCTCTCTCAGCAACCTTGCCAAGACAAAGCATCTTGTATGTAGAAGAGCCTCAGGTGGTGTTAACAGGGACTGTGCAAGAAAGTTGCCTTTCTCTGTAAATTCGAAAACACAGTATTGCTTTTACTCAATATTGATCCTAACAAGATAGAAGCATATGAAGAATCTGAATTCCATTTTTGTTCAGAGAAACCTGGTTGAATTTGCACTTGCTCTTAAGAACAAAATGATACTGCACATTTGCACCTTGCAAATTCTAGCGATGTAAGGTGGTGTCTGTACATCTTCCATCTCCAGTTCTTACGAATGGGGACGTTTTTTTTTTAAAAAAAAACCTAACTCTCTTGTTGAATGCAGCGTAACACTGTTCCAATATCAGGGTAATTCATAAACTGCATATGGCTTTACAGTTTTAGTGCAGGAAATAATAAAACTCAGGCTTTCCCATACATACGCAATCAAAGCTATGTAGGAGCAGCTTCTCTGAAGTGCTGTACAGCAAGTGCACAAATCGTTTTGATCAGATTTGTTGCATTCAGACCACAAAAGTCTCCTCTGCAGCTGGATACGTGAGAAGGAGACTGCGAGTTACAAATCACCAACCTGGCTTTAGACAGAGACATCTCCCGTCATCTTTTTTTGACATGTGACTTGCATCGGAGATCTCTTGATACATTTCGCTCAATGACTAATGCTAAGTTAAGCACAGCAGTTTCCTCCAGCAACAATTCTGCTGTGGCTTTGTCTGTCTGGCAAACTTTAGGGGGTTAGAAACTGAGTCAGGAAGAACTGAAGGTATGCTTGGTCATGATGCGGACAATACATAAGACCAAGCAGGAAACAAAGTTCAATATTTAAAATTGTGAGCATTAAGTGCTGAATAGCTCTGAAAAGATTTGTGAGCATGGCACTATGCCATGCCAACATCCAGCAATCTCTCAAGGCTGCACGTTGCATCAAGTCAGAGCCCCATCTATAATGTTAGGAAAGTTGCACCCTGGACACTGATGTGTTTTGGTCACTTTATTAAATGAGATATTAAATAGTTTGAGTTTCAACTACCAAACAGCACTTTGAATGGTGAAAACACAGATAGCATATTGTCATACTTGAATGCTTCTCTTTAAAAACACACCTCCAGTTCTTAATATATATTTTACAAAACAGCCTTATAGGAAGTTACATCTCTTCTACTGTACTTTTATGATATTTAATACAAAACTGAAAAAGCCGTCTAACAGAAACAAAGGTCAAGTCTTCACAGCTGTATGGATTTCAGCAGCCAAAGCTGGTCAGTGGACTGAAACATTACTATACAACTGGGACAAAAACATGTACAGTATCACAATACTAAGCAAAACGCTTTACATCCAAAGAAATAAACAAGTTACAAAATGTGGAGATTTTAGCAGGCAAAACTGTATTACAAGCAACGTTTTATTATATTATATAAGCCATTTCAACTAGTTAAAACATCTAAAACAAATATAAAAAATGAGCTTTTTACTGATTTCATGTTCTGTCTTTAAATATTGGTTAAAGCTTGATGTTATACTCAAAAGCACATATTATGCAGCTATAATGCCAAGTGAAAAATATATATGCAAAAATGGTCCAAGTTTTACTTTACTGCTTTCTTGTCTCCAAGATATTCGTATATATGCTGTCTTTTTTATTGTCCATGGTGAAAAATGTGCCTTCAAAGCGTTACCTAAAACTTCCACATTTACGCCTCGTAAGTTGTTATAAAAATGCCACTTGAAAATTTTGCAGATTAAATTGGTAAATGTAGGGGGTATTACTCAGAGAACACAAGAATGCCCTTTGTCTCAAGGAGTCTCTGTTTTAATTCCGTCTGAAGTGAACGTAAGAACTTTGGAGCTTTTCCTTCCCACCAAATTAAAGAAACGGACCGATTCACAAAGGGAGGAAAGGGAGGCGTGGCCCCTCCCCGCCTCCCTCTCGTCACTGAAAGAGCATCATCCACTTCTCTCTCCAAATTAGCAGTCTGGATGCTGACAAACTCATCTTGACAGGGCAAAACTAAGCACTAGTCTTCAAGAATGATTTTAACCTCCCCCCCCCCAATTTTTGTACCATACACCAACAACTCCTGCTCCTTCCATAACATTCAGAGCCAACCCCTCCATTCAGCTCTCTTAAGAGTTTTTAGGTGTCCTACCCTGTTAATATACTTCTAATAAGAGCATGCCTATCATTTTATTTTATAGCTACATCACTCCCCTAATTTTTCCATTTGGGAAATATAAGCTAACCCAACGCAAGGAAAATCCCTAGTGAGGCCAACTTGGATTTTCGTAATCATAGAAAATGGATGATGATCCCCTTTTAAAGTTGTAAAGTAGCTGCTAATGAAGCATAATTAGACATTTCTTCCTTCTCTGCAAATGAAACAAAAAGGAAAGACATCAAGTTTTCTTCATTTCTTTTTTTGTAAAGAATAAAAATAGGATGGGAAAGGATCATAGGGTAACCAGAGATAATTATTTATAAAAGAAGGAATTATTTCACAATTCTGGCAGCATTGCAAACACCTTTCTTTGGGAGTTGAGAGAGCATTTCAAGAATTTTCGCCACCATTTCTGTCCTTCAAAGTACCAGAAATCCCTCTCTCTTAGCCCCCCATCCTGCTGCCGGCAACAGGCTGGGATGCTAGCACCAGTATAAAGGAGTTAATACAAACGTGCCTTGCATTAAAATCAGCACAGGGCAAAATAAATGAGTGAGGGACCAAATCTATAAGCATAAGGTTATTGGATATTATTTCATCACAAAAGATGAAATAAGAGGCGGCAGAGGCTGGAGAAGAGAACTCCTCTGAAGCCAGGGCTTAAGGCTGCAGACACAGTTTCCAGAAAACTGCAGGACTCAGAAGCCTCAGAGCGGCATTTAAGCATATTGCACTCAATTCTGTCTCAAGAGCATTTGCAGTCCCTGTGTTCTGTTCTTCCAATTCAGATGAGAGAGCAGAATAAACCTCAGTGTCAACTCTGTCTTCTTATTCCTTCAAAAAGTGGGGAATATCTTAAACATTCATAATCTGAGGAATCAACTTTAACCAAGAACTCAGCTGTGTACATTTGTGTGTGACTACCAAAATATACAGATCTGTGTAACTTCCCTAAGCTTCTCCCATTTGACGGCTGCTTTAATAGATAATAACCGCACGTGTAGGAGTTTAGACAGGAAATCTGTGCAGCCCCTAATGATATGGAAGGACCTGTTTTCACTGAAAACAACTGGATATCTCCTGTACTCAACACATGTAAGAAGATTCTAGGCAACACTGCTGGCGAGTATTGGGGAAACTTCAAGACTCATCAAAACAAAATGAAAACACTAAAATGAAACATGGCGACTAAAGGGCAGGGAGGGAAATCACCCAAGCTATTTATACAGTTGAGTTCTGTTAAGCCATTGATTCCTAAAAAAACTAAAAAAACACCCCCTACTTCTCTCCCTCTCTCTTTCTGATTTCAATAATCCACTTAGTGCAAAATCACATCGATTTTCCTTGGGATGGTCCTGGATTTTTGCCACTCATGGGGGAAGGAGCACGCTGGAGGGGTGGTGGATGCAGAGCGCCAGCAACAGTTTGGTACATTCCTCTCATATCTATCTGTTGGAAGTTGGAAGGGTTCATAACTAAACCGGGCGGCTTTGGCATCATCAGGTGACTCATCGCTGCTTGCTGGTAAGACAACTGGTGCTGTTGCTGTTGACTGTACTGCTGCTGAAGCCGTCTGTTCATCAGAATCCGCTGAACACAACTGATCAACTGTGGAGGGGGGAAAGGAGAGCTGTTACAAGGGCATGACCTGACTCCACAATGCCTCCTTTGCCTTCAGACACGGCAGCCCTGACAAATTGATTGCAGCCCTAAACTTGATACCTGCTCCACTGCTATCACCATCGCTAATGTGGTGGCATTTGTGAGCTGGTGACTGGAGAAACCAGCTAGCAACACCATTTAGGACCACAGGACCTTCATGACTTGCCCATTGTGCTGCAGGCAGCATTTATCTTGGTTGCTATGGGGACAGGCACTCTTCTGTGAAATTGCTCCCCTGATCTAGTTACAGCATTTTCTCCTCCAGTGCCATTTGCCACCCATTTGGAAATTCTAGTTTAGAAATTCTAATGCGAACAGCCGAACAGTCATTTTGTGGCAAACACCAAAGGAGAAAACACTTCCCCCTTGATCGAATGCCTCCTTAGAAAGTTTCAGGTTTCGCTACATAACATGAAACCATGAAACTCTGCAGGGCTCTCACTAACATGCGTATTAAGAGACGTTAATCCCTTGGTGCTAAGAAGTGGAGCTTTCCAGGACAGTATCTTTGGCTGGCAAGGAAAGGATCATTTCCATTTACCAGCCAAGGGCATGCTAAGTTTGTCTTCCTCCCTGAGGACAAGAAGGAATCCATTTGTTATAAATGCAAGCTGACAGTGTTACTAGAAGAAAAAGTGAAGAGCCTGGAGGAATGGATCTGTACCCTTGAAGAAATCAAAGGGAAGAATTCCATCAACAAAAGCCTTCAGGCCCTGCAAAAAAATGGGGAGAGTGGTGGAAGGGACAATAACACAAGACGATTTCCCCAACAAACCTCCTCAGAGATCAACAGCACGAGCCAGAAGGCACAGGGCAAGATGGCACTCAGCGCCACGGGAGCTGAGAAATCGATTCCAGGCCCTTGCTGACATGACAGAATTACTGGCAGATGTACAACAGGGACCAGACAGGACTAGCAGGGGCACCCTGGAGCTACAAACAAATAACATTAGAAGGGAAAGGAAAGTCCAGCGGATTGGGGACTCTCTGCTGAGGGGTATGGAACATCCTGTGTCCCGGCCTGATCCCATAGCCCAGGAGGTGTGTTGTCTGCCAGGCTTGAAGATGGCCACGTTAGTCAAATCAACTGCCCATCGCCCATTTGTGATGGTCCACGTGGGAACAAAGGACACATGTCCATGAACACCACTAAACACATTAGGGCTGCCTACGAAGTCCTTGGGAGGCAACTGAAAGGAATGGGGGCCCAGGTGGTATTCTCTTCGATCCTGCCAGTCAGAGGAAGAGGAATGCAACAGGAACAGAAGAGTATGGAGCTGAACCGCTGGGCTGCATTCATGGTGCTGGCAGGAGCGATTTGGATTCTTGGGCCGTGGACTATGTTTTCTTGAAGATGGTCTGCTTGCATGTGATGGGCTCCACCCGTCAAGGACAGAGAAGGAGGTGTGGAAGGGACCTGGGGAGATTCCTTGGGCGGGATTTAAACTGACATTGCATGGCAATGGAGGCAACTGCCTGGCAATGGAGACAACTGCCAGCAGAGGCCTGCCTGGGAAGGCCAGGTCAAAGAGGGGGGGATGTTGCAAGGGTTCTGGTGCCTATTGCCAAAGCTTGGGCAGTAAGAAGGAGGAACTTGATCTACTAATGCAGACGGACAGATACGACTTAGCAGGCATTACAGAGACTTGGTGGGATAATGCCCATGACTGGAATACAGTAGTGGATGAGTTATTCCAGAAGAACAGGAAGTGTTGCAGAGGAGGTGGAGGCGGTGCTGGATGTGAGAACAGGGCTTGATTGTCAAGAAACACTGGAAGATAAAGAGTGACAACCCATTGGAAAGTATCTGGGTGGAGATAAGGGAGTGAAGGACAAGCAGTGTTGCTACAGAATGGCTGGCCAAGGAGATGAAGTGGCCTCTGCTCTCTGTGAGCAGCTTAATAATAATAATATGTTTATTGCTTTTCCGGCCGAAGCCATAAGCCATACAAACACCAACAAAATATGAACTGTACACTTGAACATACCCAATTCACACAGACATAACTCGTCATTATCACTTTAAACTATCTAAGCTCATGAAGATTTTGTTTCTTTATCACCGTGGCTAAAAAGGAAGCCACTATAGCAGAGGTTTGATTGTCAGGAAAGTTATCAGACAATAACACTGAGATTGCCCAAGGAAGGAAGGGAAGCTTTTCTTTTAACATAATAGGAATAATAAATCTCTCTCTTTCCTTACTCCACTTAGGGCAAAAAACTATTATATGCTCCAAGGTCTCTAACTTTCCTTGTCCACAGTCACAAACTCGTTCAGAATAAGGGAGTCCAGAGAAACGACCAGAAAGCACTTTAGAGGGGAAGGAGTTAAGTCTAGCCAATGTGAAGGCTCGAGCAGCTTAATAAGGGTATCCAAGAAACACAACTGTGGAGTTATGGAGACTTCAGCTCTCCCGATGTGTGCTGAGAGACCAACTCTGCTATGTGTCCAGGGTCATGCAACTTCCTGACCTGCCCGGGTGACAGCTTCCTTTCTCAAATGGTAGAGGAAACGATGATGGGCTCGGCCATACTGGACCCACAAGAAAGAGTTGGTTGATAGGATAAAGATAGTGGAAACTTAGGGAGAAATGATCACATTCTCCTACAATTCCTTTTGCTGTGGGTTACCAAGGGAGTTTGTAGCCACACTTGCAGGTTATATTTTAGTGTGGCAAACTTTAATAAACTTAGAGATATAATGAGAGCTCTCCTAAAGGAAGAGCTCTTGCAAGCTCAAGCTATCACAATTCCAGCAAGATAGAAATGCGGGTAGAGGATCTAAGAAGCCTATGTGGATGAACAGAGTGCTCTGTGATGAGCTATGGAGGAAAAAGAGTATGTTCGAGAAATGGAAGAAAGGAAATGCATTCAAAGAAGTGTATCTAGGGGTAGCTAGGCACTGCAGGGCAGCTGTCAGAGAGGCCAAAGCTCACAACGAGTTGAGACTGCAACAAAAAGACATTCTTCAGGTATGTGAGGAGCAAACAGAAGGTGAAGGGGCGATACTCCCATTGCTGGGTGAAAATGGAGAAACTCTGATAGAGGACAGAAAGAAGGCAGAAAGGCTCAATGACTACTTTGTCTCAGTTTTCTCCCTGAAGGAGAACCTAGAGACGGTAGCAGGCAAGGCATGGCTTCGGCGTTGGTCGCTGACATGGGCAGAGAAGTTGCAGAGAAGCACCTAGATGCACTGGATGTGTACAAATCCACTGGGCTCATGGGGTGCACCTGAGAGTGCCTAAAGAACTTTCAAAGAACTTGCACACCCTTTGTCGATGATCTTCCAGGCCTCTTGAAGGTGCCAGAAGACTGGAGGAGGGCAAATGCCATCACAATCTTCAAGAAAGGGAAAAAGAACAATCCTGGGAACTACAAGCCTGTCAGCCTGACCTCTGTCCCAGGGAAGACACCGAAACAGATACTAAAGGTGTCAGTTTGCAAGCATCTGATGGTGACACGGTGAAATCAGCATGGATTTGTCCCCAACAGGTTCTGCCAGACCAACCTCATCTCCTTCTATGACCGAGTGACAGGCTTACTGGATTGCGGGAATGCTGTCAATGTAGTTTATCTGGATTTCAGTAAAGCTTTTGACAAGGTTCCTCTTGATGTTCTGATGGGTAAACTGGAGGACTGTGGACTGGACTCTAGGATGGTCAGATGGATGGGGAACTGGCTGGATAACCACACCCAAAGAGCAGTTGTCAGTGGCGCCACATCTGAGTGGAGGGAGGTGTCCAGTGGAGTGCCACAGGGCTTGGTTCTGGACCCAGTGCTTTTCAATATTTTTATAAATGATCTGGATGAGGGTGTGAAGGGATTACTCATTAAATTTGCAGATGACACCAAACTGGGAGGAGTAGCAAACACCCTTGAAGACAGGGATAGAATTCAACGAGATCTGAACACACTGGAAAAGTGGGCAGATTTGAAGAAGATACAATTTAACATGGATAAGTGCCAGATTCTCCTCCTGGGTAACAAAAATGCAAAGCATGCATACTGGATGAGGGATACACTTCTGGGTAGCAGTGTGTGTGAACAAGATCTTGGGCTATGGGTGGACGGGAAGCTAAATATGAGCAGTCAGTGTGATGCAACAGCAAAAAAGGTGAAAGCAATCTTGGGGTGTATCAATAAAGGCATAACATTCAAATCACAGGATGTCACTGTCCAACTATATACCGTGTTGGTCAGGCCCCACCTGAGAATAATCGTGTGCAGTTCTGGAGGCCTAAATTCAAAAAGGATGTGGACAAATTGGAATGGGTGCAGAGGAGGGCAGCCAGGGTGATCAGGGGCCTGGAGACCGAGCCTTACAACTGAGAGACCTGGGGATGTTCAGCTTGGAGAACAGGAGGCTGAGGGGAGACATGATTGCTTTTTTTAGATATTTAAAAGGCTGTCACTCAGAGAAGGGAAGGGTGCTGTTCCTGTTGGCATTGGAGGGCAGGACTCAAAACAATGGGTTTAGACTACAGGAGGAAAGCTGGACATTAGGAAAAACTTCTTCACATTAAGAGTAATCCAGCAGTGGAATCAGCGGCCTAAGGATGAGGTAGGTTCCCCCTCATGACAGCTAGCCAAATACTTTTTGGGAATGCTTTAGGCTGTTCCTGCACTGGGCAGGGGGTTGGACTAGATAGTCTGTAAGACCATTTCCAACTCTGTGATCCCCAGATGCTAGGATACAGAGAAGGATACCAAGGAAGTCAAGCAGGTGACTGCTCCAGTTCTGCCTCTTTTCATTATTTATAAATACATTACTTATTTCCAAAGGAATTAGAGTTCTTTCAAGTAATCATACGGAAGGACTATAGGTTAGATGGACCTATTCATACATGTCTGCCCCCCACCCTCCATCTCATGAAGAACAACATGCTGCGGGGTCTCAACTGATCCATGATGGCCCCTCCTACGGGGCATTCTAGGCAAGAGATGAGCAGAGATGGTTTGCCTTTGCCTTCCTCTGCATAGTAGCCCCCGTCTTCCTCAGTGGTCTCCCACTCCAAGTACAAACCATAACTGACCCTGCTTAGCTTCCAAGCTGTGATGATCTCAGACTAATCTGGGGTATGCAGGCTGCTCCCCATCCCATTTAGCCGTGTAAATTTACGTGTCAAGGTAATATACAGTTCCAAGTTTTCTCACCATTCTTGGTATTTAAAAGGATCCCATCTTTCAGCAATCTAGAAGAACTACCCCGTGAGAGGCTTGCCAAAGGCTCTCTCCCCTCTTCCTCTGCGGCTTCAGGGCTAAGGGAAGAGAGGAACTGGGAACTGCCTGGCTCATCCCCTTAATGGCTCCAGTACACCACAGTTCCCACTGGACAAACATTTCTAGTTGCTCTGCTTTCCTCTGAACTTCAACAAAGTCTCTGAGACCAGAAAGACCACCTAACTTTTAAGTAACCCTTTATTACTGGACTGCCTGGAGGTCTGGGGAGGTACCCACAGCTTCCATCACGCTCTGGAGCAGCCGAGGGCTTCTGAGCACGGACTGTAAGCCACCTGTTCAAATTTTAGGTCAGCCTTCAAGAAAGAGGGTGGCACAAACATCTCTCTCTCCTCCTCTGCCCAATGAACAAGTAGTGAATACTATCAAGAAGTCTGGCAAGAATGCTGGAAATAATATAAGAGAAGGGCTTCCGGCAAATTTGACAGCACACCTCCTCAAACACACTGTGACAAGGTACCATTGCTGGGCCCACCTAAGAGGTGCCTGGAAGTCTTACCATCTGTTGCTTGGTCAGGACATCATTGTAGATGGCTTCCCGGCGCTTAACATCGAACTCTTGGCTTGCCTGTCGACTAAGGGCTAAGGCCTGCACCTGGGACTCTGTGAGGGTGAGGTTCTCCTTCCACTGCAAAGGGAAATAACCAGAGAAGGTTGGCAAGTCCTCTTGGGAGTCATTTGGCTCCAACATGCTTCAAGAGAGTTTGCCATGAGAAAGCAGCAACCAGTTGCAGTGGCCCTATTGCAACATCCCATGAGACTCCTCTGGCCTTGCTCTGCCTCCGTTCTGACCCTGTGAGGAAACGCTGGTCCTCCAACTGCTTGTCCTTGCTCGCTGGTTCCCATGGCTCAAATTCAAACTGGGCTTATAATGTGACAACTGCCCTGTGCCTGGAATCGCTCTGAGGCACCGACAGTGTGGAGTGGTTAGCAGTGGGGCTAGTGGGAGGCTGCTGAGAGGCTGGGGGCCCCTACACATAGGCAAGCAGGCAAGAGGGGGCCTACGCTAGAGGACCAGCAGGGTGAGGGGGGCTGAAAAGCTCCTGTCCTGAACTTAAGTGCTGGATAAACAAAAAGGAGTCTCATCAGAAAAAAACATCTATCTGCAAAAATAAAAAAGACAAAAGCTGATGACAATCCGGGGGGGGGGGGAATCACACAAATCCAGTTTTGCTGTCTCACAATCATGGATTCTAAATTCAGATTGTACTTAGAGACTGACATGATACTTTGTCTAAGTATTCAAAGACGACCTGCATTTCCTCCTAAATCTGCCTACTATGGCTGGGTTGTGAAAACAGTTAAAATAAAATTAACTGGCTAGCTTTTAATAAAAAAATGTTTTGTAATTTATTATTTTGTGTTGCAAATATGCAAATGACCATACGCTTGTGAATTTCTGGAGGTCTAGAAAGTGAAAAAAAAATCTAAAAGATCCGCACACTCCAGCACAGCAGCCAATCAATCCACTGATTCATGGTTTCAGTATTTTTTCACAAAGACAAAAGTTGCTCTTCGTGCCATAAGCCTATTCTTGACGCAACCCAGAGCAAAAACGCTTCCTATCCTTCATTTCTCTACTTACTATGGTAGAAATTATGTCCTCAAGAGGCTGGATCCTGGCTCCAGTGACATTGTTAGTTGCCTCCACAACTTTCTCTCTGCCTTGATTAATGAGGTCCTGAAGGGAAGTTTGAAAGTGATTAAAATTAGCAACCAATTGAGTTGTCCATGAATACAGAAAAGTTCCATCTTCAATTGGTATGATACTAGGATTTGTATGCAATTGGACACAGGTTGTTGGGCCATACAGAGGCAAAGTAATTCAAACATGATTTCATTCCAAAGTGTTGGAGAACATGACTGAAATTAAAAATACCTTCATTGGAAAGAAATGCTGTCCCTATGGTATTCATTCGACAAGGAGAGTGACAGATTTTATCAATATATTCTCATTAATTTTTTCCCTAATGATTAAGCTGTATTGATACCCTGAGCAACTTTTGCAGTATGCAATATGAGTTTGTAGCTTATGTGACAGATCAGCTTCTTATAAGCATTTCTGACAGATTAAACAAAAAACCGTATTATTTTAAAAGCATTTCTATACATTTCTCTAACATCCAACTTAAGGACCACTTGTCCTGCTAGAGGGAAATAATACGTGCATCTAAGGCATCCACAAATGCAGAAAATATGCTGTGATACTTGGTACTTAACCACTTACTTCCAACTGCTGATTGCTCATTGCAGACAGAGCTGCCAGATTGAAGGGGATATATGGGCTTTGAGAGTTGAAGTTGGTATGGTACATATTTGCTCCAACTGGCATGTTGAAACGCATAGTCAGGCCCTGGAAAACAAAGATGGTCTTTTCAGAATTTAAACTTAATCTTCAAGATTTCAGAGCACAAGGACAGAGCTTGGTCAACACTAAGAAATGTGTAAATATCAGATAAACCGTCCCAGACTAACCCAACAGAGAAGAGTACAGGGGCAACACTTTAATATCTGGGAAAGCCAAGCTAGGCCAAACCTTGCATTGGTAGAGGGAGGCAGCATGGTTTTTCCCCATGCAACCGGGCCAGTTTCCCCAGATATAGGCTTCCAGTGGAAGGGAAGGAGGGAGAGCTGAAGACAGAGGAGCAAATAGAGAGAAGCTGGCTGGTGTGTGCATATTTCCTATTTTGAATTACATCGTATTCTGCAGTACAGACACTGGTAACCATCCTCAGCCTCTCTGCAATGGCACGGCCTAAAGATGAAATGGTGGAAGATACCACACCTTCTTTTCGGCTTCATATTCAGCCCAAGCTGCCTTCCGCTCCTCCTCAGTCAGTTCTTCTTCCTCTTTGTGGTCTAGGAGGGAATCATGTTCATGGTAGCCCACTATATGTTCTTTGTGGAACTGAAGCAGTTCAGCTAATAGTGTGTCCTGCGGATTAAAATGACAGAAAAAGTCAGCAAGTAGGTGCCCATGTTCTCAATAGAAAATACCAAATTCTGCTGAGTTTCAAGCAGACTCTCTCCTTTGTCAGGCTGCCCAATCAGATTTTTTATTGAGTTTGATTTCTCTTTCTACCTGTTCTCTAGAGGTCCAGATACTAGATGATATTTCTGGACAGCCGTGAGCAAGCTCTTGAAGAAACATTTTGCCAAGAACAAGACTTGGAGGCTTCTGTCATTTCCTCTCTAGAGACAGACATAGCAAGAACCCCAACTAACCACCCGGAAATCAGACAAATGGGGTTTTGGCCAAACATCCGCCTCCTGATGGATGGACAGATCACCGGAGGTCTGAACTACTAGAAAGCAATAAGAACAGTGAAGAGCACAAGCCAGTTTGCTTGACCAACAGATGCAGTAACAATATGCTATGTATTTAAGTAGACAGACTCTGGTCTCCTTTCCCCAGAAAAGGATATATTTTAGTGTCATGATGCTCAAAGGCAGCCCCTTGGATTTTTAGTAGCCAAGTTCTTCAGGACGAAAATGCAACATGAAAGTTGAAGTTCACAGCTGGGCTTGTGGGTTTAAACATCACTTCTGCCATGTGATAGCTGTACGATCTTGGGAATTAGCTGCCTCTCCAACCTACCTCAAGACAGCAAGAACTCTCTTCATATCTGGCAGCTTAATCAGCAGCAGTAGGAACGGCCTTTGGTTTCAAGTTTGCTCCCTGCTTAAAATTACTCTAGTTAAGTTAGCTCGACAAAGGGCGTGTGTGCATCAAAACATTTCTTATTCATTTCAGATCCAGAGTAGGGCACTGTTTTCCCACTTTTTCAGAAGTGTTGTTTCTAGTTCAGGATTGTTTGGGGGGTATAGGGGAGGGTCCCGAAAATTCAGGACCATTATTTTTGTCATTGCCCTCTCCCCCCTCCAGAGGCAGTAGGAACAAGGAGGCAGGAAGGGAAAGAGGGGAAGCCAGCCATGGGCCTGCCATTTCAGCATAACCCCTGCTGGGGGCTCCCCCCCCCACCAGATGCCCAAGCGCTTGCTCCACTCCTGGAAAATGGTGAACAGGCATGGACTCTGTGGGGCTCAGCTGCCATAGGGCCATTTCCTCCCATTGCCACCAGGGGGCATTTTTGACAAATCATCAGCAATTGAATAGCATTACATTGATATAACAGTATACAACTGCATTCTCAGAGAACTGCTATCTGTTCCATACACAGGGCCAGCTAGAGAGGCACAGATTAGGGGCATCAATGCATGGATGAGAAAGTGATCCAGGAAGAAGGGTTTAGCTCTGCTAGGCATTGGGGAACTTTCTGCTAGGCATTGGGGAACCTGTACGGAAGAGATGGGCTTCACTTCAACCAAAAGGAAACTAGACTGCCGGCAGGCAGTTAATGTAACAAAGGTTGCAACACAGCTCAAACTACCTTCTGTGGAAAAGCTGACAGTGACAGGAGTTGGAGAGCCTTTGGTTTGCAATACTCATCCCACAGGAATGGCATGGTAAATTCTGGGGAAAATACTGGTGGGGGAGGGTTAGAACTTGAGGATGTGCATAGGGCCATGTGAGGAAACCTTAGGGCTAAGGCAGCTGGGGCTCCTTAGAAAGGGAAATGAGGTATAACTGGTTGTATGCTAGAAATCTCAGAGCCAAAATCAGAGGCCTGGAGTGCTTGGTGCTAAATGACAATGCAGATATACTGGGCATTTCAGAAACCCGGTAGAATGGGGAAAATGGCAGGACACTGTTATCCCCGGACCTAAACTCTATCGACAGTACAGAGACGGACGTGTTGGGGGTGGTGGTCTTGTTATTAAGGAGTCAAATAAGCTTAAAAGGGGGGGGGGAGGAACTCACCCACGGAATCACTATGGGTGGAGGAGACACCAGGCCTTGAGGGCTGCTTCGAAGTGGGGTGGGGTGTGTGTGTGTGTGTGTGTGTGTGTGTGTGCGCGCGCGCGCGTGCGCTTGCATAAAGCAACGGTGCAGCTCCATTTGGAACAGTGTCATTCCGCTTTCTGTATCTCACAACGACACCGCAAAGTTGGAAAAAGTACAAAGGAAGACAACCAAGTTGATTACAGGGTTTCCTATGAGGAAAGGCTGGATAGTCCGGACCTTTTCCGTCCAGAAAAAAAGATGGCTACGGGGAAACATGCGAGAGGTTTATAAAATTATGCACGGGGAGGAGAAAGTAGACAGAGGGAGCTTTTCCGGCAATATTAGAACTCAGGGGCACCAAGGAAACTGTTGAAGAATAGGTTCAGGGCAGTCAAAAGGAAACACGTCTTTATTCAACAAGTAATTTAAACTGTGAAATGCACTGCCTGTGGGGGCAGTGATGGCCACGAGGTCAGGCAGACTCATAAGAGGGGAGATCCACCTGTGGCTAACAGCCATGGCAACTAAAGGGAGCCTCCACCTGCAGAGGAAGCAGCAGCGGAGGGACTCTGTGCCCTGTTTACCCTCACGGTAACCGTGGCCACCCTGTGAAACAGTATGCTGGCCTACCTGGGACTACTGCTCTGATTCGGCAGGCTCTTCTGATGTTCTTAACAATATGTGTCAGTATATGTTTAAGGTTCTCTGAATTCCCAGTTTCCTTAACGAAGAATTAAGTCTCTAGTCTCTGTGGTTGTGGAGATATACTTTTTCCTTTACATCTCCCCAGCGGAAAGGGCTAGAAACTTACTTTTTAAACGGAAGCTGGAAATTCAGAGAACCTGATACACACATTGCTGTACTGTTATATAATGCTGTTCAATTACAGGTGGGTTTTTTTCAAAATAGCTCCCCTGGTGGCAGAAAGAGGAAACGGATGCCCCAACAGCCAAGCCTCGTGGGAGCCCGGGAGCCCACCGATCTGCAGCCGTGGAGGCAGGCTCGTGGCAGCTGATGTCACTGGTGTGGTGAAGTCCAGGACCAGTTCAGATCCCCTGCAGTTTTAACTTCTGTAACTTTTACTCATACTGTCTTTGACTTTCCCTTGAGTGTTTTGGGATTTATTTATTTTTTTACTAAATCCTTGCAAGGAGGCAGATGGTTTAATTGGTCTTTCTGTTGTGTGAGAAGGAAGCAGTGGGTAGGAGATAGGAGACTTGTGGTAAGGAGACTTCTGCACTCTTTCTTTCACGCTACGCTTAGTTACAGATATCGCTATTTTAAAGTGATTCTGTTAAATTGTACTTGAGTCTGTCTTTGTGTCCTCTCCTCTGCCCCCATCTGATAGCTACTTATGAGTACGAAAAGTGGTTGCCCTTCTGAGGACCCTTTCTTGCCTTCTCCCAAAAAACTAAGCTTGATTTTTTAAAAAACCTAGTATTAAGATGAGTAATAGATTTACAGTGAAATCCTAAGAAGAGTAACTCCAGTCTAAGCAGTGATATTGACGTTACACTGCCTACAGAAGTGGAGGATAACCTATTAGGAGACTATAACCTTTTAGGCTCTCAACTATTTAATAATGTCCTCCTCAGATAGATTAAATGAATCACCTGAATCTCCTCATAAAGTTAATGGGGATATTACTACTTTAAATATACTAGTATCACAGACTTGTTTGATTGTGAGAACTTGGCAGAATATTTATGAGAAAATAGAGAACCTTACTAGTCAATTACAAAAGCAATTGCCCAGAACACAGCACATCCTACAAATAACAGGAAAGTTAATAGAGTCTATGCCAGTATGCAGGAAGAATGTCTTGGAGTAATGTAAAGCAAAGGACTGCTTTTGACCCATGCAAGGTAGTTCTGAACATTTACCCTTCTGGAGGTCATATTATTAAATCATAGGATCAATAGTGTCGACTTAAAATACTATGAAAGAATGACGGGCTCTATTTGCTCTGATAGACTGACACTCCTCTTCTTTTTACCTAGAATGGTTAATGCTGAGTGGCTGCATTCACATGGCATTTTCCCTCAAAGTTTTTTTAAAACCTTAACTGTTACTCCTCTGTTCTCTACTAAATGTATTCAGTTCCAAAGGCCCAAGTATTTGCCCACCTCAGTGGCAGCTTTAATATTTTTTTCCATACAGGCCGCCATGATTTCTGGAATGGTATTTTTTGGTCATAAGCAAAGGAGCCCAAGATGACAAGACTAGTGAAAGATCACTGTGAAGTCTCAGCTCAATTGCTATTGTCAGTATTGTTGCAGAAACCTACTAATCTATTTTGATATGTAACTTTTAAAAATTACTGAAAGAGTGAGGTCAGAGAAGGGGAATTGCCTTTTATCTTTGTTCCACCAACAAATTATCACGCTCTTGTCCTTGTGGATGTGAAAATGTATTAGTTCTACTCCTACACTGCAGGTTTCATAAGACCGCCTATTCCTGCAAGTATCCAGTCAACTCAAGAACAGAAAAGGCCTCTTAAACAAAAAGTTAATCAGCCTCAAGAAACTCAGTAATTTTTGATGGGACGACCATTATTAGCCCACAAAGATGCAAGTTTCAGAACTGGTTTCTGAAGCAAAAGCTGTACCTGCCTATGGGGTTCTTTTTTTTGTTTTAAAGGAAGGAGTGTTTGCAAAACAATGAGAATAGAAGGCTTCTCAAACGACTTTGGTCTGGTGGCTGAACTTTACAGCAGCTGCGTGTACATATCTATCCACCCTGAAGATGGTGATTAACAGAGCAGTGCAAGCACAAAACCACACACACACACAAGCCAATGTTTATAGAATTCAGTCTTACTCTAATAACTGAATATTCTCAAGCCTATGAAAGCTATGCCTACGAAATCTCAAGCCACTTGCAACTGAGAGCTATGCTGCACATTTGGTAAAACTCCTACAATCAACTATTTCAAATTCTCATGCTGACCTCATTTTTCTATTTTCTCTTCCAACAATACAAGCAGCAATAAAACTAGCATGTGTTGCATGCAATTGTCTTTGCTCGGCACCTCTTTAAAATGGAATTTTAAGAACTGAAATTTCATTTGTTAAAACATGATAGTGATGCCATTTAGACGTTAATATTGGGGCAATTAAACTTGCAAATGCAATCCTTAAATTCTGGCACAATTATCCAAAGTCAAGTGAACGAATCCAGAAATAGACTATTGCCTAACATGTTATAATTGATGTGAAATACCAGGAACAGAACTGAAGGATTAAAAATTGTTTGGTCCAACTTATTAGCAGGGATCTTCTGCTTTAAATTATTGCAATCGAACCTGAAAAGGCTTCCAGGAAACACACCGTGGGTGATCAGTGGCATCTACTAAAAACATACGAGTAACTGTATTACTTGTTGCACCCCATGGTGATTTCATGGAACAATGAAACAGAATAGCAGCAGGCTCAAAACAGGTAAAAGGAAATATATCTTCATGCAAATAGCTTTAGTAGTGAAATCAATGCTAAAGGACGTTACACAATGGGTACCAAAGAACATGGCATGAGAAACACACATGCACTGTGTTAATAGCCACAACAATTAAAGCAGGAATAGTAAGGATCAAAACCAGTAGCCTGGATATCAGACCTTGGGTACACACAACAAGAGATACACATGCAAGACTGTTTTGCTGCCACATCTGGTTGGATCCTGTCAAGCTGACTGCTGTGCTAGAGGGATCCCTATTTCCAGAAAGAGAAATTGTTATCTTCCTTCCTTCCAAAGATTCTCTGCTAAGAATTTCACTAAAGCCGGTGCAAAGCATGAATACTCGCTTACTTTGGGCAACACGGGTGTATCCCTTTTCTTCTTCTTCTCTGAATTAGGATCATCCAACAAATCTGGCTCAAAAGTATAGAGCTCTGTGAGTTCATTCATGGTAAAGTGCCGTTCAACCTGCTGCTGATCCACAACTCGAAAAGACAGTGACTGTTTAGTTACTTGACGATCGTAGATCTTGTCTTCCATTGTCCCCTTTAAAATAAACACATATACCATTTTCTGTACCTATGAAATCCATTTCATTTTGCTGTATTTGCAGTAAAAAGTATCATATGATGTAAGATTTCATGGATTTGAGATGATTCAGTAAAACTAGTTAGTTGTACACTGGAAAAGCAAATGTGACCGTTACGAATCAAAAAGTTGAGCAACAACTGTTAGGAAATGAAGCCTTGACTTAATGGATTTGCACAGACAAACTCAAGCTGAAGAGCAATTTCACAAGGAAAAGAGAAACAAAGAAGTACTTGCTGCTGGATAGCAAAGTGGAAAGACATGTGTAAACCGCACGGAGGAAACCAGCAGAGTGCAGACTAACCACCACCAAGCTACGGCCAACTGCTGGGCAATTCTGGGGGGCTGGCAGCAATGTAGGTAGCAGAGACAGGGCTTCATGTCAGAGGGCTCCTGGGATCAAAGGATCCCAAACAAACTGCATAAAAAGAAGATTTGTTCTGGGGCAGAGAGATGAAGGAGGAAGTCACCAGGTGGCCAGGGAAACATGGAAGCAAACACAGTAGGGGAAGCCTCTTCAACAAGCAACCAGAACCATCCATTCACACTTTCTCCAGAAATATGAACCCAGAGGACTGAAGGCTGTTCATCCATTCTTTGTCCCCTAGGAACACGTGTGCACTGCAATCAACTATTACTTTAATTACAAGCACTGTTCCTGAGAGCAAGGATGAAGTTACTGGGTTGCAGCTTCTGAGCTACTATTCTGGGTCCTAGTGCCTGCTTTGACCTGAATGCCCTATTGTTCTCATACAAGAGAAGAGATCCATGCTGCAGATGCAACCAAGGAATATGGCAGAAGACACGACATGAAATCATTTCCCTTGGTGGATTGGTCACATGGCAAACAGTTCAGATGCAACTGGGCAGGCTTTAGGATTCAGGGTAAAAGCTCAATCCACCAAAGCAGTTCCAGGCAGCTTCATACAGCAAGATTTTCATCCAGTGGCACCCTAGAGACCAATAAGATTTTCAGAGTGTAAGCTTTTGAGAGTCTGAGCTCCCTTCTTCAGACAGGGTGTCTGAAGGAGGGAGCTCTGACTCTTAACAGCTTGCACTTGGGAAATCTTGTCGGTCTCTAAGGTGCCACTGGACTACAATCCTGCTTTTCTATTGCGCACCGACAAGGCGATCCACCTAGGTAGCTTCACAGTTGAGCTGTGGTAGAGCCTGCTTAACCCTTTCCAAGCCAGTCATTTGACAGTGTGGCATCAACCAAAATGGAATGGTCAGGGAAGGGAACAGGCCATGGTCTTTCAGATTACCAGTGTCCTCTTCTGGTGCTTTCTTAACCAAAGCTCCAATTTCAAGCGTATGTACCTAGTTTTGAAGACACAGGACCAACTGGGGACTCTACTGCTGGACCATCCAACCTGCCGCCTCCCTACCTCAGCTGGTCAAGGGGGTCTTAGACTTGGGGCTGAGATCCTAAGAGAGTTTTATTCCTCAAGGACTTCCACAGAGGTAGGGGCCAGAGTAAACAGAGGAAGGTTTTGGCAGCATCTTGCAAGCTGCATAACGTCTAGCGGAGCTTCTGTGACCTTCCCGTGCGGGGATATAAAAGCCTGGCCATGGCCAGAGGCACGAGCCTTTTGGCACAAGCCAAGGGCTCTTCAGTCTGCGGCTTGCAACCTGTGGCCACCGTGTGAATCACCTCCTGGGATTCAAAACCTGCTCAGGATGCAAACGTTTCTTTTTCCCTCTTTGTTTATTTAAACAGCATTTTAAATTACTGTTGGTTTAGATTATATTTAGGTCTCTTGTAAGCTGCTGTAGGTCCCCACTGGGAAGAAAAGCGGGGCGACCCATCCCCAGAGAAATCACGCCAAGGGCACCTCGACCGATACCGCATGCCACGGCTCCCGGGACAGACAAGGGGCTGTCCCAACACATCACGTTCCCCACACGTGAGCAGGTCATACCCTTAGTTTTGTTTTTCTGCTGTGGTCCAAAGCTAGATGATGGGCAAAATCCCCATGATCCCTCAGAAACTAGCCAGCCCACACACAACCATTCAGAGGCACAGCAGTGGAGAAAACTATTTATTTTCATACATAAACCTGCCCAGAGATTTAGACTGAGCACCACCAACACGCCAATGATACCAAGATCCATTTCTCCTTTCCTGTTGAATCAGATGAGATAGTGGATGCTCTGAACCAGTATCCGGAAGGCAGGAAGAGGCTGGAGAAAGGCCAGTAAAGTGAAGTTCAATACAGACAAGACTGAGGTGTTGTCAGTCAAGAGCACCTGCCACTCCTGGATTCAACAGCAAGACGGAGTTATTACCCTCACCCCCAAAAGAGCAGATTATAGTTTGGGAGCACTAGGAGATTCATATTTATACACAGAAGTTCAGGTATCTGCAGCATCTAGTGACTTTGTTCAACTATGGTTGGATCACCAGTTATGACTTTTCTTTTAGAAAAGTGATCCGACTATGGCTATCTATGCTCTGATCACTTCTAGACTGGACCACTGCGGCATGTACGGGGCCACCTTTAAAGAAGGCTTGGAAATTTCAAATAGTACGACCTGTGGTGGTGGTATACTGAACACCTCTTGCCAGTTTTAAAAACTACTGGGACAATCCAAAGTGCTGGTTTTTATATTTAATATTAATAATAATAACAACAATATTCGATTTATATACAGCCTTTCAGGACAACTTAGCGGTTTACAAAGTATGTTATTATTATCCCCACAACAATCGCCCTGTGAGGTGGGTGGGACTGAGAGAGCTCTGAGAGAGCTGTGACTGACCCAAGGTCACACAGCTGGCTTCAACCAGAGTGGGGAATCAAACCCGGCTCTCCAGATTAGAGTCCTGCTACTCTTAGCCACTACATCAAACTGGCTCTAAACAGCTTAGAACCAGAGTTCATCTTTGTCCACCGTGCTGTTTTAACACATAAAGGAAACTGTCATAGTCAAGATGCAAGGACAGTCTGCTTCTATGTGGACCTGGCCAACAATTAGCATCTTCAACAAAAGCCCCACTGGACGCATGCCCACTTTCAGGGGCTACTAGAGATTTATCTGTGATGGTGCCTCATCTGGAACTCCCTCCCTTCAGCATCTTGCCCTGTGCTCAATCTGGCTAGTTTTAGACACCGAGTGAAAGTGTATTTCTTTCTCGGACATTTGAGCTGAGAGCATACATGGCATAAATGTTTATGTAAATTAAAATATTAGCAGTTTTACAATGTTTTCTTTCAATAATTCAGTTTAAAGAATAACTCAGTTTAAAGCTACAGTGAATTTACAAATATATCAAACACTATAAATGGCTTGTATGCACTATATGTCTTATGGGGGGGGGCTTTCCTTTCATCTGCAAAGGGTTGAGATGTCCATGGCTTCAGACAGGTTTTAGAATTAGAAGGCAGAAAAGACATTCAATTCTGACCTACCTGAGCCAAGAACCGGTACACAAACACTGGTTTGTTCTGCCCAAAACGATAAACTCTGAAAATACTCTGGATATCATATGATGGATTCCAAGAGGCATCAAAAATAATTACTCGATTAGCAGCTACGAGATTTATTCCAAGGGATCCTGCTTTAGTTGAAATAATAAACAAACGGCCTCTGCAAAAAAAAGGGGAAAACTTTAATTTGGTGCATTCTGTTTACGATACTCCTGTTTATCTGAACAGCTGCTTAGTACACCAAAACTTAGAAAACATTAAACCTGCATCAGCTTGAGAACAGAAAAAAGGCTTCCAAAAAGAATGCTAATCTTGATGTATTTCAGAGCACTTTTTTTTATTAATGATTGTTCAACTGGGAAAGCATCCTTTGCACAAACCCCAGGTTCAAGGGCAAACCACGGTTGGTGTGACTACGCCCATTCTAATTCAGAAATCATAGTAAGCCACAGTTCTTGCTATCAAAGAAAGGGGGAAGGGGGCATAAGGAAGCCTAAAGAGAAAGAGGAGGGAGGGAGAGGTTCATGTTCATAAGGAACTCCCGCTGTCAAGCCATCATGATTGGGCACTACAAAGCCTGCACCCGGGCACTGCAAGCTGAGCATTAAAAGAGTCATTAGAAAGTGTGCAGCCTCTAGTCAAACAGAGAATTTATGTACGTGCTTAAGAACCATAGAGAAATGTTTCTATAAATGTTGAAATAATAACAAATATGCTGGGCTTCATTTTCACAAAGTCCAGAGAAAACCTTTGGAATTACAATAATTAGATGCATTTTGCATTCAATTAGTGAGATGTACTTACTACACTTATGTCCCAGAATTGTCTAAATCTACACAATATGTGCTGAAAATAACAAGCACACCACATCAAAGGGCAAGGTGTGCAGCAGGGCAACCCTATAATCAACAAACTCAATAGGAATCCTTTAACATAACAGCTGAAGCCGTTTCTTCAATGAAAGCACAGCATCAAACGCCTTTTTGCTCATTAAAAGTAGAAGCAAGTACTTCTTAAGCTGACAGCTTTCTTTTATTTATTCTTTTATTTATTCTCTCCCCACCCCCGCCCAAACATAACGTGGCTGGGGGGAAATCCTAGTTACTCTTGTTTAATTTAATAAGTTTCCTCCTGGGAGAATTTTAAGGGGGGAAAACCCACCATTTTTCCCAAGTAGCATTAATAAGGAGTCATAAGACTCCTCAGGAAGAGACATTTATGGTGACATGAACTTCATTGGTTACAGTAATTTCATCAGATGAACAGAGTTTCCCAGCCTTTTTTTGGTATGGTGAAGCACAAGTCCAAATGGACTCAGTATGGTGACCCATCCAGGGTCAATCCAAAGTTTTTTGGTGCCCTAGTTCAGTCCTTGGTGCCCATCTAGTCCAGCATTCCATTTTCTATAATGGCCAACCAGTTTTTTTTTTTTGAGAAACCAGCAAATATCACGGCTTCCCCGACTATGAACCCCAAGCAAGTGGCATATGGAGGTTACATGCCAGCATTTGACCACCCTCTCCTTCTTCATTATTCCCTCCCCACCTAAAATTCTAATAAACTCACTCTAGTAACCATTTTACTTGACTCTTTATTAGTCAACTCTTTATTAGTCAACATGCATTAGTCAACATGGCTGAAGTGGTGATACCGACTGGAGTGCTTTAGGTTCTGGGACCATGGGATAGGTTTTCTTAGAGAAGGCCTTCTAGCACATGATGGGCTTCACCTCTCAAGATCAGGGAAGAAAATGTTCGGAAAGAACCTGGAGAGCTTCATCTGGAAAGCTTTGAACTGATGCCGCAAGGGGAAGGGGACGATCGACATGGCGATTTCAATGAGAAGTTATAACACCAGGAGCCCACCTGAGTAGGACAGATCAAACAAAGGTACAAGGCTACAAGTACCTATAGACCAATGCACAAAGTATCAGAAATAAGGAAGAGCTTGAGCTTCTCTTGCAAACAGAGGGCTACGATATAGTAGGAATTACTGAGACTTGGTGGGATGATTCCCATGACTGGAATGTGGTAGTGGTGGGTATGAGATACTCAAGAAAAAACAGAAGGGTAGAAGAGGAGGCGGAGTGGCATTGTATGTGAGGAGGGGGCTTGATTGTAAGCAAGTTCTGGAGAATGTGGTTGACAGCCCAGTGGAAAGTATATGGGCGGAAATAAGGGGAGGAAGAACAAAGGGTATTGTTGTTGGAGTCTGCTGTACAGACCGCCTGACCAGGGAGAGGAAATGGATGCTGCCCTTCTTGAACAGATTGGTAGAGTATCCAGACATCAGAACCATATAATTATGGGTGACTTCAACTTCCCCGATGTGTGCTGGGAGAAAAGCTCAGAAAAGTGACAAAATCACACAACTTCCTGACCTACCTGGCTGATAACTTCCTTTTTAAAATGGTGGAGAAAGCTACAAGGGGCTCGGCCATACTAGACTTAATATTAACCAACCGGGAAGAATTGGTAGATGGGGCAAAGGTGGTGGGGACCTTAAGGGGAAGAGACCGTGTTCTCCCTGAATTCAAGTTGCTGTGAGGGGCCAAGGAAGTTTGTAGCCAGACTTGTAGGTTAGATTTTTGTAGGGCCGACTTCAATTAACTCAGAGGCTTGATGAAAGTCATTCTGTGCTGGAAGGGAAAGGAGTGAGTGAAGGGTGGGCTCTTCTCAAACATGAGCTTTTGCAAGCTCAAGCCCTCACTATTCCAGCAAGATGGAAACATGGTAAGGGCTCTAAGAAACTGGTGTGGATGAACAAGAGAGCTCCAGAATAAGCTAAGGGAGAAAAGGAAATGTTCAGGAAATGGAGAGGACAGACCTCTAAAGAGGAATATATGAGGGTTACTAGGTACTGCAGATCAGCCATCAGAGAAGCCAAAGCTCAGTATGAGCTGGGTCTGGCTAGGAGGGCTCGCTACAATAAGAAAAACTTCTACAGATATGTGAGAAGAAAACGTAAGGTAAAAGAGGCAACTGGACCGCTGTTGGGATTGGAAGTAGAACCTCTGATGGAGGACAGAGAAAAAGCAGACAGGCTTAATGAATTTTTTACCTCTGTTTTCCCCCTGAAGAACTCAAGCCCATCTAAAGATGGTAGTAGACACGACAGGACACCTGGGGGGCTAGTTGATATTGACAGAGAGGTTGTTTAGAGGCACCTAACTGCACTGGGTGAATACAAATCCCCTGGGCTGGATGGTGTGCACCCAAGAGTGCTCAAAGAACTTCCTAGAGAACTTGCAGAACTTCTGTCCATCATCTTCAAGGCCTCCTGGAGGACTGGGGATGTGCCACAAGATTGGAGAACAGCTAACGTTATCCCAATCTTTAAGAAAGAGAAAAAGGATGACCCAGGATACTACAGGCCGTTCAGTCTGACTTCTGTTGCTGGGAGGATATTAGAGCAGATTTTAAAGGGATCGATCTCTAAGCATCTGAAGGACTGCTTAGTGATCTGGGGAAGTCAACATGGTTCTGTCCCAACAGATCTTGTCAGACCAACCTCTTTTCCTTCTTTAATCGAGTGACAACGAGCTTACTGAATCGTGGGAACTCTGTCGACGTGATTTACCTGGATTTCAGTAAAGCTTTTGATAAAGTCCCCCATGACATTCTAATGGGTAAACTCAGGGATCATTTCATAGAAAAAGAACTGCAGGAACTCATTAGCATAACTCATTAACATACGTCACACCCCTTGATCAGTCCAAAATGGCCAGGATTTGGCTGCTGCCAGATGGGGGAGTGTTCCCCCACCTGGCAGTGGCCCAATCAGGGCCATTTTCCCCCACAATACAGGCCAAAACGGGCCCCAAACAGCCATTTTGGGCCCGTTTTGGCCTGGATCAGGCCCAAAACAGCCCAGATTGGGTTGGTGCCGGGCCAGGGTTCCCCACCAGGCACCGACACAATCCTGGCAGTTTTGGTCCTGATCCTGGCTGAAAAGGGCCCCAAAAGGCCGGAAATGGCCATTTAGGTCCCATTTGGGCCCAGATCACGGCCAAAACAGCCTGGACCAGATCAGTGTTGAGCAAGGGAGGGTTCCCCCACCTGGCACTGACCCATTGCAGCCCGGATCAGTGCCAAAATGGCTGGGATCGGGTCGGTGCCGGGCAGGGGATGCTTCCCCCACCCGGCACCAACTCAATCAGGGCTTTTGGCCCCAATTGTGGCCGTTTTGGCCCCAATCAAGGCCTAAACAGCCCAAAACCTCTTAAGGTCAGGTGGGTGGGACCACCTGACTTGGGGGAACACACCGGAATGGCGTTCCGATGTGTTCCCCCTTGAAATGAGCCCTGGGTAAACTGGAAAACTGCGAACTGGACTATAGGACAGTTCAATGGATAGGGAATGGGTTAGAGGACCACACCCAAAGTGTGGTGGTCAATGGTGTTTCATCAGATTGGAGGGAGGTGTCCAGTGGGGTGCCACAGGGCTCGGTTTTGGGCCCGGTACTGTTCAATATTTTTATCAATGATCTGGATGAAGGGGTAAATGGGCTATGCATTAAATTTGCTGATGATACCAAATTGGGAGGAATGGCAAACACCCAAGAAGATAAGAGTTAAAATTCAACAAGACTTGAATACTTTGGAGAAGTGGGTGGTTGTGAACAGGATGCAATTCAACCTAGATAAGTGCACGGTATTACATCTGGGCCAAAAAAATGTGAAGCACAAATACAGGATGAGGGATACACTTCTGGGTAGTAGTGTATGCGAAAGAGATCTTGGAGTAAGAGTGGACTGTAAACTAAATATGAGCAGTCAGTGTGATGTGGTGGCAAAAAAGGCAAACTCAATCCTGGGTTGTATCAAATGGGCCATTGCATCGAAATCGCAGAAGGTCATAGTCCCTCTCTATATTGCCTTGGTCAGGCTGCACCTGGAGTACTGTGTGCAGTTCTGGAGGCCTCACTTCAAAAAGGATGTGGACAAAATTGAGAGGGTGCAGAAGACAGCAACAAGAATTATCAGGGGTCTGGAGACTGAGCCCTACGAGGAAAGGCTGAGGGCCTTGGGAATGTTTAATTTGTAGAAGTTTGAGGGGGGGGACATGATTGCTCTCTTTAAATATTTGAAAGGCTGTCATTTGGAGGAGGGCAAGAAGCTGTTCCAGTTGGCAGCAGAGGACAGAACTTGAGGCAACAGGTTAAATTACATGCAGCAAGGTACCAGCTGGATATTAGGAAAAACCTTTTCACAGTCAGAGTAGTTCAAAGGTGGAATCAGCTGCCTAGGGAGGTGGTGAGCTCCCCTTCACTGGCAGTTTTCAAGAAGAAGCTGGATGAATATTTGTCAAGAATTCTTTAGGCTCATCCTGCATTGGGCAGGAGGTTGGACTAGAAGGTCTGTATGGACCGTTCCAACTCTGTGATTCTGTGATATACAGTGAAGAAAAAAATACTAATGTTTGACATACCAGTCAAAGCCTAACCCTTGCCTCAAATTAAGTTCTTGCAGGAACGAATTCATACATGACGACTTTTCCTATAGAGGCATTATCCTGCATATGAAAATGTGTATTCCTGTCATTTGTAGTCAAAATGTCACATTTTGCTTACTGAAATAGCACAATTGGCTGCATTTATCATACATGACAGGATATTTGCTTTTTTCTCCAAACAGAAATATCAATGCAGGTAATTCACATTAAAGTGGCCCAGTTTTCAACCTCAGTACGGTGCAAGGGGCTTAACATGGTACAAGCTGTGAAAGTGCTCCTAGTTTCCGTTTAAATTTAGAAGACAGACATGGTTCTTTTACCACTGGCTAAGAAAGCCACCATGCATGAGAGGGTAAAATGATACTCAACAGCTGTTTGCTCAAAACTGCTTAATAATAAGCATTATGCCACTTTTAACCACTTCCAGAGTGACTGAAATCAGTTCCTGCATTGTGATAAGCGCCTCTATTACAGCAATCAATTCTATTCATAAAACAAGTCACTCATGGGGGAAAGGGTTTATTACAAAGAGTCTTCTCTTCTTCCAAGTGGAGGCTCAAAAATCTCCCACTGAAAGCAAAAACCTTAGAGAATGGGCCTCTTGCTGTCATCTCCTCCTCCAACCAGGTCAAAACTAGAACCGGAGGAGGCACCTTAAGGAGATCCACGAACCTGGTAGATGATAGTGAAGAGGCTGCTGATGAGAGGCTCGGTGTGATACATCTCTACAGCAGGTAGAGGGGCAGTGAGGCATTGCAGGGGGCTGGGCAAGAGTTCACTGCTGAAGGATCAGCACCAAGATGGAGGCCATGCGCGCACATACCTCCTCCTCCCCAGCCTTTTTTCCTTTTTCTCAGCTATTGCTATAAAGTTTTTGCTCATTATTGTGGCAAAGTGAGGGGGAGGTAAAAATGTGAGAAGATGGCAAGGAAGGCGAGGAAGAGATCACTGGAAAGGGCAGGACCAACCACTAGGGAGGGCTGGACTGCAACCCACTTTCAGAGGCTTCATGACCTACTTCTGGGTCCTGACCCATAGATTGGGAAACACTGCTCTAGAACACTGGGCACATGAGGGTGCAGATTTTAAACTGCAGGTTTAAAGCACGGCAAATAAGATACAAGAGATATTAACAGGTTGATCATAATTCTATGCAAAATAAAGATGAATCTGGGGTTCAGACAAGACACATTCTTCTTATCAGGTGTACGTACACACGTGGCCACTAATAGGCATTCTGCACAGCTGCAATGATGGGATCAGCTCCTCAAGCGGGACAGTCACTTCTTGCAGTGAGTTACGCAAGTCTATGTGCAATGGTATTAAGCCTGCCAACAAATTTCAGCTCCGCAACGCTGAATTCAAGTTCCCCCTTTGAACTCTAAGAGATGGAAATGCTTCCTTAGTTTTTCTTGAATGTTGACATTTTTTTAAGTGTCTAATTTGCGGCCACTCATCTTGTGGCACAGACATGTTTGGTGTTTGTAAATGTGTTGTTGGATGATATATTTCATGTTCATGCGTGAGCCCTTGAAAGCATAACCTCTTATTTTTTAGCCATCCAATGGTATTTCTTGAGAAGAGCTGGTCTCTCTTCCTACTTTTCCAGATTCTATACTAAAAAAAATGACTGGATTTTCTTTAACTAACCCTCTTTTCTTCCTTTTACCTCCCATTTTCATTTTGTGAGTTTGCTCTGAAAATTCATTTTTCATTCATTCATTTTTTTGTACAGTGCCCAGATGGGGTGTTTAAATAAGAAAGACATAAACTGTGCATCAGCCTCAATGGCTCACAATCAAAAGGCTGGCATGATTTCGATTTCATGAAGCTCCCAGCTTCCTACAACATACTCACATCCAACAACCGTTACATGCAAAATCAGGAATTTGCATACCAATGAGAATCAGAGAGGTGCAAGCAGTATTATTCTGTGCTGCCTAACCCCTGCATACACAGGAGCAGAGAACCACATGGAATGAAATGACTAACAAACACCAAGGTGATCAGCAGTGCTGCTCTGAGTCCCACTGATCAGTAAAAAACTGGAATTATATGTATTTTAAATAAATAAGGGAATAATGAAATATTATGAAACTAGAAACAAAGCCCGTTGTGGGGAAAAATACAATGGGCTCTAGAAAGGGGAGGGTGAGCAGACAGGCATTCCCTCCTCCTCCATCACTGATCCCAGCCAGTGAAGGAGAGGCGTGAGCACTGCCACCTGCTCCATGCGTGATCTCAGCCACGTGAAGGGGTGGTGGGCTTTGCTACCTGCTCCACACCTGATCCCAGCCGGGTGAAGGGGAAACGGGAATTGCCACCTGCTCTGCTCCTGATTCCGGCAGGTTGAAGCGGGGGTGAGCATTGCTGCTTGCTTGGCGCCTGACTCTAGGAAGGAAGAGAGATCAAAAGATCTCCCCCAGCCAAGACTTACAACCTTATCAGCTGTTAAGGTGCACCATGCAAAAAAACAAGTAGTATTCAATGTTTTTATATTTGATTATGAAGTGCAAGGTGTGTAGTGTGCAATGAATAACAATAAATAATTAAATATCAAGTAACAATACACAGTTCACGTCCAATAAATACAACAATGATTTACAACAACAGCTCATGGTCATTTCCACAGATCATGTAGCCAGGAAGTACTCTTCTACTGCCCGGCCGTAAGTGCTGATGATACAAAATTAGAGACTTGGTGTCCTAAGGTAAGTTCTTTATGTAGTAATAAAATCCCTATGATGTAATCTATTCTTTCTCCTTCCTTTATAGGTGCAAACTCCCCACTCGGAGACAATGAAGCTCCCGGGCGGGAGAATGCAGAAGGGCACCCAAGTCAAGGAGGAGGACAGGGTCCAGAGCCGCTGAGAATCGCTCAACAGGGGGCTAGCTGTTCTCCTGTGTCGACAAGCTTTTTCAAGAGTGTTCTAAGACAGCAATATTCTCCTTCTCCAATTGGTCAGAAATAACACATTCAGCACTAAGCAACGGGTACCTATTACGGTTGCTTACTGCTGAATCTGTGTCCCTATTATGGGTCGTGAGAAGTAAGAAAGACTTTGAACAGCCGGAGAGTTGGAGGTAACTGCTGACAGGACGCTCTTGAAAAAGCCCATCCAAGACAGGAGGGTAGCTTGCTCCCTGCTGAGCGACTCTCCGTGGCTGTGGATGCATCTCCCCTCGAGTCTTGGGCGTCTCTTGTGGATCCTCCGCCCGGGAACCAGCAACCACCTCGGAGCCCCCCACTGGGCTGGATCCGCCTTGAGGAAAAAACGAGCGAAGGAACAAGCAACTGTTTTGAACTGTGAATGGCCATTTAATCCTGACCCCAAGTCTCCAGATTACCCCATCTGGTTGAAATAGGAAAATAATTTTGACATTCAGTGCATATATAAATAATTTTAATATTTAGTAAATGAAATGTGGATGTGAACGTATTTATATCTGCATTCATTGCGATTAACTGGAGCATCTTGCACTTTAGACAAATTATAAAATCCTTTAAAAATTAACTTAAAATTAAATATTTAAATGTATTATTATATTGTTGCATGGTGCACTTTAAGAAGATTCAGGTTTATAGACTTCCGCAGCAGGTCCTTTGCTTACTCGCTCCTAACACCAGCTGAGTTAAGGCAGGGGGCAGGCATTGCCACCTGCTCCGCTTCTGATCCCAGCTAGCTGAAGGGGGGTGGGCATTGCCACTTGCTCCGCTCCTAATAGCAGCTAGATTAAGGTGGGGGGTGGGCATTGCCACCTGCTCTGCTCCTATTATCAGCTGGGTTAAGTGGGGGGGGGCATTGCCACCTGCTCCACTCCTAATACCAGCTGAGTTAAGGCAGGGGGCAGGCATTGCCATCTGCTCCACTCCTGATTCCAGCTAGCTGAAGGGGGGTGGGCATTGCCACTTGCTCCGCTCCTAATAGCAGCTAGATTAAGGTGGGGGGTGGGCATTGCCACCTGCTCTGCTCCTATTATCAGCTGGGTTAAGTGGGGGGGCATTGCCACCTGCTCCACTCCTAATACCAGCTGAGTTAAGGCAGGGGGCAGGCATTGCCATCTGCTCCGCTCCTGATTCCAGCTAGCTGAAGGGGGTGGGCGGGCATTGCCACCTTCTCCACTCCTAATAGCAGCTAGGTTAAGGTGGGGGGTGGGCATTGCTACCTGCTCTGCTCCTAATATCAGTGGGTTAAGTGGGGGGTGGGCATTGCCATCTGCTATGCTCCTAATACCAGCTGGGTGAAGGCGGGGGGGAGGGGGAGGGATTGCCTGATCCCGGCCTAGGCTTCCCGCCATGGCACGTTTCATGGTGCCTTGCCTGGGCTTCTCTCTGCGGCAGCTTCCTCTGGTGGTGCACCAGGGTAGGAAGTGAGTCATCTTGAATACGCTTACTCAATTATATAGTAAGATGAACAAAAAGGTATATAACATACTACATCATACTTGTCCTCTGGTATGTCCTACACCCTCAACATAAACAAACTTCTTCTCAAAAATTCTTTTTCTTGTATATATGTACAAATGCCTATAAATGGCAATGACTGCAAATCTATCAGGGAGGAAAAGCTGTCACAGTCTTTTACAAAGCTTACATCCAAACCCAAAAATTTTACCTGACATTAGTTTCATCGTTAAATTCTTCAGCCCATTTTTTTCTTGACTGAGCAGTGGTAGAACCATCTAATCGATAATAATCAATATTCCTGAACCACTTTCCTTCACCTAAACAATCAAAAGACAGAGAATATATCAAAAATACAGGGAACAAAATGAATAATGCTAGGTATTTATGTGTATAACAGATATAATAGTCTGTAGACACACATAATATCAGACACTTGCCAAGACATATAATACTAATTCATTTCACAGTATTTTAAAATCAATAACTTTAACCAAACTAGGAAATGTTGCACGTTTATTGGAGCCAAAAGTATAATAAAAGCAACCCTGTGTACTCACAAGTAAAAAATAAACAATATTTGTTGATCTTGGCGAGTTCCTTCAGAATGAAGGATTCTCTTTCCTTTCCCCCCTTGCAAATAATGTGCTGACAAAAAGACCCTATATGGATTGTAAGAAGAGACACTGCAAGGGGAATCTGCAAGGCTAACCATGCCCATAAAATTTCCATCTTTTCAGAATACTCAGATTAGAATTAAGAAATTAAATCTTTTAAAAAGCCACAGTGCAAGTACAATCTAGCTACTTTTGCATGCAAAAGTTCTCTGGGACTCACATACTCTTAAGCAGGGTAGAATTAAAACAAGTATTGCTTTCAAGGACTGCAACATGGTCTTCTATACAGTCACACACATGGGTTCTGCGTCAATACAGAAGGCCACTCCAGAACGATCAAGCTGTAGCCCAAGGACTGGCTCTCAAATCCCCTCCATAAGGGAGGGTGCTATCTCCCTGAACACGCCTTAAGTGGAAGGAGGGAAGTCTACAGACCTGCTAGCAGCTCCCAAAGAAAAGACTGTATGAGAGACTGTCAGCAGTTTGGTTGCTGGCAAACTCTTCATCCCCTACTCCTGTGTCAACTCCTCCTCCCCATGACCACTCCTCCAGCTGAGGCTGTCTGGGGCCAGAGTGCCACTGCTTTCTGGTCCAGCCCCTCTCAATGCTTCCATGCTGCCCAAGGCCAACCATATTCATGTGCCAGGCTGCAGAGGCACCATCTGTGCTGCAGGCTCATTGCCTGGGGTTCTGGCCTGCTGCTGAGACACATAGGTGCAGACCATAAATCAGCTAAAAAAATTAACTTATTTAAAAGCCTGGGCAAAGAGAAAAGTTTTGCCCCAGCTCTAAAAGAAAGGAGGCAGCAGGTGCGCTTCAAGGAGGGCATTCAAAAGGCAAGGTGCTGCCACTGAAAATGCTCTATCTCCAACAGCTACATGGGTAACCTCTGTAAGTGGAGGGCTCACACAGCAGGGCTTGAGAAAAGGATCTTAATTGGTGGGCTGGATAATATGGGCTGAGGTGGTCCTTTAAGTGTTCCTGCCCCAAACTATTTAGGTCCTTACAGGTAGGAACCAATGTTTGGAATAGTGCCTGGAAGCAGATGGGCAGCCAGTCGCTCTTCCTACACAGGGTTGATATGATCACTGTCTCCAGAGCCTGTCAGCCACATTTTGGACCCACTGAAGTTTCTGAAGTTTTCAAAGGCAGCCCTCCCCCACAGGGCACATTGCAGTAATCTGATCTAGATGGGACCAGAGCAGGGGGTCACCATGGTTGGTTTATGCTGTTTTAACAATGCTCATTTTACATGTTTTTTTTAAAAAAAATTTATTGGTGAGTTTATATTTCATATTTAATACATACAATCCCATCATATCTAATTTACTCTAACCCCCACCCTTTTCCTCCCCCCTCCTTGTCGACTTCCAACAGCTTTCCAACCCTTAACCCTTCTTATTACTTAACTTCACTTATATTCTTCTATAACACATGTCATGATATCTCTTACTCTAAGCATATTCAAATTATTTTATATATATACTATATTAAATCCACTAATATATCCATTTTACTCTTCCTTAATTAAACTATATGTTCTAGATAAAATTTCCTTAGACATAATACTAGCTTAGATTATAATAATTAAATTTTCCCCTTAATGGTAAAGTCGCTTCTCTCTTCTATTTTCAACATCACATTTTAATAATTCTCAAACTGCCACAGTTCTCCTTTCACATCCCATTTTTTTTCTAAATATTGTTTCAATTTCCCCCAATCAGCAATAAATTGTCCTGGATCAAGATCTTTAAGTTTTCTTGTCATTTTGTCCATCTCCGCCATGTACAGCAATTTGTAAATCCAATCTTCTATAGTTGGTATTTCTTGTGTTTTCCATTTCTGCGCATACAAAAGTCTTGCCGTTGTAGTCATATAAAACAACAACGTTCTGTACTGCATTGGAACATCTTCCATTCCCAAGTTCAGTAGCAACAATTCTGGGTTCTTATTTATTTGGATTTGTAAAATCTCATTAATTACTTCAATTATATCTCCCCAGTATTGCTTGGCTACCTTACAAGTCCACCACATATGATACAATGATCCTTCATGCTTTTTACATTTCCAGCATTTGTCTGACATGTTGGTATTTATTAACGTAATTTTCTTTGGTGTTAAATACCATCTATAGATCATTTTATATACATTCTCTTTAATGCTCATACAAGTTGAGATCTTCAGTGTATTTTTCCACAAGTGCTCCCACGCCTCCATTGTTATTTCTTTATGAAAATTTATTGCCCACTTCACCATCTGGACTTTTACTATTTCATCCTCCGTGTGCCATTTTAGAAGTACTTTATCAATCTTTGAGATTTCTTTCTTGCCTTCTTGTAATATCACTTCTTCTAGTTCTGAATTTTCCGTTCTTATTCCTCCTTTTAAACAGTCCGAGTTAAAAAGATCTCTGATCTGTCTGTATTGAAACCATCCATAACAAGGAGACAGCTCTTCTTCTGTTTTTATTCTTATTATTGAATGTTGTATTTGTGTTATCTCCTTGTAAGTTAGACGTTGCTGTTCATTGTCGACAGTTCTCGGATCTATTACTTCATACGGAACCACCCACGAAGGAATTCCATCTTCCAAATAAACCTTATACTTCTTCCAGATTGTGAAAAGGCTTCTTCGAAAGTAATGATGCAAAAACATAGAGTCTTTTACTTTATCATACCACAAATATGCATGCCATCCAAATATTTTTTTATGTCCCTCCAAAGCTAGCAATTTACGGTCTTTTAACGTTATCCAATCTTTTAACCATGCCAGACATATTGCTTCATAGTATAGTCTTATATTGGGCAGTTGCAAACCACCTCTTTCCTTCGCATCCTGTAATACTTTCATTTTCACACGTGGTTTCTTGCCTGCCCACACAAAGTCTGAAATTTTCCTTTGCCATTTGTCAAATTGTTTAGAGTCTCGAATAATTGGAATTGTTTGCAACAAGAACATCACACGCGGTAAAACATTCATCTTTACTGCTGCTATTCTTCCCAACCATGATAAATTCAGTTTATTCCATTTTATCAAATCTCTCTCTATTTGTATCCACAATTTCTCATAGTTATTTTTAAATAAATCTATGTTTTTCGCAGTCAGTTCAATACCAAGATATTTTACTTTGTTAGTTACCTCACAGTCCGTTATCTCCATTAGTTCTTGCTGCTTCTGCTTAGTCATATTCTTACATAATATCTTCGACTTCTTTTTGTTCACATAAAATCCAGCCAAATCGCCGAACTCCTTTATTTTGTCTATTATTTTGGGCATGTTCTCAATTGGATCATCTACTATTAACATTATGTCATCCGCAAATGCTCTGACCTTGTAGGAAAATTCCTTTATTTTTATGCCTCGGATTGTGTCATCCTCTCGTATTGGAATCATCAATATTTCCAATATCAAAATGAACAACAATTGAGACAGAGGGCAGCCCTGTCTTGTAACTTTACTTATTTTCAGTTTTTTGGTTAAATCATCATTCACTACAATCGCTGCACTTTGGTCTCTATAAATTTCTTTAACCGCTTGTATGAACTTTTCTCCCATTTTCAGCTTTTCCATAGTGGCAAACATAAAGTCCCAGTTCAGATTGTCAAATGTTTTTCCGCGTCCATGAAAAAGAAACCAACTTCCCTGTCACAGTGCTTATCATAGTATTCAATAGCGTTTATTCCTGTCCTTAAATTATCTTTAATTTGTCTATTGGGTAAAAATCCAGCCTGTTCTTCTGCAATAAATTCCAACAGCCATCCCTTTATACTTTCCACCAAAACTTTTGCAAATATTTTATAGTCATTATTCAGCAACAAAATTGGCCGATAATTTTTAACATTGGTCAAGTCCTGTCCGTCTTTCGGAATCAGTGATATATTAGCTTTGTTCCATGAATCAGGAATCTTTTGGCCTTGCATAACTTCATTCATTACCTCTCTCAAAAAAGGTGCCAATTCGTTAGCCATCATTTTGTAGAACTTTGCCGTGAATCCATCCGGTCCCGGTGCTTTCCCTAATTTCGTGGATTGGATGGCCTCTTTTATTTCTTTCTTTCTTTTTTTTTTTGAGTTCTGCCATCTCCGATTTTAGTGCCTCTTTAAAGTCTTTAACATTCTCTTGCATCATTTCTTTAAGCTCTTTGTTTCCTTCTGAAACTTTCTTGTTCAAGTTTTCCAGCGCGGTTTGCCACTCCTTCTTCGACATCGTGGGGCTAGCTCTACTTCGCTCCCACGAATCCGCTCTTTTCCTCGACTCCGTGGCGTTGATTTGTTACTTTGTTATTTTTAAAAGTCCAGATTCAGTTTATTTTTTTAACAATTAGTGTTTGCACAGTCCAAAATGTCGGGCGTCTTTTCTCTATGGTTTTATATTGAATCGCCCTTACCTTCATCAAAGATGGCCTACTTCCGGAAACTTCTGGTTTGAGATTCATGGAGGTCTAATGCAGCTCAGGGAGCTGGGCTGTCCGTGCCGCTGTTTGTGAAGGCTGGAGGGGCGCAAACTGCCCGGAGCCCCATGTTTTCAGGCGGAGAACAGGCAAGCACGCTTAAGAACCTGAGGGCACGTTGATCTCGGGTGTGAGGGGAGTTCTACACAACGAGCCCCCGTACACTCTTGAGGTCCCACCCGAAGAAAGGTTGCCAAAATCTCTGCAGCGGCTCTGGAGTCAGTTTCTGGCATAAGACCTACATACCCAAGCTTCAGTAAACTGAAAAGGAAATAAGAACTAATTGGATACTTGAAGCAGCGATTACAACCCAAGAGAAACGTCTAAGAAGGTAAAGATTGCTATCTCTTAATACGGGACAGATTATAAAAAGGAATAAAGTGATAAAGAGAATCTAAAAACTGCAAGAGACTTGTTATACAAAGGAGGAAGTTCCGGCAAATAAAATTTTAAAAAGTGACACTGTAAAGAGAAGTTAATGCGGAAAATTGATTATTGTTTACATACCTGTGGCTAGGAAGAGATAGCAGACTGTGAGAAAGTTTTAATATCGTGAGAACTGCTGTGAAAAGAAGAGGAACAGGAAGTGCGTCAGAATCATAAAGAGACTGGCGAGAAGCGGCTTGTTAACAACGAAAGTGGAAGGTCGCCATTTTGAAACAGGGCAAAGCTGTGTCTTCAAGGAAACGGAAATAGGCCATCTTTGGTGAAGGTAAGGGCGATTGCTTCAATACAATAGATAAAAAACATCTGACATTTTGGACTATGCAAACTCTTTTCTCTAAAAAATAAACTGAATCTGGACTTTTGAAAATAACAGAAAGCAACAAACTAGCGCCACGGAGTTGAGGAAAAGAGCAGACATGTGGGAGCGAAGTAGAGCTAGCCCCACGATGTCGAAGAAGGAGTGGCAAACCGCGCTGGAGAATTTGGATAAAAAAGTTTCAGAAGGAAATAAAGAGCTTAAAGAAATGATGCAGGAGAATTTTAAGGACTTTAAAGAGGCACTAAAATCGGAGATGGCAGAACTCAGAAAAAAAATGGATCAAGTACAAAATGACTTGCAAGCTACACAGCAGAGAGTTAATGTAGTAGAGAACGTGGTTGACACCTTAACAGACGTGCAGAGAACGGAGATGCAAGGAATGAAGGGAAGAATGGCCGCAGTTGAATGTAAACAAATGGAAAAGCAACTCAGATTTCGCGGGATTCCGGAGATTGTGGAAAAAACAGCCCAAGAGCAGATTACAGAAATTTTGGCGGCTACCTGGGGAAAGAAGAAGAGGAGGTTGCAGCTCTTCTGGATGTGGCATACAGAATTAACACAAAACTTGCAACTCAGAAGAAGTTACCAAGGGATATGATCGTGCAATTTACGACCAGAAACACAAGAGAGTCAATTGTAAGCAAACAGTTTCAGGAACCATTAGAAGTCGACGGGAAGGTGGTGAGAGTTATGAAAGAACTGCCCAGAGCGGTGTTGTTGGAGCGGAAAAAATACAGAGAGCTGGTCCAGATGTTAAAGGATTTGAAAATTAGGTACAGATGGGAAATACCAGAAGGACTGGCATTTGAATTTGGTGGAGTAAGGAGAAATATCAGGTCGGGTCACGAGATGGAAAACTTTATTAGGGACAATGAAAAGGACTTACCAAAAAGTATAAGAATGTGATCATGGAGTGTAAAATAATATCTTGGAATGTAAATGGACTAAATTCACCTTGTAAGCGTAAGACTATTTTCCACTGGCTTTTAAAACAAAAATGTAATATAGTATGTCTCCAAGAAACACATATCAGAAAGCAGGATTTAAAATATTTGAAATTTGTAAAGCTTGGAAATGAATTTGCTGCAGCCTCCAAAAAGAAGAAGAGAGGAGTTGCATTGTATATAAAGGAGGAACTGCAGCCAAAATTAATTTTAAGTGATGCAGAAGCTAGATATTTAGCAGTGGAAGTAATTTGGAACTCGAAGAAGACCTTGGTGATTGGAATTTATGCACCCAATGGCGCGAAAGAAAACTTTTTCAAGGATTTACAAAAACAACTCGATGAGCTGACCTATGATCAAATAATTCTGGCAGGCGACTTCAATGGAGTTACAAACTTGGAAGAAGATAAGAAATCTAAAATTGCACACAAAAAAAGAGGACTCTTGCCAAAGTCGTATTTTGCGATTAAGGAACAGGAAAGTCTGGAAGATGTATGGAGGAGACAAAATCCAAAAAACAGACAATATACCTTTTATTCTGCGAGGCATGCCACTCTATCAAGAACTGATATGATCTGGGCTTCCAAAGAACTAATGTTGTGGACTAGAGATGTGGAGATAATGCCTAAGGTAGGCTCAGATCACAATCCTATCATGTGGAGATTTGGAAAAAATACTAAAAGAAGAGGATGGAGAATAAATGAAGACTTGCTGCAGATAGAAGATAACATGGCGTTGCTACGAAAGGAGACCAAGTTCTTTATACAATACAATTTAAATAAGGATGTGTCAACTCATAAGGTATGGGACACTTACAAAGCTGTAATAAGGGGAATATTGATGGACTTGAATGCAAGGGACAGAAGGAGAAAAGAAGAAAAAAGAAAGGAAATAACCGAAAAAATTAAAGCCAAAGAGATACAACTTAAGAAAAGACCAGGGAAGAAACGTATATATCAGGATATAAAAATATTGCAGGAGCAATTGACGGCAATGAATAACAAAGAGTTGGAGTGGAATTTGAAAAAAATTAATCAAAAAACATTTGAAGGTGCAAATAAACCTGGCAAATATCTAGCTTGGCAATTAAAAAAGAAAAAAGAGAAGAAAACCATAATTAAAATACGAGAGGAAGACAGAACATTATTGGACCAATCAGCTATTAGTAGAGCTTTCTATAAATTTTATGAAAAATAGTACCAGAAAAAAGAAGTGAATAGAGATTCAATAGCAGAGTATTTGGAAAGAATGAAACTTCCAACTATGTCAGAGGAACGGAAAGAAAAATTAAATAGGGAAGTGACAGAGGAAGAAATAAAAGAGGCCATCCAATCCACGAAATTAGGGAAAGCACCGGGACCGAATGGAGTGACGGCAAAGTTCTATAAAATGATGGCTAGCGAATTGGCACCTTTTTTGAGAGAGGTAATGAATGAAGTTATGCAAGGCCATAAGATTCGCGATTCATGGAACGAAGCTAACATATCACTGATTCCGAAAGATGGACAGGATCTGACCAATGTTAAAAATTATCGGCCAATTTCGTTGCTGAACAATGACTATAAAATATTTGCAAAAGTTTTGGCGGAAAGGATAAAGGGATGGCTGATGGAATTTATTGCAGAAGAGCAGGCCGGATTTTTACCTAATAGACAAATTAAAGGCAATTTAAGGACAGGAATAAACGCTATTGAATACTATGATAAGCACTGTGATAGGGAGGTTGGTTTCTTTTTCGTGGACGCAGAAAAAGCATTTGACAATCTGAACTGGGACTTTACGTTTGCCACTATGGAAAAGCTGCAAATGGGAGCAAAGTTCATACAAGCAGTTAAAGAAATTTATAGAGACCAAAGTGCAGCGATTGTAGTGAATGATGACTTAACTAAAAAGTTGAAAATAAGCAAAGGTACAAGACAGGGCTGCCCTCTGTCTCCATTGTTGTTCATTTTGATCTTGGAAATACTGATAATTCAAATACGAGAGGATGATACAATTCGAGGCATAAAAATAAAGGAATTTTCCTACAAGGTCAGAGCATTTGCGGATGACATAATGTTAATAGAAGACGATCCAATTGAGAATATGCCTAAAATAATAAACAAAATAAAGGAGTTCGGCGATTTGGCTGGATTTTATATGAATAAAAAGAAGTCGAAGATACTATGTAAAAACATGACCAAGCAGAAACAGCAAGAACTAATGGAGATTACGGATTGTGAGGTAACTAATAAAGTAAAATATCTTGGTACTGAACTGACTGCGAAAAATATAGATCTATTTAAAAATAACTATGAGAAATTGTGGATACAAATAGAGAGAGACTTGATAAAATAGAACAAACTGAATTTATCATGGTTGGGAAGGATAACAGCAGTAAAGATGAATGTTCTACCACGTGTGATGTTCTTGTTGCAAACAATTCCAATTATCCGAGACTCTAAACAATTTGACAAATGGCAAAGGAAAATTTCAGACTTTGTGTGGGCAGGCAAAAAACCACGTGTGAAAATGAAAGTATTACAGGATGCGAAGGAAAGAGGTGGTTTGCAACTGCCCAATATAAGACTATACTATGAAGCAATTTGTCTGGCATGGTTAAAAGATTGTATAACATTAAAAAACCGTAAATTGCTGGCTTTGGAGGGACACAAAAAGTTGTTTGGATGGCATGCCTATCTGTGGTACGATAAAGTTAAAGCAGACTCTATGTTTTTGCACCACTATATTCGAAGAAGCCACAATCTGGAAGAAGTATAAGGTTTATTTGGAAGATGGAATTCCTTCGTGGGTGGTTCCGTATGAAGTAATAGATCCGAGAACTGTCGACAATGAACAGCAGCATTTGACCTACAAGGAGATAACACAAATACAATATTCAACAATAATAAAGACAGAAGAAGAGTTGTCTCCTTGTTACGGATGGTTTCAATATAGACAGATCAGAGATCTTTTCAATTCGGACTGTTTAAAAGGAGGAATAAGAATGGAAAACTCAGAATTAGAAGAAGCGATATTACAAGAAGGTAAAAAAGAAATTTCAAAGATTTATAAAGTACTTCTAAAATGGCATACGGAGGATGAAACAGTAAAAGTCCAGATGGTGAAGTGGGCAGTAAACTTCAATAAAGAAATAACAATGGAGGCGTGGGAGCACCTGTGGAAAAACACATTGAAGATTTCAACTTGTACGGACATTAAAGAGAATGTATACAAAATGATCTATAGAGGGTATCTAACACCAAAGAAGATTGCGCTAGGAAACACTAACATATCAGACAAATGCTGGAAATGTAAAAAGCATGAAAGGTCACTATATCATATGTGGTGGACTTGTGAGGTAGCTAAGCAATACTGGGGAGATATAATTGAAGCAATTAATGAAATTTTACAAATCCAAATAAATAAGAACCCAGAATTGTTGCTACTGAACTTGGGAATGGAAGGTGTTCCAGTGCAGTACAGAACATTGTTATTTTATATGACCACAGCGGCAAGACTGTTGTACACGCAGAAATGGATAATACAAGAAATACCAACTATAGAAGATTGGATTTATAAACTGCTGTACATGGCGGAGATGGAAAAAATGACAAGAAAACTTAAAAGATCTTGATCCAGGACAATTTATTGCTGATTGGGGGAAATTGAAACAATATTTAGGAAAAAAATGGGATGTGAAGGGAGAACTGTGGCAGTTTGAGAACTATTAAAATGTGATGTTGTAAACAGAAGAGATAAGCGACTTTACCATTAAGGGGGAATTTAATTATTACAATCTAAGCTAGTATTATGTTTAAGCAAATCTTACTTAGAATACAGAGTTTAATCAAGGAAGAGTAAAATGGATACATTGGTGGATTAGTGATTTTAATATAGTATATACATAAAACAATTTGAATATGCTTAGAGTAAGAAATATTACGATATATGTGTTATAGAAGAATATAAGTGAAGTCAAGTTAAGTAATAAGAAGGGTTAAGGGTTGGAAAGCTGTTGGAAGTCGATAAGGAGGGGGGAGGAAAGGGTGGGGGTTAGAGTAAATTAGATATGATGGGAATATGTATTGAATATGGAATATAAACTCACCAATAATTTTTTTTTTTAAAAAAAAGGCCTACTTCCGTTTTCTTTGAGATCACAGCTTTGCCCTGTTTCAAAATGGCGACCTTCTACTTCCGTTGTTAACAAGCCGCTTCTCGCCAGTCTCTTTATGGTTCTGATGCACTTCCTGTTCCTCTTCTTTTCACAGCAGTTCTCGTGATATTAAAACTTTCTCACAGTCCAGTATCTCTTCCTAGCCGCAGGTATGTAAACAATAATCAATTTTCCGCGCTAACTTCTCTTTACAATGTCACTTTTTAAAGTTTAATTTGCCGGAATTTCCTCCTTTGTATAACAAGTCTCTTGCAGTTTTTAAATTCTCTATCACTTTATTGCTGTTTTTAATCTGTCCCGTATTGAGAGATAGCAATCTTTATCTTCTTAGACGTTTCTCTTGGGTTGTAATCGCTGCTTCAATTGTCCAATTGATTCATATTCCCTTCTTGGTTTACTGAAGCTTGGGCATGTAGGTCTTATGCCAGAAAATGACTCCAGAGCCGCTGCAGAGATTTTAGCAACCTTTCTTCGGGTGGGACCTCAAGAGTGGACGGGGGCTCGTTGTGTAGAACTCCCCTCACACCCGAGATCAACGCGCCCTCAGGTTCTTAAGCATGCTTGCCTGTTCTCCACCTGAGAACAGGGGGCTGCGGGCAGTTTGCGCCCCTCCAGCCTCCACAAACAGTGGCACGGACAGCCCAGCTCCCTGAGCTGCGTTAGACCTCCATGAATCCCAAACCGGAAGTCCCCACTCATTTTACATGTTTTTGAATTATTTTATTGTATTCATTTTTGATTTTGTGAGCCTCCTTGCAGCCTCTGCGGTAGCATATAAACTTTCTAAATAACTTAAAATTAACGAAGAGCCATTCAAACAAGAGAACACTGCATTAATAGTGGTAGTTTCCCTTGGAAAAATACAGGTATTTCCTGTGTTTATGCCTGAGTGTAATGTGGAGGTTGGCATCTTGCAGGTCCATGAAAGAAAACCCCAAAAGGATGCTGTGCTACCTCGAGAAAAGGCTCTTGGAACAGCCTCACGGAACTGGTTCAGGACTGCCTTGACTTGTACCAGTGATACATTTGTTGTGTGCCCTGAAGCGGGCAGCAGAACTGGTATTATGTCAGATACTATCGTTCATGTTGGAATGGATGGGGCAGGAACTTCCACCTCAGGTTCCAGTCTCTGTCTGCTGCTTCTTTCATCCTCTTTCTCTTATCAGACACAGTTGTGGTCAATTAAGTCACTGTTGTTTAGTGTAGTATGGAGGCTGTCAGTCAACGGTACCTTAGCACTAAGAGCTGCAGTCTGAATATGAAGAAAAATAAATAGCCAAGGAGAATGGATGCACACAACTGGCTCAGCCAAGCAAGGTGAGTCAATGGGGTTGGATGAGTCATTTTCATAAGCATCAAGGATTGGTTCCTAAATTTGAGGAGAATACCTTGTGACTTTGCCACTGTGGGAATGTGAGCTGATGTTATGGCTTCATCACCCAGATGGGGAAATAACTGAAATAGTAGCAAAGTTTCTCTACAGTGCCATGGCTATACGCCCTGTCAAGTAATATTCTATACTGATTTTGCTGTACTGCTGCCCTGTTTCTATCTGTAATTTTAATCTCATTCTGTATGGACTCATTTCTGTATTTAAAATCGTATATTTTTATATATGTCAATAAAGGCTTGCTTGAGCTGAATTCAGGTTATGTCTTTATCTCCTAAACACAACAGGTAAACGTTGAGCTTGTTGGGGACAGGTAGCTTTCCTCTATGGCATGATGAAAAACTGGACTACTTTTCCAGCAGCTGTTATGCTTAATAGAAGAAGAGGTAGGGAGGCAACTGCACAATTTTTTTAGGATAGGAAAATTATAGCCAGAAAGATAATTTCTCATAAACTAAAGAAAAACCTGTGATGAGAGAAATTCTCAGAACTGCATCCTATGCTGCATCAGAAGAGAACTGTGCAAAAAGATGCTCACCAGCTGGAGCCTGCACAGAGGGAAAATACCTTCCCTAGGGAAGACACTTCAGTGCCAATTTTTAGGTTAGACTTCTAGAACTTTCTGGAGTTGCCTTCTGTACCAGTACAGAACCCATATATGGGACTGGAGAGACCACGGTGAAAAAAAAACCCAGGCTGCTTAACTGCCATTCTCTGAGTGTTCATCTATTCAGTCACACATATAGGAACATTAGCCTGCACAGAGTCATGATATGAACCTCCAATAGCTAAACTAAATTTTGAATTCGAATTTTGGTGCCAACTCCTCTTGCTTCCTAGCAAAACATATGCCCAGAGTGGGAGGATTTGCACCTTTCCACTCAGTTGTTTCCAAAATATGATGCAGCAGGGAAAAAGGAATGCCTAGGGGAAGCGGATAGGTTGTGTGACTGCACAGATGATCACTCAAAGACAACTAATTACAAGTAAGCAACCTGTCTTTCTTCTTTGTGGCCTCTGCAAATTACACGTTAGGAATAATAGCAAGCTGACACACCTGGTGGTGGGAACAGGTGATATGAAGCACACAAAGTATTTAAGACCACACAGCTAAATGAAGCATTATGTTGGGCTCTAATTTCCACTACTGTATAAATGTAGAAGGTGGTGATCATATGCTTGCTCTACAGACTTCAAGATGAAGTACACCTTTGGCTAACCTAATCAACATAGCCATAGCCCAAGTAGAGTGTGGTCACATGGCAGAAGGCAAAGGCTGGTGATGGAGAAATATTAACTTAGAAATGCAATCACTAAACTTACAATCTCTTTTCAGCCCTCCATAATAGGTAAAGAGATGAGGGTCTTTACGGAATGAGGAAAAATGTTACACATAGGGATGATCCCTCCTCAATGCCCCTCCTCATATAAAAGCTCTGCATTTTCTGCTGGCATGCCCGAGCACTGGAACATCAGGATTAGAAACCAGGTGCGTATAGCTCCACTCATGGTTCGAATTTCAAGTGAGGCTTATCTGCACATATGTTATTTGTCCCTGGTAGATAAACAGCTGACAGGAAGTTTTGGTATTGTACACACAATCCAAATGAATTATACTAGAGCTCAAGGAGTCAAGGATCCCAATCCTCCTTGCTTGTTAACATAAAATACAAGAATATGTTGTCTGTTACCACTCTGACATGCCTGCAGCAAATTAAAGGGTGAAAAGCCTTGCAGGGCCTTTTGGACAGAAAGGAGCTCTAGAACACTGATGTGAGATTCTGTCTCACTGGAGCACCATTGTGGAAGTATCTTGTGGTCTCAGCAATGAACTCCCCAGACCCATGAAGATGCATCTGTTGTTGGAGTGATCAATGGACCTAGTCTGAGAAGGGAAGTCCCTTTATGAAGGTTGCTGTATTGCTTCGGAACATAGTAAGAACTAGGAGGGATGTGACACAGCTTCATTTGACAGAACGGGTGAAAGACCTGGCTGAACCATCTCTGTGGTGGCTTCATCTGCAGTTGCACAAGAGGTGGTGTACAGTCATGGTAGAAGCCAACAGGCACTCAAGTCAGACAGTTGGTTGAACAGGACAAGCATACATCTCAGAAATCTGAATTACGAGTGAATGAATCCTGATGTGGGGCAACTACAACTCCCTTAACTTTTGTGAAGATCCTTGGCGCCATAGTGAATCCAAGGGGCAAAACTCTGCATTGGCACTACAACGGACTGATGGAAAATCTGAGATACTTATCAGACATATGAAAATATGCATCCTATCAAGCTACAGATACAAATCAAACTCCTTCTGTTAGAAGAGGGAGAACTGTGGCTAAACATACCTTACAGCAGTGTTTTTTCCTTTAAAAAAGGTACCAGTACTCATGATGTTCACCATCTTGGGGGCCAAGCCCACCGGCCAGAGAGGTGCCAGTATTGGGGATAAAGGGGCCTGTACTGAGGACAGGCACATACTGCCAGATACAAAGCCATGCCTTTCAGAGTTTCTTCGGTTTTATGAGAAGTTCACACCTCTTGAGTTTGAAAATGGGGTGCAGACCACCATTCTTTTGGAGTACTGTGAAATACCAGGAGCATAAGCAAGCACAGGGAATGCCAGTCAGTGGAAGAGAACCAGAGGAGTTCGCTGTGTTAGTCTGTAGTCACAAAATAGCAAGGAGTACAGCAGCACCTTTAAGACAGGCATCTGACAAAGAGAACTGTGGTTCTCAAAAGCTTATGCTACAATAAATTGGTTTGTCTGAAAGGTGCTGCTGGGTTCCTTACTAGTCAGTGGAAGGTAGTTTACCACCTTAGTTACAGCAAATTTTAAAAGTGGTACAAAGGGCCACAAACAAGAGGAGTATTAATTCAGGCCGAAATTCAATCCAAAGACAGACCGATTAGGCAAAAAATAGCAAGCAGAGAGGGAGTCCACGATCAGTATGAAATCAATTCCAGGTTCCTGTATTTAGCCATGGGAGATAATTTGCTGGGGTGTCTCCTCACAACTCTGCTTTAGCTTTACTTGACAAGTAGCCCCCTTTCCACCTTTAGTGCACGGCGCTCCTTAATGGAACAGAGAGCCGAAACAGACGAGACGAGTTCCCTCAATTCAACCTGGGTTGAATTGCCTCAAGGTTTGACGGAAAATGTAGGCATTTCTCCTTCCCGTCGCTCAGAGGAGGAGGGGGGAGGAGGAGGGCTCCTCTCGCCTGGCCGCCGCCGTTCCCAAGTGCGAGGGACTTGAGGAGCCTGGAAAGTGGCGGGGGGATGCTCTTAGGCTGGGGCGCAGTGGCGGCGGCGCTCTTGCTGCAGCCGTCCCCCGCCCCAGCCTCTTCCTCTCGTCCTCCTTCCTCTCGGCTTCCTTCTCCAGCGGCGAGAGAGGCGGTAGCGGTGGCAGCAGCAAGAGTGCCGCCGCTGCCGCACCCCAGCCTAAGAGCACCCCCCCCGCCACTTTCCAGGCTCCTCGAGTCCCTCGCGCTTGGGAACGGCGGTGGCCGGGCGAGAGGAGCCCTCCTCCTCCTCCTCTGAGCGACGGGAAGGAGAAATGCCTACATTTCCCGTCAAACCTTGAGGCAATTCAACCCAGGTTGAATTGAGGGAACTCGTCTCGTCTGTTTCGGCTCTAAGTGGGAAGCTCAGCAAGGGGTACATCCATCCTCACCAAAAAAACAACAACAAACCCACTGCCACCTTCCTGTCCCAGCTTGACTAACACTGCTGTGGGAGACTGGAAGAGAGAGGCAGGGTTTAGGGAATCAACTATATGAATTCCAGCTATCCAAATTCTGGCATTTCTGCACTTACCTTTATATATCACAGGTTTGCCTTCTTCTCTTTCCTGGTTTGCCAGTTCCAAAAAATCTTCTATCAAATCCAGTGATATCAGAGATTGACTGAATACTAAGCTGAAAAGGAGAAAAAGGACAAAAAGTCTCGTGTAATTTCAGCATATTTAACCAGCACACATTTGCTGTACTTCCTGAAATGTCTCAGTTTGCTCTGGGGATAAAAAAGCATTCCACGGATCTAAACAGCCCAATGCTCAGAAGCTAAGCCCGGCTGAAGGTAGAGAGTACAGGGAGGGGGAGGGACAAAGAGAACGTGCGTGCTGAGAGGAGAGTTGCCCAGTGCCTTCCCAGCCGGAAAGAATGACTTACACTTTATCCCCAAGCTCCTCGGCCATGCGAAGAATTTCAAAGAGGAGTACCATCTTCCCAGAATGCTCCAACACTTCAGCATCAGCTTCAGTGACAAAATCTTTGTACCAGTCTGGCGCTGGGCTGCCTGGGTTGGAAGTGGAAGTGGTTTTACCTTGGGAGAGAAGGGGTGCATAAAGCTGTGATTTACTACAGATAGTTTTACATAGTGAGCCTTTTTATGCAACAATCCAAACCCACTCCTCGTTGCTGCTGGTAATCAGTACAGGAAAATAGGGAAATAGAGGGGATAGAAGGCTGCAGAGTTGCCTGCCAGGCCTGAATTTGAATATACCCTTTCCCAGTTCTCCCCAGCACAGCAGGATTTATGTCACTTGGGAAGGAAGGCAAACTGCTAAAATGCTAATAAAAGCAAATAATTATACAGCACTTTCAACAAGTATTTCAAAACACTTCATCTACCATATCTCAGTATCATTATAAACACTCCTGCAATCCAGTAATGGCCTAAATTGGCAGGGTGTGTGTGTGAGAGAGTGTGAATGAGGGAGTGACAGACAGACAGACAGACAGACAGAGGCTTGCTCAAGCCAGCCTTAGGCAAGTTCTAAACTGGCTCACAATTCAAATTCTTACAGTAGCCAATATGCTATATTAGTCCAAGCGGAAAGCTTTAGAATCTGCACTCTGAAAATCTACAATACTGATGCCTACTCAAAAAACCAACAGGCCATATGACCATATAAGATTCTGCTATAGTTCAAGCAACATCATTTTGACATTTTATTTAAAGCAGTTAAGTTTTATAACTTAATTCCAGCAAGTACCTAGCCTTCAAGAGAAAAGTATTATTCCCCTGTATCCAAGCTTATACTGGAGTAATCCATCCAACCATCTGGTACCTTAAGCAGAAATTAAAATGGAAAACTCTTACATAATATTATTTCTCTGATATTTAATTACTGCCCCAATATATCGGGAGGGCAATACCTAAATAAAGAGTTGAACATACCCTCCACGCCCTAACAGACGTACTCATAATATCCAGCTTCCTAACATGCATTTTTATTTGCCTGATTATATCTTTAGTCTCTGTAATCTTGACCATGTCGTTCATTATTCCTAGGCATTTCATTTTCTTTCCCAGTAGGTGGTCCCATTGACAGTTATGTTTATCTGCCCGGATGAATCCAAGTAAAGTTGGCCCTCCGTCAGATTTTAAAATCTTTACTTTAAAAAGAAATGCTTTTATCCACGCCTTAGCTACCACTGATAATTCACCCAATTCAGATCTCAGCGCTGTGTCCAAAGCACATCTAGAAGTAGTCAATAAACATCAGGAAAAAATCATACTGGATGTAATCCATTCTCTCAGTAGTAGCTTGAATCCAGATATACATATCATACAGAAACTGTTTTTAAAACTTGGTGTTCTATACCTTGAAGGCCAAGGGGACAAATTCACCTCCTGCCTTATAGAAATATTTTACAATTGTATACCCTACTCTCAAAGCTGTATTCCTTGCCAGAGGAATGTATTTTCCATGCAGAAGGTATTTTAAAACAGATTTCCAGATATTTAAACTGGTTAACCTGTTCCATAGGTTAGCCTGCTACGTACCATCTAAAGATTTTTTTCCCTTTTCTTTTGGCTAAATACCATGACCTTAGATTTCACTACATTAATAGACAACACTTCATGATTACAATAATACTCAATTTTGAAAATCAGTTTGGGGAATCCCACAACTAATCCGGACATCTCAGAGGAACATCACAGCCATCTGGGCTCTGAGAAGGAGCAGGAAAGGGAGCTGCTAGAGCGGCAAGTCTTTTTCTGTTGCTTTCCTTAACTGCTGGGGGGAATTTGTTGAGGTTTCTGTGTGGGAGGACAGTGTTGGGGGGGTGAGTGTGTAGAGCCTGCTGCAAAGTGGTGCCAGTTGGAGTAAGTGTATTTTCTGTTTGTCTCTTTTGCCTGAGTTGGAGCTAATTACAGAGGGGGGTTGTTGTGAATTGGAGAGTGTCTGTTTTGCCTGGGGCTGACTGCTGGCCCCACCCTCTACTGGGAGAGCCTTGAATTGAATTAGGCTCCTCCTCACCAGAGGCACATCACAGCCATCTGAGAAGGAGCAGGAAAGGGAGCTGCAGCTAGAAGAGTACTCTTGGAATATACTTGGAAGGCGATGATGTCGACAGAAGGCCCCTTTCCAGTCACCGGCATGGAGTGTGCCATGTTTGTTTTCCTCCCAGAAGAGAAGATGGACTTCACTTGTCAGAAGTGTAAGCTGGTCAGGCTTTTGGAGGACAAGATTAAGAGACTGGAGGAGAGGATCACCACCCTTCAGGAAATCAAGGAAGGGCAGGATTTTATTGAGAAGAGCCTGGGGGCTCTGCCCGAGCCTGAAGAAGTAAGTCCAAGAGAAGAAGGAAGAGTCGATCTCCCTTCTGAGCCTCCTCTCAGTTCTGCAATACAAACCAGAAGACGTGGACTAAGGCGACGCTCTGGTCCACTGGAAGTCAAGAATCATTTTGAGGTGCTTGAGATGGTGACAGAGACGAGAGTGGAAGGAGAACCACAAAGACCTGGAACAGGGAGTAAAGAGGGCATGGGGCCACACGGAAGTGGAAGAAAACAGAAGGTGGTGGTCATCGGGAACTCTCTGCTCAGGGGTATGGAATGTCATGTGTCCAGGTCAGATCTCCTACTCCAAGAGATGTGTTGCTTGCTGAGTGCCAGAATTCAGGATATTACAGACCGACTGTCGAAACTGATCGGACTGATTAGTACCCATTTGTGCTGGTTTGCGTGGGAATGAATGGCACGGCTGCAAATACCATTGCAGGAATTAAAGACGACTATGAAGCTCTTGGAAGGCAGTTGAAGACAGTGGAGGCACAGGTGGTATTCTCTTCTATCCTTCCTGTCAAAGGAAGAGGAATGCAAAGGGAGCAGACCATACTCGAGGTGAATCGTTGGCTGAGGTGGTGGTGCCAGCAGGAGCACTTTGGGTTCTGGGACCATGGGATAAGTTTTCTCAGAGAAGGCCTTCTGGCACATGATAGGCTTCACCTCTCAAGGGCAGCAAAGAAAATGTTTGGAAAGAACCTGAAAAGCTTCATCAGGAATGCTTTAAACTGATGCCACAAGGGGAAGGGGATGATCAACATGGGGATTTCAATGAAGAAGTGATAACAGCAGGGGCCCACCTGGGTAGGACAGATCAAACAAAGGTACAAGGCTACAAGTGCCTATAGACCAATGCACAAAGTATCGGAAATAAGGAAGAGCTTGAGCTTCTCTTGCAAACAGAGGGCTATGATATAGTAGGAATTACTGAGACTTGGTAGGATGATTCCCATGACTGGAATAGATCCAGAGGAGTTAGCCCTGTTAGTCTGCAGTAGCAAAATCGTCAGCTGCATCTGATGAAGAGAAGGGTAGAAGAGAAGGTGGAGTGGCATTGCATGTGAGGAGAGGGCTTGATTGTCAGCAAGTTCTGGAGAACGTGGTTGACAGCCCAGTGGAAAGTATATGGGCGGAAATAAGGGGAGGAAGGACAAAGGGTATTATTGTTGGAGTCTGCTACAGACCACCTGACCAGGGAGAGGAAATGGATGCTGCCCTTCTTGAACAGATTGGTAGAGTATCCAAACATCAGAACTGTATAATTATGGGTGACTTCAACTTCCCCGATGTGTGCTGGGAGACAAGCCCAGAAAAGTGACAAAATCACACAACTTCCTGGCCTGCCTGGCAAATAACTTCCTTTTTCAGATGGTGGAGAAAGCTACAAGGGGCTCAGCCATACTAGACTTAATATTAACCAACAGGGAAGAATTGGTAGATAGGGTGAAGGTGGTGGGGACCTTAGGGAGAAGTGACCATGTCCTCCTTGAATTCCAGTTGCTGTGGGGGGCCAAGGAAGTTCGTAGCCAGACTCATAAGTTAGATTTTCTTAGGGGTGACTTCAGTGAACTCAGAGGCTTGATGAGAGTCATTCCGTAGGGGAGTGTGCTGGAAGGGAAAGGAGCGAGTGAAGGGCAGGCTCTTCTCAAAAGTGAGCATTTGCAAGCTCAAGCCTTCACTATTCCAGCAGGACAGGAAACATGGTAAGGGCTCTAAGAAACCGGTGTGGTTGAACAGAGAGCTCCAGATTAAGCTAAGGGAGAAAAAGGAAATGTTCAGGAAATGGAGAGGGCAGACCTCTAAAGAGGAATATATGAGGATTACTAGGTACTGCAGATCAGCCATCAGAGAAGCCAAAGCTCAGTATGAGCTGGGTCTGGCCAGGGTGGCTCTCTATAATAAGAAAAACTTCTACGGATATGTGAGAAGCAAACGCAAGGTAAAAGAGGCAATTGGACCGCTGTTGGGAGTGGAAGGAGAAACTCTTATGGAGTACAGACAAAAAAGCAAACAGACTTAATGACTTTTTTTGCCTCTGGGGGGCTAGTTGACATTGAGAGTTGTGGAGAGGCATCTGGCTGCACTGGGCGAATATAAACCCCTGGGGCCGGATGGTGTGCACCCAAGAGTGCTCAAAGAGCTTTCTAGAGAACTTGCAGAGCCTCTGTCCATCATCTTCAAGGCCTCCTGGAGGATTGGGGATGTGCCACAAGATTGGGGAAGAGCGAATGTTATCCCAATCTTTAAGAAAGGGAAGAAGGATGACCAGGGTAAACTACAGGCCATTCAGTCTGACTTCTGTTGCTGGGAAGATATTAGAGCAGATTTTAAAGAGATCGATCTTTAAGCATCTGAAGGACTGCTTAGTGATCCGAGGAAGTCAACATGGTTTTGTCCCCAACAGATCTTGTCAAACCAACCTGGTTTCCTTCTTTGATCGAGTGATGGCAAGCTTACTGGATCGTGGGAACTCTGTAGACATGATTTACTTGGATTTCAGTAAAGCTTTTGATACGGTCCCCCATGACATTCTAATGGGTAAACTGGAAAACTGCAGACTGGACTATAGGACAATTCGGTGGATAGGGAACTGGTTAGAGGACCACACACAAAGAGTGGTGGTCAATGGCGTTTCATCAGATTGGAGGGAGGTGTCCAGTGGGGTGCCACAGGGCTCGGTTTTGGACTCGGTACTTTTCAATATTTTTATCAATGATCTGGATGAAGGGGTAAATGGGCTATGCATTAAATTCGCTGATGATACCAAATTGGGAGGAATGGCAAACACCCAAGAAGATAAGAGTTAAAATTGAACAAGACCTGAATACTTTGGAGAAGTGGGCGGTTGTGAACAGGATGCAATTCAACCTAGATAAGTGCACAGTATTACATCTGGGCCACAAAAATGTGAAGCACAAATACAGGATGGGAGATACACTTCTGGGTAATAGTGTATGCGAAAGAGATCTTGGAGTAAGAGTGGACTGTAAACTAAATATGAGCAGTTAGTGTGTTGCGGTGGCAAAAAAGGCAAACTCAGTCTTGGGTTGTATCAAAAGGGCCATTGCATCGAAATCGCAGGAGGTCATATTCCCTCTCTATGCCTTGGTCAGGCTGCACCTGGAGTACTCTGTGCCGTTCTGGAGGCCTCACTTTAAAAAGGATGTGGACAAAATTGAGAGGGTGCAGAAGAGAGCGACGAGAAAGATCAAGGGTCTGAAGACTGAGCCCTATGAGGAAAGGCTGAGGGCCTTGAGAATGTTTAGTTTGAAGAAAAGGAGGTGGGGCGGGGGGCATGATTGCTTTCTTTAAATATTTGAAAGGCTGTCATTTGGAGGAGGGCAAGGAGCTGTTCCAGTTGGCAGCAGAGGGTAGGACACGAAGCAACGGGCTTAAATTACATGCAGAAAGGTACCGGCTGAATATCAGGAAAAACTTTTTCACAGTCAGAGTAGATCAAAGGTGGAATCAGCTGCCTAGGGAGGTGGTGAGCTCCCCTTCACTGGCAGTTTTCAAGAAGAAGCTGGATGAATCTTTGTCAGGGATGCTTTAGGCTCATCCTGCATTGGGCAGGGGGTTGGACTAGAAGGTCTATATGGCCCCTTCCAACTCTGTGATTCTGTGAACATCAAGGACATTCAATAAACAATGCAAATTTGTAAATAATGGAATACAAGCAAAAATCCAATACACAGCTGAAACAATGCTGAAAAAGCATAAGCAATTCTAAACCTAACATATTAAACAATATACTGTTTAATTAGATCACCAAGTGTTCTTAACTCGTTAGATGCCACGTATGACATGGTTTACCAGTATCTCAAACACTAGAGCATTAACTTCTAAAACTGTAAAAATTCATGAAGGATCGTTGTATCACATGTGGTGGACCTGTGAGGTAGCTAAGCAATACTGGGGAGGAATAACAGAAGTGATTAATGAGATTTTACAATTTCAAGTTAATAGAAACCCAGAATTGCTGCTACTGAATTTGGGAATGGAAGATATTCCAGCACAACATAGAACATTGTTATTTTACATGACAACAGCGGCTAGACTTTTATATGCGCAGAAATGGAAATTGCAAGAAGTACCAACTATTGAAGATTGGATTTATAAATTGCTGTACATGGCTGAGATGGACAAAATGACAAGGAAGCTCAGAGACCTCAATCCAGGACAGTTTAATATGGATTGGGAGAAACTGAAGCAATATTTGGAGAAAAAATGGGATGTGGAAGGGGAACTGTGGCAGTTTGAAAATTACTGAGACTTTATAAAAGAAGAGAGAAGTGGCTTTACCGGGAAAGGGGGATTTAAATATTAAATTCTAAGCTATTATCAGAGTTAAGATGAAAATTCTGTTTTATTACACACAGTATTAAATAGCAGACGTATTATTATGAATAGATATTATGAATATATATGAGCATGCTAGCTGGGTATTTTTTATTGTAGTTAAGTTCTTAGTATAACAGGTATTTTATATAACTAAAATAGATTGAGAATAAGAATAAGAAATGTTTAAAGAAATATATAGACTATAAGTTAAATTGATTAACTTATATGAGGGAGAGTAAAGAGATTAAGTAAAGGAATAGAAAATGGATAAAATGTTATACTAATAATATAAAGATTATCAAAATGCTAGCAATGTGTTATTTAGAATATAAGATTTAGTAAAGGAGGGGTTAATGGTAGTTCTGTGTTTTAATTTAAAAAAAAAGAATAACAAGCTTAGAAGAGAGTTTAAGTGTATGTTTAATAGATCACATGAGGTATTATGTAAGTAAGTAATAAGATAGATAAAGGGTTGGAAAACTGTTGGAAGTCAAATAAAAGGGGGGAGGAAAGGGAGGGGGTTAGAAACAGATATTAATAAAGGGGGAATGTTTGTATTTTATGATTATATAATCTAATCCAATAAAATTTTTTTAAAAAACTGTAAAAATTGTTGGAAAACATATTGAGCATACTCGAATGAAGCAGACTAAGAAAGCTAATATACTAGAACAGATAAGAGTAGCAATAAATATTGTCAAAATTGGAGATAAAAATAATCTACATTTACTATTTGTTTTTAAAAACTGTTTCTGAAGCTGGAATTTAACTGTGATAGAATAAATTATATTTAAAACAGTTCATTAAAATGACAATCAATTGTTACAATCAAGAGAGTTCTTTTTAATGTGCCCAGGATAACATATTTTTTCTTTACTACAACCCTCCACCCATTGATGCAAGTCTAATACGGAAGATTTTATGCACATCTGGCTTCAAAACCAGTTTGGTGTAGTGGTTAAGAGCGCGGGACTCTAATCTGGAGAGCTGGGTTTGATTCCCCACTCCTCCGCTTGAAGCCAGCTGGGTAACCTTGGGCTAGTCACAGTTCTCTGGAGCTCTCTTAGCCCCACCCACCTCACAGGGTGTTTTGTTGTTGGGATAATAACAACATACTTTGTAAAGCGCTCAGAGTGGGCATTCAGATGTCCTGAAGGGCGGTATATAAATTGAATGTTATTATTATTATTATTATTATTACAAGACTTTGAGAGGGAAGATTCTGTCAAAAAATAAGAGAAATAACTGGCACTTAAATGCCAAATCTTGGTTGTGTTGAACAGAGCACACAAAGAAGGACTTTGATTGGGGTGCAAGAATGTCAACAGAGGAGCACTGGGGGACAAAAGAGTGATAGAGCAGGAGGTGGAAAATTGGAGTTCAAGAAGTTTGAAGCTGATTATTTGTTACAGCATAGAGAAGGAAGATTAAAATATGCAGGGAGTTTGAACGACGCTGATAATTTCCATACTGGAATTACAAAATCAGTCTGTGTTTCTTATGGGTAGAATGAATTGGGTCAACAGGAATCATTAATGGATATATTGAATATGAAACCAATAGGAAATTTAACAAGACAAGAGTGTAAGCATAGGAATATTTTGGAACAAACATTTAAGTTGCTGATCTTATTACTAAATTATTCAATTTAAAAGTTGGGCACATTTCTTAACTATGTTTTTATGTGGAAATTTGTTATATTAATTGTATTTATGAGCATTGTTATGATAACAATATTGTAACTAAAAACATTGAAGAGAGTCCCCGGTTTAAAAAAGAATCCGAAGATTCACTGAGAAGACTGAGTTAGTAATGCGGTTCTTTGGATTTTAGAAGCGTTTTGATATACAGCTAAAATCTGAAGTTTATTTTGGAGAATTTATGTAGGGTTAGTAGATATCTGTGTTTAATACAGAGAGTTCCAAAACACATGTATCTACAACCTCAAAATGATTCTGAAAGTACAAGGTTGTCTTTGTTTATGTTACCTACATTCTTTTGACAGTGATTCAGGCTTGCAGCTTTAATCTTCATTTCGTACGTATGTTACAAATTCTGATTTATTGTAAATACAGTAAAAACTATCTTTGTCTTGAAACTTTGATCTTATCACTTATTGCAACATTTATTTCCATGGAATTCTTTCCTTGTAACAGCTTATAGATAAATTCAACACAATGACCTGCTTAAACCAAATTTAGAGCAAACAAGCTGATGGGGATATCTATCAAGAAAGTCAGAAATGAACAAATATCCCGTCATGGCACAGTAACATGCTTCAAAGAGAAGGAACTCTTTGCTTACATCTTTAGCAGGAAACATGTTAGGAAAAGTATGGAATGCAAAAGGGAAGAGGAGAGTAGTGGATTAGCAACTAAATAATTTACAAGACCACTCAGCTTTTTGAGCCATTCATTGTGAGGAAGGAGACAACACATTATGACGTTCTGATACTTCCTATCTTATTTTCCTAATGGTTTTTCTGTGAGGAAAGATGCCACATCCCCTGGAGTTGAAATGCTGTACTATCCTTAGCTTTACACTGTTTGTAAGAAAACCTGCTCAGAATGGTGCAAAACATACCAAGTGTGGATGCATCACAGATCTGTATGAGAACAGCATGAGAACCCTGTATGAGAACCCTCATTTTATTTTCCAAAGCTTTTCCTAATCATTCATCTGAACAATACCAAAGTTTGTAAGATTATTTCAAAATACTTTGGCAATCACAAAATACCTAAAGAAAAAATGGTAACAGTATCTGAAGAAGTGAGCTGTGGCTCACAAAAGCCTCATACTCTACCACAAATATTGTTAGTCTTATAGGTGCTACTGGACTCTTGCTCTTTTCTACTGCTACCATCAGACTAACAGGGCTACTCATCTTGATCTACTCGTCCCTAACACTAAACAAGCTTTATCTGGCTGCAGCAAACTGAGCTGTTCAGTGACTTTCAGACTATGAAGACCCCCCCCCCTCACCCCGTCCACATCTCTTTCCTAGGACCTGTTAGTGTGTGCATGGAGTTCTCCTGTCCTCTTGTCTCAACAGTCAGAATTAGTTTAAAATCCTTCCTTACCTTCTTCTGCCTTTACAATGCCTGGAGGGTTGTTTATTGGTTCTTCTATGTTTCCTTCTCCACCTCCACGAGATCTTGAATTCCAGACTTTAATCACTTCAACATCATTATCACTGCCACTTTCACCTGAGCTACTATCTTTCTTCGATTTCTTCCCCTTTGACTTTTTCTTCCTATAAAAATAACATTGAATGACAGTTTTTGAAAAACCTACTGGCATGGGATCCTTTTTGTACTATACTGGTATAATACACAGAAACCATTAATTTTGTGTTTTCACAGAACAGCTGAACTTACTTAATATATTCATCAGAGCTTAAGCTTACTGAGGTTTCCTCAGAATCAGATGCTATGAACTCATCAAGACTGTCTTCATCAAAATAGCCCTGAAAAACAATATATGCTTTTACAAAAGGCATTTTATTAAATTCAGCCATCCTTGCTCAAGCCTCTAAAACATCTGTTCATTCATCTGAACCAATACCAAAGTCAGTAAGATTATTTTGAAATACTTTGGTAATCACAAAATACCTAAAGAAAAAATGGTAACAGCCCCAAGTAAAATACCCAGAAAAATATAACTTGCTATATACAGCAAAAGAAATTTCCATTAATTCAGTGAAACTGTTTAATACTTGGCATTCCTTTCTTGAGAACTTTCATTAGCAACAAAGACAAACTGATGTGATTTACCTTATTTTCTTTGCTAATGTAGTCCAGCTGCAAGCACCAAGGATGAGTCCAAATTCTGCTTAACATCTGGAAATCCTGGAAGAGTTTAGCTCCAGCTTTGCCTCTTCCACCTTCAGTGCTGCTGCCGACACCTGACAATAATGTTCAGAATTCAGAAGTTATCTCAGAAGTTACATCAGCCAATATTCCTGCTTTTACAGTGCAATCCTAAACAGAGTTACTCCAGTCTAAGCCTATTGACTCCAGTGGGCTTAGACTGGAGTAACTCTTCTCAGGATTGCACTATTTGTCAGTGTAACACAACCTTCTGCCACAAAGCCTCTCACCACAGAGGCCAGGTTATTCAATTACCTTTTTCTTCAACTTAATTTTTAAGTATTACTCACTCTTTTCCATTCTCACATTTGCCTCTCTGTAGTAACATTACTAGGAACACTCCCATTTAAGTTTACAACTAAATGTCAAATTTGTTTACATAAAATGAAATCTTGAAAAACTATCCTGACTAAATATCCTGACTGAAACTGAGGTAGCTATAAAGTCAAAAGTTTTTAAATACTTCTGAAATATATACAGTAACATGAAACTTTACATCATTTATTTACACAAAAGCAGGAACCCATTGCAATTCTGAGACACTTTTTGCATATTTCTAAACACTGAGATAAAGTTTCATAATCTGATCCTTTTCTATATAGCCAAAATATGAAGGGGAGAATGGTTCAGTTTCCCCAAACCATAAGTATATATTACATATATGATGTAAGGATTATATATTTGTGATCTTTTTCAAGTAAAAGGATTATTTTATTGATTTTATGTACTGTATTTATAGTCCACCTTTCTCACTAAGACTCAAAGCAGATTATACAATGTAAATCAATACCATTCAATATAAAAAAACTAATGAATAGCACTGATCAATACAATCTATATGAGGAGACATCAAATGAGCAATGTGCTAGGCTACAATTATCAAAATCTGAATGAGCAAAGCATATTAGGCATGATGCAGAATATGAGTATAATGAAGGAAAATGGCATTACATCAGTAGAAAATAATGAAATAAGGTTGTAATATGTGCAGCAAACTGAAAATATTTCCGATAAACAGTGGTATAATCCACAGCCTATTTCTCTTTATAAACTAGTCTGAGCTATTCAATTATAATATAGCTCTATTAACTTTGTAGAAAAACTCTCCAGAACATATTGAGATCTCAACTATTTTCCTCTGTGAGCAAAAATGGAAGATTTGTATTCACTTACCGTGAAGCTTCCTTTCTCAGTGGTCCAGGAGTGGGGCAGTCCTTACTTTTGGGCTATAGCTCTTCCTCTCCGAAGGCAGGGTCAGTCAGCTGATTTTGATCCCAGAGGGGAGGGGCTTGTCCCTGGAATCAGCAGTCTGTTCCCAAGCCCTGACTCCCCATCACGATACCAGAAGGGAAAATACTAACTGCCCTCAATTTTTTTTAAAATAAAAAGATCCCTCCCTTGAATCCACTAGGAGGAAGACTATCGTCCTAACTCTTCATTCAATCCTAGAAGCCGCCCGGCAAGAAACTCAGGTGGGCAGGACTACCCCACTCCTGGACCACTGAGAAAGGAAGCTTCACGGTAAGTGAATACAGATCTTCCATTCTCTGGTGGTCCTAGGAGTAGGGCAGTCCTTACTTTTGAGACATACAAGAGCAGTGTACCCCAGGGTGGGTAGTCTGGCTTCCCGGCCTAGAGGGTGTGTATTAGTACCCCCCTGCTAAAGATTCTCTCTGGGGAAGACAACTTATCTATATTTCTTGATGAGAGAATATACTGATTTCCATGTGACCACCTTATCGATTGTTTCTAACGACTAAAGGATTTATAGGCTGCCTGTGTCGCTGTTTCCCTTAGTGAGTGCGCCCTGACATCTATGGGCATCTCCAGACCTCTGGCCTGACATGCCAGAATTATGTACCCTCTGCTTTACCTACTTAGCCAAGAAAAGGACACTCTGGGTCCCAAGAAGGACCTCCTGTAAACACACAACTAGCATCCCAGACTTCTGAAACACTGTTTAGTCCTGCCCAAGTGGAATCTCACACCTCTACATATATCAAGGTAGTGAGATTTATTCATTCATTCATTTATTTATTTATTTTATTTTCCTCCTGTGCTTTGGATTAGAAAGAGGGAAGTACTATCTCTCCTGTCCTATGAAAACATGAAGTTCACCTTTGGAAGAAAGTTGTCTTTGTTCATAATTTGCTCTACCATCTTGGAGGAAAGGGCATGGCTCTCTACCTACTGCTAGTGCCTGCCATTCTGACACTTGTGTAGCTGATTTTATTCTCATCTGAAAGATGGCTTTAAAGGTCAGTTCCTTTAGGGGACATGAGGTCATAGGCTCAAGGCATCTTTTGTGTAATGCTCTCAATACCAGATTAAGATTTCATGTGGGGAAAAACCAGCGAATCCTTGGAAGATTCTACAATGAGGTCCCCTTTTAGAATCCACTGCCATGAAGGTAATATATTAGGGAATGTCCCTTCCTAGAACCCCTAATTGGTCACTACCTGTTGTCTAAGGGTGTTGGTATTAAGACTTTTCTTCAACCCCTCTTGAAGAAAGGATAGTAACTCCCTAATTAGCCCCAAAAGATTACATGACTCTATCCATGCACTGTTCTGGGAACTTGGCAGGAATTTTTATAGACTCTGTGGAACTCTTCCTGGAGGCTAGCATAGTACCAATCACGCCTTCTCTTTAGTCCAACCCTATTAGCTGTTTGTGTTCGACCTCCACACTGTGAGGCTTGTCAGAGCTGGTCAGGGGTGTCGTATTGATTCCTGCATCAATGGGCCCTCCTGCAGTGGAGGTACCAGGGATCCATGCTTGAAAGATTCTTCAGGTTTTGAGACCATGTCTTTTTGGACCTGAAGGTTGCTATAAGCATCACTTCTGCACTTTACTGTGTGATCTTCTGAACAGCTCTGTGCAATAGCTGTACTGTGGAAGACATACAGGACGTGTGAAGGAAGCTTGCTGCTCACATCATCTATCCCTATGGTTTGAGGGTTTCTTCTCCTTGCGCCTTGTTGAAAACTGTGGTAGACCAGTTGGGGAATCTCTCTGGATAGCATCCATTCTGCTTGGTTCATCACTCTCTGGCTTAGCCAGTCCACCTCAGAGTTGTCCTCTGTATAAACATATACACAAACCTGTGGGAAGATTCTGAGATTCCACCATACCATGTCTGATGGCTCCGAGTTCCAAAGGGTTTACCCTGTTGATCATTTGTCCTTCAGCCAGATGACCTATGCCAATCTTCCTTGGGTGTGGGATCCCCATCCCCAAAGACATGTCCATGGTCATCACTGTTCTCTCTGGTTCCTTGAGTGGGACACCATCGTGGGACTGAATGAGATACAGCCACTGGTTGTTTTCCTGTTTGAGGATCTCTGGCAATTCAATTATCTTGGACCTCTTGTGATCTAATGCCCCATGGGATGGCAACAGGCATTTATGAAGTGCACAGATCAAGATGTCGTTTGGATATGGGAAAGGAGCCACTCTCTGTGGCCTAGCCATGCTATCAATGATACTAGGATTCTGAAGAACACCATAGGTGGTGTTTTCAGCTCAAAGGAAAGGGCCCAACGTTGGAAGTGCCTCTAAGAGATTGATGGAAGCCAGACAATCTCTCTTCTGAATGGCAGTCATGACAAATTTCAGCCTTTCCATTCCGACCTTATTGTTCCTAGGCATCTATTTTATTTGACCAAATTCCTTTGGCTCTAGGGGAAAAGGGACCAGGTGGCACAGAATTGAATTCCACTGATCACAGTATCCAACACCCGCCTATTTCTTATTATTAGTTGCCAAGGGTTTGTCAAACATTGTAAGCATCCCCCAAACACCATCGCGCCTGCTGCCTTGAGTTCCACATTGAGTTCCCTTCTTTGGCCCTTTAGTATTCTGATTGGATTTATTGAGGGAGAAGGTACTACCCTCCTCTCGATGCCTGGTCTGCTTTCCTTCATTTAGAGTTTCTCCAGACAGGTTGATATCTTTGAAAAGAACCACGGTTACTTTGGCTTTAGGGCAAATGGTCCACGTTCCAATTTCTAAGCTAAGTGTTGTGCCTGGTTGTCTAAAAACCATGGTCCTTGTTGACCACAGCATAGCATATTTCCAGGGCTATTTTCTTAGGGATTTACTGTTTACTGCAGCCAGGTCTGAGACCCAAGAGAATGTGACTCTAGGAAGGAGTGGAGCTGTCACCAATGCTCTGTAGCGGAAACTTCCAATTTTCTGCGCACAGCCAGTTCAAACCACTTGATGCTAGAATCCTAGGTAGTCCGTCCTTGTCAATGGGCAGCACAGGATTAGATGGCAGGCTGGTTACCAGATCATCCACCAATGGCAGCTTGATCCTCTCAGTAACCCCAGAACTAATGTATAAGACTTGTGGGGAGGCGGGGGGAAGGAAACAAGAGTAGTTAGTTTTGCCAAAGTTTCCCTCTTAGACATCTACAAGTATGTGAGACTACTGGAAGAGAATCCCTGATGGGATTATTCCTGATTCTAGGGAGGATTCTCTCCAACCCCTTAGTCCTTAAGGAAGAAAACTCCAGGATCCTCATCACTTTAGGGAGCTTTCTAGGATATGGCACCGGTGGAAGACCTGTTAGGGGATTTTCCCTTCTTTTAACAGCTCCCCTTTCTTCTTGGCTGAGGGAGAAAACTGATCGCTCAGGGTCCTCAGGTTGAAGGCTTAATCTAGATCTGTGCTCTTAATGGCCCTTGTCTCCTCTTTAATCTGGGGAGGGGGCACCCCTTTACCTATCTGGAGTCAGACTCCCATACTGGAATGCCTCTCTTGCCCATCTGAGAGTCTAGCCGCTAGACTATTTATTGGTGTGCCTTCAGGACCTCTTTGAATTCCTTATTTCCATCCTGGGCCATACCAGTTCGTTTGTTAAATAGTAACTATGGCTGCAACTATGTAAATAGGGGGCATGTAATTTCTTTCCCCTTCGTGGTGGAAAATGTCATCCAGTCATAGTTGCCTCTGCAACACTGGTCTTTTTTGGAGGTCTCCCATCCAATTGCTAACCAAGGCCAACCCTGCTGAGGTACTGAGATCAGATGAAATCTGGCTTGCCTGGACTGTGATATCACAGTCAGGGGCTGTGATAAGGTCAGAATCATCATTATTCCCCCAGAACCGCGAGGTAATTGAGACTTATACCCAAAGTCAGCCACCGAGTTCAAGTAATTATGGGACTCGAACCAGCAGGGTAATGATTCATGGCCCAGCACTTAACCACAACATTACAGCAACTCATTTCAGGCTTCCTTGCCTGGTGGATGCAAACCCCAGACCTTCTCCCTTTCACTAGTTTCTTGAGACGCCCGGGAGTAGGCCAAGGCCTGGGAATTGGGCAAGTTTAGTCCGCAAGCTTGCACTCTTTGAGGCCTGGAAGGAGGCTAGGCCTGCCTTTGCTGACCTACCACCATCAGAAAATTTTCCAGGCATTCTTGCCTGACGGGTACAGGCCCTTGGGCTTTTTCTCTTTCACTGGCCTGTTGAGAGGCCCAGGAGGGGCTGAGGCCTGGGAGTTTGGAAAGTCTAGGCCGAAGGAATTTGTTCTTTGAGGTCTGGGAGGTAGCTAGGCCTGCATTTGCTGAATTCTGCCATCCAGGCCCTTGGACATTTCTCTTTCACTGGCCTGTTGAGAGGCCTAGAAGGGGCTGAGGCCTGCGAGTTTGGAATGTCTAGACCGCAGGCTTATGCTCTTTGAGGCCTGTGAGGTGGCTAGGCCTGCCTTTGCTGACATTCTACCAACAGAAATTTTCCCTCCAAAAGGAGAAATGAAAGTGAAAGCGTACCTCACAAGTCCCGGCTGAAAGGAAAGAGAAATAAAGGAGGGCTCCTTTTTATTTAGAGCAAGCTGGTTCTGAGGCTTCTGCTACTCTTTTCTCCTCCCCACTTCCTTTCGCTGCCCCCATTACCCGCAGGATCAGTCGGGGCTGCCGGGGTTGGAGCAGGTCCTCTGCTGCTGCTGGAGGCTGCTCCTTCCAAGCCTGAGGGAGTTCCCGATAATATCGGTCTCTACAACAGGCTACCCCGGACTCAAACACCGCACCCTCTGGCCGTCTGGGGGGGGGGGCGGGGTTTCCTCCCAACTCAAAGGTGGGGAACCTCGGTGGAGTTTTGCGGTTGTGGCCATGGAACGTAGGAGCAACCTAGAGCCGCTGGCTCTAATGCTCACTGTCGTTCCGAGCAAAATGGGGGTGGGGTAGGTGGCAGGGCCTTTCCTTTCCCCTGCGAGCTCCTCACTGCCTGTGGCCTCAGCCTCCCTGAGTACTGGGATTACAGGCGCGCACTGCCACACTCGGCTCATCTCTGGCAGTTTCTTCTTCACCAGGATCACTGCGCTCTGCAGAGCGTTGCTGAAGACATCCTGCTCGGATTGCAGGGCCAGAAAGACCGGTGATTCCAGGGACAAGCCCCTGACACTCTGCCTTTGGAGAGGAGGAGCTATATCCCAAGAGTAAGGATTGCCCCACTCCTCGGACCACCGGAGAATATAGAACGTTCCAAATTTGTTTCCAATTATAAACCAAGAGAAGTACAACTCTAATAGGGACAACAGCCCTATCACAGAGGAAACTGGCAAACTCTCTTAGCTTTTCCTAAATGTTTGCTTGCATGAATTATAACTCATGTTAGGCCAGTGAAACATCTGCAGTACTGGAGAGAGTTTCCAACCCTCCAAGACCAGCTTTGACTAAGGTGTTTCTGGCACACATAAGAATATACTCTTGGGGTGGGGGGAAATGACTCATGCAAATAAAAATTAGCACAATCAAAGGCAGCTCTTAAAACACTTACAGCCAAGCCAATATTCCTTACATTTTAAAGACAATATAACAAAACACAGTTTTGTTTTTGGTCTTTCTTAGCGTGCAAGTCTAGTTAAGTTTGCTAGAAGGTGAGTGACACAGTAGCTACGTTTACAGGTATAAACAACTACAACATTCGATTTCTATACTGCCCTTCAGGACAACTTAATGGTCATGCAGAGCAGTTTATAAAGTATGTTATTATTATCCCCTCAACAAAACACCCTATGAGGTGGGTGGGGCTGAGAGAGCTCCTAGAAGCTGTGACTGACCCAAGGTCACCCAGCTAGCTTCAAGTGGAAGAGTGGGGAATCAAACCCGGTTCTCCAGATTAAAGTCCTGTGCTCTTAACCACTACACCAAACTAGAGAGTTTCCACGTTGCTAAACTTGCCATGTAAATTAGTTATGCTTTGTTTCAGAATTATTTCATCTCTGTGCTTAGCTATTATGCTTGTTTTTCAAATTTTCTGCTACCTCACCCTACTGTTCTCTCTTTCACTGAACATCTTAACTGTTCATTATTTACTTTGTTCAGTGAATGTCCTAGCTGTTGGTTATATTGTATTTCACTTGCACTGTTGACTCCAGTTTTGCCTCTCCTGAGAGACAACCAATGGGAGTGGGCAGAATGCTGGGCCAATGGGAGTTAGTGTTTGTTGGAGGGAAAGGGAGGTTTTTAGGAGCTGCTTGAAATGCTGCTAAAGGAGACAGCAGAGAGATTGAGGGCTGTTAATGTGTTCTGTTACACTGAAACATTCTCAGTTTAACCCCAGTATGTGTTTTAGTTGAAAATCCATTCACTCCTATGTTCCATCATGTAAATAAAGTTTTTTAAAAATTATTATTTTTTATTTTCAGAACAAGGTTCTGTTTTGTTTAACCCCGGCTGGCCTGAAGTTGTTAGCTGAGAGAAAATATCTGACACACACAAACGCTCTGGTCATGTTCAGTGGGCCTAGAGTAAATGGTGGGAACATATATACAGAGAAAGTTACTTCTGACTTCCCTTTTCTCCAGTAGCCCTGGCTTGTAGCTGGGTCAGGAGAGGAACATACAGGGAAGGGGCTGCCTGTCTGCTGGGGCCTCTGGAAGAGGAGAGAGGGACCCGGTGAGGATTTGCGTCAGAGCTCTTGTCTGCTGTGGTGGAAGCGAGACAGGTGGCTCCTCCTCACCAGAGGAACATCACAGCCATCTGAGCTCTGAGAGGGAGCAGGAAAGAAAGCTGCTGAACTGGCGAGTCTTTTTCTGTTGCCTTCCTTAACTACTGGGGGGAATTAGCTGAGGTTACTGTGTGGGAGGACAGTGTTTGGGGCTATGTGAGTGTGTAGAGCCTGCTGCAAAGTGGTGCCAGTTGGAGTAAGTTTATTTTCTGTTTGTCTCTTTTGCCTGGGTTGGAGCTAATTGCAGGTGGTTGTTGTGAATTAGAGAGTGTCTGTTTTGCCTGGGGCTAACTGCTGGCCCCACCATCTGTTGGGTGAGCCTTGAATTGAATTAGGCTCCTCCTGGCTCTTCCCTTTAGCTCTTAGCCTTTGGGTCCCGTTAGAAGCTGAGAATCTCTTACGTCCCATATATGTGAGGCTTTTCCCCCTTTTCTGCCAACCTTTCACAAGTTGACTTCTGAGGCAGTTTGGCAGGGGAATTATCAGGGAAGTACCATAAAACCTGAACTACCTCTGAAATGGATTGCAGCAGCATGGCTGGTGAGAGAGCTGAGGCAGTGACATGTATAGTCTGTGGCATGTTTGCATTCTTACCTGAGGGTAACAGCAACTACACTTGCAGCAAGTGTAAGTTGGTAGCCCTACTGGAGGAGAAGATACAGGGACTTGAGGCACACTTGTCCACACTCAGTTTAATAAGGGAAGGTGAAGAGTACATGGACAGAATGCACAAAGCATTTTTCAGAGGGCAACATGAAGAGGGCAACATGCTGCTTGGGCGGCAGGAGAACAATGCTGTCAGTTTCACTCACCCCGTGCTGGGTTCAGTCCATGGGCTGAAGCCGGTGCGGGGTGAGTGAAGCTGCCAGCCCCATTCTCCTGTCATTCGGGGGACAGGAGAACAGGAGCTAACAGCTTCACTCACCCCGTGCCGGCCTCAGCCCATGGGCTGAGCCCGGTGCAGGGTCTGTCAAACTGACAGCCCCTGTTCTCCTGCTGCCCAGAATGGGAGCTGTCAGCTTCACTCACCCGGCGCGGGGTGAGTTGTTCTCTTGTTCTCCTCCCGCTCGAATGGCAGGAGAACAGGGCTGTCAGTTTCACTCACCCTGCGCTGGGTTCAGCCGATGGGCTGAAGCCGGTGTGGGGCGAGTGATGCTGACAGCCGCGTTCTCCTGCCACTTGGGGTCAGGAGAACGGGGCTGTCAGTTTCACTCACCCCGCACTGGGTTCAGGCGACGGGCTGAAGCCGGTGCAGGGTGAGTGAAGCTGACAGCCCCGTTCTTCTGCCACTCGGGGGACAGGAGAACTGGGATGTCAGTTTCACATGCCCCGAGCCAGCTTTACACGATCAGATGACGCCTGCGCGGGGTGTTTTGAAACTGACAGACTTCTGCCGCTTCGGGGCGACAGGAGAAGGGGGCTGTCAGTTTCAAACACCCCGCATTGGCTTCATAAGCCAGTGCTGGGCGTTTGAATTCCATGAACTATGAACCACGAACCAATTCGTGAACTGGTAAAAATTCATGGAAGTTCATGGTTCGTAGAACGGCGACAAACCACAAATCAGCTGGTTTGGGGTTTTTTCCGGTTCATGCCCATGTCTAACTGAGAGGAGTATAGGGTAAAGTGTGCTGAACGGACTTGTCATCTTGAGAATATGCTGTCTACCAGATGCACGCATCCAGGATGTGACAGAAAGTGTAGGAGGACTTACCAAACCCACAGATAATTATCCCTTCTTCCTGATACATGGAATAAATGATATTGCCCAGCACAGTCCAGAATGCATTAAAAGAGACTATGTGGCTCTGGGTAAAAAGGTTAAGGACCTGGGAGCACAGGTTGTGTTTTCATCAGTTCTTTGAGTTCTTCCTGTTATAGGCAGTGGTTTAGGAAGGGAAAGAAGAATGCTGCAAATAAATGACTGGCTGGACCATGGCTTATGCTTTCAAGATGAAGCTCTTCTATCGAGAGATGGTTTGCCCTTCATGAGGGTAGGGGAAAATGTGCTTGGTAACAGCCTTGCAAACCTGTTAAGGAGGGCTTTAAACTAAATCCTATGGGGGAGAGAGACAAAAATTCAAAGTCTATAACTGGAGAAGGGAACACTGAAGACCTGCAGGGAGTGGAATATATGCTAGGAAACATTATGTCACGGGCTGGGCCAGCCCAAGCAGGGTGGTTCAAGTCCAAACCTTAATGGCAGAGTCTGAGGGGAGTTCCAAGAGCAAAAGCCAGGTCAAACCGGTGGTCAGAGCACGAGATAACGCCAGGAGTGAGTCCAGAGTCCAAGAGCAAGGTCAGGTACAATCCAAGGTCATTTACCGGTAGTGTCAGGTCCAAAAGTAGGCACAGGCACGGGCAAGGTTCACAGAACACGGAGTGGTTGCAGGCAATAGACACGTTGCTTCCACGCCCAGCAGTTCCTCCAGACTGGCTCTTATAGCCAGGCGTGGTTTTCAGCCAGCTGCTGGGGCTCCATCCTGACACTACTCATCATCACTCTCCAGCAGCTGGCGTTGGCTCAAGAGGCGAGCACTGCGCCGTCTCTCCTGCAGTTCCAGTCTCTGGCGCTGCCTGCGGCGTTCCTTGGGCGTGGGTGAACCTGGGGGGGTGGAGGCTCTTGGCTGTGCTGCACCTGTAGAAGTCCCTGGCTGAGCTTCCCCTGTGGTGTAGGGGCTAGAGGGTGCTGGTGTCTCAGCTGCTGGCTGCAAGCTCTGATCAGCCAGCAGCTGTTGCTCCTGATTGCTGGCTTCTGCTGAATCAGGGCTAGGGCTGGCTACACAGGGCTCCTCTTCTCCTGAGGAGTCCTGGCTGGCTACACGAGGCTCCTCTCCTCCAGAGGAGACCTCACTCTCAGACTGGGCCATGACACCATCCCCCCTCCCAAGGCCCCCCCTCCTCTGTGGTCCAGGCAGCCCCGGTTTCTGCGGATAGGCCTGATGGAATTGTCGGACCAGGCGGGGGGCATGGATGTTCACAGCAGGCTCCCAAGAGCGGTCCTCCGGCCCATACCCCTTCCAGTCCACCAAGTACTGTACTTGCCCCCGCCGGCGACGGGAGTCTAGAATCTGGGCAACCTCATATTCTTCGTGCCCCTCGATGGTAATTGGAGGCGGAGGGGGCGGTGGCCCGGGATGGTGTGGGTCTGGCGGTGAAGCTGGGACTAGAAGGGACCGGTGAAACACAGGATGGATTGGGAGGGTTGGTGGTAGTTGCAGGCGATAGGCCACAGGATTCACCTGGTCTGTGATTACGAAGGGTCCGAGGAACCGGGCATCCAGCTTTTTGGAGGGCCGTTGGCTGCGGATATGGCGGGTGGATAACCAGACCTGATCGCCCACGGACAGGGGAACACCAGGTTGCCGTTTCCGATCCGCAGCCTCCTTGTAGCTTTCCTTGGCAAGCTGGAGTTGCTCCCGTAACAGCTCATGCATGGATTGGAGTTCTTGGAGGTGATCATCAGCGGCTGGGATTCCCGACAAGGTTGCTGCGGTAGGGAAGAAACGAGGGTGGTGACCATAGTTTGCCATGAAGGGGGTCTGCTGGGTGGAGGAATGCACTGCATTATTATATGCAAACTCGGCCAAAGGCAGTAGAGCTAGCCAGTCATCCTGTTGATGGTTTGTGTAGCATCTCAGATACTGCTCCAGGGTCGCATTGGTGCGCTCTGTCTGCCCGTCAGATTGTGGGTGGTGTGCTGAGGATAGGTGAAGTTGGGTGCCAAGGAGGGAGTGCAGGGCCCGCCAGAACCGAGAGGTGAATTGAACTCCCCGATCAGAAATTATATGATCTGGACGTCCGTGGAGTCGAAAGACGTGCTGAAGGTACAGGTGTGCTGTTTCCTGAGCAGTGGGGGGTCCAGAACAGGGAATGAAATGAGCCATCTTTGTGAACAAGTCCACCACCACAAGGATGCAGGTGTGGCCTTTGGAGCAGGGCAGGTCTGTAATGAAATCCATGGAAATAGTCCTCCATGGGCCAGTGGGTGTGGGGAGTGGATGCAAGAGACCAGAAGGTTTGCCGGGGACGTCTTTGGCCCGTCTACATGTTTCACAGGCTGCCACATACCGGGCCACATCCGATTGCACCCGGGGCCACCAGAAGTCACGGGTCAAGAGGTGGGTTGTCTTGTGGCGGCCGAAGTGCCCGGCAGGTCTAGAATCGTGGACCAGCTGCAGTACCTTTGTTTGTAATGCGCCTGGGGGTACATAAATCCGGCCTCGGTGGGTCAGTAGCCCCTCTTCCTCTGCAAACTCATCTGCCTGGGGCTGGGGAGACCCCCGGACATTCTGGAGGTATTTCTGGGCAACTGGGTCCAGTAACTGTTGAGTCTGTATCTCCTCCACCAGCCCCGGAGGGGGTTGCGTGGCGGCGAAAGTTTCTGGAGCCAGGATGGTCATTGGAGGTGGTTCCAGGTCGGGGGATGTGTTGTACTCCGGCTTCCGGGACAGAGCATCGGCCTTCTTATTCTGGGAGCTGGGAACGTAGGTGATCCTGAAATCAAAACGGGAGAAGAACAACGACCAGCGAATCTGTCTCTGGTTGAGACGGCGGGCAGTTTGGAGGTGTTCAAGGTTCCGGTGGTCAGTGAGCACTTGGACTGGGTACCGAGCCCCCTCCAGATGATGCCGCCAAACCTCGAAGGCTGCCTTTATTGCCAGCAGCTCCCGCTCCCAGATGGTGTAGTTCCTTTCGGCGGGGGTCAGCTGGCGAGAGTAGTAAGCGCAAGGCTGTGGAGTGCTGGAGGGGGTTGCCCGTTGGGAGAGCACTGCTCCGATGGCGGTGCTGGAGGCATCTGCTTCGACTAGAAAGGGTAGCTGGGGATCTGGGTATCGCAGGACTGGTTGCGTGGTGAAGCGAGTCTTTAGGGTCAGGAATGCCTCTCTGGCTTCCGGTGTCCAACGGAAAGGTTCTCGAGGCCGGAGAAGTCGAGTGAGAGGGACGGCTATGGATGCAAACTGGGGGATGAATTGCCGGTAGTAATTGGCAAACCCCAGAAACCGCTGTACATCCTTCCGAGAACGGGGGGCTTGCCAAGTCTGTACAGCCTCGACTTTAGCTGGGTCCATTCGGATTCCGTGGGGTGATAATACATGGCCAAGGAATTCCACAGTAGGCCGGTGGAATGCACACTTTTCCAATTTGGCGAACAGGCCATGCTGCCGGAGTCTTTGCAGCACTGTGCGCACATGCCGAGTATGTTGCGACACGTCACGTGAATAAATTAATATGTCATCCAGATAAACGATGACGAACTGGTCCAGGATGTCTCGAAAGATGTCGTTCATCAGTCTCTGGAACACAGCTGGTGCATTAGTCAGGCCAAAGGGCATTACCAGATACTCGTATTGCCCATATCTGGTACTGAAGGCGGTTTTCCATTCATCACCTTCCCGGATGCGCACTAGGTTGTAGGCTCCCCTGAGATCCAGCTTGGTGTAGATCTGGGCTCCTTTGACTTGCTCCAAGAGGTCAGGGATCAGAGGCAGCGGATACCGGTCTCGGATGGAGATTTTGTTCAGGGCCCGGTAATCATTACACAGCCGGAGTTCCCCGTTTTTCTTTTTAACGAAGAGGACTGGGGCAGAGGTAGGTGAGGTAGAAGGGCGGATGAACCCTCGCCGCAGGTTGGTGGTGAGAAAGTCCCGGAGTGCTGCCAACTCTGGCTCAGACAACGAGTACAGGCGTCCCACCGGCAGAGGGGCGCCGGGAATCAAGTCAATGGTGCAGTCATACGGCCGATGAGGGGGGAGTTGGTCTGCTCCTTTTTCCTCGAACACATCTCTCAGATCCACGTATTCCTCTGGCAGTGCCGAAACCTCCGGTGCAGCGGCCACCATAGGCCCTGGGCACGGATTTTCATGTGGGCATGGTTCCCGGAAACGAAGGTCTAACTGGCCCCACCGAACAATCGGATCATGGCGGCAGAGCCAGGAAAGTCCCAAGACCAGCGGAAACTGGGGAATGCCCACCACATCAAAACAGAGCCGCTCCTGGTGCCGCTGGATCTGCAACAGGAGGTCCTGGGTTTCCTCAACCACTGGCCCAGAACGCAGGGGCCGCCCATCGATGGCCTCAACAACAGTGGGATTCTTCTTTGCCCGCAAGGGAATCTGGTGTTGTGCAGCGAACTTGGCGTCCATGAAGCAGCGGGAGGCCCCCAAGTCTATCATGGCATACACGAATAGCCAACGTCCATCAGGCAGGCACAACTTGACCGGCACAAGGAATGGTTCTGGGGGGTCACTGGAGGCACTGGCTGTTCCCACAAGTGGTTTAGGGTGCGCCGACTCCAGGCTTATAGCTAGGGTCCTTCTTTTGGCAGGGCAGCCATCAGCATAATGGCCCACCCCACCACAATACCAGCAGAGGTTGTGGTTTCGGCGCCTCTCCTTTTCCTCTGGGGGCAAGCGGTTACAAGGTGCCCCCACTGGCGTGGGCTCAGCCGGCTTTTCAGGCAAGGACTGGGGTGGAGGTGGATGCCTTAGCGCACGCGCTTGTCTCCGGCTCTCCAGCCGTCCATCTATGCGGAGACATAGAAGAATGAGCGCTTGCAGTCCTCCTGGTCGTTCGGATCGGGCCACTTCATCCAACACTTCATCAGACAGCCCTTCCAGGTACTGGTCAACCAGGGCCGCTTCATTCCAGTCCAAGTCCTGTGCCAGTAACTGAAATTCGGTGGTATATTGGGCTACAGTCCCATCCCCCTGGGTGAGGGCACGGATCATCTGGTTAGCTTTGATGGCTTTCAGGGGGTTAGCAAAGGCAGCAGTGATGTGAGCCACAAAGCTTGGAAAATCCTCTAGCAGAGGGGATTTGGCCAGTAACAAGGGTGTGGCCCATCTTGCTGCCTGCCCCTTTAACAGACTGAGGATGAAGCAGACTTTGACTTTATCCGTGGGGAAGTCTCTGGCCCGGAGTTCAATATATAGCTGGCATTGGGCGAGAAATGCTGGGAATTCCTCCACATCACCCTCAAAGCTGTCAGGAGGCTTCACTGGGCACTTTACAGGCAGAGGTGCAGCAGGTGCAGCAATCTGCTGCTGCAGAGTCACCAGTGCTTGAGTTAGTTGCAGTACCTGGTCCTGCAGCAGTGCCAGGCTCCCCGGGGTGGGCGTTGCCGCATCCATGCCGGGAAGTTTGGGTGGAAGCAATCTGTCACGGGCTGGGCCAGCCCAAGCAGGGTGGTTCAAGTCCAAACCTTAATGGCAGAGTCTGAGGGGAGTTCCAAGAGCAAAAGCCAGGTCAAACCGGTGGTCAGAGCACGAGATAACGCCAGGAGTGAGTCCAGAGTCCAAGAGCAAGGTCAGGTACAATCCAAGGTCATTTACCGGTAGTGTCAGGTCCAAAAGTAGGCACAGGCACGGGCAAGGTTCACAGAACACGGAGTGGTTGCAGGCAATAGACACGTTGCTTCCACGCCCAGCAGTTCCTCCAGACTGGCTCTTATAGCCAGGCGTGGTTTTCAGCCAGCTGCTGGGGCTCCATCCTGACACTACTCATCATCACTCTCCAGCAGCTGGCGTTGGCTCAAGAGGCGAGCACTGCGCCGTCTCTCCTGCAGTTCCAGTCTCTGGCGCTGCCTGCGGCGTTCCTTGGGCGTGGGTGAACCTGGGGGGGTGGAGGCTCTTGGCTGTGCTGCACCTGTAGAAGTCCCTGGCTGAGCTTCCCCTGTGGTGTAGGGGCTAGAGGGTGCTGGTGTCTCAGCTGCTGGCTGCAAGCTCTGATCAGCCAGCAGCTGTTGCTCCTGATTGCTGGCTTCTGCTGAATCAGGGCTAGGGCTGGCTACACAGGGCTCCTCTTCTCCTGAGGAGTCCTGGCTGGCTACACGAGGCTCCTCTCCTCCAGAGGAGACCTCACTCTCAGACTGGGCCATGACACATTAACTCGCAGGTAAGCACAGAAACAAAAACCTCAGAGCATATAACTCCCGGCTTCTGATGTCTCTACACTAATGCACAGAGTATGGGAAACAAGCAGGAGGAACTTGAAGTCCAAATACAGGAAGGGGACTATGACATAATAGGCATTACTAAAACTTGATGGAATGACACTCACAATTGGAATACTAGGATTGAGGGATACAACTTGTTCAAAAGAGATAGACAAGTAAGGAAGGGGGGAGGAATAGCATTATATGTAAAGGATGTATATACTTGTGAGGAAATACATGTATCTGAGCATGGAAATTCAGCTGAGAGTCTCTGCGTAAAAATAAAAGGAATAAGAAATAATAGTGATACTATGATGGGGGTCTGCCATAGACCACCAAGCCAAGGAGAGGACTTGGATGAGAAATTTCTAGAACAAATTAAAAAGTTCACAAAGAGATGGGACACAGCGGTCATGGGAGAATTCAATTACTCGGATATCTGTTGGAAGTCTAATTCTGCTAGAGATTAAAGGTCAAATAAATTCCTGACTTGTCTTGCTGACAACTTCATTTTTCAGAAAGTAGAGAAGGAAACAAGGGGTTCTGCGATCCTGGACTTGATTCTCACCAATAGGAAAGAACAGGTTGACAAGGTGAAAGTAGGGGCACCAGGGTAGCAGTGACCATGTAATTTTGGTATTTACAGTCTTGGGGAAGGGAAAAGCTGTACGTAGTCAGACATATAGGTTGGACTTTAGGAAAGCAAATTTTAACAAACTGAAAGCTATGCTGGGTAGAATCACATGGTCAGAAATCCTTAAGGAGAAGGGAGTTCAAGAAGAGTGGGAGTTTCTTAAAAGCGAAATATTGAATCACAAACGATTCCTATGAGAAGGAAAAATGGGAAGAGCTTAAAGAAGCCACGATGGCTTCATAAACAGCTTTCTAATGAATTGAGAAATAAAAAAGACTCATTTAGGAAATGGAAGGAGGGCCTTATAACCAAAGATGAATATAAACAAATAACTAATGCTTGTTGGGAGAGTGTTAGAAAAGCCAAAGCTCAGTATGAGCTTAGGCTAGCAAGAGATGCTAAAAAACAACAAAAAAGGGTTCTTTGCTTATGTACAAAGTAAGAAAAAGAGCAAGGACATGGTAGGCCCATTGTGGGGATAGGGAAGTGAAATTGTAACAGGAGATGAAGAGAGGGCAGAACTGCTCAATTCCCTACTTTTCCTGTCTTCTCCTGCGAGGGAGATGGTGCTCAACATGGCAATAACTATCGTATACCCTTGACCGAAGAACGGTACACTCTTTCTATCTGGGATGGTCGTCCTCTTCCACTGAGCACGCAGCTTCGGGAGGGACACACATGGAGTGGTGAGGGAGGAAGGGGACACCCGCCTAGCCAGCCAAATCAGCCTAATCAACCCTGGCGATCAATGGGGTGACAGATGTCACAGCCAGATCGCCCTCACATCCACATGGCAATAACAGAACACATGATGAGCGAAGGGAGTTACAGCCTAGAATCAGCATAGAGGTAGTACGTAAACACCCAATTTCCTTAAATGAAACTAAGTCCTCAGGGCCAGATGAATTGCACCCAAGAGTACTAAAAGAACTCACAGATGTAATTTCTGAGCCTCTGTCCATTATTTTTGAGAATTCTTGGAGATCAGGTGAGGTGCCAGAGGATTGGAGGCAGGCAAATGTCCTCATTTTCAAGAAGGGGAAAAAAGAGGATCCAGGTAACTACCGACCCGTCAGCTTGACATCTATACCTGGAAAAGTCTTAGAACAAATCATCAGTCAGACCTTGAACATTTAGAAAGGATGGCTGTGATTACTAAGAGCCAGCATGGGTTTCTCAAGAACAAGTCATATCAGACTAACTTTACCTCTTTTTTTGAGAAAGTTACTACCTTGCTGGGTCAGGGAAATGCTGTAAACATAGTTTATCTCGATTTCAGTAAGGCTTTTGGTAAGGTTCCACATAATATCCTTGTTGAGAAGTTGGTAAAATGTGGTTTGGGTCCTATTACTATTAGGTGGATGTGTAACTGGTTGACAGATCGCACCCAAAGAGTGCTAGTTAATGGTTCCTCATCCTCTTGGAGAAGAGTGACAAGTGGAGTTCTCAGGGATCAGTCCTGGGACCTGTTCTGTTCAACATTTTTATAAATGATTTGGATGAAGGAATAGAGGGAATGCTTATTAAATTTGCAAATGATACTAAGTGGGGAGGAGTTGCATATACGGCCGAAGACAGAATAAGGTTACAGGATGGTCCTGACAGGCTGGAAAACTGGGCTGAAACAAAATGAATTTCAACAGAGATAAATAGGATAGGGGAGACTTTTCTTGGCAGTAGTATGTGCAAAAAGGATCTAGGGGTATTAGTAGACCATACACTGAACATGAGTCAGTAGTGTGATATGGTAGCTAAAAAGGCAAATGCGGTTTTGGGCTGTATCAACAGAAGCATAGTGTCCAGATCATACTATGCTTAGTTCCCGTGGCCCTTCTTACATGCCCAGACTAGATGACCCTAGATGACCCTAGAAATCCCTTCCAACCCTATGATTCGATGAGGTGACCCAGCCTTTACCTGCCTGGGTGGCAAGGAGTGTGAAAGTCTTGTGTGAGGGGTCTCGCTGTTGTTATAATCCACAATCCACCTTGGATCTCAGTGAGAAAGGCAGAAGATAGACAGATTTCACAGAGAGAACAAATGAACTTGTGGCTGCAAATTATGTATGATAATTGTGTATTGTGTGAAGTACCGCCTTCTTTTATACATCCTTAAAGTAAACCCAGTCAACTTCACTGAACGCTCCTGAGTTTCGATATTATGAAAAGAGAAAATCCACCCCATTCATAACTGTACAACTGCACATTTCAAAAATGGGAAATATTTTGAGCAGAAACACTATTCACACTTGGCACATGTGGACATCCAGAGGAACTAAAGTGGGAAATTCACCCCAGTAAGCTATCCCCCACCTTCTACCCTGCATCATGCGCAACCAGCAAGGTCACCCAAACCAGATTTCCTCACTAGAATAAAAAAAAAGGACATCACCTTGCAGCTCAGCCTTGGGTCGCCAGAGGCCTTCCAGTACGGCAGAAAGATGCATATAAGCCGCAGAACGCAGATTTGAGGACTCGTGCATGGATCAGGAATAAATTGATAAGCTCTATTAGGAACGCCCCCTCCCACACACAAACTGAAGAACAGGGAGGCCAACACAACAAAGCATGCTAAGTGATGAATTATAAAGGATGCCTCACCTGTTAAATGATCCAAGTAGAACTGATACAGTTTACACTGAAGAGGGGTCATTCTAACAGCTAGAACGTATTCGTATTTTGGTGGCAGGAATTTTGTTAATGCTGTATAATCTTTTCTCTGTAATTTATTTTTTTTTTAAAGAAAGGATTGTTATAAAATACAAAGATTAAACAGTGACATACACACCATGATTTAACTTGAAATCTAAACTACACAGGACATCATCATCTAAATAATTTATGGGTCTGACTAGTATACCAATTCTCCAAAGAGTTCAAGAGACTTAGAGATATGCATACTTGTACAGCCCTAAGATAAAAATAGTGACACTCTATTCTCACACACTTATTTTAAAAACATTTATATCCAGCTCAGCCAATTCTGGCTCATGATGCACCTTCCACTACAATTTATGAGAAATGTTATTAAGAAAAACAGTACTAAATAATACTAAACAATACTAAATAATACTAAATACAAAACCATCTTAACACAGATTAAAACAGCATCTTAAAAATATAATACCAGAAAATCAGTTTAAAAGATAACAAAATACAGAACAACAAGCAGGGGACTCATGAGGGCTTGGGGGGGGGGAACTCCCCCCATATCTCCTTCCCCACAATATTTCCTCTTCTCTCCCACTGGTAGCTTCTATAGTCTCTCCCCCTTTCCAGCTTACTTCTCTCCCACCTGCTTACTTCTTTCCCTCCCACCAACTAGTCTTCAGCCCCGACAGTTGTTGTGAAGTTGTTGTGAACACACTATGCGGAGCAGCAAAAAGGAGGAAATAGCTCTCCCCCAGAGCTATTTTGGAGCAGGAAAATGGCTTGCAGGGGCGGGAGCCCTTCCTCCCCCACAGGGCAGCATTCCAAGCCCGGGTGGGCTCTCCTTCATTTTTTAACAGCCATTCCCCGCAGCTGCTACGGGGCTGCAAGAAACTCAGAATCAACTCATTAAAACCCCACTATGTCTAATTTGGCCTTGAGAGAGCTTCAAAACTGAGCAGAAATTTAAACCTGGGTCTTCCCAGTTCTAATCCAACACTCTTAAGACTCAGTCCTATGCAGGGTTACCCCAGACTGACCCTGATGATTGCAATGGCTGTTAAAATAGCTCTGTAAAGGACTCCGCTGTTAACTATTACACTGCACGGGCTCTTGGTTTGGAAACTTCAGTTAGATACCAAACAAAGAGCCAGTGTGGTGTATTAAATTATACTGCAGTCCTACGCAGAAGTATTTCCGTTAACAATCCTTGCTATCAATGCAGGGTTATTTCAGTTGCAAGCATCTTCAAGAGCAGTCCCAAGTAAAGTTCATTACATCAAACTAACTAGGATGTGATCAGAACAGGGATACCTATGGTCAAAATCTTGCTTCTCAAGGAAAGCCTGCAACTGGTGTACCAGCTAAAGCTGGTAAAGGGTGCAACATACCACAGGGGAGACATAAGCCTCCACCTGCTGACATCTTGAACAGTATCCCTGTGAATCACTGGTCCTGAACTGGCGAAAATGAAGACACCAACGGTGAACTGATTATTAAAACCTTTAAAAGCTTATTTCTTTTTCTCTGTGCCGAAGCTGGTATCTTCATTTCTGATGATATTCCTAGCCATGTTGTGTTTTGACGACAGAATTTGGTAACATGCTGGGGAGTGCTGGTGCTTGGGATGTTTTTCATTACGCAGAAATCGCTCTCATTAAAGAAAAGGCTGGTGACCCCCAACTTTACAGAAAAAACAATCTGGTTGGCTATCCCCATCTTTAAATGAAGAAAAACAATCTAATGGAACAGAAAACAATCTAATGGAAAGCCACAACGCTTAAAATGTTTTCTGGTTAACTAGATATAGTAGATTTCTCATTACAAATACATGCAATTTTTTAATCTGTTAGAAATGGACATCTATCATCAGAAGTGAAGCATTTTTAACTTTCACACTGCTAAAAAAGAGCAAGGATTCACATACCTGAACACATCCAGCTAGCATTTCATACAGGATGTGGGCTCGTTTTTTCATCACCCTGACATCTACCATGGTAGAGTCTGCACACTGACCATTTTGGATTGGATTTATAAATCGATTTCGAAACTCCTTTACTGAACCAAGCAAATTCTCTTTGATAAAGTTAACCATGCAGTGATCTGTATAGAACAGACCAGAGAGACCTTTAGAATAAAGTTTGATTTCACAGTGGCAAAGTATGCAGGCACCATGCAATTTCTATTTTGCAAGAGAGATCATGACGAGCATTTCTAAAACAGAACTATGCATCTGGCTAAAGAGGCACATAAGCCTCAATGCATGTGCAGTAATGCTTTGAGTCGGACAGAGAAGCAGCTCCATGTCGTGCCCCAGCATGACTTTCCCCTCCACAAGTAACTGCCTCTTCCTGGTGCACCACGGCGCAGCCAATTACCCCTAGACTCAGGCCAGGCCATCAATAGCCAAGCAATGCCTTCTGCACCTGACTGTCAATCAACCTAGCATCCCTCCTCCAACACAGAGGCTAACTGCACACAAGCAGGAGTGTGCAATTCAGGATTCATGAACCAGCTAAATAGCCAGATTCCCATCCCACCCTTCCACCCCCCCCCCCGAGCTCCAAAACAGTCCTTCAAGCCACCACCGTCTGCCTGTTAAACTCTGTGGCTCCAGCAAGCCTTACCCCCAACCCAGCTCCAGTTTGAGATTCTCTAGTTTAACACTGGGATTTTTTTAGGTTGCCATTGGAGTTCTCTGGTTTAACATTGAGGTTCTTTGGTTCTCTTTCTGTAGTTTGGTTCTGTTGAACTTTGTTGGTTCAGCTTCCATTGGGAGTGGGACTTGAATTTAGGACTGGTTTGGATCAGGGATTGCCTTTGCTTAAGGTTTCCCTCTGCTTGGAAAGCCTTGGAAATATTCCCCCCTAGGAAACAATGGAGAGTGGCCAGGGGCACCAGGTTCAGGGGCCCACAGAACTGGATTCCAGGGTCCAATCCTGATATTTGGCCGGGGGGGGGGGTCTTTAGTGGACAGTCAGGAGTAGGTTCCTTGAAAATTCTGTGGAGTTTGCTAAAAAAAAATGCCCCCCAAGCCCTCGGATGACTTTTGGGGGGGGGGGGTATCCCTGAAACTCAGATCCAAATCACTTGGGATTTTTTTTAGTACTCCTACACAGAAGGGCATGAGTGGGAGTCCTGGCAAAACCAGTATGCTCAGAATAACAGTGACGCTGTGAATGCAGAAAACAGTGCAAGAAGGGAAGATCACATGGAAGCCCTTAGCTGCTCTTCATCTTGCTCTCCAAAGGCACAGGACCATACACCTGGATGAGTTTAGACAGCCTGGCTTTTTGTAATCACAGGATTTCCAATGAAAAATTAAGAGTTTTCAAATGAAAAGTTAATTGAAGCCAAAGAAATCCTAGAAAATTTTATTCTGTACCACAGTTTCTTGCATGTGTCTATGACAAATATTACATGCCACGTATAAAACACTGAATGTACTGGAGAGCATAAAGAGAAAAAAGTCAACCGCTGGTGCAGCAATGCATGTTTTCTTCTTCCATACTGACAAAGCTGTTCCATTTTATTTTCTGGACATAAGACAGATGTTCAGACTTTGGTACTCCCTTAAAATTCACACTTACATTCTATGAGGTTGTTTTGCAAAGGAGTTCCTGTAAGAATGATCCTCCTCCTGGATTTTATAGAATTCATAGCTTTAGAAACAGCAGATGCTTCATTTTTTAATATGTGTCCTTCATCACACACAACAAAATCAGGGCCTGATTAAAAAGAAAGAGGTAAAATTATTTGCTTCTTATTTTATATCTGCACTTAGAGGATGTATTTCATAGAGTTCCACTACCTACGTAATGCTATTTAATACCCAACTGTGGCTCAACTGAGAATCAGTTTTGCATGCATCTGTGGCATGACTCTAGTATCATGTGCAATCCTTTGATGTAGACATGTGCTTGTATCAGAGATTAGATTCAAATGCACGTTTCTTCTGGCATTAAGAAGCAAGCAGCCAAGAAGGGAGAAGAGGCTATCTATCCACATTTCTGGATCTGCTCTGCCAGTCTACCTGCAGCTGAATCCTGTGTATGCATATGAGGCAGCATACAGAACTGCTCTTCTCTTCTGTCTACAGCGAGATCCTACAAGTGGTTGTTTGAACCTACTATGAATCTACTATGCACAGAGCAGGATTACAGGATAAAAACACTGAATGAAAAAATGAAGTAATTGGCAATGCATTGCCGCCAGTATTTTTAATACTCTTAAAAGCCAGAAAGGATGAAGAGATGTGGCACTTCAGAATTCAATACATGAAGTGAGTTGACTAGTCTGATTTACCAAGCTGAAGAAATAAGTTTCTGTGGTCATTTCCTTGAAAAATAGCCCACCAAAACTTAGTCATTAATGTTCCCTCAGTTACGTTCCTAAAGTATGCATACGTGAATCATGCTACATAATCTACCAGTAACACGAAATAAAACCAAACTCGAATGGACATGAGTGAAGATCGGAGTGCCCTTCAATTAATTAATACACTCTGATCTTTGAGCCAGCTTATGCAGCAGCTACTGCGAACTAATCACAACCTTCCCATTAGCCCATTCTTAGGGGAGCAAGAAATTCACCTATGCTCCATTTACATGCCCTCTGGCACATTGGCACACTCATCCATTAGGTGACTTTAGAAGTTTTTTAATTGAACTCTCCAAGTCAGAAAAACAAGCGACCCTAAAGCCATCTACATTTTGATACTGTATGGGCCTGAGGGCAAAGTTTTGGCTGTTTCTTAGGAACTCATGTGAGCTCTTCCGGCACCCTGTGTAGCTTTCCTCTCTACCTCTTTTCTCCCACAACCTTCTTTCTGGATCAGGCTCCTTCATCTATACTTCTGTGTTTAATATTCCAGCCAAGCTACCGAGGCAGACAGGACATGAAGCCAAGGACGGCTCCAGGCCTCCCCGCTACACTCACAAAGCCTTTCAAGCACACGGCTCTACAGATTCCAAATGAACTCAACAGGCTCCTTAAAGAGGGTTGGCAGAAAGTGCTACAAGTCTGCTTAACTGTACTACAATAGTAAGGTAACAAATATTACTTTCAGCACCAGGAAAATGTCCCATTCATTATTTTTTCCAGTGTATAAATAGCAAAGTCTCTCCTATTGCCTTTCAAACCTTACCAGTTTCTGTCTATTTGTTAACTGATTTTCAAGGGCGCTGTAAGTCTCCAGGTCATGAATCTTTTTTTTAAAAAAAGATTGTTCAGAAAATAGTAGATTTTCCTGAATTCTTTTTAGACACAACAGCTGGACTATTTAGTTCTTACATGTAGCTCTCCTCCAAGGTCTTCAGAATGGTACATGTTAACAACAACAACAACAACATTTGATTTATATACCACCCTTCAGGACAGCTTAACACCCACTCAGAGTGGTTTACAAAGTGTGTTATTATCATCCTGGGCAGGGCTGAGAGAGCTCTGAGAGAGCTGTGACTGACCCAAGGTCACCCAGCTGGCTACAAGCAGAGGAGTGGGGAATCAAACCCAGTTCTCCAGATTAGAGTCCTGCCACTCTTAACCACTACATCAAACTGGGTTGTTCTCCGCATCTTCACAACAACCCTGTGAATTTGGTAATGACAACAATGACAACAACAACAGTGCTTATATACCGCTCTTCTAGAGAGATTAGTGCCCCGCCCAGAGCAGTGAACATTATTACTATCACCACAATGCAGCTGGGGAGCTGGAGCTGAGAGAAGTGGCTTCCCCAAGGCCACCTACTGAGCTCATGGCAGGAGTGGGATTCGAACCAGCACAGCGCTGATTTGCAGCCGCATCACTTAGGCACTGTGCTACAGCAGCTCTCAATGCTGGCAGAAAGGAACTGGCCCAAAGTCACCCAGTGCATTCACAGCAAGCAAGCAGGGTGCTGAACCTGGTCTCCCCAGTCCGATTCCAACACCAGCAGGGAAGCCCGACACCCTGGCAGGCAATTCTTCCTTTTCTTGTGAGCCTGGAGGGTTGCCAGGCACCTGCTTTACTTTCTTTTAGGCACCAGGCCAGAACGCATCTTTTTACCCAGTTAGGGGTTTTATTTTTCCAGCTTTTAAATGGTTTACTTTGTTTTATAGATAATTTTTATGCTGTTTATGTCCAATATCTTGTTTTTAATGGCTTGTTTATATTCTGTTGTCTTAATTCAAGATGTAAAATTTCTGGAAATTCTGAAGCCACTGAAGAAAACTGTTTAAAACAGACATTTTGAGGAAAATTGAAATATATTTAATACTTACTGTCCTATCAAACCTAATTTTACTTCTGTAACAATATAAAATACATTCTTTATAACTTACTTGGAGTATGCAATTGCAATATCTGAAATATTTGTGGAATTTAAAAGTTATAAATGCCTTAATTATCGACAAAATTTTCTTAAAAACTGCAAATATGCTCAATGCTTGAGAGAGAACTGCAAGCTGATACACCCTATGCTATCTTAGCACATGTATCTTAACTTTTACTATCTGAAAAGTAGAAAAAAATAGGAGTTAAACATAAAGCACAAGCTTTGTGGTAAATAACATTAATGTATTATTTGGTCAGGAAAAGAGTGACACTCACAATAAAACTAATTGCATATTCTGATACATAGTCAAGCTTCTTAACACTGAAACATCAAACTATTCAGTAGTGTACTATCAGCATACACACAGAATTTTAATGATGTACAAAATTAATCACATTTACAAATACAAGTATCAGCACCTCAAGTCTCTAATCAGAATCAGTTTCTGAAACTTTTGATTCTGAGCCTTCATTCATCCTCAGGCAGCTCTTTGTAAAACTTGAGGTTTTTACATGAATTGAAACAAGTCCCTCTTCTCTTTCACACCTAGATGCCGAAATGCGTATGTCTACAGGATGTCCACCTTGTCTTTAAAAGCATTTCACTCATTCTAAAAGAGAAAATGTTTCATAGGAGTTTTTTTTTCAGTAATCCCCAAAATTTCCAATTTTTCCATCAGAAAAATTGAAAAAAGGCCTGGGGGGGGGGGGAAATTTTCCGTGCCTTTTGTATTCTTAACCACATAAAGCAGGACTCTATAGAGGCTGCATAAAAATATCCTAAATAAACACATAAATAAAGACTGTGAGCTTCACTGTTCTGCTTCTGCTCAGGATCCTCCCTCTAGGTCTCTTGAAGTGAATGATGCAAAACTGGGGCCATTGGGGAAAAAATCTTTCCCTCCAGTTCTTTTGAAAAACCAAAATAATCAAAACACTGAAATATGCAATCCATACTTCCTTATTGTATTTACATGTATCTTCTGGGAAGAAAGTATGTTCCTTGTTCACATTCCCCCCTCCGCTTCCTACCTCTTCTGTAACTGTGGCCACGGTGTTCACATCAACATGGTGTGGGTAGAGTGTGCCGCCAACCAACAGCTTCAAATCACATTCTGGAGGCAAGGCACTAACCATTGTTTGCTGATACAGATATCATTGCAAACAGAAAGCCAAGAACTAGAGATGGGCAGGAGGCGATAATTTAGCACACATTTCACTGTTTGGTATATTGATGAAATATAAAATTCTAAATCAGTGCAATGCACAGGAACCACGAAGCAGTAGCACTGATGTCCATCTTCTTCCACAAGCTTCCTTCACATGATCTGCACACAGTGCTGTGGCTTACCTGGGTCAACGAGCGCTTTATTAAATATTTCTTTCAATTTTCGGCTTTTCACATTTCTCCCCTGAGCAAGGTTACGGTACATCTCATAGCCTATGATCATGACACCCCCTTCCTCCTGCCACCTCTGCAGCATATAACTTCTTTCTTGAGGGCGTTTCACTGTCGCTAGCTCACAAACCTTGACAAAAAAGACAAAAATAGGTACGAGTGTGCATTTCCAACTCAAACAAAAATGCCATTAATGTACTGCATGAATACAAACTTCTTAAAATGCTGTTATTCCATAAATAAACTTTCTAGATATTATTATTTATACTGACAAAACAATTAGTCATGATTATAGTAAGTTTTATTGCTTGTGCCTTTGAGTTTATTATGACTTATCTTGAGTGTAAGTAGATTTTAAACAATCCAGTCTGAACAGCAAATACCTCTAGCTTCTCATCATCTTCTAAGCCTTCTTGCCATTTCTCAAACTCATTCATCCAATTCAGGGCCGTGTTCAGGGGACAAACAACAAGAGCTGTGCTAAAATCCAGTTTGTCACACAACAGAACGGTATGAAGAAAACTGACTACCTTCAAGAGAGAAAGCCAAGCAAGTCATCATTAATATAAGAAGCCCCCACCCCCACTCCAAACACAAAACATTTACCTATAAACCTTTCTGCCCTTTTCTTATTAGATACTTTTATTTCTCGGGGTGTTTTGTGCATGTCAAAATGTTCTCTTCATATTTTTTTTAATGTTTAATATAAATCAAAAATTTGGCAGATATAGGCTTTTTAAAAAGTTAAATTACAAAGCAGTAGTACAGTCTAAAAACAGCTGAAAACACACAGTTCAGAGAGAGAAAAATCATCAAAAGAATGTAAAATCCCACTGGAAAAAAAACTTCTGAGCAACAGGAGCCCCAGTGAGAAAATTTCCCAAACTCTGTGCATTGAATTAGGCGAATGAGAGACGATGAAACCTCAAGCGACCAACAGAAGGAAATGCCAATATTTCAGTGTCTTAAACATTAAAAAAAAAGGTCTGGCACCTGGCATGGATCAAAAAATCCACAAGGGTAGGCCATACTATATGTTTCTGCAAAAACTGGAGGAAACTCCATGTTTGCAGAAAGATACCAAAAGTTAAAAAACAGTAAAAGCAACATCTTCACATGTACAGAAGCCTACACACACACCCAAGACGACTTAGCATTTTTGTGATGTATTGGGGAGGGAACATTCTTCTCTTCTCACTAGCGCAATGCTTACGTTCCTTGGTGAACAGCTGTGAGTTATATTTCTATACCACGTATTCCCCCACCCCCAGTCTCACACCCCTCTGGAGCAGGCTTCTCTGTTTACATTTATAGGCCAATACAGATGAATATTTTGCATTCCCTCAAATGGGAGCATTAAAAAGGTAAAGCATATCTGGAGTCTGTATTCTAACGAGGGAAAAGCTTTCACATCACAGGATTAGTGGCATTAACTGGGAGAAGCCAGACGGAGCATGAGCCATCCCCTCAAAAAGACACGTGAAATGTACCTGCAAGGTCTTTCCCAAACCCATACAGTGGGCAAGAATGCATCCAGAACCTGAAGACTTCTTTGTTTTTTTCACAGATTCACAACAGCAATCCCACATAAACTGAACACCTAGAAATATTTTTTTAAAAAAAGAAAGCTCAAATGCTCTGCATAGATTATTTAATTTAGCAATAAGCAAACAATTTTTAAGTGCTCGGTGTTGCTTCACACAGTGACAGAACAGCTAGCATTTTGCATCAGCTGCAGCTGCACTAATCTTATATTTTCTGACAAATCTAGAATTTCAAGAGACACGTTTTCATCGTGAGCTCTTACCATCTACTTGATGTGGCTTCAATTTTGTAACAATTTTTCTGTGAACTTGGACTAAAGGTTCTTTGGTTTCTTCATCTTCATCTAAAACCAGCTTTGTTGTAATTGGACACTTCAGAGGTGCATCTTCTAGTTCTATCACCTGGAAAGCAAACTGTGTAAACTCCAAATACCAAGTAATTCAAGTGGTCATAGAAACAGGGAGGCCATTTCAAAGCACACACATCTCCTTTAATGAATCCAAAGTAAGTATTTAAGGGCCCAGTTATTCACATTATAAGTTGATGGACATCCCTGAAATGTGAAGCAATCACTCTGTATTAAAAGCTAATGCTATAAAAACCATAAAAGTCTTGATCTGAAGCAGAGTACGTTTAGTTGAAATCTGGAAAACCCTGGATTAGAATTAAAAAATCTTTGTCAGCCTTTAATTTTTAAAATATTTCTTCCTGTACTCTGATTTTTAACGTAAACCAATTCTTTTAAAAGAAAGAACAAGAAAGGGAAAGTACCTCTCTTAGCTTCTCTCTCTCACGCTCCCTTTCTGCAATCCGTCGTCTTCTCTCCTCCTCTTCTTTTAATGCATTTTGTGTTTCTGTTCTGAGCTTATCATCTTTTATAATCTTCCGTATTTTTTTCCTGCCTTTCCCAGGAGATTTTGAATCATCATCATTGTTATCTTCATCCTCAGAATTACTCTGTTAAAATCCAAAGAAAAAAGTTATCTGACTACTGCCTTTTTGTATTCATAAGGACTTCAATTAAAGGAAACAAATACATAAGGGCATGGGGCTTTGGAGTTTACAACTGCATGGTTAGTTTGCTGCCACTGTGTATATGGATGATGCTGGGGGCAGTGTCCCAAATTCCAAAGTCAGGATCCAAAGAGATGCACCCAAAGGCTTACACATCCCAATAATTTTCAGTGTTTTCTTCTTCTAACAGCAACCCATTCTTTTCCAAAGCAGCATGATGAAAGCCCTCTGATCTCAAAAGTGGTCATGCCATTTGGACCAAAATAAAAAGGGATCAAAAGATAAACAGGAACTCCAACACATTTTTAGCACAGTTTTCACTAGGAGAATTATTTTTAAAGAGTTCAACAAGCAAGATTATGTTTATGATGATTAGGGGTGTGTGATTCAGATTTCCGATTCGGGTAAAGTACCCGAATGGGACCCAATTTGCAATTTCCAAATTGAGCCCAGCATGCTGGGTCCGATTCAGAAACCCTGAATCAAAGCTTCCCAAAGCAATTCATATCGCTTCGGGAAGCTTCAGGTCAAGGGGTTTAAATGGCCCCTTCTGTGCCGCTTTTCAGCAGCATGGAAAGGGGCATTTAAACCCCAGGATCAGCTGCTTGGCTGGAGAGATCCCCACCAAGCAGCTGATCCAGCCAGTGGGGGTTTAAACGCTCCTTTCCGGGCCGCTGCGAAGCAGCACAGAAAGGGGCTTTAAACCTCAGGATCAGCTGCTTGGCTGGGGAGATCCCCACCAAGCAGCTGATCTAGCCAGCAGGGGTTTAAATGTCCCTTTCTGTGCTGCTGCAAAGCAGCATGGAAAGGGGAATTTAAACCCATGAATCAGCTGTTTGGCGGGGAGATCCCCACCAAGCAACCAATCCAGCCAGCAGGGGTTTAAATGCCCTTTCTGTGCCACTGCAAAGCAGCACTTAAACCTGTGGATCAGTTGTTTGGTGGGGAGATCCCCACCAAGCAGCTGATCCGGGCCTTCCCCGCCGCCCAGCTTGCCACTGCAGTGGTGAGGAGGCGGCGTGGGCAGCAGAGGAGCTGGCTCCAGTCTTCCCCACTGCCCAGCTGGCCACTGCGGGCAGAGCAGGCGGCAGAGGAGCTAGCTCCAACCTTCCCTGCTGCCCAGCTGGTCTTTTCTCCACAGCCAGGTAAGTAGGGTGGGGTGGGGGGGTTATGGGGGTGTGGAGGACAGGGGACTAATTGGGAGGCTGGGAGACAGCTCCCCCCCACACACACACACTTTGGTATGCCCCGAATCTTTACGGAGAATACAGAAGCAATTTAAATACTTGAAGTCAAAAGTGGCAAGCCACTTTGGCTTTCATGGTATTATAGATCATTTTCCAATCTTTCCCCCGTGCACACTCCTAATGATGATTAATTTCATTTATAGCTGTCTCTCTGAGGTTCATGGTGGATGATGACAAACATAAGGTTCAATGACAGATCAAAACATATTCTATCCAAAGTATGCTACGTTACTTTACTTAAACAGCAAGTAAAGAGCAGGATCCAAAGAGCTTGTGAAAAGGGAGTTGTATAAGCCTAATGATAGTTTTGACATTTTTCTACTGAACAGCTAATCCAACACCCCTATGGACTTATCATAAACTTCTTTTCAAATTTTCCTCAGTTTCAAAACAAGCTTATTATACGGAGGGCCCTGTTTAGGAATCAAGTTTAGATCCTCCTTAAAGTCAAAGAATTCATTTCAACATTCTCTGAATCCTGTCCATACATATGTGATACCTTGTTATTGTCACTGGATGAATCATCCTGGACCTTTATGCGGCGTCTTTTCTTTTTCTGCTTATAGCTCCGTTGATTTTCTTCTAACTCTGCTTTCTTGGCAGATCTAAGAAAGTGAAGACTCACTATTTACTACGAAGTAGAAAACAAAACTTTTCTTGAATTAATCTTTTTTGGCCAATTATATGCAACAGCAATGTTTCCTCCCGATTTTCAAGTAATTGCACAGCCATTCATTTTCTTTTATTCTTTCACTCATTTTCTCCCTCCAAGCAGTGGCATGGATCTATCACATTTTTATTCTCTTTCTCTAATTAGTCCAGGGTGGCATACATAGTTCTCCCTGCTCCATCTCATCCTCACAATAACCTTTTAAGGTGGCTTACACTAAGAGGTTGGCCTCTTGAGTTTTAGGGCTGAGCAGGGATCTGAACTAGAGGTATGATATTTGGTGTATCAGGTACAAAAATATACCCAAATACCTTGTCAGTATTTGGGGAGTATATGCAGGAATCCTGATCAAATCTGGACTTCTTGGATAGACAGGTACTGGCATTCTCAGTTAATTCCAAAAATATTTGGAAATAACAAGGTCCATTATTCCCTGTGGGGGACACTTTCCAGCGGGCTGGAGGGGCCGTTTTTGAAGCAGATACCAAAATTGCAGTGAAGAGAGGGCTGGCTCTAAAGATCCCCCAAGTTTTATAACTGTTCTCCCTAACTTGCTGTATTCACTTCTGAGAGTCACCTCCCCTTCCTCCTCCCTCCCTCCCTCGGCTCAGGAAAGGAAACCTCCAAAAGCAAAGGTAAAAAAGCTGCTGCAAATGGCTGCAACTTGACAAGTACATGCCTTCTGCTGCCAGCCAGGTTAATTCTGCTAGGATTCTCTGGTTCAGTTGGCCTTTGTTAGTTCTTTTTGCAGGCTTTAAGTCAGCGGTTGCTCTGTGTATGTGGCTTCTTTGCCCTGGGAAAAGCATTGGATTTTTACCCATAGGAAAGAATGAAGAGTGGCTGGAGGCACCTTGGTCAGGAACCTGTACGACTAGACCCTTTGATCCAATCTTCTTGAAACTTGGGGAGGGGTCTTTAGAGAACGGACCTTTGGACACTTACCGTGAAGGGTCCTTCTCCTCTGAGGAAAGGAGGACATCTTGGGTGATTCCCACCATCCAATCAGGGAGGCAGGAACTAACTTTCTTCCTCTTCCTGCCTAGCCTGTGGGACCACCCTCTCTTCAGTTCAGGTGACTCCACAAAGCAGTAACATTGAATTTATCATTCAGCAACTGTTAATACTGAGAGAAAAAACACCTGTTGCATTAACATGTACTGTAAATAAAGCATAACCCGGAGGAGGTATAAGAATGAGGCAGCAGGGTAGAGAAGGACGGAGACCCGTGGAGGGCAAGATGTCCTCCTTTCCTCAGAGGAGAAGGACCCTTCACGGTAAGTGTCCAAAGGTCCGTTCTCCCTCTGAGGCGGAGGACATCTTGGGTGCTCCCAAAGCAGTTTCCAGTTTCTGGGTGGGATGTGGTCTTCGTCCATGATCATGCACTGCAGTACTTTTCCACTACAGTCGGTGTCCGCTGAATCATATAGATTCGATTTGTAGCATCTTAATAAGGTCAAGACTGACAAACTTGCAGCCTTCTACAAAAGTGTTCCCGTGTAACGCTGCACTGGTAGTAGCATTCCTCAAAGAGTGAGCTGGTATTCCACAAGGAACCTCTGCAAAAAGAGTTTTTAGGAGTTTCGATAGTGTATGTTTTGCTATTGGCACCTACTGCTGCTGAAGACATTTTCTTCCCTAAACTGAGATGAGATATATTTAAGAACAGTATGACTGACTTTCTAATTTGCACTATTCGGAGCAGAGGCCTTAATCCTCCTTCTGACATCTAGGTTGTGTCAGAGCCTCTCCCTCATCTATTTAGGGTACAGGTATAAATATGGTAGCCTTATCTCTTGCAAACTATGCAGTTTGGAATACGGTTTTGGAAGACAGTACGAGGCATCACCTTACTATTGGGAAAGATACAGAGTTCAGGTCTGACTAAATCTTCTGTCAGACGCGAACATAATAAGGAAGATAGTCTTCATTCTCGGCCTTCTCAGGGGAACATCCTTGACTGGTTCAAATGGATGCTTGGTCAGGGCTGTGTAAAATGTCTACTGAATGAGGGCTTCCCAATAAGAGTTGTAAATTCTGAGCATAAACTGTTTTCTGAATGCTAGGAGAATGTCGGCCACCTCTCAGAAATATTCCCATCTTAGGAAGGTGTTCCTTTCTATTTCCACACGGTTAAGCAGAATAAGTCTAAATGAGGGAGCCAAATTGGTCCCTGCTGTAACTTGACCGGATAGGTAAGTAGGATGAGAGGTGGAAATATCACCATCTGTTGGAGGGTGGAAAGGCATGGTCTGTTACTGGTAAGGGCAGTAATACATAGAGGAGGCCTAATGGCCACTGCAATGTCAGGGCATTTGCTTGTGAGTAGAACAAATCTTGTCATGTACCCCAGTAGTTGATGGCTGTGTTGGAGCGCGCACAGGTTCATGAGGTGTTGTGAAGTGCAATGTTATGAGATGTTTCTTAAGGGACTATTCCCGTTGTCCCCTCAGCCAGTCTGCCTGGGCATTGGATATGCCTTTGATGTGTACAGTTCTGATTGAAGCTAGGTGACCACCCTCCCAGGTAAGTATCCTTGCTGCCACCTGTGTCACTTCAAGGTCTTGAATCCCCCCTGCTTGTTTATATATATTTTGTCTGCAACCTTGTCCATACAGAGCTCTGAACTGGAAAAGGGCCAGACAAATTGCCCCCCTTTCTACGTCATTGATAGGAAGGCATGCCTAACCTGATTCTTACACCTGTAAATATTTGTTGTTCTTGAAGGATCATGAATCTTTTGCTTTGTATTGGGTTGGTGACCTTAGCTCAGATGGGTTTTGAGCTGAAGTGGTATCTGAATGGGAAGATCTGTCTTCTCCATGATCTGTTGTTAATCAGATCTAAGTAAGGTCTGAAGTGGTCTTGCCTATAGACGACCCCAAAGGTATTGCATTGTAGGTAGCAACTAGCAAACCCATCAGTTTCAGTAGTGTTGTGAGAAGTGATTTTGCACTCTGATGACAGTCTCAGTCAGCAGTTTGGTCTTCCTGACCTTTTCTTTGGTGAGGGATAGAAAAAACCCTTTTGGTGACTGTGATCTAACCCAGGTGTTCAAGCTTGTAGGAACTGAATGGTGAATTGAGTGTTGTGGTGAGATTTTCTCTTGAACCGATCAGGAGATCATCTGGGTACAAGTGAACATGAATACCCCCTGTCTCTGAAACATATGATGAGGTTGATCATGAATTTTGTAAATACTCTTGGTGTGACGGACAGGCCAAAACAGGATGGCTCAGAACTGCCAATTATTATTATTATTATTATTATTATTATTATTATTATTATTATAATAAAAAACATAAAATCTTAGATAATTTTGATGGGCTGTCAGAATTGGTACATGGAGGTATGTCTCTGTGAGATCTGTAGATGTCATGTGTTCTTCTGATTGATTAGTCACTGCAACTGAGCACAGAGTCTCCATTCAGAAGTGATATAATTTGATAAACTTGTTCAAAAAACTTGAGGTCTAATAACACCCTCCAGTCCCTATTCTTTTTAGGGACTGAGAAGAAGATTGAGTAGACCCCTTTCTGGAGGGCAGCTTTCAAATTGTATGGAATAGCCTTGTGAGACTATGTGTAAGGCCTGCCTGCTTGTCAACCTAAGCTTGATGGTAAAGAGTAGTTGGCCTCTCACGGGACAGCTAGCAAGTTCTGTCTTAGAGATCTGGGTATTAAGGTTGATCTCTTTCCCCGTGTGGAGAACTGTCTGTTTGATCTTGGGAAAAGGTAAGCATTATCCCCACAATACAGCTGGAGAGCTGGGACTGAGAGGACTGGTTTATCCAAGACCATATGGCAAGTTCATGGCAGCAATGAGAAGTAAACCTGCAGAGTACTGCATCACTGTTCAGTTATTTAACCGCTATACTACAAGTGTGGTCTTAAAAAGACACACACACCCTTATTAAAGGGTTGCCTAGATTAACCTCAGGATGGCCATTTGGAATCTTGTCTGGACCTTAGTAGTGTGTGTTATGAATAAAAGGCTGAGGTCCAATGGATCTCCTCTCAGATTGTTTGAGTGTTTTTGGCAACACATTCTTCTGTCCTAGGTCTCAATCTAGATCTTTCCCAGGGCACCCCCAAATAGCTTGTCTCTCTGAAAGAGGTAAGCCAGGATGATATTTTTAGAGTGTGAATCTGCTGGCCATGCTCTTACTCAAGCGTGCCAGCTTGTCACTGCTGTCAAGACCATAATCCTAGAAGAAAAAGGTAAATGTATCCAGGATGATGTCTGTCTTGAAGGTATTGGCCCTTACATTTCTGTAAGGGCAGCTATTGTTGTACAGGAGGAGTTGGATCAGTTTCCAGATCCATACTCCTGACACTCTTGAGGCAATAGAGACAATAGCTGTAGCCTTAATAGTCATGGTCACGGCCTTGTGAGCTCTTGTTAGCATGGCCTCTCTCTTCTTGTCTAAGTGGTCTCTGACTGATCCTTACCCATCTTCTGACCAGAGCCCAGATGACTGAAGAGTAGCCACTGGGGGTTCCGTCGCAGGTACCTGCAACAACTCATAGCAAAAAAAGGTAGTAAGTACAGGGGTGTTTTTTTGGGGGGGGGGACCAAGTTTGGGGATTATTAATTGACTTATGGTGTAGAACACTCAGCCTTGAACCTTCTCCACAAATATTCTGGAAATGGGAGGACCTTTTCTGAGGAACCTTCACGAGGAAGTGACTCGTTTCCCTGGGCTGGATTTAGTATTCCCAGTCTAAGGGTCCTACTCCCCCAAGGCTAATTTTTACAGCTATAAGGCTGAGAATGTCTTAGGTGTAAATACTGGTAGACCTCAGATTCTGACAGCTGGGCTGACTGTTCTGGTAGGGATATTTCTTCCTTTTCCACATCTGAAGGAATTCATCCTTCTCCCTGACATTACAAACTCCATCTGAGGGTGATTCCCCTGCTCCGTGGGGATCCCTGACTTATAAACGTTACAAACTGCCTTATTCTGACTCAGACCATCGGTCAGTGTTATCTCCTCAGACTGGCAGCAGGTCACCAGGGTCTCAGAAAGAGGTTTTTCTCCTCATCTACCTAAACTCTTAAACTGGAGTTAATGGGGAACAAACCTGGATCTTTTGCATACAAAGCAGAAGCTCTTCCACAGAGCTACAGCCTTACTCATGGAGGGAGGAGGAGGTAGACACCACACCACTATTTCCTCTCTCCTGGTTAGTCTTAAGAGTTAAAAGGTTCAAAGACACCGGCAAAATTGCGCCCTTTATACATTACCCATCTGACAGGGAAAGGCAGGGCTAGATCCTGTTGTAAAAGCAGGGCTAAATCCAAAGGGGAAAGGCCTGCTGTAAAATCTCCAGGCAGGAGATTGGCATGGGCACATTCACATGGAGCCAGGGCTGAGGAGATTCCTGGAATCTTTATAGGGCCAAGGTGCTTCTGACTGGTAAAGTAACAGGATTTTCTCCCTCACAGCCAGTCTAATTGCTGACAGGAATTCTGGAGGTATAACACGCTCGGGGGAACACTTACGTGGCCCTCCTGGCTTGTCAGCTGGAGCTCCGGGTGTCTGGATTATGTTTCAGCCGAGTCTCTCCTGCCAGGAGATTGGCAAGTGCGTTGCGTTGTTTCCCGCCAAAATTGAGCTCCGCCAGGTGGCGCTGTTCTCAGCTGGCTGGCTGAGGCGCGCTGTTTTAACAAGCTCCCTCTGTGGAAGATGGGGCTGTTGAGAGGCCTGCGTCTCTTCCAAGGCCATTTCCTTGCCGGGGAACCCATACAGCCTCAGAGGCATGTTGGTGCCGGCTGGGCCTGTTCCCGCCAGCGGTAGGATGGCACTCCATGGGAACAGCCCATATTCTCCTTGCCAGGGAACCCATACAGCCTCAGAGGCATGCTGGTGCTGGCTGGGCCTGTTCCCGCCACCGGAAGGATGGCTCTCCGTGGGAACAGCCCAAATTCTCCTCCATGAAGCTTTCCTCAGAGTCCGATGACTCTCTAGAGACCATCTCGTCCTCTTCTTTTCTTTCTTTGGCAAGAGGAGTAAAAGAAGAGGAAATGGGAGGAGAGTAAGGTAATGAAGCAAGTAAGGAGTAAGGTAAAGAATGATTTGAGGAAGAAGAAAGATAAACAAGAGATAGAGAGAAAAAAGGCAGCAGAGCTAGTCTGCTGCAGAACTGCTCTCCCTGGAGGCAGGAACAGAACTGAAGAGAGGGTGGTCCCACAGGCTAGACAGGAAGAGGAAGAAAGTTAGTTCCTGCCTCCCTGATTGGATGGTGGGAATCACCCAAGATGTCCTCCGCCTCAGAGGGAGAACAACCAGCTCTCACTTTGCAACAATTTTGGTGTAGTTTGCTTCAAAAATGCCTCCCAGCCCCCTCCTAAAGGTTCCCCCATTCCTGGGGAAAAAGTTTTTGGACCCGAATATCGAGAATACCAGTATTTATGGCCTTCCCTATATATGAACCTGAAAAATACCAATTTTTTTAGTGTACATCTCTAATTTGTACTCCAGTACTCTGTATTGGCCCCACAAAGGTCCTGATGTGTGAACACAAAGCGAATTCAAGGGGGTGGGGGGAATAGTAATTCTCCTGGATGATCAGGAGACCCAACAGAAGAGTTTGGGGGCAGGGAGGACAGAAAGTGGAAAACCTCTCCATGTGTAGTGGAAGAGTGTTCCAGGCCAGTAGTAAGAGTTCTGGATGCACGTGACTTTCAGGAATAGAAGCAGCTACCTGTATGGCATGTTCCTTAAAGATTCTTGGGACAATCAAACCAGATTCCTTTCCTTTTCTCTGCAGATTCATATTTATGCTCCATATCCTCCCTTACACATTTCTCTATTCTCTACAGCTTCCTATACATGCCCTCCACAAAACAAGATTCTCACCTTTAAAAAAACCTGGGAACGCCAACACTTCAACCAAACATTTTATACCTTGTTCTAGGACGCTGGTCATCTTCCGATTCACTGACTTCTTCACTGACTCCAGATTCATTTGCTTCTGAATTATCCGAATCCTCACTGCTCACTTTAACAAAAAAAGGACTATCAAAATTGTAGAACAAGTTCAAACAGATGCCTAATATTTATCAGCTTCTTCAAAGCTAGAAAAAGGCAGCATAGCGCTAACACCAAGAGAAAGGAGAACAATGCCACCTGCTGGCAGTATAGGTACTTTTAATAATGTGCCTAGACAGACAGTAGCAATCAGAAACTGCTTGAAAATACAGATTAAAAACTAATTGTTCTAATTCAATATGAAGAGTTAAATTTTGCATAAAGATATGATAATTTGTACATATAGGAAAAGCGGCGATCTAAAAATCTGGAAGCAAATCCCAGCACTGTTCAATCTATCTGTGTTCAAACAAGCCCTCTAACAACAGGTATCCACCAAGCTGATCACACTGAAGAGTTTGCAGATGCCCAGTAAGAATGTTGACACCTTTTCTCTACACAAAACCTGTAACATATCACAAGTTGATTGTGAAATACAGTTTATCATACTGCTGGTTAAGAAAGCCCCAATGCATTCATTCTTTAGAACCTCGTTGATACAGTCAAACAACCCTGAGTCCTGCAAGGAACTGGGGAGCAATTTGAAAATCTAACACCACTCCTCAAAATTTCCCCTTCCAGGATTCAACTCCTGTGCCCCCCCCCCTTTCCTCTCCCTTTATAAGGACACTCAGCCATTTTCAACATGCCTTCCCTTCTGTGCCATATTCAGGCCATTTGAGGGGTTAATTTACATCACACTCTCTTTCCTCAAACTTCAGGAATCCCTGGAGTAGCTAGAGACCCTTTACTTGGCATATGAGTGGCCCCACTGCTCAGTTTTCATTTTTCACCAGCCGCTTTACTATTAGATTTAGGGCTTTAAAAAGAAAAGTACAAGAAAAGCAGCAAGTGATGCTTAAGAGGAAGCAAGCAAAAAAGCTGTCTCAATCAGCAACTCTGTATTAAGATCTTCATAAGGATTTGGAAAATGAAAAATGATAAAGATCTCGGACTCACTATTCTACAATGCCGCTATGGCTCTGTGTGTAGAGTCTAATTTCATTTGGTCACCAAGCACAGACAGACAACCAAATTTGCTGGGGGAACTCTCTTCAAATCCCAATGCATCCACTGCCAACTGGCAAAGTTAACTGCTGCATAATGTGTTGCTTGTCCACACACTTCAAATTTAGTACCTTTTCTTCTATTTCTGCGTTTCACTTCTTTCCCCTCTTTAGATTTTTCCTTTTTCTCTTCTTCAGATTCTCCATCACTCATTGTCAGCTTATGTCTCAGTAATCTGTGCTTGTATTTAGATTTCTTAGTCTCTTCAACATCTGAATCAGAGCTAGAGTCGTCTTCCTGTTCATTCTCTTCTGTTACAGAGGAGGAGAAAAAGACAGTACAAGGCCACTCTCAGTCAGCTGGAGAAATAATTTACATCAGGGTACCACAGGGAGGTGTGTCAACGTAACCTGACACTGTAACAGTTGCATCGTGTCTGACATAAGGAAACCCAACAGCCACTGAACAAATGCATTTCACCTACTTTTAACATGTTGATATTATGCTGGTGGTAAGAATTCAAATGTAACTTTAGGGGAAGTCATAGGATATTAAGGACTGTTACGAAAGAGTCAGTGCCACTAAAATTATGTAAGAATATAAGCAGGACCATGCTAGATCAGGCCAATCGTCCACGTAGTCTATCATACTATTTCACACAACGGCCAGCCACTTTCCCTGGAGGGCCAACAAATGGGAAATAGAGGTCAAGGCCCTCTCCTAATGCTGCCCCCCACTTTCAGAGATATCAGATATTTTCTGAATTCAGAGGTTCCTTTTGCTCACCATGGCTATTAGCTGTTGGACCTCTCTGCCATGACTCCGCCTAACCCTCTTTTAAAGCCATATATGCTTGTGGTCATTACTACATCCATTGGCTTTGAATTTCACAATTTAATTGTAAAGAGGTATGGTGACAGTGTGCAGGTGCAGTGTGCATTCATCACTAACAACCATTTGGGTCCAATATATAGGCATGTTACAGATTCTGTAGTACACGTACTGTTGATTTGACTATAACTAAGCACACATTTTTTTGACATTACGGAAGATTCAGAGAACTGTGTTGCTATCTGGTGCTTACCGTTGTCAGCCTGGTTTTCGCTTGGCTTTCCTGTCTTCTTTTTCCCATCATCAGACTCTTCATCAGATGAAACATCTTCCTCGGAGGAAAGATTGGCTTTGATTTCTTCTAAAAGCATTTTCTTGGCAATTCTTTGAAGCAAGACAAAAAAAGGGATGTATTCTATCGGTTCAACAATAGAAATCAGTAAATGATGAATGCTGTTGTATAGTTGGATAATGCTAAGTCCTCATAGTTTAAAACTGAGCAAGATTAAATGGATGGAAACAAAAAATACTAACAGAAGTGCACCTTGGTGCGTAAGCCAGTTTAAGGGAGAATAAGGTAGTAAGAACTCAAGAATTCTACAGCATCTCTGTTGCAGGTGTAGCCCTTCAATCTGGCAGTGCTTTGTTTGCTTTCCTGAAGCGTCCCCCTGTGTCTCATCATCCTAAGTATACATTTAGCTGCATACTAGAATCTCACATCCATCCCAGCGGTCTCCCAAACATGGAACAAGGAGTAGATTTATTTTTCAAGGGAGAAGCAGCACCATAGGCTATAGGTACGACTTCAGGAGAGAACATCAGTGCACATCTCAACTGCTATTATAAGCCTCTTTAGCAACCTCACATCAGTTTTCAAGTTGCTGGGGATGCTGGGGGGGGGGGGGGAGGCACAGAGCCCCTCTGGCCATCCAGGCCACAGCCTTTAGGCACTTAAATGTCACTGGCACACTGGCCTTCTCTCACAGGCTTAGATCAAAAAAAGTAAAGTAGCAGTGGCCTACCCATACTGTGCAATGTAAAAAAAAAATCTGAATGTTTATCATTACTTATTACAGTAGCAAGAGATTCAAGGAACAAAATGCAGATTCAAATAGTATGCTGAATTCTACAGGTGTCCAGGCAAATGCTGATTTACTGATTTACATTTAGGTGAGAAATTATTCTATGAATATTTGGGAAAGTATGCAACTTGCTAGTTTCTATGTCCTAACCTAAACCTTCCTCAGGGTAATCATGCCTATGATACAGCAGGCAATGGACCAACCTGCTCCCAAGAGAGCTGAGTACTCATTTACAATGAACTGGACTGCCACGTTCTTAAAGTCATGGCAGCATGAGCTATCAGGATTCAGAAACGGTCACTTATTGCAATCTTCTTTTCCAGAAGAGACCTTATGCTATGTCAAGAAGTGAAGAACCCACCCACCCCTCCTCTGCCCCTTAGTGGGTGGACATACATGCACTGGTGGATGCGGGAAGCAAGGAGGAAAACCGCTCTTCCCGATCCAAGCTTATGGTAGAAAGCACACCTCCTGTCTGTCTCAAGCTGTCACATATCTATTGCGCACAACAGAATAAAACTAGCTCAGCCCTAGAAGTAACATTTTGGATATGATTTTCTGGTCTGCCCTTCCAATGTTCACCATTTTGAAAGAACATCATGCACACACGTTAAATGTCTCATGGACATTCTATAAGTATATACTGCTAGTGGTTATGGTTTTCAAGGAGTCCCAACTGCTGGCACATGTCCTAGACATTTATATAATTGAAACTGGAGCTAAGAATTAGGAGGAATCTTACAAGTGTCTCCCAATATTCTCTTGAAACAGTACATGAGAACACATTTTCCTGAACACTTTTTGAAAGTATTCTATTCCGAAATGGACAAAAAAGTTGTCAAACAACCCATACAACTCTAAAATGCATGAATTATTTTATAATTAAGCTACTGAAAGGGGAGGCCGCTATTACAATATATGAAGAACCAATCTCATAATTTAGCAAAGAGAATTTAGCATTTTTGTGCAATTGCAAACATGCAGATAAGGGATTCTGTTTCAACACAACAGTTCCTCAAACTGCCATAGATTTTGAGACTTCCCCCATGCCCTTCCCCCACATCTTACAAGGCCCTTGGGGTGGCACAGGGATGTCACCATGCCAAAACAAGCCAAAAGGGCTAAGGTCTGCATACAACACTGGGCTGCATCCGATTTGTAGAAGCAGACATGGAAGACACAAGCCTGACAAATATACTGCATTATTATTTTATAGGCGTAGCAAGTCAGAATGAGGAATAAGGGCTAATGCTGAGCATCAAAGAAAGTATCGTTCAAAAGATGCCTATCCAGTGTTGAGAATTTTGGTATTTTTGAACCAAGCAGGCATATTTTATTTATTTTTTAAAAAATTGTGAATTAAAAAACCATGGAATTAAAAATGTTAAGGCAGGCCTGCACAATTTGTAATCCACCATGCTGAAAAAAGGAGGACACCAGCTTGCAAGGTGCTTCACAAACCTCGCTTTTCCTGCCCCCACAAGCAGGCAGCAAAGACAGGAGGCTTAATGAGCCACCAGTGAGTCTGCATCCGGCTCTGCCAGCATCCGGCCGAGCAGGTCACCGACACGAGCTCTGCAGACAAGTCTCAAGGAGCACGAAGGCCCTGATCCATGGTCCAGCAACCGCTTGAAAAACAGAGGTCTGATAAATGATAAAAGTAGGTTCCCTACATACGTTCTTTAACTCACAATTTAGGCACCTGGGGAGGGAGATTAAAAGCCCCTTAATAAACTATTTAGTAAACCAATTTCCTTGATTTGTATCTCTAATCTCTAACCCAACATCCATGTAAGCTAATTGTAAGCACTCTCTGAGGGGTGAAACACAAAATGATGGAGGTACTGATAAAAATGTAATGACTACATATGACACATCACATTTATCCAGTGATCCGTCCTATTTCATGCACTTAAAGAGACATTTAATTACACCCAACGATAAGCCTACCGCAAAAAGGTACCTAATTTGGGGCTATGTCACCACCTAGAACTAAGAAAACCTTGTATTTAGTTACGTAAGACTTTTCAACTTCTTGCATTTTAAAAAGATTTTAAAAAATGGAAACAGGATGGAATTTATCGTATACATGATCTGACATACAATGGTCATTTACTTGAAAAAGTCCAACTAGAACAAATAGTAAAATGCCCTATCTCTTGGCTTCAATATCTTCAAATAAACCACCTATTTGCAGATTTTTTTAAAAATCAGGAATCTTGAATAAGCAATTGATGGAGTTTGAATTCATGCTTAAAGACACTGATGATGATCCTAAGGGTGTCCTCTCCAAAATTTAACCTCACTAGATAACACAGCCTCATTGGGATACCAAAATCTATGGCAGAAGGACCTTAAAAAAGAACTCCCGGATGACATCTGGGAAGAAATCTGATCTTTACCAAACAGCAAGTCGAAAACTTTCAATATCAGATTTCAGTATTTTAAATTGTTGACTAGATGGTACTTTACCCCAATGCAATTACATCAAATAAACCACTTCAACCCAAATGAGTGTTGGAAATAGTGCGGTTTATCTGGAGATTACCTCCATAGTTGGTGGAGCTGTAAAACAATAAATACTTTCTGGAAACAAATTGCGGAACAAATTAGGAAAATTACAGGAGTGACACTGCCATTTACCTCAGAATTGATACTACTTCGTTATTGGCAAAATTTAAAAATAACAAAACAAAAACAACTGCCCAGTTTGATATAGTGGTTAAGAGTAAAGGAATCTAATCCGGAGAACAAGGTTTGATTCCCCACTCCTCCACTTGAAGCCTGCTGGGTGACCTTGGGTCAGTCACAGCTTCTAGGAGCTCTCTCAGCCCCACCCACCTCACAGGGTGTTTGTTGTGGGGATAATAACAACATACTTTGTAAACCTGCTCTGAGTGGGCATTAAGTTGTCCTGAAGGGCGGTATATAAATTGAATGTTGTTGATGATGTAGTTCTTGTTATTATTATTATTATTATTAATTATTTCTTCTCGGTGGAAATATAACCGCCCGCTAACTTTAGATGATTGGCATGGGAAAATTTGGGATCAGATTGTTATGGAAAAAATAAATGATAATCTGAAATGATCAGACTATGAAGATTATCAATCTGATTTTGAACCCACCCGGCTTCCCGTTTTGAAATATACGGCTGAACAAAATATTATCCCTCTCAATACGATCTATAGGAAATTGTTATATTCATGAATGAACCTCTGACTTTGATTATAAACACAGTTTGAATTGAGATTAATGGACCCTACATTTGTATTTGGTAATTGGACAAGGTCATAGTTCCCTATTATGGGATAGTGTATATGCTATTCACTTGGAATATTATGGTTGTATGTTAGATTTTATAATTTTGTTAATACGTATTTCTTTTGGTGAAATAATTTTTTTTTAAATTTGCATTTTAAGACCACTCAAGGAAAATGGGAGTTAATTTACGTAAATTATAATCAAAGTGTCCTTATTTCAAAAGTAAATGCAATGTTTCCTCTTGTGAGGAAACCATCAGTTTGAGGAAATGCTATGAGCTGGGGAAAGGGAAATAAAGCCACCAGGGGGATGAGCCTTGGAGCCAGAAGGCCTCAGATGATCTATTTCAAGTATGGCCAACAACAGATGATAACATAGCCAACACAATATGGCAGGATCTTAATTTGGATTGCCTTAGAAACTAAACTAAAAATACTTGACAAAAAAGTAACATTTTTATTATTTGAATCACACTTTTCGTATTTACTTTCAAGACAATAATTACATTTATGAAATATGTGTTTATTAAAAATGTGAAAAGTGAAGGATTTCTGCTGTTTCATACTAAACAAAACGATACCTGTCTGCAATTCCCTTTATCGGAAGCCAAGATTCTAGTTCTCTTTTCTATTAATTTTGCCAATTCCAACACTCACATCCACTCTACCAAAGACAAGACAACTTTCACCACCACCTTTCAAATATATGGCAGCATATCATCAGGGCTGCTACAGCTTCTAAACTGGCTAGAGGCATGTGGCAACTAGGGACATTTTATTAACTGTTTCCATCATATTAAAGCCTGCATCATGTTTAAACACATTTTAGCTTTAAACTAAGGGACCTTAGGAATATTTGATACATTAGAGGGTATAATATTAACAAAAATAAGTAATTACCTACTGTATCTTAGTGGGAAAAAATAAATCGTAATCTCTTAAATTAAATGCTTGGACGAGAAACATGTTTTACAAAAATTTATTGCATCCATGAAATACTTCAAAGGCATTGTGCATTAATACACTGTATATTTTAATGAACAAAAATAACTCCAAACATATTAAACAGTACTACTGAAAAGATCAGACAAACCAATAAGAACAAATACACACTACAATAAGGTACAGCACTGTCTGTTATATTATGAACCACTAAAATATTGCACTTTGGCAAAGATGATTTCAACATTTTAATAGGAAACATACTTAAATCAGATATCCTCAGAAAAGGAGAGTTGCAGGTACTGTACTTTAACATCGCTACAGATCTCTGACATCACTCTTTGGCCTCATAGAAAAGGTTTGTTTTGTTTTTTGCCTAAAAAGCAAGCAAAAATCTACATTGCAAGCTTAAGCACATGCCCTTGAAAGCTTAGGACTGGTATTTCGCTGCCTCTCAATTATGAATAAATCATGGCAGGGATCCAAATAGTCTTGTGTTCAACAGAAGCACTTCCACATGCACAAGGGGCAACGCCGATCCCTTCCCCCATTTCGAAGTTGCATATACTCCCCCGCCCACTGCTATATCAGATCTGAAAGGAGTCTGCAGGGATGCAGTACGAATGGTAGTTTGAAAAGCTCCCATGTACATGCAGGTGCCCTGCATACAGTCCTTGTCATTCCAACCAACTCATATGTTCATTGAACCAATTTAATTTGCATATTGTTAATTCAGGTACAAAATGAAGTGCTTTAATACAGTGTGATACAATTCAACCAATATTCTTCTGTTATACTGACAAAGACTATTTGCTGATGAACACCAAATCTATTTAAGAGAGGTAGATTAATTCTTTCCGGTGTTAACAGTATTGACAGTTTCTCCCCATTCCCACCCCCTTTAAAGCAATTCCAGGAAATTATTCTTACTAAATAAATTTACCTTTCAGGTTAAAATATTTGTTCAGGGTTCATCAGCCAAGAATTAAGAAATGGATAATATCCCCCCCCCCAAAAATCTAACAATTTTCTAGCTGAACTTATCTGCAAGCTACGTTATGAAAACTCTAATAATAATTAAATAAGGAAGTCAAGTATGATGACTCTAAAAAGTTACAATACATTTTTCCCAACAGTTGTCTTATTCTGTGCTGTCGATCCCTAACAATGATAAAATAAACTAATAAACATTTGTTTAAATGTACGTGAAGAGCAAGAAACGGATAGATTAGCAGCATTTTTATGTACCAAGGTCCATATAGGAGAGCATGTACTAACATTTATTTCAGATACAAACCAAAATGTGTTTAGTTTCTGTTCTTATGCAGACAAAAAAGTTAAATTGGTAAGAAATAGTTCTTAGCGCCATAAAGCTGATGGCACACCATCAATTCTCAAAAACATTTAGTTTTCAGAATATTCTGAGTTTTGTAGGAGCTGTTTCTGAAGAAGAAACTGTCTGAAAACCAGACATCAAGCATGGACGCCCTGAAAATAAGTACTCTGTCTTGTAAATTGCCACGTCAAAATCCAGTCTCTTTTATGTTTTCCAGTTTTCTGTTTGGCAATTATGTAGGTTACAGGATTTGCATATCAGGAAATTTTTAAGGCCTGCAAAACTAAAATTCTTTCCTACAGCAATATTTTAGTATTAAATTTTAAATACCAAATACATTTATGCACATGTTAAATTAAACATGTGACTTCAGTCCCATTAAGGCAAATAAAAATGCAAATTGCTGCAATGGACACAAACTCAGCCATGAGATCAATGCCATTGTTCATTTACTTTTAAATGAGAAAAACGTTCAATCATTTGGGACATAAAGTGGATTGCATCAAATGCTTGACCCACTGCTTGCTTCACATTCTAATTCAGTTTTCAGCATAACTAAATAAAATACCAAAAAATGCTATTCAAGACCCAAAATGAAGACTGTTACAATACTGAACAGATGCCATTCTGCATTTCCCATATGTGAAGGCAGCCTCATGAATCAAATTGCCTTTTTAAAAAATGTGACTGAATATACAATTTACACAAAACCCACATTTTACATGGAAACATAGAACAGACAGTGCTGTAATGCATTTATAACACACCCTATGCAAGGTGTGTGAGTTAACACTTATATGTACTTTCTTATTTTCTTTTCTTTCTGGATTTTGGGGTTTGTTTTCTGGCTTCTCGTTCAAACTTGTGGGAAGCCCGTGAGCGAGTCTTTACAAGGCAGGCACTTCTGGTTTTTACAACCTGCTTGGTGTTCCGTTGGTTTCGTGTGCGCCCACGCCTAGGGTGTGTTATAATCTTTTTAAAGTCCTTACGGATGGAATCATACCTATTCTCAGGATCATCGTCATCATCTTCCTCCTCTTCCATTGGCACAGTCCCTGATTTATTCTCTCCTTCATCTCCTTGAGGAAAAAAAGGGCACACCTTGATGTACGCACAATCAAATGCTACATACAAAATCACCAATCTCTTCAAATCTTCAGCAACAAAATTTATTTGAAAAATACTATTATAATTACCAAGGCCTTATCTGTTAATTATAATTACAAATATTGAAACTCAAACCCATAAGAAGTTATAAAGTTTGCAAATACCATTTACATAACGACCTTCAAGTTAAAAACAATTACTGCAGTAACACAGAAGAGCTGATCAAATATGGCAACTATAACAATATCCGATATTATGCTGCCACTTCTTAGACTTGAAAATGGCTCAGATGCTCATTCAGCCGAAGCCTGCCCTCCCACTATGAGGCACCAAATATGTGCATGCCCTATACCACACAATATATAAAACAATGTGTGAACCAGGCACTCCTGTGCAGCAGACCCAGATACATCTAGGCTTGGTTTGCACAATATTCCCTTCTCCTTTAAAAGAGAATGTAAGACATACAAATAGGGGCTACACACATATGATTTTATACACTAGTTCACAGTGTCTTAGACACTAGGTGGAGAACAGAACATACAAACACACACACATAAACACAGCATCCTGGAATGACAAAGAGGCAAGCAAATGAACGAATTCATGAGCTTTTTAGTTCCCTGAGACACACAGTTAAATATTTCAGCAGTCTAGCTCTTGGGACCTATACTAAATGGCTCCAAGTTTTCAGTAATGAATTATACATTTTAAAAAGATTTTAGGAACAAAATAGTAGAGGCAATGTTCTTACTGACAATGCCTCATTTGCACATGGTTAGGGTTACCAAGCAGCTCTTCAATCAATCAAAAGGAGGGCTATGAATGCAGCCTTCTGGGAGAAGCCGAATGGCCCTCTAGTAGCAAACCCTGGTAGTCCAGCTGGAGTCTCCCATCCTCACCTTAGCTTCTCTCCCCCTCCATGTTGGGGAGGAGGGAACAGGGAGGAAGAAATATAAACAGAGGCAAATGAGAGAAGACTTCCTTGACTCTGGCACCTATTCCCCTTCCAATACATTAATAGACTCTTTGAGCCCTTAGATTCACCATACACCAAAATGGTTTTAGATGCTTTAAGCATTAACAGCAAACACTTGTAACACTCATAACTTAGATATATAAAAGTTTTACTGTCACTGTATGCTTTACAAAACCCTGACTGTGGCAGATATGACACCTAAATTCCTCCTTTCCCTAATTACTGAATTACATCAATAATAATATGCAGGGCTTTTTTTCTGGGAAAAGAGGTGATGGAACTCTCTATTATCTCATGCAGCACGTGCTCCCGGAAATGTGTGATGACGTCACTTCCGGAAGTGGCGTCACTCTCGGAAGTGGTGCCACTTCCCAGAACCCAGCACAATGCATTACGACGAGATAAATGTTAGTAAGCTTGGGAAATTACACTATTATGAGAAAGGGTTCTTTCTTTCTGTATCCTCTACAGAAAGTGAAATTTTCCATTCCCTTTCCCAAACATTTCATTTCTTTGGAATCATATTTTAAAATATGCAAGAAGGAGGGGGCCTCTAAAAATCCAAAACCCATCTCACAAATCTAAATTCTAAGATTCCCTCTACCAGGGTAGAAAAATTCTCAAAATTCCACAGTCCGAAATTCCTAATCTAATGAATATTGAATTTTCAAATTTTCAGGGGGGGTTTTGCTTTACTGGAGCAATTCAAAATTAGATACTCAAATTTAGCTGCATTAGAGTTATACTTGGTTTAAAATGGCTTTTTTTGTTGTTTCCTACCAACTCTATCTTACCAATGGCTAAGCTGTTGTGACATTGTGAAATGCTCATAAATATTCCAATGTCCCACACAAATAATATTCATAAAAACTTCCTTAACACCCATATGTTCACTGCAATTTCAGTGATGTTAATCAGCTGAGCATGGGGAGAACCATTTGAGTTACAGCTATTAAGTCATAAGAACACCTATATGCTGATGAATATATTGATGAAAGCCTTCTGTGACCTGGACACAGCTATCCATTCCTAGCATAAAACTGGAATAACCATAACTGATATTTTAACTAATACAAATAACCATAACTGATATATTTAACTAACACAGAACCAATCTGCATTCAAAACCTGCAGACCATAACAGAACCATAACAATGTTAACTTCATAAAAGAATGAAAGCAACATACACACACACACAGCCCCACCCACTCTCAAGAAAAGAAAACAGAATGAACTCAAAGCAGCACACACACAGCCCCACCCACCCCCAAATGAAAATAAAACAGAATGAACTCAAAGCAGCACACACATACACAGAAACCCCTGAATGAAATGAAAGCAGAATGAACTCAAAGCAAAACACACACACACTGAAAAGAATGCAGAATGAACTCAAAGCAGCATACATACACACACAGCCCCACCTACCCACTCCCCCAACGAAAATAAAACAGAATGAACTCAAAGCAGCTTAGTCTCCTCTGGAGACCTGGCCCCAGGAGCTCTGCTTGCGCTCTCTCACTCACTGAGGAATGAAAAAAATCAGAATGAATTCAAAGCAGCTAAACCTCCTCTGCAGAGCCTGTGCTGGGCCCCAGCTTTCTCTCTCTCTCACTGAATGGAAAAAAGCATAATGAACTCCAAGCAGCTAAGCGTCCTCTGCAGAGCCCGTGCCGGGCCCCAGCTCTTTCTCTCTCTCTCACTGAGGAATGAAAAAAGTAGAATGAACTCAAAGCAGCTAAACCTCCTCTGCAGAGCCCGCACCAGGCCCAAGCAGCGTCCACTTCCTCGCTTGCGCTTGCTCTCTCTCTCACTCACTCACTGAAGAAAACCAAATGAACTCAAAACAGCTGAAGGAATCACGTGGGCAGATTCTAGAGTTGCCTGAATGCCGTTCCAGAGCGTTCCCCCTCAAAAAAAAGCCGATAATATGTATACCAATCTGACTAGCAAATGTTCAAAAAGGTGTTGTTACATAATAGAACTCCATGTTTGTTTAAAACATATCACACTGGTATTCGAGTTCTCATAGCTCCTAGTTAGGATTTCCCCCTACATCTCACCCTTTCCAATTACCCTATCAAAAGGAAAGCACATCATTTTAAATTGCATATATAAATGTAATCATAAAGCCAGTAACTAACAGTAAGGAGTGTTAGATAGAGGAAACTAGGGTTCACAATTGCGGCTGACCCACAAAGCTCAATGCTGACCCCAGCCTGAGTCACCCTCTTCAGTTCAAGCTACCTCAGAAGGTTGCCATGGAAATTGTATGCCTCATGTATGCCTCCTTGGAAGTAGGGTGGGTTGCAAATAGTTTTATTTTATTTAAAATATTCATATCCCCCTTTCCAGCCTGGGGACAATACTTGGCACACAAGGACATGGGAGAGAAGCCAGTCCTTTAGAAACGTGGTCTTTCATTAATGAAGGGCAACGTGAATTGGTCTTGGAAGCCCGGGTAGCCATTTTAAGCTAAATATATGTTCCCACTGGCTAGCCCCTGACAATAACCAGGCTGCTATATTCCTAACCACCTGAAGCTTCCAGGTTGTCTTCATGGGCAGCCCAATGTAGGGTGCATTATGGTAGTCCAAAAGCATTGATCAGCATGGCCAGATTAGCTGAATATAAGAAAGGTGAGAGTTGGTAAGTAAGACAGAGCTGCCAGAAGGCACTACACCAACCTGCTTTTTGAACATCAAAGTTAGGTCATGATGAGCACTCTCAAATTCTTCTTATTTGCTCTGCAAATATTTTTGACATCCATAACAGTTTCTCTTCCCTAACTAGAACAATCCAGGGCAAGTATTGATCCAAATCTGTGTTGGAATTGGGTGGAATGAATTCTTAGGAATTGGTTCCAGATCTGTAGAAACAGGATCCAGATTCTTCTGCATGGATGTTAAATGTACAGCCCTGGAAGCACAGGTGCGGTACAGTTATCTGGAGGAAAAAGCATGGCTAGTAACTTGTGTGATGATGCTACTTACTTAGAGATAACCAAATAGCTGACTCAACCACTGTCAGAATAATACTTGTCTACACACATGTGTAAATTTGGTAAAGTTCTGAACTCTCACAAATTCATACAGTTCCATCTCTCAACTCAAATCATCATTCCCTGTAAACTTGAAGGGGCTGGGGAGGGGGGCACCTGAAAAATCCTGTACACGTATGCCATGACAGAGAAAAAGATTGGGTTGGGCTCAGCCCAAGCTGAAAAATTCTAATCCTTACATAGTTAAGGGAAAACTCATGCCAATGATTACCTAATCAAGATATTAAGAAGTAACTCGACCCCTACTCGCCACTATTCTGCAAAAGCGTGCAAATGACCCCAGATAACAGACTTGGAAGAGCTGATAGCCTTCTTCCTTTATATCAACTGGACATACCGGCCAATAGAGAAAACAGACAAGATTTAAAAACTTTCCTCCCTTTTTAATTATACAACCATTTTACTCCACAGTGAGTCACAGCTATATTATTTTCCTGGATGGCAGGGTGGCTAGGAATTTACTTTCTTGACTGCTGACCTCCAGACACTAGGTCTAATTATAATAAATCTTAAGAATGGCTTGACACCATTTTTCTTTTGTTAAAATTATGCAGTAAATAGTATTTCAGTCAACTAATATTTATACCTTTGCTGTTTTAATGGATGTAACTCCCCCTCCAATACATACAAACTCCTGGATCCCCCACAAAATACCTATCTGTAGCCCTAGAACAAGGCATGTTTCAGCTTCTCCACTCTGGATTCTAGTATGCACAGTTCAGGCTAAGATGCAGGGATGGAGTAAATGTGTCAACCATTGATAACCTAAAGATTTCAGTTAGATAAAACTATTTAAGGTTTTCAATCCCAAACAACTATGTGTGAGGAGGGGATTGTTGTTATTTCTTTTTTGTGGTCTCACAGTTTCAGAATTCTCATAGTTACGGAACTGGGTATTATTAATATGCTGACAACACCCCCTCTACATTTCTCTATCCAAATCTCCTGGTAAAGTGACAGAGGTCTGACGGGCGTGGTTAAGAGTGAACAAACTGAAACTGAATCCCAACAAAATGTCAGTAATACTGGCTGGGAATGCTGAAGCCTTTAGACATTGTGCTTCCTACTTTTGATGGGGTTCTGCGGACTTTTGCTGGCCTGGTTAAGAGCCTAGGGTTTATACTGGACCTGGTATTACTGCTAAAGAAGCAAGTTAATGCAGCTGCAAAAACCCCTCCCCCATTTTCTTCCAAATTCATTTATCCCAGAAGGTGGTCCCCAACTAGACCCAGCCAGTCTGGCAACCTGGATCCATGCCATGATGATCTTGCCACTGAACTATCATAAACTATGGTTGTTGTGGGTTTTCCGGGCTGTATTGCCGTGGTCTTGGCATTGTAGTTCCTGACGTTTCGCCAGCAGCTGTGGCTGGCATCTTCAGAGGTGTAGCACCAAAAGACAGAGATCAGAGAGATCAGAGAGATCAGAGAGATCTCTGTCTTTTGGTGCCACACCACTGAAGATGCCAGCCACAGCTGCTGGCGAAACGTCAGGAACTACAATGCCAAGGCCACGGCAATACAGCCCGGAAAACCCACAACAACCATCGTTCTCCGGCCGTGAAAGCCTTCGACAATATATCATAAACTACATGGTTAGGGTTATGCTACTGAGGACTGTGTTAAAATACATTGACTCAAGAGTAAATTGTATGATAGGAATGTTTCATAAGGTCTGAGATATGCATATGACTAGGTCTTTGCTATATGATATGTGGTTAATATCAGTGTCATAGGTCACTGTTGTTTGGACTGGCATTGAGCTTGTCTACTGCTGCCGGTCAAAACGAGAAGTGAACTGGATAGTGGTGGGCATAGGGAGGGAGCCAGTATGGAGTCAGAGATCCCAGTCCTCTGGGGATATGGGAGGTATGGCGGTGGGAGCTGGTCTCGGCTGAGAAGGGCACGGAGATATGGTTTAGCTCGGTGCCCTTCTAACCTGCGTTGCATCCCGAAATACACTGGGGATGGAGCTAGAAGAAGGAATCCCACTTCTACACTGATGTTGTGCAATGCCAGGTCCATAAATAATAAGACTGCCACATTGCAAGACTTTTTTGCGGTAAGCAATATGGACCTGGTATGCATGACCGAGACCTGGGTGAGGGAGGGTGAAACGGTTGCCCTGGGAGAACTGACCCCCCCCCCAGGGTATTCGGTCCTTCATCAGTCCCGAATAGGAGGCCGGGGGGGAGGGGTGGCAATCCTCACTCGAGAGTCTTTCTCCTTCAAGCCGCTCCCTGCCCCTGAGATCTCTGGCATTGAATGTGTAGGCCTGGTGTGGGGTGCCGAAGAGAGTTTGGCCATCTGTCTGGTGAACCGGCCGCCTAGCGCACCAGCAGATACTCTGTCGTGCCTGCTAGAGGTGGTAGCGGGGTGGGCCTTGGAGTTCTCCAGAGTGTTGGCCTTGGGGGACTTCAACGTCCACGCTGAAGATGCCTCCTCTGCACAGGCTGCGGACCTAGTAGCTTCCATGGCAGCACTGGGACTCTCCCAATTTGTATCGACCCCCACACACAGAGCGGGCCACACGCTAGACTTGATCTTCGGGATGGACCTTGATGTGGATCTAGAGGCAACAGAACCAGTGCCATGGTCAGACCACTCGGTTTTGAGGGCTCGACTGGAGATGCCAACCCCCCTCGCAAGGGCGGTGAGCTGATTTATGCTCACCCGCGGAGACTTATGGATCCAATTGGTTTCCAGAATGCTCTGTGGGATACTATGCTCCACGGCGGTTCGTTAGATGAGCTGGTGGAGGACTGGCAATGCCGGCTCTCCAAAGCCATCGATGAAATCGTTCCCCATCGCCCTCTTTGCCCCCGTGTAAGACGGGCTCCCTGGTATACAGAGGAGCTTCAAGAAAAGAAGCGGGAGCTAAGACGGCTTGAGTGAGTGTGACAGCGATCTCACGACGAAGAGGCAAGACCATCTTATAGGACGTTTATGAAAGCCTATGAGATGGCGGGGAAGGCTGTGAAGAAGGAGTTTTATACAGTCTCCATCGCATCAGCTAGCTCAAGCCCAGCAAAATTGTTCAATGTGGTTCGGTCACTAGTCTCCCTCCCAGGGGGAGACCGCCAAATTCAGAATTTGGACATCAGCTGTGAGGCTTTTGGAAGCTTTTTTGCTGAAAAAATGTTGTCTCCCCGCCGTGACCTTCCAGCCACAGTTGATACAGTGAAGGAACTAGAGACCCCTTGGCCATCTTTAGGGTCAATATTTGATCAGTTCAGTCCACTCTCCAGGGAAGAGACTGACAGGACCCTGCAATCAGTTAGGCCCACCACATGCCCCCTGGACCCATGCCCATCGTGGCTGGTAAAGGCCAGTGCCGATGGTCTGCAGTCCTTGTTGGAGGCCATTGTTAACACATCCTTGGGCACTGGGGTTTTCCCTGGGCCACTAAAGAAAGCCATGGTGTGACCGCTCCTGAAGAGACCATCACTGGACCCCACTGACCTGGTCAATTATTGCCCAGTCTTGAACCTCCCGTTCCTGGGAAAGGTGATTGAACAGGTGGCGGTGGGACAGATACAGGGTTTTCTGAATGATGTCTCGGCCCTAGATCCCTTTCAGTCCGGGTTCTGGCCAAGACATGGGACGGAGACGCTGCTGGTCACCCTCACAGACGACCTTCACAGACATCTGGACCGAGGTGGTTCAGCGCTGCTGATATTATTGGATTTGTCAGCAGCGTTTGACACAGTCAATTATGATCTTCTGACTCACAGCCTCGCCGATGTGGGGATACGAGGGGCTGCCTTACAGTGGCTTGTCTCTTTTCTCCACAGTCGGGGACAGAGGGTGGTGCTTGGGGAGAAATTCTCACCCCGTCACCCATTGGTGTGCGGGGTCCCGCAGGGGGCAATACTCTCCCCTTTACTGTTTAACATCTATATGCGCCCCCTTGCCCAGCTGGTGCAAAGTTTTGGGCTTGGGTGCCATCAATATGCAGATGACACCCAGCTGTATCTGATGATGGATGGCCAGCCCGGCTCAGCCCCAGATGTCCTGGAACAAGCGTTTGCAGCCGTGACTGATTGGTTGAAACAGAGTCAACTGAAACTGAACCCAACAAAGACGGAGGTCCTATACTTGAGCCATGGAGGACTGGATTCGGGACTCCGGCTCCCGACCCTCGATGGGGCACAGCTTGTGCCAGTTCCAAGGGTTAAGAGCCTGGGGGTGATCCTAGATGCCTCCCTGAAAATGGAGGCACAGGTCACAGCAGTTGTCAGGTCTTCTTTTTTCCACCTGCGGCAGACCAGGCAACTTGTCCCTTACCTGTCTACCTGTGACTTAACTACAGTGATCCAGGCAACAGTCATCTCTAGGTTAGATTACTGTAACTCGCTCTACGCGGGCCTACCCTTGTGCCTGACCTGAAGATTACAGCTGGTGCAAAATGCAGTGGCGCGCATTATTATGAAAGCACCAAATAGGGCGCATACTACACCAATATTGCGCGAGCTGCATTGGTTGCCAGTGGAGTATCGGATCAGGTTCAAGGTCTTGGTATTGACCTATAAGGCCCTGTGCGGACTGGAGCCAGCATACCTGAGGGACCGTCTCTCCCCGTATATTCCCCAGAGGACCCTCCAATCAGGAGAAAAGAAATTGTTATCAGTCCCTGGCTCCAGGAAGGCCCGCCTGGCCTCGACTAGAGCCAGAGCTTTCTCAGTCCTGGCTCCTACCTGGTGGAACGCTCTGTCTACCGAGACCAGGGCCCGGCAGGATCTACTATCTTTCCGCTGGGCCTGTAAGACAGAGTTGTTCCGCCAGGCTTATGGCTGAGGCTGGGCCTGCGCTGGCTGGAGGATACAACATCTACTCCCCTCCCTATGAGAGCTGCCCACCACTGTTCTTAAGCTGCTGCTATGTTCAACTGCACTATTGCACTATTTGTAATTAAAGGTATTGCCGCCATCAAGAAAAAGAGTGCTATTTTTTAATATTTTTGTACAATGCTTTTAAATGTTTTATATGAAATGTTTTAATGCTGTTATCCACCCTGAGCCTGCTTGAGGGGAGGGTGGAATATAAATACGATAAAATAAATAAACAAATAAAAATAATGCACTCTACATTGGTGTGCCCTTTAAGTTAACTTGGCCACTGTAGTTGGTACAAAATGCTGTAGCTCAGTTATTCTCAGAAGCATGCACATTTCACCCCTTCTGCAATCATTCTAGGAGCTGCTCATCAGTTACCAGGCTCAGTTCAATGTACTGGCTATCACATGCAATGCCTTTCACTCCTTGGGACCCTCATATCTGCAGGACTGCTTCTCCTTCTATATTCCTCGATGACAGGTTCACTCATCTCAGCAGAGCCTTTGGGGGGGGTGCCATTCTGCAAATGGGCCAGATGTGGTCACTCTGTGGAATGGCCTGCCTGAGGTCAAGAAAGTTCCTGCGTTTCTGTGATTTTGTTCAAAAGGGCATTTCTCTAAAGGTAATAGAGCCATATTATAGCAAAATAGTTCAGGAAGGTGTTTTTTTATAAAAGAAATAGGACTGTGGACTATACCACTTTGCATAGTATATCAGCTGTAGGTATTATCCAGCTCTTACTACAGTGATTTCTACTTATGCAATGCCATGTTCCACACTGCTTAACATATGACCAATTCTTTATGCTTTTTTCAGACTTCTGTAATCCTAGACCTATTACATTGCTTGTTAAGATATCTCATCCTACTGACTGCATTGACTTACGCTGTGTAATGCATCTTGAGTCTCATAAATAAATAAAATAAATAAATAAAAATTACTGTACTTATGGAAGATTAATTCTTATTCTCCAGGAAAACCGCCAAGGTTCAAAAGATGTTTGAGAGAGATTCAACTACTACTTTGGAGACGAATGTGCTTTTTCTTTGGAACACACTCAAGCCTCCCACATCAATCCTAGCCTTGCTTCCCTAAGCTGCAATGAAGCCAAGAGCAAGGACAGTAGCACCTAGTGTGGCCAGGTCCACTAGGGCTTTTCCCTGGCCTCTCTTAGGCATAGATGAAAATTGTTTCCATTCCAAAGATGTCGATAGATACTATTGGTCCTCTCAATCATGTAAAAATCACATGACTTTACATAGAGCGGTGTGTGCGTGCTGTCAAGTTGCAGCCGATTTATGGCAACCCCATAGGGTTTTCAAGGCAAGAAATGAACAGAGGTGATTTGCCACTACCTGTCTCTGAGTAGCAACTGTGGCCTTCCTTAGTAGTCTCCCATCCAGATACTGACCAGGGCCTATTCTGCTTACTTTCTGAGTTCTGATGAGATCAGGCCACCTGGACCATATTCTATGCCAGAAAACAAAATACATTCCAATGTGCCCCTACTGGAACCTCGGTCTGAAAATCCCCTATGCAGACATGTTACTGAACTCAAGGGCTAGACACTTTAAAAAAAAGGTACGTTGGTATTTTCAGGCAGAGTTCATACCCTACAATGTATAAAGCAAATATTATTATATCACCATCTCCTTCCTCTTTCAAAGAAGACAACGTACAATCATTTTCAGATAACAGCATTGTCAAGAACTCTGGAATTATTCAGGTATTGTTAATTCTTTTTGTCATCCGCATGTTTCAATCTGCCTTTTTTCTGGTAGAAAGTTCACGTGATACTCCACAAACAACTTTTCAAATTTTCCTCTAAGGCTTCCTACAGAATTGGGTCATGTTGCTTGTACTGGCGTTCTTGCTTCACTTCTTTGGAAAGAGAATTTTTCATATAATACACTTCTTATTGCCAAGAAAATATCCCAGATTTGAAACACAGCTGAGCTGACCCTTATTCATTGTAGTGAAAATTATTGAAAATAAATCAATCTTCTAATATTTGGGGGGGATTTTACTCCCATTAATCTAGGTCTTCTTCCATTATAATAATTCAACAACTGGATGTTTCAAAGTCTGAAGAAGCTATTTGCCAAACTTTCTGAACAAGGAACCTATCATCACATCCTGTAGTGCACCAATTAGAACACATTCAAGCCCACTGCTTTCCATTTTTGTTGTCACTACACAAATATGTTCAGCAAGGCGTGACTGAAGACTGCACAACATCCTACCAGCTGATGCTCAAACCCACCCACAATTCCCAGGTCTCATCCCTAATCCTAGGTTGGCTAAAGAGAAATAGCTTGGTGTGAACACATGAAACTGCTTTATATCAAGTCAGACCATTGGTTTATCAAGGTCAGTATTGCCTACATGGACTGGAAGTGGCTCTCCAGGGTCACAGACGAAGGCCTTTCGCCTCACCTACTACTTGATCCTTTTAACTTGGAGATGCCAGGGACCGAACCTGGGATCTTTCTGCATGCAAAGCAGGGGCTCTAACACTGAGACACAGCCACACCAAAGACGATATGTAGATGACCAAGCGGCTAGAAAAGCTCCAGCCATCAAAAGTTTGCAACAAAGGCTTCAAGAAGTCCAACAACTGTCACCTCTCTTTCAATCCAGATCAGATCCAGCCTAACAGTTAACATTTTAAATCATAAACCTTTAAACTTATTTACACACTAAAAACTACCTTGAGGTAAACAATTTGTTCAGTCCAGGGTGGATAAAAATCAATGATTTTTTTTAAAAAATAAAAAAATCGGATTTTTTACATTTAAATCGGATTTTTTTTATTTAAATCGGATTTTTTTAAATAAAATGTTTTTGAGGAAAATATATTACCATCCAAAGGTTATTCCATCATGAAATAAAGATTAGTTTTTAATTATGTAGAATAAGGCTGTATATGTTTAATTTTTTTGGTAAATAAATTCCATTAATCCATTCACAATGTCATGCTCTTCCAGAGGGTTTTTGTAAGATTATTGGGCAGTTTCTCTGCCTACAAGATATTATCACAGATGCTTGGTTTTGCAGTTCTCAAAACTGAATTTGTGTCAGCTCAGCAGAGATCACATGCCTCTTCTTCACAGCAAAGATGTTATAACATGAACAGAGTTGAGAAAAAGACCTTAATCCTATTGTTCTACAAACCTATGAAGACAGAATCAACCCCTCCAGTGCTAAGTTTCAAGAAGTTCAGTGAATAGAAACAATATTTTTCTGATTGTTTGGAGTGGAATAGATCTGCACAAGAAGAAACTAAGTGTGAGGAGGGAGGGGCAAGCAGTACAAAATGAAAGTGAAACTTTTTGAGCACAATACTGCACAAGTCTTTGGATCTTTTGTGTGTATGACCTGAGGTTTATCACATTCTTTCCTTGGAGGAAAAAACCTATAATGGCAGCAGGCCGTAAAAGAGACCCAGTTTGGGAATACTTTAATGAAGTTCCTTTACCTATCGGTAAGGCAGGCATCTACTTGCATATTAAAGTTATACCAGCAAGAATTAGTCTTTATGTAGAAAACTATGATTTAAATCAAGCCTTAATGACTAGTGATTTAAATCGTGATTTAAATCATGATTTAAATCAGTTTGATTTAAATCAAATCCACCCTGGTTCAGTCTAAGTATTCAGATTAAACTTGTTCTCTTATGTTCTACAACTGTATCTATTTTTAGGTCCTATAAGCACCAAGCTTCAATTATACTAGTAGGAATCTTTTTAAAAATCCAATCATCGTATATTAGGTGAGTATTGTAATTCCAATTATGTCTGTTGTAGATCCTGCAGGTGAGAATCTCTGTGGGAGGACTGGAACAAATAAGGCTGTAACGCAGAAGTTGCCTTCAGCAACTGCCACTCAACCATCAACTTGACCATGAATCAATCCACATAGGAAGTACATTTTTAGCTACCACTGTACAAATACATGACGGAAGCTTAAAAACCACCTTATACAGGAAACCTACTGATCAGCATATATGCCTCCAGTCACCATCCTAAACACTCCAAACAATCCATTGCCTATAGCCAAGCTCTGCGTTACAGCTGCATCTGTTCCAGTGCCTCTTTCAGAGATTCTCACCTGCAGGATCTACAACAGACATTTTTGGAATTGCAGTACCCATCATATGTAGTAAGAAAACAGATCAACAAAGCCAGAATGATAACAAGGGATAATCTGCTACAAAATAAGCCCAAACAAAAGAACAACAGAATTCCACTGGGGGTCACATACAGCTCTCAGCTCAAACAAGTTTAGTGCATCAATTAATGACTTGCAGCCTATGCTGGACAATGATACTCATCTTTCACAAGCATTTGGAGGCAAACCTTTTCTTGCTCACAGACAGCCCCCTAAGCTTAAACAACTTCTCACTCACATTAATGTACCTCCTAACACAAAGACTCTAAGACCAGGGCCGGCAATAAACTCAGATGCCTACTCTTGTCCCCATATTCACTTCAACAACATATTTACTGGACCTAACAACACCAGTTATACCATCTCAGGTTCATTCACTTGTTTGTCTTCCAATGTTACATATGCTATCAAGTGTTAGCAATGCCCTTCCACTCTCAACACTGGACAAACAGCACGAATGCAAAAGAATAAATGGACATAAATCGGACATTAAAAATCACACTTAAAAACCAATGGGAGAACATTTTAATGTTCCAAGACATTGCATTACTGACCTAAAAGTGGCGGTCCTCAAAGAAGCTTCAAGGACAGATTACAACGTGAAATTGCTGAACTTCAGTTCATTTAAAAGTTCAGAAAAATGGAACCCCCAGGGCTGAACAGAGACAGGAATTCTTATCTCGCTACAGATAATTTCTGCTCTAATCTAGCTGCATTGTGTTTTTACAGTCTGACTCCCTTCTTTGCTTCATCTCTCCCACCTCCTGACTAGGATATTAAAGCTCAGGGATCTCCACTCCTCCCTGTATCTGAAGAAAGGAGCTTTGACTCTCAAACCCTTATATCCTGAAAATCTTGTTGGTCTCTAAAGTGCCACTGGACTCAAATTATGCTGTTCTACTGTACCCCAGCACAGCTACCTACCTGAAACTATTTTGTACCGCAAGTTGTGTTCTTTTGTACCATTCAAAACATAAAGATATCCCAAAGAAATATTTTTCAAATGTTCAAGGAGCTATCCCACTTGAAATTATCCATAACAGACAGTAGTAGTATGTTCTGAGAACAGTAACCTTACTTCTTTCAAGGAAGGAACAGGATTCAACGGGCTTCTCATGCCCTGCACCTACTGTGCTTTTGAAACTGCAAGACCCAAAACACACTTATCGCAGTAGAAAATGAACTTTTTCAGATACAATACATGCTTTAGTGGTCTGTTTTTGCCAACATAATTTCTAGATTATGACCAAGAACTTTCAAAACAAGAAGAACCAAACAGTAACATAGTTTAAACTTAATCTCGTGCACACCTGAAGACTGACAAAATCCTATTTTCGTAGCCACCGACAAGCTTTCTGTCACTGGCTTAATTTTCTGCTCATCGCTGCTTCCCTCGCCTGCTGAATTTATATCCTCATTTTCAGCCTCATTTGATGAGGATGATGTGGTGGTGGTGTTGGGTTCATCCTTTGTTTTTGTAGAACCAGTTCTCCCTCTCTTTTTATGATCATTTTTTTTCTTCCCTTTAATGAGTGCCCCTCTTTTCTTCTTTTTGTCCTCACAGAAGTCCTCATCAGAAGAGGAAAGAAAGTCACTGCTTACTTTTGGTGAATTTTTTCTTTTGGAACTGTTTTTTTTCTTTTCTTTAGCACCATTTCCTTTTTTATTTACATTATCTTCCTCTGACGTATCAACAGCCAGTTCTTTCTTGGCAGACCTCTTGGAGTTTGAAAAATTGCCCTGAAGTTTATTAGATGTTCTCTCTCTCAGGTTCCGTTTTGTCTTTCCTTCAAAAGCACTTTGCTTCTTGCTGTTACTTCCTGAAGCACTGCAACTCTCTTTATCAGGAGAAGACTTATCAACTTCAGAAGAGGAATCATTTTGCCCTTTTGCAGAGGTCACACTTTTCCTCTCTTTTGTGCCTCTTTTAGCCTTCTTTCTAGCATCATCTGAAGACTCATTTCTTTGATCTCGTTTGAGAAACTGTCCAGTATCACCCGAAGACAAATCTAGTCCTTCCTTTGCCAAAGATCTGCCTGTGTTTTCTGAAATATTACTCCCTTCATTTTCAGATGATGCGTCCTGTTTGCCTCTGGAGGGCCTGCCTTTGACATCTTTTGTTTGCTTTTCCTCAGCCACTATCTCTTTGCAAGATGCCTCCTCTGAAGAATGGCTTAGTCTGCCTTTATCTGGTGTAGAGAGTTCACCATCATTAACTTCATTGCATGAGTCACCCTCCTGCTGCAGTGAACGTCTTTTCCCCTTTTTATTTGGTTCATCTTCTGAAGATCCATAACTCTCTCTCTTTGGGCCTTTTTTCATAGCTTGCTTTGTTGACTCCCCTTTACTTAAATTCTCTCCTTCTAGCTCAGAATCATAATTGGAAGAATCTGAATAGTTCTGCCGTTTCTTTTTAGCAGAAGCTTCACTTGACTTGCCTCTTTTGGCATCAAAATCTGACCCAAAAGAACTTTTTCTTTTTCGCTTTCCATTATCTTCTTTCCCTGGCTGCTTCCTTAGAACAGTTAAAACATCCTTGGTTACTTCTCCACTGCTGTCAACATCTGAAGAACTATGGCTCATCATGGCTACTTCTTGGAGGACTGCAGGCACCTCATCAGAATCAGAACTTTGGTCCACGGTGTCTAGTTGCTTTGAATCAGAATGTATGGTAGACCGAGGGCTGTGAACAGTACTATCGGGAGAACTCTGTTCATCTTTTTCGTTTTTGGATTTTGTGGATTTTCGTCTGTGTTTTTCATGGTGCATGTCATTGGTGTCTTCTTCTGAATTAGAAGTTAAAGTGTTAATGTCTGTTGGCCGCCTCAGAGGCGTGGTCTTCACACGTGGAGACCGCCTGAGATCAGGATCTTCTACCAAAGAAATTATTTCACTTTCTGGTGGACATTCAGTACTGCTATTGCAATTTTCTTTTGCACTTTCTTTCTTAGCTCCCTTTCCTGGCTTTCCATCTGGATCTTCAGCTTTCACAGGAGAACTGGAAAGGGAAACTGGAGTCAATTTCACAACCAATTCTTTAGTTACTTTGGTAGACTGCATCGACTTCTTCCCCCCCTTACTGTCTTTAGCAGTAGTATTAGACTTTATACATGAATTAACTGTCCCTTGATCTGTTGCACCTGCTACTTTCTGTGCTTCCATACAAGATTCAAAAATATCTTCAGGAACAGATGAGGGGACAGATACAATGTCCATATCTGTTGCCTCGGCATTTGGGGGTTCATACTGAAGGCCTTCTGTTTTCCCCAATTTTTTATCTTTGCAGAAAGCTTTTCTGCTACCTGTTTGTTCCATTATAGGTTCACTCTGATTCATATGCTCATTGATCTCCAATGTAACTTTATGTTCTTTCAGTTCCTTTTCTTCAGTTTTCTTTACTTCACTGTAACCCACTTTAATTTCAGTTTCTTTGTCTTTGGTGTTCTTTTGCCGGATTTTTGCATCCAGAGCTTGAATCTCAAGGTTCAGACTTTCCTCTAATGCCAGATGAGACTTTCTGATGTCACTCAAAACGGATTTAAAAGCTTTCAGTTGACGTAAGCGTATTGTTGAGTTTATTTCAGAATTTTCACTTGCTTCCTTTAAAAAATTTACAAAGCTAGTATTCATATTGGCTGTTGTTTCAACCAGTTTTTTTGTTTTTTTAAGCAGGTCTTTTGGCACCATTAATGCTTTGTAGGAATACGTTAGAGCACCAGAATGTGAATGATCTAATTTCTTTTCTTCTCCATTACAACTACTCTTTTTTGAAGAACATTTGAGTGTATTTTCATACATTTTACTTTTTTCATTCTCAACTCTGATTTTCTTTTTATTTTGCTGCAGTAATTGTTCCAAATTTTCAAACACGCTATCACAGGCAGTAACCAAGTCCAGCAATGGTTCTGGTTGGCAAATATAGCAGTACCACTGGTTATTTTCATCCATGATGGCTGACAGTTCCTTTCGGCCCAAGTTGCGCAATATGCACTTTTTGCAGAAGGCATTATGGCAAAAGTCACAGCAAATTAAGTTTCCACCTTCAGCACACCATCTGAAATTAAAGCATGAAAGATTATTTTAAAATGTGTTACCGCAAAAAACAAGGTTTTAGCTTCATTATATCTAAGGCTAGTTATTTATAATAATATTTCATCTTAAACTAATTAAGATGGAAATAGCTATGATTGTGTCAAGAAGTAAACACTTTACTACAGAACAAACAGGAGAATTTAGTGCTATTACACTACAAATGCCCTTAGGGTAATGCTAGTGGACCATTTGCCCTACAGAAAGTCACAAACCCAAAACTGTCCCTTAGTTTTGTTGCATCTGTGCTGCACATTAATTTTGTCTAGACCAAATACAAATTAAATGATTTCTCTTATTCCTCTAGAAGTAAATGGAGCATGAATGACTTCAACAGAGTAAATACCTTACTACAGCAATCCCCAGTGTGGCACTCATGGGATCCACAGCACCCGCCAACACCTTCCATGGTGCCCAGCAAGTTAATAACCCTGTTAGGAACTGGGTGGGGCTAGGTGGGGCAACTGAACTTCTGATTGGCTACACAGATTAAAATGACATTGTTAGCAACTGCTGCCACCAACAGTTGGTTTTATTCTCTGTCTCGCACATTCCCCTTTCCCAGAGAATTTTAAAAACTTACTCCTCTTGTCCTCTGCACTTGGGCTTCGTGTGTGTGTATGTGTGTGCGTGTGTGCGCGCGCGAGCGCATGCGTGCATGTGCAGGGTTCACTCCCACAGCAACCATTCTGTGGTTGTGCCTACCACCCTGCGTCAGAATTCCAAAGGTGCATGCAAGCTCAAAAAGATTTGGGACCTCTGCCTTACTACATGTTAAATTGCAATTTAGAGATAAATTCAACAATTGGATAATTATATACTTTTACCACCAAGAAATACACACTGTAAGATTGTATACCACATCCAGAAAAAAATTGCATTCAACCTTTATCGCTGATACATTGCAAATTTACTGAAAACCACAACATTAATAATTTAGATCAGAATTCAAAATGCTACTGGAGGTGGGTGTTTTGTTTTTTCTTTAAACACCAATGCTCCAGGTAGAATCACAAACTGCTTCTGAAATGCAATTCAAACCATTTGCCATGCAACATGGGGACAGGGCTGCTCTTTGAGAAGCACAGAAATTATTCTTGGACGCAGGAAACTAGTTCTGTGGTTCCCTGGATCTTAGCCCTCTATTTTAAACAACACCAAGCTGGTCCAAGTACACCCAGATTTACTCCTACTAGCATATTAAATATGATGAAATATTTTATATACCTACCTACATTGCTCATCCATTCCATCTGCATCACGACTGATGTCATCGCTCATATAATATTTGAAGCAAGTCTATGAAGAAAACAAGTTTTTTCTTTCAGAAACATTTAATTGCATTGTCAGATGATAAAAATGCAATGTATTAAACACTGCTACTCAGCTCAAACTCTCATGAATAACCATGGGAAGACAGAAGATACCAAAGCTTCTCTCTCTGCTACTGGTTCCGTTTCCATGAACCAGTGAACAATTAACAAAAAGATACCATCTCCAATACAAGATATTATTTTCTATTTATAAAAACAAGTTAAGAACCTGACCAAAGACTGGTCAAGCCATGCCCTCACTTTCATCACAGCAGCTTCAGTGCAATGAAGGAACAGAAAAATGGATAAATATTACAAATCTCCAGTATTGTAACATGTTGGGAGCAAGGGGGTGCACACACAGTAGAGAAACAGTTAAAATCCTTACTGTGAAGTTATCAAATATATGTGTTTGTAAATAGTTCTATATAAAAAGGTAATGTTTCATATTAAAGAACCATAAGAATCATGAAGTGATTTCATTTCTGGAAGGGAAGTAAAGGTACAAGGCATATAGGCCTCTAAGTGGCCTGCAAGCAGTGGAGCTGATCCATTGTTAGTTGCCAAGGAAACTGATTCCTCTCTGAGGTTCTGAGTGACTGACTCTCATATTCATACGAGACAGAAGAATTCAAAATAGATCAGTTTCAGTTTGACTGGTCAGTCAATTTATAGTTTAACCACTTTCACTGGTGTTTAGCTTAGAGCCAATGAAATGAGGGACACAGTGAAATTTAATTGGCTGAAGGGGTCTGGCAGGAGAGAATGAATGGTCAGACTCAGCCTGATCAGAGAGTCAGACGACGTATGTGAACAGCAGACGACAGAGGAAGAGCTTGTGATGTGGCAGAGGAAACAAGAGGAAGACAGAGACGGGAGCAGCAGATACGGTCTTTCAGTTGCAGCACCTTGGTATACTAGCTTCAGCATCTCCACTGAATGGTCCTGAGCAAGAAGAAATCACTTGCTTCATATGTGTGTCAGTGTCTTCAAAATACAGAACAAGCCAAAAAGAATCTAACCAGAAGGAAAACTTGAGAACAATGCAAGCAAGCCTCTGATGCTGGCTAGGGGTGAAGAAGAGAAAAAAGGAAACTGGCTATTTATGTTGAGGGGGGAGAACTAGCATAGAGATTGCCACCTCCTTTAATAAGTAATGCTAAAGAACAAAATATGGTGAATCTGAATAATATTAAACAATGATCACTGAAGTATTTAACAAATCTTTAAAAAATTGTATTATTATTGCTTGGTCTTGCTTTCTGTTTATCCTGGGTATAGTATAATCCAAGCTACCAGGGTATAAGAATGTTGGTTTACCTCAGAGGGCAAATGATGGCAGTGAAAACCAAAGTACTATATTCTCTACAAAATGGTACTGTAGCCAAGGAATGGGTCTCAGAACCTTAAAAATAAACCTCACATTCCACCCACTGACCACAAGGGAAAAAACTGTCCATTACCAGTGGGGTGGCAAAGAGTAGGAAGAGGAAAAACAAGGCATATGTGTGACCTGTGCAGAGAGCTAGCTGCATTCTTGACACAGGTAAGCATGCACAGACCTTCTGACACACATAAAACAGGCACAGACCTCCTTCTGACACACACACTCATGCACAGACCTTGCCTTCACCACCAGTATCCCCACATGCTTTGAAAGCCCACCACTTATAAGACAGGGAGTAGTTATTTTAGTATTTTAACAGCTGATATTATGCCAGCCAACTTACAAGGGCATATTAAAAGATAGGACAAAAACATTTTAAGTAAAATATGGTGTGTATTAATGAACACTACTGCAAGACCTATCATGTGCCTGGTGACTGCTGCTCCTTAGGGGGAGCAAGTTTTGTACAAAAATGAAACTCAGACGGCCGATGTGCATGATATTCTACATATTTAATATTGCTTCATACCTTGCAGATAAGTACCCTTAACCTGGGATGTCTGTAGATTGAATCCTTTTGGAAATGGTTCACCTGCTGTCCACAAGCTGTACAGCTCACAATACCATGCAGCCCTTCCTCTGCAATAAAAAAACAACTGTTATTTTTTTCTATACAAACCTATTTTTCCCTTACAAATTACCTTACATATTCACAAAGGCAATGCATCATTAACATTAACAAAATTATTTTATAAAGGCTAGAGAAAAAGACTCTAACAAGTTCATTTATTTCTACAATAAGGAATTATTTTCTTCCTCCTCATCACATTTCACGCAGGCTACATATTTAGAGAGAGTTCATAACCTGAAGGATCAATAAAAAATACTCCACCACTCACAAATAGCTTAAGCTTCCCAAATAAGAATGTGCTTCACATTAAAATTCCTGAATTGTTAAATATTTATGCTTCAAGACTTCAATACTGTTTATAGTTTTACAGTCTATTTAACAGCCACACTGGAAATTATGCTTACTCAGCTGACGGCTGAATTGTTGCTTAAATAAGCAGAAGGTTTTTTTAAAGATTGTAAGATTTAATTCTCCCCAGATTATGATGCTATGAAGGCTCATCAAGAAGCTGAACGAATGGAAAGAAGCAGAAGGGCCACCAATTTATCCACAGCAAAATCAAAATTAGTTTTCAGAGTCTGAGATCCTGCAACCTAAAGCTGCATCCTATATATGACCAATTATGCAGATAGTGTTTCCCCTTCTGCAGCACACCCCAAATTCCATTCTCTCCTTTCTATGATAAATTACTCATGCAACGCTATGCTTGTGAACCAAACACAGAGCTGCTTTGATGGGGTTTTTGAATATTAGGCAAACAGGACCACAAGCTGTCCAAAAAGGTCAACACAACCCACACTTGATTTCAGAAGGGGAAAAAAAATCTTAAAAATAACAATATTTTAAAAAGAAGCTGAAAGGTCAAGAAGGTCAAACCCCTTTAGGATGCCTGGAAATTAAAAGCCGTAAGAGGCCATAAAATGAGGAAAATGCACAAATGAGGAAAATGAGAGGGAGCACAAGCTCTGAGTAAAAAGAGGTAAGGACCAGTATTTCTAAAAAATTTAAGACATACACAGATTAGAAACTAGTTAAATGACAATGGAAGAAAGTATGCCATAGGATATTACATAGATCGCTACTGGAACCAATCTATTACAAACGTTCCGGAACTGGTGGCAAACAGAGAACTGGCCATCTTACCAGGTGACACCCATACTGTTCAGGAGGGTGAAAGACAAAATGAATTGTGAGGACCTCTCTCCAATAGAGACGGGCACAAAATGGAACACGAACCAAAAACAAACCAAAAAGAACCACGAACTGGCCCGGTTTGTGGTTCGCGAACCAGCAGTTCGTAAAAGCTCCTTTCCACAAACTTCCGAATTGGTATGCTGGTTCATTTGGTTGGTTTGTTTAAAAAAGACATGCCCCTTTCCGTACACCTGCAAAGCGGCATGGAAAGGGGCATTTAAACCCGCGAATCAGCTGCTAGCAGCTGATCATTTAAACAGCAGGGCTTGGCTGACTGGCCAGGAGTTCCCACCACTTCGAGCGGCACGAAAATGGCCATTTAAAGAGTAGGTGAGGCTTGGCTAGCTGGCTAGGCCCCACCTGCAGTTTAAATCACCATTTCCCCACAGCTTGGAGCAGCGGGGAAATGGCCATTTGAACTGCAGGTGGGGTTGGCTGGCTGGCCAAGAACTCCTGGCCAGCCAGCCAAGCCCTGCTGTTTAAAAGATCAGCTGCTTGTCCGGGATCTCCCCGATACACAGCTGATCTGCATATTTAAATGCCCCTTTGCACGGAAAGGGGCATTTAAACCCCAGGAACTACGAACCGGTTTGCGAACTTGCCCCAGTTGGGGGAAGTTCGTGAAAACGCACGAACCACGAGGTTCTTTTTTTCGCGGTTCGTGCCCACCCCTACTCTCCGACTATGCAGGCTGGGGTAAAAACACTTATGTTTTAAATATATGCTGGTGGGTTCTGAACTGGACACGGCTGACCAGAAAAGCTGACTGAATGCACAGCATTACTGAAAAAAGCAAATCCTAGATATTGTTAGAAAAAGAATTGATAACAGGATAGCCAGTGTTATAATGGCCTTGCCTACATCTATAATGCAACACATTTGGAATACTGTGCACAGTTCTGAACATGGTAGGACAAAAAGAATCTTGTAGCACTCAACAAAGATACAGAAAGGAAGAACCAGAATAATCAAGGAGTTGGAGCGCCTTCCCTATGAGAAAAAGCTGAAGAGGGTTTTTTTTTAAGCCCAAAGGGAAACTAGACGGTTAAAGGGGAACATGATAGAAGTTTATAAAATTAGTAGAAGATGGAGTAAATAATTAGAGAATATTCCCCCTCTCCAATATACTAGAACTCATAGGGATCTAATTAAGTGATGGCAGTGCAATCAGAAAAGCCAAAAAAGAATATACTTTTACTCAAAGAGAGATATGCATTAGGAGTCTGTATGAGTTTCCTGCTTCAGGTTTACACAAAGTGGGAAAACAATCTGGAATAACTTGAATCCCAAAGCAGCAAGCCAGTAAGCTGGAGCAACAATGGGGGGGGGGTTAAAGTTTAAACCCCTTTCATTGCTCCAGCTGACTAGCGGAGTCGCCAGGCAGCTGGAGCAAGGGTGCAAACTTTAAAACGTCCACTCATGCTTCAGCTGACTGATGGACTCCGCCAGTCAGCTGGAGCAAGGGCGTAAATGTAAAGTGTCCTCTGCGCTGCTTGCAAGCAGCATGGGGGGACACTTTAAAGCTTAAAGTGGGGACGCCATTTAGGGTGCATATCCACCCTGTGTTGTGCCAGCTATACTGGCTCCCGGTTGAGTACCGGATCCAGTTCAAGGTACTGGTCTTAGTATTTAAAGACCTCCATGGACTGGGACCTGCATACCTACGGGACTGCCTCTCCCTTTATGTCCTCCACAGGGCCTTGCGCTCTGCGGATAAGCAGTTTCTGGTGGTCCCCAGCTCAAGGGATATTCGGCTGGCTTCAAATAGGACCAAGGCTTTTTCTGCCCTGGACCTGGCCTGGTGGAACACTCTCCCAATGGAGATTCGGGCCCTGCGGGACTTTTTACAGTTCCGCAGGGCCTGCAAGACGGATATGTTCCACTGGGCCTTTGACTATGGGCCAGCTTTTTGTCCTCCTCCTGACCACCACACCCTTCTTCTGCAGCCGCCCTTGAGTTACATCATGGTGGTGTCAGGACTTATGATGATTTTGCAGTAGCCCATCTGTCTGATGGCGCCTGAGTGTTAATGTGTTAATAAGTTTTTTTATTATATTTTGACAGTGTATTTGTTGGAAGCCGCCCTGAGCCCGCTTGTAGGAAGGGCAGAGTACAAGTTGAATAAAATAAATAAATAAATAAATAAATAAATAAAATTCCTCGCCCTTGCTTCAGCTGACTGGTGGAGCCCCCACCAGTCAGCTGGAGCAAATGCATGAGGTTTAAACATGCCCGAAGCTTTCCAAAGCGACCCGAATCACTTCAGAAAGCTTTGATTCGGGATTCCCGAATTGGGCCTGCAATACTGGGCCCGGTTTGGAAATCCCGAATCTTTACAAATTGGGTCCAATTCAGGTGCTTATCCCAGACCAGAAACCCAAATAGCACACCCCTGATTGGCATGTGGAAATTGCTACAGTGGTAAAATGATGGTCACTAGCTTAGTTAGCTTTGAAAGATGAGACAAGTTCATGGAGAACAGGTTTGTCGATAGTTACCAATCACAATGACTATATGGAATCTCTATGTCCAGAGGCAGCAACTGTCTAAAAATCAGTACTGGAGGGAAAACAACAAAAGGGAAAGGTGCTGGCTTCTGGGGGCATCTGGTCAGTGCAAAACAGAACACTGGACTACATAGACATTGTCTGCTCCAGCACAGGTGTACTTACATTGGGAGGTGGGAAGTGGTATGAACTGAAAAACCTTCTAGACCGTTTCAGACATACATACATACGACTACTTCAAGCTTTCACTGCTGATATAAGAATAGCCCTGAGAGAATAGTTCATGTTATTTAGAATTCTATTTCAAACAGTAGCAAGGCAGATGCCTCTGAAAATTTCACTCTCTCATCAAAGAAACAGCCTTCCCCAACTGACATTTCTAAATATGGCATTCTTTTTGGCTATCATAGCTATTAACTGCCAATATACACAGGCCCCATAAATCTGTCCAATCCTGTTTTAAAGTAGTGAATTCCATAACTATGATTTGAGTCAAGTAGTGCATTCTTCTGTCCGTCCTGAACCCACTGCCCATTTTCTAACTGAAAGTCATATAATGCAAGGTAGAGGGGGAAAAAATCTCTTCATATGCCTTGCTGCTGAAATGCTGGTGCAACAATAAAGTAATAACATGAACAAAGCAAAAAACATAATCATATTCTAGGAATTACAGGTAATGTATACTTTTGAAAAATAAAATAGCTATGATGGAACAGTTTAAGCATATCATAAAACGTGATGCATGTTGCATTTACCTCCACGTTTTTTGGGAATTTCAGGTTTCATTCTAGAAGTATTTCTGTTTCTAAATTCAGGTCCTTTAAAGTCATCTTTGTCTTCATTAAGCACTGGCTCTGGCTGTACTACTACGGTACCTAAAAAGATGATAGTTAAAAATAACGCATAAAAAGGCAGAAACCCAGTACAAAAATCTAGCAATAGATGGAGAAGAGTACCAAGAGAAAGGCCACAGATTCAGCACGACTTTCATATGTGTTAATGCAGAAGTGGTCAGTGAATAGTATTAAGGACTTCTGTATTGTTCAGACAGAAGTCTGGAAGCATACAGATTAATTATAAAGTTGATACCATCACAGATCTAGGGTACTTCAAGCACACTGCATATAAAAGTAGTGGGAGGATAGGTCCCCCTTCTCCCAAGGGTATTTCTTCAATATTTCTCACAGAAAAAAAAATAGAATTTGAGGGGAAACCAGAAAAAAATTCCTATGAAACACTTCCCTTTTAGAACGCTAGAAATACTTTCTATGAGAAAAAGGGATAGAGTGGAGAATAGACCTGCAATCCACTAAAACTTAAAGAAGAAAAAGGGGAAATGGTTATAAATAATCTATTCTTAAAAGATAAACTTTAATGAAAAGATAAACTTTAATGAACAGACAGCAATACCTTAAAACAAAAATATAATAAAATACTTGTTAGAGTATGTTGTATGGTTTTTTTGTGACAATGGACCACAGATGAAGACATTGTTGAAATGTGATTGGCCGTTTATTTTATCTGAACACAAGAAGCATTTTATGTATTTTATGGAGTTTGAGGTATTGCTGTTTATTAAAGTTTATATATCATTGCACTTTTCTCAATCTTAAAAAAACACTTTTATGAGAAGTTTTACTTTCTCAAAATATTTTGAGATCTGCATAGTATGTGGGGAGATTTACGTAAACCTATCCAAACATTTTTATGACTTTCTTCTTCCAAAGATCTGTCGAATACATGGCTCCCCTGCATAACAACCCTTTAAAGTAGGTCAGGCTGACAGAGTGCCAAGAATCTCCCATCCTAGTCCAACCATTTAATCCATGCCCCCCCCCGCAATCTTGCTAGCTGCTATGAGGAATTTGGGGGGCAGACCTCATTTCCCCAGTCCCTTCCTATCTCTTGCTTTTCCTCTTTACCTCTGCCTGGTAGCACCTGCACCATCTTTCCTTCTCTCTTTCCCTCCCACCCTACCTACCTTTTTCTTTCAGCTATTATGTCATTGGCGGGGGGGGGCGCTATGTTCCATCAAATCACTTCCAATTTATGGCGACCCTATGAATTAACAATCTCCAAGATGTCCTATCATTAACACCCTTGCACAGCTCTTGCAAGCTGGAGGATGTGCCTTCCTTTATTGAGTCAAGCCATCTCATTTTGTGTCTTTCTGCTGTGTGATGCAACAGGCCTTTATTCCATCTAAGGGTTAATGAGAATATTAACCGCTCAGTTTGCACCTGGTCTAGGCATTCTTATTCCTTGTTATCTCTCTCAAGGTCATACATTTCAGAGAACTGCTCTAACTGATTTAACAGTTAGGAGGAGGAAGAAAGGAGTAATGATATGTAGCTTCTTTAAAGTTCCCAAAAGAAGTTCCTATTGGTTATCTTTAGTCATCTGGTAAAGCAGGCCAAATTTTATCATTGATCATGGGTCAATCTATCACCACCAACACCCCCAATACACTCACCCACTCACACTCCTTGCTCTCTACTATGCCAGTCCATGTGCCTATGCTAGAACTCAAGTACATGCTGTGCACTCAGGACTGAAGTACCACCTAAGCTCCAGGTACTGAAAGTGTTATTTATACAGCTAGCTTTGTTTCTTTTGTTGCTATTTGATCTGCTAAGACTGTACTCGAATTTTAACAATATAATTTTTTTGTTATTCAATAAAGATTTCTGTATTTTTAAAGCAGAGCAGTGCTGTTTATTTGTGATGAGGACCACCCTGAAATTCAGGCAAGGTTTTCTGGTGTTTGTAATAGGTTCTGAGGGAAGTTGTTCAGGGCCGGGAACAACATTCCTACATGGGAGCTTAGGCCCCTGATAAGCATTGCCCCCTTCCATCTTTCCTAGCATTACTGTCTTTTCCAGTGACTCGTCTTCTCATGATGTGGCCAAAGTACTATATCCTCTGTTTTATCACTTTAGTTTCTAGGGAAAATTCAGGCTTGATCTGATTGAGAACCCAATTATTTATATTTTGGCCTTCCACGGTATCCATAAAACTCTCCTCCAGCACTACATTTCAAAGGAATCAACTTTCTTCCTGTCCACTTTCATTTGTCCAACTTTCACATTCATACATAATGAATAGCATAGTATGAATTAGCTTGACCTTATACCCCATTGACACATCCTTCTTTAAAGACCTTTTCTAGTTCCTTCATGGCTGCCCTTCCAAGTCTCAATCTCCTTCTGATTTCTTGGTTGCCATCTCCCTTTTGATTAATGGTTGGGCCAAGGAATAGAAAATCTTGAACAATTTCAATTTCTTCATTGTTAATCTTAAAATTGTATAGTTCTTCCATAGTCATTACTTTTGTGTTCTTGATGTTCAGCTGTAATCCTACTTTGGTACTTTCTCCATTAAACTTCATCAGTAGTCGTTTCAAGTCTTCACTATTTTCTGCCAGTAACGTGGTATCATCTCTATATCTCGAATTGTTAATGTTCCTTCTATCAATTTTCACTCCAGCTTCTTCTAAATCAAATCCAGCTTTCCTTATGGTATAGTCTGCATGTATATTGAACAGATAAAGAAATAATATGTATCCTTGTCTGATTCCTTTGCCAAATGGAAACCATTCTGTTTCCCCATATTCTGTCCTAACAGTAGCATCTGACGTGCAGACTGTGCACCAACATAATCAGATATTGTGGCACACCCATTTCTTTTAACATTGCACGTAACTTTTCATGATCCACAGTCAAAAGCTTTGCTATAAAATCCAGGCTGATTTTCTTTCTTCTTTTTTCTTTTTTTTTATATTTTCCAGGCTGATTTTCATCTGAAATTCTCTGGCATGCTCCATTAACTATCATCAATTTGCAATACAATCTCAAGTGCCTCTTCCTTTTCTGAATCCAGCTCGAACATTTGGTACTTCTTTTTCCATATATGTTGAGTCTTTGTTGTAGGAATTTTAAACATCACTTTCCTTCTATGGGAAATTAATGTGATGCTGCAATCTTTGGCATCTCCTTTTTTGAAATTGGAATGTAGATTGAGCATTTCCAGACTGTGGCTCATTGTTTTGTTTGGCATATTTGTTGACAAATTCCTGTTAAGACTCAGTTTCTGTAGCTTGAGATTTAAATTTGTCAGCATACAGAATTACTGGCATATAAGAAGTAATAATAATTTTAAGCTATTATTTTCTTATATGCTTATATGCCAAAAATTCTGTGTATCTATGATACATTTTATGTTCTTAAAGCAGCAAAATGTTCAGATATAACAATAAAAAAGAGGCTGGTTCAATAGTGATTTTAAAATCTGGTTGACTATAATTGGCAAGAGACTTAATAAGATTATTACCAAGTAGGACTTCCTGTTTGGGATCCATGGAGGTCTAACACAGCTCTGGGAGCAGAGCTGACCGGGCTGCCGTTTTCACTGACCGGCGGGGGTAAACAGGCCCGCGGTCCCCTGTTCTCAGGCGGATAACAGGCTTTGAACGCTCAAGTACCTCAGGGCGCGTCGATCTCGGGCGAGGGGGGGTTCTGTGCAACGGACTCTCCCCCGTCCCTTGAGGTCCCACCCTAAGACAGGTCGGCTTATATCTCTGCGGCAGTTCTGGGGCCAGTGACGGCTGGCATAAGATCTACATGCCCAAGCATCAACAGGAGGAAAGAAGGTGAAAGAGAAACCTGAGTTTGAAGCAGTGATTACAACCCAGAAAGACGTTTGAAAAGGTAAAGATCACTATCTCTTGAAACGGGACGAATTACTTAAAGCAAAGAAGCATTAAAGGGGACTTTTAAACTGCAACAGTTTGATTAAAAGTAGAGGAAGACTCGGCAAGAAACAGATTAGTAAAAGGACTAAGCTAAAAGAAGTAATTAGAGAAATCGGAGGATTGTTGTTCATACCTGTGGTTGTGAGGAGATAACAGACTGGGAGAAAGCTTCTACCATCGCGAGAGCTGCTGTGAGGAGACGGGAAACAGGAAGTACATAATTGTGATAGAGCTGCTGGAGAGAGACGGCCCTAAGGCAGACAGGAAGAGGGCAATCGCCATCTTTGAAGAGGGAAGGGCACGGGCTTCAGCAGAAGAGGAAGTATGCCATATTGGATTACAAAAATATAGAAAAACCATAGTGAAAAGACGCCCGGCATTTTGGATCTTGTAAGTGCTTCTTTTTTTTCCTTTTGAAACCGGGACATTTGAATTAAATTAAATTAAAGGGACACTTAGCCAAGCGCCACGGAGTTAAGGAAACGAGCAGATTCGTGGGAGCGAGGCAAGTCAAGCCCCACGATGTCGAAAAAAGAGTGGCAGACGGCTATGGAAAATTTAGACAAAAGATTTTCGGAAATGTTAAAGGTCCAGCAGCAGCTGGTGAAAGAGATCAAAGAAGTTAAAGAGACAGTTAAAAGTGAATTGGCAGAAATGAAAAAGGGAATGGAAGTAACAGCAAAAAGTTAACGTGGTGGAGAAGGCGATGGAGAATCTCTCAGACACGCAACGGACAGATATGAAGACGATGAGGGGCAGAATGGCTATTGCGGAGAGCAAGTATATGGAAAAGGAGCTAAGGTTTCGCGGTTTGCCGGAGATGGAGGGAAAGACAGCTCAAGAGCAAGTTGCTGAAGTGTTAGCTGGATACCTGGGGAAGGAAGAAGAAGAAATCGTGGCTATCCTAGACGTGGTGTATCGTATAAACTCAAGATTTGCGACCCAGAGGAAGTTACCAAGAGACGTGATTGTGCAATTTACAACCAGAAATATGAAAGAAATGATTGTGAGCAAGCAATTCCAAGACCCATTGGAGGTTGATGGCAAGACGGTGATTATTATGAAGGAGTTACCCAGATCGGTGTTGCTTGATCGGAAAAAATATAAAGCCTTAGTCCAAATTTTGAAGGACATGAAAATAAGGTATAGATGGGAATTACCGGAAGGACTGGCATTTGAGTTTGGAGGAGTGAAAAAGTGCATCAGATCTGAATTTGAAATGGAAAAGTTTATGAGGGACAATGAAAAGGACTTACCAGCAACAAGGCTATGAATATGGAATGTAAGGTTATATCTTGGAATGTAAATGGGCTTAATTCACCCAATAAGAGAAAAAGTACTTTTCACTGGCTATTAAAAGAGAAATGTGATATTGTTTGTTTACAAGAGACTCATATTAGAAAACAGGATGTAAAATATCTAAAACTGAGCAAATTGGGCACTCATTTTGCAGCAGCCACAAAAAAGAAAAAAAGGGGAGTGGTCCTGTATATTAGAGAGGAGCTGCAGCCAAAGTTAGTGTTTAAGGACCCAGAAGCCAGATTTTTAGCGGTGGAATGTACATGGAATTCAAAGAAAGTGCTGGTGATTGGAATCTATGCACCTAATGGAGCAAAAGAAAGCTTCTTTGAGGATTTGAGGAAGCAATTAGATGAACTTTCTTACGACCAGATAATTCTTGCAGGAGACTTCAATGGAGTTACAAATTTGGAGCAGGATAAGAAATCAGCAACTGCACAAAAGAAAAGAGGACTACTACCAAAAACTTTTTTTGCATTAATGCAGCAGGAAACTTTGGAAGATGTATGGAGAATACAGAATCCCAAGAGCAGACAATTCACATTTTTTTCCGCAAGACACTCTACTTTATCACGAATTGACATGATCTGGGCCTCAAAGGACTTAGTGTTATGGACTAAAGAGGTGGAAATAATGCCTATGGTAGGCTCAGATCACAATTCAATTATGTGGAAGTTTGGGAAAAGAACTAAGAGGAAAGGATGGAGAATAAATTAGGACTTGTTGCAAGAGGGAGAAAACTTGGAGACGTTGAGAAGGGAAACTAAGTTCTTCATACAATACAACATGAATCGAGAAGTACCAACCAACAAGGTATGGGATACCTATAAGGCAGTAATTAGAGGCATACTAATGGACTTAAACGGAAGAGCCAGGAAAAAACAAGAGGAGAAGAGACAGGAGATTACAGAGAAAATAAAAGCCAAAGAAATACTATTAAAGAAAAGACCAGGGAAGAAGAAAATTTACCAAGACATTAAAATTTCACAAGAACAGTTGACAGCAATGAATAATAAAGAACTGGAATGGAATCTGAAGAGAATGAATCAAAAGTCGTTTGAAGGAGCAAATAAACCTGGGAAATATTTGGCATGGCAATTGAAGAAGAGAAAGGAGAAGAAGACAATAAATAAAATATGTGAGGATAATAAAGTATATCTGGAACAGACTGCTATTAGTAGAGCCTTTTACAAATTTTACGCTAAATTGTATAATAAAAAAGAGGTGAATAAAGATTCAATAGCGACATATCTGGGGAAAATGAGGCTCCCAGTGATCTCGGAAGATTGGAGAAATAAATTGAATAGTGAAGTGACAGAGGAAGAGATAAGGAAGGCAATACAGTCAACAAATCTGGGTAAGGCGCCAGGGCCTGATGGACTCACAGCTAAATTTTACAAGGTAATGGTTAATGAACTGGTGTCATTCCTAAAAGAAGTGATCAATGGTGTTATGAGAGACCAAAGAATTCCAGATACTTGGAGTGAAGCTAACATATCATTGATCCCTAAAGAAGGACAGGACTTGACTAACATCAAAAATTACAGACCTATTTCCTTACTTAACAATGACTATAAGATCTTTGCGAAGATCTTAGCGGAAAGAGTAAAGGGATGGCTATCCGAAGTTATTGGGGAAGAACAAGCTGGTTTTTTACCAAATAGACAAATTAGAGACAATTTAAGGACAGTTATAAATGCTATTGAATATTATGATAGGCGTTGTGATAAGGAGGTTGGGTTCTTCTTTGTGGACGCTGAAAAAGCTTTTGACAATTTGAACTGGGATTTTATGTTCGCCACTATGGAACAGCTACAGTTGGGAGAAAGATTTATCAGAGCAGTAAAAGAAATCTACAGAGACCAGAGTGCAGCAATTGTGGTGAATGACGAGGTGACTAGGAAATTGACTATAGGTAAAGGTACAAGACAAGGTTGCCCGTTGTCTCCACTGTTGTTTATAATGGTTTTGGAAATTTTGATGATACAGATCCAAGAAGATAATGCAATCCGTGGAATAAAGATAAAAGACTTTTCCTATAAGGTCAGAGCATTTGCAGATGATATAATGTTAATTGTGGAAGATCCAATTGAAAACATGCCAAGGGTAATAGAAAAAATCACAGAATTTGGAGATTTGGCAGGTTTTTTTGTAAATAAAAAGAAGTCAAAGATACTGTGTAAAAATATGATTAAACAAAAACAACAGCAACTTATGGAAATAACAGACTGTGAAGTAACAAATAAGGTGAAATACTTGGGAATTGAACTGACTGCAAAGAATATAGATCTATTCAAGAATAACGATGAGAAATTGTGGACTCAAATAGAGCGAGACTTGATTAAATGGAATAGATTGAATTTGTCATGGTTGGGAAGAATTGCAGCAGTCAAGATGAATGTGCTGCCAAGAGTGATGTTTTTGTTACAGACAATACCAGTTATTCGGGACTCCAAGCAGTTTGAGAAATGGCAGAGAAAGATATCGGACTTTGTTTGGGCAGGCAAAAAGCCTCGAGTGAAAATGAAAGTGTTACAGGATGCGAAAGAGAGAGGCGGAATGGAACTGCCCAACCTAAGACTTTACTATGAGGCAATCTGCTTGGTTTGGCTGAAGGACTGGATGATGCTTAAAAATCGCAAATTGCTGGCCTTAGAGGGATATAAAAAAATATTTGGATGGCATGCATATTTATGGTATGATAAAGTAAAAGCGGACTCTATGTTTTTACACCATTACATTCGGAGAAGCCTCTTCACAATATGGAAAAAGTACAGAGATTACCTACAAGAAGGAATTCCCTCCTGGGTGGTTCCTTCTGAAGTGATAGATCCGAGAACTGTTGATAATGAACAACAGTGTTTAACGTATAAGGAGATAACACAAATAGAATTTTCTAAATTAAGAATAAAGACGCAAGAAGAGTTGTCTCCAAACTATGACTGGTTTCAATATAGACAGCTCAGAGACCTTTATAAATCGGATTGTGCCAAGGGAGGGATAAGAATGGAGAACTCGGACTTGGAGGAAGTAATTTTACAAGAAGACAAAAAGGAAATTTCAAAGGTCTATAAAGTGTTGTTAAAATGGTATACTGAAGAAGAGGTAGTTAAGGTGCAAATGGTGAAGTGGGCTATAAATTTTAATAAAGAAATAACAATGGAGGCGTGGGAATACTTGTGGAAAAATACTTTGAAGATTACGACATGCACTAACATTAAAGAGAATGTCTATAAAATGATCTATCGTTGGTACCTGACACCAAAGAAAATTGCGCTAGGGAATGTGAACACGTCTAATAAATGCTGGAAATGTAAAAAGCATGAAGGATCTTTGTATCATATGTGGTGGACTTGTGAGGTAGTCAGGCAGTACTGGGGGGAAATAATAAGAGTAATAAGTGAGATTTTACAGTTTCAAGTTAATAAGAACCCAGAACTCCTGCTACTGAACTTGGGAATGGAAGATATTCCAGCACAACATAGGACATTGCTTTTTTACATGACAGCAGCGGCTAGACTTTTGTATGCGCAAAAGTGGAAAGTACAATAAGTGCCAACTATCGAGGACTGGATTTACAAATTGCTGTACATGGCGGAGATGGATAAACTGACAAGAAAACTAAGAGACCTTGATCCAGGACAGTTTAACACAGATTGGGAGAAGCTGAAACAATATTTGGTGAAAAAATGGGAGGTGGGAGGAGAACTGTGGCAGTTTGAAAATTATTGAAGAAAAACAAAAGAAGAGAGAAGTGACTATACCGGGGGGAGGAGAGTTAAAGAAGAATTACTAAGCAATTATTCTATTTGATTATTCTATACAGTATTGAGTAATAGTTATTATGTGATATATAAGAATAGAAATTAATTAATTAATTATGTTGCTGGCAGATAGGGGTGTAATTGAGAATTAACAGAATTAAAATTCATGAATACAAGAAGGGAGGGAATGAGAAGTAGCATATAGAATATAGGTTAAATTGATTGACTTATGCTGAATGTATTTTTGGTTATAGCGATATTTAGAAATGTGCAGAACATGGGTCAAATTGATTGACTTATGTTGAATGTATATTGTGTTTATAGTTATATCTAGAAATGTGTAGAATACGAGTCAAATTGATTGACTTTATGTTATAAAGATAAGAGATTTAAGAGGAAGTAAAGAGTAACATACAGAGTATAAGTTAAATTGGTTGACTTATAAATGTATTCATCACTTATGAGTACTCAAGTTATGTATAGGGAGGGATAAATTGTTTGTCCCATATTGATGACATTAGAATGAATAAGTTAGAGTACAGGATATTGAGAATATTACCAGTATTATTACTATTGAATAATATGCCAGGAATATATTAGTTAGTTGATAAGTGAAGGGAAACTGACTTAGCACTGTGTTATAATAGATTAGCTTAGAAGAGTGTGAAAGTATATGTTTAATTGACAAAATAAGTTGAAATGAGTAGGGGAAGAATAGACAAAGGGTTGGAAAACTGTTGGAAGTCAACAAACGGGGGGGGAAAGGGAGGGGGTTAGAACTGGAATATTAGAGTATTTTGATTGTTATAAATGACCAAATATTTCTAATTCCAATAAAAAATTTATAAAAATAATAATAATAATAAGATTATTACCAAGTACAATGATTCAGATCAAAAGAATTTAATTGGTAAACAAAAAGGCATGTCATCTAAAATTAACAGGATGCAGAATGAAGTCAATATTTCTTTATGTTCAAACAGACTTCTGACAGGTTTGAACAGCAATATCTAGCGAGAGTATTATAGGCATTTAATCTTGGTGGTAAATTTAAAAGCAGGACAGCACACATGTGGGGTTTTTTTTTTAAGTATCAAGATTTTTATTTTTCTTTCGGAAGACAGCACTCATGTATGACCACTCCTAAGAATTCTTAATGGTGTTGTCTCTGAAAGTTTTCTTCACAGTGAAAGCGTCAAGGCCATCTACTTTCACCACTTTGCTGGTTTTAGCAACAGATCTCTTTGAGACTGCTATTTGGAATAATAAAAAAAATGCACGTTACTTTTGAAAATCCAAGTATCACAAATATGTTTATATGTGGATGATGTTGTTTTTACTATAATTAAACTAATAAAGTCAGTTGTTAAAAGAACTCTGATTTATCTATTTGTGTCTGTTTCAGGTTACAAGGTGAATCTAACAAAATTGGAATCATTATACTTAATATATCAGTATTACATAGCTAAACACTGTTCCATCCTTTTGAAACATAAACCATGTAAATATCTGTGTAATACAGTTATTTAAGTTCCATTAGTTTTGCTTCTTTTTGCCCAAAATCTTATGACAACTGTAAAAGAGATGAAAAATTGGCTATATTCACGTCTTCCTCAACTTTTGACTTAGGCCAATAAAGAATAATGTCTAGTCATTACACCAGACTGATGTTATGGGAGATGTGTGTCTGATGGCAAGTACAGCAGCCACATTTCTTCATTCTCCCACCTCATCCAACTCGTAACGTTGGTAATACAAAACTGTATCACCCAACTACAAGTTTTCTTGCCCTATTCAATTCCACTGGTAGCTACTTAAGGATGGGAGAAAGGAGAGAATCTTTGCATAGTTTATTTGAGTAGGTTTATTAGTGTCAGGCAGACCTGTGACCTGCCTGCCATATTCAGTGATTTCCTTTACTGTGGGGGATGGGGAGGGGTATTGTAGATCTGCTGTTCTCTTACTATTTTTCCTGTTCCTGATCTGTACTCAGCTATCTTATCTCAAGGTGCTTGGGAACCGGCTGAATGACCTTGGTGCCTGCCTCTCTTCCTCTTCCAGCTTTCCCATGAGAAAGTGTGCGCCAAGACTAATGGGCTTCTGCTTGAAAAAAGGGGGAGGAGAAAGGAGGGTATAATTAGCCCTTTTGGCCCTCCCCTTGTTATGATAATATAGATTACGATCATATGCCAATAATCAATACTGAACAATACTAGGCCTAGCTTCTATACTCTCTAGATGAACTTTTAAACTTTACATGAACTTTCACTGTATTTTTTCTATGTATAAGGTAATTCAACAGGTGTGCTTTCATCCTTTGACAATTAATTAAAATAGTGGACTCTACCGAGATTGATGTTCCTCTATCAGAGATTCAACCAATGGTGATCGCCCAACTTAACTTTTCCTGACACTTGTTAGAGATTTGTAGTTTTGTTGTGAAGTTTAGATTATGACATAATTTTTTAACTAATTGGAAGGCTGTACTATGAAATTATGAATATTCAGTGAAGTGTCAAACCAATCAATATTTGTTTGTGCTATCATGTGAATAGACCCTAAATATTTGCATATGATTAGGTATATAATTGCAATATAATCTAGGTGAGAAACTATTTCTACCTATGTATTTCATAGAAACTTTGAGCAATGTAAACTTAGGATTTATTGAGAAATGTTAGTGAACTTATTTCTTATTGCCTTTCTATGTTCTGTTGTTATAGGATTCATATTAATAGCCATTTATATTTTGATTGCTTGCTTCATTAAAAAACTAGGGTGTATTTTCAATAAAGTGAAATAAACTCTAGATTGGTGTCTGTGTGTTTGATGGGGAGTTGCAAAGCAATATTGAACCCTATATAAATAAATGTACTGATAAACAGCTGGTTCAAAGAACTTATCTGTTTGACAGGTCTAAAGACTAACTGCTTTCAGCTTCCCCGGAGAGAGATCCATCTTTCTCTTGGCAAGTTGAAACTTGGTTTTAGACACGGGAACTGTCCCGTTACACCCTGGTATTCCTGGCACTTACTCTGTACTGTGCTCTAGAATGGTAGAAATCTCTTAATAAAGACCTTTAACTCATCTGGCCTGGTCTAATGAAGAGAAGCAGTCGCAGATTTCCTGGCAGAGCCTGATATTTTGCCAGGAATCCTATACCTCGGGCCCTGGAGAACCTGAGCTATCCCGCTACCTGCATCATGCCGGAATGAGCAGGCAATGGCACTCCAGTGAAACCAGAGACCACCACTAAAGAACTTACGGAGAAGCTGAGGCCAGATGGGTTGAGTGTAGCCAAAGTGATACCTAAAATTGGATCTAGCTTCTTACACTGGCTGAACGCAACGTTCCGGGGATGGGCTCCGCACACAACTACGGCTGAGAGCAAGGAGCATAAAGAGCAACAGGAAGCCCAGCTGTTCCAGCAGAGCCTCGGGGGAGAGGCGACCATCCCTGAGAAACTGGGAGAAGACTGTGATGATGAAGAATCCCCCTTGGAGAAGGGGGGAGGAAAGTGTGAGGATGAGGGGAAGGAGACCCCCGACGCCAGCAGCAGCACTGATATGCAGGAATTACGAGAGGAGAAATGCTGTGATGGAGATCATGGAGGGGTTGCAGGAGCTACTCCAAAATGCCCCACCCCAAGGAGCCCCAGGTAGCCTGCCTCCAGGGTCTCCTAACCAGGTCATGGCCCCCCTGCCTTGGACCTGAGGCCACTATTGGGCAATAGCGGGTTGTTGGCCCCAGAATTCCTGGGTCAGCCCCCTCTGGCCTGGCGGAAGCTTGAAGCACAGTTTGACGGAAATCCCAAAGAGCTAGCCTACTTCTTAGTGCAGGTGGGAGAGTTCCTGCGAGAATGGGGCTACACTTTTCCAAATTACCTCAACCGCGTAAGCTACTTCAGGTCATACCTGGGGGGACTTGGCTGCAAAGTGGTACGTAACCCTGTACGCTGCCCAAGCTCCTGAACTGAGAAGCGTGGAAGCATTTGTGCGTGCACTCAAAGAGCAGTACGAGGACCCTCTAGAGGAGGAGAGGACGAGAACCTGCCTGAAGCATCTGAGGCAAGGCAACCATCCTGTCCGTGAGTATGTGGCCAAGTTGAGAGACTGGACGGAGAGCGGGAAGACTGAATTCTTCAGAGCCAGCCTGAATCCAGATTTGGTAGCCAAAGTGTTGGTGCAGGATGATCCACGGACCCTACTGGGGTGAATCCAACTGGCCTGCAAGATCAAAAACCGGGAGCAGGTAGTGAAGCTTCTCGGGCAGCAGCATCAAGCCGGGCAGCGGAGGAGTCCTGGAGATATACGACCACAAGAGAAGGGAAGAGGACAGAGCAGCCCTCCCCTTCCCAGTGAGAAGGATCGGAGGATAAGGCAAGGGCTGTGCCTGAAATGTGGTGAAGTGGGTCACTTTGCTACCCAATGTTCCCCAGTGGAGTGAGCCCCTGCCGAGCCAGGGCAGCAGCCAAAGAGACGGTTGGAGTCATGGCCAAGGCCTAAAGTCCGTCTGAGTTTGAAGGAGGTGGCAGCAACAGCCGCCAAGACACAGGAAGAGACAGAGGCATCCAGCAGAGGGTCGTCGTTGGTCGGAGAGGGAGAGCTAGGACCACCAGCGGGAAATGACAGAGACCTGCTGAACAAGGCACCAGCCAGCAAGTAACAGAGGATTCGGTGCCACAGAAGGTGAGGCCAAAGGGAGCTTTATTCTTCATTGTCGTCACCCTGCTGAATCCCTGGCAGGGTACCAACATCCAAGTAAGAGCCTTAAGTGATTCTGGGTGCAGTAGAGACTTAATTGCCCCTGAATTAGTAACCGGGCTGGGATTGAGCATAGCAAAACTACCTAAATCCATTTTATTTGAACAGATGGATGGAACAGTAATGAAAGGAACACCCCCAGATACGAGACAGAGTCGACCCCAGTGGGGATGGGAGGACACTGGGAAGAAAGGAATTTTATAGTCAGCTGCTATAAAACAGGGTTAACATACCTGTAACTTATGTTCATCAAGTTCTTCTGTGCTGACACACATGGGACTGCGCAGGTGCAGGCCAGCCGCCGGAAGATTTTTCATCGCTTTCCTCAGCTCCGAAGGGACCGTTGGGCGCACGCCTCAGCGACCGTTTCCCGCCCAAACGGTCACGTGTCCCAACAGCGACCAACGGCCCCTTCCCTCAGTTCAGCCTTGCCGCCGCTATCCCATACAGAAATTTAATTCTCCTTTGCAATAATTACCAATTGAAGAAACTTTTTTTTTTTGGTAATAGGAGTTCACAGCAGGGCAGGAGGGAGGGATGTGTGTCAGCACAGAAGAACTCGATGAACATAAGTTACAAGTATGTTAACCCTGTTTTCATCTTCGTTCTTCTGTGCCTCCACACATGGGAGAGTACCAAGCTTCACACAATAAGGAAGGTGGGGTGAAATCCAACTCAATTTTATTATGTACCAAAAACATTAGCACAAGATAAATAACTTGTTCAAAAAACATCAAAGTTGTTCAATAAACTATATACGTATATACAAATACAGAGTTTCATTCTCCATCATTGGAGCAAAGCCTTCAAGTGTATTGTTATGAAAACAAGGAGTGAAGGCCTTGGCCACAGCAGGCCTTGGCCACAGCAACATCTTGTCCTGCATTAACATCCATAGCATAATGCCTGACAAACGTGTCAGCAGACGACCACGTAGCCACTTTGCAGATGTTAACAAGCGGCACACCCCTGATAAGCGCTGACGAAGCGGCCTGAGAGCGTGTGGAGTGAGCACTGACCCCCAGTGAACAATCCACCCTGGCCAGACCATAGGCCTTAGTAATGGCCGACACTATCCATCGGGACAGTGTTTGGGACGATGCGTTGTGACCCTTGTCCTTACTTCCAAAGCAGACAAAAAGATGGGGACTGCTATGGAAGTCCTTTGTCCTGTCCAAATAAAAGGCTAAGGCCCTTCTCAAATCTAAAGTGTGCAGGGCCTTTTCCCCTTTTGTCGATGCATTCGGAAAGAACACAGGTAGCGTGATCTCCTGCAACAGGTGGAAGGTGGACACCACTTTGGGTAGAAACTTGAGGCATGGTCGCAGGACCCCCCTATTCTTATGGAAAAGAAGAAATGGGGGGTCAGCCCTAAGTGCTGCCAATTCGCTAACTCTCCTAGCAGATGTTACAGCCACCAGAAACGCTACCTTGTAGGACATTAAGTCCAAAGGGCATGTAGCTAACGGTTCAAAGGGAGACAGCATCAACCTAGACAGTACTAGGGAGAGAGACCATTGAGGCACTGGTGGTGACACAAGAAGATAGAGATTAAACATCCCCTTTAGAAACTGACGAGACATATAGTGTGAGAACACCGTACAACCGTCAACCTGCTCGTGAAATGCAGAAATAGCCGCAAGGTGTACCTTTAGGGAGGTAACCCTAAGCCTTTGGTCTTTCAAATGACAGAAATAGTCAAAGACGAACCCTAAGGGACTACTAATAGGCACTACATTCCTTGAAGCTGCCCAAACCTCAAACCTAAGCCACTTAGCTTTGTAAGCCTGTCTAGTGGAGAGTTTCCTTGCATTTAGCATGACTTTCTCCACTTGCTCAGAATAAGTTACAGGTGGGGTAGGATCCGCCAGACAGACAGGTGCAACTTCTTGGGCTCATGGTGGAACAAGCTCCCATTCAGCAGAAGATCCTGCTGGGGAGGTAGACTCACATACGTCCGATTGGACATCTGCAACAGTTTGGGGAACCACACTTGTCTCGGCCAGAAGGGTGCTACCAGAATGCAATCTGCATTGTCATTCTCTATTTTGCACAACACCCTTGGTATTAGCGGGAATGGTGGAAACATAGAGCGCAACCTGTGGGTCCACGTAAATTGGAAGGCATCCCCAATAGAGAGGGGGTCGCTCCCCACCCTTGAACAAAATATTCGGGCATTGGTGTTTGATGACGTTGCAAACACATCTATGCTCGGTTGGCCGCACATTTGGAAGATCGGCCCAATGTACTTTGCGTTTAGTTTCCACTCGTGGTCCAACATGTGCACCCTGCTCAGGGCATTTGCCCGAGCATTGTCTGATCCCGCTACGTATATAGCCCGAAGCATCACACCATTCTGGATCGCCCATTGCCAAATGAGCGTGGCCTCCCTGCAGAGAATCATAGATGCTGTGCCCCCTTGCTGGTTTAGGTAATACACAGCAGTCGTGTTGTCCGTCTGCACCAACACCTGACCTTTTTGTAGAAGTGCTGCAAGGGACACAAGTGCAAAACGAATATCTCTTAGTTCAAGAACGTTAATATGCAGGTTTCTTTCCCTTTCTGACCATACATCCTGTACACACACAGCACCACAATAGGCACCCCATCCCTGCAGGGACGCATCAGTGGTCACTGTAACCCCAGGATGCAGATAGCCAAACAGGGTCCCCTTAAACAAGTTGTCATCTGACAGCCACCAGTCAAGGGAGGATAGAATGACCCTAGGTATGGATAACTTGAGAGACGGAGGGTGGCGTATAGTATCGTACCTCCGCACAAACCAATTTTGAAGCGGACGCATACGCAGTCTCGCAAAGGGTACTACTGAGGTAGCAGCTGCCATATGACCCAGTAAGCATTGTATCATGCGCACAGATTGGAAACAATTTCTCTTGAACATGGAAACCAATCTCTTAAGAAACCTAACTCTTTCCTGTGGAAGTAGTGCTTTACCCTCAACTGAGTTTAATACTGCACCAATGTAAGAGACCTTACGGCTGGGTACGAGTTTTGACTTATCCAAATTTACCAGCAGACCCAAACGTTTGCATGTGCTCAGTACTAACTCTACAGAGTGCAAAAGCCCAGCCTCAGAGTCTGCCACGATGAGCCAATCATCGAGGTAAGGAAAAATGGCACAGCCTTTCTCTCGAAGGAAAGACACCACAGGAGCCACACACTTGGTAAATACCCGTGGCGCCGTGGATAGGCCGAAGGGAAGCACCCTATAACGGAACACCCTTCGCTTGTAAACGAAGCCCAGAAACTTTCTGTGCTCCTCTAATATTCCAACATGGAAATAGGCGTCCTTCAAGTCAAGGACAGCAAACCAATCCCTTTTCTTTAGCAAGGAAATTACAGCAGACAGTGTGACCATCTTAAACTTTGTCACTTTTAGAAAAGCATTAAGACCCCTTAAATCTAGAATGGGACGTAAACCCCCATCCTTTTTGGGGACCAGAAAGAAACGAGAAAAGAAGCCTTTCCCAGACTCCTCGTATGCCACCTCCTCCACAGCACCCTTGGCCAAGAGAGGTATGATCTCATCCTGTAACTCAGCCATGGTATTATTTACAGCCCTTAACGGTGAGATACACCTAGGCAGTTCAGTGAATTCCAGCCCGTATCCTTTATTCACAATCGTTAAGACCCATGAGTCCGATGTTATTGACTCCCATTCAAATAGGAAAGGCTTCAGCCTGTCCGAGAAAGTCAGGGCTGTGACTGGTTCATCCCGTCAGAATTGGGTTGCTGCGCAGGAGTGTAATGGCGCTGAGTAGTAGGATAATGTTGGAAGTAAGGACGTTGCTGGTATCTTCCATGCTACTGATAAGGGTTGTATCTTGTAGGGTACCATGGCTTAAAAGCAGACCTGTCTGCCGAGGTCACTCCCAATGACCGAGCCATCTGCCTATCCTCCTCCTTCTTCAGCGCCTCCTCCGTGGTGCTTGAGAAGAGGGAATCCCCTTCAAAGGGCAGATTTTCAATTTTGGTTTTCACCTCTTGTGGGAGAGCCGTTGATTGGAGCCAAGAGTGGCTTCTCAGAATCACTGCTGAAGACATACCACGGGCTGCAGCATCAGCTGCATGGCTCCCCACATTCATCTGCTGCTTTGAAAGGCGAATGGCTTCATTTTGCAGCAGGGACACCACCGCCTTCTTATCTGCAGGCAAGTCAGCGACATAAAACATCAGCTTCTCCCACAGGTACAGCTGATAGCCAGCCATGATGGTTCGGTAGTTGGCTATACGGAGGGCCAGGGCCGAGATGGAGTATTGGTGTCTGCCCAGGGCATCCATCTTCTTCCCCTCCTTGTCTGGCGGGACGGAAGAGGAACCTGACAGTCGGTGCTGGATTTCCTCAGCAATCAGGGATGAAGGTGGAGGATGTTTGACAAGCGATTGCCATGTGCCTTGCTTGATTTTGTACATCTGCTCAATCCGCTTCGATGTAGCCGGCAGATCTGAACGCACCTTCCACACCTTCTCCACTATCTCTTCCACGCCTTCCAACATAGGGAAACCCACCATAGCTGGATTGTCACCATAGATGCGACACAGGAGCTTGTCCGTCTTAGGCGTGGCCGAAGAGATATCAATCTCCAACGCCTTTGCCATACAGGCCATCTGGTCGGCGTAGATATGGAGATCCTCATAAGGGGAACTCGTACTGGGAACCACATTGTCATCTGGAGACGGTTCCGACAAGGAATCAGAGCGATACTCGTAGTCAACAGCAGCCTCCTCCTCATCAGAAGCAGGAACCGACACCTCATCAGCTGGAAACGGTGGAGGTAGCCACTCACGCTGCCTGGATGTTGATGGTCTCGGATCTGAGGAGTCATACCCAGCAGGAGCCCCCTTCCATTGGCAACGGTAAGCAGGTGGAATATAGGAGGCCTGCTGGTGTCGTGATGCCAAGGAACGCTCAGAACCGACACTTTCCACATCGGAGAAAGGGAGTCGACTCTGAGTAGAGGAAGCTGAAAACGCGGACGAGCGCTCTCTTGGTGTGCGTCGGATCCGACGAGGGGCAGCCGGGCTCGGTTCTGGTGACGGAGAACGATGCTCACTCGAGACCACGACATACGCACCTGGATCCAGCACCTCCTCCAGAGCAGAACGGTCTGGTGAGTTCAGATGAGGGAAAGACGTGCGTGGAGATACTAGCACCACCTCATCAGCCAACTTGCGCCGTGGAGACCGAGAGTGTCGATGTTTGGACTTCTTCGGTTTCTTCGACGGCGGCTCCAAGCTGGCTCTCAGATCCGACGCCCTCATAGCAGAAGACCTCTTGCTAGCGGTGTGCGGTCTCGGAATCGCAGTAGCCTTCAGATCTGGCGTCGGAGTCGACAGACAGGTAGGATACGACCCCATCGGATCCAATCCCAAAAACGACTTCTTCGGATCTGACTTCGACGACACCTTTTCTCTCGGCGATTTTGGGGACATCGCCACCTGGGAACCCACTCTTGAGACTGCTACACTCGCCGGTCGAGATGTCGACACTGACTTAGCAGACGCCACAGAGCCCGCTCGTGAATGCCTTTCGGCCGAGGAGCTAATGGCAGCCTTTGGGGAGGACAACGGAGTTTTCCCCGCCACCAAAGGGGGTCTGGGAGTCTCCTCTCCATCCAACACTTTCTGCCAGAGCGATGCCTTCAAGCGCGCAGACCTTTCCTGTCTGGCCTTATGGGTAAACTTCTGGCAGATCTTACATGCTGGGACAATATGACCCTCCCCAAGACAAAAAAGGCACAGATCATGCCCACCTGTTTGGGCCATCTTCATCTGGCACTGAGCACAGTGCTTGAATAAGGCCTTAGAGGCCATGTTTAAGGGGTTCAGCAATACGCGTCGTCGAATAACAGTCCGAGTCAATACACACCGAGTCCAAAATCCGTCCAAATCAGTCAGAAGAAGAGTAAGTCAAGTCCGAAGTCCAAGTCAATACCGAAATAATCAATCACGAAGTAAGCAATCACTATAAAGTACGGAGCTGCGAAGCAGACATTCCCTTCTAGCGGCGGCAAGAAGAGAATGGAGGGAAGGGGCCGTTGGTCGCTGTTGGGACATGTGACCGTTTGGGCGGGAAATGGTCGCTGAGGCGCGCGCCCAATGGCCCCTTCGGAGCTGAGGAAAGCGATGAAAAATCTTCCGGCGGCTGGCCTGCGCCTGCGCAGTCCCATGTGTGGAGGCACAGAAGAACGAAGATGAACATTAGCTGCTCAACTCTCAGTGAAATGCACCTGGACTGAGGCACTTCATTATTTCCTCAAGATCCTATATCTATTAGTACATCCATAATTAAGAATAGGGAGAGGAGAAGGATACTTAAAACATACTTTTATTTATTTACATACACATGGAGAGAAATACGGATTAAGGTTTTCTACTTTATTATAACATATAGGTCAGTATTAATTTCACAATTAGGTACTGTTTTTAATGTTTGATCCCTGTGAACCTGCATGTTCAGTTTTGACCAATGAGAAAGTCTTCCTGTCCCCACCCCCTTTCACACACTGAATATGTTAACAGAACATTTTGTTCAATATATGAGTGTTCTCGTTTTTGGTTAAACTCTAGATTTTTAAAATAGTGTTTGAAAACATATACTACTGTTTTTCTCCTCCCCCTCCCCTGTAACTAACATTACATTTCCACTGTAACTAACATTACAGCAAAGCTGGAATTTGTGCCTAAAATATCATCAAAATAAAATAAAACGCTAGTTTAAGCAGAAGCCAGAGTCTTCAGAAGTTAAGAGAAGCAAACACCTTATGCCTGGCAAAGGCCTTAATCTGAACCTATACCTAGCCCAGTCTGGACTTGGGAGAAAGAAGAAGACAGCTGGAGAGCACCCCTTGGTCTTCATTACTCCAGAGGCTCCCTGCACCCCAGAACTACCAGAGGAAGACCCACTTCCTTCTCTAGCACTGAACCAGTGGAACAAGCAGACTAAGAACCCCCTTGAGTGGACCCAGCCACCTCCAGCCCCCCCACCCCAGGTTCATGTAAGAACAAAAGAAACAGAAAGCTGGAGCCAAAGCATGAATGAGGCAGAGGAGTCCGGCACTTGAGGTATCCTATATGCATCATGCAGGAAAAAAGTACTTGCTCACTCTCTGGAGGATCCAGGCCCCACCTCTGGTCACAGGAAAGGGTGGTGCTATCAGTTCCCTATATAAGCCTTGCATTGAGCTCTAGCCTTCGATGGCTCAACAGCTCCCTCCCTAGCTTGTGCCAGTCACAGACAACTCTCTGTAGCAAGGCCCCCGCCCTGTCTGATCTTGGCTGCCTGCCAAAATTAAGAATGTCAATACTTTTAAATTGCACAGTAGACAGAGGACGACTCATAGATAAATTTTAACACATGTCCCAAATTAGCCATACAGTTTCTATCCCCTTAAATTAGCCAGCGGGATAAGAGGTCTAAAGAGAAACGTCTCTCCTTTCCAGACTGGTGTACTAACACTTTCAGAAATGGGTAAGATAGATGAGGTAAGCCCAAGGGCATTCGTAACGTAAATGAGGATCTTTTTCCAGCTGGGGAATCAAAAGACTTTGTATGGGGGAGTGGAGAAATGGCTGACTGAGAATTTGTGTGAAGCGTTTTTTTTTAAAAAAAAAAACTCAAATCCTGCTTGGAGGAATTTATAGTACAGAACAGATTATATTCTAAATTAAGAGTATAATTAATTTGCAGCTTTAGAGACTCGCTAGTTTAGAAGCTACCCTTGCTGAAGTAACAGACAATGCAATTATAGCAACAGAACTCTGCATTATTTTGCAGAAAGAGACACAAATTTTACATTCTGAAGGACAGATTTTTTAAAAAAATTATAAACTTAAGTTTACATACACACTACCTAGATAAATATTTACAATTATAACATTTCAATTAAAACAGATAAAAAGACAAAAAGTACAAAATGTATCTACTTTTGCTAAACTTGATATACATTAGGTAATCTACAAACTAAATTCCACTAATTTATACATAGAGAGCATTTTTCCAGTAGTGGAAAAGAAGAAGAGTCCAGCAGCACCTATAAGACTAACAAAATTAATAATAATAATATAATAATAATAATGTTTATTGCTTTTCCGGCCGAAGCCATAAGCCATACAAACACCAACAAAATATGAACTGTACACTTGAACATACCCAATTCACATAGACATAACTCGTCATTATCACTTTAAACTATCTAAACTCATGAAAATCTTGTTTCTTTATCACCGTGGCTAGAAAGGAAGCCACTATAGCTGAGGTTTGATTGTCAGGAAAGTTATCAGACAATAACACTGAGATTGCCCAAGGACTAACAAAATTAGTGTTAGGGTATGAGCTTTCGTGAGCCACAGCTCACTTCTTCAGAGAGTCCACATGTCCTTGTATCTTGGAGAGTGGAGTGATTACAGAAGCTGAATGATAACAGGCAGTGAATGACAAAGGCAGGCATGACTGAATATGGTGTGGTATGCAGAGTAGTGGGTGTGGAGAAATTAGCATTGGTAATGAGACAAAAAGCCCTTGTCTCAATTCAGTTCAGGTGGATGCATTGTCTTGAGCATTTTTCTAGAAACACTTCTTGCCTGTTGAAATTCTTGTCCCTCAAATACTTAATAGCTGATATTTTGTTCATTAGCTTCATGTACCATATTCTCCTTAGCCATTCAGGAGAGCTGAGAATCTACCATCCAGTCCCAAATGTACCTTTCTTGAGCAAGGTGACTGAAAACAGGGTTAACATACCTGTAACTTATGTTCATTGAGTTCTTCTGTGCTGACACACATTGGCCTGCACCTGTGCAGTCCCATGTGTGGAGGCGCAGAAGAACGAAGATGAACGAGTGGTCGCCGACCAACTTCAAGGATTCCTAAATGAAGTGGATTGTTTGGAGCTACTGCTATCTGCTTTCTGGCCTGGTCACGGGATTGAAACGGCTTTAGTCACCGTGACGAATGCCAGGCAATGGACAGCAGGAGTGAGACCCTGTTAATTTGGCTTTTGACACCAACAATTGTTTTTATTTATTTATTTAACTGTATTTATACCCCTTTCTCTCCAATCAAAAGCCATACTGGGGAAAAGTGCTCCTGGCCCCAGCTACTTTGTAAAACCACTTGGGGGCACAACAAAAGGTATCCATTGTGTCAGCAGACAATGTGCTGGGGACCCCTGGTCTAGTGAGTACCAATTCTCACTAGAGAACTGGCTTTCTCTCGAGTGGGAAGGCTTCAGAGAAAGGCATTATTGTGGCCCAGTCTGGACTCAGTGAGGGTGAGGTCTCCTCCACAGAAGAGGAACCTCGTGTAGCCAGCCAGGACTCCTCAGGAGAAGAGGAGTTCTGTGTAACCTGACTTAGCAGAAGCCAGTGATCAGGCACAACAGCAGTTGGATGATCAGAGCTTACAGCCAGCAGCTGAGGCAGAGGCACCAGCACCCTCTGGCCCCAGTACCACAGGGGAAGCTCAGCCAGGGATGTCCAAGGCTACAGGTGCAACCCAGCCAAGGGCTTCCACCCCCCAGGTTCACCCATGCCCAAAGAATGCCACAGACAATGTCAGAGATTGGAACTGAAGGAGAGATAGCGCAGCGCTCATCTACTGAGCCAACGCCAGTTGCTGGAGAGTGATGATGAGTAACATCAGGATGGAGCCTCAGCAGCTGGCTGAAAACCACGCCTGGCTATAAAAGCCAGTCTGGAGAAACTGCCAGGCATGGAAGCAACATGTTGATTACCTGTGACCAGAGTGGATAAAAATCAATGATTTTTTTAAAAAAATCAAAAAAATCAGATTTCTTTTATTTAAATCGGATTTTTTTAATTTAAATCGGATTTTTTAAAATAAAATGCTTTTTGAGAAAAATATATTACCATCCAAAGGTTATTCCATCATGAAATAAAGATTAGTTTTTAATTATGTAGAATAAGGCTGTATATGTTTAATTTCTTTGGTAAATAAATTCCATTAATCCATTCACAATGTCATGCTCTTCCAGAGGTTTTTGTAAGATTATTGGGCAGTTTCTCTGCCTACAAGATATTATCACAGATGCTTGGTTTTGCAGTTCTCAGAACTGAATTTGTGTCAGCTCAGCAGAGATCACATGCCTCTTCTTCACAGCAAAAATGTTATAACATGAACAGAGTTGAGAAAAAGACCTTAATCCTATTGTTCTACAAACCTATGAAGACAGAATCAACCCCTCCAGTGCTAAGTTTCAAGAAGTTCAGCGAATAGAAACAATATTTTTCTGATTGTCTGGAGTGGAATAGATCTGCACAAGAAGAAACTAAGTGTGAGGAGGGAGGGGCAAGCAGTACAAAATGAAAGTGAAACTTTTTGAGCACAATACTGCACAAGTCTTTGGATCTTTTGTGTGCATGACCTGAGGTTTATCACATTCTTTCCTTGGAGGAAAAAACCTATAATGGCAGCAGGCCGTAAAAGAGACCCAGTTTGGGAATACTTTAATGAAGTTCCTTTACCTATCGGTAAGGCAGGCATCTACTTGCATATTAAAGTTATACCAGCAAGAATTAGTCTTTATGTAGAAAACTATGATTTAAATCATGCCTTAATGACTAGTGATTTAAATCGTGATTTAAATCGTGATTTAAATCAAATCCACCCGGCCTGCGAACACTTCCTTGAACCTTGCTCTTGCCTGCACTCTGACTTGACACTCTCATGCTCTGATCTACGGACTGGACTTGACTTAGCTTTTGGATTCTGGATACACCCCTGGCATTTACCTTGTGCTCTGACTACAGACTGGACCTAGCTTTTGAATCTTGAATGCTCCTTTGGCTTCATGTTAGTGCTGAGGACAGGAATGGGATATAGCAATGACAGATACCCTGGGATATAACAAAAACAAAGTAAACTTTTATTTGTTTAAGAAGCGTATCAGTTTCTGTTATTTCTAAAACTTGATGGTAACGCATCTTTTCTAAGGCTTCACACACAGTTTGCCAGCTTTCTCCTGACTGAATGTTCTTTCACAAACATACTCAGTTCAGATTTCCACACAGGTTATATTTCTCTCCGTAATACTTAAACATGCTCAGGCTGCACACAGCTTGCCTGATTTCTCCTGACTCAATATTTTTCACAGAAATGCTTAAACCTGCTCAGGCAGCACACTGTCATGTCTGCCCCCATCCATGCCATTAACTGATGCTGACCTGTATTTCTGAACCAGTGTTTTAGGCTGTAACTTGATGTCATATTGCAATGCTGTAACTGCTTTCCTTTCACAGACTTACTGAAGCTGCAGGTGTCTTATCTAATGGCTTTGGGAGCTCTCAGTGCTTCTGACCTTGTACACTGCTCACTCCCATGAATTACTGCGTTTCATCTTTAATCTCCTGCTTTCTCAGTGTCTAGACTTGATAGTTAAAATATGCGAGTTTTCAGGAATAGTTCATGCCAAAAGTATGTTTGCTGATGAGAGGGGGGAAAGGAGTAATTGTCTTTAAGAGGAATGATTTTCTCACATGTTGTTATTCCTGTCAACCTGTTTCTTACTGCTTAGTTGCTAACCTTGCTTCTGAGTGATCCTATGGATATATCTGTGGAAATGATCTGATTTCTGAATAAAACCATTTAACCAAGAGCCTGGATTCTTACTGCAATGGTACAGGGATCTGTCTACCACAGCCTATCACCTATAGCCTGATAGCACACAGCTAACCTCTCTTTCCCTGACTGAATGTTCTTTCACAAACAGACTCAGTTCAGGTTTCCACACAGGTTATATTTCTCTCGGTAATACTTAAACATGCTCAGGCAGCACACAGCTTGCCTCTCTTTCCCTCACTCAATATTTCTCTCAGAACTGCTTAAAATTACTCAAGCTGCACACAGCTTGCCTGCTTTCTCCTGACTGCATATTTCTAACTGACTGATAGATCTTGTACCTTAGTAGAAAGACAATTAAAAGGGCAACAACGGCAAAATAAAACACCATTTTTAAATGCTGGATCTTTTTGTTGCTGTTTTCTAGGCCTTTGGTTTTCTGTATCCAAACCTTGGTAACTGACTTCTAAACATTCAGCTTTCTTAAAAGATGTTTTCATAAGCTCAAGACTCTTCTGAAGGTGTTGTTTCTCACTTTCCAGTTCTTTGTTTTCTAATTGTAACTGGGCCATCTTGATGTTTATACTCTTCAAAGATTTAACCGTTCTTCTAAATTCTCTTCATCAATTTGTGTATCTGCATCTCTACGGACTCTAGCTGAAATCTGAAGTTTTTCTGGCTATCTAAAGTCTTTTTCGGCTTTCTATTTTCCATATGCAGATTGGAGTTTTCTTGCTCTAAAGTTATCTTTTTTTTCACAAGTTATCTATAGGTTAGTAACCCTTTTCTGTAACAGCTCATTTTCCCACACAAAAATGTCTGTTTCTGCATTCATCTCATTCTGCCTGGCCTCCTCTCTTATGTCCTTTAACTCAGGATCCTTCATAATTTCTTTTTTAAACTCCTCAGGGTTTTTATTTATGCCTCCTCCTTTTTCTTGGGACATTTCAGCAGTAATACTAACAGGAGTTTGTCTCTTTCTCTTTCCCTCCTGCAATGTATCGATTGTGTCTGTTGCGAAGATACCTAGGGGCCTGTCTTCTGCTCCCCTGGCTTCAACTTGTAGAACATCACTGGAGTCAGTGCATATTTGAATTCTTGCCTTTGCTCCCATTAAATCTCTCCCTAATACTACTGGCATTTTCTGTTCTTTAAAAACTGCTACAGGAAAACATTCTTCTTTTCCTCTCCAGTTAATTTTTAGCTGTGCTAGTGACAATCTTTTAGAATTTTCCCACACACCATGCAAGGATATTTGCTTATCTGGAATCACGTTTTTGTCATCAACCAAATCCTCCCTGGCCAGCGCTACTGAGGCTCCTGTGTCTAGAATGGCTAAAGTATCTTTCCCATTTTTTTGTACCACCTCTCTCAGTTCAGTATCCTGAGCAACCATATCTATCTTTACCCCACACAAGTAGACTGTTTCTTCAGTTTATAGGTAAGGTAGTGTTTTTACTGGATGTTTTATTTGTGTTTGTTGAGCTTTTGGAATCTCTAGCTTCTTCACTCTGATCCTCTGAGTTAGTTCTAGTGACCCTCCATGCATGCTCAAGTGTTGTTGGCTTGGGTTGGTTCTTTAGACAGTTGTAAGCTAAAAGCCCTTTCAGACCACATACAAACCATCTTCTATCTTTCCAGTATCCATCTTGGTTTCTTTCTATATTTTTATCCTGACCTTTTGTAATCTCAGCTGTCTCACATGTTCCTTTCATTTCTCCCTCTTGTCCTTTACTTGATTTAAACTCTGGTTTATAAGAATAGTCTTTCTTTTCACGGCAATCCCAACCTCCTCTATTAAGTGTTAATCTATCTGCCCATTCTGATGCTTGGTTGACATTCTCTGGAAGCTTATCTTTAACCAGAAGTCTGATTTCTGAAGGAAGTTGAAATAAAAACTGATCCAAAATCATTAGATCCTTTATTCCTTCTTTAGAGTTACCTTTGACAGATGAAATCCACTTATCAAAACAGTCTGTCAGTTTGGCACTAAAAGACCTAAATGACTTCTCTTTCTGAGGTACTAGGCTTCTAAACTTCTTTCTGAAGTAATCAGCACCTAGCCTAAATCTGTCATATACTGCCTCTTTGTATTCGGCATAAACAACAGGTTTATCTGAGGGAAATGTGTTGTAGATCTCAGCTAATTCCCCTCTAATTAAGCTGGGTAAATACTTCATATATTTTGTCTCTGGTATTCCCCAGTTCTGAGCAGATCTTTCAAAAGCAGACAGAAAAATTTGTGGATCTTCTCCTGAAACATACACCATAAAAATTTTTGGGGTAACTCGAGGTAAATCAGCTCTGGTTTCAGTTTCCCTCCTTTTTGTCCCCGTTCTTAAGTCTCTCTTTCTAACTGTAATCTCTCTGCTTCTACACTAGTTTGTGTTTCCATCTCTTGAGTTCTAAGTTCTATTTCAACTCTCCACTTTTCCCTTTCAAACTGCTTTTGTTTTGCTTCAACTTTTCTCATTCATGCTGTTTTTGTTCTCTCAGAAACTCTAAATATTCGGGACTAGGATTATACATTCCCTCAAAGTTTCTCTCAGATGCAGTACTCCTAGGCTCCACACTGCTTTGTATCAGTATAACTCTCAGTTCTTCTACACTTTTCCCCTAATGAGGTAAATTTAACTCTGCACTTCTGAATCAGAGCCTCCTTTTTCATACACAGAAACTCCGGCATTTTCTCTTTTAATTGTATTTCCTTTTACAATTTTACTAAACTTCACCAGATTATGTCCTCTACAATAAATCCTACTAGTTTTTCTGTCTCTTTCCTTTATAACAGTCTATATTCCTCATAGAATGTAACTGAACACTCCGTCTCTGAACATTTTCGCTTGTTATGACCATTTCTTTCTCTTAGGTAGATTTTTGCCTTTAATCCAGAGGAGTTAGCTGTGTTATAGCAAAAATAGAAAAGAGTCCAGTAGCACCTTTAAGACTAACCAACTTTACTGTAGCATAAGCTTTCGAGAATCACAGTTCTCTTCTTCAGATGCATCTGAAGAAGAAAACTGATTCTCAAAAGCTTATGCTACAGTAAAGTTGGTTCGTCTTAAAGGTGCTACTGGACTCTTTTCTATTTTTGCCTTTAATCTTTCTCTTACACCCTCTGGGTAAATTTCTGCCACTAGGAATATTATACTCCAAAATATTTTACTTAAATTTCCCCATTAGTAATGTGCCCAAGTGTCAGGCGCCGTTGTGGTTTTTTGTGGCCCTGAGGGCAGGAATGGGATATAGCAATGACAGATACCCTGGGATATAACAAAAACAAAGTAAACTTTTATTTTTATAAGAAGCGTATCAGTTTCTGTTATTTCTAAAACTTGATGGTAACGCATCTTCTAAGGCTTCACACACAGTTTGCCTGCTTTCTCCTGACTGAACGTTCTTTCACAAACAGACTCAGTTCAGGTTTCCACACAGGTTATATTTCTCTCAGTAATACTTAAACATGCTCAGGCAGCACACAGCTTGCCTCTCTTTCCCTCACTCATTATTTCTCTCAGAACTGCTTAAAATTACTCAAGCTGCACACAGCTTGCCTGCTTTCTCCTAACTGCATATTTTCTCCACTCTCCGTCTCAAACTGCCTTCACTCCGCCCACTCAGTCATCAACCAATCATATCACTCATTCATCCCTCTCTTTCACCCCCACTCTTCACCTATATCACACCAAGCATTTAAAGACACATGCACACATTTACTTAAAATCATTACACATTTCATAAAGGTTAGGATAATATTCGCTCTTCTCCAATCTTGTGGCACATCCCCAGTCCTCCAGGAGGCCTTAAAGATGATGGACAGAGGCTCTGCAAGTTCTCTAGAAAGTTCTTTGAGCACTCTTGGGTGCACACCATCCGGCCCAGGGGATTTGTATTCAACCAGTACAGCCAGGTGCTTCTCCACAACTTCTCTATCAATGTCAACTAGCCACCCAGGTGTCCTGTCGTGTCTACTACCATCTTTAGATGGGCTCAAGTTCTTCAGGGACAAAACAGAGGCAAAAAAGTCATTAAGCCTGTCTGCTTTTTCTCTGTCCTCCATCAGAGGTTCTCCTTCCACTCCCAAAAGTGGTCCAATTGCCTCTTTTCCCTTACATTTGCTTCTCACATATCCATAGAACTTTTTCTTATTGTAGAGAGCCACCCTGGCCAGACCCAGCTCATACTGAGCTTTGGCTTCTCTGATGGCTGATCTGCAGTACCTAGTAACCCTCATATATTCCTCTTTAGAGGTCTGTCCTTCTCTCCATTTCCTGAACATTTCCTTTTTCTCCCTTAGCTTATTCTGGAGCTCTCTGTTCATCCACATGTTTCTTGGAGCCCTTACCGTGTTTCCATCTTGCTGGAATAGTCAGGGCTATGTAATATTACATATCACATATATCCTATTACATACAACATGGTACAATGTAAATGTTACATTGTAACAGTGATACAGCACACCAGCCAGTCATGAGTGCGGGTGAAGATGCCCTCCCCTGGCTGGGGGGGGGGGACCAGGTCCCCCAGATAGGGACAGTACAGTAATGTGGATACTGGTGACCTCTCCTAGCGTCAAGGAGCAAAGGCCACTGGAAGCGCACTCCAGCCGGACAGTAAGGCGCCAGTGGGGGCCCTGCACACCCTTCCACAAGGGACAGCATGCTCAAGGCAATTCGCCCGGATGGGGACAGCCAGGCAGCCCATCATTCCCATGCACACCAGTCGCGTTGAGGTGCGGGAGTATCTTGCAGAACCCACTGGCCGGACGTGGTTTTCAAACTGATATCAGATGAAATCCGATATTGGTGTGGTTTTGAATGGACATGGATGCCATAACTTCAGCAAGCAGCAGAGATACATGGCGGTGCCTGCCTCTCGTGCTGAGGAGCAGGGCACGGGCCACCAGCGCGCAATGGAACACACTGTCCAGATGTGGCAGTGATGCTGGGCGGTGATGGTGAGTGCCGCACATACCCTTGCAGGAGGGACATGTTGTGCAAAATAAGACCCCTGGGCGCTGAACATCTGCAACACCCACCAGCCAGACATGGTGGCAAAGATGAGTGCCCTCCACAGGGCTGGGGATGGAGAGACCCCCCCCCTCCAAACAGGGAACGCAGGGCAGCATGCCTTAATTATTGCCTGATCCTCCTGCTGAGGATCAGAGGCTGCCGCTGACAAAACCCACCAGCCAGACGTGGCGGCAGTGGAGAAGGCACACACACCCCCATCTTGGGAATGGAGAAACAAAGGCCCCCCAAAGGGGACAGTAGGGCATTGTATTGCATTGAAGACATTACAGTTTGTGCAGAACCCGCCACACCAAACAATCAATTATGCCGTCACCTTCCCCGATCCATTACACCAGATGTAGGCACAAAGGTGCCTGTGCGATAGAGACACCACGGCCATCTTTGGACCCCATCTCTTCCAATGCATTTAGCAAGACGAGGCAGGAGGGCTTCCCCAGAGAAAAAGCCATGGTCAACAGCAAAGCCCACCATACAGACATGGGGTCCGTAAGGGAAGCCCACCACCCGTGAGGCAATGGGAAAGAGGTAGAAAATCCCCCCACCCGTTCACTCACCTGTAGCTCTTCTATACTGCTTCAGACAGACTAACATGTCCTTCCACCATGAGGACATGTGGGTAGCCCAGCCCCTAACGGTGGATGTATTCACTTCTGGTACAGCAGGGCCCGAACCCACACACCCACTCCCATTCTGGACAGGCAATGGTGGTGAGCTGGAGGGATGTTGCAACACTAATCAGTTATGCCAGTGACCCCAAGAGAGTTCTATTCTACTGAGAAATCCTCTCAACTATATGAGAAATCAGGAAAGTACCCTGAAACAGTCATCTACTTCAAACGTAGTCATGGGAGGAAGGGGGAGGAGTACAGGAATCTAAATCAGGGGTAATGTCCCAAACATTATTACCTCCCTGCAGGGCTTTTTTCTGGGAAAAGAGGTGGTGGAACTCAGTGGTGGGACTCAAGACCGCACAATGACGTCACTTTGGGCCAGCTGGAACAAGGGGGGAGTTTTTTTAAGTTTAAATTGCCCTCAGCAAAAATGGTCACGTGGCCAGTGGCCCTGCCCCCTGATCTCCAGATCTCAGGTGCAAAGGGCCTTGGTTCTCAGAAAAAAAAAATGGATCCAAAGGATCTCGATCCAACGGAAGTCTCAGATACGAAAGAGGTTTCAGAGCACGGTACTTTTCACCATCGGCTCCGACCTCACTGATCCAGCCCAAGATGGATGCTCCTTCACGACAGGCGACACAACTGCCAAAGTTTCGGAGCCCAGTGGACACCCTTTAGCAGCGGATGACTTAACTGCCTGGGGGTCATAGCTCCTTGAATGCCTACTTGCAGCAGATGCCTGAGGCTGGAGCTTTCCGCACACCCATCAGTGGCAGATGACTTAACTGCCTGGGGTTCAGAGCTGTTATTGGCAGATGATTTCGCTGCCTGGGACCATAGCTTGCTGAGTCTCAGAGCTGAGCAGACGCTCCAAAGCGGCAGCTGACACAGCTGACAGAGGAACAGAGCCTGTCGGAATTATTCATCAATGTAGGCCTTCTTAATACCATATCCAGGGTACCTCATGAAACAATACACTCTGAGGTAACCTGAAAATGCAAAGTCAAACTAGCCAGTTCAAAACCTCCTCAAAACACGCAAGATGTAAGGAGGAGTGAAGATAATCCAAAATTTATTAATTATCTCTTCAAACAAAACGTTCAATGTTAAAAATTAGCGGAGCTCACGAACGAGGTTCTTCTCATCGCGGTGGCTAAGAGAGAACTGAAGGGAAGGGGTAGCTCCTCCCACACAGTCATGTGACCATTTAGGCGGGAAATCAGGCTGAGACATGACTGAGAGAAGCAGCCCCCTAGTGGAACTTTATGGAAGCGATAAAAACTTCTCTGGTTGGCAGGCCTGCGTGTGCGCAGTCCCATGTGGGACTGCACAGAAGAACGAAGATGACGCTTTGCTTGCGTCCCTTTGGTACACTGCACCATAACTTAGCCTTTGTAAGAATTACCCACTGAGACGGCAAAGGCTCCTACTTCTCTATGTAGGCTTGCCATTTTAAGGTCTCGCCTCGTGCCTGAGTCTCCTGCTACCCCATATCTGGTTATTACAGGGAATGCTTCTGCACTTGTGCACCATTTGGGGGTTAACAGTTTGCCAACAGATCACCCCCTTTCCCGTGGTATCTGTAGGGAGCCAGTGTGGTACAGTGGTAAGAGTGTCACGACTAGGATCTGGAAAACTATATTCTCACTCTTCTCTGGAAGCTTGCTGGGTGACCTGGGCCAGTCACACACACGAAGCCTTATTTACCTCATAGGGTCATTGTAAGGATAAAAGTGGAGAATTCTGCACGCGACTTTGGGTCTCTGTTGGGGAGAGAAGTGAGGTATAGAAAAAAGTTAAAAGGAACAAGGTTAAGAAGAACAAAGAGGAAGAAGAACAGAAAGCAAGTCCTGGAGAGATGATCTCTTGGAGGTCTCTTCCTAGCATGCACTCACAGGAGAGGCAGGATAGGTGGGTACTCTTTCCTCAACTGAAGACTGAAAGATCACCCTACTTCTTGCCTCCAGGGATTGTAGACAGAGAAGTACCAAAATGTCCCAACATAACATCCTAATTTCAAGTGAAAATAAGAAACGCAAACACAACCATAATTAATATTTTCATTTTCACCACTGCTTCCAAGCCAGGAGATTTTAAAGTTTGCCCATTTTTGAAGTCAAGCTCTGGTTTTAGAAATACCACCCGCAAATTATTCAGCAATATGTTCTCTATGTTTGTAGAAATATTAATCTCCAGATATTTCACATTGCCTTCTATTACTAAGATTTATGCTTTTTGCACTTTTACAATACCCAAGCCATTTTCCTAAATGAATCTTATTGCTGGAGACTTCTCTGAAATTCTGTACAAGTCTTAGGAATCTAAGAAAGGAGATCTGGAATTGGCATACTATAAATACTGCATCAACTTCATATAAAAGAACACGTAGTGGCACCTAGGCATGGGATTCATCCTATTGCAGTTTGAAGGCAAGAATTTCTATTCCTGTATTATACAGGAAGGGAGACATTGGACCACGAAGAACACTATCTACTCAGCTTTACTCTACCTTGGAGTTTATAGTACAGAATCTTAATCCAGTTGACAATTTTTGGACTGAATCCCAACCATTTCATAGCTTTCTCCATATACTACTAGTTTAATCTATCAAACACATTTTCCACATGAGTAAAAGAGACCACTATCAAAATGTTCCGTCTCTATAAGAGATTAACTAAATCAGTTTCCTTGTGCTGCAAGACATCTGCCTGCCTTAAAAATGCTGTTTGCCCCAGGCCATTGTTGATTTAAAACCAGATTAAAACATTTGGCTGAAATAGTTTCCTTTTTTTTAATAATGGCAATACTGTAATAACCTCAGATTTCAGGGGGCAGGATTTGGAAAGTGGAGGACACAGATCCTGAAAACTTTACTGACAGATGGCTTTCCCAACTCATGAAACCGTAAGACAGGCTGGTTCCTTCTGCAAACATGTTCACAGGGATCTTGCCCACGAAATTTGGTTGCTGTATCAAAGCAACACTAAGTTAAGAATTCTAGCTGAAACAAGAGAAAAGGATTCCTTTTCGTACAAGGACTGTTCTGTCTTCCAAGATACATCCACAAATATTTTAAACAATAAACAAAACAAGTCACTGAAACCATGAGGGATACAGGCTTATGGCACAAATTAGCAATAAAAGGGAATATATACAGCAAAATCCTAGTTAAGTTAGAACTATCTGTTTCTACTCTACCAGTAGTATCATCATGAACACCTACTTATAGCAGAGTGAGTCTTAAGTCTCATCATCTCAAAAAAAGAATGGCAGCAGACCACCCTGACGACAGGACACTTAAAGACTGTTCCTCCAGGGAATGGATCTATCTTCTGCACAGAAGAAAGAGCAGCAGGGCCTTAAACAAAAGAGGGAGAAACAGCACTGTGGGGATGGGATTCCCCTCATTTAGAGATCTTAATATGTTCCCTACTTGTACTTCTGTTATTTCCCTGTTGAAGCAGGATACTAAAATATTACCTTTCTTGCTAGCTAGTAGTATTAACTAATTTATGCATTACTATATTAAATCCAAATCAATCCAGTTTTATATCAAAGAGGCAAGTCTCTTCCGTATACTTTAAATATTATTCATCTTCATAAAACACATTCCTCTAGCTTTCTTCTCTTTGGATGCAAAGAAGGCATTTGACTGCTCCTCCAGTCAGTATGAAATTTGAACTGGGTTTCCTCCAGGCAATCAGTGCTATATATGCTGTGCTGTCCTCCAGTAGCTCATGTAAAGGTAAACAGATATAGGTCACTGGATTTCCTGGTTCAGTGGGTAACAGGACAAGGATGCCATTACCTGATCAGAAACAACCCTAGTATTTTTGGCATGATTACCAACAAGTCTACCTCTTCACTGATGACAAAGTGCTTTGTTTCTTCTGGAGAAACGGCTTTCCTCCAAATATAAAAAATAAAATGGTATAGGGCTTCTGGCTTTAAAACAATTTCTGAATTCATACCAATTAATATACCTATTCAAACTAGATGAACCTATTCCCTTATAATTGGAGTACTTCCTCCTAGAAATATCTGGAGGTTTTATTTCACAACAAATGAAAGTGAGCTGATAAAGAATAACCACTTGAAACTACAACCACAAGATGAATACAGATCCCTTCATCACTCTTGGTTTCAAAGAAATGTAATAGGTAAAGCGGTCCTGCTTTCAAGAACCTTATATTTTGTTATCAATATCTTCCAATCAATATCAATTTAAGGTTGATTGAGTGGGGAAAAGTACTTGACAGATTTGATAGATACATATCTCACATTCAACAAGAAAGCCACACACTTAAGAGCAATATTGTACCAAATACAGAACCCCAACAAAAATGGTTGGACACAGAAAAGGAATCTTTGGAGACCAATTCCCTAAAGAACAGTCTGACAATTAAAATATTGGAGACTTCGAATGAAGAGTTCTTTCACTTTAGCCGCAGTAGAAGTGTGGGATCGTTGCTGAAAACATTTTTAAATTGGCAAGAATAAGCTCCAAAGATTTTTCATGCCATACGTAACAGGAAAATATCAGAAAAAAGCTGACATCTCAACAAAACTGAAGAGCTCATATGTGCACTGGTATATCTGCAAGTTACACATCTATGTCAGTACTTACTTTTCCAAAAGTAACTGAGTCAGCTGCCTTTGACAATCTAATTTTAAACCCAAGTACTCACTTCAAAAGGTACCACTCTCCATATTACATTGCTTACTGGAATCTTACCACAGGAAGGGAAAACCAACTGGCTGACAGCATCTCACACCAAACTGTAAGATGACAGCATCTCATACCAAACTCAGATGGTGTTCACCCACTAACTAACTCAGGTTTGTGCTGGAGGAACTGTGGAATGGAGAGTAATTTCTTTTGTATCTGGTACCCAAGAGGTATTAAGACTTCACCAACACACAGAAAGCATCACCAGGTACAAAGTGCCAAAAGACCCTAAAGTATCTTCCAAAAGAAAAATCAGGTCCTGCTCAGCAAAAGGAATTTCCTCTCTTAACAACTGCAGCACACTGAAAGAGTAATCAATTTCCATCTGATTAAAAATGGATAGAAAGCATATTGGATCATTTAATAGTGATAAACTACAAATACAACTTGAGATCAAAACAAGTATAATAGACAGAAGCCGCTCTCTTGAAGACGACAGTCATTTTTATTATACTCAGAACATGACACGCATTTTCATTAAAAATTTCTTTCATCACAGTATGCATCATATTATAACTTTTTTCCTCTCTGTTGGAAATGTACCTTTATAAAAAAAATTCATTTTCTTCTATATTCCAAAAGAAATCAAGAATATGTTTTATTAGGCATAACATTCTTGATGCAACTGCTTTTATAAACGTAGCGTGTTATTAGCATTAACGTTTCTATGAACAATTACAAAACAGAAAGACTCTTAGAAGTAAGTTTTTCAGTAATCTTATGGACTAGTTTTACCTTTAGGCAAGCTTTTCATATCAACATCATTTTCTGAGTTTTCATTGGAAATGTCTTGATTCATAGTTTCATCTAAAGTTTGTTCATCATCTGAGCCAACATATTTTGTTACAACTGAAGGTTTCCTGCATAAGCAGCAAAAACAAAAAGATTTTTATAACATTGGTACATGTTGTTTTAACAAGCAGGCACCTTGAACCTTAAGCAACATGTGTCGTCTCTTGTGAATGGTGACTGCAGCTTGGGAGGAGTAAGATCAGGATCTCGTAAGTAGTACAAAGAAGTACACAAAACTGAATTCTGAGAAGCGCAAAATGGTGAATCTTTAGAAATACAATTCCTACTTAAACAATGCTGGAAAAATTAAATGACTACCACCATTAAGGAAAAATATATTTAAGTTTACTATCATCTCAACAAAAAACTTAACGTTGTTCATGATTAAGAAAGAAAATGCCGTAATTAATGCACCTGTATATTTCAGTCACACCACTTCACTGCACACTGGTCATGGATCTTACAGGAAAGATACCCGCACTCTCCTGACTCAGACACGTAATCCAAACAGTTAAGCAGCATGTCAAACTAACCTTTTAGAGCGTGATGATCCTAATGATTTGGATTTCTCAGAAGAGCTACTACCCTAAAAATGAAGGGAAACGGCAATTACAAACCTCTTACACAAAATCAGAAAAATTTCATCCCCATCAACTTGATTACTACTTCCTCTATAATTTAAGTACAGTAAGATTGTATTTTTCAGGGACAAGACCACCAGCGGGAGTACAGGAAACAACCAGCAGCCAGCATACCTGGTCCCAGATCAGCTGAATTTTAATTTCATTTGCATTGGGTTTTTATTGTTCTGGAGAGCTACACTGAGAGCGAACTCTGTCTAAAGAATGGGATAAATATACAAAACATGCCTTCAAACATATCCAGATGTAATTGAATTGACACACAGAAATAAGCACAATGATATCTTACATTGTAAGTTTACACCCAATTAAAAACATCTTAAAGCTTGTTTCCAGTTATATTAATGACTAGCAACAGAGCCCGTTTTTTTTAAAAAACAGGCCCTAGGAAAGCTGGGAACGCTAGGCTTCCTGCAGCAGTGGCCGCCTCCAAAGAGGCAGACGGTCCCGCCCGACTGTCCCACCTCTACAGCTCCCTCCGGAAAATCGGTCTTGCCTGGACGTCCCGCAGCAGCAGCACCCTCCAGAGAAGCTCACCCGGCTCTCCCACGGCGGCGACTCCCTCCAGAGAGGCAGGTGGGCTCACCCGGCTGTCCCACAGCAGCGGCTCCCTCCAGAGAGGCGGGAAGGCTTGCCCAGCCATCCTGCCGCAATGGCACCCTCTGGAGAGGCAGAGGTGGGCTCACCCGGCTCTCCCACTGCCGCAGCACCCTCTGGAAATGTGGGTGAGCTCATCCAGCCATCCCATCGTCGCAGCACCCTCTGGAGGCTGCATTGGCCAGGATGCGCTTTGTATCCCAGTGCTGCCACGCAGGCGCACCAGGATAAATGTGCGTCGTCAGGCTTAACCCTGTCGGCTGGATCAGCTGCTTGGCAGAGATCTCCCTGCCAAACAGCTGATCCCGGGGTTTAAATGCCCCTTGACCCGAAGCTTCCCAAAGCAACACAAATCGCTTCAGGAAGCTTTGATTCGAGGTTTCCAACTCGAATTGCAACTCAGGTCCGATTCAGGTACTTTATCCAAATCCGAAACCCGAATCGCACACCCCTAGTGAAGACACAATCCAAAGGTAAGTCACTGTTTCCAAATCTTTGATCACTGTTTTTTTTTTCTTTTGCAGGTATATGGATGTTGCTCAAATGCCTAGGAAAACTTCACAGGGATTCTTCAAGATGAAAAAATCATAGTTGCAGATGGGCGGAGCCTAACGGGTATTGCCAGAGTCTACTTCCCGTTTTGTGAGCAAACTTTATCAAATGATCACAAAATAACAGAACATCCAATACAACATTTAACCAGTCAGTCTCATGTCACCAAGTTGGTGAGGTATCTGCCAACAAGGAAGCTTGTGTATGAATAAATGTCATATTGGAAACCAGTCAAGGACATCCTTTGATATTAACAATTTAGTCTGCATGAACAGGATAAATTCCAGGCCAGAAAATCAGGAAGTCCCAAGATCTTAATCCCAAACAACTCAAGATCCTAATGTATACACTTAATGGAGGTGGGATTAAAAGAATCACAGAGTTGGAAGGGGCCATACAGACCTTCTAATCCAACCCCCTGCCCCAATGCAGGATGAGCCTAAAGAATCCCTGACAAAGATTTATCCAGCCTCTTCTTGAAAACTGCCAGTGAAGGGGAGCTCACTACCTCCCTAGGCAGCTGATTCCGCCTTTGAACTACTCTGATCGTGGAAAAGTTTTTCCTAATATCCAACCGGTACCTTTCCGCATGTAACTTAAGCCCGTTGCTTCGAGTTCTATCCTCTGCTGCCACCTGGAACAGCTCCTTGCCCTCCTCCAAATGACAGCCTTTCAAATATTTAAAGAGAGGAATCATGTCCCCCCTCAATCTCCTCTTCTCCAAACTAAACATTCCCAAGGCCCTCAGCCTTCCTCATAGAGCTGAGTCTCCAGACCTCTGATCATTCTCATCGCTCTCTTCTGAACCCTCTCAATTTTGTCCACATCCTTTTGTATTGAGGCCTCCAAAACTGCACACTGTACTCCAGGTGCGGCTTGACCAAGGCAGTATAGAGCAGCTACGACCTCCTGCAATTTCGATGCAATGGCCCTTTTGATACAACCCAAGACTGAGTTTGCCTTTTTTGCCACTGCATCACACTGACTGCTCATATTTAGTTTACAGTCCACTCTTACTCCAAGATCTCTTTCGCATACACTACTACCCAGAAGTGTATCTCCCATCCTGTATTTGTGCTTCACATTTTTTGTGACCCAGATGTAATACTGTGCACTTATCTAGGTTGAATTGCATCCTGTTCACAACCGCCCACTTCTCAAAAGTATTCAGGTCTTGATGAATTTTAACTCTATCTTCTTCGGTGTTTGCCACTCCTCCCAATTTGGTATCAGCAGCAAATTTAAAGAGTAACCTGTTTACCCCTTCATCCAGATCACCGATAAAAATATTGAAAAGTACTGGGCCCAAAACCGAGCCCTGTGGTACCCCACTGGACACCTCCCTCCAATCTGATGAAACGCTACTGACCACCACACTTTGGGAGCAGTCCTCTAACCAGTTCCCTATCCACCAAATTGTCCTATAGTCCAGTCCGCAGTTTTCCATTTACCCATTAGAATGTCATGGGGAACCTTATCAAAAGCTTTACTGAAATCCAGGTAAATCACGTAGACAGAGTTCCCACGATTCAGTAAGCTCGCTGTCACTTGATCAAAGAAGGAAAACAGGTTGGTCTGACAAGATCTGTTGGGGACAAAATCATGTTGACTTCCCCAGATCACTAAGCAGTCCTTCAGATACTTACAGATCGATCCCTTTAAAATCTGCTCTAATATCTTCCCAGCAACAGAAGTCAGACTGACTGGCCTGTAGTTTCCCGGGTCATCCTTCTTCTCTTTCTTAAAGATTGGGATAACATTCGCTCTTCTCCAATCTTGTGGCACATCCCCAGTCCTTCAGGAGGCCTTGAAGATGATGGACAGAGGCTCTGCAAGTTCTCTAGAAAGTTCTTTGAGCACTCTTGGGTGCACACCATCCGGCCCAGGGGATTTGTATTCGTCCAGTGCAGCCAGGTGCTTCTCCACAACCTCTCTATCAATGTCAACTAGCCACCTAGGTGTCCTGTTGTGCCTACTAACATCTCTAGATGGGCTCAAGTTCTTCAGGGACTAAAGAGTAGCAAAAAAGTCATTAAGCCTGTCTGCTTTTTCTCTGTCCTCCATCAGAGGTTCTCCTTCCACTCCCAAAAGTGGTCCAATTGCCTCTTTTACCTTATGTTTGCTTCTCACATATCTGTAGAAGTTTTTCCTATTGTAGAGAGCCACCCTGGCCAGACCCAGCTCATACTGAGCTTTGGCTTCTCTGATGGCTGATCTGCAGTACCTAGTAACCCTCATATATTCCTCTTTAGAGGTCTGTCCTTCTCTCCATTTCCTGAACATTTCCTTTTTCTCCCTTAGCTTATTCTGGAGCTCTCTGTTCATCCATACTGGTTTCTTAGAGCCCTTACCATGTTTCTGTCCTGCTGGAATAGTGAGGGCTTGAGCTTACAAAAGCTCACGTTTGAGAAGAGCCCGCCCTTCACTCACTCCTTTCCCTTCCAGCACACTCCCCAAGGAATGACTCTCATCAAGCCCCTGAGTTCACTGAAGTCGGCCCTATGAAAATCTAACGTACGAGTCTGGCTATGAAATTCCTTGGCCTTCCACAGCAACTGGAATTCAAGGTCCCCACCACCTTCACCCCATCTACCAATTCTTCCCTGTTGGTTAATATTAAGTCTAGTATGGACGAGCCCCTTGTAGCTTCCTCCATCATTTGAAAAAGGAAGTTATCGGCCAGGTAGGTCAGGAAGTTGCATGAGTCTTGTCACTTTGCTGAGCTTGTCTCCCAGCACACATTGGAGAAGTTGAAGTCACCCATAATTATAAGGTTCTGACGTTTGGATACTCTACCAATCTGTTCAAGGAGGGCAGCATCCATTTCCTCTCCTTGGTCAGGTGGTCTGTAGCAGACTTCAACAACAATACCTTTTGTCCTTCCTCTCCTTATTTCCACCCATATACTTTCCACCGGGCTGTCAACCACATTCTCCAGAATGTTTATTTTACTTCTCTTTATAAAAGAAAGAAGTTTTGAAGTGTATCGCAAAGAGCCAGGACAAACACATCACTGTGTTTAGAGTGTCTAACAATTAACAGGCTCCACTTGTTTTTGACACTGTTACGGTTATGCCAATAAAGGTTCTGTCTTGTCAAACACATCACTGGCTGCTTGTTGTTAAATCATTAGCCAGCCGTGGGAACATGTACTCCATTCCCACAGCCTCTCTGCTTCTTGAAGCCAGTTTCTCACCACACTAGAGAAATAGTTTGTTCGCACTCTCACCATACAACACTAAGCTTAAGCAGGATTTGAAACTGCAGTTCAAAGCAGGTCCCAGAGTCTAGGTTATACTGCTGCAATCTGACATTAGGTATGGTCCTAATATGTAATACAACTACATATTCTGCTACTTAAGCAAGTGAATGTAAGCTTTAACAGCAAATAGAGATGTTTGCACCAAATAATGCTTTGTTATTACTTTGTATTAAAGTAATAAGGCTTGATTTTGACAAACATCAAAGGAATTTTAAGAAGTGAAAGGATACTTTGAAAATGTTTGGAGATTTATTTCTTGAATAATTCTTATATCTTGTTAATATTCCTTTGTTATCAGAAAATACCCCACCCACCCCCAAAGGTTTTATTTTTAGTATGTTGTAGCCTGTAGGCTTCATTTTTATCTCTGACATTAATTTACAGTGGATCTCTCCCAGTCATCTTCCAAAAGTACTTACCCCAAAACCAACAATAAAATATACACCAACCAATTTAAAAATAAGCTTGGACCAGTTTCCACAGTAATTTTACATTACTTTAAAGAAATGTAGCAGATTGTATTCTTACCTCTTCCCTGCTGTTTTCTGTTTGAGAATTTCCAGGCATATTAACGTTATCTATAAGAAACAAATGGGAAATGTTCACATGCAAAGAGGAGTTAATGGCCAGTTTTTAAAAGTCTGGTTGATTTTGAAGGCTGTCACACACACTCAACCTAACTACCTCTCAGGGCTCTTGTGAGGAAGATGATGTAAGCTTCTTTTGGTGCTCACTGGGAAGAAAGGTGAGACATAAATAAATTACCCATACACAGGGCTAAAGTAAATACTTTTGCCCACACGGGGGAAATCAGGTTTGGAAAAAAAAAACTTAAAAGTTGGGAGGGGAGGATGAAAAGAGGGGCACCAAAAATGAACGAGCAAAACAGAGCCACCAGATTCAGAGTTCTGTGAATTCTCTAATATAAAACACATCTTTTTGAGTGTGCAAGGGTACCCATTTGTTTCAATGGAAGGCACATACTCATCACTGAAAAGATAAGTGATGTTTGGCAAAAGAAACTCACATATTGACTATAAGATCATTGGACTAAGATAAAGGCGATCTTGTCCGGGAACTGCAAGGTTTCTAAAAATATTTCCATCCTAATATCCATTTTATTAGAAGTGATATTCAGAAGCTATACACAATGAGATCAGAATCAATGTTTGACATCTAGAAACCAGAATTATAGTTACTGAAGCCTGGGTAATCGTTTTCTAGGCCTCCAGAGATTTAAATGTCCAAACAGAAATTCTGCAACTTTAGCAGTAATTACAATTAGTACATAAAATTCTCCTAACCTAATATCAATACTGTTGCTTGAAGTAATGAAGGAAGAATGCCTACTAACATTTGTTATGTAAGCCATGAAAACTTAAGTTCAGCAAAAACATAATACAGTTCATGTCACAATTTTAACAGAAGGAACTACAGAAATTCTGCAAATAGACCTTATAGATGGAAAGCCTTTTACCTGTATTTTTGCTCACCAATACTCTTGGAGGAGAATTTGCATCCTCAGATTCTTCAGAAGAGTGAGCCAAAAAGTCATGAAGCTTCTGCACCAATGTATTCAACTTGCTTTCACTGTTAAAAACAGATGCATAGTTTGAATATATCCATTTTCATGAATGCTAATCACGTGAAACAACGTTCATCTACCAAGCCCTTTCAGTAGCTAAGTGGTTTCCTGGACAAGACACTGCCTTGTCCCAACCAAGTACCAGAGGTGTAAAATCCCCAGAAATTGTGCAGACATGAGGAATGGGGAGAACTCACCAAACCAGGTGCTTTGCTTTTTATACGTGTGTGGGACATCCAAAAAATATCAGGTCACAATGTGAGAAAGGAGGAATTTTAGGAAGTAAAATTTAAAACAGCACACAAACTTTGCAGCATACAAAAGAAACGGTGTTACTTGGATGAAAATTATCATCCTAGCTATTGGAAATAAAAGATAATTACTTCTTTCTGAAGCCTTCTTTCTGAAGTCTGCGCAATCCAGCTCTAAATACTAAATGCTGAGATGAACAACAGAGGAAGATCATAAACTTTCTATCATTCTTCTTCCACAAATAGCTACTTGTTGGACATTGCTGCTCTGAAGTCAGGGGGCAAAAAGCTAAATGCAGTGACACTGCAGAGAGAAACGAAATGGGGCCATACTGCAAAACAATGCAGGGGTTTAGGAAGGAGCAAGAGCAGCAGCAACACGGCCAGGCAGCAGGAAGACCCTCTGATCCAGCAACTTATTTTTGTACCATTTCCCACTTCAGTCATAGCTTGAAAGGGATGCACAGATCAGGGTGGATCGATTTAAGTAACTAATTCAAATTGGTCTTTTTTCTTAGCAATTTAAGTCATGATTTAAATTGCCAAATTAAAAAGACAGCAAAACCTAGTGATTTAAATGAACATTTCCATGTATACTTCAATGAAAGTGCATACTAATTAGTTGCTATAACCACAAAAATATTGATTTTTTAAAAGGAATAAAGTGTTTACACAACCTCAGATAGCACACTGTGAATATATTAAATATATTACATATTATACATATTATAAATATATATTAAATATTTACATATTATATATATTATAAATATATATTAAACATTTAAATTTTTACCATTTTAGATGATGATATACAATGCATTGTATTTAGAAATGCATTAAGATCTCTTTGACAATCTATAGCCATATAAGGTTTCTGTGAAGACATGCTGGTAAGAATCAACGCTAGAACGTACTGCTTCTTTCCAGCATTTCTTTCTTCTTTAGTCTGCCTTTTCTCCTCTGTAATAACTGCCCCACTCAACTACCCCATAAAAGTAAATGTCAACCAGAAACAAGGGCAAGTGGAAGTTACAGGTCCGATCAAAGTCCTCTGTGAGGTAAGTGTCCATGTTCTGATATTATTAGAGTGTTGAGCCAACTGCAGAAACCAAGTAGTTACCAGGCATAAAATAAGTATAAAAGGACACTTGATGGATCCGTGTATGACACCTACCCATTATGACTCGCCTGGCCCCAGTATCAAGTCTTAATACAGGTGCATGAATTATTGTGCTGTACGATGACTGATACTTATTTTTCAGTTTTTTCTCTACAACGAAATACAGCTTTTTCATGACCCACATGAGTTAAGATTTATATGCTTGCTTTATTAAGATTTCATTTTAAACCATGTTATTTTAAAGATAGCATTATATCTAAAACTTTTAAAATCAAAAAGCCATCCATTTTTATCCAACCTGGTAAAGACTGCACTTATACCCTCAATTCCTCACTTTGCACCAGCTGCAAATTCAAGACCCAACACTAGGGGTGTGCAACCCCCTCCGATCAGGTGAAATAAGTAGTAGGTGGTAGTTTAAACCCCACGCCTTGCTTCAGTTGACAGGCAGGAAAGTCCCTGCCTGTCAGCTGAAGCTGGGGTTTAAAACGCCCCTTTCCGTTCCGCTTCGAAAAGTGCACAAGAGTAAGAAGGATGAAAAAGTCAAACCTGTCCCGATCAGCAGGACCCGGGGCTATGAAATCATTTGGACCATTTCTAGTGCACCTTTCCAGGGAAAACTGCCCGATTGTTAATGAGGACCGGAGTGAAGCACACAGTGCTGGGAGCTGCTGCACTGGGGTCACTTGGATGCAAGGCAGCAGTGATGGAGCCTGTCAAGGCCCGAAGGAGAAGAAAGAGACGGAGCTTTCCCTTCTTTCTCTCTTTTCCTCTGCCTGTTTTCTTGCCCGTCTTTTCCTCTTTAAAGCGCCGGCCTCTCCACGCAGGCACTCTCTGCTGAAGCAAAGCCCTGTCCACCGCCTGCTTTTAGGCCTTGGGAAGACCCGGAAGGAGCCAGCCACAGCCTCGGTTGCAAGCCCGCAGCGGACCATCCAGTGTAAGCGGCCGTTCCTGCCCTAGGAGGTAGGGAGGTGGGTTGGTGCCCTCAGGGGCCATCCAGCCTCTTCCCCGTGCATGGAACTTTTGCAAAGTTTTTTGGGAGGGGGTGCTTGGTTGTTGGGTAGGACTTTACTTCCAAAGAGATCTTGCTGTGATCTTGCTTATATGCTCTGCACAGACGTTGAACAGGTAGAGAGATAATATGCATCCTTGTCTGACACCTTTGTCAATTGGAAACCATTCTGTTTCCCCATATTGTCCTAACAGTAGCCTCTTGTTCAGAGAACAGATTGCGCACCAAAACTATCAGATGCTGTGGCACCCCCATTTCTTTTAACACTATTCATAGCTCTTCATGATCCACACAATCAAAAGCTTTGCTGTAATCTATAAAACACATCTTGATTTTCTGGTTCATAATCAATTAAACTTAATATTGGAAACCTGTTTTTTACACGGTCTTTAAATTCTTCAGGAATATTATTTAGATTGTATTTTGGCACTATGATTCTTTTAGTGTTTCTCTTCAGCTTTATTCTAATTTTTGATATTAGTAACTCATGATCTGTATCACAATCAGTTCCTAGTCTTGTTTTAGAGAGAATAGAGCTTCTCCATCTTCTGCTTCCAATCATGTAATCCATTTGGTTCCTGTATTGGCCTCCTGGGGTTTTCCACGTATATAATCATCTTTTTGGTTGCCTGAAGCATGTATTAGGAATGAACAGGTTGTTGGCTTCACAAAATTTTTTTTTAATTTATTTATTTTTTTTTATTTTTTAATATCTAACATAAAAAACTACAGAAGACTACAAAAGTATAAAGGGGAGGGGAGAGGGGAAAAAAAGGGGAAGGGAGAACTGGGGAAAGGGAAAATCAACATACAAACAACAAACACTACATTACATGTCTTATATTCCCTTCATACTGCAATTTTTCTTAAAAATTAACTTTCTAATATGCTGTCAGATTGGTAGGTCTTATACAATACAGATTATATTCAGGATCAGAACTTCTTCCCCCTCCCTTGCTTCTTGGTCTTAATTCTCTCTGCACAGCTGGAGCAGCTGCGCCCGCTCTTTGGCTTCACAAAATTCTATGAGCCGCTCTCCTGCTTCATTGCTGTGATCCTGTGGTGCCCTTCCCAAAGAACAACTTTTAAAACAGGCTGGGAGACTGCAAACTTCGGGTGCAACTTTTACGTTTCTTTTTGGTGTGCACGCCAGGAGCACAGCGATAGCGCAGTTGTGCGTGGGGCTGCTTGCGAGTCAGTGAACATCAAGGCATCAGCCTCGTGGGGGGGAGAGGGTTGCTCATGAGTAAGCACAAGTCGGTTGTCACACGGGGATGAGCTTTCTCGCAAGTCGGCGGAGGATGACACGTGCAATTCCCAAGAGGGTTCCCTCCCTAAACTTTTCTCCTCTCGTTGTGTGCTTGGTTTTGCATTTTTCCAATGGGGGGGTGACTTGCATCGGGGGGGGGACAAAGTTGGGAGCCTGTCGTTTAAAGCAGGGAGGGGACAATCAGCACAGCTTCTAAGACAGTGACAGTCCCCGCCTGTCAGCTGAAACCTGGGTTTAAAGCACCCCTTTCCATGCCGCTCATGAGCAGCACGGAAAGGGGCGCTTTAAACCCCTTGACCCGAACCTTCTGGAAGCGATCTGAATACCTTCAGGAAGCTTTGATTCAGGATTTCTGAATTGGAATTCCTGAATCTTTGCAAATTGGGTCCAATTCAGGCATTTATCCTGAATCAGAAATCTAAATCACACACCCCTACCCAAAACTGCTGTTGGAAATTGTATGCTGTACTAGACAAATCGTGGTTATAACCAGTACAACAATTCTTATGTTCCAATTAGGGATGAGCGAATCGGGTTTCCAATTCGGGTAAAACACCTGAACCGGACCCAATTCACAAAGATTTGGGATTTCCGGATCGAGCCCAGCAACCCAGGCTCGATTCGAAAACCCCAAATCTAAGCTTCCCGAAGTGATTCGAATCGCCGCCAAGCAGCTGATCCACGCCAACAGCCACAGTGAAAAGGCCCTTTAAACTCCATCTGGGTTGCAGGGGGATTCCCCTCGCGACCCAAATGGAATTTAAAGGGCCATTTTGCTGCCACTTGCCTTTCAAGCGGCGGCAAAAGGGCCCTTCCATATTCCACCCAGGTCCCTGGGGGGAGCTTTTCACCGCCGTCTGCATTGCAAGCGGCGGCAAAAGGGCCCTTCTGCGCTCCACTTGGGTCGCGGGGGATGGAGTTTAAAGGGCCCGCCGCAAACCCCACCAAGCAGCTGATCTGTGCTGGAGGAGTTTGAACTCCCCCCCCCCACACACACACTGCTTATTTCCCATCAGGTGAAATAAGCAGAGTGGGTAGCTTGTCAGTGTGCTCCAAATCTTTAAGGAGAACACCGAAGCAGGTCAAACAACTTTTCCTCACTCTCTGGTAAAGGACTTGGGAGTATTAATTTTGCAAAACTGTAATGAATTATGTTAACTTCAAATATGGCAAGCTTAGGCAGTGACCTTTACCACTTATGATTGCTTGTTTCTGGTTGGAATTATAACAGGAAGCTAGTAGAACAATCTGATACATCTACCCTGACTGTAGCAGGATTACGGGCCAAACAACCTTACACTCTTGCCCCCGCTAACAGTAACGAAATACAAGAGGGAAGCGGCCATCTACTAAGTGGCATTCTGTTGGCTTCAGAGGATCTCTCACCAGTTTAACAGGCAGTTAACTAACTCATTTGCCAACCTTAATACATGCCATTATGATACTAATTAAGTTTATGGAACAATTTTTAGAAACAGAAAATTTTCTGCAGAAAACGATAGTGATGGAAATTAATTACAGTCTCCCACTCCCCTGCAGCTTCTAGTCATGTGAATCTCTGTTTACTCAGTCTTCTGGTTTGCCTTCCACTCTCAAGCCCCTACTTCTGCCCTTCTCCTCTAGTCCTCATGCCTCCAACTTTAGTTTACTTAAGGTAAATCTGTTTCCCTGAGTCTGCTGCCTTTTAAGCCCCTATCCCTGCTCCTCTCCATGGTCCTTTTGCCAATACTGCCTGTCTCTGCTGTTTCTTATCTCACATACAACCTTTCTCATCAAATGTTATCCAGGGCAGTTAGCAACAAGCTATAATACACACAAACCCAGAAGAAACTGCTACACTGCCCTGGATAACAGCCTTATTTAGCTGCCAAGCAGCACTGGAGGTATATGTGTAAATGATGGACAGAGGTTGGATTGCATCAAGCTGATGTCTAGGTGGATGGGCAGCTAAATAAGGCTGTCAGAGATGCAGATACCTCAGACCTCACTACTGTGTTCCTACTGCACTAGTGTAGGATCTCAATAGCACAGCTGATGGTAACACAAGAGCTTCTGTTTGCCACAGCCCTCTGAAATTTAGCAACAGCTCAGCTAACCATGAACCGCTGCAGTCCATCTCAATGAGGTAGGCAAACTATAAACAAGAGCCAGCATGGTGTAGTGGTTACAGTGGTTGAACTAGAATCTGGGGAAACAGATTCAAATCCCCACTCTGCCATGGAAGCTTGCTGTGTGGACCTTGGGCCAGTCACATCCACCCAACCTATCTCACAGGTAGGGTTCCCAGGTGCCTGCTGGCGGTGGGCAAACTCCCAGGAATTTGCCCCTTCATCCTCCAATTGCCCAGCGATCGGTGGGAGGGGGCAAGCTCCCAGAAGTTGCCCACCACTGGCAGGCACCTTAGGAGTCTGGTGCAGTGATATCACTTCCCAAAATGACATCATTGCACTGCCCACGGAAGCATTCCTGTGCTTCATTTGGGGGCAACTGGGCCCCAAACGAGCCAAATCAGCCCCGTGCGGAACGCAGGAGCGCTCACATGGCCAGCATGGAGACATCACTACCAGAAGTGATATCATCATGCCAGCTCTGGGGCATGCGCATGCTTCATGCATGCGCGGAAGAAGACCTCGTGCAGTGCAGGAAGTGAGGGGTACCTGGCAACCCTACTCACAGGACTGTTGTGAGGATAGCACGGAAAAGAATTTAGGGTATTTTACAAGCAGTAAATTCCACCACCACCCCTTTTCATTTCCTTCTGCACCCTCCTCCTCCCCACTCCCCATTAGTGCTTTGTTCACTAACTGAAAATTAGATACCATACTGACCAAAGTTGTGTTTCAATTTAAAAAATCTGGAAGTAGCTAATGGTGAGAGTTTGGGGACTTTTTATCTTTGTCTGCGCCAGCACTTGCAGCACTTTTTCTGTGCCAGCACTTGCACTTTATTCTGTGTGAGGAAAAGAATGAATCAGAAAAATGCTTAGTATTGGGAAGTAAAAGAGGGGAGTTGCAAGTATTTCTAGCCTTGACCAATCACAGCCTGAGTGGGAGAAGAAAGAAGCAGTGGCCGCTTGATGACACCGCTGTACCTTAGAATATGAACTCCCCCACCCCATGAGACCCCCTCAGCTCCACAAAAGAGACCTCCTGCCAGATCCAAAAACTGCACAACGAGTAGTATAGAAGGAGAGTCTTTTTATGGGTCCTAAATTTGGGTGTTTTTATGCATGTGGCTGTTTTTCCTCCCTTGCCCTCCAGCTCCCCCCCCTTTCACACTCCTTCCTACCTCGTCCTCTGACATGGCCACCTGGAGGGAAAATGGAAGCATCCTGCTGAGGAAAGCACTGAGCAAAGGCAGTGTCTGAGCTGCAAGGGACCTGCAGCCACCTGGCTGTCCATCCAGTTCAAACACCACCAGCACTCAGCACCTAATTTCCATGGTAGGCTTCCTTCTCTCTTGTACAGGGCAGCTACTCCCTGAAGTTCCCATTCCTGCAATTCATCCTGGGTGTTAAAAAAATCAAAAAGAGTCCAGTAGCACCTTTAAGACTAACCAATTTTATTGTAGCATATGCTACAATAAAAAAATAATAAAAATAAAATTGGTTAGTCTTAAAGGTGCTACTGGACTCTTTTTTGACTTTGCTACTACAGACTAACACGGCTAACTCCTCTGGATCCTGGGTGTTGGCTACCACCTCTAAAGATTGTGGATCTCTTTTTCCTTTAAGACTATAGATTTTAAATTCCACTCACCTTTTAAAACAGTTTTCCAGCCTTTCTGGAAGTCTATGAGTTCTCCAGGTTTGTTTTAAAACCTTCCTTGGCTATGCCTCAAATATTTTTTTGATGTGACCCCAAGCTTCATGTCCAGCGTACAATAATACAGATGTTTAAGTTTGTGACAACAGTGTGCTCTGCAGACCAGGCAAGAAAAAAATTAACACCTAATTCTATAGACATAGAACTGTGTCTTGCTTTCATATTGTTTTCAATATTTTCTTTTCCATCTCATCGGAGACATTTGCACAAATCATCTTTTGCATCCTTCTTACTCTTGTGCACTTGCAAGTCTACAGTAAACCCATATATTGTTCTGGAGAACAAGCTACTTGTACTATAGACAGTGTACATGTGTTACATCATGCATTTTTGTTCCTAACAGTTTGCATGCTAGCCCATCACAAGTTATGATACAGGAGGCAGGCCAAATGGCAATAACCTGGATAAACCTACATTGGGAAGAATAGACCTCCCCACCAAGTAGAAGCCTGATGTGCCCATAATCCTAGAAGCAGAAGAAAAAATAAGCTTAAATACTCCACATTGCCAGGGATTTCAAACTGTTGACAATGAGACATTGATGGTGACTTGAAGAAAGTTTCAGGATTGAGATCTGACTTCTGGCTAAGGCACTTGGAATCCAATTGCTTTATATCCTAATAAAGCCAAATGTTTTTTTTAACAAAACACATGCAAGCACAGGTAGGTTGATAAGTACTTAGCAGAGACCCTAGCACACTGAGATTATATATTAAGTGTCAAAAATCAACTTCTCAGCTTTAAAAACTATGCAGCATTAAAGAGAAATGTTGCTAAAACAGTGGTGTCTAATTTTCAGATAAACTCCAAACAATACATTTAAATTTCATAGACATATAAAAAATGAAAAACAATTATGTCATCTCTTGCATACTTGTATATAACAATGGTTAAAGATGGCAGCAAGTGTTCTGAGAAACTCATGTGTCACATTTCAGAGTGAGATGACACGAAAAACTAATACTCACTACACAAACATTACAAGAGCAAATATATTTCTAGGTACGTTACTAAATACTAGTCATGATTTCTTTGCAATTGGATTTCCTTTCCAATACCTTGTGCGCAATATGCCACTCCTATACCATCACTTACTCAACAAATATCAAATAAAGGCAGCATTTCTAGGATGATTTCTGTCAAAATACTGTGCTGATAATGTTATTCCAAAAAGGAAAAGTATTTCATTAACCATTTTAATGAAGACAAATTTCCTAAACCAAACCAAACAATGTTCATCCAAGCAGATAATCAGTAAAAAATAAATAGTCTCATCCTGTTTCCACTACCTGCTGAATCTAGTCCATATTTGTGGTTACAAGAAAAAGTCTGGAAGCAAAATTTGCAGAATCAGAAATGAGTAAGATCATTAAGAGGGCAAAAATGGAACCTAGAACCTCTTCACAGGTCATCAACAACAACTACAATAATAGTAACAACAATATTCAGTTTATACACCGCTCTTCAGGACAACTTAATGCCTACTCAGGTGGTTTACAAAGTATCCTAATATATAAAAGGCTATTCAAGACAAATCACTTCCTACCCTGGTGCACCACCAGAGGGTGTTGCTGTGGAGGGAAGCCCAGATGAGGCAGCCAGACCTCCAGAGAGCGCCACAGCGGAAAGCCCAGGCCAGGTTCAGATGTGGAGCAGGTGACAATGCCTACCCCCACCTTCACACAACTTGGATCAGGAGTGGAGCAGGTGGCAATGCCCGCCTCCCGCCGTCACCTAGTTGGGATCAAGAGTGGAATAGGAGGCAATGCCTGCCACCCCCATCACCCAGCTGGGATCAGGCGATGACAATGCCCGCCCTTCACCCGCCCGGTATCAGGAGCGGAGCATGAGGTAATGTCTGCCCCCCTTCACCTGGCCTGGATCAAGCATGGAGCAGAAGGCAATGCCTGCCCCCCATTCAGCCTGCCAGAATCAGGCGCGGGGCAGGCGGCAATGTCCCCCAACTTTTCCCAGCCAGGTGAAGGCACAGAGTAGGAGGCAATGCCCATCCCTTCTTCGCCTAGCAGGGATCAGGTATAGAGCAGGAGGCAATGTCCGCCTCCCAACTTCATCTGGCAGGAATCAGGAGTGGAACAGGTGGCAATGCCCGCCCCCCTTCACCTGGCCAGGATCAGGAGTGGAGCCGGTGACAATGCCAGCCCCCCCTTCACACAGCCAGAATCAGGTGTAGAGCAGGAGGCAATGCCCCCCCATTCACTCAGCTGGAATCAGGCACAGAGGAGGTGGCCATGCCCACCCTCCCTGCCTTCATCTGACCAGGATTAGTGACGGAGGGGGAGGAGGGAATGCGTGCCTGCCTGCCCTCCCCTTTCTAGAGCCCGTTGTCTTTTTTCCCACAACAGGCTTTGTTGCTAGTGTTATTATTATCCCCACAACAATCACCATGTGAGGTGGGTGGGGCTGAGAGAGCTCTGGAAGAGCTGTGACTGATCCAAAGTTATCCAGTTGGCTACAATTGGAGGAGCGAGGAATCAAACCTGGTTCTCCAGATTAGAGTCTCACTGCTCTTAACCACTACACCAAATCAGCTCTCAACCCAACACAAAGTATTTGCATGGCATTCTTTTCTTTTCACTTACTCTCCTCGGTTTTTATTACCTGAAGGCTTCAGTTAAGGCTATGCTATTCAAGAAAAGGAGAACTAACCTTGATTATAAAACATTGATGGCAAGCTAAAGAGAGCCATTAGTAATTGTCATAGAACTAATTACTCCACATTAGAAAAGCACAAATACTATTACAATAACTGAGTGCAACAAGTTAGTAAGAATTTTGCTTTTTCAGCTCTTGAACAAGTGGCACAAACCAGTTGCTCAGCTACCAACCTCTATCCCACCCATATTAGATATTCAGGCCAAAGACTGGCATCTTTACTGGAGTTTCCACCCCACCAGCTGCAACTCTGCTTACATTTGCAGCAAGTTCACACCAAATTGTAACATAACGTTAAGAAGGGACAAAGTGATCAGGGCTACAATGAAATGGTGAAATATAAAATACAAGGTATGAACTCCAAAAAGTTTTAACAAAAAACTAAAATTTTCAAGTTATTTGTTCTTTTATAGACCTTTTAATACTTGCAGGACTATACACATTTACACGAGTTAGCCCTCCAGAATTCAACAACACCAAGTCCTAAGTAAACATGCAGTTTCAGGCTTCAGGTACCTAAAAAACTGCAGCACGAGATAGCACTCATTAACATAGTGCAAGAAGGCTGCTGGCCAATTTTGTTTTTGGTCTTTGCATACTGGCCACATTCAGGAGACAGATGGCCCTCAAGTAACCAACATCCAAATTAATAAGAAGCTCTAAAAGGTTCATCGGCCCATCTGCTGAAAACTCAAGAGTTTACTGACATATGGAAACAGTTTAAGTCAGTGCGTTTGTGTTTTATCTAAAGGGGGGCAGTCTACTTTGAAATATTAAAATGTAGAAAAGAGCAAGAGTCCAGTAGCACCTATAAGATTAACAGAAGTTGTCTTCGCGTAGGAGCTTTCGAGAGTCACAGCTCACGTCTTCAGATACAGCTGCAGCTCAGGAAAGCTCCTACCCTACCACAACTTTTGTCAGTCTTATAGGAGCTCCTGGACTGTTGCCCTTTTCTACTGCTACAAATAGACTAACACGGGCTACCCATCTTGATGCGTTAAAATGTGAATGCTATTTTTTTCCAGCGAATTTTAAATGGTCACAAGACGACCCTTTACTGGCAGATCGCCAAGGCAAGGTTCATCCTTGGGGCGGGGGGGGGGGTGGAGACAGGGCAGGTGAGTGTGACCGGACAGCTGCTGCCAAGAGAAGAAGGGCGAGCACAAAAGTTTCGAGAGGAGCTTCTTGCAGCGAGGGAGGGGGCGGGTCTGCGGCCGGCACCAAGCAGAAGCTCGCTTTCGTTTCGAAGCCGGGCAGCACCGATCGAAGCATTCGTGTGGGGACGGCCAGGGAAGCCCGTAGCCGGGCGCGGGCCGTCTCCCCCTTCCCTTTCGAACACGCCTGTCAACATTTCGCAAGAGAGCCCCACGCGCCAAGCACGCCCTCCTGGCTCAGCCCGCCGGCCTTGACCCGGAGAGCCGCTCGCTCACCCGCGGGCCCAGCACAGCCGCCGCTCTCGGGGCCACGCCGGGAAGCGCAGGGCTGGGGGGGGCCGAGGGCCACGCCCCCCCCGCGGCCGGTCAGCCCCGCCCCCTGCGCCGCACGACCGAGGGAGGCAGGCCAGGGCGCCGCCGCTCGGGCATCCCGGAGGCGCGGCCCCGCGGCGGGCAAGAGGCGCGCGCCCCTCCCCGGTGGCCGCCCCCGCCCGCTCCTGCCTGCAGGGGGCGCCGCTGAGGGGCGGGCCGCATCGGCGGCTTGGGCATGCGCAGAGGCGGGGAAGAGGGGGGCGGCCCGAGCCCTCCCGCTCTCCTGAGGGCCCTCTGAGGAAAGGGCGGCGGCGCCGGCGGGATGGAGGCGGGAAGCCCTGGCCGCCTCCGCCGCGGCGACGCGCCCTCCTCTCGGGGGGCGGGAGGGTTGCGCCTTCGGCCGAGCCGCCGCCCTCTCCGCCTTCCCTCTCCGGCGTCCCCGGCTGAGCGCTGCGCGCGCCGCCTACCTCACGAGCTCCGCGGTCATCTCTCCGCCGAGGGCAGCCGGGCAGGGCTGGGGAGGCCCGGGCTTCAGGCGCTGGAGGGAAACAAAGCCGTTGGCGCCACCATCGCCGACACCGTCGCCATCTTGTCGGCAAGAGGATGAAGGAGACCAGCCTCCTGCCGCCTTCCTTCGCCCGCTCCGGCGAGCCTCATTGGCTCTCGCCCGCCTCGGTCTTTTTTTCCATTGGCCCGCGCCGGCCCGGGCTGTTGCTAGGGTCTTTTGCGTCAGTCTTCCGTCGAGGACTGTCCTCATTGGCTGAAGGCGGAGCTGCGTTACTCGACGTCATGCGCACCGTCGAATGACGTCATCGTGCCGGGGGCTCTCTTTGCCGTTAGGTGGAGCTGTGGCTGCGGCTTCTTGGGCAGCCTTGTCGGTCCTCCAGCGCCTCTAAGCGCCCTTTTCATGGGAAGAAGCGGTTGTGTGTGCTCGCCCCATTTCCCTGAAGGGATTGATGGCTGTGGAGATGTAGCCACCTTGCACTTTGAAATGCTCCTCTGATTTTTGGTCCAAGAATAGTTAAGAGCTGCTGACATAAGACAGCACACAGGCCTCGACTGAACAGCATCTGCTCCCACCTGTCATGAGCCTAAGCCTGAGGTTATGGAGTAGAGCAACCGGTAACTCTCAAGAGCCTGCTTGCGGGGAGGGCGGAATATAAATATGATTAAATAAATAAATAAATTATAAAGACAACCCACAGTCCTCGTGTCTGGTTGTCAGTTTCCCTGCAGCCCTGCATTTCCCAGGTGCCTTCCAAGCTTCAGGGAGAAATAAAGGGGAAAGAGCAAGATTTGAGTCCAGTGGTGCCTTAAAGACTAACTAGATTTTCAGGGTATGAACTTTGGAAAGTATTTTTCTCTCACTACGAGTGCTAATTTTTGCACCCCTGCTCTATCAAGCTAATTACAAAATGAATGGTTGCTAGCTTCCTGATGTTTTAATTTACAATAGCCCTCCCACTCTTTGCCTGGATTATAAAGACTCCTTCCTTTTCCCACTCCTCGTATCTGATGAAGGGAGCTTTGATGAAAACTCTGGAAATCTAGTTGGGTTTTTTAAGGGGCTACTGGACCCAAATATTGCTTTTCTACTGCAGACCAACACAGTCTGTATGCATGCTTTTCCACCTTTTGTTTAGTAACACTGAGCTAGATAGTCCTACAAGTTTGCTATTTTGTAACTTTTTGGTCATTAAAAAGGGATTTGTCCTGTCTTTTTTTTAAAAAAAATGACTTTTTCATTGCAAAATCGTGAACGGCCTCACCCTTTCAATTTCTCTCTCCAATAAGACAATATAACCAGATGCCTTAACCATTCTGGTAGAACACCTGCAGTTTTTGATGAGGGCTAGCAAGCTGAAACATTTCAGCTTCTACAGTCAGCATGAAAAAATCTGTAGGATTACGCATGCTTCCCTGAAAATTGGTTGCTATAGACTCTGACTCTGCATTGAAATCATTTTCATCTTGATTTTGTTCATTCGCTCCTGGCTGAAGGAAACGCTCATCTGATTTGAAAAACTAGAGACTAGATTGGTGTATTGTGTTCTGAGAACATGTTCTTCAAGCCAAGCCTGGCTAGGTGGACTGAAACGGGAAACAGTCTCTCTGTTCCTTAAACCAGAAAGCATGCATGGGCTCTGGGAGTCTCCTACCACAGAAGCACAGCGCACATCACATCATAACTTTTTATATCTTTTTGCAATGAAAGGAACCAATAGAAAAGTTACAACACAACTATCTCCTTATAAGGGAAAATTGACAGGTATACATCAGTGTTGCCAATTTACCCTTGGACCTGGTGCTCGTGACCTGATTACTTTAAATTTATAGCTCCACATTTAACTTACATCAGGACCTTAGTTAAATTTCCCAGGACAATTCCCCTTTTTGTTGCAGTGAAACCTCCACCTCATTGCAAGGGACTGTCTTTGCAAAACTGGAATACTGCTGAAGCAAGCGCACTTTTGCTTCAGGAGAGAAGACATCTCAGTAAAGTTGTAGAGGCTTTTACTGGACAGGTTTGTGAGGTACCAAGACAATAAGGAAACACCACACTGCTGGCAACAGCACAAAGCAATCAAACAGGTAACAATTAGAACTATACCCATCAGGAGATTTTTTCAACCAGATAGCAGAAGGGAGCTGAGGGAATCCTACATGCTCATTGAAGTATGATGACGGAGGGAAACAGCTTGGGCAATATGATTAGCATGAGATTCAATGGCATCAAAATTAACAGGGATATACATACAATGTTGGGTTCCTACCAACGCACAAGTGCCTCGAGCTGCAGTGAGCCTATCTAAAGCCATATGATTTTGGAGGACCATGGCTTGAGTCTGGTGGAGTTCTTTAGCAGTGAGCAACAGAGCATTAGCAGTCTTATTTGCTAAAATCTCAACCACTGCTTGTGGACAAAAGAGAAGCACCTATTCTGTCAAAACTGTACATAGGAAACATAATACTTCCAAAAAGTTGCGCATCAGCAAAGGGAGTGAACTCTTTAATAATGGCATGAGATTGGTAATTCTGAACCTTTCCTGCTGGAAGCTGACTATGAACTGACAGGTAAGGGAGAAGATGGGCAACGAAGCAAGAACCATACCAGTTTCTAGACAACCTCTTGTAGGCTCAGTGCCCCCAAACAAAATAGTGGCCAACCAAAGTGGTCTTGCCCTGTACAAATATTCCACAGTAGGAACTGAAATTAGAGGTCAAAGACATATCCGAAGCATCATAACCAGAGAATGGAAAAGAAAAGGCAATGAGGGTTCCTTGCCAAACTATTGTACAATACAAGATATGCATTGTCCAGGGGAAGCATAAAAGGAGTGTCATGCATGCCAGCATACCTGCCCTGATTTTATTTTGCATTTTATGATGGTCAATGCTGTTTTGTACTGTTTGCCAGAATTATGTGCTGTAACTCTGTGTGATCATCTGAGAGTGTCTTAGCTTCTGATATTAATTGCAGGAGATCCAGAGGGCCCCTCCATTATCTGTTGAAAATATGTACTTTCACTTTTTCCAGAAGGTGTCCTTGAGGAGAGCTGCTAGCAGCAAACATTGTAAATTTCCCAGAGACTGGGATATTTTGCTTTGTACTTCATGTAGTCTAAACGAATCTGTTCCCATGCAACCTCTTCGGAGTTTCACACCAGAATGTCAACGGACCCAGGAGGGTGGGAAGTCTCCCCTATAATTAGTTATGCCTTTGTTTGAATGGTCACTTCTGCCAACTGACACCTTCAGGTGGATCTCAATAAAGCTACTTCAACTGGAACACCTGCGTGTTAACTGTGGAGGGCTTGAGAGGGACCTAACTGCCAGGGACTGACAAGGAAGGAAAAGGGGACAGGAAGGTGCCATTCTGAGCAAACCATCCCAGCTGGATGACAAAAGCGGTCACTATCCCTTGGGTAACATTATATAACCAACAGGGTCACTTGCTGAAATTGCAAGCCTGGTAAATTAAGTTCACCTCCCCCAACAACTATCAGTGGGATTTGTATAACATTGCTCACAGGTCTGAGCAATGTTATACAACACCTTGCCAATTCTGCACCAAAGAACAATTTGTTGCGGTAATTTCAGAGAACCAAATAAACTTTTATTGATAGGTGCAATTTCCCACAAAGGTATCCGTTGGATAAATACAATTTCTTACAAAACACCAGTTACATATGGAGGGCTTTATAGTACAGAAACTTTTTGTTAGGGTATCCCAGATGTTATTTGCAGTTTCCAAGGGGAATGCTTGTGAATCAGCCATTTCACTGACATTTACAGGAACCAAGAGTTGCTGTCATCAGGCATTTTATGAGAAACTCAACAGATAGTCGTTCTCTAGCCAGTTTAAAGGAGAGTGAAAGTACAGAGTTTGTTTCTCACTCCAATCCTCTGATTATTAGAACCAATTTCCCCAGAACAAGCTCCTAAATAAGGCACTTAAACACCAAAAAACCACTACCAGCCATCCCCACAAAGGTCAGATCCACCCATCAAAATGTTCAGGCCCAAAAGTCTCTGAGGGCTTGGAATGGTTTCTCGTACTACTTCAAGCTGCTCAGGTGAGCGAACTGGAACACTGAATAGATGGCACTTCATGCAATAATTGTCCGAGGGGAAGTAGAATTTCTTCGGACTAGGCGGAGAGGATCCACATGTTGTTCTTCATCACTGCAGGCCTTGGCTGCCTGGCTGACAGCTGCTTCCAGAGAAGGCAAGTCTCCCCATGATCACTCCCAAGGGTCAGAAACTTCTAGACTCAAGGTCCTACTTGAGTCTGCTCTGTTAAGAACTGCAGCGTCGATTCCTGCTTTTCCACAGTGACCTTTTTGGTGGGTCAAGAAGTCTAAAGAGTGGTAAAAGGCTTTTAGAAAATATAGCTAGTTCCTAGGGAATGGTAAATCAGAAAAGGAAGATAAGAGTTTAACCTTGAAAGGACAAAGTACAATACCAGGAGAGGGAGAGTGAAGGGTTGAAAGCCTTAGCAACCAAACCTGTCAGAGCATTTCCTTTGGCTTCCATAGAATCAGCAGTACTGTGAGCAGAATATTTAATAATAGCCAAGGAATGAGGTAAAAAATCAGTATATGGAAAGGCAGTCACATAGGGACTATTTTAATAGAAGTGCCAAAGAGGTTGACATCCTCTGGTACTGTTGCCAGAGGGTGCCAAAATTATGAACAATTCCAAAGGCATACCAAGAATCAGCATACGCAGTAAATCTTCAGGTAGAAAAACAAATATGAGTGAGAGCTCTACAATTTATGCAGAGCCAACACCTGACAGAAGGGCACTTTCAAGTAGCATGTACAGAGGTTTGATGACATAACTTGAAACTGATATATCATCAGAGAAACAGAAACAGAGCCATCGGTAAATAATATGAGATCAGGTTTTGTGAGAGAAGAATCAGATAAATTAGGATAAGGAATAAAGGCTTTTAAAAAGTAGCCAATCAGTCATGAAACAGATCCACCGCCCCCGATTACCTGGCCGGTGGAGGGGAATGCGCCTCCCAATTTGGCCCAGATTTGGGCCGAATCAGGACCGAATTGGACCTCTGAGGAGCATGGCAGTGCTCTTGCGCTCTGCAGCAGCTGCCTGGGAAGCATGGGAGTGCTCCCAGGGCAGCACATGATCCGCACAATTATGTCACTTCCTGGAAGTGACATCATCATGCAAGCTGAGCTCACGCAACTGCTCCATGCTCATGCAATGGGGGAAAGCAGAAGATAGGTGCTGGGCTTCCGACTTCCTGCCCAGTGGGTCGGGGGACCTGGCAACCCTAAGTGGCAGTGGAGGCCATCTCCCCAGCAATCTGCTGTTGACCAAGACCATCACCTCCCCTTCCATCATGGTACAGCAAGCAGGAGAGGAGAGCTGGGAGAAAGTGATTTGCCAAAGTCACGTGACCCCATGACAGTGGCAGAATTTGCACCAGGGAGCTGTGGCTGATTTGGGGCTTTAAAGGGCCCACTGTCAGAGACCCGCGTTGGCTGGACGCATTACCCACTGATGATCCTTCCTCCTCCTCCGAGGAACTGGAAGAACCCACGGGAGATCTGTTCGCAGCCCCTGAAGAGCCGTCTGGCAACCAGCAACCCCGACCCTCAGTGCAACCCGATCCCTCAGTGCAAGAGGAGGGGGCGCGCAGGGAGGAGGAGCAACCTGCGCCTCGGAGAACCAAGCCTTGCAAGCCAGCAGCGAAGCGGAAGGCTCGGGCAAAAGAGGCGGTTTGGGAACGATGGAAGAGTGCTCGCCTGCAAGCACAGCGACGGGCGGAGCTGAACGCCTAGGACAAGGTGGGGCAATCAAGTGAAGGAGAAACACCTGAGCCTCGTTCTCTTATGCCGTGCTGAGCTTATAAGGGAAACGCTGGGCAGAGCCCAGCGTGGGGGCAACGTCGTTCACCACTCCTAGCACCCAGCAGCTCGGCTCCTGGAAGCTACGCCTCCACCTTGTACCCTATCCTTGTTTGGATAGATCCCGAGTCCTGACCTTGGCTTCGTCCTCAACCACCTCTCGCTTCTCTGTGCATTGGACTGACCTTGCAGACCTCAGCCCGGCTCCCCTAACAGACGGACTTCCTGGCTCTCAACCCCGGTGTGCTTTGGACCCTCTCTTGCTCTCCCTCGCTCAGCCTGGCGCCTGAGCCGGACCCCAGCCCTGACCGTGACACCCACACTGTATTGCTGTTTACAAGGAAACTAGAGACTCGAACAGGGCCAGCTCCAGCGTTGCTGGCACCCAAGGCAGCATAATGCTGCCCCTATGTGCGCGCGTGTGTGTGCGCGCGTACACACTGGACTGCATGATGACGTCACTGCGTGTGACGTCATCACACAGGGGCTGGCACGTGCACGGGGAGCCTTCCAGCCCTCCCATTCAGTTGCTCTGTGGGCCAGGCGCAGCCAGCCACCCTGGCCGCCGGCTGCGCCTGGCCAGCAGAGCAACTGAACGGGAGGCTGCCTGCTCAGCTGCCCCACGCTGCCGCCACCAGCATGCGCTCCTGGCGGGCGGTGGCGGCAGCAGCTCCGTGGCGCGTGCCCCTGCCCCCAGGTTGGCGTTCCTCCGGCGCCTTAGCGCCTGAGGCAGCTGCCTCACTCGCCTCAATGGATGGGCCAGCCCTGGACTCGAACACAGGAAGTAGAAAGAGCTTTTTTTCCATCAAAAAGGGTAAAATGTGCCTTGAGTCTCAATGAGAAAGGCGCGCTCTGAATAAAGTGAGTAAATGCAAAAAGACAGTGATTCATTAACTGGTAAAACCAGAGCAGCCATGGATCTGTGAATAGCTAGAACCATGCCCCTTTTAAAAGCTGGGATATGACCAAAATGATTCTTTGGGTGCTTGCTGTTTTACAAGGGAGATACTTGGTATTGGACTCTGCTACGACCCCTTTCTTTCTCTTGGGTAGATTTGGTCTTTAAGCCTTTTATTTTTGCCCCCTCTTGGTAGATTGTCGCCACCAGGCATTAAATTCCAGAATAACTTAAATTTCTCCTTTTAGTAACGTGCCCAAGGGTCAGGCTTTTTCGTGGTACTATGTGGCCCTGAGGAAAGGAATGGGATGTAGAAATAACTCTGGGATATTAAAAAAAACAAATTAATCTTTTATTTTTTATAAGAAGCACATCGGTTTCATATTATTTCTAAAATCTGATGGTTTCAAAAGAATAGTTGTCAGTTCTTAAGGTGACTTTACTTAAACCCGGTCACACAGATCTTCCCTCAGGCTTCACACACAGTTTGCCTGCTTTTGATATTAATTTCTCTCTCAATTACAAGCAAGACCTTTTCTCAGGTGCGCACACAGTTTGCCTGCTTTCTCCTGACTGAATGTTCTTTCACAAACACGCAGTTCAGGATTCTGCACAGGTTATATTTCTCTCAGTCATCATACACAAGCTCTGGCTGCACCCAGCCGGCCTCTCTTGCCCTGACCGAATCTTTTTCTCTCCACTCTCCCTCTAAAACTGCCTTCACTCCGCCCATACACTCCATCATCAGCCAATCATATCACTCGCTCATCCCTCTCTTTCACCCCCACTCTTCATCTATACCACACCAAGCGTTTAAAGACAAATACACACATTTACTTAAAATCATTACAGGTTCATTCAAAGGTTTTTTTGTGGTAATAATTCAGTTTTTTATTCTATGTAAGAAAATTAAAACCCAGAAGACTCTTTGTCTTCTGGTAAAGAACTCAGTTGGTTGCCTGCAAATGCCAATTCTGCAATAAAAAAACAAAGCTGCTGCGGCACTTACCATCTTTTTAAAACTGGGATAAAATTTAGTTTATTGTAGTAATGGCTCTATTCATTCACCTAACTTCTTTTTAAAAAAAAAAAATTATTAGGTGAGAATATTAATACATACAACTTTCAAATAACATCTGATTATCATTTTTCCCCCACCCTTTCCTTCCCCTCCTTTTTCAGGACTTCCAACAGCTTTCCAACCCTATATCTTAATCTATTCCTAATCTATCCCCTTTTTCTGTAACTCATTATATCATGTTTACATTCTGTTTTGTTAAACTAAACCCTGTCTGTTAGCTTCAAATCTATTATTATTAGCTTAAAATCTATTATCTATTACTATCTGTTAACTTCAAATATATTTAAATTTAAGCTAACAATTAAATAAAGTATCTACTTTATTCGTTTTACCAATATCTATTAACTCCAAATCCACTTAAATTTAGTCTAACAATTAGCTAATACTTCACTTCATATGGTAAAGATTCTGTCTCTTCCAATAAAACATTCTAATAATTTTCAAATTGCCATAATTCCCCTTTCATGTCCCACTTCTTTTCTAAATATGTTTTCAATCTTCCCCAATCAGTAAAAAATTCTGTTAAGCTTTCTTGTCATTTTATCCATTTCCGCCATGTACAGCAATTTATACATCCAGTCTTCAATAGTTGGTATTCCTTGCACCTTCCATTTCTGCGCGTATAAAAGTCTTGCTGCTGTCGTCATGTAGAATAGCAATGTTCTGTATTGCATAGGAACATCTTCCATACTTAAATTCAGTAGCAATAGCTCTGGGTTCTTCTTTATTTGGGTCTGCAAAATCTCATTTATTACTTCTAAAATATCTCCCCAGTACTGTCTAGCTACTTCACACGTCCACCACATATGATACAATGATCCTTCATGCTTTTTACATTTCCAGCATTTATCTGACATATTTGCATTTCCAAGCGCTATTTTCTTAGGCATTAAATACCATCTATAAATCATCTTATAGACATTCTCTTTAATACTGGTACAAGTTGAAATCTTCAATGTAGTTTTCCATAAATATTCCCATGACTCCATTGTTATTTCTTTGTGACAATTGATTGCCCACTTCACCATCTGTACTTTGACTGTCTCATCCTCTGTATACCACTTCAAAAGTATTTTATAAATTTTTGATATCTTCTTTTTACTTTCTTGTAGTATAGTCTCTTCTAATTCTGAGCTTTTTTTGTTTTTTTATATTTTTATTTCAATTATTAACAAAACTGTTTACAATATGAAATACAACATGGGTAAATTGTTAAAAACTCCATAACTAATTCTGAGTTTTTCCATTTGATTCCTCCTTTTGAACAATCCGAGTTGTAAAGGTCTCTAATCTGTCTATATTGGAACCATCCATAACAGGGAGATACCTCTTCCTCCATTTTGATTCTTGTCATTTTTTGTTCCATAATCAATATCTCTTTATATGGTAGACATTGTTCTTCATTATAGATAGCTCTCGGATCGATCACTTCAAACGGTACCACCCAGATATTTTTTATATTTTTTCCAGATCGTGAAGAGGCTCCTTCTAATATAATGGTGCAAAAACATAGAGTCAGCTTTTATTTTATCCTGCCACAAATAGGCATGCCATCCAAACAGCTTCTTATAACCTTCCAATGTTAAGAGTTTGCGGTCTTTCAGTGACATCCACTCTTTTAGCCAAACTAAACATATTGCTTCATGATATAGTCTAATATTCGGCAACTGCAGTCCACCTCTTTCTTTAGTATCACACAGGACTTCCATTTTTACTCAAGGTTTCTTGCCTGCCCACACAAAGTCAGAGATCTTCCTCTGCCATTTTTCAAATTGTTTAGTGTCTCTAATAATTGGAATTGTTTGTAATAAAAACATAATCCGTGGTAACACATTCATCTTAACTGCCGCTATTCTTCCCAGCCATGACAGATTTAGTTTATTCCATTTAATCAAATCTCTATCAATCTGTTGCCATAGCTTTTCATAGTTATTCTTAAATAAATCGATATTTTTCGCAGTTAACTCAATTCCAAGATATTTAACTTTATGTGTTACTTCACAATCAATAAGTTCCATTAATTCTTGTTGCTTTTGTTTAGTCATATTCTTGCATAGTATCTTTGATTTCTTCTTGTTAACATAAAATCCAGCCAGATCTCCAAACTCTTTTATCTTATCAAGCAACTTCGGCATGTTTTGTATTGGATCTTCCACTATAACCATCACATCATCCGCAAAAGCTCTAACCTTGTAGGTAAATTCTTTAATCTTTATGCCTCTTATAGTATCATCTTCTTGTATTTGAATCAATAACAGTTCCAAAATCAAAATGAACAACAATGGAGATAATGGGCACCCCTGTCTTGTACCCTTTCTTATTTCCAATTTTTTTGTTAAATCGTCATTTACTACAATTGCCGCACATTGGTCTCTGTATATTGCTTTTACTGCTTGAATAAAATCTTTTCCCATTTGTAGCCTTTTCCATTGTAGCAAACATAAAATTCCAGTTCAAATTATCAAAAGCTTTTTCTGCATCCACAAAGAAGAAACCAACTTCTTTTTCACAATGTTTATCATAGTATTCTATAGCATTTACTACAGTTCTCAAATTGTCTCTAATTTGCCTGTTTGGAAGGAACCCTGCCTGCTCTTCTGCAATGAACTCGACTAACCAATCCTTTAATCTCTCTGCCAAAATTTTTGCAAAAATTTTGTAATCATTATTTAACAATGAAATAGGACGATAGTTCTTGACATTACTTAAATCTTGATTTTCTTTTGGTATCAATGATATGTTGGCCTCATTCCAAGACTCTGGTATCTTTTGTCCTTTTAAAATTTCATTCATTACCACTTTCAGAAAAGGTGCCAGTTCATTTTCCAATAGTTTATAGAACCTAGCCGTAATTCCGTCTGGGCCTGGTGCCTTCCCTAATTTAGTCGTCCGAATAGCCTCTTTTATTTCTATCTCCGTTATTTCTGCATTCAACTTTTCCTTTCATTTTTCTGATAATATTGGTAAATTAGTCTTGTTCAAATATTGATCAATAGTGTCCAAATTCACTTCTTTTCTTTGATACAGTTTTGCATAATACTTTAAAAAGGCTCTGCTAATAGCCAATTGATCTGTTAACATCTTGCCATCTTCTTGGATCTTGGTTATTACTTTTTTCTCCCTTTTCTTTTTCAATTGCCACGCTAAATATTTCCCAGGTTTATTCACACCTTCAAATGACTTTTGATTCAATTTTTTCAGTTCCCACTCTAATTCTTTCTTGTTCATTACTCTCAACTGTTCTTGCAAAATTTTTATTTCTTGAAACAACTTCTTCTTTTCTGGTCTTTTCTTTAATTGTAACTCCTTGGCCTTTATCTTTTCCATAATTTCTTGCCTTTTTTCTTCTTTTCTCCTCTTATCTCTTGCATTTAAATCCATTAAAGTTCCTCTAATCACTGCTTTATAAGTGTCCCAAACTTTGTCCGTTGAAACATCTTTATTTAAGTTGTATTGTATAAAGAATTTGGTCTGTCTTTGTAGTAGCACTATATTTTCTTCTAATTGCAGCAAATCTTCATTTATCCTCCATCCTTGTCTTTTGGTGCCTTTCCCAAATTTCCACATCACTGGGTTATGATCTGAGCCTACTTTAGGCATTACTTCCACATATTTAGTCCATACCGCCAGATCTTTAGAGGCCCAGATCGTATCAATTCTTGATAATGTCGAGTGTCTCGCCGAATAGAACGTGTATTGTTTTGTTTTAGGATTACTTCTTCTCCATACATCTTCCAAATTTTCCTGATCTTTAATCTCAAAAAAGGATTTTGGCAAAAGTCCTTTTTTTTTGTGAGCACCTTTCGTTTTTTTGTCATTGTCCAAATTTGTTACTCCATTAAAGTCACCTGCCAAAATTATTTGAGCATATGTTAGTCCATCCAGTTGGTTCTGTAAATCTTTTAAAAAGTTCTCTTTAGCACCATTAGGTGCATAAATCCCAATCAAAAGTATTTTCTTTGTATTCCAAATTATTTCCACTGCTATATATCTAGCTTCCGCAGCCTTTAAAATCATTTTTGGTTGCAGCTCATCTTTAATATATAAAACAACTACTCTTTTTTTCTGGTTTGATGCAGCTGCAAATTCTTTCCCGTTTAGCAAATTTTAAATATTTCACATCCTGTTTCCTAATATGTGTCTCCTGCAGACAAATTATATTACATTGTTGTTTGGATAGCCAGTGGAAAGTGGTTTTACGTTTAGAAGGTGAGTTTAGTCCGTTTACATTCCAAGATATGATTTTACACTCCATGATCAAATTTTAGATCTTTTGGGTAAGTCTTTTTCATAGTTCTTTATGAACATTTCCATCTCATGTCCAGATCTGAGTGTTCTTTAGATCTCACAAAATTCAAAGCTCAATCCTTCTGGTATTTCCCATCTATATCTAATGTTCAATTCTTTCAGCATTTGTATTAGTTCTCTGTATTTCTTCCTCTCCAACAAAACCCCCCTAGGCAGTTCCTTCATTATTCTCACTCTTTTTCCATCAATTTCCAGAGGGTTTTGAAATTGCTTACTCACAATCTCTTCTCTTGTTCTTTTTGTTGTAAATTGGACTATTATATCTCTTGGTAAATTTTTTTGTGCTGCATATTTTGAGTTGATTCTGTATGTCACATCTAGAAAGGCTGCCACCTCATCCAATTCTTTGTTAAAAAATTCTGCTAGTATTTCTGAAATCTGCTCTTGGGTTCATTTCCCTTCCAACTTCCGGGACTCCGCGAAATCTTGTTTGTTGTTGTTTTTCCATATGTTTACATTCCACCACGGCAATTCTTCCTTTCAAACCTTTGGTTTCTATCTTGTGTGATACAGCCAACTTGTCAGTTTCATCTTCCACTGTTTTAACTTTCTGATGTGTCGATTGTAATTCTTTCTTGACCTTATCAATATTTTTAACCAGCTCCACCATCTCTGATTTAAAAGTCTCTTTAAGCTCCTTAATGTCCTTCACAATCTCTTGCATCATATCTTTGATCTCCTTATTCCCCTCTGCGACTTTTTTATCGAGACTGTCCAGCGCCGTTTGCCATTCTTTCTTCGACATTGTGGGGCTTGCTTTGCCTTGCTCCCACGAGTCTGCTCTTTTCCTTAGCTCCGTGGCGTGGCTGATTTACTTTTCTCGGTATAAACGTCAAATTTTAACAAAATCTTTTAAACATTAGCGATCCTAGTGTCCAAAATGTCGGGCGTCTTTTCTCTATGGTTTTTACTTGAAGTTTATGCCCTTTCCCTTATCCAAAATGTCCTACTTCCTCCCAATTTGAGGTCAAGCCCTTTCCCTTCTCCAAAATGGCGTTCTTCCTTTTCCGGTTCTTCAAAGGCCGCTTCCAGCCAGTCTCTCTGTTGCACTGACGCACTTCCGGTTCCTCTTCTCGGCTCAGTGTTTCTCGTGATTTTTCAGCTTTCCCACACTTTGCTATCTCTTTCAAGCCGCAGGTATGTAAACAATAATCTATTTTCCACGTTAGCTCTTCTCTAAAAAGTTCTTTTTTCTCAATTACTTTGCCGGAACATTCACAGTAAATTTTTAAGTCTTTTGCAATTTTTATCTTCTACTTTAATTCAGTTCTTTTACCGATTTTCTTCTCAAAGAGATAGCAATCTTTACCTTATTAGTCCTTCTTTGCGGGTTGTAATAGCTGTTTCAGTAATTAAAATGATCCAGTTTTCCCAATTTGGTGCTGAAGCTTGGGTACGGAGGTCTTAAGCCAAAAACTTTACTCCAGAGCTGCTGCAGAGATCTTTGCCACCCGTCTACGAGCGGGACCTCAAGGCTGGGTGGGTTATCGTAGCGTAGATTCCCCCCCCCACAGCCGAGATCAACTCACTCTCGGGGTCTTAAGCATACTTGCCTGTTCTCCACCTGAGAAGATGATCTGTACCCCACTAGCCCTCACAAACAGCAGCATGGACAGCTCAGCTCCCCGAGCTGCATCAGCCCTCCATGATCCCCAAGCCGGAAGTCTCCATTCACCTAACTTCTGAGTGCTTCTACATAAATGGTAATTCAGTCCCACATTCCCCAATCAGTAACAAAGCAAATTATACATTATTTCAATCAAAATGTAAAATGCTGCACTTTGTGCTCATCTGGCAGTAACATAAAGACTATGGATACTTATATCACATTATTCTTCCAAGGAGTTCAGGGTAGCTCACTCAGAGCATCCTATTTTATCCCTGTAGATTAAACTAAAAGACACTGCAAGTGCAATCTTAAGAACATTTTGCTGGGGGAAGCCCCTGTATCGACCCAGCACCCCTCATCTCTCGTCCCTGCCAATTTACCAGACCACACAGGAGGACCCCTAGGAGCCTCTAAGAGCTCTGGTTGTTAGTTTGAAGCACCCTTGCCTTCTGGGTTCTTTTTTGAGTGTGTGTACCTCCTTAGCAAGCAACACTGGACACAGGCTGGTGAAAAATATAAGGAATTTATTATAGAAAGAACACAGGAGTATATGCTAGGAAAAACTGCTCATAAAAGCGTTTAGGCAAGGCAAAAACAAATAACAGCTTGCTAATTCCATCTATGTTCTATTTAGCTAAAATTACTACTTTGCCAGCTATCTGTCTAAATATTCTCCTAGTTGGTTCCAAGGCAGGTTGTTCTTACCAAAGTCCATCCGTGCTAACTCATTCTAGGCCTCCTGGAGATGGCATGGAGCTAGAAGCTCTCCTCTTCTATAGCTGATTGCTGGCAGTGATTGCAAGGTAGCCTAGCTGGTCACAACTGGACTGAATAGTGTAAAGAGGTAGAATGGTAGAAAGAGATAAACTGCCCAGAAACAGCGAGGCTTCTTCAAAGTGATGGGGGCCATCAGCTCACTCAAGGAACCAATCAGGGCTCGTTACTTAATTGGACATTACTTCAGTGTGAAAGTTTAGGGAGTATGGCTAGAGCTGAGAGCTGCGCTAGCCACTGAGCTTCTCAAGGCCACTTTCTCAGGAAACGATAGAAATGCAGGTGCAGCTAATTAACAGTAGCTGTGCCTCTCTCAGAAAACAGGCCTAGAAAGATTTCTTGCAGGCATCAAGTCTGAACCAAAGTTATACTCTGAATATGGGGGAACAGGGCCTGCTCCTTACAGCCCCACTGAATAGTTCTCAGTAGGATTCTGTGTAGACCTGGCACTGTGAGTCTTCCATGGAATGTAATGGAACTACAGTGTGCCTAAACTTGGCAGTTTTCACACACACAGGATAATACACTTTCTTTTTTTTATATTTTATTTTCTGAACAAACAATACGGTACAGAATAGGGCTGCCAGTCCCTCTTAACATCCTGGCGGGGGACTGGCTCCCTGCACTTACCTCTTGGGGTGGGGGGTGCGTGTGTGCTTTGCGCGCGCATACGCGAGCTCCCACGAGCGCAATGTCACTTCCGGGAAGTGACATCATCATGCAGCGCTCTGGGAGCGTGCCCACACTCCGCAGGGACTCAGATTGGGGCTGCTGCAGAGCGTGAGAGCACTCCTGCGCTCCGCAGCAGCCCAAAACGGGCCCATTTCAGCCCAAATCAGGCTCGTTTCGGGCCCGTTTTGGTGTGGATTGGGCCCATTTCAACCCAAATTGGGCCCATTTTGGGCCTGTTTTGGCCCGGACCGGGGTCACTGTGCATAGGAGCGCTCCTGCACTCTGCAGTGGACCAAAATGGGCCTGATACAAGCCTGATTTGGGCCCAAACAGTCCCGTCTTTGGCCACTGCGGAGGCAGGAGCACTCCTACACTCTGCAGTGACCCTGATCCAGGCCAAAATGGGCCCAATCCAGGCGGCGGCTGCGCACAGGAGCACGCAGCACCACAGGGGAGCATGCATGGTGTCAGACTATGCTACTCCAGAGTTGATAGTCTGTTTCACTCTCCTCTGCAAGAAGATAAGGTCTTTTTGATTTCAAAAGGTTTATTGTGAAAGACAGCATTCATCTCCAGGTATACATATTCCAGGATAGAGATCCTGGCCAACCAAAGTATTGTCAAGAATGACTCATGAAGAGAAAGTGGTTACATTTCACACTCCCAAGCCCAGCCTCCCCCCGAATTCGCACAGCAAAGCTTCTCAGAGGCATGTTGAGGTGGCCAAGGTCGAGCAGACAGATAAGAGAGTTTCCTTTCCCATGGACTCGGCTCCGTGCAGGTGTTGGGGCCTGGAGGAAAAGAAAGACTAAACCCTACAGAGTTAAACATGGCGTTACCCAGGTTAAACAGGCTCTGACATTCTGCCGCCCTTAAGACCTCTCTCCCCCTGGTTTGTTAGGGTATGCTTGATGGAACTGCTTAAGGAGCCTGGGGGCTTTTACATGGACAGACTCCACCCACTCCTGATACCCTTCCTCAAAGTCCTTCCAGCGAATTAAATAAAACAGCTTGTTACATCGAATCTTAGAGTCCAATACTTCTTCCACTTCGTAGTGAACTTGATCATTGATCATTGTCGGGAGGGGAGTGGTTGGTGTAGGATGCCATTGGTCTGGTGCAGGGTGTCAGGAAGAGAACTTCGGCCTGAGAGAACATATTGGAGTGAGTGGACTTTAAGACCTGTTAAAAGGTAGTGCTACAGGCTTGAGAGGGGTTGGCAGGCTAGTTGCCTGCACCTGCGTGAATTTGGCACATTGATGTGTCCTCCTGCCTTATCTCCTCTCACAAGTTTCTCAGGGCAACAATTGTTTAGTGGAAGTTTGCCTTGATTGGCTGGATTCGCTTTAAGGTGGGCCTGTCTCTAGCCATGGAAAAGGGGTGCGGTTTTGCCTGCAGCAGACGCTGCTGCACCACTGCTTTTGATCTGAACGTCGCAAGACTTGTTATCACGCGGAGGAGTCCGCTGGTGAGGCCGACCTGTGGGAGTATCACTCAGCTAATTTAAGTGTTCTGTTATGTTAGCCCTAATTAACCTTTTAGTGAGGATTTGTTAGTTTGTAGACACTTGCAAATTCTGAGTTCTTTAGAATAAAGAGCATTTTTTTTCTGTGTGCCTTGGTTTACTGTCTCTGCACCATAAACTGTGTTACACTGGGCAACTCACATCTAAGGATAGAGGGGTTTCTTACCCTGACATGGTGGCAGCAAATTGGGATCAATAAGCCGGTGTTGACACTGTTAGGGTGCAGGGACTTGTGTAATCAAAAGGCTTACATAGTTTGCAAGTGAACTTTGGAAGTATTAGTAAGATGAGTCAGGTTAAGAGTAACCAGTTGTTAATTGAAGACCTCTTCTTTGGAAGTAGTATGTTGGAGGAGAAGGAAATGGGAGCCGCAATGACAAGAGTTGTGTCTAGTGAGAAGCCCCATGGTATGCATTCACTCTCTGAGGATGTAAGTGGAGCTACCGCATTTCCCTCCATGGATGACAGCTTTAAGGCCCTGCCACAGTTATGCAGGAAGGGAATCCTACGCTCAGAAGGCACACCTTGGTGGCAAAAGGGCCATAAGCAAGAAGGAGACCTGCCTGAAGGTGCTTCTCTGCGTTTTGCATCAGTTCCAGAGAGCAGTGAGGGAGCTGCCAGAATGGTGATGGGTGCTAGTTCTAGAAGAGAAGTCCCAGTTGGACGAGTCCAGGGGCCAGATGTTCGGGCAGGAGCAGCTCTGTCAGCACAGAGTTCTCCATCAGGAACACCAGTGACTGATCAAGGTCAGATTCATCAGTTGTATGCCCTAATGACTCAAGTTTTGGGACAAAACAGCCAGCACATGGCCTTGCTACAAACCCAGCTTGCTCAGCAGCAGCAAGATAGACTGGCTAGCCGACCCTTCCCACAGTTTTCAGACGGGGAAGACATAAACTCCTTTTTTCATCTCTTTGAGACTACTGCACGAGAGTGTGCATTGCCCCAGGACCAATATATGAGAGTTTTGAGAAGATCCCTGAAAGGAGAAGCAGCTGACTTGCTGGCTCAATTGCAAGTAATGTATGCCCGTGACTACCAGTATTTTAAGCGCTTAGCCATCACTCAGCTGGGCATGTCTACTGAACAGCTGCGAAGGGCTTTTCGAATGGCAACTCGACGCCCCAAAGAGTCGTACGTTGCGTTTGCCAGTAGACTACATCGCCTCCTTTTGAAATGGATAGAGTCGGGGGATGTTCAGACCTTGGAACAGTTTATGGACTTAATCTTAAGAGAACAACTCTACCAGGCTGCTCCAGATGACCAGGTAACCCTCGCGAAGGCTCACCGTCCAACCACGGCTACAGACTTGGCTATTCTTTTAGATGATATCTCTGTGGTTAGTGACTCCAGTATAGGCAAGAGGTTCTACTCACAGAAGCAAGCAGGGATTCGTGATCCACCTTTGTCAGCACTGAGGGAGCTTTCCTCTGAGCCTCAAAGGAAGTCTACTACCATACCCAGTCATCTACAGTCCTATCAGCTAGACAACAGTAGCCAAGAGTGTAAGAAGGTTGCGGGTCAGGGTACAGATCCACCATGAATCATCTGTTTTCAGTGTGGTCAGGCAGGGCACACTCGGACCAAGTGCCCACAGCGCCAGCTCAAGCCAGAGCCCAAACCACCTAGAGTACAGCTTATTGCCAGAGCCCAAGAAGAGCCGGCAGCTAGACAGCAGTATGCTCTAGAAGACTGGAGGGAAGATGGGAAGGGAGAAGTGTACATCCCCAATTTAACAGCATCTTCCTGTGGAGTTCCGCAGCCACAGATTGTGAGTAGACCAGTTCCCTTAGATAAAATCTGGCCAGCTCAGATGGCCCAAGTTAGAATGGAGCAGAGGGATGGTTCAGAGTGGGAAAAGGGAGAAAGGGGTATAGCCCACATGCGGAGGATACAACTGGCCTCCTACCCTAAGTATCAGTTTTCACATTACATTCCCCAAGAACAAGCTGAGTGGTATGAAGAAAAAAGGCGCAAGTATGTTACATTAGAGGATCGCCTAGCTTTCTTCAATAGACTTACATGGAACGACGGGTGGACGTGGCGCAGGTTTTTTGGTAGAACGACTTCTACAGTTACTTGGTTGATTACTCTTTTAACAGGAAAGGGTCCTAGATATTTCAAATACAGTTTTTTGCTGGCTTGGTCTATTCGAAGGTTTTTTGTTGAAATATATACTTTGTCTCCTGGGTGCAATTCCCATTCTTTCGCACGGTGGCGATCTGCATATTTTTTGTAATCTGCTTTAGCTTTATTTAAGGCTGTTTGAATAGCTGTCCACTGTTGGCTAAGGGAGGTCCACCATTGATGTAGATCCCCCCCCGGGCTGCTTTCCTTGTGGTAGCTCAAAGGGAAAAGCTTTTCCATCGTAGCCGTGCACAATTTTAAAGGGGGTTTCACCTGTTGAACTGTGGACTGCGTTGTTGTATGAATACTCGGCAAAATGAAGAAGCTCCACCCAATTATCTTGTTGGAAATTAATATAACATCGAAGGAATTGTTCTAATATCTGATTAGTTTTTTCCGATTGTCCATCACTTTGTGGGTGGAACGCTGAACTGATTCCTTGCTCCATTCCAGTTAATTGAAGCAGCTCTTTCCAGAAATTGGCAACAAACTGTCCGCCGCGGTCGGAGATCACTTTAGAGGGAAAAGAATGCAGTTTGACAATGTATTTCATAAATATTTTTGCTAATTTCTTGGCGGTGGGTATGGTTGTGCAAGGTAAAAATGAGCTTGCTTGGAGAATAAATCTACAACCACTAAAATACATGCGCATCCCTTGGAGGTAGGAAGATCTGTAATAAAGTCCATAGAAATTACTTCCCAAGGTCTACTTGGGGTTTCTAGCGGCTGCAAAAGTCCCGGTGGTTTTCCCTTCCTGATTTTGGCACTTATGCATGTAGGGCAAGAGGATACATATTGGGAAACGTCTTTCCTGATACCCGGCCACCAAAATTGTCTTTGTATTAAATGGAGAGTCTTTAAGTAGCCGAAGTGACCCGCGGTGCGGGCATCATGACAATGCTGTAGAACTTCTTTTCGGAGGCTAGGTGGTATGTACAATCGATCCTCTTTTACCCAGTCTCCCTCCGCCATTTGAGACATTTTTGCTTTGGGCGCTCCCTCTCCTTTTTCCACCTCTTTTTTTACTTTTGCTCTCCACCCCTTTTCAACCTCTTGCTTCTGCGCAGTTTGACTGCGAGTGGTAACCACCCCTCCCAGTTGGTGGGGGGTGAAAACAGTGTCAATGGTTTCCTCTTTTTTACTTTGATGTTGGGGCATGCGCGAAAGAGTGTCTGCTAGGAAGTTAGTTTTGCCCGGCAAGAACTTTAGAGTGAAATTGAACTTGGAAAAGAATTCTGCCCATTGAAGTTGTTTAGCGTTAAGACGCTTGGGATTTCTCAGGGCTTCTAAGTTTTTGTGATCTGTCCACACTTCAAAAGGGTGTCGAGCCCCTTCAAGCCAGTGACGCCACACTGTGAGAGCTACTTTTACGGCAAAGGCTTCCTTTCCCCATACATTCCAATGCCGTTCCGCTTCTGAAAATTTTCTAGACAGATACGCGCAGGGTCTGGTTTTCCCGTCCTCCCCTTTTTGCAGAAGTACACCCCCAATGGCTGCATCGCTGGCATCGACCTGCACTATAAAGGGTCGATTTTCGTCTGGGTGTTGTAGGACGGGCTCTGAGGTAAATTTGAGTTTGAGTTCATCGAAGGCTGCCTGGCAAGTTTGGTCCCACTCTAATTTAGTAGTGGGTTTCTTTGCTTGATCCCCCTTTCCTTTAGTATTTAAGAGTTCGGTTAACGGTACAGCGATCTTAGCAAATCCTTCTATAAAGTCTCTGTAGAAGTTGGCAAACCCCAAGAAGGATTGTAATTGTTTATGAGTACGGGGTGTCTGCCATTCTTGTACGGTTTTAATTTTGGCAGGATCCATCTTTAGTCCTTGCCCGGAAATGCGGTAGCCCAAATAATCTAGTTCTGTTTTATGGAATTCACATTTGGAAAGTTTGATAGGGAGTTTGTGGCACATTAACGTAGTCAGCACTTCCCGTACTAATTTGACATGCTCTTCCTTTGTTTCTGAATAAATTAACACGTCATCTAGATACACGACCACTCCTTTATATAAATATTTATGTAGTACTTCATTGATCATGGACATGTATACTGATGGGGCGCCAGATAAGCCGAAAGGCATGTCCAGGTATTCATATTGGCCTAAGGGCGTGTTGAACGCGGTTTTCCATTCATCCCCTTCCTTAATTCTGACATGGAAGTAAGCATCTTTTAAGTCCAATTTAGAGAAGATCTTACCTTGCGCCACGACGTTGAGCAGATCTCTGATGAGCAGGATGGGGTAAGCATTGGTTGCCGACACTGCATTGATCCCTCTGAAGTCTGTGCAGAGTCTTAAGCCCTTCTTTTTAATGAATAGCACAGGAGCTGCATGCGGGCTGCTAGCCGGGCGGATGAATCCTCTTTCCAAATTCTTGTTGATGAATTTTCGTAGTTCTTCCCTCTCCAGTGGGCTCATAGAATATAGTTTGCCTTTGGGTAGCTCTTCTCCTGGCAGGATCTCGATGGCGCAGTCGGTGGCGTGATGAGGGGGGAGACTGTCAGCCTCCTCCTCACTAAATGCTTGCTTCAGACTTCTATATTCTTTAGGGATGCGGTTCAACTCCTCTTTGGTTAGAAATGCAACATCCATTACAGGGAGTTTGGTTTTCCCCCATTCTGTTTGCCAGTCATGATGTTTGCAATTATCATGGTTAAAATCTATTGTTCCTTTAGCCCAGTCTATATTGGGATTATGATCCCATAACCAACGACTGCCAAGGATTAAGGGATATTTGGCCGCTTGGCTTATCACGAAGCATCTTTTTTCCCAGTGGTTTTTGATACCAGTGGGTACTGGTTCAGTTTCTAAGGTTATTGGAGACATGCTGAAGCCATCCATTTGTTCAAAAATAATAGGATTTTCCAGTTCTTTAGCCCTTAGACCCAATCCATTCACTAAAGCTGGGGCTACAATGTCTCTGGAGCAGCCAGAATCAATTAATGCTTCTACACATATATGTATCCCCCTTTTGGGGTTTAGTAAAATAACTGGTGTGAATAAGATAGACCCTTTTTCTCTCACCTCTCGTGGAGAGCCTTCTTTTCTGATCTGCCGGTCGGGTCTCTTTACGACAGATCCATCTCGTTTCCCGACTGGGGGCTGGGTACTTCTTCCTCCTCCTCAGTGGGTTGCACATCAAGCTCCATCAAAACTTCTTCTGCTTCCAAGCCTTTCTCTGGCTGGTTGCGCTTCGGCATTCCTCTTCCTCGGCTTGTTCTTGGGGCTGGGACGGGTCGCGCCGGAGTGGGGGCTGTTTGCGCTGGCAAGCGGGCAGGGCACTGCGCTGCAAAATGTCCACTTCGACCGCATTGGAGGCACAGTCCTTGTCTCCAACGTGTATCTCTAGTCCCGCGGCTCGGGGGTCCCCCCTTCCTCCCTTTTGTACTATCGGTGTTCTTCTTGTCCCTATAGCCTGTTGTTGCTCTACTAGCCGCACTTGTTGTATACGGTTTTCGGCGGAGGAGGGTTGGCGGGTCGTCCTGCATCAGTGCCCGGTCCAGCAATCAGGGATTCATGCCTCCTTTAAACATAACTGTTTTTGTCCCTTCTTCACAGTGGGGGCATTTGGCTGCCAATTGTCTCTGACCGGTTGAGTGCCCTGACGCAGTACTTGTAATTCCGTATGAGATCGGTCCTCTTCAAGGGGGTCCTCATATTGTGCACGCAACGCTGCCATAAAACTTTGTAAAGTGTCCAGCGCTGGGGCGCCAGAGTCATATAAAGTTACATACCATTCGGCCGCTTTGCCTTCCAGTCTCGATGCCAAATGATCGATTCTGCTTTCCTCATCTGGAAACAGATGCCCCCATCTATTAAAGAATTGAAGCGCTTGAACTACAAAGAATCCCAACTTTTGCGTATCTCCATCAAAAGTGGCTTCTAATTTAATCCAGCCCCAAGGCAACTCCGGTTCCCTCCTTCTATCTTGCAACACTTGTGTCGGAGGAGGTGGAGGCATGGGCCCTTGTAGCAATCCCCTGGGTTGCCCTCGCGGAACTCCCATCAGTCTAGTTCTTGGTGGGTTCCCAGGCGGTGGGGCTCTCGGGAGTGCCCCTGGGGCTCCTGGAGGGACTTGTAGTGGTGACGGCTGCTGAGGTGCCACCTGTCTAGGCGGCGGTGGGGGTACTTGCCTCGGAGGGGGAGGAAGCTGCTGTCGTGGAGGGGCAGTTTGACCTGAAGGCAGTGGCTGTTGAATGCTTTGAAAAGATGCTGGTTGAGTTAGGGCCGGTAGTGTCGGCAAGGGTGTCTGTGACACTTGTGCAGCTACCTGCTGTTGTTGCAGGGCGGGTGTTGTTCGCGTCGTTGTAAGAAGTGGTTGTTGCTGCGGTAGCGGTGACGGGCCCACACTGGATCCCGGAGTGGATTGCGTGGCTACCGATCTTGGGGCACTTGTCAGTTTGATAGAAATCGAGGGAAAACTCCCATTTCTGGATACCTTGGTCATCTGCAAAGCAAACTTTCAGTTAGGTCACAAGGTCTACAGGAAACCAACTCACACTGATCGGTACTTACACAAAAACTCCAATCACCACCCTCGACAGAAAAGAGGCATAATGAAAACATTAGTGGATCGCGCAAGACGGATATGTGAGCCACACTTTCTCAATGAGGAAATTAATCATCTAAACCACGCACTTCAGGCAAATGGCTACTCCAGAAATGAAATCCGAAGAGCAATCAAACCCAGGATGAATCAAACAACCAAGGAAAAACAGTCTCCTACAGGAAAAGTGTTTTTGCCATATATCAAAGGAATTACTGATCAGATGGGAAAGCTTATGAAAAAGCATAACCTTCAAGCAGTATTCAGACCCACCCAAAAAATACAACAGATGCTACGATCAGCAAAAGACAGTAGAGACCCCCTCACCTCTGCAGGAGTATACCGTATACCCTGCAGCTGTGGACAAGTTTACATCGGGACCACAAAGCGTAGCATCCAGACAAGAATAATTAAACATGAAAGACACTGCAGACTTAGACAACCTGAAAAATCAGCAGTGGCTGAACATAGCCTAACTCAAACAGGGCACAGTATCTTATTTCAGGACACCAAAATACTGGACAACACTTCCAACTACTTTGTCAGACTGCACAGGGAAGCCATTGAAATTCACAAGCATAAGCAAAACTTCAACAGGAAAGAAGAAACCTTAAGAATGAACAGAGCATGGTTTCCAGTTCTGAAAAACACCAGGCTAACAAAACACTCTATACTCGACAATAGCCCTGCAGAGAAGATTAGCACATCAAACACCAACCCATATGCAAAAGAACCTCCTCAGGATACAGTGAAGCCTCCTGCCATTAGCATTCCACACCCTGGGAAACTCTTACAGGATGACTCAGCTCAACCCCACCCCTCCTGAGTAGATACAAATGACCTGCCAACATCTTTTCCACACTGTGACACTGAGCGATCTCTGTCTTTTGGTGCTACACCTCTGAAGATGCCAGCCACAGCTGCTGGCGAAACGTCAGGAACTACAATGCCAAGACCACAGCAATACAGCCCGGAAAACCCACAACAACCATCGTTCTCCGGCCGTGAAAGCCTTCGACAATACATCATTCTGAAAAATATTTCAACTCTCTCTTCTAAATATTACATTTTTATACCAATGTTGGTTAATACACATATCTTACATCCAAACTGATTGTCATCTTTACTGATTTATGTCAGTTGTTGTCTTGCAGCTGAACATGGTATCATTTTTTGGCTAGGTAGAATATCACATGGTTGAAAATATTAATAATTAATTAAATCTCAAACCAATCATAGTTTATCTATGCTATCACATGAAAAAGATGTTAGATTTCAGGGGTGGGGCACCACGTACGTTAATGATGCCTGAAGGCAGAGCTCTGACCTCCGACCACTTTCCCTGGCTGTAAAACAAAGCTCCAATGGCAGGGCCGTCACAAAAAACCACAGGAAAGGCTAGCAGGAACAGAAGCAATCTTCCCGTGTCAGTTCCCACATCTGTGAAGCTTTTTTCCTGGCCAGAGAAACCAAGAAAGGCACCAACATGGGATGAAGAATGCAAGCCAAAATGGCTGCCGCCAGTGACTAAGTTATACCAGAAGAAGAACCACAGGTACTTGATAATTAAAATTCAAATAGACAGGTAGAATAGAAAAACTCCTTAAACCAGTTACTGAACTATTAAAAGAGATTAAAGAATCTTTGCAGCAAGTAACCCGAACAGCAGCAACAGCTATGGAATTGGGCATAATGCTACAAGATGAAGTGCACAGCCTGCAATCCAGCAAAAATTGGTCAAAAAATAAACTCATTGAACAAGAAAATAAATTAAGACAGAACAGCTTAAAATTCAGAGGCTTTAGAGAATCAGATGAAGGAACAACAGACCTAGCTGCCTTTCTGGCAGGATGGTTGGCACAATAACTGAGTTTGGAAGAGGGCATAGCGCCAGTGATTGAAAGGGCATATAGATTGGGCCCCCAAACAATCCACAACAAAAAATTAACAGAGGCATAGTGGCTAAATTTCTAGATAGCCATACAAAAGAAAAAATACTTCAAGAAGCCAGGAAAAGATTAACACTATTCTTTCAAAACAATAAAATCCAAGTATACCAATATCTTTCAAATGAAATTCTCTTGATGAGACAAGAATTTCGACCTATAACTAACAAACTTCAAGAAGCCAACATCAGGTACCAGTGGATCTCCTCAACTAAAATTTCAATTCATCATCAAGGGAAAACATATCAAGCAGCAGACCATGAAACTGGCTATCAACTTCTATAGGACCTGAACATAGACCACCAAAAAAAACCCTTTGAGAAACCACAAAGAGAGAAGTTCCAAAAATCACTGACCCTCATAAAGTGGAGCAGAATTCCTGTGAAACAAGCTTCCTGAACTCATTATAAATCTGATAAATAAATCATTATGTAGGACCCAGAAACTTTCTTAAAAGATTCTATGTTTGGGCCGTTAGCAGCGTCTATTGTTTGGAATAGGAAGCGTGATTGTGAGCTGGTTCTGCTGGCTGCTGTGTGTGCACGAATGAAAATAATAAATCATACACTTGCTTTATATTTAGAAAAGAAATGAGAGTTCTTTATTGTAGGAACTCCATACTCTGATAGGAAAGACAGATCTTAACTATCTATCTAGTCTAAGGATGGTGTCCGGAGGTTGGGGGCAACCCCCTCCCTCCATACTTACCCCCATCTATGCCAGACGAGGAAGAGAGAAACACCACAGCTACCAACAGAAACTTCGACAAGACAGGAGGAGCGGAGGCGGCCACAACAGCAGCAGAGGGCCCAGTTGGGAGAAGGGGAACTCCGACGTCCAACCAGACAGGCAGAAGAGCCTTCCCAAGGCCAGGAGACTCAGCTGATGCTGCAGGCCAGCAGAGACGCAGCACCACGGCCCCTCCCAACCAGGAGTGCTCCAGAGGAGCCGCCAGAAGCAGCAGGGAGCAGGAAGCAAGGCCCCCTCGGCATGCAATGCAGCCCAGCCAGCCCCACCCTCAGAATCCATTCCCATTGGAAGGAGGAAGGGGAGAGGGGTGGGAATGTATTACCCCCAGTCCCAGGGTTGGCCCAAGGCTCTGGCTGGAGCCAGGGGGAGGAAGGCATAGGTTGGAGCCTGGAGGAAGGGAGGGCCTGGTTCCAGGGAGGCCCCTATAACGTGAGGCCCCTAAGGCAGGTCAGGGAAGAAGTTGGCTGAAGAGAAGCCAGTGCTCAGAAGCAAGAGAGAAGGAGAGCAAGAGAGTGGGTACTAGCCCCACCTAAGATGGCTACCCAGTCAGGATGGAGAGAGGGAGACAGGATGCTGTAACCCCCCCTCCCCCCATTCTGAGACTAACCTAAAGGACCTCCTGTCTTAGGTGCCCCCTTTCTTAGGGGGGCTCTCTCCCCTCAGGCTCCGACAACCCTGGCGCTGAAACTGACAGATGGACATGGATGGCAGGACAAGGTCTGCATCCATGCTGCCAAGATGGAGGGAGGAGAAGGAGAGAGCTGTTGCCTGGAACAATGCCAGGCAGAGAAGTGAGGGGGAGGAAGTCAGGAGGAGAAATAGCAAGCTACATATCAAAGGACAGGCGGAGCAGTAAACAGAGTGCCCTGACCTCTCTATCTTTCTAACTCTTTGGTTTGTCCCCCTCTGAAACTTGAGGGAAGGAACAGCACTGAATCTTCCTCTTCCAACACCCCCTTTCGCTGTCTCTTGGATCAGTCTATGAGATTCGTCTTGTCTTGTAGATTCTGAAAGCAAAGTCTCGGCAGCGATTTGGTTAGGGTGTTGGCAATCATCTCTCCAGATGGACAGTAGATCATCTTCACAATGCCTTTCTGTTGTAGCTCTTTCACGAGGCGATACTTCATGTCAACGTGCTTGGTTTGCTTGTGAATGGTGTCTCTCAGTAAGAGCTTGATACAAGTTTGATTGTCTACAAAGATTGTCACAGGCTGAGAGAGCTGTATCTCTTGGCAACATAGTCCAGCTGAGATGTATTCAACTTCTGTTGAAGATTGATCAACTCTTTCTTGCTTCTCGCTTGTCCAACTTATCATTCCATTTCTGTAGAAGAAAATATGTCCACTTGTATATAATCTGGTATTCAAATCTTCTCCATAGTTAGCATCTATGTACACGATTAGTTCAGGTTTGCTGTTAGCTGGTAGCTTGAGCTTGAAATGTGCTGTACCTTTCAGGTATCTCACAAGTCTCTTGACTGTGTTCCAGTCTTTGAAAGCTGGTGCTGAAGACTTTCTGCTTAGTAGACCCACTGCAGCACTTCTGTTGGGTCTTGTTAGTGTGCTAATGTAGAGTAGCTTGCCTATGGCAGCACAATACTTACTGACTGATGGTAGCTTCTCAGTGTCATCTAGATCCTTTACATAGCTTGGTTCCATAGAAGTAGCAACTGCATATGCACCTTCCATGTTCATGAAGGATATAAGGTCTTTGATCTTTTGCTCTTGGTTAATAAGGAAACTTCCATCTTGTTCTCTGTAAAGTTGTATGCCAAGGTAGTGAGTGATGTTACCGAGCTGCTTGATCTCGACAAGTTTGCTTAGGTGTTGTACAACTTCTTTGCTGTCATCTGGATTTTCATAAACCAGAATTAAATCATCTACATAAACCAGGAGATAAATACATTTGTCATTCTTCTGCTTGGTGTATAGGCAAAGGTCATTTTCACTTCTATTGAATCCTGCTTGGATGAGCAGATCATGCAGCTTTAAGTTCCAAACTCGAGTAGCTTGTTTAAGTCCATAAATGCTCTTCTGTAGTTTGCACACAAGATGTCCTTGTCCTGCTTTCTCAAAGCCCGGGAGTTGGAGCATGTAGATATCCTGTTCCAGTTTGCCATGTAGAAATGCTGCCTTGACATCAAGATGTTCCACATGCATGTTCTTGCTTGCAGCAACACTTAGTAGCATTCTTACCGTGGTGTGTCCCACAACAGGCGTAAAAGGTACATCAAAATCCTCTCCATATTTCTGAGAGTAGCCTTTAGCAACTAATCTTGCTTTGTATCTTTGGACTGAACCATGTTCATCATGCTTGACTTTGAAGACCCATTTGCACCCCACTGCTTTCCTCGTCCAAGGTAGCGGTGTGAGTGTCCATGTCTTGTTCTTATGTAGGGTTTCAAGTTCTTCTTGTGCAGCTCTTCTCCATTTCTCAGCTTCCTCTGATGGTAGCTGGGATAATTCATCCCATGAAGTAGGTTCAGGTATTCCGCCGTTCTTGCGAGATAGGACAGTCATGAGGCTGGAATACCTTTGACTGTGTTGATCATCTTGGTTCCACTTCTGCACTCTGTGCCTCTAGTTGATCAGATGTCTCTGGACACTGTTCCTCTTGTGGGTCAGGAGTCTCTGGACTCTGGACTTCTCATGAGCCAGGTGTCTCCGGTGGTGAACCGTCTGGTACTATAGTTGCACTTGGTGTGCCAGTGATGTGTATCACAGAGTCTCCTGGTTCTTCATTTGAATCAGGATATGTGATTTGGCTGTTCTCTTCAGTGAAGGGCCCCTCTCCAGGTGTAGCCTTCTCACTGTCATTGAAGTACACAGCTCTCCTCACAATGGTTCTTCTGGTTTGTGGATCATAGATCCCGTATGCTTTGCTTTGTGCAGAATATCCAACAAGAATTCCTAATGAAGCTCCATCATCTAGTTTGGCTCTCTTCTCCTTTGGAATGTAGTAGACCTTGCATCCAAAGACTCTAAAGTGCTTTACACTTGGTACATAGCCATACCAAAGTCCAAATGGGGTTGCTTCAGTAGCTTTTGTTGGCAGTCTGTTCTGTGTATACGTGGCAGTCACAACTGCTTCTGTCATGTCTGAGCCCCATCCATGCCAATTTTGATTCTGTTCTGCTGAAGTGTATCTTGCTATAGCTCAATATCACTTTGCTAGTGTCATAACTATTCTTTTCTAATGCTTTCACAGCATCTGTTGGACTGTAATAGCTTCCAGTGTTTATGACCTTGTGCTCATTCCCAGACAGTGCTGTGTCTTGCTTCCTGGTAACTCAACGTGGTATCACAAATATGTGAAACATTCTCTCACCAAGAGAGCGCCAAAGTATTGTTTACGGTTGGTAAGGGGGAGAAAAGAGTAAACTAGAATGTTAAAAGAGAAGTTTCTCTCACATGATGTTATTCCTATCAACTTCTACTCATGCTGCTTAGATGTCTACCTTGCTTCTAAGTAGTCCTATGGACCTGTATATGGAAACGATCTGATTTCTGAATAAAAGCCATTTGACCAAGAACTTGTGTCTTTCTGCAAATGGTCCAGAGATCTGTCTGCTGTATCCTGTCATCCATAGCCTGATATTTTGATAGGAATCCTCATTTTCTTCTGTACCTGTAACTTCTGGAGAATGGCTACCAGATTCCAGCCGTTGGAGCCAGTCCTGGGATTAACAGTGCCAGGAGACCCTACTTCTCACCCTGCCCTGCATCTGGAATCAAGTGCAGATGCTGGAAAGACTCCTTCAGAACTGGGGACGATCCACAGGAGAGGGGTCACCCATCTTACATGAAATACTTTACCAACTCCCAGAAAATGGGCACCCCAAAACCAGAAGGAAGAGGCAGAGAGGAGCGCTGTTTGGTCACTGCTCGGGGGAGACAGGAGTACCTAACACCTCGATGGAACCACCATTGACCTCCATTCTGGAGCAAGTATCAGGGATAACGACCGAAGGGGCTCCTAGCGAGGGAGTACCCGAGGCGCAGAAAAGAATGAACCCTTTGGAACCGAAAGATTGTACGATCGACATGGAGGAGATGACTGTTTGGTGCAGAGTTGACTTAAACCAAAAAAAAAAAAATTAAACATGTAAATTTGCAACATCTTGAAGTTCTACAAACTGCACTGTGCAAATTGCACATCCAAAAATTAAATTACAAATTTTGGGGGAAAGGGCTCACATTCTTTATCACAAAAAGGGGGATGCTTGAGAAGTCATATAAGTAGTGTCAATTTGCACTGGGGTATTTCTGGCGCAATTTAATTTGCTTGTTTTTACTTGGAGGGAGATCCAGAGAGCTAAACTATCATTAGGGCAGCTCGTCTTTCCCACACGGAGCTCAAGCTGGTTTCCACAGGGCCTCCAGGAGGTCGCCCATACAGGCACTTATCAGAGTCGGGTTGCCAGATCTCCTTGGCAACCAGTGGGAGATCAGGAAACTCGGGGGGGGGCTTGAGGGGAGTACAACTCTTGCCTCATTATCCCTTGTGCACGTGCACAGCATGCAACTCTGAACTCTGCTGCGATGACATCACTCCCAAAAGTGATGTCATCGTGAGGGAGACGGGAGCACACATATACTTCATGCTGCATTTTGGGCATGCTCAGGGCTTTTTTTCTGGGAAAAGAGGTGGTGGAACTCAGTGGGTTGCCCTCAGAGAAAATGGTCACATGGCTGGTGGCCCCGCCCCCTGATCTCCAGACAGAGGGGAGTTGAGATTGCCCTCTGCACCGCTTGGCACGGAAGGCAATGTCAACTCCCCTCTGTCTGGAGATCAGGGGGTGGGGCCACCAGCCATGTGACCATTTTCAAGAGGTTCCGGAACTCCGTTCCACCACTTTCCAGCTGAAAAAAAGCCCTGGGCATGCTCCCACTCCTCATGCAATGACATCACTTCCAGAAGTGACATCATCACAGCAGGGTTGGAGGCGCACACACCTGTTTTCCTGAGATGCCTGACTGTGGTGGGCAATCACCAGATAGCTTGCATCCTCCCACTGATTACTGAGCAGACTTCCAGGAGTTTGTCCACTACCAGATCAAATCGATGTGGTATTGTGTGTCTTCAAACCATATCTCCTGAGCAGAGAATTAAACCCCCACAAGTGTGTATTGCTAAATTCCTGAGTTAAAAATACACATGAACACTGTGAGGATGATATCAACACTGACTTTGTTCACCGCTCTGAGTGGAGCATTAAGCTGTCTAGAAGAATGGTATATAAGCACAATTATTATTTGTGTGTATTTGGATGCTTACCCACAATGCAGCAACCATCTTGTTTTCCTTTGATTTCACTGGTGCCCAAGGCACAGTCCCAGGAAAGGGGGCTCCCACCCTGATGCAAGCCAGGTGCAGGGCTTAGCGGAGTGGTGGTTCTGGCTCGCTCTTTCTCTTTCCCTCCCTCCTTGGTGGGGCCAGAGTTGTTTTTTTCCTCTGCAAGTCCCAAACCAGTGGAATCCTTGTTCAGCAATGGACAGTCTCAGCTTTCAAGATTTTACCAGCTGTTTCGCACATACTTTCACAGCCATTATGACTAGCGGCTGCTTTAAAACAAAGGGCCTCGTGTGCTGAGATCTAGACCCAGTACTATGGCGCGTGTTTGCTGGGCTCACCAAGGAACTACTCACCTGTTTCGTGTTCTCATTGCCACAGACTCTGTGAGTACCAAAGTGACCACAGGAGCACATGGCCACACTCAATACAGCTCTTCTGATTCAAATGCTCTTTGGCCCCAGCCCCAGCTGCAGGCTCTTGCTCAACCCCCATGTCTGTCAAGGGCCTTGCCCAGCAGAGAAGCTTGTTGGGCTCCACTCCAAAAAGATGGTACAGTGCAAAAGATGACAGCACGGAGAAGTTTGTAAAGTATTTATTGAAAGTAGTCCAAAGTCCAAATTGGTCATTTCATTGTCCATGCTACAACTGGATGCTTTGCATGGTATAAAAACATATTTTGAAACATTTGTGGAGTCAATACCAAAAAACAGACAGCATCAAGGCACTTGAAGTGTAATTAAACACAGCAAACTTGTGTAAAGAGAAAACCACTTAGCTGAGTGCAGCAGCAGTTAGTTCTTAATTCTCATGAGCAACGTTCTGCCCTCCTTCCGAGGAGAAACAATATATTGTTCTTGCCCTCCTACCATCACCCTGGCTTCAGGAAAGAGTTATCAAGCTAAGCAACTGGCTTTCTGCATTAAATCCCATTTCTACAATCCTTAACAATTCCCAAATGCATCTGGGCACCAATATGAAAACTCAGCATAGCACCTTTTACGGGAGCAGGACAAGATGTCTTTTGGATCCCAATTCTCAGCAGAGCAAAACAAAAACAAAAGGGGGGAAAACAGCTAAAGCAGAAAATGCCCTCTCTCATCAGGCTCCCGATTCAAAATAAGATAGAAATCGGGAGCTTTTTCACTCCTCCTTCAAACACATTTCCTTGCATTTAGAAAGAAACAGATGGAGAGTCACAATTCAAAGTCACAGCAGTAACAGGTTTGCTACTTGGTCTGGATTCTGAATGTGAGATGCGCAGATTCTGAACTTTAAAGTCATTGCCCCAATCAAACAAAAGCATGAAAAAACCCCAACAAAAATCACATTTCCATGCAGACTGAGTCCCAAATGCCAAAAGGATATTATGGGGGTAAAATAAATCCAGCATCTAGTTCACAGAACAGTCAGCGTGGTGCCTGTCTACTGGATCAGGCCCTTGTGTGCAACACTGAATAGGAGGACGGCACAATCAGCTTTAATGGGACCAGTCGCTTACTTTGGAGGTGTGGGAACTGAACCTTTTGTTTCCTGCTCCCACAAAACAGGTAATTGGCACCATCAAAACTGACCATACCAACCTTCACTGGAAGATCAGAGTGTTCGGTGTGCTACTGTACATGAGGAACATGGTTCCAGGCCATACATTTTCAAAGCCAAATGATTAAGCCACAGACTACACAGAAGTCCCTTAATGAAGGAAGACTTTGCTGTAATTGCAGGCCCATGAAACAGTTTTGTTTCCTAGGGCACTTTTGGGAGCCATGAGAGCTGAGCTTGCAGTGCCATTCTGGAAGCGCTCTCTTGAGTAGACTGCCAGTGTAAATCTTTTCCCTCCCTTTTAAAAGAACACTCTAAGAGAAGCCATCCAAGTTGGTTCCAATGTCACTTTCAATGGCGTTCAGCGCCCACCACTTTCTTCCTGAAGAAGACATTGTAGCCCAGAAACCAAGTAGAAGCATCCCTAATTTGCACTGGAATCATGAGAGGTGTGAAGGAGGCATCCTTGTGGGCTTAAAAGGTGCAACAGGAAAGATTATTTGGCTAAGAGAAGTTCTAACAGCTGCTGGGAAGATGACCTGTTGAGAAATTAAAGACAGCCTAAAAGGGTACATGGCAGAATACACATGTACCTTTGAGACCCACCCAGCCACTGCAATACAAACCACACTCAGATACCAGGGGAACTTGGGGGAATGCCCTGTGATGTCATGGAAAAAGCTGTGGCTTGGGTGGGTGGGATAATATCCTTATCCCCCACTGCTGCAAACAAAATGGAAGCAAATGGGTATGGCCTAAAAGGGGGGGGGGTCTTCGCATTGTGCCTCAAGTTTAATTGCTTTTAACTAATTAGAAAGAAAGCCCAGATTCTAAATTCTCATTTATACTAGGCCTTAAAGGTAAACAGAGCATTGATGTTATCTTAATACTCCCCCAGAACTATCAGGGCAAATTGCTTGTTTTGTCAAGGCACTTGGTATCTTTGGTTTGGTGCGCAACCAACTTGTTCATTCCAAAGAGAGGTAGCATGAACCACACACACTGAACACTTCAGTTCCACTCCTTGTAAACAGCCAAGTGGTCACATTCTTTAACTCATTAAGAAGCTGAAAGACAAAAGACAGTGTTTTTTCAAGTTAACACCAAATTTAAATAAGCAACCTTCCTCCCTGATCCTGAAAGCATTTAATCACGATTTCAGAGGCACTAACACCTACTTTGCGTCATGGTATTCCACAGTTAAGCTTCAGCCAACGTCATTTTACGATTATTAGAAGCTTGACTGAGAACAGGCCCAACACAACAGAAGCATGGAATGGCGAGCAGGTGGCAAGATTGCCATCCGAATGCAAGCTCTTATGTGCACCAGCAAGCCCTGCCACCCTGCCTAATGGTGGCGATGGTGCTAGCAATTTAGGGGGGGGTAAATGTGGTTTTTGTTGTCTCCCAGCCCACTCCACAGACGCGGAGGGTACTCTCACAGCTCCCTCTTTGGGGCTTTCCTGCCATGTTTCTTCACTTCTGAGTCCGTAACAAAATTTATCCGTTTTTCCCATGTCAAAATGTACAGTGAGCTAGCTGGCAACAATTGCCTATTTGAAGAGAGTGCTGTGCAGGAAACGCGTGAAAGAGAACATGATTAAGTCGTCAACCGTGCCTTAACACCCGAGACAGAAGAACGTTTGTTTAGCGTTCCCCTTCTGAGAGAAGTCATGGCCAATTGAAGGATCCGCTTGGTGAGCAGAGGTTTCCAGGTAAGATTCTCAGCATCTCCAGTTCAAGGGATCACAAGTAATCAGGTTGTGCAAGGACCCCTGGCTGATACTGGAGAACTGCCACCAGTGCCCATGCTGGGCTAACAGGGCCAAACACTGAGCAGACCAGCACGGAACTAGTCTCTGGGTCTTGAATTACACGAGTAGCTTGTGCAGAACATCTGTGATGCTTGCATATTTCTGAGAGGTTTTCAGGGCCTTCAAACTGCTCTTTGAATTTCGAATTTTCATAATCACATTTGGGAGTTCAAATAAAATATTAAAACGTTTACGGAAGCACCTTCTGAGGGGGAAGCTCTTTGAAAATCTGGGCGCACACACAGAGCTCAGGACTGCAGCCCCTCAAACCGTGTAAGTGGCACACACTCAGGAGTATACTCAGTTTGAAGTACAAAAGCACCATGCCAGTAAATCTTGTCTTCAGTACTATATATACCATAGGAGAGCCTCCAGCCACCACACACAGTGGCCGATGGCTCTTCTCCCCTGTTGCCAGCTCCCTCCGTGTCCCCTCATTCTTTCATTTCATTTTTAAACACTGTGATTCTACTATGCCTAAAATAATTTAGGGGCTTCTATAGATGATATAAAGGGCTGCTGCCCTTACCATGCACAAACATTTTTCCCTTGATGACCATGTAAGAAAAAGAAACATGCTAATACTTTTTGGATACACACAGAGCCATATCAAAAACCAATGTATTGGACCAGCATTATTTTAACAGCTGAAACAGACATACCTGTAGGGATAGCCATGGTACTTCGATCTAAATATTGAGAGCAGCCAGCTGAAGAACAACACCACCAGGCCAATGCCAGCCACACACATGACTGTACAAAATAAAAACAGAACAGAGTATGCCTAATAAACCAGCTTCATACAAGGTAGAATTTGGAGTAAATGCTTAATGACAACCTAATGCTATTTTCCCAACTGAATAAAGTCTGTGATAAAACCCTCATAAGCATCCTTCCGTCTCCTCACATTCTGGCATTCCACCGGGATTTTCAGCCGCTTCAGGATGATCTAACCACCACCGAAAGGGTACCCAAGAAGCAGATGGTGGTGTCAAATTGGTACTTACTTTTTCTCTTCCCCACTTCCATGTCAGAGGTAGCAGCTTCGTGCAAGAGCACCATTCCAAGGGTCACACCTGCATCTGGAAAAGCTGCTTAAGGCTAAACCACTTGAAGCAAACGTGAACATTCTGAACAAAAACACATTTGCCTTCCAGTTCTTAACAGTACAGATGAGCTAGGAAAGTTTCCGAGCTTTGCTCTAGCTGAGAGTTTAAGAAGATTACAACCAACATCCAGAAACTTAGCAGAATTGTTATTCAGAATGAACTTTAAAAAAAAACAATTAAATGTAAACTGTATTTATCATCTTAATAAAAAGGAGACCAACTAAAACATGACATGTAGTTTTCCCCTTACACTGAGAGAAGATACATGTATCTGCTTTGGCTATGACTCCCTTTAAATGTGTGAGCCTGGGGTGCAGGAGGCTGGATAGGGGAAGGGCTGTAGGCTCAGGGGCAGAGCACCTGCTTGGCATGCAGAAGGTGCCAGGTTCAATCCCTGGCAGCATCTCCTGTTAAAGGGACCAGGTAGCAGGTGATGAGAAAGACCTCAGCCTGAGACCCTGGAGAGCCGCTGCCGGTCTGAGTAGACGATACTGACTTTTAGAGTCTCAACAAGGGTCTAATTCAGTATATAAGGCAGCTTCATGTGTTTAGGGGCTGACATCCTTTCAATGGGCCCACAAAGCTCACCACGTGCATTAAGAGCTGCAACAGCAAACTTCTGCTTAATAGTTGCAAATGTGGTCACAGGGATTAGGCTAAATTACAGCCCTCGCCACACCTTTTAATCCAGCCCAGCCACCTTCTTGAAAGCACACTCAAGCATGTGCACTTGTCCTATGTGGGTCAGACAGGCCCCTTCTCTCTCCCTGGCTCTGCTCCAATCTCTCCTTAGGCCCAGGGCAACATCCTCCACCCCGCAAACACCTCATGTCAGCCGTCCCTGGCCCAGCTGACTGGTGCATGGCCACGCTTGTCCAGCTAGACTGGGATGACTAAGTAGTCCTGTGCTTTGGGACAGTGGGGCTTGCTCCTGCAGGCACAGCCTCCTGCCCCACATCCTCCTGCCCCTCTTTGCCTTGTTAGCGGGAGACAAGATCACCCTCAAAGTTCTGCTCGGGTGCCCTGCCACGAACTGCCCACATGTAGAGAAGACACATCCTTCCTAGTCAACGCATTCGCTCACAATGACAGGCCTGAGAGCCACCGTTTCTCTGCCTCCTCTAGTCTCCCCCATTTAGAAAAAAGGTAGTATAAGCCGGTACTGTTAACCCTATTTATGGGTTGCAAGGACTATTGAGCTTATATACATGAAATATCAGATATTTTACAGAACGCAGGAGTAAGTCAAAACTAAATCTGGAAACTTTGTACTAGCATTCTAGGCTGGACTACAGAAAAGAAGGAAGAGGACAGGCTAAGACTCTGTAACCTTCTGCTTTCTCAAAACAACGCAAGGTTTTATTTTAGCTTTTGCTAATTGAACAAGCAGTTTTGCTTTTATTTTAAGCAATTACGGACAGACGCGGAGAGAGGAGAAAATGGAGAGAGAGAAAAGTGCCGAGATGGGGAAGAACGTACTATAAAGACACACTAGTAAGCCAAACAATGCCTTTCCCTCGGTTTGCCGTCATCAGGGCAAGCAGTAAAAAGATCAAGGGAGATCATCCTTGTAACACCCTTGGCAAGGCCTTGTGAGATAGTGTGGAGTAGTGGTTAGAGTGTTGGACTAGGATCTGGGAGACCCAGGTTCAGATCCCCGCTCTGCTGTGGAAACTCACTGGGGGACCTTGGGCCAGTCACACCCTCTCAGCCTAACCCACCTCACTGGGTTGTTGTGAGGATAAAATGGAAGAGAGGAGAATAATGAAAACTGCTCCTTATTGGGGAGAAAGGCAGGCTATAAATGAAATAGATAAGTAAAATACTACAGCTGGACATGATTTTAACAAGGATACTGAACAAAAGAACAATGTGAGTTTCAGCAACAAACTGAGCTTGACTGCTCCCGTGGATATAATTCTGAAAGGAAAACATTTTTAAAAGTTAAGCAGATATGACGAACATTTTTCTTTTGCAGCGTAACATTTCCAAACCTCATGACAACATGCCCCCCTCTCCCAAGTGCCAGCAGCCAGGCTTAGCCCATCCTGACTCTTTTTTTATACTTATAACGGTTTTTGTTTCCCATGCCATAACGGGCTTTATAGTTTGTAGTGTGCTGTAAATGAAACCATTATTTTAGATTCAAATCTGTCTTCATCCCTGCTCCCACACATGCTTTCTCTGGTTTGTTACTGTTACACTAATTCCAGTTTCCTAGTTAGGTATATATTGTTCATACGTAAACTTCTTTTAAAAATATTTAACACTTTGTTGTTTTAAAAAGAGGGACACAATTAAAGTCCTCCTGTAACCCAAGAGCATTTTTTCAAGCACACTTTTAAAAGCCACTGAATTAACAATCCACCTTTGATGAGAACAACCAACCAGAAATATATTAGAAATATATACAACTATCAAACACTGTGAAAATAGTTCTGCAAAGGGAATGTTTGTGGCACAGGCCCCCGCATACCTAACAGCCTGGACACTCCACGATCTCACCGCGCACCTGCTGGCCACACCCCCTCCCCCCAAGAGCACGAAGAGAAGCACGATGGGCGGCCTGCTTTTCAGCCGTGAATTTACTCCACCTGGAAGCTCTCCCAAATCAGAGCTCCGGTATCTTTCAGAAGCACTGCGAGAGGTTGCTTAAAGCACCAAACTCGTCTCACTTCTCCCACAGTCTGGAGAGTCTGAGTTTTGGTTTCTAGAGACTCAATGCGCACAAGAGATCCTCAGCAAAACAGTCAAGAGAAAACAGGAGCCAAAAAAGGGCAGGAGCAGTCCTCATCAGGCATATGTCCAATGTTGAGAAACATGGCAGACTAGATTGGGAAGGAAGAAAAAAAATTTCGAACAACTTCACTATTACACTAAAAAGATCCACTTACAGAAGATAATAGGATTTAACCATGTTGTAACCATAGAAAGTACATTTTGCAGAGGGTCAGGATATAGCGGGCGGCTAGGTAACTCACAGATGGTGACAAGAAAAAGTGTAAACATGAAGCTTCACTTCTAGGTCAAGAACTGCAATGGACAGATATCCAGCTCTGCTCTTCTCCCTTCCCCTTCCCTACAGGGTGTTCTGGGAGAAGACATTGCACAGCCTTCAAAAAAAGATGAAACTTGGAAACACAGAATGATTGTGTTATTTAAATTGGGACAAACCCCATTCAGTCAGCACACACAGAAGACACTGGGCTGTGTTTGTCAAACAGCCACAGGCCCATGGAGGAAGGGAATTCATCCTTCCTCCTAGCAGATGAAACCAGAAACAGGCTGGGGAGGCAGCAGCGGGGCTGCCAGCTGTTCAAGTGCTCCCCCCCCCCCGCCGTTCTGCTAAACTGCAAAATGGCTGCTGTTGGATCTTCGGCACTTTAGCTGGATTGGAGCTTTGAAGAAGTTTTAAGAGTCCCCCCCCCCCGGCCCCAGCACGCTTTGTACGTTGCCTTGAGTGTTTTACAGAAGAGAGATTAGTAGTAGTACCATTACGTCAGAACTCAAGAAGCAGCTATCAACACAGGAGCCTTGTGGCACCTTAAAGACTAACAACTTTATTCCAGAATAAATTTTGATGGACTAAAGTCCACTTCTTTAGATCCAGTCTTAATCTTCACTTCATGTAAAGAACTAGGTTCTAGTCCACAAAGCTTATAGTAATAATGATGATGATGATGATAATAACAACAACATTTGATTTATATACCGCCCTTCAGGACAACTTAATGCCCACTCAGAGCAATTTACAAAGTATGCCATTATTATCCCCACAACAAATCACCCTGTGAGGTGGGTGGGGCTGAGAGAGCTAGAAGCTGTGACTGACCCAATGTCACCCAGCTGGCTTCAAGTGGAGGAGTGGGGAATCAAACCCTGCTCTCCAGATTAGAGTCCTGCTGCGCTCTTAACCACTACACCAAACTGGCTCTCAGGAACGAAATCTTGGTTGTCTTTAAGGAGCCAGAAGATTCCTGTAGATTCTGGCTGCAGCCGTCTAACACGGCCACCCCTCTGGAATCACTGCCCACAGAGTTGCATAGTGCCAAACGCTTACCACTTGACCAGTATGAGGATTCTTATGAGCATACGGGGGTCCTCTGATGTGATTCCACATTTGGCCTGATGTCATTGCTAGAACAAAACACTGGAAACCAACACATTATGAATCAGTAAGCATGACTGGATCTGACCAAGAAAAAGGCAGCCCTGACCTCAAAACGATGCTAGTTATAAGGATTATTTTATTTATTTATAAAACTCATACTCCACCTTTCTGCCCCCATCACAGCCACCAAGATCGCTAACAGTTAAAACAAGCCTTATAAAGAAAGGAAAACAAGCCGCTGAGTCACCACCAACTTGAGGGTGACCCAGTGCCCCGGGCATCCCTGGCCTGAGACAAGCAGAGGTGGTTTGCCACTGCCTTCCTCTGCATAGCAATCCCAGTCTTCCTCGGCAGCCCCTATCCAAGTACTGACCGTGGCTGACCCCACGCAGCCCCCAAGCTCTGATCAGCCTGAGCTCAGCTGGGTTACTTGGGTCACACTAGCATTATAAAAGCATATCACAAAGAAACAATTAAAACTAGAACTAAAATGCATATAAAAACCACAGGAAACAATAATTAAAATGTGGGGTAGGAAGGAGGGATCACTGAGGGAACGCCAGATAGAACAAACAAATCTTCACTTGCTGGCAAAAAACAGTGACAGAAGGGGACAGGCAGATATCCCTGGGGAAAGAGTTCCCTAGTTTTGGTGCGATGATCAAGGAGGCCCCTGGTCTTAGATACCATTTTTAAAAACTCAGAGATTTTGAGCTTGTGTTCTAAACTAGTTTTTAAATCAATGAACCAATTAAACACATCTTGCATTATACTGAATCAACTGCACATTACTCAGTCCTAAACACTTTACATAATCCTACAACATGGTCAGAGGAATCCTCTCTACAGGTTAACGCTAACATTGACTTCATATCAAGTAACTAAACACAATCCCGTTTTCTCCATCCAACAAAAGTAATTTCAGATCTAAATGTTTCCACAAGGTAGGAACACCCAAAGGGAAGTACAGTAGTTTTATCATCTTTTATGTTATAAGAGATTTTAAAGTCAGTCTGCTTACCAATGCAACAAAAGACCAGCCAGTTTTGTTATACAAAAAATCCAAGTTGCTTCTTCTCAAGTATACCAGACCACCAATAACAGCCAACAGCAGCCCCAACATCAAGGGTCCGGCGTAGTTCGGAGGCCTTATCACCCGGATCTGAAACAGCCCAACACAGTTTGCAAATTCAAATCCTGTTAGCGTCAGCAGGTCTGAAAAACACATCAGTGGATCTTGAAATGCAATCAGCACAGATTCCATATGGCACTGGAAGCGGTGAGAATGCGTCGAAGGAGAACCCTCTCAGGCCACTTCTGATCTCCGTGCATTCCCCCCCAAGGAAAGGATTAATTTGCACTGTAAGAATAGCAAGCCCACCGCCCAAACACAGCCTTCAGACCCCAGCAAGTGCCTGACATCACCTCCTTTTGCTGAGCCACATGTTTTAAATAAGATTACATTTACAAGGATTATTAGACTGGTGTACAGTACAAAATAATTCCAATTCCACAACATTAATGACTGTTCCATAGCACAAGCCACTTTCCTCCAATTGGGTGAAGGTGAGAGAACAACTTCCTCCAAAATTCAGGATTTTTTCCCTCCTTTTACCTACCAAAGAGTTTTTGCATTTTTCCAGTGGAAGAATTGGGAAATCTGGGGGAGCACTGAAAAAAAACCTATTTATTTTCATACTGTTCTAGAGTACGAAAATTTTAAAGCAAAATTATCCACAGCATTAGATAATGATAACTTATGCATACTGTACATACAACATTTTCATAATTTTTTAATTTAAATCTAAATAATTTTGGCAACACTACACTATAATGAGTTTAATCATAATTCATTATTAAAGAGTTCAGTATTTTTAATCATATGAAGTTTAACTTAACATCCAAATATGTTGGCAGTCCTACTGCTAGGTGTTCACCTGTCATGCCCAACAAGATCCTGCGTAATGTTTGCTTGCGCGCTGATGCTACGGGCGTATCTGAAGACTTGAAGCTGTTTCTTGACTGTGATGCGGAAGTATGCAAGGGAGGGGCTGTCTCTACTGCTACCTGTATCTGTTCTCCTACATTCCTCTCACCTGAGCCTGGGAAGAGGCACCTGCATGGACTGTGAGACTTTTCCTACATCAGCTCTGCTTTTTCCCGTCTAGATGCTTCCTCTTGAACTTAGCAGATCGTTCGTTATGGGGATTTGGGAATTCACCTGCACTTAAGAATCCTGTATATGCTTTGTGCTTGTAGAGAAACGCCGTAAGATACTGAAACTGGTAGCTTATCAATAAAGTTCTTTAACTTATGCAGTGAAGTCTTTTTGAGAGTTACCTGGCAAATCCTTTCACCTACACGTTTTGACCGTATGAGTGAATTTCTGTCCAAATAATACAATTTATTTTGTTTACTACCAAATTTGTTTTCCATCATTAACCTTTTCCCCCATCTCTTCGATGACCAAAATTAAGAAGCGTATGCTAAAGTGGCATAAGTTGCAGCAATTCACAACTTCTTCTCAAGTATTAGGTATACTTGCAATTTTTGTTATAGAACAACTACAGAATATTTATACTTTTAAATTCCATTAATAAGCCAAATAGTTACCATACAATATTTTACTGTTACAAATTATGCATTTTATGTTGTTAAAATCAGCAAAAGACATTTAGGTTCAATGGGAAAATAAGCACTGCGTATATTTCATGTTTTCCCCAAGTTTATTTTTTTGCCAAGGGGAAAAAAATAGGGAAAAGGTCCCCCCCCCCCCCACATGACTTCGACATTTCTGGAAATTTTACCTCTCTAGCCAGATGATGTTGGGTGAGTATTCCTAACGCTAGATGTTTGTCTGTCTGTCTGTCTCTCTCACCCTCCCACCGCCCCACCCCAGCTACGGCTGCTGAAGGTAGCACTAGGATTTCCAGGCACCCATAGCAAGATGGGCCAGGTGAACTTTATGCATGGGTGGTGAAAAGTGAGAGCGGGTAAGCAAAATAAAAAATTTCTTTACACAACATGCAATTAACTTCTGCAACTCATTGCCCCTGCTGTAATGTAAAGCTGCATAGGTGGCTTTAAAAGAGAATTAAACCAATTCGTAAGAGAACAGCTTCATCAGCGGCTAGTAGCCTCCATATCCATGGGCAGTGTTATCTCTGATGATCAGTTGCTGGGGGAGGGCATGGCCCCTGCACACTTGCCTAGGGGCTTTCTAGGGCATCTGGATGCTGTGAACAATGGAAAGGCTGACCAAGCTGCACTCTTCATACATGCTTAAAAAGATGGTGGGGGGCATGAGGGAAATTTGTAGCAGCTTTCAAAGGACCTGTAAACAAGGGTATTTTAAAAAGAAAAATGACACAGTGAACACCTGCCTGAGCCTCGTAGAGGAGCTGCATTTTACACAATGAGAGGGAGAGAGAAAGAGAGGAGTTCAACATAGTGGTAGAAGTAAGAAGCTTTATTACATTAGTTTAATACAACAAAGCTTCGCACCGATAACTGGCTTGGGGGCTGAGCGCCTCTGGAACTACTGAATAAAGCTAGACATTTCAGGAGGAGGGGGCAGCAGGGAAGCCACCACCAGCTCCAAAGGGAAAACATAATTTCTGACAGCTCAACGTTTCACAAGTGCTGGTGTCCGAAAGATCAAGAAATATAGCACAAAAACACTCATTGTTAGCATTCTGCATCCAAAAAGTAGTTGTTCACTTCCTCTGTGGCCTTTGATAACTTTTACGCCTCCTTAGAACGTGGGTCCTAAGTGGGCTGAACGTAAACCTCCTTTCCCCTTTATTCCTAGTAACACCACTTACTAAAATGCTTCCTAAAAGTTACCTGCAGAAGACGCTTTTAAAGCTTTTTCTTCTTCTGTTAGTGCTGTACTCTGCTATCTGAATCTGTTCAGTAAGGCTAGAGATGCTGGCCAAGCCTAGGCTCAATAGCACATAGGGTTTCTGACTGGCATAGTAACCGAGACTCGTTTTGTACATCAGAGCAAAAACTGTTCTACAACTCTTCTTGGAGGCCTCTACTTACATTGACATCGGTCCGGTCAGCTACCCAGCGGGCAAGTTGTTCAGCAGCAAATCCCCGCACCTGCAGCTCATAGGTGTCCCCTCTTTTTGGCTTCCCTTTTGGTGGGAAGTTAATGAACGTTGGGGCTGAATTCATGTTTAGCTGTATATTAAGAACCACAGGGAAAACAGCTGGTCATTAAAATGAACTGCAACTATTTCACACTGAATGTAGATTCTGGAATTATTCAGAACCAATCAAGGCATTCAGGTTGGAGCAGCAGCATTCATTTGACGGTCTGCAAATTACTGAGACTGTTGCAGCCCCCACAGTCTTACATGGGACTCCAGTGATTCTGTAACAAGAAACTTTCTTCTCCCCCCCCCCCGCACCCCATTTCATCACAGCTGCAACAGTGAAGCTTCTTACTTTGGAATGCTGTAGACTCTAGAGTAGGGGTGTGTGATTCGGGTTTCAGATTCTGGAAAAATACCTGAATTGGACCCGATTTGCAAAGATTTGAGATTTCTGAATCAGCCCCAGTGTGCCGGGTCCGTTTCGGAAACCCCAAATCAAAGATTCCCGAAGCGATTTGTATTGCTTTGGGAAGCTTTGGATCAAAGGGTTTAAATTCCCCTTTTTGTGCTGCTGCATAGTGCCGTGGAAAGACGCATTTTAACCCCTGAATCAGCTGCTTGGCAGGGAGTTCCCTGCCAGGTAGCCGAGTCAAGCCGGTTGTGCAGCGCCACAGAAAAGGGCATTTTAACGCCTGTAGCCATATCACATCCTTCACCCGCTGCAGAAGAGGTCAGAGGAATTCCTGGCCCCTTGCACAGCGGGCCAAGTGAGTGCTCTGCAGCGGGGCTGCAAGCAGATGCCAACAGCCCCGTTGCGTTCTTTGCCTACTGCGGAAGGGGTTGGGCGATTCCCTGGCCCCTTGCGCAGTGGGCCAAGTGAGTGCTCTGCAGCGGGGTTGCAGGCTGATGCCAACAGCCCTGTTGCGTTCTTTGCCTACTGCGGAAGGGGTTGGGCGATTCCCTGGCCCCTTGCGCAGTGGGCCAAGTGAGCGCTCTGCAGCGGGGCTGCAAGCAGATGCCTACAACCCCGTTGCATCCTTCACGCACTGCTGAAGGGGTCAGGTGATTCCCTGGCACCTTGTGCAGCAGGCCAAGTGAGCACTCCCTGGCGGGACTGCAGGCTGATGCCTACAGCCTCATCACGTTCTTCACCCGCTGTGGAAGGGGTTGGGCGATCCCAGGGCCCCTTGCACAGTCGGCTAAGTGAGCACTCTGCGGCAGGAGTGCAGGCTTAAGCCTGCAGCCCCATTGCTTCCTTCGCCTGGTGTGAAAGGGCCCAGGGGATTCCCTGGCCGTTCCAGCAGCGGGCCAAGTGAGTGGGGGTAGGTTTAAACTTCCCGCCCCACCACTTATTTCACCCAATGGGAGGGGGAGAAGGGAACCCCCTCCTCCCCACATCGGGTGGCCGGGCTGGAAGTTTAAAAGCTTTTCGTTGTGCTCCAAATCTTTACGGAACATACTGAAGCCGGTCAATAAGCAAGCCACTTTGGAAATTGCTTATTTCCAACTTTTTTCCCACTTCAGAAATTCCAAAGTGGGAAATTTGAATGTTTCCCACTTGCACACCCCTACTCTAGAGTAGCAATCTACATGTACTTTCCTTATGCCCAAATCCTCATCACAACTTTCAAGTGGGTGCAACTATTTCTTTCAGATGGGTCAATAATTCATGTTAAAAGAAACGGGCATCCCTGTTTCTAACCCTAGGTGTAATATCTATAGCTCCACAGAAAACATATTACCATCTGAAATACATCAGAACCTTCATCAAAATCCACCATTGCAAAAAAGACTCTGTTGGTGAATGCGGTCGAGTATCGCCAGGAATTTGCCAGAATCTGGTACTCTTCATCAGCTTGCCTGTGCAAACATAAGGAAATGCTATTCAATACCTAATCAAGACAAGTGAATGTAGCATCACTAGCAGAGAAGCTAAAGACAGATTTTAAGAAAATAAGCCCATGCTAACTTTGCTGATCCCAGGACCCCAATGAGGGACTTAAGCAGCAGGATATATTTGTGCCATGGTGCTGCTACACAAGCAGAACAGATGCTGAAACTACAGAGCCACAGGGAGGCACCCTCTCCCTCGGATACACTCACATCTTGGGAATTCCTTCAGGTTGTCATTTGGCTTTCTAAGGCAACTCTTCATATAACAGTATGCAACTCATCGCAATATTCACATATTAGTGACCTGGCTGGCACTTCCATGGGACTGTCTTCCACGCTACACCAATAATGTTTGAGGAAGAGAGAATATGCAACTGAAGACTCACGTCAAAGCTGCATCTCTTTGAGAGTATTCTTACATGCCCAATATGTCCAAACAGGTGTCAGTCCAGGAGCAGACCAGGAAAATCTGATACTATATTAAAGATGAACTAGAAAATTTCAAGGTCAAACTGAAGTGAATAATGAAAACTTAGGATCGTGAAGTTTGAACATGCATGTCAAAACAAAATCCACGTTAAGGCCAACAGCGTGATGTGTGATTCTGGCTTGGCTTAACAGAAGCTGGTACATGGCCTTTGATTCTCTGTATGGCTGAGGACCAAGGCAGCGACCTCTTTTCTTAGCTGTAGGTGTCAGATACTCTTATGCAGCTATAGTCGCTTCAGACACAAAGGGCAACTCCTATATATGACTAAATTACCTTAAAGGTACATTTTTAGTGGGGGGGAAATCAAGCGGTGAATTTCTAGTTCATCAAAATTCGTCAGGTCAATTTTTTTAAAATGAGAGTATAATACCAGATGACCTTGAAAGGAAAAAAAAACATAAATAACAACCCAGAAACCTTTGTTTTTTCTGTACTTATAAATTCAAAGCGACTTAAGTCCATACTTGCACACAACACATTGTCTGTGAGGCTGAAGGGCGGTGAACATAACAATCACAGAGTAGTTTCTCGGTGGCGCTTTCACAAGACGGCGAAATTTGTCACCATTTAGTCGAATAACCGATCTTTTGCCAGCCCACTCCATCAACTGGCCCACTTTTTCTGAAAGCACCATCTAGAATAGAAAAACAGGAAGCTAAGCACTCAGCAATTCTAAACTGGCACTATGTTCATCCCAAGCAATTCTATCTCTCTCTTAAATGTATTTCACTTATTTTCTGTACCGAAACAAGTTGCTCAGAATTATATAAACTGTAAGAGCACTCCTAAGGAGGTCTACTCACATGTAAGCCTCATTTTATTTAGTAAGGCTTACTCCCAGGAGAGTGTTCTTAGGATTAGAGCCTTAGTGTGAAATCCTGCTCCTGCCAGGTTAAGAAGGGGAGGTGGGGTGGGCTTAAAAGCTCCATAGCCTTTCCTTCTATTCCATCCATATACCTAGATTCTCAGGTGAGCTGCAAAGCCCCAATACCGCTCCCTTTTTGAAGGACCTGCTGCTAGAGAACAGCACGTGGACAGCATGTCATTGCACGCACACTGACAGGAGCAGCAGGGTGGGGAAATGAGGTGGTGAGGATTCTTCCCTGGCTTGCTGCTCATTATGAAACACCCCTTGGTGCTTAGCCTGTACCCAGCTCTGCTGCCCTGGCCCTGGCTTAACGATGCTGAAGTCATAACTCTGGGTCCCCACAGAAGAAACAGAGCAGGAAGGCACCCCAAGGATCATCTAGTCCAGCCTCCTGCATAACGCAGGGAATCCACCGCTATCTCCCCCCCTCACCCTCCAGTGACCCCTGCTCTATGCCCAGAGGAACACAAAAAAACCCTTCATGACCTCTACGCAATCAGGCCTGGAGGAAAGTTCCTTCTTGACCCCAAAGTGGCAATTGGCATTACCCTGGGCATGTAACAAAGGGCCACAAGAGCCAAGCCCTGGCTCATCCCTTCATGCACTCCCTCTCCTGATCTGTGTACATTCATGTTAAGTCAAAGAACCATCATCGCTGTCAAGTGATCATCTAGCTTCTTCTTAAATATGTCCAAGAAAAGAGAGCCCACCACCTCCTGAGGAAGCCTGTTCCACTGTGAGACGGCTCTAACTATCAGGAAGTTCTTCCTACCGTTTAGCCGAAAAATCTTTTGCTTTAATTTTAACCTGTTTTTTCTGGTCCAACCCACTGGGGCAACAGAAAACAACCCCACTCTATCCTCTATGTGACAGCCCTTCAAATATCACCTCTCAGACGCCTCCTCTCCAGTTTAAACACATCCAGCTTCTTCAACCTTTCCTCATAGGACTTGGTCTCCAGACCCCTCGCCATCTTTCTTGCCCTCCTTTGGACAAGTTCAAGCTTGTCAAAATCTTTCTTAAACTGAGGTGCCCAAAACTGAACATAGTACTCCAAGTGAGGTCTAACCAGAGAAAAGTGATACCCTCAATTCATGTGATCTGGACTCTATACTTCTGCCTCGTATTTGCGTCGTATTCGCCTTTTTAGCTACAGCATCACACCACTGACTCATATTCAGTGTATTATCTATTAAGACCTCTAGATCCTTTTCACATGTACTACTTCCAATGACTGACTTGCAATTCAGTGGGTCCTAAACCTAAAAAATTGTTTTATACTGAAAGTACAGTATATAAATTTGGAATATTTTCTGTTTCTCATTGGATTAAATGATATGCACACTTCCATCTGCCACTTTTTTGCTTTCTCATCATTTTTTCAGGAATAGCACCCATTACTGTAGTGATGCTTCTTGCCAAATTTCTGAAGGGTGCAAGAAAAGCTCAAGTTTTTCAAATCAAATACAAATTAGGGTTTTGTGATCCTACTGAAATAAGGGCACATGCCTGAGGGTGCCTTTCAGCAATCAACACCCACCCTTCTGAATCTGAATACAGTTTCTGAATATTGTTTCTGAATGTTCGCACTCCTTGCTTCCTCTTCTTCTTTCTAACCCTATGTCTTTGCAACAAGTGGGGGCCTGTAAGGCAAAGAAGAGCAATGCTGTCTCAGCATTTGGTACTCTTTGCTGTGCAGACATTTCATAGCCATCTACTGCGGTCATCTGCACCTAGTCTTAAGTAGCAACTCCTCTCGACCATGCAGGCATGTATTCTACGAAACCTTAAACAGTTCATCACCACCTCAGTTCCGTCTTCCACTTCCTGGTGCCCAGCATCAGACCAGAAGACAGAGTTCATATTCTGCCTTTTTGCCCAATCAGGGTAACAAAGGCAGCTAGCAATTAAAAGCAGAATATAAAACTACCATAAAGCCAACTTAAAACTAAGAGTAAAGTCATAAAAAACACAATGCAGTAATTAAAACACTGGGCAGGAAGGAGGGATCATTGGGGAAAGGCAGACGAAACAAAAGGCACTTCACCTGCCGCAGGGAGACAATGATTGAGGGGGCCAGAGAAAACCCCCTGGGGAGGGAGTGCCACCATCCCGGGACCACACTGAGAACGGGCTCTCTCAGATGGCCGCCTGGCCAAACTCAGAAAGCAGGGCACCTGATGCGGAAGACGACTGCAGCCGGGCAGGTTGTAGTGGGAGAAGGGGGTCCTTCGGCAATGCTGCCCAGGGCTTGAAAGATCACCAGCAGCACCTTGAACAAGGCCAAAATATAGTGGGTGGCCACTGCACAGACCCAAGCTGGAGCCCAGGGCCTCTGCTTCTTGGGAACGGGCTTTGCCATTATGTAGTGGTGAAGAGTGCCCTCAAGTCATAGCTGGCATACAGACATCCCTGTTGGGGTTTTCATGGCAAGAGACTAATGGAGGTGGTTGGCCATTGCCTGCCTCTGCAGCCCTGGTCTTCCTTGGAGGTCTCCCATTAAATTACTAACCAAGGCTGACCCTGCTTAGCTTCTGAGATCCGAAGAGATCAGGCTGTCCTGGGCTGTGCTGGTCAGGGCAGGCAGCCCATTTACGGAATGCTTTTTCTTATGATGCCATCATGGCTTTCTCCCCATCCAGCATTGCGAAAGTTTGTTTCGACGTTCCTTATTTTCTAAAGGTGTTTAAGTAATACATTGTAGCGAGGAGGGTCGTGGAGAGTGCCGTCAAGTCATAGCTGACTTCTGGCGACCCCTGGCGGGGCTTTCATGGCAAGGAACTGTCAGAGCCGGTGTGCCCCATGGCCTGCCTCCGCCGCCCCGGTCTCCGCTGGTGGTCTCCCATCCAATCACTAACCAAGCCCGACCCTGCCTAGCTTCTGAGACCCGACCCCATCAGGCTCCCCCGGGCCATCCCGCTCAGGGCCTGCCGTTCCACACCGAGGACTTTCTCTCCCTGCCCAGAATCGCTTCCCGGCTGCACGGCCTCCGACAGGCGCACAGGCAGCAGAAGCTCCGCCGTCCCGCCTGCTCCCCCCGCTCCAGCCAGCCGCCCAACCGGCCTGCCCCGGATTCGGCGGCGGCGGCAGCAGCAGCAGCTTCTCCCCCGACGGAGCGGTGCGCGCGGGACCGAGATCCCGGCCGGGCCGGGCCGCGCACGGGCCAGGCCGCCCTCTGCACAGGCTCTGCGCCGCGCTCTCCCGCAGAGTCAGCGCCCGCCAGCCTCGGCCGGAGCCGGGCCCGACGAGGGCAGCCGCACAGGGGCTTGGGCCCTGCCGCTAGCGCCGCGCCCTCACCTCCTTCCGCTTCTGCCCGCCGACGCCGGGCCCAGTCCAGGCGGCGAGCAGCGCCAGGCAGCCCAGCGCCAGAGCCCTCCGCAGCGCCATGGCGGAGCCGGCCTGCCTCGCAGAGACGCACGCCCACCGGCAGCTCGGCGCTCATTGGCCGAGGCCCGGCGGCGCCAGGGTCCCATTGGCTCCGAAGCGCTTCCGCTGCGTCCCCATTGGCCCGGCTACTTCCCGTTTCCCTGAACGTTTCCTTTTCTGACTGGGACTGGCGCGGGCAGGAGGGACTGGAAGGGGAGCGCGTGCTGCGAGGCGATTAGCCGGGAGGGCTCGGGGGCGGGGCTTGGGCGAGACCGGCGCGCTGGGGCGAGACCGGCGCGCGGGACCGGCGGAACGCCCCGCCTCAGGGCGGTCGCAGGAGCGACTCGGACGGCCTCTCCCGTGGCAGGAGTCGGGGCCGGGGGCGCCCGTCGTCAGCAAGGCGAGGAGGGCCTCGAGCCTTTACAGTCCGGGGTGGCGGTCACATCCTGACTCGTCCACCTCCCGGCTGGGATTGAAAGGTTCGGGGCCCTCCGCTCGCCCTGCGGCTGACGAAGGGCGCTCTGACCCGGCCGAGCTCCCACTCTGGCAGTTTTGTCGGCCTTCACGGCGCCCCTGCGTTCAAATCCTGTGTTCTGCTACAGACCAACCATAGCCAATAGCTCAATAATTTAATAGGCTGTGGGCTTTTTATCAGGCCTTATTTATTCATGTCATTTATAGTCCTCCTTTCTCACTGAGACTCAAGGGGGATTACACAGTATGATATTAGTACAATCTGTATCAAGGGCCTTTCCAAATATTGTCGAGGACATTGCCGTAAACAATGCCATAAGGTAAACAGATACAAATTTGAAAGACAGCATTAGCAAGAATCCAATAGAGTAGAAAAAATACTGAAGCAGAACATAAGCAGTTCTAGAACTGACTGACAGCATGGAGCACAAGTGGGACATAGGAGTACATATTTAAAGCAACAGATAATGTGTAAGGCAATATAGTGGTGAAGTCTATGGTCCCTAACTCATTATCAGACTAAAACCTTGTACAAACGTATCAGTTTATTTACCGGAATTGCATTCCTGCGCGTTCCCCCTCAAAATGAGCCCTGTTTACTATATATGTTATTTTGATCAGAAGTTATTCTAGTTCTAAACTGGCTTTTGAACAAAAATGGAACGAGGCCCTTTGGTTATGTGTTTGGAAGTACACCCTGTCGTATGGTTCAGCTTTTTCAGTTTGCCTTTTACTTAAGGGGAACGTGGTGATGATAATTAATCGGTGGCATTTAACTCCAATGACGATAGTAAAAATTTACAAATCAGCCTCTGGTCAGTGTTGGTTTGGTAAGATTATAGTCACATGTGGTGGGAATACCCATGAACAATTAAATTGAAAATATTTTTAAAAATCTGGTCTAAGCTTTGATCTACCTTTAAAACCAGAAATCTTATTATTATATTATCTCCCAAATGTTTCAAAGAGTCTTCGGGTGATTCTTTTAAATGTAATCACCATGGTACATCTTGTCTTTGCTAGATTTTGGAGACAGGAAGTTTATTCAAGTCTACAGATATGGGTGGAGAGAATTATAGGCCTATTTTTGATGATAAAATTAACTTAATTACAAAAAGGAAGAAATGTTAAAGATCTTGAATGACTTTGGTCTCCTCTAATTAAATTGATAGGTACCAATCTTTTTAAAAGTTTAATGCACATGTTTTAATGACTATTTTTGATACATTGTCAAATTCAAGTGAATAAATAAAGAAAAAATGATAAGCTGGAGATATCAGACAAATTTTCTAGATAAACTTTTATAGACATTTGGTCAGATGCATGGTACGTGGCCTTCTTGGCAAAGATAAACACGGGCATAGAGGAATCACTAATCAGCGAGGTCAAAAATAGTTTCATTTTCATTCATTATGATCTAAGATCAGCCAACACCAATTTAACAGCACCTTGCAGCATTTTCTCAACCTTGTGGCACTGCACAGAAGTCACATTTCATACCGACACGCAGGCTTCTCTATGCTGAGGCAGACTGGGGGAATTCTTAGGATTGCACTGTTAGAAAGGCATAAATGCTCAGAATGGGTGCGTCTATCCATTTGACCATGGTGGGGGCTATCATCATTAGAAAAAGAGAGGGTTCAGGCCATGAGTCTAAGGCCTGAAAAAAGGCTTTAGTATTGTCTGAAGCGTCTCTTTTTCTCCCGTGCCTGATGAATTGATTGATTGGTTTACTACATTTATAATCTGCCCTCCCCACAAACAGAGTCAGGGCAGATAACATCAATTGTAAATGTATAATAAAATTCACATTAAAACCATAATTAGACTGTTCAGTAATAACAGTTCTAAAACAGATCTAGATGGCAGCTCATATTTCCCAACCAGACATTCTATGGGGTGGGCTATGGAGGAGCAGCAATGGTCCAACTGATGCAAAAAGTCAAGGTGGGGATCAGGGGCGTAGACTCCAATTTCGGGGGGGGGGGATGGGGCTGGACCAGAGGAGCCAATGATGTGACAGGGAGGGGCTTCCATTGCCACAATCTGTGGAGGCAGGGCCAGAGGGATTTAGGGAGCCCCCCCCAAATTTAGGGGGACCCAGGCACCCACGGGGACCCCCCTAACAATGGCCCTGGGCTGGGCCAAACCTAGGAAAAGGTGGGAGTTGGCCAGTGGTTATAATGGTATCTCAGCGATCTCCTGCTGTGTCCTGGTTTTGAAACTCACTTTTAGGAAAGTCACAAAGAGCTAAAAGTTTAACTTTCCACTCCCTAGCAATATCCAGAAACATATCCCGATAAAGCTGTAGTTGGGCAACTTCCAAGTCAGTTTTGTAGAAGTTTACAATGTATGTACTATCATCTTCTCCTATGGCAAACTTTTCAATTTTGCTCATGTATTGGGACACATCTGAGGAAGAGTGATGGTGTAAACTGCTGTAGATATTATCAATGATTTCATAAAGTATTTTTCTGTAGAAATCCTTAGGAGATTGAAACTGGTGAGGATCACTCCCAGCATCAACACGTCGTGCAGGTTTTCTGCACCTAGGAACAGTAAAAGGTCATTACTGACTCATGGGGGGATGTCGCACCATGATGTTTTCTTGGCAGGCTTTTTGTTATGGCGTGGTTTGCCATGGCCTTAAGTCTAAGTCTTTTGGTGTCTTGACTGTCTGTGACCAGAACTGTTCGAAGTTGTTCCGGTTGCTTAGTACTCTCCTTTGCAAAAGCAAAATGAAGTTCTGCCTGATGGAACTGTAGGTTACTTTTTTGAAGACCTGTGTTTAATGTGTCTAAACGGCCAAACACAAGCAACAATAACTGTAGCATGAAGTAAGAAGCAAATCTTAACGAGCTCCGTGCTTATCCATCTGCTTTTGCCCCAGGATCTCCTCTCTCCTCAGAAGATACATTCTCAAAGAACTGAATCAGCTCCCTATAATTTGAAGCCACTGACTGTAAGGAAGCTGCTCTAACAGTCCACCTTGTGGGGAAAAATTGTCTCATGTTCTCTGGCTGCTGATAGTGTTTAAACGAAGCAAAACGTTTTGGTAAAATTTTCACAAAGGTGATCATGTCAGATAGCTCACTCAGAAAATTTCTACGCATAGTAACATTTTCTGACACATCTTGTACCACCAAGTTCACAACATGTGCAAAACAATGAACATATACTGCTCTTGGCTCCTCAGCTTTTACAGGAGCCCGTACGCCACTAAGATGTCCAGCAACATTCAATGCTCCATCATAACACTGGCCACAACATCTGTCAAGAGAAAGACCTTCAGCTTCAGAAAAGACTTTTCTCTTTCTAATCAGAAATCTATCTATGGCCAATTGAATGGAATGGTGGACTGAAAACCAAGGAAAATATTAGGATTCTGAAGGAGGTGAAATTATATATTGAAAATAGGAGAGGGGTGGGCATGTTCAGAAAACAGAGATTTATAACCTAATCCTGATCCTGAATGGGGCCAAGGTTTGAAATAATACAAAAACAAACCTACCTAAAAGTAAAATAAAAAAGAATCTTGGACACAATCTGAATATTATGCCCTGTACATATTAGATGTTAGCAGGGCTTTTTTTCAGCAGGAATGTGGTGGAACAGAGTTCCGGCACCTCTTGAAAATGGTCACATGGCCGGTGGCACCGCCCCCTGTAAGCCACAGTGCAATAATACTGTTATATGCTTGAAACCAGTTCATGTTAACTGTAGCTGCCTAGTTGGTGAACTGTCAATACACACCTGCTAGACCAACTCAAGCGTAGACATTTTAAGAAGAATGCTTAACAGGTTTGTTTAGGGCCATTAGTTAACTTGAAAAAGGATCTGGTTCTGCATTTACTTCAGCAAACATAGGAAATCACAGGCTTGAAGAAGACACAAAATATCTATCTACTGAAAGAATCCCCAAATCCTATAGCAATACCCTGCTGTAGTTTTGAAAGTGCTACTCAACTTTTTTTTCAATTTCTTCTCTAAGCATTAGCTAGTTGGTTACCTCTTTGAAACTGTACCACACCATTTTAGGGCCGAATCCACACTTCCCTACCTTCTGCTTTTCATGTGCATTAATCACGCTGGATTCTATCCCGCAATGTCCCAGTCTGTGTTCACATCTCTTCTCTTACTGCCGCTGCCTCGCGCTATACTTTGTCCACATCCCTGGTAGAATTGCGCAATACGGGGCGGGTATAGATCCAACATCACCAATGATGACATCACGTTCATTTTTTTTTCATTTTTTCATCAGATTTCCGCTATAGCGTTTTTTTGCTGAATTTCTATGGCGAGGCCACACCCCTATGATGCCTGTGATTGGTTAATGTTATTCTATGCCTTCTTCTTTGAAGTCCATTGGACCATTATTCTGGCGGGCTAATTTGAACTGATATTTAAGGTGGGGGTGATCCAAACTCTCCAAACAGGCAGACTAATTATTTGACACTTGAATATAATGTTAGAATGATGGATTTCCACTATAATGGTAATTTCAAGAGTTTAAAAAAAATTAATTTTAACAGCCACCGATATTTCCGACTGTTCGGCATCCTAAAAATGACACAGAAATGGAAATGATGCCACCCCTTGATGTTTCCGCGGGGATTTTGAAGCACCCCGATTAAGATTTATGCCTGGGATTGTGCAACAACGTTGGGAAAGTCCCCTTTTTTTTTAAAAAAAGGGAAAGGGCGGGCAGGCAGTCAGGCACGCTGCGGAGAGAGTGGAAAAGCTTGATAATTGCACGCCAAAGAGGGATGGTGTTCCGGAAAGGCTGCAAACACAGAAGTGGGGTGGTTTGAGGGGGGCGGTCTCCTTGTGGAACGCTTCTATTTGTCCACATCCACGGTGAGAACCGCGCAAGAGAAGCGTTTGAACGCATGGCAAATTCGTCTGAGGTGCAACGCGAAAGATGCGAGACAATGGCGGGATTGAAATAAGAGTATGTGAACAGCCTTCTGAGAAGCGAATAATGGGCGGGAAAAAGCGGAAAATTTGAGACGTGTGGATTCGGCCTAGGTACCAGAAAAATGCAGAGCATGAACATGTACAGAGTGCCCATTCCTTGCCAATGTTCTCTCCAGGCTGCACAAAGGGCAAAAGGAAATTTTAAAAAGGCCTCTGATCTGTATCCCTCCCTCCTGCCAATCTTGTTTATGGAGATGGGGATTCTCATTGCTTCACAGAGACAGATTCAGTTTTAGGAATTGTTCTTTTCTGCAATAGATACCACCTCTCCATTTAAAAATTGAATGGAAATTGAAAAAGGGGCTTAGGAGTGGCTGAAGTGGCCCACTCCTACATATATTATCATGAAAAAAACTGTTCTCCCACTCCCCCCGAAAACACCAAAAAACAAACAAAGCTGTTTCAACAAAGAAACATAGGGCCTACTTTTTCCCAGTGTTCCATTTCCAAAATACAATGTAATGATAACTTATCTGAAAAGTAAAATAAAATGGATATTCACTTTTTCCCTATTAAAAGGAACAGAAACTGGTCCTTAACAGAGTATCATTGACTGCAGAGAAAACGTGATGATGGGTGGTTGGAGCATGCTAGCTGGTGTGTAAAAGTTTTAGAAAAGAAGTAGTTTTAGAAAAGTTTTAGTTTTAGAAAAGAAGTAAGAGTTCTTTATTATAGGAACTCCATACTTTGATAGGAAAGTGGATAGATTCCTATCTACCGATCTATTCCTGAGGAGGAAGTCCTGAGATTAGCAATCTACACATCAAAGGATAATTCAGGGCAGTAAAAGAGTAAACAGTAAACAGATGCTTTGACGTGTCTATCTTTCTGGTTTGTCCCCCTCTGAAACCTGAGGAAAGGGACAGCATTAGAAGTGGAGTCTTCTAACATTTCCCAAATGTAAACTGTAGCCAAGCAATTATATTGCAATTATGTCCAACTCAGGCCTTGCAATCTGACTGTTGCTACATTGAAAATGGGTGCAGTCAGCCAGGGTTAAGGTCTAAGCTAATTAGTGTGGATCATAGCCATAGGTAATTTAAGGCAGTGTATAATGTTTTTTTTATATAAAATTTATTTTTAAAAATATAAGCAGAACAGAAAAAAATAAAAACAATCGAACAATTATAATTACATCAAAAGAAAAAGAAAAGAAAGAGTAAACATATAATAAACAATATAAATAACTCAAGTTTTTTTATATCCAGCACATATCAATCCTTGAATATGTTTGGTGTCTGTCAGAAAAGAAAGTATAGTCTCCAACATTCAGATTTTTGATCTTCCAAGCAGCTTCCAATTGTAACATTTCCATAAAATTAAACACATTTTTGGGAAGTTTGTCTTCTTTGGTTTTTTAAACCTATGTTTTTTTAGACCCATTACCCCATTCATGTTTCCGAAGATCATTATCTTCTTGAAAATCGAAAATGGATTGGAAAACACTTTCATAAAAATTTTCTCTTGCATTGTTTGGCGCATATATCGTTGCTAGTGTGTAAATCTTGCCTTCCAGGAGTCTGATTTTCACACTCATGTATCTTTCATCAGAGTCTCTTAATTCTTCTGTAACATTTATTTGAAATCGTTTATATAAACCGCAATTCTTTTTTTAGATTATAAATTCTTAATAAAAACACAAATACATACAAGCAAAAAACAGGAACAAAGCCCCAAAGAATCATGGAAATTGTGATGCGATACAACAAGAAGGGTGGACAGTCCTGTGCTTCATCCGCCATTGTAACTGAGTCCCTCATGTGAGTTTGTCCCTGCTTGCCTCCCCCTTCCTGGCCAAATCGGGGGGGGGGGGAGGATTGAGCCCCTCAGCGCCCCCCCCCGGTAGTTTACACATAGGGTGGGGATCATACAACTCTCACTCCAACAGGAGGCCGGTCAGAAGGCTCATGGCCAGCCTCAGCCCAGCCCAGCCTCAACCATATGCCTGGCGGAACACCTCCGTCTTGTAAGCCCATCAAAAGGACAATAGATCTTGCTGGGCCCAGGTTTCGGCAGACAGAGCATTTCGCCAGGCTGGTGCCAGGACTGAAAGGACCCCGGCTCTGCTTGAGGCCAAGCAGTTTTTTGTCAGCTGATCAGAGCATCTGCCAGACATGTATGGGGAGAGGCGGTCCTGTGGATATGCTGGTCCCAGTCCGCTAAGGACTACAGGGCTGGCACACTCTCGTAGGTGCTAACAAAAAAGGTAGCCCGGTGGGCCTGATTGCATCAGATCTTGGAAGCTCAGCAGGGTCGGCCTTGGTTAGTAATCGGATGAGAGACCTCCAAAAAAATTACTCCAACAAAGGATTACTATGCAGAGGCAGGCAATGGCAAACCACCTTTCTTGGTCTCTTGCCATGAAAACCCCACCAGGGGTCACCATCAGTCAGCTATGACTGGAGGGCACCCCCCCCCCACCAACACAAAAGGCGCTGCGCAGATCGTGGTTGGGCTTTGGCTCTGGGAGCGGCTCCGCTGCGAGCCGCCTCCGTCCCAGGAACTGGAATGATCCACGGCAGCCTTCGCTGTGCAGCCTTCCCGCAGCCGAATGGCCGCCCCCTCCCCGGCCGGCTTTGGCTTTTCAAATGCCAAGGAAAAAAAACCTCTTTCCAGGGAGGCAAAAAGAATGTGTCAGAAGTGGGATTCGAACCCACGCCTCCATACAGAGACCAGAACACCCAGCCCCGCACAGGGAAGGCTTACGTTTCCGCCTTGAGTCTGGCGCCTTAGACCACTCGGCCATCCTGACACTATAGCTAAAGCACACGCCGAGAGCTTCTCGAGCTCATCGGAGAGGCGGGCGCGGCCCGGGAGAAGCTCCTCGCCACTTTCCCGGTTCTCCCGGGGCGAAGGGGGCCGGAGGGGAGGCAGCTGCGCAGCGCCAGGAGGCCCGGGGGCGCCTCTCTCTCTCGGGGCTCGCCTCGCAGCGCCCCCTTCGCAATTGGACTACATTTCCCAGGGTGCCCTTCCCAACAGGCGCCTGCGCCTAGGGGACCATTCCCCCTGCGCGGCGGCCATTTTGTTTTTCACCGCTGAGCAAGGGCGCCGCGGCGGAGAGATGCTCTTCCCCATCGCGAAGGGGGCGCTGGGCCTCGCCGGTGAGCCGGGGCTTCTCCGCGTGAACGGCCGCGTGGCGGGCCTTTCCCGCCGAGCCCACCAGAAGCGGCGCGGGCGGGAAGGAGCTTTCGCCCCTTTCCGCCTTCTCCTCACGGTTGGCGGAGGGAGGGAACTGCCGCCTCGCCACCTTCCCGGCCGGGGAAACGGTCTCCCAGGCGACCGGGGGCGGGGGGCAGGTGGGGGCAGAGCCAGAGCCACTCGCTGACCGAGGCCGCCTGGCTGGGGGCGAGAGGCCGGCCGGGGCTTCTTCCAGCGGCTCCTTGTCTCGCTCCTCTGCGCCTGCGGGCAGCTCCAGGGCTCCCTGCACGCCGCCGGTGTGTGTGTGTGGGGGGGGGGGTCATTGGCGGTGGAGAGGGGGCTCCTTGGAAGCTGGGAGGGGGCAGCGTGGAGCGCCCCGACCCCCTGTGCGCATGAGCAGCTCGCTTTCTGGTAGGGAGAAGGTGAATTCTTAAATAGGGAACATCGGCGGTACGTGCAGCACAAACAATAAAAGAATGCTAAGAAAACCCACTAGCAGATGCACTTGCAAACCAGATTAAGTGGCAGTGAGAACGCATTTAGCGCAGTTTAAGCCCTGCAGGGCATTGTTGCTGTTCAGTGTATCGTGAATAGTGTGGCTGGTCGTTGTGCTGCCTGCTGGACTTAGTTGAGTTTATTTTTTAGCCCGCCCTCCCCGCAATCTGGTTTAGGGCGGGTTACAACAATCATAAATACTTACCGCCCCAGGGTGGTTGTGAGGATAAAATGTGGGAAGGAGGTGCTGTGTGCCTATCCTGGGCTCCCTGGAAGAAGGGTAGATAGAAATGTAATGTGCTTCCCATTGAATAGCATATCATGAGTTATCAGATCCAGCTATGAAAACAATACATTTATGCTTCCCTGACGCCTTCCATCTCAGAATCGCAAAACAAAGTAAAAATGACTGGTGTTTTGCTTCTTACTGCTTAATTGCTTGTATAAAACACTAGTTGTCCAAATTAAATTCAGTCTGATTCTATTTGTTTTAAACAGATGTGATCTTGATGATTTTTTAAACAGTGTCAGATTGCTAGTTTGTATGAATGGAAGAAATTAGCCAAGCATCAGGTAGATATAGATACACAAGACTCAGACGATAAGATGGCATTAAAAAGACTTCTGTTGTTGTATAGTCTTGGCCAGAACAGAGATTAGTGAGGTGACTAAACTTTTTTTTTTTTTAAATATGTATGATCTAGGGACTGTTTTCATATGACAGCCCGTTCTGAAAAGCAGCTTAAGGTTTTTAAGGAAATGGCCAAAGTTATCTTTTTTAAATTTAAACTGTAGCAGGTTCATTAAGTTATTCCAGATAAATATTTTCTCTTTTTGGACAAATGAAATGCTTGTAACAAACAAGACTCAGAATGTGTAATGTAATATTTTTATGTATTAGATAACAAATCCTGCGTATGTTCTAGATATCTACAACATATTTTCACAGATGGGTTTATTACTTAAATGTGAATAGCTTTGTCCAGAGTTAATGTTATAATGTGTATGATGATATACTATTGACAGATTTGTTGTTTTCAATCTTGTAATTTAACCTGATAGGCAGATCCACTGTTAATTTTATTATTAATTCATTTATAGTCTGCCTTTCTCACTGAGACTCAAAGTAGATTACACAATGTAAATTACACAATGCAAACAACATCTGGGACATTCAGTAAACAATACAACAGGGTACACATAACAATTTTTTAAAAGAAGCATATATTTGAATTGTTCAAATTATACACATCTTCTGTTTCTGCAGCTATTTCAACTGTCGTTTTTCTTTCTTGCTCAGATGACCAAATCTAAGATACATGCCCAGTCTAAGGCAGCATAGAGTGCACTGCAAATTGCTATGCTCTATTTCTCTCATTTGGTATATTCACAGTTTTGCTTACAGAGAACAAATATGTGTATATTTTTAAATTCCATAAATATGACAGGTACAAGAATATATGCTAAGTTATAAACGATGTATCTTAATAGCTTAAACAGTACAATAAGTTTGTTTGATAAGAAAATAAGTATCACATAGATTTGCATCCCCCCCCCCCCCAGCCATGGTCTCAAAATATTTGGAAATTTTACATCTGTCTGTGTGACATAAATCATCGATTAAAAATTGATTTTGTAGTTTGTTGGGTGGAGGACAGCTTTACTGATGGGTTTGATCCTCACTGTCTAATTAGCAAGGACTTTCGTTGTAATTTTATTTATTTATTTATATTCTGCCTTTCTCACTGAGACTCATGGCGGATTACATAGTGTGAGATTAGTACAGTCAATATCAAAGACATTTCAGTAAACAATACCACAGGGTAAATAAATGCTAGTTTTAGTAGTAGTAATAGGTTTAATTGTATATGGCCAAAGGTCGTCACAATACAAAGTTAAGTACAGTAAAAATAGAAATCTATCTTACAAGCATAAAATACAAATAAATGCTAGCTTTCCTTGTCATATGCCTTATATCACAAAACCAGTTAAGAACAATGTAATTATGTGTAACTGTTGACTTTCAATTGGAATGTTAATCTTGAATCAGTTCACACATTACAGCTGGAATTAAGATACTTTAAAAGCTGTGACCCAGATTAGTTTATCATGTAAAAAACATAATCCATAGATGTATAACTTCCAGAAACTCAGAATGAAGTTTTGCCATCTTACCTGATATCTGTATATGCATTGTCAAATCTTGGACTTCTGATTTTAATATTAATTAGCAGTTTAGAGTGCTTCTGAGTGTCCAAAGTGTTTCATGTACACTGTCTCATCATAATTCTTACAGCAACCCTGTAATAACTTTCCAGAGTGATTAAGGCTTTAACATCCCTTACACATGGGACAAATAAAAATGTGAATTTGATGATAAACTGTGAGGCTTTTGGAGACTATTTTACAGATAAGATCTTGTCACTCTGCTGGGACCTGTCCACCACAGTTGATGCAGTATGTGAACTGGAGGCCCCTTAGCAGTCTTCAGGGTGGATATTAGATCAGTTCAGGCTACTCTCCCAGGACGAGGTAGACAGGGTCCTGTGTGCTGTGAAACCTACCACATGCCCACTGGACCCGTGCCCATCATGGCAGGCAAAAACTGGCAGTGCTGGGATTCGAGTCTCATTAGCTGACATTAATCTTTCCCTGAGTTCTGGGGTTTTCCCAGACTCATTGAAGGAGACAGTGGTGTGGTCCTTATTAATGAAACCATCATTGTCCTGTTGATCCAGCCAATTACCGCCCAGTTTCAAATCTTCTATTCCTGGGTAAGGCAATTGTGAGGGTGGTAGCGGGACAATTACAGGTATACCTGGATGATGCCTCTATCTTGGACCCATTCCAGTCCGGCTTCAGGCCTGGCCATGGTATGGAGACAGCTCTGGTTGCTCTCACAGATGATCTGCAGCAGCACTTGGATCAGAGCGGATTGGCACTGCTGATACTTCAAGATTTTACAGCAGCATTTGACACGGTTGATTGCGATCGCTTGACCCACTGCCTCGCTGATGTGGGGATTTGTGGGACAGCCCTGCAATGGCTGAGCTCCTTCCTCCGCAGTCGGGGACAGAGGGTGGCACTTGGGGAACATATGTCTGCCTGCCATTCTTTGGTATGCGATGTCCCTCAGGGGGCAATTCTTTCCCCGATGCTATTTAACATCTATATGTGGCCCGTCACCTGGTTAACCTGCAGCTTTGGGTTTGGTTGTCACCAGTCTGCGGATGACACCCAGCTCTATCTGTTGATGGACGACCAGTCTGACTGTGCTTTGGATTCCTTGCCCAAGGGTCGTGAGGGTGTGATGGTATGGCTACGTCAGAGTCGCCTGAAATGGAATCCTCTGAAGACGGAGGTTCTGTGTCTGGGTCATGGAGCAATGGGGTTGGGGACCCGGCTCCCAACCCTTGGCAGGGTACAACTGAAGCCTTCGTTGACAGTGAAAAGCCTGGGTATGACTTTGGATGCCACAATTTCAATGGAGGCCCAGGTCATGACTGTTGCCACGCCTGCCTTTTTTCATCTCCGACAGGCCAGGCAACTGGCACCCTCTCTCTCATCCCGGGACCTGGCTACAGTAATCCATCCAACGGTCACCTCCAGGCTAGGTTACTTCAACTTACTCTACACTGGGCTACCCTTGGGCCTGACCTGGAAGCTACAGCTGGTCCAGAATGCAGTGGCACATGTTCTTACAGGAACGCCTACTTGAGTGCATATCCTGTGCTGTGCCAGCTGCACTGGCTGCCAGTGGAGTTCTGGATCTGGTTCAAGGTGTTAACTTTGGTGTTTAAAGCCCTCCACGGACTAGGACCAGCATACCTTTGGAACCGCCTCTCCCATTACGTTCCTTGCAGGGCACTGTGCTGTGTGGACAAACAACTCCTGGTGGTCCCCAGCCCAAGGGACATACGTCTGGCCTCCACCAGGGCCAGAGCTTTTTCTGCCCTGGCCCCAGCCTGGGGGAACGCTCTCCCACTGGAGATCCGGGCCCTGCGGGACATATTACAGTTCCACAGGGCCTGTAAAATGGAGATGTTCTGTTGGGCCTTTCCCCTCCTTATTCCACCTCTTCTATGACTGCCCTCGGCTATGCGTTCTGCCCACAGCTATGACCTGTGCAGGTTTTTGATCAGTATCTAAAGTCACCTATGCATAATGGCGCCTGGAGTATTTTAGTGTAAGTTTTAAGTGTGTTTTTAAAGTTGATTATTAACTTACTGTATTTTATTAATGATGTGAGCCTCCCTGAGCCCAGTCGTGAGGAGGGCGGGATACAAGTCTAAATAAATAAATGAGATTACTGTGATTCTCATATTGTACCAGGGAGGGACAGTGTAGGTTTCTCATGGACACATGGCAGAGCAAAAAACTGGGACTTCTCTATTTATAAATGTTTAGTCAATGTACTACACAATGTACTACACGGAAAGCTCCCTTTCTGTGAAATGGGAGCAGTCCATAATTGCCCCCTGAACATAATCATCAGGTAGAAATTGAAGCCTCCGTCAATGATTCTCGGCAGCATTTCCTAACAATGCCAATATGGCAACTTATTTAACTTCCTCTAGGATGCTGTTCCACATGGATGGCACCAAAACTGCATATGCTCAGACCTGGTAGGAGGCCGAGCAAATGACCTTAGATGGGGGAATAGCTAGGAGAAATCGCTGGGAGAATTCAAGTGATTAAACCATGATACAGGTGGTTTAAGTATTTTAAGTGTTTTTATGAAGTGAAAGCACCTCTTGAGGACCAAGTTAAGGCATTGGTAATGTGTGTTCAGTGACCCTTTGTCATGTTAAAAGAGATTAGAAATGTCTACCTGGACCTAACCAAGCTATTCCTGCATTCTTTGTGAGGATTCCATCAGCCTGTCGGTCCACCAAAACCTGTTTAGGGATGGCCTATTAATGGGCTGCTGTATACTTCCTTGATCTACTCCATAGGCTTGTTATGAGCATAAAGCTTTCCATGTAGTTTGCATAGTTAAAAGTGCCCATGGCTGTGATGGAAACCATGAAATCGTGAGCTGCTCCTGACAAGACAGCCTTAGTACGAATATTGAAGGCCTCCAGAACAACGAGCCTCAGGGTCCTCAACACTACCCCCGAGACGAGCTCAGCTAGTGGGACAAGCAGCAGAGTAGATGGTACATCAATAGAATCCCAGTCCTGTGTCTCAGTTCCACATTAGTAGGCACACTCTTCATCTTTGTTAATGCCAGGATTACCATGTTGTTCCTCGGCTCTCAGTCATCGAAGGGATCTGTGTATCTTGTCTGGTGTTAGAGAGACATTTGATCTTGACCGCTGGTGGTTGTGTTTTCAGCACGAATGTTTCCAGTTCTTGTTCCTTCTCAGCATGCCGGGAAAGAATCTCATGCCATGTGGCTAAACCCTGGGCCCATTAGAGTCAACTAAGTATCCCACAGTCATTCTGCAGCAGGCCTTGTGGTGGTGGTGGTTGTTTTTTATCCAGGGGCCAGCCTAAAAAAGTTAGGAGCCAAACTTACTTTTCAGCCATCACAGTTTTGTATTTTAATAACCACATTTCCTAATTATTGGTACCACAAAACCTATTCCTAACCTTTTAATAGTCTCTTATTTTTATTAAAGCTATGAAAAAGATGTTGTAGTATATTATCAAATAAAGGGTAACACAGATTTCTATCAACAAAAAACAAACCTTTAATCCTAACCTAATATCACTAGTTTTTCATCATTCCATTGCTTTAAAAACTCTTCCTTACTGAATATTGGAGCTGAAATAGAAAGCACTTGGTTTAGAAATGAATTCATCCCTGGTTGCTGTCTGGTGTAAACTTAAATTTACATATAAATAAGTAATGACAAGAACTTAATGCACATTTATTTTATCTCATATAATAAATCATTCCAATGCAAAATGATAAATAAGCTTTGTACTTCCACTGAGGATTGTTGACAGATGCTATAATAAAACCTTTGCTAAAAATACTAGCCGCTGTAATGAATTTTCTAGGTGCTGTGGTGACCTGGCACCTGGAATTTGTCAAGCTCTGTTTTACAGGATGTAAAGAGACTTAGATACCATGACCAGAAAGATCTTTTTCTCCTCCATCCTCACTTTTAAATATCTAGCTTGATAAAAAGTTCTGGAGAACTCAAATGTTGCACATTATCTAGTGTAATTTGGATTGTTTCTAACAAAATGTATCACGTGACTTGTTTTTAAACAAAAATATTGTCACCTGGAATTTCTGCTGATTTGACTATAAAGGGTTGGGAGTTTTATTCTTATTTTGCTATTGTCCTTGTCTTCTGATTTGATTTTATGTTTGAAAAGTGATTTATTTGTTTCATTGTACCTTACACTCATAAGTTGCCATGAGAGTGTCAGGCAGTTGTGAATGTTTTAAATAGGTAAAAAACAGCCCCCTCTCCCAGCTCATTAGAATTTCTTCTAAGGAGATAAGGACAGGAGTACAAACATGGTGTTTATTTGCATTCATTTCATGAGAGTCTGGAATGATTGTGGATAGGTGATACATTAGATCTTTGATAACTACAAAGTTTACCACAGATCTAGGAAGATCTCTCTGAATCATTTGAAGAGGGTTTTCATTGTTATCTACATTTTGTCTGCTTATAGCTATGCAAGTCCTACATCTTAAATAAGATTTTATATAAATTTAATGTCCAAGGCAAATGTAAAATAAACTTTTAACCTCTTGTTATGTTCTCTTTAGCCCGTGGCATTCAACGTACAGTGGCAAGACAAACTCACCATAAACATGTTCCTGACTTTCATGACAAATATGGCAACATTATTCTGCTCGGTGGAGCTGTATTTTGTGCCTCCATTTGGACTTATGTAAGTATTTCCACTCTATAGTTAACCCCTGCCCATTACAAATTGCAATTACTTCTGAGAAAATAACTTGGCAGGCCTGTTTTGTAGGCTGGCCTATGATATATTAGTACGTACATCTAAACTAATAAAACTTCTGCCATGCCTATCATGGAACAGTTTATTGTATAGTTCATCGCTCCAGATAGTCATTCTTCATGTTTGTCTTTAAAGAGCTATCTAATAATATCAAATGATTTTGTAGTTTTCACTGCTGGAAAATGTGGTTTATTGTGCTTGTTTGGTGATTCTTTCCTGTTGTGTAATTTATAGGTTGTAACACAAACTGGCATTGAGTGGAATTTGTCTCCTGTTGGCCGAGTAACCCCAAAAGAATGGAGAGAGAAATAGAGGTATCTCCATACCCATCTTAGAAATGTTGGGAGCTACCATGAACTGGTCTGAGCTTTCACTGGAATACACTTCTGCTGTGCATGTAATGGCACAGTACATTGTATTGCAACCTGAGGTGTAATAAATATATTTAAAATAATTTTTGTTCATTCAGATTTATATTTCCTTTTATAGTTTTATAATGAAGTGCAGCACATACTGTTAAACACTACATTCTCTCAGTAATTTCTATGAAAAGTAAAAAGCAAAAAAGTCAAGTGTGAAATGTTATCTGTGTAACACTGGGTTCTCTTTGGATTTCATGGAGTTCATTCATGGTATCTCTTCAATGAACTCCATGAATAGTATCTCTTAGTGATCTAAGTTACATTTTGATCTATGTACATACTAAACTTTGAAAATCAAGGGAAACTCTTATAGTACCAAGAAGCTGTAGTTGAAAATAATCAAATAAGCCCATTCTCCACCCCCCAGCATATCAGTATTTGGAAGAGGTGCCTTTACTGGACTGAGTCCCTTAGAGGAAGTGAGGAAAAAATGTAGTAGTAGGGTTGGACCTTTATACAAATGCAAGAATGCTCAGTACCTTGCATTACTGAACAGTACATCTTTCTACATTTTACTAAAACCTAGTAAATTCAAGCTAGTCGTTCTAACAACCTGTTGGTGTCAGTTTTTACAAATGTAAACTGCATTTTGAGATCCGACATAGAATGAACTTGATTTTCAGCTGACCTAAAAGTCTGTCTCAGCAATTTTTCAATTATCATGTTTCATGTGGTATGTAGCCACTTAACCAATGACATACCTAGGAAATAGGTTTTTGTGTTAGCAGGAACACACACGTTGCTATGAATGTCACCTGCAGCTGTAATTGACTTCATTTCTTGCTAAGCTGTCATTTTATTGTTTAGGATTATACAGGACATCCTACATAGATCTGAGATCTGGAATTACAACTGATCTCCAGATGAGAGATCAGGTCCCCAGGAGAACAGGGCTGCTTTGGAGAGTGAATTCAATATGGCATTCTACCCTGCTGAGGTCCCTGACCCCCCAAGCTTCACCCCCAAATCCCCTGGAATTTCCCAACCTGGGGTTGGCAACCCGAAGCAGGTCTGTTTGCCGACGTCCTGGAAAAAAGTGATGTTTATCAAGATACAAGATAGGCCTGTCCCTGTTCCTGGGTGTTTTGCACGGCTAGTTCCAGCACTTGCGTCGTTCCTCCCAAGAAAAAAGGGCCCACTCTCTCCCCCGCCCGGCCAGATCTTGCGTGCGATCAGCTGCCCTGAATGGCGGCCGCAGAAGCGGCGGCCGCGTAGCCTGCAGGTGGCGACTTCGCGGGCCCAAACCTGGCGCCTGGCCTCCACCCGCGGCAGCGACACGCCCTCGTCGCTCCCGTCGAGAAGCGGGTCATGTGGGCCCCCGGCTCTCACGTGACGGTCGGCCCCGCCCGTGTCACGTGCGCTGGCGACGCAAGGCGGGTAGCAACCGTCGCTGGGAGGGGCGTGGCCTGGCCGCTCTCCCCACCCTGCGCCCGGCAGCTCCAGGGCGAAGGAAGCGCCGGGCGGACGCGACGCGGAGCGGCGGCTGAGGTGAGCGGGCGGCCGGCCGGGGGAGGCCCTCTGCGCAGGCTCAGAGGCGCTTTCGCGGGGCGCGGAGGGGAGAGGGGCCTCGGGGGGAGCAGCAGCTGCGCCGCCGCCGGGGCGGGCTGGCCGGACTCCTGGACGCCCCTCGGAGCGCGGCCTGGCGCGTCGGGAAGCCCCGGAGCCGGAGCCGGCGGGCGCGGCTGCGGCTGCGGCGCTGCTCTCGTGGCCGCGGCGGAGTCCGCGCGCCTTCCGCGGCATCCTGGGGCGGGGGCGCCGCTGGCCTCCCTTCCCGGCCAGAGCGAGGGGTGGCTCGGAGCCCCTTCGGCGCTTGGTCCGGGGCCGCCTCCTGCTTGCCTGGGGACGCCGCCCGCCTTGGAGTCCGTCGGAGAGGGCAAAATAAGTCTGGCAGATGCGCGAGGGGAGGCGCGCGTCGGTCTGGGGGGAAGCCTCATTGTTAGCGGAAGCCGAGAGACGCGGAGCGCCCGAAAGCCCGGCTGGGGTTCCAGGGGCTGCGCTTCCGAGGGTCAGGAGCCGGCCCCCGTGTCTTCCCCGTAGACGCAAGAGCGCCTTCGGAAGGGCCTCGGGGGGAGCTGATTTTTGCTTGGTTGAGGATGAAACATTGCATCATTGAAACCAAATTCTGCAGAGCAAACAGGGTGCTAAACCTCATTAAACCTAATTATAGGGACAGTGATTTGCATCTGTTACAATTCAGTGTCACCTGTTTCATTTGCTCGAAATACAATTTGGTAGACTTGTTGCTGTGATAGTTTACAGTTTGTAAACACCCAAGAGACCCGATCCAATTGTGATGATTGAGTAATAACTCTTACACAGTAAGGTTAGGATTTAATTATTTTAGAGTAAGCAGAATGTAAAATATGTAAACAATTAGAATTACCAAATGGAAATATGTCAAATATTGACTGTATTTTCTATCTGATAAACTTATTAGATGTTTTTGTGCCACTTTTCTTCCAAATGGAGACCCAAAGTGACTTATACTTTGCCTCCTCCATTTTATCCTGGCGGCAACATCCATGTGAGATTAGGCTGGGAAAGATTGGCTGACTCAGGGTCACCTAGTGAGCATGGCAGAGCGGAATTGGAACTCGGGTCTCCCATGTCCTAGCAGAGATGTTGGAGCACCCTTTGCATACGGTATGAGGTGCTTATTGTATAAAATTGATAACTGATCATCCTCTTCTCCTTTATTGCCCTCCTTTATGTAAATTGAGAGGATGTGCCTGGCTGTACTGAATGACCATATTCGGAAAGAACAGGGATGTTTTTGGTGGCTTCCATATAATTGACGTATGTCCTTTCTCCTGCATGGTGTAGTAGTTTGAGCAGCGTTATTCAGGAACACTGCTATGTTCCTTCAGCTCAGGAACCACCTATGGCTTTTCTGAACACTGTTCCTCAGTGTGGCAGCCGTCCCGCCTTCTAGGGCTTATGGTTGGTAAGTAACTTGCACCTTGAAAGCTGACACCAGATGGGTGAATTGGAGGATGGATAAGCAGCTGGCCTCACACTAAGGATGGAAGAAAAGGGCCCATCTGTCTCTAACACTCCTCTTCTTTCTCTGTTGCACTCTTATCATAGCATCTGGGCGGCTGCTAGGAAGAGAGCAAACCAGCTGCAGAGAAGAGATAGTAAAACCACCATGACAGTAATCCAGGAAAAGAGCGATCTGGCCACTGTGAGGTGGAGCAGGTTTTGTTCCTCTTTTTCCACAGGCAACTTGGAAATCTCGCTCTCTAGCTTGAGCTGGTATGCCTCATGCTGCAGAGAGAATGGGACGACAAAGTAGGAAGCCCTTCCCCTCTCTTTAGGTACATAAGGGCTCTCTGAGGCTCAGCTGTGAGGAGAGCTAGCCCTACATGTCCATGGTACTCTGATAATTAAAAGGTTATCGTTACATATTTAAGGTTAATATTGTTTGTAGATGGGGTAGCACACAGTACTAGTGGCTTTTTTGTTTGATAGTTATTGTGATTATGGCTCTCTCTAACCGCTAGGTTAGTGTCAGACTAGGATCTAGGAAGCCCGGGTTTAAATCGCCACAATCCATTCCTAAGAAGAGTTATGTTCTAAGGCACTTGACTAATGAATTTAGAAGGGTGATCTCTGCTTTGGATTGCACTGTGAGTGCCCACAGTTAGGGGACAGATAAAATGAGGTAGTATGTTGTATAATTTACTCTTTTTGTTCCATTATTTTGGTTGGTGCTGAGTTACACTGTTGAGGCTAATCTTCATATTGAAGAGCTCTGTTTCTGCACCATAATTAAGGTGCTTAAGTTGCATTCCATCCTTCAATTGGTTAGGTTGGTGCTGTTTGTTTAGTCACTAGGTTCAGTGTGAATGGAGGTAGAAATGCCTAATTCCCATTGAAACCTCTGGGCAAAAGTGTGTAAATCAGTACTTAATTACTAAGGGCATGCATCTAGAACATTTTTGTTGTGGTTTTGTACTGTTGAGTGAAATGTTGGATGTGATTGGGTAGTTTTCCCATGGGCCATTGCTAGGTCAGGGTTTGGGGGGGGCATGGAAATTTGTTAGCTTTTTTCCTGTTCTTATGATGTTTGTGGTTTTTCTCTTCAGTGGGGAAGGGGGACCAACTAGAGGCTCTGGGGCAGCTATTTTTGCACTTAATGCTTCCAAAATCACACAGAACACAGTCCTCCTTCTAATCAAATATTGTTGTTAATCTAAAACACCTTTAAATTTCAAGAAGATTAAACAAAGGGGGATTTTACAGACTCCTAGATTAGATCCCTCTCTGCTTAGCTGCACTAAGTTTCCTTTACCTAGTCCTAAAATGGCCATCAGCCGGCAGCTAGCCGGCAGCTTCAGCCAGCCACCAGCATTTAAAAAAACAAACAGGAAGTGGAAGAATGGCAACTTTCTCCAGTTTGGGATTGGCTGGGAGTGCTCTTTGCTCCTCTCTTAAAGCAATGAATTGTCTAGGTAAGCAGTTCAGATTCAAAGTGAAATATGAACTCATGCTTCAGTACTGGTAAATGCCAGAACTCAAAAAAACAACAACCCATGGAGGGGTTTTGTGATTTTATTGATTCCCAAGCTACTGTTCTGGTTGTTGTCATGATATTTACGGCTGATGGGTTTCATTACACACAGTTTGTAGATTAGGCATACCTGCATTTTTCTGGCACCTTTTGTTTTGTTAGGTACATGTTGTGTGAGAAACAAGGTTAGTGATAATGATCTGTCAGTTTTTTCTTGTGCTGTTATGCAGCAATATGGTGTACTGGCACCTTTTTGGTTGGAGATGTCAGGGCCACAGTTCAGAGGTAGGCGGAGAAGGTGGCAGGTGGGCCTGATGCTTGCTCCCACCCAGGGGAGCCAATTTAGTATCCTGTTGCATCTGTTGATGTCATTAGTGAGTGCAATGCAGGGATGATGGATGGGCTAAGCTGCACCTGAGTGATCAGCCAAGCTTATGGCCTTAGGAGAGGGGATGGGGAACTGATGTCATCTTGGGCGGCAGGGGTAGGGAGGAGCCCTCCGACAGGAGGGGCTGTGACTGGATGCACCAGCAGACAGGTACCAGCAGTTAGTTAGTGAAGCCGTACACAAATACATCCAGACACAAATGCATCCCAATCTGAAACTTTTTAATGTCAGGATGTGGAGGTTGCTAGATTCTTATTTTTTTGTGTCAAAGGCTTTGAGGTGTTGTGATAGAACCCTAACATTCAATATGGCTGAAGAGTACCACCTACAGCACCTGGGTTCTTGGACTCCTAGGGCTTTCATGAGAATAATGCTTTATCTTCCATTCCACATTGGGGCTACCTAGACAACTTAATCCTTTTTTGAGAAAGGGCAACCAGTCTGGGTCAGATTCCCTTTTTTCATGGAAATGCAGAGCCATTAAAATGGTGGGACCATCTTGAAATAATTCTCTGATTGATAGTAGTAGTCTTTGACATCAGAGCTTTGCATGGGATTGATTAGATCCACTAATCACTCTCACCCAGGAGGCTGGCTGGCTTAGGTCAGACTCCACTGTCCATCAATATCAGGGATATCTGGGCTGAGATTCTTTGTTCCCATCTTTGGAACATCTGGAGATACCAAGACCAGTGGGCCAGGGAATAAGGACTCCTTCACTGTCTTGGTACTTCAAAATAGTTTGTTAGCTGAGTTAGACTGTATGCTGTGTGACAGCATGCTCTTCCCTGTGTTTTGTATTTTGTCTTCTTTCCTACCTCTTTTAAATCCCCCCACCATTTTTTCCTTTTTTCCTATAATAAACCTTTCTCTAAAGACATTTTGGCTTTCTTAGTACAATACATTTCTCTGGCATGTTTTTCCTACACCTGGGCACTATATTGTTTGCTATAAGGAATTCTCCAGGGTTTTCACCCTGTTACTTTAGTTTGCTAGGACTGAGCTGGCCATAGGGCACCATCGAGGGTTTTCTCCATAATCTTTACTGCCTATAAGCATTCCAAGATGAAGACCCTCAGATTCATTACAGAGGCACTTTGTCCATGGGACTTCACATCTCCATTCTGCCAGCCCATCACAGGTTCCTGAGATTAGCCTACAACTTCTTTCACTTGCCCTTTGGACTAGCTGCAGCTCCAACAGTTTTCTCAAAGGTGATGGTGGCCTTGCTAGCATTTCTCTGTTGTCAGGGAATCCATGTACATCTGTACCTGGACAACCTACTTCTCAGATCTCTGAGTTTGGAGCAGTTGCGCCCAGACATCCTAGCCACCACTCAATTCTTATTAGCCACGGGTTCTTGATCAACTCCCATCAAGAGCAACTTGAATCCATCACAACTGATAGAGTGGGGGATGGTCGGTCGGTCGGTCATAATAGACTCCTTCAGAAACAGGTTCTATCTGCCGGAGGAGAAGATCCAGAAAATCTCAGGTTTTGCAAGGCAACTGATCCAGGTTATCATTGGTGATGACTTTGGCAAGAATACAGGGCCTAATGATCACTTCTCTGGACTTGGTTCCCTGTGCAAGGTTCCATTCACGCCTTCTACAGTGGTTCCTAAGACCCTTTCTGCTTTAGATCCTCCAGAAGATGGATATTCCACGAGATCTGACTTATCCTTTACAACAGGGACTTGTCAGTCCAACCTTGCCAATGGAAAGAATACATCATGTCCAATATGATCCGATCCAGGTAGTCACAGATGCAGACCGGACAGGCTGGGGAGCAATGCCAGGGAAAACATGCAAGGGACATGGAACCAGGCAGACAGAAGGGCGAGTATCAGCCTTCTAGAGATCAGGGCATATCAGGCTGGCTCTAATCAGGTTCTAGGGCGTGAACAAGAACATTCACGTCCTGATAAGAATTGACAGTATCTTGGCCAAGGCCCACATAAACAGGGTGGGTCTAAGTCCTCCTCTTTGACCAACACAGCAGAGATCATGTGTTGGTCAGAGCCAAACCTCATCTATATTAGCAGAGCACTTCAACGTCAGCTGAATGTACTAGCAGACTGGTTAAGCAGACAGCAGCTGGACAGCAACAAATGGCCTCTCAAGGTGGAGATCTTTCTATGAGTTGCCATACATGTCAGGGACACTAAGGTGGATCTATTCACCTCATATCTCAATCACTGGATGCCCAGATTCTACTCCAGGTTCCAGATGGTGGGAGCAGAGCAAACAGATGCCCTGATGTCCCCTTGGCCACTATATGCCTTTCTACCGATTCCACATACCAAAATGCTTAGGAAACGAAGGCAAGAGAAGGCAACTTGAATATGTAAAGCCCCCAACCGGCCACACAGACCGTGGCTTTCAGCATTAGTGGAATTATCAATAGAAGACCCGTGGCAGATTCCAGGCTGCCTGGATATGCTCCAGGAAGGACCACTGTGGCATCCAGAGCTAGCATGGCTACACCTGACTGCATGGAAATTGAAAGGGAAAGACTCTTGAAGATGCGTTTTCTACTAGAGTTGCAAACACCAACTAGTTTCCTGAAGAGCCTTCAAGTTAAGGATCTATAATTCTTCATGAAAGTCATGTACCCTGGTGCAAAAGGAAGGACCTAGACCCATTTGACCTAACAGTATATCAAATCTGGGAGTTCTGCAAGATGAGGTCGACCAAAAACTTAAGGCAAACGCACTATGCAGACTTAGCTACAGCTGTTCCACAGATTGATGGAGGTCCCTTATCCAGACACCCCCAAGTAGTCCGGTTTCTAAAAACGGTAGCCCACATTAACCCATCAATTGTCCCTAGACGCCCTTCTTGGCAGTGACACATAGTTCTGTCTGTACTGAGACAACTTCTGTTTGAACCCCATCTCTAAAATGGTTAAGAATGAAGGTCCTGTTCCAAATAGCCATTGCTTTGGCTGAAGCATTTTGGAATTAGGAGTCCTATTCACAAGGAAGGGCCTGTACATCATTCACAAGGTGGTCCTAAGGACAGCTCCCACATTTAACCCATAGGTTAATATGTCCTTCCACTGGTCCTAGGAAATATCATTGTCTTCATTCTGTCTAAAGTGGGGCAGGTGGAATAATTTTCCCACCCACCAGGGAGTACAACTGTTTTGAATATCCCATGTCAAGATTAGAATAATAATATTTGATTTATATAGCACCCTTCAGGACAACTTATCGCCGACTCAAGAGTGGTTTACAAAGTATGTTACTATTATCCTTAATAACCCTGAGAGGTGCATGGGGCTGAGAGAGGTCTGAGAGAGCTGTGACTGACCTAAGTTCACCCAGCGGGCTTCAGGCGGAGGAGTGGGAAATCAAACCCGGCTCTCCGGATTAGAGTCCTTTTGCTCTTATCCACAACCCCAAACTGGCTTGGAATGAGAAAGATTGACACTTACTGCGAAGGTTCCTTCTACACTGAGGAAGGGGAAGGCATCTTGTCCCACCCTGAATTAAAGCTAGGATAACGGGCTGTTTCCTGTTTGAATAGATAAAACTGTTCTGGGGAGTTGGCATTGGATTTTACCTTTGACATTCTAGGAAGAGACAACAGTGGCTGTCTCCAGTTTAAAATACAAGTTGAGAAGGTAGATAGTTGAATGTCTGAGTCGCACCAAATGGAGCACACAGAACTCTTAAAAGACTAAGTAGAGGGGGAGTGTGGTTATCTGAAATTAATCTACTGTATAACTGCTATGTTTTCATATTGCGCTCAGTCTTGTAATGTAAGGGACTAGTTTGTTGCATATAGAATGAGGATCTTTCACTCAGCTACTGGTTTTTATATCTTTGGATGGAGACTGATCTTGCCTCTTCCTCTTCTCAGAAGGTCAAAAGTGCAGTTTGATACAAGCCGGTTTTCTAGAAAAAGAGCTGTTGTATGGGAAAAGTAACTTTTGCTTCTGCTGCTGCTGCTGCTGCTGCTGTGTGTGTGTGTGTACACAGTTGTTTGAAGAATTAGATGTTATAAGTATTATCTCATTCTTCAAACAACTGTGGGTGACGCTTATAATCAAAAGAGGAAGCGTCAGGGATGATCTCATGATCGAAAGTGGAGAAGTTCCACAAAAATGGAGAGTGGGCGTGGCTCACTGGCAGAGTGCATTGTTGCCTTATTGTCCCAGCCAGGTTTAGTTTCCAGCAGCTCCAATTCAGGGGTTGGTTGGCAGGGGTCAATAAGGGCTTTCCACTGCCATCAGAGTAAATATGAGCGAGATGTGCTAGTGGTCTGCCACTATCGTGCTTAGGGGCTAGGCACCGGTACAAGCTGGCCTGGTGGGCACAGTTCCTCATGAATGGTCAGGCAGTCTGAGGTCACTTACAAATCAGGTAGTCCAAGAATGAGTCCAGTGGTCCAAGTTCAAGTACAGGTAAAGCAGTCCTATAATCAGCAGACAGGAGTCAAGCCGAGGTTGTAAGCTGAGAGTTCAGTCCAAGGAGGAGCAAAGTACAAGGAGGGGTCAAGAGCTTCCAGGCACAGGGCTCAGGTCGCAGGGAACGGCAAGCTAGGTTGCTTCCCTTTTATCCTCTGCTCAGGGTAAGAGGCTAAGGTGCAGGTGTTTCCTCTGTGCCTGATTGCGACGCCTCGCTCTCAGAGCGCAGTCCCACCCTGCACTGGGCTTGTAATCATGCACTCTGACGTCTTTCCCAAACCACTGCCCTTGCCCTGTTCCTCCGTCTCACGTCTGGCTTGGGAGGCTCAGTCCTCTGTGGCGATGGGGTCTCCTGCAATCTGTGTGAGCCCTCGCTCCTGACGGCTTCTCTAGAAGTCTCTGGCTGCATTGTTTGCCGCTCCATTGACAGCTTAGCTGGTGTTGCGGCTGGCTGTGCTGCCAGCTCCTCTGAGGTAGAGGCTGGCTCTGCTAGCTCCTCGAGCTCTTTGTCCTCTGAAGAGGACTCGAAGGTGAGTGGCAAAGTATCTGGCTGTGGCAGGGCCATGGCACCCACCGTATGAGACAGTTTTGTCTGTTAAGTGTCACGTGTACCATTTCCTGCTTTATTAGAAGTTGTGAGTGTGCTTGATGCAGTGAACACCTGACTGCAAGGGAATGCGTTTATATCCTTGAGACCAAGGAAGGCCTGCTGACCTGAAGAAGCTGAGAGGTATGTAGATGACGCTTTCAGGGGTTCACTAGAGGCAGCTGTCCTGTTCACTCGTGCTGAGAGACCCTGGAGGAGAATGAGGGCCTCAGATAGGCTGGGGAGGAAGGTGATCCCTCGCTGCGGAACAAATACCCTCTTAGGCCAAGAATATTCCTTCATTTTTTTGGAAGGTCCAGGACCATTTCCAGAATTGTTACCTGTTCCACATGGAGGGCCAGAGGGAGCGGTAGATATGAAAGATTTCAGCATGTAGTTTTAGAGGGATGGTTTAGTTTGTTAAGTACTATGAAATATTTTGTGATAAGTCAACCCTGTACCACAGAAACATTTACCACTTGAACCAACATACAGTCCAACTGCTGGTACTTAAAATCAAAAAGTTATCAGAACAGCTCTTAAAGTAGCTCCTGGCGGAAAGTTGGCAGGGGCTAGGGAAGATTGGTTTGGGACAAGGATGGGGGCAGTTGTTTTAGGCCAGTTAATTGAGAAATAGCGGCTATATAAGGGGCCACAAGGGGAGAATGTGAATGCCCTGGATGTTTGGGAGGGAAGGAAGAAATGTATGTAAAGACTCCTCCAACCTAAGATGGGTTAAGTAGAACGTAAGGTGCTAAACAAAATATAGCAGGCTTTCTTCAGACAGCTGGTGGAACGGGAAAATCTAGATAGCAGGAGTGATGATGTTCTGTACAGCAGAAAGTGAAGATTGTCCAATAAGCTCTAAAACTTAATAGGAGGTAAACTCAACAGGATGGCAGTGGTGGAGATACTAAGCGCGAAAAGCAATACTGAGGTGCACTGTCATTTGGATTCAGTGTGCAGCAGTGGTGGAAAAGGCAAATTCCGTGCTGGGGATTATTAGGAAAGGTTTGAAAATTAACTGGCAAAGAGTGTAAAGCCTTTATATAGAGCCATGGCACAGCCTCATTTGGAATACTGTGTACAGCTCCGGTTGCTTTACCTCAAAAAGGATATTGCAGAGCTGAAAAAAGTACAGAAGAGGGCAGCCAAAGTGGTCATTGGGATAGAGCACCTTTTATGAGGGACATTTTGGAAAGTCTGGGATATTTAATTTAGGAAAACGACAGCTAAGGGGGGCATGATAAAGGTTTATCCAAGTATGCATTGGGTTGAAAAAACGAATAGAGGGAGCTTTTTCTCCATCTCCTATAATGCTAGAACTCGGGGCACACAATTATGTTGATGGGCAATAGGTACAGGACAGAAGAAAGGAAATACTTCTTTATTCAGTGTAGAACTAACTGCTAGTGGAGGTAGTGATGGCTGTGAGCATAGATGGCTTTAAAAGGAGGTTAGAGGGAAAGCCCATCAATGTTTTCTAGACATAGTGCCTCCATATTTGGAGGCAGCAAACCTCTAAAACCCAGTACTAGGAGGGTACACCAGGGGGAAGTCTTGGCCTCGATGTCCTGTTTGTTAACCCTCCAGGACAATGCTTGACCACTGGATGAAACAGCACTGCTGATGTGATACGGTGGGGCTCTTCTTATGCTCTTATAACTCCCCAAGTTGAAAAGAAAGGCATTTCTGTCTGTAGTCACCGAAGCTTTTCATCCCAGAAGTACAGTTGCCTCTGAGCAGTCTTTTGAGTTATTTCAGGAAATGGATGCGTTACTGCCTCAAGCATTTTGTTTTAGGATTTAGTTGCCTCAGACGAAGAGCCTTCGTTGTGAAACAACAATAATTGTATTATTTCATGAACTGCTGATGTTTCTGTTGTCTTGTTTCAGACTGAATCAAGTACAATTTTCCATTCAGAGATATTTTGCAGAGAAAAGTACTTAGTAACTATATCTAGATTTTGTGCTGTCTTGTGCAGCAGTAGTAGTACTAGAGCATAGCTCCAGGCTCCTGGAGAAGGCACAAGGGAACGCGTGTACTGGCACTGACTGTGGCAACTAAAACTGGAGATTGAATGGACACACCCATGTAGGTTTGTGATACTGTTCAAAAACGGGTCATATTGTTGCTTGTACATGCTGCTTGGTTGTCACGTTCTGTACCGCCTGCCTAGTGGAGCTGTGTGCGTTGGACTTTGGCATGCCGACAAGGAAGTACTGCCTAGTTATCTGGAAAATGCATAATAAAGGCAAAGGCTGGAAGCCTTTTGAATAAAATGGGCAGCCCGGTCCCGTCCTTTGCATCAGCTGCGAGAAGAAGCTTGTGCCACACTTGTGAGAGCGAGCGCTTCAGGCCTTGATGGGTGGCTGGGAGGTTTCATTGTGCCAGCGGCTTGGGAACCACGTGTGCCTCTTTGTGCCACTTTCACCTCTTCTGAACAGTTTCCTCATTTTCAGGAAAGGGGGCAAGTCCTCTGCTCAGTGGGGCAGATGGTTTCCGTCTTGAAACAGCTGCTGACAGAGGAATGGGAAAGATACGAGGCTCCTTTTTTTTTTTTTTTGAAAAATTTTTATTGGGTTAGGATCAATTATTTTCACATTACAATCAATTCTCCCATTTCCCAATTTCTAACCCCCTCCCTTTCCCCCCCTTTTTGTTGACTTCCAACAGTTTTCCAACCCTTTGTCCCTTTTCCCTTACTCTTTATATATTCCTCTATCTAATCAAATGTATATTCTCCTTTTATTCTAAGCAATACTTCTTTGACTATTTTTAATACTCTGTACCCATAATAGATAAACAATTTATCCCATAATTCCGTTTTCAAATATTTCTGTATAATGTAAACTATATAAACTATATAAGCCATACAATCATATAAATCAACCAACTTAACTTATACTCTATATATTATTCATTCTATCTTCTTCTTTCTGTTTTAGTTATATTTGTTTACATTGATATTTTATATATGATATCAATCAATTTGACTCATATATACCTTCATATAAACATATTCATTTTGGTACATTGTACAAAATCAGAAAGAAAATATTATTAGTTAGTCAATCCTTATAGTTAACCCTTATGGTTAGTTATTTTCTATCAATATTCTATTTATTATTCTATATATATCAATCTAATAACATAACTGCTTAGAGATTCATTTTTACCTCGATACGAGGCTCCTTGAGGTACAAGCCTTGTGCTGGGGATGAAAGTGAGTGTGGCTCTTTTGGGTGATGGTAATTGTGAATGTGGCTCTCCGTAAACCATGGAACGAGTACCGTTGCTTTCTGCACTCCTCTTCAGAACTTTACCCTCCATATTCTCAAAGGCACTAACTTCTCCATGCAGATGACACTATCCTTAAGCCAGTTTTGCAAAATACTGTAAACATGAAGAATTTAAGATTAACTAATCAAAACCAAAGGTTATGATCTTCTCTAAATCCAAGAGAATTATTCCATTGGACTGGAGAATAATCGGTGTTCAGTCAGAACAAGTCTCTAAATTTCCATACCTGGGTGTTGTCTTGGATCCTTGGATCAACTTGCAATCCCATTTCAAATTTCTAGTAAATAAAATCAAACCTTCTGTGTCAGCGACTGGATGCTGCTGCTTCTCTAAGGGAGGCAAGTATACCTCAGGGGGTCTGCATGTGTTCAATATGAAAATCATTCCACAGCTGCTTCGTGGGCTTCAATTTGGATTCTCCAAGCGAGTGCCCCAGGAGCTTCGATCTGATGTCAGCACATCAGCTGAAGCTCAAAAAATTCCGTGGTCCTACTGTGGGTTTCTGGAGCTTTGGCTGATGTACTGTCGCCCCTGGGGTTTTGCTCAGACATGACTTTAGCATGCAGCAGAGTATCATTTCCACTCTCTACTCTTCTCCTGCCAGCTCCAGGGGTGAGGTGAGGGAAGGTGGGAGGGCATTTCAGTGGGAGAATGCCTGCCCACAATTGAGCATATGGCATCCTTAGTCATGGTAGACAATGCTGTGCTGTTCCATAGGCTCACAGTTGCAGCCGTATGCAGCTACATGGAAGAAAATCCCATTGAAATTAAACTCTAAGTAAATGTGTGCAGTCTGTTCTTGTGCATAAGAAACTCATTGGCTGCTGGGTTTGGAAAAAGGTTTTTTTTGTAGAAAATCACTAGCAGATCTGATTTCAGATAGCCCAAAAGTCATGGCAGAGTGGAGTGCTGGGTGGGAAGCACTGGTGGCTGTCTCAAATTCAATTCAGATTCAAGATTACACAGTAAATCACTGGGCTGCTTCGAGTCGGTGTGGCGCTCTCTGGAGCTGGTTAAGGGTGCCAGACTTCCTCAGTCATAAGCATTTGCCAAGAGTAGATAGCCTGCAAATCATCCTCTGCTGCCAAACATTTGTTCTTAGAGAATATATGCAGGATAATCTTATGCGTGTTTACTTAGAAGCAAGACCCATTCACTGGTGCTTACTTCTGAATGTACATGCACGGGTTTATGCTGTTGGGGGAAAGGAAATAAATCCCCCAGCATGTCCATGTCTTCCACTGCTGTCCCTTCATCTCCAAACCCCAAAGTTGTAAACTGCTCATTTTTGTTTCTCTCTATCCTGCTGTGTAGATACCTTCCCCTTACACCATTTCAGAGGGTCATCTGCTTCCATGCCTCCTGCTGATGTAGTTACAGGCCTGGCTTAAGCAGGGTGCAGCCTCCCCCTCTCCTGTCCTATGCACAATCAGATGGAAAATCGCCTTTGTGCAGCACTCTCAGTCTAATCCTGTGCAGAATTAAGTACGACACAGTCCCCTGATATCAGTGGACTTAATTGTGCCCTACAGGATCAGTAAGCCTGGCAGTAGAACATCATTTTGCACCCGTGGATTTATTTGCCGAATAGAAAAGTAATTATAGCTAGAGTGGGAAAGACTGGATTTTTAATTCACAAACTGTAGTTCCCCATTAGTATTTGTCAGGGTGTTTTTTCAGCTTAGTGGAGTTTCAGTGGTCATTCTTGGAGGGCATTTCAGAAGTAATATATGACATGGAAGAGCAAGATTTGTGTCGAGTTAAAGACCAACACGATTTTCAGGGTGTGGGCTTTTGAGACTCAAAGCTCCCTTTATCAGATACAAGTAGGAATGAAGTTCCCTCAGCCCTTACCGCCCAGTCAGAACAGAAGGTGAAAAGTGTGTCGCAAAGAAGGGAGTTGTGATATAAAGGTACAGTGCAAAATGGAAACAAAAGCTTAGGGGTAGGAAATGCAGAAATGGGGTCTATTTCCAAGAAAAAAAAAGTGTTTTCCTGCCACCCCCTTGGGTGCCTACTCCAGGCACCTCTTCGTAGCCCAGCCACATGACTTTTAATGCAGAGGGTGCCAGCCAGCGCTTAGTGAGATGCAGAGTTTCCTAAGAAGGGGAGTTCAGAGTTCTAAGTCCAAGGGGCCTTCGCTGGCTACGCCTCTGCTGCAGTCCAGCAATACAAGACAACTTCAGTTTAGACTCCATCATTGTAGCAGTTTACATCTTCTTTGCTTAACCTTCACCTAACGATGACTTACTGTTATGTAACTTTTGGGGGGCGGGGCTGGGGGAAATGCCCTCCTTCATTCACCTTAACAAAAGGACTATATCTCACAAAACTAATATTTACTGAAAATAGGTCTATCTACGCAAATGACATTTGATAAAGCTATGGCATGGGACGTGTGTGCAAAAATCCCCTGTTGCATTACAGCCTTACAGTTCCTCTTTCTATTATTTAGACCTATTTATGGGGAAACCATCTTTTGTTGGGGTTTACTTGCACCTGCTGTTTAATTGCCACCTAAAATTCTTCTTCTAGGTCTTCAGTTGCAGTAGGGAAATAGTCTTTATTGAACATGTTGTTTAACTAACAGTTTTTGGACCGTTGGGTAAGAAATAAGAAGCAGGTGAAGATGAGGACCTTATTTTGTTTTGTCAGTATTTGGAGTTTTTTGAGAGGAAGAAGACAGAAGAATCCAGACGTAGACAGGCAAAACTATTGTCTCACCAATAAGCCTTCTCTTGCAAAAAGATTAGGAAGCTAAGCTTTACGATGGCTTCAGGGGTTACACTGATACCCGAATGACAATTTCCGTGCTTTTAGATAATGGCAGGAACAGTGACTCGGCATTTTTCCTGTAGGGAAATTTACTGACCAGACGTGTACCTCTCCATGCTGCTTCAGACAGAACCAGAATATGGAGAGAAGATACTTGTGCTTCCCGAAGTGTTGCTCTTCTGGCCATTCAGGGGGGCGCTCTGTTACGATAGGTGTTGTATTATTTCTTAACCAAACAAATAACCAACCAAGTTAGTGAGGGAATCCCAGGGCTACAAAGTCATTTAAATTTTATTTCCCTTATTTATAGTCTGTCTTTCTCACTGAGATTCAAGGCGGATTACACAGTGTAATTCAATACAATCAGCAACTGGGACATTCAGTAAACAGTACAATACGGTATAGATCCGAACAATTTGAAAACAAGCTGAAGTCTGATACAGAACTGAAACGATGTTGAAACAGAACATAAGCAATTTGACATGACACAATAAGCAGCAGTAACAGACAGTACTCAGTAACATAGGCTACAGTTCTTACACCTTTACCAGTGCTTCTCTTTAACATTTCCTTACAACAGGTCCCTATTACCCGTGTAAGAAAGCCCTCCTGAATTAATCAGTTTTGCAGAGTTTGCAGAAAACCAGGCGAGTCGGAGCTTTCCTGAGTTCTCCAGGCAGGCTGTTCCACAAGGTGGAGGCCACTGCAGAGAACGCCCATGTATGGGCCACTTGTTGATTTAGCCCAACTGCAGGAGGATGCCTGGAGAAACACTCTGTACAGAGGAAGGAAACCGTTGTGGTGGCGCATCGAGAAACAGGCAGACCTGCAGTTACGAAGGGCAAAGGCTTTGAAGGGGTTTGTATGTGATAGCCCAAACCTTGAGTAGAGCCCGGGAACTCTAATCATCATAATGATAACATTTGATTTATATACCGCTCTTCAGGATGACTTAACACCCAACTCAGAGTGGTTTACAAACTATGTCATAATTATCCCAACAACAACAATCACCCTGTGAGGTGGGTGGGGCTGAGAGAGCTCTGAGAGAGCTGTGACTAGCCAAAGGTCACCCAGCTGACTTCCAAGTGGAGGAGTGGGGAATCAAACCCGATTCTCCAGATTAGAGTCCTGTGCCCTTAACCACCACACCAACTGGCTCTCAGCCCCACTCACCTCACAGGGTGATTGTTGTTGGGATAATAACACACTTTGTAGACTGCTCTGAGTGGGTGTCAAGTTGTCCTGAAGGACGGTATATAAATGGGCAGCCAGTGGAAAGTTGAAGAGCCCGCAGCAACACATCATTACAGTCACTTTTCCTTGTTTTCTGGATATAAAATAGAAGAAAGGAAGCAGGAATGGTTCTTGGCAAGTTGTCTTGCATCATGCTAGAATTCATTTCTGAGTCCTGTGGAGCTTGTATAGAAGATCATTCAGTCATACGAGCTAGAGGGAATGACCCAGGTTTTTTTCAGACTTTTGTCTCATCTACAGTCTGAAGTGGCACAGGCCAGTCGCAGGTGTGGTTGCTTGAAACCTTCTCCAAATTGGATGCTGTATGGGAGAGGTGCTAGTTCAGCCGATCATTTAAAAGTTTGTTTTCCTTGTTTTGGACACAGCTACATCCTCTTGCTTGAAGGAGTGTTCCATTTGTGCAACTGAGCTCTGCAATCTGTGAAGTCATTACATTAAACGTGCTTACCGTTGTTGTTTTATGCACATGCCAAATTATTATCTGTATTATTCTTACACATACAAAGTTGTAAATAGTAAAAAAGTTCTTTGTAACAGTTAACTTTTGCAGGGGGATCCTAAACTAATGGCTCTGAAGCTTCACAATTCAATTATCCATTTTTATGGGTTACTAAATGTCTACTTAATAGAAGTATATTAATGTGTTGTTCTTACAGAATGGAAAGCTGCAGATTTCTACAGCAAAACAAAGCAAAACTATTTGTAGTCTTCATAAATCTGGATAGCGGCGCTGCTTAAATGCTATTTATCTGCTTTTTCCCAGCTATTGTTGGCTGCTTGAGAATTTAATGTATTGGAATTCCCCTTTTGATGGAGAAATACGTACTCTAACCCGTATTATAATGGTACTTTTTGGAGCAAATTCAGGCAGCATTCTCATGATTTGAGAATGAATTACAAAAAACAATGAAAAGCATAGGAATTTCAGGGAAATAGGAATTCTGCCTTTGTATGTGGAAACGAAATCCTTCTGCATTAACAGTTTGAAATAGATCAGCCTTATACCAGAGGCAGCATTTTGTACAAGTGCAGCAGATTTAATTAGATTGTAGTCTAATTGAGACAGTTCTTGCATCTTTTGCTACATTAATGTCCTTGCAGACTGATTCATGGGAATGTGGTTCTTTACATCAGAGTAATACTAGCTGCATAGCAAAGGGTATCGGTCCACTCAGAGTTCTCCCTATGAGTGATGGCCCTTTCCTTGTGGGGATTTCTCTATCCAATTCAGTAGCACACTCCCTTGTTTAATCTGATCAAGGGTGATTATCCAGATTTCCAGGCATATTTGGATACCTACTGACGAGTAGATGTAAATGAGAGCTGTATTTATACTTTTGTAATACCGGAAATGGATGCAGCTTAAATGTTTCTATATCAGTGTTGCATTTCTTCCAAAGTGAATATCAAACAGTAAAAGCTTTGATTGCCTGTTTCCAAATGGCCATATATGATAGATTTTGGAGCGATTGTGAGCAAGAGCTTAGTCACAGGAAACCCGAATTTCTGAAAAAGTTATTTGTTGCACATTTCATATTTGGGTTAGTTTTTGGAGGATTCCAGTGGACAGATGATGCTACAGTTGCTCACTAACAAAAAGGTTGGTGGGACATTTTTGGAACAATACAGACTGCAGCACCTTTCTAAGTAGTACACAGAGCTTGTGGGGATAATAACAGCCTACTTTGTAAACCCCTCTGAGTGGGTGTTAAGTCATCCTGAAGGGCGGTATATAAATTGAATGTTATTATTATTATTGTTATGAGATGGTGGTGTGCTTTCCCTGCCTACACAAACATTTACTCACATCGGTTCTGATTTATGTGCATGAATCACAGGAAACTTTTCATAGGAAGGTTTATACTTAAAAGAACCCCATATTCTCCTGTGATGTGGTGTGGTTCATTTACTTGTAGGTGAAAAATGGATACAGTTGGAGTTTGTATTATTCTTTAACTAAGCCACCTTAGTGGATTCATGAGAAGAATGCTTTATGTATGCAGTGGCTCCCTGTTTACTTGTTTAAAATATTTCTACCTTGCCTTTTGATCCCTTAGAGAATATCCATGGGGGAATCCAATAATAACAGGATATACTAAAATCACAACCACTTGCCTTAGAACAAAGCCAGTGAAAGCAGCAGTAACTACAGTAAAATAGTTATAGTTTAGTCAAAAGCTCAAGTTAACTCAGAACAGAAGAGGACAGGTGAGCATCTCTGGGGAGCTCATTCTACAGTTTTGCTGCTACCACTGAACAGTGGTTGGGGAAGACAGGCATCAGGAGAAGGACCTCTGTAGATGATCTTAAAGATTGGGCCGGTTCTTACAGGAGTAGACATTGGCTTTAGTCAGTGTCCCGTGGTGGTTTACAAGAGACCCCAGTGCAACAAAAACAGATTCTTGTATCCTGCAAAGGATGGGGAGGGTGAAACAGAAATAGCAAGGGATGAAGGTGAACAGATGCAGTTGAGTGTTACTTAGGTTTGGGATGGAGGGTTAAGAGGTTAAGTCAAACGCTTCACAGAAAGGTGAGTTTAGCTGGAATGTTCAGTGAAACATTGCAAAGCACTCTCTTATTCTGCCTGGTTCACTTTGTTTGAAATCTAGGTTATTGTTTTTGTCAGTAGAAAAAGCTGCTCTCCACCTCGGTCTGCATTTTCTCTTGCGGTCTTTGCTTTAGTGAATGATTGGTGTCTTACCTGGCTTTTCCTGCTAATTGAGTTAGTAGAAATCCAGTTCTGGAAACTTAACATATCTAATAAAAGTGAGTTGGATTATGATTAGATATGAGGCTCTCAAAAATTACGAACATTTTGTATCCACCAAATGTTATGAGAGTCTAAATGAAGGTGCAATGAGAGTTGTAAGCACAGGGGATTTCCCTTACATAATGTTCTTGTAAGGACTACATGCAGTCCTTACATACTGCTCCTCTTAACTTGTTTCCTGGGTAAGTACACTTAATGAGGATAATTGATTTTAGTGTATAGTGCTCCCAGAGATTCTCCACGGATCCTAAACGCCACACTTGTTTTTTATTTTGTCTTGTTTGTGTCATCTGTGGCATTTTCCTTTACCCCTTTCAGAAATGCAAAGCTGTAAACAGAATGGATCTAACATCAAGAGCCGAATCAGTTGTTGTCTGTGTGGAGGGGATGACATGCAGTTCTTGTATACAGAGCATAGAAAATCAGGTTGGAAAACTGAGTGGTGTTCACAGTGTTAAGGTAAGTAATTTAACCACACTAGTATGGCTACCAGATCAAGGGCTTCAGGGCATGCAATACCGAATTGTGGAAAGCATTAAAAAAAGAATTCACTTGGACTTTTCATAATTTTGCTCCCAGAAAAGAAATGCAATGAATATAAATAAGATTTGTGACACCTTGAATATGAACAAATTGTAACATTAGCTTTGGGCCCTTGAGCCCACTTTCTCGGCTGCATGAGATGGATCTTCTGTTGGCAGGTGCATGTGGTACATACATAATATGGAGAAGGCAGGTGTAAACAGCAGGATCAAAAGGCAATAAAATACAATGAGCTCTGGTTGTAACAGTACTTTTACATATGAATTTTGACGTAATACAGAGAATATACCAGTTTGGTGTAGTGGTTAAGAGCGCGGGACTCTAATCTGGAGAGCCGGATTTGATTCCCCACTCCTCCACTTGAAGCCAGCTGGGTGACCTTGGGCTAGTCACGGTTCTCTGGAGCTCTCTCAGCCCCACCCACCTCACAGGGTATTTTGTTGTGGGGATAATAATAGCATACTTTGTAAACTGCTCTGAGTGGGCATTACGTTGTCCTGAAGGGCAGTATATAAATCGAATTGTTGTTGTTGTTGTTGTTGTTATTTGAATTTATATTTCTAAGGGCTTATATATATCATGCCTCTTGGGAGATCTGCTCAGGGTGGCTCACAAGTAAAAACAGATTAATAAAAACAACATAAATTGCCAATATTAAAACAAACCACAGGGTTAAGCACAGCAAAATACTACTATTGGGCAGTCAGAAAATATCCATAGAACAGTCCTCGGGATAGAGGCAGCTACAAAATGATAAAACGCTCAGTGAACGGTCCAAATGAAAAGAAGAATCTTTTGGCCAGGCTCCTGAAAGGTTAGGCGCCAGGCAAGCTTCAAGGAAAAGGCACTCCAGCAGCGAGGTGCCACTTCTGAAGAAGTCCTGTCTTGCGTCTCCACCTGCATCACCTCTTCAGACAGACGGCACAGGCAGCAGGGCTTGGGAGGCATATCTTAACTGGCAGGCTGGACAGTATGGGAAGAAGCTGCCCTTCAAGCTGCCATCAGGTCTCTGCTGGCTGGCCCGTGTTGTGCTTAAGCTGGTTTGAGCCATATGAAAAACGTAGAAACATTTTAATAAAGAAGCTACTTAGATTAGGCAGGATGTTTCTGCGCAGGATAAAACCCCTGCCCAGGGTTTCTGAGAGAGAGTGGTTGTTGTCTAGATGAGGCTGTGTGGCAGTAGTGATGCATTTAACTGGTTTAAGATGGGAGCTGGGATAGGAAAGCATAGCAGCTGATTGTCTTCCTTCCGTTTGAATTCTGCGTCATGTGAAGCCCTGCACTTCTTGTATTTTATGGCCTCTTGACTGTGGCTTACGGCTTCCTTTTTCATGCTATGTGTGAGTAATCTGCTGATAAAGGATTCACTTAAATGTCTGAAAGAGTGGGCTCCATTCCATAAAAAGCTTACGCTAGAATAAAAACTGTTAGCCTCTAAAGTGCCTGCAAGAGTCCGGATCCTGCTCTGGCACTTGTATCTAGAATGTGGTTCAAAATGGAGAGTCCTCCTGCTGAGCACCAGACCAAGTGGGAGGGGGCTTTGTTCCCCCATCCTCCTGTTGTGCAGAATGGCTGGCTGTTCAGGAAGAGAAGCGCCAGGTGTGTGCTGGCAAGGGTGGCCAACGGAAAGAGCTTTGTCCTCTCTCCTACTCAAGAGATCTGGTTTTGCTATCAACCAATTGGTATCTTACCTTTCGGAAAATAACTTTTGGGTTCTCACATCCCTTTAAGGGTGGCAGTCCTCCTCTAAAGGGCAATATTGTTTAGAGAGCCTGCACTTTGATTTAATTGCACATAAAGCAATGTAAGGCAGTCAATACTCTCTTACACAGAAGCAGGGCAGAGAAGCAATGGTGCTTAAAGAGATTACATTTATTTAATTAGATCATTGTGGTTGTGTCTTGCCTAAGGAAAATGTGAAATTTGAAGTTAATGTAATGGTCTTTGGAATGATACTGGTTTGTCCTTTCAGAAAATAATAAGCTAGGAGTAGATTCAATTTGAGACGTTTCCTTTATCTGATTAGAAAAAAACTCTCAATATTAGCAAGATCATGTGGTGCTAAAAGTTCAAGTATTAAATCCCTGCTGTTTGCCTTTATGTGCCCCATGACTTTCTCCATGAAATATTTCAATGCCTTCTACCAAAGGAGCCAACTTGAAGGAGCCAGCTTGCCGACTTGCTGGCCCTGTGCCCAGACGTGGCTTAGCATAAATGCTGCTGCTTTTCTAGGGCAGCAGGTTTTGGTTAAGCAGCCATTAGAATGGCAAGAGGATTGCTTTTGCATTGCTTAGCATGACAAGAGTGCAGAAGGCACTCTTGCTTCACAAATCCTGCTTCGATAGAAAGCCAACCAGTTTTTAATAAAGTGCATGGTGGAATTCTCATGCTGGTTAAATGAGATTTTAAAAAAACTGTGGCTCAGTATAGACTTACTAAACAGTGATGGAAGAGTTCAGCAAGCTTCCTTGTACCATGTCCTAGACCATGTTCTCTGTACCCAACAGGTGCCCAGTCATATTTAGACCCACATCATCTTGACTGCGTTATGTACTTTGCCGCTCCTTCTCACTTCCCCCATTAAGCTTCTCAGATAGCCTGATTATAGCAGCTAAGTTCATGTAGGAGTTTAGTGGCATCTTAAAGTCTAAAAAAAATTATTTGAGCATAAACCTATGCGCTGAGCTCACTTTGTCAGATGTATGAAGTGTATAATTTGAGTATATTTATGCCCAAAGCTGCAAACTGAAGGGCAAAAGAAAGAGAATGGTTTCAAAGAGAGACAAAAAGGTAGATGGTTTCTGTATCTTTCTTGATTGAATTGAATGTCCTGTGTTACATTTCCTCCAGTTCTTGATTAGAGTTGAGTTTAAATTTACCTTACTTTGCCGAGTCATGTGGTGGTCATCTGGTTGAGAATGGTTCCTGTCTGCTCTGAGTGGGTTACTCTTTTGATGGGGTTTTGTTTTATCTGTTGCCTGCTGAGTCATGCCACTCACCTATGCTATGAGAAAATGAATTTTCTGGCTTCTCCTTGTAACCCAGCCCCCCTCACTCTTCTGTTAGGCCTAAAGCTACAAACATGTGCCAGTCAACTGTAGGCTTTATGCACCTGTTGATGTCAGCTCTGACTCACAAAATTGTGTGCTGGAATTCCTTCTAGCACAGGACCTCCTGCTCACGTGCTTTGGGTGCCTCCATTTTCTGAGATTAGAGGGGTGGCAACTTGAGAGAGGGCCTTCTCAGTCCTGGTGCTCTCCCCCCCCCCCCCCCGGGAGATTCATCTGTCCTCTTCTGTTGCCCTCTTTGGCCAGTGGTTGAAGACTTCTTTGTTCCATTTGACATGCCCTCAGTGATTCCCTCCTTCGTGCCCAATGTTTTAATTGTTTTAAATGTTTTAATCGTTGCTTGTATGTCTTTTATATTTTATAGAACTCTGGTTTTAACTGTTTTAATGATGTGGTTTGGTTGATTGAAATAATAAAAAATATGATTTTATTATGTCTGTGAGGGCAGAAAGGCAAGATATAAATTTTGTTAAATAAATAATAAATAAACGTTGCTGGTCTTTAAGGTGCCGTTGGACTCCTGTTTAGTTTTGCTGTATCTGACCAACTTCCTCCTCTGAAATTACAGCCAGCAATACTAAGTGAAATCCTCCTAGTCACCTGCCGGTCAGTTGGGAATTGTGAACGGTCAGCATTTTCATACTCCATCAGTTCTCACTCTAGTTACTTGGTCTTTCCGGTACCTCCAACAGGAATGTAATCTTCATTCTGCAATGAAACTCCTCCTTTCTTCTTATCTTCCCCACAGTAATATGAGTTCTGTGTCAAGGAAATGCAAAATCAGAGATCAGTTAGCATATGTTTGCTTTCTTTTCCTGCATCTTTCTGCTTTTAAGGTTCAGAGTACCAAAGGATGCCTTGGCCAGGGCTCATAAAATGGAAGAAAAGAGGTGGGTAGCAGTTGGGCACAGTCAGACTGTACTGGCAGAGAGCAGCAAACTGAAACTTTATGGGGCACTAAAGGACAACTTCCTTATGTTGGTCAGATTCGTTCTTGGCTGCTGAGATTTTGCTCATACTTTTCCACCATAGCCACCAGCGCTGCAGCGGTTTTTCTCTAAAATGGGTTTGCTGATTCTTAGGCTTCTGCTGTGGGAAATAGTAGACTTGCATGGGTGTCTTGTAGACATTAAACCTAAACCTGTTTTCTCCTGTAACATTTAGTCCTTTATCCTTTAACATAACCCTTTAACAGTTCCCTTTCTTTTTCCCTCAAATTTGTTCTAGTTTTTCTTATTCCTCTGAGTTGCCTTTTAGTTACGTGTGTCTAAAAGCTTTTGAAAAACAGTTTTCTTGATTTCTTTCTGCTCTAAGTACCAGATGTAACTGATTGTTTCATCTGAGTCAAGCTATTTGGATTTTTCTGTAACGGAGCTTAGTATGTTCTTGGCTGTCAGGACTACGTCTGGATTGCTACTTAAGACATTGCAGAAAGTACTGTGTGAGAAATTAATACTGTATTATTGTGTGTGGGATTCTGAAATAGTCCGGCCGTTTTAATTGTGGCTCATCTTGTAGCTATTCATCTTGGTTTACAGATAAATCCAAGTTAATTTGTAGTTTCATAGGTATAATCTTATACTTCCTTCTCATGTGAGCGAAACTCCTGTAAAAGTGTCACTATAATAGGACAAAGCCGTGTGATATGTTAATGCTGCCTTTAGCTGTCCTTAATCTTGGTTTGGCCAAGTTGTCAGGTGTTTTTTTTTTCTTTTCTGACAAGGTTTCACTGGGCGATAAGAATGCAGCCATTATTTATGATCCTAAACTGCAAACTCCAGAGTCACTAAAGGAAGTCATAGATGACATGGGATTTGTTGCTGCTCCTGCAGATGTGAGTCCACAGACCATTTTGCCAGACACTGTTTTTCTTACACTTCCATCTAAGTCAACTCTAACATGTGAACAGATCTGTACCAACCTGTTGAAGACCAAAGGCATCTTGGATGTGAAAATCTCTTCTGACAAAAAATCTCTAGTTGTAACTTTTGTGTCTTCAATTATAAACAGTAAGCAGGTCAGCCAAATGATACCAGAAATAATTTCAGCGAATACAGCACATGGGAGTAATCGAGAAATGAATGAAGATTTGAGCTTACCTCAAACCGGCGATGTTGTGCTCAGGATGAAAGTGGAGGGGATGACGTGCCATTCCTGCACTAGTACCATCGAAGGAAAGATCGGCAAACTGCAAGGGGTCATCCGAATTAAAGGTAATTAAAGATAATTTTGAAGTTTGATTTTAACCCTGAAGATTTTATACATTTCCTGCCAACTCTTTGGAAACCTCCAGTCATCTGTGAACATCTCAATCTATCTCATACTGAGTCACTCGAGAGGTCCGTCTAGCCCAGTACTACCAACTCACTGGCAGCAGCTCTTCAAGGTCTTTTTGAGCTCTGCTGCCCAAGTACACTGTGCTAAGTGGAGGTGCTGGGAAATGAACTTCTGCACACAAAACATGTCCTCTGCCACTGAGCCGTGGCCTGGCCTCTCCCTCATCTCTGTGCATTAAAAAAAAGTCTTCAGCATTCCATCACATTCTAGCAAGACGAGGAAACAAAATCCAGTTGGGGTTCCTGGGGCCAGAGCTAGTTAAGTAGGCAGGGGCTCATTCCAGCTGGGCAGGGCTCTGACTTGACTGCATTGCCTGCCAGCCAGGGCAAGGTTCCATGTTGGGCTTCTCCTCCCCTGGTGGCTAAGCCTGCTGATACGGGACTCACGTGAGTCCTATTTGCCACATTACGGTGGCAGGTGTAACTTTGCAGTGTTGGCTATTGTACTTTATCCACTTGACCCACAAGTGAGCAGGGATTATTTGTCCAGCACTTGCAGTTCTGGTTTTATAATTGAAGCCTACCTATTGGGTACCTTTTTAAATAAGCAATGATTTTCTTTTCTTTTCTTTTTTTTGAAAAATTTTTTATTAGGTGAGAATATTAATACATACAACTTTCAAATAACATCTCAATATCATTTTCCCCCACCCTTTCCCTCCCCCCTTTTTCAGGACTTCCAACAGCTTTCCAACCCTATATCTTAATCTATTCCTAATCTATCCCCTTTTTCTATAACTCATTATATCGTGTTTACATTCTACTTTGTTAAGCTAAGCTCTATCTGTTAGCTTCAGATCTAGTATTATAAATAAGCAACGATTTTCAGTTGGATATTATGTTAGAGCAACACTAACATTTTCCCTTCTTTGTCTTCTAGTTTCCCTGGATGCTCAGGAAGCTGTGGTGGTATTTCAGCCTCACCTCATCACATCGGAGGAAATAAAAAACCAAATCGAAGCTGCAGGTTTCCAGGCATCTATAAAAAAACAGCCTAGGCCCCTCAGACTGGATGCTATTAATGTTGAGCATCTAAAGAACACACCTACCAAACTCTCGGAAAGAGTGCTGCCCGAAGTTCCAGAGCACGTGCACTGCTTAAAGACCATTACATTCAGGGTTGACGGCATGCGCTGTAATTCCTGTGTCCTCAATATTCAGAGTACCATATCAGCCCTCCCCTCAGTAACTAGCATAGCAGTTTCTTTAGAGGACAAATCTGCTGCTGTAAAATATAATCCCAGCCTAATCAGCATCAGTGCGCTAAGACGAGCCATAGAATCAGTATCACCAGAGACTTTCAAGGTCAGCCTTCTTGATGTACCTGAAAATTCTGAACTCTTGGACTCATCCCGGCTTCCAGTAAAGTCTCCTTTGAGAGACCTCAGTAGCGCTGTGCACCCTCTGACAGCTGTTTCTGTGATAAATATAGAGGGAATGACCTGCAATTCTTGTGTCCAGTCTGTTGAGGGCATGATTTCCCAAAAGCCAGGTGTTAAATCAGTATGTGTGTCCCTTCTGCATCATAATGGGACTATAGAATACGATCCCATGCTGACCTCACCGGATGATTTAAAAAACTCAATTGAGGATATGGGTTTTGATGCATCTTTAACAGGTAATACCAGCTGATTAATTCTGTTTTCACAGTTGAATTAGGATCCTTGTTCCCTTGTTCTGTTCATCAGATCAGATCCTATTCCATGGTACTTCTGATGACCAGTTTGGCCAAGTTTGAGAATCAATCCTGTCTCCTTGGAGAGCCCAGAGGTGTGCGTTTCTGGGCTCTTGTTTTGACATAGAAGCATTCTTGAGTGCCAAGATGGATTTTTTTTTGTTTACAATTCGTGGGAAATGGGCTAAAAGGGCAGGGGATGGAATATTCTTTCTATCCTGGGGATTCTGCTCTGGTAAAGTTTGTAAATTTTGATGGGAGATCTTTAGATTGCATTCGCAGGAATGAAGAGGAAACAGATCCCAAATAGGAGTGATCTGCAGGAACCGGCTTGTTCCTAATGCCATCCTAAATATTTTGCCTCGATGAAAGGGCAAATGCAGTCGCTTCTTTGGAGAAGGGTGTGTTTTCTGGAGGGCGTTCTGCTGAGCCAGGGGGGTGCGTGACACTCCCAGGTGTGGCAGCCCCCTCTGGCGGGGGATGGGGTATGCTGTTCAGGCTGGTGAAGTGAGCGACGGATGGGGCTGTCCTGGTCCCTGTGGCACAGTCTGGCCAGTAGCTATTCTGCACAAACCCCACTGAAATGGATAGGAAATCCTGCATGGGTGGGGAAAGGAGCAGAGGGGCTGCTTTGTTCGTCTTCCCAGAGTGTGTGTTCAGACACATCCCTTCAGGTAAGTGGGTTATCTGTGCCTTTAGATAGCTTTCCCCCCACAATTACGACTTTAATTCCCTCAGAAATACCTGTGAGGATTTTCAGTTGTGTTTCATATATAAATTCAGCATCCCGGAAATGTGTTCTGACAGAATCACTGTAGTTCTGCTTTTGTTATCATAGTTGTCTTCAATGCCTCTAGCAGTGGCAGTAAATGTCAGGCTGATGGTGCCTCTCTGCCCCCAGTGCCAGTGAGCGCCGAAGCCCTTGCCCAGCAAGCCCAGCTCCCACGGGAAACGCTGGCAGAATCTCAGGATAACAAGTTGTCCGGCCTGGAACTTCGCTCCAAGGGATCCCCAGCCTACAATAAACAGGAATCAAAGGAGCCATCCAAGTGTTTCATTCAAGTCACAGGCATGACATGTGCTTCGTGTGTGGCGAACATTGAAAGGAATCTGAAGAGAGAAAATGGTGAGAGAGGGTTCCCCCCCCCATTTTTTTTTATCCAATGCAGTTTTCATAAAACTGTAAAATAAAATTAAAATCCTTTACAAATCCTTAATGGTGCCGTATACGTAATATGCGGAATACTGAAACTCAGGTATCGAACCCCAAATCCAGAAGAAGGGTCAAATCACAAGTTGCATGGGAAGTGTGTGACTGGGTGATCTGGTGTGTTTTTTAACCTTAAAAAGCAGGAGAGGAAATATGGAGCAGGGAATGGGGTAGTGACTCTTTTCTCCTGGGTAAATTTCATTATATAAATTGGTCCTAGGGGCCAGGTGTGGGGGAGGCAGGCACTCCCAACGTACTTTTCTTTCCCCCATCAAGTTAATTAAAAATACGGAAAGATTTCTATTTCTCCCTCTTCCATCTCTTAAGTCTTGGGGAAAAGATTTGGTGTAGTGGTTAAGAGTGCGGGACTGTAATCTGGAGAACCAGGTTTGATTCCCCACCCCTCCGCTTGAAGCCTTGGGTCAGTCACAGCTTCTAGGAGCTCTCTCAGCCCCACCCACCTCACAAGGTGTTCTGTTGTGGGGATAATAATGAGATACTTTGTAAACTGCTCTGAGTGGGCATTAAGTTGTCCGGAAGGGCGGTATATAAATCAAATGTTGTTATTACTATTAAATCACTTTTTTGCCAGCACAATTTGCCACAATCCAAATCCTCCAGTCTTTTTATTGGCTGCTTTTTAAGGTAAAAAAAATAACAGGAATCAAAGAACTCCCAGTATGTAGGTCAATTCTGTATTCTGACTGTGTGGCAGTCTGGCATGAATTCGCCAGGGATGGTGAAGTATGTGGAGCAAAGGGAGGGAGATGTTAGTCCTTGGATGGCAGAAGGAGGACAAGTTGGTGTGAAATTCCTGGTCTTGCCCTCTTGAGCGCTGAGTTTCTTGTAGGAATACCCCCACCCCTGCAATTAGAAGAATTATGAAAGTATCAGTAAGTGTCTGAGGGAAGTTTGCACTTTCGGTTTTCCTTCCCAATTTTTTCTGTGGTGGCTGTGGAAACTGTGAATAAAGAGAGAGGTTTTTAAAAAAGTTTACAGTCATGCATGAATTTGCCATAGACTGAGTAAAGCTGCTGGTCTCCAGCTCAGAATTGTGAGTGTCGACTGCAGCTGTCCAGGTCTGATGCATCACCTGCTACCTGAGCCTTTACCCGAAGAAGTGTTTAGGACCTTCTGCATGTAAATTGGGTGCTCTGGCCCCTCCCTCAAGTTCCATAGGTATATATATATACTTCTGTGAGCCCAAGATTCAGTAATGTCATATGCGTATAATGCAGCATGTAAACAACAACCAAATGCAGCAGTAGAAATAAACCCCTTACAATTGTTTTTTGTGCCAGAAAGCTTTTTTGTTGTGGCTTTTTGTTTGTTTCTATGCTTCAGAAGATTACAATTGTGGTTGTTTTTTTGTTCTTATACTGTGACATATGGGTGTGTTTTTCCCACAGTCCCTGATACTTGGGGTTGGGGAAGAACACACTTTAAAAGAAAAAAAGAAGATAGCATCTCTGGTTTCCATGGTCTCCAGGAAATGGAGAGGAGCATTCTCATTCATCCTTGAAGTTCTGAGCAGTTTGGCAGAAGATTATATGCAAAGACAGAATGAATCCCAGTAAGGTTTAGAACCTGGAGGGATCTGTATACGCCACCGTTCCCTGGGAATGGCGAATGTGCTGTCTTCACGAGAGAATGTTCAGGCTCTGCAGTGTTCTGAGTCCATTCCATTCCCACTTTGCGCACACCAACAGGCCCAGCATACAAGTCTTAATTACTTAAAGCACCAGTGCAGTATGCGCATCTTGGCCCTTCTCCCCTTCCATCTTCGTCTCACTCTTTTGGCAAGTCAGTGAATATGTGCAGGCAGCTGGCATCAGGCTCTATTTTTCTTGTCCTAGCCACTCTGGAGATTGAAAAAGGGCAGGATAGCTTCTATTGTGTTTTGATATGTTTCTCAGCAGCTGCCAGCCTCGTTTTTCTGCCTGCCAAAAGTCTAGCGATCCAGAGCCTGTTAGGATGGATCTAGTATAGCATTATATTGTCCAGCAGCCTTGTCATTAAAGGACAGGGAGGAATCTGAGAGTAGTCTGCACTAACAGAAGGGGTGGATGCAGTTTATCCCTTGACATCTTCTTTGAAGGCAGTTGTTCCTTTCTCCGAGTGAGCAGCAAATTGCATGGCTGCAGTAGGTGAAGTGTTTGTGTGGGATGCATTCTCTTACAGATCAGGCCTCATTATTGTGCTGAGATTCCTCTGCAGCAGGCTAATTAACTTGGAAACAAAAGCACAATATTGTGTAATCTTGAGATAATAATAGGTGAATCTCTTATTTTAAATGCTGAAACTAGGTTGGTGAATAATTAGCCGGAATTATTCTGGAAGTAATAAGATTAATGTGGCTATCCAGGCGTAGTCTCTTGCAAGGCTGCTAACTAGTACATGTGCACAAGAATATTTCTTTTGAAAGTGTTTTACTGGCTGTCAGTTCAGTTCTGAACACAGTCACTGAGCTGATTTATTTTTATTTATTTTATTTATTATTTTTATTTATGCTTGAAGGGCATCATGGTTTTTTAGAGGTTAAAGTTTCGGAATGCAGTGATCCAAGTTTGAATCCTCATGGTGCTGTGGAAGCTTGCTGGGTGACCTTGGGCCAGTCACACATGTGGCTTCAATCAAAAAGTGCTATCAGTTAGGTCCCTCTCAAGCCCTCCACAGTTAACACGCAGGTGTTCCAGTTGAAGTAGCTTTATTGAGATCCACCTGAAGGTGTCAGTTGGCAGAAGTGACCATTCAAACAAAGGCATAACTAATTATAGGGGAGACTTCCCACCCTCCTGGGTCCGTTGACATTCTGGCGCAAAACCCCAAAGAGGCTGCATGGGAACAGATTCATTTAGACGACATGAAGTACAAAGCAAAATATCCCAGTCTCTGGTAAAGTTACAGTGTTTGCTGCTAGCAGCTCTCCTCAAGGACACCTTCTGGAAAAAGTGAAAGTACATATTTTCAACAGATAATGGAGGGGCCCTCTGGATCTCCTGCAATTAATATCAGAAGCTAAGACACTCTCCGATGATCACACAGAGTTACAGCATATAATTCTGGCAAACAATACAAAACAGCATTGACCATTGTAAAATGCAGAATAAAATCATGGCAGGTATGCTGGCATACATGACAAGTGTTTTTTTCCAGAGGACAACTATAGTAATTTACCCTATGGCATTGTTTATGGAAATGTCCGTGAAATGGACTGTACGGATCTCACACTGTGTAATCCGCCTTGAGTCTCAATGAGAAAAGCGGACTATAAATGACGTAAATGAATAAATAGTCCGTAGCTAGTTGTTACAAGAGATGAACCTGCCAGGATTCAGGAAGCGGAGATCTCCCCCCTCTGCCGTCCCCTGCTCCCCCTTCTGTTGCTCCGGCTCCACTTGTTCAGGCCTCTTGTTCCTGCTTGCTTTTTCCCCATGCACACTTCACCTTGCCCCGGATGCCAGACTACTCTGGAATGCTGTTCCTTTGGAAAAGCCCAAGACGAGACAGTGGCAGTTGTGACAGGTATGCAGGTAGCCACAGATTCAAGATCATCTGGGAAGAGCAGAGCTGCGTTCATGACCTGAAAGACGGGGGGATATAAATATGTTTAGAAATACTGATGTGGTTCACTTAGTCCTTTGCACATTACCATCAGTTTTTCACTAAATTTTTCACTGTGTGTTTGTTTCTAGGAATACATTCTGTACTTGTTGCATTGATGGCTGGCAAAGCAGAAGTGAGGTATGATCCTTCTATCATCCAGCCATCAGTTGTAGCAGAGTTGATTCGAGAGCTGGGATTTGGAGCTACAGTTTTGGAGAACTATGATGAAGGAGATGGCATCCTGGAACTTGTTGTAAGATGATTATTTTAAGAAAAATAAATTCATCACCAGTTATAATAATAATAACATTCGGTTTATATACCGCCCTTCAGGACAACTTAATGCCCACTCAGAGCGGTTTACAAAGTATGCCATTATTATCCCCACAACAAAACACCCTGTGAGGTGGGTGGGGCTGAGAGAGCTCCAGAGAGCCATGACTAGCCCACCGTCACCCAGCTGTCTTCAAGTGGAGGAGTGGGGAATCAAACCCGGCCCTCTAGATTAGAGTCCTGCCACTCTTAACCACTACACCAAACTGGTTCTTAGTTGCACTTAGCCGTTTGTAACTCACATTTCTGGCAAGCTTTGTTGTGTACACATATATATTCAAGCTTTGGGTAAACTAGTTTTTGTTCAAATTCCTGTACTGTGAGGTTGGCAGCCTGTTGTGAATGGATGCAGAACTTGCGCTTCTGCATGTTTGTTCGGCAGCAAAGCCCCATTGTCTTCCATGGAGCTTAGTTTCACGCGTGGCCACAGTCCATTTTGGAGCTTAGTTTCACGCGTGGCCACAGTCCATTTTGGAGCTTAGTTTCACGCGTGGCCACAGTCCATTTTGGAGCTTAGTTTCACGCGTGGCCACAGTCCATTTTGGAGCTTAGTTTCACGCGTGGCCACAGTCCATTTTGGAGCTTAGTTTCACGCGTGGCCACAGTCCATTTTGGAGCTTAGTTTCACGCGTGGCCACAGTCCATTTTGGAGCTTAGTTTCACGCGTGGCCACAGTCCATTTTGGAGCTTAGTTTCACGCGTGGCCACAGTCCATTTTGGAGCTTAGTTTCACGCGTGGCCACAGTCCATTTTGGAGCTTAGTTTCACGCGTGGCCACAGTCCATTTTGGAGCTTAGTTTCACGCGTGGCCACAGTCCATTTTGGAGCTTAGTTTCACGTAAATAGTGTAATTGCCTCATTCGGTTTGCTGCACAGCATTGCTTCAAGAGCACTTCTGAATTACAAAATGCTCATGTCATATGTTAAGGCTCTTCTGTTTCTGTTTTCAAGACTGTGAGAATCTTTTTGGTGGAGTACCAAGCATGGGAGCAGCTGTTTCTCGCTATTGCTAATGCAAAGTTCCCTTGACTTGCCCGTCAGCTTTTCCTTCTGCTTCTCCTTTTCTTTCCAGAGACTTAAGTCTGATCTGCAGCTTCTACAGCAAATAATCCTTTGCTACATCATGGGATGGAATGTCCCACTGATAGGGCATGATTTCTTCTGCCCCACAGCTCTTTTGGCTTGGGCGGGGGGGGGGGGAGACAAGAGTGCCTTGTACCACTGTGGTGCAGGCCTGATCAGGATTGGCTCCTCATGGCATTTTAGAATTGCCTCTTTTAGGCTTTTAAATGTTGGGCAACGTTCCCATGTTGGACACAAGGAAGCTGCCACATCTAGTATGATTCGCAATAGAAGAAGCCTTCCTTTCTCTGTTGAGAGGTTATAGGAGTTGCTGGCATCAGTGACACTGTGGAAGCAACATAGGCAGAAGTGTGCCCCGGTTGTCCCTAACATACAGCTTTTCCATAGAAAGTGCATGCACGTTGGGCATGCCAGCTATTTTAGCTCTGTAGATTGCAAATGTACCTTTCCCTGTCCTGTTAATGCAATTTATGTTGACTAGAATGATCCACAGTGCTCTCTGCTGGCCAACTGGGTGTCAGTTCTTAAAGCATGCATCTGTTTATGTTTCTATATTACACACACCCCCACACCATACCATACACCACACCACTCTTCTACCACAGTGCATGAGGTAGTATATAAATTAAAACAGTACAATAAACAAATATAAGATCAGAACAGTGAAGTCAGTACGAGCTGTTCTGATTTTGGAAAACAGCCTCCTCTGTGTTCTCAGCTTTGCTGTTAATGTATGCAGAATTATTTGTCAAAATGCTCCATTCAGCAAACAAAAAGAATTTGTGTTGTTACAGGTAAGAGGAATGACATGTGCCTCATGTGTTCATAAAATAGAATCCACACTTATGAAAATGAAAGGGATTCTGTACGTCTCAGTGGCTCTTGCAACCAACAAAGCCCATATTAAGTATGATCCTGAGATTGTTGGCCCTCGGGATATTTTACAGATGATCGAGGTAAGTTTTTCTGAGCATTCGTAAAAAGTATTTATAACTGGGAGAGATGAATTCCCCAAAAGGGAACGCAGTTATCAGCAGTCCCCAGAGCTGGAAGCTTGGAGCTGGTTGAGCCCATTGCGTTACTAGAGCAGATAGGATACCCTGAGCAGGTAATATGAAGGAGCACCAGTAAAATGCAATGTATCTTTAACATTGTACCATAGATGCTTACACATCTTTCACCAGCCTTGGGCTGTCGGATGCGAGGTTCCATCTCCCAGCCTTTGGGGGGGCCCCGTTGGTGCCCGTCTCATCAGTTAAAAGTCTTGGCGTGGTCTTGGATTCCTCCCTGTCTATGGAGACCCAAGTTGCATCTGTTGCCCGGACTGCTTTTTTCCACCTGTGGCAAGCCAGGAAACTTGCCCCCTATCTCTCAGCCCGGGACCTAATGACAGTGATCCATGCAATGGTCAGCTCCAGGCTGGACTACTGTAACTCACTCTATGCAGGGCTTCCCTTGGGTCTGATCCGGAAACTACAACGGGTCCAGAACGCTGCTGCTCGTGTCGTGATGGGTGTTCCATACAGGACACATATTACACCAATCCTACAGCAGCTTCATTGGCTCCCCGTGGAATTCTGGATCCGTTTCAAGGTGTTGGTTTTAACCTTTAAAGCTCTAAACGGATTGGGACCAGCATACCTGAGGGACCGTCTCTCCCTGTATGTGCCCCAGAGAGCGCTTCGTTCAGCGGGTAAGAACTTACTGGTGATCCCTAGTCCTAGGGAGGCTCGTTTAGCCTCGACCTGGGCCAGGGCCTTTTCGGTCCTGGCCCCAACCTGGTGGAACTCTCTGTCTGAGGACACTCGGGCCCACCAGGAGATCTTGTATCATTTCGGCGGGCCTGCAAGATGTTCCACCAGGCTTACGGTTGAGGCCAGCGTCAGGGCCATCATTGAGCCTCCCACCGGTCTCCGGTATTCAAGTACAGCTCGTGTGTCTGTCTGTCTCCTCTTTGTATGCTGGGGGCAGGAATGTGTAGCCAAGTATATCAGGTTTTTGTATATATATAATTTTAATTGCTGAATTTTATTGTAGAATCTGCTATGTAATTGTATTTTATGACTGTTGTACCCCATCCTGAGCCCACTTGTGGGGAGGGTGGGTTAAACACCGAATAAACTAAACTAAAACCAAATGCCTAAATACTTGTTTTCTGAATGAATCTTTTCTTCCTACGCCCAGCTTACATACCTCATCAACTTTCGAGATAAGGTGTTTGAGTAACTCTTGTATACTAAAATACTTTCTTGATCTTCTTGCAGAGTTTAGGATTTAAAGCTTCCCTCGTGAAGAAGGATAGATCTGCTAGTCACTTAGATCACAAACAAGAAATAAGGCAGTAAGTTTTGAAACTCTTGTTTTGATCTGATAAGATTCAAAGCACTGTGTGTGGGCACAGCATAATGTTTTGATCTTCTCCAGCAGTGAATTTGCATGTGGCCTTTAGCCCAGTCCAGTTTACGCCACATGACATTTGAAATGTCTTTTTGCCACAAGAACAATGATAAAAGCACCAATGTGCAGTGAAAGCCACAGCCTGTCTTTCAAGGTTTGCATAATTTCTCATGATGTGACGTTTTCACACATCTTTTTCTTTCATGTCGTCAGATGGAAGCGATCTTTTGTCATCAGCCTGATTTTCTGCATCCCTGTAATGGGGCTAATGATTTACATGATGGTTATGGACCATCACTTGTCAGCTATGGATAAGCAAACAAATGCAACTCAAGAGGAAATGGAAGTGCATCATTCGTCTATGTTCCTGGAGCGCCAGATCTGTCCTGGATTATCAGTGATGAATTTGCTTTCCTTTCTACTGTGTGTCCCTGTACAGGCAAGTACAGTGTTTTAAAGGGTGTTTTAAATACCCAGTCTGCAGATTGTGCTAAATTCCTTTTGATTTTACTGAAGGGTTGTTTGCCAAACTCCTGGCCATCTGTAAACACAACTCTTAGTTACACATCTGTCCTGGTTATCATTCCTGTCCGGGGTCTGAGGCGCAGCCCCTGGATTTGCCAGGAGGAGGGGACAGGAGACAGATGCCCCAGCAGACACCCGGGCCAGAACCTGCCAGCACAGGAGGGAGGGAAAGAAGCTCCCAAGCCTCAGAGGCTTAGAAGGGGCAGATGGAGGCCAGCAAGCCCCACCCTCCAGTGGGAGTCTAGGAACCCAGGCAGGGAGAGTGAGGACAACCAAGAGGAGGCCAGGCCAGAGGGAAAGGGTACAGGCAGCAGGGACAGCCAGCCAGCAGCTAGCCAGACAGAAACCTTACCAGCAGTAGAGGGTAGGCAGTCAAGGCACCACAGAGCCACGCCCCAACCTGCAGGCAGGCTAGAAGGGATTAGCCAGAGCCAGGTGGTGCAGGAAGGCAAGCAGCCACAGCTGGAGCTGCCTGAGGCACTCTACAGGAAAAGCTTGGCAGCCAGCCAAGAAGGCACAGGTGTGCCTGCCCCAAGTAGCCAGCTCCCTAGAGAAAGCTTGGCAGCCAGCCAAGAAGGCACAGGTGTGCCTGTCCCAAGCAGCCAGCTCCCTAGAGAAAGCTTGGCAGCCAGCCAAGAAGGAACAGGTATGACTGCCCTGGACAGCCTGCAGAGCAAACCCAGGGGCAGTTTTCTGAGTCAGCCAAGGGCGTGGCTAGAGTGCCAGAAGGGGGCATGGCTGACAGATGGAGCAGGGAATTGGTGAAGGGATAAAAGGGAAGTCCACACACAGGGTGTGGGGGGTTGTTGTGAAGGAGGAGTGATGGAGTGAAGAAGGATGACGAAGAAGGAGAGAAGACGCGAGCGAGGAGGAGGAGGAGGGCTGTTGAAGAAGGAGAAGGAGAGCAGTGTGAGGGACAGCTGGGGCAGGTTGAGCAGGCCGGCGAGTGGACTGAGAGGGTGTCAGGGTGATGTATACCTCCCCTCCTTCCACAGAGCAGGGTCCTGCAGTATCCCTGATGCCCCCCTTGGGTCAAAGCCAGGCACTGCAGTGCTCAACGCTGTGGCGACCAAAGAAAAACCTGGCAAATGCCTTTCCCAGAATGTTGCAGTGAGTACTGATCCCATATTCTCCCACTCACCACTGAAAACTGAAAATAGTAATGCCTGATTATTTCCTGTTTGGGAATTTATTTTGTGAAATGTGTGCTTTACACTTACCTTTAAAAAACTCCCAAAGTTTACAACAATAAGAATAAACCCTGCTTCTGACACACAACAGGTCAGCAGCAACAGTGGCACACAGCTGTATACGTGGTTGTTTTTGAATGAGAATGGCCTCTTTCCCTTTCCCTCCACTTGAGGACGATGGTTGGCCCAAAGGTCATTTGAGGAGGAGGGGCTGGGTGGGCTAATGGAAGGAGCCTGGTTGTCTTGTTATAGTGAAAGACGGGGCAGAAGTGGGATCTGCACTTTCCATACAATCCTTTGCAGAGATATTCCAGAGTACTGATCCATTGATTTCCGTGGATTTAGGCTGCAGTAATTGTGTAGGGTTGGACAGAAAACCAGAGGAGAAAGGCCGCTCACAAATTCTCCAGTCTAATTTGTAATGACTTTCGTAAGAATAGTTGTGACTTGTGCATGATACTCTGTGTTTAGCACTGAAATGTAATTGTTGCTGTTGTTCTCCTTACAGTTGTTTGGAGGCTGGCATTTCTACATCCAAGCATACAGAGCCCTGAAGCATAGGACTGCCAATATGGATGTCCTGATTGTTTTGGCAACCACCATTGCCTTTGTCTACTCTTTGGTGGTTCTTCTGGTTGCCATGGTTGAGAAGGCAAGGGTCAATCCAGTGACCTTCTTTGATACACCGCCAATGCTTTTCGTGTTCATTGCACTGGGGCGGTGGCTGGAGCATGTAGCAAAGGTAAACAGAAAAGGCAGCAGCTCTTGTATCTGGTTTGGAGGGAAGGGCTGAAGCCTTTCCAGACTATTTGTACGAGCACTCCCTCCTAGCAGTTTAGTCAGTTACATGATGCTTGTAGCCAACGGTGTATGTTGGTGAAGCTTAAGACATCGGATGACAAACTAACTTCCGTTAATGGTGGGGAAATGGTGGCTAAAATCAGTCCTCCGCATTCAGATGTCTCATCGCTGATTCAACTACAAGGCATTATTGAGTGATCTTAATTAGTAGCCTTTTCCTGAGTGATCTAAATTCTGAGTTCCACCAAAAATGTTTAGATTTAGCCTGGCAGGCGTTGAGGTCCCTGGATCCTGATGAACTTGGCCATGTATGTATGTACTCAGAATAACCTTCTGCAGCCTTCTCTCCTGCCTCATGTCAGGTACCCAAATGTTTGTGTCCAAGAAACTGAGGTTAATGGACACTAGGCATTTAATCAGGTTTAAGGAACTCTGGGAAAAATCTCAAAGTCATGTCTTGGGATATTGCAGGATGGGAGAGGGGGAAGACTCCTGAATCTACTGCTTAAAACCAGAAATAAAAATCCTATGAGGTTACCCTCCTTTAGGAGATCTGGTATACCAAGTTTGTTGATTTCCCTGATTGTTTTTCTTTCATTTTCTGTCCCAGCTTTCAGGCAAAAAGAAGGCCCAGAGGAGGACTGCCATTGTCTTATTTTACATTCCTTGAACCTAAAAAGCACACTGTTTATATAACTTCTATTGATTGCTCTTTCAGTTCTAATTTAATCCAGCCATGCAGAATTTACCCTGATGTTTATATACCTCCCCAATTTTGTAATAAGGAAGCACCAAATTAGAGTGTTTTATTGCTTGATCTGTGTGCCCCCCCCCCCATTCCTTTGGTATCAGTCTGTCAGGGTCATGGCCCCTGCCATAAACTATACTTTACAAACTTCATACTTGTAACATTAAGTCCCATACTTTAGGGACTTAATGTTAACTGTTATGCTGGGGCTTGATATTTATTGACATGCTGTGTAAAATTTTGTGTGTAAAGATCTTGTTAGCTGACACAGCCTGGGAAAGCAGGCAGAGAAGCTTATCTGTCTATGTTGAACTTTTAGCAAGAAAAAAGCCATTGCCATAGATACATAACCTTGATATTCTAGACTTTATAAAAAACCATTCTCTTAACTCGCATTCCTGTAGATATCTACTGTAGCTAGATTCTTTCCCACATTCGCTGTAGATAGAAGGGGGATTGGGTGGTGGGAATGGGGCTCTGCTTAAATGTCTATATATGCTGGGTATTGGGAATCAGGCTTTATTCCTAACAAAGAAAGTTTTGGGCTGCGACTAATGCAGTCGTGGACTCTTGCAGTGAAGATTCAACTGGCAGATCCTTAGACAGTCAAAGATCTGGAAACGAATTGTGGCTCTCGTGGTCTTAGCCAGTTTTAATGCTCCTCCCATTAGGGCTTAGAAAAATGTAACTTTTTCTGTTGATCCTAATGATTGTCTTGAGCTATTTATCTGCCAGATACAGCAGCTGCTTGTAGGAATCCAAGGGCAAAGAGACATGCCATTCTAAGTGAGATAGAAGTTGTTTAAACATGTATTTACTGCCCTGGAAATAAATGCCACCAAACCTTACAGAGTGTGTCTGTCTTTGCTCCCAAAATAGATAACAGAAGGAGGAGTGCACTTGCTCATAACATAGTTAAAATCTATAAGGTATCTTTCCAGGCTAGGTTGCAGTTAATAGTTAATTTCATAGCTTGTAGTAATTCTTAAATGCTATTTGAATGTATATGTAACTCCAATGTTTTTGTAGGGAAAAACATCAGAAGCCCTTGCAAAATTAATTTCTCTACAAGCAACAGAAGCGACTATTGTTACTTTAGGCCCAGACAACAACCTTGTGAGGTATTATGCTTTTGACTTTTAAAGTTTTAATTAAGGAATGAAGCCAAGGCTCATGCATCATGATGTTCTGTCTTTCTGGCGCATTGCGGCATAACATAGGACAGTGTTTCTCAGCCTGTGGATTCAGACGCAGAAGTTGCAAAGCCTCTGAAAGTGGGCTGTTGGCCAGCTCTCCCTCCCTAATGGCCACCCCCGCCCTCCGCATCGCTCTCTCCTCTTCCTCCTTGCCAAACTTTCCCCATTTTCACCTCCCTCTTTCTTTGCAACAATAATGGCGGGGGGAGAGCCATCAGGCAACTAGTAACTTTACAGTTATACACACTTTCCTCTATAGAATAATAGTGCTGTATGAAGATTATGTGTGAAGTGGCTCCTGTAAAAACCAACTTCAGTGCTTAATTTGAGGAAAGGCTTTGATCTGTATTTTGGAAACTAAGACCTGACCTTGGAAATAATATCTTCCATGTCACACATTAGTTGATATTTTCTTCACTGCATGTGCGTGTTGATTGCTTAAAGAATGAAATAAAATGTGTCCTGATAGTTACTAGATTGAGTTTTTTAGAATCTTTAAGCAAATTAGAGGGAGTAATGGAGAAGAAGAGGGCAGTCACAGGCTGGAGTGTAGCCCTCATATGCAAGGTTGTGTACTTTGGAATGCCACTTGCCTGGGGTTCATAGTAGGATGTGATGTTTGTTGGTTTCTCAGGAACTTGGCTGGCCACTGTAGCAAATGGAATTGCTGGACTAGATGGGCACCAAGATCATACTTCGCCTAGAGGTTCAGAAAGCCTTGGGTCGACCTTGGATGGGTCACTGTACCAAATAAATTTGAGCTTGTGGGTCATCATATCCGAAAGGTTGGGAACCACTGATGTAGAAGACAGATCCCTGCCCTGGTCACCTTGCTCTCTAAATTATGGGGAGAGAAAACAAAGAGCAGCAGTTATGTATACATGGCCTTCTTTTCAGTTAGGACTAACAAATTAGGCCAAAAGTTCCATAGCAGAGGTAGGTATCAAAGACGCATTTGAAGAGGGAGAGGAATAGAATGTGCAAAAATTGAGCAATAAGAAATGCCTTGCTGACATCATTAACTAGATCCTGTTTTTACCTTGTTTTCTCAGTGAAGAGCAAGTTGATGTTGAACTGGTTCAGCGTGGAGACATTGTCAGAGTGGTCCCAGGAGGCAAATTTCCAGTCGATGGTCGTGTTATTGAGGGACAGTCTAGGGTGGATGAATCACTCATCACAGGCAAGCGGACTCGCTTTATACTTAGTTCCGGGAATGCTGGGGAAATGGCTTGCTTTCCCTGCTGTGTGTTTATGTGTTAATAGCTAAGGCTTGGGATGTGGGAGAGGCAGGAAAATGCACACATTTTGGGAACTGACCCCCCCCTGCTCCTGCTTTGTTGGTCTTCGTTTTGCCCAGGTGAAGCAATGCCTGCGAATAAGAAGCCTGGCAGTGCCGTCATTGCCGGTTCCATTAACCAGAACGGGTCCCTGCTGATCTCTGCAACCCATGTCGGAGCTGACACGACCCTCTCCCAGATTGTTAAACTTGTGGAAGAAGCACAGACCTCAAAGGTACTTCCGAGAAAGGACGTTAACAAACGAGCAAGTAAAGCTTCCATCTGGGTTTCCCCCCCAAGATTCAGGATAGCAAATACGTGGCTTAGATTTTAACGATGTGTTTAATTCCCTCCCGCATCGATGCACACTTGAGTACCGCACCAAGTCGCCCTCGGGAGTGGGTGGGTCAGAATCCTCGCCGTTCTTTGTCCCCCGTCCGCCTGTTCCCGCTGCTTGGCATGCCAGCAGCAAATCCATTCAGGTTGGGTGCTTCAAGTCCTGTACGGACAATACTGCATAAAAGGGAAATAAAAATCATTCGTCTGCAGAAAGAGGCTCTCCGAGTTCCTCATACCACAGAGGACTTGGAAGAATGGATTATATCTTTCTTTCTTTCTTTTTTTTCATTTTAGGCCCCGATTCAGCAGTTTGCAGACAAACTTAGTGGCTACTTCGTTCCTTTTATTGTTGGTGTTTCTGTGGTCACACTTTTTGCCTGGATAGTGATTGGATTTGTCAATTTTGATATTGTGGAAACCTATTTTCTTGTAAGTAACTACTAGTTAATCTTCTGTAAATGTTTGTGGTGATAATGAGATTTTTTTGTGATAAAGATCTGTTAAACAGTCTTGCCTTGCTTGAATATTTATAGTGTCTGTTGTACAGTCTCAGTATGCCTTCAGTTCTCCAACCTGTGTGTTGCGATAATAGCACGTCATCAACCATGTGAGATTATGTTCAGATACTGCAACTAGACTTGCTCCCTTTTTTTCATCTGTTATTTTTAGGAATTGACAATCTTGCTTGTACTATCAGGCAGTGATCCAGTTTTCTTTAAAAACGTATTGTGAAAACTTTCTTATCCAACACTGGGATATCCAGAATGTGCAGTGAATTGGCATCCCAGAGGGCAAGCCCCCTCCACAATATCCTGTGTCTTGAGGAACACACACACCTGCCTTTCCAGCTGGGTGGTGGGTACTGATGTTTCCAGCCATTACTGGGCTTCTGACAGCTGACGCTGCCAGCTGGGGTCTCCCTTGAGTGCCTCCTTCCCTTCTGCCTGCCTTGAGATGTCAGGAGCCGGCTGTACCAGAGGGGTAGTTGAACTAACTTTCTGGTTTTGGCCACGTTTTTATAAGTGTGTATCTTGTATACTTACTTTCTATGAATGTATACATTGTATAATATGTAAATTATATGCCATTTTTATATTTATGGGATCATGATTTAGGAATTACCAGGTCCTGATTTTAATGGAGAAGAACATAATTGCTATATGCACAAAGGAGTGGATGTATGTTTGCAGAAACTGTGTACATTCTGACATTGTCTAATTTTTGAACATGCAAGCCGGATGCTTCATATCCTTTTTTTTGTGCTGCACCCCATCTCAGCCACTCAGGATGGGTAGCAATATGCTAATTATTCTGCCTTTGCCCTCCAAAAACAAATGGAAAGCTTTCGGATGAGCACCATTCAGTCAAAAATGCAATAGGCAACCATGGTTTAGAACTTCTCATCTATTTTGTATTTTCTGTCCTCTCTACACTCAGTGTCCTAAGTTCATTTTTGTTTCCATGCAGCAGCAGTTTTTATTGCTAGAGTAGTGACTATAGTTTAAGAGCCCCGTGGCGCAGAGTGGTAAGCTGCAGTATTGCAGCCCAAGCTCTGCTCATGACCTGAGTTCGATCCTGGCGGAAGCCGGGTTCAGGTAGCCAGCTCAAGGTTGACTGAGCCTTCCATCCTTCTGAGGTCGGTAAAATGAGTTCCCAGTTTCCTGGGGGTAAAGTGTAGATGACTGGGGAAGGCAATGGCAAACCATCCGGTAACAAAAAGTTTGCCAAGAAAACGGCGTGATGCAGTGTCCCTGCATGGGACACTGACTTGGTGCTTGCTTGGTGGTGCTTTACTTTTACCTTTAGTGACTATAGTTATGGTTTGGCAATTCAGACAATGTGCCAAGGTATAGTTTTTTCTTCAAGCTTGCCAGCCAGTCACCAGACTCTTTCTCTGCTTCCTTATCCATGGCATGGCATAATGACTAAATAGAGCAAAAGTGCGTGGGCCAGCCCTTCTAGCCCTTGTGAACATGTTCCAGTTCATTTTCTAAGCTACTCATCATCTTCTTTCCTCAACAGGGATACAATAAGAGCATTTCCAAGACAGAAGTGATAATCCGCTTTGCTTTCCAAGCCTCCATTACAGTGCTGTGCATTGCCTGTCCTTGTTCATTGGGATTAGCAACCCCAACAGCTGTGATGGTGGGCACTGGTGTTGGAGCACAAAATGGCATCTTGATCAAAGGTGGAGAGCCATTGGAGATGGCACACAAGGTAAGAAATCTGGTTGGGAGGGGGGGGGCGCGTTTGAGCCGAAAGGGAATGTCATGATCTCTTTGGCAGTATGTCAGTCTCCTCTTTATTTCAGACTTAATGGGCATGCTCTGAAAATGTGCTTGACCTCTCAGCAATTAATGACGTGTTGTCCACTGCTGCAGGTTAAAGTCGTGGTCTTTGATAAGACAGGGACTATCACCCACGGAGCTCCAGTGGTTATGCAGGTCAAGATACTTGTGGAGAGTAACCGGATGCCTCGCACTAAGATTTTGGCATTGATAGGGACCGCAGAGAGCAACAGCGAGCACCCACTGGCAACAGCTGTAACAAAATACTGCAAGCAGGTAAATAACATCTACCTTAACATTTTGAAGGTGAGTAAGAAAAGAGTTCTTGTCAAAGGATGTCCTGCTGTGGTAAGCATACAGTTACAAGAACCTGGCCCAGGAATAAGCAGATCTTTTGGGCTGAAAGCTGCCTGCCTCTGGGATCTCTGCCCACTTTTGAGGACAGCAAGTTGGCAGAGTTGGCATTCCGTTTCCAGCACCAGCATCCAAGTCAGAGTCCTCGAAACTGGGTGGAGACCTGGATCACCCCCTTCTCTCCCACGTGATTGCACTTTGAGGGCACATCACCTTGCTACCTGATACGTCAGTCCAGCGGCAAATGTTCTCAACCAATGGTTAGCAGGTTGAGGGACTGTTATAGTGGGGGAGGATGAATCCAGGAGGCGGTGTGCCCACCTCTGATCTAACCCTGTGCTTTGGAGCCAACTCAGTATACTTTGCTGAAGTCCTTCTTCACATGCATGCAGTTTATATGTCTTCCTTCAGCTTCATACATTTTTGTATTTTATTCCTTCGACTTGCATGACAGCTTTTGATTTGGCTGTATTTGTTCTGCAGGACAGCTTTGTTTAATCAGTGTAGGGTTTCTGAATCCTGGGCAGCATCTAACAACTACTACTCCTTTTTAGGCATTGGACACAGATGTTCTTGGCACTTGTACTGATTTTCAGGTAGTCCCAGGCTGTGGCATTAGTTGTAAAGTTTCAAATATTGATGCCTTGCTACACAGAAGTGAGCGCATTGAAGAAAACAATGTCAGAAATGCAGCCCTTGTGAAAATTGATGAGAAGGTGGATGAATCAATGCAGCCTGCCTTGATTATTGATGAAGAGTTACCAGGTAAGGGATGATGTGTGTGTATGAAGCAAAGCTAGGCAAGCATTTGACTTTAGTGATAGTAAAAGTGTAGAAGCCCTTCTCTACTTGGGAGGCTAGCTTGAGTTGTGCATACTTGAATTGAACGGCTTTCATGACCTGAGATATTTGTATGCAGCAAGATTCACATCCTCATTCTTAGTTAGAAATGGCACCCTAATGACTGACCCGTTTTTTGTAGTAGAAACTTTTCAGTTCATCAGCTGCATGAAGTAAAACCTCTGTTGCAGCAATGGGTGTGCAAGGATGGAAGAACTGTGCGCCTAGCCATTGGAATAATGCAAACTAAGATCCAAGTTTTCAGACAATAGGCTCATATGGGGAAACCCTTCATACTGTAGGGGGGCATTGGCTTGCTTCCCACAGAAGTCCTCTGCACGTGGAAAACTACATTGTCAGGAATGAAGGCTAGGAAAAAATGCGTGCCATTTCAAACCTGTGAATTCCCTCTCCTTCAGCTTGAGGTAATGCAGTCAGCTGAAGTTGTTCCATACGGTACTTTCACTCATGTAACTTTGTTCTAAGCATGCTGCGTGTGCATTACTCGACAGCATAACGAGTGTTTGCCACAAATAAAGGTTTAGTGTTCATGGGCAGTTGTGCATGTTACTGAATAGACTTACGTTTAGATAATGGAAATACTGTTCTCCTTTCAGTGACATGGAATGCTCACAAGTATTCTGTTCTCATTGGCAATCGCGAATGGATGGCTAGGAATGGTCTTCTTCTAAAAAACGAAGTTGATAATGCCATGACTGAGCATGAACGCAGAGGCCGTACTGCTGTTCTGGTGGCTGTGGATGGTAAGCTGGCCACTTGGTCTCCAGTTCTGAACATGTCATATGAAGAAGAGGGGTGAGGAAAGTAGCTGACTTGTGTAGCTGGAAAGGTTACACCAGGGCAGTTATTAGGGTGAGATGGTTTTAATTTTGGGCCTGCCGCTGTGAGATACAGGAAGGAAAACAGAATCGTTGAAGGAATCCAAGTGTTGTTCTAAGCAGAGAAGTTCTCCATGTCCCTCTGGCAGTGGAGGAGAACTAATGGAATTGTTGATGATGTCTGTCTAGGGGAGCTATGTGGCTTGGTAGCGATTGCTGATACTGTGAAACGAGAAGCAGCACTCGCCGTCCGCACCTTGAAGACGATGGGCTTGGAAGTTGTTCTGATGACTGGTGACAATAGCAGAACAGCTCGATCTATTGCTTCCCAGGTAAACTGCTAAATTGCTGACATTAGCCTGCCGTGCACTTCAGCCAGCAGCGTAACAGTTAACTGTCCAAAAACTGGCTAGGCTGAAAGTGTAAATACTACACTCAGAGTAGTTACTGTAGGTGTTAGGAGTGTGTGACATAAAAAAAAGAAGCAGATGGACAGTGGAGTGTGGTGACATTTGCTCCACACTGCTTAGCCAAATGATAATTAGCCTTCGAAATGTAATAAATTTGTGAATTTGTTCTGTTGTTTCCTTGGTTAAATAGTGCTTTGGTAGCCAGTATGAAGCCCAAGTAATTTTTCTCTCAGTTATCAGAATAATCTGCTGAGTAGTTTATCAAACAATAAATCCAAGAATAAGTTTTTATACTGAGGAAAATGGATCAATAAACACACAAAAGTGATATTTGGATGGCTCTGCAGTGCATGAATCTGGCATAACCAGGGCGTTTTTTCAGCAGGAATGCAGTAGAACAGAGTTCCGGAACCTCTTGAAAATGGTCCTGTGGCTGGTGGCCCCGCCCCCTGATCTCCAGACAGAGGGGAGTTGAGATTGCCCTCCCCGCCTCTCAGCGGCGCAGAGGGCCATTTAGAGCCAAAACACACGTTAAGAAATACCTAGGTTCAGCACGTGTTCTCTTACCTCAAGGTTTGCTGGGATCTGTAGGCGTCCTGGAAGCTTAAAGTAGGCGTCCTGGAAGCTTAAAGATCTGTAGGCGTCCTGGAAGCTTAAAGTCCTGGAAGCTTAAAGGATCTGTAAGCGTCCTGGAAGCTTAAAGGCGTCCTGGAAGCTTAAAGCTTAAAATACAGGCGCCTGTATTTCCCTTCCCCTTTTTGCTGCTCTGTAAATGCTAAACTTTAAGCTTCCAGGATGCCTACAGATCCCGGCAAACCTTGAGGTAAGAGAACACGTGCTGAACCTAGGTATTTCTTAACGTGTGTTTTGGCTCCTAAACTCCTCTCTGCCTGGAGATCAGGGGCGGGGCCACTAGCCATGGGACCATTTTCTCTGGGGGCAACCCACTGAGTTCCACCACCTCTTTTCCCAGAAAAAAAAGCCTGGGCATAACCAACCAACTGGAACTCATAGTGATGAAAGGAAGGTGGTCTCCCCTGCCTTGGAGCAGGTCATGGTGTGCCACTCCTAAAGAAACCCACTCTGAACCCAAGAGAGCTGAATAACTACAATCTAGTCTCAAATGCGCCATTCTTGAGCAGGGTAATTGAACAAGTGGTGGTTGGGTAACTTTGGGGATTCTTGAATGAAACAGATTGTTTGGGTACGTTGCAGCCTGATTTCAGGCCTTGTTATGGGACTGAAATGACCTTGATTGCCCTGGTAGATGACCTATGCTAGGAGATGGGCGAGGGGAGTGCGATTCTGTTAATTCTCCTGGACCTCTCGGTGGCTTTTAACACCTATCAATCATGGTGTCCTTCTGGGAACTGCCTTTTGGGTTTGGGGCTGGGAGACACTGTTATGCAGTGTTTTCAGTCCCCTTCACCTCTGGCCTATGGGGTTGCACAAAGTTCTGTCTTGTCTCCTATGCTTTTCAACATCTACGTAAAGCCACTGGGAGAGGTCATCTAAAGGTTTGCCCTGAGTTGCTTCCAGTACGCAGGTGACACTCAGCTCTATTTTGCACTTCCAGCAGAATCCCAGGGAGGCTGTGGAAACTCTGGACAGGTGCCTGGAGGCAGTTTTGGGGTAGCTGAGGACTAACAAGCTGAAATTCGATCCCGGCAAAACAGAGGAGCTACTGGTGGGGGGAAGGTTTGGCTCAGGAAATGAGATATCTTTTGTTCTGACTTAATATGAATGTACACATATCAGGAGAGGGAGTGCAGGAAGGGACTCGCGTGGCGCTTTCTGATATGCTTAGAGTGATGCTGATCGCCACTTTGGACTCAGGAAGGCATTTTCATCCAGGCCAGATCAGCCAGGGATCCTGGAGGTGGTTTGCCTTCCTCTGGGCATAGAGCAAGGGGTCACTGGGGGAGGTGAGGGGGTGGGAAGATAGCTGCGAATTCCCTGCATTGTTCAGGGCACTGGACTAGATAACCCTTGGGGTCCCTTCCAGTTCTGTTTCTATAAACGGAATTGAACCTCCCCCTAAAGTAGCAGGGGCTGGTGGACTCGGGCCTTAAGTTGGATAGCAGGTGTCAGCAGTGACCAGGTGGCTTTCAGCAGCTTCAGCTGGTGAGCCAGCTGTGGCCCTTTGTGGGTGGGAAGGACCTTGCCACTGTGTGTTATGCCCTGGTGACATCCACATTAGCTGCCCCCTTGTGGTGGGTCCAGAAGCTGCCGTTGGTGCAGAATGCTGTGGCTGGAATGTTGACCGAGTGGGTTGTAGGGACCGTATCACTCTAGCCTTGTTCCATCTGCTCTGGCTCCCTACTTGCTTCTGGGCCCAATTCAAGGTGCTGGTACTGACCTTCAAAGCTCTGTACAAATTGAGGCCAGCCTATCTTAAGGGATTGCCTTCTCCCATACGGACCTACCCGTTCACTCCAGTCATCTTCGGGGGCCTTGCTTTGGCAATAGGAGACGAGACTGGCGGCAGCCCAAGAAAGGGCCTTCCCAGTCGTTGCACCAAAATTTTGAACTTACCTCCCCAGGTTGATTTGCCCGTCTCTCTCTCTCTCTTGTTACCTTCTGCCTGCAGATGAAGCCTTTGTTGTTATTAGCCCTGCTCCTTCATTACCATGTTTGTGTTCATGAGTTTTTACTGAATTGTTTGTTTTACTTTATATATATTTGATTTTAAAAGATGTTTTGATGTTCAGCTTGGACCCTCTATTTACTTGTGAACTCTTGTGTGTAATTGAAATAAAACTGTACTGGTGGGTTCCTTTCCAAAATAAATTGTTGTTGAGCATAAAGGATGAAGATGGGAAAACATAGTGGGACTACAAACACTCGGAGAATGACAGTAAAGGTGAGGGAGTGGAAGCTCTTCTTGTGATCGCAACAGAAGCCAAATGCCATGTTTGAAAGTGGCAATGCGTCCCTTTTGACAGCGTGCAGTCAGTTAGTGCAGTGACCCCCAACACAATACCTGTGGCAGCCATGGCACGCAACCGTATGGCTCCTGGCGCCCAAAGCATCTCTTCTCCAAAGCACAGAGCCAGTTGTTGCTTTCTTCCATCTCACTGGAGCAGGAGAGTCTTCAGAAGAGTCTAGAAAGCATTAACTTTGTGTCCGCAGGAAGCATCCCTTCAGAAATAGCTGCTCTGTCACCAGAGGACACTTGGCTTGAAGACTTCCAATCTGTTGTGACTGGCCCTGTCCCCATGACAACCGTTTTGTGGTAGCAGTCACTTCTATTCTTGAAACTTCAGCAGTTTCCACAGACTCAGCAAGGTTAGGGATCTCTGAGTTAATGCACGCTATTTGTGGTGAGACTGATATAGAAGAAGAATATGGATATACTGTCATGAATAACATTAACAAGACAGAAATAGAACTTCAGCATGAAAGGCTTTTAGCAAAAGAGATGAAAAACCTCTCTGAATCTGTAGTTGCCTAGAATAATGTTGGTGTTACAGTGAGATTTCACCTTCTGGATGTCATTTGGGGCAGAACTGGTGCCCTGATGGTTCTGGTTATGATCACATGACTTGAAGAAGATGGACAGTGCTGTCAACTGGGCAGCGAACCTGAAACACCTTTTCACTTTGGAGCAGTTCTCAGTCTGCAACCGCTCCCCCCCCAAAAAAACCCTGTTGTAGCGTATGTATATTAACTAGGTAATGGGGTGAATCCAACCATCCTTGAAAGGGACTCGCTCCAGCCAAAGTGACTCTTCCAATTGAAGAGCTACGTAATTTTGGAGGAAGTCTCTTTGGATTGGAGGAAGGCTTCAAACCTGAGCCAAAAGGAAAGGTGGAGTATAAATATTTTGGTAGATAAGTAAACATTGGCCAGTGGAGTGGTAGGATCATCCCCAATGTGTACAATTTCCTCTTGATGGACAGATGTGCTCTTTCTCAATGAGCACATGTGAATGTACAGTGTCCAGATACGTATGTTAGCATTTTTACTTGGTGTGATGTTTTGCATCTAAATAGTTTTGAGTATTTTATTTCTGCTTGCTAATGAAGTTTTAAAATATTTGTTAATGTAAGTTTGAATGCATGAGGAAAGGAGGGGATTGGATGGGTGAATGAATTCTGCTCTGATAGACAGCAGCTGTACCGAAGGGCGCAGAGTGAACTGCATTTTCTAGTCAGTGCTGAGAAAAAGTGTACAATCTGCTCAAAATAGGCAGACTGTGAAAACTGAGAGAGTCTGTGTCTTGCTACAAGAACATTAACCAGCCAGGAGATTCTGATTAAGTCAGCCTTTGTATATCTCAGAATAAGGATTCTGGCTAAATCAGGAGAACTGCGTAGAAGCCTGAGAGCCTATTTCTGTCTAAGTCAGGCAAACTGTGCGTGTAAGTTTTTGTATATATATGAGAGAGAGATTGTTCTCTCTCTGTCAGGCAAGCTGTATGAAAAGGCCTGAGTGAATCTGTGTCTCTGTGGATGAAATGAGAATTTAGTCTGTTAGTGAAGACCTCTGTGAAAAATTAGTCTGTGAGACTGAGTCCGTGTATACACCTTTAAGAAGATACAATTATTTTTGAAACCCAGCAATGTAAGGACTATTCTGAAACCAATACACTTATCAAAACACTGCAGCCATCACACTTAAGTTCTTATAAATAAATTCTACTTTTGTTTAAGCAAAAAGATCCCTTTTTAACCTCACAATCCCCCTTATACTCTGACCATTCTATAAAACTACCATCTATAACAAGCCTTCCTATATTATCGGTTTAAACTGAGGAGGTCTAAAGTGAAAGCTTTCAGTGGCAGTGAAAACCCTTTGAGGGAGGTAGCAGTGTAAAGGTCACACTAACACAAGAGGGAAGGTGTCCTTGAGGTAAAATCTTGGATAAAGTAGAAAACACCAGAAGTTCTGTGTGAATGGAAATAAAAATATTGGTTGTGACCAGAACCCTCCTGAGGTATAAGGTAAAGCCAGGAGGAGCCGTTACCTGAATTGGTCTCCTTACAATAAGAGAATTGTGGGGGGAATTAGCAGCAAGGAAAGACGGCTATGCGAGAGATGGTAACTACGGGATATTTTTCACCAGTTTTTACGGGGTCCCTTCCCAAATAGCAGATGAGACTGGTTTTTTAAATTCAAAGAGCAAACTTTTATTTGAACACACACACATCCTGAAGAGTAGTCCAGTCCACAGAAGAAGAGAGTCGCTTCAAACATTCAGCGTCCTTGGCCAAGAGAGCAAGAGGCTTAGGGTAACCTCAAGGGAACGGCACTTGGATCCAGTAAGCGTGTACTGCTTGATTTGGATGGGGCCAGGGCACTAGGCGGGCTCTCCCACATGGTCCTCTGAGGTGGGAGAGCCCACCTAGCCATTGGAACAAAGGTCCCAACGGTCAGTTCCTGGGAATAACAAAAGTTTGATTACTTTGATTGCTAGCTGCCTGGGGCATGTGAAAGAGAATACAAAGTCTCTCCTGGAACTGCACAAAAGGGACAGTTCATTAATGGAGTCCACTAGAGCTAAGTTGATGAATTTAGTTGGGGAATGTACCTTTCCCAGGAATGAATTATAAAAGCTTATGAATGCTAATTGATTTTCTCCTCAGTCATGGGCAGGAGATCTCATCACAGAAGGAGGGGAAAGGAATGTGTTAAGTGGGAGGACACTGCGAGACCTTTGTTGCTCTGGATTCCTTTCGGAGCTGGAGAGACTGTAAAACTAATCACCACTGGTCACTCTGCATTCACATGCGGCATTCCATTCATAAATGGGTCTCCCAGGTGGGACTCCGCAACTGCTGGCTGGAATTCCCCTGTTTGCAAGCCAAGCTGCATATTAATCCAGGGGCCTTGTGACATTTTATCATAGGTAGCTATATTAAATAGCTATTAAAGATGGCGGAGGCCGGGCCAACTGCTTACAGAGCGGGATTAAAGGGCCAAAGGCAAAGTTAATAAGGTTATAAATATTAAAAGGTTATAAAACAAACTGCAAAAAATTACACTCATGTTACCCCTAATACCTCCCCTGCTTCTTGATGCGTGGTTGCTTGCTAGGAATAGAGATGTTGAATGAATTGAGATGCTTGAAGATACTGCTGGAGCCACATTTTCTACCCAAGTACCCCCAAATTCTTAAGGCAGGATTATTTACTAGGTTTTTTTCAGTTTTTGTGAGAAATAAAATACTCTCCAGCAAATTTCCTACTGAGTACATCTGCTCAGAATCCAGCCAGTGTTTGTCTAGCTGTGTCCTATTATAAAACAATGCATTCCAGTTACAGGGAGAGCAAGCTGCCAGGTGCTTTTTCTCTACTTTGACCACCACTTCTGGGTTCAGGCCTTTTGTCAGGCCAAATGACAAGTCTTGGATCTCTCCACGTTTTCATGTACCTGGGGAATTTCCTGATAGCGTATGGCACTTTTCTTTTTTAGGTTGGAATCACGAAGGTGTTTGCAGAAGTGCTTCCTTCCCACAAAGTTGCCAAAGTGAAACAGCTGCAGGAGGAAGGGAAGCGAGTAGCGATGGTGGGAGATGGCATCAACGACTCCCCTGCTCTTGCCATGGCTAATGTTGGGATCGCCATTGGCACAGGCACCGATGTGGCCATTGAGGCAGCCGATGTGGTTCTGATTAGGGTGAGTGACAGCTCTAAGCTCAGGGCCTTGTGGAGTAGACATGCTAAATTGGCTCCTCATTTGCTCATGAAGAACTTTCCGCTTGCCCTTTTAAGCACAGTGGTGCCTTTGCCAGTAGAGAATTGTTTCCAGTTAGAGAGGGAAGGAGAGATTTGGAAGTGGCAGGACTTTTTGCAGCGGACTCTAGGCCACGTGGGCAGGTGCTTTGCTCTCCTCCGCCCAGTGAGGAGGGGCTACCTGGAAGCAGTCGCTAGTTTCCCTCAGAAAAGCTGGCCTCGAGCTGTGCGTTGCGTTGAGGAGGTAACGGGATGGTGGTGAACATTCTCAAAAAAGGACACTTCCAGTGTTTGGCCAGACTTAATCTTTATAAGCAGCCCAGTAGCGTGCAGTGAATCCCTTCGCTGACTATACTTTTCTTGTAAATGCTTGCTTGGCAGAATGATTTGCTGGACGTAGTGGCAAGTATAGAGTTATCAAGGAAGACTGTTAAGAGAATACGGATCAACTTCGTCTTTGCTCTCATTTACAATCTCATTGGAGTTCCTGTAGCTGCTGGTAGGTGGCTCACATTGGCAGTCTGCATAATGGTTTATATTATTTGTGAGGAGGTATTAATAGCTCCTTAGGAAGGAACTGTTTGAAGTACCTGGAAGCTGCACTTTAAATAAGCATGTGCTGCACAGGTGAAGAAATACGAAAACCAGAACTGGTGATAAACCTCTTGCTTAGAGGCTACTTGACCTGAAAAACTGAAGATAATCCCCACAGCAGTATACTGTGAACTGTATACTGTGATACTGTAAACCGTATCAGTCCCTCAGAAATCTCACACGCGGAATATGGCCGTCATTTAGCATCTAGCAATATGCTGGTTTGATCTTTGGGACTCCCTTGGATGTGCAGGTTGCATATAGAGTCACTTCAATGCCCTTGTGGAAATTCTGTTGCGAAACGAGCGAACTTTGCTGGCGTTTTGTTGGACGGGGGGCTTCCGTGCCCCTCTGCTTAAGGATGATCCGGCCTGTGGGAAGAACATAAGAATATTAATATCGACCCGAAAATTGCATCCCATCAGACGTACCCATTTTCTTTCCGACAGTGGCACCCACTTCTGTGAGATTCCTGTCCCGGCACACCGATAAAAGAAAATGAGAGGCTATTTAATACCATCTGTCTATTGGCAACACAAACATTGATTTGCAGCCATGAACTGTTATTTTAATAGTATTTATTGAGCAATCAGTGATTAATGTTTTTCATATTTATTGTATTTATTGATACTGTATTCATTGAATTAAAATGAGGACTTTAGCAATGGAATACAGGATAGATTATTTATTACAAGCACTTGACACTTTAGAATTTGGCACTTAATTTTGGGTTATTCATAAATAGCTAAATATGTAGCATATTTTGTGTGTGAGATTTTTGAGGAATTCGTACCATTTACACCTCCGGCTGTGGGGATTATCCTCAGTTTTTCAGGTCTAGCTTTTCCCTGAGGGTGCCTTTTTATATTCTAAGTAGATGCTACTTGTAGCAATCTTGGGCTGAGGGGAGAGTAGATTTCTTGTTAAAAGCATTATAAAATGCAGCATGTTTGCCTGCCTGCCTGCCTCTCTCTCGCTCTCTATCATGCCGCAGCATCACACCATGGATTCTTACTCGTTTGTACTCTGTCACATCCCGCCTCACCTTTGCCCAGTCAGAGGCAGTGCCCCAGGTGGTGTCTATTCCCTGTCCTATACCTGGCTCTCTTCCCTCTCTCCTGCTTTCTGCATGGAACTCTTCATACTTGCTCTGCCTGATTTTGTTAAGCAGGCTTTATTCCTTTCCATGTTCACAAAATTTGACTCTCTTTTGGTTCTCCTTCCCAGGCGTCTTTCTCCCCATTGGTTTGGTTCTGCAGCCTTGGATGGGCTCTGCTGCCATGGCGGCCTCTTCCGTTTCTGTCGTGGTGTCCTCTCTTCTGCTGAAATTGTAAGTACAGCACACCCCAGTTTCTCACCCACTTGGCTGGCTACGTCTGATCTTTCATAACTGAATTTTAAGGAAAGCCCTTTCCTTTCGAAAGGAAGGGACCAACACCCTGTGCAGTATCCCCCCCGCCCTTTGAAAAAAAGCCAGGTAGGACTTCCCTGTCCACCTTTGGGGGGGAGCCTCCCTCTGAAGTGCCACCCCAAGCAGCTCTTAAAGGGAGCCAGCAGAAGTACACCATCCCTCGGGTGTTAAATTTGCCTTATGACTTCTCTGCTGTCTTGCTAACTTTTTTCTCTTTGTTGTTACCTTTCATGCTTTGCTTATTATGACATTATGTTTCATCATTTCGATCCCATTCATGGGTGCCCTAACTTTATCAGACACATCATCCTGACTTCAAAGAATACAGTGAACCCTGCCATGTTTACAGGTGGAGCTCACGGGCCTCATTCAGTGAGGTTAGAATCCACTGATGCCGTTAGTGAAGGAGGCGGAGTTTGCATGCAGCCATACCCCCTTCAGCCACTGGAGGGAGTGTGTGTTTAGAAGTTTCCTGGGCTGCCTTCCCAGAGAATCTGGTTGGGGTTGCTCACAGAGTAAAACATGGTAAAATCATGAAACAGTATAAAATTATCAAAACTAGTAAAACCCCATCCATGGTGTATTGATTTGTATGGAATGTTTTATATAAAGAACCATTCCACAAAGTTGGGACCTGCTGCCTGCAGTCCTAAGAGAGGGCTGGGGAAGGAGCTTCTGCAGTGAGGGGAGGAGCTTTTCAGGCTGCTTTAAGAACTGTTGGCACAGAAGAGGAGCAGCCTTGGGAGGTCGCTCAGCGACTGCTTCTAGGGGGTGGGCTGGTCCCCCCAGAGGCAGCACAGCACAGAAGCCGTCTGCAGTAGAGCAGGGCCCTCTGGAGGGCCAGCATAGGGAGGCCAGCCAGCTTTGTCTCTCGAGGGCCTCTGGCAGTGCTGCAAGGGTTAAGAGAAGCCCCTTGAACTCGTATTGTAACCAGTCTCATTCTGTCCTGTTATATTTTCTGATTGGGTTGTAAGCTGCTGGTTATCAATATTGGTGGGAAAGCAGGATATTAAAGCTCCAAATCAATTAATGGTGCAGCCCATTGCAATCTTGAGGTCTCTGCCACCTTATTCTGTGTGTTTTGACCAGGCCCAAAACTTTCACAAGGACAAGTTAACTTAGGGTTGTGTATTTCCCTTCCTTGTTATTTTGTTCAGGGCATAATTTTTTTTCCAAACTGTCTCTCCCCCCCCCTCCCCCTTTGTTAGCTACAAGAAACCTACATTTGAGAAATATGAATTCCGTGCCCGCAACCAAATGGGACTGAAGAGCCTTTCGGAAATCAGTGTCCACATTGGAATTGATGAAACTGTGCCAGGGTCGCCCAAACTGAGTCTGATGGATCGTGTTGTCAATTACAGCCGAGCATCAATAAACTCTCTCCTCTCGGACAAGCGATCGCTCAGCAGCATCGTCCTTAGTGAGCCAGACAAGCACTCACTTCTCATTGGGGACTCCCAGGAAGATGACACAACTGTCTGAAAATACATTCTGGACAGAGTGAGCTGGATATCTCTTCATGCACTTATCTGTTGAGAAGGTTGGCCTGGCTATGCTTTTAAGTGCTTTGGGGATTTAATTGCCCAGTTGGAACAGGGCATTTTTTCCCAACACGCATATCACACACCCATACGCCACACCCCCCCACACACATATCTAACTCAGAATAAGAACTGTATCTGCACTGCTTTGCCAGTATTATTACGCAGAGCAGAACAAGAATGCAGCAGCGTGCACTGAAAGCCAAAGCCAGGCACTTAATCCTGACCTGCTGTTCACATTGTTGTCTGGTAAAGATACTCCGGGTCTGAGGCCACGGTTCGATATTGTGGCAGCAAAGTCGCCTGTATGTGGCTCTTGGCGTTCGTTGCCTGGTGTTTGGAGTGTGTCAGTGACAAAGAGCCGAATCACTGGACACTTTTTTTGTGTGTAAACAGATGTGCCTTATTGCGTAATATTCAGGATTTCTTACCTGATGAAAGGGAGTCGGAGCAAAGGTTTCTCCTTGACTTGGATGGAAAAGAGAATATTCTTGTTTCTCTCCCCTCTTGCACTCCTCCTGAGGGCACTCCAAGCGTAGGCAGTGTGTCTGGGTGATCTTATTGTGGCTCAGCCTCTGCCGTATTGAGAAGCAAACTTTTCCTTTCATGTGACTTGAGGGGAAATTGGATCAAAACAGTAGAACAAGGTGTGCGTTTGCAACTTGTGAGCAGGCGTTACCTGAGACTGCCACACTCTTCAGATGTTGTGAGGAGAGGCCTAATCCTGCTCCTTCAGATTGCTTCCCTTCTCCCATCTTGAGTGCACTCCAAAAAAGCTGGACTGAGGTTTCCTGTATTCATTTCTGTCCGAACAGTGGAGCGGGGGGGGGGGGGGCAATGTCGCTTTGTTCGCTGCAGCTCCCAAATCCATGTGGCTCTTTGTCTGCACACGGTAACCCCGGGAAGACTCTTTGGAGGGGTGGAGGTCAAAGGGACTGTGGGTGGGAGGAATGTGGGGACAATCTGGGTCTCTTCCCTTGGCACTTTGCAGGATAAAAGCCAAGATAATCTGCTTGGAACTGAAGGGGCAGATACAACCAGCGAGGAGAGAGGGAGGGCGTGCCTGGGAAACACCCAGTAATGGTAATGTCAGCACTACTAAGATGATGCTACTCCGGAGCACAGAATCTGGACCATTCTATAAAGTATTTAAACTCCAACTCACGTTTTCTGGCTGGATTATGGACTTTATAAAAAATCTGACCCAGTTCCAGTTGACACTTGGAACTCCCACAATTCCCACCACAAATTTTCAATTAGCAGAGGCTGCATTTCAATCCTACGCTAGGAAAGCTGCCTAATTGACAGCTAAATGACGACTGAAGTAGCTTGGGAGGGGCTGTGGCTCAGTGGAAGAGCCTCTGCTTTGCATGATGCTGCGGCGGGGGATCGAACCGGGGACCTTGTGAACCTGCTGTTAAAAGGACCAGGTCGCAGGTGATGTGAAAAGCCTCAGTCTGAGACCCCGGAGAGCTGCATTCAGTCCGAGTAGACAATACTGGCCTTGATTGTCTGATTCAGTTTCATGTATTTAGAGAAGCCAGTAATCGGATGTTTGAAGGCATTTTTCTTGTTTACAGTGATGAGGGAAGTCCAAAATTCAGTGAGACACTCGGGCCCTTGTTTTGAAACTGCAGCTAGACTTACTCTACAAATAATGGGCAGAGTCAAGTAAATATGAAACATGTTTTGTCTCGTGGATTTCATTGAGAACATTGGAGTAAATGGAATTTAGGGCAGCATTAGACATATGACAGCATTTCCTGATGTTGCCTTCGTCATACAGAGCAGGGATAGAACGGGGGGGGGGGCATTTGAGCAAAGAAGCAGCAGGTTAGGTTTGTGTGCTTAGCCCTGGGTTTTTCAAACCTATTGAACTGCCCCCCCCCAACCTCCCATGGTAGTTATTTGCTGTAATAGAGCATCTGTGGATTAACGTAAGTAATCTCGGACCGGTTCCTTCTGAAGACACAGGCAGGGAAATACAAGACTAAAGCAGCGACTGTTGCTGAACACTTTCTCTTCCCAGGTCAAAGTGGGATGATAAGTCGGTGAGGTTGGTAGTCCCCGTGGAATCTGTGTGGACCAGGAAAAGCCCGCGGGCGGGATGCATTCCGTCTGCTCGGCAGGACACACTAACTCAGGAATCCTCCCCTTTCCTGGAACTCCAGGGGTGGGATGGAGTTGCCTTGGTTTTCCTTTTCCTTTTGTGGCTCCTGCTTTGTCCCCAGGCCTTGCTGTGGAACTGGGTTTTCCAGTTCAGTGGGGAGAAGCAAGGGGGGGGGGGGGCTGCTTCCCTTCTGAGAGTGGCGCAGACATCCCCCGTGCCCACTGGACACATTGAAGCCAGACATGGGATTAAAAATCTCGTGTGTTGGCTGGATTGTGCCTGTTACCTTTTAGCCTGCAACTCGTGCTTTTTATCATTTTCTTATGAGATATGTTAATGCCCAAACCCTTATAAAGAAAATGATACAACCTTGGCAGAAGACAGTTTGCATCTGAAACTTGGGCTCTTTCTAGGAGCACAGCTTGGTCATGAAGCCCTGATGGTGGACAGGGATGTCTAGAAAGCTTTTAGCCTTGTCTTTCCTGCCATGCAAAATAACACATTGGGTTGACTCCAAGGATTCCCTTCTGTTAAATGAAGAGGAAGACTCCACAGTACTTTTTTTCTTCAAAGCATAAAGTCCAAATTGGCTTAAAAAATTCTTTTCTGCTAGTGATTTCTACAAAAAAAGAACTCTTAAAAGTGAACTTCTTCCCTTGAAAAGGAATCCGATTTTTATTCTACATTCATTTTCCAGGTATTTTTCTGATGGAGTTTGGCACTTAAATAGGGGGGCAGTCACTGGGTGTTACTTTAAAGTACGTATGCAGTCATGCTGTCGTGAGAGCCTTCTTCCTGTACAAGTATCTGCTTTACATTGTGGGTCATCTTTTTTATGAAAGCTCATCTGATTTTTTTTCTCCAGCTTTTCAGCTAAGGAGCTTAAGACACAATACCTGGCTCTCTCCTCTTCCTTTTTATCTTCACAGTGTTCCTGTGAGGAAGTTTAGGCAAAAAGAGAGTGATTGGCCCAAAGTTTATTTAGTGAGCTCCGCATTTGAATCTGGGTATCCATTGTCCAGTTCTCAGTTCCTAACCACTACAAATCATTGGATTACAAGGGACTTGAAGAAATTTGGATTATACAGTAGCAGGTTTTAAGTCATGATTATATCATCTATTGAATAGAATTACTCTTAAACCATATCCTAGGGGTTTTTTTCCCCATAGGAAGCAAGAACTAATTTGCTTGAAAATGGTGGCCATTGAAACAGATTTCTGGCTGAACTGAAAATAGGTCTGTTGTGGTTCTCCAAAATACCGAATGGCAGCTCTGTACATTGGTGAAGGTTTGGATTTGCTTTTGAGGCTAGAACCGGTTTGAAGAAAATAAATATTCCCAGATTCATGAAATTCTTTAGGAAAGTTCCATAGATACTCAATTTTCTAAAGACTGCTATCAGACGTAGTTACAGAACAAGAGCTGTTGCATGCGACACTAGTTCAAATGGGATAATAAAGTGTGCCTCATTTAAAGCAGCTGAATGGAGAAATGCAACATGGAGCCTAAAGGATGTCCAGGGTGCATTGAAGTTTGTAATTACCTGCTACACAAAGTTAGTCTCTCTGGGAAACAGCCCTCTCCAGTTTTGTGTCTTGATAACATGATTTGCTGACTTTCTTAGAACAGCCATTTTTAACACTTGCGAATAATATTTTGTACTTGGCTTTAATTTGAAAAACCAAAGTTGTTTTCCTGTTTCAAATGTATCGTGTTCAGATCAATGTAAATACACTGCCTGTAAAATAGATTTGTTTCTTGAAGATACTTTGTTATCATGAGCTTTAAGTTATGTGTTAAAACACTTTAAAAACCTGGCTGTGAAAAAAAATCTATGCATTATATTAGTTGTATTACATTTGTTTTCTGTTTAAATACCTGTCAGATTTCTGCTGTCTTGATTTATTTAAGTCTCTGAACAGAGCTTTGTGTGCCGGGCAGGCCTGAACGGGGATCAGAACTGGCCGAGCTTTTTGTCTCCTGCGGTTCTCACTTGCCCTCCTGCCCGTCCCATTAATTGCACAACATGGTTGGCAGATGAACGGTCAGCAGATCCAGGAGTCTCTCTTGCCTTCCCTCCCCTGTTGTCCATCTTTAAAATGCTGCAGGGCTTTTTTTCTGGGAAAAGAGGTGGCGGAACTCAGTGGGTTGCCCTCAGAGAAAATGGTCACATGGCTGGTGGCCCCGCCCCCTGATCTCCAGACAGAGGGGAGTTGAGATTGCCCTCTGCGCCACTCAGCGATCTCAACTCCCCCCTGACTGGAGATCAGGGGGCGGGGCCACCGGCCATGTGACCATTTTCAAGAGGTTTCAGAACTCCGTTCTCTGCGTTCCCCCTGAAAAAAAGCCCTGAAATGCTGTATTTTTATTTAATTTCTACCCCACCTTTCTCCCCAGTAGGGCCCCCAAGGCGACTTTCATAATACTCCTTTCCTCCATTTTATTCTGACAACACCACCATGGCTGGCTCTGCTCTCAATTAAACGTACATTTCTCCCTCTTTTAAATACTCACATGCAATTCTAAAAATACTGGCTAGCTGCTTTGGGAATGAGCTGGGTACATGGCTAGTTTTTGCTTTAGACAGAAACAGTTTCTTCAGAGAGAGGAATACGTTTAAATACAATGTGATGACTTCGCTTCCATAGCAGGGTCACAGTGCAGATTATGTATGGCGGAGGAGAGACCGGTGTATGCCACCCCTGAGTTCCTTGCAGGAAGTGTGGGGCAAATATATCATAGATGTCTATGTGCACTTATCACTTGATAACTGATAAATTATATTGGCTTTTCCTATTTGCCTTGTTATATAAAATATAGATATATTGCTTTCAGGAACTGGTTCACTGACTACTTGCACACACTTGGGACCATGAAACCTATGTCATGAAAGGCTTCTTTACGTGTTACGCAGCATGTGTCCCACCTTAAGTTGCCTGTAAGATGCCTGTAAGTACATTTGCCACAGTAGTTTTTTGGATACATACACATTTGTGTAAACCCATGAAACTAACTGGTAAATAATCACTTGCCTCCAGGGGACCAGGCAGGGGAGACTTTGCGTGCTTGGAGAAGAGAGTTGGGCCTCTTTCAGATCAGACGTGAGACCAAGTGACGCGTGTCTGTGTGGATGGGGTCAGCCAGTATCTTTTATGGACTCATTTGCAAGGGTGCTGGAAAAATGGGAGCGGAGTTAAAAAGAAAACAGGAGTCCAGTTGCACCTTAAACACTAACACAATTTTGTTAAGTCTTTCAGACTCCTGTGAAACAGGCTGTTCATTAGTTATGGAAACCTGTGATGTGCTCATCTCCGTGAGTCAGTCATTGTTTAACTCTGTCCAGTCCAAAAGCAGAAGTCCCAGCCATAAATATTTTGTGTTAATTTTCAGGAAACATGTTAAGATTGGTATAAAAAAAGTGAACACTGTGCAATATTTGTTTATAGTCCACTGTATTTTACATTTGCATCTTATAAACTGTCATGGTTTATAATCCTGTCAAAAATGTGCCTTCAGCTTTATAAACATGTTAACAATTAGTGACTGGTTGTGTGATTTTTTTTTTATTGGTGCAAATTAAATTCCATGAAGCTTCATAATTGGATATCCTACCTAATGTAGCATTGTAATACTTTCGTTCCCTAACCCCCAACCCCGTTGTTACTCTTTATTCTTTGGGTTCAAAGAGACTCCAGTCCACTTGAATGCCAGGTAATAGTAAACTTTTATAAGGGTAGGAAATCCTGCTTATTTGTACTCCATTCAAATTTAGATAAGATTCCTTTGATTTGCAAAATTGCAGCACAGTCTGTTTAAACAAGTAAAGAATGATACTCTCACTGTGCGTGGAGCAACTCTGCCCCCTGTTGGAGATCAGCTCCCTCTCCGCCTCCCCTTTAAGGACATTACAGTCTGTAGGAGCTGCCACTCCACACCTGCCCAGGCCTTCCTTCTGCCAGGCAGGGTGCAGAATATGCTCTCCTCTGCTACTCAATGGCTTATACCCTTTGCTGCCCTGCGAGGGGCAAACTGGGAGACTGCTTGGCCGCATGGTAGCATTTGCCCTGGTGCAGCTGGCCATGCTCAGGATGAGTCCCTGCAGTGCTGCTTCAGCCCCAACTTCCAGCTCCTGCAGGCCTGAAGGGAGAGAAACTCCTGCTTCTTCAGTGACCCTCAGAAGCCTCACCGGCTGCATTCGCCCTCCTCTCCGGCACCTCTCATGACTCTCCACAAATGCTTTCTCACGGGGCCACAGTGTACATTGCAGCAGGCGCACCATCAGATACGTGGGGCCAGTGGGGCTTTTGCCCAGCAGGGCTTCTGATTGGCCGTTGGAGATCTGGTTGGCTGTGCATATGGTTGCCAATCTCTAGGCAGGCCCTGGAGGTCTGGAATTACAACTGATCTCCAGACTACAGAGAGGAAATGGCAACTTTGGAAGGCAGACTAGCAAATCAAGTCCGTGCTGAGTTCCCTCCATTCCCAAAAAACTGCTACACAGCTGCTTGAAATGTTGGAAGAGTTCCTACTAGATGTACGTATAATGTCGTTCCCTGATGTTCTGTGGTTGGCTCCACCTTCTATGGCAGCCATTTTGTAGTTGTGGCCACTATTGTCAGTATTTCTAAGGTGCCCAATGGCTTGAAAAGGTTGGGGAATCCTGGTTTTGGGTATCTTGGGAAAAACAGCTCTCGACCATCTGGAACTCACAGTGGTCTACAAATTGCTCTGCGCCTTCCCCGCTTAGGTTGCAGGGAAAGTAGTGTAGGTGTCCATAGACAACATGATCATGAAATACTATATAAAAGAACAAAGGGGCACTGCCTCCATAAACATCACAGGCCTCTGCCCTGTGAGACAGATACCTCTCTAGGATTGCAGCAGTAGTGATCTATGTTAATGGCTACATGGATACGCTCCACTGAGAGGGGTTGCTGCCCGTAAGTGGCCTCCGAACATGCTCTGTCTGAGATGGATGTTTTGCTGGGTCATGCAAGAAGTAGGCCAAGCGCCAAGCGGATGCTCTGTACCAGGGCAGGACTAGGAAATAGTTTTATCATATACAAAAGAAAACAGCGTATTTGGATGCCAAGTTAAATTTTATAACACTGAAAACTGAACTCTTTATTATAATTAAACATTGTAGCGTATTCATTATTAACATATAATGTAGTGTGGTTGCTATAATATTGAGGGTCACAGGTTCCCGACAGCTGACCGTGACCAGCAGGCTAGCTGCCCTGCTGCGGCTTTCAAACCGTCCTTAAGGGTAGCCCCAAGCAGAGCACATTGCAGTAGTCCAGTCAAGATGTAACTAAGGCATGGATCTCTGTGGCTGGATCTGACTGAGCCCGGAATGGACACAGCGCGCACACCAGCTGAAGCTGGCAAACGCTCTCCAAGCCAAGCCACTGCAGCCGCCACTGTGTCAAGCACTACTAGTCCTAACGGGCTAGCCTGGCTTTTCAGAAGGAGTGTAGCCCCATCCTATTCCTCTCTATTTGCTTGTGTGTTGATAATTAATATGCTATAGTGATTAATTATAATAAAGGGTTAATTGTTTTCAATGTTACAAAGTTTAACTTAGTATCCAAATATACTATTTTATTTATGATAAATTTTGTTTTTATGCCTTTGACTTTTATATGGACTATATTCCAGCAACATAGCCCAAGAGTTTTTAAAAATACTTTATTGTTTTTTTAATAACAGTAGAAGTGCCCCAAAAAGCACAGAGAGAGAGAGAAAGAAAGGGGAAAAAAGAATAGAAAAAGAGAGAAGAAAAGAACAAAAATTAAATAAAAAACAAAAATAATACGTATTTCATTTTCCATTTTTCTCTACAACACTTATCATATCTTTACAAACAATATAGTTACAGTTCTGATACCTTCAGATTTTACCTTTTCATTATTATGGCCATTCTATTTACGCTCCCCCCCCCACCTTCTATTTAGGCCCAAGGGTTTTCATGTCTCCCAATTCATGATAAAAGTGAGGGGAAATTATATTATAGGAATCAATAATATGTATCAATACAGCGGTAAACCTGTACTAGTAATAGCACCAACAATAAGAAGTCGGGCTACAGGGTCAACCTTTCCTGTCCCTGGGGATGCCTGGAGAGTCTCACTGCCACACACAAGTCTAAATGGTCTCCTGTCTGGCAGTGGTCTGGGGGGGGGGGAGCAAGTTCGTTAAGGGTGATTTGTTGAGTGCATCAGCACGTTATACTGTTAGCTGCCCACAGAGGGGGCATATAAATTTTCTTAATAAATAGGTGGCTGTTTAAGGGGCGAAATTAGTACAGAATTACTAGCTGCCTGCACCAGCTGTGGCCCACTATTTAAATTATAATTTTATGGATGTGTTGTAAAAATAGAAAAGAAAAATCAAAGTTTTACTCAATATGAAATTGATAGGCAAAGCACAGAAATGTACCCCAGAGGCCTGTAGCAGCGGAGCTCTGAATCAGCCCGTAGGAACTACGCTGGGGAAAGGAGGAGGGTCAGTAGGAGGTGGTTAGTCAGAATAAGCTGGGTTTTGAGGACCGAAACTGAAGGGTTAGTTTAACAGGAGTGTGAACTGAAGATGAGAGGAGATCCCAGGTCCCCTACCTGGCTAACTGAGGCCTTGGAGGAGCCCAGCTGGGTTTGCCAGGCCTGGTGTACAGGCAGCGGAGGGCTGTGCTGGTGTTACACACCTGCCTGAGGGGTTTTCCAGAGGTGTGTTCTGGGTAAAATCTAACCACCCACAACTTCTGGTAAAATGCTGCTATTTATCTCAGTTGTGTGTTTTTCCTGAAATAAGCTTCGTTCTCAGGCCTGCCAGATCCACATCCTTAGTTTCCTGCTGGGAATTCTGGTACGGGGCGGGGGGGGAGGCAAGCAGATGCCTGTTGGAGGGGTGGCTGGCCCCCAGGAAATCTGTTAGAGGCGTATGCAATTAACAGTATCCCAGAGCCTCACTTTATTTATCTTGATGTTACCATAGCATGGATCCAGGTGGCCAGGTCAGCCGTGTCAAGATAAGAAACCATGTCCAGCTGCGCAGAGAGAATTAAGACCGAGACGCAAGGGCGGGGGGAAGAAGTTCTGATCCTGAATATAATCTGTATTGTATAAGACCTACCAATCTGATAGCATATTAGAAAGATCTATCTTAAGAAAAATTGCAGTATGAAGGGAATACAAGACATGTAGTGTAGTGTTTGTTGTTTGTATGTTGATTTTCCCTTTTCCCAGTTTTCCCTTCCCCTTTTTTTCTTTCCCTTCCCTTTTATACTTTTGTAGTCTTCTGTAGTTTTTTATGTTAGATATTGAAAAAAATAAAAAAACTTTATAAAAAAAAAAAGATAAGAAACCATGTACTGGGGTTGGCCCCGCAAGTGATTTCAGCCAGACAGTGACTTCAGCTCATAGCATGGTTTATTGGTACAAGAGAAGAACAACAGGCCCCCGAGGGGGCCACAATATATACACTCCCAACTCCACCCCATATCTGTAACTTCCTAATACGAACACGGGCTCTAGGATCCTTCATTTGCATGCACTAAACAAAAGGCAACATGTTTACTTGATTGCAATTGGCTCACGTCCAAGGACTAACGATTGGTTGCTGATATCCCAATTCCTAATAGGATTGGCTATCTGAGGAGCCTTGTTTCCCTCGAAGCTAGCCCAATACCTAACACCCGGTATGGTCCGTATTTATAAAGCTTTCAGTGGGCAAATTCCAGTATAGTTAATATCTATGGGCTGGCCCCATAGATACTGATGATATCGAAGACAGAGTTTGGAATGCGTTCATTCATAAATTACTAAATACTGGTCGGAAGAAGAATTGCTTCAAAACGAGCAGAGCAACAAAAGGCCGGTGAAACTTGTAGCCAGCTTTTGGGAACGCCAGCTGCCCGGAAGCCAAGCCGGAACTCTCCCCGCACCCAGGGGAACGACCAGTGTTTGTTTACCCATTTGGGTTTTGACTGTATTTGCTCCAATGTTTGGGCACGTTGATCTATGTATAGGTAAAGGTAAAGGTAGCCCCCTGTGCAAGCACTGAGTCATTACTGACCCATGGGGGGATGTTGCATCATGACACTTTCTTGGCAGACTTTTTTTTTACGGGGTGGTTTGCCATTGCCTTCCTCAGTCATCTACAGTTTACCCCCAGGAAACCGGGTACGCATTTTACCGACCTCGGAAGGATGGAAGGCTGAGTCAACCTTGAGCCGGCTACATGAACCTTACTTCCGCCAGGATCAAACTCAGGTCATGAGCAGAGCTTGGGCTGCAGTACTGCAGCTTACCACTCTGCGCCACGGGGCTCCTGATCTATGTATACTTATGTGAAATACTAGTTACACATGATGTGTATGCAGGGGACTATGTATCTGTATGTGAAATTAACTATACTGGAATTTGCCCACTGAAGGCTTTATAAATACAGACCATACTGTCCTATACGGAAATTTTACTTTTGGTTGTACTTCCTTGAGCAGATGCTCTCTTGTTGTTGGTGTTATTATAAAGAAGTTTCCCTCCTTTGTGTTTGGATTTCACTATGGCTGTCAGGCAGCGATCTCAGATTTCTACTGAACCTTGTAGGGACCTGGATAGCGAGATACAGAGTTGGTTGTCATCTGCATATTGGTGACATCCAACTCCATAGCTGCAAATGAGTTCTCCTAAAGGTTTACATAGAGATTGAATAACATGCTTATTTGGATTCCTGTTTACAGTTACGCAGAAGGGAATTATGATAGCATTGTGAACTTTATCAGCATACGTAAATGACATTCTCAAAACAAATGGGGGTGGGCATTATAAAACGACTGGCATTTTCTCTCACATCATGAATAAGAGAAGAGGGGTTACGATGTTTTTGGAAACTGGTCAGCGTTGAAACGGCACTGAGCCTCGGAAAATCCTTATCCTGCTGGATGGGCGAAGTTTTACAGCAAGGAGTGAAAACATGGCAGGTTCTGGTGGGCTTCTTGGTTCCAAGACCTGAGGCCTCGATTTGTTAAGGCCTTTTTGCACACGTAAGAGGGAGACCTGAAAAGCAGGTGTCATTCTGTTTCTGTGTATCACTCGGGGTGGGAGTGCACCCTTGTGGAGGAGTGCACCTTCTCTATGCATACATCCATTTGAATCATCCAGTGGGGAGGAAAGATCAAATGCCCATGGTTTCTAATCCTCAAATGCCCATGGTTTCTAATCCTCAGATGCCCATGGTTTCTAATCCTCAAATGCCCATGGTTTCTAATCCTCAAATGCCCATGGTTTCTAATCCTCAGATGCCCATGGTTTCTAATCCTCAGATGCCCATGGTTTCTAATCCTCAGATGCCCATGGTTTCTAATCCTTCCCGTTTTTCGTACCCTAGTCAAGTAAACTCCTGTTTTACTCTAGAGATGTGCCTGCATAAAATAAAGCTGTAGTCATGAAAGAGAATGCATTTCCTTGGTTCCGAGCCATAGCCTTGCTGCTGGCTCATGCTGCAACTCAGCTTCATTTGGGTTGCTCCTCCTGGTGGCTAAAAGGCAAAGGTGGCATGAGAAGAGGAGGGGTTGGTGGCTACTGAAAGAAGACTCTGAGCATGAGGGAGTATCAGGAGTCCTGGCTGGGTTGAGGAGGATTCCCTCACTGAAAGAGGACTTCCCTCCTAGTGTCCGAGTAGGGCTGTGCTCTCTTGCTTGCTCCAGAGCCGTGTGCCTGAGCCTGAAGTGAGGCTGGACTGGTCAGGCACTGGGGTGCAAGCATCACCCCTCTTCCTCATCATTTGGTTTGGTTCATTCTTGAGAGGGCAATATGTTTATCTCTGAAATCTAATATTAGACTGGCAAAATTTTGTCTGCACAAAAAAAGAAACACAAGAAAGAGGCAAGCCTGCAGTGTGCTGGGAGGGGGGCCCTCAGCAGGACTACCAGCTCTGGGCAGGGAAAGTCCTGGAGATTTGGGGGTGGAGCCTGGGGAGGGTGGGGTTTGGGGAGGGGAGGGACCTCAGCAGGGTATAAGACCACCCTCCAAATCAGCCATTTTCTCCAGGAAACTGATCTCTGTAGTCTGGAGGTCAGTTGTGATGCTGGAAGATCTCCAGGCCCCGCCTGTAAGCTGGCAATCCTCCTAACCTTTAGGCTCACAGAAAACTATTGGATCCTTCCTGTGTATTGGAGGGGAAAGCTCCAGAAAGAGGACAAAAAAAAAAAGACTGGGAATCTGCCTGGACATGTTGCCGTAGAAACTGGGCAGAGCGAGGGAAGAGCCTGGGTGCGTTCCTGACTTCGTGTTGCTGGGTCAGGTCTGTGTAAAATGCAAAAGCTGCCCAGTGTCCCTCTCTGGGCCTGTTTTCATGAGTGGGCAGCGGTGCTGCTCTTCTCCTCTTGCTTCTCCACCTAGTCTGCCCAGGGTGTGAGCCTTTGCTTGGTGACCCAGAAGGTCCCAGGCTCAGTCGCTGGCATCACCGTTTAAAAGGATCATGTTGGAGGTGATGCAAAAGACCTGCAGGACTGCTGTCAATCAGAGTAGATAATACTTTGGTGGACTGATGGTCTGATTTAGTATAGGGTGTTCATGGTAGGCTTTGGAAACAGCCTCCTCCCTCTTTTGCCCCTCACAAACTCAGGATGTATCACCTGTCTAGCAGAGCCCCTTTAAGTCCATTGCCTGTATTGGTTCAGGCTTCTAAGTTTCCACAGGCCCAGTTCTGGCTTGACTTCCTGGGAGCAGAATGTCCGGCTCAGCTAATTAACGGCACCTGCAAGCTGTTGCCGAGGGGGGGGGGGGGGCTTGAGAAACAAGGGAGTCTTATCCCAGTTCCCGCCTAGCAACGCAGACTGACGGCACCTCTGATTGGCTAGAAATCTGAGAGGGGGATGTTGGCTCCTCTCAGCCCTCAGGTGGCTCCAGGCGACTTTTCCACCAGCACGAGGGAGATTTGTGCTCTAGGCCAGGCCTGACAACCAGACCTGCCTGGTATAGTTTAAGGAGTATGTTAGTGAGTATAAGCCTCAAGTTTTCCTCAGAGAAATGCTAAGTTAGCCAGCTTTATGTTTTAGTTAGTCAGCTATAGTTACAATAGACAAGCTTTTATTGTTTAAAATGCCCTTTGCTTGTGCCTTAGTAGAGTGGTTCCTGCTACTTGCATACATTCTTCTGAAGTAATAAACCCCTTTTGTGTAAGCCTTGTGTCTGTGAGTGTCTGGCCAAGCGTGTGCAGAGTCCCCCAGGTTGGAAAAGAACCCGGAGACCGGTGAGTCTCAACAGGAGGGGTAAGGGCCATTCTTCCAGGAGGCCTGCGAGGGGTCTGAGTGGCTGTAAGCAGCACTTGAAGCGGCAGGCGGGAGGTAGCCCCCTTGGACCCCTATCCTGGATATCACCTAAGCCCAGAAGGAAGATGCCCAGCTGTAACAGGCATGTCTGAGCCTATCTCACGAAGAACCATGTTCTCCCATGTGGACCCGCCCATTCGCTCTGGTCATCCTGGCCCTGCTTTGGGTGCTCCCGCCATCTGAGGCTAGACGGGTGGCAACCCCAAAGGGGGACTTCTCAGTTGTGGTACCAAAATTTTGGAACTCTCTTCCCTGGGAGATTCGGCTGTTCCCCTCTATTGCTGTCTTCCTCCTGCAGGCGAAGACTTTTTTGCTTTGTTTGGCATACCCTCAATAATGGTGAAGAAAGCTGACAGGAAGAAAAATGATTCATTTGAAATATGGTGCTGGAGGAGAGTTTTGCAGATACCGTGGACAGCCAAAAAGACAACTGAGTAGGTTCTAGATTAAGTCAAGCCTGAATTCTCCCTAGAAGCTAAAATGACAAAAGTGAGGCTATCATACTTTGGTCACATCATGAGAAGACAAGATTTTCTGGAAAAGTCAATAATGCTAGGAAAAGTGGAAGGCAGTAGGAAATGACCCAAAATGAGATGGCTTGACTCAATAAAAGAAGCCACGTCCTCCAGTTTGCAGGATCTGAGCAAGTCTGTTAATGATAGGATATTTTTGAGGACTTTCAGTCATAGGGTCGCCATAGGTCATTGATAGCAAGCTTTATCTAAGGTGAGACTGTAAGATGTATTTCTCAGAACTCCTGCTACAAAGGCGTATCGGACCCACTTGCTGCTAGTCAGCTGGCCATGGTATATAGGGAAAGTGGCTTTTTAGACTAGGATTCCTATGACCAACATCTACTCTAAGATGTTGCCATGAATGGAATCTACCTCAATAAACTGGAAGTTCTATCTTTTCTACAATTTGATTGTCTGAAGATTAATTACATTGGAGGAAATGCTTTTAAGTTACTCTGCTGCCAAACAAACTGTATCTATTTCTAATAGCCGTACAGCCACTGCGTTACAGTGTGCATCAGATGGCGCTGAGCTGTGAAAAGTGAAGTCCCATAAGGTGGCCATAGCAGAAGCTGCTCTTCCTCCCCTTCTTACCCAGAGACAAGCAGATCAAAAACCAACTAAACACTGATGTATTGTCGAAGGCTTTCACGGCCGGAGAACGATGGTTGTTGGGGGTTTTCCGGGCTGTATTGCCGTGGTCTTGGCATTGTAGTTCCTGACGTTTCGCCAGCAGCTGTGGCTGGCATCTTCAGAGGTGTAGCACCAAAAGGTGCTACACCTCTGAAGATGCCAGCCACAGCTGCTGGCGAAACGTCAGGAACTACAATGCCAAGACCACGGCAATACAGCCCGGAAAACCCCCAACAACCATCAACTAAACACTGATGCTGTCTTCTAATTGTCACCTCCTTTCTGTTGCTCAGCTCCAGGTGCTTCAGCAGGATATCCTTTCTGTGTTGTCAGCACTGAGCGGGATGTGGCAGCTGTCATTGTGAGAAGGAACACAGCTGCGGAAGCCATCAGCATTGCAGACAGGGGGAGGATTGGCACTCTCTGTTGAGCTGGCCATGAAACGCCTCCCTTTCCTTGATGATGTGTTAATGGTTTTCATTGGTGGTCACTCCCAGCCTGAACACCATGTTCCTCCACCTTCTTCCTTCATCTGCTCTTTTTCCTCTGTAAAGGAGGGTGACAAACCTATTGGCAAGTTGCATCCTAGCTGTTGTCTGTGCTCAGCGCAGTCAAGTTTAATTGGCTTTCTTCCATCAGTATTTAAATCTCAGAATGGCTTCTTAGCATGACCTGGCTAATCTGGCCTTGTGAATCCACACCACAGTAACCTTGTGTCTAAACTATTATAGCATGCTCTATGTGAGATTGTCCCTGAAGACAACTCCAGCAGTTACAGAGCACCACTATTGGGAACTAGGCAGAGTGTGCACACAACACCTATTCTGCAGTTACTCCATTGGTTACTGATTAGTTACTGGGTTCAGTTGAAGGTGCTGGTTATTATCTATAAAGTACATCATGGCCTAGAATCCACGTATCTGCAGAACTCTCTCCCCCAATATAGCTGCTCATCTGAACAAATCCTTTGGAAGGTGCTGTTACTCAAATAGGAGGTCTTCTTAATTAGTTGGGGGAATTAGCATTAAGGAAACAAGAGGGGAGGGGTGACTAGGAATAGGCTAACCCATGTCTATGGGGTTTATTCTGCATGGCAGACAGGGGCAGAACACTCAAATAGATCAGGCAGATGTTCAACAAGCAAGGGTTTTTTTATTAAAGAGAAATAAAAGGGCAAATGCACAGAAAACCATACACAGCACACACACAAGGCTAATTAAGAAAATCAGGGAGGAAATAGGGAGAAAGCATTCTCAGGGAGGGTAATAGTTACCAGTCTGTAGAGGGGTCTGTGGAGGCAGCAAAACGACTAGCGTTTCAGGGAGAAGCGAAGAGGCCCAAATGGATTTGGGGGCTTGTGGATGGATCCAGAACACACAGCATATGGCTGGGGAGCCCAATTGTAGGGTGAAATGCTCCCTGAGGCAGGCTGATGTCTTCACCCCAAAAACAATGGCTTAATGGTTTTCTCCGGAGATGGACAAAGGAGTTGGGAGAGGTTTCCTAAGGTGGACTATAGATGTGAAAGGTGCTTGATGACTAATGATTTCAAGTAAATGGGTGCATGTGTCTTTAAATGCTTTGTGTGAGATAGGTGAAGAGGGGGGATGAGTGAGCGATGTGATTGGCTGATGACTGAGAGTGTGGGCGGAGTGAAGGCAGTTTGAGACTGAGAATGCAGAGCAAAATAGGCAGTCAGAAGAAGGCCGGCCGGCTGTGGGCTGCCTGAGTATACTGAAGTATTCATGAGAGAAATATAACCTGTGTGGGACCTGAACTGAGCCTGTTTGTGAAAGGACACTCAGTCAGGGAAAGAGAGGCTAGTTGTGTGCTGCCTGAGCAGGTTTCATATTTCTGTGAGGGAAATATTGAGTCAGAGAAAGAGGCTAACTGTGTGTGAAGCCTTAGAAGAGATCTATACGAATGAGTTTACAGGAAGTAACTTTAAGAACCGAGAACTACGTTTATGAAACCGATACGCTTCTTGACTAAATAGAAGTTTATTTTGTTTTGTTATATCCCAGTGTAGCTGTCATCGCTATATCCCATTCCTATCCTCAGGGCCACATAGAACCACGAAGGAGCCTGACGCTTAAACACGTTACCAAAGGGGAAATTTGAATAAAATATTTTGGAATAATATATTCCTGGTGGCAGCAAACTACCCAGAGGGTGTAAAGGGAAGATTAAAAGAACAATCTACCCCAAAGAAAGTACAGGTCATAACAATGACCCTTTGAGCATTCTCTGGGAAAAGCTACCAGGCTTGTTGAATAGCTTGGGTGTTGCTTGATTGGGGTATCTAGGTAAAGGGAAGCCAGGCTGGGTGTTGACAGAGATGAGTCAAGAGCTTCCTGGGAGCCTCATTGCTCTAAGTTTCGCATCTCTGGGGCCGTTGGTCAGTCAGCTGCTCTGCTCACATCCTAGTAATTTGTCCATGCTCCTGCCCGGTTGGTATTCATTCTGCCTTGGACAAAGCAGCGTCTTAGAGTATGAGGAATGGGATTTATGATATTCCATCTATAAAGTGCCCACTCAGAGCCAAGCTACAAGTGACTTTTTTCACGTGAACACTTGATCGTTCTCGCAAGTTTTCCTGGGAACTGAAGTCCAAGTGTCCTTCCCCTCTCTGTTAGAATCGCTGCCTGAAGAGCCAGAGAAAGCCGACGGCAGAAGCAGCTTTTGCAAATTGCTCCTCCAGTCACAAGCCTGCTGGACAAGAGGGCTCCCAACGATCGTTTGGGGGCGGGCAGCTGCTACTTTCTCCCTGGGCATCCTGCTCCCGGGGAGCTGCTCTGGAGAAAGCCGCCGTGTCGGTGAAGCTCCAGCCGCAGCGACAGTGGAAGAATCTGCTGCTGCTCTAACATGCTCTCTTTTCAGTTTTTCTCCAGGTGCTCAAGAGCGGGGGAAGGGAATGTTAGAGCAGAAGCAGATTCTTCTGCTGTTGCTGCAATTACAACCCTCAATGAGAGACTTTCACACAGTTGCTAACTGAATGCAGTTGAGAACTGAAGCTTATATGACCTGTCTTTAATCACTGTGAGCCAAACAGTTTGAGTTTATGTGTTGTGGTCTGTATATGTTCAATCCAGATGAATAACAATGTATAATGGATGTAATCAATAATGATGATGATGTAATCAATTTATTTATCACATATTGTAATTGTGTACTGTTTATTATATTGAATTGAGATGAGTGGCTGTATTGCTTACTTAGAGAGCCTGTGTTTTTCCTCCTGTATTTTGCTTGCTCTCTCTTTGAAAGCCTCTGTTCTAGTCAGTGTCTTCTTGAAAACTGCCAGTGAAGGGGAGCTCACCACCCCCCTAGGCAGCTGATTCCACTTTTGAACTACTCTGACCGTGAAAAAGTTTTTCCTAATCTCCAGCTGGTACCTTTCTGCATGTAATGTAAGCCCATTGATTCGAGTCCTATCCTCTATCCTCTGCTGCCAACTGGAACAGCTCCTTGTCCTCCTCCAAATGACAGCCTTTCCAATATTTAAAGAGAGGAATCATGCCCCCCCCCCCAATCCCCAATCTCCTCATCTCCAAACTAAACATCCTCAAGGCCCTCAGCCTTTCCTTTTTAGGGTTGTTTCCAGACCCCTGATCATTCTCGTCATTCTCTTCCGCACCCTCAATTTTGTCCACATCCTTTTTGAAGTGAAGCCTCCAGAACGGCACACAGTACTCCAGGTGCAGCCTGACCAAGGCTGTATAGAGTGGGGCTATGACCTCCTGTGATTTCAATACAATGGCCCTTTTGATACAACCCAAGACTGAGTTTGCCTTTTTTGCCACTGCATCACACTGACTGCTCATATTTAGTTTACAGTCCACTCTTATTCCAAGATCTCTTTCGCACACACTACTACCCAGAAGTGTATTCCCCATCCTGTATTTGTGCTTCACATTTTTGTGGCCCAGATGTAATACTGCACTTTTCTAGGTTGAATTGCATCCTGTTCACAACCGCCCACTTCTCCAGAGTATTCAAGTCTTGTTGAATTTTAACTCTATCTTTTTCGGTGTTTGCCACTCCTCCCAATTTGGTATCATCAGCAAATTTAATGAGTAGCCTGTTTATCCCTTCATCCAGATCATTGATGAAAATATTAAAAAGCACCGGGCCCAAAACCGAGCACCCCACGGGACACCTCCCTTCAATCTGATGAAACACCATTGACCACCACTCTTTTGGTGCAGTTCTCTAACCAGTTCCCTATCCACCGAACTGTCCTATAGTCCAATCCACAGTCTTCCAGTTTACCCATTAGAATGTCATGGAGAACCTTATCAAAAGCTTTACTGAAATCCAGGTAAATCACATCGACAGAGTTCCCACGATCCAGTAAGCTTGTCACTCAATCAAAGAAGGAAACCAGGTTGGTCTGACAAGATCTGTTGGGAACAAAACCATGTTGACTTCCCCGGATCACAAAGCGGTCCTTCAGATACTTACAGATCGATCCCTTTAAAATCTGCTCTAATATCATCCCAGCAACAGAAGTCAGACTGACTGGCCTGTAGTTTCCCGGGTCATCCTTCTTCCCTTTCTTAAAGATTGGGATAACGTTTGCTCTTCTCCAATCTTGTGGCACATCCCCAGTCCTCCAGGAGGCCTTAAAGATGATGGACAGAGGCTCTGCAAGTTCTCTAGAAAGTTCTTTGAGCACTCTTGGGTGCACACCATCTGGCCCAGGGGATTTGTATTCGTCCAGTGCAGCCAGGTGCTTCTCCACAACCTCTCTGTCAATGTCAGCTAGCCCCTCAGGTGTCCTGTCATGTCTACTACCATCTCTAGATGGGCTTGAGTTCTTCAGGGAGAAAACAAGAGGCAAAAAAGTCATTAAGCCTGTTTTTTCTTTGTCTTCCATCAGTTTCTCCTTCCACACCCAACAGTGGTCCAATTGCCTTTTACCTTGCGTTTGCTTCTCATATCTGTAGAAGGTTTTCTTATTGTAGTGAGCCCCCCCCCCCGCCAGACCCAGCTCATACTGAGCTTTGGCTTCTCTGATGGCTGATCTGTAGTATCTAGTAACCATATATTCCTCTTTAGAGGTCTGTCCTTCTCTCCATTTCCTGAATATTTCCTTTTTCTCCCTTAGCTTATTCTGGAGCTCTCTGTTCATCCACACTGGTTTCTTAGATCCCTTACCATGTTTCCGTCTTGCTGGAATAGTGAGGGCTTGAGCTTACAAAAGCTCATGTTTGAAAAGAGCCCGCCCTTCACTCGCTCCTTTCCCTTCCAGCACACTCCCCCACGGAATGACTCTCATCAAGCCTGTGTTTCATTGAAGATGGCCCTACGAAAATCTAACTTATGTGTCTGGCTATGAAATTCCTTGCCCCCCCACAGCAACTGGAATTCAAGGAGGACATGGTCACTTTCCCCTAAGTTCCCCACCACCTTCACCCCATCTACCAATTCTTCCCTGTTGGTTAACATTACGTCTAGTATGGCCGAGCCCCTTGTAGCTTCCTCCACCATTTGAAAAAGGAAGTTATCGGCCAGGCAGGTCAGGAAGTTGTGTGATTTTGCTGCTTCGCTGAGCTTGTCTCCCAGCACACATTGGGGAAGTTGAAGTCACACATAATTATAAAGTTCTGATATCTGGATACTCTACCAATCTGTTCAAGGACGGCAGCATCCATTTCCTCTCCCTGGTCAGGCAGTCTGTAGCACACTCCAACAACATCCTTTGTCCTTCCTCCCCTTACTTCCACCCATATATTTTCCACTGGGTTGTCAACCACATTCTTCAGAACTTGCTGACAATCACATTGCTCACGTACAATGCCACTCTGCCTCCTCTTCTACCCATCCGTTTTTTCTTGAACAACTCGTACCCATCCATTACCACATTCCAGTCATGGGAATCATCCCACCACATCTCAGTAATTCCTACTATATTGTAGCCCTTTGTTTGCAAGGGAAGCTCAAGCTCTTCCTTATTATTACCTTTATTACCCGTATTACCCGGGGATTGGTATATAGGCACTTGTAGCCTTGTACCTTTGTTTGATCTGTCCTACCCAGGTGGGCCCCTGCTTTTACCACTTCTTTATTGAAATCCTCATGTTGATCGTCCCTTTCCCCTTGCATCATCAGTTTAGAGCTCTCCTGATGAAGCTCTCCAGGTTCTTTCCAAACATTTTCTTCCCTGACCTTGAGGGGTGAAGCCCATCATGTGCTAGAAGGCCTTCTCTAAGAAAACTTATCCCATGGTCCCAGAAACCAAAGCGCTCCTGCCGGCACCACCACCTCAGCCAACGATTCACCTCGAATATGGTCTGCTCCCTTTGCATTCCTCTTCCTTTGACAGGAAGATAATACCACCTGTGCCCCCACTGTCTTCAACTGCCTTCCACGAGCTTCATAGTCCTCTTTAATTCTTCCGATGGTATTTGCGGCTGTGTCATTCGTTCCCACGTGAACCAGCACTAACGGGTACTGATCAGTCAGTCTATAATATCCTGAATTCTGGCTCCCGGCAAGCAACACAAATTGGAGTAGGGGATCTGGCCTGGACACATGATGTTCGATACCCCTGAGCAGAGTCCCTGATGACCACCACCTTCCATTGTTTTCTACTTCCATGTGGCCCCATGCGCTCTTCACTCCCTTCTCCAGGTGTTTGTGGTTCTTCTTCCACTCGTGTCTCTGTCACCATCTCAAGCACCTTAAAATAATTCTTGAGCTCCAGTGGACCAGAGCATCACCTTAGTCCACGTCTTCTGGTTTGTATTGCAGAACTGAGAGGAGGCTCAGAAGGGAGATCGACTCTTCCTTGTTCTCTTGGATTTATTTCTTCATGCTTGAGCAGAGCCCCCAGGCTCTTCTCAATAAAATCCTCCCCTTCCTTGATGTCCTGAAAGGTGGTGATCCTCTTCTCCAGGCTCCAGACAAAGCTCAGAAGAGCTTTTACTCTGGCAAAAATGAATGGTCCTCCCTTGGCAGTTTTGGAGGGTAGATGCAAGAGTGCTGGGAAAATATCAGTGTGCAGTGCAAAGAAAGCTAGAAAATGTACCTGCAAAGGTATCAGACAAAAGTACTATAATACAGAGTGGGTAGTATTAGCGGCTTCGGTTGAAAATGGATATTTCTGTACAAAAAACAAAATACAGTTTAAACAAATAGATAACACTAAAGAGTATGCTATATTTCTTCTTTTCAGGAAGAGATGTGTTGTGTACTCAAGACGGTCTTTCGGGAGCAAATTCCAAAATGGTAACCACATCCTGGTGACAAAGTCTCCAGTCAAGCTCTTAGGACATTCACAGCACAACCCTAAACAGAGTTAACCCCTTCCAATGCATTTAGACAGAGATGGCTGTGCTTGGGATTGCACTCAGGATCAAATTAGATGTGCAGAGAGTTAGGTTTGGGTTCCCCACAGCCACAAAGCAGCTGTGGGCAATGGCTGTTAAGAAATAAAAGGAAGCTCAAATGGCCTCAGAATGCCACCACGGGGGGGGGGGAGGACTCCTGCCTCTCCACTCAGCCTTTTCCCCATGCCAAAATAGCACTGGGGAGGGGGGTAGTCTTTGTTTATAGTGCTTCAAATGCACAGAATACTCCACGTGGAGCAGCAAAACAGAGACCCCCCTTACTTATTCCGAGATTTTGGAAAATGACTTGAGAGGGGAGACAGGAGCCTTTTCACCCTCATCTCCTGCAATGTTGTTCTTTTTGTATTTGGTGCTCTTCCTTTTCCTGATATATCTTCCCTTCCCCCTGCTGTTCCCCCACCCCCACCCCCACCCCCACCCCCTTTATGTGTTCCAGGAACTCTTCCCCTTCCCTGATAAGCTGGTGTGTGGACAGGAGTGCCCCAAGTCCTTCTCCTCCAGTAGGGCTACCAGCTTACACTTAATACAAGTGTAGTTTTCATTAACCTCTGGAAGGAAGATGGACATGGCAGACGTTGCAGGTCACTACTTCAGCCCCCTCATCAGTCGTGTTGCTTCAGTGCATAAGGAAGTAGACCAGACTTTCCTGCACTCCTTTCCAACTCCCAGATAAAACTCCTTGTTTGCTCCTCCCAAAGAGCAAAGCGCTCTTTAAGCCTTAATTGCTCAGCTCAGTATTACTGGTGGTTATTTTTATTCTTCAGTGTTAAGTGACTGACTTTAGCAGCTTTTAATAAGCCACTTCCCTGAACTGTATTGAAAAGTGGGGCATAAATAGAGTCAGACACTCAGAAAGCTAAAACCAAGGAAGACCTCGCCCCTGTCACAGTTTGGCCAGAACGGTCTTCATGGGAGACGCAGAAGTTAACCCTTTGCCAATGCTTTTTTTGTAGATGACACTGGGGTACAGAACCCGGTATCTTGCGTCTCCACAGTCTGAACACATGTTCCTGCAGTGTGGAATAGGGGGATTCGACCAGGTCCTTTCTCAGCACTTACTCCAACAACTCCCGTTCCTTTGATTAAAAGGAGAATGTACAATATATAATCATTTAAAGATGAGTGAACGAATTTTAGAATTAAATGTGAAAAACAGTTCAGAAATACTGTTTGCTAACTTAACATGGTAGGAAGCACCAAAAAACAAAACACACAACCCACCTCAAAAACATAAATTCACATAGATTTGGTTTTAATACACTTTTATATAGAAAAAAGTCAACATTGTTACAATTTCTAAAAGCTGTTAAATAGAAAGTCTGTGTTTCAAACTAGGCGTTTGTATTTTGGGCTTTAAAAGGTAAACAGTATATATTGGTCCCTTCATTTTGTAGCTCTGCCTTACTGGACACAGTTTATAGAATGCTAACTGGTGCTAGAGTTATTGTTTCATATATATGAAGAAACTGAACATATCTAAAAGGGGTCTTTCATACACCAAAAATAGTGTCATGGTTCCAATACGCTGTTTACAGTATTGGATATCCAACTGGTCATCACAAGATATGCAACTGTGTTCTGGTCCCTGCCAGAAATGAAAAGGAAAAAGCCTCCCAAAGACTCTTGGTGCGTACTTGTGAACGCGAGGGCTCCTCTTTAATTACTTGCGGCCTGGCTAACAGACCTTGTGACCTCCTCAAGTGTCCCTTCACAGCTGGGTGTTACAGCCTGCCAGGGCTCCCAAGAACTCAACCCACTTCTGTATGCATTTTTTGTTATCCATTCTCTCTTAAGCCGAGTTTTCTGGCTGGCCTGGACCCGCAACTGTAGAAAGGAGAAGGTGGGCATTTACTATTCTGCATTTTCATAAGTGGAGGTCCCTTCAGAAAACAAGAAGGGGGAGAATGGAATCCTGCAGTCCAAGGATGCCTTCGTGGGGAAGGAGGGAGCACACACTCAAACCCAGCCTTATCACTGGGCGGGATGTAACAGGCTCACACATAAGCCCTCCTGATGGCTTTAATTTCAGGGCGGATAGTGTTGGGTCTGAATCTGTACCTTCTGAAGGATGCTTCAACAAGCAGCAATATGCACAGCTGAAGAGCAGCCCAGTGCAGAGAAAGCAGAGAGGTGGAATCTCTGGCTTCCCCAGAGCTGAACTGAAAGTCTGGGGGATAAGGAGGGAACTGGGTCAGCAGGACAGCCCAGTGGTAGGCTAAAGAATGGGGTCCTGCTCCAGTGCTGCTAGTCCTTCCTCAACCCCAGCTTTCCCCTACTGTGGGACAAACTACAAATCCAGCTTGCTCCGGCAAGTGACTGGGATGCCTGGATGACCAGAATGGGAGAGGAGAAGCCACAGCTGCAGGCCAATTGGCACCTATGGCGCTCCAAGAAACAGGAGGGAGCTTTCGGGTCATAACCTCAAAATCTTAGAGGGCATTATTTGGCCCATGGAGAAGAAAAACTGAACACCTACACATGGACTTCCAAGATCACCAAGGGACAGAAATGAGGACCCGGCCCCCTCCTAAAAGCTGGTCCCACTGGCTTGCACAAAACTAACACCGTAGAGGAGGCACGCTGCTGCCCATTTCCTTTCCCAGTGGTTAGGGGAGAATGACCATGATTTTTCTCTGAATAGCCAGAAAACTCCACAGCAGATAGTTCTTTGGTATAGGAATGCAGGCACAGGAACGTGTGCCAGGCTAAATTGCTGTTGTGCTGCTACTAAAGGAAGAGCTCTCTGAGAAAAAAATGCCTGGAAATGCCAGTTAGGGGTCGTAGATTTAGCCCTGCACGGGGAAAGGGAAGAAAAACTGCTTTAGCAATTTCTTCAGAATGCTCAAGCAGTTACTGAAAAAAATATAGGACTAACGCTGCCCTAGGAATTAACGTCTTTGCAGAAATAAATGTCTTCTCTTCATAAATACAGCACAGTTACAATTATGAGGTTTACATTCTAGACATAAAAACACAAGTTCCTATACAGATACAAGGAAGAACTATATAGAGGCACCAAGCAAAGACATTCAATGTGTTCAGGACACTGCAACGTTTGCCTGTCTACGCAGTCACTTCAGTCTCAGGGCTGTCCCTGGTGGAATGAAATTGCAGGGGAGACAGACACCTGGAGTGTTTAAGAAGAAAGTAAGCCTAAACTTCATCCCATTGGCTCGTAGGGAAGTTTCCCCTAGACCATCTACAGATTTGCTTCTAGTACATCAGCTCAAGTTAAACACTTGATCTAAAGCTTGATTCAAGCATGACAGCCATCATTTTACAATGTCTCATTTCCAGTACAAAGCAGCTTTACAAAACAGGAAAAGTGTGCAGTTTGATAAGCAGCTGCATTTCTTTCTAGACAAATGTACCAACAGTTGTGTGTGACCCTATTTTAATTCAGAATTCGCTCCAGAAAAGTGTTTACCTAACAGGCCCTAATTGCTGCGCTCCAGGACCCTCCAATACTCACACTAAACACAGCAAGTGGGAGGTGTATGGAAACAAAGCGTCTTGAGAACTCCCCCCCCCCCCCCCCGCATTTCAATTTAGGAAAAGAACTTGAAACCCTAGAGAATCTCATCTGTGTCCTTTGTGGGGGTAAATAAAACTTCACAATGCTTTTGTTAGCACACTTTGATAACTTATATGTACAGAACAGGTCTTGCAGGATGCAACTGGTGCTTTACATCTAAGATTTTTCCATTCAAGCTGCCCCACAACGGAGAGGCCCTTCACCCTGCATTTGCCTCTCAGAAGCTCCAGGACAGATGCAAAGAGAAGGGGGAATTCATCTCAAAATGCTGAAAAGCTCAACACTTCATATTTTGTTCCAGGGTTCCACCTGTGGCTCCTGAACATCAAAAACTGGATACTTTTTGACTTGCTATACATATGAGAGAGAGAGACACACACACACAGACTGAAAGAAAATGAACAGGAAAGAACATTGCGAACCACTTCAGCAGTTGTTGATTTCAATGTTGTGCACCAAAGAAACTTATTCGCAGCAGAATTTTTTGGCCCAGTGCTGCAAAATTTATTCTAGCTCCCAGAGATAGAAAAATGAAAGTTACCAAGTATTTGTGATATTTCCAAAATAAACAAGTTTTCTATTGATCTGTGCAGAAGTTAAAGAGCATTACAGGAAACTCCAAGATTGGCAACCTGGAGGGTTTCTTTGTTTCTTAAAACACTGACCCCAATGTCACTATTACCTTGAGTAAGGCACTCAGTTTTTGTATGTTGATATACAAGCACCAAGAGGAAAGTTGCTCTCCTAGAATGAGGTGCTGTCGGTCTAACAAGGCATTTAGGAAGTCTGGAAAACTGCACACGAAGGACTCAGACTTCAGCTACTAAAAAACCCCAAGGCCCTGCTGTGGCCTGACTTATGGCCACAAACAGAATTGCAGAAGTAACCTCAGTCAAGGCAGTCGAATTACAGAGAACAGAACTACAAGCAAAGCAAGGACGTGCTGCTTGTTCAGTTAAACCCTAAAGGGGTTACTGAGAGGGAAAACAGCCCTTTGACACATACGAAAACGGCCAATTCCTTTCACCTCAAGGTATCTAACAGGAGGACAGAATTCTGAAAAGGAGGAAATATGCAAGGGCATGTGCACATTGCGGAAATACAACATTTGCCCAGTTCTGGAATGTTTAGTGAAAATGGGTAAGGAGAGGAGAGTTTCCTTATAGCTCTTGGAGCTGCATATAATGATTCTCAGGAATATCTGAATATTCAAGACACTTAAATGACAAAAAATGACAGCACCGTGATATTGCATGGCCACTGAAAAACCTGGTGAAAACAGGCTTTGTAAGGGCATGTAGACTTCAACGTCTAACAGTGATTTTTCTTCTTTTAAATACAAGTTTTTTAAAAAAAATACTGACATAAAAAATAGTGCATTTAAGACCTTGATTTTATCCAGATGCTGCCAGATCCAGTATTTTCGTTTAAAATGGCGGTAGGGGAAAATCATTTTCTCAGAAAGATCAAATCTATCTTATCATTTTGGAACAAATTATAACTTAACCTGCCCATACTTTTGAGAATGTATATACCGTGGCATGCAACTGTACGTTTGTTTATGAATCAGGTACTATTATTTGCTAATTTTAAAAAGTCTGTGGGTGTGTGATTCATGTTGTTTCACTCCAGTTTTGCATTTCTTCAGATAAGATATTCCACCATTTCTGCATCATTGAGGTCCTGCCCCAAACTTTGAACTGGGTTTTTTCTTTCTAGAGTGCTGGAATGGAAAACTGAGCCATCTATAAACAAGAGAAGGAAACAAAAGAAAGAAGCTGTGAGAGCTTACAAAACAGCAAAATCCTCAGATTTTATATTCAAGTAGCAAAATGCCTGCATTACAACAGGGAGAGACTGAAGGGGGGCAAATGCACTGCAAGGCCCTTATCAGGGGAGGGGGATGCACTCAGAGACACATCAAAAAGAGTCCAGTAGCACCTTTAAGACTAACCAATTTTATCGTAGCATAAGCTTTCGAGAATCACAGTTCTCTTCGTCAGATGCATGGAGGGCCAAAAGAAACTGGTCAGATATAGAGAAGGAGAGGGTCTTGGAGGTGCTACTGGACTCTTTTTGATTTTGCTACTACAGACTAACACGGCTAACTCCTCTGAACCTTAACAAGCAAACTGATCTCCATATCAGAAGGAGCTGTTTGCATCTCCATATCAGAAGGAGTTGTTTGCATCTACTCCGCCCTCCCCTCTCCTCCTCTATATCTGACCAGTTTCTTTTGGCCCTCCATGCATCTGACGAAGAGAACTGTGATTCTCGAAAGCTTATGCTACAATAAATTGGTTAGTCTTAAAGGTGCTACTGGACTCTTTTTGATTTTGCTACTACAGACTAACACGGCTAACTCCTCTGGATCAGAGACACATGAAACTGTTCTCATCATCAAGGACAAGGCCAACCAGCATCAAAAGCAGACAGCAGGCAATGCACAGTGCTTTATTTTCCCCACAGGATCCAATGGCAACCATATGCTTGAACTAGAGAAAGGGGGCAATGGTGTGTGTGGATTCCAATAACTGCAATTAGGCCTGCCACCAAAGGCCCATACTGCTCCTACTAGCATGAACACAGCTCTATATTTTGTGAAACCAATGTATTTACTTAGGCATTTATACCCTGCTTTCCTCTCCAAAGGGGACCCAAAATGGCAACTGGCCTGAGGACACCAAACTTCCACGGCAGAGGGGATCCAAACTTGGGTTTCCACACTAGCCCTGACCAATGAAACAGATGGGACTTTAGTAACTGCCTGTCTGCTCATGCACAGTGAAATCATAAAGATGCAAGGTGCACATTAACCTATTAATTCAATTCAATTCATTTGATTTCTAGCACACCCTCCCCGCAAATGGGCTCAGGGCGGGTTTCATCAAAGTATAAATATAATTAAAACCACATATAAAAACATAACTATCATAAAATACAATTTAAATTTACAGTTTACAATTTCCAAGATGAAGCAAGTGCACTGTAGCAAATAAGCAAGCCAAGGTTTACGGGGGGGGGGGGCAGCTACAGGAGAACGGGGACTCATTCAGATTGCAGACGGTGGATTGGCCAATCTAAATAACTCCCCCCCCCCATTTATTCATACACACGGAAAACAAGCATGCCAGAAGGGTAGGCTGAAACTCTTCTCCCCAATAATTAGTTTTCTAGGTTCACCAATGCAATTTTTTTTTTTACTGGGGGGGGGCGGGGAATAATTTAATCATGCAACCCCCCCCCCCCTGCAACCTGAAGCCATCCCATCCTGAAAGTGGGTTACTGTATGATGCAACGTTTCTCTAAATCTGGCCTGTGTCTTATTTGCTTCTCACAGCCTCTTTTAGAAGAAAACACGACCCTGCCCATGAAAATGTTCACCACCAGAACTGACTCAGAATCAGAACACAACATTCATCCTGCTCTTAATAGCCTTATCAGGTGTGCTGACCACCACTTTGTCAAACACAACTGAGCTGATGTTGGGGCCACAACACACAGTGGGATGAAAAGTTCAAAACTGTTCTAGCGCCCAAAGAGAACTAACTGCCTGCCTGCATTTGTTTGGAAGGGGCCAGAACAGGAGATTCAGGCCCCAGAGTCCCCAAACTTACCTGCTTTCTCTGCAGTGTAGGACAGACTCATAGCAGGCAGCCTCCCCTGCACAGGAGGCGTCGCAGCGGAAACTGAGATCTTGTTCTGCTCGCTGCTGCGATCTGTCTGAGTGCTGCAATCTCGGCTGCCAGTTTTTGAATGTGCAGAGAGTAGCGGAGTAGAGGGAAGAACAGGTGAGGGGGTTGACGGGATGGATTCTGAGCGGCCTTCTGTTCCCAGCAGAACACCTGAGGGAGGAAGAGAGGCCAAGATTGCAGGACAACTGCCTAACATCTGCATGTGCCCCTCCTTGGTTCTGCTCTGCCAGGTTCACTTTTTATCTAGCCTCCTGATGATGACAGCCCCTCTACTGCCAACACCTTTGAACCATCCTAAAACACAACAGCCATTTGAAGCCTATTTTGTGGTCAGTACTGACCTATGTAATATGTAAAGTGGCAGTCCTTGGTAATATCTCATACACCATCTCTGTTCTTTAAAGTTACCCTTCTTCTCAGTGGTACACAAATTTTGGCTGGTCTTGATAACCATCAATAGCCCCAAGTGATGTATCATTTATACAGTACAGCATGTTTTGCTGTACTGTATAAACGTACCTGCAATTAGAGACCGAACACTTGAACTCTTTCTCACGAAGCATATGCGCTCACATCCTCCTGCATACTGACCCTTAGCATGCCGTGGAGAACCTGCCCCAAACTAGACACACTAGGCGTGTATGTTTACTCTTCAAGAGTAAACAGACACAACATTCAAGATGCGTCCAAAGGAAAAGGCAGGCAACAAAGAACAGGGAACTGCAGATGGCAGCGGAGAGAGGCATGCAAAGACAAGCCTGGCCTGGAAGTCGTTCTTATGCGACTGAACATCTGACCCACATGGCTACCGTCAAAGCACAACAGTTTTCATTGCCTGGGAAGCTGCTTTAAAACAAGCTAATAAAACAGAGTTCAAGAGAAAACTGGGGAGGAAAGGTGGGATATAAATAAAGTAAAATAAAAATAATAAATTAAAGCTGAAACTTGTGAGCGGTTGAGTTTTGTGACTTTTCTTCATCCCCACTGGATCTTTCTCTCTTCCCCACACACATACGTTACCTGTATCGATCCAGACAACAATCTCTGGGGCTGTCTATTTGGTACATTTTGATCCTGCCCTTCTTCACAAGGGAGGTGGCGTACACAGCTTCCCCTCCCTCATTTTATACTCTGCCTCTGAAGCAGGTGAGGCTAAGAGAGTGAGTGGCTCAAAGGGAGAATGGGAAAGGGGGTGTGAACCTTGGTCTCCTACTCCTGGGTCTAGCTGTCTTAACCACTACACCACACTGCTTCTCCCGAGTGATGACGTAACGCGCCAGTCATCAGAAAAAGGGAACTGTTCTGCCCCGCTGCCTTGTTTTCACCCCACTGATGGCTGCCATGATGTCATGGCCAAGCTGGGTCTGAACTCTACTCCAAGCTCACCACTCTTCTCTTTCCAGTTTCTCACAAACAAATTACCTAAGCTGCCTTTCCAGCTCTTGTCCTCCTTCTTCTCTTCCAGGATGGGGGTGCTGCTCAGCGTGGATGAGTGGGAAAGCAAGCCAGACCCTGTGTTGGAGATGGACATCAGGGACTTGGCTGGTCTCATGGAGGACAGCTGGTCGGTCTTGCCGGCCTCCTTCCGGGAGCGCTGCTGGAGGACTTTGATCATGGCATCCTTCTCAATGATCTGAGCATGGAGAGTCTTGATTCTAAGGAGGGACAAAAGGCAGTCCTCTGTGTCACTGTTACGGCCCTCTTGCCAGACAGCTAGGGAAAGGTGCAGACAGAGGGTTCCGCCTGGCCTAGCACCTAGGAGAGGTGGATCAGAACTATGTTTGCAAGAAGAGCACCATGACACATTTCTTTAGGCAATGGAAGCTGCAGCGTCAGAGCCACATGTTTCTGAAACCCAATGGACTCCCCACTGGGGGGGAAAGACAAACAGGAGAAAAAATGCATGTCCTTGAAAATAAAGGTTTGTTTATTGGGGCAAGACCTTACATAACACCTAACCCTGCAGGAGGAATGCAGGCCAGCAATGTTGAGATCTAAACCATCATCTTAATTCAGTGCTTGAGGCACATGATGCTTACAGGACAACAGGAATGAGCAAACTGGAGAGAAAGGAAAACGTATAACTGAACACAGACCCTTCCCCTTATGACTGTGAGTCATAAGGTTATGGAAGCCTGCTGGGAATTAAGTTGGCAACCCCATTCTAAACAGGCAACAGATCAACTAAGCATCAGCGCACACAATGCCCAAACTAAGGTGTGACATTCCCACAGCCAGGTGCTGTGCAGCCTTGACCTGTAAAGTGGGGCAGGGGATATCTCCATAGATGGCCGCCTGTTGGAAAGTTCTCATAAGCACAAGAATGCATTTTTAGTTTAATAGTAGAACATTTGGTGGAGCTCACAAACCAGGCAGAAGCCAGACTGCACCCCATTAGGCTGAAAAAGGAATCTCATGCAAGATCTTGAAGCCTTCTCTACCCAGCAATTTTTCAAATCATGGGAAGAGAAGCACAAAGTCCTCTCCTCTGATGCAACACAACTTACACAACTAGACAACTGTTCACATTAGAAGGCTTCTGCTCTTACTAAAAGTATGGACTGGTGTTAGTAGCAAACAGAGGGAACTGTTGAGAGGTAGAATTGTCAAGAACCATGTTGGTCCACAATAAAACTAAAAAACTATAGTAGCATCATCATTGTTTATTAGGCCATCCAAAATACAGTAAATGGAAGATTTGTATTCACTTACTGTGAAGCTTCCTTTCTTGGTGGTCCAGGAGTGGGGCAGTCCTTACTTTTGGGATATAGCTCCTCCTCTCCGAAGGCAGGGTCAGTCAGCTGATTTTGATCCTGGAGGGGAGGGGCTTGTCCCTGGAATCACTGGTCTGTTCCCAAGCCCTGACTCCCCATCATGATACCAGAAGGGAAAACAATAACTCCCCTCAATTTTTTTTTTAATAGAAAGATCCCTCCCTTGAATCCACTGGGAGGAAGACCATCATCCTAACTCTTCATCCAATCCTTAGAAGCCGCCCACAAGAAACTCAGGTGGGCAGGACTGCCCCACTCCTGGACCACTGAGAAAGGAAGCTTCACGGTAAGTGAATACAAATCTTCCATTCTCCGGTGGTCCTAGGAGTGGGGCAGTCCTTATTTTTGGGACATACAATAGCAGTGTACCCCAGGGTGGGTAGTCCAGCTTCCAGGCCTAGAGGGTATGTATTAGTACCCTCCTACTTAAAGGTTGTCTCTGGGGAAGACAACTTATCTATCCTATATTTCTTGATGAGAGAATATACTGATTTCCTTGTGACCACCTTATCAATCGTTTCTAATGACTAAAGGATTTATAGGCTGCCTGTGTCGCTGTTTCCCTTAGTGAGTGCGCCCTGACATCTATGGGCATCTCCAGACCTCTGGCTTGACATGCCAGAATTATGTACCCTCTGCTTTACCTACTTAGCCAAGAAAAGGACACTCTGGGTCCCAAGAAGGACCTCCTGTAAACACACAACTAGTGTCCCAGACTTCTGAAACACTGTTTGGTCCTGCCCAAGTGGAATCTCACATCTCTACATATATCAAGGTAGTGAGATTTATTTATTTATTTTCTTCCCGTGCTTTGGACTAGATTAGAAAGAGGGAAGTACTATCTCTCCTGTCCTATAAAAACATGAAATTCACCTTTGGAAGAAAGTTGTCTTTGTTCATAATTTGCTCTACCATCTTGGAGGAACGGGCATGGCTCTCTACCTACTGCTAGTGCCTGCCATTCTGACACTTGTCTAGCTGATTTTATTATCATCTGAAATATGGCTTTAAAGGTCAGTTCCTTTAGGGGACATGAGGTCATAGGCTCAAGGCATCTTTTGTGTAATGCTCTCAATACCAGATTAAGATTTCACGTGGGAAAAAACCAGCGAATCATGGAAGATTCTACAATGAGGTCCCCTTTTAGAATCCACTGCCATGAAGGTGATATATTAGGGAATGTCCCTTCCTAGAACCCCTAATTGGTCACTACCTGTTGTCTAAGGGTGTTGGTATTAAGACTTTTCTTCAACCCCTCTTGAAGAAAGGATAGTAACGCCCCAATTAGCCCCAAAAGATTACATTACTCTATCCATGCACTGTTCTGGGAACTTGGTAGGAATTTTTATAGACTCTGTGGAACTCTTCCTGGAGGCTAGCATAGTACCAATCACGCCTTCTCTTTAGTCCAACCCTATTAGCTTTTTGTGTTCGACCTCCACACTGTGAGGCTTGTCAGAGCTGGTCAGGGGTGTCATATTAATCCCTGCTTCAGTGGAGGTGCCAGGGATCCATGTTTTAGGGGTCCCACCCAATAAGCTTTGGAAATTACTGGAGTGCTTTTGTTTGGCTGCAAAAAACTAGCCAGTCACTTAGCTAGGAACGAAGACAGGTTTAGTTTTGATGTAAATTCCTCATTCACCCCCCTAAATTTAAGATTCTGCTGGTGCACTATTAATTCCAGAATTATAATTCTTTCATGCATCTCTTCTTTCTCTTGCTGCAGAGCGCATATTTCAGATTGCAAAGAGTTAGAAATATCGAACACATTATCAGTTTTTTGAATAACATTATTCATTTTTGCTTGAAGGTCAGCTATCTGATCAGACAGGGGCTTTGTAAGAACTGTCATTTTATTTAAGATATTAAATTCCATGCTTGCAACAAAGTTGCTAGATCAGAGTCAGGAGGGGTATTCATTAAAGCTCCTTACCTCGTTTCCCGTCGGCTGCATTTTGCTTGCGTTACTTGCATTTGCTTGCTCGACTGTTGCGGTCTGGGTTGGAGGGAAAAAGCCCTGCAGATGCTTTGCAACTGTGCCATTTTGCTTCTTAGTCTTCTCACTGTGCTTCCCCATGTCTGGGAGTGATTTTCATTAAGATAAGATGTGGATTTTAGAGGAATTTGGAGTGGGGTGGGACGGAGCTCAGCTCTCAGGCATCCATCTTTTCAGACGGCGATGTCATGCCCCCTAGCGTTTCCATTCCGACCTTGTTCCTAGGCATCTATTTTATTTGACCAAATTCCTTTGGCTCTAGGGGAAAAGGGACCAGGTGGCACAGAATTGAATTCCACTGATCACAGTATCCAACACCCGCCTGTTTCTTATTATTAGCTGCCAAGGGTTTTTCAAACATTGTAAGCATCCCCCAAACACCATCGCGCCTGCTGCCTTGGTGTAGACACATTGAGTTCCCTTCTTTGGCCCTTTAGTATTCTAAAGGTACTACTCACCTCTCGATGTTTGGTCTGCTTTCCTTTATTTAGAGTTTCTCCAGACAGGTTGGTATCTTTGAAAAGAACTACGGTTACTTTGGCTTTGGGGCAAATGGTCCACGTTCCAATTTCTAAGCTAAGAGTTGTGCCTGGTTGCCTGAAAACCATGGTCCTTGTTGACCACAGCATAGCATATTTCCAGGGCTATTTTCTTAGTTTTGCTCTTTGGCAGGGGTTTACTGCTCACTGCAGCCAGGTCTGAGACCCGAGAGAATGTGACTCTAGGAAGGAGTGGAGCTGTTGCCAATGCTCTGAAGGATGTAGCAGAAACTTCCAATTTTCTGTGCATAGCCAGTTCAAACCACTTGATGCTGGAATCCTAGGTAGTCCATCCTTGTCAACGGGCAGCACAGGATTAGACGGTAGGCTGGTTACCAGATCATCCACCAATGGCAGCTTGATCTTCTCAGTAACCCCTGGAACTAATGTGTAAGACTTGGGGAGGGGGGGGGGAGGAAGTAGTAGTTATTTTTGCCAAAGTTTCCCTCTTAGATTTCTACAAGTATAAGAGACTACTGGAAGGTAATCCCTGATGGGGTTATTTCTGATTCTAGGGAGGATTCTCTCCAACCCCTTAGTCCTTAAGGGAGAAGACTCCAGGATCCTCATCACCTTAGGGAGCCTTCTCGGATACAGCTCCTGAGGAAGACCTGCTAGGGGATTTTCCCTTCTTTTAACAGCTCCCCTTTCTTCTTGGCTGAGGGAGAAAACTGATCGCTCAGGGTCCTCATGTTGAAGGCTTAACCAAGATATGTGCTCTAATGGCCCTTGTCTCCTCTTTAATCTGGGGAGGGGGCACCCCTTTACCTATCTGGAGTCAGACTCCCATACTGGAATGCCTCTCTTGCCCATCTGAGAGTCTAGCTGCTAGACTATTTATTGGTGTGCCTTTAGGACCTCTTTGAATTGCTTATTTCCATCCTGGGCCATACCAGTTTGTTTGTTAAATAGTAACTATGGTTGCGACTATGTAAATAGGGGGCATGTAATTTCTTTCCCCTTCGTGGTGGAAAATGTCATCCAGTCATAGTTGCCTCTGCAACACTGGTCTTTTTGGGAGGTCTACCATCCAATTGCTAACCAAGGTCAACCCTGCTGAGGTACTGAGATCTGATGAAATCTGGCTTGCCTGGACTGTGTGTGATATCAGTCAGGGGCTGTGGTAAGGTCAGAATCATCATTATTCCTCCAGAACCGCTAGGTAATTGAGACTTTTACCCAAGGTCAGCCACCGAGTTCAAGTAATTATGGGACTTGAACCAGCAGGGTAATGATTCATGGCCCAGCACTTAACCACATTACAGCAACTCATTTCAGGCTTCCTTGCCTGGTGGATGCAAACCCCAGACCTTCTCCCTTTCACTAGTTTCTTGAAACACCCGTGAGTGGGCCGAGACCTGGGAATTGGGCAAGTTTAGTCCGCAGGCTTGCACTCTTTGAGGCCTGGAAGGAGGCTAGGCCTGCCTTTGCTGACCCTACCACCATCAGAAAATTTTCCAGGCATTCTTGCCTGACGGGTACAGGCCCTTGGGCTTTTTCTCTTTCACTGGACTGTTGAGAGGCCCAGGAGGGGCTGAGGCCTGGGAGTTTGGAAAGTCTAGGCCGAAGGAATTTGTTCTTTGAGGCCTGGGAGGTAGCTAGGCCTGCCTTTGCTGATTTCTGCCATCCAGGCCCTTGGACATTTCTCTTTCACTGGCCTGTTGAGAGGCTAGAAGGGGCTGAGGCCTGTGAATTTGGAAAGTCTAGACCGCAGGCTTATGCTCTTTGAGGCATGTGAGGTGGCTAGGCCTGCCTTTGCTGACATTCTACTAACAGAAATTTTCCCTCCAAAAGGAGAAATGAAAGTGAAAGCGTACCTCACAAGTCCCGGCTGAAAGGAAAGAGAAATAAAGGAGGGCTCCTTTTTATTTAGAGCAAGCTGGTTCTGAGGCTTCTGCTACTCTTTTCTCCTCCCCACTTCCTTTCGCTGCCCCCATTACCCGCAGGATCAGTCGGGGCTGCCGGGGTTGGAGCAGGTCCTCTGCTGCTGCTGGAGGCTGCTCCTTCCAAGCCTGAGGGAGTTCCCGATAATATCAGTCTCTACAACAGGCTACCCCGGACTCAAACACCGCACCCTCTGGCCGTTTGAGGGGGGGGGGTTTCCTCCCAACTCAAAGGTGGGGAACCTCGATGGAGTTTTGCGGTTGTGGCTGTGGAACCTAGGAGCAACCTAGGGCCATTGGCTCTAATGCTCACTGTCGTTCCGAGCAAAATGGGGGTGGGGTAGACGGCGCACCGCCACGCCCGGCTCCTCTCTGGCAGTTTCTTCTTCACCAGGATCACTGCGCTCTGCAGAGCGTTGCTGAAGACATCCTGCTCAGATGGCAGGGCCAGAAAGACCGGTGATTCCAGGGACAAGCCCCTCCCCTCCAGGATCAAAATCAGCGGACTGACCCTGCCTTCGGAGAGGAGGAGCTATATCCCAAGAGTAAGGACTGCCCCACTCCTAGGACCACCGGAGAAATAGCAAGCACAAACACATGTTGCAGAAAGGGGAGAAAGAAATCAGATTTGAAGATGCCCCAGAGGCTCAGAGGCTCTCCCTTTGAGCTCGCTATTTTGCTCTAATAAAAAGTATTGCCCTACTGTTAATTTTGAGAATTAAAGCAGCCCTCCTGAGAAGCAAGAACCCCTGTCAGCATGGAAGTGCAACCATGTAAGCCTCCACTAAGAAAGCAAACTGCACCTACGACACAGCCCTATATTTTGGAATGATGCTTCTAAACAAGACAAAAAGCTGAAACAAAGAACTGCTGAGGCTGCAATTTACCTGCCCTCCATGTCAAGGCACCTCCTGTTTGCCATCAAAATCTCCTCCTCTTCCTTCTGAATGCGAGCTTCCAGGGAAGTGTCATAACTGGCGTTGGGAGAGTGGCTGATTATGGTGGTGTCCCTAAAAACAAGCAGATCAGCACTTGATGGAAAGTTAGTAGGATCAGTCCTCTCAACTACCCACTTGCCAGCTCTGCCTTCTGCACCTTCAGGGAGAGTAAATGCAGAGTTTAGCCATGTTTTGCTCCAAGTAAGCTACACTATCACCAGAATCACACAATGCAGTACTGGAAGGGAGTGGAGGATGCAAGGGAAAAATCAGCTGTTCTGTGTGTGGTGAACCCAAGCTGAGTTCTCAAGTCAGGGGGAGCCAGTCTTAGGGCCCACCTGCCCAACAAAACAGTCACTGCCACCAGGTTTCCTTCTAAATCCTGGCACTGGGGCAGGAACCAAGCCTCAGGCCTAACCGGATGGTACTTGAGAAACAGCAAGCTGAATCTCAAGCAGAAATCAAGAAGTGAAGAACATCTTCAGATTGAAGATGTTGAACCAAAGAGACACCCCACATGTATAAAATATGCATAAAAAGAGATAAAATAAGAAAGCTAAATAACCTAACATCTAAACATACTTGCCAGTGTTTGGTCAGCAATGCAAAATCTAGCATCAGAGTTTCTAGGCATCAAAGCATGACTGTAAATACAAGCGAGGAGTGATGTCCAGATGCCAGGCTTCAAGTCGGAGGTGGCAAAAGGCATGGCCGTATCAAGAGTCAATCCCAGAGTGACTGCATGGCTAACTGAGCCAACCTTTATTCTCAAAAGCCCAGCAACAGAGCAAGATGAATTAACCAATCAGAATATGGTGGTGATCTATGGGCTCAATCCTCTGCAGTCGAACCAAGCTCTCCCACCTGACCCCTCCTCCAATGGGAACCAAGGTGGTTCAAGATAAGCTCACGAGTAGGGATGTTCCCCAGGAATAATGGCCGTGAGTGCCTCGACTCCCTCCTCAGCTGTTTTAAGGGATCTGTGCAGCTGTGGCTGGTAACACGAACAAGCTTCGAGATGGCTCCATCATTTTCTCGCAGGAACAGACCAAGCTTTGCAGACTCTGGTCAAGTAGGCATGCCTCTTGGCATAAAATAGGCCCAAAACAGGCCTGCTCACTGCACTGTATATAAAAAATTTCCTGCAGGCAGGAACATACTGTGCAAAGCAAAAGTAACCAAGTCTAGATTTTTCTAAAACATGTTCATTTTCTTTGTTCAGGGTTTTTGTTCTCATAAGCTCCCCGCTCCCCAATAGGCAATGGAACCTTTTTATGTCAAGGTTGGTAATCCTGGTTCTGGAGAGCACTCAGCCATCAAACATTTTTTAAAAATGACAACAGTGAAGAAAATGGTTCAAATATTAGAGTGAAGGGGCCCAGGGTCCAAGCCAAAGATGCATACTCCCAGGACTAAGAAAGAAGCATCTACGTTTCTTTGCATATCTCTTCCTGGGGTATACTTCCATTTTTTTTCTCTGCAGTTTAAGCTAATGCTGTTAAAAACTTTTTTTTTTGCAAATGTGGGTGAACAATATTTATTTAAAAATGTATATCTCACATTCACATCATAACAGTTACTGAGGAGGCTTCTAATCTCTAATTTAGAACAGTAACAGTCATTAATTCAAAAACTATTAGTAATAAACATGTAAAAAATAAACAGTTAACCAAAGAAACAGCTTTTGGGGGGGTGGCAGCAATTCTTTGGTCGGTTTTTATGGAATGTTTGGCTGGCATGATTGAGATTTCTTTTCATCTCCTTTTCTAGGCAAATGTAATCAAGCCTAGATTCTCATTTCCTTCATTCACTGTTTCTGCTGAAGAAGATTTCTAAAAAACAGGCTGTCTTCCTCAGTAAAGAACACCAAAGGAAAGCTTTGAAGTGTTTGAAACCCAGAGGAGGAACTGGGGCAGTTCTACAAGATGCTCATTTAAAACACCATCACACCAAATCACTGATTCCCTTGATAGAGGAAGGGAACGGCAAGGACAATGGGGAAATTTTAGAAGAGTTCAGACCCACTTTTGGCTTCAGGTAGTTTGTGTAATTGGGGATAATATTTGCCCACATCAGAGGTATTGCTGGGACAAGCAGCCCTGGCTGAAGAGATGGCCAAGTGGGCTGATCTGGATGGAGCAGGGAAGGCGCAACTCTTCAGAGCCACCTCTGAAAGGAAAAACGTGGTACAAGCTCTGGCTCTGGACTGGCTTTTGGAATATACAGTTCCCTTGATGCTCCTGAGAATTTAATTATGATGACTTGCTCCAATGTAATAAAAGTGTGCAAAGCAAAATGTCTACATGTCTTGGAATAGAAAAGCAGTACTGCGGTAAAGCAGAGGTGCAGCTGCTAGCAGGCAGGAGCCACTAAACTCTAGCCAGTGATTGCGAGGCATCGTGCGATGTACAAAGCTGTCATAGGAAGATGTGGGGGCATGTGCCCACCCAGGGAAAACTGGCAAAAGGCAACGTAGGAATAACCTACCAAAACCACCAACGGGAGGTTCGCAGAACTGCTCACTGCTTGCACATCTGTTTTGTGGTGCAGGACTCTTCTCTCAATACCAGCACTTGCACTGTGTGTAATTAATGCGAACACGGTACATTTTGGCCCTGCATTAACAACTAAGTCGCGCTTACACATTTGTGTTTAGATGCGTGTCTGAGCAGCTCTTTCATTGGGAATCAAGCACTGGTGGTGGAGGCTGATCCCCACAACGTGCTATCTGGGTTCTTGCAGAATTTGGTTCCCAGAGCAGCTCTGCTTGGATCTTACAGCCTTTGGCTCATAGGAAATACAGATCTCATTTCTTGCATTTGTGTCTGTGGAGCAAAGAACGCACACTCAGAAATTGCGGGACTTGTTGGGGGCGGGGGGGGGGGGGAGAAAAAGACATGTGGGATTTCTCATGATTCCTATTTCTCCCAGCCACGGCTGCCCAACTTAGTACATACCCGGTTTCATTCCTTTACTATTATTCTCCTTTTCTAAAAAGAATCTATGCACAAGAGAATTGCTTAATTGGTGTAATTTATACCAAGCATTTTTAACAGAATGGGGGCAGTAGTAAAGGACCTTGATTTCCACTCCTTTTTGGCCCTGCATAGCGGATTAGAGGCAAGCAATGAAGAGGACTAGGGATCTGGAAATAAAGCTGTGGAGAAATGCTTTTTATTTGTAGGTCTGGACTGTATCAATACCCCAGTTTTAAAAGGGTCTCTTAACTGAGAAGAAGTGGGAGGGGAAGCCAAATGCTTTCTAAGCTGCACGTAAGGTCTTTACTAAAAGCTTACTCTTCTAGGTGGGGGAAGGGGGCAGGGAGGACTACAATGCCAGAGTTTTTTCTTCCTGGAGCCCTCGGGAAAAGCCTCTCTGACCTGCCCTTTGACTTGCCCAGGGGGAGCGGGGGGGGGGGGGGAAGGAGATAATAAAACCTCCTGGGACAGGCTCTCTGATTTCATCTGCAAGCTGGAGGAGCTGAAACCTAGCCAATGTGTAGCCAATGAGTAAAAGGTATGGGAATTTCCTAATAAGCTGGAGATTTCTATGTTAGAGAGCCTGTTTTAACAGAAGATTTAAATTTAGGCATGTACAGAGGGATTATGTTTTACACATTTCTTTTGGGATCCCTTGCCCAAATTTATTGCTGTGTTGGGACTCTTGGCTCTTCCTATAGGTAATTTCCACAAAGGCCATGTGGGTGGCAGTTGGTACAAGGGAGAAGAAGCGAAAGCCCCTCTAAGGGTTGGGGGGGGCTGCACCAGGTGGGTGGGATGTGCCAGGCGGAGACTTGGATGGACAGATGTTATATGGCCAGAAGGGGCAGTGCTCACAGGTCAGTGGGTCTCTTCTACCACAAAAGCCCCACAAAGAAAGACGAACTGGGTATGTTTAGCCTGCAGAAGAATGAGTGGAGACTGCACTCTTCAACTATTGGAAAGGCTCTCATACCAAACAGGGCAAAGATTGTTGCACTAGAAGGCAAAGGGAGATCTAATGGCCCAAGTTCAGGAAGACAGGTTCTGAGAGAATATTAAGAGAGATTTCCAAACACATTAACAGTTTGATACTGGTGGCGGCAGATTCTCCACCTTCTCTGGAGATCTTCAAGCACATCAGTTGGGAATTTCCCACACTGAGCAGCACCGTGGACGAGACAGCCTACAAGGCCCCTTCCAGCCCCAAGATTCTAACCCTGGTTACCTCTGTGCAGCAACAGTAGCTGCTGCATCCAATGCAAACTGACGCATCACGCTTTCTTCTAGGTATTTCTGCTCCCACTTAGTCATGTCTGCTTCCAGAGCGAGAATCCTCTCTTCCTTTTCCCGCAGGAGCTCCATAAGTGAGGTGGCATTGCACTCTGAGATGTTGGCGGGCTGAGACGTGCCCTGTCGCTAGTGTGACAAGTCAAGAGATGAGCCAGTTAGCTGGTTGCCTGCCTGCTGCCAAGACACAAGGCCCATTCAGATACACGAGTCCTAACTTTGTGGCTTCAGTGTGTCTTAGAAGGGAGTGATTCATACAAATAAAAGCTGACTTGACTGTGTGGCCACTGCAGTTGGCAGTGTGGCTCCTTCATACCCCCAGAATAGTTTCAGCCTCCAATATGAAAAGCTTTCCAGGCACTTCATCTTGGGCTGAAAACTCTTCTAGCCATGAAATGGACCAACTAAACAACTGCTACGTAACAGGCCAACTGTGATGCACACTCAATTCACTTCATAACAAAGGCCTTTTTGAAACAGCAAAATAGCAAATAGAAAATGCTCAAAAAGCACACACACCCTTTTCAAAACATAACCCCCTCCTGCACCTGGTTTTCATATTTGCTAGAAATCAATCACTAGATTCTGCATTTTTAAATTTTAAAGAAAAAACAGGAGAATTATTAGATTCTGTATTTTTAAAGAAAAAACCAGCCTGGCTAAGTTCCCTTTACCTGCTGCATCCGGAGAGATTCCAGCTCCCTCTCCAGCCTAGTTCTGAGTCGGTGCTCCAACTGCTCTCGTTTTTCGCAGGCGGCCTGCAACTGAGCCAACGCCTGCTGCATCTTCTCCACCTTGTCAACATAAACATGCTTCTTCTTTACCTGAGCCAAAAGAAAAAAGCAGCATTGGAAAACATGTGTGTGACCAGAGCACAGCAGCAAGTGGTGCTAGGAATTTTTTTCCAACAGTGGCCACACAAATTGCTTTGCTTGCTCCTAACCAGGTAATGATGGCAATAGCCCTCTCTTATTGTTTTCTCCAGCATCTGTCAAAGATATACTGCCTCTGAAGGTGTTAATTAGCTGGCATGGCTAAGAGCTGTTGACTGATACTGTCTTCCAGGAATTCTTCTAACCCATTTATTTAAATCTAAGTTATTTGCTGTCACTGCATCCTGCAACAATGAATTCTTTAATTCCACATTCAGTGAAAAAAAGGCTTTCGTCCATCCTGAACATTACTGGACAACACCCTCCCTCCCAAATCTGGACACTAGTCTGACTGACTTGGCTACATTATTAACTGAAAATACTTTAAGACTGTAAGAGCCCCGTGGTGCAGAGTGGTAAGCTGCAGAACTGCAGTCCAAGCTCTGCTCATGACCTGAGTTCAATTTTGGCGGAAGCTGGGTTCAGGTAGCTGGCTCAAGGTTGACTCAGCCTTTCATTCTTCCGAAATCGGTAAAATGCGTACCCGGTTTCCTGGGGGTAAACTGTAGATGACTGAGGAAGGCAATGGCAAACCACCCCGTAAAAAGTCTGCCAAGAAAATGTCATGATGCAACGTCCCCCTATGGGTCAGTAATGACTCGGTGCTTGCACAGGGGGACTAGCCACCTAGGGTAGTGAGGTGGATAAAGTAAACATTCAAGTCCCCCGTAAACTATCAAAATCCTGCAGTAGCTTTCAAATGGACCCCCTAGAAATCTTGTTGCTGTGGGAGAGGAGGACCCTCCAGGAACAGGATTTTTGGGGAATTTCAAGCTGCTGTGGGTGTGGGGAACCAAGAATGCTGCGCTCGATAGGCAGAGGTCCTTGGACCCATGGAAACAATGCACAGGATCCAACCCCCAAACATATTCTCTATACAATCTGCATCATAAGACTGTTGTGAAGATAAACGTGGGATATTTTCCATGAATTATTTTCCAAAGCACTTTTAAAAAGGGCAGAATGCCCACTTAGAATCTAGTCAGCCAAACAGACGCAACAGTATTACACAGGTCCTCCAGGAGGCCTTGAAGATGATGGACAGATGATGAACTCTGCAAGTTCTCTAGGAAGTTCTTTGAGCACTCTTGGGTGCACCCCATCCGGCCCAGGGGATTTGTATTCATCCAGTGCAGTCAGATGCCTCTCCACTACCTCTCTGTCAATGTCAACTAGCCACCCAGGTGTCCTGCCATGTCTACTACCATCTCTAGATGGGCTCAAGTTCTTCAGGAAGAAAACAGAGGCAAAAATGCCCTTAAGCCTTTCTGCTTTCATATGGAGCTTTCATAAGAAAGTCTACTTAGAAAAAAGTCCTATTTTATTAAACTGGACTCAGAAAATATTCTCACAGTTTAGTATACTTAGTATACACATCTTAGTATACTAAACTTAAAGTTTAGTTGAAGGTGACAGATCATGTTGTAAGAGTGAATTTTTCTTCCAAGAATGATCATACTTTTTAATGTAAAACATCCCCATAGCTCCTGTCAACAAAAAGATCTGAGAAAAAGAATGACTTGTAGTAAGTACAGCAAGACCAACTAGATTTCCAAGATATCAGCTGTTGAGAATCAAAGTAAACAATAGTTTCCGGTGAGTAGCCACATTGGTCTGTAGTAGCAGAGACAGATTCAGGTCCAGCAGCACTTTAAAGACCAACCAGATTTCCAGGGTGTGAGTTGTCGAGAGTCAAATTTCCCTTCGTCAGACAATGCTTCTCAGAAAACTGAACAACTGTCTGTAACAGTTTGTGTGGGAGATTTTAAAAACAAAACAAAACAAACTTCTATCATGTTAATGGAACAGATGCATCAGAGGAAATAATGAGCACCCTCTCCCTTTAATTAATGTTCATTTGCCCTGAGCAGTCTAGCTCCTGGAGGACAAAAACTGTCAGGTGCTCAGGATCACCTGTCATATTCAATACCCCCCTGCAGCTGGAGCTGATGCTGTTGAGACGATTCTGTCATTTGAACCCAGGGTGGGAAACCGAGAAAGGAAGGTGCTTGTTCTTGTAATCTCTCCCACGTCTGGGAGCCTGCCTGGCCTTGAGAAGTCCATGAATCACACAGCCTGTTTTCCTGTTTGCAGAGTTAGAGGAGTGTTAGGAGAAAGGGGGAGGGGGGAATTAGGAGTAGCCTTGGGGAACCTCTATCTGCTTGATGCTTGTCTGTAGCCACCGGTCCTCGCAAGGATGGCGTAAGTGTATGACACTGGCATCTTATTAATAAAGAACTTTTACTCCTGAAGCGAAGTCTCTTGAGAGCTGCCTGGCATCTGTACATTCAGTCTTCATCAGACTGGATTTTAAAATTTACAACCAAATGTTTTCCTGCATGCCTGGTGGAGTTCCTTACCTACGACTAACTAACTTTACCTGCAGGTCGGCCATTTCACTGCCCTCCTGGCAGTATGCTACTCAAAGCACTGACTGGTAGACGTATGAGAGATAAGTACTAATTGCTCTTGTGTTTCGTCCATGAAAAGCACGGGGCAAATGGAGAGAGAGCAAGAGGCGATCCTATCACCTTTGTATGCTTGTTTAATATGGAGGTTCTCTTGGTCCAATAACTGTGATGTGGTGACAGAACAGAGTCCTTCTTTGTTTCTTATCCACGGCGGAACACAAAAATCAGATCACCAATGGCAGAAACTGCAACCCAAGGTTTTTAGCTCAGGATCAAGCATTCAATAAAAAGGCCATTCATCATCTGCAATGTTGCTTCTGATGAAGCAGGCTTTAGCCTGCAAAAATATGCCAAAATGAACGCAGTCGTCCTTGAAGGGCTATATAACTTGGTCTTGTTTTCATCATCTACCTGTCTCTCACGTTTTAATCCTGCCTTACCTCCAAGAAGGGCACTTAGTAAAATTCATGTCAGAGTAGGGATCAGGTCTCCCCAGTTTTAACCACTTCAACTCTACATGACACAAGAAATCTGGTATCTAACACACCAGGTCATGAGAGAGAGGACAAGAAGAGTTACATTAAGTGCTTAGTTCTTGTGGTCCTTTTTTACACACCCAGAGTAATGTCGATCACAATTTTGGGACCAGGAAGCAATTTTCTCCATTTCAGTTTGGCCAGGAAACCTGGAGGTTTTCTGCTCTCTTTTGGGCAAGCAGCAGGGGTCACTGGGTATGCAGGGGGAAGTAGTGTCAGACATACTATCCACTGTACGACCATATTGCTTTTCTGATGTATCTCACAACTGTAGTTTCCCAGAGCTGTTTGTCTGCAGGTTCACAGGAGGCAGCTGTGTTCCCAGAGCGGCTTTATCTATCCCAACTAACCACCGACCTTGGAGGAGCTTCCCTCGCCTTCCCAGTCCTCTGCTTTGACTGGGCAGATGGGGGGGGGAATGGAAAGGAGGTTTGATATATTGCAACATGTAACTAACATGTCATTCTCAACAAAGCCTTGTGTTCAGCCAGAAGCTCTCTAGCATTTGGATTTATTATGGACACCTGTACTTTGAATATAGTCTTTCAATAAAGACCCTTTTGACTCAAGAGACCCTGGAGTTCTTGCAGCAAGGGGTGGGAGATGAAATCAGAGTAACTTGAATTCCGTAAACTGACAAGTAGTTGTGAATTTCCTGCCTTGTGGACCAGAAATTGTGGTTGGACCAGATGATCCGGGAGGTCCCTTCCGCCTCTACGATTCTTGACCATCTAATTCAACCAATAAGCTGACTAAACACTGCAGGCTATCCAAATGTGTAGGTAAGCCAGAAATCCTCCCGGGCTTTAGATAATTTGGATCTAACAAGATCCCTCCTCGCCTCCATATAAAAGAATTTATTCTAAAAAGACACTAAAACTCAGGCTAAACCAATTTGGGTAATGCTTTCCTCTTATAAGTGAACATCACTCCATTTGTTTGTTTAAAAACTACTTATAATCCTCAAAAACCACCTCTGGAAACCAAAATGGAGAGTTACAGATAGTAGTTTTAAAAAATAGCAATTTCTATGTTGCTAGAGATGTACGGCCCCTTAAAAATTACACACTCCACTTGCACATCAGCTTATGAAAGCATCCTCAAAAAACTACTTAAACACAGATATGCATGGAGTAACAATTTATACAGGAACTGAGGCAAACAATATACAGATTATGGCAGCAATCCCCAACCACAGTACCCACCAATGCGTTTCCTGGCACTCACATGCATCTTGTGCTGTGAGGATAAAATCCAAAGGGCCTTGACAGAAATATGGGGAAAAAACAGGGAGCTTCGGGTTACTCTCAACCAGCCAACTAGTAAAGCACTGAACTCATCCTGGGCAGGAACAGGCTATAGACAGACTTTCCTAAGGGCCAAAATATATGATACGTTTGTTCATGAGACGACTGAGTGTCCCAAACCCAACCTTGTTTTCCCTGAAGTCAACACTGCAGTGGCGGGAATGACATCTTAAAGATCAGAGGAAATGTTTTGGCTGTTTCAATGTCTGAAAATGGCCGGGGGGGGGGGGGGGGAGGCAGGAGCCCCTCCCTTCCAAGCAGCAGTTAACCCAGAAAAATATTCCCTCTGATCTTTAAAACGACATTCCTGCAGTTGATGTGTAATTTGGGTTCAGAAAACCCAGAGTCATCTAGTACATAAACTTACCGTGTATTTTGGCCCTCAGCCTCTAGGCTTGGAAACTTCCTCCTGTGGCCATGGAGGGAGCAAACCTCCTTTCTTGGGAGAAGAAAAGCAAAGAGCAAAATTTCTCCAAAGAACAGCAGATTGCAGCTTTTCTCTGCCTCTTGGATTCAGGAGTCACTTCCAATGAGCACAGGAGCTGCCCGCTTTGCATCTGCACAGGCTGCCCGTTGGGTGGCAGCTACCTCTGTCATTTTATGCTATTTTATGGTGCTGCCCAATCCCAAATGTGCCCACAGCTTCAGTAAGGTCGTGGACTCTTCACTTCCAGCAAATGATGGCTCTAATTTGTAGAGCAGCCGTCTGCTGCACGGGCCTGGCACCCAGACCCTGGACCCATTATTGAGCGTATGAAGATGTTTAGTCTCCTCCACAGTCCTGAAGCACTCAAAGTCATTTGTCATATGTGTCCTCTTGGAGTAGCCATTTTTCTATAACTTAGCCATTTCGGCACAAAAATGGCAATGAGACCCACAGGTGAACCTCCACTCAACAAACAGAAGCTGGTGGTAGAGTTGGGAAAGGAAGCCCAAGATTTCAAACTTTAATTATCTCGACACAACTTTCAATCTCTAAACTGTATTAAATGCAGTTTTGCTTGTAAAGGAGTCTGGAAAAGATTAAGCAAACAACGGAGCCAAAAGAGAAAAAAAAAACCCACATGACAGGATACGAACATGTACAAACACAGGCCACACACTGTAGCCTGTGCCAAAATGCAGCTTAGCTAATCCCACCCACTTCTGCAAGGCTAACACAGAAATTCTTTAGTTAGAGGTTCAGAAATCCAGACTAGGCACAAAAAATCATCCATAATAGCTTGATAACTGACCACCACTCAACCATAGGCCTGATATTTGAATTTCTCTTTTTAGAATGGCCATTTTGAGAACTGAATTATTTTCACATGCTGTTATTTTAGAAAATTACAGCAGAAGAACCAGGCAGGCCTAATAGGAGATTTATTTAATTTCTTAAAACTTCGTGACTGTTGAAGGGAAAGGACAGGAAAAGCTGGACTGGTGTTTATCCTTATCTCCCCTTTAAAAATGCAGACCCTGGGAGTTAATTGGTGCTTATTTACTAAGAAACTTCCACATCTATCAACAAGAGGAAGGAAAAGGAGGATGCAGAATTTCCAAGTCAAGTGTGGTATAGCTAAAAATACTACAGACATCACAGGGGGAAAGACTGTTGTGTATCTTGCTCACTTGGGATGAAAGAAGGGGGGTGTTTTTCTTTACGATATTTTGCTTTTTAAAAGGAATTGTGAGCAGAACTCCATTCTCTCCACTGAAACATAACCAGTTAATGGCTGGTCTCCTCTCCAGTTGCCGCATGTGTGACTGCAACATCAGCTATTAAAAACAGGAGTTCATTCCTACAAAGAAACGTAGCCCCGGAGAGGCCTTCCATATGCACGGGAGCTGGGGTGGCTCAAGTATCACAACACAGAGAGTGTGGAGCAGCACAATGTGGAGGGAAGAAGGAAGTATTTCCTCTTTTTCTTTGAAGTGTGAAGAGAAACCAGCACTGCCTGGTAAAAGTGCAAGCTGCTTGCACTGGAGGAAACAGAAACAGCCGAAGGACAGAATATACCCTCCATCAAATACATAATCAGGCAATCTGTCATTAAACAGGCATAAGGAACAATGCACAGGTGAATCTTGGGTAAAAACAGCTGCAAGATGGGCAGATACGCCGAGGAGTAACTTTCAGGACAAGAAACAGATTTTTCTACTAGTTGATTTCGAGTATTTATAGACAGCATACCAAAACTTCTTAATAGAGTATATTAATGCTGTAGTAAGTTCAAGTTAATCTACAATCCACTACCGAGATGACTGTGTTAACCCTAAACCTCACTCCTCACCTCATATTATTATTATTGAGTTCAGCTTGTAATACAATCATTTCGAACATACCAAATTTACCTTATGAAATGAGGACCACACAGAAAAAGTACAAAAATGATGCTACTGTGAGTCAGGACTGGACCAAAGCCAGTATATGGGACCAAAAGACCCTGCATACACCATTTTTCAAAATAACCAAAGCAGATCTTCCAACAGTCTGTGCTGATCTTCAAGATATTTGCCAACGAAGCTGGGTAACAGATGCACAACTCAAAGCACCTATTGGGAATTCAGCACATGATGGGGGCAGAGGGGCTGTCCATATTCAAGCATACCTCTATGTCACTGTGTGGCTTACTGGAGAGCAGGTATAACAGATACTTCACTGCCTTCTGCTCTTTGTCTCACATTTGCCTCCTGCTTCATTTGCATTTGCTTAATAGTGAGAATGGAAGATTTAAAACCACTTACTGTGAAGCTTCCTTTCTCGGTGGTCCAGGAGTGGGGCAGTCAAGACGCTTGGGTAGCTCCTCCTCCATCTTGCGCAGGGTCGGATGACCCTAGGGGATCCTAGGGGAGGGGCTCCCAGGCTCTTCAGTTCCTTTCCAAGCCCTCACAGTTCCCCATCAATTTGTCCAGGCTCTCACCACCTGAATCATACAACTATAATACTAACAGAATAAATTTTGTTTTGTTTTGTTTTTTGCAACACATAATAACCTCAACAACAATCTGACAGAAAACCTGGCTCACTTTGCTCAGTCCCATCCACCTTTCCATCCCATTTCCTTCCATAGCTGGGTGGGTTACGACTGCCCCACTCCTGGACCACAGAGAAAGGAAGCTTCACGGTAAGTGGTTTTAAATCTTCCATTCTCCTGTGGTCCTGGAGTGGGGCAGTCAAGATGCTTGGGATGTATTCCTAGCAGTGAACCATGGGGCGGGTGACTAAGCTTCCAGGACGTGCTGAAGCACTCTCCTGCTGAAGGCAGCATCCGCAGAAGCCATTTGGTCTATCCTATAATGTCTTGTAAAGGTGTGTACAGACCTCCAGGTCGCCGCCCTACAAATCCTCTCCAAGGATGGAAATGACCTGTAAGCAGCCGAGGTGGCCGTCCCTCTCAGAGAGTGAGCAGTGATCCCTCTAGGAGGGGGCACCTTCCTTGTTTTGTAGGCTAACTCAATGCACTCTCTGATCCATCTGCTGATGGTCGAAGAAGTCACCTTGTTCCCCATTGCACTCTGTTTGAAAGAGACAAACAAATTCTCTACCTTACGAAACTGTTTGGTTCTATCAATATAGAAACTCAGCGCCCGCCTTACGTCTAACCTGTGCCATTCCTTCTCCTTCTCGTGTTTAGGGTTGGCACAGAAGGACGGTAGAACTATATCTTCCCCTCTATGGAACGATGAATTGACTTTAGGTATAAAGGAGGGATCTGTTCTAAGAACCACTTTATCCTGATGGAAAATACACAATTCCCTATTCACTGATAGGGTCCCTATCTCTGACACCCTTCTTGCAGAGGTCAAGCCCACCAAGAACACTGTTTTAAGGGTCAATTCCTTAAGGGGACATGTAGCCACGGGCTCAAAAGGTTCTCTTGTGAGCGCATTCAGCACTAAGTTCAGGTTCCAAGTCGGGAAACGGTGCACTTGAGGCGGGTTAAGCGAAGCAGTCCCCCTCAAAAACCTTTTCACATGAGGATGCTTATTAGGAAGAGAAGTCCCTTTCTTGGATCCCCTGATGGCTGAGATTGCTGCTACTTGTCTTTTCAGGGTGCTTGTACTAAGTCCCTTATCAGACCATCCTGTAGGAAAAGAAGAATCTGTTTTATAGACGCTGACATAGGATTCTGTCCCTTTCTCTCACACCATTCGTGAAACACCTGCCACGTCCTGTTGTAGCTATGATTGGTAGAGCCTTTCCTCGAAGCTAGCATTGTCAGAATCACCTTTTCGGAGTAACCTAAGGCCTTAAGTTGGTCGCGCTCAACCTCCAAGCTGTCAGTCTTAGGGCCTTTGGGTTCGGGTGTTGGATCTCCCCTTGTGTTAAGAGATCCTCCCTGCAAGGAAGAGTCCATGGTTCTGCACATGCCAGTCTCTTCAGTTCCTGGAACCAGGGTCTCCGTGGCCAGAAAGGGGCGACTAGGATGACCTCTGCCCCCTGATCCACTATCCTCTGGATTACTCTGTGTAGGATCCTCATTGGGGGAAAGGCGTAGAGAAGTCCCCGAGGCCACTCCTGGGACGGCGCATCTACTCCCATGGCCTCTGGGTCCCTGTGTCTTGATATGAACTGTGACACTTGCTTGTTCATCGCCGAGGTGAAGAGGTCCACTACCGGATCCGCGAACCTCTTGCATATCTGTGAGAAGACTTGCTTGTTCAGCATCCATTCGGACTGGTCTACTCTGTTCCGGCTCAACCAGTCCGTCAGAACGTTCTGTTGGCCTGCCACATGGCTTGCTTTTATGGATTTTAGGTTCTCTTCTGCCCACAGAAAAATCTCTTCTGCCTCTTTGCTTAGGGTCCTGGACCTGCTGCCTCCTTGCCTGTTTATGTAGGCCTTCACTGTCATATTGTCGGTGTGAACCATCACATGTTTTCCTTTCAGACTGTCCGTGAATTCCAGGAGCCCATTCTTTATCGCTTTGAGCTCCAGGAGGTTTATTCTGGCCTCTTTTTCTCCGGGAAGCCACTCTCCCTGAGTCATCTTGCCTTCCATGTGAGCACCCCAGCCTGTTAAGCTTGCGTCTGTCGTAAGTGTCACTCTCTTGGGTTCTCTGAGGAGAGAGCCCTCCGAGAATCTGCCTGGTTCCATCCACCAAGCCAGTTCCTGTGACACCGTGTGAGGGATCTCCACTTTCTTGGACCATCTGTAGACAATGACCCGTTGGAAGGGCGGTAAGAATCTCTGCAACGGCCGGGTATGAAATCTGGCCCACTGCAGAACATCCTGGCACGACACCATCATACCCTGTATTTTGGCCAGTTGCATCACCTCCATCACTTTTCCTGTCTGAACTGTCTCTAACATAGCCAGGATCTTCTGTTGTCTCTCTGGAGATATGAACACCTTGTCCACCGTTGTGTCTATTATCACCCCCAAGTGTGAAATTCTTTGTGTCGGGGTAAGGGTGCTTTTCTGGCGATTGATGATGAAGCCATGTTCCTCCAGACAGTCCATGGTCGTCTCCACTGCCCTCTGGGCTGAGGCAAGGGACGGTGCCTTTATCAAGATGTCATCCAGGTAGGGTGATAGGGCTATCCCTTGCATCCCGAGGAAGGCCACCAAAGTCACGACCTTTGTAAATACCCTCAGAGAGGATTTCAGACCAAAGGGAAGGGCCCTGTACTGGTAATGTTCCCCATTGTAGGCAAAAAGCAAAAATTTCCTGTGAGAAGCCCTGACAGGGATATGCAGGTAGGCCTCTGACAGGTCTATGGAGGCTAGGAAGTCCCCTTGCTGTATGGCCCCTGCAGTAGACTTCATCATTTCCATCTTGAACCTCCTGGATCTTATATGAAGGTTCAACCATTTCAGGTCTAGTATGGCCCGGATGTCCCCGTTCTTCTTTGGGACAGTGAAAAAGACCAAGTACACTCCCTGCCTTTGGAGATGTGTAGGTACCGGTTCTATTGCCTTGATCCGTAATAGGTGCCTGATAGCCTCCACTATTTTCAGGTGCTTTGTTTGAGACGGATTCTTGGGTACTTGGGAAAGCGCTTTCGTGGAACCTTTTCGAATTCCAAGGAATTCTTTGATGGCAGGACCTTCTTTTTCTCTGCATCTTCCACCAGGAATCTGTCCAGGTCTTCCCCAAAAAGCTTGGTGCCTGAAAAAGGAATTGCTGGCACCTTGCTACAAGCTGGTGGGTCCACATCCCAATTCCTAAGCCACATGTTCTGCCAGGCTGCTACGTTAAAGCCCATGGCCCTGGCAGACATCTGAAAGGAGTCCAGAGTTGTGTCTGCAGAGAAGGCAGCTGCCAATGCTATTTTCTTTGCTTCATTTCTGATTTCCTTTGGAACCTCTTTGCCCGCCGATGCCAGGTCTGAGGCCCACGTAAAGGCTGCTCTTGCGAATAAGGATCCCGTCGCTGAGGATTTAAGAGATGCTGCTGATGCCTTAAAATTCCTGCGCAGCGCTTGCTCAATCTTTTTGTCTGAAGGGTCCTTTGGCATACCTTCAGCATCCATGGGTAGTACCGAAGACGTTGCCAAACTGGAGATAGGATCATCCACTGTGGGAAGTTTGATTTTTTTGGAATCATTAGCCGACAAGGAGTAGATCTTGTGAAAAACTGATTGATAGAGTTTAGGCTTTGCCGGGTTATCCCACTCTGTTTTCAGAACATAATGGAAAATGGCTGGGAGTGGCACTCCTATGTGTTTAGGACCCCCTTTTGGCAGAGCTCTTTCCAAGCCTTGAGGATATGGGAGTTCCGCTTCTGTCCTTCCTGCAGTGGAATGAGATGTTTCCAAGGTTCTCAGCACCTTTGCTAGCAGTTTGGAAAACATTTCTGGAGGAAAAAGCCTAGTTTGGATCTGGTTTGTCTCCATAACTTCCTCCTCTGACAATTCTCCTTCTTCAGCATCTGAGGTTTGTTGAGATGCTTCAGAACCCCAGGGGGACTCATCTGAGTCGCTGGAGACATCCTCTATTTGCAGGTCTGCTCTCCTCTTTTTTGGTTTGATGTATGTAGTGGGTTCCGCAGGCCTTTTCCCTTTAGAGGTACTAGGCCGTTGTTGACTTTGCCTCTGGGGGTCTAATTGTGCTCTAAGGTCTTTGACTGATGAGTCTAGTCCTTTCTTGATTTCTGTGCTTAGCCAGGCCAGTATATTGGCTTTTGCATCTGTCCCTGACAGATCAAGATAACTACTCCACGGGTTATCCCCTTGGTTGGAGTATGTAGGCCTTGAGGCATTAGAAGACTCCAAGCTGCTTGACATTGTATTAGCTTCCCTTGCCTCAGTTATGCTGGCTTCTGACGTCATTCCCACCAAAATCTTCCCGCCTAAAAGTGAAAGTAAGCAGGAACAGTTTAAGTAAAATGCCATCTTGTCAGCCTTATCCCCTTCGACCAGTACAAACAGGGACCCAGTATCAGGGAAAACCCGTCTCCCTACTGAGACTATTAGTTCCACACTACCAAAGGGTAATTCGGTCCTCTGACCGATTAGCACCCAGCCGCTAAACTCAGGGCTGCCTCTGGCTTCCAAACTCTTCACAGCCTCACTTAAACGGTTTACCCACGGCTCCCCCTCCCCCGCTTTTTTGGCTCGGTCAGAAGTTTTCAAGAAGGCATAAGCCTTCACTCACATTTTGGCGCAGCAATCGAGGTGTTTGCTGCTTGGGAGCTGCTTGCAGTTCTTCCCGGGGTTGCGGCAACAGCAGCGTTGCAGACCACTCCTCCTGTGCCTTGGCAGACGCCGGGTCCTAGCTACCAAGGATCGTCGGCTCTGCGGCTCATCCCCCCGGCTCCTGCCGCCAAAAACAACTTGGGGGGGGGGGAGGAACACGTCCTTCCTTTTTCCCTGAGAGCCCGCGCCTTTCTCTCCGTGTCTTTTCAGGATTGCTGCTCTCGGAAGAGCGAAGAACGATGCGTCCCCTGCTGACCAGGGCTGGAAAAACTGAAGAGCCTGGGAAGCCCTCCACTAGGATCGCAAGTTTTCATCCGAACCTGCGCAAGATGGAGGAGGAGCTACCCAAGCATCTTGACTGCCCCACTCCAGGACCACAGGAGAAAGATTGACCCCTCCTTCAGCTACAAAGGGCCAGCATATCATCAGAAGCACAAAGCAAAGAGTAAATGAAAAATGGCTCTTGGCCTGTGGCTGTTAGCCTAGGGTGTGCAGCCAGAGCCCAGTCATCACATGCACTAAGTGGAAGAAGTTCCCCCACTATAAAAGAGGGAGGGCTCTAGCACTTACGTATCTGGACACCACAAACACCTGGCACAGAAACACCATCTGCTGGACGACACTAACATCACTGCAGCCTAAAACTGTTGTATAGTTCCTCTGTGCTCACTAGTACCACAAATGTAAGGTACTTGGGGCATGCCTTCAACATTGTGGGGGCAATCTTTACATAAAGCAAAACGTATGGTAGATGCATTAATTCAGTGCAGCTGGCAGCTGGGAGTTAGAGAGCTGGGATTTATCAAAGATGGCCAGAATCTAGAAAGACACCAGTGGAAAACTTGCACTGAATCTAATCGTGTGTGCTATAGAGCCTACTGGAAGGTCTATGAAGCATTGGTGATAGAGGCAAAGAAACATTATTTCACTGCCACAATTGAATCAGCTGTTTCATGACCATCCAAATTAATTCAGGTATCTCAACATCTTCTGACTCCTAAATCTGAACCTTTACTGGCTCAGGAACAGGCACTTCGCTGTGACACCTTTGCTGAGTTTTTTTCCCTGATAAAATAGCCTGAATATACTCTGACATGGATGCCACCTGTAATGCAGGAGAGGCAGCAGAAATGTTTAATAAACCGTCTAGTTCACTTATGGGCCATTCTTATCCAGTTACAGTGATGGATACTGATGGGATTCTGGGATTTGTGAGTGTCACTATTTGTGCATTGGATTGTTGCTCATCTTGGCTGCTAAAATCGTAGAAAGACCACATAAATGAGCCCTTGACATATATCATAAATCAACCACTAACTCAATAGTAATAATAGTAGTAGTAGTAATACTAATAATAATATTTGATTTATATACCACCCTTCAGGACAACAATGCCACACTCAGAGCAGTTAACAAAGTGTGTTATTATTATCCTCACAACAATCACCCTGTGTGGGAGGGGCTGGGAGAGCTCTGAGAAGCTGTGATTGACCCAAGGTCACCCAGCTGGCTTCAAGAAGAGGAATGGAGAATCAAACCCGGTTCTCCGGATTAGAGTCCCACCGCTCTTACCCACTACACCAAACTGGTTCCCAGGCATCTTCCCTTAGCCTCTCAAAGAAGTAGCTATCTGCCCACTACTTAAAAAACCATCCCTACATAAAAATGATGTGACCAATTACTGCCTAGTCCCTAATCTGCCCTTTGTAGCAGACCAAATCCAGATCGTCTTGGATAATTAAGTTCAAATATATATCCAGGACATTAAACCAAAAGACCAACAGCAGTAATAATACCTAAACACTCACCACCAACAGTTAACAATCTTAAAATATTCTGGTGAACAAAAATGGTTTGATCTTGCAGCAGAAAGAAAACATGCTTGACACCAGGAACAAGTTGCAAAGGAAGACATTTCGTAAGTGCAGCGCCACAACACAAGAGGACCTGTCCTCAATGGACGTCCAACTCACATATTGGGGAGGGATGACCCAATAGAGTTTTGATGCAGATCTTAACCATTGGACAGCATCCAATCACAGACACATGGATTCCCAGATGCAGACAAAACCTTGAACTGTAAAGCTGACATTATGACATGGGTGTGATATTGGGCAAAGTTTATGCTTTGGATACTGCTGTTGTCTGGTAATTAAGGTCTTCTGAAGAGGGTCCTTTTCTGCATGATCCCGTCTTCTGGTGGTTGGTAACCCCACAGGGCCTTCTCTGTGGTAACACCACTTCTTTGGAATGCCCTTCTTGAAGGTATTTGCCTAGCACCTAGCACTTTTAGTCATGAATAAAAACATCTGTTTACCCAGGCTTTGGATTGCTTTTTCTCTTCTTCCTACTCCCTTCATGGACTAGATTGCTAGTATTTTACTTGTTGTTACACTTTGATTGTGTAATCTTGTGTAATAGTCTTGTGTAATATGTTAACGTTTTAAATTTAAAAACCATGAAATGTAGCCAAAACTGAACGAACACCGGTGCTGGAACATGTCCTTTGGTGCCATGTCGAGAACTTCCAGCAGCTCCTCTGATCCCAAGAAACCACTGGGTACATTTAACTAGGCAGGATATCAATGTCCTAATACAAACAAAACCAATACCTCTTCCTCCAGTTTCACCACCTTGGCCTGAGCACTGTTCAGGGCTTGGTCCCGAATCTCAATGTGCCTCCGCTGATCCTCATTAGTGGAGCGAGCAGCTGCCAGTTCAGCCTCCAGCTTCTCTTTCTCCCTCTGGGTTTCTTTGTCTGCCCAAAAAAGATGAACTTAAAAGTCAACCCAAGAGCCAGGAGAAAGTTCATAATGGCAACCTTGGAGAGAACTCTGGTCTCCATTTCGAGGAGGATGAAAGGAACCCAGAAACAAGGACATGAAGGGAAATGCAGCAGTCAGAATGTTCAAGGAAAATGAAAATAGAGATCTTTGGATTGGTGGTGAAGAAACTGTCCGTGATTCTGATGAGGGTGATTTCAGTGGACAGAAGAGGGTCACATCCAGATGGTAGGGGGCCAAGAGAGAAGTTGGAGGTAATAAAGTTGAGACCAGTGGAAATAAGCTGTATGAGCTAAAAGTTTGATTGTAAAGGTTATAAGGGAAATTCTGCAGTAGTTGGAGAGAAAGGCTGGGTTAACAGATGAACTGAAATATTCATTATGGTCAAAGACCAGGTCTAGATTATCAGATGGTTTTTTGAGATCAGTGGAAGACAGTGGCATCTTTAAACTCAACAGTGAAGGATCCAGAGGAGAGGAATAGGATGACTGTGTAGCAGAGAGGAGGCGAGGTGGCAGGGCGATGGCAACCAGAAGTGGGAAGAGGAGAGGTTCAGGGGCACAAGTGGAGGGTGCAGATGAGGTCAACAGAGTATTCAGCTCATCCACTGAGTCAAAGACAAAGAGACTGAAGGAGATGTTGAAAGGGAGGAAGATGGCATAGGACAGATGTGGAGAGACCAGAGCAGCAAGCATCTACTGTATCACTTCAGGAGGCAAAGATCTGGGGGACAGTGATGGTGAAGGAGGCCTGAGTAGGGCACCGCAGCAGGAGATGAGACAACCTTAAGAGCTATGCATCAGAGATGTAGGACTTGTGAGACGGCAAGTAAGAAGAGGATGAGTTTATAAAGGGCAGAACCAGCCAATTCTACCCTCCACTAGAGGTGTTCATGCCTTTGAGAAGCTGAGAGATCAGATGAAGGGAGTGAGCAACGAATGGGGATGGGAAGGTTCACTGGGAGACTGGGGCAAATGACTAAAGAGTTAAAGAAGAATCTGACAGATAATAGGGCCCAGCTATCAAAACCCAACAGCCGGCCATAAATAAGAACCAAGCTATTAATACCCTTAATTGTGTACCAGCAGCAATGAACAACTCCACCCTTGGTTCAGGTCCCAAATGATGCTGGAAACTCTGTCAGAGTAACAGCCTATTTTACAGGATTGCTGTAAGAATTACAAAATAGTAATGTACACGAAGCACTCTGAACACACAAACACTATACAAAAGCTGAACATAAATATATGAAGCTATATTATATGGAGTTAAAGTGTTCATCTATGTTATTTATTTATTTAACTAAAATGTTCTACCTTGCCTCCTCTGCCCCATAGAGGGCCAATCATCATTGAGAAGACAAGGAATAAAATTCAATTTGTCATCGCTGTTAACTAAAAACCTTCTTAAAACCACCCCAAATGCCTTCCTGAAGGCTGGCAAGGCAGACAGGCTCCTAACCTCCAATGGGAGAATGTGTCACAGGGCTAGGCCTACTACCCAAATGCAGAGTTGTGGTTGAACTTTCCTGGGTGTGGGTGAGCAAGGAGATGATGTTGTGGGGAAAGTAACTGGTACTTGGGCTCGTACAGGGAGAGATGGTTTGTTGGGTGTCTGAACCCTTGGGTCATGAAGTGCAGGTAAGAACTAGCATCTTGCAATCAGCACAAAAATAGACAGGCAAACAGTAATGGTGTCTCAAAAAGGGTTTAACTTGTTCAAAATTGCTTGTTCTAGCCAAAGGTAAGCTTTTTTGCACCGAGGTTTCCGAGTTGCCTTCAAGGAAAGCCCAATCTAGAGCAGGTTACTGAAGTCAAGACCGTAGTAGCATGGAGCTATTTCTAGGACAAAGCAGCTATTTCTAGGACAATGTCCACATGTAATCAACAATTGGCACTTAGATAACGTATCAACCTGTTCTTCCATCAACAAGGCAGGACCCAACAAATCTTCAAGCTCTTGACCGAGTCAGCCAATGAGAGGCTCACCTCATTCAAGACGGGCCAAACAAGCCTTCCTAGGAGATCAGCCTTACTAACCAGCATCACTTTCCTCTCATTTGAATTCAGCTTGCTCTCCCTCAGTCACTTGACTACAGTAGCCAGACACAGTCTATTCTGGCAGCAGTTCCCCAGGGTTTCTGGCAAGGACCTTTCCTGTCTTTTAGTACTGAAGATCCTTTCTGGAGACTCCAGAGACTGAACTGGAAACACTTGATTTGGACAAGCAGTTTTGACCCTGGAACCTTGCCCTTGCAACCATAAACTCTGTCATGGAGCCACAACTAAACGAGAGAGTTTCAACAACCCAGTAAGACTGCAATATTCACACAAATATTTTAGACCTAAATATCAGTAACATTTTTAACATTAGGGTTTCTTTCATTGTAAAGATGAAATTACTGAATATTTCATACACAACAGTTGTATTAAATATTCAGTAATTTCTCTGTTGCAGTGTTACTCTTCTCATTTACATATGGAACAGCCCTCTCTAATCTGCTCAGTTGCAGACAGGAAACCAAATCCATTAGGTCAAGGCAATTCAAACCAGCCAGTTGTGGTGCTGAAGCCCTCGTTTCCATAGTAATTGTGTGTGTTTGTTGACAATTATGTGTTTTAAATCATATTAACCTCAAGGATTATATGGTTCCAATGGACAGTCAATCAGGAGTCTTGCTCTCCACAGAAAATCAAAAATAATCCAGTATTTGTTACTAGCAATACGACGTTATCTCCAATTTGACTGGCACACATCCTTTCTTTTCGCTCAGTCTTAAAGTTGTGCTAGTAAGGAAGGACTTGGATAGCCTCACAGTAAGTGCACAAGAGCAATCTATATATTTTTTTTGAGAGATAGGGGGAGTCCAGTAGTTTTGCATACTGACTTTTAACCAAGGCCCATTAGTTTGTTTGAAGCAAAAAACAGCACAGAAGAAGTCCAACTCCAAATGGCAATAGGCCGATTCTTCTTCCTAGATGCCCAGGGTGGCCATTAAGTACCTTTGATCCAAATGCAGCTTATAAACTATAATTGTTCTGATTAGGATTCCGGTGCAGGTATTTAAATTCCATTTCAACATCCATGGTAAATAGATAAACTTCCACAACAAAATTTTAAGGATAGGAAACTCAAAGCAGAGCAACCCGAATCGCTTCGGGTTGATTCAGGTTGCTCTGTGAAGCCTTTTCCCCTTGTTGCAGCAAGGGGAAAAAAGCTTCAAAGAGCTTTCAATTGATGGGAGGGGAAAGAGGGGAGTGAGAGGGGCAGGAGAGGGAGGGGGAGAGGAGTGATCAGGCAAGGGAGATTGGCTGAGAGAAAGAGCCAGCTGCTGCTGCAGCAAGTAGCAATTCCCTTCCCAATTAGGAGATTCTCTGGGAGGACAGTATTTTTTTAAAAAAAATTGTTTCAAGGTGGGACAGTGATTTGAATGTGCTATTAACGCTGTTCCCAGAAATTCATGACATGAAAATTTTTTTAAAAAAATTTTTAGTTTGTGATTCTCTGGTGTGATGTTAGAATTTGTTTCAAGGTGGAGGACTGTATGTTGTGATTTGAATGTGCTATTAATGCTGTTCCCAAAAATTCAAGAAATGAAACTTAAAACATTATTTTTGGTGTGTTTTTGATTCTCCGGTGTGATGGTGGGGGTTGATTTAATCTAGGACTGTACATTGTGATTTAACAGTGTTGTGATGTATTGCTGTTACCAAGAAATATATTTTTTTAAAATTGATTTTTGTGTGTGTATGAATCTCTGTTGCGATGGTTGGCCCCAAAGGGAAGCATGGAGAGTGGCTGGCTGGCCAGCTCTGGGGGTGCTGGGGAATTTTGAGGAGTTTGTCTTTGGTTTTGTTGGGCTGTTGGGGGATTTATTGAGGGGTTTCTGCCTGTGGCCATGGATGTCACATTCCATGTGTTTCTATTGTGGGAGTCTGGATTTTCCCACAATAGAAAGTGGGGTGGCTGGGGTGGTGGTCAACCTTCTTTGGGGAACCATTACATGGCCCCTCAAAGTCCAATCTCTCCTTGATGCTTGGGTGATCTCCAGCGGGCAGGTAGGAGTAGGTCCCCTACAAGTTTGGTGCATTTTGCTTGCAAAATGCCACCACCAGCCTCCTAGAACAGCCCACTAGTTTTCAACATATGGTTCAGTTTGGTTTCGGTTGAATTCAATGGATGATTCTCTGGAGTGAAGTTGATCCCCTTTCATCAATTTGGCTGCACTGAGGGAGGTTGTTCATTAGTTCACTTCTAATTGCTCATTCACTTGCTTCATATGGTTTTGTTGTGTATTTTTAATCAATTTTTTCTTATTGTGATTCTCTGGTGTGAATTTAGTCCTCATAGGGAATGTGGCTGGGGGACCTTCTTTGGGGGGCCATAACATGGCCCCCCGAAGTTCAATCTCCCTGAAACTTGGGTGGACATGGGAGGAGAGTTGGGAGAGGGTCCCCTGGAGGTTTGGTGCATTTTGCTTGCAAAATGCCACACCCAGCCTCCTGGTAACCTTCCCCCCATTTTTTTCCATAGGAAACAATGGAGATAGGCTGCGGCTGGGGTGACCTTCTTTGGGGGGCAATAACATGGCTCCCTGAAGTCCAATCTCCCTGAAACTTGGGTGGCCGTGAGAGGAGGGTTGGGAGAGGGTCCCCTGCAAATTTGGTGTTAATAGGGAAGAAAATGACCCCACCCAGGACCCCAGATAGCCGAGAGCAGCATTTCCCATTGGCCGAATCGTCCCTAATAATCCCGAATCTGCTTGCTGCTTCGGGTTTCGGGTTTACCTGATTTTTTTTCCTGCTCTGGATAAACCAGAAGCAGGAAGCCCAAATCTTTTGGAGTTGCACACCCCTATTAAAGAGTGTTACTTAGATGTTAATAGTTGCTATTAGATGTCCTTATCCGACTTTTTCTCCAAAGACATGATACTGTGTCACCATCTGCAACAAATGCTATCTGAGGCCAAACATGCTCTGAATAAAGATGCAGTAATTCTCCTTATGTTATTTTGAAGCAGACTGAGAATCCTGCCAGAATGAAATGTATGTCTTGGAGAAAAATGGAATGCACTTGCAAATCCTCTGTCATGCAATTATAAACTAACAGCCGCATGTTAAGTGCTGTGACTGTCTACTGGGTGGAGCTCCTAGCATAGCAAGACTGATTCACTGTCTTAAATCCCAAGACATTCCTGCCAAGAGAGAAAGGCAGCATTTTCATACCTGTCATTTTGGTTTCTACTATCATCAATCTGCTCTTCTGGACAGAGGTCATAACCCAAGACTATTTTTGTGCACACACCAGAAAAACAGAAGCACAGCACATTTCTTCCACATTTTGGAAAGGGAAAAATTCTTCTGCCCAGCACTTTTGCAAAGCAAAATAGAGTCAAGGCTAGGGAGTTACACGGATGTGAGGGAAATGAGAGGGATTGCAGGTAAAACTTGCATAAGCACTCTTTGGTAGAGATGGGCATGATCTGCATTACAATCAAAAAACCCCCACGATAATGGCATTCGCGCAATCGGGACCTGGTGGATTGTTGTCTTCCACGGCAAACGATCCAGCAGTCGGGTGGGGGCTGGACGGGGCGACCGTGATAGGATCGGGAAGCTAGACATTCAGGCGCCAACAATCTATTCTCCTGGCAACGGAGGCAGGGGAGTGCCTGAGCTGTTTGAAACTTGATAATATTTCCCCTAGCGAGGAAAAGCAAACAGTTGTGAGTGAAAAGGTGGCTTCCTGAGAAAAATATAAGCAAAGTGATTGGGAGAGGAAGGGGTTAAGAGAGAGAGAAAACAAAAACCCCTGGCTTTGAGTGCGGCTATCAGCAGAAGCTGTTTTGCGCTCCTCTCGTCCTGAATTCATTCAGTGCGTTGAAAGAGTTAACACTGAGAAGAGATCTCTCTCTCCTCCTGGCTTCTCAGCCCAGTGGGTCAATGGTAAATAGAGGGCTCAGAGTTGCTGAGCGGGAGTGTATACTGTCCCAGATCATGTCCAATGCCACAAACAAGACCAAACGATCTAAAATATGACAGCCTTTTTGTTTTGTTTCAATGTAAAAATCATATGAATTCATGGGGATCCGTGTCTCAGATTCATGTTTTTCACCGTGGCAGCGCCAAATATTTTTGGATCTGTGTTTTTTATATTTCAGTCTGTGGACCTGGCTGTGATATGTGATTTGATGTTTCATTTGTGTTTTTCCTATTTAAAAAACCATAGGATCCGTGAGGATCCTGGTTTTACTTTCTTCCTGTTTAAAATATGCTTTTGGAAGACTGGCTGCTTGCTTTTAAAATCAGGTGGGGAGGAATGGAGGATTCTATCCCTGCTTTTTTTAAAAAGCTGACTGAAACTTGTTGACGGGGTGTCTCTCTCTCACTCTATTTGGAGAGGCAGGGACAGGTTAAAAACTCCCCCCCCCTCTGCTCTAAGTGTGTGCGTGTGTGTGTGAGAAAACGTCCCCTCCCTGAGGGGAGACGGCTCGTCACCAGGTTAAAAACTTTCCCCCTCATCTGCTCTAAGTGTGTGTGGGGGGCGCCCCTCCAATCCCAGATCCCAGTTCGGAAACGGGACTTGATCGGAGTGAATTGGTGATCTGGGGTCGTCACCAGCGCAGATCCACGATCAGCTTGATCAGCATTTTTTTTTTGGATCGTGCCCATGTCTACTCTTTGGCTCTGCCTTGCTTTCTTCCAAGAGGCTATACATCCAACTCAGGTTCAGCCTCCAAACCCTCATACTTTACTCACTTCTATAGAAAAGCACACAGTACTGTGTTTGAGCAGAGTGTAAACAAACAATACTTGTGGCCTATTTTAAATGCATCAAGGACTGGAAATATGCCTAATTCCATAGAGTTCTCTCTTATCTAGGTAATGCAGTTCAACAACATTGCTGGGCTTTTTTCATCAGTTCAAAGAACCAGAAAAGGTATCTGCAGCTACAGCTTATTTTCTGCAACTGTCTTTGTAATGATTTTAAGTAAAATGTGTGTATTTGTCTTTAAATGCTTGGTGTGGTATAGATGAAGAGTGGGGGTGAAAGAGAGGGATGAGCGAGTGATATGATTGGCTGATGACAGAGAGTGGGCGGAGTGAAGGCAGTTTTAGAGGGAGAGTGGAGAGAAAAAGATTCAGTCAGGGCAAGAGAGGCCGGCTGGGTGCAGCCAGAGCTTGTGTATGATGACTGAGAGAAATATAACCTGTGCAGAATCCTGAACTGCGTGTTTGTGAAAGAACATTCAGTCAGGAGAAAGCAGGCAAACTGTGTGCGCACCTGAGAAAAGGTCTTGCTTGTAATTGAGAGAGAAATTAATATCAAAAGCAGGCAAACTGTGTGTGAAGCCTGAGGGAAGATCTGTGTGACCGGGTTTAAGTAAAGTCACCTTAAGAACTGACAACTATTCTTTTGAAACCATCAGATTTTAGAAATAATATGAAACCGATGTGCTTCTTATAAAAAATAAAAGATTAATTTGTTTTTTTTATATTCCAGAGTATCGTTATTCCTATATCACATTCCTTTCCTCAGGGCCACACAGTACCACGAACGTACCCTCGGGCATGTTACTAAAAGGATAAATTTAAGTTATTCTGGCATTTAATTCCTGGTAGCGGCAATCTGCCAAGAGGGGGCAAGAATAAAAGGCTTAAAGACCAAATCTACCCAAGAGAAAGAAGGGGTCGTAACATCTACTTTTCCTAACTTTCTACGGTCCTGGATAGTTTTGTAACATCCAGCGCCGTTCCAGAGAAAAAGTATGCTTGGAAAGGAGGGCAACAAAAAGATGACTGATTCAAGCCAGGCCACTTGTGTGTGATCTGCCCACTACAATTCTATGCTAAAATGAAATATCTGAAGAGCACAAATTAGTGTGAAAATAGTTTCAGCACTGGATAGCCCTACATCAAGATTCAAATATCATATCTTATGCTAAGCTGAACAATTGAAGTCTTCCTGTCCTAAAGGTCTCCATGTGGTATCACCCCAAACCTACATTTACCACATTTATCTGACTTTTTGCGCTCACATGAGATTTGTTGCAAAGGTTAGAAATCTGAACTCACTTTGTGCAAAGAGCTGGGAGATAGTTTTCCTGTTATCCTCAGAACCCTCAAACTCTTTTTCTGCCAGCTGTTTATTGGCTGTCTCCATGCGTTCTGCAGGGGGAAAAGTACATTAAAGAAAATTAGATAGTTTATAAAACCCAATGAGCCAACTGTACACTTTGATATGTGGCAACCACTCTCCAGAACCCTCCCAGAGATACCACCACACAAATGAAGCATGTTCAAGTCCCTGAGAGGACATAGCAAGTTTGGACTAGCGTTCCACCCTGTGAAGTATAAAATAAGGGTAGCATTTTAACGGGCATTCACTTCATAGTGTAGCTCCTCCCCTACAATCTTTCTTGTATAGGGAAATTTATTCAGCTTTATTCAGCTCTATTTATTCAGACTAACACGGCTCCTCTGGATCTATGAGTAGCATCTGGAAGGCCAGAACGACGGGGGGGGGGGGGGGCGGTGGCGGTGGCGGGGGAGGTGTCACATGGGGCCAGTTGCTACCTTCCCTATGAAACAGCTGGTAATCATGGGATCAGCATCACTCGCTTGCTTCTGAGCTTCCCGACATTACTGCAGCAGCATTAGGTGATGCCACAGAAAAGAGGCCCCCCGTCTCACCACAGTATCATACAGAAATGTATGTAAACTGTCAGTTGAAAGCTCAGGATAATTTTTATTATGGGTATCAAAACAATGCTGGATATCATACCATTTCCTTCAAGAAAGCCATTATCTTTAGATTAAAGGTTTTAGGATTACGATTTCTGGGATGATTTAAAAATACACAGAAGGAAAAAAAATTGAGCCCTGGATGGGGAGCCAATCAGTTTTTATGGACTAAAGTTATTGAAGCCAGAACATTAAAGAACCACCTGAATTTCTTCCTCAGATCACAGTAAACAAATGGGGCAGAATGAAAAATTCAGGAGGAAAGTGCCAAAGAGGGTGGGTCAAATATGACCTAGATAGGAGAGAAGACTCAAGACTAGAGTGCATGTGTGAGAAAGAGATCACTGAGAGCAACTGTAACATAGTAGTTAAGTGGCTGGGTCACCTATCAATACGCTTCTAGTCTGAACCCCACCACGGCCATGAGTTTAGGAGTGGCCTTGGGTAAGCCACTCCTCTCAACCCCAGCTCCCCAGCTGTATTGTGGGGATAATAATACTGACTTTAGATCAAGACAGGTAACCGTGTTAGTATGTCTGTAGATCTATCTGAAGAAGTGAGCTGAGGCTCACGAAAGCTCATACCCTACCACAAATTTTGTTAGTTTTATGGCGCTACAGGACTCTTGCCCTTTTTAAAGTTTTAGAGCTTAAACTTAACCCCCCCCCTTGCTCCAGCTGCAGGGGTTTAAATGTCCCTTTCCATGCCACTGCGCAGCAGCACAGAAAGGGGCATTTTATCCCAGCCTGCTCGCTTCTGCTGCCTGGCCAGCAGAAGAGAGAAGGGAAGGGTGCATACTGGGGGGAAGAGACTGAATGGGCTGGGAGCAGGGAGGAAAAGAGATGGAGAATGAGTGGGTGGGTTAAGAGTGAAAGAGTGTGACAGGAGGTGGAGGAAAGGGAGAAAGAGTTAAGGGGTGGAGGAAAGAGACAAGGGGGAAGGAGACAGAATGGATTGAGTAGAGGGAGGAAAAGAGGTGGAGAACGGGTGAGGGGATGAGGAGGTAAAGAGTGAGAGGAGGTGGAGGAAAGGGAGAAAGAGTGAAAGGGTGGAAGGAAGAGACAAGGGGGAAGGAGACAGAATGGACTGAGGAGAGGGAGGAAAAGAGATGGAGAATGAGTGTGTGGATTAAAAACAGGAGGAGTGATTGGAGGGGGAATGAGAGAGAATGGACCGGGTGCAAGGAGGTAAACAGATGGAGAATGGGTTAAGAGGGGAAGAGTGAAGGGGATAATGGGGGAAAGAGATAGAATAGATCTGGGGCAAGGAGACAAAGCACGGATAAAGAATCAGAAAGGATGGGTGGAGATCTCTGAGAGATCAGAGACACTGAGAGATCTCTGTCTTTTGGTGCTACACCTCTGAAGATGCCAGCCACAGCTGCTGGCGAAACGTCAGGAACTACAATGCCAAGACCACGGCAATACAGCCCGGAAAACCCACAACAACCATCGATGGGTGGATTGATCAAGAAGGAAAGAGTGACAGGAGGGGTGGAGAGAGGGAAAGAGTGGAGGGGTGGAGGAAAGATAGAAGGGGTTTTAAAGAGGGAAAGAGACAGAAAGGGTTGGGAGGAGGGAAGATCCCAACCCATTCTGTCTCTTTCCTCCTTTAAACCCCTTCTCTCTTTCCTCCACCACTCTTTCCCCCTCATTTCCTGTCACTCTTCCCCTCTTAGCCCAACCACTCATTCTCCATCTCTGTATCTCCCTGCCCAGAACCCATTCTGTCTCTTAATTCCTTTAAACCTCTTTATTTCTTCACTCCTTTATTTTTTTCCCTGTCCACCACCTCCTGTCACTCTTACTTTCTTGACCCACACACCCATTCTCCATATCTTTACCTCTTTATTCCCAGCCCACTCAGTCTCTTTCCCCCATTAACCCTCCTTTGTCCCCTTCCCCTCTTCTCTCTGCTCCTTCACTCTACCCCTCTCTGCCACCTCCTGTCACTCTTTATCTTATTCTACCCATCCATTTGCCATCTCTTTACCTCCCTGCTCCCAGCCCATTCAGTCTCTTTCCCCCATTAACCTTCCTTTGTCTCCTTCCCTTCTTCTCTCCGCCCCTTCACTCTTCCCCCTCTTTGCCATCTCCTCTCACTCTTTCTCTTATTCCACCCACCTATTCACCATCCCTTTACCTCCCTGCTCCCAGTTCATTCCATCTCTTTCCATTAACCCTCTCTTGTCCTCTTCCCTTCTTTGCTCCGCCCCTTCACTCTTCACCCTCTCTGCCACCTCCTCCCACTCTTTCCCTCTTAATCCACCCACCCATTCTCCATCTCTTTTCCTCCCTCTCTTCAATCCATTCTGTCGCCTTCCCCTTTGTCTCCTCCCCTTTCCTCCACCTCCTGTCACAATTCCCCTCTTAACCCCCCCCATTCTCCATCTCTTTACCTCCCTGTTCCCACTCGTTTCCTTCCCACATTAACTCTACCTTGTCCCCTTCCCCTCTTCTCTCTGCCCCTTCACTCGTTCCCCCTCTGCCACCTCCTCCCACCGTTACCCTCTTAACTCCCCCACTCATTCTCCATCTCTTTACCTCCCTGCTCCCAGTCCATTCAATCTCTTCCCCCCATTATGCCCTCTCCCTTTGTATCTTCCCTCCATCCCCTTCAGTCTTTCTCCCTCTCTGCTACCATTTAAACCCAGCCAGGCAGCTGAAGTCAGGGTTTAAATGACCCTTGCCGTGGTGCTGCACTTCCCGGAAGTGACATCATCAAGTGGTCCTGGGAGTGCACGCACACGCACACACATATGGTACCAGTGAGTTCCACCACCTCTTTTCCCAGAAAAAAGCCCTGTAAAATCAAAGAGATGGGCAACTGGTCACAGAGGGTGGGGCAAAAATGTAGCTTCATGTTAAATGGACCAAATAATTCAGGTCAAAATATCAGGGAATGTCATAATAATGGGAAGAGTCCGGCAACTTCATACACCCTCAAGAAAGCAGCCAACACACAGACTCTCTTCATATATTTGAGACAGAGCATAACAAGTCTGGTTCCCAAGTGCGCTGTACAGAAGGTCAACATTTCCCAGCCCAGGTGACCACACAGTGTTCACAATGATAAAGCACAATAAGGCTTGAGAAGGTGTAGTGCTTTACAGGTGAAGCAGAAAGAATTTTAAGAGAATAATCTTTTTGACTGCATCAATAATATTAACTGCATACATCTGTGAATTTTAGCACTTTAAGAAATTTTCTTTTACCTCTGAGGTCCCTGTTGAAGTCATGGAGCCTGCGAATTTCTCCTTCCAGCTTGTTTCTCATAGCCTTTTCCAAGGCTTCCCTCTTTGAGGAAGACTTTTCCAGGTTTTTATAGGCCTCTGAAACTTGCTGAATTTCTGTTTCCAGCTACAGCAGATAATTAAAACGAAGAGAGGCATTTATATCTTTGTTATGAAAAATATTTAGCATGGAATGCATAGTGTATATGTTTTCTTAGATGCTATAAAAAGACCTGATTAAACCTCAAGGAAGATGCACACTCTTCCCTCTTTCTGCCGCCTCCTCTCACTCTGCAAGCGTGTTTCATAAAGGACGTGCTTTTTACACAACAGGCTAAAAGCACATCACGTCATTCTACTGCAAAAAGAGGTCCAACCCCGTGAAGTGCTTGGGAACTACCTGCAAGCCGCTCCAAGTTCCCCTGGAGGAAGAGCAAGATGTAGGTGTTAAAAATGGAAAGACAAAAATGGAAAGACAAAAATGGCTCTTTTCTATTTCTCTATGGAACCCTGGGGTTTGTGGATCTCTTAACAGACCTATCTCAACCACTCTTACAAAGTCACAACCCATAGATTCCCTTAGGGGATACCAGGACAAATAAAAATAGCACACGCTTATAGTGTAGATTTGTCCAAATATGTAGACTTTTATCAGGACGCTGCACACAGTTCTGAAAGAGCTTGCACAATGGCCGAGCTTTGTATTTCCTGGAAGTGAAACACAAGAGCTGTTTTCACATTGTGCAGAAAGAGACAGAAGCCACACCAAGTCCTACCTTTTGCAGCCTTGCTACTTTCTCGTAGCATCCGTCTAGCTCTTGCCGTAGAGACCTATTTTCCTCTGATAGGATCTCCACCATCTGCTGGGCCCTGGACACAATGGCAAAAGGATCCACAGCCAACTGCTGATAAGGAGAAGGTGCTGGCTGAGGCCTTGGCAGTGGTGAGTATGAATCCCCTTGTTGATGTTGTTGTCCAATAACAGGTTGACACAGTCGGTAAAAATCTCCCTGATGGACTTGGTTCGATAGAAACAGCTGTTGGGTCCGTGGCAGAGAGAATGGATCTCCTTGGCTGGGAGTAAGTGGAGGATGATGCTGAGAAGGAGACAGCCTAGATGGTGGCAGAGACTGCAGTAATGTCAAAGATCCCAAAGATGTTAATGAAGATGTTGGGCTGTGATGGTGAGGAGGTCTCTGTTGTAAATGCAGCTGCAGATCTGGATTCTGCCTGCAAAACAAACAGCTAATTTGGACCTACCCTAAAATTGCCAAACAAACCAAGTCCTATAAGCTAGGGGCCAAAAGTATGTTCTCGAGCCACTGCTGCTTACACAGTCGACATACTTCTGACTTCAGAGAATGCACACTATACATAAAAATGTCAGGCTAATGGACGGTTATAACTGAGATCATGCTGGGAGAAAACACACACACACTCTGCTTCATGCATCTGAAGAGGAGAACTGTGATTCTCGAAAGCTTATGCTACAGTAAAGTTGGTTAGTCTTAAAGGTGCTACTGGACTCTTTTCTATTTTGACACTGCTGTGTGCTGCACCCAAATTCCATATCTCCCCTCCTGTCTGGTTCCAGCCCGCCCCAACCACTCTCATTTTTGATGCTCCTGAGAAGTGAAATTGGGGTGGGGGGGGGGAGATAGTGAGAGAAGACCAGGCAAGAACCTTCGTCCCTGACATCTAATTTTCTGTATGGAAGAGCAATCTAATGTCAGGCAGGCAAGCCACCTTGCCTGCCATAACTGTGAATGCATATATACTGGGGGTGGGTGGGGAGGTGGGGAGGGAAATGGGCTTTCTTCCTGTAGTGTAACTTTCTTCCTTCAATGTATCTTGGCTACGTTGTGCTGTTATCAGCACAGCTGGAAACGTGAGGAAACCAACCTTGGGAAATTCCGCTTTGCATCTTTTTCAGGATTTTCGCTGACTTCAACTGACTTGTTTGGACTAGGGGGAGGGGACAGGGGGTATAACCTCTCGGGGAAGACTTTGCTTCAGCATTCCAGGCAAGTCCCATGTATCAGAGCACTTCTAGGGAGTTTTATCGGAATACCTTTAACTCATACAACCATGTTTGATGAAGTAGAGAGTCTGAGAGAATCCCCTAGCCAGGCCTGACATCTTATCACCTACAGTTTTGAAGGGTACAAGGCAGAACCAGGCTGACCTTCATGATAATTAAGCCCCTCTGCAGCCCAGTTACAGGGCACTGATCCTCAAGAACATGCAAGCAGTTCAGAGTAGCACTGTTTAAGAAGCAGAAGAGGCTAAAGAGTTTTCAGATTGGTTTAAACAGGCAGACAAGTAGCCTTCAAAGATTTAGCAATGGGAATGGAATGGAGACAAAAGGCTAGTTTGAAGTCCCTGCTCCCACATCAAGGCGCAGTGCTGGAGCCCCACCCTCCCAGCTACATTGCGCAGAAAGAAAGGATCTTTGAAACTGCCTATCCCACAGGCATTGGAAGCAGGCTTCCAGAAAACAAGAGGATTTCAAAAGAAAAAGCGTAATGTTTAATACAGTATTTAAACTCACAATAGGATCTGTTTTGTAGTTAATAAAGAATCACTGCAACTCAAACATCATTAGTCATGTCTACTGTATAGACAGGCAGTTTGAGCAGTGGGGACTGGGAGGGAAGCACTGCCCCGGCATTGTGTGTTCATGTGTGCACATTTACATGCACCTGTGCACCCCAAATGCATAAAATAATAACAACTACTACATTTGATCTATATACTGCTCTTCAGGACAACTTCCTGCTCCCCACTCAGAGCGGTTTACAAAGTGTGCTGTTATTCTCCCCACAACAATCCCCCTGTGAGGTGGGTGGGGCCGGAGAGCCCTGAGAGAGCTGTGATTGACACAAGGTCACCCAAGGGGAGGAGTGGAGCATCAAACTCAGGGGAACCAAACACATCCCACACTGCAAAAAATCAGAAAATTGGAACACGTTGAATACAGCAACTTTCTATGGAAGCAACAGTCTAAACAAAAGAAAATGCTCTGGATTTTACTAATATTTGTTTGTCATCACAAATTCTCTTCTCTGTTCATTTTCTCCATAAAACATATAAAAGCAAAAAAATCTTAAAATATATTAGAAACAACATTCAATTTATATAAACCCAACTCAGCTGAATGGTAGAAAGACACAGAAATGTCACATCCTCCTTCCACTTTGTTCAACAACTCCAAGAACCTGCTTGGGATTCAGGGAAGCATGCTCGGCGTTTCAGTCCCAGTGGCTTTGGGGCATTACAGGGTCTCTACTGCCTTAATTCATTTCCTAGGTACTATAGCAGGCTCCCGCCCCCCCTTTTTTTGCTGCTGCCGTCTTCCTACCTGATGCCTGGATTTGGACCAAGGAGTTTAATTCTCGAGGTTCTTCTGCCTTTTTAATACTTGTCTTTACAATACTAATTGGAAAGGGAATTACATTTCTGCTGCTTCAGGCATACCAGAAACTACTGTCGCTTCCCACTTCATGGAAGCAGGAAAATGAAGTCGACTGAATATTTAAGCCTAAATGCTCCCCAAGACAAGAAAAATGAGTATCTTTCTGCACAAAAGCTTAATCTGTCCAAAGATTAAGCATCTTCTCTTGCAGACTCGTCTTTACATACAGCAACTAGGTTCTGACATTTAAATACATCTTTTAACAAATAAGGACAACGATAACTTACATGACGATCATTTCTATGGAGGTTGTCAATGTCACTCTTGAAAAAGAGCCCAGCAACCCACTCCTATGCTCTACTACCATTTATATACAGCTCGGGGGGGGGGGGGCGCTGGCAGCGGCGGAGATTTGCAACGAATTCCCCAACCCAGACTATCCCTCTCCTCATTTTTTAGAAATTTAGGAGAACACAGAAAATGCTACTCAAAATGCATAGTATGAAGGTTTTTGTGTAAGAATCTATAGTATTAGACTCTAATAATTCCTGTGTATATTGTAGACCAGGATTCCTCAACCTTTGTGAGCCTGTCAGCACCTCTGGAATCCTGATCCAGGGTGGTGGGTGCAACCATAAAATGGCTTCCAGAGGAAGTAAAGGCAACCACAAAGTATCAGGGCGTGATGTTATACATACCTCTAATAGTAACATTTCAGGCAAATGCTGAGCAGAGGGTTAACATTTTCTCCACCCGAGCTGCCTCCATAGCCCAGGGCTCTGTCCTGGCTGCCACGGCCACCTCCTCCTCCCATTGTCTTGGCAAAAATCAAGAGCTGCTCTTTTTTGCAGCCAAAGCATGGCTTCTGCTGGGGAGCTGGAAGTGACCGCTGGAGGTGGGGAAGAGAGGCCAGGCCCAGCGCAGCCAGAGCCAGGGGAGACGGACTGTGCAGCACCAGGATGCTCTTGCCTCTGCTACTGGTGTGGCTAGCTGGCGGGGGAGCAGAGTCATGCTGACTTTTACTGTCTGTCTGCTCTTCCACACTTAGTTGCTAGCCCCAGAGATCACTGCTTCTGCTCTCCCCCCACACTGCAAAGTTGTTGTTTTTTTTAAAAAAAATTATAGTGTTCCAGCATTGCTATTCTACTTTATTTTTAAAAATTAGGGGGGAAAACTGGATTAAGAGATTCTTGACTGCCATTTTAATTGAAATTTTAATTAAGGATGAGGGTCAAGAGTGGTGGGAGGAAGAATGGGCGAAAGGGTGCAGTTACAACATTGCTGCTTAACCAATCATGGCGCAGGCGGATAAAGGAGAAGGTGAAAGGGCCAGGGCTTATGCCAAATAAAACATTCAGCACTTGAAAAAAGGCGTTGTTTTACTTCACTATTGGCGTACATGCCCAGGGAGAAAAACTGCTGAATACCCAAGGAAAAATAAATTCTGCAGCTGATACAGCCTTTTACTATGCAGAACTTTAAAAAAAATCTGGGAAGCAATTTGAAGACTGAACTGAGATGTTTTAAAATTTATTTTATTTATGTCATTTATAGTCCACCTTTCTCACTGAGACTCAAGGCGTATTACACAGTAGGAGATTAGTACAATCAGTGTCAAGTACATTTCAATACAGTATCAATACATTGTTTATGGAAAAACAATGCCATAGAGTAAATAGATGTAAGTTTAAAAGACATAGTATTAGCAAGAATCCAATAGAGAGTAGAAAAAATACTGAAGCAGAACATAATCAATTCTAGGACTAACATTAGACAACATGGAGCACAGGTGGTACATAGGAGTACATATTTAAAGCAACAGATAATATGTAAGGCAATATAGTGATGGAGTCTACGGTCCCTAACTCATTAGCGAAGCATCCGAGACCCCTTCCCTACAATACAGCCTTCCCATTTGAGTAAAAAGCCTTTTTGAATAGTTCGGTTTCATTGTTTATGAAAAGCCAGGAAAGTGGGGGCTCTTCTGACTTCCTCATACAGGTCATTCCACAGAATAGGGGCCACCAAAGAGAAAGCCCATGTAGGGGCTGCTGCTGACTTCACCTGTGTGCAGCCTGGCTCCTGTGGGAGACCCTGTTCAGATGAGCGAAGCTGCTGTGGAGGAACATAGGGAGGGAGGCAGTCCTGTAGGTATGCCGGACCAAAGCCATGAAGAGCTTTGTATGTAATAACCAATACCTTGAATTGAGCACGGTAACTGATGGGTAGCCAATGGAGTGACTGTAGGATGGGAGTGATGTTCATGCTCCTGCTCGCTCCTGATAACAGTCAAGCTGCAGCATTTTGTACAAATCGGAGCCTCCTAGTTAACTTAGATGGGAGACCTATGTATAGTGCATTACAATAGTCAAGTTTTGATGTTACCATAGCATGGATCCAAGTGGCCAGGTCAGCCATGACAAGATAAGAAGGCAACTTTCTGGCTAGAGTGAGGTTGTAGAAAGCATTTTTTGCCGCTGCCTTGTTTTTCTAGTAATAACGCTGGATCCAGTATAACCCCTAGGCTTTTAACTGAGTCTGCAAAGGTCAGATGAACTCCATCAAAAGTGGGGAGTACAGTGTCCTTCAAGATCTCTGCCTTCCTAACAAGCATCACTTCAGTCTTGTTCAATTTCAACCATTTCACTACGGCTGTCAGGCAGTGATCTATGATTTCTACTGCATTCTGTGGGGACCTGGATAGCGAGATATAGAGTTGAGTGTCGTCTGCATATTGATGACACTCAGCTCCATAGCTGCGAATGAGTTGTCCTAAAGGTTTTACATAGAGGTTGAATAAGATGGGAGATAACCCCGCAAGATAGTTCCCATTCTGGAGATAGCTGATCTCCAACGGCAACCCTTTGACTCCACTCCAAGAGAAATGATTTAAACCAGTCTAGGGTACATCCTTTGATGTCCACATCTGTTTCTAAACGCCTCAACAGGATGGCATGGTCTACTGTATCAAAGGCTGCAGACAGACCCAATAGAAGCAATAAGGAGGCACGGCCTTTGTCTATATTCAGACGGAGATCATCCACTAATGCTATTAGTGCTGTCTCTGTTCCATGCCCTGGTCTGAAACCTGACTGGAAAGGGTCCAGAGCGCTAGAGTTATCCAAGAAGGTCTGGAGTTGGTCAGCTACTGCTCTCTCAATCACTTTGCCCAGAAAGGACAGATTAGAGACTGGGTGATAACTGTTACATCATTTTTGTCTAGTGATGGTTTTTTAAGTAGCGGACAGATAACAGCCTGTTTGAGCTGCCAGGGAAAGTTGCCCTGAGTTAGTGATTGATTTACAATAGACCTCAGTGGTTCACTTATGTGGTCCTTATTTGATGTTAACAACCAGGATGGGCAAGGATCGAGCGCACAAGTAGTGGCTTTCGTAGGCATCAAGACCCTGTTAAGATCTGTCATTGAGATTGGTTCAAAGCAGTCCAAATGTAAGCTCGATGGTATATTAAGCATTTCTTCTATCTCATTTGCATAGCAGCTAGCACACAGCGTATTCGTGCTATTTTATCAGCAAAAAACTTAGCAAAGGCCTCACAGCTAATTCTCTGTTCTTGGGACTATAAAGGTTCAGATTTAGGGATTAGAAGGCATCTGGATATCTCAAACAATTGGGATGGTTGTGATCTAGCCGACGCAATAGTTGCCGAAAAATAACGTTTCTTTGCTGCTTTCATTTCCACTTCATAGGTCCTCCAGTGGGTTCTGTAGCATGTTCTATCTGGTTCCGTGTGAGCTTTTTGCCAGCACCTTTCTAGACGTCTTCCAACTCTCTTTAAGTCAGCCAGCTTTATGGTAAACCATGGGGCTGGTGTCCATCCCAAGGGTCAGAGTGGTCGATAAGGAGCAATGGTGTCAATAGCTTCAAGGAGCTTTGTGTTCCACACTCCTACAGCAGCTACCATGGGGCATGTGTCTGGGATTCTAAAATCCCACAAGGCATTTTGGAATCTAGAAGGGTCCATGAGCCTTAGTGGGCAAATCATTTTAACTGGACCCCCAATTTTGTGGGGAGTTGGGGCTATATTCATGATGGTCTGACCACGGTTCAGGCCGAACCTCCAATGCTGAAACAAGGTTTTCTCTTAAAGGCTCAGTGCAAAATATTAAGTCTAAGGTGTGGCCCCTTTCATGTATAGGGCCTGTCACAATTTGCGAGAGGCCCAGGGTAGCCAGGGAAGCTATAAATTCCTGAGTTGGGCCTGACTTTGAACACTCAGCATGGATGTTGAAGTCTCCCAGAACAATGTCAAGGTGTCTCTAACATCATGTCTGCTAGCAGCTCTACCAACTCAGAAAGGGTGCTTATGGGGGAGCTAGGTGGTCTATACACAAGCAAGATACCCAATCTGTCTTTAATTCCCAGAGACAAGTACAAGCAGTCAATACCAGCTATAGCTTATACTGGAGATTTGCGGAAGTTGAAGGACTCACGGAGAATAATAGCAACCTCTCCTCCTCAGCTACTATTGCAAGGTTGGGGTAGGACCACATAGCCAGGGGGAGTCAGTTGGGACAGACACACCTTGTCATTTTCCTGCAGCCATCTCTCTGTCAGGCAAGCCATGTCAATTTTCTTTTCCTGCAATATCCCAGCAATGCATGCAACCTTGTTCCTAACAGATCTTGTATTGCATAGGATTAGTGTAGCAGGGGGTGGGTGGGAGCAGCCCCATTGTCAGCAGGTGGAATGCTAGAGAGGTCGGATAAGCAGCGAGCATTACTGCTTGATGCTGGGCGCCTTTCATAAGTCCCGCTCCCATATCTACCAGCTCCCAACTGCACTTGAATAGTAAATTTGCCCGACGCTTACTACCAAGCAAGTAAGTAGTGAGTAAGAAGCTCAGGATTGCACCCTACAACTACATATTAGAATTTCAAACATACTGGTGGTCCCAACTCAGACAACAGTCTAGGGCTACAATCTTTGTATATTTGCACAAGCAGTGTTGATCGGTTGTTGCAACCATCTCAGAAGCAGTTTCTTCCTATCCTCTCTTGTCCTCCAACTCATTTAGCTGATGGCTGCCCCCAGGCCATGTGACCATGTGAATGTAACTCAGAGGAGTCACTGAAGCATTAAGGGGCCAGAACCAACAAAAAAGCTCCATGTGAAAAGACTTCTGACTGAGGCAGCCCAGGCCACTGGCCCTTCTCTGTCTGTTCTGATTTTAAAGGGAGGCCATGGGTAAGCTGGTTGCCTGATAATCAGCACACACTCAAGTCCTCCATGAACACTTCTTGAGTTTCTGCCTGATGTGAAGCAGAGACCATAGAATCTGGGTGGGAGGGAGCAGGTAAGTGGAGCTCTGTGAACAGCTCCAAGTAAAATGGGCCCAGTTAAAGGAGGGGAAGAGGTAGAGAAGGGCATGGATAGGTAGGAGCAAAGGGAAATGAAGCAGAAGTCCAGTGTGGCACCTTAAAGACTCAGTCTTATAGCTTAGTCTTATAGGTGCTACTGGACTCCTACTCTTTTCTACAGCGTTTACTCCAGCATGAACTTGTGAGAGTTGAATCCTTCAGCAGCTCCCACCCATTAACAGCCCTTCTGTACTTGAAATTTATCGATGACTTGTCATGGGTCATCTTAGGAAAAGTTCCTTCTCAGAGCCCATAAAGAAGATAAACCTCAACACACAACTCCCCTCCACGCACTAACTGTGCTGAGATATTTTCTGCCTACTCTAATCCAAAGATGACATCTAAGTCTTCCTGGAAACCTCTTATTCCACCCTGGCTTTGGAACTGCTCAATACACCTGCTTTCTCCTCAAATCAACTGATCATTTACATTATTTTACACAAAAAGCCCACAAGTTCTAGACCCCCACCCCGCTTTTAAATACTATGTTTAAGTAGCAGTTCAGATTGGGAACAGGGCATCCACAAAGCTGCGACCACTAAACCTGGACCTATTACACAAGGAAGGATTACACAAATCAGTATTATTTAATGTTCTAATTCTGTTAGCGAGCCACAAAAATGAAGCATAGTGCAGCAGCTGGGAGACAGGACAACACAAAGCAGTTGTGACTGACAAGTTACATTGGTTCTTCATTGGAAAAAAAAGAGAAGCAATGTTTGTTGGAAAGTAAAGCTGAGCTGGCATGAATGGCCTATCAGTGATGGAATTTGATCCTACAAAGGCTTTGAACTAGTGGTATTTTAATTACTACCAGATTCATCAAAATCTAATCCAACTTTCTTTATGATATGTTCTACATACAGGCTGAACAGACGGGAAGATAATATACATCCTCCTCTGACAGCTTTACCAAACGAAAACCATTCTGTTTCCCCATATTCTGTCCTAACAGTAGCCTCTGGCCCACAGCACAAGCTGTGGATGGAAAAGTATCAGTTGTTGTGGCACCCACTTTCTTTTAAAACTGTCCATAGCGTTTCATGTTTCACACAGCTGAAGTTTTTTCTGTAATCTCTAAAACAGAAACTGATTTTCTTCTGAAATTCTCTGGTATGTTCCAGCAACCACCACGTAAGTTTGCAATATGATCTCTAGTGCCTCTTCCTTTTCTGAATCCAGCTTCCACATCTGGCATTCTTGTTCCTGTATGGTAACATACTTTGTTATAAAACTTTGCTTCCATGGGAAATGAATGTGATGATCTCACAGTTGCTGCAATCTTTTATGTCTCCACTTTTCAGAACTGGAATGTAGATTCAACGGGGGCCACTATTTTGTTTTCCATATTTGTCAGCATATTCTTGTTAATATTTTGATGGACTCAGTTTTTGTAGCTTGAAGTAGCTCTATTAATATTTGCTGCCTTGGGGATCCTATTAGGTGGAATGGTGGCACAAATAAATATCCCGTCTATTCCCGTTAATTTGTTTCTCTCAATTGCTTTGTGCAGCTTTCATTTCACTTTCTAAAACTGTAGGATCTTTTTTAAAAGATTCTTCTTTGATGGAATCTCATCCTTTCCTCTCTTCTGTATAATTCTTCAGTAAATTGTTTCCATCTTTTCTTTATTTTGCCCTAACTGGATACAGCATTTCCATGTTGATCTTTCATGATCCCTAGCCATGGTTTGAATTTTCCTTTGATTTCCTGGATCCTGTGAAACAGATCTCGTACTTCTTTTTTTGTTGTTTTCTTCTTTTTTTTGCATTTGTTATTATAATAGATCTCTTTGCCTCTGCATGCAAGTCGCTGAAAAACTGCGATCAGAACTCTTATGATTTGGGGGGAAATTGAAATATATTCATGTCTTACATTCTTTCCAAATCTAAACTCATTTTACTGTTTTAAGAGTATAACATGAGTACTTCATAACCTGGTTAACATTTATTTACATATTTATGAAATACAAAAGTAAAAAATGCCTTAGTTTTGTTCAAACAGAATTTCAAACATAGTGTTAAAGAAAGAGTTGCTACCTAGGCAAACATATCACTTTTTGCCATCTAAGAAATAGGGGGTAGGAGAAAAGGGGAAGGAGTTGGAAACAGCCTTCATAAAGTCACAGTATTAAGGATTTTCAGCAGACTCGGCCATTAAGTAAACATTAAACACACCAAAGTATCATGCACACAGGATGTTAATTGTGGACAAAACCACACTTAAACTAACATCCTTGAAAACATGCAACATGTCTGCATTATATATAGAAATTATCATTTAACACTCTCTTACAAAGCACTTTGCATAAAATCCTGTCTTGAAAAGCATTTCATTGGGGGGGGGGGGGCGCCGCACACGATGGAGTCGGTCACCTAAGGAGTGAGCTCTGGTCTCGTTCTCCCCCTTCAGCTGGCTTTTTAAAGCTACCAGGCGCCATCTGCAGCAACAAATGATGGGAAAGACTGGGGGAAGCAGAAATAAAGCCACTGAACCTGCTCCCCTGTCTTTAAAGGCATTTTTTCAAGCCACCGAGACCAGAAACAGGGCCGGTGCAGATATGAGGAGATCAACCAAGATGGTCGCCACAAGCAAAGTGGAGGTAGATGAAAATGAACTACTAGCACTTGAGGCCGAAATTAGTAACAAAATTGACTTGCTAGAGGACAAAATTGCAAAAAGAATAGAGATCCTATTAAAACCCATCACTGAACAGGTTAGTGGTATTAAGAATACTCTTCAACAAGCATCCCAAACTGCAGAGACAGCCTTACAACTAGGGTTAATGGTGCAAGAAGAAACGTGCACCGTGCAGGCCAGTGAAAGCTGGCTTAAAAATAAAATCATCGACCTTGAAAATAAATTAAACTTTCAAAATCTTTTATTTAGAGGTTTTGATGGGGAAGCTGAAGGCACATCAGATCTAGCCGCATTTCTCACCGAGTGACTTGCTACAGAACTTAAAATAGAAGATGGTGTCGCGCCTTTGATTGAGCATACTTACAGGCTAGGCTCTCCGTGTAACTCAAGGAATAAAATAAATAGGGACATTGTTGTCAAATTTTCACACATTTTCACTAAAGAAAAAATGCTGCGCGAGGCAAGGAGAAGAGGCTATTTTATGTTCCAAGAAAGCAAGATCCAGGTTTTTCAGGATCTCTCGGCTGAAACGCTCACACATCATAGGGAACTCTGACCCATTACATCTAGACTGACGGAGGCTAATGTTAGATATAGATGGGTCTCATCTACAAAGCTCCAGATCTTTCATCAGGGCAGTGTTGCAGGCATCTGATTTAGAGACTGGTAAACTCCTGGAACAGCTGAAACTGGAAGACATCCACAGAACAACCAATGAAAGGAAACCCAAAGGAGAGATACAAGCAAAATGGCTAAGGATACCCATAAAGCAGTCACCTGGACTCTAAGCTACAGTATAGGGATGTATCAATATCGGCCATAACTATGTCTTATTAGCTGAAGCTTAAGATGTAATTTTGTGCCTTTGTATGGCTGGTTGACAAAATGAAGACTAGCCTTCTAACTGTATACTTCACTCTATAGTCTGTGCAGAGGAGCTGGCTCACAGAGGGGGAGGGGCGTTTGCCCTTTTATTCCCCCAAAACACCGAATAGAGACCTCCAGACTGAGGGTTAAAAAACTTTCCTTGCTCATTGCCATTGGGCAGCGATTCTGGATGAATTCCTCTTTGTGAGGACGAAGTGTTTCACTTATCAATGTCTGGGGTTTTTTTTCTTTTCTTTTTCTTTGTTGGGGGCAAGCGGGATGTTGGTGTTAGGGAGGGTGCTTCAGGGAGGAGAGGGTTGTGGGGGGGGGGAAAGCTACGTTACTGACACCGTCGGAGACTTTAACTGTTGGTTACAAGATTGTTTATCATACAGGTTTTTTTGCATGGTAGAGTGCTACACTTCCTGTTTATTAGCAGATGCCATCGGTTTAGTGCTCATAATTGAAGATCAACTAATTTTGAACTGGCCCCTTCGCTTGGAATCTGTGTTTTTCAACCCCTAATGCCCAACAACATTAAGGATACAGGGTTCCTCTGCAGACAGAAATCATCCTATTAAATTTATGAGAAGATAATGTTGTACCGAGCATCAGAAAGGACCTTATTTTCATTCTTCTCTTACCAGCCAAAAAGCCCTTATTGCATCCTCTTGGAATATACCTAATCTCCCTTTACTCACTGGCTAGCACAAAAGGATTTGAGATTTATTATGGAGAAGATCGCCGATCACCTCCATTCTTTGGACAATCCCCAACTCCAATCTAACTTCTCAACCCTACGGCACCCATTTCTGAATTTTATGACGCTCAGGATCAAGCACAGCTGCCTACTTCACAAGTCTGTACTGTTCTTGCTATTCTCTAAAATATTCTTTTAGATACTATACCTGTTCTGTTCTGTTTACCTGTTTAACCAACTTCAATCTGAGTGGCGAGTGACTCGATGACAGCAATTGTTTATGGGGAGGGGGGTTGTTTATTGTTTATACTGTTATAAAAATGTTAAAACCAAAATAAAGTATTTTTTTAAAAAAGCATTTCAATCATTCCAAAACACAAAATATTTCAGAGGTGTTCCCCCCACAACTCAGAACTTCATGTCTCTAGTTACAGAACAAATAAAATTGAAGTTTTTAGAATTATGCATATACTGCCTATATTTTAGTCCAATTTTGTGTTCTCTATTTCAAACACTCAACTAAATCTTAAGCATAGTGTGTAGCACTTGGTGGGGGGGTGGGGTTCAAAGCAATTTTAGTTAGAAGTGAGCAATTCTCCATGTGACTGTGGCCAAGTGAAAGCGGTAAAGCAATGCATAGCCACTTTATAGCCACATCAAAAATCACACTGCCCACTCTGTCTGATAACGTATCTGCAGCAAGGAGCATCACCTGCAAAAGGCCTCAAAAATAGAGGCCTCTCAGGCCACAGAGGTCATCAACAGCTACCCTCCATCATCAAAGGCTGCCGGAGTGGAACTCCCCCATTACACTTCCAATCAGGGCTTTTTTTCAGCTGGCACGTGATGGAACGGAGTTTCGGAACCTCTTGAAAATGGTCACATGGCTGGTGGCCCCGCCCCCTGATCTCCAGACAGAGGGGAGTTGAGATTGCCCTCCGCGCCGCTCGGCGGAGGGCAATCTAAACTCCCCTCTGTCTGGAGATCAGGGGGCGGGGCCACCGGCCATGTGACCATTTTTTCCGAGGGCAACCCACTGAGTTCCACCACCTCTTTTCCCAGAAAAAAGCCCTGCTTCCAATAATTAGCAAGTGACCACCCCCAGGTTACAGGTCTAGCCCAACAGTTTTCAAAGTACACTCTAGAGAATTGTGGCACTCTCTCACAAGCTTACCAGGAATTATGCTAGTAAAAGCTCAGAACTGAGAGAGAACTTTTCCTGAAAGACAGATCAACCAACATTATTGCTCTTTTCTCAGAAGAGAGACAGGGCCTTGTACAGCCAGACACCTCACACAGATTTAGAGTGCAGTGTAGAACGTGCCCTAGAAGCTTGGGCAATGCACGGGTGTCTGTGATACAAGGTGCTGTGGAAAGAGTGCTTTGAGTGCAAGAAGTGTGAAAGTCACTGAATCCACAGTCTACACAGGAGGCATGCTGATGGCTGTTAGCCAAATGGAGTAGCAGGATTGGAGCAGGCAGCTCAAAACCCAGAGCCACTTAGGGGAAAAAGAGCCCAGAGGCTGGCCTGGTAACTGACCATTAGGCGGCATCATCCAGGACCTTGGCTGGCAAGGCTGCTCTGCTTAGCTCTTTCCTCTGTGCCTCAGGACAACAAAAAGACCAGCCACTCTGGAGTGAGGAAGCAGGAGTCAGGAGAGTTTCCCCCTTTCAGATTTCAGCACCATGTAGCCATGGAGTCCAATTATTAGAATGGCTTGCGGCAAAAATGGAGACTGCTCTTCTTCCTCGAGTCCAGGGGTTTTATGATCTTTCCCTTTTGCCCACCCCCACCCCCTTTCGTCCTGCCCCAACATGAAGGACTGCTCTTGCCTTGTCCTCTTGAGCATTATAACTTTTAGGCATGACTATGGGTGAGTTGTGGGGTTGCCTGCCTTCTGCTCTCCTCTGGCGAGGACCATTTACGCTTCTATAGCACTAAGTTATTCTGAGGGGGAGAATCTCTTGGTTCTCTCTCTTTCCCTCTGCCTGCAAGCAAAAGCACTTTGTAAACTCTGAGCCGACCAAAGGGATAATAATTGGATTAACTCCTGGGGTGTACAGCACTTCACCACCCTACCTAAGAATGAGGACATTTATGGGGAAGGCATGCCACTTACCTGACTGATCCATACTCTGGGGGATGCTGGTACCTCATCATGGGCCCATCAGATCTGCATTGCTGGGCCATGCGATGGTCACCATAGAAATGCCCGGGGTCCTGCAGCTTACAGTTCATAGGTGGGGTAGACATATTTTTGTAAGGATATTCTGGAGGGGGGCCCCTGTGCTCCATCCCTTTCATACTGGGCTGAGGAGGGCTTGGCACAGAGCCTTTATAGAACTCACTGGCCCCTGAGCTCTTGTACAAGTCATTCGTTTGCTGTGAGGAAAGCGGAGACAGTGGGACACTTGTGACAGGAGCATGGGCCTTCACGCCACTGGTGGCTAATGACAGCTGCATCAGCCTCTCACTCAGGGAGCGAACATGTCCTTGCTTAAGGTCCTTAAGTCCTTCATCCTGGTGGACTTTGCCAGGGCTCACCCGCTGAACTGTAGGGCGCCCTTCTGTCCTCATCTTCTGATTGGAGACTCCTGTCACATAAAATGCAGCCCCAACGCTGGCATGCTGCTGGCCCCTAAAATACTGAGACTGGACTTTGGCTTCCTCATACGTTGGGAGATCTTCGCTATTCTGGAGTCTTGTGGAGAGCTGCTTTTCCATGATGCTATTGTCCATTTGTATCTCCTGGCCCTGAGGCTCTTGGCGGGCAACATGGGTGCCAACCTGATGGTCTTGGGGGCTCAACCCTTCATTTGGAACTCCTGGGCTTCCGCTGCTGGCAAAAGGGGGTGCATTACCCGTGGCTTGTTGGTGCAAGGCAAGAAGGTTGCGGCTGTCATTTGGGTTCCCATATCGCAGCTGTTCCTGCAGCAAACGCTGTAAAACTGTCGTGGCTGTTTGCTCTTCTGAAGTCCTCATCGCAACAGTGATGCCTTGCGGATGGAATGCAAAAGGAGACACTGAGCTGCCAGTGACCTGGGGAGGAAGGAAAAGGAGACAATTAACCTTTCGTTTAATTAAAAAGGAGAAGAAAGTGGTAAACCCATGTCTTTCCCTATTCAGAGTAGATTATATTTAAACATGTTCTTTTTCTGAACAAAAAACATTAATACCTTTGGCCTTGACAAGGACTTGTCTAGGAAGACAGGCAGGAAGAGTAAAAGACTTTCCCCAAGGAAAATTTACTGATGCCCAGCAGGAGACTGGAGGGCAGAAAGCTGCAGAAACATGACAGCATCTCATCAAACCCCCACCCCCCTCTTTAAAATACACACAAACCCGCAGGAGCCAATGTTTCACTCAAGACATTTTGGATTCCTAACTTTATGCTAATGCTGGTATTGTTAAACTCAGGGCTTTTTTTCAGCAGGAACGCAGTGGAACGGCGTTCCGGCACCTCTTGAAAATGGTCACATGGCTGGTGGCCCCGCCCCCTGATCTCCAGACAGAGGGGAGTTGAGATTGCCCTCTGCGCCGCTCTAAACTCCCCTGTCTGGAGATCAGGGGGCGGGGCCACCAGCCATGTGACCATTTTCTCCAAGGGCAACACACTGAGTTCCACCACATCTTTTCCCAGAAAAAAAGTCCTGGTTAAACTTATTACACCTCAGTATTAAATGTTCTACACTAAAGCAGTGGTAGCCTAATTTGGGGGGGGGGGTAAACTTTTTTGTGCCACAAGTCCATTCCAAAGGATGAGATGGTGCCAACCTAGCATATGCTACAAAGTATGCAGCTCCCTACTCACTCTAGGGGTGGGTTTGCTTCTCACCTGGTGAGAAGCTGGAGAACTGGCATCAGCCACACAGCACGAGAGAGAGCCAGGGCAGGCCTGGCTCAATATTCCAATGTGTGCTGCATGTGTACTTAGAAAAATGTTGCTGCCGCTAAGTATGCAATAGCATACTCCAAGAAATGTTGACGATACTATACTGGAAAAGGGCACTCCTTAAATAAACTGCCTCAGTCCAGTAAAACTTCTTAAGAATTCCTTTTCCTGCGTTTGTAGCCAAATTTAGCTTTATAAATTTATAAAATCGCTTTCCAACAGGGATTCAGACAACAATCTGAAAGCAAACTACATCCACTACTTCACTGTTACTTCTCGCTTAGAGTAGACTATGCAGAAGCACTTCAGAAACTCTTCTGCCGGCATCTCCCTCCAACTGGTATTTCAGTGACTGAAGACAAATCCCAGAAACCCACCTATTTCCTTCACTTTGGTTCTCAGTCAGGAGGAGCAGTTCCAACACAGGAGGTGAAATGTGTGTGTCTTTTTACTACGTTGAAAACTCTGGTGTCCTCCCAGATCCCTTGTAATTTTGATTATTTGATCATTCCTGTACACTCTAGAAAATTCTGAAAAACAGATGATGGTGAAAATTGATTACAAACATTACAAGAAGAAATTAATTCCATTAGCAGTGACATGTTCTTCTTAAATTCTAGCACTTACAGAAGTCAAGAAACCTGGATTCTAAGTACACTGATTAATGACAAATTTACCAATACTATGCTGCAAGATCCCTTACCGATCATGGTTTCCCACACAAGTTACTGCCCATTTTCTGGACCATAATGTATTTGTTTAAAAGAGCTAGATCCTGCACTCTACAGAATCTGCTTCAGGGGATTAAGGGACCTTCAGAAGACAAAAGAGCTGACTTGCCCATGTGTGCTATTTCATGCCTCAACAAAAACCTCTTTCCCCATCTCTAATACAAACTGCCCTTCCTTCACGGATGATAAAAAAGCAAAACCAAGTAAATACAAAGCAGGGGTCTCTATTAGGGGTGTGCATTGATACAGATGGAAATCATTTTTTGGGTTGTCACCATGATTTTCTGGAGTAACTCAAATTCAGGCATTTACTGTTCAATCTGCTTGAAGCTTACAAAGCCTTTAGATTAGAGGGTAGTTTTCTGTATACATTTGGTGCCACTAACTTTATAAACATGGCCCTAGACCTTCATATATATTCCCCGTAGAAAAGAAAGGTCCTGAATGCTGAAGCTCCAAAAGATCACATAATTTGAATCCTGAATTGATGATGGAGAACATGTCTCACTTCCATTAATTTCTGGCTTAAGTTGAATTACTTGCCTCAAGGTTTATCACCATCAATTCTTTGAGATTGTTTTTGATCTCCCTGGCTAAAGGCGGTCCTCTATAAGATAACCACCCTAGGCCTCTCCTTGGAGGCTCTGTTAACAATGGGGTTAGACCAGGCAAAGGCCTCCATCAAGCAGTGGGTGCTAGACATTGAACGACAGGAGAACATTAATAGGATTTCAAATTTTCTGGCAGGTATGTTGTAGCCCCAGATGCCCACCTCTCGTTACTAGAGACATCTACCCACCGTAGGGCACTCTCGTTAGCCAAGTGGAATGCACTCTACTCAGTGGTGATGGAGGGACTTTATAGTAAGATACCAACAGGGGAGAGGGTCTTCCCTTGTGGAGAAGGCAAAAGTGCATGTTTTGATTCACTGCAAATTCTATGTGGATATCCAAACAAAGTTGATTTTTCCTTTGCAAGGTAGGTTTTCCGGAGGTTCCCACTCAGAACAGGAAACTGTTTTTAGGCGTTAACCCATTGAATACTGCTCCCTGTGCTAGGTTTCTTGCTGCAGCATGTAAAATTCATAAGGAAATATTAAGAAGTACAGCTGATTTTTAACAAATATTTATTTTCCAAATAATTTTATGTGTAAATTATGTATAAACCATGTTTTATGTGTTGTGATTTTATGTTTTATTCAAAGGAACAGTTTTGGATGTTCTGTGCTGGTCCTAGACCGTATTAATAAACTATTGATATTGGTTAATTGATTGATATTGAACTGATGATGGCCAACCCAGAAATAAGCAATCATGGTAAAAATCCTCCCTCCCCAAACCTGGATCCAAATGTATATTGAATTTTTTCTCAGTGCACTCCCCTAGCCTCTACATACTGCGGTGACTCCTAATAGTGATATTTGACCTGCTAGTGCGAGTAGCTGAGTATAAGTTATCCTGCCTAAGCTCCTAAGACCTTAGACGTTCCTGAGAAGGAGAGATTTCAGAGGAGGCTGCGTTTTCAAGTTTGTCCCCCATCAATTCCTCACATGCCACCAGCTTGTTCCATTAGCATCAACAGCACAAGCAAGCATCCAGGAAGTATGAGAACAGCGTGTGTTTGGGCAGAGTGTGGCGTTTGCCATTTATCTACATTTGTAGCCAAAAAGAGATGCAGAAAAGGCAAAGTTTTTGATAATTAGAAAAACAAACCTGGGTGAAAGGATGTTTAAAGCTCTATGTGCGTGAGTACGCATGTGTGTTGAACTGTTCTGGCACATAAGAAAATTCTGAAGGGCACAAAATGGCACATAAACCAAAGAGCTTGAGACTGAGGGAAAAGCAGACAAATATTTAACTCCGGCATTCCTCTAGCGAGGAATGGTTCTTTTAGAAGAAAACCACTTGTCCTACTACTCTCCTCTCCAAAAAACTGGTGGAGGTTTTGGCACAAAAGTATGGGTGCAGCTCCTAAGCACCAGTTGGAAAGGGAACTTAGCCTCCTCTCTGTTTGGACTGCCTATCTCTGCTCTCTGTTCAAGCAAGCCACAAAGAAAGAGTCAGGATTAGAGATGGGCATGAAACGAACCATGGAACAAAATTCCGAACAGAACTGCTGGTTCATTTTCAAAGAAACTTCCGTGGGTCCGCATTTTTTAAGGGACAAATGACTTTTCCTACTGTTCCATTCCGTTTCATTGCTGGTTCGGGAAGCCAGACACTTTGTGCCATTCAATCCATCGCCCAGGCAATGGTGGCAGTCTTTTCGTTGCCCCCAATCTGAGGCCTCCACGCTTGATTGGCAGCTGTCCCTGAGAACTAGAGAGCTCCCCCACTGGCCCATCCAGCCAGGACAAGTGCCAGCCCCTCAAAGTAGATGCCAGCAAACACTCCAGTTTTTGCCACTGCGAAGAGAAAATGACATGAAAGGGAGGTTCCCATGGATCATGCCTTTCTCAGGGTTCAATCTCTCTGAAACTTGGGGGGGGGTCTTTAGAGGACAGTGAGGACTAGGTCACCTGCAAATTTGGTGGGTATTGGACATTGGGAAAGTCTTGTTTAGTTTGGCTGTGAGCGTGAAGGTGCCCGTTCTGGGCTCCCTCGAACTGGTTCGGAACTGGCTTAAGTTTGGCTAATTCGTGGTTCGTGTTCCGTGAAAATGAATGAACCACGTGGTTCGTTTTTTTCCCATTCCATGCCCATGTCTAGTCAGGATCCAGCTAAATGGAGTTTGGGGTGCAGATCCCAATAAATTCTAGCACCTAAATTTGAATACACATGTTCAATTAATCTTGTTTCATATTTTCCTAGCTCAATTCTTGCCAAAAAAAAAAGTGGATCTAGGGATTTTGAAATCAGTTAAAAAACCCTCACACTTCCCAAGTTAGGGAAAACAACAAAGTCAAGAAAGGCTTAGAGTACTTTTTAAAAGCAGAAAATAGATATGGTGATAATAACTGGCATTTTATCCAGGTTTGAATAGTCATTCTGGCTGCATTCAGACAATACAACAAACATCAGTCAAATCCAACCAGGCACAAATACAGTTTAGTGCTGTGCTTGTACAGCCCCTCCCCCCACAACTGGCAGAGCTTGATCAAGCTCCAGCTCAGAGTTGCCTGTGAATGCAGACACCTTGGCAAACATGAACGAGAGCTTGAACAAGTCTTGAAGCATTCACTCAATTTGTGCTGAGGGTGGTGAGTTGTAGGAGAGGCCATGCAAGCACAGCAATTAACTGGGTTTATGCCCTGGAGTTTAACTGCAGCATGTCCCAGTATCTGAACAGACATCTCTGATTAAAAACAATGCAGAAACCTTCTCAGCTGAGTTTTCTAGTGTATTAATCCTGCAACGCTGTTAACTCTAATCTCCTGCTGAGGGACGCATCAAAAACAGCTACCAATTAACTGTCCAGTAAAAGATATAAAAACCAGAACAAAGAAGCAGAATCCTAATCATTTTTAGGAAATATTTCAGGCAAAAAGCCTGGGGCCCACCCTCTAAGCAGGTTATTGTTATATGAGAAGCGAGATCTGCTATATAATGGGAAGGCTTTTCTTCACCTCCTTACCAATGTAGTCTTTGAGAGTCAAATAACCCAACTGGCCTGTTGTACAAGAGACGGTTAAATCAGACGCATGCATGGCCTCCCTGTTTTGTGGATGGTGGCTACGGAAGAATACACACAGGCAGGCCACTGGCCAACAAAGGCCCATGCTGTCTACTCTGGTTGGCACTGGCTCTCTCAGTCAAGTCAACTAGGCAGCAGTATACAAATCCCAGACAGGATGCCAATCTTTAAGGTGACAGTGAACATACGAAAGCAGAGATGTAGTTCCACACCGTGTGGCATCAGAAAACCCACATGGAGATGACTGCAACAAGAAGGAGCACTTCATACAAACTGTCAATTGCCAACCGTGTTTCCCATACAGAGGGCACAGAGTAAGTACGCACAATGCAGAAAGGGGGCCTCCTTGGAGATATGCTGGTGTAACTCTAGTGAGATGCTGGCACAATGTCATGTTGATATGACCCTGACATCAGCGTGATGTTAGGCTGCTGTTACTCCATCCCTGTATGCAGGTGGGGAAAATAATGAGCACATCAGCCATTCCACTCTCATGGTTACTGAATGCCACAGAGTCATAAGCCCTACGCCTTGCCAGGGCCCATGGAGCAGCACAATCTGCAGAAAATGGTTAGATACTGGTCCAATGATTACCCCTTTCCCCAACAGATGAATCCCAAAGTGTGGGAATTACCAAGGAGGAGGGGTACAGAGACATAGGAACCTAGTAGGATTTCCAGCTCTCAATCTAGTCTAGCTTCTGCACCACTGCAAGCTACTCAACAAGCACAGGTCTGGACATGCAACAATAAGGAAAGCTCTCCCATTTTTCTGCAGGCAACACTGCAGGACCCTTGCTAGTGCGCCAGAGCTCACTTTCTGAAAAACTGGCATCTCTACTGCAATCCTTGCCAATTTTGATTTTTTTTCAGCTTGCTGTTGGCAGGGATGGGGAATGACCACTTGGGTCCAGGAGGTGGTCAACACCTCATTAAAGGAGCATGTTGTTCTCACTGCCTTGAAGTAGGCGGTCATGGCATCTCTTCTGAAGAAGCAGCTCTACTGAACCCTCCGAATGTGAGCTATTGGCTTCTGATAGATATTCCCCCTTTGGGGCATGCTCAAGTATGTCAGGGTTGCACAACTTCAGCCCTTCTTGTAGGAAACAGATTACCTGGACTTGTTTCAATCCAGCATCCATCCTGGTTTTGGAATAGTTACTTGGTCACCTGGATGGATGACTGTATCCTTTTTTTCTTTGGGGTTATTTGTAAAGAAATCCCACTTAATGGGTTTTTAACTAATGTGACTCATGCTTTATTTCAGTGACTACATTTGTGTGTGGAATTGGGGGGTATTGAGGGGAATTATTTGTAAACATAACTGAGGCACAAAAGGCAGGATTACAAATGAACATATGGATTTATTTACTTCCTTAGCATGCTTCCTTAGCATTACTTCAGAAAATTACTGTTACAGGGATGTTTAAATACAAGTGAACCCAAATCCCTCCAAAGTTTAAATGTACTTTCAATCTAAACTGGCACTGTTTCAGGCAACCAACCTTAAGCTGGTTGCCTGAGAGATCTCTGACACTGAGAGATCTCTGTCTTTCGGTGCTACACCTCTGAAGACGCCAGTCACCGCTGCTGACGAAATGTCAGGAACTACAATGCCAAGACCACGGCCATACAGCCTGGAAAATATACAACAACTAATGTTCTCCAGCCATGAAAGCCTTCGACAATATACTTAAGCTGGTTGCCTGAAACTTTAGGAGTTCAACTTTAGAAGTTCTTCAAAATCAACCAGACTCCTCAGTCACAGGACTTAAGGTATGTCCAGTTTACATCCTTCAGGAGGACACACTTGGTATTAAGACCACTTTTCCTCAGTAACTTTAATCAAATAACCAGTTTCCTCTACCTAAATCAGACTTCTAGCCCATTTACCCCCTCAGTGATCACAGCCTCCCCCCCCAACAATAATTGGGGGGTCTTCAGTAGATTTGCGATCCCCCCCAGCATTCTAACAATATCTCCCTCCTAACCAGATATTGCTACTGGAATGTACATTCAAAACTTGGTGACAAAAGACTGGTACATGACTGGAATGAGGGTAGGACCTGTCTATCACAATGACCTTCACCAGGACAGGAAGGGAGAAACACAACCCTGATTCTTCCAAACTTCTCAGCAGCTTTTGATACCATTGACCATGGCATCCTTCTGTATCCTTCCAGTGGTTGAGAGGAGTACTGGAGGCGCCATACTCCAGAAGATCTGTTCCTATATAGCCAACTGGTCCTAGAAGTTAGTGCTGGGGACTGCTGATTGACTCAGTGCTACAGTGTCCCAAAGGGATCCACATTGTTCCCAATTATGTTTCTCAGTGATTTGATACATGAGCGTTTCAGAGATTTAAAATTCAGTGTCACCAACATGCAATGCTACTGTTCTAACTTGATGTCTCATGTTGACAAAGAGCTCGTTCTACTCAATCCAGAGAAGACTAAGGTGCTAAACAAGGAATGGTTGATAACGGTACTAAGGAATGAGCCTGCCTGATATAAATCCAATTTTACTCCATTTATAAGACCATGTGCACAGCTTAGGGGTAGTATTATTAGCTCTGCTAATGAAGATGGACATTCAAGTCTCAGCAGCTGCACACAGTGCCTTTAACTAATCCATGCTCTGTCACACCCAGTCTTGATTACTAAAACGTATCCCACACGAGGCTACATTTGAAGGCTCTCTGAAGTACAGCTGTATGGGAACATCTGTTGTCAAGTTGCATTGGCTGCTGGTTCATTTCTGAACACAATTCAAAGCACATAGACTAGGGTTGACCCCTTCTGCTCTGTGAGCCTCTCCTCACATTAAGATCTGTCTGAGGCCTTCCTGTACTGACCCTTCTGGTCCTTGAGAGAAAGTGGGTGGCTGAGAAGGCCATGGCCTTCTCTGTGGAAATACCAAAATCATGGAACTCCTTCCCTATCACTATCCCCTTTACGCCTTCCCTGTCAGCTTTAAGTACCAGGCTGAAACCTCTTATTTCTCCATGAAGATAGTTTCAGATGAGTAGCGGTGTTGGTCTATAGTAGAAAAGCAAGATTCGGGTCCAGTAGCACCTTAAGGCTCAACTAGATATCCAGAGTAAGAGCTTTTCAGAGTCAGCGCTTCCTCAAAAGCTCATACTCCAGAAATCTAGTTGTTCATTAAAGTGCTGGATCTTGCTCTTATTTTACCCAGACATATGGAGGAGTGGGGAGGCTACTCTCTGTGGTTTGCTCTGCTATAATTTGATTTTGCAGAAGAAGAAAAAATTATATCTGTTTTTCTGTTGTGAAAAGTTATCTGCTACTAAAATTTCTGCTTGTTGCTAAATTTTTACATTGTATTTTAAAAATACAGTTCCTGCTTTTACTAGTTTATGGTTCAAGTGTATTAACTGATGATATCATTCGGCTTAATTTGTCAACAAAAGCAATAAATATCTTTTTTCTCCACTGCCATAAAGACCTTGGCTAAGAGGTGGAATAAAAACATTTCCAAAAAAAAATACAACATAGGACAGCTGGCACACAGGAAATAATCCTCGAGGAAATCCTGTAAGAGCCTACTTTGAGCCTGTTGAATTCTTTTGTATACTTCCAAGTGGCTAAACACTTTGAAAAGTCATTCAGATAACAAAACCCCCAATTTAGGGCAAATGTAGAGCTTGTGGAACTGATGCAACAAAACATATTTCTACATTTGCCCAAGATGAATGTATTCCTAGAAATAAGAGAGAGCAACTGCAGAACTGAAAATTCCAATTTCCCCCTCTGCAAAAAGTTGCCCTTCCACTCACAAATCCCCTGATGTGGTTCATTTTCTGATAATGTGTCCCAAAAGAGCATAGTTTGTCTCAATTAATTAAACATATCCTGTGAGTGCAGAGAAGCAAACCACAGGCAGCCTCAATTTAAACGAAGCTTTCCCTTTCTCGGTATCCTGAGCTTGCCAACCGTATCTCAGGTCATCACACAGGTGTGGCGCTGAGCAGGTGCATGGACAAGGGCCAGTATTACACATCCTCATACCAGAGGGACACAGTCATCCTCACAAGAGCGAACCACCTCCTGTTAATTAGAAACAAGAAGTGATTCCACTAGGAACCACACACACATTCTGAGCATGAGCTCAGATGCCCAGCTCTTAAGGCACTGGGGACCTTCAGAAGAAAACAATTCCCATGACTTCTGGAACTAACAGAAGAGTCCAATTTCAACTACTGGCTTGCAATTTTAAGAAAAGTTTAATCCACTGATGACGTTCCATTCCCTTCATAATCAGAACACTGGGAACAGATAAACATGGGCCAAACAGGGAAAACCTGAGTGAAACCTAGATGCTGTCCTCATTTCAAAAACAGTGTGAGAATGAAGGTGGCTGTTCTGACCCAAGGTTCAACTGCACTTGGAGGAGATAATGAGGAGACGTGTGAATTCCCTTTTCACCTGCTAAACAGAAAGCATACAAAATAGATACCTAAATAACTTCTTTATAATATTCACAGTTGCTCTCAGGCCCAGTAGGTACACCCTAATATCTGCTGATACATCAAAGAGCCACATGGAAAAAGGAACATCTAAACTAGCATCGTCACATTAATCCATGTAACTTCTTGTCTGCAATTTGCATACACTCGGCTGTTGAAAATGATGCTGCTGTACTCAAATAAATAGCTTCTGAAAAGTAGTGCCCATCAAAGTGACCCAGTAAGAAGTCCAATTGCCACTGTCTCTAGACATTTCGCTCTGTGGGGCACATACTGCCACAGTTTCCTGTTCTGGATGGAACAAACACATTACAAGAGATCAAGGGGAGCTGATGTGGAGATAGGTCAGATCAGAGTTCCCCAACATGGTGCCACCACCAGTATTTCCTCTGGCATCTGCAGAGCTTTTCAGAAAGCAGGCAGGGCGATTGTAAGAAAGGACCTCATTCAACCCTCATCCAAAGGAAAGGGTTTTTCACAGCTGCAACAACAACTAGAGGATCAGCAGGACTGTGGTTCCATTGCCTCTTCAGGCTTTCCTTCTTTTTATTTCCCAATCTCCCCACAGGTCGTCCTTTCTTTCTTTCCATTCCCCTTCTCTCTTTGGGAAATGAACGTTTATATTTTTTACAAGAAAAAGGTTTTAAAAATAACTCAAACCCCCCCCCCCAACTAAAAGTCTTATTCATATGGCAAGCCAGAGAAAAGTTTACATGACAAGAACGCCACTAAACCGAATGTCACTCAGAATGCTTGTCCAGCGAGAGTAGTGAGAAATCTAGCCTTGGCAGACTAACAGCCTTAATCAGCAGAAAGCTACTTCACATGTTCATCGTGGAGAAAACTGAGGCAGAGGGAGTGAGGGTGATGGAGTGCAGTTTGTGACCTGACCGTTACCATGAGCTTCTTTTGCAAAGTAGAGAGGGAGTTTAGCTCTAGCCTTGAGAGTCCAGGGAGCTGGGCTCTTCCATGAGGGTAGATAAAGTTATCAGGACTAGAAGCCCAGCCCAGCCCAGCCCATACCTCTCCTGTCTTCCCACTGGCTGGACCATGATTCCATCCAAAGCACAGTCACTGACAGACCAGACCCACGGCCAGATTCTGAATACAGAAGCTTCAGGCGGTCAGTGTTGTTGCCATACGATTCTTATGCAAAGCAAGAAGGGAAATACTGCATTTGGCTCCACCTCCTGCAGCAACCATTTCATGATGACACTCCCCACCCCCTATCAACATTTCACAGGGTCCCACAGACTCAAAATGGTGGGAGATTCCTAAATCAGATTACATCGCAGCCACAGGTAACTACTATCCCTCTCCAGGAGAAACAGTAACCAGTAACTGGCAATTGTTAAAACTGAAGACTCACAATGACTTGTGCAAACATAAAAAAAGAGAGTTAATCTCAGATACTTGTACTTCAGTTCAAAAATGTTGCTCATGTCGTTTTGAACATTTCTCCATCATCACTTGAGTGCAAAACTCAGTATCACAATCTGTGGAGATTGGAATGGATTATGGTAACATGGAAGGGGAAGCCAAATTTGAATGCCCAAACTGTTGCAAGCTAATTGTGTTCCTGCCCTACATTCTTTTATTGCATTGCTGAATGCTGTTAAAATCTGTAAAAGTATAGGTAAAACATCCCAGAGTTAATTATACTAAAACAATAAGGCTTTTAAAGGTAGACTGAATTGTGTTTTATTAAAGTCAGAATTAACTGAGTAAAGTATCTGTGGAAATGTATGAGAACAGAATCATCAGAGATGGAATAGCAAAAGAGTGACACCTGCACACATACACTATAGTTCTTTCAAAAACCTAGTCATTGAGATGCAGCAAGATGCAGAGATGCTAGTGGAGCATCGGACTAGGATCTGGGAGACCTAGATTCGAATCTCCTCTGTGCTATGGAAGTTTGATGGATGAACTTGGGCCCATCACACTCTTTCACTCTAACTTATCGCAGTGAGTGATTGTGATGATAAAATGGAGACGAGGATAATGATGTAAGCTGCTTTGAGTCCCCAAAGGAGGGACATAAATGAAGTAAGTATATAAATAAGAATACATTATCAAGTTCCCTCATGGCATCGCACATGAGGGCACACAACTGCACAGGGAATAGTTAATGGCATCAAAAGAATCAGACTTGTGCACGTAACAATGCAATCCTAAGCAGTTACACCCTTCTTAAATCCACTGAAGTCAATGGGCCTAAAAGAAATTAATTCTGTATAACATTACACTACCATTACACCAATAATTGCTAAAACAGAACCTCCACATTTAGAGGCACTAAAGCTTCTAGCAAACTCTATACACTGTTTACACAATATTACACAAGGTCATTGAATTTTGTCTGTGAGTTATCAGAGGACTTTATGAAGTTTAACTGTTTAATATTTGAAATATGCAGATTAAACAGGCATCAAAGGATTAATTTACGAATTTCACTGAGTTCCTAGAGCACAGAACGGTTACTCCTGGCACATGCCAAAGAGAGGCACAGTCGGCCAATTTTCTCAGCACACAGAGCCAGTTCTCTCTCTCTGAACAACCTGGGGGAACTCCCAAGGTGCTGGCAAAGTCACCGGAACTGGCAATGTGGGAGAACAGGTTTATGCCCATCAATGCCTCCCCGGTTCTTCGAGCTACCAGCTAGGACAAAGGCAAGCCTCTGACATGCCAACATGTCTAGCTAACCCTTGTCTCGCTCCTTCCTCTTTGTTTGCTTTATTTTTCAAAAGTACTTGGGCCCAAAAAGCTGCCTACTCCTGTTCTTGTGCTTTTCAGAGACTGGTTAACATTAACATCTCTACTACAAGCCACTTTCTGGCACTGCAGGACCCTTGCCAGTAGCCTTGGGTCCTATCAGTTGCCGAAATGTATAGATTTTAATAATTCTTGCAATTTATGCAACAGCTAAAATAGTTTTCTGCATCTTACTGAAGGCTTAAATTGCCTCTGCATTAGGGATGCCAGACCCCCAGTGGGGGCGGTGGATCCCTCGCCCCCACTCCCCACACGTCGCTCCCACTTACCTACCCAGCAGGGGGTGCACACCTTCCACGTGCGCTCTCCTGCGGCGCTGTGTGCTCCCGTGTGCAGCAGCCGCTGGGATTGGGCCCGTTTTGGCCCGGATCGGGGGCGCTGTGGAGCGCGGGGAGTGCTCCTGCGCTCTGCAGCGCCTCAAAACGGGCCCAATCTGCAGCAAAACGGGCCTGTTTTGGGTGCTGTGGAGCAAAGGAGCGCTCCTGCGCTCCACAGCGCCTCAAAACGGGCCCGTTTCTGTGTGGATCGGGTCCATTTTGAGCCCCTGCGGAGCCTGGGCGCGCTCCCAGGGGCCACGCGATGACGTCACTCCCGAAGTGATGTCATTGTGCTTGTGGGGGTGCGCACGTCCGCACCCCCCTCTCCCCCAAGGTAAGTGCCAGGCCCCTATCCCCCGCTGGGATGTTGAGAGGGCCTGGCAACCCTACTCTGCATTGACCCAGAACTTTAGTCCCTCAGGAAAGTCTTCCCCCACAGATCTGTACCCATACGAGCTAACCCAAAAAATCAAAGAAAGGAAAATCCACTGCAAACGAAGCAGTCCATAAATGATGGCATTTTTACACTCGTCCTGAAGGCTTCAGACAATATGAAGCTCAGTGCAACGCTGTGAACCACTGCCTCACAGCAGTAGCATTCGAGGATGCATCTCCATTCTTTAGCCCTCTTCTTTAACACTCTGGGTCTTGTCCCTTCTCTGCTATTAGCAGCTCCATTCCACAAATATCCCAAGAATGCATCAACATCATTCTCATTTCTCTGCATGGTTTTGTCATTCCTTTGCTGATTTAGTCCAGACCTCTTCTCTGAGTTCCCAGTTAATAAAAACCACATGAGATTACCATGTAATCTCCAAGTACTAGGATCAGTGTGGTCTGAATTAATCAAAAACAAGCAAAATATTTACAGCAAACCACTCTGTCTCTATCAAGGGGATCAAGCTGCATCACTGGCTTGGGCTCCAGCCTGGGTTAAGCACAACTGCAATTCAGACCCCAAAGAGCCAGTGGTAATAGCACATAAGGACATTAAATGCTACACAACAATAAAAAACAAAATACACAGCCCACTCCACAAGTTTATATTCTTAGCTAGTGACTCTTGCACTAGAAGTCGTCTTAATATGCAAACTGATCCTGGGTTTCAAACAATAGTAAATGAGAAAGGGCAAAAGCAAAGGGATAATAACAGTAATTAAAAAAACAAGCAGGAATGCGAAAGCGAAGAGTTTAGTGCCAGTAGTAAAGGCAGCAGAGCCAAGGCAAGTAATTCAGAGTTATGGTCAATGCATGACAACTCTAGATTTTAACAAACTATCAGAGAGGAAAACCTCACCAGGGAGAAGACACACCAATAATAACACTGTCCACTATAAGTCAATGTTTATCCGAAGTAAGCAATAAATACATATGCTGTGCAGGCTTTCAAGTAATTCAACTGTCTTATTATAAATAACAATTCATGCAGAACACAATTTATACAAATTCATATAGCTGTCGCATCTCCAATACAGAGGTATCCTAGCTATAAATCTGGGCAAATAATCCAACAGGTAAGTCTCTTATAACACACACATTCTCGTTAGTTGCATCTGTCTCGTCCTTTATTTGCAGATATTCTGGTGGACAGACGATGGTATACAAAACATTCCAAGCCCAAACTGGGGCCAGCTATTAGATGATGCAGATTTTGTCCCAAAGGACTTCCTCAGGGGCATGGATCTTGTCCGCTGAAAATTTACTAAAATACAAGACATACTGCTTAACTATTACATATTTATTAAAAATTCATAAATGTAACCGTCTATAAAGTGTTCTTTATACAACTCGCCCGCATTTAGTACAGAGTATTCATATCATTCAGAAACAGCGCTGATACCTGCAATGGCGCACGTTCCAGTTCACATAACTCTTCCTCTTAACCCTCCTTCAATTAGCACAATAAGCAAATTTAAAGGGACCTTGCCATAAACACATTCTTTGTATTAATCAATCAAAGAAAAATACACTGTTCCAACCAAGCGGCTTTAAAGTGTCTAGTGCATAAATCACTTCTCTGATAGTGTGTTAGCTTTTACCAGGAGTGCCTTTGTTTTTTGTTATTGAATTCTAGATTTTAAGCATGAAAACATGCAAGCCTCTGCCTCCATGAGGCAAAGACCTTCCTGTACATCTAACCATGATTAGGCAATCAGAAATTTGCCCAATGCTTTGGGGTCAAGACACATGAAAGGCTGCCTTCTCCGAGATGAACCTATCTGGACACCAAAATCATCGAGTGAGGAGGCCCCGCTTGATATGATACCATTGCTGGAGGTCCAATGGCCAGTAAAGCACTACAGGATCTTTTTAGTAGGAGTACCAAGACTCTGGACTGACCTCCCTCATGAGGCTAGACTGGCCCCCTTCTCTATCTCACCTAGACTTTTGGTTGATATATGGCTGGTTCTTCGATCCCACCATTTCAAAGATCTTTTCTTGTTTTCCTTTTATTGTAGATTACATTGAGTGCGTGTGCAATAAAGCACCTCAGGGATACATTTGTGCCCAAATTGAGAACATATTGTAAGTGAAACATGCCCCATGAATTTATCCACTCCCATAAGCATTTCTTCCTTCCTTTCCATTTGGAAATTAATTATGGCTGCATTTCATCAGCAGTAACAACAGATGGCACGAAGCCACAGTTTGAAACTACGAAGTGGATTTGTTGCTGTAGCTTGACGCTAACTATGGTTAATGGAAACACTGGTCTGGAAAGGTGGGAAAGAAAAAACCGGAATTAAAAAATACACTGGACAAAAGTGCTTACAGGTGTCCCAGTCCCACATTTCTATGCGGCCACGTATGTGAGGCAGGAACCCAAGAAGAGATTGATGACACTTACATCACACTCCAGAGCCACAAACTTTACAGGAAGGCATGGTGCTAGTACAGGAAGCTAGCCACATAATATTCGATCTACTAATGGATTAACAAAACACTGTTTGAATTGGGAGATCACCAGCTGCAGGCACTTCTGTGCGTGGCTCGCAAAGGCATGGGTTTGTGCTGCATGTAAAATTTGTCGGAAAATGAGTCCTCACTGTTCCTTTTGTTTTAAAAAGAGGCATGTTTCTAGCACTTAGGTCAGTGTATATGTAATTCCTGGCAAAATTTCCAATGAGGAGAGGCTGAATAAGATTTCCACTGGGCAAGACTTCAATGCAGAGCAAAGCTCCTGGCTCCTCCCATGACTAACAGAAGCAGAACTGCAGGAGAGATGTGAATGAACACAATTGCTTAACTTTTTTTTTTTTTTTTACAGACTGTGGTTTCGAGGACTTCACCTTAAAATATCCAACATGACCTTGTTGGTAATTATTTTCTTTCCCTTGTGGAAAAACTGTACTTAGGAAAGTGGTAAAGCCAATCATAAAAACTACCCAAACCTCTCTTCCTGCTTTCACTATCTTTCATCCATCTGCTTCTGCCTTGAAGAACAGCTTAACGGGATCCTGATGGGAGCGGTTTGACAAGAGTAACAGCTTTATTCTGATAAGATCTGGATACAATAATTACACTCGCTCCGCCCCACATTCTCCACATTCTGTTGTACTTTAGAGTGAGCAGGAAACAGAGGCCAGGATGAGGCCAGGCAAACTACAGCCACTTTGCTGCAGCCTGGGGTCACAGAGGGCAGTGAACGGGTTTCGGGACCTGCTCTAACAGAGCCGGGGACTGCAGCCATTAGGCGATGCTTTCCCAATACCACTGCAGCGGGCATAAGGCAACCGAGGGGGCAAACCCTGCCCAGTGCAACGGGCAGTGAGTGCCCTGACTTTCACCAGCACGAGGGACATATTCAGCCCTTCCTGCTACATACATCCTGCACACAGCAATGGCTGCCCAGCACTTGCCTACCATTGATTAGCAGCCTGAGGGAACACTCTTGTGGGAGGTGGAATCAAGTCAGCACCTTGGCTCGGGAGCAGGTGCGGGAAGTGAGGGTGGAAGCAAATCTGGGTGGCAAAACTCACCCGTTCCTCCCCACTTCAACTGATGGGCCTTTATTTAGGATTAGACAAGGGGGGAGGACTTGGGGGGGCTCTCATTTTCTCCTCCCTCAGTATTATATCTTTCCCTTTCCTGAAAACCCCTATACCCTCTCTCCCCCCTTTTCCTGCTTCCTTCTCTTCTTCCCATCCACCAGCCAACCTACCTTTATCTGTCTCCTTTCAGTTTTTTTCTCATTCCCTACTCTGGAAGCCTCTCCCTGGGATAAGCTTGGTGGAGTTGTGCAGTGTTGACCTCCGAACCAGGCCTGGTTGTACAGTGGGGAATCCACAAAGACTTCTGAGAAGCACCTCAATTTCCCCTGTATCCCCTTCCCCACACTATTTCCTCTTTCCCTCCTCCTGGCCACCCCCATATCCTTATCTTTCCTTGTTTCCTTCTCTCCACACCCATCCACCTACCTTTTACTACATATATTTACTACATTTATATTAGTTTTTTCTCCAAAGGGTGGACCCACAGCTGCTTACATCATTCTCTTCATAACAACCCCGCGAGGATGGCCCAAGGTCATCCACTGAGCTTCCATGGCAAAGTAAAGATTCCAACCTGGGTCTCCCAGATCCTAGGCTGATACTTTAACCACTATACGACACTGGCTTTTGTGCAGTGGGTGCTGTTCAACAGCAGCAAGCAGGCACGTCTGGGCAAGTCCTGCATGTCACATGGTATCAAATTGCCTGGTGGTTGCTTCCCAGGCCCTGTTGAGTCCTCCCTTAAAGGCCCAATGAGCTTGAAAAGGGCCTCCCTCACCCCAGCTTTTAACGATAGAGACCAAGGCTTCAACTGACAATATTGTAGTAGGCCACATGGTATGTTTGTTTCTTAAATCTACAGGGGCTGTTTCTATTATTTGGAGAGCTGATGGTTAATTCTTCACTGCATTTATTTTAAATATTTCAGATTTTTTTACTTTTTTTTTTTGAAACCTATGACCTTTTTTTAGGTTTGTTGAAAAATCTGTCTTGCCTGTTCATGGCACCAGTCTGGATTTAAGTATCTCCAGATTTGGCCAAAAACAAAAATCAGATATACTGATTACAGATCAGATTCAATTCTCAAGGTTAGGCTAGTAATAAGCAGACCAACAACACTTGAAGAAGGCTGCCATACAGAAAGGAATGATCTTGGTTCACCAAGTTTAAGTTTTTACAAGACACTTTATTGCCCCAATTGTGTCAGACTGCAGAAGAGGCTATTTAGCCCTCTGTGCTATTTACCCCTCTAAGAAAAAGCTTGGCTCTGCTTGTGAGAACCAGTGATGAGGCCTTTCCAGGAAAATCTGAATTGCAAATTTCTCCTACTCAAATAAATAATTTAAATAATGTTAGCAAAAGGAGGCAAAAACAGTAGCACTAGCGGTTGTCCATGCTTCACATCTCGTATGTAGTTCATCTAATATGCTTGATTTACTGTTAAAGAAACAGACTATATTTACATATGCGGAATGGAAATTTTTCCATGGAAAAATATAGCATCAGAAAATTTTCTGCTCCACATCACTTATGAGAACAAGTGTTCTTACACTGTTCCTTCTCCCTGCCAGAAGATAGCTCATCAACATCAGCTGGGGGAAAGGGAGAGAAGTATCTGTGCCTGAAAGCCTGTGTTGGGGGTACATAACATCAGCCAACGCACCAACCACACCCCATTTCCTACAAGTATTTTTCTAAGAATGACATCTCAGTATAACCCATCAAACTGGCCCTATTATCAGTCTCAAATGCTCAAAGCGACAGTTAATATTAACATCATGATTTTGACCTAGAAATAGTGTGGTCTGAAGTGTACTTTTCTAACTGTCAGCTTTCAATTCATTAAGCTTTCCAAGTTCACCCTCTTTTTCTTTTCAAGGTTTATGGCTGCATAGAAGTCAGTGCGATGAAGCAGATAAACTGTCATGCTAGGACTGAAGAGACCTGGCTTCCATTCAGTGACCCTGATTCAGAAAGAGACTTTGGACTGAGAATCAAACCAGAAGCCATACATTCCCAAGTATGAGGGCAAAACAAGTAAAGCTGTCAGAAATTACACTAAGTGAAACTGAACCCTCAAACATAATTCACTTGGCCTTGGAACAGAAACATCCATCGCTGCAAATCACCCAAAAGAATAGCTGTCTCCAATGAGATGACAGGAAAATCATTTTTGTACAACTTTCTTTAAAAAACAAAACATTATTTTCTACCACTGTAAGGGACAATACACTGGAACAGAGAGGGCAAGGGAGTGAGAGAGTGTGTGTGTCTGTATGCACAGCTAACTTAAGGCAATCCTGTAGGGTTTTCAAGGTGAGAGGCATTCAGAAGGGGTTTGTCATTGCCTGCCACTGTATAGCAACCCAGGTTGTCTTTTGTGGTCTCCTATCCAAATACTAACTAGGGCCTACCCTCCATAGCTTCCAAGATCTGATGAGATCAGGCTATCTGGACCATCCAGGTCAGGACACACCAGAACATCTTTCAGACTACGCATATACTCTAGAAACAGAGCATGTTTCATTCATATCAAGAATCCCAACAACATTCTGTGAAAATGGGGTAACCATTCAGTTTAAACAGGGCACTTCGCAACTTTGTCATTCAGTTCAATCTACCCCGTCACATCTTTTTCTGGCAGTCTGTACTTAACTGCAAAGCTGAAACGCAGCCTCTGTCCCTTCTCCTTTATAAAACATAACATCTGTCTACCATTATGAACGATTTCACTATACTGATAAGCTTAATCCAATTCATGATAAAGCCAAATCATAACCTAAGGTAGGTGGACACATTTTCTGGGAGCCCTGTCTAGCCTATTAACCAGCTCTCAGGCTGCTTAACAATTTGTTGGGAGCGTCTGCCTGCTGGACTGATGCACTGGCAAGCTGGAGGATGCTCCCCCCCCCCCAAGTGTTAGTTTGAGGGCCATTCCCATCAACACAGTGGGATAGAGGGCCACATCTAGTTTCTGCCTTCAAAGTGGACAGAAACCTAGATGTGTTGCTCAGGCTAAAAACTTTGCCCATTTCTGTTTTAAGGTAATATATTATTAGCTGCAGAATAACATGACTAATACCACAAACACGCATGATTGGCAAGACTTGTCTGTTCACAGGGAAAGGCAACCAAAACCCAGCCACAAATTGGAATTTCACTGTCACAGCAGAAGACAACCAATTCCCCACTTTGCATGTAAAGGAAACTGAACGGGCAAATTCATCCTCCCTTCACCTCTAGGGTATCTAAGATCTGGTAGGGCAGCGTGCAAGGTGCTAGCTTGTGTCACACCCCACTCAGTAGCTGCTTGAGGGGTGGAGTACCTGCCGCGCAGCATTCTTCTGCAACAGCAGGACCAGAAAGCAAAACCGAGGCAGGACCAGGGGATGCAGACAAGACACACTTTGCAAGTGGGGCAGAAGCAGGTGGCTGGCTTATCTACAGGTAGCCAATGATGGTTCTTCAAACATGTTTCTTTATAACCAGGGCAGCAGCACAGGAAAGAGCACAAGGTACCCTGTAACAAACCTACAGTGCAACTCGAAGCAGTTACGCTAGTCAACGGGCTTAAGCTGGTGTAACTCTGTTTAAGATCCAGAGGAGTCAGCAAAACAGCGTAAGGTCTAGTAGTGCCTTTAAGACTAACCAACTTTATTGTAGCATAAGCTTTCGAGAACCACAGCTCTCTTCGTCAGATGCATCGCCATCGAAAGCAATAAAGCTGGTGAGTTTTAAAGGCGCTACCGGGCTCTCTGACATTCTGTTTAGGATTGTTTTCCTGCAGAAGGCGACAAAAGAATAAGGGGCCGCAGTCTGTAGTTCTGCCCGCGACTGCAACACGCGCAGTTAACCGGCCCTCAGCGAGGCGTGACAACAAACGAGCCCCCGACTTCCTCCTGCCGAGCCAACCGTTTCCGTGCAAGCGCCGCCACCCCGGAGAAGCCCGCGCCTCCCCGCCCCGTTAGCCGAGAGCGCGCAGCGGGGGCAGCCGAGAGCGCCCGAAGGCCCGGCCCGCGCCCCCCACGCAGCCGCCTCCCCCGCCCGGGCACCCTCCCTCGCGGCGGCGGCGCCACGCCCGAGGCAGACCTGAGGCCGCGCAGTCCAGGCGCCGGGCACGCGCAGGCCCCCGGCCGCCGCGCTTCGGCCATCGCGGCGCCCCCGCGTCACCCGCAGCCCTCGCCCGGCACGGCCCGAGGGCGGGAAGGAGGCCGGCGAGGCGAGCCCCTCTGGCGCCCTCAGCAGGAGGGTCTCGCCGGGCGCGGTCGGAGCGGCTCCCTCTTCGCCGCCGAGTCCGTCGGCCTCGCGGAAAATGCCCGCCCGTCGCCAGGCGGGGAGCAAGGGGCGGGCCAAGCGCGCGCGGCGCCTCCCATTGGCCGACGCCCACTCCGCCGCAGCTTGCGGTTGGACAGGCGGCCCATCGCTCCAGCCGACAGAGCACAGGCCGGCCGAGACAAGGCCCCATTGTCATCCCGCCACGGGGCGGGGCGGGCAGGGAGGCGCCGGGCCGGCCCGGCCCTCGAACGACTTCGGCCCGAAGACTCGCCTCAGAGAGCCGCTTCGGCGTCGCTTCAGCATCTCTTTTTCGCCCTATTGGGTTCCCGCCAGTTTTAGGTCGCGGCAGATTCGCCTGCATAGGCCCTGTTACACGCTCATTGAAAGTGGAGCCTGCCTGGAGCCTCCCTGAGAAAGGCGGACTGCAAGCGACAGCCATAAAGGGCGACAGATTTATGCCACCGTAAGAGAAACCAGAGTATTAATAAAGCCGGTGTTGGTCTTCTGACTGAGGTTCCAGCAGAGCTGACACTCTAGGGCCTCCCTCCCACTCGCCCCCCCCCCGATTGCCAGCCTCCAGGTGGTGGCTGGAGGTCTCCCGGAATTACAACTGAGCTCCAGGTTACAGAGATAAGTTCCCCTGGAGAAAATGGCTGCTTTGGAAGGTGGACTCTGTGGCATTACCCCCAGCTGAGGTCCCTCCCCAAACCCTGCCCTCCCCAGATCTCCAGGAATTTCCCAACCAGGAGCTGGCAACCCCACAGCCCCTCCTCCCATCATACTCGCCCTTACTAAGGGACCTTTTTCCTCAAAGCATCTGGAGAGAGAGCAGCCGAGTTTCTCCACCAAAGTGGCAAGAAAGGCCTTCTGAGACTGGTGCTTCTGAGGTGCCCTTCCTGTCCTCTTTGGAGTCTCCCCCACCCCAAAGCCAGGTTCTGTCTTTCTGGGCCCAGGGTGGCCCTTTAACACTCCTAACCCCGGGCCTGCTTCTGATAGCATAACAGGCCAGTTTTTCTCCTCCTTTCTTGGAGTGACAGTCTCTTTATCACGCAGAGGAGAGATTTTTGTGCTGTGGCTTTGCCATGCAAGGGTGAGAAAAGCTGCACCAGTTCTCTCTCTCTCCTTGGTCACTCCCCCCGCCCCCAATCTCTAGCTTAAAAAAAACACCATTGGGGGTGCTCCATATCCAACCCCAGGTTTTTATCCACCAGCTGGCAATCAAGATGCTGTAGAACGTAACTGAAGCCAAGTTCTCTCTGAGGAAGCGAACTGGTGCCTGTAGCTCTCAGGCTGCAGCCAGCAGCGCACCTCACACGTCACCATATAAGAACGTTCCCTGCATATAGAAAACAAGCAACTCAATGCAAAGAGTTCTAGACTAGCTTTCTTCCTGACAGGCTAGTTGCAGAGGGCCAGTTTGGATGCACAAGTTTTCATTCCTGGCAATCACCACCTGCAGTCTAAAGTGGTACAATCTAGACAATGAACTACTGTGTCAATGAGACAGATATGCTGGATTCCTTTTTACAGACATCGCTACTCTTCCCATATCCATGAAGGCAGAGAGTTTGATGCAGTCAGTTTGCCATCATATTTTAAAAGAAAAGGTGTGGCTTCCAGGTAGGCATTTGCCCTTGGCCAGGATGGAAAGATTAGAAGGCATAGGACAATCCTCAACAACCCTTAGCATATAAGCCATCCAACAGCCTTATTTCAGTCTACATTTTTAAAAATCCTAATACCCAACTATTAGAATGATTTTTCCAGTTATATGAATGAATTAGAAGTTTTATACAGACAGTGACATTGATTTAATCCAATAATAAACAGCTTCACTCTCTGTATGCAACTGATTCAGGCCACTTTTGTAATGATCAAAGTTCCTTCATTCTGGCTGTCTGAATACTGAGTAATTTCCTCAGTGATCAAAGAACAAGGCTCAGGGAAGGAATGAGGGTGAGGAATATTCTAAGCAAAATCCAAAGATTGTGCATGCACACAAACAGTGACAAATGGAAAGCATACACTTACATCATTGGTCACATCACAGGAAGAGAAGACTTACTGGAAAAGACAGTAACACTAGGAAAAGTTGAAGGCAGCAAGAACAGAGGAAGACCCAACATGAGATGGATTGACTCAATAAAAGAAGCCATAGCTTTCAGTTTGCAAGGCCTGAGCAAGGGCGTTAATGAAAGGACGTTTTGGAGGTCTTTCATTCATAGTGTCACCATATGTTGGAAGCAACTCGATTGCACATAACACACAAACTTGAAGAGCTTATAATTTTTTTCTTTAAACACACTTAAGCAATATGGATATGTTATAGATACAAAAAGAATTTGAAGAAAAAAATGCCTTATTTGATACAGCAACGCCTAAAGGCTTTTTACTCAGATAGGAGGGCTGTCTTGTAGGGAGGTGTTACGACCCTTTCTTTCTCTTGGGTAGATTTAGTCTTTAAGCCTTTTATTCTTGCTCCCTCTTGGTAGATTGCTGCTAACAGGAATTAAATTCCAGAATAACTTAAATTTATCCTTTTAGTAACATGCCCGAGGGTCAGGCTTTTTCGTGGCACTATGTGGCCCTGAGGAAAGGAAAGGGATATATATTTAAACTCTGGGATTAAAAAAAACAAATTAATCTTTTATTTTTTATAAGAAGCGTATCGGTTTCATATTATTTCTTAAACTTGATGGTTTCCAAAGAGGAGTAGTCAGTTCTTAAGGTGACTTTACTTAAACCCAGTCACACAGATCTTCTCTGAGGCTTCACACACAGCTGGCCTGCTTTTGCTATTAATTTCTCTCTCAATTACAAGCAAGACCTTTTCTCAGGTGCACACACAGCTTGCCTGCTTTCTCCTGACTGAATGTTCTTTCACAAACACGCAGTTCAGGATTCTGCACAGGTTATATTTCTCTCAGTCATCATACACAAGCTCTGGCTGCACCCAGCCGGCCTCTCTTGCCCTGACCGAATCTTTTTCTCTCCACTCTCCCTCTAAAACCGCCTTCACTCCACCCATACTCTCCGTCATCAGCCAATCATATCACTCGCTCATCCCTCTCTTTCACCCCCACTCTTCATCTATACCACACCAAGCATTTAAAGACAAATACACACATTTTACTTAAAATTATTACAGGAGGGGTCTCAGATGCTTTGCTAATGAGTTAGGATTAGGAACCATAGACTTCACCACTATCTTGCTCTATGTACTACCCATTTACGTTACATATGTACTCCTATGCGCTACCTGTGCTTCGTGTTGTCTAATGTCAGTCCTAGAATTAGATGCAGAGGAAGGAGTTAGCCGTGTTAGTCTGTGGTAGCAAAATCAAAGAGAGTCCAGTAGCACCTTTAAGACTATGTTCTGTTTCAGCAATCCTTCAACCCTGTACTGGATTCTTGCTAATGCTATGTATTTGTAAACTTGTATTTATTAACTCTGTGGCATTGTTTATGAAAATATCCTTGATCTTGACTCTACTAATCTCACACTGTGTAACCCGCCTTGAGTTTCAGTAAGAAAGGCGAACTATAAATGACATAAACAAAAATGCAGATGTGCCTCCCAACCCACACTGCAGTGCTCATCCGGGTCCAATGTACTGCTGGATGAATCTTTCCTATCCAGAGCTATGACTAGCACACGGATCAATGATCTTTCTAAATTGATCGTTTGTGTTTGGTCAACTATTTATTCTTCTCCCACAGATACACCTCCTGTTGCTGACATCAAAGATAGCTTTTAGATAGGTGAGAGAAGATGTGGATTAATTCACTTGTTTAGAAACGTGTATCGTTTTTTAGAACTAGCATCTTGTTTATTTTAGGAGTATTCGAGTGCACTGTATTTTAACCAAACAAACAAGAGATAAGTTTAGCTGAACAGGAAAGGAACAAGCTGAGCAGTAGAACATCACAAGCTCCCTTTGCCAAATGGCTTTCCATCCCTCCCCCCTTTTGCTTCCACCCCCAGAAGTCATTGGCACACTTCAAGGGCCTGCCAGATAAAGGAAGTTTGTGGCTTTCCATGAATAGATCACGCCACCATGTCAAAATACAGGAAACGCCACAGGAAAGTGCTCCTAAAACCCACTCATTCCAGCTACTCTCTCCAGCCAAGTTATGCAACTGGGCAAAGGTTACTTACTTCTAGTCCATGGAAAGAACAGAGAACATAAATACTACTTAGAAAGCCATTTAGATGGCTACAAACATTATTTGTTGCACACAGAAATGTGGCCAAAGAACTCCGTATCTGGTTACTGTGGTGGGCAATGCCAGTTTCAGGGTACCTCAAAAGCCGTACATTTACAAAAGAAAGGGAAAGTGTGGCTGCTTAGTATTCAGTTGTTTAGAGTAGACACCTCCTAAAAATGCATGTAACAAATGCAGCATGCATGCTGCCTACCAAAAGCTGAAAACGATCCGTAATATTCTGTTTATATTTATCTCCCTAAATCCATACACACAGCACGTCTGAGTCATTAACACAAATATAAAGATGAGCCAAAAGAGACGTAATCAGTAATTTGTCCAAGCTGGACAATGCATTGTAAAAAGAACCTCAACTTCCCTGACGCTCTACCTCCTGTTACATTAGAAGATAATTAGAGCAAGAAAAGGTTTTTTCTTTAAATTTAAACATTTCTTTAAATTTTACATGTACCATATACTGGAGACAACAAAATTTTGGTCCTTGGGGGCATATTATTGCTCCCCCAAAGAACACACCTTTCGTATGTGCACACAGCTAATTTCTCATTTCAGAAGCGCCCATTTGCACACCTGCCAAGAATCCCTACACTTAATAAGCTTGGAGCTTCTTTCCCTGACTGGACCCCGTTCCAGTCCATGGAATGATCTTATCACTGTGCACAATACTACAGCACATCTCACACAATGATTAGTACAAATTAAGCAGAGTGCTGATAATGGCAGAAGAACTGTGGGAGTGGATATTCTATTCATTTCTGGAGGTCATTCAGAACAGAAATTCAGCACACCTTACTTAGCTCCACAGCTGCATTCTCCGAAGACTGTAGTTAAACATAAGCCATTCTCAAAAAAGAGGAAAATGGAGAAGATTCAACAAGAGATGGACCAAACCAAGCCTAACTTGGGGTTGCCACGCCTTGTTGGAACCTGGAGAGCTGTGCGCGAGAAATTAATTAAGCCAAAAAATCAATATTGATCTAAGATGGGGGTTGCTATGCCTTCTCACTGACCAAAACATCACACTCTTACTTCCCCTCATTACTTTGCTGCCCTTTGCACATGTGGCTCCACCATTCCATCTCATGCAAAGCTTTTTGCATCTTGCAAGGTTCAGATGTGTAATTGTATCAAAATAAATTGTAGGAACTTCACCCGCTGAAAGGGCCCCTCAAAATCAGACCGTGGGAAGCAAATCTGGGAAATATCTAAGTGGGGTTGAAAGAGAAGGATTACTTCTTTAGTGAAGGGTTGCCAAACTTGGCTTTACAGTGTCTTTCTTGGCAAGCCTTCCTTCAAGCTAGCAGGGTTGAATGCTGGAAACATGCAAGGGCTTATACCCACCAGGGTAAGTGAAGGATGAATGTAAATAAACACCAGTAAATGGACTACACCCGGGGTCAAAAGTGATCACAAACCACTCCAAACATTCTGGGATCATGAGAAAAACTTCCAGGTAGTTTGAAGTCCTTTCCCCTCTAGCTTAGAAACCAACAATTTTAACCACACTATTGTGTAACAGAGCTTCCTTTGAAAATCCAAGGGCAAAGTTAAAAGATGAATAGTTTTGCTAGATGCTCTCTCTCCAAGCATGAGAACCGACAAGCTATCAGGTCCTGATTAGATGACAGTGCTCTTTCATTGCTATACTGAAGAGGAAAAAATTAAGCAAAGCAATGGAATAAATAGGGGGAGGTCCCCCACTGGCTCTTGGAATCAATCTTCACAACTAGGGTTGTTTCCACCTAACACTGAAAATATTTTTGAGTTTCTCTAACACTACATTTTGAACACTGATAAGGCAGAAGAGAAAGCAAAAGGTGGTCACGTCTAAGTTGCATACTAAGATGTGTTACATAGTACATATTTTGTTTACTTTACAAATGCAGACAACACAAGAAGGACTTTTAATGTTGTGCTTAGCTAGAGACACAAATTTCCAGAAGTTTGAACTTTTCCCATTTTTTCTGGAGGAAAAAAGCCAGACATTATGTGAAAAACTGGAATATATGCAATACTTTGTTATCCAGCCTGAACATTATGTCAGTTCTTTAATATAAAATACATCATTTATAGATCAGTAATGTGAAATTATATACTCTCTAACTGATCCAAAATATGTAATATCTGGTTTCAATTTTTCAAACCGTTTAGATTCTGGTATTATACTCCATTACAATTGAAGAAGGTAACAAAAACCTATAATCCATTTTGTTGGAAAAACTGTAATCAAATACGTTCTTATTTACACACTTGGTGGTCTTGTCCTGTTATTCAAGCATTTTGGAAAGTAGTGACGGAGAAAACTGAAAGGGTCTCAAATTTTGCGGTACCGTTTACCCCAGAATTTTTGTTGTTAGAACTTTGGCCCTTTTCTGCTGTCTCCAAACAGCAGAAGAATCGGATCTCCTGATTGGTAGCTACTGCCGGACTCACTATAGCTGCTAGATGGAAATCATTCCTCCCCCGCCCCACACACACATCTTGCTGTAGCAAGAGAAACTTTGGTACAACTATATTATAGATAGAATTACAAATAACTCTTTTTTTTTTAAAACTAAGATCAATTTCTCCCCTCAAGGGCTCCTGTGGTACGCTATTTAATTGACCAAGAAGTTGTATCTTCAAGCTGGAAACGACCTCAGATAAGGTAAGGGGGAATTTGAAGCAGCTGCTTGGCTTGGAACTTCTTCACATTTTATTTATTTAATTAATTCAATTTGTATTCTGCCCTCCCCGCATCAGCAGGCTCAGGGCGGATTCCAATGAATACAATAATATAAAATACCTTTAAAACCGATAAAACATCTTAATATATTTAAAAAAGACACACACAACTCCTACCACCTCCGATCAAAATTCCAGAAGTGTCTGCTCTGTCCTCTGGTAAGGATGCTGTCCCTGATATGGAGTCAAATTTTGCTCCAAGGAACTGAATTAACTGAGCTGGTGAAGGAGAGGATTTCTTCCAGTTAGTCAACAGGACTAAGGATGTTAAGGTTTGAGTTGTTAACTGGATGTGTTCTAAGAGGAGAGATCTGGATAGGGCCACTATGAGCCAGTCATTCAAGTATGGATATATTGCACATCTTTCGGTTCTAAGGAAGGCAACGATGACAGCCATACATTTCGTGAATACTTGTGGTGCTGAAGAAAGGCCAAAAGGCAATGCCGTGCAGGGCTTTTTTTCAGCTAGAACATGGTGGAACGGAGTTCTGGAACCTCTTGAAAATGGTCACATGGGCTGGTGGCCCCGCCCCCTGATCTCCAGACAGAGGGGAGTGTAGATTGCCCTCCGTGCTGCCAAGCAGCGTGGAGGGCAATCTACACTCCCCTCTGTCTGGAGATCAGGGGATGGGGCCACCAGCCATGTGACCATTTTCTCCAAGGGCAACCCACTGAGTTCCACCATGTCTTTTCCCAGAAAAAAAGCCCTGATGCCATGTATTGAAAAATCTTCCCTTGGTATAGGAAACGAAGGTATTTCTGATGGTCAGGGTATATGCTAATATTAAAATAAGTACCGTTTAGATCTATTACCACAAACCAGTCACTGGGTCTCAAAAACTGTATGACACTAGAAAGTGTAAGCATTTGAAATTTATACACTTTAATAAATTTATTTAATCTTCAAAGATCCAAGATGGGGCGGGTACCCCCATCTTTTTTATCAACATGAAAATAACAAGAACAGAAACCCAACAGGGGTTGAGTAACTTCTTGAACTGCACCCTTGGCCAACAGCTCAGAGATTGCTGGGTATAAAGCCTGTGAAGGGCATCTGGATTCACTGCCCGGTGGTGAAAGTGGGGGTGTCAGGCTATGGATGACAGGATATGGCAGACAGATCCCTGTACCATTGCAACAAGAAGTCCAGGCTAAATGGTTGGTTAAATGGTTTTATTCAGAAATCCAATCATTTCCATATATATGTCCATAGGATTACTCAGCAAGGTAAGCATCGAAGCAGTAAGAGCAAGAAATTGACAGGAATAGTGATATGTGGAAAAATCCTTCTTAACACACACGTTTGCGCCTTCCCCCCTCCTAACAGTAAATAGGATTTTTGGTGCGAACCTGGCATGAGAACGTTTCACATCTTTGTACTACCAAGTTGAGTCACTGGGAAAGCAAGACATAGCAATACATGAGAGTGAGTATTCTACAAGGTCATGAACACTGAAAGATTCTACAGTCTGTTAGATAAGCACCTTACTAAGCCTGCAAGAGAAACAGTTATGGCATTGGCAATATGATATCAAGTTATAGCAAGTTACAGCATGAAACATTGGTTCAGAACAACAGGTTTGCATTAGAATTAGCATTGCTGACAACAGCATCGATATTGGCATGGCTGATATGTGGCTCAGACATGCCAGGGTGTCGTTTCAGAAGGTTTAAACGATACCCATGGCTTATGACACTAATCACCCAAGGGTCCACAGTGATTTCTTTCCAGTTGTGCAGGAAGGGTGCAAGTCTGTCCGGAAAATAAGGGAGAGCTGTTGGTTGTTGGGCGCTCAGTCAGAACAGCGGTTTTTGTTGCTGAGACGCCTTTGGCGACTGAGGTTATGATTGCTTGGAGCGCTGTTTGCTAGAATGCTTTCCCCCAGATCTCTGATATGATGAGTAGGGGCGATATTGTTGGTAGTTGTATCTACTAGGCCGCTGCGGGTGATTGTATCGGCCCTGGTAATGATACCTGTGTTGTTGATGCTGCTGCTGTTGTTGAGGGGCTACAATGACCCCCAATGAACTGGTGGTTTGGTGACTTTTCTTCATTTGTTGAAGTGCCTCGTCTGTTTTCTCCAAAAATAACAATTTTCCTTCAAAAGGAAAATCCTGTATCTTGGACCTCTTGTCATTTGGTAGTGCAGTCGAACGCAATCAGGAGTGGCACCGAAGAACTATGGAGGATGCCACTGATTGTGCTGAGCAGTCAGCCGCATGTTTTCCACCCAGCATTTGCTGTTTGGCCAGCCGCACTGCCTCACCCTGCAGAACTCTGATGAGGGATCTTTTCTCCTCCGGTAGGTCTTGGATATAGTGGGACAGGCGGTCCCAAAGGAAGAGGCTGTATGACCCCATGATTGCCTGGTAGTTGGCAATATGGAAGTTCAATGATGTGGACGAATATATTTTTCTTCCAAGGGTGACCAATTTACGATCCTCTCTATCCACTGGGGCAGAGTGGGATCCAAAATGGGTCTTAGAGTGGATCTCATCCGTGACCAAAGATGATGGTTGTGGGTGATTAAACAGGAATGCACAGTCCTGTTGTTACAATTTATACAGATTTTCAATTCTGCCAGAAGTAGCAGGCCTGGTTGCTGGTTTTTCCCAGATCCTGTAGGCAATATCCAGCAAGTCTTCATCTGCTGGAAAAGCTGCTGTAACATCTTGCTCTTCAGTTTGGGTGTGGATGCCAAAACATCCAAGTCAAGGGCACGAGCCATCCTCAACATTTGTTCTGAGAACAATCTGTGATGATGCCGAGGTTTTCCTACCAACCAACTCATCCAGGGATGGATTGGATGCAATGTCAGACAATCTATCTGATTGGGATCCGTGCTCATCTACTTCTTCGGATCCTGAAGGAGACAATGACCAGTTCTGGTGTCAGTGATCCCAAGATTCTGTTGTAACAGAGTACACTGATGGTGCAGGGTTTGGGGTGGTGAACAAAGAGCCATTCTGGGGCCATGAGAATAAGAAGTGTTGAATAACAGCGAGCAGGATAGTAGTCGGTTAACAATCCTAGGTCGATGCATGGTTAAGAGTAGAAGATCAGCTAGAATGTGATAGAGAACAAACGAAAGAACCTTCTCCGTCGGCAGCGAAAAAGGAACTGAGGGAAGCAGGGGCGCTCTGCCCAGCAACACCCGATTTAGGCGGGAAGCCTGCACGCATGTGTTTTGTAGGGGCAGAGCACCCCCTCCCTATTGAGAGCTTGAAAAATTTGTCTCTGTGGCAGGTCTGCGTGTTCGCAGTCCCAGTGTGGGACTACACATAAGACCGACAATAAACATTCTGTTATTTCAGAAACAAGCATCAGATCATGTGAGAGCACATCCTAGATATCGGAAAAGCCAAAATCATTTGACTAGCACATCACACATTTCCTCCAGGTTATAAACCAATCACCCCTTGAACCTGATGTCTCTTCATATATTGTCATTCTGTTAGATGTTAATGGAATGCTTCCCATTAATCACTGCCAACGTCCACAATGGATGCTGTTTTAAGACACTCAAGACCGCCAGGCTTGGAAGCGATTGGCTCAGTACCCACTCATGCCCGGACTCCAGAAATTTGGCAAAACCCTGGCACTGATCAGCTGAACACCTTGCCTTGGCAATCTGAAAGTCTTGAATTTGAAAAGAAATAAGGCTTAGAATTCAGGTAAGCAATTGCCCATGTCTTTATTTCTCCTCTTTGGTAAACAAGTAGGACATATCAGAGTTCCATGTCACGCCTTGGGGAACATTTGATCTGGAAATACTCATTTGGACATGATTTGTAGAATTGTAAATAACTGAGTTTTCATTAGTAAAATTATCCTCTCTGCAGAGATTACATATTTGAGAGGAAAGGCTATGACAACTGCTTCCGTCAAGGCAGGACTTTCCTTTGGGGTTCTTTCCTGCCAACTGGCGTCTGTAGGAATTTCTGAATTATGCTCACTTTTCACTTTATAGTTGAAACATAACATTAAGGATCTCTGAAGCAAAAGCAATTTTCTTCAAACTTAGGTATGCAGGGACTTGTATGGCCTATATGTGTATGCTAGACAGTATCTTAAAACCCCATAAACTCCAACAATATTTACTTGCCTTAAATAAGTTTGGATGAGTTTCTAGGGAAAGGACTGAGAAGACCAACCAGGATGTGCTGAAGGGCAGGGAGAGAAAGTCCCCTAGTGCAGTCAAGTCATCTTTGTGGGTGGGAAAGAGAGGGGGCTTGGAGAGGTGCTGTAGGATAGTGGTTATGCGGTGAGACTGAGAATCAACGCTCTGTTGGTTTGAACCCCATGACTGCCATGACCTCAGCGGGTGGCCTTGGGCAAGCCCTTCTCAGTCCAGCTCCTCAGCTGTGTTGTGTGGATAACAAGGCTGACCTTGTCCACTGCTCCGCAAAGGAACTCATCTGTCCAGAAGAGCAGTATATAAGCATAATTCTTGTTGTTAAAATAATGGATTTAGATTACAGAAAATTTGGTTTGAGATAACGCATTGGCAGACATGCAGTGCCCCTCCTTGGGTTGCCAACTCGGAGTTGGACAATTCCTGGACTCTTGGGGGTGGAGCCTGGGGAGGACGGGGCTTGGGGAGGGAAGGAGCTTAGCGGGGCAGAAGGCCACAGAGTCCACCCTCCCAAGCTGCCATTTTCTCCAGAGGAACTGATCTCTGCCATCTGGAGACCAGCGGTGATTCCGGGAGATCTCCAGGCGCCCTCAGGAGGCTGGCAACCCCCGCAGCCTCCTTTCCCGGGACTCAAAGTCCCCCGAGGGCCACCGCAGGAGGCGGCGCTGCTCCCGCCGGAAGAGCCGCTTCCCTGCAGCCCGCGCGGGACCTCCTCGGAAGGGGCGCCGGCTGCCCGCCCGCCTGCCGCTCCGCCTTACCTGCGGTGGGCCCCGCGCCCATGGCTGCTCCCCTTGGCCGGCGTGGAGGCCGAGCGAGGCGCCTCCGCTTCCCCGGCGCCCTCCGGGCCGCTCCCAACCGCGACTCCGGCAGGCCCCGCCGGAGGTGGGGTGCGCCGCAGAGGCGCGCGGGAAAGGAACGGGAAGGGGAAGCCGCCGCCGGACGCGCCTCTTGCGGGCCGGCAGGAGGCGCCACCCCAGCGCGGGGCCGCCTCGCCCGGCTTTGCTGGCGGCTCGGCGGGGCTCGTCCCAACCCGGCTCGCCCTCGGCGCACGCGCAGCTCTTGGCCTCCTCCGGCCGCGGCGGAAAACCAGGCGGGATTCGCGTGCAGGCGGCCGCCCGGAGGAGCCGGGCCCCGAGCGCGCGCAGCTCCCCTTCCAAGGCGCGAAGCTGACCACCGTCTTCGTGCCCCAAGCCCTGCGCGCTGCGCCTCAGCGTGATGGGCAGAGCCGACCCGGTTTCCTTCTCCGGTACCGCCCAACCCGCCTTTGTGCCTTGCCTTGTAGGGCCGAAGCCAGACGCCGGGGTGTCTGTGGTGAGGGGGCGCCCTTTGAGCACTGCCGGACTCCGGGGCGGCCGCCCTCGGCCTCCAGTCGCTTCCAGGGGAGGTTGGGTGCGGTGGCCGAGCGAGGCAGAGATTAGCGGGACTGGGCGGCTCTTCGGCAGGCGGAGGGCTTGGAAAAGGCGGGCTGAAGGGGGAAGGACCCCAAGGGGGACGCAGCGGCCCCTGACTAACCCCCCCCCCCCGCATCCTGTTTCACTGGTCTTGAGTGACTTTTGAACAGCCCCTTTGCTCCGCCCAGCTGTAAATAAACCTTTTCCTTGATAGTTTCAGGTGGGCAGCTAAGTTGCTCTGCAGTTGAAGAGCAAGATCCAGGTCCAGCACCTTAAAGACCATGAGATTTCCAAGGGAGGGGCTTTCACGAGTCGAAGCTGTGCCATCTCAGGCACATTCATTTGCTCATCTTCCAATGTTCTATATCCCAGCAAATGTCAGCAGCTCTATATTGGACAAATAGGTCAGCCCCTTCACAGAAGAATGGACATAAATCTGATATAAACAAATCAGAACATTCAAAACCCAGTGGGAGAACATTTTACTGTCCCAGGATATTCCACTGCTGGCTTAAGAGTAACAATTCAAAGTGTTGACTTAGGGGGCTTTGATTCTTGGAAGGCTGATACCTTGGAAATCTAGTAAGTTTTTAAGGTGCTACTGGACCCATAACTTTTTCTTGTTGTTCAACCTCTGTTCTCATCCTTGGTATTAAGAGCAAAAAAGTTGTAAGTGGGTTTTACTGAGGCAGGGAAGAGAGTACTTTAGGAACACCCAAGCAAATGACATCTGGGTGGCTAGCAGGCAGTAGTGCCAAGCCCGGGCCCACCAGGATAAAAACATGGCTTTGGCTTCTTTTACAGGCATACTTGGGGTTGTGACAAGGAAGTGTAGGTGGGCAGACAGTCCTCAGTTAAGCCCCTGACCAACACATACTACCATTATCAGGACAGCGATGCTGCTGGGGGGGGGGGGTCCTGCCAAAAATATTTCAGTGCCTGCTTCATCTACCCTCAACTCTTCACAGGAGAGAGCATTGCAGCTTTAAAGCATGTATAGATGCTATGGATTCCCAAAGTTACTCCGATTAACATGACGAGGGCTTTAACAGTGTTCCAATTTCTATAATGAATAGCTATGAGGAAACGAGTTTTGACTTTCATCTTTTTGATACTCAACATCCATATTCTGTAAACAGTGGGTGTGAACTTCTGTCCTGTATTTAATTGATGCGTGCTTGTTCTAGCCAACTAGCTGCCCTGAAGTTTAGCTATATTTGCTGTTTAATCCAAAAGGCATACCCACTGCATCACCAAGCTGAGTGCCCATCTATTTACAGTAAACTCTGCCCCTCTCCAAAAGAACCACTTTTTGTCTAGTGTCATTAGATTTCTCATAATGGGAAGACATTTTCCTAGTAGTTATTCCCTGCTGTGTAACTTTAAAATTAAAATTCAGATCAAATGCAGCCCATGTTCATTTTGCAATACAGACCACCAATTTATTGGTTTCCCTTGCAGAGACAAAGTGGGCTGTATCTGAACATTAAGCACTCCAAAGCAGTGAAATTCATAGAAGAAAATGTCAAGGAATAGAAGGCATCACTTCAATTCCCAACAAATGTCAAAAGCGTTCTTAAAGCAACCGTTGCATCTTAGATCCCACTTCAAAGTCAACCAAAACCACAAAACATTTAAGTCCTTTTCAATAGCTGCAGCATCATCTCCCTGAAGACTCGTTGGAGCCAGAGCAGTTTCTAGAAATGCTGTTAAAACCCTTTTGTGCGATATGTTCTTTGATGGCCAGGGTTAAATAACTACTGGGTAATATTAAACTTAATTTTTAATTGCATCTTAAAGACTACGAAGATTTTATGCCAGTGTAGGACTGGAACTTGCCTTGCAGGGTTCCACAAGGCTCAGTCTTATGATCCATGCTATTCAATCTCTATGTAAAGCCCTTAGATAAATCATTTGAGGTTTTGTAGTAGTCAGTCTGCAATAAACTGATGATCTCAAGCTCTCTCTCTGTTCAGATAATCTGGTGATTCTATTCAGATAATCTGGTGATTCTGTTGAACCAGTGTCTTAACTGCTGTGGTTAGATGCCCAAGGATTAACAAATTGAAGCTGAACCCTGGTAAAACAGAGGAAATGCTGACTGGGAAAGATGAGTTCTTGAAGGACTCCATGCTTCCCGCTTTGAGTGGGGTCCAGCTGACACCTGATTCAGTTAAGAGCCTCCAGGTTATACTGGACACAGCATTTACTACTGAAGAAGCCAATGCAGGTGCAACCAAAGCATTCTATCAGCTTCACTTAGCCTAGCAGTTGCCCCCTACCTTGACTCTGGCCATGTGGATTCATGACACTGTTACCTCAAGACTAGACTACTGTAACACATTCTACATGGGTCTTCCCTTGAAGTCAGCTCGGAAACTTCAATTAGTAGAATGCAGCAGCCCAATTAATAGCAGGTGCCAGGCAGAACATAGTATGTTACACAAATCCTGCAGTTGCTCCACTGTAACCAGGTTCAATTCAAGGCACTGTTTATCACCTACAAAGTCCTTCATGGCTTAGTACTCATATAGCCGTGTGATTGCCTCTCCTACTATGCTTTGCTGTGCCAACTACAGTTGTCTGAACCTTTTGAAGGTTCCTTCCTGCAAATTGGGAAGATCTACAATTGTCCACTTGTGTGCTTTCTGCAGTGGATCCCACCTTGTAAAACAGCCTGCCTAAGGAGTTTGGAAGGCTCCCACAATACTATCACTGCAAATCAGAAATGTTCAAGAGGACATTCTTGTAATGGAATTAGAACTGTAGTGAGACAGAATAGTCCAAAGGGCACCTTCATATAGAAGTGGGCAGTCATTGCCTTAAACCTTTGTAATCTTACACTCTGCACAGCTCACCCTATACCAGGCTGGACAGTTATCTGTGCATATTCAATTTTGTACTCCTAGTCCTATTGCTGTAAAAAACAGAGTTGCGCTTACCGTAACTGCTGTTCATTGACGTCTTCTGTGCAGACACACATGGGACTGCGCCTGCGCAGGCCTGCCGACCGGATTTTTCTTTCTAGCAAACGTCCACTAGGGGGCGCACGTCCTTCCCAATGCGCATGCGCGGCCGTTTCCCGCCCGAGCGACATTGGGCGACGTCGCCCCCTTTCCCCTCAGTTTCTCCTTTGCCGCCGAATGCCTTCACATCATCTGGAAGAACACAGCGGGGTAGGAGGGAGGGTTGTGTGTCTGCACAGAAGACGTCAATGAACAGCAGTTACGGTAAGCGCAACTCTGTTTTCACTGTCCGTCTTCTGTGCAGCCCCACATGGGAGACTCACAAGCCACTTACCCAGGAGGCGGGCATGTGTTCTCATCGAAAAAGAGACTGAAGCACTGCATTACCAACAGCAGCCTCTTTCCTTTCCCACACATCTAGTGCGTAATGTTTAGCGAACGTGTCAGAAGACGACCACGTTGCAGCCCTGCAGATGTCTTGCAAGGGCACGCCCCTAAGGAAGGCTGCCGAAGCAGCCTGTGCTCTGGTGGAATGAGCTTTTAGTTCCAAGGGGCAAGGTAACTGAGCATGCGAGTAGCAGGCTCTAACAGCATGAGTGACCCAACGGGAAATTGACTGGGCTGTAGCAGCCTTTCCCTTCCTGGGCCCATAATAGCACACAAACAGTTGTGTGGCACTCCTAAACTGTGATGTACGTTGGAGGTAAAATAAGATAGCCCTTCTCACATCCAAAGAATGTAAGGCTCTCTCAGAGTTATCAGAAGGGTCAGGAAAAAAGATAGGCAGGACAATGTCCTGTGAGGTGTGAAACTGAGTGGACACTTTGGGTCTAAAACGAAGGTCAGGTCTCAGCACCACCTTATTCTGATGGACCTTCAAAAAGGGAGGGTCCCACCTCAGTGCAGCCAGCTCGCTAACCCTACGGGCAGACGTAATGGCTATCAAAAAGGCCACCTTACAGAATAACCATTTCAAATCACAGGTGGCCAGTGGTTCAAAAGGCGATTTCATAAGCCCCGCCAATACTACTTGAAGTGACCACTGGGGAACAATTTCCTTGACCTGTGGAAACATATTGTACAACCCTTTCAAAAAAGACTTTGACAAATTGTGGGAGAACACCGTCTTCCCATCTATTTTAGGGTGAAAGGCTGAAATGGCAGCCAAATAAACTTTAATAGAGGAATTAGAGAGTCCCCCATCCTTTAGGGACAGGAGGAACTCAAACACAGAAGACAACTGGCAATCCCAAACATTAACTGCGTTGGCCGCAGCCCAGGCCTCAAATCGCTTCCATTTAGCTGCGTACGACCTGCGAGTGGTGTCCCTACGGGCATTCAGCAAAATTTCAGCTACCCTGTCAGACATCCCCTCCGTCCCCGAATGTGCCAAGCAGTGAGGTTGAGTTTGGGTAGGTCGTGATACCAAACCCCCTTGTCGGACAGAAGGTCCGGGTTCAGAGTGAACCGATAATATGACCCCTGTGAAAGCTGCATGACATGTTGGAACCATGCTTGTCTGGGCCAGAAGGGGGCCACTAGAATTAAGTGCGGCCCATCCCTCTGGATTTTGCTGACAACCCGAGACAGCAGTGGGAACGGAGGGAAGGCATAAAACAGGTGCCCTGTCCAGCGTATCTGGAACGCGTCCCCCAGGGAGCGGCGACCTAGCCCTCCCCTGGAGCAGAATTGTGGGGCCTTCTTGTTGGCCTCCACCGCAAAGAGGTCTACGTCTGGGAACCCCCAGTCCAAAAAGATGGCGTTCAGGTATCTGTCTGCTACGGTCCATTCGTAGCTGTCGAATCGCATCCGACTCAGCGTGTCCGCGATGACATTGGTGGTGCCAGGAATATGGACCGCCTGAATGAACATGCCTCTGTCCACGGCCCAGTTCCAGATCCGAACGGCCTCGTCGCAGAGGGCCCTGGATGTAGTGCCCCCTTGCTTGTTCAGGTAGAACATCGTGGTGCAATTGTCCGTGAGCACCTGAACTGCTTTCTGCTGCAGCGTGTCTGCGAAAGCGATAAGGGCATAACGGACCGCTCTCAATTCTAGCAGGTTAATGTGATCGTCCCGTTCCTGCTCTGACCAAACCCCATGTGCCCTCAGGGCACCACACTGGGCTCCCCATCCTACCGTGGAGGCATCAGTGGAGATTGTGATCTCGGTTTGGATGGACCCAAACGCAACACCCCCAAGGAGGTTAGTCTCATCGAGCCACCATCGTAAGGCCCGGATAATCCCTCTGGGGATGGAATATCGTTTATTCTGGGAATCGTGCTCAAAATCATGAACCGACAGGAACCACAGCTGGAGAGGTCGCATGTGCAACCGGGCCATAGGGGTGACAGCTGTAGAAGAGGCCATGTAGCCCAATAGCCTCTGGATTGCTGTTACGGATTGGAACCTGCACTTAGAAAAAAGGTTCACCATCCTGCCAATCTTTAAAGCACGCTCCCTGGGGAGAAAACCTCTGTTTACGCCACCGTCCAGTTCCATACCGATAAACAGTATTCTTCTGGATGGGGTAAGGTTAGACTTTTGCAAATTGACCAAAAGCCCTAACCGGGAGCAGGTGAGCATCACTGTACTAATCTGGGCCATGAGTGCATCAGCAGAGGGAGCTGCTAGAAGCCAATCGTCAAGGTAGGGATAGATGGTACAACCCCGTTCCCTCAAATAAGCCACTACCACAGCCATACACTTAGAAAAAACTCGTGGGGCTGTGGAGAGACCAAAGGGAAGCACTTGGTAATGGTAGGCCTTATTGTTACATAGAAACCTAAGGTACTTCCAATGATCAGGATGGATGGCAATATGAAAATATGCATCCTTGAGGTCCAGGACAGCGAACCACATGCCCTCGGGCATTAACTGTAGGACCGTGTTCAAGGTAAGCATCCTGAACCTCTTGACGAGAACGAACTTATTCAGTTCTCGTAGGTCCAAGATGGGTCGTACCCCTCCATCTTTCTTGTCTACCAAGAACATCCTGGAATAAAAACCTAAGGGGGGGTCCTGAGGGAGCACCTCCCGCACAGCCCCTTTCTCCAGCAGTGCTACAACCTCAGCCTGTAAGTTATGAGAAGAGGATTGTATTGAATGGTCAGGAAGAGACAACACTGGGTAAACATGAAACTGAATTTTATATCCAACTGTAACGATCTTAAGAACCCAACTATCGGACGTAATCTCCGCCCATGCAGAGGCAAACTGAGCCAATCTGTTTCCAAACACGACAGACTGTTCGAGCTCTAGTCAGAACTGCTTTGGTTGCGTAGCTGACTCTTTGGTATCGGAGGCATGAGGGCCGCGACGAGGGCGGTAGGTAGGCTTCCGGCGCTGGTAAGAGCCTGGCGGTTGGAACGGCCGGTAGGAACCATAGCGTGGATACGGCTGGTACCGGTGCTGTCGTCCACGATAACCCTGGGCAGGGCGATACTGGCCACGATTCTCGGTGGGTGGTCTGGCCGGGAGAATACCATAGGATCTGGCTGTAATACGATCCTTGCGCTTCTGCGACAGGTAGTCATCCGTTTTGGTAGAAAACAGGGATTGCCCCTCAAATGGCAGGTTCTCCACCTTATTGCGTGTCTCCACTGGCAACGCGGTTGTGCGGAGCCACGAGTGTCGGCGCAGGACGATGGAAGAAGCCAGTGCCCTCGCAGAGGTGTCAACTGTGTCACGGCCCGCATTTATTTGTTGCCGGGAAAGCCTCAGGGCCTCATCGAGGATCACCTTCGCCAACACTCTCTGGTCTGCTGGGAGTTTCTCCAGGAAGGCCGCCATGCGGTTCCAAAGGAATATCTGATACGCCCCCATGATGGCTGAATAGTTGGAGATTTTCAGCGTGAGGGCAGCAGAAGAGTATAGCTTCTTGCCCAAAGAATCCAACTTCCTGCTCTCCTTGTCAATGGGCACCGCATAGGACCCCTGGCGTTGGCGGGTCTGCATTTCTTCCGTAATGAGGGAAGAAGGAGGCGGGTGTGCAAAGAGGTATGCACAAACATCATCCCGTGTCTTGTACAGGGCCTCCAGCTTGCGGGACGTCGCGTACACAGAGGCCGGCTTCTCACAGATGTCGTGGATGATCTCCACCAAGCCTTCAGTGAATGGGAAGGCAATAGTTGGAGGGTTCCCGGACTGGACATATTGAAGAATTTTGTCCTTTGGCTTAGGATCTACGGCCGATATCTCGATGTCAAGAGAACGGGCCATCCTGACCATCTGCTCAGAGTAGAGCCGGTAGTCCTCAGATGGTGACACACGACCGGTCCCAATGATGACGTCATCTGGAGATGGGTCAGATGGAGGACTGGGACTCGGGCCCTGGTAGGGTTCAGCAGGATTAGTAAGGTGAACCGTGTCTGGGAGAACCATAGTGGGAGAACTCACTTCGAGTGTCACCCCAATACTCCCTGCCAAATGATGGAGAGCTGGCATACAGGGAACCCTCTCTGTCAAATGCAGCCCGTGGCAGGTGGTAACGCCGGTCCACACAGTCCGCATAATCATCCGCATGCCACTGCTGGGCCGGAGGTGGCGCGTCGGGCAGATCACCATCATCATCAGACGAGTGGTGCAGCGGAGGCGACAGGTGCGGCGACGGAGTCAAAGGCCTCTCCCAGAGGACCTCATCCGTTTGGACCGAAGCCGATTGACTGTGCTTCGACTTTTTCTTGGACTTTTTACCGCCCTTGTCAGCCGAAGCCGGATCCGAGCTCCGGTCCTTGCCAATCGGATCCGATGTCTTCGGATCCGACCGAGCGCCCGTCTTTGGAGCGAGGCTGGTGCGCGCCGACTCAGCAAGCTTCGGAACCGATGGAGTCGGAGCCGATGGCGGATCCGATGGTTTGGGAACCGACCCAGCCGGGATGTTCGGTTCCGATGACGCTCTCGGCACCTTCGGAGCCGGTGTGAAGGTCGGTTCCGACCTCGACGGGGACCTGGAACGGTGACGTTTCCGAGTCGGATCCGACGTTGGTGCCAAGGGCTTGCGACCCGACGCGGAACTCGCAGTCCCCTTCGGATCCGGGGTTAACTGCCGGGCTTGGCGACGATCCGGGGAGCGGGAACGCGAAGTGGACGCGGTCTTCTGGGACCCCTTCTCAGGGGGGGTGTCACCCGTCCCACCAGCCGGTGGCGGTCCCTCCGGGGTAACGGGAGCCCCCGAAACCCGCATCGCCCGTCTCCATAGCAGGGTGTTCAGCCTATTAGCCCTCTCAGCCCTGGCCTTAGGGGTGAACCGTTGACAGTGCTCACACTTTCCGACGATGTGTCCCTCGCCGAGACACTCGAGGCAAACGGCGTGACCGTCCGTCCTGGTCATCTTAGTGGAGCAGTTGGAGCAGCGCTTGAACAGCGACTTCTCAGACATCTTCACTAGCAAAAAGTTTCCTCAGAAAAAGTTTCCTCAGAAAAGCGGACAGCTAGGTCTTTACCGGTCGGCGGCAAAGAAGAAACTGAGGGGAAAGGGGGCGACGTCGCCCAATGTCGCTCGGGCGGGAAACGGCCGCGCATGCGCATTGGGAAGGACGTGCGCCCCCTAGTGGACGTTTGCTAGAAAGAAAAATCCGGTCGGCAGGCCTGCGCAGGCGCAGTCCCATGTGCGGCTGCACAGAAGACGGACAGTGAAGTTTGTATTCTTAGTCCTATGATTACATTTTTTTTCTCTTTCAGTACTCTATAATCTGTCTTGAATCTCAGTGAAAAAGGCAGGCTATAAATAAGCTGAATAAATAAACGTCATCACTGATGAAACTAGATTCCTTATTTTTGCTGCAGCAGATTAACATGGCATACCTATCTGGAATTAATGCACACAATATAAAAGATAGAATCAAGCACACCTCCAACCCCTCTTATTTTAGACATTTATTTAGAAGCCAATATTGTAGTAAACATCTGGAACTTCTAATTTCACCTCTTGCATTTGGACTGTGTCAATGTGAGAAACAGCAGTAGCCATGAACACTGGGTTGAAGATGAGCGGAGGAATTTGTTTTCAGAAACTACCATATAACCTTTCTTAAAAGGCAATATATATATATATATATACACACTAACTCACAAGAACTATTTAATGCACTACAGTTGCTCCAAGTGGGGTAACAGTGGGCAAATCAACATTATGTAAACTGCAAATGGAGCCATCTCCATCATTCCATTGACTTCCAATTTACATCTGGGATGTGCCGTGTGCACAGAGACAGAAGCACTGCAGCGACTGCTTTAAGGACTGGATGTGCAGGAACATACTAGGGAGGAGGTTCTTATCCATCGCAGGTTCTAGCTGTTACACATTGCTCAGAGCAGCTACTCCAGGAAGAACTTTACCTGTAGGCAGTTTAAAAACACACACAAGTTATTTTATCATTTATCTCAACATATCTTGCAATATCTCAAACTGTAGCTGCTAGCATTACTGTGTTTACAAATTTATCACAACTGCTCAATTTGTAACCCACTCCCCCACCCGAGATAATTCAAGTCACCAAACTTCAGTAGGCAAAGAGCTTAACCAAACAGCAACAGGGGACAATCAAAACAAGCTAGACTTGAATAAACTTGCTTAATCTAATTGCTAAAGGCACAGTGGGAAAAGTTCCTCAAGCTGAAAGAGAGGATAGTTTACATTTTGGGATGCAGAACACACCACAAACCTCCTTTTAGGAGTTTTCATTCTTTCCTTTGACCATTATTTCCTAGGCAACGGAGACAAAGGGCCCTGTCTAGCTCACAGCTCCTGGAAAGAGCTGTGGCTAGTTCAGTTTAACCTCTTTTTCAGAGAATAGGTTATAGGATGGCAAGATTTACAGGTGGGGAAATAACTAGTTACCCAAGAAAACTAAAAGACATTCCCAGTACAATACAGCCCATGAAAAGCCATTTATAAATCCTAATTGCTTAAAATACAAGTCTTTACAAACACAAAATAGAGTGACTGCCAGAGGAAACTTCAAATATTACAGCACTGCACACTCAATGATACAGTCACCATGTGAAGGCACCGATTCTTGTCTGTTTCCAGCCCCAAGGCACTTGTGCCAGGACTGCTCTAAATATGAACTACCTGTGGGTTATGAAAAAAAAAACATGCAGATCAGGACCTCTCAAGGAAAACAAGTTACCTTCTAGAAGTTCCAGACTGGCACCACCTCCAGTGCTCACATGACTGACTTTATCTTCAGTGTTCCATTTGGCACAGCAGGTAGCAGTGTCTCCCCCACCTGTTCAGCAAAACCAGTTAGATATTGTTGGGAGACTTGTAGTTACATAATTAACAAAAAATTCATTAAAGACCCTACATTGCTCTGTGGAACAGATGAGGAGAAAACCCTAGCTTATTATCAAAAGGAAAGAACTTGCATCTGAAATCTGAAAAAGCCAAGATTTTTTCAGCTGACCAATAAGCTATTCAACTCAAAGGGACAGAAAGCAGCACATCAGTTCTTACCAATGATGGTGATACAGCCTTTTCCTGTAACTTCAACAACCTTATCCATCAAGGCTTTGGTTCCTTTGGCAAACTTGTCCCACTCAAACACACCAACAGGACCATTCCACACAATCTGCTTGGCTCTGCCCACAGCTTCAACAAACTTCTTGATGCTCTCAGGACCACAATCCAAGCCCTAACAACAGAAAAGGGGGAAATATGCCGTGTAGCCATTTCACTTAGACACTGAGAGAGGAAAGCCCCATGAAGCTTCCCTTCCAGACGGTGCTTCCCCCTCTGTAATACCATCCATCCAGCAGGAATCCCAGAGGACACTGTGGCTTCTCCAGTACTGGCATTCTCATCAAATTTATCTGCAGTGACGAAATCCACAGGCAAAGTGATTCGCACTTTATTTTTCTCTGCTTTGGACATCAAGTCCTTGACTATTTTTGACCCTTCTTCGTCAAACAGAGAATTGCCAATCTGAAAGCAAAAGAGAATACATTATTGCAGCTACTGGATATTTCCTTATTCAGATTACTAAGTAAGCCAAAGCTTCAAGAGAAAGACATGTATTAGATATATTCCCTTCCCTTTTAAATGAATGGTGATTTCTTGTGAGCAGATGACAAGTGTAAGACTACAGAAATCTACTGTCAGCTTGATTTCAAAACAGTCTGGTCAGAGCCAAACAGTAGGGAATTACAGATTACTTCAAACACAAAAAGATTTCATTAGTCATGAACATGCCACAATTTCAATGATTCCTAAACTTGCATCCCAACCTTTTCAGGTAGGAAACTTGCTTTATTAGAATCCATATATACTTATAGCCCACACTGAAATGTATCAACATTAAGAGGACAGACAGTGTATAAAGGAAATCTTTTGTGTCCATCTAACCTTTACCCAAAGAGTGGACATTGCAGGCTGCCTACCTCCATGTTGTTGAGCACTTTGAGGAAGGTGAAAGCCATTCCGCCTCCAATAATCATCTCGTTTACCTGATCCAGCATGTTATTGATCAGCTGAATCTTATCCTGAACTTTAGCTCTGATGGGGGGATGGAAAAGCAAGAGATAACCATATCACTGTTTAAACAGACAGAGAACTAAAGATGGTTGTAAGATAAAATGCAGGCCTGCCAAGTAGAATGGTATTTCCCCTTATAATTTCTACAGGCTTATAAAGGGAGAGCACATACTATGAAGACACATCTTGATAATGTACCAATCTTTACTAAAAGCAGAATGTGAGACAGAATTGTAGAGTTGTCTAATAAAATGATCTTCTCTCCCTTGTCAAAAAACTAGATTCTCTTTTGCTTTGAGGCACATGTAGGCATTTATATATTAAATTTTACTTCATTTGGTGCTTGATGTATAATTGTTATGGCCATTTCCCCTTTTGCTTTCGTGATAAACTTCTAGGTTTTGCAATGAATCAAATACTTGTGATTTCATATATGGGTAAGTTTTGCTTTAGGATGCTTTAGAATGGCAAGGAGAACCAAATACTTGAAATGGCAGCTATAGAGCCCTAACGGAAATTTTTTTTACAATGAAATCCTATGCAGAGTTACTCCAGTCTAAGTTCACTTACTTCAATGGGCTTAGACTGGAGTAACTCTGCATAGGACTGTACTATTAGTGATGTAAGGAGCACTAAAGCATTACCTGTGCAGCAACTACAATTACAGCGCGCTGTGAACTAAAACCAGAAGCCGACATCCTATCCATTTAACTTGTCCAACATTAATATGACTCCAACCTTTTTTTTTTTATTGGTATGAAGTGATTTACTATCTCAAAAAAGGAAGCAGGCAGGCAGAACACTCAGACCGATTCCAGGCTCCAAATGCATTCAGTGTCTCATGCTGCCCCCTAATGCCCAGAAGTCCGAAACAGACAAGCTGTTCCAGTATTTCAACGCTCACATTGGTTGCAAAGTTGCCCCCTAATACAAACAGCGGGTCGGCCAAATGAACAACTTCAGTTCATGCAAACAATTAATTCACTCTGTTCACCACAAGCCAGAGAGATTAATGGCTTGTGTAAATTGGTGCTAAGATTGTCATTAGCATGGGATCCTGTTTGCCAGGAAGCAGCAGGCTACAAATACATGCTCATAGATAATTTCTAAAAAAAAAAAAAATGTTTTCATAGGCAAGCTGGCCTTGCTATCAGTACTTTAGTTCCTTTGCTTTTTTTCTTAATTACAAAATGTTAGTCTTTACATACAGGGAAGACACGTCATGAGTCACAACAGGGAACATTTTTGGGCCATTTCTCCCCTCTGTTTTCCTTGAAGGCAGAAGCTCAGAAGGCCTGCTTCTGTAGAACAAGCAGGGAGGCCTGAAATTTCTAAGAATACTCTATTTCATGCAAGGCAAAAAAAAGCGTAATGCACAGGAATAATCTACAGCAGTGCCACTGGGGAAAAAAACCTAACTTTCCTCTGACAGCAGCAGTGAAGCAGTAACTCAAAAAGAGAAAATTACTTTACAAAGACCCAAGGCCACTCGTTCCCACCATACATGACTACATAATTTCCTTGTAGAGAGGCATCTTACTTAACACCAGGCTTTGATAAAAAGCATCTGCCATCAAAGAAATTCGGCTATATGCTTCTCAGTAATTTGACTGAAACCATATGGAGGGCCACTCTACCTGTGTCAATGGCTAAATACAAGAAGCGATGCTCAACAAGATTAAAAAATTCTATTGTGCAACAATGCTTGAAAGCAGGGAACACTGCATGAGGACTGGGATATTCTGGTGACCAGAACTGTCACAGATCGCTGGGCTGATTCTAGCATAGTCTTTTCAACAATGTAAGCAGAGCTTTCTAACATTCTGTTTTAATAGAATGCTGCGGGGAAAGCACTGCTATTGTTTGGAGAGGGGAATCCAGATGGATCCAGCAAGTTGTTTGTAGGAACATAGTTCTTTCCTCTACATAGAGCCATTATCTCAATATTACAGATGGTTACTAAACTTAAAGCTTGCCTAAAGTCACCTAGTATGCTCACTGACTGAGAAGATATTTGAACTGGGAAGTTTCCTGCCCACACTATGTTACTTGCAGCCACTGTACTATGCATGTTTTCATAATTTGTGGCAGAACAGCCACAAGTCTGATCAATACTGGATTAAAGCTCCAGTACTAACAGCATAACCAAGCCAGTAAAGATCCCAACAATGGAACTGCAGCAAACAGAAAAGACACGGCTTTAAAACAGGAGGGAGCAATGACAAGTTTATACTTCTGCAATAAAAGCCTTTCTGGATGCATGGAACTAGTCACATACTTTTCCAGGCCACAACCATTTAACGCATTAGGCTGTGCAGCAATACCAGTAGCTGTGCAATGTGCCTAGAAAGCAATTCTGCTTAATACTTATAAAAGCAGGCCCTTCCTCCAACAGATTAGTACCGGACAAGGCTGCATCTGCTCTTTGGAAAAAACTATCTCCCAGGAAAGCTGCAGGAGTTGACGTGTATCCAGCCACATTAGGTAAGGTGCATAACAGCAGACAGTGTTAGTTTACAGACAACTGCTGAGGAGAGATTATATTTGTACTCTGTTGAAAATGACTATTCAGATAGATCTGGCCTGTACGCATTAACAAAGCTTGGGAGAGCTTTAAAAAAATAAAATGGAGATTTAGAAAGGAGTATTTGTGCACAGAGAGAGGAAGCTCAACAATTCCTACCACAGGCTAATTAGTTATTTAAACAAGTAAACAGTTCAAATAATTTGAGAAAAGATGCAGCGAAAGAGAAAACAACAAGATTCCTACCCTCCAAGGATTGCCAAAAAGGGGCGTTCTGGACTCTCAAGAGCTTTAGCAAAGTAATCCAGCTCTTTCTTCATCAGAAAACCGGCAGCTTTCTGAGGTAGATTGACACCTACCATGGAACTGTTGCATTGAAGGAAGAAAAAAATTAGCAACGACAACAATGATTGTAAATCCCCATGGCTGCTCATTTGAATCTACCAGGCATCAATTGCCACAAACCCTTTGAAGCTCACAACGGCATAATCAGCACTTGTTTCCAGAGAGCTTTCCTTCATTAAGATATTGTTTTTGTGGCGTATCAATTCAAAGGCATCCCCACAACATGAAAGATGATTTAAAACATGAAAGATATGAGTACTTTTATTTCCTACGAAACAGACAAGGCTAGAATATTAGCAAGCATCTTAGCTTGAAGATTTAATTCTTTGGGAAGGTGTATGCATACGCTGAAAGATGGAGTGGTTGTGTTCTGAGTCAGAGCATTAGCTCATCTTTCTTCTTACTATGTGTTCTTACAGACAAAGGCTCCCTCAGGTCTCAGGCATAGAAAAGTCTTTCCCATTACTTGCTACTCAAGATGACATGGATTGTGACTGACCACCAGGATTCCCTTTCTAAGGCTCAGAAGTGCTCCAAGAAGACAATCACAGTAACTTATTACAAATTCTGACGCAGGTCTTTTTGCATTTCCCAGGGCAGTGATCTCCCATTTCCCTTTGGAGGACACTCTCCTGGCATAAGGCACAAAGGTTGTCTTGTTGTATATATCAAGATTACTCATAGGCACAAAGAAGTCTTGCCATGACAACGTAAGGATAGCTGCTACACACCTGTGAGCTCTGTGTGCAGTTCCAAAAGCATCATTGACATAAACATCTCCTAGTTTTGAAAGCGAGGCCCTGAAAGTATCCACTTTTGCAGGATCAGCCTTGATCTGGACAGCAAGGAAGAAATAAGATAACAAGTTGGTCACAGCCACTTCATTATATCAAGAGGCATTAAAGTCACGAAATCAGCTTGTGTGTAAACTAAACTGTTCAGAATAAGAAACATTTCTACCCACCAAAACACTCCACTTGATACCCCAGGAATAAGAAAGCCTCTACTCAAACCTTCCAACTCGTGTTCTACTTGATCTGAACAACAGTATCAAGGAACGGAAACTGAATCTGATGTGCAGGAAAGTGAGGAAAAAGCAGCTGGTTTTTAGGCTGTAATACTGTCTAAATAGTCTCAGCCTTAACTTCTACAGGGATTACTGTGGAAGGCATGCCTTATGTTTGTACAGCGTAGGGAACATTTTACATCTCTATACAAATGTTCAGTGAAGTCATTCAATGATCTGTCCACTTTGTAAAGCAGCAGTAACTCTGTTTTCTACGGTAGGTAGAGCCAATGTAGTATACTAGTTAATGTTGGACTAAGATCTGAGAGATCCAATTTCAAACCCCTACTGTGCCACAGAAGCTTGTTGGGTAATCTTGGACCAGTCGCACATACTAGGTCTAGACTCTGGCAATGGGTTGTTTGGCACATCTGAATGCACCCCCTCCCCAAATGCCCTCCTACAGAGACTTTGGCAGAATTCTGTCTTGTGCTCCCCCTGTTATACCAATCTCCAACATTACTTAACTCTTAAAATTTGGGGCTACAGGAGGTGAAGACCAAGAATAGGGACTTGCAATAAGGGGAGAGCTCTGCCAAGAGAATGTTTCTGACAGTTTCTTTTCATAAATGTCTAATGTAACTGGAACATATATAAGCATATATGCTGAAAAAACTTAGGAGAACATCCCTCCATTTTTCCTGGGCCTCTCTACTCAAGCTATATGAGTTGCATCCTTAATTGCCAGTTTTCAACTTCCTATGTATTATGCTATGAACAATAATTCTTCCTCCCCTCCCAAAGGCAGTTCCAGAATTGCAAAAGTGCGCGCCCCAACCAACAGGCAGGAAAAAAGGTAAGCGAACATTAAATAGACAAATATGAGTTACACACATATGCTGGCTTCTTTTCAACTGGGATAATTAGTAATGCATTATGGCAAAAGGTTAACACTGGAACTTGTGAATTCAAACACTCCTCCTTCAGAAGTTCATTTACATGGTTTGCTGTATTTTTATAGCACTGTGTGGTGTTCTGTGTCAGCCTGTGAAAGGGCATCATACTGTATATCAACGTTTCACTGTGGCTGTATTTAAGGGAGCCAAAGTCTCAGGCTTAATGGGGTCACAGATGCTAAGAAAAGAAACCAGCAGGGGCCAAGTGCTGTTGCTGACCTTCAAGGAAATGTCAGAGGTAAAAGATGGTATGGACACCATATGATTGCCTCAAGTGCAAATGACTTGTGTGTATAAAGTTTTAGAAATCAGTGCAGAATGTGAACATCCCACCAGCATACACTACATTAAGCCAATCATAACAAACGTCCCAAAGGAAAAAACTTCTCTCCCCAAGTAAGTTTTCTACTGGAATGTTGTAGACAGCAGTGAATTTCCACTGAGAAACCTCATTCTTCCCCCCTTCTCTGCACTGCTCCAAACTCCCTTCTGTGAGAGGACACACCATGGTGTACCTTGACCCGAGTTTACCTGCAATATCTAGATTGTGTTAAATTCATGCAAAATATCGGCACATAAAGCTCCCAAGCAACACCGCTGCAAGTGTTGCAATGACTTGCCATTAATTTTAAGGCAGGGGTTCAAACAGCCATTGGAGATCCAATCAGCTGCACGGATTAGAATAGTGTTTTGGCAGCAATTACCACGACTGTGTTGGTTTTATTCTCTTTCACGCCTTTCTTCGGGTGTATCTTTTAAATTATCCCCTTTCTACCCTGCACTTGGGCTTCCTATGTGTGGCATGTGCCTTTTATGGCAGCCATTTTGTGGTTGCACCCATCACCCTGTGTCAGAATACCAAAGGTGTCCACAGGCTCTGAAAGGAGGGTGTGTAAAGCGCAGCAGCTGATAGAAGAATGGTGGAACTAGAAAAACACTGCTTTCCCCGAAACTGGGAAGTAAAATTGATTTTCTACTTCAAGCAAATAAGCAATTACTGCATTCATTTATTTCTTCCTCTCAGCTGAACTGAAGCACATTCAGCTCCAAAGAGTTAATGTTATCACTCTACCTTATATAGGTCACATGGCAGTTCACCCAATAGCTGTGGTTGCTTGTCCTGAGACAGTGACTATCTGCAAGAGTGATTTAGTACTGTGCTACATTTGACAACATGGGCTGTTCTTAACATCCTTTACAAAACCACTCTAATAAATATAGATTTCTAGTAGTATTAGAAACTATGAACCATTGGTAACTTGCTTCTTGCTATACAAGCATACTTTGCAGAAATGCAACAAAGAAAATGTAACACAAGGCAAAAAATACCTCACCTTATTCCCTGAAGCATCCTTCCCTTTTCCTTCCTCTTCTACATGAAACCTGAGGTTCTCCAGGAGAATAACTGAACCAGCTGGAGGATTAGCACAAGCCTTTTCCACCTCTGGACCTACGCAGTCTTTTAGAAACAAGATGTCCCTGGAGACACAATCCAAGATATTTTCAGGTAGGTAGCTGTGTTGGTCTGCAGTAGGACAGCAGGATTTTAGTCCAGCAGCACCTTAGAGACCAACAAGAATTCCAGAGTATAAGCTTTTGAGAATCAGAGCCCCCTTCCTGTATCTGAAGAAGTGAGCTTTGACTCTTGGTAGCCTGAAAAATCTTGAGACTCTCTAGGGTGCTGCTGGATTCAAAACCTTCAATCCAAGTTCTAAAGCTTCCATATGTCAATGTTAAGGGCACGTCAGCGCACACTAATTTGCAGTAAACATTGCCCAACACCAACAACCGCAATGCCATACCTGCCTAGTAATGTTTTGAGTTCTGCTACCACTGGCTCCAGAGAGAACTTGTCAGGCATAGGAACTCCATCAGGTCGCCCAAGGTGACTCATTAGTACCACAGACTTGGCTCCATGGTCCAAACAGTGCTTGATGGTTGGAATAGCTGCCTTGATTCTGCAACATAAGCAAAGGCACATGCTGGAAACCTGGGGTGGAGGGAGTTACGGCCATGTACAGCAAGTTCTCACATCAGTTCCAGCTAACATTAAAATATTTATAATATTTAAACTGTATTTATAAGTAGAATAAAAACAGACATATAGACAATCAACACGCACACATACACCCAGGGAGGAGGTGGGCCAGTAAGATTTTACTGGGGGTATGCCAACAAAACAAAAAAACGTCACCTGTTGGCTGAAGAGAATAAGAGAGGGAGACACGCAAATCCCCCTGGGGAGGAATCCCAAAGTTTCAGTGCCATGACTGAGAAGACCCTCTCTCAGGTTGCCAGCTGTCTAGTCTCAGATAGCAAGGGCATCCGAAGCAAGGACTCCGAATGTTATGCCCACACTGACTACAAAGTTAGTTATTAAATTAAGAGATTATGAATCCCAATCATAACATCTTCATTCTCACTTTAATAATAATATAATAATAATGTTCGATTTATATACCGCCCTTCAGGACAACTTAATGCCTACTCAGAGCGGTTCACAAAGCATGCCATTATTATCCCCACAACAATAATCACCCTGCGAGGTGAGTAGGGCTGAGAGAGCTCCAGAGAACTGTGACTAGCCCAAGGTCACCCAGCTGGCTTCAAGTGGAGGAGTGGGGAATCAAACCCAGCCCTCCAGATTAGAGTCCTGCCACTCTTAACCACTACACCAAACTGGTCAAAGGCAGGAGGAGTGAGATAAAAATCTACTAGGCAGACAGTTCACTTAACTTTCTCTAAAATACGGTTATGCTACGAAAGTCACTCTGCAGTAGTAGGATGGCTATCACAGTTACAGCTAAACTATCATTAGCAGGAAACATGGCAAGAAGACATAGAAAGCGGTGTTATAGCAACCCTGACTGGAAGTAAGCTTTAAATCAATTTGACATGACACCTCGAAAGCATAATCTAGCCATAGTATTTCAGATTTTTGCTGGAGATTTAAGAGTCAGTTCAAATACTTTACAAAACCAAAATTTTCTTCTACTAAATTTAAACCCACTGGTGAAAATGCGATAATCTGAACTCCAGCTCAGAGTTTAACAACAGTTCTTACCTTTGGTTGTTGGTTATTTGGTTGTTCTTCATTGGGACATTGAAATCAACCCTACCAAAAAAAAAATTATTTTAGTACACAAGCAACTAAAAAAATACCCCTTTTCTGCCCACTCTGTTGGGAACTACTATTAAAAACTTGTAGTAAGATTTTCAGTTTCTTCACTTTTATGGGTATGAGAGGGGGAGCCAAGAAGAAAATGTTGTGTGTTGCATGATTATCACGCCACCGTCATCCACTGCTGGGGTGGTACAGCCCTCAGAAGGCTTCTTCTGCTGCAGGAAGGCCTGCCCAGCAAGGCTCCATCCCTCCAGTTAGGGACCAATGAAACCCAATTACACTGGATCCAATAGTTGTACCCATTGGTAAAGATCATCCAATTATCACTTTCAGAACCTACTTGGAGGAAAGGTTCATGAGCAAGACTAAGGAAGATTTCATGCTGTAGGCTGCCAGAACCCTACTGAGGGGGGAAACCCTAGAAGGAAAAGGGACCAAGACAAGACTAAGGACAAGAAAGCATGTGCCCAGTTCAGACAGAAAGGCAAATACCGAGCGCAAACTGTTTCAAAACGTCTTCCCAAATGAAGAACAGGATAATCTGAGTGAAAAGACTCAACTTTTACAATCAAGGTAACTGCAAATTAATAAAATACAGTTGTGTTTTGGATACCACTATTTTAAAGCTTTGCCTCCCCACCCCCCTACAAGTTGCTTAAGATACTCTCTCTCTCCACCACCCAATTGAAGGAGGTGCAAGCATGCACTGAACTTACGCACACAATATTCAGGGTTAGCTCTTTGCCCAAGCTACCCAACTGGGATGTTGTGGAGATTAATGATTTAATTTTTGCTCTCTGCTTTCCCATATATTGCATTTTAACAAACCAAATATATTTTATACATTTTTTAAAAAAATCTTAAATTTCCCTGTCCTGGAAGCTTATGATCAACTTGTTAAACATAACCATGTTGACCTAGCCATGGGCCTGCCTTTTGCTAGAGGGCCCCCCCCCCATCAATAAGCACTTCTGAGCAAGCCCTTAACAGACACACAACTTTTGGGTTTTACTGTATCAACTATTTGCAAAGTAGAATTTGCCGGTCTCTAGCAGTACCCTGTGAAGAATATATTCCATATAACAGCAATGGGAGCTTTCCCAGACTCTCATCTTGTATGGTTATGGAAGGAAATTACTCAGCAGTCTATTAACATACTACAGCATGCCAGATTCATGGGAGAGGAGTTCCAGAAGCTACTCTTGCAAGCCATGCCTTGTGGGTGTAACTGAAGGAGATGGGGTCTTGTAATGTGTAGCACAGGAAAATGCACAATGGCGGAATGGAGACAAAGATTTGAGTCCAGTAGACCTTAAAGACCAACTAGATTTCCAGGGTATGAGCTTTCGAGAGTCAGAGCTCCCTTAGTCAAACTGCAAAACTTAGAGAGACAAGTTAAGTTTAAGCAATTTTAATTACAGAAACAGAAATTCAGAAACCACATGCAAAATTTTTGCAGTTGGAATGGAAAGAAATCAGTCATTCTCTCTCTGCTGTGAGCATATAATTATAATGCAAGGTTTATTCACGTAGGGCCTTATTTTGTTTAGGGCAGTTATTACTTTTGTATTTAGCAGAAATTATAAACCAGATGGTAATTTTCGCTTTAAAAATCTGGCACCGTAACAATGAAGGAGTTCAGACAAAGAGATTATGAAGCCTAGGGTTTCATTAACAGCTGTGAAGCTACCTAAGCAATAAAAGCAGGATATGAGTTGAAAAATAAAAATAGGAATGCCCATGAAGTTGCCAGCAGTTAGGAATGCTACAGTGTTCTACAATGAGGCCTGCAAAGCTTCAAGTCAAATGATGTTAAGTGTGTACAGTCATATTGGCTTTAAGCAGGGCATTCAACATACAAGTGTTCCGCTCTATGTAAGATCAGGAGAGATCAACTGAGATGGAAATGAATAACAAAAATCAATGCTTTTGAAGTAAAAAAGAAAAGTGTTTTTATGGTGGTAGGAAGCTTTTGCAACATGACAAAGAAATGGAGAGGGATTTATAGCTAACAAGACAGAAATTTCATTGTAAAAAAATAAAGTCAGGTGAACTGTTTTCATGCACAAGGAGATATTTTAGTAATAAAACATACTTGTTAATGTTCAGTGACCCTGAGAAAATCTTTTGTATTCACAAAAAAGTCTAAAGCAATGTTTATATACATAAAGAACCAAAACTTCATCCATACACTATATGGCATTTTATATATCACTAGAGTTAAATCACAATTTTACTAGGTTTAATAGTTTTCTCAAGCCTAGAAATGAAAGTATGCAATTAGATTGGTCAGTCAGTCCTTCTAACTTCTGAAGTTGATTAAGCACCACTACAATACTTTTTAATTTATGGTAACAAGCCTCTCTTTCTACTCCCTCTTGTGCATGTATTTTAGACTCTGGCAGCAACTTAACCCAACATCTCTACCAGGGCTAGAGAAGGTCTACACTGACACCCTTTCCTGTCAATCAAATACTGGTAAAAAGGCAAGTCCTTTTTATTCACAGTAGCGTGAGAAAAAAAAAACGTATCTCATTAAATGAGTTAAAACAATTGTCACAGGGAACTCTGGGTTAATTAAAATGTAGTTTAAAAGACACTTGCCAACCTCAAATTTCAATTATATTACAGTATACATATTATTTACATTTTGCTTTCTCCCAGTGGGGACACAAAGCATCTTACAACATACTTCTCCCCTCCTCTGTTTTATCTTCACAGCAACCCTGTGAGGTAGGCAAAGCTGAGACAGAGACTGGCTCATGGTAGTACAGAGATTTGAACCTGGGTCTCCTAAAGGATAGCCCATGTAAACTCAGTCATGTTGGAAGCTAAGCAAGGTTGGCCTTGGTTAGTAATTGGATGGGAGATCTCCAAAGACAACCAGAGTCGCAGAGGCAGCCAATGGCAAACCACCGCTGTTAGTTTCTTGTCTTGAAGACCCCAATAGGGGTTGCCACAAGTCAGCTATGACTTGATGGTACTTTCCACCACTTCCCAGAGGCTAGTCTGATACTTCAAGTCATGAGTCACCAACATTTTTGAGCTTGTGGGAACTTTGGAATTCTGACACTGGGTGGTGGGCACCATCACAAAATGGCTGCCACAGGATGTGGCGTCAACCACAAAATGGCTGCCATGGGAGGCCAACCACACACCTAGAGGAAGTCCGGGTGCAGAGGAAAAGAGGGGGGATTTTTAAAAATACACTGGGGAAGAAGAAGGACAGAATAAAATTAATACTGTGGTAGCAGCTACTGCTGAAGTAACTTTATTTTACTCTGCACAGCCAATTAAATCTCCAATAGCCAGTCCGAAGTGGACCCCCCCCTTTCTGAAAACACTTGGTGGGCACCGCGTCTGGGACCTCCGTTTTAAACATCACACCACCCTGACTCTCCATGCAATGAAGACATCCCAGGGGCTATGAGAAGGGAAAATTTAAGGCCTCATCTGGAGCTGAACTGATCCTGGTAGGCCCTTCCTCTCTTGCGCCAGAACCAGAGCTGAGGCGGCTCCCGGCCCCTACTACTTATTGCGGGGTTAAATCCGCAACACGAGCCAGCAGGCCCCCGAATAAGGGCGTGTGGCAACACACGGAACACCTCCCCGAAGCCATTCCTGCCTGTATCAGCCACTCTGGTTTTGAGGTGGGGGGGCCGAGCACTGGCAGGACCGCCCCCCCCCACCGCTGCTGCCGCATCACAGGCCATGGATTTGGAGTCTGGATCATGTCCGCGGTTTATAATTAACTAAGGAACTGGCATGTTTGCCCTGCCTTCAGGTTCGGGTTCCTGTTATCCCAGCCTAAAGGAGAAGCGCCGCAGACACCCCACAGCGCTGTTCCTCCGCGACTGGCCAAGCACCACCAGAGGGCCGGAAGACCTCCTTACTGCGGCCCTAAAGTGAAGCCGTCCTCAGTCACATCAGGCCAGGAAGGCGGGCGTGAGCGCTATTCTCATCAGACGTGCTAAACTCCCGCCATCTGCAGGCCTCCCCGCAGCGCCCGGCCCGCTCGCTCTACCCGGACCAACTTCCGAGGCCTTCCGCCCGTTCAGAAGCGACGGAGCCCGGCGCCCAGCAACGAGCGGGCCCGGTTCTCGAGCCTCCCAAGGCGCGCTTCCCTCTGAACACGTGTCTGCCTCGCTACGCCCCGTGTGAGGGCAGGGGACCCGCAGGAAGCCGGGAACGTGTGAACGGCGCACGGCTGGTTCCCGCGCTCCGGGGCGGGGCGGGGCGGGGCGGGCCCGCACTCACCTCATGACCACCCGCTTGCCCTTCACGTCCACCTTGTCGAGGGTGAGCTTGTTGGAGAGAGACATCGTGGCGGGATCCCTGGAGGCAGCGCGGGCGGGCGAGCGGCGGCAGCTGAAGCGGAAGAGGGCGCGCGCCGAGGGTCACCTTCGCCGCCCGCCTCCCGCCGCGCTCTCATTGGCCGGCCTGCGGGGAGGACCGCCTCCGGTTGCCGGCAGAGGCCTGTCAATCTCGAAGGGGCGGGGTGGGGCGGGGCCTCGCCTCGGGGGTGGTCACGTCGCGCACGGAGCCGGCGCCGCTTCGGCCTTCGCCCACTCGGAGCGTTGGGGGGAGGCGGCTGTTGGTGCTCGCCGGAGCCGCGTCAAAGACGTCGCGCCGACTCTTGTTTCCCCCCCCTTTTGCCTGGAAACCGTCGGGCTGAGGCATTTGGGGGCTGCCCGAGGGAAATGATCGGTTCTTTTCTGGGGGCTTCCGCTTTTATTTTGAAAAACGGCTGATTCCCTCGGGAGGGATTGGGGTGCGCCGCCTTATCTGTTGGGGGTTCCGCGCCCTTCCCTCGCAGAGCGTTCTTAGGCCGCCTTGGTTGAGGCCGCGAGTCTGGCTTTAAATCCCGAAAAGCTCGATCCTGAGGCGTGGGGGGATGGTTTTGAGCAGGCGCAGAGAACTGTTAGCCTGTCTCCTGGAGATCAGTTATAATTCCAGAAGATCTCCAGCCACCTCCTGGAGGCTGGTAACCTTAACAGCAGAGCTGAATAAAACAACTCCGTTTCCCACAGCACAATTTCTTTTTTGTACTTATTCCATCTTGGGTGTAGCACTTTTCTTGGCATTTGTGGGATGTGACTAAAGTATGATAGTCACAGTTAAATCACTCCTAAAGAGAATTCAGGTTTGATTTGATCTTCAACCCTCTCGTCATTTTGGCTGTCCTGTCTAAAACTCCTCCAATGTATTTCAAAGAAATCTGTTTATTTCAGCTTTCTTTGTTGTCCAGCTTTCACATCCATACATAATAATGGGGAACAACCACAGTATGAATTATCTTGATCTTGGTCTCCAGCAATATTTCCTTACACTTAATGATATTTTCTAGTTCTTTCATGGATGTCCTTCCAAATCTCAGTCTCCTTCTGGCTGGCTGAGCTAAGGAATAGAAAATCTTAGTTGTAGAGATCTCTTAGTGTCAATGTGTGGAGAAGATGTTAGCCAGTAATTTATATCTACTCAGGAAGGTGGGTTTGGGATGACAGAGATCTCTGTCTTTTGGTGCCACGCCTCTGAAGATGCCAGTCACAGCTGCTGGCGAAACATCAGGAACTACAATGCCAAGACCACGGCCATACAGCCCAGAAGATCTACAACAACTAACGTTCTCCGGCTGTGAAAGCCTTCAACAATATATCAAATAGAAAACCTTTTTAACAATCTCGTTTTTTTCATTGTCAACCTTAAGCTTGTAATTTTTCAGTCTTCTTGGCGTGCAGCTGTAATCCTGCTTTGGCACTTTATCCTTTAACCTTCATCTGTTGTCTTTTTAAGGCTTCACTGTTTCCTGTCAGTAATGTGGTAGTATCAGAGCCAAAACACACGTTAAGAAATACCCAGGTTTAGCACGTGTTCTCTTACCTCAAGGTTTGCTGGGATCTGTAGGCGTCCTGGAAGCTTAAAGATCTGTAGGCGTCCTGGAAGCTTAAAGTCCTGGAAGCTTAAAGGATCTGTAGGAGTCCTGGAAGCTTAAAGGCGTCCTGGAAGCTTAAAGCTTAAAATACAGGCGCTTGTATTTCCCTTTCCCTTCCTGCTGCTCTGTAAATGCTAAACTTTAAGCTTCCAGGACTCCTACAGATCCCGGCAAACCTTGAGGTAAGAGAACACGTGCTGAACCCAGGTATTTCTTAACGTGTGTTTTGGCTCTCAGTGTAGCAGCTTCAAGAGTCATGCAGGAATGAGAACAAGGATTCAGGAAGGAAAGTGTGCTTTATTAGCCGGCTAAGGCTCAGCGTGACTTCTGCCACTCAAAACAAACTCAGCCCCCTAACACAGACAGCAACTTGCGTAAATACATTCTTGTCAGGCAGAATACATAACTAAATCACATGCCATAGTTACAGACTTGTCATTGGTAAACTAACATCATGCTACATAACTTTGATACATGTATGAGCCTCAAACTGGCTCCCTCTGGTAATTTTCCACTCTCTTTAGGCTGCGGCCTGCTTCATTTCCCCCCTTTCGGCCCCTGCAGCAGAGCGGAAGTGGGCCGAATTACAAACATAGAGCCGCAGCTACTTCTCTGGTTCTGGTCTATAAGTTTTCCTCCCACTGCCCCTCCTCCGGGGTAGGCCACATTTTGTTTAGGTTTTTTATTAAGCGAACCCGTTCCAAGGACAGTGAGGTGAATGTCATTAAGTGTGCACTAGGGGTAAATTCCCTTGTGGGCGGAGTTGGCACTGGGGTCGCCAACATTGTCATATTCGAAACAGTAGTCTGTATAAGGCGTATAATGCAGGGAATACAACGGGAGTATGATAACTCCAAGTAAAGCACATCCCACAAGGAGCAGAAGTTGTCTCCACCAACCACCTCCATCCGGCATCCCAGGCTGATTTCCACGTTTATATAGGTACATGGGATATCTTACGGATGTTAGAAGCTATATCTGTGACCGCTTGCCCATTGTCATCAATACGAAGGCAGCAATCAGTTAAATTTCCCACATACACCTCCTTCCTCTGCCAGCAAGTAGTCTAAAGCCAATCTATTTTGATAGATAGCAGCTCTCATTTGAGTCTGCTGCCGGGCCAGAAGCTCTAGGGCTGAAGCAGTCTGGTTTGTTATTATTTCAAGGACTGCTTGAAGCCGGATTATGCGGTTTAACATATAAACTGGAGTTCGATAGCCCCAGGACCCATCTTGAGCCCACGTAGCGGGGCCATAATACGCTATAATTCTCTGTGGAGGCCACTCGTCTCCCCATTGAGTCCCCCCGATGTCTATTGACTGCTTAGAGTGTTGTAAATCATCGAACAAAGGGATTCCCAGAGTCTGACCCAGCTGGTTGGGTAAAAGGAAAAACCCCGGTCGTATAGTTCCTATTGTGCAAGAACCTGTCCATCTCCTGGGGAGTCGGGAATAAGCAGTGGACCCACATACCCAGTATAGACCCTCAGGGGCATCCCAAGTATGAGACAGGCTTTAGGACTTTAGGAGGGTATGATTCACCCAGGGATTACCTGTCAGGGGCACCTGCCCATCAGTCCACCAGGTAGCCTCCGTGCCACTTGCGTTAACTACCAAGGCAGTTCGGCAAGGGGTTTCACCAACTCAGATCGTATAATTGGCAACCTGGGGTGGGGTAAGACAAAAGGTGCCAATAACAGGGGAGGCTAAAGCCCAACTATGTGGCTGACTGTGATAAGCAGTCCTTACAGTATGATTCCATTGAATTAACATTTCAGGAGTAACTTCTATTGCCACCCAAGGCCATTGCTCGCTCATAAGAGGTCCCCCACATTCCCAACAATCAGTAACATTTAGGGAAGCAGCTATCCTGCCAGGGTTAGAAAGAGATTCCGTCCAGAAATTGGGACTGGTACTTCTTGCGCCACCTCCTGATACAAAGAAGAATATACCACCAATGAAGGTTCAGCAATGACTGCAGGCAGAGGTGCTTTAGGAGCCTTAGAAGCTGTTGTTCTGGCCTTCTTTATAATTGGGGCCCAATGTGCAGTGGGCAGGAAACAGACCCACGTGGGATGAGCGCAACCAACTCTATTCTGTGAACGGGCCACAATATACCATTTCCCCCATCTCTGACACGGAGCTGCACTGAGATGTTGATAACATAGCTCATTAATAGTGGCAAGAGAATAGAACACTCGATTCCCTCGCTTATGGCCATAACAATGTGAACATAAATTAGAGTGGGTGGGTAAAAGGAGTAAGCTACATACAATTAAGACAGGGCGTATATCCATAATGCTGATAATTGCAAGTAGGACAAATCTCAATAACTGACCAGCTGCACAACCTGTGTCTATGTAAGGGAACAGTAGAAAATAAGAGTGGACCAGAGGCCAGGTAAGCAACCTGCAACAACATACAACGAGTACAAAATATTATAAAGGATATCACTTTATGGACAGGATCCACCGACGATCTAAGCTTCAGCTGTGGGTAGACTAGTCAGCTTCCGGGGTGACTAGACCAGAGCCTGCTCCTGCTATGGACCTGGCAGCATCTGGTGTACGCGGGTACAGAGTTACTGGAACTGGAGCCTGCAAATCTAGCTGTTCCCGGTAGGCCTGGATCCGGAGGGTATTCTCTCCAGGCGGAGGTGAAGGGGATCATCTGGGTGCGCCTCTGAAACCCAAGGCGCAGCAGCTGGTTTAACATTAGTCCAGTGAACCCATCCTGCAATGCCTTCTACCTTAACTGCTGTGGGGGTGGCCAATAAAACAACATACGGACTCCTCCATTTAGGCCCCAGGGGAGTTACATGCCAGTCTTTCACCCAAATATGAGTTACATGCCAGTCTTTCACCCTGGCTGATACTCATGCACTGGGTTAAACACAGGGAGGGGTTACTGTTCCCCTACATACCTTCGGATCTGCTACAAAGATTTACCCAATGCTACAACCTGCTCCCTGAGTATTAGGTTTCCTAGCTGACAGGGGTCCCCGTTCTTCCCCCTTAATAGCGGAGTCGGGCAGTCTCTGCCAAATTAGGAGTCCAAAGGCAGCAAAACCCCGCCGCTTCCAAAAATTCCTGGACTTGTGGCCTGGTTGTTGGTGCGGGGATTGTACATACTGCCTCTTTCCGCCTCTGCCCTAAAGCTCAGGTGTCTTGAGAAATCTCGAAGCCAAAATATTTTCCTTGAACCTGGCACAATTGTGCTTTCTTCCTAGAAACTCTACAGCCTGCTTCATAGAGGATTTCTAACAGTGTAGCTTCATTGCACTGAGACAGGGTATGTGCTGCCACCATCAGGTCATTCTCATATTGCAACAAAACATTCTCCTGATACAGATGGAGAGTATGCTAGATCATGGTTTAGGGCAGTACTGAAAAGGGTTGAACAAATTTTGAACCCTTGTGACAGTCTGGTCCAATTATACTGTAACTTGTGACCTGAGACCTTTTCTTCCCACTGGAAGGCAAAAACTAGGCTGACTGGCAGAAGCCAGTAGCAAACAAAAGAATGCATCTTTCAGGTGCAAAATATTGAAGAACTTTGCCCCTTGGGGATTCAAGCTTAATACAATTGAAAAGTACATCCTACCCCGTCCGCACACGCCCCTCTCCCGTTCTCCCATTACTGGAATACTAAGGAGGTACAGCCTTCCCGATCCGCCTACCAATCCGCCCCTGTTTACATCTCCCATTACCCACAAGTATATTTTATACCTTATATAGTTAGTTATTCCATTAGCCACAGCCCTGCCCTCTGAGCTAAAATTGCTTTCACTTGATGGGGGGGGGCAATTACTCTTAGAGCTCCACCCAAAGTGAGACGTGCCATTTCTAGTTTCCACAAACACATGGAAAGGCTTTTCTGGGGTCAGCAAGGCCAGGGCGTGGCTCTTGTTAATGCCTGTTTCACTTGTTCAAAGGCAATTTTCTCTTCAGGTGTCCAAACCAAAACCTCTGGTTCTGACATGACTAACTTCTTAAACAAGGGCTTTGTTTCGCTGGCATACCCTTCTATTCACCCTTTTGGTCCTGGGGAGGTGGACCTCTTTTATTGCTTGAACCTTTCCAGGATCTAATCTCTGACGCCCCCCCTTTTCACTTTTAAAAAGGTTAACAGATGAATGATTGCTTGAGCCACCGCTGTATGAGAAGGGGCTCTACTCGTAGCCCTCCCCAGTTTCCTTCTTCTGCTCTGAGTGAACACATGGTCACCCTAGTGGAAGAAGAATCCGGAACTCGAATACTCAATTTTTCCCAGAAGGAAAAATAAAGAGGCTGATGATAATCTCCCTTCCCTATAGAATCTTTCCCTGTGTAGACCAGGCAACCCCAGTGCTCACTAGGAAGGTAATTTTTTCTTCCTCAGGCCCTACCTTTTAACTTTATTAAGGGTTTTGCTAACAAAGGGCCTGAGTAAATTAGCCCTTAACTTTCTTAATCCTCCAACTCCATCAAGTTCATGATCTCATTGTGTTTCTCTACCTTCCAATGCCTTTTCTTTCCCCAACCAAAACACCTTCCTTTTCCTAGACAAGTTCCAGGTTGAACTTAGCTCAGGCCTGGTTTACCCCTACCTTTTTCCATCTGGCTTCCTAGCCTTCTGCCTTTTAATCCACGACCGTGTCCTCTTCTCCTCAACCTGCTTCCCCTCACACAGGCTGAGTTATTTGGGCCTTCATTCTGACTTTACTCTTCACCTTCTCTTCTTTTTGCCTCACATAAACTTTCTTATGCTTCCTTCACCAAGTTCTTTTCTCAATCCTCTTAATGTCTGGCCATACCTTGGTGACAAATTGGACTTTTAGAAGCATTTATGCTTCCTGGCCATCTGGGTCCATGTCTATGTGTTTCCTCATATTCCCTTTTAACCTTTTTACATACTCATTTGAAGTTTCATTTTTCCCTATGGATCCTGAAATGCCCCTGAAAAACTCTGTGCTGCTGTATTTGAATCCCAATTTGGATTACTTATAGGTAATTTAACATCGGTGGCCACCACTCCATCTCTAGGTGGGTGGTCTTTTTCCCACTCTAGCATAGTTGCTACCTTAATTTGTGTTTCACTCTTCCCCTGCGAAGAGGGTCAAAACATACATTTTAGACCAAGTATTGATACCTGGCCCCAAAAGCTGACTCAACTGTTTTGCCACCCCTTGGGGCCTTCTACCAATAAAGGTAGTTCTTTCCTTAATACTCTTATTTCTGTTCCTGTAATTGGTGATTCTCCATAACCAAATCCTCCATTCTGTCCTTCCAAGGGCACCTGTCTGAGTGGTGCCAGTATTGTTATTTCTTTGGGTTCTTCTAAAGTTTGCCCTTTCTTGTGTTCCAAGGGTAAATTCACCAAATCCTTCTGGAGTTGTCTCTGGCAAGCCCCTGTTGCCCCCCCTTACAACTATTGTTTTTTCTGTGACTGGAGTCACTGGCTGAGTTACAACTGAATGTTTGGCCCCTGCATCTACTAGGAAAGATATATTTTGCCCCCCTATAGAAATTTTGACCATGGGCTCCTGGGGCCAAGACTGAAGGTGCCTGGTCTGTCCTATGTCTCCCACTCCTCTTCGTCTTCAACTTCCCATCTGTATCCATCCTCATTTAGGGCTGCCGCTACGGTTGGCCCACGTCTCTCATACAATCCTTCACTTACTACTCCCTGACTCCTGTATCCATCTCTTCTCCCTCTGTAATCACCTCGTCCCCTTCCACGTCCTCTGACATTCTGCAACCTTTCTCTACACTCGTTCTTCCAATGGCCCTTTAGGTGGCAGTAGGCGCATTGATTGGGGCCCAGGGGCCTCCGAACCCTTCTTCCAATCCCGGCTCCCCTTCCCGTTCCTTGGGGTGCCCCGTGCTGTGGAAATTGCGTCAGGGCCACGGCTAACAACTCTGCTTTCTTCTTCATCTTCCTCGCATTTTGCCTCCTTTCTTCCTGTTCCCTGTTAATAAAAGTCTTATGTGCTATCTCCAGAATCTGCTCTATATTCATGCCTAAGAAGCCATCTTGTTTCTGTAGTTTCCTCCTTATGTCCCTGGCCGCCTGGCTGACAAAGGTGGTAAGAACCATCCGTTTATTCTCCTCTGCCTCTGGTCAAATGGCGTGTATTGCTGGTAAGTTTCGTAAATTCTCTCTAAAAATGCCCCAGGGGGCTCATCAGGTTTTTGATGGCGCTCCTGTATCTTTCGCATATCTGTCACTTTCTTCCCTGCCGCCTGTATTCCTTTCAGTATAGCCTGTTGATATATAGCCAATCTATCCTTATGGTCCTTGTAATTGGGGTCCCACCCTGGATCTTCCACTGGGAAAGCAGCCTTTAATATTGTTTCATCATCTTCACCATCCTTTTTCAAAGTTAACAACCATTTCTTTGCCCCCTGAATTATACGCTTACGCTCCTCAGTATTAAAGAATGTGATCAGGAGCTGATTGCATTCCTGCCAGGTTGGCTGGTGGCTATTAATGATTGACCCAAATAAAGTGGTCACTGGCTCAGGCTGTTCCGAAAATGAAGGGGTCTGGGTCTTCCAATTGTATAAATCAGTGGTGGTAAGTGGTTGGTAAATTAGCCGGGTGGCTCCGGTTCTAGGGTCCACAGTCTCCCTTAAGGGACAAGTATTAGTGGCCTCTCCTTCTAACGGCGGCGTCTGAATCTCCTCCTCTCCTGCACCTTCTCCCTCAGCCTGCTTTTTCTGCGCCTGTGACCGTGTCACTGGCGGGGTCGTCCTTCCACTTTCTTCCTTGGGCACATAGGGTGGGGGAGACATTTCGTCTTCCGGGGCCTGTTGCACTAACTTCGTCTTTGAGCGGAGGCCAGCATCGAGTGGCACTGCGGGGCTGACTGGGGCTCCCCTAGCGGGCAGAACTGGATATAGACTCTCCTGTGGCTGTAGCCTTCCCGGTCGTGGGCCTGCTTTCCTCCCCCTATCAAGGACCAGGAGCTGCGCCTCCATTTTCTTAGCCCTGCCTCTCTGTCGCTTTTTAACCCAGGGTGGGGGGTGCATACAAATATAATGCCAAGCCTGGGCATATACTATCTGATCTTCATGATGTTTGAGAACAAAATGATATACATCAAGAGCAATAGACTCTTCAAATGTGCCCTCCAATGGCCATCCTAAATCAAAAGTAGGCCATTCTACCATACACAGGGTTTCCAACGTTTCAGGAGTTACATTTTCCTCTGACTTTATCCAATTCCCATAAACCTCCTGGAAATGTTTCAGTACCAACTCTAGCGGAGTTGGCTTAGAAGATGAACCACCCATAATACACAGAGACAAGACAAGACAGTCTAGGGAAAGTAAACGGCAAGGAGGCAGTAAGGGGTCTGCTCCTCAGGAGTCCCTACGCACGTGCTTCACGCACTGATCGCCTTGCGGCGTTCCACTCACATCACACACACGACGAGTTTCCAACCCAAACCTACAGCACCAGTGGGTTCAGATGAGTCCTTCTGACTCTCCTACTTGGGCTGTGCTAGGGGGTGATCAGGCCCCTCTTCGTCCCTAAAAGAGGAACGGTCCCTCAGTTACTATACTCACCAGTCCCGGGACTCCCTCAGGGCAATCGTTCCTGCCTTGTTAACCGGGTCGTTGACGCCGCAAGGGGTGCCACCGACAGCAGAGAGAGATGGTATCCGATCCCGAAAACAGTCGGGTGGCGCCCACGGAGTCCCTCTCTCTCTGGGGCCGGCCTGCACCGACTTGAGGGTCAAGGGGGACCCCAAAAGCCCCCTCAAATCCCGGACGAGCCCCCAAAATGTAGCAGCTTCAAGAGTCGTGCAGGAATGAGACCAACAAGGATTCAGGAAGGAAAGCGTGCTTTATTAGCCGGCTAAGGCTCAGTGTGACTTCTGCCACTCAAAACAAACTGAGCCCCCTAACACAGACAGCAACTTGCCTAAATACATTCTTGTCAGGCAGAATACATAACTAAATCACATGCCATAGTTACAGACTTGTCATTGGTAAACTAACATCATGCTAGATAACTTTGATACATGTATGAGCCTCAAACTGGCTCCCTCTGGTAATTTTCCACTCTCTTTAGGCTGCGGCCTGCTTCATCAGCATATATCACATAGTTAGAGTTACTTCCTCCAATTTTTGCTCCATCTTCATCTAAATCTAATCCATTTTTTCTTAATATGTTCGTCACGTAGACTGAACAGACATCCTTGTCTGAACTGTCTGCCAAACCATTCTGTTCCCCCATATTTTAATCTAATAGCTTCTTTCTCAGAGTACAGGTCATGCATCAAAACAATTAAATGCTATGGCGCACCTATTTCTTTTAAAACAGTCCATAGCTTTTCAGGAACCTCACAGTCAAAAGCTTTGTTATAATCTATAAAATGAAAACTGATTTTCTTTTAACGTCCTCTGGTATGTTCCAGTGGTGGTGGAGGAAAGTACTGTCAAGTCATAGTTGATTTGTGGTGACCCTTGTTGGGGTTTTCAAGGCAAGAGACTGAGGTAGTTAGCCATTGTGTGCTTCTGAAACCCTGGTCTTCTTTGGAGGTTTCCCATCTAATTACTAACCAAGGCTAACCCTGCTTAGCTTCTGAGATCTGACAAGATTGGGCTCACCTGAGCTATTCAGATCAGGACACGTTCCAATAACCATCATAAATTTGCAACATGTTCTCTGGTACCGCTTCCTTTTCTGAATCTTGCTTGAACAGCTGGCATTTTTTATTCTATATATGATAAGAGTCTTTGCTGTAAAACTTTGAGCATCACTTTGCTTGCATGGGAAATAAATGCAGTGGTCTGATAGTTGCCACAGTCTTTGACATATCCTTTTTTGGGAATGAGAATGTAGATCAAGTGTGTCCACTCTCTAGGCCATTATTTTGTTGCCGTATTCTTAAGATTTTGATGGTCTCAATTTCTGTATCTTGAAGTAACTGCATTGGTATTCTATCTATTTGTGGTGATTTGTGAAGCTACACCCAATTCCATTGAGTGTAGCTTCCAATGTGATTTGTGAAGCTACACCCAATTCCATTGTGTGTAGCTTCCACTTCACTTTCTAAAATTGCAAGTTCTTCATAAAAAAATTCTTTTTTGAAGTAATCTGTCATCTTCTGTATAGTTTTTCATGGTTTGAATTTCCCTTTGATTTCCTGGATCTTGTGGAACAAATCTCTTGTTCTTCCTTTTTTGTTGTTCACTCTCTCCCTCGTGCATTGGTTCTTTGTCTTTGTGTGCAAGCCACTGAAAAACTGCTTTTAGAATTTGGGTTCTATTAAAATTCCCTATTAAAGACTTCTCCTCAGGCCAATCTTCTGTCCTGTCAGTCAGTTGCTTCAGAAAATGCATTTGACCAGAGTGGGCCTGAGACGCTGAGGGGAGTCCAGTCAAGGAGATGCACTCTACCTCTGCGGGGGGCAGGGGGGGCACTTTGGAGTTGAAGGTTAGTGGTGTGGGAGACAGGCCAGAATCGCTTTCTGTGCTGGCAACATGAAGGGGCATTATGTGATTTGCATCCTCTCCCGCCTCATGTAGGTGATGTACAACCAAAAATGTCCCAAGCCAGGTTGCAGAAGGAAGAGGAAGAGGGGGAGGAGGCCAATATTCCCCTAGTAGATACACCTTCATTGTCAGGTAAGAGATGTTTCTGGTTTAGGGGCCCCAGCATCAATCTACAGCAGCTGGACACTGCCTGTATCAGAAAGCGTGAATACTTAATTGATATCTGTTCCCCCAGCAGAGCCCTCAGGACTGCAGTCCTCCACTGGAGCGTACAGTGAGGTGATGGGAACATCCTTGGAGGAGCTTTATGAAGGCCTGCGTGCATTCAGGGCAACATGCATGAACATAAGTGAGTGCTGGTCCTTTACTGAAATAAACCCAGGGAGTCCTTGATTTACTTCAGTATTTGACTGACTGTGTTGTTGCTGTGCCCTCAAAAGTATTTGGTAGAGTGGTATGTGAGAAGAGATTGATTAAATGTAATGCAGGGAGAGGACTGTATGACAAAAAATTTTAAGGGTGAAATGAACAAAATTGCAATATTGGATTACGAAGGCATACTCATTAAAAACAAAAATTGTCCTCTAGAGAAAGAAATAAGTGTTGATAGTTGCTGCCATCCGTCAAATATATATTATTGTTATCATCCCACTGAAACTCTTATGTTCCTTGCCAGCCCTTTGGGGAACAAAGGGAACGATTTGAGTAACTGACCTGCTGTGCAGGCAGGAACAAACAGGTTTCTTGTTCTGTTGCAGACTTTAGAGATACGTTGTAAATAGCATTCTGGAACAGAAATAAAAGGCCTCACTTTCCAGTAGACAAATGTCTCAAACAAATAGGTGAAATGGTCTGAAAGATTAATGGGTTGAAGTAAACAACTGCCTCTCCCCAGTTTGGAGGTAATCATGATGATGTTATTGGTGCTAGAATTCTGGAATGCCAAGAACAAATGGCAGCTTGCAGCTCATCATACTTCCATTTTGTAATGAATAAGATCATTTGTCCTTGTATTCCCATATTGCTTATAAGTAGCAGAGACTTCGGAAATCATCTTTCATATCTGTGTTACCTGAGATGGTCTAAGAAGTAAGTGTGTGTTCTACCACTGAACTATGATAGTTTCCATCATAATGGGATTGGGGAACTAATACCCCCAAACTGTCCAGAATGTAACACTTTGGTGCATGTGGAACAGATGATCAAGCTGTGTTGCCTACTAACTTTTTTTTAAATTTACCAGTTTTTTAATGTCAATACACAGAATTTAGTCTAGAATCATAATTTGTATAGCATCGAAACTCATTGGCTAAGTTTCGAGTATATTTTGGAATAAATTTGCACATCTTCACACCAAGGTATTTTGCTGCTTGTTCCTCCATGATTGCATCTGTACAAAGCAGAATCTTTCCTTTAGTTGACAGTATCTGCTGTTTTTCTGAGGCATTCTTTGGACAAGTAGGGTGGAACTGCTACAACTATGTCAAAACTGTGTGCTGTGAGATTTTCTGGAAGTTTCAAAGGATTGTTGTAATCAGAAAACATTCATCTCCATATACATAAAATTTTTGGTCATATTCCAATAAACATGTTGAAAAATCTTTTCTATCCTGCTCTTTCAGTTTTTGATAAATGCTGTGTGCACTGACACATGCTATCCTGCTACCCTTTCCAACTGTTTGTATAGCCTCATTAGCCAAACAAAGTGCAGTTTCAGAATCAAACCAAAATTGGCTCAATTGCCAGTTCTCTTCTATTGATCCCAGAGAATAGTCAGTACATCTTTCTGTTGTCTTAATGTCATTTCTCTGCTGCTGTTCAGTGTAGAACTCCTGTAGAGCAGCTAAGGCTTAGGATGAAAGCTGAGGTACATCATCATCTGTGTCACTCATTTTCTTATACCAAGTCTGACAACGGCTATGAAGACTGGCTGAAGGTTTCCAGAATCTCAGACTGAGTCAGAAGGGTAGCCATGTTTGTCTATTCGCTCATGGCCAGCCTTTCATCTTCCTTCCACTCCGGTGGCTCCACGCTTCACTCACTCAGAGAGCGGCCTGGGGGAACTATGCATGTTTCGAATTGGGTAGACGCTCACTCGCGTCACTCTTGGAACTCGTAAATTAAAAGCCTAAACAAGATGAACATAAAGTAAACTGATAACGAAAGATACCCTCCCAGAAGTTAATTAGACTGTAGGAGCTGCTTTTAACCCTGGGACTGGGGTGAGTAATATCCTTTCAATGTGCAAAAGCTCCTGTTGATTTACGAATGCCTAACAAGATGGCGAAGTCCATGAAGGAGCTGGGGGAGATGATCCAGCGCTCAGAAGCTAATGTAAGGGCTGACATGCAGGATTTAAAGCCAGAGATGAGACAAATGATGACGGCTGTGGAAAAGGTCAAGAAAACAGCAGAGCAAGCTAAAGAATTAGCTGAGGCGAATGAAGATCAGATTGAGATTTTGATAAAAAGGATCGCCCAGATGAATGATAGACAACGCAGAAGAAATTTAAAATTTGACGTATTGTCGAAGGCTTTCACGGCCGGAGAACGATGGTTGTTGTGGATTCTCCGGGCTGTGTCACGGAGAGATCTCTGTCTTTTGGTGCCACACCTCTGAAGATGCCAGCCACAGCTGCTGGCGAAACGTCAGGAACTACAATGCCAAGACCACGGCAATACAGCCCGGAAAACCCACAACAACCATCAGTCGCGGAGCAGACGGCAATGCCCCCTTCACTTCACCCAGCTGGAATCAGTCACAGAGTAGAAGGTAATGCCCACCACTGTTTAACCCAGCTGGGATCAGATGCAGAGCAGGCAGCAAGGCCCGCCCCTTCACCCGGCCAGGATCAGGAATGGAGCAGGTGGCAATGCCCACCCTACCTTCACTTGGTCATGGTCAGGCACAGAGCAGGCAGCAATGCCTGCCCCCCCTTCACTCGGCCGGGATCAGGCACAGAGGAAGTGGCCATGCCTGCCCCCCCCACCTTCATCTGGCTGTTATTAGTAATAGAGGAGGAGGGAATGCCCACCTGCCTGCCCTGCCCTTTCTAGAGCCCGTTGTATTTTTCCCCACAACGGGCTTTGTTGCTAGTTATTAATATGAGTTCAAATATTCATGCAGTAGCTGTGAGAAAGTTACTCTTGGTGTCATCCATCCTTAAACAGAAATAATCAGGATTCAGAGCTGTGTAGAGAGGATGTTGGAGACGTTCCTTTTGAATTATGCGAAGTCTTGTTTCACAGTATAACTTACCAAAGGCTATGTCCCCTGCCTCTCATATTCTCTCTGTACTTAGTTGCTGCCATTTATCTAACTCTGTCATTGCGTGGCAGCATCTCAAATGGATTTGTTTTGTACACTGAATTTTTCTAGCTGCTATCTCAGTAATTACAGCAAAGGACCTTTGCTTAGAGCCTGGGTTTCATTTTGCGTAAACAGTCTTCAGATGCCTCTCTCCGCACTGATCCCACTGGCTTCAGGATAATGTGCATGCAGTTTAATTGTCTGCTTATCTTTCAGCACTGGCAGCATTTTTTTATTGGTGAAGCTGGAGGAACAGGTGGAGAAAGTTGTAGCTTTTGCTGCTAATGGACTATTTGCGAGGCTTATTAGTGAGCAATTGTAAAGATGGAGCCTAATGGACGTGCAGCAGGAGATCTTTGTTGAATACTACAGAACTGCTTGACCACAACATACATCTGAGAGAGCCACTTTACATGGGTACTATTCTCACATTGGTTAACAAAAGATCTCTAAATGCAAACTGGAAAACATGCATCCGTTTCCGAGACAATTCTAGGAGTGCTGCTGACTGTAATGGCTCTGATCCAACTGTAATGAAAATCAACTAGTCATATGTTAACTTACAACAAGTCATATGTTAACAAACTGGCGAGAGCCAGTTTGGTGTAGTGGTTAAGAGTGCGGGTGTCATGGGCTGGGCCCGCCCAAGCTGGGAGTCCAGGTACTAGCACGAAGCCAAGGGGTGTTCAAAAGTCACAAGCCAGGTCCAGTCCGTAGTCAGAGCACAAGGTTAATGCCAGGGTTGCCTCCAGGATCCAAAAAGCCAAGCCAAGTCCAGTCCGTAAGTCAGAGCACGAGGGTATCAAGTCAAGGTGCAGGCAAGAGCAAGACACAAGGTACCAGGGAGTGGTTGCAGGTAGTTGACACGTTGCTTCCACGCCTGGCAGTTGCTCCTGACTGGCTTTTATAGCCAGGCGTGATTTTCAGCCAGCTGCTGGGGCTCCATCCTGATGCTACTCATCATCACTCTCCAGCAGCTGGCGTTGGCTCAGGAGACGAGCACTGCGCCGTCTCTCCTGCAGTTCCAGTCTCTGGCGCTGCCTGCGGCGCTCTCTAGGCGTGGGTGACCCTGGGGGGGTGGAAGCCCCTGGCTGGGCTTCCCCTGTGGTGCTGGCAGTCCCTGACTGAGCCTCCCCTGTGGAAGTTCCTGGCTGAGCTTCCCCTGTGGTATTGGGGCTAGAGGGTGCTGGTGTCTCAGCTGCTAGCTGTGAGCCTTGATCAGCCAGCAGCTGCTGCTCATGATTGCTGGCTTCTGCTGAGTCAGGGCTAGGGCTGGCTACACAGAACTCTTCTTCTCCTGAGGAGTCCTGGCTGGCTACACGAGGCTCCTCTCCTCCAGAGGAGACCTCACTCTCAGACTGGGCTATGACACCATCCCCCCTCCCAAGGCCCCCCCTCCTCTGTGGCCCGGGCGCCCCCGGTTTCTGAGGATAGGCCCGATGGAATTGTCGGACTAGACGGGGGGCATGAATGTTCACAGCCGGCTCCCATGAGCGGTCTTCCGGTCCATACCCCTTCCAGTCCACCAAGTACTGCACTTGCCCCCGCCGGCGACGGGAGTCCAGGATCTGGGCGACCTCATATTCTTCTTGCCCCTCAATGGTAATCGGAGGCGGAGGAGGTGGTGGCCCGGGATGGTGCAGGTCTGGGGGTGACGCCGGGACTAGAAGGGACCGATGAAACACGGGATGGATCGGGAGGGTCGGTGGTAGTTGCAGGCGGTAGGCTACGGGGTTCACCTGGTCGGTGATCACGAAGGGTCCAAGGAACCGAGCATCCAGCTTTTTGGAGGGCCGTTGGCTGCGGATATGGCGGGTGGATAACCAGACCTGGTCACCTACGGACAGGGGAACACCAGGTTGCCGTTTCCGATCCGCAGCTCCCTTGTAGTTTTCCTTGGCAAGCTGGAGTTGCTCCCGCAACAGCTCATGCATGGATTGAAGTTCCTGGAGGCGATCGTCCGCAGCTGGGATTCCTGACGAGGGTGCGGTGCTAGGAAAGAAGCGAGGGTGATGGCCATAGTTAGCCATAAAGGGGGTCTGTTGGGTGGAGGAGTGCACTGCATTGTTATATGCGAACTCGGCCAAAGGCAGTAGGGCTAGCCAGTCATCCTGTTGATGGTTTGTATAGCATCTCAGATACTGCTCCAGGGTTGCATTGGTGCGTTCCGTTTGCCCGTCGGACTGGGGATGGTGTGCTGAGGATAAGTGGACTTGGGTGCCAAGAAGGGAGTGCAGTGCCCGCCAAAACCTAGAGGTGAATTGAACTCCCCGATCGGAAATTACATGGTCCGGTCGCCCGTGAAGTCGAAAGACATGCTGAAGGTACAGGTGTGCAGTGTCCTGAGCGGTGGGGGGTCCAGAACAGGGAATGAAATGGGCCATTTTTGTGAATAAGTCCACCACCACCAGGATGCAGGTATGGCCTTTGGAGCAGGGCAGATCTGTAATGAAGTCCATGGAAATAGTCCTCCATGGCCCGGTGGGTGTGGGTAGCGGATGCAGAAGGCCGGAGGGTTTGCCAGGGGAATCCTTGGCCCGCCTACACGTCTCACAGGCTGCCACGTACCGGGCCACATCTGATTGCACCCGGGGCCACCAGAAGTCACGGGTCAAGAGATGGGTTGTCTTGTGGCGACCGAAGTGCCCAGCGGGTCTGGAATCATGGACCAGTTGCAGGACTTTTGTTCGCAGCGGGCCAGGTGGTACATAAATTCGGCCTCGATGGGTCAGTAGCCCCTCTTCCTCTGCGAAGCCATCCGCCTGGAGCTGGTGCGGCTCCCGGACCTTCTGGAGGTATTTCTGGGCAACTGGGTCCAGTACCTGTTGAGCCAGTATCTCCTCAACCAGCCCCTGGGAGGGTTGCGCGGCAGCGAATGTTTCGGGAGCCAGGATAGTAGTTAGAGGCTCTTCCCAGCCTGGGGATAAGTTGTACTCTGGTTTCCGGGACAGAGCATCGGCTTTCTTATTCTGGGAACTGGGGACATACGTGATCCTGAAGTCAAAGCGGGAGAAGAACAATGACCAGCGGATCTGCCTCTGGTTGAGGCGGCGGGCGGTTTGGAGATGTTCAAGGTTCCGGTGATCAGTGAGCACTCGGAGAGGGTGTTGAGCCCCCTCCAGATGGTGCCGCCAAACCTCGAAGGCTGCCTTTATTGCCAGCAGCTCCCGCTCCCAGATGGTATAGTTCCTTTCTGCAGGGGTAAGCTGGCGAGAGTAGTAGGCACAGGGTTGGGGGACGCTGGAGGAGGTTGCGCGTTGTGAGAGCACCGCTCCGATGGCAGTGCTGGAGGCGTCTGCCTCAACTACGAAGGGTAGCTGGGGATCTGGGTATCGGAGTACTGGTTGTGTGATGAAGCGTGCCTTCAAGGTCTGGAATGCCTCATTGGCTTCCGGTGTCCAATGGAAGGGTTCTCGAGGCCGGAGAAGCCGGGTAAGGGGAACAGCTATGGATGCAAACTGGGGGATGAACTGCCGATAGTAGTTGGCAAACCCCAGAAATCGTTGCACATCCTTCCGTGAGCGGGGGGTGTTGCCAGGTCTGTACCGCTTCGACCTTAGCTGGGTCCATTTGGATACCCCGGGGCGAGATCACATGGCCGAGGAATTCTACGGCAGGCAGGTGGAATGCACATTTTTCCAGCTTGGCAAACAGGCCGTGCTGCCGGAGTCTTTGCAGCACCATGCGCACGTGCTGGGGGTGTCGAGCCGGGTTCCGGGAATAAATTAATATATCATCCAAGTAAATGATGACGAACTGATCCAGCAGGTCACGAAAGATATCATTCATAAACCTCTGAAACACCGAGGGCGCGTTAGTCAGGCCAAAGGGCATCACCATGTACTCGTATTGTCCATACCTGGTACTAAAGGCAGTTTTCCACTCATCGCCTTCCCGGATGCGCACCAGGTTGTAGGCTCCCCGAAGATCCAGCTTGGTGTAGATCTGGGCTCCCTTAACTTGCTCCAGGAGGTCGGAGATCAGTGGCAGTGGATACCGGTCTCGGACAGAGATTTTGTTCAGGGCCCGGTAGTCATTGCAGAGCCAGAGTTCTCCACTTTTCTTTTTAACAAAGAGGACTGGGGCAGAGGTGGGCGAGGTGGAGGGGCGGATGAATCCTCGACGCAGATTGGTTGTGAGGAAGTCCCGGAGTGCGGCCAGCTCAGGCTCTGATAACGAGTACAGGCGTCCCACTGGCAGGGGGGCGCCGGGGATTAAGTCAATAGCACAGTCATACGGCCGATGCGGGGGGAGTTGGTCTGCCCCTTTTTCCTCAAACACATCTGCAAAATCTGCATATATCTCCGGTAGTGCAAAGGCCCCTTGTGCAGCGGCTGCGATTGGACCCGTGCGTTTATTTTCATGTGGGCAGGGTGTCCGGAAGCGAAGGTCCTGCTGGCCCCACCGAATAACCGGATCATGGCAACAGAGCCAGGAGAGCCCCAGGACCAGCGGAAAGTGGGGGATGCCCACAACATCGAAGCAGAGCTGCTCACGGTGATGCTGGATCTGCAAGAGAAGGTCCTGGGTTTCCTTGACCACTGGCCCAGAACGCAGAGGCCGCCCATCAATGGCCTCCACTACGGTGGGGGTCTTCTTTGCCCGCAAGGGAATCCTGTGCTGTGCGGCAAACTTGATATCCATGAAGCAGCGGGATGCCCCTGAATCTATCATGGCATACACAAATAGGCATCGGCCGTCGGGCAGGCACAGCTTTACAGGCACCAGGAATGGTTCGGGATGGTCACAGGAGGCATTGGCTGTTCCAACAAGTTGTTTAGCAGGAGTCCGCTCCAGAGCTAAAGCTGGGGCCCTCCTTTTTGCAGGGCAGTCATTGGCGTAGTGGCCCACCCCACCACAGTACCAGCAGAGGTTGTGGGTGTGACGCCGCTCCTTCTCCTCAGGAGGCAAATGGGTGAAAGGCATGCTCGAGGGTGCTAGTTCTGCTGCCTTGGCAGGTGAGGCCTGGGGCGGAGGACAGCTTAGCACACGGGCTTGTCTCCGGTTCTCTAGCCGCCCATCGATTCGCAAGCATAGGAGGATGAGCGCTTGTAGTTCTCTCGGTCGTTCGGATCGGGCCACTTCATCCAATACCTCCTCAGATAGGCCCTCCAGGTACTGGTCGGCGAGGGCAGCTTCGTTCCAGCCCAGGTCCTGGGCCAGTAACTGGAATTCAGTGGTGTATTGGGCCACAGTCCCATTCCCCTGGGTGAGGGCACGTATTCTTTGGTTTGCTTTGATGGCCTTCAGGGGGTTCGCAAAGGCGGCAGAAATGTGGGCCACAAAGTTTGGGAAATCCCCTAGCAGTGGGGATTTGGCCAGTAACAAGGGTGTGGCCCATCTTGCCGCCTGCCCCTTTAACAGGCTGAGGATAAAGCCGACCTTGCTTTTATCTGTGGGAAAGTCTCTGGCCCGGAGTTCAATATATAGCTGGCAGCGGGCAAGAAATGCTGGGAATTCCTCCACATCGCCCTCAAAACTGTCAGGAAGCTTCACTGGGCATTTAGCAGGCGGCAGTGCAGCAGGGGCAGCAAGTAGGGTGGCAATCTGCTGCTGCAAAGTCACCAGTGCTTGAGTCAATTGCAGTACCTGATCCTGCAGCAGAGCCAGGCTCCCCAGGGTGGGCATCGCCGTGTCCATGCTGGGAAGTTTTGTGGTGGAAGCAATCTGTCATGGGCTGGGCCCGCCCAAGCTGGGAGTCCAGGTACTAGCACGAAGCCAAGGGGTGTTCAAAAGTCACAAGCCAGGTCCAGTCCGTAGTCAGAGCACAAGGTTAATGCCAGGGTTGCCTCCAGGATCCAAAAAGCCAAGCCAAGTCCAGTCCGTAAGTCAGAGCACGAGGGTATCAAGTCAAGGTGCAGGCAAGAGCAAGACACAAGGTACCAGGGAGTGGTTGCAGGTAGTTGACACGTTGCTTCCACGCCTGGCAGTTGCTCCTGACTGGCTTTTATAGCCAGGCGTGATTTTCAGCCAGCTGCTGGGGCTCCATCCTGATGCTACTCATCATCACTCTCCAGCAGCTGGCGTTGGCTCAGGAGACGAGCACTGCGCCGTCTCTCCTGCAGTTCCAGTCTCTGGCGCTGCCTGCGGTGCTCTCTAGGCGTGGGTGACCCTGGGGGGGTGGAAGCCCCTGGCTGGGCTTCCCCTGTGGTGCTGGCAGTCCCTGACTGAGCCTCCCCTGTGGAAGTTCCTGGCTGAGCTTCCCCTGTGGTATTGGGGCTAGAGGGTGCTGGTGTCTCAGCTGCTAGCTGTGAGCCTTGATCAGCCAGCAGCTGCTGCTCATGATTGCTGGCTTCTGCTGAGTCAGGGCTAGGGCTGGCTACACAGAACTCTTCTTCTCCTGAGGAGTCCTGGCTGGCTACACGAGGCTCCTCTCCTCCAGAGGAGACCTCACTCTCAGACTGGGCTATGACAGCGGGACTCTAATCTGGAGAGCTGGGTTTGATTCCCCACTCTTCCACGTGAAGCCAGCTGGGTGACCTTGGGTCACAGCTCTCTCAGAGCTCTCTCAGCCCCACCCACCTCACAGGGTGTTTTGTTGTGGGGATAATAATGACATACTTTGTAAACCACTCTGAGTGGGCATTAAGTTGTCCTGAAGGGCGGTATATAAATCGAATGTTGTTATTATTATTACAACAGATGATTTTAAACCTGGGTACTCATTCCTAACTGCATATTTATTTATGTGGATATGTATTGCATCAAAGGGGCACATCCAACCTATCCAGTAGAACTGAGATTAGCACTGCAATGGAGATGGGAATGGGATATAGATCTAGCTGTGTCACCCACTCCCCTCTCCCCAGCAGTGTCCTTGGACGGTCTCTCACACATGCAGCTCTCTCTTGCAGGATTGTGAGGGAAGTTTGCTTCCCTCTGAGAAAGCTATATATATTACAGTTTTGGCTTTTGTTTTTGAGGATCTTTAGAGGTGGCCTCCAAGAACATACCTGTGTCCTTCTGTGCTCAGCCCGTAAGTCCTGTATTGATCTAATATTTCTTTCCTGCTCTCCCCTTTTGAAAGGCTAGGGCAGCCTTTTCCATGGTTTTCTTTTAGGAGAGGGGGAGTGCATGAGAGGCTGAGTAGGCATTACAGAAACTTGCACACACTATGAGGCATTGGTCTCAGAGCAGCAGCAGTGCCCTGAAATCCAATTCTGCCAGCTGGTGAGTCCAAGCTGCTTGCTTATTTATTTAGAAAATTTATATTTATGCCTCCACTCCAGAGACCTGCTTCTTTCCCCCCTTCTGGACACTATACTCTGGTTCTGCTTTCATAGCTATGCTCTATTATTCACCTCTTTCCTTGCCCAAAGTCAAGGGTTGGATTACAGGGGATGTACTCAAGTCATGAGAATGCTGGTCAGGTCTGTTGGGTTTCAGCGTTGCCCTGTGTGCACCCTAGAACTCTCCCACCCCTGCACGTTGCAGCGATGGGCCAGCTGCATTTCAGAGAAATTCACCCACTTAAACATCTTAGTTAAGAAACCTTGATAAACAGTGGGGAAATTCCCGGCTTTTCCGAAAGCCTCTGTATTTGGATGCTTCTGCTCCTCTGAGTGGGTGTGCTGGAGCTCTGGGTGTGTACACGGGGCATCTCAGCTATTGGACCTGCATCATTATGCCATAACGCTAGACCTTCTGGAGGATAGTGTCATGTCTGTACCCCTACATCCATAACATTGCTCTGTGTGTTGAACTATTGCTAATGCTGTACCTTGTTTGCATTTTACAAATGCTCTAACACTTGTTTCTGTAACAGCCTGAGAACCCAGCTGTGTTCTCTCGTTTCTTTGAGGCTCACTGGAGTGACCTTGTACTGTCTGAAATGTTACAGTTTACTTTCATGCATTCCCAGACCCTTTACCGCACAAACCTGTGGTCTAGCTGGGAAGGGGGAAAATGAGTGGGTATTTAGAGTTGTACTTTCCTCAAGTCTTTATTCCTATCAAGGAAGTATGTACTGCTGAGATGCTTTCTTGCCTCTGAGTAACTCTATGGAAATATATATGGAAATGATTGGATTTCTGAATAAAACCATTTAATCAAGAGCTTCTTGTTGCAATGGTGCACGGACCTGTCTACCATATCCTGTCATCCATAGCTTGACAGATGGAATGAAGTAACAATTTTTGGATAAAGTTAAATAATTGTTACAATGGTAATAACTAAAAGACAGGGAAGGCACTGGGAATCCATGGTGAGTATCTTTTGGCAAAGAAGTATTTGGTTGATCATTTTAATGAAAACTTTTACCAAGAAAAGCTTGTCAACTCTCTTTGACCAGCTCATTTCACAAATCCGTGTTCAGCGTCTGCACATTTGTGGTGGATCGAATGCTCTGTAAAGAAACTCTCTGCTTGTACTGGGCTTGCTGCATCCATGCTTCACGGTAAGGCAGAGTCATCCCTGGGATCAGGTTGTCCTGTGTCTGAGGTGCCTTCCAGCACATGGCAAGCAAGGACTTAAGCTCTGAGCGGAAGCCTTCGTTCAACCAGCAGTAGATGAAAGGGTTGTAACAGGTGCTGCTCATGGCGAAGCAGTGCAGAGCGAAATAAAGGGAGTTCTTGGTTTTGATACCCAGACTGGAAATGAGAAGCACATAACAATGGAGTGGAAACCAACAGACAGCAAAGACCACCACCACCAGGACCAGCATTTTGATGCTCTTCTTCTTGCTCTTGCGATGGGCAATGTACTGTGGTGTAGTGATGTCCCCAATGGCATTGCGCAACCACAGCTTCTTGGCCAGCCGTGCATAAGTTACTGTTATGATGAGGAGAGGCAAGAGGTAGAGGAGGAGGAAGGTAGAAAGATCCAGGTATTTCCACACCAGCTCTGCTGGCTCTGGAAAATTAGGGAGGCACAAACGCCGAACGGTGGCTTCCCTTCAAAGGCAAAGAAATACAGCCATCATTACGTGGTCAGAAAACCTGAATGCAATTAACCTCGTAATGCCTCTAGTGTGACTTGCAAATACTTTTTTAGTACCCTTAATCCCCTTAAGTAAATTCTGTGCTTGAGATTTATTGTCAATTTATTTGTTGTTAGGTTTATTAAAGACAGGTCTGAGTAATCAGCAGTTCCTTGAGTATGCTGCTGCGACTTTGCAGGACTGCTGAGAGCCATCACAGACCCCCAACAAAGATATACACTTGCCACCTCATCACACCACACTGACATATCCCATGAAAGCACTTGTCCTTCATGTGGATAGGCAAAAAAGGACTGGGCTCTCTGTGTACTATACATTTCCTTTCATTTATAGCCCACCCTTTTCCCAAGGAGTTCTGAAAATGATATCCCCATTTTATCTTTCCCCCAAACCATGTGAGGTGTGCTATGGTGAGACAGTATGACTATCTCAGGGTGACACTTTCCATCTTCTGTTCATCTCAGTAAAAGGGCCACTGAAATCACAATTGTACTCCAGGGCCAGTTTCCGCTGCCTGTGGTCCCACAGGCTGAAGTTTTTCACAAGCATGGGCATGTGAGGCATGGCTGTAGGGTGAGGTGGGTGACAAAAAGGAGGTCTTGTGCAGGTGCTCCAACTACACTATGAGGAGAGGACCTCTTTATCCCTTTTCTGTTTGCTTTATAGGGAAAGGGGGAGATGATGGAGATCTGCAAAAGCCCCTTTGGGCCGCCTCCTCCTCTCCTCTCCTGCAAATCATTCATAGAGCCTTTTGATGAGCCTTGGCTCCAGCATGTGCCCCTTTAGCTGCTTGCAGGGCAGCAGGAAACAGCACTGCCCGCCCGCCAAGAGAGGCTGAGCACAGGATGTGCTGCTTCCCTCCCGGAGTCTGTCCCTTTCCTCGCAGGAACAGCCTGCAACTTCTTGCAAGCATGGCTGTGCATGCAGGCTGTTATGCAGCAGCTTCTTGGAAGGGTCTCAAGAGGAGGAGCAAGAGGGCAAGAAGAGGATGTGCCAGTGGTAGAATTGCCTGCCTCCAGGTGGTAGCCAAAGGCCTCCCAGTATTACAACTCACCTCCAGGCAACAGAGACCAGTTCCCCTAGAGAAAATGGCTGCTCTGGAGGGTGAACTCTATGGCATTATACCCCACTGAGGCCCCCCTCCCCAAACCCTGCCCTCTCTAGGCTCCACCCCCCAAATCTCCAGGAATTTTCTAACCTGGACCTGGCAACCCTAGCCAGCGGGCAGACAGGCAGTGATGATGCTGGAGGCAACTGCTCCTAAATGGCTTAGGCAACTTGTCTGGCTCCCAGACCCCAAGGATGCTGCTCTCATAGTCTTTCCCCTGGTGGCTCTGCCACTTTGGGAGTAGGTTGTGCCAAGTCCTTGTCTTTTATGAGTGGAAGCCACAAGTGCCTTTCTGGTAGCATCCTGGCCTGGCTTCCTCCCTGTCCTCTCTGTTTCTCAGGCGTGCACGATGTTCTCATCTGTCCCGGCTCTCTCCGGCTGCTTTTCTGCCTCTTCATCTCTCATGAACCCTAGGTTTAATGGATCTTGTCTTTGACCTGTCTATCTTGAAACTCTGCTGTTTCAGCTACTGTAGCTTTCAATAGGTTTGGGAGAAAACTGGAAATGGCACTGTCAGATCATCTTACGAAAGACCCCCGTGACACTCTTGAACACTGCTCGCAATTGTTGCAGCAGGGAAATTGCAAGGTTTCAGGATTGCTGTTTGGAGTGGTGAGGAGCTGCCATCTCTTGGCAGCACACTTCTGCAGCCCCCAGCCTAAAAGGCCCTTTGTTGTTGTTTTTAGAAACCCTACTGTCTCACCTTTGTCTAATTTCAGTGGGCACAATGCCATTTACATAATTTATCCATGACTGTTAGCTTATTACTTATTAACTTTACAAGTGCCCCCAGAAAATTCATTTCCTTGAGATCAACCACCACTCTTCTTAAATGAATAGTTGGTATTCATCTGTAGCTGTTCGGGGAACCAACTGAGCTAATAATTCAGCCATTCCATACGTAAGCTTTTGTGTCCCCCGTCGCCAACAGCTAGAGTGGGCAGTGTCATATTTGCCGCACTGTTGATGCAGTGCAGGAAGCTGAAAACAGGATATTAAAGATATTAATCAAACTGTGAAATTAATCAGTGGCAATGAGGAGAACAAGGGGGAAGGATTTTAACGTAATGGCGTTTCTGCTTCCATCAGCTATCCTAATCTCTTCTGTCTATTACTTTAGCCTCTTCACCTCTTCCAGGATGAGAGCAGAGGAGCAGGTTTTGCTTGCAAACAAACCCAAAAAGTAAGAGTTGGAGGTGATTTTTTAAAAAATATATTTTAGAGGGACTTTTTGAAGTGGAAAAGTGCTGGATGTGAGGGGACACTGGTCCCATTCTCTGCCTGCCATCTCTCCCCCGCCCCCTCTCATTATCACTAGTTATTCCAGCCAGGCACCAAGGCTGGAAAAGAGCTTGTTTAGAGGGGAGTAACCTGAGGCGGGGCTGTGAAGAGAAAGCTGTGGACTGGGGGAGAGGGAGGCACTTAAGCATCTGGCTGCAGCTTTATAGTTGTTCGGCATTGGTAGATGTGGGGCTGTAGCTGTAATGTAGTAGTAGTAATAATAATAATTAAAAAACAACAACAGTGCACTTATATACTGCTCTTCTGGACAAAAAGGGTACCCCACTCAGAGCAGTGAACAAAAGCAGTGTTCTTATCCCCACAATACAGCTGAGGGGATGGGCTGAGAGGAGGGGTTTGCCCATGGCCACCTGCTGAGCTCATGGCAGTGGTGGGAGTCAAACTAGCAGAGTGCTGATTTGCAGTTCAACCACTTAACCACTATGCTACAGCTTGCCTGCCAGAAAATTCAGTTACAAATGTTCCTGCTATACCTGTAAAAATACAATGGGTGTTTGTTGTGGCTGGGTGACAATTGCAACCTCTGAGCCGAGAGAGCAGGCTGCTCTCAGAAATTGAAACGTTGGCGCTGTGGCTTTGTGCGCTGGCCATTGTGAGCCAGCTGATGAGATCAGGAGAAATGTATTTTCCCCAGTGAGCTGGGATAGGAATGAATAGAAACATATCGCTTATGTGAAGAGAGATGCTAAAAGAAATTGCAAGTGGAAAGTTCTGAACAGCACCTCCATACTTTTGTAACTGACATGCATCAGTAAGATAGCGCAAGCATTAAAAGCGAATCACAAAGAAGAATGAAATGTAACAACATGCCATGTGTGGGCATTTTTATTGCACATTAACAGTTAAAAACAATAACTTAAATAAAGGAAGAAGAGCAAACACTGGTACTGAAAAGGTGAAAACCTAGCAGAAAAGATAAAGGTGAGGAGACAGTATCTGCATTAAGGGACAGAGTGAAGAGAGTGTTGGTCTTTCACTCAGTACCCTGAGTTCCAAATCCAGTTTAGCTGTACTGATAATACTAATCTGTCAGGTTCAGTTCTTTAATCTCCAGCACTGGAATATTAGAGGGCTAGCTTACAGTGCTAGGAGAGACATTGTAAAGAAGTGTAAAGGTTTTGCATTATGTTTAAAGTTACACAGTTATAACCTGGATGCTGAACTTTGCATTTGCATAGATAATATTTAGGTATGGTTGGTTAGTGTAGACAAATTGTACGAGTGTTAGTAGCATGTTCCAGACAGGAGTGGGTGACAACTTGGGTCCTGCAACAGAAGAGCGTCTCGTGATCGGGCTTGGCCTTCCTTCGCTTGAGGACAAGAAGAGGCACCAAAAAGCTGTGGTGTATTTTGTCATTTCTTTGCCTGCCCATATACGTGATTCCACTGATCCACTTTCAGGTCAGTTCCGGATATTTTGCCATGCCCCTCCTCTCAGTACACTGCGCCCATCCCCTCCTGGGTCCAAGGCAGCATGGGCTCAGCAGGGAATGCTGGTCACTTCCCACAAAGTTGATGGCTGGGAGTGACTTGAGCCCCTAAGGGGCACTGGGACACCCTTCTTATTGTGCATCTATCTGCTCACTTGGCTTGGCTGGAGAACTTTCCCTGCCCAGTTCTACTTTCATGCAGCTGGCGTCTTTGTGAAAAAATACACATCCACTTAAAAAAAATCTAATGGGGTCTGAATGAGTGTTTGTGAAGCTGATGTAAATATGTGTCTACTATACTGAATATGTGTAGAAGGCTCTTTCAGTATACACACATACCCTTTCTAGGATCTTAGGATAAGGAAATGTAAAACTGAAGAAAAGAAAAAGAGCTGTGGAGATGTTGCTTTACACCAGGTAGGTTCCCCCACATCCTTTATGCATATTCCTGATCTGAGCTGGCACTATATCTTGGATGGCAAGATGACAGTATGGAGGGATTAGACATAACTGGCCACCTTGTATTTAAGAGGCGGTTTGCTGGTTTTTTCCTGCCATTTTATTAGTTTATTTTGATTTTATCAATTTACTGTTTTTGATTTTTATAGTTACAAATAAAAACCAACACATGATTCATCAAAAAAACTACCATTGCACCAAATATTCATTTATGCCACATTTCAAGAGCAGGCAAAGGAATTTTTTAAAAGCATAACGTACAATCTAATGGAAAGAAAAAGGATTAAAACTCACCTATAATTATACTGGAAAAGCTTTTGGTAGATGGCATGGGGCAGGGAAAAGCAGGCCGCCAGTCCCCAGATCCCAGAAATGCTCAGTGCTCCTTTAGTCAGGGAGAGCTTTGGCTTAAGTGGGTTCAGGATGACCTGAAAGAAATGGGGCTCCAAAGTGATTCTTTGTTGGCTCTTTAATGGCTCCCCACGAGGGAAGCTTTTAAGAAAATTACCTGTATATGTAAAAGCTCAGGTTATTAGAGAGAAGGCATATGCATTACCAGTCTTTTTCATAAAAAGACCACTTTTAAGTCAATTTCATGTGCTCTCAAGCAAATGGTCCAGATTTAATTTGTTAATTCTGTAATTTCTCTCTGCTACCACAAACCTCCTTTAACCATTTTCCATGCTGAGCTGACTTTAGAATTCCATCAGTTAATTCTAACCACTAAAGATTCTAACCATTAACCACAAATCCTGCTTCCAACTTTATTAAAAATTTGATCCCAAACAGTTGGTGTTTCTGTGAGCTTTTAAACAAAATATGCATATTTATTTGTGAATTTATGAATGCTTGCTAGATCATAATTTGTGCAGGCCTTCTATTCATGAGGACTGAAGATCTGTCATGTGTGGATTTTCAAAGGCAGCTGCCCTTGGGCCAGAGAGGTCATATGAACTGGCTGTCAGAGTGTCAGTTTGCTGTTCAGTTCTCGAGCCATAGCTACGCCATGTTCTCATGTTATAATCTGTAGCTGTTTAGTTCTCTCCCTCCAGGCCCAGGTGCTGTCCAGGCCGCCTATATCCATGGGAGCGAAGACTTCTCTTATCACCCAGTTCTGGCCGACCTTGACGTCCTCGCCTTCCCAGGCTCTCTAGACAGGACTAATGGGGGAGGCTGGGAATGGGTGTCTGAAGTGTTGTTACTTTCGTTTTATGTGTCATTCTCAACAAAGCTTTGGTTCAGCCAAGGGCCTCAAGTCCTTGGATCGTGGACCCCTGTATCCTGAGCATAATCTTCCAATAAACCTTTTGAAACCAAGAGACCTTGTGCTTCTTGCAGAAGGGGGGAGACGAACTCTAGATAACTGGGATCCCACAGTCTGACACTGGCCATGGAACAAATACAGATGAGTGCACAGATGAGTCTGAGCACAGCTCCAGTCTACAGGATGAAGCCTTAAGCAAAGACCTTCTGCCTTTGAGAGCTGCATTTCCCTACCACCTTCCAGTGAAAACCCTGCTGATTTCAGAGCACCCGTCCCCCAAGTCTTCCTGGAATGATGTAGGGATACCATACCTGATGTCGGTCCAGAGCTATGGCTGTCAAGGTCAGTGTGGATACATGGAGGGAGCAGTACTGCACAAAGCGGCTGAGATGACACATAGTTTTCCCGAAGACCCATGTGCTGTTAACAAATCGAACCTGTGGAAAACCAATGGGGCCATCAACAAGGCAAAAAGAATCATAGCTGTCAAGCCAGAGCTAATGAGAATTTATTCTTTGCATACAAGGCCTCATCCATCTTCCAGAGAGCTCCCATGTGAGCCAGGCACATTCGGGCTATTGTGTATGCTTATAAAAGTCAGTAGCCCGGAGCAAGGCACTGTAAGGCCATAACTATTTCTTGCTGCATCCCACTCATACTGGCTGTCTTCCCGCTCACTCTTATTCCTTTATCTCCATCCATAGGAGCTACTGCCACTAAACCATTATCAATATCTACAGTTAAACTTGTCCCCTCTCCTTTCCCTGCCCATGAAGTCCTCTGCTTGTCCACTATCACATTTCTCTTTCACCTCATTGCTTTCTGAATCTTCTGAACCTGGATTGGTAATGTCTGGGCTCCTGATCACCTACAGTTAGAAGAAACAAGCCATTTCCTCAAAGAAATTAGCCACACAGCCCACGTCGTGGCCTCTCTTGCTGTGCTGGGAGTGGCTTAGGTAAGTGTGGCTTAGTACTTACCAATGTGAAGGGCGTGTTAAGCAGGGTGATCATGAGGTCTGACACGGCCAAATTAACGATGAAGAGGCTGGTGACTGAGTGCATCCTCTTGTTCTTGATCACCACGTGGCAGACCAGCAAGTTCCCAAAGAGAGAGAGAACAATGATGACTGTGTAGGCCACAATGAGGAGAGCCTTCACGGTGGGTTTCTGTGACTCTGGCTCGTACTTCGCCAGTTCAGCAAACTTCTCCCACTCAACAATCCGGCTGTCTGTCCAGTTGAATGATGTCCCGTTGCTAGCCTGGTAGAGTAACAGGAGCTTGGCCAAAGAACTATTGTGGTTCAGCTCCTCCAGAGTGCCTAAGAAGGAAGGGGAATATGGCAGCAGTGACAGGAGCGTAGGAGATGTTGTAGCTTCCGGCCAAATTATACTTTGCATGGATGGATACAAGCACAGTGGCCAGTGGCTGTTTGTTCCAGCAAGTGAGATGGATGGATTGCCCCAGAGGGAACTCAGAGGGGATACAGTCAGCACACTGTGCAGCAGCCTTTGAATATCCAAGTAGAAAGAAGCCTGGAGGGGCAATAAATATTTTTGCGACACAGCCAGGAAAGCTCTTGACTGGGAGATGCCAGGCAGTTCATATTGCATGCTGAAAGATAATGGGAGGGTATGCACAAAAGGAAAAAAGAACGTTAATAACATTGGATAATACTACCTGCACAAAGGAACCTAAGCAAGCTCACATGTTCACATAACACTGAGTTTTAACTTGTCCCCGTTTTGAATTCTGTTTTGTTGTCCTTTGCCCTTCTAGGCTTTCCTCTTTGGGGAATGTCCTATGATGCAGGCGTTTTGCTGCAGTTATGCGCCATCGTCTTTTTCTTTCTCGAGCCATTTACTCTTATTTGCCATGAAATGTGCTGTTATTTTGGAAAGTTCTTCTCAAATGACCACACTGAGCATTCTCTCTCTCTCTCTCTCTCTCTCTCTCTCTCTCACACACACACACACACACTCAGAGAGAGAGAGAGAGAGAGAGAGCGCACTGGATTGTGAGGTGGACTGTACAAGAATATTATATTTGCAAAATCTCTCCCTGGCCATGGTAACTGAATTTATGTCAGCACTTATCTTTCTATGCAGCAGAGATTTCTGTGTGAAGACATTAAGGCAAGCAAGCCACAAGATGCATAAATATTGGTATTAATTAATCCACAAGTATCTTCAGGCTGCTTGAACTGGAAATCTTAACTGGCACATGTCCATTTATTCCCCTGTTTGCTTCCTGCATTCATTCTCTCCTTCAGTATAGTACAGAGGGAATAGTTCTTTCAACTCTTGTTTTCACAGTTGGGTGACCAGCAGAGGACCCATTTTAGAAGGGAATGGGCAAAGGCCGTACTGGGGAGCATTCAAAGTTAAATTTGAGATGGGATGGGATGGGTGTTTGTGATTGGAAGCTGGAGGCCTGCATGGAGATGCAAAAAAAGGTGAAAACGATTTGGAAATCTGCTCTGTCTCCTCAAGTAGATTGCAGGGGCTTGAGAATGATAATCCCCCCCTCTTTCTCCTTGAACTGATTCTCAGCTGTTCTCAGCTATTCTGTGCTCAGTCCTCAACCGGCTGGGTTTTTGAGCCCTATCCTTTTCTTTATGTTCCTTTACAGTCATGTTGTGCTGCCTCGTCAGAATGAGTGTAGACTTTGTTAGGTTTCTCATGGGTGACTCCCATTGTGCTGCCTTGTGACTTGCACAGTTCAGGCAGTCATAGAGTTAAAATATGGCAAGGACTGATGTGACCCTGCAAAGAAACACACACATTTGTGCACATGTTGCAGCTTGCATACAGAAAAGGGCAATTCTTGGAACTTCACCTAAGGAGGTGGTGAGCTCCCCTTCCCTGGCAGTTTTCAAGAAGAGGCTGGATGAATCTTTGTCAGGGATGCTTTAGGCTCATCCTGCATTGGGCAGGGGGTTGGACTAGAAGGTCTGTATGGCCCCTTCCAACTCTTGTGATTCTGTACCCAAATTATGCTTCCTCTCTGTTCTTGTCAGCCTTGAACTAAGGTAATGAAATTCTACATTAAGTGCAGAATTATTAAAGCTAAATTATGCATAGACAAGCTAATTATCTAGGTCAGCAGTTTTCCAACTCCTTAGCCTCTCTTGATTTGTTTGTAATTTCCTGTTTATTTTTATTTTCACTTTCCCCCTTACTTTTCTTTGCAAGGTGGATGCATCTGCCAAGAACTCCTGGGTGTTAATGGAAAGCTCTTGGGAACTTCTCTCACTCTACACTGCTAGATTTTAACACTGGCCCTGCTCAAGTAGAAAGGCACCTGCATTTCGTCCTGCAGTCTCCTACAACTGTGCTTGGGAAGCAGAGAGGAGCTTGCCTGCCATTGAGAAGCAGTTTCTGCAGAGCCTTGGGGCTCTCCTTCGGCATGGTCTGAAACCACTGATCTATGAGAATAAATTGGGAGCAAATCACATGGAGTGTGGCTAGAAGACCCTCTTTATAGTGTGTACTTTTTGTTCATACTTCTCCTGTGGCAGCTCTAATCATACGGATAGCAGGTGGGGTGACCCACACTTTTCTGGCCACATACTCAGTTGAGCTTTATGTACACACAGCCACAGTGGCCATTTGGACATGTTTGTGTCGGACTTCCAAGTACCATAAAGTTTGCCTTCCAAAGATTTGTGGTTAAGGATTATCATTTGGTTTATATCCCCAGAAGAAAAGCCTGTCCCAGTGTTGTACAGGAGCAGGGGGTCCATCCATCTTTTTGAGCCTGTGGGTACCCTTGGAATTCTGGCACTGCTTGGTGGGCATAAACAAAAAATGGCTGCCACAGGAGGCAGAGCCATGCACAGAGAGGAAGCCCAGGTGCAGGGAGGTAATTTTTAAAAAAATATACTGGGAAAGAGGAGAGAGAGAGAGAGAAGAAAACCAACATCTGGTGGCAGTTGCCACTGTTATTTTCATTGGCCCAGCCAAGTGGATCTCCAGTAGCAAACCAGACGCAGGTGCCCACTTGCCCGCATCCACTTTCTGAAAACACTTGGGTGGGCATCAGGAAAAGTGTCAGTGGGCACCTTGTTGGAGACTCCTGAGCTTCCTGACTGTGTTAGAGTGTGGGGTGGGAACTGGGGAGACTGGGTTAAAATTGCCCCTCACTGTTAAATTTACTGAGTGACCTTGGGCCAGTCACTATCTTTCCGGCTAATGTGCCTCACAGGGATGTTGTGAGGGTAAAATGGAGGAAGGGGGGCAACATATGTGTCCCTGAGCTCCTTGAAAGAAAGGTAGGATAAAAGTCCAATAAACCAATCAAAAGAAAACTTCACACCGACAGCAACATCTGCAAACTCCTCTTAGTTTTAGGAACTGGCCAAAGTACTCTTTTTCAGAGTCTGTTTCATATCCCTCTCTCTCTCAAATAGACTCTGAGATCTCTCTTGCAGATCCCTAAAACCACGGACCAATCCCATGGATGCTGCTGTCACACTCTGGCGAGCCCATTTCTGCAGCAGACACAGAAGCCCAAGACACAGCAGCCAGCATCACGCTGAATGGTTCAAAAACACCCTTTGAACAAGAGTTTGCAAAGTGGCAAAATTCCAGTCCTGCACAATCAAAACAAAATTACCCCTAACTAGAAATGGTACAGAACGGAGATGCATCCAGAGGTCTAAGGAACTTTTGGCCATTGCAAACTCTCATTGGCTGAAATCAGCACACCAATACATGGGTTCTGGGTCTCATGCGGTACTAGAAGCCGCAGGAGAAGAGCATCTAGTGTTTCTAAGCTCTGGGGACATCCTCAGCTTTGTGCCATCAGTTCTACAACCACTTCAACGTGACATTATGCAAAATTGTAGCTCAGCTGACAACAGTCCCATGACAGACATAACATTAATTCTATGTTGAATTTCGTTTCTTTACGTACCTGCTGCCAGGCAATGCATTGACATTCGCTGATCATCCCGGCTGCTTCGGAAATTGCCCAATTGTGATCTTGTGATCAGAGGAAATATGTGAATCGCTCTTCTTCTCCTTCCCTAAAAAGTAGCAGCTGCTCTGCGTACCAAACCATCCCCTTTGCTCTTCCCGAGAACACCAACATATTCCACACCTGCTCTCTGTAACTAGTGCTTTGCTAACTGGCCAATCATATGTGGGGAGGAAAAACAGTGGTTGGTGTCTCTGTGTGTGTGGTGTGTGTGCGCGCATGTTGCTGCTCATTCACCAAAGGGAGGGTTTTGCTTCCAGAGACTGTCTTTAACAGGGAAGTGGGTCTATTGCTTTTCTAGTGCAAAGGAAGGAGACATTTAAGGAACATTCATTCTTTATCTACAGTTAGAACTGCATGCAGAAGAGGCAGGGCTCTTTAAGTGATGGCAATACAGTTGCAAAACGGAGTGATTCGCTTTCAGTACCAGGTGAGCTGCCGGGACCAGGATGGGGAGTTTGTGACTGTTAAGAAAAGTTTTGTTCCCATTTTGATATCTTCCCTTTAGTACAATATCGTGCTGCCTTCATAAGAGCATAATAAGACCAGAATAACATCAGCCCTTTTATTTTTATTTTTGTTTTTTTTGTTGTTGTTGTTATATTTATATCCCGCTCTCCCCGCAAGTGGGCTCAGGGTGGGTCACAAGAGAAGATAAAATATAAAAGTCAACATTATAGCTTAATATCTCCCCAATCCATATATCTGCTTTGTGAATCTTGGTCTAGCCAGGGCTGGTTATTAAGCCACCTGATTGACTGCTTGAGAGCCACATAGTGAGAAACGTGCCAAAGCACCGCAGGTCCTCGGCTCAGTCCTGGCCTCGAGCAGTATGTGGGTTGCCACCCTCCATGTGGGGCCGGGAGATGTCCCAGAATTACAACTGATTTCCAGGCCACAGAGGTCAGTTCCCCTGGAGAAAATGGCTGCGTTGGAGGGTGGGCTCTATGGAATTAGAGCAGGCTGAGGCCCTTTCCCAAATCCCACCCTCAAATAGCCAGGAATTTCCAAGCTCAGACCTGGCAATCCTAGAAGTATGAGAGAGGCCTGACATCCTCTCCTGGGCCTGGGCCTTGCTTGGGTTGATAACATACCCCATATATAGTGCTGGCCCATATATAGTGCTGGCCCTGCACTAGCAGTTGGTGTGGGCTCCAGTGGCTTTTGCAAATCTGGCATGCCACACAACACCATGGCCTCTGCCTTATGGGGGCCCTTGCATTACCACAAATTATCTTACCTGCTTGGCAAAGCAGGTGAATTCTAATTCTTCTTTATCTGTCATTTTTTGCCATGGAAGGTATCTGTCAGTCACTCAGCACTGAGCTCTGAAACAGCAGTGTCATGGCAGTGCTCGTGTGTGGAATGAAAGTGATGCCACGATGCAAAAGAGAACTTCAGGTAGGAGACGCTCGTCACTGCGAGAAGTAGGAAAACATGTCCACAGCAAACTACACACAGGTTCTTGGGTTTGCTGGAAAGAGTGTATCAGCATTTTGCAGTGTTGTGCTATATGTCCTGTACAATCACACAGTGCAAAAGAGGAATGTGTCGTTCAATTGTCAAAGAATTCACCCTCTGGCTGAGCTGGCGGGACAGTTGGCAAGCATGCCCTGTAGGGGGTTGTTGGAATATATGGAAGGACCTGCTTCCTGTAGCTCCCCTAGAAGCAGATGCAGCTCGCCATCCTCCCCCAGGCTCAAACCAGCATCTTCAGAGCCCTGGTCTATGTCCATCACACCTAGGAGAAAGAAGGTAGCTAGCACGATTTGCATGTGTTACGGATCCATTGCCTCTAAGAGGTTTTAATGTCTTTTGAAGGAATCTGAGCCCCGTGCTCCATCACTGAACACCCCTGGATAGCCAAACCCAGCAGCCAAGGACAATAGTCCAGAAAGGGATTCTTGTATGCAGGGGTTTTCTTCTGGGAAAAGAGGTGGTGGAACTCAGTGGGTTGCCCTTGGAGAAAATGGTCACATGGCCGGTGGCCCCGCCCCCTGATCTCCAAACAGAGGGGAGTTTAGATTGCCCTCCGCACCACTCAGCGATCTCAACTCCCCCCTGACTGGAGATCAGGGGGCGGGGCCACCGGCCATGTGACCATTTTCAAGAGGTTTCGGAACTCTGTTCCACCGCGTTCCTGCTGAAAAAAAGCCCTGCTTGTATGCGCATGGTATAATTCTCTGAGTCCCAGGAATACAGGATCCTTAGTCGGCATTGCAGTGCTGCATTAGGAATTTCCAGGGTACCTCCTGGTATAATCTTCCTGAACTGTCAGGGCAGTTGATCCAAAGAAGTTAGATGTGTCTCACATTAGCTTATGGGAAATTTATTGTCACACGCTAATCCTGTTCATTCCTTCAGGATAAATGGACCACCTTCTCCTCCTTTGTACAATTGTAAGTTCATACTTACCATTATGCTTGGTGCAACAGTAAGGAAAGTCTCATTCTCAGCCTGTATTCATGAGGGTGGCCCCCATGGATACCATCTGCAGCAGCAGCATCAAAGTGTCTCAGAGCAGAGAAAAGACTTTCCGTCCCGTGGGTGGAGACAGAGTAGTGAAAAGACAGTTGGTTGTTGTGGGTTTTCCGGGCTGTATTGCCGTGGTCTTGGCATTGTAGTTCCTGACGTTTCGCCAGCAGCTGTGGCTGGCATCTTCAGAGGTGTAGCACCAAAAGACAGAGATCTCTCAGTGTCACAGTGTGGAAAAGATGTTGGCAGGTCATTTGTATCTACTCAGGAGGGGTGGGGTTGAGCTGAGTCATCCTGTAAGAGTTTCCCAGGGTGTGGAATGCTAATGGCGGGAGGCTTCACTGTATCCTGAGGAGGTTCTTTTGCATATGGATTGGTGCTTGATGTGCTAATCTTCTCTGCAGGGCTATTGTCGGGTGTAGAGTGTTTTGTTAGCCTGGTGTTTTTCAGAACTGGAAACCATGCTCTGTTCATTCTTAAGGTTTCTTCTTTCCTGTTGAAGTTTTGCTTATGCTGGTGAATTTCAATGGCTTCCCTGTGCAGTCTGACAAAGTAGTTGGAAGTGTTGTCCAGTATTTTGGTGTCCTGGAATAAGATACTGTGCCCTGTTTGAGTTAGGCTATGTTCAGCCACTGCTGATTTTTCAGGTTGTCCAAGTCTGCAGTGTCTTTCATGTTCTTTTATTCTTGTCTGGATGCTACGCTTTGTGGTCCTGATGTAAACTTGTCCACAGCTGCAGGGTATACGGTATACTCCTGCAGTTTTTTGACAGTTTTTTGAGTGTCTTTTCAGAATCAATGCCAGTCATCCTCAATACAGATCACGTTAAAAGTCAAATCGTAATAAATTATAATACTTCATACTTTAATATTTAGAAATATTTATTTATTTATTTTATTCAATTTATACCCCGCCCTCCCTGAGAACAACCTCAGGGCAGCTTACAACAGAAAATATACAATTCAAACATCATAAAAATATAAAACCAATTTGACAGCTAAAGTATCATACCAAAGTACAAGTTTTCACACACCCCTCTACAATTGAGTTTCAATTTAATGGTTTTAATAGGCACTTTCCTTAAGCTTTAATACTGAAAATACATGGACCATATGAACAAGTGTGTTACATCAGTTAGTATGTCAGACTGATTTGGGCTGTCATGGCTGACAGCAAGCAACAGACCTGCATTACTTTTCTCTTTAAAGGCAGAAATAAACATTCACACATTCAGCGGCTTTCCCCAAATGCATTGCTTTGCTCTGGAGTGCTGCATTTCCTGGCTCAAAGACAGACAACACCTCTTTCATCGGGAGTGCGAACAATGCAAACCTCACATATGAACATGTGCCATGCAGATTTTTTGCCTCCACACACAAGTCAGTCAGTCAAAGTTTATTGCAGTTCGTAAATAGAGATGGGCACGAAAAAAAATGAACATGATGTTCATTGTTCGTTGCCATCCACGAACAGGGATTCACAAACGTTTACGAGCATGACCTGTTCACGGACATGTTCGTGGTTGGATGTTCGGGGGGGGGGGGGGGCAGCAGGCTCTCCTCCAGCCATCATCCAAGTTTTGTCAAGATCCCTACTGCACCACTCCCAGAATCCTGACCTGAGCAGGCACCAGGAAAGGTACCAATAATAAATAATAGCTTGGCCCAGAGACTGGCAGGAGCCCTGGAATCTGAAGGGGTAGATCCTGTCCGGGGTCTGAGTCCCAGCCCCCAGACTTGCCAGGAGGGAGCAGTGGGAGGCAACCGGGAGGCAGTGGCCCTACCACCCCAGCCAGCAACCAGGTCCAGAACCTGCCCACTCCAGGGGGAAGGAGCGAAAGGCCAAAGCCTCAGAGGGCTGGAGGGAGCAGGGAGGGACCAGCCAGTCCCACCCTCCAGGGGGAAGAGAGGGAGCTAAGCAGGACAGAGGAAAAGGGCCAAGGCAGGGGGAATAGGGACCCAGCAGCAGCCCAAACAAAGCCCTTACCAGCCAAGGAGGAGAAGCTGCCACTACAGCCCAGAGCCACACCCGGGCTAGAGGACAGTAGTCTGGCTCAGGAGTTGCTAGGATCCAAGCCCCTCCAGGTGGAGCTGGTACAGGCATTCTGGGGGAGGAGATGGGCAGCCCCACCCAGCATCAATGAGCAGGCAGTCCAGAAGCTGGCCAGGGCAATTCCTCGCGAGCAAGGCCAGGCAAGCTCAGCAGCACAGAAGCCGGCTGGGGCAGCTCCTTGCGAGCAAGGCCATGCATGCTCAGCAGCACAGAAGCTGGCTGGGGCAGTTCCTCGTGAGCAAGGCCAGGCAAGCTCAGCAGTTCAAAGGCCTACTGGGGCAGCTCCTTGTGAGCAAGGCCAAGGAGACCTCAGCTGGGGATGGCTCACATCCAACCCCACCCTGCCAGCAAAGCAAGGAAGCCAAGAAGGGATTAGTGGTAAGAGGGAAACACCTGAGGGGAGGCACAGCTGGGCCAAGTCAGGAGAGGGACCAAGCCTAGAAGGAGGGCGGGGCGGGGAAAGGAAACCCTATATAAGGTGGCTAGGAAGAGCTCTGAGGTGGTGGGTGTGAGTAAGGAGTGATGGCGTAGAGTGAGAGCAGAGCAGTGCGCGAGCAAAGGCAAGGAGGAGAGTGGATGAAGGAGGAGGAGGAGATGGCAGAGGCCAAAGAGGGTGAGTGGCACAGGTTGAGCAGGCCAGTGAGTGGATTGAGAGGGAGTCTGGGTGATGTATACTGCCCCTCCTTCCACAGAGCAGGGTCCTGCAGAATCCCTGGCCCCGCTTTGATGTCAGGAGCAGACCGCCCAGCGCCCCGCCCAGTGGCGGCCGCTGCAAGCCCTGACAGATCCCTATCCCACCACACACAAAGAAAATTCAAGCTCCAATGCACTCTCTCTATCAAAATGCCAACAGCCGCTGTCTCTACCTCTCCACTGTCTGCAAAGCCAGAGCTGGGAGCCCCCCTCCCCCCTGATCTTTGCTCCCTTGTAACAAATTTGGAACTCCAGACTTGAAAGGAAGACCTGCCTATCAAGCTAAATTGGGCTTAGATTTGGGTTTCCAGGGCAACAGCAGGAGTTCAGAGTTCAGACAATCCCTGCCTAAGTAGCCAAGGGAATTGATTGCAGGTGCCAGACTGTCTGGCTTGACAAACAGCAATAAACGAGGCTTGCAACGACCACCTGTTCATTTAGAATGGGGCCTCACGAACAGCTTGTTCGCAAACAGCAGATTGGGCCATTCATGGCTTTTTTTTTTGTTTGTATTGCTGTTCGTGCCCATCTCTGTTCGTAAACCAGCACAAAGCAGACAGAAATACAACCATGGTAATATAAATATTTAGGTTCCAGTCTAAAACCAGAAGCTGAATCATTCCCAAAATGTTAACATAGGACAGATTAACTTGAGAGTCATGCATGTCATGTCTTTACATATTCTCTGCATATCCTAAAGGCTGCTGCCAAAAATTTGGTGCAAGCCAATGTAACCTGGGGATTAGAATCAAGTAGAAGTATCTTACTTATGGTTGTTGTGGGTTTTCCGGGCTGTATTGCTGTGGTCTTGGCATTGTAGTTCCTGACGTTTCGCCAGCAGCTGTGGCTGGCATCTTCAGAGGTGTAGCACCAAAAGACTTTTGATGCTACACCTCTGAAGATGCCAGCCACAGCTGCTGGCGAAACGTCAGGAACTACAATGCCAAGACCATGGCAATACAGCCCGGAAAACCCACAACAACCATCGTTCTCCGGCCGTGAAAGCCTTCGACAATATATCTTACTTATATCAGAATCTGAGAGACCTGATAGTCTTTCCTGTATGGGGCAGATAAATCTAGCTTGTATTTGGTGATAAAACCCACAGCCAAGTAAAATATGTTTGATCATTTCTACTTCACTGGTACTGCACGGACAAAGTCATTCTGCCATTGGTACCTTTCTCTAACGGCCTGCTACAACCTCTGAGGGGAAAATGTTACAATGGGCCAATGAAAAGACCCTTCGGTGGGATGGGATTTCCACATTCGATAATTATGGAGCTTCAGAGACTATATATATATATATTTTTGGAGGGGGGCTAGAAAATTCGAAGCCTTGGAAATATCATTCTGCCTCTCTACATCTAGTAGCCTCTGTTTAACTAAGGCCCTGGCTTGGTTCACGGCTTTTATCTGTAAAGACTTGGGAGAGAAGCCAAGCATAGACAGCTGCTGATGTGTAGCCCTAATCCAGCATGAATTGTACTCATCCTTCAAAATTAAAGAAGTGATGTCCGCTGGACAGTGGCTAAGTCTAAGCCATGTAATAATTGAGGCAAGAGTTATTCTCACCTCTATTCTTATCAGTAACGTTTCCCAGCGCAGAAGTGCATTGGAAACTCTTTTTGGGAACTGGAATATGGCTCGCAGGAATTTGGACTGGATTCTTTCAATAGAGGAGAAATTTGATGGACCTGGACCCAACGTCACCCCATACAGGAGTTGTGGTAAAGTCTTGGCAAGAAACAGTTTGAGGGTCACTGGTATATATTGCCCCCACTTTTACATGGAAGAATCTAATAAAACCATGAGTAGATTTATGGCCTGAGTTTGTGGCATACTCACGGTGGGCCTTTTTCTCTCCGAGGATTTAACTATGACCCCAAGATATTTATGTTACTTGTTGAAGACAATGACATTTTATGCTTCCTTTCCTAACCTTAGGTTTTGGGCCAAAGGCCATTATTTTTGTTTTGTGGTCATTAATCTCCAGGTGATTTGAATCGCAATATGAGCCAAATTGCTTTAGTGCCCTTTTCAGGCCAACTGGTGTCCTGGACAGCAGGAACGGTAAAGTAAGGCGGTCAGGTGACAGTCCGCTAAAGAGGGAGGGTGGGTATCCACTAACCCCAGGTGGCTGATCAGGTCATTAATATAAAAGGCAAAAAGGGAGGGATCACACACAAGTCTGAGGAACTTCTGCTTTCCGTTCAGGATATGCAAATTGCCTGAGAGCAATAAGCTCCTCACTAAAGTTATCATTTATGGTCCTTGCAGTGGCTAAGTGTCCAGTCCACCTGTGATCTAGTTGAGTACTTGAATATAATGGGCTAATCCAAAGATTTATGGTAAAGTTGTACAAGTTTTTACACATCTCAAATACTGTTTCACAAGTAGTATTTTTGAGCAGTCTTTAAGAACCACAAGATGTAATTGGTGATTGTAACAGTGTATGTATGAATGCCCCAGGCTAGCTACATCTTGGAAGCTTAGGCACGGTTGGCCCTGGTTAGTACTTGGCTGAGAGATAACCAAGAAAATCCACAGTTACTATGCAGAGGTAGGCAGTGGCAAACCACCTCTGAATGTCTCTTGCCTTGAAAACCCCAGCAGGGTTGCCATAAGTCAGCTGTTACTTGACAGCACTTTACAAACAGGTGATAGTCTCACCAAGTTTATCTTGGAATCTTCTTTGAACTCTACCTGAGTTGCCAAACATGATGCTTTCACTATCATAGAATTGTGCTATGAGCTGCTCAGGATTAAACCCACAGAGAGAAAGAACTTGAACCAGAAGATCAGGTACAGAGTTTGTTATTAAATTCGAAAGTGTATGCAACCACAAAAGATATTCAACTGGTCTGCAGTGTTTTACAAATCTGATTGCAACTGATAGATTTCCATCACCACTCATCAGTAGAAATCTACTTTACTGTTTCTGCAAAGGAAAGCAATTTCTTCAATAACCATTGACTGCAGAATAGAAATTACTTCAATTTGGTGTATCTGGGGCTGTAAAATATGCTTTGGCAGGTATACTCGGAAACGTTCTGTCACTTTGGCATCTTTCTATCCTATTATATTAAAGGTTAAGCGTGTTCCAGAGAACACAGTGCCACCAGAAGGCACTGCTGTGGAGGGAAGACCAGGCAAAGCAGCCTGTCCATCCAGAAAGTGCGCTGTGGTGGGAAGCTCAGGCTGGGATCAGATTCAGAGCAGGTGGCAATGCCGTCCAATCACCTTCACCCAGCTGGGATAAGGAGCGGAGCAGGTGGCAATGCCCACCCTCCTCTCCCAGCTGGGATCAGGAGGGGAGCAGGTGGCAATGCCTGCCGCACACCTTCAGCCAGCTGGGATCAGGAGCAAAGCAGGTGACAATGCCAGCAAACCGCCTTCACCCAGCCGGAATCAGGAGTGGAGCAGGTGGCAATACCCACCCCCTGCTTTCACCCAGCCAGGATCAGAGGCGCAGCAGCCAGTAATGCCCACCCACCCCCTTCACTGAGCTGGGATCAGGAGAGGAGCAGGTGGCAATGCCCGCCCCTCTTCACTCAGCAGGAACCAGGCATGGAGCAGGTGGCAATGCTTGCCTCCCACCTTCACCTTGCTGGGATCAGGCATGGAACAGGATGCAATGTCCAACCCCTCTTCACCCGTCCATGATCAGGAGTGGAGCAGGTGGCAGTGCCCATTCCCCGCCTTCATCTTTCTGGAATCAGGTGCAGAGGAGGATGCAACGCCCGCCCCCTTCACTGGTCGGGATTAGGAGCGAAGCAGGCAGCAATGCTTGCCCCCTTCACCTGGCCAGAATCAGGCATGGAGCAGGAGACAATACCTGCCCCTTTCCCCCCAACTGTGATCAGGCACAGAGCACGTGGCAATACCCTCCCCCTGCCTTCACCCAGCAGGGATCAGGAATGGAGTAGATGGCAATGCCTACCTACACTTTCACCAAGCTGGGATCAGGAGCGGAGCAGGTAGCAATACCCACCCCCTGCCTTCACCCAGCCAGGATCAGAGGTGCATTAGCCAGTAATGCCCACCCCCCTTCACCCAGCTGAAATCAGAAGAGGAGCAGGTGGGAATGCCCGCTGCCACCTTCACCCAGCTGAGATCAGGCACAGAGCAGGTAGTAATGCCCTCCCCTCCTTCTCCCAGCAGGGATCAGGACCAGAGCAGGTGGCAATGCCATCCAATTACCTTCACCCAGCTGGGATCAGGAGCGTATCAGGTGGCAATGCCTCCCCCCGCCTTCACCCAGCTGGAATCAGGAGCTGAGCAGTTGGCAATGCCCGCCCCATTCACCCAGGTGGGATCAGGAGTGGAGCAGCTGGTAATGCCCACCCCTCTTCACTCAGCAGGGACCAGGCATGGAGCAGGTGGCGATACCCTCCCCGTGCCTTCACCTAGCAGTGACCAAGAATGGAGTAGATGGAAATGCCTGCCCCCACCTTCACCAAGCTGGGATCAGGAGCAGAGCAGGGGGCAATACCCACCCCTTGCTTTCACCCAGCTGGGATCAGAGGCACAGCAGCTAGTAATGCCCACCCCCCTTCACCCAGCTGGGATCAGGAGAGGAGAAGGTGGCAATGCCCACCGCCACCTTCACCCAGCTGAGATCAGGCACAGAGCAGGTGGCAATGCCCTCCCCTGCCTTCTCCTAGCAGGGATCAGGGCCGGAGAAGGTGGCAATGCCCGCCTGCCACCTTCACCCAGCTGTGATCAGGAGGGAAGCAGGTGGTGATGCCTGCCTGCCACTTTCACCCAGCAGGGATCACGAACAGAGCAGGGGACAATGCCCACCCACCCCTTCCCCAGCTAGAATCAAGACTGGAGCAAGTGGCAGTTCCTGCTCCCCTTCAATCAGCTGGGATCAGCAGTGGAGCAGGTGGCAATGTCCAACCCATCTTCACCTGTCCATGATCAGGAGCAGAGCAGGCAGCAGTGCCCATTCCCTGCCTTCACCCTGCTGGAATCATGCGTGGAGCAGGAGGCAACGCTCACCTCCCTTCATTGGTCGGGATTAGGAGCAGAGCATGAGGCAATGCCCGCCTCCCTCTTCACCCGTCCGGGATCAGTCACAGAGGAGGAGGCAATGCCTGCTTGCCTGCCCTCCCCTTTCTAGAGCCCGTTGTATATTTTCCCACAATTGTTACTAGTATGGTATAATGAAAGAGAGAGGGCTTGCTTTGTAATTTTCTACTTTTTTATTGATGGCGCCATGATCACAAAAGACAGCTCATTGACAGCTAGGAACTGGATAATTTCTGAAATACTGCAGATAGAATGCCTATTTTTCATTAGCTGCTTTTGGCTTCAACATAGCATGAATCTCTTTTCTAGTTCTGAGTCATTTGTTCTTACCACTGAGACTTTGCCATTAAGTGAGTTTTATATAAGTAATGCTCTAGAAGCACACACACACACACCACACACCGGAAACAGCCCTCCAGTAATGGAAACCAAAAACTGTAAATATAACCTCTCTTCCTGTATCCTTAGAAATTTTTTTCATGGGAAAGAGAAAGCTCTGTCATTTGAAGCAGAGTATTCCAACCAAGAATGCCCATCATATCATCTGTAGACAAAACTCCATCTGTTGCATCCAAAATTTGTTTTTAGATCATTTGGAAGCTGAGATTATGAATGGTTTTCTTTGCCTACGTCTGGAGAAGTTGGTTCCCTTCTCTGCAAACTCCTACTCTCTGCTTCAGTTCTAGACTTGAGGTCCACAGAATCTGATCAGTCGAGTTGGTTTTAGGACTTAATCAATTTCAGGGCCCATAAGATACGTTTAGCCACAATTTCTGTTGTCCTCTTGTCAGATCCTGACAGGAGAATTAGCAGATGGTGGTCTAATGAGTGCCCTGACCAGGATAGCCCAGGCAAGCCTGATCTTGTCAGATCTCAGAAGATACCTGAGAAAAAGAGAGACTCACTAGTCTCCAGGGAAGGTAAATTATATTGTGGAAAATGTAATAAAGTGCAAGTGCTTACAATATACAACTGATGAGTGAAAATTTCATCAACTGTTCAATATACAAACAACATACATCTGTGAATTCTCACATCAATTTACAATAATACATACGTATGGACAATAAATGACACCCTGGTCTGTCCGGTGAAATACAATTGTAGGTTTCTTCTTCAAACAATTGCACATAAATGCATGCTGCAAAGAGTTCAAATGACCATTCATCTCCCGCCAAGGCAACTCAATGGTGGAGAAGGACGAATGCCGATGGTAGCAGCTGGACGGGTATGATGCCAGCGTGATTATCAATTCCCGTTTCGTTGTCACTTGTTCACCAGCTATTTTTGATTCCTAATATAGGCTGTAATGAAGTATACAAATTTATATACACTCCTATACCAACATAAATATAAATAGCATTTGCAATTGACATAAAATCTTACTTACTAGTCATAATGCAGCATGTGTGACGAGTTACTTCACACCAGATCTGTTCTGATGGAGACAATGCCATGGGGAAGCTACTAAGGGTGTGTCTATTTATAGTCATCTCGAAATTTACTTAAAGGCAATGTTTCCTCTCCAAGAAATAACATTTCTTATAAACATGCAGAACAATATTACAGAGACAAGAACCAACATTACAGGAAACAAGAGTAGTCTAATTCATTATTCAACCCATATGGTGTCAAACTGTTAAGTCTGAAAATCCACTGTGATTCCAGCTGCAGAAGCCTCTGAGCTGTATTTATATTCGTTTCCACTACTCCCAATACAGATACTAAGAAATCCCTATGGGAATGTTGTCGCTCCAAAAAATGCTCCACAAGTGGGGCTTCTAATGTTCTATTTTTAATTCGGGAAATATGTTCCTGCATCCTCACTTTCAGCGGGCGTGTGGTGCTGCCTATATAAATAGACGGGCAGCTACACTGAAGGATGTAAACGACATTTGATGTTTTACAAGTAGAAAATCCACAAGAAAAAAGGGGCTTCCCTGTAACTGGGTTAGATATCGTGGAAAGATGTTAACAGTCCCCACACTGAAATTGGCCTGTCGGTAAAGCCCTAGTGGTTTCAGTACTTTTAAATTCTGAGGAAACCAGAAAATCTTTTGAATTTCTTGTGCGTCGATATCCAATAGCTGGAGCCACTTCACACCCTTTGATCATACTGACCAAATGCCAGTGCTTTCTTATTATTTTACCAATTGCAGGAGCCACTGATGTAAACTCTAATCCCCACTTAATATTAATATTATTACCCAGGGTATGATCCTTGGGAGTGAGCAAGTCCTGGCGGCTTGTGCTCTCTGCCCTATGTCTAGCTGCCATTATTGCTGACCTAGGATAGCCTCTTTGTATGAAGGAAACAGCAAGGTCCCTACTGCTCTATACAAAATCTCCCGCCCGAGTAGAATTACGTTTAAGTCTTAGATATTGGCCTATTGGAATATTTCTTTTTAAATGGGTGGAATGAGGAATACTGCAAATAAGAGCACCGGATGGTGGCTTTCTTAAAGGGACGCCCCCCCCCCCAGAGTTTTTTCAGTTCGTTTATAAATAGTGACATCCAAGAAGTTGATATCTGCATTTATCATATTGAGCCAAGACATCATAATAGCTGCTTGTTCCTCGTTCCTGAGTATTAAAATGATATCATCAATATATCATTTGTAAAAAACAATATATTCAAAAAAGAGGTTAGCATCTGGCTTCAATACAAAATCCTCTTCTAGCCTGGACATAAATAAGTTGGCGATGCTTGGGGCCGCAGCACACCCCATCGCCACCCCTTTTATTTGATAATAGTACTGATTCTCAAATTTAAAATAGTTATATTCTAGAATGATGTCTAAAAGGCTCAGAAGGAAATGTGTGGAGGGGTGTTGTGTTGCTCTGCTGTCAAGGGCTAACTCAACCACTTCCCTGGCATCTTCATGAAGGATTGACGTGTAGAGGGAACTAACATCTAGGGTCATGAGAAAGGCAGATTCAGGAATAATGAGGGGCTCTATCATATTAATAAGAGACGTAGTATCCTTAAGGTACACCTGTGTCTGCATGACCAGTGGTTGTAGATGGTAGTCTAGGAATACAGCCAAGGGCTCAAAAACTGAGTTTGTGCCCGAAACTATCTGTCTCCCAGGGGGAGGGGATCCACCCTTGTGTATCTTCAGTAGGGTGTAGAATACTGGCGTGTGGGGGGAGACGTTAATAAGTGTCTTAAATGCTTTCTGGTCAATCTCCTGGAATACTAAGGCTTCCTCCAGCACAAACTTAATGATGTTCTGTATGTGTGCTAACGGATTTGTTGGGATAAGTTTATAATCGGTAGTATTTCTCAGTTGGTGTGTCACTTCCACTTGTACTTCCACTTGTCTACTTGTACTCCTGACGTAAATCAGGAGGCAGGGGCAAACTATAATGTATACAATGCCAGCAGTATTACAAGTGGAAAGATCTCGCAGTATAATAGTCTGATTAATACTATCGAGCCTAAGAGAGTCGCCCATCCTTGCCAGATCACATATGTTACATCTCCTGCACCTATGGTGTCCTACAGGTTGCGTCCCCCTAGTGACCTTGGTGTAAAAATCCGACCGCACTAGCACATCACAGAGATTTCTTGTGCGCCTGAATCCTATATAAGGTACCCTTTCGCACGCCGGGATGTAATTGACAAGATGCCAATGTTGCCTGATAATCTTCCCTATTCTGTTGGCCAGGTGAGTATATTCAATAGACCGATGCAAATTTGTTTGCTCACTCCTATCCTTAGGAGCAAACAATGTTTCTCGTGTTGTGCAAGCCGCTCTACTGGCTGCAGCTGTGATCATGGCTCTGGGGTAGCCCCTATTAAAGAGCTCCTGGCCTAATCTGTCCCTCACAGTATTATATTCATGCCTGTTAGTAGCATTCCTGCTCAAAAGAGAAATTTTCCCACCGGGAGGTTACGTTTGAGGTGAGGAGGGTGAAAAGGATCAAAATGCAGATATGAGTTTTTATCAATGGCTTTGCGAAAGGGTTGAACACAAACACAATTCTCAGCATTCTTATAGGTGATAACATCAAGGAAGTTAATACTCTCCCTATTGTACTGCCAGGTATATTGTATATGTGGGTTAGTGGTGTTGAGCCACTGACCCATAGCATCTGCTGAATCAGCCTCAGAAAATATGAAGTAAAGGTCATCAAAGTGCCGCCTCATAAACACAGTTTTGGAGAAAAATGGATTCACTGCCCCATTCAGGATGAAGGATCTCTCCTGTGTAATCATATAAATATTGGTGATACTGGGGGCAGCAGCACACCCCATCACCACCCCTCTGATCTGTAGGTAAAAGTCAGTCAAAACGGAAGTAGTTATAATGGAAGTAGTTATAGTCAAAACACACCTCTTTCTGATTTCCACTGGGACTGAGAGGAGGGAAGTATATTGCGGTTTTGTAAGTTCCTCTTGCTTTTGTAATTAGGGCTTGTATTTGCCATGGTATGTAACCTTTTGATTGTATTTCGATTGCATTGTACATCTGATTTTTCATCAGGAGTGTTTGCTGTCTGTTGACGCTCTTGACAAAGACCCGAAACAGGAGTTAAGCTGCCCTGTTGAGCGTCGGGCGGCGATTTCTCGTGGCAAGTCCAGCAGCTTCACTACATTCTCCCATCAGTGAAGAGGTCTCCAGTACTTCGGACGGAGACTGCACTGGGAGCAGCAAGAAGGATTAATTATTTATACTTTAGACTTTCTCGTCTGCTGGATGTCTGCCTTGTTTGCATTGATTACATTCTTGAGCACTTGGCACTTTAATACACTATAAACCTGTATAAATTGTGTAAACTGTTGGTGCTGAGTGGTAAGTTTGTAATATTGTTAGTCCTTAGACCGATCTGCTGTGGGATCAGGAGTGGAGCAGGTGGCAATGCCCAGCCTCCGCCTTCACCCACCTGGGATCAGGAGTGGAACAAGTGGCAATGCCCACTCTCCGCCTTCACCCAGCTGGAATCAAGAGCGGAGCAGGTGGCAATGCCCATCCCATGCCTTCAGCCAGCTGGGATCAGAAGTGGAGCAAGTGGCAATGCTTGCCTGCCCTTCACCAAACTGGGATCAGGAGGGGAACAGGTGGCAATGCCTGCCCCCTGCATTCATCCAGCTGGTATCAAGAGTGGAGCAGGTGGCAATACTCACTTCTTACCTTCACCCAACTCGGATCAGGCGTGGACCGGGAAGCAATGCCCACCCCCTTCACTCAGTCAGGATCCGGCAAGGAGTACAAGACAGAACCTTTATTGGCATAACTGTAACAGTTTCGAAAACAAATGGAGCCTGTTAATTGTTAAACATTCTAAACACACTTCTCCTCTTGTATACACGGTAAAGGAAGTTTGCCACCATTTCAGTGACTTTAACCTTGGTTGAGGCTAAAAAACTCACTATCGTACTCTCAACAGATTTGCCCTCCAGCGATTGCAGTAGGCAATCCAAATAAAATGCACGTAAATCATAAAATCTGCACGATAGAAGTACATGGGCTGTATCCTCGATTTCCAACATCCCACAGGGGCGTAACCTTTCTCCAAATGGAATTTTTTTTGAATCTCCCAAATAGTACAGCAGAAGGGAGCACATTAAAACGGGCCAACATAAATGCCCTTTGAATACAGGGATCGATTAAACAGGAAAAATACTCTGCCAGCGCATCACTAAATGGAATCCCCCATTGAACAGGAGAGCAGTGTCCTGAAGAGAGGCTTCTAAGGTCAATTAGCCTCTGTTTAGTTCTATCAAAAGCATTCTTCTCAGATAAAAGGTACAGATCTTCTATGTTGAGCCCCATCAATGTATTTTTCCTTTCAATATAGTTCAACCAGTCACACGTGTTAGACCCATGTAACGTATACATTATGAGACTATTAGGCCCGCTTCGAAAATGTAGGTGAAGCCAGAATTTGAAGGTTGAGATCCATGCTTTTGTAACTAAACGTCTCTGGTTTGTCTCAAGGCAAATTGCCGCATAAGGTATGCAAGCTGGAAGCCCCAAGGTTTTCCTAAGAAATTTAGATTGGACTCTTTTGATCGCTTCGTTGGAAGCAGAAATCCAAATAGGAGCACCATAAAGTAGCTTAGCACATATTTTATAGTTAAACACTTTAAGGACAGCTGGTATAAATTGATTTCCTTTCATGTAAAAGAAGCAAGAGATTGCGAGTTCACTGCTGTTCACTGCCCTTGCCGCTTCCCTAATATGAGTGGCCCAATTTCCACTGTAGTGGAAATGGATTCTGAGATATCTGAAGCTCTTCACCTGTTCAATGGAGTTACCTTGTACAGTCCAATTAAAGGGCCTCCAGCTTCGACCAAATATGATAATTTTGGACTTCTCAAAATTTAGGGAGAGCTTGTTCTTATCACAATAATTTAAGAAATGCGTCAGCATCTTTTTCATCCCAACTTTTGAGAGTGAAAGGAGTACAGTGTCATCGGCATACAACAATAAGGGGATGTGTCTCATTCCCAATTTAGGAAAATGGCCATTGACAGAGCTCAAAATGGGTGCCAAATCATTCAGAAAAAGATAGAACAGTAAAGGGGCCAAAGTACAGCCTTGTTTGACATCCAATGTAATTGCAATCCTGGAAGTTAGACCTCCTTCTTTCGAACATCTGATCTGACAGGTGGTTTCAGAGTAAAGTTTTTGTATCAAGTAAAGCAAACGGCCTATCGATCCCCATCAGGCTCAGTTTCTTCCACATAATATCCCCAGGCACTGAGTCAAATGCTCCCTTGAGATCTAAAAAGGCTGTGTATAGTTTAGGGCCTTTCCCTTTCCTATATATATTTATTAGGTGACTAAGAACAACACAGTGGTCCAGGGTTGACTTACCTTGGCAAAAGCCAATTTGCTCAGGCCCCAGGATTTGCTGGTCTGAAATACAAGCTTTGAGCTTGTTGGCCAGATGGTTCGCATATAGCTTCCCTATGATGGATAAGAGACTAATTGGTCTATAATTATTAGGAAGCTGTGGATCACCTTTTTTAAAAATGGGTACTACAACAGCGTTCTTCCATTCTTTAGGAATTACTCCTGACCTATCTATAGCTGAAAACATGGCAGCCACCACTGAGGGAAAGCCTTAATAGCCTCAGGGGGGATAGCATCGGGCCCCGGGGCTTTACCCAGTTTGAGTGCTGCAGTTAGAGATTCGGTCTCCTCAGTCGACACTGGCTCCCATAGAGGACAATCCTCCAGATAGAGATCAAATTCCTCTTTAGGACTGCACCTATTTTCCTGAAAAATCTCTGAAAAATATTTGTGCCAGCAGTCGGCCGTAATTAGGTTGTTTGCTAAACTCTTTCTTCCCATAGAGTCGGCTATCAGGGACCAGAATTTCCTTGAGTCATTGCTAATTGTGGCCTGAAGGAGGGGTTCCCAGCTTTTGAGCAAGAAATTTTTCTGCTTGTCCTTATAGAGTTGGTGTAGAGCCTTTTCAGGCAAGGAGTAGATGACAATACCCGCCTGGCTGGGATCAGGAGTGGAGCGGGTGGCAATGCCCACTCCCTTCACTTGGCTGGGATCAGACACAAAGCAGGCTGCAATGCCTGCCCCTTCACCCGGCCAGGATCAGGCATGGAGCAGGTGGCAATGCCCCCCTTCACCTGTCTTGGATCAGGTGCACAGGAGGAGATAATGCCTACCTCTTTCACCCGGCCAAGATCAGGCATGGAGCAGGTGGCAATGCCCGCCCCCTGACTTCACCCAGCAGGGATCAGGAGCAGCCGCAGAACAAAGAGGGGTGTGCACTTCCCACAATGACCAGAAACAAAAAGAAGGGGGAAGGCAGCAACTACAATACCAAAAGAATGATGAAAATATGATATATATGCAAAGACAAATTGCAACAATCTGATCAAGGGGAATGGCTTTGGGGAGACCGCTTCTATGTACCCAAAAGTACATACATCCCCCATTCAACCTGCCAGAATCAGGCATGGAGCAGGCATCAGCCCCCCCACCCACTTCACCTGGCTGGAATCCATCGCAGAGCAGGAGGCAATGCCCACCCCTTCACCCAGCTAGGATCTGAAGTGGAGCAGTGGCAATGCCAACCCCCCTTCACCCGGCCAGTATCAAGTGTGGACTAGGAGTCAATGCCTTCCCCCTTCACCCAGGTGGGATCAGGCGAGGAACAGGTGACAATGCCTGCCCCTTCACTTGGCCAGTATCAGAAGCGGAGCAGGTGGCAATTCCCCTCCCCTTCACTTGGCCAGGATAAGGCGCAGAGCAGGTGGCAATTCATACCCCGTCTTCACCTGGTCAGATCAGGCATGGAGCAGAAGGCAATGCCCATCCCCCATTCAACTTGCCAGAATCAGGCATGGAGCAGGCATCATCCCCCACACCCACTTCACCTGGCTGGAATCCATCGCAGAGCAGGAGGCAATGCCCACCCCTTCACCCAGCCAGGATCCGAAGTGGAGAGCTCAGCGGCGTGGAGGGCAATCTAAGCTCCCCTCTGTCTGGAGAACAGGGGGCGGGGCCACCAGCCATGTGACCATTTTCAAGAGGTTCCGGAACTCCATTCCCCAGCGTTCCCCCTGAAAAAAAGCCCTGCATGCAGCACTGTTTCACACAGCACTATTTCACATATATCTATTGAAACTGTTATATACCATGTAGTGAACAGCTGTCTTGAAAGTGAGGCTTAAGAGGACAACACCTGACAAAGAACACACAAGAGGCTTGATTAGGTATGGTGCTACTATCCCTTTGTGCTAAAAAGTCATTTATTTTTAGATATGCAGCAAAGATGTTTATAATATTGCAGTCTAGGTGTTTACTACAGATCTCCATAATAAAGCAATCATTTAATATACTGTGAAATCAGAAGACTGCACTTCAGCTTCAATTTTAAATTTAATGGGAGAAAAGTGCTTGAGGTGCCATTGTAGATGTGTACATATCCAGGTGGGAATATTTTAGGACCATGCAGACAAGCAGAACTGTGTCGCTGTGAGGATCTGCAAGGTGACTCTCAAAAAACTTCACTGCATGAGTTAAAGAACTTTATTGATAAGCTACCAGGTTCAGTATCTTACTCCATTTTTGACAGGAATGACGTTTCCCTACAAGCACAAGACATATATAGGAGTCGAAGCGTGGGTGAATTCCCAAATCCCCACCCCTTTACAGTGATGGTCAGCTACGTTCAAAAGGAAACATCTAGGTGGGAAAAAGCAGAGTTGATATATGAGAAGTCTCAAGGCTGTGAGTGCCTGTGCAAGCATCTCTTCCCAGGCTAAGGAGAGAGGAGTTTAAGAGAACATACAGATAACAGTAGAGACAGTCCCCCTTTACATACTTTCACATCACAGTCAAGAAGTAGCTTCAGCCTGTAGTGATACCCATAACATCAAAGTACAAATAGTACACAGGCTCTTGCTGGGTATGACAGGTGACCACCTGACAGTCGGCTGTGTCCGGGGTCAGCAGCCCAGCCCCCAGACTTGCTGCCAGGCAGCGGCAGGGGGCAGCCGGGAGACAGCAGTCCAACCGCTCTGTCTGGCAAACAGAGCCAGAACCTGCCTACTCCAGGGGGAAGGGGCGAAAGGCCAAAGCCTCAGAAGGCTGGAGGGAACAGGGAGAAGCCAGCCAGTCCCACCCCCCAGGGGGAAGAGAGGGGGCTAAGCAGGCTAGAGGAAAAGGGCCAAGGCAGGGGGACTAGGGACCCAGCAACAGCCCAAACAGAGCCCTTACCTGCCAAGGAGGAGAAGCAGCCACTACAGCCCAGAGCCACACCCTGGCTAGAGGACAGCAGCCTGGCTCAGGAGGTGCTAGGAGCCAAGCCCCTCCAGGTGGAGCTGCCACAGGCATTCTGGGGGAGGAGATGGGTAGCCCCACCCAGCATCAATGAGCAGGCAGCCCAGAAGCTGGCCAGGGCAGCTCCTCGCAAGCAAGGCCAGGCAGGCTCAGCAGCACAGAAGCCGGCTGGGGCGGCTCCTTGTGAGCAAGGCCAAAGAGACTTCAGCTGGGGATGGCTCGCATTCAACCCCACCCTGCCAGCAAGGCAAGGAAGCCAAGAAGGGATTAGTGGTAGGAGGGAAACACCTGAGGGAAGGCACAGCTGGGCCAAGTCAGGAGAGGGAACAAGCCTAGAAGGAGGGCGGGGTGAGGAAAGGAAGCCCAATATAAGGTGCCTAGGAAGAGCTCTGAGGTGGTGGGTGTGAGTAAGGAGTGATGGTGTGGAGTGAGAGCAGTGCAATGCAAGAGTGGAGGCTTGGAGGAGAATTCTGGAAGGAGGAGATGATGGAGGACGCAGGGGGTAAGCAGGCCAGGTTGAGCAGGCCAGCAAGTGGACTGAGAGGGAGTTTGGGTGATGTATACCACCCCTCCTTCCACAGAGCAGGGTCCTGCAGTATCCCTGGTGCCCCTCTGATGTCAGGGCTGGCCCAGCTGGGGCCCCGCCCAGCGGTGGCAGTGACAAGCCCTGACAGGCTTCACTTGAACTATTCACAAATTGGTTTTATCTATATGAACATCCTATAGTCCACTGCTAACTTCCCCACAGTGAAAGGCCAGTTGCCCCCCCCCCCCTGGAATGTATTTATTTGCATGGACTGAAGGAAGCAGCGGCAATAGTGGCTCAATGTTGTTGAAGCTTGCTTTGTTCCAACAACCTTGACAGACACTAAATACAATAGAATGCATCTACATGGGAGCTTCCCCATTCTCAACTATCAAGGGTAGGATGAAAGGCCTTTGAGAGCCAGTGTCGTGTAGGGCCTGGAGTGCTGGGACTTAGAATCAGCAAGAACTGGGTTTGAATTCCCTTTCTGTCATGGAAAGCCACTGGGTGACCTTGAGCCAGTCACAGTCAAACTGAAAATGTGGGTTTTGTGTGCCAGTGTTGTTCTGTCAACTAATGTGGTTCATGCCATTAATACTTACATGGGTGAAAGCCTCTTATTTGTCTCTTCAGTGTAATTTCCTCAGACACTAATGCATGAACACATGAAGCTGCCTCAACAACAACAACAACAACAACATTCGATTTATATATCGCCCTTCAGGACAACTTAATGCCGAATCAGAGCGATTTACAAAGTATGTTATTATTATCCCCATAACAAAACACCTTGTGAGGTGGGTGGGGCTAAGAGAGCTTCTAGAAACTGTGACTGACCCAAGGTCACCCAGCTGGCTTCAAGAGGAGGAGTGGGGAGTCAAACCCGGGGTCTTGTCTACTCAGAGCGGCAGTGGCTATCCAGGGCATCAGCCAGAGGACTTCACATCACCAGGTCCTTTCAACTGGAAATGCTGAGGATTGAACTTGGAATCGTCTGCAGGCCAAGCAGATGTTCTAGCACAGAGCAACAGTCCCTCCCCAGGACATTTTCATTACATTCCACGGCAGTGAGTTCCACAGGTTAGTCCCTCTTTGTATTACTTACTGTCTCTTTTGTACTTCCTTCGACTAGGTAACTGTCTTCTTTGGCCCAATAAAGCTGCACATAGGTACTACTGGAGGGGGCAGAAAACATTCACACTGTGAGCCCCTGCACTAAGAGCTCTGAAGAAGTGCACCTCTTGTTGTAGCAGTGAGAGACGGCAGAATCTTGGAGCAGGAGACTCAAGATCCTGGTTTCCTTTTACACGGTTGCTCCAAGCAATCCAAATCAATACCAACCAGGGAGCCGATTTTATGACTTGCTTTAGTGCTAGTTTGGGGGGGGGAGGGGGGAGTGATGTTGTCACACTGATATGCAAAGAGCAATCACTCCCAGCCTGTCAATGAATTCTAGGGGACTTGAAAGCTTGACTGTTGGGGGTTTTTTAGTGATATTTTAGTTGAAAGGTACACAACAGATGCTTTTGGATTTCATTTTAACACAGAGCTTCCTGGACTCTTGCTTGTAAGGAATCTTTGTTTGCTTTTTTGTACCTTTGCAATCCTATGAAGAATTAATTTGATTTTTTCCACCTTTGTGCAGAATGCACATGTGACATTAGCTATTTCAGTGAGTCACTTTGACATTTCCCCATTCTAATCAGAAGCTTTTTTTAGAATTCAGAATAGACATGTATTTTTACAAGCAAAATGCAGCATTAATTTATTAAGGACATTTTTATGCTGCCACTCTAATCCTGCTATAGGTGGCTTCCAAGTAAAAAACAATGCTATAAAGTCATAAGATTATCAATATAAAACAAAACAAGTCAGACACTTAAAAACAGCACAAAAACAAAGTTTTACAACTTGCTCTCCACTCAAAAGATAGCAAAGCCATTGTGCGTCACCGTCTCCTCTTTGGGCTCACTGGCTTGCTTTGCGGTGTGCCCTCTCCCTGTGCACGTGTTTCTCCCCATACAGGGCTCTCCAGCCCCGCCTCTTGTACAAGGCTTTTGGCGTGCAGAGAAAATTCTGATCTGTGCAGCTGCTCCGTGTCCTTTGAGGATCAACTGAGAGAGGCTCCTGGATGTTTTAGGAACCCTCATCTCATTCACTTCTGTGTAGTTTCTCCCCAAGAAGTCTAGGAGAAACCAAGGGATTCCCTCTCCCTTCACAGCTTCTCTCAGAGCCTTGAGATCAGGGACCAGGGCAATGGGCAGAATGGGGAGGCAACAGGGCTGATAGGTGGGACAGAGCTCCTGCATGCCCCAGGTAGCTATGGGCCCGACAGTAACATAGGAAATGACAAAAAATTATTTATGTATTTAAACATGTATATTCTGCCTTTCCACATGGGTCAAGGTAACTTGCCAGTTTAAAAAACATTTCTAAACTAAAATCAAGATAAAACAACAGATTCCTAGTTTCCCTCCCACCCTTTTCAAAAATGTGTGCCGTTCACACTCCTCACGCCCTGCCAAACAATCAAGCCCTGCAGCACCTCCCCAATATCTCCAAGGAGGGGCTCCCCTCACTCCTCAGGGAGCCCATTCCACACAGCAGCAGGAGCCATACTGGAGAAGGCCCCGACTATGGTTGAGGCCGGATGGGACACCTGGTGGGATAGCCATGAATGGATGGATGCCTGGGGGGGGGGGTCACAGTTGGTGCACCAGGACATACGGAAGGAGACAGTCCTTCAGATGGATATGTGGGTCCCAGGCCTTTTAAGACAATCTGTTTTAATCACTCTGTTCTGACATCTGTCAGCTGGGTTTCACTAAGCCTCATCTCACAGAATCACAGAGTTGGAAGGGGCCATACAGACCTTCTAGTCCAACACCCTGCCCAATGCAGGATGAGCCTAAAACATCTCTGACAGAGATTCATCCAGCGAAGGGGAGCTCACCACCTCCCTAGGCAGCTGATTCCACCTTTGAACTACTCTGTCCATGGAAAAGTTTTTCCTAAAATCCAGCTGGTCCCATTCTGCATGTAATTTAAGCCCATTGCATCGAGTCCTATCCTCTCCTGCCAACTGGAACAGCTCCAACTGGAACAGCAACTGATTTACACTTACATGGCCCTCACTCCCTGCACCTTCTCCCCCTCCCCTCACCATCTATATATTTCTGACCAGTTTCTTCATACCCCCCATGCATCTGACAAAGAGAGCGATGGTTCTTGAAAGCTTATTGTCAGATGAGCCCTGCTTATCTGCCATGTGTGCCTATTATACTCTGTATTGTATTCTGGGCCTCTGAGAATGTGTAAAGAAATATCAGTGTAGCTGTCTAACTGTGTAGCTATGACTCGCTTATCTTGCAGGTGGCTACTTTCGCTTTCTCGACTGGCATGGGAAAGTGTCCTTGAAGTGCTGGTCTGAGCCATATCTCCCTGAGACATGAAATGAACTCATCTTTGTCTTCCCCTCCCCTGCCCCATCCAACCTTCTAGGCCCTGCACACCTAAATTCTAACAGTCCTTATCCCGGGGCGGGAACCTTGCCCTATAACTAACATTGCTTTCCCCCTTTACGTCACTTCTGCCCGTGCTGTTGTCTGAGTGCCCTGATACTGGTGGATCTCTAATAAAGAAATTTTTACTGGACTCTTGAAGCGTCTGCAGTGAAGCAACTGGGGATCTAAGTGGCAGGGCCTGACACTTATGCTACAATAAAATTGGTTAGTCTTAAATGTGCTCCTGGGCTCTTTACTATTTTGCATCTTACGAGCAGTGAAATTTCTTTTTCCAAAATTTACTTTTTAAAGATATAGTCACGGATTCCTCTTATTCTCTTTCAAAAGAGGAATTTCTTGTTAATTATCCTTGTAGCTTTCTGTTACATCTGTATGGATCTTTTTGTGACTTCAGCCCTTATATGTTTTTTAGATGTTACCACAGGGTGCTCTAGCCAGAAGGTTATGAAGGTTTGAGGAAACATCGGCTGCCTCTGAGCATCTGCAGGACAAAATGCTGAAACGCTGTAGAGCCTCCTTCCCGGTGCCTCCCCAACTCTCTTCAAATTTCACTTCGATCAAAATGGAATTGACTAGAAACTGAATCCAGATTTCTAAAAAGAGAGAAAGAAATGGATGAGTTAAGAGAATTCCCCTTAATGCTATACCAAGAGGGGAGTGCGAGAGAATTACCTGTTCTAAAGAATAAACCTTCCCAGTAATCCAGCTCTCCAGACACTGGATCACTATTCGGGGAATGAAATCCAGCAGTTAGCTTGGAATACTTCCTTTGTCTACTCTTTATTTTTTTCCATGGAATTTCTCCAGCCTCATGACACTAAAAGCTTTCTTAAAATATTTCTAAAACAATGAATCTGAATGTCAGCATTAAAAAAATCGCCCCAGCACATTTGGCAAAAGCCTCCACAGATGAAAATGATCTCATTTGCAGATGGAAGCGGCACAACAGGGAGGCCACTCTGACCTCCTGGGTCAGGCAGTCCTGCATCACGAGCCCCCAAACAGAGATGGCCCCGATCCACATAGTCTGTAAATTCTCTTTTCTGTCTGTATGGCTGAAAAATCTGTTCCAAGCAAAATACTGCCTTCATTTAATGGCACTGGAGGGCAGCAGAGACTGATATTTAAACTGTGGATGATGGAACCAGGAACTGTACCATTGTCTTGATTCCCTGTTACTATAAACTCTACTCTGCTACGTGGGGATCTTGGCTACCTAAGACCCCATAACAGCAAAGGCACAGATCATTGGGTGCAGGTCTCACCTTTCTAAAAGCCATCTAAGTTCATGCTTGCCTACACATCCCGTGGCAGTGAATTCCTTACCTTTGCTACACATCGTACAAAGAAGTAGTATGTCCGTTCTGGATGTATTGTGGATAAATACTATTCCAATGCACTTCCAACTCACAATCCCCCATACCATCAAAGGACTCACCTTAGGCAGAGTTCCATTGTTCGATGTGTCTTGGGAATGTTGCAGGAGGGGAAGGAGGGGCTTTCCCAAGGGTAACATGTGGTTTTGCTCCAACATATTGTACTGGCTGAGCAGGTTCTAGTTTGGATTCCCCCCCCCCCAATTAATGACCAAGCCCAGTTTATTGCAGTGGTCTGTCGTCTGTGTCACCTTCACTTTCAATGTCTCAGCAGAACCCACTGTAATTAACCAGTCATCCAAATAGTGAAAAGCTGAACAACCCTTTTCTCTTAAAGCCACTATAACGGGTGCTGCTATGCCTTTTGTAAGTCCCCTTGGTACTGCAGCTTATCCATATGGTAATCCTGTGTATTGGTATACCATTCCATTATATTTAAAACATAAATATCGTCTATGTATTTCATGTATTGATATATGAAAAATATATCTGAGAGAAGGTCTCCCCACACTCCAGGCACCGGCATGGCCTGCATGTTCCCAGGTGAACGTGTAAGCGATTGAAACGTTTGTTGCACACTTTGCACGTGTACGGCCTCTCCTTAGTGCAAATGTATCGGTAGTGGTACAAGTCAAACCTCTGTTTGAACACCCACCCCAAATCCCAGCACGTGAGCTCTGAGACCACAGAGGTTCTGAATGGTGGGTTGCATGTGCTTATTGGAGTGTGTGGGGGGGTCTCATGAGATTTTACTCTTGCGAACGGTGACGGCTGTTTCTCCTGCTGAAGGGGACTGCTCTTCCTCCTCATCTTGCCAGAGGAGTGTGTCATCTGGCAACAGCAACGCCTTCTTGAGCTTGGGGGACTTATGCGATGCCTTGAATTTATTTCCCAGTTTGGGGGAGGGGTTCACCTAGGAATAATTGCTGCTTCTAGAGCTTTGGAAGGTCCATCCTGTCATTCACGATTCCCTCTGACCATCCGTCTGACCGGGCCAGAGGGCTCGGAGGAAGAGCCTGAGAACAGCAAGGGCAGGATGAGCTGGGGCTGCAGAAGCACCCTCTGACCCTGCACCAGAGCCCATGCTGCCAGAGCCTGCGGGCGAGGCCCCGGCCAACCATGCCCCAGCAGCACCTGAGCACCCTCAACCTGCCAGCAGTTCCACCAGTGGGGCCCTGACAGGCACAACATGAACCCAGGCCCATAGGCCCTCCAGATCGCAGGTGGAAAAGGGCTCAGGCAGAAGTAACACAGAGAAGGCGAAGTTCAAGGCTGGCAGCATGCCACCTCCCTGGAGATTCAGGTCAGGAGGACTCTGATGGCGATGCCTCCTTTCCTTGCAGGACCATGGCCAGAGCAGAGCCTCCTGAGCAGAGGCTGGCAGATGCCGCTGAGCTGGATCACCCTTCCGCTTATTTAGGCTGAGGCTTGGCAGAACATCAGTGCTGGATCAACCAGGTGACTTGATGCAAGTCTTGTAGTCCAGCTCCAAGTTTCTAGCTTCCAGCCCTGAATTCCAAGCCTCAGGCTTCCAGATCCCTCCCAGGCCAAGCAACTGACTTCTGAGGAGACCACTTGCCCAGGCACAGGGCACATCCTGCGGCACTGGTCTCTTCTTGCGCTTTCGGGACTTGGCAGTTGAAATCTTGGCGTTAGCTTCCTGATTCCCAGATATTTCTCCTTGCAAGAGTGAATGAGACAGCTCTGGCCCATCAGCAAATGTCTCCTATTTTTGTTGTTTGGGGACTTTTCCTATTGGGGCTGATGCTTCTCTTTTTGTTAAGCAATTTCTGGGGATGACTTTTAAACTCCAGTCTCAGTGAGAGGGCAACCAGAGCTAATAAAATCCCCTGGCACAGAGGGGAAGGTTTCTCCTGATTTCAGACAGGGAGAGAGAGAGAGAGAGAGAGAGAGAGAGAGAGAGAGAGAGAGAGAGAGAGAGTTGTGCCAATATAGATAAAAGCACATGATGATAATCAATACTAAGCAGTACTAGGCCTTGTACTTGTATTCTAGATGAACTTTTAAACTTTGCATGAACTGTCTGTGTGTTTTTTTCAGAATGTTAGGTAATTCTGACAGGTGTGCTTTAATCTTTTGACAGTTAATTAAAATAGTGGACTGTATCGAGATTAATGTTCCTCTATCAGAGATTCAACCAATAGTGATCTCTTAACTCTTTCTGACATTTCTCGGAGAGTTATAGTTTTGTTTTGAAAGTTTGAATATAACATAATTTTTTACTAATTGGAAGGTTGTACAATAGAGATTATGAATATTCAATGAAGCATCAGACCAATTATCGTTTGTTTGTGCTATCATGTGAATAGATCTTAGATATTTGCGTATGATAACTTATAAAAATACAAATTCAGATAGAGTGGCAGAGCTCTGATGGAAGAAATCTCTTGAGAGAATTTAGGCGAGCATTTATCTTTATCTATGTATTTCATAGAAACTTTGATCATGTTAAACTTAGAATTTATTAGGAAATGTTAGCAAACTTATTTCTTACTGCCTTTCTGTGTTCTGTTTTTATAGGATTTATATTAATAACCATTTATATTTTAATTACTTGGTTGCTTTAAAAAACTAGGGTGTATTTTCAATAAAGTGAAATAAACTCTAGACAGGTGTCTGTGTGCTTGATAAGGAGCTGGAAAGCGATATCGAACCCTATATAAAATAAACGTACTGATAAACGGATGGTTCAAAGAACTTAGCTGTTTGACAGGTCTGAAAACTAATTGCTGAAAGCTTTCCAAGGGAAAGATACATCTTTCTTTTGGTTAGTGGAAGCTTAGTTCAGACATGGGCAAAAGCTTGTTACGAGAGAGAGAGAGAGAGAGAGAGCGAACGCTGTCGTGTTGCAGGTGACTTCTGTAGGGTTTTCAAGGCAAGAGACATTCAGAGATGGTTTGCCATTGCCTGCCTTTGCACAGCAACTTTGGACTTCCTTGGTGGTTTCCCATCCTAGTATTAATGGGGATGACCCTGCTTAGCTTTCAAGTTAAGAAGGGACTTGGGCTAGCCTGGGCCATCCGAGTCAGGGCTAGGGATATATTAGGGGTGTGTTTGTGCTGTAGTGCTCTGGGATGGGGGAGGCAGCTATAAGGAACAGAGGTTCTACCAGGGTTCCCGTGAACGTGAGTTCCTGCGCTACGGCGCAGGAATTGTCACAACTCAGCGCAGAGCTGAGAAGCCCCAGTGCACGGAAGGCACTGGAGGAGGAGCCGCGGCTGTGTGGGAAGAGCTGCGGCAGGCGCCGGTGTTGCCTTTCCCTCACTGGGTTCTGGAGGAGGCACTGCAGCAGCCGCCCGCGTGGCCTTTCCCCAGCCCCTCGCCAGGCTCGGGGGGGGGGGAAGAGCCATGGCAAGCGCCCATGTGGCCTTTCTCTGGCCCCTCGCTGGGCTCTTGGAAGAGGAGCCACGGCAGGCACCCGCGTGGCCTTTCTCCAACCCCTTGTCGTGCTCTATGGGAAGAGCTGCAGCAGGCGCCGGTGTGGCCTTTCCCCAGCCCGTTGCTGGGCTCTTGGAAAAGGAGCCACGGCAGGCACCCACGCGGCCTATCCCCAACCCCTTGTCAGGCTCTAGGGGAAGAGCCAAGGCAGGCGCCCACGCGGCCTTTCCCAGGCCCCTCGTCAGGCTCTGGAGAAGGCGCTGCAGCAGCCGCCCACACGGCCTTTCCCCGGCCCCTCGGAGGAATGAGCTGCGGCAGGCATCCGCGCGGCCTTACCCAGGTCCGTTGCCGGGTGTGGAAGAGGAGCCACGGTGGGCATCCCCAAGGCCTTTTGCCAGCCCGCCAAGCATCCTCTCTGGCCCAGTGCTGTAGGGAAAGGTGGCAGCGGCAGGCACCCATGCTATTTCTCACCAGCCCACCAAGCAGCCTCTCTGGCCCAGCGCGGGTGATGGAGGAGGAGGAGGAGATGGCGGTGGTGTTTCACACTCCTAGGGTTGCCAGCTCCAGGTAGGGAAATACTCTTTTTTTGTGTGTGTAAATTCATGACTAAGGAAATCTATTTTACATTTACACAAAAAATTGACTTCCCAGTCACAAAGACTTGCATGGTAAGGAAAATTCATGACAGAGCTAGGGTCTGAATCTGGAAATTTTACACGTGCTGGTAAGACAGGCTGTCCTCTAGTTAAATTACTCCATGGGGAGTGGGGAGTTGCGGCCTCAGTTTTACCAGTATTTTTGTACATCAATGGCATTCTGCTTATATCTTCAGGGGAGAATAGATCATTGCAATACAGTGTAATAAAACAGAATGGCAAGCAAGGAGAAGGCAGGACTTCAATGCTGACTTTACGCTTTATAACTTAATTTCATTTCAAAGATTCCATGACCATAACTCACAAAGAGAAAAGGAAAGAGTTTTAAAGCCATGAAGCCTCTAGGGTGACTAAAGGCCAGTTCTAGGCTGTTCCAATGAGCAGCTCTCAGCTGGAAGCTAAATAGGTGCTCCCCCTGCAACTTTAGCCAGCTTCCTTCTTTCTGCAGACCTGGCCACAGAAGAGACAGGAAATGCCAATCGACAGAGCAGAGGTAGAGGGAGGGATGACTGCACATCACATTTTGTTTAGGATTTGCTTGTGGGCAAAGAGGAACCCTTACTGAAGCTCATCTGCCTGATGTTGCCCAAAATGCAAAGAAAACTCTGGCAATACACTGATGCCTGTGGAAAGAAATGGTGTCTGAGCCATTTGCAGGCATGCTTCACAACACCTTTTTATATAAAACATAGAAGGGAATAGCCAGAGAGTGAGTGCATTGCGGGGCTGGATGATGCACAATTCTTCTTATCTGTAGATCCAGAGGAGTTAGCCATGTTAGTCTGTAGTTGCAAAATAGTAAAGAGTCCAGTAGCATCTTTAAGACTAACCGACTTTATTGAGGCATAAGCTTTTGAGAACCACATGCCTAAGTGGGTGTCATCAACATATTGATGGCACCCAATACCAATGCCTCAGACAACCTAAATCAAAAGTCTTTTAATCAAATGGATTCTGGTTTTTGAAAAGGCGCGCTCACAACTTGCAAGTTGCTGCTCACAAATTGGATTTCTGGCTCACAACACTGCACCGCTTAGAGGGAACATTGGGTTCTACCAGTCTGAGCCAAGCCACAGTGGGGCCATAACTGCATCCAGTGAAGTGTGTGGAGGCAGAAGGCACTGTTCTGCTGACTGGGCAAAGGGACAGTCCAGACAGAGCCAGTCTTAAGGGTCGATATTTGGCATCATTTCTATCGGTTCCTGAAGCTCCTTAGTGCAGCTTCCAGTCTAAGACATTAACTACGTTACGTTTAATTTGTAGTCCCTTCATCTGAAGGCAGGAAAGATGGTGACGTATTTTTGGTAGGATTTCATATTTCCTGCAAACCTGAGCATTCCCTCAAGTTTACAGAGCCCTCTGCAGGATACCAGCTGTGAGTGTCCCTTGGCAACCCAACTTAGAAGTATCTCACGGGGCCAATTCTGGTCAGGACCACAGGAACTCCTCCCTTTCTCCCTTGCCATTTTCCTTACTGAAATGGCCCAGGTGGCATTATTTGCTGCATCAGGGGCTGCCTATCCAAGCCTCTTCTCCCCCCATGTCAGAATTGTACCCTTGTGGCACTTCTAAGTTGAGTTGCCGTGGAAAACTCACAGCTACTGTACGGGTGCAAGTCTCTCTGGCAATTACATGCAGGGCTTTTTTTCTGGGAAAAGAGGTGGTGGAACTCTCCATTATGACATGCGTGCACACGCCGCCGGAAGCAAACAATGACATCACTTCCAGGAAGTGACATCACTTCCAGAAGTGCTCCCGCCTCCGGAAGTGACACTGCTTGCTGGCCATGCCATCGCTTCCGGAAGTGACACCACTTCCTCTTTGCTGCCACATGAAGTGGCAACTGCTAGAGGGTATTAAGGATTTTGAAAAAGATTAGAGAAATGTATGGATGAAAAGTTTATTCACAGTTTCTTTAGCATAACTGGAGCAGTATACCACCCAGGACAGGACAGGGGGAATAGCGACAACCACAGCATGTTTATATACTGCTCTTATAGACAGATTAGTGCCCAACTCACCATGGAGAGTAAAGCCACCAAACACACAGACTTTTTAAAATTCATGTTAGAAGTGCCCACTCTAGGGGGAGGGAGGGGGGATAATAGCAACAAACAGTTTTTTTAAAAAAATTCACGTTAAATGTGCTCACAAGAAGTCCTCCTCTGGCTTGCAGGCCGTGAGGAGAGCTCGTGCCGGCCTCGGAGCTGCACGAGGCAGGTGAGTCCTCCTCCAGCTTGCAGCTCCAGCTTCCGGCGCCTAAGTGGCAGGTGTGGAGGAGAGACTGCGCCCCACTCACCTCCACTTCTCAATGCCACAGCCACCCCTCCTCCGGCTTCCTGACTCAGGATGGTGAGCTGGGTTGAAGGGTCTGTTTTTTGTTTTGTTTTTTAACAAGTCTCTGCTGCCGCGGCTCCTGCTGCTGCTCCTGCTAAAAGAGAGGGGCATCGCAGGAGGAAAAGGAATCATCATGTGGGTGTGGCCACCACCCACGTGATCTCTTTTTAGAGGTTCCGGAATGGCGTTCCGGAGCGTTCCCCCTGAAAAAAAGGCCTGATCACATGTAAATGTAACTTGTAGTTTGGGCCTAAGATAATGAGGACCACTAAGATAATGAGGACCGCTGGATTTTGTCACATTTCCTCGTCTGGGTAGTTCTTCCTCCCTGCCTCTCCCCCCCCCCCCCCGCCATCCCATAGCTGATTCAACCTGCTCTTTTCTTTGCCATGATTAGAGAGATTCATTCCTATGGGATTGCAAATGTTCAAACCCATTTATATTTTGATGCTGGAACAAAATTTCACAGGCATTTAAAAATGTCAGAATTCAACAGCTTGTATCTGGAATATTGTTAGTTTTTGCTTTTGCTTTAAATTTAAAATATTGAGTTTTTTTTTTTTAAAGCCATACATTGCAAGTCTAGTTGATGAATTTTAAGTATCAACTTGACAAGTTCATGGTTTTTCTAAACCACTAAGTCTAAAAACCACCCTGAAAACGTTTGTTCAGCTCTACTGTATTTGGAGTGTACAGGTAGGGCAGGGAGGTGGTGGTTGCAGGAACGCAACCTCAAAAGTAGAGAGACTTTTATAATGTAGTCATTGCTCAGTGCTAGAGCACCTGCTTTGCCTGCAAAAGATCCCGAGTTCAATCCCTAGCATTTCCAGGTAAAAGGATCAGATAGCAGGTGTTTTGAAATGCTTCTGCCCAAGAGTCTGGACAGCCTTAGCCAGCCAGAGGCGATAATACTGACCTTGACACATTCTGGGCCTGACTCTGTAGAGAGCAGCTTCATATGTTTGCTTTGTAAGAAGTCACTCCACAGAGCAAACAGTCATTCATTTGGCAAGTTATTTTTCTACTGAAGTAAGTGCTTGCAGCTCCTAATTTTGGATTTGTTTAGTTTTTTGCTTCCTCTGAAGTTACATTTTGTCCAGAACATCTTTTCTGACATTCTCGTGCCTGTTAGAAATAATTGGCCTTTGTACTTTCCCCCTGAGTACCACCTGGGGTTTTTGATAATCTGAAACACCAGCCCATTCTGGGAGCACTGCTGTCCTGTTCAGATCTGCAGGGACATTTTGCATTGCATTATCTCACCTTTGACAAAAGTGTGTAAGGGTTTCTTCTAGCTAGTCTTCCCTTTTGAATTTTCTCTCCTCCCTGCATGCCCAATATATCTGGGCACCATCTTCTTAAGGCCTGATTCCTGTTTGTGATGTGTCACTTTTTAAGTGATGAAGAGAGAAATCAAGGCTCTGGGAGTTTATCCTCATGGCAATGAGAGCAGTACATAACTCTCCTTCACTTTTTATTGTAAGCCATTGCAAATGGGAGAAAAAGCTGCCTAAAATCCTGAATGTATGGAAGTTGCTAACCTGTCTTTGGAAGAAAATGGCTGAACATAGGTTCAGGATTGTAAGTGGTGTAAGGTTCGTAGCCTAGCCCAGGAGTGTGTTTATAGAGCTAATTAGAAACACCTGTGGATCAGTCTCTACATTCCCAAGAGATTCAGCTTTGGAGAGACTGTTCTCAGGCAGCTCTGTGGTTAACGCCCTAGTTTTCACACAGCTGTAAGATCAATTAACGGCTTAGTCCTGATTGGTTCTTGAGTTGCTGGGGGAGTCACTGAGGCCTGAAAAGATGGCTTCTCAACTCGCTCAGTTTCTTAGTTACTCCTCCAGCAGCAGTTGTTCATCATGATGCCAGTATGCAAGCTAGAAGCTGAAAGCTGCATAGTATTCTGTTACCTTGGCATGTCCTTTTTTTTTAAAAGAAATTTTTATTGGTGAGTACATAAATTTTACATCAATTCCCCATATTACCTGAATTATAGCAGCCCCCACCCTTCCCCCCTCCTTATAGACTTCCAACAGCTTTCCAACCCTTAACCCATCTTATCGTTTAAATTATTTTTAACTATATTCTTCTGAATCTTGTATATATTATATCCCTTATTCTAAGCATGTTCAAATTCTTCTATATCTCAGATTCTCTAATATATCCATTCTATACCTAACTGTTTAACCTGTCTAATACAATCTTCTTAATAATAATATTAGCTTAGATTAATTAATAACTAAATTTCCCCATTAATGGTAAAGTTACTTCTCTCTCCCCTTTATAAAATCACAAATTAATAGTTCTCAAACTGCCACAGTCCTCCTTTCACATCCCATTTTTTTTCTAGATATTGTTTCAGTTTCCCCCAATCTGCAATGTATTCTCCTGGATCAAGATCTTTCAATTTTCTTGTCATTTTGTCCATTTCTGCCATGTACAACAATTTGTAAATCCAATCTTCTATAGCTGGTATTTCTTGCACTTTCCATTTCTGCGCGTACAAAAGTCTTGCTGCTGTGGTCATGTAGAATAACAATGTTCTATACTGCATTGGAACATCTTCCATTCCCAAGTTCAGTAGCAGCAATTCTGGGTCCTTATTTATTTGGGTTTGCAAAACCTCATTAATTACTTCAATTATATCTCCCCAGTATTGCTTAGCTACCTCACAAGTCCACCACATATGATACAATGATCCTTCATGTTTTTTACATTTCCAGCATTTATCTGACATATTTGCATTTCCAAGCGCAATCTTCTTAGGCGTTAAATACCACCTATACATCATTTTATATACATTCTCTTTAATATTGGTGCAAGTTGAAATCTTCAGAGTGTTTTTCCACAAGTGTTCCCATGCTTCCATTGTTATTTCTTTATGAAAGTTTATTGCCCACTTCACCATCTGGACTTTGACTGTCTCGTCTTCCGTATGCCATTTTAAGAGTATTTTGTATATTTTCAAAATGTCTTTTTTACCTTCTTGTAAAATCACTTCTTCTAACTCCGAGTTTTTCAATCTTATTCCTCCCTTTAAACAGTCCGAGTTGTAAAGATCCCTGATTTGCCTATATTGAAACCATCCATAGTGAGGAGATAACTCTTCTTGTGTCTTTATTTTTAATATTCTATGTTCCATCGACATTATCTCTTTATAAATTAAACATTGTTGTTCATTATAAACAGCTCTCGGATCTATTACTTCATATGGTACCATCCATGAGGGGATGCCACTTTCCATATAATCCTTATATTTCTTCCAGATTGTGAAAAGGCTTCTTCTGATATAGTGATGCAAAAACATAGAGTCCGTTTTAACTTTATCGTACCACAAGTAGGCATGCCATCCAAACAGTTTTTTATGTCCCTCCAAAGCCAGCAATTTACGGTCTTTTAGCGTTATCCAGTCTTTTAACCAAGCTAGACAAATAGCTTCGTAATATAATCTTATGTTTGGCAGTTGCAGTCCACCTCTTTCTTTCGAATCTTGTAATACTTTCATTTTCACACGGGGTTTCCTGCCTGCCCACACAAAGTCTGAAATTTTTCTTTGCCATTTGTCAAATTGTTTGAAGTCTTGGATAATTGGAATTGTTTGCAGCAAAAACATCACACGTTGTTAATTGGAATTGTTTGCAGCAAAAACATCACACGTTGATCCAAGATCAAAATCAACAACAATGGAGACAATGGGCAACCTTGTCTTGTACCTTTACTTATTTTCAATTTTTTAGTCAAATCATCATTAACTACAATCGCTGCACACTGGTCTTTATAAATTCCTTTAACTGCTTGTATGAACTTTTCTCCCATTTGCAGCTTTTCCATAGTGGCAAACATAAAGTCCCAGTTCAAATTGTCAAAAGCTTTTTCCGCGTCCACAAAGAAGAATCCAACTTCCTTATCACAATGCTTATCGTAGTATTCAATAGCGTTTATTACTGTCCTTAAATTGTCCTTAATTTGTCTATTAGGTAGGAATCCAGCCTGTTCTTCTGCAATAAATTCCGACATCCATCCCTTTAACGTTTCCGCCATAATTTTTGCAAATATTTTATAGTCATTATTCAGCAACGAAATTGGCCGATAATTCTTAACATTAGTCAAATCTTGTCCATCTTTCGGAATCAGTGATATATTAGCTTCATTCCACGAATCAGGAATCTTTTGGCCCTGCAAAATTCCATTCATTACCTCTCTTAGAAACGGTGTCAGATCATTGGCCATCATTCTATAAAACTTTGCTGTTATTCCATCCGGTCCAGGCACTTTCCCTAATTTTGTTGATTGTATAGCTTCTTTTATTTCTTCCTCTGTCACTTCCCTATTTAACTTCTCTTTCCATTTCTCTGAAATTGTTGCAAGCTTCATTTTCTCCAAATATTCCGCTATTGAATCCCTATTCACCTCGTTTTTTTGGTACAGTTTTGCATAAAATTTGAAAAAGGCTCTACTAATGGCTGATTGATCCATCGATATATTATCCTCTTCTCGAATCTTAGTTATGGTTTTCTTCTCCTTTTTTTCCTTTAACTGCCACGCTAAGTATTTCCCAGGTTTATTTGCACCCTCAAACGACTTCTGCTTCATTTTTTAAAAATTCCACTCCAATTCTTTGTTATTCATTGCCGTCAATTGTTCCTGCAGGATTTTCATATCCTGATATATTTTCTTTTTCCCTGGTCTTTTCTTAAGTTGTATCTCTTTGGCTTTAATTTTTTCCATAATTTCAAGTCTCTTTTCTTCCTTTCTCTTCCTATCTCTTGCATTCAGATCCATTAGTATTCCTCTGATCACAGCTTTATATGTGTCCCATACCTTGTAAGTTGATACATCCTTATTCAAATTGTATTGTATAAAGAATTTGGTTTCTCTTCGTAACAACGCAATGTTTTCTTCCATCTGCAGCAAATCTTCATTTATCCTCCATCCTCTTCTTTTAGTATTTTTCCCAAATCTCCACATAATTGGATTGTGATCTGAGCTTACCTTGGGCATTATCTCCACATCTCTAGTCCATACCACCAGTTCTTTGGAGGCCCAGATCATGTCAATTCTTGATAGTGTAAAATGTCTTGCAGAGTAAAATGTATATTGTCTATTTTTCGGATTTTGTCTCCTCCATACATCTTCCAGACTTTCTTGTTCCTTGATCGCAAAAAAAGCTTTTGGCAAAAGTCCTCTTTTTTTCTGTGCACTTTTAGATTTCTTGTCTTCTTCCAAGTTTGTAACTCCATTGAAGTCACCTGCCAGAATTATTTGATCATAGGTCAGTTCATCTAGCTGTTTCTGTAAATCCATAAAAAAATTTTCTTTTGCCCCATTAGGCGCGTAGATTCCAATCACCAAAGTCTTCTTTGAATTCCAAATTATTTCCACTGCTATATATCTGGCTTCTGTATCACTTAAAACTAATTTTGGCTGCAGCTCTTCCTTTATATACAATACAACTCCTCTCTTCTTCTTTTTGGAAGCTGCTGCAAATTCATTTCCAAGTTTTGCAAGTTTCAAATATTTTACATCCTGCTTTTTAATGTGTGTCTCTTGCAAACACACTATATTACATTTTTGTTTTAAAAGCCAGTGGAAAATAGTCTTACGTTTAAAAGGTGAATTTAGTCCGTTTACATTCCAAGATATAATTTTACACTCCATGATCAAATTTTAGCTCCTTTTGGTAAGTCTTTTTCATTGTCTTTAATAAACGTTTCCATCTCCTGGCCAGATCTGATGTTTCTCCTAGCTCCACCACATTCGAAAGCCAGTCCTTCAGGTATTTCCCATCTGTATCTGATTTTCAAATCTTTTAACATCTGGACCAACTCTCTATACTTTTTCCTCTCCAACAACACCGATCTGGGCAGTTCTTTCATGATTCTCACCGCCTTCCCATCGACTTCTAATGGATCCTGGAATTGTTTACTCACGATTGACTCTCTTGTATTTCTAGTTGTAAATTGCACAATCATATCTCTTGGTAACTTCTTTTGAGCTGCAAATTTTGAATTAATTCTGTATGCCACGTCCAGAAGAGCTGCTATTTCCCCTTCTTTACCCAGGTAACCCGCCAAGATTTCTGTAATCTGCTCTTGGGCTGATTTTTCCAAAACTTCCGGGATTCCACGAAATCTAAGTTGTTTTTCCATTTGTTTACATTCAGCTATGGCCATTCTTCCCTTCACTCCTCTCATCTCCATTCTCTGCACCATCTGCCAAGGTGTCAGCCGCATTTTCTACTGCATTAACTCTCTGCTGTGTGACTTGCAAGTCTTTTTGAACTTGATCTATGTTCTTAGCTAGTTCTGCCATCTCCGATTTAAGTGCCTCTTTAAAATCTTTCAAATTTTTTGCCATCTCTTGCATCATATCTTTAAGCTCTTTATTTCCTTCCGAAACTTTTTAATCTAAATTTTCCAGCGCCGCTTGCCAGTCCTTTTTCGACATCGTGGGGCTAGCTTTACTTCGCTCCCACGAGTCTGCTCTTTTCACCTTGGCATGTCCTTATGCTGAATCAACTAAAGTATGAGTGCGGGCTCACCTTCTAATGGATGGGTGACATATACAACAATGGAAACCGCTTAGAAGTGCTTAGGTATTTGGCTCTCAGGTTTCACATAGGCAGTTTTAATATTTAGAGACAGTAAGGATTTCTTGTTTTAATGTCTGTTGCCTGAGCAAGAGTACTTCATGCTTTTGGAGATACTCCTTAATTAATAAACTTATATTTTACTAAGCTGAGTCTGGAATTTGTGCCTACACCCAAGAAATGAACCTGAGATTGGAAAGCTTGGCAAAGGTATTGCTTTCATTCTCACAAATAAGGTGAACATGTCCTGCCTGCCTGGTTGCTAGAGTAGCTATGATCAGCACCCAGAACTGGGAGGGGAGGTGGCGTGTTCCCTGCACTGAATTTGTAGCGGAGCTGGGTGCTTGGGGGTGGGTGGGGGATATGACCCCTGTTCACACTCACTAGGGCTGCCATTCTCCTGCCCAGGGCAGAGGATCCCCTGCTCCCACCCTTCCCTCCCCCGTGCCCACTTACTTGGCTGGTGAGGGGATGCGCTCCCCAGAGCACCACCCCGGTGGCACAGTGCACCCTGAAGCAGCATGGTGTGCTCCCGTAGCCACAGCGGTCAGACTCATGCCCTGCAGCGCCCCACAACTGGCCCATTTCAAGCCAAATTGTACCACTCGGGGAGCATGAGGAAGCGCCCTTTGCCCTACGCACCCACCTTTGACCCACGTGATGACCTCACTTCACGGAACTGACGTCATCACGCAAGCCGGGACCGTGTGTGCGCTGTGCGCGCATGAAGAAAAAGACCCAGGACAAGGCAGGGTAAGGGCCAAGCTCCCCATCTCCTGCTGAGGGAGTCAAGGGACCTGGGAACCCTAACAGTCACGGCTCTATTTTAAATGGCTGTTGCTATTTTTAGAACTTTTACTTGTAAATATAACAAATTATTATCCTTTTATGATAAATCTTTCTTTAACAATCTTTCTTTAACTTTTGTTTATAATTAATCAGAGATATTTCACTATGTTAAAGAGTGTGATGAACCCTCTGACCAGCCTGCGGCCTCTGACTCAGGGCTCAGAGAAGAGCCTGAGGAGCCAAGGACGGAGGGACCAGGAAGGGCCTGATGCTGAAGAGGCACCTGCCAGCCATACTTCAGCAATGCCAGAGGCCCCCCTGCAAGTGGAGCCTTGCCATCAGCCTTGGAGACAGCAGCTAGGCCTCTGCCAAGCAGGCATGAACCCAGGCCTGTAGCCCCTCAGAACCCACTTCCACTCCACAAGAGCCGTGTTGGTGGAAGGCCCAGGCACAGACAGAAGGCAGGTGCCCAAGTGCCAGACTGGCAATGCGCCATCCCAGCCTGGCCCAGAACGGAGCTCTGAGAGGGCTGCTTCTCAAAACCCTGGCCAGGGCACAGCTCAGTCTCAGGAGCCTCCACATCTCTCAGCAATGCAGCTGAGCCAGATTGCCTCTCAGCCTATTTAGGTGGTGATACTACAGCCAAGCTCATCTATAATAACAATCAGTTGTATGCTGATGGACCTAATACAAGCAGTGATTTCTTATGTGTTTGTAATAAGCAGGGGTCATTTCGTAGAAAAAGAGCTGCAGGAACTCATTAGCATACCTCATTAGCATATGCCACACCCCTTGCACTCACCAGAAGTGTGTCATTAGCATAACTGGTTTGCATATGCCACACCCGCTGACCTCACCTATCCTGGCTGTTTTGGACCCAATCCTGGCCATTCAGGGCCGAAATTGGGCCCACAATGGCAAAAAGGGGTTGAAAATGGCTGAAAAGGGGCCCAATATGGTCAGAATTGGGCCGCTGCTGAGCGGGAGAGTGATCCACCACCCATCAGAGAGCTGATCCTGGCCGTTTTGGGATCAATCCCAGCTGTTTTAGGCCCGATCCTGGCCATTTGGGGCCAAATCCAGGCCAAAACGGGCCCAAAATGACCAAAAATCATGTGGGCAGGGCGACCTGACATGTGACCTCTTTAGAGAACTACCAGAGCTGCGTTCCTGCGTGCTCCCCCTCAAAATGAGCCCTGGTAATAAGCAGTTCACAATTGCTTAGTGACTTTGAGAAACTGTTTAGTTACATTGAATATTGAAAGCAAGAATTCAGAGCTTAGTCTCAGAAGATAACGGTATAATAACATTGTTTGTTTGCCAGATACATTCAGTCAGAAAGGAATACTTTAAAAGGTAACATACTCAAGACAATGGCTTATTGTGTAGTGCCATACATGGGCAAATGTGATATGAGCTGACTTTGCACTAAAAAAGTGACATGTGTACTGAAATTTCTAACTGCGACTTATACTATGAACTTAATCATATTGTAATTAAGTACACTGATATTGTAATGTCAAAAACGTTATAAAAACTCTGCTGCTCAGGGGAAGAGCAAGAGGGAAACAATTTTGGGAGCTTCTAAGGCCTGGTTCCCTCCCAATGTTGCAACAACGAAATAAATCTAACCCTCTTCTTACTCCTGGCCTCCAGTGTCTTATTGGGTGGGGCACTGGAGGAGAAAACCTTTTTAAGGCATAACAGTGGTGAAAAGAAAACAGTTTTTCTGTTCAAACTGTGGCCATGTTAAAATGTTTGGTTCAGGACAGAGGCCTGAAAAAGTTTACAGAGCTTGTTAGAAGCTTCAGGACACAGTGACCGTGTAGATAAGAGATAGCTCCTTAGCTTGTTAGCAAAGCCACCATGGTACAGCCATGAGTTAATTAACATTCCTGAACACTAAGCAAGCTTTGCATCTGTGAGAAAGAGGTTGGAACCAAAACTGCAGATTGGTTTTGTTTCTGCCCACACATATGTTTACCCTAGCAACAGAGACATCAAATTCTGGGGTCTTGATTGGCTAAGAAACCTGGGCTAATTAGGCCCCCAAACTCTTAAGAAGAGGCAGTTCAGAAGTCAGTTAGTGACTCTGGTTCGGAGTCTGTATGATGGCTGGCTCTCTGCAACCATCTTTTTGACTGCTGTCATGGATCTCAACTATTAAGAGACTGTTATTTGCTCCTGTGCCTAACTTGTGTTAGCCTTCTGGAACTACTGGTATGTATAGCTAGAGCTTATATGCTAAGGTTTTGTTATTTTATCCTCATAGTCTGTCTTGTCTTTTTGAATATCTTTGCACTTTAAATAAATAATTGTATTTTTTACTTTGTGTGGTTTTTGACACTGAAACCTCAAAAAGCTAAGCCCATGTCTTGGCCCTGAACCACCTACCAGGTAAATCTTTGTTCAAGAAACTGAGAAGTCTTTCGCACTCAGCCTTTACAGCGCATTCATTACTGTTTCACAACCCATGTTTTTCTGCTTTTACACTTCTGAGCTAGTCATGTGACACAGCTCCGGGCTAAGTTAGGTTTTCCCCGGGGTATCTGACTACGGACATATCGTAACTTTTTTTTTTGCCTCAGATGCTGACTCGCGCTTTGGCTGGTGAAAGTAAGTGGAAAATGTTTGCCTCTCCCCCCACCCTTTTCCTTTCCTATCGCAAGTTGATTGGCCAAAGCAGATTTAACCACACTCACCCTTGTCAGCTCCCCTAACCCTTCTTTCGCCATTGGGTAGCAACTGTTGCACCAAGCAGCAGCTCAGCTGTGCCTATCGCTGGCCTCCTCTGCCCCTTTCCCTTCTCATTCCCCGTCTGATTTTTTTTCCTGCTTCTGAAGGGCAGTAGGAGGAGGCTGAAATGGAGGAGTTGGATATAGACACCTTACCTATGTGGCCTCCTGTGCATCCGCAAATCAAGAATCTTATACTGACTCTGAGATTTAACAAAGCCCCAGGTTCCGATCTTATACCAGCGGACCTAATTAAGAGAATCTTTGGGTGGTGGATTCCGGTTCTTACTGTTTTATTTACAACTATAGATAGAACAGAAAGAATACCTAAGGACTGGGGGGTGGCAATAATTGTGCCTATCTATAAAAAAGGAAGTGGAGAGAATCCTGCCATTTAGAGGCCAATTAGTCTCTTGAGCGTAAGCTCTATTCAAAACATCTACATTGGAAGTTAAAAGAATGGGGGGAGCAGGAAGGTCTTTTGGGACAGGAACAAGCAGGTTTTAGAGAGTGATGATCGGGCTTAGATCACTGTGTGGTACTGGACTATTTAATTTCAAAATATTCCTCGAGTTCCTTAATCTCCTTGTATGCAGCCTTTATAGATTTTAAATCTGCGTTCGACTTTATCTCAAGAACTATACTATGGGATAAGTTGAAATCTACTACAATAGAGAGGCGCCTATTGTTTCTACTGAGAGCTTTCCATAAAAATACTTCCATAAGGGTATGATGTAATCCGCAAGGTCATCTAACAAAGATGGTTAGTACAAATAGAGGAGTTAAACAAGGATGTATACTTGCGCCACTTCTATTTAATATCTATATTAATGACATGTCCCATTGTCTGCATAAACTTGATTTCCACCCCCCTAGGCTTGCAGATAGGCATGTACCACTGTTACTTTATGCAGATGATGCAGTTTTGCTCTCTTGGACCCCTATCAGCTTTAAGAAAGCCTTACGTACACTTTCTGAAAATTGTGGACAAAATTGTCTGGAAATAAATTACTCTAAGGCCAAAATAATGGCATTTGCCAACAAGTCTAGGGTGTTTAATTAGTGTATAGACAATCATTCTATAGAGCAGGTCTGCTGTTATAGATATCTTGGAATAGTATTTCAGTCATCCGGTCACATGAAAGGCCATATTGACTACCTGGCTGCTAATGCACAGAAAAGTGCTGGTGCTATCCAAAAGTTTTACTGGTCTAAAAGAGGCCATAATTTAGAAGCTGCTATTAAGCTATTTTCTATTAAACTATTACCTTGGTGCACCTTTATGGAGCACCTTTATCCCTTCAGACTGATTTGACCATGCTTGAAAAAACACAATTGAAATTCTTAAGAGCTATCTTCCAAGTTTCAACAAGCGTTTCAAATGCAGCAATTCATTTAGAGGCTGGTCTGGTTTCAATAGAGGCAAAATTATGGATTTCTGCATTTTACTATTGGTTAAAATGGTTTTTTTCACCCACTTGCCTTACTCATACCATGATGCAGGACAATTTTGTCCCCCCATGGTGGAAGAAGGTAGAGGACAAACTGTCTTACTATGGTTTTACTAATCAGTTTATACAGTCCTTGGGTTATGCTCAGGCTAGATCCATTCTAAAACAAAGAATATTAGTTGTTGAATGACAGGTGGAAGTGAGCAGTATCAAGAATCCTCTATTTGATGTAAGTAATTCTAATAAGTTAATTTTAAGATCATATATTAAATTCCTAGAGAATTTTTACTCTTTTAAGGTATAATGCCCTTCCCTCAGCTATCCTGGAGGCTAGATTTACTAGATCCTTGAAGAAAGACTGCTTATGTGGGACGGGAATTGACAAAACGTTAGAACATGTCTTTTTTTTACTGTAGTTTATACCATAACATCAGGGAAGTTTTTATCAATCCTTTTATTAATGCTTATCTAGGTCGCAAGAGAAGGATTCTTTTGTCAATTATGTTGGCGGGAAACAATCAAAAGTTGACCAGGATGGTTGCCAACTTTGGAGGGTCAGCTTACCGAATTAGGGAAGAGATAAAGAAGTACAGATAGGTTAAATTGTATTTTCAATTTTGATATTTTAACTTAATTTTTAGCATATTTGAAATTTTAAACCTCTGTTTATATGGGAATGTATTCTGTTTTTAACATCAAAGTTTTCTTCATTGTTATTTACTTGCTTCCCTTCAAACTGTTTACTGGTCAATGACCGTAATAAATATACTACTACTACTACTACTACTACTACTACTACTACTACTACTACTACTACTACTAGGGTGTGGTGTTCCAAGAGCTGTAACTCCTGTTGCTGCTGGGGTTGGGTGGTGAGTGGTGGGTCAGTGTTTCCCTTGGGGTCCTGGGCATCCCCAGTCCTTCCTGCTCCCAAAGGAGCAGTTCACTGGATAAGTTCTGTGCCACTGCAAACAGGGTCATCACATCTTTCCAGATCTTTAGGAGGTTGATGCTGAGCCATTTTGGTTGAGCTCTTTTCTGCCCAGTGCAAATGGCATACACATTGGCTGCTCTTCTTCCCACCACTGGAAATAGACCTACCCAGGTATCCTCTCCCCTTTGCTCCAAAGCATTGGCCCATACCACCACCTGTCTTCCTTTGGGAAGCTTCCTCACTTGGGCCCATTTGTCATATTGCACCTTATGGCCTTTTGGACTTCCACCAGCTGCTGGCATGTCCAGGTATGGACTGTGTGCTGGGTTGGGTCTCCTGTAGATTCTTGATGTGCTCCTTCACATCCGATGCCAGATCCTTTTGCCTGCATCCCTGGTCACCAGCCAAAATGGCCATGGGTCCCCAACAGGGTTTCCTTGGTGGACCCCTGAGGTTCTTCCCTGATAGTGAACACGAGGGAATCAAACAGCTGATCTCTTGAGTGCACCTTTGCAGCGTGGCCTTGAGCATTTAGCTGAACCTCTCTACCAAGTGCATCTCTTTGGGGGTGGTATACAGAGGTCCTCAGATTTTTACTTCAAGGGATTGACTTCTTCTAATCCTCCATAACAGTCCCCTCCACAACAAGCCAGGGAACCCACTTGGCTTCCCAGGTGTCCACCACTTGTCCATCCTTTACCCCCACTCGAATCCTTACCCCACCCAGGCAATAATCTTCCTCTTGCTACTGCCAGAATCTCAGCCAGATCTTCAGGTCCAGGCTTTCCATCAGAGCCATCCCTGTTCCAATGGTTTCCCTGTTGTCTACTGGCCTATCACTTCTGTCTTTCACTGCAGCCCTAAGATTCTCCAATCCCTGCACTGAAGCAGTCCCAGTTACTAAGGCCCTCCAATGGAGGTAATCCCTTCCTATGAGGAGTGGTTCTAGTATATCCTTCACCGCAGCTATCCTAACAGGGGCTGTATAATAACCCACTTGTATCTCTCCCTCTACTTTGGGACTGGTGTGGCCTCCTCACAGCAGGTCATCCTCATTTCCCGCCAGCTGGCTCCTGTCCTCTTGAGCCTCAAACAGATCTCCGCTGGACGATTCCGACTCCTCCTCCAAATTCAAGCCGGTAGCCGCTTCACCCCATGGGTGCATTGGCTTCTTAGCGATCTTCGAAAGTTTCGCCAGAGCCCTCTGAGCCTTGCATCCTGTCTCTGAGGCTTCCGCTCTTGGCCCCGGATATTCAGCTGCAAAATGGCCTGCTCCCTCGCACTGCAGGCAGAGGCCCCGTTTAAGGCGGAGGGCTCACTTTGCCACCGGGAGGAGGCTCCTGGAGCACTTCCTTTCTCGAGCTCTGGCATCTGAGGGGGGTCTGTGCTGCCCTACTTGGTGCTGCATCTGCAGTAGCATGACAACTTGGTCCCAGTTCTTGATTTTGCAGGTGAGTTGGATCCATCCCAGCAAGGTCCGAGGGTCGTCTTGCACCCAGCAAGGTCCGAGGGTCGTCTTGCACCAATGCCTTTGTCACCAAGTCTGGGTTTAGGCCCGCCCTGAAGAATTTGATCTTCTCTCCTGCAGTCCAGTCCCTCACTTTGGCTGCATACTGCCAGAATTATATATTTTCTAACTGTATTTATCTAATAAGGAGGCGTGCTCCTTTTAAGCTAGCACATGCCCTATAAAAACTCCTATAAAAAGGAGTTTATAAGCATTGTTGCACTTTGAATTCTATTGAATGTATGATGCTATTGGCTGGCTGTTATAGACTTGTATGCCTTCCTTAGTTGGTTGACTTTTCTATTGTATAAAGAAGACCCTTTAATGGTTTGATTTTGTTTCATTGTATCTTTAAGAGTCTCATTAGTAAGTCAATCACGGCATTTTCTTTTGATTTGTATCACTTTATTCAAACATCTTTGTGAACCTCGGGTACTATGCTATTATACTACAAAACCAACTCAATCCCCACCTCCCACAAACCAAAGAATGTTACATACCCATAACATATATGGGTATGGGTAACATAACCAGAGAGAGAGAGAGAGAGAGAGAGAGAGAGAGAAAGAAAGAAAGAAAGAAAGAAAGAAAGAAAGAAAGAAAGAAAGAAAGAATAGTTGAATCCAGTGAGAAGTAATATCATTCTACAGATGTATTTGTTCAGATAATATTGAACATATACAGTAAACAGCAAACTATAAGAGAAAACTTGTTCATGACTTGTACATAAGATAGACAGTTACAGTAACAGACCTTTTGTAACTGACACGAAAGGCATGTTCATTCACAGCAGGGAGGGGCCAGTTCAATAGCAACAGATAAACAGACACTACACAAAGTATCAAGCCCCCTTTCCATCTGCAAATTCTCTTCACTCTTTCTATTCAAATTAGGCTACAGTGATTTATTCCAACATCTATTACTTCTGTGATCCCAGGCCTTCCCCTGGCCTGGGTCTTCAACCCATACTCAAGCTCTTGTCCTCTTTCTTATTCACTGCCTATTGTCCGCACCTGGACAAGATCGCTTGTGGGGGTACACAGAAATATCTCTCAAGATGCCTGCTGTGCTTTATTAATTGCGAAATCTTCTGCTTGGCTCCTTCAACCAGAAGCTAAATCAAAAGGCCGGTGGGTACCACCTGCTGCATATTGAAAAAATATAATCCCCACTTCTGCTTGTACATGTTTCACAGCTTTGGGCCTGTGAAACACAAACTTTAACATTTGTTAGCTAAATGTTTCAAAACTCTATAGGCCCAACATTTCATGTCTGACAAAAGTATGGGCCTCATCCCTTCAGCCCTCTTGGAAAGTTAGTTTAGCATCTGGCAGAGCCTAGCCATCCATGATTGTTCCGTTGCTGATGGAAAAGCCACTGATGCTGGCAGAGGCAGACTGGATGACCAAAGTGGCTCAGAAAAGCCCCCCCCCCCCCTGCCCCAACAGAGGGAGATCCCGCCGATAAGAGTCGTGTGAAGTGCTTAGCTTTGCTGCTGCACTGTCACTTGTCTGGCTGGTTGAGAAGCTGAGGTGGCAAGGAAGTAACTGGCAGTGGAACTAGGCCCAGATGAGTTGTACAGCAGCCACTGGACACGTTTCAGGAGTTGCCTGGGCCCAGCAGACCTACAAGCCATCTGGGCCAGACCTGGTTGCAGGACTGGGCCACGTGAGTCATCTTTGTGGTGGCTGCTTGAGTTGAAATGATGGTGACCAGTCAGGGGGATGGATCATGCCTGCTCTTCCTTGTTGCGCATTGACTGAGTGCAAAGAAGGGAGGGGGTTGCAAGTTCACAGCCACATCACGGGGCTGAGCATAGACTGTGACTGAGTGAAATTGCTAATGATGAATCTGAGAATGGCTGGGCTCTACTGCACTTGTTTTCTAAATTCAGAGGTGGGTTTTTTTTAACACAAGGGAGCATTGAAACAGGCCATCACCACCTGCCATATGAAGTGGTACAGTCTCGTCAGGGTTGTACCACATCATTATTCTGAATGTGTCAGTAGGCTCACACTATTGCTCATATAACAAAGGTATCTAGAGTTACCACAACTGTGTTTCACTGAACTCCAGAGACCCAGAAGCCTTTTCGTACTGGGAGTCAAGAATTTTCCACAGAAGAATCGTATATTTCTTTACCATTCCCTGGCTGAGCAATTCGTGTAGAGAGGTGGGGTCTGAGGTGAGAGCTTGGTGAGTTGGGAGTGGGCAGAGAGCGCATGGCAGGCGCTAGGGGAACTGCGATGGCCAAAGGTGAAGCATCTTGTGGACACTTCTATGTTCTACTTGTGTACTTATGAATAATGGACATACTCCGGAAATGGTCTAGACTCTGGGGCTCTCCTCTGACAGTTCTAACATAATTCTACTTTAATTTCTTTAATCTTAGCTTCTGCTGAATTTCCCCAGGCAAGAGAGGAAAGCAGCAGGCCATGTTCTCACATTGTCATCACTGCATTGAAAAAGCAATCCCTTTTTTCGAGGCCCAACTTCTTTTCTCAAGCTGATGAAATCAGACAGCTCCAAGAGAGAAAGATATTCTGTTCCATCTGTCAAACAGAGCTGGCTTTCATCAAATGAACTGGCTTCACAGCTTCTGCGGAAGAAAACAATATATATAATATAAAAGGATGGTGATAACAGAGAAAGGGAGTGAGGGAGTGAGCAACCTTCTTTGGTGAACTACAGAGCACAAGCTGAGCCTTTTTTATCCAGAGGTCCTGTGCCAAACCAGGTTGGGTACAATAAGTTTCTTTTTCAAATTAATAAAATATCATAGTTTGAGACATTTGAGCCATTTTACTTTAACATTCTTTCATTTCATTTAACATTCTTTCATTCTTTCATTTCTGGCACCTGAGGCCAGGGGTAGCTTTAGCGCTGCACGCGCGCACACCTGAACTGCGTGATGACGTCACGTGGCAGGCAGCTGGGATGGCATGCGTGCGTCCTCCCAGCCGTCCCACTGAGTTGCTCCACGTGCCAACCTGGCCGCCTGCTGCGCCTGGCCCACAGTTGCTATGCCTGGCTGGGAGCACGTGCTGGTGGCGGCAGCGGCGGCCGCACAGGGCAGCTGACTGGGAGGGCTGGGAGGCTGCATCAGCTGCGGGCCAGGCACGGCAGGTGGCTGGGGTGGCACGCAGGTGGCTTCCCAGCCCTCCAGCACTACCGCTGCTGCCAGCACTGTGGCGTGTGCCCATGCTTCTGGCACCCCCTCCGGCGCCTCAGCGCTTGAGGCGCCTGCTGGACCTGCCTCTATGGATGCGCCGGCCCTGATGACATACACTATTTTTTTTAAAAAAAAATACTAGTTTTTACAGTTGTTTTCAACCCAGCTCATTCAAGTTGCCATAATTTTTAAAAACCTTGTTATAAATGAATGATCGTAAAAGAAAGGTGTGAGGTGCTAAAGAGGTGCAAGGTACTAAAGAATTCTGAATATACTTCTTACCTCCATTTTTAAAAAATCAATTTGAAGAACCACATACAACTAATTAATTATAATACATAACCAAACAAAAATACTATTTGAAGTTTATTATCTCAACTCCTTGTAGAGAGTTGACAATGCGCATTCAACCTAATTTATAATTAACATTAGATATTGATAACGCAGTGTTTCTGCTGGTCTTGTATTTAAACTATGTTCTTATTTTTTCCCTTTACTTTACTTTACAACATGATCATTACTTAATGCTATAATACAATCAACACGATCATTACTTAATGCTATAATACAATCAACAATATCTAATTTCTCAGGTTCTTCGAGGTCCTCTATATTCTTGTATTAATCCATATAATACAACTAATTATCAAAAAGGTATATGTACAGAGCCCCCTTATCCCATACCGGCTCAAAGTGCCAAGGGGGTGGCAACGTATGACTTACCATCTGTGGCTGTCGTACAGCTAAGAGTGTTGGGTTGGGGAAAGCAATGGTGAACTACCCTGTAAAAACTTCACTGCGAAACTCTATGGATAAATCTCAGCAAGCTACAAACATGGTGCTGGAAGGTGGGACCCCCAGGCTGGACAGCATCAAACGAGCTGGGGATGAGCAAGGGACGATCCGAAGTAACCAGACCAATATGTATGACGCAAAAAGGACAAACCCGCATGGGGGTCTGATTGCTGATAGGGTGACTGGTGGAAATGATCGCTTGCGCTGCACAGAATCATTCACTATTGGAACATGGAATGTGAGAGGACTGAACATTGGAAAATTAGACATTGTAAAAAAGGAAATGGACAGAACTGGTGTCGACCTCATGGGAGTCAGCGAACTGCATTGGGTTGGTTCTGAGGATTTCAACTCAGGTGAGCACGTTATGTACTACTCGGGTAACAACAACGAAAGAAGATGTGGTGTGGCCTTCATCACCAATAAGAAGCTAGCAAAGTGTGTTGAAAATGTCAGGTACATCAGTGACAGGGTAATGAAAATCTGCATTAGAGGGAAACCTCTAAATTTAACCATTATCCAAGTCTACGCTCCAACAGCAGATGTAGATGTGGTGGATATTGAGGAATTCTATGCGAATGTCCAGAGCACACTCAACCAGACCCCCCAAAATGACATCATTTACATCATTGGTGATTTCAATGCCAAAGTTGGCAATGGGGAAGTCACAGGAGTTGTTGGCAGTCATGGACTAGGAAAGCGGAATGAAGCAGGTGACCATCTTGTACTGTTTTGCCAAGAGAACAAATTCCGGATTGCCAACACTTTCTTCATTCAACCAAATCGCCGCCTATATACCTGGACATCTCCATGTGGTCAGCATCGAAACCAAATTGACTACATCCTCTGTCAACAAAAGTGGAGAGGCTCGGTCCAAGCAGCAAAGACTCTCCCAGGTGAAGATTGTGGAACAGACCATCAGCTTCTTGCCGCCAAAATCAGAGTAAGACTCAGCAAGATCAAGAAACCAATCAGAAAAAAATCGATGTGAGCAACATTCTAAAACAGTACAACGTAGAGGTAAAGAACAAGTTTGACATTCTCAACATTGAAAATGACCACCCAGATGAACTGTGGAAGAAAATCAAGGATATCATCATTGAAACTGCACAGGAGTATGTGCCATACAAGAAACAAATCAAAACCCAACCATGGCTCACAGACGATACCATCCAGATTGCAGACAGGAGAAGAGCTTCCAAGGCTATGGGTAAGATGGATGAGGCAAGGCGACTAAATGCAGAATTTCAAAGAGAAGCCCGGAAGGATAAAAACAAACATTTGAATGCTCACTGCGCCAGTCTCGAAGAAGCATACAAGAATGGATGCACCAAACAACTATTTGCCACAGTGAAACAAATAAAAAAGCCTTTTTCTACTCATCAAGCAACCATCAAGGGGCGAGATGGAATTGAGCTAAGTGACCAACAGGATATCAAAGAGCAATGGCGAGAGTACACAGAAGAACTGTATTCCAGCCCTGTTAATGATCAACCAGATGATTATTTAGATAATAGTGAATTGGAACCAGACTTGTTGGAGAGTGAAATAGAATGGGCAGTTCAGAAACTCCCAAACAACAAGGCACCAGGCATTGATACTATTCCAGCTGAGCTCCTCAAGCCTGTCCCAAGAGCTGCACTAACAGCTCTATGTCGAGCGATCTGGAGGACCTGTACCTGGCCAAAGGACTGGAAATGATCAGTATTCATTCCCCTTCCTAAGAAGGGTGATGCCAAGGATTGCGCCAATTATCGCACAATTGCCCTTATACCACATGCCAGCAAGATCTTACTGAAAATCATCCAGAAGCGTTTGGGGAACATTTTCGACCATGAACTCCCTGATGTCCAAGCCGGCTTTTGCAGAGGCAGAGGAACCAGGGATCATATCGCCAACCTCAGGTGGATTATGGAGAAATCAAAAGAATATCACAAAGACCTCTATATTTGCTTTATTGACTATGCCAAAGCCTTCGATTGTGTTGACCATAGCAAGCTCTGGCTTGCATTGAAGCAGATTGGAGTACCAGCCCATATAATCAGACTGATCAGATCACTGTACACTGACCAAGAAGCGACAGTACAAACTAGATATGGAGACACAGATTGGTTTAAGATCAGAAAAAGCACCAGACAAGGCTGTGTTCTCTCCCCATTCCTCTTCAACTTATATGCAGAAGTCATCATGAGGAAGCTCAACCTGGGTGAGATGAACATTGGGGTAAAGGTCGGTGGCAGAACAATCAGCAACCTGCGATATGCAGATGACATTACACTGCTAGCAGAGAAGGCTAAAGATCTGAAGACTCTGATCATGAAACTAAAGACAACAAGTGAAGTAATGGGGCTTCAGCTGAACATCAAAAAAACAAAGATCATGACCAACACTAACAAACGAGTCCATATCAAGATAAACGATGATGAGATCGACGTGGTTGACAACTTTGTCTTCCTGGGTTCACAAATCAATAACAGGGGTGACTGGACACCTGAAGTAAAGCGGCGAATCACACTTGGACACTCAGCAATGGTCAGCATGGATTCAATCTGGAAATGCAAATATGTCACAATAAGCACCAAGCGCCGACTGGTCACAGCCATTGTGTTTCCTATAACAACCTACGGATGTGAGACATGGACCTTAACAAAAATGGACAGGAGAAAAATGGACTCATTCGAACTGTGGTGTTGGAGACGACTCCTGAGGATCCCTTGGACAGCAAAAGTAACAAACCAAGCTGTCTTGGAACGCATAAAACCTGACATGTCTCTGGAGGGGAAGATTACAAAGCAGAAGCTCAGCTATTTCGGGCACGTAATGCGGGCCAACTCACTAGAAACATCAATGATGCTAGGAATGGTGAGTGGAATGAGGAAGAGAGGAAGACCAAAAACCCGCTGGCTGGATACCATCATGAAAGACACTGGACTGAACATGAAGGAATTGAAAGAAGCAGTCAGAGACAGAAAGGCCTGGAGGGATACGATCTACAGAGTAGCCAAGGATCGGACACGATTAAATGGCTAGGATTGGATTGGATATGTACAGAGACTCGAAAAAACTGAGCAGGTCTAGGGAAGCCCAAATGGTAGGCTGGGAAAGAAAACCAAAAAAGAAGCAGTAGTAGTAGGAAATCTGCCCCACCCATAGACCTGAGATGTGGGAGCACATACCTAATTGTCGCCTGTATTCCCCAGCTCCTTGCATACAGAAAATTCAGGGTTATTACATATTCAGCTTACTAATTGGAGTAAAACAGCTGTAAAATTTTCAAAATTTAGAACTTAGAACCCCTCTAATTCTATTTCTCCTTCGTCTGCTTCTTCAGTAACATAAAATTTGAGTCTTTTTTCAGCTCTGCTTAGGTTTGCCAGCTCCAAGTTGGGAAATTCCTGGAGATCTAGGGGGAGAAACCTGGAAACAGTGGGGTTTGGGGAAGGAAAAGACCTTGGCATGGCCTAATTCCATAGAGTCCACCCCCCTCCCCAAAGTAGCCATTTTCTCCAGGTGAACTGATCTCTGTGGCCTGGAGACCAGTTGTAATTCCAGGAGATCTCCAGCCACTACCTGGAGGCTTACAAAACAACAAGCCCAATATCCAGTTCAAACCAGAGAAGCACAAAGTGGAAAACCACCCGGATATTCACAAAAATAGTCTCAACATTTATGCAAAATTATGGCAGTGTTATATACAAATTTATCTAATGTGCAAACAGTGCAAATATGCTAGCTTATTACATACAAAATGCATATATCATTTCCCAATAGTCCAATCGCCGCAGGGAATTGCGTGCCCCGTTCCGTTTCTTCCATGAACAAGATCTCCATGGGTGAAGAAAGATGGTAAGTAAATAAATCAAAATAAAATCCTTCTGCTTTTATCTTTTTATCATTGCAGGTGCCTCACACGATGTTCATCAAGATGTTATACGGAGAGTCCAACCACATGCAGCCCTAACTGCAGCCAGCTAAGCGGCAGATTTCGTCAGTATGACTTCCTCAGGGGCTGGTGGATCACTACACAAACACAGTAAAAAGCATATACACATACACTAATTCATACACTTGCCCATCATTTTTGCAGGTCCTAATAAAGATTTTAATTCCTCAAGCATCTTGTCTTTCATTATTTACTAAATGACCCCACCATGCGTAACTTACCCTGAAAGCTGACTCATTCAAGAAAACCCAAAGAGTGACGCAGAAACCCAAGTCCGCGTGTCTCTCCAGGTGTTAATAATCTGTATATATAGGCTTCTGCCTCTTAACACTTAAGAAAACCATGTTGATTTAAAGGTGCAGTAACATCAGAAAGGTTTTCCTATTTTAACCTAGAAAACACTGGAAAGAAATATCATTGTTTAACCCCTGAGGTTTTAAGGTGTTTAATATGAAAATCCATTCAGTTTCGCATCTCAGTAACTCTCTGTTGGTACTACGAGAAGAGGTTGACTGTGCCACAAATAATACAGCTACCTTAATTTCTGTAGTGCGACGTGTCTCTAAAAAATGTTCTGTTAAAGGTGCCTCCAGCACCTTATTTCTAATCCTGGAAATGTGTTCCAGGACCCTCACCTTTAAAGGTCTGATAGTGTTGCCCACGTAAAGTTTGTTACAGGGGCAGATGAGGAGATATACTACTGCGGGTGTTTGACAGGTGGCGAAGTGTTTAATATGTATCTTCTTATTGGAGGTTGGTATCTCCAGCACATTGCCCTCTATAATCAATGGGCAGATTGCACAATGACCACATCTATAATTGCCCTTAGACAGATTGGACACTACAACTCTTTGAGTTATATCCGAATGCGACACCATTTCTTTAAGATTTCTGCTGTGTCTATAGCTGACACATGGTGGATTCTCGCATCCCTCTATGTCTGATACAAGACTCCAGTGCTTCCAGATAATATTATGCAGAGACTTAGACAAAGGTGTAAAATCCACGGACCAATAAAGCCTACCCTTCTCGGTCCTCTTTCTCTGTTCAAAAAGACCCTGTCTGGAAGTCTGGTCACTATTATAACTCTACTGGGAGAGGCTTTTGCCTCAGAAATATTTATTATTTTGCCAACTCAGTAGGCTGGCTCTCACAATTAAAGGCATCACCCCCTCCTCCAATTTTAGCAAAGTAGCTAGCCAGGATGCCATAAAAATGGAAAGTTCTGTTGCTGCTTCAGCGTTTGGTAAAAAACCACAAAATTTCAGATTTTTATCTCTTAAATGAGAATCCAGTAGCATGATTTTTTCTCTAGACCAGCCATCTTGAGAAGTTTTCCTTCTCAATCTTTTTTTCTAAGCCAGCAACTTTCTTTATAGCTTCTTCTGCTTTTTGAGCAGTTTGTTATGCTGAGTCTCCAGTTCATCCATGCAATGAGCTAAAGGGGTTATCATATTGTAAGGAGCAGGCCCTGTTCCACCATATTCAGGGTAAAACTTTGGTTCAGTCTTCATGCCTGCAAGATATCGTTCTAGGCCTGTTTGCTGACAGGGGCACAGGCACTGTTAATTAGCTGCATTTCTATCATTTCCTGAGAAAGTGGCCTTGAGAAGCTCAGTGCCTAGCGCAGCTCTGAGCTCTAGCCATACTCCCTAAACTGTCACACTGAAGTAATGTCCAATTAAGTAACGAGCCCTGATTGGTTCCTTGAGTGAGCTGATGGCCCCCACCACTTTGAAGAAGCCTCGCTGTTTCTGGGCAGTTTATCTCTTTCTACCATTCTAACTTGTCATGATGTGGCTGTGCCACGAAGGCCTAGCAAGGCCTCAGAAGCCTGTTAGCAGTGGGAGTAGGCCTGCCTACAATTCCCAGGAGCCCCTGGGCCGTTTTGGTGCCCTTTTTGGCCAATCAGAACACAGGGGGCTAGTGCTATATAAGTCTGGGAGGAAAAAAGTCTCTTTTCTTTCTCCCAGGGAGCAGGCCAGAGGAATCTTCTGCTAGGGAGAGAGGCCCTCATCCAGGTAGGGTGAGAAGACAGGCCTGGTAGACAGAGGGACAGGGAGTTCAGTTGCGCTAGGGCCTTTTGTTTATTTTGCTTTCACCCATCTATTGTTGCTAAGGCACCTTGCTTTTTGTTTCTTTGATATTAACTGACCTCCTTGTAAATAAATCCTTTTGTTTGTTGTTACTTTGCTGGGTCCCCACGCCTGTTTATTGGCCGAGGTCAGAAGGGTTGGGAGTGTACTCTGGGCCTTCCCAAGGGACCCTAAATCCCAGAGTGGTGGCAGTGTAAGGTGGCTCACCCTACCTGAGACATGACGTACCTCTTTACACTATTCAGTCCAGTTGTGACTGTAGCCGAGGAAATTGGTAAATTTAACACATAGCCAATAGTTATGAACAATGGTCTCTCTAATCACTTTCAGCTTGCTTCAATCAGCTTGTCTCTTGCTTAAATTTAACACTGTCTGTTATTCTTAGCTAATTGAATTTATGTAGACCAAGGAAGTTGTTTTAGGACCGAGGAAATTGATTATTAACTAATAAGTGTTATAATACTGTTCTGATTAACTAACATTTAGAAAGATTAAATAAAATCCTTCTTCAAATTAAAATATAGCTGTGAGGTTGACTCAGCTAGATACTGTTGAAACAGGAAGCTTGTAGCTCGGGAAAAGAGGAAGTTACAGCATTGTGTATCTCAGAATAGACTGCTTGAAAGATAAGACTGATGATTTAGGAGAATTTGTTTGAATTTATGCCACACTCAGAAAAGGTCATGTCTGGGGCAATGATCTTGATGATGGAGCTAGATAATGATAAACAAATTATAACCGTTAGCTAGTGAATGACCACCTTCTGTGACGTAACTGTAAGCTGTGCTATATCAGAGAGGTTGCTTCCTTATACTGGAGCTCAGTTCTTTGTGGTGATAGCCACACTGGGCTCTGCCGGCAATAAACATCATTCCTTCCTGAAGATTCTGTTTGGTCTCAATTCTTGGGAACACGAAACCCTGCTACATTTTGGGGGCTCGTTCTTCCGGGATTGAGGGGACCATTGGGGTGCCCCCTTGACCCCCAGTCCGTGGCCGCTGGTTCCAGACTGGTAGTGGACCTGTGGGCGCCCCCTGAGTTTTTCAGGAGCAGGCCCTGCCTTCCTCGGGTGTCAGCGGTGCGCCACTGGGGCGTCAATGACCCGGTGACGGAATCAGGAACGAGTGATCCAGGAAAGTCCCGGGACAAGTAAGTATGGAGTAACTGGGGTTACCGTTTCCTTTTGAAACGAAGAGGGGCTTGATCACCCCCTAGCACGGCCCAAGTAGGGGAGTCGGTGGGACTCTTCCGAACCCGCTGTTGCTGTAGGTACTGGGTTGGAAACTTGTCGTGTGAATGACACGAGTGGAACGCCCTAGGGCGATCGGTGTATTGAATCTCTGAGACGCAGTTCCTGGCTGGGTGACTTCGTCAGGTCGTCAAAGACGAGAAGCGTTTGCGTAGGGACCCCTGAGAAACAGACCCCCTACTGTTTCTTGCTGTTATTAATCCCTAGACTGTCTTGTCTTGTCTGGGCTCTGTGTTGATAATGGGAGGTTCATGCTCATCCCCAGAAAATACCCCCCTGGCATTGATGTTGAAACATTTCCAGGAGGTGTGTGGAGGATGGGTTCAGTCAGGGGAGAATCCAACCCCTGAGCTGTTGGAAATTTTCTGTACCTTAGAGTGGCCTACATTTGATTTAGGCAGGCCAAAGGAAGGGACTTTTGATGAAACAACTGCCCTAGATGTTTATCACTTTACTCTTAAGTATCATGATGATCAGATTATATATGCACAGTCATGGTTTGATACTTGTTTGAATCCCCCTCCCTGGGTTAAGAACTGGCCGGGGTACCGGGCTAGGAAGAAGGAGGTGCAGCTTATGGCCCTAGGGAAAGGAAGGAGGATGAATCCACAGTCAAGAAGGCGACCACCAAAGGGAGGCATTTATCCTGTGGTGCCAGTAAAGCGAGATACTGCCTGCCCCACTGCCCCTCTAGAAGCTAGACTCCAGCCAAAGGCTAAACCTGTTAAACAAACCCAAGAAGAAGAGGTGCCCCCACCACCATATGCTCCCTCACTGCCTAGAGGAGGAGAGAGAGTGGAAGGGCCTGTAAAAGAGCAAGTAGGGGGATCTGTGGGTGGACCAAGAAACCCCTCCAATGCTATCCCTGCCAAAACCAGATCTCAGACACGGAAAGAAGATGCAGAGGCAGAAGATGAGTATAAAGATATCCCAGAGCTAGAAAAAGAAGGGGAAGAGAGCAATGTCTATCCCTTGAAGGAAACTAAAGCCTGTCCCTTAAGAGAGACTATGGACCCTCGCTCTGGGACCTTGCACTTAATATATATACCATTTACAACTACTGATCTGTACAATTGGAAGACTCAAACACCTCCATTCTCAGATCAGCCAGAACCGGTGACTACTTTGTTTCAGTCCATAATTAATAGCCATAAACCAACTTGGCAGGACTGTAACCAGCTCCTGATCACGTTCTTCAATACAGAGGAACGCAAACGTATTATACAAGGAGCTAGGAAATACCTAGCAAAGCTAGTGAAAGAAGGGGAGGATGCAGAAACAAAAGGTGAAAAAGGCATTTCCCATGGCAAATCCGAACCGGGATGCCAATGAAGAGGGAGGCATGGCTAAACTAACCAGGTACCAGCAAGCCCTGATGCAAGGAATAAAGGCTGCAGGGAAAAAGGCAACTGATATGAGAAAAATACAAGAGTGTCAACAAGGACCAAATGAGCCTCCCAGTGCTTTCCTAGAAAGGGTCTACCAGACCTACCGTCAATACACTCCCTATGTCCCAGAAGCAGAAGAAAATAGGAGAATGGTTTTGAACATCTTTGTCACCCAAGCAGCAGGGGATATTAGAAGGAAAATACAGAAGCAAGAAGGGTTCCTGGGAATGAATATAGAGCAGCTGCTTGAAATTGCCCATAAAGTTTTTTCTAATTGTGAACAGGAAGCACAAAGAGAGACTGATAGGAAAATGAAAAAGAAGGCAGAATTGTTGGCTGTAGCACCGGCCCAGCAGCCCCAACAGAGACAGTACCCCCCCTGGAAGGGGACGTATGGGGGGTACCCTGAGAGAGAGAAGAGGAGGCAAGCAGCCCCTAGATTTTGAAACATGTGCGTGGTGTTTTAAAAGAGGGCACTGGAAAGATGAGTGCAAAGAGAGGCTACAGAGTATCAGGGGATGTGGAAGAGGACGAGATGATAGAAGAGGACGAGATGGGACCCCCAGAGCCGAGGGGAAGTCCGAGATGGAATGTATAAAAGATGAGGACCAGCCATGGAAGCAGCATTAAGAAAGAACAAATATGGGTGGCAAATAAACTCTGAATGGGACAAAGAATGGGAGGCATAGGCCAGACTGAGCACCTTCAATCTTGGCCCCAGGAACCCATGGTTAAAATTTGCATGGGGAGCCAAAATATTTCTTTCTTAACGGACACTGGAGCTGAACGTTCAGTAGTAACTCAGCCAGTAGTCCCAGTGACAGATAAAACAATCATTGTAAGGGGATTTGTTATGAGGCTACCCAGAAGTTGCTAAAGGTGCTATACAAAGCTGGCTACAAAGTGTCACAGAAGAAAGCACAGCTCTGTCAGTAAAATATTTGGGATTTGATATATCAGAAGGAATCAGGTCCCTGGGCCATGAATGCAAGGAAGCAGTCTGCTCCATTCCAGAGCCCTCCTCCAGAAGGCGAGTGCGAGAATTTCTGGGGTCTGCAGGGTATTGCCAAATTTGGATTCCCAACTTTGCAGAAACAGCAAAGCCCCTTTATGAAGCTACAAAGGGGGGAGAACGGGATCCTTTTTTTGTGGGGAAAAGAGCAGAAGCAAGCATTCCAGACTCTTAAAGGACAGTTGCTGGAAGCCCCTGCCCTGGGTCTGCCAGACCTTATGAAGCCTTTTTGCTCTTCTGTGCATAAGAGGAATGGCACAGCAGCTGGAGTATTAACCCAGCATCTGGGAAATTAAGAAAGGCCAGTAGCATACCTGTCTAAGCAGTTGGATGCTGTAGCAAAAGGCTGGCCAGCCTGTCTCCGTGCTGTAGCAGCCACAGCAGAGCTAGTCAAAGATTCGCAGAAGCTGACTTTGGGACCGAAGGTCTGTGTTAAAGTCCCACATTCTGTGCTCGCCCTGATGGACTACAGGGAAGAGATTTGTTCACAAATGTATGCATGACCACGTATCAGAGATTGCTGAAAACCCACAAGTGGAGCTAACTGTAATTAGTGCTCTCAACTCAGCATTCTTACTACCAGTAGATGAGGAGAGCCCAACCCTTGATTGTCTCCGAACCATTGATGAAGTTTACTCTAGCCGAAAGGACCTGACTGATGTCCCATGCCAAACCCAGATATTGATTATTTTACTGATGGCAGCAGCTTTGTCGAAAATGGGGTTAAAAAAGGCAGGGTATGCAGTAGTAACTTGGACAAAGAATATAGAAGCTAAACACTTGCCACCCAATACCTCTGCTCAGAAAGCTGAACTTGCTGCTTTAACCAGAGCTCTTCAATTAGCAGGAGGATTAAAAGGTTAACATTTGGACAGATTCTAAATATGTATTTCTTACTCTGCATGCTCATGGAGCTTTATATAAAGAGAAAGGTCTCATCACTGCTTCACGAAAACGAATTAAAAGTGGACCTGAGATTTTGCAATTGCTCCAAGCCTTTAAAAAGTAACTGTCATGCATTGCAGCGGCCAGAGAAGAATTTTTGCAGCCATCCCATTTTCAATGTCCTTTTCCAAGTCCAGATGTCTAATTGGACTCCAGAGTATTCCCATGAGGAGGAAGACTAGACTAGTCCTCAGAATACCCAGAGATGTGATGGCTGGCTTCCGTTTCCAGATAGAAGACTCTTTAAGCCAGAATCAATTGCTCATGCAGTAGTAAAAGCTGCCCATGAAGCCACTCATTATGGAAAGTCAGCACTAGCAGAGTTACTAAACAAGGATTTGTATATAAACTACATGGACTGTGTGCAGCTGTTTCCAGAAGTTGTGTCGTGTGTGCCAGAAACAACCCCCGACAAGGACCAGGTCCACCTCCTGAGTTCCAACCCCCGGGGTCTCTGCCATTTCAGTCACTAGTTGTAGATTTTACTGAATTGCCACGGTACCAAGTATTCCGATACTTGTCAGTGTTTGTTGACTCATATTCTGGGTGAGTAAAAGCATTTCCTTGTAAAACTGAAAAGGCCAAAGAGGTAGTTCGGTGTCTCTTAAAGGAAATTGTAGGACGGTGGGGTCTGCCAGCAGTTATTTGAAAATGTCCCCATTTGAGTTAATGTTTGGTAGGCCACCTCCTATTTTACAAGGTGTTACAGGAAACCCTTGTCAGTTGGGAGATCTGAGACTCAGGGAACAAGTTATAGCCCTGGGTAAAACTTTGCAGAAAATTCAAAAGTATGTAGAAAAACAATAGCCTTTGCCAGTGTTTAATCCAGTCCATAAGTTTCAGCCAAAAGATGAGATTTGGGTAAAGGACTGGCAAGTAATTCTAATGGGACCTAAATAGAAGGGCCCATACACTGTCCTGTTAGCAACTCCCACTGCTGTAAAGGTAAAAGGCATTGCAGCTTGAGTTCATTGGACTAATATTAAACCTGCTGCCACGCCTTGAGTTTCAGAGATCTGTCCAGACGATGCCCTCCGTCTCTGACTGAAGAAGCTACCCTCTGGATCTCAGCCTACCGGAAAAGGCTGAGATTCACAGGCAACAGTTCCGGGGCCTGGTACCTGAGCACTCCAGAAGGCTGTTCAGGTTCTGAAGAAGCTCTGGTCTAGCCACTCCTGGGCTGGCTAGTCTACCCACAGCTGAAGCTTTGATCATGTAGCAGGCTATCTCGTTCCCAAGAATTGAGACCAAACAGAATCTTCAGGAAGGAATGAAGTTTATTGCCGGCAGAGCCCAGTGTGGCTATCACCACAAAGAACTGAGCTCTCGATTCATTCACAGTTCCTCATTTTATACATTCAGCATATAGACACATCACATGGTGTTGGTATCCGGGTAAGCTGAGCTCATTTCATATAAAATACATCTGTTTTCTCATTTAACAGCGAGGCACTTCAACTGACATTTTAGATAAACATGTCTACGTTGCTTCTGCTTTCACTTTGAGTGCAGGTTATTTTAGATAACAAAATCCTTATCATCAAGACCATTGCTCCAGACATGACCTTTCCTTAGTGCGGCATAAATTCAGACATATTCTCATAAATAATCAGTCTTACGCTTCTAAGCAGTCTATTCTAAGATACACAATGCTGTAACTTCCTCTTTTTCAAGCTACAAGCTTCCTGTTTCAACAGTATCTAGCTGAGTCAGCTTGTCAGCTGTATTTTATACTGAAGAAAGATTTACCTAATCCTTCTAAATGTTAGTTAATCAGAACAGTATTATAACACTTATTAGTTAATAATCAATTTCCTCGGTCCTAAAACAACTTCCTTGGTCTACATAAATTCAATTAGCTAAGAATAACAGACAGTGTTAAATTTAAGCAAGAGACAAGCTGTTTGAAGCAAGCTGAAAGTGATTAGAGAGACCATTGTTCATAACTATTGGCTATGTGTTAAATTTACCAATTTCCTCGGCTACATTTCCCCCCTTTTCGGCCTTGATAGCGAAGCAGAAGAGGCCGAACAATAACAGTATATCTTCCCTCTAGGGTCAATACGCCCCCTCCTCCTCATCAGGTCCTGAGGACTCTAAGCTGCGCATTTTAAGTAAGCGCACCCTTTCTGGGGACAGTGTCAGTAATTGGGCCGCAGGTGGGGCTCCCTTACTGGGCAGAGGCGACACTGGAGTTGCTAACATTGTCAATTTTTGAAACAGTAGACTGTATTAAGCAAATAATGCATGAAATATAATAAGGAAGAAATATAATTTCAGTTAGAGCACACCCCCACTAAGAGCAAAGCCTTTTCTACCAGCTTTCCCTTAAGATAACACACACCAGCAAGATACTTATGATGACATTGATCAGAAATTAAGTCTGGATATAATGTTAGGATGCCTCTCTTGTGGTGGCATCTCCTGGAGTGGGAGAGCAGGAGGAGTAGACAGGAAACAACGAGGACAAGGTGTATTATTATAATGCTGACAGCCACAGTCAGGACAAACTATTTCTTGGATACCTGTCCTAAACTTATAGAAGCAATAGAAAAGGAAAACAAAACACAGGAAAAGTGCACAACCAGTAAAAGTATAGGAGAAAACACGAAAAAAACATTAACTGTTACTGTAGTCCACCAATGATCAAAGCTTCAGCTGTGGGTAGACTAGCCAGCCCAGGAGTGGCTAGACCAGAGCTTCTTCAGAACCTGAACGGCCTTCTGGAGTGCTCAGGTACCAGGCCCCGGAACTGTTGCCTGTGAATCTCAGCCTTTTCCGGTAGGCTGAGATCCAGAGGGTAGCTTCTTCAGTCAGAGACGGAGGGCATCGTCTGGACAGATCTCTGAAACTCAAGGCGTGGCAGCAGGTTTAATATTAGTCCAATGAACTCAAGCTGCAATGCCTTTTACCTTTACAGCAGTGGGAGTTGCTAACAGGACAGTGTATGGGCCCTTCTATTTAGGTCCCATTAGAATTACTTGCCAGTCCTTTACCCAAATCTCATCTTTTGGCTGAAACTTATGGACTGGATTAAACACTGGCAAAGGCTATTGTTTTTCCTACATACTTTTGAATTTTCTGCAAAGTCTTGCCCAGGGACACAACTTGTTCCCTGAGTCACAGATTTCCCAACTGACAAGGGTTTCCTGTAACACCTTGTAAAATAGGAGGTGGCCTACCAAACATTAACTCAAATGGGGACAATTTCAAATAACTGCTGGCAGACCCCACCGTCCTACAATTTCCTTTAAGAGACACCGAACTACCTCTTTGGCGTATTGTCGAAGGCTTTCACGGCCGGAGAACGATGGTTGTTGGGGGTTTTCCGGGCTGTATTGCCGTGGTCTTGGCATTGTAGTTCCTGACGTTTCGCCAGCAGCTGTGGCTGGCATCTTCAGAGGTGTAGCACCAAAAGACAGAGATCTCTCAGTGTCACAGTGTGGAAAAGATGTAGGTCATTTGTATCTACTCAGGAGGGGTGGGGTTGAGCTGAGTCATTCTGTAAGAGTTTCCCAGGGTGTGGAATGCTAATGGCGGGAGGCTTCACTGTAACCTGAGGAGGTTCTTTTGCATATGGATTGGTGCTTGATGTGCTAATCTTCTCTGCAGGGCTATTGTCGGGTGTGGAGTGTTTTGTTGGCCTGGTGTTTTTCAGAACTGGAGCCCATGCTCTGTTCATTCTTCTGGATGTGTGGTTGGTAAACACTTGTTCCATCTTCCTGTAGGTGAGATTATCAACCTTGTCCCAATCCTGACTTCTCATTTTATGGCTGGTGTTGATATGCAAGCAAAATAGCTCCTTGTCTGTGGCAGCAAGTTCTCTGCGGGTAGTGTGGATTCTCTCACGTAAGAGGGCCTGTTCTAGACGGTCATAAATGCGGTTCGCCTGTGTGGTTTTGAAGATTCTTTTAGTTGTGAGAAAAGATGGAATGGTTCTTGTGTCCCTGCAGCGTAGAAGAAAGGTCAAAGAACAGAGTAGATGTGCTTTCTTGTTCCGAAGCCAATGAGTGGCTTCACGGGCAGCTTTTACTACTGCATGAGCAATTGATTCTGGCCTAAAGAGTCTTCTATCTGGAAACGGAAGCCAGCCATCACATCTCCGGGTATTCTGAGGACTAGCTTAGTCCTCCTCCTCATGGGAATACTTTGGAGTCCAATCAGACATCTGGACTTGGAAAAGAGGGCACTGAAGGCTCAACGACTGTAAATGCTCTTCCCTGGCAGCCGCCTTAGCTGCTTCATCTGCCCGACGGTTCCCTTTTACCACTGGGCTCAGTGGCTTCTAGTGGGCACGGCAGTGCATAACAGCTACTTTCAGTGGGGCATTTACGGCTTGGAGCAGTTGCAAAATCTCAGGTCCATTTTTAATTCCTCTCCCTGAAGCAGTAATGAGGCCCTTTTCTTTATACAAAGCTCCATGGGCATGCAGGGTCAGAAATGCACATTTAGAGTCAGTCCAAATATTAACTTTCAATCCCTCTGCTAGCTGAAGGGCTCTGGTTAACGCAATAAGTTCAGTTTTCTGAGCAGAGGTATTGGGTGGCAAGGGTTTAGCTTCTATATTCTTTGTCCAAGTTACTACTGCATACCTTGCGTTTCTAACCCCATTTTCGACAAAGCTGCTGCCATCAGTAAAATAATCAATATCTGGGTTTGGCATGGGACATTAGTCAGGTCCTTTCGGCTAGAGTAAACTTCATCAGTGGTTCGGAGACAATCAAGGGTTGGGCTCTCCTCATCTACTGGCAGTAAGGATGCTGAGTTGAGAGCACTAATTACAGTTAGCTCCACTTGTGGGTTTTCAGCAATCTCTGATACGTGGTCATGCATACATTTGTGAACAAATCTCTTCCCTGTAGTCCATCAGGGCGAGCACAGAATGTGGGACTTTAACACAGACCTTCGGTCCCAAAGTCAGCTTCTGCGAATCTTTGACTAGCTCTGCTGTGGCTCCTACTGCACGGAGACAAGCTGACCAGCCTTTTGCTACAGCATCCAACTGCTTAGACAGGTATGCTACTGGCCTCTCCCAATTTCCCAGAAGCTGGGTTAATACTCCAGCTGCTGTGCCATTCCTCTTATGCACAGACAAGCAAAAAGGCTTCATAAGGTCTGGCAGACCCAGGGCAGGGGCTTCCAGCAACTGTCCTTTAAGAGTCTGGAATGCTTGCTTCTGCTCTTTTCCCCACAGAAAAAGGATCCCGTTCTCCCCCCTTTGTAGCTTCATAAAGGGGCTTTGCTGTTTCTGCAAAGTTGGGAATCCAAATTTGGCAATACCCTGCAGACTTCAGAAATTCACACACTCGCCTCCTGGAGGAGGGCTCTGGAATGGAGCAGACTGCTTCCTTGCATTCATGGCCCAGGGACCTGATTCCTTCTGATATATCAAATCCCAAATATTTTACTTGGGGCTGACAGAGCTGTGCTTTCTTCTGTGACACTTTGTAGCCAGCTTTGTATAGCACCTTTAGCAACTTCTGGGTAGCCTCATAACAAATCCCCTTACAATGATTGTTTTATCTGTCACTGGGACTACTGGCTGAGTTACTACTGAATGTTCAGCTCCAGTGTCCGTTAAGAAAGAAATATTTTGGCTCCCCATGCAAATTTCAACCATGGGCTCCTGGGGGCCAAGATTGTAGGTGCTCAGTCTGGCCTATGCCTCCCATTCTTTGTCCCATTCAGAGTTTATTTGCCACCCATATTTGTTCTCTCTTAATGCTGCTTCCATGGCTGGTCCTCATCTTTTATACATTCCATTTCGGACTTCCCCTCGGCTCTGGGGGTCCCATCTCTTCCTTCTTCTATCATCTCGTCCTCTTCCACATCCCCTGATACTCTGTAGCCTCTCTTTGCACTCATCTTTCCAGTGCCCTCTTTTAAAACACCACGCACATGTTTCAAAATCTAGGGGCTGTCTGCCTCCTCTTCTCTCTCTCAGGGTACCCCCCATACGTCCCCTTCCAGGGGGGTACTGTCCCTGTTGGGGCTGCTGGGCCAGTGCTACAGCCAGCAATTCTGCCTTCTTTTTCATTTTCCTATCAGTCTCTCTTTGTGCTTCCTGTTCACAATTAGAAAAAACTTTATGGGCAATTTCAAGCAGCTGCTCTATATTCATTCCCAGGAACCCTTCTTGCTTCTGTATTTTCCTTCTAATGTCCCCTGCTGCTTGGGTGACAAAAGTGTTCAAAACCATTCTTCTATTTTCTTCTGCTTCTGGGACATAGGGAGTGTATTGACGGTAGGTCTGGTAGACCCTTTCTAGAAAAGCACCAGGAGGCTCATTTGGTCCTTGTTGACACTCTTGTATTTTTCTTTTTCCTGCAGCCTTTATCCCTTGCATCAGGGCTTGCTGGTACCTGGTTAGTTTAGCCATGCCTCCCTCTTCATTGGCATCCCGGTTCGGATTTGCCATAGGAAATGCCTTTTTCACCTTTTGTTTCTGCATCCTCCCCTTCTTTCACTAGCTTTGCTAGGTATTTCCTAGCGCCTTGTATAATACGTTTGCGTTCCTCTGTATTGAAGAACGTGATCAGGAGCTGGTTACAGTCCTGCCAAGTTGGTTTATGGCTATTAATTATGGACTGAAACAAAGTAGTCACCGGTTCTGGCTGATCTGAGAATGGAGGTGTTTGAGTCTTCCAATTGTACAGATCAGTAGTTGTAAATGGTATATATATTAAGTGCAAGGTCCCAGAGCGAGGGTCCATTGTCTCTCTTAGGGGACAGGCTTTAGTTTCCTTCAAGGGATAGACATTGCTCTCTTCCCCTTCTTTTTCTAGCTCTGGGATATCTTTATACTCATCTTCTGCCTCTGCATCTTCTTTCCGTGTCTGAGATCTGGTTTTGGCAGGGATAGCATTGGAGGGGTTTCTTGGTCTACCCACAGATCCCCCTACTTGCTCTTCTACAGGCCCTTCCACTCTCTCTCCTCCTCTAGGCAGTGAGGGAGCATATGGTGGTGGGGGCACCTCTTCTTCTTGGGTTTGTTTAACAGGTTTAGCCTTTGGCTGGAGTCTAGCTTCTAGAGGGGCAGTGGGGCAGGCAGTATCTCGCTTTACTGGCACCACAGGATAAATGCCTCCCTTTGGTGGTCGCCTTCTTGACTGTGGATTCATCCTCCTTCCTTTCCCTAGGGCCATAAGCTGCACCTCCTTCTTCCTAGCCCGGTACCCCGGCCAGTTCTTAACCCAGGGAGGGGGATTCAAACAAGTATCAAACCATGACTGTGCATATATAATCTGATCATCATGATACTTAAGAGTAAAGTGATAAACATCTAGGGCAGTTGTTTCATCAAAAGTCCCTTCCTTTGGCCTGCCTAAATCAAATGTAGGCCACTCTAAGGTACAGAAAATTTCCAACAGCTCAGGGGTTGGATTCTCCCCTGACTGAACCCATCCTCCACACACCTCCTGGAAATGTTTCAACATCAATGCCAGGGGGGTATTTTCTGGGGATGAGCATGAACCTCCCATTATCAACACAGAGCCCAGACAAGACAAGACAGACTAGGGAGAACAAATAACAGCAAGAAACAGTAGGGGGTCTGTTTCTCAGGGGTCCCTACGCAAACGCTTCTCGTCTTTGACGACCTGACGAAGTCGCCCAGCCAGGAACTGCGTCTCAGAGATTCAATACACCGATCGCCTTATGGCGTTCCATTCATGTCATTCACACGACAAGTTTCCAACCCAGTACCTACAGCAACAGCGGGTTCGGAAGAGTCCCACCGACTCCCCTACTTGGGCCGTGCTAGGGGGTGATCAAGCCCCTCTTCGTTTCAAAAGGAAACGGTAACCCCAGTTACTCCATACTTACTTGTCCCGGGACTTTCCTGGATCACTCGTTCCTGATTCCGTCACCGGGTCGTTGACGCCCCAGTGGCGCACCGCTGACACCCGAGGAAGGCAGGGCCTGCTCCTGAAAAACTCAGGGGGCGCCCACAGGTCCACTACCAGTCTGGAACCAGCGGCCACGGACTGGGGGTCAAGGGGGCACCCCAATGGTCCCCTCAATCCCGGACGAGCCCCCAAAATGTAGCAGGCTATCTCGTTCCCAAGAATTGAGACCAAACAGAATCTTCAGGAAGGAATGAAGTTTATTGCCGGCAGAGCCCAGTGTGGCTATCACCACAAAGAACTGAGCTCTCGATTCATTCACAGTTCCTCATTTTATACATTCAGCATATAGACACATCACATGGTGTTGGTATCCGGGTAAGCTGAGCTCATTTCATATAAAATACATCTGTTTTCTCATTTAACAGCGAGGCACTTCAACTGACATTTTAGATAAACATGTCTACGTTGCTTCTGCTTTCACTTTGAGTGCAGGTTATTTTAGATAACAAAATCCTTATCATCAAGACCATTGCTCCAGACATGACCTTTCCTTAGTGCGGCATAAATTCAGACATATTCTCATAAATAATCAGTCTTACGCTTCTAAGCAGTCTATTCTAAGATACACAATGCTGTAACTTCCTCTTTTTCAAGCTACAAGCTTCCTGTTTCAACAGTATCTAGCTGAGTCAGCTTGTCAGCTGTATTTTATACTGAAGAAAGATTTACCTAATCCTTCTAAATGTTAGTTAATCAGAACAGTATTATAACACTTATTAGTTAATAATCAATTTCCTCGGTCCTAAAACAACTTCCTTGGTCTACATAAATTCAATTAGCTAAGAATAACAGACAGTGTTAAATTTAAGCAAGAGACAAGCTGTTTGAAGCAAGCTGAAAGTGATTAGAGAGACCATTGTTCATAACTATTGGCTATGTGTTAAATTTACCAATTTCCTCGGCTACAATCATCGGTGGACTACAGTAACAGTTAATGTTTTTTTCGTGTTTTCTCCTATACTTTTACTGGTTGTGCACTTTTCCTGTGTTTTGTTTTCCTTTTCTATTGCTTCTATAAGTTTAGGACAGGTATCCAAGAAATAGTTTGTCCTGACTGTGGCTGTCAGCATTATAATAATACATCTTGTCCTCGTTGTTTCCTGTCTACTCCTCCTGCTCTCCCACTCCAGGAGATGCCACCACAAGAGAGGCATCCTAACATTATATCCAGACTTAATTTCTGATCAATGTCATCATAAGTATCTTGCTGGTGTGTGTTATCTTAAGGGAAAGCTGGTAGAAAAGGCTTTGCTCTTAGTGGGGGTGTGCTCTAACTGAAATTATATTTCTTCCTTATTATATTTCATGCATTATTTGCTTAATACAGTCTACTGTTTCAAAAATTGACAATGTTAGCAACTCCAGTGTCGCCTCTGCCCAGTAAGGGAGCCCCACCTGCGGCCCAATTACTGACACTGTCCCCAGAAAGGGTGTGCTTACTTAAAATGCGCAGCTTAGAGTCCTCAGGACCTGATGAGGAGGAGGGGGCGTATTGACCCTAGAGGGAAGATATACTGTTATTGTTCGGCCTCTTCTGCTTCGCTATCAAGGCCGAAAAGGGGGGAAATGTAGCCGAGGAAATTGGTAAATTTAACACATAGCCAATAGTTATGAACAATGGTCTCTCTAATCACTTTCAGCTTGCTTCAAACAGCTTGTCTCTTGCTTAAATTTAACACTGTCTGTTATTCTTAGCTAATTGAATTTATGTAGACCAAGGAAGTTGTTTTAGGACCGAGGAAATTGATTATTAACTAATAAGTGTTATAATACTGTTCTGATTAACTAACATTTAGAAAGATTAAATAAAATCCTTCTTCAAATTAAAATATAGCTGTGAGGTTGACTCAGCTAGATACTGTTGAAACAGGAAGCTTGCAGCTCGGGAAAAGAGGAAGTTACAGCATTGTGTATCTCAGAATAGACTGCTTGAAAGATAAGACTGATGATTTAGGAGAATTTGTTTGAATTTATGCCACACTCAGAAAAGGTCATGTCTGGGGCAATGATCTTGATGATGGAGCTAGATAATGATAAACAAATTATAACCGTTAGCTAGTGAATGACCACCTTCTGTGACGTAACTGTAAGCTGTGCTATATCAGAGAGGTTGCTTCCTTATACTGGAGCTCAGTTCTTTGTGGTGATAGCCACACTGGGCTCTGCCGGCAATAAACATCATTCCTTCCTGAAGATTCTGTTTGGTCTCAATTCTTGGGAACACGAAACCCTGCTACATGACCAGCTATGCTATCTTGCAATCACTGCCAGCAACCAGCTGTAGAAGAGGAGAGCTTCTAGCTCCATACCAGCTCCAGGAGGCCTAGAATGAGCTGGCATGGATGGACTTTGGTAGGAACAACCGGCCTTGGAACCAACTCAGAGAATATTTAGACAGATAGTTGGCAAAGTAGTATTTTAGCTAGATAAGAACATAGATTAGCAAGCTGTTATTTGTTTTTGCCTTGCCTAAATGCTTTCATGAGCGGTTTCTGCCTAGCATACGTTCCTGTGTTCTTTCTATAATAAATTCCTTATATTTTTTTTACCAGCCTGTGTCCTAGGGTTGCCAGCCTCCAGGTGGTGGCTGAAGATCTCCCGGAATTACAACTGATCTCCAGGTGACAGAGATCAGTTCACCTGGAGAAAATGGCTGCTTTGGAGGGTGGACTGTATGGCATTATACCATTCTGAGGCCTCTTCCCTCCACAAACCCCATCTTCTCCAGGCTCCACCTCCCAAGTCTCCAGGAATTTCCCAGCTTGGACCTGTCCAGTGTTACTTGCTAAGGAGGTACAAACACTCAAAAAAGAACCCGGAAGCAAGGGTGCTTCAAACTAATGACCAGAGCTCTTAGAGGCTCCTAGGAGTCCTGTGCAGTCTGGTGAACTGGCAGGGATGGAGGATGAGAGGCTCTGGGTGGATACACATATCCAACATATCTTGTTTTAATTCTTGTTGCTGTTTCTTCAAGACTTCTAGTAGAAATGTTGACATTAGGAGAGAGCCCGCAGTATTTATGTCTCCATGGCTCGACGGGGCTGTGGAGCTGCTGGCTGCTTCTCCAAAGTGAAAAAATCCTATAACGAAGAAACTTCCCCAACAGTCTTTTGTTTCTGCTTAGCCTTAGAAGCCTTAGGTGGTGTTTTCCAAGACTAATTTGTTTCAAAATAGTAAGTTAAAACTATTTTAAGAGTGAGAGACCTGGGAGCAGCAGATAATGGCTTCTGCTCAGTGAGCCATCGAAGCCACGCCCCCTTCTTCTGACCTCCATAATGCTTGAGGATTTTCATATAAAAATATGCTTTTAAAAGAATCTATATTAGCTGAGTACCATGGGATGTAAACCAATGAGATCTTACTTCCTTACTTCTTTCTCAATAATAAACCACAGTGCTTTCTTATCAGCAACTATCTGCTTATTAATAATCCTTAATATTTGTTTCAGAACCAGGGAGTGGGACCCTCTCCAGGTTGGCCCCTGACCCCCTTCTGGGCGTGTCAGGGCGAGTCTCAGAAATGGGGGGAGAGGGGTTTACTGCACCCTCAGCCCTCTCTTCCTCCTGCTGGATGAGCAGGGCTTCACGGCCCTGGCTCCAGCTCATGCTCTAGCCACTGTCTCCTCACAGCTACTCCTCATCGACCTACCCTGATCGCCTGCTTTTATGGAGCCTTCCTCAGTAGTCCCTGCCCCCTCCTCCTGGTTCCACCCTTTCTCATTCCAGCCCTCGTTGATGGCTTCTCCAGTGGACCACTCAGGTATCTCCCTTGAATTTCTCCTCCCTTCGGGCTCCTTCTCATCCAAGTCCACCCGGTGTCTCTGCAGGGTGGGGCTGGCCAGGCCGCACCATGCTTGGCCCGTGTGAGCCCGCTGCCATGGCTCCCGGTACTCCTTTGAGGCCAGCTGGCTCTCAGCCTTTGCGGGTCGAGCTGCTGCATCGGTGCCATCACCTGCCGTGGCTGCCTTCAGCTCGCCTCCTGATGCTGCAGGACAAACCACAGCTGCGGTGCTCCTCCTGGGCCCCATTGCCTCCTGCTCAGCAGCCAGGAGCACGTCCTCCGCCTCTGGCGCTGCTGCGGGTCCCGTCCTGGTGCCTGTTGCAGCCATGGGCCCTCTTGCTCCGGCTTGAGTTGCTGTCGGGACTGCTGCTTGGGGCCCGCCGCCATCCTCTCCAGCCTTCTCCCTCTGGGTTCATGAGGTAAGTTTGGGGGAGGGGGGGTTCCCCAACCCCGGACACTATTACAGCTTGAAAACACTGTATTATATTAGGACATGCTGATCCTCCTCAATTGTTTTTCCTTTGCAAAATATCTTTTTATTTTTATGTTATTTATGTCATTTATAGTCTGCTTTTCTCACTGAGACTCAAGGTGGATTACGTAGTGTGAGATTAGTACAATCAATATTGAGGACATTTCCATAAACAATGCCCTAGGGTAAATAAATACACATTTACAAAGCATAGCATTAGCAAGAACCCGATACAGAGTTGAAGAAATGTTGAAACAGAGCATAAGCAATTCTAGGACTGATATTAGATAATATATAACTATAACAGTAGGATCATACTTGAAGCACAGGTAGCACATAGGAACACATACTTAAAGCAACAGATAGGATGTAAAGCAACACAATGGTGAAGTCTACGGTCCCTAACTCGTTAGTGGAGCATCTGAGACAATTCTTCCCTCCTAACTGAGTAAAAAGCCCTTTTGAATAATTCAGTTTTGCATCATTTGCGGAAAGCCAGGAGAGTGGGGCGTCGAGTCCTGACATCCTCAGGGTTCCACAGGGTAGGGGCCACCACAGAGAAAGCCCGTGTATGGGCTGCTGTTGATTTCACCCATGTGCAGAGTGGCACCTGCAAGAGACCCTGTTCAGATGAGCGAAGCTGCCATGGAGGGACATAGGGAGGGAGGCCCATAGGTATGCTGGGCCAAGGCTGTGAAGAGCTTTGTATGTAATAATCAAAACCATGAATTGAGCATGGTAACTGATAAGTAGCCAATGAAGTGACTGCAGAATGGGAGTGTTCATGCTCCTGCTTGCTCCTAATAACAGCCAAGCTGCAGCATTTTGTACAAATCGGAGCCTCCTAGTTAACTTAGATGGGAGACCTATGTGTGTGTTTTTATGTGCCCATATATATTTTGTACATTCCTTTTGCCATTCTTGAAGTGTTCCTTTAGAAAACACTACTGGTACATTTTCAAAGAGAAACAGTTTTGGCAATATCATTTTCAAGGTGGCTAGCCTCCCAAACTATGCAAGGTTCAACAGGGTCCGCCTTGCTACATCTTGCTTTATTGCCATAAATTTAAACAGTTATTCTTTTTTTAAAAAAATACACTTTTATTAGGAAAATGTCCTACAATCATAACAAGTAAGAAACAACTAGAATAAACAGTAACAATAACAATAAATTCTCAAAACAAGATTAGAATACAGTTAAATCATTATTAAGCATTGCTTATCAAAACAAGAAAAGTTAACTATCAAATATCATTTGGTATAAAATGTTTGGAGGAGAGAGCTATAAATTCAAAAAAAGGCCACCATTTCTCATGAAAGAATGAGGTAAGTAGATGTGAAGTATCTTTTTGCAAATTAAATGTTATTTTCTCTAGTATAAATTGATCCCACACTTTTATAAACCAATGATCTATAGTTGTTTGCTGATTCCATCTCGCTGCAAGCGGTGTTTTGGCCACCACTAAAAGGCTATTTATTAATTCACGTCTTATTAAAGGGATAGTGGAATCCTGCCAGAGATCTAAGAAGACCATTTGCGGGTTAAATTGTATTTTATAGCCTGAGATTTCTTCTATTTGGTGGAGAACTTCTTTCCAAAATCTCATAATCTTTGGGCACTGCCACCAGCTGTGTGCATATGAACCATATACACCACATTTTTTCCAGCAGTAGGGTGAATTAGATGGACATATTTTAGATATTTTTCTGCGAGTTAGGTACCAGTGATTCAAGATCTTAAAAGTTTGAAGTTTTGTATTAACTAACTGAGAGCTTAGGTTTTTGGAAGACCATATCTGTTTCCATTGATTTGGATTAATAGATATGTTACAATCCTGCTGCCATTTATTCTGATAACCATATTTAGGAGGTTTAGTTAGGTTAATAATGATTTTATATATTTTTGATATAGAATCTTTTATTTTCATAGTTTAGGATTTCCTCAAAATTGGTTTTCTGAGCTTGCATGATAGCTTTCAGTTTTATTTGATTTACCATATGTTGTAGTTGCAAGTAAGAGAACCACGGGATTGGACATTGTACACGAAGTTCCAAATCTTTTTTCTATAAAAGTCCTTTTTGTGTAGCAATATCTTCAAGTCTTATACTGTCAAAAGTTGACTTTTGCTTATAAAATAATTTTTGGGCCTTCATAGGGGATCATGATTGCATATATATATATATAGTAGAAAATCTTGATATAGGTACCAGTTTCGATCTATATTTATCCCAGGTAGCTAAAAGGTTTTCTAATAGGATATTTTCAGTTTTAAATGAAGGGCGATTTTTACGAGTACACCATATTGTTTCCTGTAATGTTAATGGTTTATATGAGGAACTAAAAAAGTTTGTCCAAGCAGAGTCTTCTTTGTTACCTAAAATTTGAACTATTTTTGTTAACTGAGAGGCTTCTAAGTATGCAAAAAATCTGTGTAATTAAATCTCCCATTTTGGCTGTGTTGTCGTAAATAGGGGTGCGCATCCTGAAAAGATTCGGGTTTACCCGAAGTGGGAGAAAAATTCAGACAATTCATTTCAGTATGCTCCGTAAATATATGGAGCATACTGAAGTGAGGGGGAGCAACTCCCCCACCCCCCCTGGTGCAACCCCTCCACCCCCTCCCACTTACCTGGCTGGAGGGGGAGGGGGATCAGCTGGGTGGCGGGCCGGCGCCACGGCACCACAGCAGTGATGGTGGCAGCAGCTGCAGCCATGGCAGCATGAGGCTGCTACGGCCTGGAGCCAGTTGGCTCCTCTGCCACTGCACCGCCTCCTGAACCTGCAGGGTGGTGGGGAAGGCCAGAGCTGCCTCCTCCGGCCCTTCCTGCCCCTCAAATGGCTGTGGCACCGCGGTGGCCATTTGAGGGGCGGGAAGGGCTTTCTCTGCCTCCTCTACTGCTCCTCAGCCCCGCAGGCATCGGGGAGGGCCGGAGCCACTGCTGCCGCCGACACTGGCTGTAAAGGTAAGTGGGGTGGGGCTGAGGGGCTGGGGCTAGGGTGATGTTTAAAGCAGAGACGGGGCCCTTTAAACTCAGCCCCGAAGCTTTCTGAAGCATTACGAATTCTTCAGAAAGCTTTGATTTGGAAATCCCGAATCTTTATGGATCAGGTCCAATTTGGGCATTTTTTCCAAATAGGATTCCTGAACCGCACATGCCTAGTCATAATATGGTAAAAGCTATTCTAGGTTTCTTATAGTTCCAAAGAAAATTGTTGAAAATAGATTGCCATTGTTTCACTAAGCTGTGAGGAATTGTTATTAACAATGTGCGAAACAGAAAGATTAATTTTGGAAATATAAAGGCCTTAATTAAATGGTATCTGTCAAACCAGGAGAATGATTGTTTGTTCCAGTCAAATAAGTCTTTTTTTATGTCTTTAATTTTTAACAGATGATTCAATTTTATAAGACAGTTCAAATTCGATGGGATATTAACACCAAGATATGGTAAATATTTTTCAACCCATTTATATTCGTATGTTGATTATAACTTATTTATCTGTGATTTTGATACATTAACAGGCATTATTACTCATTTTGCAGTATTAATTTTAAGACCTGAGATTTGTGCAAAAGCTTCAAGAATTTTCTGTAATTCAGACAAGGTTTTTTCTGGATTGGCGATAGACAAAAGCATATCAAATTGCAAAAAGACTAATTTTATGTGTTTGGATTTCTGATTTTATTCCATAAATTATTGTTGTGAATAATTTCCGCCAAAGGCTCTATTGCTAGAGCAAATAACAAAGGAGATAAGGGACAACCTTGTCTGGTGCCTCTTGTTAAACGTATTTCTTTTGAAGATAGAATATTATTTTTCACTCTTGCCTTTGCCTGAGAGTAAATTGTACCTAGTGTCTGTTTGATCTTGCTCCCAAAATTCATAAATTTCATAATAGAGTGAAGATAAATTGTTTCAACCAAATCAAAAGCTTTTTCAACATCTAAAGAAAGCAATAATGATTGTATATTCTTTTGTTTGCAAATAGCCAAAATATTAAGAGTTTTTTTAATATTATCTGCAATGTCTCTACCTGGTGTAGTGGTTAAGAGCACGGGACTCTAATCTGGAGAGCTGGGTTTGATTCCCTACTCCTCCACAAAGCCAGCTGGGTGACCTTGGGCGAGTCACAGTTCTCTTGAGCTCTCTTAGCCCCACCCACCTCACAGGGTGATTGTTGTGGGGTAATAATAACACTTTGTAAACCGCTCTGAGTGGGCATTAAGTTGTCCTGAAGGGCGGTATATAAATCGAATGTTATTATTATTATGGTATGAATCCAGATTGATCCTTGTGTACGTAATGGTTGATAAAGACATCTATGCGACTTGTGATAATAGAGGTGAACAACTTATAGTCCTGGTTTAAAAGTGAGATGGGATGGGATGAAGAAAGGGTAAGAGGGTTTTTATTTGCTTTACGGATTACTGTAATAGTGGCTTCACTCCACGTCTGAGGAAGCTGACCGATTTCTGATAAGTTATTACATACTTCAGTTAACATTTGTATAATTGACGGTGCAAATTTTTAATAAAATTCTGACGGAAAGCCGTCAGGGCCTGCTGTTTAATTATTTTTTAGCTTGTGAATGGCATCTTGAATTTCTTTAGTGGTGATTGAGCTATTTAGTAATTGTTTATATTCTTCAAGTTCTTTTATTAATTTATTCTTTATAAAAAAAACCTGAATTGACTCTAAAGATGGTTCTTGAGAGGTATATAAGTTTTCATAGTATTCTCCAAAAACTTTTGTAATATCTTGTGGGTTGTTACAAATCTTACCTTTAGAATCTTGAATTGCATTTATCACTCTGGAGGCTCTTTTTTCTTTATCATGCCAAGCTAACAATTTTAATTGCTTGGGTGAGATAAAGGCGTGTTTTTGTTTAAGATAAAGTAAAAAAAAAATTTAACGTGATTTGGTTCCATTGTATTCAATATCTTACGTTCATTTAATAGTTTCTGTATATTTTCTTACTGCCCTTTTCTTTATGTTGTCATTCTGGTTCTTTGATATTATCCAATACAACTTGTTTGTATGTCTTTTTCTTTTTCTTTTCATAGGCTGCAATGGAAATAATTTGGCCTCTTAAGACAGCTTTGAAAGCGTCCCATTTTATATGAGGTAATATATCAGGTGAGTTATTGTCTTTTAGATAATTTTCTATGGCTTGTCTTATTTGTTTGGAGATATTTTCATTGTAAAGTAATGCTTTATTAAATGTCCAATGTCTTTCAGGTCTTGAATTCATATTTAGTGAAACTGTGCAAGTTGTCCATGCGTGATCGGACCACGTGATGTTTCCAATTTTCGAGCTAATAATGGTGTTTCTTAATTCTTCTGCTACTAAAGTATAATCTATCCTGGTATGTGTGTTATGTCTTGCTGAATAATATGTATAGTCTTTCATTGCCATGCATAAGTCGCCGTATGTCTATTAAGATATGCTTTTTCAATGATGCCAATTTTGTATTTTGCAGTGTAAGCGAAGTATAGTTATGCCTATGATGTGATTTATCCAAATAATAGTTAATATAATTGAGGTCACACCCAATTAACACTTCTCCCTCCTGAAATCTTGAAGTTTATTCAGTATTTCTTTTATGCTATTTATTTGGTTTAAATTAGGGGCATAAATTGATGCTATTGTGAACTGTTGATTTTCTATTGTAGCCTTTATAAATAAAAATCTACCATTAGGATCTTTGCAGATTGCTTTCTGATGATATCTGACTGATTTGGAAATCAAAATCGAGACCCCTCGCGATTTAGATGAACCAGCGGCATGATGTTGGGTTTGGATCCATTTCGCTTTGAGCACAGGATCCTCTCTTGCGTGTGTGTAGATGAGTTTCTTGTAAGGTTGCTGTGTCTGCCTTGTTGTGTGCCAAATTATCTAATATACGTCTTCTCTTGACCACATTGTTAAGACCTCTTACATTATATGAAACAAAAGTAAGCTTTGATTGTATTATTCTTAAAACTATAATAAAGTACAATAATAAAAAGAACAAGCGTCCTGTATTCACTCTTTTTTGCTAAGTTGAACCTTTAGTACAGTTAAAAAATGATGATCAACAATATCTTATTCCTAAAATAGTGAGAAATAACAACAATAAACTACAAGAATTACCTTCTAATGATCTATTGTATATAAATAATTATTTTATATTTTTGTTTTATTTTTATTATTAATAATTTTTATTATTTTTCTAAAAAATAAAGATTCACAATAGATTATATCTTAACTTGATTATATATATGTCCTTTTCACTCATTAACAACAAACAAGTTGTAAACGATTTAACTATTAAGAAATAACAATAACTTCTAATAATCTACAACACAGGATCAACTATTATAAAACAATCTCAATGATTTGTAGCACTTCCTCACTTTTCTCCCTCCACCCCTACCCTCACCTCCCACTTAAATACCCTTATCTCACCCAACCACTCCCCCTTTATTTTTTTGTCTTTTTGTTTGTTATTTATTGATTAGTCCCTTCCCTACCCTTATTAAACTTAAGATGATATATGAATACAAAACAACTATTATTACAAACTAACCAATCACCCACTAATGCCTCTTATTTATTTCAATATGAAGAAAAACTGTTAGGTAATTCTAATCCCTCACTATAGCTGTAGTAGTACTTACTACTACAGTTAATGGCCACAGGCCAAAACAATAATACCTAAAACAGTACGCAAATCTTGGCGATCACGCTCTCTTCCCTTACCAAGACCCCTGGATGCCTAATTGACATATGAAGATTCTACTGCGCTTCCCTTAAAGGATAAACTGTCCGTTAGATTTGCTTCATGAAAAGCGAACTGGGATCTTGCTTCCCTTACAATGAGACAGTGCTTGTAGCATCTTCCTCTTCTGGGTAAGTTTGTCCAGATCCATTGGAGATTCCAAGTTGATATTTTGTACTAAGGTGTGACCAGACTCAGAATCAGTAGCAATAAAATGCTTTCCTTGATGAATCACTGATAGATTTACATAATTGGACCATCTGTACTGGATTTGTGCTTGTTGAAGTGTTTCTATTGTTGATCTCAGTTCCTTTAATTCAAGATTTCACTTGGTAAGTCTTTAAAGGCTTGTATTGGAGTGCCTTTAAGTAAAATTGAACCTTTGATTCTAGCCTCTGAGATAATTCTTTTACAGGACCTTAGATCAGCAAATTCTGCAAGAATATCCCTTGGGGTGCTTCGTAATAGTTATTCTTTTACAGATCCTTTACACCAGGAGTTCACCATATGCCAAATATCATACAGCAGGCTGGTGCAATTAGTGTTCTGGTTACTGCATGTGATGAAGTGCAGCCATCCAGGTCATCCATGGCACTGTTCTCACCTCAATAGATATAAAGTGCTTCTGGAGCACTGCTTACACTTCCTGTAGCTGCCTGAGAGTGCTGGCACTGAAGAGGTCAGCAGAGAGGGGCCACTTTCAGAATTAAACCCATAATGTTCTAATATGAATTCCATTGTTTGACAGTTGCTACTTGCAGTGAGTTGGAGCGTGCTGCTGACTCTCTCCTAAATAAATGATGAGCAGAAGAGCTTTGCAGGATCAAGCCAAAGGTCCACCTAACCCAGATTCTTATTTGCAGCAGCGGCCAGTAAGATACTTCAGGAACTTTACAAAGAAGGCATGAAAGCAATACCTTCTCCATAATTTTTTCTTCAGTTATACTTAACATGGAAAAGCAGTTTTATCTGCCCTGAATATATTTGGGTAAGCCCAGGATCTAGAACTTTGAAACAAAGAGAAAATTCTCTCCTTCCACTTTCTCCATCTTGTCCATAATTTTATGGACCTCTATCATGACCCCCCCCCCGTTGTTTTTCTTTCCTTATCTAAAAAATCTCTGTGGCCTTAGCCTTTCTGTCTCGATTGCTTTAGCCCTTCCATCAGTGGAAAATGATGCAAGCAGTCCTACTCTGTATAATTTTGGTTGCGATTGTCCGTATAAATGCAGACACAAATTGGGTAGAAAAGATAATAGGTTTCATTTTACCAAAGAAACTGCCAGACTGCATATTCCAATTGTCCTTCCAATTTAAATATTCTCACTCCAAACCATCAAGTGATGGTAGATCACAAAAGCATTTGAATAAATTGCGACTAGCTGTATTAACTACATACATTTGGGGGTGGGGGGTGGGGAATGTTCCAGTAATGCTTCTGCACAATAACTGAGTGAGCATTAGAAGGAAGGAAGAAAATTGCATAATGCTGGCAAGACAATTTTCTTGTAACTTTTAAGCAAGTATGCAGATAGAAGGGAGCATTTGTTCAATGAATAAGAATAAAATTCTGAAGGACACAAGAAGCACTCCATATAACTTCACAATGAAAAAGGCCATATGCCTACTTTTAAATGGGTGCTGGGCATTCAGGGAACTAGTAGGTTGTGGCAATAGATCATTATAATGCTACAGGGATCTCGCAATTACTATTTTTTAAAGCCTGAAAAAGGCCTTCTGGTGTTGAGGAGGGCAATATCAACTATGGAGGCTGGCTGATAAATGGTATCAATCTGGGTAGACCTTCACAAATGTTTATCTTCCTATCTGCATGGCCAGCAATGGTGTTTTGACTACAGTCTTTCTCAATGGAGCTTGTCAGACTAGGATTGTTAACCTCCAGGTGGGAAACAAACAAGCAAGCAAACACTCTTCAGGTGGGGTTTCCTGGAATTACAGTCTACAGAGATCAGTTCTGCTGGAGAGAATGGCTGCTTTGGAAGGTGGATTCTATGGCTTTATATCCCACTGAGCTGCCTCCCCTCCTCAGATTCCATCTTCCCCAGGCTCTACCCACAAATCTCCAAGAATTTCCCAACTTGTAGTTAGCAACCATACCTTGACCTGGCTAGCCCTGGTGAGCCTGATCTTGTCAGATCTCAGAAGCTAAGCAGGGTTGGCCTTGGTTAGTACTTGGATGGGAGACTTCCAATGAACACCAGGGTTGTAGAGGCAGGCAATGGCAAACCACCTCTGATAGTCTCTTGCTATGATAACCCCACCAGGGGTTGCCATTAGTCAGCTTATGACTTGAGGGCACTCTCCACTCCAGTTAGCAACCATAAAACAAATCCTGTTACTGAACACTCTGCAACTCTTGCTACTTGTGATTTCAAAATAGCTGCTGCTACTGTAGATTTTAGTTCTCAGCTGGTGATTCCCAGTTCAGCTTCCTTCCATGAATCCACAAAGACATTTTGGTCATTTCTCTCACCACTCTGTGAGCTGAAAAGTTTAGTGAATTGTTCACAGAGTCTATGCCTATATTTCACTCTTATTATGGGACTGCAGTTGCCAGGTCCCCTGAAGCTAGGGTTTCCAGGTCCCTGAGGGACCTGGAACTTACCTCTTGTTGTTTCCTTGCACGCACATGCTCCCAGAGAGGCATGATGACCTCACTTCTGGAAAATGACATCATTATGCTAGCCGCAGGCATGCTCCTGCTCTTTGCGTGGGGCTAATTCTGGCCCATTTGGAGATAAAATTTGCCTCAACAAAGTGCAGGAGCACCCTCGTAGCCAGTGCAATGACATCACTTCAGGAAGTGACATCATCGCACCCTACTGGGAGCATGCCCAGTGTGCACTTTCCCGGGTTGCCTGCTGGTGGCTGGCAATTCAGGGGCCATTTGCCACCTCCTGCCAATTATCAGCGATTGGTGGGCAACCAGACAAACCCCTGAGAGATTGTCTTCCACTGGTGGGCAACTGGTAAGCCTACCTGAAGCCTAACCCAGGTGGTGCGGTAGGGGGGAACTTACCTCATGGGCCTTCCTTTTCTTGCCATACCTGGAATGATGTCATTCCTGGTGCAACAAGGAAGAATCTCCCCCACGCCCTCCCACATGTCGTCCATCCTCTGGTTTGCAGCTTCTTAGATAAAAAATGCTCAACCCAGTGGAATCTTTGCTAGCAGACTGGGGGTGGGGATGAGGAGCTGGGTTGCTTTTGGCCTGCTTTGTGATTAGACTGTATGAAATCTGGGATGCCAGGTCTCTTGCTACGGCAGGAAACTTCCAGGCATCCCACTAGGGTTGCCAGGTCCCGTTACCTTTCGGGTGAGAGGTGGGAGACCCGGCACTCACCTTTTTTGGTGTCTTTGCACTGATGTGCTCCCAAGCTACATAATGACACCACTTCCAAGAAGTGAGGTCATCATGCAGGCCTCATGCTGCCCTGGGAGTGCTCCCATGCTTCACAGCGGGCCAAAGATGGCCCATTTGGGGCCGAATTTGGCCCATTGCAGACTGTGGGAATGCTGCCGAGGTGGCACAATGAGCCCTGGAGTACTTCTGTGCTTCACAGTGGGCCCATTTAGGCCCCAAATGGCCCGCTACAGAGTGTGGGAGCACGCCATGCCACCCAGGAGCGTGCCCTGGGAGGCACATTCTCCTGCCTTTCACCTTCCCAGCCAGGTAAGTGGGGGTGCGGGGTGGAGGGGGGGCAGGGATTCCCCTACACCCAGCAGGAGACTGGCAATCCTACATCCCACTCCTTTGCACACCTTTGAGGAAATGGGAGGGAAATGGAGCTTGTGCTGTCATTGCAGTGGTGTGCGGATGTCAATTGATCCAGTAAAAACTGGATGTGACGTCATGGATGCTCGAGACTGCAAACACTAAAGACACAGGAGAATTTTCAGTTCTTGGATGAACATATCCATAATTTTATACTGAGGAAGTGTAACAAAGGTGCCCCTCATGGCTTTCCTAAGATTTACCATTCCATGTCTGCCAAGCACCCTTACTTCTCTTTATTTAAATCTAAAAAAAAAAAAATCCAAAATGCTTGAGCTTTTCTCCATAAAGACGTTCTTCATTATTTTAGTTGCTCTTTGGCAATTTCTCCAGGGCCATTTCTTTGCTGGAATGTTCCTCAATATGTTAAGTATTTTAATTGGCAAACTAAATGTTTCCACTTGTTTTCTTCATAGTACATGCCTTTTCTGCTGTACGTATCCTTTGTCATTCCTACCTCCTTGGTTATTAACTTAAACTGCCCATAGAATCTCCATATACTTAGTGAGAGCTTTTTGAAAAGGTGATTGATGTAATTTAACAGTAACAATAGAGACGAAGTTAGCTTGTTCAACTGCACAGAGACATGCTGTGTTCACATGAAAAAGAGGAAAGCGTTTTGGTTTGGACTTCAGTTGGCTCATCTTTCTGTAATGCTGCTTGCATTATTCATTAAGCGTTGGAACTCAGTGACTACAAATATGTGGCTATTTCTTTGGTACAAGCCTTAGGAATTAAGTCCCTGGATCATTCGGTAAAATGTTCACTTGCAAAAGTCCTTTAAAAATTCATCATCTCTTGTAATCAAATTTGGCAGCAAAAGGAGGGAAGAACTGTTTCACACAGCTGAAAGATGCCCAGGCAGAAGACCACAGGCACAGAGAAAATATTGCCAATTGATTCCTAATGTTTGAACATAAGAGTAAATATGATACTGTAGTCTGAATGCTTGCAGAATTCCACCAAAGCAGATAATTGTGTACAGCAAATGCAAGAACCACATGCCACTCTAGATTGCTGTCCATGAGAAGCACCAACTTTTAAAATCAAATTTGGTTACCCAATGAAAGGACGATTTCTCATCATGGCCGTTTCCACACGGCTCCCCGCTGCTCGTAACAACCCGGAAGATCGTGCAAAAAATGCGGAAGATTGCATTTTCTCGCGCGAGATTTGCGCGATCTTCCGGGTTGTTATGAGCAGCGGGGAGCCGTGTGGAAACGGCCCATGTATCCACATGACTTGTCAAATGATAAGCAGCATTGTCCCACAGGAACAAAGAAATCTGGTTCTAGGCAGTTCAAAGAGATCTGACCCCAGCCTTTCCAAAATGGGAAAAGTCACCCTGGGCTATTGTGAGAGCAAATGTGAAAAAATGCAAAGACTGAGTGGACTTTCACATTGCCTATGCAAACTCTTTTGGCTGACAGTTGCTAACAGTTTTTTTAAAAAACCATTTCAGATACAAACACTTGTGTTCTGCTGGCAATGCAGGGTTCAGCTGCTTTTTTCCCTGAAAACTCCTTTCTCCTGTTCTTAAATGTCTACTCTGAGTGCTTCTGAATAACTGCAAAATAATGCTTGAAATCCTCTTCAGCGCTTCTGAAAGTGCCACCTTTTGATTTCCCTTCCCAGTTCTTGTGCATCCCCTTCTTCTGCAATTTCCCATTTTTAAAAACAGATCCATTTTTCTGCTATATCGTTATATCAGTATATTGCAAAAGATGGAACCATTTTTAAAAAACGTGCAGTGACCAAAAAAATGACAGTTTGAAATGGTAACATTGATTTGCATGCAACTCATAAATGGATGCAAATGCTGTTTATAAACCTCAGTTTCCACCGCTTTATGTGGGCTGCTTTTGTACCCATTGGATAATGCCCTTTCGATGCCCTTTATCAATACTTTGCCGCTGGATTTTCTCTTGTAAATGATTGCTAAAGTGCATCGAAAGTGCACTCTCCAACATGTGTGAAAGCAGGCTGGGGCAGCAGGAGGAAAAAAGAGGTTTAAATGGAAATGTGAAAGGGCCCTAAGTAAATAGTTTTAAGTGGGTAGCCATGTTGGTCTGAAGTAGGAGGATGGGAGTCCTGTGGCACTTTAGAGATCAACAAGCTTTTCAAGGTATGTGCTTTGGAGAGTCAGAGCTCTCTTCTTCAGATGCCCTAAAAATACCCTGAAACTCTTGTTGGTTTCTAAAGTGTCACTGGACTCAAATCCTGCTGCCCCACGTAAGTGATTCCCAAACTGTGTGCCAACATATATTGTATATTGCAAGCAGGAATAAAGCTTGCTTTGAAAAATGAAGACATTGTGTGTGGGGGGGTACTCCATCTCTTTGCTTCACACAGAGCTGAGCTCTGCCAATACAGACTCTGATGATGATGATGATGGTTGTGGAGAATCCCAGAAGCAGCGCCAATCCACCAAAAGGAGTCCCGTCCCTCAGCCCCGCCCTGATGGGGAATCGATTCTGACTGGACAGTCGCTCACTTGTGAGGAGTATTCTGACGCGAGGAGGGAATCCCAGCCCTTTGTCATGAAGTGTCAATGCGCACGCACGGGTTACAAACTTAAATGGTTTTTATTCAACTTCTTCATACATTCAAGGTTATCTCTACTCATAGTTCTTACTAATAACGAAAGGAGAGAGTGCATCTTTCATGCATAAAGGCACTTGGTGGAGCTTTGTAGACCCAATGAATGTGGTGAAAAACAAGAGATGACTTGCTCCTCTCCCTGCTGAGGTGTGACTGAACAAAGGAGGAAATGGCCCTAACAAGTTTTTGGCAGGCTCTGAATGCCCCAGGAACTGAAATCTGTGGGGTAAGGCACTACAACTCCCAGGATGCACTTCTCTTAAAATGATAGACGTACATTCTAGTCTAGTACATATTCATTAATATATTCAGCTTGCTTCTGGAACAGTACAAGGAGTCTGCCTCCCATTTGATCTCAGAGCTTGTTTGAGATACGGAGATGTGTATATTTTTGATAGTATGAATGAAACTGTCTGCCCTTTTAATTCAGAGCAAACCTGTTGTCTTGCTTACCAAATGCTGGGAAGCCCCGGCCCTGAACTCAGCTGGGCCGGCGTTTGCGGGCCCGCGCGAATGGAGGGGATCAAGCAGGAGCGGCGTGGTTACCAGCCCCAAGGGAACGCGCCGGCAGCTCAGGAGAAGACGCGATTGAAAGTCCCAGCTGGCCAATCACAGCAGCCGGCTGGGAGCAGCCAGGGCAGGAGCCGTTGCTCGACCTGAGTGAAGTAGTTTTCACTCAGGTCCTTTAGCTTTCTATTAAGCTAGGGGCCGGCCTCCCAGTGACGCAGTCTCACCGGAGCAGCGATCCCCACCCACCCTCCGCTGTATTGAGTTGGACTTTGGTTACGGTTGTAGTTAGGTAAGGGGTCGACGCCGGTTTTACTGTGTTATTGGGTTGGCGTTCAAATATGCTTTATAGTATCTATGAAAATTGTTGATATGTGGTCACAACTTTAAGTGGGCGGTTTGGGCGTTGGGCACCGATCCCTTGGGAGGGAAAAAGGGCCTGTGTGCACTGTTTTCCCATAGAAGGGATCCCCATAAGGGGTCTTGGACCAGGCTTGGCAGTGGTAGGCCCAGCTCGGGGGGCTGATAGAACAAGCCTGCGTTCAGGTGACGGGGGACCACACAGAGGCTACCGCCCAGTGTGGCTTCCTTATCCGTCACTCTGTGGTGTCCCCTTCTCAGCAGACGGGCTGACAGGGTAGAGAGGCATCGGTAGACAGGCGGGTCAGCCGATGTTGGGATCCGTGCCCTACGCCGCCAGGGCTCTTTGTTACGCTGTAATCAATAAAGTTGTGGCCTAATTTTTCCAACATAAGAGTCAGTGTGTTATTTTGCTTGAAGACTCGGACAGTATCAAGCTGGGCCCGCAAACACAACTTAAGGACTCTAAGCTCACTCTTTTAAATAACAAAATTGGAAATGAAACTAAACACCATAAAATAGCGTTCCCAAAGCGCCAGTGCACAGGGCCACTATAAAAGGGTGGGAGGATAGCAAAATCCCAGTGGTTTGGGAGCAACAGCAGCTTCCCCCAGCACCGTCACTGCCTGTCTGCTCACTGGTGCATCCTGTTCTCACCCCATTGCTCCTCCTCTTGAGCCCCTTCCAAGTAGCAGTTGCTGCATGTCAGCCTGCATGTGCAGCCATGCTTGCTAGAAGCAACAGGAGCTGCTTCTGTAATGAAAGGGACAAGTTCTGGGAGGAGAGTAGGTTGCCAGGCCTCCTCAAGCTCCCAGCGGAGGATTGGGGCCTGGCTCTTACCTCTCTCTTGATGGGGGGCGCGAGCGCTCTCCCGCAAAGCATGATGATGTCACTTCCGGGAAGTGACATCATTACGCTGCGCACACCTCCCCCAGTGCGCCCACGCTCCAAAGGGGCTTGCATTGGGGGCTGTTGTGGAGCGCTGGAACGCTCCTGCACTCCACAGAGGCCCAAAACGCACCCATTTTGGCCTGGATTGGGCCCATTTTGAGCCACTGTGGAGCACGGGAGCGCTCCTGCGTGCTGCAGCATCCCAAAACGGGCCCAATCTGTACCAAAATGGGCCTGATCCAGAGCCGATTTGGCACGGATTGGGCCGGTTTTGGGACGCTGCGGCGCGCAGGAGCGCTCCCGTGCTCCGCAGCAGCTCAAAATGGGCCCTATCCATGGGAGCACGCAGCTCTGCAGGGGAGCATGCACGGAGGGTGCATGCCCCCCCACTGGCCAGGTAAGTGGGGGTGGGGTGTGTGGGGTGAGGGCAGGGGATCCCCCGCCCCCACCGGTACCCCTAGAGGAGAGCAGTAACATCCTGTACAAAGCCTCTCCTGGCATTTGGCAGGCAAGAGCCGCCAGCCAGGGTTGGATCTATGGGGGGGCAGGGGGGTCACCTGCCCCCAGCACCAACAAAGAGGGGGCACTGGGTGCGGCTGCCAGCCAAGAGCGCACGCCAAGGAGCTGGTAGCCCAAGGAGCTCATAGTTTAGTTACAGCACTTGCACACGCCTCCTTTTCCTTACCCACCTCAGCCTGAAGCCACCTCTCAGGGCTCAAGCAGAAGTGACCAAGGCAACATCTCCTAAAGTGCAACTTAGAGGCTTGCGCTGACCCCTGGACCTTGCCTTGCATTGGAGGGAGGAGGGTTTTAACCCTTCAGCCTCCACTCGGTTTTGAAACTGGTTCTCCCACTGTAAACACAGAGGTAAGTGATTTTTCACATTTTCTTCATAACAGCGAGTGCTTTTGTGTGATGCTTGGATGGCTGTAGGTGATGTGATTTTTTGGGGGGGCGGGGAACAGAAGGAAGGAACAGTGGCTCTCATCAGCTTTCTTTGCTGGGAAGGAACAGTGGCTCTCATCAGCTCTCTTTGCTGGGAAGGAACAGTGGCTCTCATCAGCTCTGTAAATGTATGAAAAAGCTGGAAGAGAGCTGCTCATGTCATATGTCTATGTTACAAAAACCACCCCAGAGGAAACAGAAGTGGACATGAGTCCTGAAGAGAACCTCTTGAAAGAACAAGCATCAAAGCCATGCGATACAATTCTCTGTCCTCTGGGGGGTCGGGGGGGGATAACTACTCAAGCAGCTTCAGACGGAAGGTGTTGTTGTTTTTAATGGTGAAATGCAGACGCTTGGTGTCATTTTTGTCAGGAATAAAACCAGGGGTCATTTCGTAGAAAAAGAGCTGCAGGAACTCAGCTGATCTTCTGCAGGTTTGCCGTGTAGCAAACCTGTCGCAAGTCTCCAGGAGTTTGCCTGCCACTGGCAGGCAACTTGGGAAAGTGCGCACAAGGCACGCGCCTGGTGGGGTGCTACGATGTCGCTTCCTGAAGTGACATCATTGTGCTGGCCACAGACATGCTCCCATACTTCATAGGCCAGAATTAACCCCCACAAAGCACCAAAGTGCTCCCTGTGACCAGGCATGTCACTTCCTGGAAGAGTAGAGTTTTATTTTGTGAGTGTGCTAAGCACACACGTGCTCCGGGGGCCAGCATGATGACATGTCCTGGGCTCTGATTCCTCTGAGGATGAAGACTTCGTGGAGGAGGGCAGGGGACGGAGCATTCCAAGCTCCTCAGGAGTCAGGCACGTGGAGGACCAGCAGGGAGTGGAACAGCAGGAACCCGAGCCAGAGCAGGCTGAGAAATCCAGGGCAGAATCAGAGACAGAAGCTGTTCCCTTACCTGCACCAGCAGCTGAGACCAGGGCAACATCCCCACCCAGCTCCCCTGAACCTGAGAGGCTGCGTAGGGTGCAACAGCGTCTCGGTATACAGGACAGGAGATGAAGTGCGAGGCTTCAGGCACTCAAACTGCGGCGTAGTGACCTTGAGTCCTAGCAGGATGCAGCACTGCCCTGGAGGTGATTGCTTTTAAGCCAGGACGCCCTTTCCCAAGTTGCAAAAGCACCTGTGCAAAGACCTGCCTGGCTCCACTGTGACCCAGCTCTCTGCTATACCTGCTCTCTCGGCTCTGACCTTTGGACTCAGTGTTCTGTACTACGTTTTCTTCCTTGTTCCCTGGACGGCTGTGGTACACTTCGTACTCAAGTTAGGTCTGTGTCTGTTTCCCTGCCTGCATTCAGCACATGACATCACTTCCGGAAGTGACATAATCTACTACCCTGCCCCCCTTATGCTGCTTCAGGAGTCCAAGCCCTTGGCTGGCCTTGCACAAGACCTACAGCCACGGCCCTTCCTGGCTTACCTCCTCTGAAGTGCCTTCTACTCCCCTCTGGACTATCCTGCTCTGAGGCCTGTGGTGCAATGTGCACCTCTGAGTAAGGCAGGAAAGAAGGCAGCTAGGCAGGGAAGCAAGTCTCATTGGGCAGACCCCCACCCAGGAAAAGTCAACCCTCTCCTTCCACTGGTGATGCTCAATCTGGGAAGGATGCATCCCCCTCCCTTGGAAGTGGCCCGGCCCAACTGGAGAGCTCTCCTGGCTGCTGCACTCCTGGTGTCCCTCCATTGGCCCTGACCCCATCTTCCCTGGCGTGGCCTCGGAGTCGGAGCCCACCACCAGTCTTGGGCCGGCAAGTGCTCTGCCAGACCCTCCGCTCGCCGCCTTGCTGTGGGTGGAAGCAAAGGCTTCAGACCCAAGTGGGCTAGTGGCAGTTGGAGACACTCCAGAGCTGTTCCCCACCCCTGATGAGGAGGCAGGGTTTCTGCCGAGAGGGCAGGGAGGCACCCCACTCCGGAGGGAGGGATGTGGGCCAGGACTGGCTGTATGCAGCTGGCTTCTGCCTTGGCACAGGCTCCATTGAGCTAGGCGGTGGTGGGGGGTGGGGGGGGAGACTTGACTCCCTCCTCTGGCAGCTTAGCCAGTCACCACCAGGCTCACTTTGAGCACTTCCTGACAGGACTGAGCCCGACAGGAGAACCCAGAGGAAGCCAAGGTTGTGAGCCCAGTAGGGCTCCGCCATCCCGACCTTCCAAGCAACGAGGAGCCGATGCTTGGCTGTGGCTTTCGTTCTTTGCCAGTGGCCATTCTACGCCCGATGCTCTAGCAGCCCCTTAATGGGTGGTGGTAGCATCACCTCAACTAGAGGGAAGGAACAGGAAGCTGAGGTGCTTGTTCACATGGAGGAAGGTAGCCTCTGCATGGCGATGGCCTGTTGGCCAGCTCAGTGGCCTGCTTGGAGTGCCAGGAACTACCATATGCAGTCAGTCTGCGACCGCCCACTCCTCCTCTGCAGGGTAGGCTCCTCAACCAAGCCATTCTGTTGCTCGCCTCATGGTGTCACGGAGGTGAAGCATGAACCTGAGTGCCCGTGCTTTCTCCAGCAGCAGCCAATTGGCTAGCTGTGCTGCTGGAAGCAAAGGGGGGAGGAGAGAGGCCTGCCAGGTGACTAGTTTTTTATTACATTTCTCCCAGACAGTCCAGGAAAATTCTGGACTGTCCAGGTGAAAACCGGACACCTCTCTACCCTAGGGGCGAATATTACTGTAAGAGGCAGAGGAGGGAAGGCTGGCCAGATGTTCTTCCTGCTTGTTTCCATGCTCCAGTGGCAAGGGGGGGGGACACACACATGTGTTTTGTGCCTATATGAGGAAGCAGAAGCACCTGTAGAAGATATAAGTCCTTAAACAAAGGGCTCTGAGGGTGACATTCCTTTCATCGCTTCCTGGGCCTTGCTTTACTTTGTTGGGAAGAGTTGTTACTTTTGCCAAAATTCCATCTAAAATAAAATCCTAAAAACAAAGTTTTCTTTGGGTGAAAGCTCTGTGCCTCTTACCTACTGTTGCCAGTGGACCCCCCCACCCCCCGTTATGGAGCCCACTCTGAACTGTGTCAGTTTCCGGCCTTGCTGTTTTTGAGGCTCTGCCAAAGACTCTGTTAAGGGGCAGGATTGCCCATGCCTGCTTCCTGCCTCTCTGCCAGTATGGACTGTGTTCACCAATGCCTGTTTCCTGCCTCCTTGGACACATACCCCACCTGGGCCCAGAGCCATGCCCCTAGCAGCACAGTGGCAGCCGGAGAGACCCTCCACGACCCTGGCCAGGCACCCCCTGGTCAGTTCCCACGGGGAGCCCCTTGCAGGACGGTCACTGAGTCTGTCCTCGCCACTAGGCAGCCTGCTAGCCAGCCCAGGAGACGTGCCAGGGAAGGAGCCATGTTCCCAGGCAGCAAAGAACCACCATAGACAGTTTGCTCTGAGGCTGCCATCATAAGACGCGGCTCCTGTCACGTCCACGGAGCCCAGCCTCACCCTGCTATGCATATGGGTGGAAGCCACCCCGGAATGGAAGCTACGTGCCGGCTGTCCAGAACACCTAATGGACACACGTCAATACAACCACCGCATTCCAGAGCAGATGCCATCAAGACAACTCCAGCTTCCTGGCAGATCCGATCAACCTGCCCGGCACTCCCCTCCTTTGTCCCATCTTCCTGAGGTGTCACAATCATACATTTAGACTCTAAAGCAGCCCATTAGCTGTAGTTGTAGAACCATCAAGCTTTTGTTTCCCCTCCTGAGAACCACCTGGAAGGCCCCCGCCTCAGGGTACATTTTGGGGTACTTAAGCAGGCTCTGCCTGCCATGAGGTGAGCGCCATTCCCCTCCCGACCCCCAACCGTCACTCTGCGTGTCTAGTGCAGGCATTAGATATCGCCCCATTTCGCTGCTGCTTCTCTGCTTCTCGCCGTGATCAGGTCATGCATCGTCCCGCTTCTTCAATCTCAAGTGGGTTCCCTGCTAATGCAAACGGCTCTATTTTTCCAACCTGTATTTCTTAGCCCTTGTATGTCTCTTGTATGTTTGTGTTATTGTAGGCTTATCCTAGTAAACATGTTTTGTATTGATTAGTTACTGCCTCTTTATTGCGTGAGCAATCCAGAAGTACAGACTCTGGTATACATTGGTAAAGACCCATACTAACTTAAGCCAAACTGCTTGCTAATTTCCCCTTAAAATAGCAGTTCTTGTAACACTACAAAAGAGGCTTCCATAGGATTGGGACCATCACTGAATACGCAGGAGCTCTGTGTGTGCAGGATGTCAACATGTCTCTGTGAAATGAACTGAAGCAAATGCATGCCAGGGCACATGACCAAACCCAGGTGTCCTGTTATGCCAATAAAGGTATTTGATTCGATTTGAAATTAAATACTTAAAATACATACCAAACCCAGGAAGCCTTTGTAGTCTTCACAGCATCTCTTCCCTCATCACTGAGACTAATTCTTGTTTTTGTTGTGCTCCAAAGAAGCAGGTGTTTAAAGATCATCCTGGTAATGTGACAGTAACTCAGTGGGAGTGGAGGCAGACAATGAAGATAAAATTCAGCTCCGCAAGACATCTATAAATGTTGAACTTTTCCTGTCACAAAGTAGATTGTTTTTTAAAATGAAGTTAATCAAATAAAGCACAGGGGTGGTTTGATTTGCACATTGGTCTACATAGTTAGCAGTAGAGAAACTGCTTAGCAAATCACCCCTGAGAATCATGATTTTAGTTTCTTTGATTAATTCATGTAGTGACAGTAATATGAGTTGCCAACTTACCAGAAAAACAGCCTTGCCTGCTCTTGTGCTTTAACTGCCCTTTGATGTACCTAGAGCAGCAGGTGAAACTTTTCAGGGTGTCAAGAGGACTTTCCCCCCCTCTGCCACCAAACTTCTTTGAATTGTGGAATTTACTGCCCGTGTAGGATGGATGCCTTTAAAAGGGTTTCATGGAGGAAAAGTCAGTTAATAGCAATAACGCCTGAATGGAGCAACAAACCTCTGAATGCCAACACTAGAGGTTATGTATCTTCTCTGAAGATGGGAGTGGGATAAAGGCCAAAAAGATGAGATAATTTCTGTGCCCCTTTAACAGTCAACACATCTGAGGGGTTCCTGGTATATTGTGCTTAATGGGTTAAACATAAGTTAAGACATAACTTATTCTTGAAGGAGATTTTTAAATTTTGATTCACTCGGGTGGGGGGTGTTGGTAAAAAGCTTAGTGGTTCCCCACTACTGGTCTCAGAGCTGTAGAACACGAGTTGAGAAGATAAAATATTTCATTTAACAATTCAGTAACCGTTGCCTTCCAACCTGGCTTTTAGCTGAAGCATCTCACTAAGAGCTTGGCACTTAGGATTTTCCCTTCTCCAAAGAAGACCCCTTCTAATGCCTTCTTCAGCACGGAGAATTTTGAGATAGGCCCTGATCTCCTAACTCCACCTTACTCTTTCTTTTTACCCAGCCCTACTGGCAGTTTTAACTGTCTGCTTCCACCATTCATTCTCACCCTCTCTCCTGATTGGTGGGTTCACTGCAGAGTGGTGATTGGTTGGTAAGAGCTTCCCACAGATAGGACATGGCTTGGATCGTGACTCTGGGAGGCAACTTTCGGGGACAGCTTTGCCCCGGAGTCCTGTTTGTTGGTCCGTGTGTGAATCAGGGTGCTGGGCCATTGGTCCGATCCAGCAGGGTACCTATTACATTCTTAAGAAACGAGTATTATCAATTGCTAAAGTTTGCCAATCAAGCTGCTAAAAACACAGCTACAGTGTCCAGTTGAAAAGTTGGCAACCATAATAATAAACTTCAGGTAGCATTCATTGTATATGTCCAAATCAATCACATAGAGTAGAAAATATAAGTCATAGATGACATTTTTAAAATAACCAGACCTGAATGTGCTTATTTAAAAGGGAAAAAAAAACTTTTCACCTTTTAGATACAACTTTAGCCCATATTTTCTTAGAGTCTCTCTATACAAGACATCTTACACGGGGATGCACAAATGAAATATCTGACACTTGTTCTCCCGTTGTGGATACACACGCATTGCTAGGGAGATCGAGTACACTCGAATATAAGACCACACAGAAAGGAAGTCACTTGTGCGTCCCCATGTAAGATCTCTTGTGTAGAGAGACTCTTGGTTGCCAAGGCAAACATCAACTGTCTATATGAAATGAGCAAGTCGACATAAATGAGCCCTTGATGTCTATCATACATTTGCCACCTGGTTGGGTCATCTCTGTCACTGTTTTTATTGGTTATATCTTTATGGGACCTCCCTCAATTTTGTTGATACTTTAAAAAGTGTTTTACTGTAAAAGATTTATTATGGATTTTAATGTAAATGACTTCAGTCCTCGTTTCAAGGGAAAAGCAGTCTTAACATCAGAAACATAAAATACAAATAAAATACTAACTCAAGGTACCTTCTCCTGGCCACTCAAAGAGGCAATTATTTGCCCACTATTTAGAAAGACATCCCTAGACAAAAAGGACCATTATCACCCAGTCTCTAATTGCCCTTTCTAGGCCAAGTGATTGAGAGAACAGTATCCGACCAGCTCCAGATCTTCTTGGATAACTCTGGTTGGTGCTTTGGATCCTTTTCAGTCTAGTTTCAGACCAGGGTATGGGACAGAGATGGCCCTGGTGGCTTTAGTTGATGACTTCTGCCTGAATGTAGACAGCCTCCTGGATCTATCTGCAGCCTTTGATACAGTAGATCATACCATCCTGTTTAGGTGTTTGGAAGCAGTAAGTATCAGGGGACATTCCTTGGACTTTTAAAAATCATTCCTCGTGGAATAGACTCAAAGGGTTTCTGTTGGACACCAGCCACCTTGCAAATGCTCAAAATCGACAACTGCCTGTACATACATATTTTTGGTTGTGGCCTCCACCTTATGGAATGGCTTGCCTGATGAGGATAGGAAAGCTCCCACTCTCCTGGCTTTCTACAAACTGTGCAAAACTGAATTATTCAGGACGGCTTTTTTACATTGGTAGCAGAGCTGTACTGTAAGGTAAGTTTTCAAAGAAATACATTGGTAAAGAGATAGGGGCTATAGATTATACTACTGTATGCTGTCTATTGCTACAGGTTTGTTCTTGCTGGGGAGTTTCTACACTGTTTAATATGAAATGTTTACTTACGCTTTGTGTCAGCATTGTTTCAGCTCTATATTGGATTTCTGTTTGTTTTCAAATTTCTGCAAATTTTGCATTTGCTTACACCCTATTGTATTGTTCATTGAATGTCTCTGCTGTTGATTGTATTGACTTACATTGTGTAATTCACCTTGAGTCTTAGGGAGAAAGGCAGACTATAAATAATGTAATTAAATAATGAAACAAACAAATGCATAAATGTCAGTATCTGAGAGAAGGAATATCAGCCTCTCTGTTTCTGAGGCAAAGTTTGAACCCTTCAAGAATGCTGTGAGAAATTTGGTTCTAGGCTTGGTACAGAGGCAACAAGACAGAATATAATGAGACAGATTCACCAGAACTGGAGCTCTGCAGACACATAAGTGCAAAGCCATCAGTTTCTAGGAACAGCAACCAGCAAGCAGAGCTGTCGGCATGGTCTGGAATCAAATAGAGGCCAAGGCAGCTCTGATATTGTGAAGAAGAGTAATGAGCAGAGAGGAGGCTCTGGCGTGACCCCTGTAAACCAGTGAGCTGGAGAGGGTCTGTCTTGTGGCAGCATCACCCTGGAACAGCCAGTCCCAAATATTAGAACCATCCTGGGGAACACCCACGTATGGAGCAGCAGTAGAGACTGTTGTTGAAGCAAACTACGCAGGCAGCAGCTTTCTACATTATCACAAGGCGTTGCCTGCAGAGTAGACTGGTGGTATCATTGCTCTGCTTTCTCCAAGATCTAAGCATGGCGACGTGTACCAGGGCCCTGACTGGGGGCAGGCCACGTTCTGCCGGGGTCGGGGCTGCTGGGGTGCCTCTAGGCAAGACTGAAATGGTCTTTAAGGAGAGGTTTTGGGTGGTTTCCAGTTTTGTGACCTGGTGATGATTCCAGCCCTCAACTTCTGCATCATGTAGAAGCTGTGGGGAACCCTTGCTCTGGGATAGTTTTAGAGCTGGACTGATCAAGAAACCTCCTTTCATGCTATAAAATTTCATAATGGGCTATTTTTTAAATTTATTTACTTTATTCATACCCCACCTTCTCCCCCAGTGGGGACCCAATGCAGCTTACTGTTCTCCATTTTATCCTCACAACAACCCTTTGAAGTAGGTTAGGCTGAGAATGTGTGACTGGCCAGAGGTCACCCAGTGAGCTTCCATGGCAGAGTGGAGATTCAGACTCAGGCCGGGCAGATCTGAGTCCTCCACTACACAACACCAACTCTCACTTCAGTTTATAAGGCCTTTTCCTAAAGACAACCGCTTTGGTCTGTAATAATAAACGGACATATTTCAAACTTCCCAAATGGTTGGCTATAGAAACGTGTCCCTTCAAGGCGTGTGCCTGGCCTTCCCATTGTGCCAGAAGGGAGCATTAGAGAGGAAAAGCGCTGCTCTGGATTCTCATAGCCTACCAATGAAGGCCAACTGTCTCGGCAGGACATTGAGCTGGTGCAAGTCCAATTTGGGGCGGGGCGGGGCGGGGCCAGCAAACCACCAGCGGGATGAGTAGCTTTAAAGTGTCAAAGTTTAAAGTTTTGGCTTCTGATCACAAGTTCAGTTGGAACTGATGGGTTCATCAGTGATCACTCTGAAGCCCACAGTTGCTGTTGCTGGACCAGTCCTTGGTGCATGGGGAGCGCGATTGGGGAGTGCGGGTCATGTGTCTCTCCCCACTATTTCCCCTCCACTGGACAGATGAGTGGGCGTGAGGGGGGGTAGGTGGGGGCAGGACTTCCCCCACCCTAGGCAGGTGTGTACTTCAAGCCTAGGGATGGCCATTAGCAATTATGTGACATCACTTCTCTAGGGATCACTGGAAACTCTATGGTTTTCTCCAGAAGCAATGACATCACTTCTCTAGGGATCACTGGAAACTCTATGGTTTTCTCCAGAAACAATGTCATTTCTGTCTAGGAATGGCTGGAAACTCTTTGGCTCTTCCATAAAGTTTCCAGTAATTTGTAGAAAGGTATGGCGTCTCACTGTCGGCCTGATGGCCATTACATTTTTTTTCTCCAGCCACAGTTCAGAGAGGTGGGAAATGGGAGCCGGGAGTAGGGGATCATCCACTCCCTCTGGATGCGTGTGTGGCAACCCTGTGGTCAGATTATCACAGTCACTCCTGATGTAACAGTTACTTGCCTTCAGAGGAGACTAACCATTGGATCTCTGCATGAGTCATTGTTCTGGCCTTGCCTCCTTCCTGTCAGAAGCACTGACCCTAACATATGGTGCGGGCTCCTATGAAAACAGATTTATTGCATTCTAAATTTAAAATATTTGGGGTACTAAAGAGCCAGGGTTAACTCAGAGAAATGTGTACCTGAGTTATCAGGTATTCAGGAAATTACTGCCTTATAGAACGTCATGCAGTTATTTTTTGCTGAAAAGATCTGCTATCTTACTATTCTCTTAAGAGTACTTTTGAATTCCCACTGACCTCGCCCTCTTGTAATATTTGTTGATAAGGCCCCATTTATGCAAGGCCAGCCATTATTTAGAAAACCTTTGGCTATTTCCAAAAAACCTTGGCTTCAGTTTGATTTCACTCATGTTGTATACCCATCTAACTTTCTGTGAGGCCCCAAGAACTCCCAACACCCATCTTTGATCCTTGTTTGTGGTGCTTTATGGGAATGTATAGAATTTCTTTAGCCATCTAAACTAACTTCTGTTTATCAAACCATTATAAAGTCTTGGCCAGAGCTCTTTTGAGGTTTTCATATACCTCCAAATGTATTTCCTTTTGTGGATCTCTACGGAGATTCTCTACACTATCACTAGAGTTTTGCATACAAGTGACATTTTGAGAAGACAGCTTTCCTCAAGACCAGGCCACCTCCTGCCCTCCCTTCCCCAGGCTATAATATTTGTCTATTCCATTTCCCCTCATGTTATCCTCAGAACAACTTTAAGACATACATTAAGCTAAGAGAGGGAGACTGGCCCAGGAGAGATGGGTAAGCCCAAAGAAAGGCAGGTCGAAGACATCTAAGCAGCAATCAGCCAGTTTAGTTGCTCAATGGGTGTGGACTGCAAAAGGCTGTTTTAACTAGTTCTGCCTTCCAGTGGCACTGAAACACTACTGATGTGAGGCCCTTCCTGATATCCTCTGGAAGGCCGTTCCATTCTACCAGCACCATGACAGACAAAACTATAGCCAGGGCAGGTAAAATTTTATGTCTGGCTACAAGATGGCAGCAGAAGCAGGTACTGATCCAAAGAACAGGCCTCCACTCGGGAGCATATGGAGAGAGGTGGCCTTGAAGAGACGAGGGTCCCGGATTACGAAGAGCTTTGTAGGTAATAGCCAGTACCTTGAACTGCATACCTGATAGAACAGGAAAAGGGGAGCAGCAAAGACTCAGAGGAGGGAAATAAGACACGGAGGGTGGGAGTGGCAGACCCAACCATCTTTTCTGCTGGTGGAAAAGGGAGGAGGGTGTCCTCTTTGACCACTAAAATAAACTATGCTGGCAATCACGAGACCTGCCTGGACACAGGCCATGTGGGGTGGCAGCGGGGGGGTGGGGGGTTGGGGGGAAGCAGTTGAGTGGGAGAAGCTGGCGGGATCCAGCCCATAAATTTGAGCAGTGAATGTTAAGGTGATTCTATTTATTTCTTGCTGAAAGATTGGTTTAAGCAACATGTATGTACCCCAGACATATTGATATTTGTATCACTTTGTATTACTTTATGTAGAGGCTTTTGAGCCCTTTTTGATATGATTATGTCGTTGCATCTAACACAGGGGTTTGGTTACTGAGAATTTTTTCCTCCCCTTGTTGTCTTTGTGCCCTTACATATTTGTTCTCTTAGGGCTTTGTGGAATACATATTTATACTTGATATTCATTTTCGTGCGAGTAAATTTTTGTAAATTTTTCATACAAGAGTTTCATTTTTTTTGAAGTTGTATTAGTAAGTTGGTGTTGGTTTATTTTGGTTGTTTGCAATGTTAAGGTGGAGACATCTTCTCATGTAGGTTTTTAAAACTACTTAGATCTTCTTCAAATGATATAACAGAACTTGTTTTGCACAGCAGCTGTCAAAGCTGCCTGGCTTCCTGTACAAAATCTATTAATTTACCAATGATAGGCAATGAACAGCAAGTACCAGCCTTCCCAAGGCATGCTGAGTGCAATGAAGAAATAAAAATACTCTTTATCGGATACGACTTTAATCTTGTATAGGAAAGAATGTCAGCTGGCAAACATAATGAGTCACAGTGTAAGATCACCCAATGCGTTTTCCAAGGGAGAAAAATGCCTGACTTTCAGCCAGGAGAAGCGGAACGCGCTGCATTCCTCAACCCAGGAGTGCCGTGGCCCGGCAGAGGGGCACGGTGCCAAGCATGGGTCCCTGAATGAATGCAGATGGAACCACGTGAGCGAAGGCGAAAGGCACCTGATTCCTTCCACAAATCCACTGCATGGCTGACCCGCACAATTACTCCTTTGTGAAAATGGCTCTTGTGGGGTCCAAGGGTGCAAATGGATCCCTTTTGACCTACACATCAATTTGGTCAGCTTCTTTGGTCTACTAAAATAGCGGGCAGTTCCACAGGAGCTACTGTCCTCACTGTCATTAAAGAGGGGCTTTACCCTTTACAAGGGCTTTTTTTCTGGGAAAAGAGGTGGTGGAACTCAGAGGGTTGCCCTTGGTGAAAATGGTCACATGGCTGGTGGCCCCGCCCCCTGATCTCCAGACAGAGGGGAGTTTAGATTGCCCTCCGCACTGCATGGCAATCTCAACTCCCCTCTGTCTGGAGATCAGGGGGCGGGGCCACCAGCCATGTGACCATTTTCAAGAGGTTCTGGAACTCCGTTCTCCCGTGTTCCTGCTGAAAAAAAGCCCTGCCCTTTACAATGCAGAAGTGTATTATCTTCAGGGCAAGGGAGGAGTCCTCAGCGTTTAACTTGTAAGGAAAGCAAGTTTCTAACTTTCAGTGTGGTGGGGATGAAAACAGGTAGGCATGGGAGGAGAGGACCCTTTAGAGCCGGGAATATCTCCTCTCCCTCCCTCCCGGCTGCCAGTCAAGGGCAGTCAGTGACCACCAGACCAGCAGACTGCCCGTCTTGTCCAACCCTCACCCAGGTTCTGTTTTTGGCTTGAATGGAGTCCACACTGCTAATGCCTGCTGCAGTTTATGTGCTTGGACTTTATAGAGATAAAGTCATCTCTTAAAATACAGTTTCCAAATCAAATTTCATACTATTCAATATATTCAAAGCACTTGAGACTTTGGTCCTATACTGAATGGTCTAGAATGTTTATTTGGAACTTATATTTTAAAAATGGTTCTCTATAATGTCCAAGTGGTGCATTGTAATAATGACACATTTTGTAAATTGTTCTGTGTGGGTGTTAAGTTGTCCTGCAGGGTGGTATACAAATCGAATGCTGTGGTTTTGGTGGTGTATTCTAAGCATTGGGGGATCCTGGGGTCCAAAGGCTCTGTGTCTTGGTTTCCCAAATGTGCTTGCACTCAGGCAAGACTGGGGCTACTCAGTTCAAGGCCCCGGCAGGTGGCTCGTCCAGGGAGTTAGCTTCCTGTCACAATTGGCTGAACTATGGAGATGTCTGTCCTGGCCGAGTGCCTGTGGGATTCCTCCCTCGTGTGCTGAGAGGTGATGTCTTGTTTGCAGAGGCAATTCTCATCCCAGGCATGCCTGAAGGGGGGTGATATGAACTGTAGGGCGTGATTCCTGGAGACATCCTTCCTCCAGCAGACACCCAGCAGGGACCTGAGCTCTGAGCGGAAGCTCTCATTCAGCCAACAGTAAATGAAGGGATTGTAGCAGGTGCTGCTCATGGCAAACCAATGGAAAGCGAAGTAAAGGGCATTGTTGCTGTGAATGGCCTTGCTAGACATGAGAACCAGATAGCAGTTTAGGGGGAACCAGCAGACGGCAAAGACCACCACCACCACCATAAGCATCTTCAGGGTCATTTTCTTCTTCCTCTGGTGGGTGTAGTACTGCTCCATAGTCACATCGCCAATGGCATTCCGCATCCAGAGCTTCTTAGCCACCATTGTGTAAGTGACGGAGATTACCAACAAAGGGAGAACGTACAGAAGGACAAAGGTAGTCAAATCCAGGTACTTCCAGAAAAGGTCAGTTGGAGGTGGGAAGCTGGGCAGGCAAGCCATTCGTATGGTTCGGTTTCTGGAAGAGAGGAGAGCAACAATTTCCAAAGTGAAAAAACATGCAGGCCTCTAAAAATAAGGAGGTGGGTGAGGCACCTTCAGCCCTCTTGGGATCTAGCCTTTTGTGCAAAATGCAAATAAGACTGACATTTAGTTTTTACTTATATACGCTCATCCTCTTGTTTTTGTCTCCAGGGTGACTGGGGGGGGGGCGTACGGGGCTCCGGTACCTTGAAGAGTTGCGTGACAGATGAGATTTGAGTCGAAGTGGCTTGTCATGCAGGGATGAGAGAAACGATACCTGCTGAAATCGCCTTTATTTTTTAACCTTGAGTCTTTTTTGCCTCAAATCTCAACAAGAAAGGCAGGCAATAAATAATGTAAAGAAATAGTATTAAAGTTTCAGGGAGTCCTGGTTGCCCTTTCTCTGCCTTTCTCTTTGAAAAAAGAAGAGGGCGATGCCACTGCTGTAGCTCACCTTCTGTTCTGGAGTGACCCACTTGTGGACTCCAGGCGGCCCCCCAGCTGGGGCCCAGTGAGGTGACCTCTAGAGAGGCTGTTAAAATTCATACTTCTGGGACTCAGGCTACATGCTTAGGTCGCTTGTAATGCTAATCTTCCCTCTAAAGCCAAACATTATATCCCCAGGTGCTTCTTCTGGTAAGAATTCTCCTCCCACTTTTAAATAGGCAAACCACATCCGGATAACCGAAAAGCCACTCCAGAGTGCCCAGAAATCCAGTGATTTGTGACTTTCCTGACCTCCATTTCTGACCCATCTTTTCTGGAACTGACTGCTTAAATACCAAATTCTCAACCAGTTTTGCACTTCCCATTGGCTTTAATTTTTATGGCTTTCCAACAGCAGCCCCAGGCCTGTCACAACATAAGAGAACAACAGACCTGGGCTGCTTTCACACTATGGATTTTACCCACTTTTCAGCCACCCCACTGGTGGGTTTTTTTCTTCAAGTTTCCATATGACATTGTCCTCTGTTTGTGCACAGACCGTTAACAACCCACTCTTTCCACACAATCAAAAAGAGTCCAGTAGCACCTTTATTGTAGCATAAGCTTTCGAGAATCACAGTTCTCTTCATCAGATGCATGGAGGGCAAGAAGAAACTGGTCAGTTATAGAGGAGGAGATGACCCATGGACCCATGGGAAGGAAGCCCTTGAGATATTTCATCAGGACTTCAACAACTTTCACCCTACTATCAACCTGAGCCTGGACCACTCTACACAACAGGTACACTTCCTGGACACCACTGTACAACTACATAATGGACAGATAAATACCACCTTATACCAGAAACCCACAGACCGATACTCATATCTATATACCTCCAGCTACCACCCTAAACATACCACTCGGTCTATTGTCTACAGCCAAGCCTTACGTTACAACCGTATCTGCTCCAATGCTCTTGATCGGGACTCCCACTTAAGAGATTTACAACAAGCATTTTTGGGGCTACAGTACGCACCAAATGAAGTGAGGAAACAAATCAACAGGGCCAGATTAGTACCCAGAAACAGCCTGCTCCAGGACAAGCCTAAAGGAACTAACAACAGAACACAACTGGTTGTCACCTATAGTTCCCAGCTCAAACCCATCCAACGTATCAACAGTGAGCTACAACCCATCCTGGAAAATGATACCTCTCTCTCAGAAGCCCTGGGTGGAAGACCTCTCCTTGCCTACAGACAGCCCCCCAACCTTAAATGACTTCTCACTTACAATCATGAATCGGCCAGCAGAGTCACCAGCACAGGTACCAGGCCCTGCAACAGACCCAGATGCCAGCTCTGCCCCTATATCTACCCAGGGAATACAATTACAGGACCCAATGGCATCAACTACACTGTCTCTGGCTCTTACAGCTGCTCATCCTCCAATCTGATATATGCCCTCATGTGCCAACAATGTCCTTCTGCTCTGTACATTGGACAAACCAGCCAACCTCTACGCAAAAGAATAAATGGACACAAATCTGACATTAGAAATGGCAACGTCCAGAAACCAGTGGGAGAACACTTCAATCTACCAGGACATTCCATCAAAAAGGTCGCTGTACTTCAACAGAAACCTTTCAAAAACAAAATCCAACGGGAAGCTGCTGAATTGGAATTCATATGTAAATTTGACTCAGTTAGGCTGGGACTGAATAGGGACTATGAATGGTTGTCTCATTATCAGAAGTAACTGATTTCCTTAACAGAAGCAAACTGATCTCCATATCAGAAGCAGCTGTTTGCATCTACTCCGCCCCCCCTCTCCTCCTCTATATCTGACCAGTTTCTTCTTGCCCTCCATGCATCTGACGAAGAGAACTGTGGTTCTCGAAAGCTTATGCTACAATAAAGTTGGTTAGTCTTAAAGGTGCTACTGGACTCTTTTTGATTTTGCTACTACAGACTAACATGGCTAACTCCTCTGGATCTTTCCACAGAAAACCTGCTTTATTTTAAGCGTTTCCTGGGCAGAGCAAGAGCAGTTTTGTGGATCTGAAGAGGAAACAGCATAATGCAGGACTTCAGTGTAGTGGTAGCCAGTTACTCTTCATTTATTGATGACTGCAAGGGGCCAATCCCAAGCAATAAGGAGCAAAACAGAAGAGAATCACCTGCTTAGAGGGAAGGGGAGGGTTTTTTAAAAAAAGTTGTAAAGCTTGTGTTACTTCCATGCGGCATTATTCATGCTTGTGGATTTTAAAAAAATGCAGAAGAGAATCACCCAAAGCTCAGCCTGCCTTTTAGGGTGAGGAGAGAGTTTATTGGAGGTGTCTGCAAATAGATGGAAGTTTTAAATTTTTTTAAAAGATACTGTGTTATTTCTGTGGAGTGTTACCCATGCTCATCAAAATTTAAAAAACCCCGGGGTAGATGGAGGATTCCGAGGACCCCATGAGAAAACGGGGTGGGGGAGGGGAGCTTCAACACACCTCAGGAGTGAATGGCCTAAAAAGGAGGTGAGCACAGGAGGGACAATTCCACTCCTCCTCTACACCCAGCACCCCGGGGCTACCTACGGGGCAAGGCCACGCCCCTGGCCGGCCGGCCAGCCAGCCCGCATGCCTAGGCCTGCCCCACTGCGCACCTGCTCGGAAGGGGAACCACCTTGCAGCTCTGTGTTAAAAAACTATAAATCAATTTAAAATGGTGTTAGGAGACATGGGTTTGAACTCAGGGAAGCCGTCATTTCTAGGTATACCCTGTAGCACAGAGATAGTGAAGACATAAAGCAATTACCAGTGAAGATTAAGGGAGAAAGTGTCAAAGCAGGATTACAGCTGAACACCAAGAAGACAAAAGTAATGACTGAGGTTTTTTAAAAAATTTAAGGTTTTAAAGTTGACAATGAAGAAATTGAAATTGTTAAAGATTATCTATTCCTTGGCTCAATTATCAACCAAAAAGGAGACTGCAATGAAGAAATCAGAAGAAGATTGAGACTTGGAAGAGCAGCCGTGAAGGAACTAGAAAAGATCCTTGTATTGTTGGGGACCAGGAACAAGATAATCCACACCGTGGTAATCTCTATTATTATGTATGGATGTGAGATCTGGACAGTGAAGAAAGCTGACGGGAAGAAGGTTGATCTGTTTGAAATGTAGAAAAGAGTCCAGGAGCACCTTTAAGACTAACCAACTTTATTGAGGCATAAGCTTTCAAGAACCATCACGCTCTTCATCAGATGCATGGTGGGTATGAAAAAACTGGCCAGAAATATATAGGTGGTGAGGGGAGGGGGGAGAGGGTGCAGGGAGTGAGGGCCATGTAAGAGTAAATCAGTTGCAAAAGTCATGAAAGAGGTGAAGTGCGCAATCCAGGCTGGGTGTGACCCCTTCCCTCCATTGCTGAATCTGAACAGAATGCCTGGGCTAAAACATCTGCTCTTGCCGCAATGGAGAGGAGCTGAGAGGACATGATCCCCCCTCCTCATTCAGATTAACATTTACATGGCCCTCACTCCCTGCCCCCTCTGCCCCCTTCCCTCACCACCTATATATCTCTGGCCGGTTTCTTCATACTCTCCATGCATCTGACGAAGAGAGCTGTGGTTCTCGAAAGCTTATGCTGAAATAAAATTGGATAGTCTTAAAGGTGCTACTGGACTCTACTATTTTGCAGCTACAGACTAACATGGCTAACTCCTCTGGATGTTTGAAAAGTAGCACTGAGTGTTTTAAAATTTTGGTGAGCATAGGTCACTCACATGGACATCAAAAAGGCAAATAACAACAACATTTGATTTATATACCGCCCTTCAGGACGACTTAACACCCACTCAGAGTAGTTTACAAAGTATGCTATTATTATCCCCACAACAACAAACACCCTGTGATGGGGGGGGGGCTGAGAGAGCTCCAGAGAGCTGTGACTAGCCCAAGGTCACCCAGCTGGCTTCAAGTGGAGGAGGGGAGACTCAAACCCGGCTCTCCAGATTAGAATCCCGTGCTTTTAACCACTACACCAAACTGGTTTTCAGATAAGTGGGTTCTAGATCAAATCAAGCCTGCATTCTCCCTAGAAGCTAAAGTGACTCGGCTGAGAGTCTCTCTACATGAGACGCCTCGGCACGTGTTCATCAAGTGTAGGGAGATGCAATGTTAGCTGGGAAGCGTAGTTTAAAAAGACACAGCTGGTGGAGATTGCTCCTCAGAGGGTTTGTTAATTTCATCTTCACCACCCCAATTTCACTTCTCCAGTCTAAAACTGTGTGGAATTGCAACCAGAGGGCCGTAAGGAATGGAAATGGACTTGGAGTTAGGCTTGGACCTGGAGAGGTTATCATGGGCTGAAGTTTCCCTTCTGGCTTTCACAGGCCCTTCACTCAGCTCCAGGGTAAAGCAAAGCCTTTGCCCTGCCACCAGCAATGTCTTTTGGAACTATCCTTCCCAACTAACATTGCATCTCCCAACACGTGTTCTTCAAGTGTCAGATGTTTTGTGTAGAGAGACTCTGAGTCTATCATACTCTGGTCCCATTGTGAGAAGTCATGACTCGCTGGAAAAGACCATAACGCTAGGAAAAATTGAAGGAAGTTGGAAAGGAAGAACACCCCAAATGACGTGGCTGGACTCAATAAAAGAAGCCACATCCTCCAGTTTACAAGATCTGAGCAAGGGTGTTAATGATGAGATGTTTTGGAGGTTGTTAATTCATAGGGTTGCCATAGATCGGAAGTGACTCGATGGCACATAACACACACGCATCACATACATCAGGCTTTGAGTCCAGTAGAAACCAAGTTTTGCCATTAGTGGCTGTATGGAGAGAAGTCATTTTGGAGAACACAGCCCAGGAAACAGGAATCTGGAGCAGCAGTCAATTAAAATAACATAGTAAGAGTTGAAAGTCTAAATACAATTCCTCTAGACGTGTCCTTCTCCTGTTGCATCCTTTATAATGCTTCACCAAAAATGAATGCAAGTGGTGTCACTTTTAGTGATGTTGTTGATCATTCCTCTTACCCATTGGGATACCAGATCAGCTTCTGGTAGATGGCGTGGGGCAGAGAAAAACAGCTGGCCATCACCCAGATGAGGACGATGCAAACGCCTCCTTTCACGATAGACATGCGGGGCTTCAGGGGATGCATGATGACCTAAGGAAGTCACAGAGTTAATACAGCATTTGCCCTTGGCGCGCAAAGATTCCTTCCAAAGGGAGCCCTCTCAGAACTCCACCCCCCCCCCCCCCATATATATATATGCTTGAAATGATGGCTCACCGAGATCAGTGACTCATTCTGGTTGTGGCTGAACTTGCCGCTCAGAACCCAGAAGTATTTCTGCTAAGAACTGTTGGAGGGAGGCAAGGACAATACCACCCCACCTTCTTGGCACCACAGAATCCCCCAGGCCCAGTGGCGCCTCAGAACACCCTGAAAACATCTACATGCCAGGGAGCTGATCAGCGGCGGCTGCCTCTTGGACTGCCAGCCTCCTGACAATCAGCTGTCTGGGATCTCTATTCTGAGAGCGCAGGAGGGGAGCGGCGGGGGAGAGACTGGAGAGGGGAAGTCATTGTGAATTTCCTGCAGTGTACAGGGGGTTGGGTTAGATGACCCTAGAGGTCCCTTCCAACACTATGAGTCTATGATTCTATAGTAAGAAGGCTCTCTTGGTCCCCCACGGGCTTTGCAATACCCCCATAGGGATTCTGAGTGGAGGCGGTCCCTGGGCATGCCCAGGCCTGGCTAGGGCTTTTCACACGCCTGAGGGAGGGGCCAGAAGACAGACCAGCTCCGGCTCCCAGCTCAGGAGGGAGTAGACTGAAGGGAGAGGAGGGGGAATCATGTCCTCTCTGCTCCTCTCCATTGAGGCAAGAGGAAGGGTTTTAGCCCAATCAGATGCTGGAGCGCAGCAGCCCTACAGAACACCCAACAGAGACTGGTACCAATATGGCAGGAGACAGGCAGGTGGGAACCCAGCCAGACGCAGACGGACAGACAAGGGCACTCACACGCACAGCATCATGTAGCCAAATCTGGCGGCCCATTCTACCCTAGATAAGTTTTACACTGGAAATTTCAGGTACAGGAAATGTGTAAAACTGTTTCGTCTGATTTGTGAATGTGGTGAAACAACCCAAGAATCACCTATTGTTACTGTAGGGTACGTGCCATTTACTCGGCTGGACCAGGCCTCAAGCTGATAGACAGTGAAAAGTTCAACTCTTCATTCCCCACCAGTTGCCTTGAATATTATTCTTCACTGCCACCATCAGTTCAGTAGAGACATCTCTGTATGTGGACCTCCATGCAGACCCGCTGCAGAGATTTTTCTCCAAACTGAAATTGACTAGGGGTGTGCGCTTTGGATTTCCGATTTGAGTAAAATACCCGAATCGGACCCGATCTGTAAAGATTTGGAAATCCTGAATCAAAGCTTCACTGAAGCATTCGGGTTGCTTCGGAAAGCTTCAGGGCCCAAGTTTAAAGGGCTCTTTCCCTGCCTCTTTCAAGCAGCAGGTCCCTTTAAACTTCAGCTGGCAAGGGGGGATTCCCCCACCTGACAGCTAAAGTTTAAAGAGCCCCTTTCCTGCCACTTGCAAGTGTCAGGGCCCTTTAAACATCCCACCCCACCCCCCAGCCCCACTTACCTTGGCCCTGACGCTTGCAAGGCGGCCGTCTGCCCAGCAGGCCACTGCAACCATGGAGGCAGTGGGGCGGCACAGTAGTGGCGGCTCCGGCCTTCCCCGCCACCCTGCGGAGCCACACACCAATGGATCAGGCCTTCCTGGCTGCCCTGTGGAGTCGCGCAGTGGTGGAGGAGCCAGAAAAGGCCCTTCCTGCCCCTCAAATGGCTGCCACGGCTCCAGCCTTCTTTGCTGCCCTGCGAGCCCATGTGGCAGTGGAGGAGGCCGAAAAGGCCTTCCCCGCTGCCCTGCAGTGCCACGCGCCACCAGATCTGGCCTTCCCCGCTGATCTGCGTGAGCCACTGCAGGCCCAGAGGAGGCGGCGGAGCAGTGGTGGTGGCGGCTCCAGCCCTCCTCACAGCCCTTCAGGCCCAGAGGTGGTGGCAGTGACAGTGGAGGCAGCTCCGGCCTACCTTGCCCAGCCAGGTAAGTGGGTTGGAGGGGACAGGGGGCTAAGTGTGTGGGGGGTGAGGGGTGCTGGGTGAAAGCTAGGGCTGCCAAACCCCCGGTGGATCCCCCGCCCCCACCCTCCCACCCCCGCCCCTTTCACCTGGCCAGCGGGGGGCCGCACCTTCCATGCGTGCCCCCCTGCGGTAATGTGCGCCCCCGCACACAGCAGCCACCAGGATCAGGCCTGTTTTGGCCTGGATCGGGGCCTCTGTGGAGCATGGGAGCATTCCTGCGCTCCGCAGGGACCCACAATGGACCCGATCCATGTCAAAACGGGCTCAATCTGCACCAAAAAGGGCGCAGATCGGCCCTGTTTTAGCGCGGATCAGGCCCGTTGTGGGCCCCTGTGGAGCGCAGGAACGCTCCTGAGCTCTGAAGGAACTTAAAATGGGCCCAATCCGCACCAAAACGGGCCCAGTTTGGGCCCGTTTTGGGCTGCTGCGAAGTATAGGAGCGTTCCTGCACTTTGCAGCAGCCCCCAACGGCGCAGTCCAGGGGCTGCTTGATGTGAAGTGACATCATCACGCAAAGCGTGTGCGCACCCCCCCCCCCCCCCAGGTAAGAGCCAGGCTCCAATCTCCCGCTGGGAGACTGAGGGGGCCTGGCAACCCTAGTGAAAGCGCAGCCCCCTGAATCAGTTTGGAATGCTCCGAATCTTTACGGAGCATTCCGAACTGATTCAATACCCAAAACCAAAGTGGCTTGCCGCTTCGGGTTTTGGGTATTTCTGAATGTTTGGGTAAATCTGAAGTGGGAATCCCAAATATTTTTGGGTTGCACACCCCTAAAATGTACTCTCATATACCATATCCAGTCTGGAAGCAGAGAAACCCTGGAAATCTCACTCTTGACAGATAATCAGAACTAAGCAGGTGACTCTTTGCCCTCCCTCCCTATCTTGGGAAGGATGAGCCAAGTGAGGCTTTTATAAACGAGTGCGGAGGCCAACCTCAGAACACCCATTTCCGAAAGAGAGAATTTTCTCTTTAGTTTAGCAGTCCCTGGTTACAAAAAAACATATATAGGCGAGCATCAGGAGCAGTGGAAAAGAGCAAGTGTCCAGTAGCACCTATAAGACTATAAAATTTGTGGTAGGGTAGGAGCTTTTGTGAGTCACAGCTCACTTCTTCAGATAACTTCTGAGCAAAGGAAAATGAAATCTCTCCCCAGATTTAAACATACTCCAATTAAGATGGTGAATAAAAAGGTTCCTCGTTTGGGCTCTGTTCAGGTCTTTTTACCTTTCCGTGATGTTTTGATGGCATCTTCTTTTAGGCCACATGCTGTCATCTCATCCTGTGAACCTCTGAGAGTCTCCAAGAAAATGTCTCCCTGGGCAACTCTCAGCCACAGAAAACTCCCGTTTTTAGTGGGGAAAGTACCAAGTAGAGAGTAGAAAGCTCTGCTCTCTCTGTGTTGTGTCTGCACCACCCAGCCTGTCTGTTAAGATCAGAATGGTCACCTTGTTGCCTTGTCTGACTGAAACTCAGAAAGGGGAAAACTTTTCCGTAGCCTTTTGACTGCACGACCTGTAAAGGTGCCCTGACTTGAATAGCCCGGGTGAGGCTGATCTTGCCAGATCTCAGAAACTAAGCAGGGTTGACCTTGGTTAGTAATTGGATGGGAGGCCTCCAACGAAGACCAGGATTGCAGAGGCAGGCAATGGCCAACCACCTCTGAGCCAAGCTACAAGTGACACCTGACACAGGTTGGACACTAGTCGGCTTCCCTCAAGTTTTGATGGGAAATGTAGGCATCCTGGTCTTGCAGCTGTAATGGAGAGCCAAGCTGTAAAACCAGGATGCCTACATTTCCCATCAAAACTCGAGGAAAACTGACAAGTGTCCAACCTGTGGCAGGCGTCACTTGTAGCTTGGCTCTCTGTTAGTCTCTTGCCATGAAAACCCCACCAGGGGTTGCCATAAATTAGCTATGACTTGAGGGCACTCTCCACCACCACCTGTAAAGGCAGTTTCAGGGTAGCCTATGAGCATTCACAGAGTACAGATTCAACATTAATTTTGCAGAGCTGTACATTTTTGTGCAGAGAGCTGAGATGAAGTTTCCTTTTACCACAGTGAAAACGCCTTCAGGCTTCTCTCTCAGAACGGTGGGGCAGAGTCATCTTGTGGCAAAGCCGGCTCAGAAAAATTTGCCGGTTACTGATCTTACAGGCCTCCTTGCCTCTCCCAGCTTTTGCGGGGAATCCCTGGTTGTGGCTGCCGGCATTTAATTTTGTGCTGCAGTCAGATCTTGGCTCTGTCCCTGTTAAACAGGGTGTTGTTTTTTTAATGTGTCTTTCATTGGATCTATAATTATGACATAATGTGCTGAAAGTGCTTCCAATTGTACTGAGAAAAGCAGGTGTCAGCATTTGAAAGAAATACATTACCTGAGAGCCTGAATCCCGTTAGAAGAAATGTTGCCAGGGCTTTTTTCCGGCAGGAGCACGGTGGAATGCAGACCAGGCGCTGGCGCTTCCCCTTCCCGGCGCTCCTTGGCCCCAGCCCTGCGCCCAGGCAACCTGAGCTCATGGGCTTACTTGGGCCAGTGGCGTAGCATGGGGGGGGGCCCAGAGGGGTGGTTGCCCCGGGAGCAACATTTTTAGGGGCCGCTGTGCCGAGGAGAGCCTGTGCTGTATCTGCAGGAGGCCGCCCATGCCGCCTGCCGCGTAGACAGGGTGGACGGTTCACTGGGTCCCAAGGCTGGTCCTCCTGCAGCGGCTGCTGGCCAAGGAGCAAGCTGAGCTGGCAGCATTGGCGCAGGCGGCTGTGCCAAAGGGGCGGGGAGGTGAGCGGGCCCAAATCGCAGGAGCGCTCCTAGGAGAAGGCCACGCCCTGCACAGTGACATCACTTCCCAGAAATGACATCATCATGCAGTCCCAGGAGTTGCCCTGGGTGCTGGCAACCCACTCTGTGCCACAGAAAAAAGCCCTGCATGTTGCCAATACATGTAAACTGCTCAGCATGCATACATGTTTCTAATTATGTTTTTAATTACAAAATCTGCACCGTCTTGGCACAGAATTTGAGCTACATTTGTGCATAACTGATTTCACTGCAGAGTACCTCTGACACTTACCTGATGGCGGTCCAGAGCAATTGCCGCCAGGGTCAGCACTGACACGTGGACAGAACAGTATTGGACAAACCGGCTGATGTGGCACATCAGTTTTCCAAAAATCCAGGTACTGCTGACAAATCGCACCTAGGAGTGAATATCAGGCGGACTGTGAGATCATGCCCACCAGGAATTAAAATGATGGATTCCGTATCCATGTGCATATATGCTCACCTGGGCCGATTCCAGATGACTAACCGTAAATCGCTCCATGCCGCCCTCTTCCGGATCGCGACGGGGAAAATGCGAAATATCGCGTTTCCTCGCGCGAGTTTTGCGCGACGACGCGCAAAACTCGCGCGAGGAAACGCGATATTTCGCATTTTCCCCGTCGCGATCCGGAAGAGGGCGGCATGGAGCGATTTAAGGTTAGTCATCTGGAATCGGCCCTGGTTGAGAATCAGATGAGAACATTAAATGGGGTTAACAAAATGTCCCTTTCCTTCTGTTCGTTTGGAACTGCATGAACTGCTGGTTGCCAGAGCTAAACTAGAATTGTGTAATTTTTTCCCATTTTAATTTCATTTTGTTTGTACTCTGGATCCTTGCCCACCATGGCTGTTAAAATCAAGTAAGGGCCACATAAATGAGCCATTGATGTCTATTGTAAACCAATCACTAGAGCAACTTCCTCTGGCCACTCAAACGGGTGGTTATCAGCCCTCTACTTAAAAAGCCATCCCCTGACAAAAATGACACAGCCAGTTATTATCTCCCAGTCTCTAATCTTTCTAGACAAAATGATTGAGAAAGCAGTAGCTGACCAGCTCCAGTACTTCTTGGATAACTTTAGTGTTCTAGACCCTTTTCTTTCTGGATTCAGGCCAAGCCAGGAGATGGCTCTAGCTTTAGTGGATGATCTCCATTGCTCCTCCTGAATCTATCTGCAGCCTTTGATAAAGTACATCATGCCGTCTTGTGGAGTGGGTAACAAAGGATGTGCTTTGGACTGGTTTAAATAATCTCTCATGAAACAGACGCAAAGGGTCACTGTTGGAGATTAGCTATCTCCAGAGTGGAATTATCTTGTGGGTTCCGCAGGGCGCAATCCTATCTCCTGTATCATTCTACCTTTAAAAGAACTCACCCATAGAGGTGGAATTGGATGCCATCAATAATGCAGATGACACCCAACTCTATATCTCACTATCCAAATTACTACAAGATGCAGTAGAAATCTTGGGTCACTGTGTGACTGCTGTGGTCAAATGGCTGGAAGTGAACAAATTGAAATTGAACCCAGACAAGATGGAAGTGATGCTCATTGGGAAAGCAGAGATCTAAAGGACATTGTACTCCCCACTTGTTATGGAGTTTGTCAGATTTTTTCAGACTCATTAAAGAGCCTAGGGGTTATACTGGATCCAGCACTGTTGCTAGAAAAGCAAGTTAAAGATTAATTCAAGGTATTGACTGTGGCCTACAATGCTCTTCATGGCTTGCCCTGGCATATCTATGGATCTGTCTCTCTCCCTACGTTCTGCCACGGCCGCTTTGCTCATCTGAACTGGGCCTTCTGCAAGTGCCCCCCTGCAAATGGGAAAAATCAACAGCTGTCCATCCACTTGCATTCTCTTTGGTGGCGCCCACCCTACAGAACAGCCGGCCTGGAGAGGTCAGGAAAGCTCCCGGCTTTCTGCACATGATGCAAATGAATTATTCAAGACAGCTTTTTACTCCAGCAGGAGGGCTGTACTGTAAGTGGTTTCAAAGGGATTCATCAGTAAAGAGAGAGAGGCCACAGGCATTACTCATATGTGCTACTATGTACTATCTTGGGCATTAAGTATGATCCAGCAGGATAGTTCTGTGTTCTTTGATATGTCCGTTTTAGGATCACTTATGCTCCGTTTCAGCATTTCTTAAACTCTGTATTGAATTTCTGCTGGTTTGATATCTTGCAAATTTGTATTTATAGACCCTATTGCACTGTTCCATGAAATTCCTGTGAAACTGACTACTAACTCACACGGCGTAATCTGTTTTGAGTCTCAGCGAGAAAGGCAGACTGTAAACAACATAAATAAATAAATTTTCGAAAGTTTTGGTTTTGTGTCATTCATTACTGCATTTGTTCATTTTAGGTTTCCTATTTGGGTCCAGTGGAAAACACTACCAGGCTATACCTTCTTTGTTTTTATGTGGGGATGTCTTCCAGGCATCCAGGGTGGGGAAGCATAATATTGGCCTTTGTCCCCTCCCTTCTCTGCATCCAGAAGGGGAGAGGTAAGAAAATTGTTTGGTTGTGTCCCCCCCGCCCCATCTGCAGCACAAAACTGTAACATTTGTCTGTGTGCCCACCCAGCTGCGTAGCCCTGCCAGGCAGGAAAGACCGTGGCCTTTGCCCTCTCCTGCCTCGCCCTGTTTCCTGGCATACAAGGAAGAGCAAGCATCAGAGCTCCCCCGCAATCCTTCCGCACCTGCCTAACCACAAAGAGGAGAATTGGGGTGCAGGAAATCATTAGTCTTCTTAAATAACAAATTTGAGTTCCAGAGAACAGAATAGTTTAAGCAAGCAAGAGCCAGTGTGCTTACACGTAATCAAAGCAACTGACTGTGGAAAGAAAGACTGATCAGGAAAAACAGCTTTAGGCGCACGTCTCTCTTGACATTATATCCCAACTCTCTCTTTCTGAGCCTGAACTCGCTCTGAACTCTCTAAACCAGACAGCTGGGATACCAAAAATACCACAGCCATTAGTTGTCTCTTTTCATTAGAACAATGGCAATAACAAGCAGGCTTTTCCATTGGATTGGATCCTAATATCATGTGCCTCCATCGGAAGGGGGTTATTCTGGAGATCCAGTTTGGTGCAGTGGTTAAGAGCGTAGGACTCTAATCTGGAGAGCTGGGTTTGATTCCCCACTCCTCCACTTGAAGCCAGCTGGGTGACCTTGGGCTAGTCACAGCTCTCTTAGAGCTCTCTCAGCCCCACCCACCTCACAGGGTGATTGTTGTTGTGGGGATACTAATAACATACTTTGTACACCTCTCTGAGTTGGCATTAAGTTGTCCTGAAGGGCGGTATATAAATCAAATGTTGTTGTTGTTATTATTATTCCCCCCTTCAATGCAGACTGTCAATGAATCTCCTCATGCCATTCCTGAAGATCTCCTGTCCCCTGGAAGCCACGTGGTCTGCAGTGGGAGGGGAAGGGCAGGAAAGTCCTGCTCCACTGATGGAAGTGCTTCCCGCCAGTGGCATTGTGGCTTTGTAGTTGTTGTTCATGAGTAAATTAATGCAAATCCCCCCCTAATGCATCTGCTGGCAGCACCCATCACACGTGGTTAATGGGGCTGCTCCAAGCATCACCGCTGGCTCCAAAATCCCACCTCCAGTCGGATGCTTCCTGCCTCCCCTTCCCCAGTCGCGTCAGATTAGGAGAAAGTTCTCTCTCTCTCTCTCCCTCTCCCTCCACCATGCGGATCCTTTTTCTTGGTGGGACACGCCATTAGACTTCGGGGGCATGTGCTCTCTCTTTAAAACGAAGCCAGAGGAGACCGGGACTCTGGTTCCTGCTTCTTTTCCATTTACCAGGAAGAACCCAAGACCACACAGCCTCTAACCGCTGTCTGAAGCCGGGGGGGGGGGGCACTGTTTTATTTGTTCAGAAATGACCTGGGATCAAGGGGGCACCAAATGATTCAGAAAGGTGAAAGTCAAAGTGGATTGTGAAAAGCTCCAAGAGGATCAGTGGTGCTCAGGGACGTGTGCCAAAAAAATAAGCAGATGATCCGGATTCGGGTTTCATTTTTTAAAGAATTCAGGATTCTTGAAATCTGGATCAGATTCTCGGTTCTATTAGAGAATCCTGGATTTAACCTGCTATTATTCCCTACCAGGGAATAATGTCCAGGAGATTGGGGGGGGGGATTTAAAAGCCAAGTCCACAGAATTTGGAGGGATTCTACTTCTGACTGTCCCTTAAAGACCCCCCTCCCAAATTTCTGGAGTATAGGACTCCAGGGTCCAGTTCTATGGGCCTCTTAACAAGCTGACCCCAGCCATTCTCCATGGTTTCCCATGGAGAGCGGCTTTTAAATTCTCTGGCTATCCTCTCCACTCCCTGCTTGGGATTCTTGCTTGTTTGGGATTCTCTGGTTTGACATTACTCCCAAGGACCTTACAGACCATGTAGTCCAACCCCCTGCCCAGAGCAGCAGCCAGCCTAAAGATCCCTGACAAGTATTCATCCAGCCGAGCCCTGAAGACTGCCAGTGAGGGGGAACCTACCACATCCCTAGGCAGCTGATTCCACTGCTGAATTACTTACTCTTTCACGAGTAGATAATCCCAGTGTCAAACCAGAGAATCCCACTGAGAATCTCTGAAGTGGGGGGGGGGGGAGAGCTTGTGGAGACACGGAGTTTAAAAGGCAGCCATCAGCAGTTGCTTGAAGGGGCTCTTTTGGAGCTCAGGCGGGGGGAGGGAAGGGGCAGAATGGAATAACGACAACAACATTTGATTTATATACTGCCCTTCAGGACAACTTAATGCCCACTCAGAGTGGTTTACAAAGTATGTTGTTATTATCCTCTCAAACAATCACCCTGGGAGGTGGGTGGGGCTGAGAGAGCTCTGAGAGAGCTGTGACTGACCCAAGCTGGCTTCAAGTGGAGGAGTGGGAATCAAACCCAGTTCTCCAGATTAGAGTTCTGCCACTTTTAACCACTCTGCCTGCTACCTCCTCCATCCCAGTGCCCTTTCAGCTGATGAAAAAGGCAGGAGGAGGAGGCAGGAGCCCCTTCTCCTCCTGCACCACAGCCCTGAGCCAAATCAGGCCCCTGATTTAAAAATGCCTTTCCTTACAGCTGCAGTGTGGCTGCAGAGAAGGCAAGTTGGGCTGGGCCCAGCTCATCAGAAAACGTGGTGTGTAGCTTGGCAGCAGCAGAAGTGGGATTCAAGACCAAGGAGCTTCAGGCTTTTCAGTTTAGAAAAGAGACAGGTGGGGGAAGCATGACGGAGATTTACAGAATCACAGAGTTGGAAGGGGCCATTCAGCCCTTCTCGTCCAACACCCTGCCCATTTCAGGATGAGCCTAAAGCATCTCTGACAAGTATTCATCCAGCCTCTTCTTGAAAACTGCCAGTGAAGGGATGCTCAGGGCCTGGGGGTGAAAGCCCTGCTCAAAAACTGATGGAAATGTTTATGGCAAAATATCAATCTCCTTCACCCCGTGAAAGTGCATTTTCACATTCAGATGTCACACCACCCCATACTTTGTCACTTTGCATCCCCCTCCCCAAATAGTAACATTGTCCGAACTGTGAAATGTCACTCTGCACCAGCCAAGCCTGCCAGAAATGGTGCCCCTTCCTCCCGGCAAGCATAGTTGGCAGATGGCTTCCAACATGAAGTACTAATCTGGAACATGCCAACTACCTGGGTCTATAAGAGCCATACCCCAAGCTCTATCGAAAAGTTCCCGAAGCCGCTGTCAGTGCCAGGTCTTAGTTCTTGAACACTAATAAGGAACAGAATTGCTCTATGCAAAGTGACTTTCCGTCATGACTGAGTAGAAAAGGTGGCAGCCCAGGCACTTTGCATGCTGCTTCTGCGAGTCAAGAAATCCGCAAGGATAAAAAATGAGATACAACAGGGAACAATGGAAACAGCAGAAATCTAGCATATAACATCACCCTCTTGAAAGTGTCAGTGTGTACTATAGGTACGGATGTATTATACTGTATGATTGGTTATAAAGTTTGTACTATGCTATTTTAATATTGTATTATTGATTGTATCTTAGTCTATTTTTAAGTATTGGTTATGTTGTAAACTGCCTTGAGCACTAAATAAGGTGGAGAAGCCGTATCGAAGTCAAATAAATAAACAAACAAATAAATAAATAGGGGGTCTCCAGCATGAAGAGGGAATTGGTGAAAACTACCCACTCCCCCCATTAGCAGAAAATTTAGTCTGGGTCCAACTCACCATCTGATCTGCCCTTCTGTGTCATTCCCTGGGTCAACATCCTCTGTGCTGCTAAGTGCTCAGCAGTGCGTAGAGCCTCTCTGTGCCAGCTCTGCACCATCCTAGGGTGGCGATTCACCACACAGGGCAGGGCATCCACACAGAGAGAGCTTCAGGGGTGGAACCACAGCTTGGAAGCATTTTCTTCTTGCTTCTGCAAAGCCAATACAACGAGTAAGCTGGCCCTCAATGATGATGCAGAGGAAGGCACTCTGTACATGGTCAGGGGAGCTCTACCTTCTATTATGGCGTAACCAGCTGGGCTCTGGTATACTGATAGATTTGGGGCATGACAGGGCTTAAGTTTAAAGTTGTTGCTTATTTGTTAAAGAAAGGAAGACACGCACTGGTCTTTCCCCATCCTTCCACGCCTCATTCCCCAGGGTGCCAAAGACCAGCCCAGACATGCAGAGCTTCTGATGCTTCAGAAAGCTGTCCTGGCCTGGCCTTGGGTGGGTCTGCGGCTGTGCTCTCCATTGAAGGCACATCACAATTGCTTACCAGTGTGAAGGGGGCATTGAGGATGGTGATCATAATATCGGCCACGGCTAAGTTGACGATGAAGAGGCTGGTGGCCGAGTGCATCCTCTTGTTCTTGGTCACCACGTGGCACACCACCATGTTGCCAAAGAGTGAGATGCAGATGATGACTGAGTAGGCGACGATGAGCAGGGCCTTCACCAGCTGGCTCTGGGACTCCCCTTCGTAGCGGGTGCCACTCTCAAAGTCCCCCATGACATCCACATCCAGATCCTCGTGGAAAAAGGATGACCGATTATGGAAGGCAAAGAGGGTGGACAAGAAGTCAGTCCCGTTGTGGCCCTCTGCCCAGCGGAAAGGTCTGGCAGTGTATTGCGAGGGCACCCACAGGCGCCTCATCATGGCTTCTGGAACAGCACCTGGAGACGGCCGAGTGCTGAGGAAGAAATCCTTTCCGCCTTCCACACAGGGTAGGACGGAAGTCTCTGAGTCTCCCCCGGGGTGACGGCTGAGCCCTGTCCTTTGCATTCAGTGCCTTGCACTCTCCCGACCATGCCTTTCCCCATCTGAGCCACCAGTCATCATTGTCCTCTCTTCTTTGGGTGGTCTCCCTGCTCAGAAGTTCTCCTGTCCACCCACTCTCTGCTCCGCTGTCAGTCCGCCTTCCCTTCTGCCTGCTTTCCTTCCTCCCACAGATCTTTCAAAGCACACCGACCTCGTTCACGTTGGATTTCCCACTCCAGTTCTCTTAGCTGAGGATGCCTTGTCCCCAGCTACTCAAAGGCATCCAGGGAGGACGGTTCCAGGAGCAGCCCCTGCTTTTGAGCATCTCTCCCTTCGCTCGTCTTGGAGAGCTACCTTCGAACTCTGCCTCAGGTGCCGCTTGCTGGATGTTGTGCTGGCAGCTTGAGAAAGGAGCTTTGCCTCCAGTGCCTGCTGCAGCCTCCGAGAGAATAAGAGAGGGATGCAAGCCAACCAAAGGGATGTTTGCTCCTGTCGCTTCTCCCCCCACTTTGATTGATGGGTCCCCTTCAACAGCCTCCCTTTCTTCTGGCAGCATCCACACGGAGGCAATGCTGCTCTGACTCCGGAGTCTGAAGATGGTTTGTTTGCTTGAATAAAGGGAGGAAGAGCCTGGAGTTAAGGGGAAGAGGCATTGGCTTGAGAGGGATCTGGGGCTGGTGGGGGGGGGGTTCATTCACTTTCGATACCATTTTCTCTTTGGAAAATGTTTGTTTTCTCCCCGGCAAAAACCTTGGGAGGGCTGGGTCCTCATGCTATGGACAGGGAACTGAAGCCCAGAGAGGGGGGGGGCTTGGCTAAGGCCCCTCAGTGAGCCCAGATACTCTGCAGTAGAGCCCAGGATTTCATCCACGGGCATCCTTGTAAGGCGGAAAACCTCAGCTGGGCTGTAATCCCTTGAAGGGACTGACTTCAGCTAGAAGCAGAGGCTGAAAATCCTGTGCTCAGCAGCACTCCGTTACTTCACAGTCCTGCAAGCAGCTCCGTCCCTCATGGGGGAATCCAAGGAAATGGCATTCCCAGTGTGTGTGCAGTTTGAGCCTAAGCAATAGGATTTACTCCCAAGGAATTCCTATTGAGTCAAGTGAGGCTTATTCTCCAGGAAGAGCGCAGTCATAATCATGCTTAACATTCACCGTATGCCTCTCTGTACAGATATACTTGAAATGATACATAGCTCCAGGGCTTTTTTTCAGCAGGAACGTGGGGGAACAGAGTTCCGGAACCTCTTGAAAATGGTCCCGTGGCTGGTGGCCCCGCCCCCTGATCTCCAGTCAGGGGGGAGTTGAGATTGCCCTCCCCGCCTCTCAGCGGCGCAGAGGGCCATCTAAACTCCCCTCTGTCAGGAGATCAGGGGGCGGGGCCACCAGCCACGGGACCATTTTCTCCGAGGGCAACCCACTGAGTTCCGCCACCTCTTTTCCCAGAAAAAAATCCCTGCATAGCTTTATAAAATAAAATATTCCCGAAAAAACAATCACTCATAGAACAGCCTCAAAACAACAAAAAGCAACAAGAAGTAATATAATTGTGAACATGGAAACGTTAGCAGCCAATAGGAAGCAAAAATTGATAGGTTCTTTAAAACTGAATGATAACGTTGCAAGGTAGGCCTCATTGCAAGTACATCCCACCTTTGTGGCAGAAGCACAAGAAAATCTTACCCACTTATATGGGACACAGCAGTAAAGAGCCTGGAAAGATGAGCTCACTATAAGCCCCCCCCCCCCGCAGTCATACAGCTGCCTTTGCTACAAAGGACATAAAAGCACTCCTGGTTGGGAGGAGGCAGATATTACTGGAAATGTTGAGGTCCATTTGGAGGCTCGTGTTTGGGTGAAGCATCTCAGGAGCTTTGAGGGGAGCAAAGAGAGTATTGCAAAGACAAAGGAAGTGCTCCCTGACCCACAGCTCACAGGACTACCCGTGGTTGCTGGTTCTGAGCACCGGGCTTAGCCACTTGCCCATGTCCTCTCGGACCACTGAAGAAGCTCTCTGCGCAGGGGGCAAAGTGGAGAAGACCCTCTTCCAAGACGAGGCTGCCAGCAGATGTCCTGTTTGGGAAGAAGGAGGCCACAAGCTTTGAGTTAAGAAAAAGGGGGCTACTGAGAATCCAGTAGCCAAGCAGGAACCTGGCGGGCTGCCGGGCTATACTGGTAGCATACAGTGAACACTTGGGAATCAGTTCTTGGAGGAAGCAAAGGGTTTTTCTGTTGACATAAAGAAAACAGCCGTGTTCTGCATTTTGATCTGAAATTCCTGTGTGTGGGGATCTGATCTGAAGCTTCAGGCTCTCTCATTTAAAAATGAACACCCTCCTTCCAACCCAGTAGAGCTTTGGGGTTTTTTGAGCCCCAAAACAAAAAGAGCTGGAGAGGAAATGTCCCATACAGTTGGCCCAGTGGGTGAAATAGCAACAACAACATTTGATTTATATACTGCCCTTCAGGACAACTTAATGCCCACTCAGAGCAGTTTACAAAGCATGTCATTATTATCCCCACAACAACAATCACCCTGTGAGGTGGGTGGGTCTGAGAGAGCTCCAGAGAGCTGTGACTAGCCCAAGGTCGCCCAGCTGGCTTCAAGTGGAGGAGCGGGGAGAACCACCAAAATAATTATTTGGCGCCACCAAAATAATCCCCAGGGAGCTGATAACGCACCCTAAACATTGCTTGGGATTGAGAACCTGCATAAAACAACAGGGAAAAAAACACTTTTGATTTTAGCATAAGCTTTCGAGAGCCACAACTCTCTTCGTCAGATGCATGGAGCGTATGAATAAACTGGCCAGTTTATTCATACCCTCCATGCATCTGATGAAGAGAGCTGTGGTTCTTGAAAGCTTATGCTACAATAAAGTTGGTTAGTCTTAAAAGTGCTACTGGAATTTTTTCACTATTTTGCAACTACAGACTAACACGGCTAACTCCTCTGGATCTATTCCCTGAAAAGGAATTGCATCGGTTCTTCTGCCCTGAAGTCTACAAATGTTCTCCCCTTTCAGAGGCAGAAACAGTCCCTGTCATAGTCTCAGTGTTACTCTTCCCTGCCTGTTGCAGGTTGCCCGAACAACCACCAGATATAAATAGATAACATCAGCGGAACATTACAAAGGGATTAATTGCAGACCAACTATCAGTGGCAAGGAATTCTGTGCCTCTCCCTGATGGTCTCCCCCCACCCCCCACACACACTGAGAAGCAAACTTGGACCCTGCGATTGAGAGCAGAAGGCTGGGAGAGGGGCTGTTTTGCTGTGTGTCCACCTGAAAGAAGCCACACTTCTTTCCAGCTTTTGCTCCAGAAGGCACAGGCTGCTTGGGGATGCTTTTGAGCTGGACCATGACTGGAGGGTATCTGGTATCTGGTTAAGCAACCTGGCCCCACCCGCCATTTCTCCTCTCAGACAGCCAATCAGCCATTTTGGATTTATTAAAAAGCAAATTGGGGGGGGGGACTGTGCCCTCCCATCTATTTTGGCCCCCAGAGATGATTGCGATCTTTGCATCATCTGCTGAAGAAAGTCCGGGCTGTGTAATTGGCAGGATTCAATTGTCTCCCAAGCTAGCCTGGGTGCCGGGGGAGTCCTCAAGGGAATCACAGGAAAGTTGCTTTATTATGAAAGCAGGAGGCCTACAGGGCCCTTTCAGCCTCCGCCTCAATTGCCCTGTGAGGTGGACCCTATCCAGGGGCAGTGCAGGGAAGGGGCTGGAAGGAAGAGATGGGGCAAAACCTGGAGTGGATTTTTTCATGAGGGGGGAAAAGTGGGAATCTCTGGACATTGACACAAGATTCCTGGACTGAGCCCAAGCAGGGAACACACAAGGGAGATTCTTGTCAGGGAGTCACTCCTGTCAGGAGCTACTGGGAGGCCATCGGGGAAAATCAGAAGTTGGCTTTTGAGTGGAAAGGTGGGCCTGGGGAGCGCGTGACAGGGACAAAGGAGGGAGCCCCTGCTTGATTTCTCAGTGGAAACAGGCTCAGGCTTTTGGACAGCAGGAGCTCTGTGGGGCTGGCATCAATGGAGTGAAGGAGACAGGCAGGTTGCGCTTTGGAAGGGGTGGCCACGGGCTTACAGGAGGCCTCCCTGCCTGCTTCCCCTTAGGCTCTCTGAACGTTTGGCTGAGATGCCCGCTGCTCACGAGCTGCAGGGGGTGATCAATGCACCTAAGAATTCAGTTGAAATTTTCTCAAGCAAGTTGAGCCAAAGCTGACTTTCCATTATTTTAAAAAATCTTCTTTCCCTGTTTGTTAGAGTGATAGTTTTCCAAATTCATTCCATACTGACAACTTACAACGCACTGTTAAGTATCTGCAGAGGAGCCACTGGGCCTTGCAAAATATTCCGGACTCTAGCTTCCACGGAAGCCTCCAAGACTGTCTCAGAACACCATCTGAAGAAGCTTCTGGGAATCGTGTTCTGTTTGAAAACGATCAGGTTGGTTGGAGGTCAGCAGCACGGGAGGGACTGGGTCTGGCATAATTGCCAGGTGCCCCCTGGAACTAGGGGCTGGGGTGCACTTACCAGGTAACAGAGGGGCTCACTGCTGACGTGCTGATGTTGCTCCCCATAAACCCAGAAGTGGCATCAATGCATCCCCGGTGAACGCTGTGGATGCTCTAGTAGTTGGGGATAACTCTGTGGTTCAACCACAGCTTCCCATAATGCTGGAGCATCCCCTGGCAACATACTGATGTCACATCTGGGCACACAGGGAATGATACCAGCATGTTCAGATGATGATGGCATTCCCTTCCAGTCCCACCACCACCACCCCGTTGGCCAGCTGAGTGGCCGTGGGAAGTCCAGTTGGCAGCGAGAGATCCTCCACACCAACCAGGGGGACGGTAAACCTAGACTCTGGCAGTGTAGTGGTTCAGGAGTTGAGTTTGGATGTGGGAATGCCCTGCCCAGTTCTGGAAGGCATGAACTTCTCTGGGTGACCTTTGGCATAGTGCATATATCCTGTCTCTTTCTCAGCCTACCTTGCTGTGAGAATCAGCCTGTTAAATTGAAAAGTGCCTAAATTCACTTTGGAAAATCATAAGGCATGTGTGTATTTCTTGTTGCTATGACAGTAAGAACTTAACTCTCCCTCAGTCTTGTATGTTTTATGTGGTCTCCTTCAATCCCAAAGTCCACCCAAAAGTGTGACATGCCATCTCCTGTCGACCCTACCACAGAGTATCCATTTGCGATCTTTTAGCATTATAATAACAGAATGCCTGCAAACATTTTCAGAAAATGTGGAATTTTGTTTCTATCATGGTGGGAGCAGGGTTTTTGATAAATGCTGTATTTTAATATTTTATACCCACCAACCTTAATTGTTTGATAGGATGTTTTAATGTTTTTATAATGTTTTCATTGTTTTAAGCTGTTGTTAAACCGCCCTGAGCCCGTCTGACGGGGAGGGCGGTCTAGAAATGCGATTAAATAAACAAATAATAAATAAAGCGATTGGTGCAACAGTGGTGAGGGACAACTGCATGACATGGGACATCAAATGGCTACAGTATACTTGTTTCTATCTATCTGCCAAATATTTTAGAGTGTTTCCTTCCAGATACCCTTCATTTGCTTGAGGAATAGACACCTCTTATAAGTTCAAGCTTCAGGGGTTGATTATTCATAATGATAAATAAATTGTTATGTAGGCCCCAGAAATCTAATTAAAGGATTCCATATTTGGGCAATCTACATATCAAAGGACAGTCAAAGCAGTAAACAGAGTGCCCTGACGTCTCTGTCTTTCCCTTTGGATTGTCCCCCTCTGAAACCTGAGGAAAGGGACAGTGTTAAATCCTTCCAACTCATAAATCGTGCATGTGAGATATTTTCAAGTAGTTAGCTATGTCGGTCTGCAGTAGAACAGCAGGATTTGAGTCCAGTGGCACCTGAAAGCCGAACTAAACGTGACGAGTTACTAGAGTTCTACACATGTCTGCTTAGCTCAAGGTTTGATGGGAAGTGTAGGAAGTGTAGGTCCTTGCAGCTTTAAGTTTAAGGTTTACAGAGTGGCAGGGAGGGAAGTGCAGGCGTGACTGTGGGTGCCCCCCTTCCCCTCCACTGGGTGTGTGTGGGGGTTTCAGGGCTGCTCTCTTCCCCCCCTTCCCTGCACAGCAGACAGGACACCTGGCCACTGCTAGTTCCTAGTGGGGCTTCAGGCGGGACTAGGCAAAGAGGTCAGCAGACAGGGCGCCTGGAGCATTGCTGCATCTCCAGCCCCCCTCGCCCGGCCCCTGCCCGGTGGAGTGACACTGGGCTATGCAGCTCCGGGCTGTGCAGGCGGGGGGGGGGGGAGATGCAGCGATACTCCAGGAGAGTGTGGGAAAGCATTTCAGAACATCCTCTGATTAGTCTCCTTATCTGCCTCAGCTCCTTTTCTTCTATGCTTTGCTCTCAGACTCTTCTTTTTCACTACCTGGCTTACTCTTGCCCTCTTCCATCCTCTTTACCTCTGGGATTCCTGCCCCTTAACTGGCAGTTGCTCTTCCCTGGTCTCACTTTTGTGTGAGGTATTAACCCCAGCCAAACTGATGTTTTCTCTTTCCCGCAAAGAAGCTAGACTGTAAACTTGGTTATTCCTTTTTGCATCTGAGCATCCCACACACACCAGCTTAGCCAATCAGAACTATTGCTGCCACAAGCACATTACAATATAGATGCCTCTTACCAACAGTATTATTCATACCTAGTACTAGCAAGCTATGGTGACAGCTAGTTTAGTGCCTTTAAAAATGATTAGGAAAATTCATGGAGAATTAGTAGGTTTATCAATGGCTATTGTTTATTAGCTTTGATAGCTAAATAGAGCCTTCATGCCCACAGGCAGTGTACTTCTGAATGCCAGGAAAGGGGAACATGGTAATTGTCATGCTCAGCCTCATAGAAGTGGGATGGACTATATGTCTCCTGAGCCCAATCCAGGGAGCAGTGGTCAGTCAGAATGGACAAGCCATGAATGGCCAGAGAGCTATCAAGGAATAAGCACACATGGGGAAAACAGTGCCCCTCTGCCTACTCTAAATGGCCCTTTGCACACATTTTCAGCCCCCACAGATTTGACATTACTGAAAAGAATGTACATCATATGTGCACCCCAAGGAAGAATTATTGCAGAGAAGCACACATACACCACAATAATGACACAATGAAGTTATTGGTGACCGTAACTGCACATCTGAGCTCTCTTTTGATTATATCTTGGCAGTCTTTGCTGTTTCACATATGAACGACCTTTATAGCACTTAGTTTTTTGTTGTCTTCAAGAAAGAGAGAAACACAAAATCAGTTTGTTCAGGCAGGGTCAAAGACTTTTTAGTCACAAAAACAGAGCTTCCAACTAGCACAGAGAAGCATTAATTGAAAAGCAAAATCAAGCAAGGTATCAAGAAACTCTGTTCCTGTGGGCTCAGCTGTGATTAATGGATGAAAATAGAAACGCATGAAAGGGAACAAAAGCACACAACTGTGTTGGTTTTAAAGTGCTGGTTTGTGTAATGGGGCCAACTGAGCTATTAGCTAGGTCAAATCTTGGTTGATAACAGGGAGATGGTGGCCCATCAATTACCAAATGGCTAGAACCATTTTCGCTCTTAGCCTCTTGCCAAATACATTTACACAATAGTCAGCAACAGGCACAGCTGAGACAGAGAAGGCTAATTATCTCAGTTTTTAAACATTTTTCACCCACTTTCCCCTGCGTGTCTGTTGATTATTGAAAAATGACTGCAAAATCTATTGGATAATATATACAAACATACACCAGAATAGTTTTGGGGTGGGGGTCATGCATGCCACAATTTAAAAAGCTGGAGCGCTAATGAATAACATATATGACAGGCACTAGCAATACATTTCAAATTATCTTCTTTAGAAAATATAAATGTTATTCTTTTCTTCAGATATGTAGAGTTTGCTTCTTTCTTTCCTGCATAAATCCACCACTGAAATACAAAGCTGAAATTAACCAGTTTCTCTCTCTCTTTTCTCTGCAATGCCAAGGTCACAGCCATCATATCTGCTGTTCATTAGAGCTCCAGCTTGCTGAATTGTGGATGTTTTTGCACAATGTTTTACAGGCCTGATGTATTTTTTTAATTTAATGTTTTCTTGCAAGTAGTCATTGACTTTATTTCTATTCTGGTATATCTTTGTATATACTTTTGAATACATTTTGTATTCATTTTCCATTATCTGTGGATGTCAAGTCACTCTTCTCCTTTTATTGGTTGTTTAGAAGGGTTGCCTTTTCCTTTAGGGTTAGTGCGGGGGGGACATTGTTCATTATTGAGACAAGCAAACAGTTGCTTCAAAAGCAAGGTAAACATTTCAGGGGAACGGTAGGGTTTCCTTGACTTTTGTGTACGTCCTGATGTTTGCAGCTGTCTCTTCTTTATCTGGCTACCTACCTAACTAGCTGTCTGTCACGTGGTTCCCTTGCCCTTGCTCAGTGGAGTTCAGGAGTTCCACTAGGAACAATATTATCCTATGCTGCAGGTAAAAAGTAGGCGATTCCATTCCTTTAGGGCTGTTCTCCCAGCTGTGCCAATATGGACCTCTTGGGAAAGCACCAATGGCTTTAAGGAGCAGGATTTCTCCCCCTCCTCAGTGTGAGATAGTCACTGCCTTGAAAGTTTTATGTCAAGGAGAGAGGGGGACGCATTGTATACACTTAGCCCCTCCGCTCCCTCAAGCCTTGGCCAGGGTTTGGGCAGACCCTCAACTCTTTCCCTTTGGGGAGAAGTGCCTAACCAGATGGCCTTTTTACACAGATGTTCTTACAATGTGAATTCATCTGGTTAGAATCATTGGCGTCAGGAACCAAGAGGGCAAGGTGCCATGGCTGCTGGGGTTGTCTTTGCCAAGCACGTCCTCCGCTGCTGCTAGTATGGCAATCCCCACCACAGCCCTCTTCCCTCATAAGGCCACCTCAGTGGCTTGTCCTTATGTAGCTAACAGGCAAGGTGTCTTACTGCACCTCAGGTGCAGCTGTGTGCCACAATGGTTGACTGCATCAGCTCAAGCTCTTTCCAAAGGTCCTGCCAACCGTTGGTCCTCAGACTGTGACTGGGCTGCCCCATCTCCCCCCCACCCCACCTTTGTCTTCTGACTTCCCTCTGATTTCGGGCTGCCTCCACCAGTCTTTGGCCCCAGAGTGCAATAGTTGCTGGGTATGATGTGTCAATCTCTGAACAGACATGCGCTCTCCCTCCCGATCTCCATGTTCCCACTGAAGACAAAGCAATTACTTTCTGAAAGACGGACTGGTGAAAGATGACTGCAGCAGACGTCAAAGGACTTTGCCACCCCCATATTCGGTGATATTTTATTGTTTGTTGATAACAGACATTCCTTTTGGACAATAGTTTTTTGTTACAAGTTTTTTGTTACTGCTCAGAGGGGCAGTCATGGGGAAGGGGGGGGGGGTCCTGAAGCAGGACTGGAATAGCCAACAGTTATCTTCTCAGGGGCCAATCTGTTTCCCCCTGCTTCCACGTGGAGGTTTGTTCCACCTTGACTTCAAATTGGAGCTGTCACTTTTGGAGCTTCTAGTTCTAACGTCAGTTATGTTCGTTTGTGGACTTTCTGGGTTCCCCCCCACTTTGCTACAATCTGACAGAAAGACTGCAGCCAAAGTGGGTTTGCACACTGTGGGGAGGGGGAAGAGTGGATTTCCGAGGCTACCACCCACTTTGGCGCCATTTTACAGCGGTCATCCCTGTTGGGTCTGCCATTCCCATTTGGACCACTGGAGGGCATTTTTTAAAATAAATATCACCTGGTGGTTTTTTTAAAGCCAGGGAAAAGCCCTCTGTTGCTGAGGGGATGGGGTAGGATGGGGGCCACAAGGTGATGACCAGAGAAAGTGCAGTGGAAGGTCCTGGGTGGACCCTCCAATGCAGCAATGAATGTACGTACTATGAAGAATTGTTCCCATGTGGAAGCAAGACTTGCAGGTGATCGTTTGGACGTTGGGAAAAAGCCCCTCCCCCTGCACATGGCCAGGCTGCATAATAAATAATCCAAAACTGAAAAAGGGAGAGGTGGCCACTGAATAGTGGAGCAAACAACAAAACTCACCGTTTCGGTAAACTTGAAGGTCCCTTTATTAACTGTAGGTCAGGTAACTTGGCTTGGAAGAAAAGATGTATAAGAATACTGAACTAAAGGCGGTTTCTTGTCCACTAGCCCAGGGTTCTCCTGGCCTGGTTCGGAAGAGTTCCTGGTAGGCCCTGCACTCTTGCAGGTGTCTAGCAGGGATATGAAACTGTGTCCCTCCTACCCTCCTGCTTGCACTGAGGCCTACTGGGATAGCCTCTTAAAGAGGCCATACACAACAGTAGCCATTAGGGATCCCTGGTGCCTGCCGGTGGCTGGCAATCTCTTGGCAGTTTACTTGCTTGCCGGCCAGTCACTGGAGACTGGCACAAGGTTTTGGGCTGCCCAGAGATCACCTGCCCCCAGCAGCCCCCAGGAACACTCGCAGTGTGCGAACACTTAGCAGACGTAATGATGTCACTTCCGGAAGTGACATCATTGCGCCAGCTGCGGGAATGCTCATGCACTTGGTTTGGGGCCGATTTGCAAAGAATCGCCCCATGACAAGCACAGGAGTGCTCCCGGAGCCAGCATGATGACGTTACATCTGAAAGTGACGTCATCATGTTGGTGCCAGGAGAGCATAAACGCTTTGCAAGCTCTGGTAACCCCCTCCTGCTGGGAGGGTATAGGGACCAGTGGTAGGCAAACTCCTGGGGATTTGCCCCCTTGTCGGCTGATTGCCCAGCAATTGGTGGGAGGGGGGCAAGCTCCTGGAGGTTGCCCGCCAGCAGCGGGCACCTCAGGAATATGCGCCACGCATGCTCCCAACTGGCGCTGCAACATCACTTCTGGAAGTAACTTCATGCTGGTCGTGGGAGCATCCCTGCGCTTCATTTGGGGCTAATTTGGGCCCCAAACGGACCAAATCGGCCCCATGTGGAGTGTGGAAGTGCTCTCACAGCTGGCATGGCGATGTCACTTCCGGAAGTGATGTCATCATGCAAATATCAACATGCTGCCAGCACGAGGTAAGTGCTGGGTCCCCAGCCCTCCCAGCAGGAGGATACAGGGACCTGGCAATGCTAATGTGCAGCCATGATTCAGATTGGGGCCATGCAGAGGGGTCCCAGTTGCCCGCTAGTGGCAGGTAATTTCCAAGCTGACAGTTTGCTCACTGGCAGTTGGTGAGAGATGGCAAACTGCCCGGCAATCACCCATCACCGACAGGCAACCTGGGCAAAGGCACAATGGATGTTCTCCTGGATGTCACTTTCTGAACAGACATCATCAAGCTGGCCGCAGAAGTGCTCCTGCGCTTCGCAGAAACCAGTTGGGGCCCCCAGAGGCTCAATAATGCCACCTCCGTAAGTGACCTCATTGTGCCTGTGGCAGAAGCGCCCATAATCATCATCCCAGTGAGTGCCACATCCCCCCCTCCCCCCTAGGGTTGCCAGGTTTCTAGACCATCTCAGTGGGAGGAGGGAGGAGCTGGCACTTATCCCGTGCTGGCAGCATGCTTTGCCTTATTTATTATTTATTTTTATTTGTGTAATTTATGGTCCGCCTTTGTCAATGAGACTGCAGGCCGATCACACTGCGTGAGAATAGTATATTCAGTATTAAGGACAGTTTCATAAACAATGCCAAAGGGGAAATAAATGCAAGTGTACAAAGACATAACATTTATCTCTGGGCATGCATGCTTCAGCGCCTGCGTGATGATGTCACTTCCGGAAGTGATGTTGTTGCATCCCCTGGGAGCGCGTGTGCTGTGCGTGTTCCTGGAGTGCCTGCCAGTGGCGGGCGACCTCCGGAGGCTTGCCACCACCCACCGATGGAGTTTGCTCGCCACCAGCGGATACCTGGGACCCCTCCTGCCTCTGGGTATCCAGCCCTTCCAGCCTTAGCCTGGTTTTCTTTAGTAGGTGCCCTGCACTGTTATCAACTCCCTTTAAATGCCTGTCTTGTCCCATTTAAAGCTGTAATGATGGTATGTGAAGCCCGATTTTGGTAAGAAAACTGAGTGGTAGTTGAAAGTAGTTTACCTTTTTATTTAGCTGGGTCCACAAGCTGGGTCAATTTACATGCCCACGTGCTGAGTTTTGCTTCAAGCATAAGGAAGGGGAAAAGGAGAGGTGGCTTTTCCATAGATTTGGAGTCTGGATGAATTCCAGGAACAAGCTCTCAGCCAGCAGCGTTCAGAAGCAAGGTCAGCCTTGATTTAGAAGCTGGAGGCACTGTGTTGCCACCCCAGTGGAATGACAGGGGCCATTTAGGACTTGCTTACATCTTGGCACTCCCCCCCCCACCCCAAGGGAAAATTGACAGATAAGGCTAGGAGCTCCTAGCAGTAAGCTTGAGCCATTGTGGTGTAATGGTTAGTGTTGGATTGGGACCCGGGAGATCAAGGTTTAAACCCCTGCTTGCCATGCAACTTAGCGGGGCACCTGGGGCCAGTCATTTTCGCTTGGCCTAACCAACCTCACACGGTTGTTGCGAGGATAGAATGGAGGAGGGGAGAACCGTGCACGCTGCACTGAGCTCCTTAGAAGAAGGGTTGGATAAACATGGGCCAGCTAACGAGAGAAATAACAACCAGGGTGATTCGGGCTTTTTTTCCAGCTGGAACGTGGTGGAACGGAGTTCCGGAACCTCCTGAAAATGGTCACATGGCTGGTGGCCCCGCCCCCTGATCTCCAGACAGAGGGGAGTTGAGATTGCCCTCCGCGCCGCTCCAGACGCTCCAGACTCCCCTCTGTCTGGAGATCAGGGGGCGGGGCCACCAGCCATGTGACCATTTTCTCCAAGGGCAACCCACTGAGGTCCACCACCTCTTTTCCCAGAAAAAAAGCCCTGGGAATGATAATAAGGAATCTGCACTTGAAAGACCAAAGATCACACAGAACAATTAAGGTATAAAGGTACCTTACAGTGAGGTCCTTACAGTGCAACAATTAAAAAATACTGATCTAGAACAGCCAAGATAGCATTTGGTGGTGGTGGAAAGTGCCGTCAAATAATAGCTGACTTCTAGTGGCGACCCCTGCTGGGGTTACAGGTTCCTGAATGTGGCCAAATAGCATCCAAACAACTTTGCTGGGATCTTTGTTTGGCTCATGGAATCGGATACTTCTTGAATAACTGGGATTGGTTTTTTAACCAAGTGGTGTTTTTGACCCCCCCCCCCCCAGGTAATAAACGTTCTGGGCAGAAGCTGATACCGTCAGATGGTCCAAGAGAGGGGTTCAGCCAGTTCTCAGAATACCCTGTTATAAACCATCAGTCATGCATTAACCAGGCAGCATGATTGGCCCCATGCCCAGGACGGACATGGGCTGCTACGGGTGCCCTGTCGGTGGTACCTCAGCTTGCACAGAAACTAATTTAAAGCATGTGGGGCTAATTGAATCACAGAAAACAAGAGGTCAGAAGCAGTAAAGCCCTGGAGAGCCTGAGATGCAGTTAAGGGGAAGCAGAACCAGTGATTATATTTTCAAATAGAAACAAGACTTAAGTATTTATTTGATAAAAGATTCATTTGGAAAGTAGCTGAGCTTAACAAATCCACAAAGAATAACTTCAAACAGAAAGCAGCTTCCCACTGCTTCCTTTAGCCAGTGAAGCACAGTGCCGGTTTAACGTCACAGGCTCAGTTTTTGCGTTTGACTTGAATGATAAAGAAAATCATGGCCAGACTTAGGCTTTCTGGAGATTGGATTGGCATCCTTCATGGCAGAATGGGGATTTGTACCCGGGACTCCCAGTACTAGTCCAGCACAAGACTGCATGAGTTTTCTAGCATGGAGAAGGAGACTTCCAGCCTTAGCCAGCCTCCCATGACTGGGGAAGGCTAACGTCCCCCTGCCCCCCCCCCCGATCATGCTTCCTGCAGGCTCTCTAGGCCTCTTTGCTTATGAACCTTATATTCAGCCAGAAGGCTAGGTGCTCTCACCCTGGCCTAGTGTCTGATTCTAGTTAATATAATGGTGCCTTCCATCGCCGCAGATGTGCCTAAGGTCTCCAGCCCTGGGTTGGGAAATTCCTGGAGATTTGGATCTGCCCTCTGGGGAGGGAAGAGTTTGAGGAAGGGAAAGAGCTCGGTGGAGATCTGATGCCGTACTGCTAAAGCTGCCATTTCCTCTTGTGAAACTAATCTCTGTCATCTGGGAATCAATTGTCATTCCAAGAGATTTCCAGGCCCCACTCATTTGGAAACCAGGATTGCTCAGGTGCTTCAGGCCTGCAGGAAGTCTTGAACTAGCAGCTACTGTGGATTGGCAATGATGGATTTGGCCTTTGTGCCCACCCAGCTCCAGCCCAAAGAGGAAAGTTCAGGGAGAGCAGCCACACACACCTGCCAAGGAAGTGATCCTACCAGCTATCCAAGCAGGGCTGGCAATACTACCTGACCCCCAATAAAAGCTTCCAGGGGGGAGGGGGAGCAGGTGGCAAAAAAGGCTTGGCCGGGACCTCCCTTCCACCCACCCCCACCCTCCACAGCAGCTGCTATTGGATAAATGCTGCCTTTTTCCTGGGAGGTTCTTGATGTGCTGTGATTGGTCTGCAGTCTGCTTGGTTATATTTCCTGCCTCTTTGTCTTATGCTAATGACAGAAATGAAGCTGCACTGTGCAATGGGCTGGTCTGGGGCGAGAGGAGGAGAGCTGAGAATGGGAGGGTGCAATGGAAAGACGGTCACACCAACAGAACCAAATCCTATCCCTTCCCCTTCCTTTTCGCTGGAGGAAGGGCACTCCAGGGCCTGGGAGTGAAGCTTCATTTACTTCCTGTGCCAAACTTCAGAGACACTACAATCACCCCTTGCCCAGACAAGGGTTGCCAGCCTCCAGGTGGTAGCTGGAGGACTCCCGAAATTACAGCTGGTTTCCGGGCAACAGAGATCATTTCCCCTGGAGAAAAGAGCTGCTTTGAAGGCTGAACACTATGGCATTATACCCCTCTGAGGCCCCTCCCCTCCCCAAACCCGGTCCTCTACAGGCTCCACCCCCAAAATCTCCAGGAATTTCCTTGCCTGGACCTGGCAACCCTACTCTGCCCTGGGTTGCCAGCCTCCGAATGGCGGCTGGAGATCTCCAAGAATTACAACTGACCCCCAGACAGCGGAAATCAGTTCCCTGGGGAAAATGGCAGCTTTGGAGGGTAGACTTTATGGCATTGTACTCTGCTGAGGTCCCTCCCCAAACCCCCTCTTCACTAGGCTTCATTTCCAAGTCTCCAGGAATTTCCCAATTTGGAGTAGGCAACCCAAGGAGGGTGTTTCTCAATCAAATTCTCTGGAACCAAAATCCATTCCTCTTTTCACACCAGCCCCCCCACTCCATTCCTCCCACAAAAGATGAATCTTCCACCTTACTGGATTTTCTTTCCATGCCCTTCAGCACATCCTGGGCCGATTCCAGATGGCCAGAAATTGCGGTTTTTCTGCGGAAATAATCGCTTACCAGCCACACGTTCACTTTCGTCTCCATCCGTTTTGTCTCGCAGCGTGCCGTGCCATCCCGCTTCCGGATGTTCGCACAGCCAACTGAGGTACCCGGGATTGGTTGTTTCCTCCCCATCACAGTTGACGTTGGGGGCCTTCATTGGTTCGCATTTCAGGTTTTTTTAAAAAATTTTTTTACGTGTTTTGCGCAAATGCGCAAATGCGCAAATATGCAGGTATACGAATATGCAGCGTCAACTTTTGTGCATTTGTGCATTTGTGCGCATTTGCGCAGTTCGATGCGCGCAAACGTGCAACTGCGCAAATGGCGCCCGTTTTTTTTTAAAAAAATTAAGGGAATATTGTTGCCGGCTGGCCGGCAAAGAAAGGAGGGAAAGGGGAGGGCCTCTCCACGGCGACGAAGCGTCCAGAAGTGTGCAAACCCGCAATACGGCGTTCACACCGTCCGCTTCTGGAGCGCAACACAGCGCCATGAACCGGAGGTAAGCAGGGACGGGACATTACGGGTTTTTACAAGTGAGGTCGCTGGAAAAGCGAAAGCACTCGCTTTATTTGTGCCCGTCTGGAATCGGCCCTGGTCTTCTCAGTCCTTTCTCCAGAAACTCAAACCCAAACTTATTTAAGGCAAACAAACATTGTTGGGGTTTATAGGGTTTTAAAATGCTGTCTAGCATACATGTATAAGCCATGCAGGTCCCTATACACCAAAGTGTAAAGAAAATTGCTTCTCCTTCGGAGATCCTTAATGTTATGTTTCTCTATAAAGTGTAAGGTGAGCATAATTCAGAAATTCCTACAGAAGCCAGTTGGCAGGAAAGAACCCCAAAGGAAAGTCCTGCTGTCATGGCCCAGTCTGGGCTCAGTAAGAGTGGGGACTCCTTGGGAGGAGAGGAGCCTTGTGTAGACAGCCATGACTCCTCAGGAGAAGGGGAGCTCCGGGTAGCCAGCCCTAGCCCCGACTCAGCAGAAGCCAGGGATCAGGAATAGACATGGGCACGAACAGCATTATGAACGCAAAAATCCCACGAACAGCTCATTCGTCTGTTTGCAAACAAGCCGTTCGTGAGGCCCCCTTCTAAACGAACAAGTGGTCGTCACAAGCCTGGTTCGTTGCATTTGTCCACTGTTCGTGAAGCCAGACAGTCAGACACCTTCAATCAATTCCCTTGGCAACGGAGGCAGGGACTACCTGAACTCTGTCTGCGCTCCTTCTGTCGCCCTGGAAACCCCAATCTAAGCCCAATTTAGATTGATGGGCAGGTCTTCCTTCCAAGTGTGGAGCTCCAAATTGGTTACAATTGGTTACATGGGACCAGAGACTAGGGGGAAGGGAGGGGGGCAGGGGTGTTCTGTAGCCATGGGCACTCCAATCTCATCCCTGCAAACCCTGTTAGGCAGTTCTGACTGCTAACCACAGGCCTCCTGTTTTCTCTATGAGACCCCTGGTTATAAAAAGGCAATGTGCTGCCAGTTCTGGCTTTCAGTTTCAGCAGGCAGTGGAGTGGGACAGAGCTGTTGTTAGCCTTTTGGGAGAGAGACAAGGAGAGTGCATTGGAGCTGGGATTTTTTTCTCTGTGTGGTGGGTGGGACAGGAATCTATCCCCCGCTGCCAGGCCCTGGGGCCAAGCTCAGTCGGCACCTCAGCTGAGGGCTCACCCTGATTATTATCAGTGCCTGATTTGGTCAGGTTTCTGGGAGTGCTGGGCTAGGGCTCTACCCCTTCCCTCTGGTTCCAGGGCTGCTGCCAGGCCCTGGGGCCAAGCTCAATGGGCACCTCGGCTGAGGGCTCACACTGTTCTCTCCTTTTCTCTCCTCCTTAATTCTTGTTTACTGGCACAATGAGGCTTCGGCTGGGGGCCAAGGGTGAGCGTGGAGGGAAGTGCAAAGATTGTCCCAGTTGCCCCATGGGAAGCAGTACTGGGCAGGGCTCTGGGGCAGCGGAGACTCCCGCTCTGCCAAAATCACCTGTGGGGGCTGTGGAGGAGGCCGAAGAGCTCTTTCTGCCGGGGGAAAAGGAACTCTTAAAACTCTTTGAGGAGGAGGAGGGTGAGGGATCCATGGAGGAATGGTTGGGGTTCGATGAAACATCCATACCATCCCCATCCCAAACTCCCGGTGCTGTCCCTACCTGCAGTCCACCCCTCACTCCATCTTCTGTTGCCAGATCCACGATGCAGCCAGGAACCCTTTGTCCTCCCTCCCCTGGAATGGTTAGTGGGCCACGGTTCAAAATCTCTGGAGACACTTTCAGGTCCTTCCGAATGACCCCCATGTGGTGTGGTGCTATGTCTGTGATGGCCTGGTGTGCAGGCGCAATGACCCGAAGCACCTATCATTGATGGTCCTGACTAGGCACCTGAAGACGCGCCACCCGAGCCTGTGGTCTCCATCCTCGGCCAATGAAACATCCAGCGTGGGGAGACAGAGGGCCACCAACTCCTCTGAGCTAGGATCAGTGGGAGGGTCACCGGAATCCACTCCAAGTAAGAAGCCTTGCCCCGAGGATGCCACTGGTGGGAGTGGAATGGTCAGGCAGGCCACCCTTGTGGAGGTTGTTCCGACGGGGATAGTGCCGTTGAAAAGGGTGAGGTCAAGGGCTCAGGAGGCGGGCATTCGTGTCGTGGCAGAGATGATTGCCCTGTAAGGATTCCCCTATCCGTTGTGGAGGGTGTGGGCTTCCAAAGGCTGCTTCAGCAGTTTGCCCCATGGTTCTCCATGCTGTCAGGACACACTGTTGGGTGTCAAGTCCTGCCTGCCCTCTACCAGTCTGTGTGAGACATGGTGCTCAGGGAGCTGTTGGCCGCCAAAGGCTGTACAGTACACTTCATGACCGACCTCTGGAGTGGCTGCCATCATGGCTACCTTGCAATCACCGCCCACTGGTGGCAACCAGAGGACCTCTACCACCCCAGGCCAAGAACTGGCACCTGGGAAAAGGTGCCCTGCTTGACACCGGGCTACAGGGCATTTCTTCTCCAGGCCCGGGGTATGGACAAGGTCCATACTGGGAAGAACATCGGCACCACTGTAAAGGCGGCACTGAGGGAGTGGATGGCCAGGGCAGAAAGGTTTGTCTGTGGCTTCATGGTGACGGATGCGGGAAGCAACATGTTGGCAGCCCTGAAAGAGGCATCCCTCCGGGGCCTAGTGTGCATGGCGCACAAGCTGCACCTGGTGATGAGGGACATACTCGGGTTGGGGAGCAAGCCGAGGGACAGCTGGGACGAGGGAACATTGTGGACACACAATCTGCTGGAGAGCTGCCACCGCATCACTTCCTATTTCTCCTGCAGCATTTCTTCTGCACACTCACAGAGCATTTGTCTCCTGGCTCCTGGTCCTGGTCAAACTAGACTAGCTGTTGGGGTATCTGAACTTGTCTCCCAGCATTTAAAAAAACCGAGTAGAAACTACACAGGGATTTGATTTGAACTGGGAGGCTTAACTCTTCCCCCAAGCAGTTTTGCTAGTGAAACTACCTCCCCCCGATATTTCCTTCAAAAGAAAATAGATGGGAAATATACTGACGACGAGAGCTGTGGCTCTCGAAAGCTTATGCTACAATAAAGTTAGTTAGCCTTAAAGGTGCCATTGGACTCTTTACTATTTTGTGACTACAGACGAACATGGCTAACTCCTCTGGATCTATGACTGCTTGGAGTGAGATTCAGGCTCAGTACCACTTTAAAAACCAACTAGATTTCCAGGGGGTGAGCTTTCGAGAGTCAGAGCTCCCTGGAAAACTTCTACCCTGGAAATCTAGTTGGTCTTTAAGGTGCTACTGGACTGGAATTTTGCTCACGCACTGCAGACTAACATGGCTGCCCACCTGAAATGGCTTAGAGAGAAAAGCTAAACTCCTTCCTGTCTCTCCTGCTTGGCCCCAATTTGAGTCTTCCCAAGGCTTCTATTAGCATTTTAAAAACTGTGGGAGGATTTGTTCATGTCTCGTTTTATCCTCAAAACCAACCCCTCAGGTGAATTGCCCATTTTAAAAAAACCGTCCACAAGTAAACATGCTAACATTCACATAATGTATCTTCCTAGCATGCCAGATGACAAAAGGAATATCAGTTCTCATCACACTGTTTCCAGTGTCTGTGAACGTCTGTTGCTTGATTCATGAACTAGAAAAACAAGCCCACTCATGCCTCGGTTTTGAGCTAAGCAAAAATGATTTTCAAAGCGGTAGGGCCAGAACTCCCTGCTCTCTACCAAGCACTGAGTGTCCCTCTCTCTCTCTCTCTCTCTCTCTCTCTCTCTCTCTCTCTCTCTCTCTCTCTCTCTGTCTCCGAGTCCAGAAACAAAAGTTGCATAATGCCATTATGACCAATCAAAACATCATTCTTACTTGGTACAATAGGCCTGATGCATCAAGAAGGTTCATGATTGCTGTAGCTGTTTGATAATTCAGAATAGTACTGTGTAAAAACAGAAGATGGCATCAGACCGAACTCAGTAACCTGAGAATGTCAGCTTTATTAGATAAAAAAAAAAAAAAAACAACAACAACTAGCAGCTCAATCTCATGGTTTTTGCCTGCTGAGGAATATATACTCCCGAACAACTGAACTCAAAATTTCCCTACTCAGGAACAGAAGCCAGACTCAGAGCATTGCACCCTCCAGGTGGGGCTGGGACTCCCCTGCGAATTATAACTGAACTCTGGAATTACAGCTGAGAAACTAGTTGATGGTCAGCTGTGAAGACACTGAAGGTCAGGTAATGGTTTGGGAATGAGAGGGATGGGACTGCCATTGGCTACTATTCTCTTACTGGTCTTCAGAGTGGATTTTTCTTAGCAATGAGAAAAACTCGACAATATCAAGGCTGGGTGTTATGCCACATCCAGACCAAAGGTCAGTTCCTCCAACTCTTCTTCCTGGGAGGTCAGTTCCTTCCATCAAAATTCACATGTTAAATTTCGAATTCCCACCTTAAATCACTCAACCTAACAAATCTCGATATTGTCCCCAAACTCTGCCTGCCCGAGGCAGAACCCCCAAATCTCCTGGAATTTCCCAAGCTGGAATTGGCAACCCTAATACTAGATCATACTAAGAGAGGAGAGGAACAGGGCTTTTTTTCAGGGGGAATGTGGGGGAACGGAGTTCCGGAACCTTTTGAAAATGGTCACATGGCTGGTGGCCCCGCCCCCTGATCTCCAGACAGAGGAGAGCGGTGTGGAGGGCCATCTAAACTCCCCTCTGTCTGGAGATCAGGGGGCGGGGCCTCCAGCCATGTGACTATTTTCTCTGAGGGCAACCCACAGAATTCCACCACCTCTTTTCACAGAAAAAAAGCCCTGGAGAGGAGAATCCATTGGACACCCTCATCTTTGTAATGTCTGAATGAACGACCAAGACCAACTCTCACCCAAGGAATCTTTGGCTGTCTTGAGGATGTAAGCAAAACAACTTCCAAAGTAGGCCTTTCTACCCAGACTCTGCCCTGCTTTTTTTTATAGCGCTTTTTTTAATATCTTGAGCAAATTACTTTGTGTAAATTATTTTGTGTGCTTTTCAGTGGCACTCTGTAAGAGACGCTGGCTGATACCCACAGCTGCTCACAAGTTCACAGGAAATTTGGGTGCAATTTGCTCCGTGGAGTGTTGGACATCCCCAAACAATTAAATGTGTTGAATGTCTGTTCTGAAAGTGGTTGCTAGGAAGTGGAGAAGGAAGGGATGAACACGTTTGGAAGAAATGTTGCCTGAAATACTATCAAATAGTTCTTTAGCTCAAATCCAACCAGCTGAAGAAACCAATTCCTAGGCAGAATTCTCCAAACATTAATTCAACAAACCCAAATATCCCGATCCAATGTGATCTGTGGATGTAGAGCAGGGTACTGCTTTACTAGTCAGAATTACGGGTGTGCAAAACAACAAGCAAGCTGGAAATACATCCAGCATTTTCTGTATCATTTCATTAAAGCAGTTTCCAGAATGGTGAAACCGGGGCAACAGCCACAGCCACCCAGCTGATTCCCCCTTCTCCTGCAGTCACCCAGCCAGCTCAGCGAGGCCCACAGGAGCTTGTTGGCCACATGAGCAGGGCAAGCAAAGCCCCCAGGCCACTAAGGGATGCACTGGAGAATAGGGTTGGCAGGTGTTCAGTTTTGGCTTGGACAGTCCACTATTTTGGGGAACCGTCTGGGAAACCATTCCCCCAGATACCAGACACCTGGCCAGGACCCTTCTACCCGGCTGGTTGCTCAGCCTGGCCGCCCAGCCTCCTGTGGCTGTGTGGTTCTGCTGCTGGGTTGAGAAAGTGGCCTGCCAACTAGAGAGCCTGGGTGGCCTCCTGCGGCACCACGGCACTGCTAGGGTTACCAGTAGGGGTACGCACCGCCAAAAAATCCAGAATTATTAGAATTGTGAAGCGGCAAGCTGCTTTGGGATTCTGGTATTTAGCTGGTTTCAGTATGCTCCGTAAAGATTTGGAGCATACTGAAGTGAGGGGGAACAAACCCCCCATGCCATACACCCCAGGGCAAACCCCCACTCCCCGGGGCAACCCCCCCCCCCCACACACACACTTACCTGGCAGGCAGGGAGAGGGGAGGCTGATGATCAGCTGGGCGGCATGCAAGCACAAAGCAGGCCCAGGCCCAGCCCCTCTCCACCCCGTCAGTTGTCTGACCCAACTGCCCAGCCTCCTGTGGGTGCGTAGCACGGCCGCTGGGTCAGGAAAGTGGCTTACCACGCTGAGCTCCCAGGCAGCATCCTATATAGGCATGGCACTGCTCAGGAGAAATTAGCCAGCCTGGGCTGGGCACAGGCAGCCTCCTGTGGCACCACCGCACCACCCAAGAGTGGGCAGCCAGCTCGGCTGGAAGCATGGGGGGGGGGGAGTGGCGGGATGACATAATTTCCGATAGTCAAGTCAGTCAAGCAAGCCTTTATTGGCATATATAAAATTTTTAAATACAGAGACTCCATACAAAATGAGATTAAAATACAGATAGGAGCAGGGCAACAGTGCAGCAAAACCAGTACAGAATATCACTTGTCATGGTGTATAGCCATGCCACTGTAGAGAAACTTAGCTCCTAATTCAGTTATTTCCATTCAGTTTGGTGATTGGTTTAATTCACTGGATAACAACATTCACTTTACAATGGTCAGCCATAGAGACTCTATAGACTTCCTTGATTTGACAGTTTATCGTAGACCAGATAACACCTTGGGGATCAAACCTTTTAAAAAATCAACGGATCGCAATTCCTATTTAGCGTTTAGTGTTTGATTCCTTCCATCCACACTCTCTTAAAGCTAACATCCCATTTGGCCAGCTTCTCCATTTAAAACAGAACTCATCGGACGCCGCTGATTACCATAAAGAATCAGAGAACTTACTTAGTGCCTTGCAGAGAAGGGGGTATCCGATAGAAATTTTGAATAGAGCAAGAAGGAGATCGGATAATGTCCCTAGGGACAGGCTTCTCCGGACCAGCCAGGAGAAAAAATCTTGCAACCAGATTCATTGGTCCTTGGATTTTACCAACATCTCACATAAAATTCGACAAGTGGTCTTTAAATATTGGCCACTTCTTAGGGAGATTCCTGGATGTACTGAATCTCCTAGGATAGCTTTTCGTTGCACCTGCAATATTAAAGATTTGATCACTCATTCAGATTTTTGTTGATGATCTCAGGGGAGTGTTTCCCCCTGTGGACATTTCAAATGCGGTCACTGCCGCTTATGTCCGCTTGCATGGACTGGCAAGGAGATTGTGGTCCCCCCAGGTGGACAGACCATTCATTTAAAACAATTTACTACCTGTCAGTTGTCGGGAGTTGTGTACTTAATTAGATGCAAGTGTTCTAAATTTTATGTGGGCAGCACCACGAGGGCATTGAAGACTAGGATATTAGGGATTCGGTTTCGTTTTCTCAGCCATGCCGGACGCTCCTCTCGGCTGGTCCGGGAGGAAACGACCGGGCACCCTGACCGGGCGGCTGATCCGCAAGGATTAGCCCCCAGGACTCCCAGGGAGGGAGCCAGGGTCCGGGACGCGGCGGGAAGAACTCCCCGAAATCAATGCGGGGGGGGGAATTGCCCATTTGTCCCTATGGAGGCCGGCAGACGTGCGCGGCGCCTCGAGTGCCGCCGGGCAACGAGAAACGGCAAATAAAAGAAACAGGCGGAAGCCCGTAAACAAGCGAATCCCTTCTGTTCTACAAGCGTTTGTGAAGGAGAGGTTGATCTGAAGAAGACTCGTTCTTCCCCTTCGTTGAGTTCCAGAATTTTGTTGGCGCCCCCTCCCCCCCCCCCAAATGGCAGCAAAGAAGCAAAGTCCCGCTCTCGGTAAGTCAATCTCGGCTACCTTGAAGGGGGAGTCGCTCGAAGAGTTGGTGCGCAGGGCGGTGGTGGAAGCCATAAAACCCTTTGTTGACAAGCTGAACGAAACTGATCAAAGGGTGGGCTTAATTGAAAGCGAAGTGAAAACCATTAAGGCAGCAGCGGGGGGGGGCAGAGAAGTCTGCTCTGGAAAGTGCGTCACTTGTGAAGGCTACAAAAAAGGAGCTGAAGCTGGTTGAGAACCAGCTGATCGGGCTACAGATGGAACGAAAGCAGACAATTTTGCGTCTCCAAAACGTGAAAGAGGAGGAAAAAGAGGATCTGTGGGAGGTGGTCTCGGAACTATTGGCGATACCCGCGAGGACGACTAAAGAAGAGGTTAAAAGCGCCATTTTGGAGGTCCGTCGGGCTTCTTCAAAATATGCAACAAAGCGACAGTTGCCTCGTGAGATCATTATTGACTTTTCATCTAAAAAGATTCGGGACACCATCCTATATAACTCATACAATGCGGATTTGGACTTTATGGGTTTGAAAGTCAAGATTTTGAAGGACGTTCCATTTCTAGTCCGGAAACGGCGTTTTAAATATAAAAAGTTTGCAGCTCTTCTGAGGGACCATGGAATAAAGTACAAATGGTTATTCCCGGAAGGAATATGGTTCAGATATAAAGATCAGGCCTATAAGATATTATCAGAAGATCAACTAAAGGATTTTGAGAATAAAAACCCAGAACTCTGCTGCACCGAGAACGAAGAAAAGGAGGAGCCGGAGGGGGGGGAGGAGGAGGAGAGCACCGCAACAGCGGTTGCACAGAGAGAACTGCGTCCGGGACCTAGAAGGGGGAGGAAAGTTTAATCAGAATTTGAAATGTTTATTCTCTGTATGATTAACCACTCCATCATTATCCTATGGAGCTATTTTTGTATTATGACAGTATGAAGGGAAACATTGAAGTGTAGTGTTTAGTGTTTGTAGTTCATTCCCCCCCCTTTTTTTCTTTTTTTCTTTTTCCACCCCCCTTTGTCCCTTCCCTCTCCCCTTTCCTTGTGATAGTCTTGTGTAGTGCTGTGTAGTGTTCTGTAGTTATGAAAAAAAAAAAATTATTAAAAAAAAAAAAAGAAGACTAGGATATTAGAACACATGTCCCGCATACGTAATAAGACTGTGGAGGCTCCCATGGTGGAACATTTTTTGGCAAATGGACACAAGCCTGATGATTTTCAGTTTACAGTTCTGTTTCAGGCTAATAATGTCCCCCAACATTCCGTCAAAACTACTCTTCTCTGTAAGGAAGCACAATGGATCTTTAAGCTTGATACTTTGAAACCTAAGGGGTTGAATACTGATCTAGATCTGTCTTGCTTCCTATAAATTCCCTTTATTGGAGGAGCAGATGATTCATTTATTTTCTTAGAAATTAATTGTGCCACCCATGATTTTGTCTGTGGTCTTTGGCTCTTTAAATAAAAGGTGGTAGAATAATATTTAAACCACTCCCCTTTGTAAGAACGCTGCTGAAATAAGCCGATTTGATTGGTTGACTGGCCTTTGAGCTGGGGTTGTGATTTCTTAACTGTAGTGCATTTCTTTTGAATCGCTTTGTATTGGGTAAGTGTAATGCCTTTATTTTGTTTTATTATGAGAATAGCCGGATGGTGCATTTGCTTATGGTTTGTAATTTGCAGATGAGATAAATACACTCCTGAAGAGGTTTTGGACGAAACGGCGGTTCATACCGGTGCTGCGCGTCAGGTGTTGCCGCATTTAAAATCTACTTTGAAGAAAAAGTTTCGTCGTCCTGAGTGGACGTTGCTACATTTACTAATTATTTTGAAGAAACTTTCGTCGCCCCACATTGGGCGGGAGTCCGGATACCTGACCCGAGAGTCTGCACCCTCGGTGTCTATGGACATTTTATTTGTTGACTGATTCACATTATGGTTTGACCGTCTTACCGGATTATACATTTGTACTTTATGTACTGGATATTTTGTACTTTCTGATTGTTTATATTTTGTATGGTTTGACTGTCTAACCGATTTATGCATTTGTATTCTTTGCACTTGTACTTTTTCATATTGATGCAGATAAATATTGTGTTAATTCACATTATCAAAATAGATATAAATATTGTATACTTGTATGCCACCCACTCTTGTGGTTACCACCTCCTTTTTGGCCACTTGCAGATCTAGCAGGGGTGGCGTGGGGCGGCACTGGGCAGGGACGCCTGATAACAAGCCAGGATCAGCTGGGGGGCAGGGGGAGGAATGCAATGAAAGGAAGCTGCAGAGAACAGGCAAAAGAGAAGACTCTAATTCAGTGGTCAAGTATCTGCTTGGCATTCAGAAGGTCCCGGGTTCAATCCCCAGCATTGCCAGTTAAGGATCAGGTAGGGAGTGATGTGAAAGCAGGGCTGGCAAGGGGGGGGGGAGACAAATTCCTGGGACCTTAGTCAGCGCTAGAGCCCCTGAAACTGGAACGCTCCTGCATTCAGCAAATGCATTTCAGTTTATTTCTCTTTTTGTGCAGTTCTGTACTCCAGCCACTAGGAATGCAGGTAAGGCAAACTCACTCCCCCCTCCCCGCCACCTCCCACCTGGCCAGCAGGGGTGGGCCAAATCACCCCCAGAGAGTGCTTTCATGTGCTCTGGAACACTTCTGTATCACACTGGCAATGATGTCTTCCATCATTCCATGTTGTACTGGAAATGATGTCATTCCTGGCATGATGCAGAAGTGCAGGATTGCGCCAGGGCTGATTTGATAAAAATTGGCCCAAACGCTAAATTTACCAAATTGACCTGCTCCCTTCATATGTCCCCCTGTGGACCCCCTCCCCTCCACCATCCCCTGCAATGAGCCCTGGTGGACCTGGCAACCCGAGTTTGTGTCTTTCCTGGAGGTGGCTTCATTAAGTATTGGAAATGGCTCCTGGTAAACAAAGCTGTGTGTTCACTTCTGAGTCATCAGGTTGCTTCTGATTTATGGCAACCCTATGAATTAACAGCTTCCAAAATATCCTATCATTGATAGCCTTGCAAACTGGAGGCCGTGGCTTCCTTTACTGAGTCAGTCCATCTCGTGTTGGGCCTTCCTCTTTTCCTATGGCCTTCAACTTTTCCTAGCATTATTGTCTTTTCCAACAAGTCTTGTCTTCTTATGATGTGACCAAAGTACGATAGCCTCAATTCAGCCATTTCAGTTTCTAGGTACAATTCAAGCTTGGTTTGATCTAGAACCCACTTACTTGTCTTTCTTTTTTGGTGTCCTTAAAACACCATTTTGAAGTAATCCATTTGCTTCCAGTCAGTTTTCTTCATCATCCAACTTTCACATTCGGACAGAGTAATGGGGGATACCATGGTTTGAATTCTCTTGGTCCCCGGTGATATTTCCTTTATTCTTAAGGATTTTTCCTAGTTCTTTTATGGCTGCCCTTCCGTCTCCTTCTGATTTCTTGATTGCCGTTTAGGTTGATGATTAAGCCAAGGAATAGAACATTTAAAAAAAAATTCTGTTTCTTTAAGTCAATCTTAAAATCCAAGCTACCCAGTAACTAATTTCTACATCGTTTAGAAAAAGTTTAACAATGCCACTCTCGGCTTGATGGCGCTTCAGGGGCAGGGGCACCAGTTTCCCTTTTGGCCCCCCGCCATCATCACCTGCCCATCAGCCCTTCACGTCACGTCCTCTCTTTTTGCACACAGCTAATTTGAGTCCTCAGTCTTGGAGCCTGTTTCTGGCCTTGCCTCACCTAGGAGCGGCTCAGCCTGCAGCTTCTCTCTGTTACTTGGTCCTCTTTGCCGCCGGACTCAGAGCTTCTTTGTTCACCAGTTATAAAGTATTCTGAGCTTCTCTAACAAAAGTGGTTCGTTTGGTAAAGAGAGTCATCATAGCATCCTTGGATGTTTTCCCCAACACACAAAGGCTGCCATTTAAGATCTGACCGCCAGCAGTCCTCCTTGACTCACTGTGGAATGTTCTCTGTGAGACAGGCAGGCCTTGGGAACAGGCAGACAATGTGGCTGTTGATTCATTTTGAAAAACAGGAGAAGGCCGAGCCTCAGCTGGCCTTGGCAGGTATCTGAAATGTTCTGGGAAGAGGGGGGGGGGGAGAGTGAGCAAGGCAAGATGCAGGAGGAACACAAAGTGCCGTGTGGCTTCTCAGCTTCCAGGTGGGGCCTGAAGATCCCCCCAAATTACAAATGACAGAGATTAATTCCCCTGGAGAAAATGGCTGCTTCGGAGGGGGGACTCTAGGGCATTGTCCTCTGCTGAGCCCCCTCCCCAACCCTGCCCTCCTCAGGCACTATCCCCAAATATCCAAGCACTTCCATCCCAGAACTGACAACCCTACCAGAATGCAATCTGAAAACGGATATCCGTTTTGTGATACCTATCTAAAGTTAGACACTCAGTACTTGGTGAGCTCTAGGGTACCATAATAACACTCATAAAGAATGTCCCACAAAGCCAAGTAAGTGTTATGAAAAGCCTTTTGGCTGTGGAGCTCACGAGGGCCAGGCTTCTCAGAACACTACAGCTGGGTCTTTGGGAAGCCTGACAGCTCCTGCTTCATTGCTGAGCACCGTCAGAAGAAGTCCGTGACAGAGAAGCAGAGGCAGAGTGGAAGAGAATGCTTAACGGGAAGGCCTGAGGGCCACATTCAGCCACGAGGAGCTCTTCATCCAGCCCTTAAGTTCCTTAACAATGGACAGGAGCACTGGCCCAGCAGTCCTTCGCATTGGCTAGCAGGCTGATGCCCCTGAAAATCTGTTCAGTAGCTGGAGGCCACAAACAACTGTTGAGTGGAGGAGTAGTTGCAGCCACATATAGGCTGCATAGGAGGATCCAGTAGTTTCACCGCAAACCTGTGGGAACTACTGGATATTATTACTCTGTGCTGCTATACTGATCGCCCTGAAGAAGAGTAGGTGAAACACACAGAGGCAGAAGCCAGAATAGAACTATTTTTGCCCTCTGCACTTTTGCATGACCCTCTTCTACTGTGTCACTGCAGTGGGGACTGCAGACAGGACACAAGCTTCCCATGGAGTTTATACTTTTGCACTTTACAGTTCTCTTTCTTGAAGCTGGAGGTGAGGGATGCCAAAGACCTTTGAGGAGCCTATTTGGGTGGAAAGGAGGCATGTAAATGTTTTCAATAAATAAATACCAATGGGCTAGTGATGGGAGCCGGGGGGGTGCTGGGGGCTCTCGAGGAGCAGCAGGCCAGACCTCAGTTCCAGCTTCCCAGCCTGGAGCTTTGAGTCAAATTGACTGCCAACTATTTTAACCAAATTTTGTGTATCCATAGAAGATGTGCCTGGCCTTCTCAACAGTCAAATATAAATGTCATGTTCTTATTAGGCAAAATTTAATTTACTGAACTGAATTTATACCCTGCAAAAATATTCACCAGCTGAGCCATCACCAAACCTCATTATATTTCCAAGAGCTTGTCTGAAGGTCTGTATAAACATGTTTTTTATAATATTCAGTAGGGGGCAATACTTGTGTTGTATGAATGAGCAACAGCTAAGAAAAGGCAGTGGGAGCCTGCTGTGTGTCTTGTGTCTCCCACGGACAGCAACATTCACAGATATTTCCAGGCCTGAAACAAAAATGTTCACTTCACAATTCATCCACTGGTATCATTTTCTGTTGGTTAGGACAATGAAAACCAAAACATGTCAGAATTACCTACCTTAGGATAGCCTTATTTTGTTGCAATGACTTTCAAAAATGCATACTTGGATTTGTCTACCAGTGTTTTTGTGTTTGTCATCAGAAATGCATATGCACCGGGACTAAATACCTCAGAGCATGTACCAAGGGGCTTTTGGATGTGATAGCAGTTATGTCATGAGAATGGAGTTGTTAAAAAGGAACAGGAGAGGGAAGGGAGGAAGGGATATTTCACTGCAACCTTTTTTTTATCATGCTATCACAATATTATTTTCTTGTGAATATTTTGCCAACTAATGACAATCAAGGTTAACTGAACTGAACTGAACTGAATATTATTTCTCTTCCTGCCTTTTTTTGGACCTGAAGAAACAATTCCTCTGAGCATGCACAGATAAACTTTGGAGTATGAAAGCAAAAGGGTTTGGGTTGTCTTGTGGCCATTTCTAATGTGGCCACATTAGGGGAGGATGGAGTGGATGAGTTGATTCTACTAGGCCTTGTGTCTGAATGCAGTTAATTAGAATCAGCCATAGTTATTTAGACATCAGTTACAGCAAAACACAATTTTGATTGAAGAAGATAATTAATTATCATGATAGCAATCAACCCCCAACTGGTAGGCAGCTCGTAGTTGCCATAAAGACTAAGGGAGCAACCTGACAACAATCCCCTTGTCACACTAAAAAGTGTCTATAATCATTACAGAGAAATAATGGCTGAGCCAAGCAATTCGCTGGTGATGTGGTGTTAGCTGAGAAGTGGGGCAAGTGGATGAAATGGGAGCACTTTTGAGGGAAAGGGTTTATGTGTATCTGAAGATTTGATGATATGAAATGAGCCTGAAAAAAATAATTGCCTGCATTTTGTTCAGAAGGTGGCTTAAGATCATCCAGCCCAACCTGAGCCACCTGAGGAAATCCACAGACATGCCACTTGCTGGATTAGATATTGCATACATAAATCAAATGTGCATCCTTACAACAGTTGTAGGGCATGGCATAATGCAATGGAGCATTAAAAGTCCAAGCAGAGAGTTGTAATAAAAAGTAAAAATCAAAATATATTGTAAAAATAAGAGTTAACATTTCATATATCCAAAGGAGTTAGCCGTGTTAGTTTGTAGTAGCAAAATAGTAAATATAATAAAGGAAAGTGTACTTTGCATAAAGTAAAAGGAAGAAAATACTTCACAACTAGCAAACGCATGGAAAGCAGCAGAACACACGTTTCCTTGGGCATAATGCTTTTTTTAAAAAAAATGTCTGGAATGGAGTTTTGCTCAGGCTGAATTCCAGAAAACCCCTTGTTCTCTTGTTTCAGAATGGCTTCTGCCACTTGGAGCCTTCCAAAAGAGCTCCTGAACTCTCACTTTGGCACTGCCAAGAGAGTCCATTTTTAAAATCCTTTCCAATTCAGGATTGCCGGAAAGAGCTCTCGACTAGACATGGGCATGAATTTTAAAAAAACCCAAACCATGAGGTTCATGTTTTGGGGATTTTCATGAATCAGGAACCACGAACTGGCACAGAACTGAGGCCAGTTACAAACCAGTTTGTGGTTTGTGGTTCGTGGTGTTTAAATGCCCCTTTTTGGCCACTTAGCAGCAGCAGGGAAAGGAGCATTTAACAGTTTAAAGGGCCTCTTCCTGCCTTGCAAGTGGCAGGTCCCTTTAAACTATCAGCTGGCAGGCAGCAGAGGGGATCCCCCCTTGCCTCCTGCCAGCTGATAGTTTAAAGGGACCTGCCCATAGCAAATCCCATCCCCCACCCCCCCCAAGCCCCAGCCCCAGACTTACCTTCCCCTGCGGCATGCGGCGTCCTCCCTCTCCTCCCGTGAGGGGCAGGAAAGCCGTTTTGGCCTCCTCCGTCCCTCTGCGGGACTTCAGGGCAGCGGAAGAGGCTGAAAATGGCCTTCTTGCCCCTCAAATGGCCACAGTGGCAGCCATTTGAGGGGTGGCAAGGCTGTTTTCGGCCTCCTCCATCCCTCTGTGGGCCCACAGGGCAGTGGAGGAGGCCAAAAACAGCCTCAAATGGCCGAGGTGGCCATTTGAGGGGCGAGAAGGCCATTTTCGGCCTCCTCTGTCCCTCTGTGGGCCTGTGCAGGGGTGGAGGAGGCCAAAAACGGCCTTGCCGCCCCTCGCAGAAGGAGGGGAAGGAGGCTGCGGGTCGCAGGAGTCATCAAGGTAAGTTTGGGGCTGGGGGGCTGGGGCTGGGGGGGCTGGGGCTGGGCTGAGAATGATCTTTGCTCCTCCCTTGAAACTATCTGATTGGAAAGGAGAAATTCAGTACAAAGTGAAAACCGAGCTCCTGCTGGAACTCAGGGGGAAAACTCCCACAAATTTAATAAGGGAGGGGTTTCGTGATAACCAAGCAGCCAGGACTAGTGTTTCCACTCCAGAGAGTCACAAGTAAAACCCGGAAAGAGTTATTTTTGTGATTTCTACAGCTCGTGATTCTCGTTACGCACACCACTAACCAGAACAGCAGCTGGCCCCAGGCAAAAGAAGATGTAGGAGAACAAGAAGACTCAGCCAGGAGGCCAGTGATGAGGTAGGCATCACGGGAAACTGCCTGAGACTTAGGGTCAGGGCTTTTTTTCTGGGAAAAGAGGTGGTGGAACTCAGTGGGTTGCCCTTGGGGAAAATGGTCACATGGCCGGTGGCCCCGCCCCCTGATCTCCAGACAGAGGGGAGTTTAGATGGCCCTCCGCGCTGCTCATTCCTCCAGAATGGAGCTTGCAATGACAGTCCCTTCTTGCAAGCTATCCCTTAACTGGAATCAATCAAAATGGGCCCTCTCCCTCTGCGCCAAGGGAGATTTTCACCTCTGTCTGATTACCCCCCTTTGGGTCATACCTTCCCTTCCTGATGTTCACAGGAAGACACAATCTACGCTCCTGCACTCCAAGTCTTTGTCACCTTCTAAGTATCAGATGCCAGCTAAGGTGTGAGCCAGCCCTTTCATTGTCATTGGCTGGGAGAGCCATTTCCATTTATAAAGTTTTGATGACATACTCATCAGAGCCATTGACAGGATGGGTAATACTTGGGAACAATCAACGTCCCCCTTCCTGCCCCCTTTTAAATCCAGGGGCTGGATTCTGAGCCCCAAATCTTAAAATGGGACGTTAGGGGCATTTCTCTGCATCTTTTCCTGCATGCCAAGAAAGTCCCTGAAGTAAGTTGAGACCCGTGACTTGCTTGTCAGAGACCTGATTGGGAAGCCAGTTTGTTCTCAGGCAGGGTGATATAATGCATTTTTTTGGCTGTAGACTTAGAATGATCTTACCATCATGTATGCCTACCTGCAGTACATGCCATGTGTATGTTATATGCAACTTATTAATCCTCTGACACTATGAAGAGTTCTGATTACCTCTCCTTGCCTGTTATTTGGAATCTCTACTCTGTTATCTCTACTTTGAACATAAACACTCTCCCGAAGAGGCAAAATACTTTCTCTTTTGAAATGATCAGCCTTGAGACTGGCTGCACCTAACACAAACGAGGCTTCTCCTGGGAAGAGGGAAGATTTCATGCTTACTCTGTAGATGCAGTCTAAACTATTATTTTTTTTGTTTCCGGCATTCGCACCAGAATTTCAACAGACTTCTAACCTGGGGGTGGGACATTACACTATATCTAACCATGCTTTTCCTTAACGCGTCACTTCTGCCAATTTCTACTGTCTGAGCACCTTGAACCTGATATATCTCTAATAAAAGTTACTTCAACCAAAGCACCTGTTTGATTGATGTGGAGAACTTGGCGATTTACTTGCCAAGGACTGACATTTACCCTATTCATTTTTGAACAAGCTTAGAAATCATCCATTCAATTGATCGCATTTATTATTTGGCAATAACACACAATATCCGAAAATTCTGGGGTAGGAAACGATAAGCTGGCAAAGCCAATAGGCAGGTTCGGGCTCAGAGACTGTGGAGTTGTTTGCCCATTGGTAGATGGGGTGAAGGTAGTAGAAACCTTAGGGGGAAGTGACCATGTCTTCCTCAAATTCCAGTTGCTGTGGGGTGTCAAGGAAGCTGGTAGCCAGACTCGTAGGTTAGATTTTCATAGGGTCAGCTTCGATGAACTCAGAGGCTTGATGAGAGTCATTCCGTGGGGGAGTGTGCTGGAAGGGAAAGGAGCAAGTGAAGGGTGGGCTCTTCTCAAACATGAGCTTTTGCAAGCTCAAGCCCTCACTATCCCAGCAAGATGGAAACATGGTAAGGGCTCCAAGAAACTGGTGTGGATGAACAGAGAGCTCCAGAATAAGCTAAGGGAGAAAAAGGAAATGTTCAGGAAATGGAGAGAAGGACAGACCTCTAAAGAAGAATATATGAGGGTTACTAGGTACTGCAGATCAGCCATCAGAGAAGCCAAAGCTCAGTACGAGCTGGGTCTGGCCAGGGGGGCTCGCTACCATAAGAAAAACTTCTACAGATATGTGAGAAGCAAACGCAAAGCAAAAGAGGCAATTGGACTGCTGTTGGAGTAGAAGGAGAAGCTCTGCTGGAGGACAGAAAAAGCAGACAGGCTTGATGACTTTTTTGCCTCTGTTTTCTCCCTGAAGAACTCGAGCCCATCTAGAGATGTTAGAAGACATGACAGGACACCTGGGTGGCTAGTTGACATTGACAGAGAGGTTGGATGTTGGAATAGGAGACTCAGCATGCCTTTGGACATTGCGGGGTGCTGCATGTGTTTCCTATATGTCTGTATAACTCTAGGAAGCTGCAACTCTCTTGTCCAAGGTGGAAACACCTCCTGACTCCTCCTCCTTGCCTCTGTGCCTTTTGGGAAATCTCTCTTCCCTTGCGGCTTTCCAAGGAGAAGGATATAAATCCTCGATGATCCACATGGAGCCCTTCTTTTGTCCACAGACCCATACTTCCAGCCTCACTGCCTTCTTTTCAGGCCATGGTCTTAGAATAGAAATGTAACTCTTTAGATTAGGATCTTTCCTCTTTTACTACAAGATATTGCTATGGAAGAAACCTGCTACAATAAAAGTTGTAACTTTCTATGATTTTGTCTGAAGATTAACTAATGCATGTTTTAGGGGTTTAAACACTTCTGCCTAAATAACTCTGCTATGTTACTCTGCTATGTTACTACACTAAACCAAACCAAATATATATTCCCAATAGTGGAGAGGCACCTGGCTGCACTGGATGAATACAAATTCCCTGGGCCAGATGGTGTGTACCCAAGAGTGCTCAAAGAACTTTCTAGAGAACTTGCAGAGCCTCTGTCCATCATCTTCAAGGCCTCCTGGAGGACTGGGGAATGTGCCACAAGATTGGAGAAGAGCAAATGCTATCCCAATCTTTAAGAAAGGGAAGAAGGATGACACGGGAAACTACAGGCCAATCAGTCTGACTTCTGTTGCTGGGATGATATTAGAGCAGATTTTAAAGGGATCAATCTGTAAGCATCTGAAGGACTGCTTAGTGATCCAGGGAAGTTAACATGGTTTTGTCCCCAACAGATCTTGCCAGACCAACCTGGTTTCCTTCTTTGATCGAGTGACCAGCTTACTGGATCATGGGAACTCTGTCAACATGATTTACCTGGATTTCAGCAAAGCTTTTGATAAGGTTCTCCATGACATTCTAATGGGTAAACTGGAAGACTGCGGACTGGACTATAGGACAGTTCGGTGGATAGGGAACTAGTTAGAGGACCTCACCCAAAGAGTGGTGGTCAATGGTGTTTCATCAGATTGGAAGGAGGTGTCCAGTGGGGTGCCACAGGGCTCAGTTTTGGGCCCGGTACTTTTCAATATTTTTATTAAAGATCTGGATGAAGGGGTAAATGGGCTACTCATTAAATTCGCTGATGATACCAAATTGGGAGGAGTGGTAAACACAGAAGAAGATAGAGTTAAAATTCAACAAGACCTGAATACTCTGGAGAAGTGGGTGGTTGTGAACAGGATGCAATTCAACCTAGGTAAGTGCACAGTATTACATTTGGGCCAGAAAAATATGAAGCACAAATACAGGATGGGGGATACACTTCTGGGTAGTAGTGTGTGCGAAAGAGATCTTGGAGTAAAAGTGGACTGTAAACTAAATATGAGCAGTCAGTGTGATGCGGTGGCAAAAAAGGCAAACTCAGTCTTGGTGTGGGAATCTCCTCTGGGGCAGCCGGGGCCTGCAGGGGGCGCTGTCGCCAGCGTGGTCCCTCCCGGCCGTCTGGTGCCGCGGGGCCTGGGCTTAGGGCTGCCTCCTTAAGGCGCGGAATGGGTTAAGTGGCTCCCCCTTTTGTGCCCCTGCGGCCCTACCCTGCTGTCCTAAAGAGGAGGGGGGTCTACTGCACCTGCTTCCCTCGCTCTCTCGCTACTCACCTGTCTACCACCAATGCCCCGCCTCTGCGCCATGCGGCCCCTCCCTGCCTCCCTGAACCTCTCACCGCCCGTGTAGCCCGTTCTTCCCTCCCCTTTTCACTCACCCTCTTCCTCTCACCTGGGCTTGTATCAGTTCCTTCCCTATCTTTCCCTTATCACTCGCCCTCTTCTTCTCGCCTGGGCTTATATCAGTTCCTTCCCTATCTTTCCCTTTTCACTCGCCCTCTTCCTCTCGCCTGGGCTTGTATCAGTTCCTTCCCTATCTTTCCCTTTTCACTCTCCCTCTTCCTCTCGCCTGGGCTTGTATCAGTTCCTTCCCTATCTTTCCCTTTTCACTCGCCCTCTTCCTCTCGCCTGGGCTTGTATCAGTTCCTTCCCTATCTTTCCCTTTTCACTCGCCCTCTTCTTCTCGCCTGGGCTTGTATCAGTTCCTTCCCTATCTTTCCCTTTTCACTCGCCCTCTTCCTCTCGCCTGGGCTTGTATCAGTTCCTTCCCTATCTTTCCTTTTTCACTCGCCCTCTTCCTCTCGCCTGGGCTTGTATCAGTTCCTTCCCTATCGTTCCCTTATCACTTGCCCTCTTCCTCTCGCCTGGGCTTGTATCAGTTCCTTCCCTATCTTTCCCTTTTCACTCTCCCTCTTCCTTCACCCTGGGCCCATATTCACTCCTTCCCTAACTTGCCCTTAGCACTTTCCCTCTTCCTTCCAAAGATCCCGGTTCTCCCCTCCCCTTTCTATCCACCCACGCACGCACACCTGCACCCACCTCGTGCTCTCGGTGTTCTGCCCTTTTATTCCCCCTTCCTGGTTCCTCCCCTCGTCCTTCCCCTGCCTCTGCTGCTGACGGGCATCCCTCTCCTCCCCTGGGTGCAGTGTGCGGCTCGCACTCCCACCCTGTTTCGCCCGGCGCTCCTCCTCCTGGGCGAACCGAGGGGCTGGCTGGCCCTGCCCACTGGTGCCACGCACGCTGCGGTGCTGAGTGTCCACTGCGCCTGCCATGTGCCCCACTGCCGGGTTGAAGTGCCTCATCCGGGGGTGCCTCTGCCCTTCCTGCTGGCGCCCACCTGTTCTCTCCAGTGCGGGCGGTTGGCGTCTGCGGTGGCCACACGGCAGGGGCTTTTGCCCCTCTCCTTGACTGGCTGTCACGGGTCTTGGTGCCCTGGGTCTGCCCTGCACCGGCCTCTTCCTCCGCTGCGGGTGAGTAAGGAGGGGCGGGCCCAGCCGCGTCCTGATACTTGGGTTGTATCAAAAGTTCCATTGCATCGATTTCGCAGGAGGTCATAGTCCCTCTCTGTACTGCCTTGGTCAGGCTGCACCTGGAGTACTGTGTGCTGTTCTGGAGGCCTCACTTCAAACCGAGGACCCTGAAATCTTGTCCTCCTTGTCCCCTTTTCCAAACAGCTGGAGTCTTTTGTGGTCTCCTGTGCAAAAACGGCAGGATTTACCAGCATAAATTTCATGAACATGAACTGAAGGGCAGAATACAGAGCCGAGGTTCATCTGCTTGCTTGGCAGGCATAAGGTCCCAGGTTCAATCTTTGGCATTCCCAGGATCTGGCAGTAAGTGCAAGACTTCCGACTGAGACCCCAGAGAGTGGTTGCCAGTCTGAGTAGACAGTACGGTACTGACTTCGATGGCCCAAGGGGCTCATTTGGTATAAGGCAGTTTCATGTGTACATAGTGGGTTTTTTTTTTTAAATGAATTTGGTCTTGGAAATCCAGACCTTACTTTCCCCACAGCCTGACAGCAATTGTGAGGAATGTCATTTTTCAAACCTGCAGGGGCCCAATTCAGCTCAAGACAGCAGTGTGGCAGGAGAAAGGGCTCCAGTCCTGCCTCCCTCCTGTGCCGTTTTCCCAAATCAAAACAGACCCAGTTATTTCCCCCATTTTGTAAGCTGCATGTGCATGGAATACTGCACAAACTGCTCCCAAGTTATGCAAATCTTACCCTGCAAATCTCTGGAGCTGCAAACCCCGTCTTCTGCAACATAATAGACTTTCAAAAAGAGTCCAGTAGCACCTTTAAGACTAACCAACTTTATTGTAGCATAAGCTTTCGAGAATCACCGTTCTCTTCGTCAGATGCGTGGAGGGCAAGAAGAAACTGGTCAGATATATAGGTGGAGAGGGGAGGGAGGAGTAGATGCAAACAGTAGCTTCTGATATGGAGATCAGTTTGCTTCTGTTAAGGAAGTCAGTTACTTCTGATAATGAGATAACCATTCATAGTCTCTATTCAATCCCAGCTTGACTGAGTCAAATTTATGTATGAATTCTAATTCGGCAGCTTCCCACTGGATTTTGTTTTTGAAAGGTTTCTGTTGAACTACAGTGACCTTTAAGTTCTTGTTGGAATGTCCTGGTAGATTGAAGTGTTCTCCCACTGGTTTCTGGATGTTGCCATTTTTAATGTCAGATTTGTGTCCATTTATTCTTTTGCGCAGAGGTTGGCTGGTTTGTCCAATGTACAATAGACTTTGTCTATTATACATTGTCTAATAATAGACTTTGGTAAGCTTAAAGGCAGAATTGGAAAAGGAGACAAAGGTAGAGAAGAAAGTCAGGACATGCAGATGAAAAAAATCTGTCTCCCCAGACCTTATCCAGAGAGAGTAATTTGGTGCCTCCACTCCTCTTGTTAGCAGCTCCTGCAAGAAATTGCTGGGCTGAGTATTTGTCTTGCTGTGACTGGAGATTATTTTCTGATGCACACAAGTTGATGCGGATCATGAATCCAAAGTAGCCCTATCATATATAAGGAGCACACACTGCAACCTCCTTTGGCTTAGCTATAGGATTTATAGGATACCTGCTGAATAATGAATTGCAAACTGAGGCAAAAAGAGAATCCGGAAAAACTGAATTCCTGGCCATGCAGTATATGTGCGCCCTACAAAGAGTAATTTCCATTTTGTACTATTTTTATCAAATGGTTCAGACTTTGTGTTCTCACATCCTTCCGAACAGTCAGGGGGTTTTAGTAAATAATTATTGTTGAGGCTGACATTTCTGTGTTTCTTTCTGTATTGTTTTTTTTTTACTTTCACCTTCTTTCCCCCTTGCAATTGTTAATTATGTAGCAACAAAACGTCCCAGTTGTTTCTCTGGCTAGTAATGGAGTTAGGAGTCACATACAGATTGTTTTCCTTGTGCGCACTGCAGAATCTGGTTCCATAGTTATGATTTCATCAGGTTTCTCTCCAGGTAGTTGCTTCATTACTGGAGAAAATCTAATCAAATGCTAAAAGGCTTTATTCTAATATTGGTTTGAGTGATGCATGAATGAGAAAATGGTGTAGATGTATGCCAGGGAACATTTAAGTGTACGATATGGCACTCAGCAAGCAAATATTATCTCTATGGAACGCTGTCTGTGCAAAGCGCAGCAGTTCCTACCTGGCTACTCTTTCACAATCACTCTTTGAAACAGATTTGTATTTTGCATTTAGTGGACTGATGGTGACCAGCCCAAAGATAGCAACTGTATCTGTGGCTGACTTGGGGATTTAATCTCTGGTCTCTTGGTTCTTGCATCAGCAATGGCATCCTACTTGCAAGTTGTGGCTTCTGAGTGGGATGAGGTCACTACTAAACCCTGCTGAGCCAGCAGAGTAAATTGTTACACCAGAGACTGACAAAATGCTAGTGTAACTATGCTAGTGTTATTTCTGCCAGCATATATTGGTGAGAAGCTACTGGTGCAATGGGTAAAAGTAGACAGAGGTCCAGATGTGGTGTGCGCCATGCTTAAGGGGAATCCTGTGCTCACGCAGTCGTAATTCCTACCCCCTGCACCGTGGTAAGATTACACCAACAGAAAGGATAGCATAACAACAACTCATTCAGAATATTCTTTATCTCTGTGAGACAGCTTCCCCATTGGAGTCAATGGAGAACCCTGGATGATTGCTCCTCCCCTTCCCCCTCCCAGCCACATCAGAGAACAAGGTTGTGACCAACTGAGAGCCAAGCTACAAGTGACACCTAACACTAGTTAGACACTTGTCAGCTTCTCTCAAGTTTTGATGGGAAATGTAGGCAGCTTGGCGGAATGTTGGACAAGTGACAGTTGAAAAGTCCATTGGACAGCAGTCAGAGAGCCAAGCTGCAAGACCAGGATGCCTACATTTCCCATCAAAACTTGAGGGAAGCTGACAAGTGTCCAACCTGTGTCAGGCGTCACTTGTAGTTTGGCTCTGAGAAGCAAATCAAGCACAGCACAGCATTACATGAACCCCAAGAAGCCGTGAGGCTCTACCACTCTGCTGCCCCTTGTGTATGGAGACCTGTGGTTACACGTGGAAAATCTGGCAATGTGAATTTGGTAAAGGAACACATAGCAAGCAACCAAAGCTCACAGCCATTATAGGAATAAGAGACAGAAGTTGCTGCTGCTTTTAAGGCCCTGCAGGCATTCTGCTTCCAGACTCCAGACAAAATGTTCGAGCACCTCAACGGCACAACCACAAAAGGAGCTACAAGGACCAGCCAGTCTGACTCCGCTCCTCAGATTCCTTCATCTCTCCCCCTCAAGCATCCCAGGATATGCAAAGCACACAAATACGAGTGGCCACACAATCTCCTCTCTCCCCTGCAATGTGGGGGGGGGGGGTCAACAGATCTCCTGTACTGGAGAGATTCCCTCAAGGTACACCTGTGTTGCGGAGGCCAGCTGGCCCTGTGGATTAAGTTTTTGTGAATTGTGAATTAAATACCTTACATTTGTACCTTGATTGATACATCAATTTTCATTAGTAAGTTGACACAGGATTTTCTTTGTTATTGAAAGTTGTTACCGTGTTACTCTCTGTGTTGTGATAAGGCCTGACAATCAGGGCCGCCAGATGAGTGAGTGCTCAGCGGAAGAGTGTGGATCCTGGATCTTGGCTCAAGCAAGCGGGATGGGGAAATGCTCAGGCGTAGAACCCTTTCTGATCTCACCTCCTGTCTCTTGCAGCTGCTACTGACGTGACTATCACCACTCTCCCTTGGGGCTCCACACTTCCTTGGTCATCCACCCAGCACTTCGAGGCATGGCCATTGCTCATCCAGTGCTGGACAAATCAGAAGCTGAACCTGTGGCTGGAATGGCCTGGAAGACGCTGGCTGTTCCTATGGCTTCTTGGCAGACTCTTGTTCTTTCTTGGCTCCTGTGCCTTGGAAAATTGCTAGACAAGCGAACATGTAACAGATACAGTTTTGCCTTGCATAAAGCAGCAGTGATGAGGACCAGCGACTGGGTCGTCATGACTGTGTACAGCCCTGCCATGATTGTTATGGCCCTGAGGCCACAGTGTATTGCATGTCTAATGCTAAATGCTAACGCTGTATTCTCTCCTTAGCCATGTTCTTCCCATACTATAACTGCTCTTCCTCCAGACAGGATGGCCCCCCCACGTTATCTCACAGAACTATGCCTCTCCGAGCTAGAGACGACCTTGGAGACTCCAGGCGCCTGCCTTTGTTACTCTGCCCAGATGCTGGGAATTCCGTATGGTGTACTCACTCTTTAGCCATAACTATAATGGGTTCTCACAGAACCAGTGTAGCCCTGCGTGCCAAAATGTAACCGTTGCTGGAACGTGGGAAAACTCAAGTATAACATTGGCCTTTTGTTTTGAATTGTCACTTCTACCAAGCTCCGTGATGGAATTCAGACCTGAACTGTAAAATCCTGAATAAAGCCTTTTCTATTGGAACCAATGTGTGTTCACTGGAGAGGGGCTGAGGGATCTACCTGGCAGGAACTGACAGACTGATTCCCTTTTGTATGTCATGTGCTGTTCAAAGGCTGCAAACTGTCCCCAAACAAAAAGACTCAGCAGCATTGGGGCCCCCAGAATCAAGGGAGATACAGTGCCCAGGATACTGTCATAGCTGCATTTGAAGGGACAATGGAGCTCTATTGCCCGCTCTCCTGGTTGCCACAATGAGTGTGCTTCTCATCCGTGGAGCCACAATCAGCGTAGGTGATAATTTTCCAGTTCAGCTCACAGCTGAAGATCCTTGACTTGAAAAATGCTACCACAGTTCAAATGATGCAAATCATAGAAGCACTTTACAAGCTGGTCAGTCCCTTCTGTCAAAAGCACACCAAGCAAAGCTATACTGGAGATTTAATAGCAACTCCCTCCTTGTGATGAATGGGATGGATGCAAAGACATCCACTCTGACCCTCAAAAAGCTACAGCCCCTGGGGTCCTGGCCAGCATTAAGGACACTTTGCAGATGACATTTTCCCTTTTTGGACCCACGTAGGAATATGGAAAATCTGGGTACGCAACTGCACATTAAACACCTGCTGACAATTAATAGGGAATGTCTGCACACTAGAAACCCACTTTCCCAACAGGAGTGTTCACATTAAAAAACATACAAATATGTGACATACTGAAATGCGCACATTTTTTTGTTTGAGAATCTTTCCAGTTTTGAAAGTTATTCATTTTCTTTATTACAGTTCTTACTCTAAACCACGTTCTTTATTCAGCTCAATTGGTTTCAATGGAAATACATTTCCAGCTGTAAATTTTGTTTTGTTTTCCACTCAATTAGGATTGTACTCCTCATTCAAGAGTTCTCCCCTGCCAAATTTCAGGAGAACTAAAAGGAAAGGCCCCTGTTTTAATAGGCAATTAAAATTATCAGTTGCAGAACAAGCCAAGGCAGATGTTTGGCAATCCAAGAAAGCCAGAAGTGTGCAGAAACAATATACAATTCTAGGATAAAAAACCCTGCGTTTTAAGAGCAGAGTTACAAATTAATCCTTGTTCCAATTAACATGGAAATGGTAAACTAAGCCACAGCTGAAATTCCACATCCTGTAAGTGGAAAACACATTTTCAAATTCACTTAGCAATGAGGATCCAAGAGCCCACCATTCACCATGGACTTTTAGCTATATCTTTGGTTTGTGGGATGGGTGCATAGGCAGAAATTCAACAGGTGCTCCATTCCCAAACACTAGCTATAAGCATATATACACAATTTCTGCCAGATACCCTTGCTTCAGCCGACCCAACCCAAACATGCTATCAAAACAAGGCCATTTCCACAGAAGAATTGCCTTGGATTCAATGCCGATGGGGAACAGGGGTCATTCTGGCTTTTCTCTGATGTTTCTCAAACCTGCTTTCCCATGAAGCTTTGGGAAAGATCATATTCAAGCCTGGATGGCTGCTGTGTGTGTGGGGGGGGGGGGAGGGTTGGATTTCCTCCCCTGCCACCAAGAGGCATTTTGTTTTAAAAAGTCACCCATTGAATAGTGCTTTATCAAGATAACATTATAACAATATGAGTAACAGGTTCTCCTGAATTCCTGCTTTCATTTTGAAATATTAACTCTCTAACCCCTTCCATTGCAGGGGGAAGCATTATATCCACAGCAGAACGGGATGCTATAGAATTACTTTTTTTTAAAAAAAATGAAAGCTGGAATCTGTTGCACATATTCTTATAAAAGCATATTGATTTAAAAATATACAGTTGCCAATTTAAAAAAAAACCTTAAAAAGCCTCAATGGCAGGGGGATGGCAGCTGTGGGGGGACTGGGACTGGGAAACTGCAGGCAGTCTATGTGGAAGCTCCATGGTTGCCGCACTGTGAGTCTCTCTACATGTTACTAAGTATCTAGAGACGCTAAAGTGCAGGATTGTATGTCTAGTCCTCAATTCATGTGCAGGCTGTCCTTGCTCAATGCAGGTGAATGCCGATTTCACGGGAGCTCCCTTTCTGCAAGTGATCCTGAAAGGCAAAAAACCAATTCCACTCTGTTTTTGCTACAAGAACAAGTACTGTAGGCGCCTTTAAATTGCCAATTTGCATTTCTTTAAGGTGTGAGAAAGTGTCAAGATCTTCATTTCAATGAATGGATGTGGGAGGTGGGGGAAACTGGGATACATTTAGCAGTTGAGGAGGAACTAATATTAAACATGTGATGCAGAGCAAACTTTGTGTGATCAAAGTTGGAGGGGGGATGCATGAAATGAGGTTCACTTGAGCGACCGCAGGTATTTAGCAGTGCTTTTTTTTTCTAAAAAAATGTTTAGGGGTACTCTCAGTTTGACTCAAGAAAATCACCATTTTATAGTTCAAATTGGAAAAAATAAATGCAGTCAATGGACAACATTACCAAGAACATGCATTACCTCATATTACACAGCTCACAATAACTTCCAGATTGGTATGAAACACTCACTTCCATCTGAGACTCAGGAAACACCGTGAAAGGAAATGACGTCAGAAGACTGTCGGTGTGGGTATCAATATTGCCAACCAAGCCCCTCTATAGTGACATGTGCGCACAACCAAAGAGTTTCGGTATAGACAAACTCTTTGCACTCTTTGTGTAAAACGTACACAAATACACAAATTGGTTGCCGCCATCGGGGGTAGCAACAAGACTGACCAATCACTGTGCTAGATTCCAACTACCAGAGCTCCAAGTGGCTTAGAGAAGACTTGTTTGTATTTGTCTGCACCCTAATGATCACCGATTATGCCAGCGATCTCGGTGGCGTGTTCGATGCTCAAAGACGTTCCATTTTTTGTAAGACGAACAGCACTCCTTTAAAGTTTAAATATAACTAAACATCTTTGTTGCCAACATACGCTACATAAAACTTAACAAATCACATAAATATCCATAATAATACGTTTGGAGTTGGTTTAGCAGGAATTCCAACTTTGTAAAATTTTTACTTTTCCCTTTAGATTCACAAATTGTTTAGGGGTACGCGTACCCCCAGGAAAAAAGCACTGGTATTTAGTAATGTGTAGAGAGACTCTGCCTCAGCAGCCACAGCAGCACCTGGGAACACACACAACCCTGTTCCTGGCCATTTACCATATGGCCAGTTCCTTTGAATTAAATGTAATTCATCCAAGTACAATGATTATTTAATAGATGGAGATAAATTATGCTCTAAATTAACTAGTCTTACCAATAACCTATGAACCATAATTGAGGATGCATGGAAGAGAGCAGACTCCAGAGCACGACAGGATTTATTAACTTTGCATTCTTAGACCAGAAAGTTATAGATTTTTTTCCTATGGAGTTTTCGTCTTCGTCAATTAGAATTAGAAATATTATATATCAACATTGGTACAGGTTGCTGGATGTGAGTCATTTCCAAAAATAGGATATAGGAGAACTAGGTCCATCAAAGGCCTGTTGGTCCACACTGATTCGCCAGGGGATAAAACCCCACCAAGGACAGTAGGACATTATCAGGGCAGAGGATGCGTAAGCTGTAGGCCATCATGGGTAGTGCAGTCCTTTATACATCCAAATGACGGTTGCGCATTTCTCAGATTGTGGTTCTGCTGATGTGATTTATATTTTGATCTGTCCATGCTAATTACTGCATGTTGGCATGACTACCCGTCCAATACGTGTATGTATAGCAGAACACCGTTCTACTATGAAGAAGGGAGAGTTGGTTACCCCTTTGGTTATACATTTTAAGGCTAAGGATCATAGACCATTTGGCTTGAAATTTTTAGTCATAGAGAAATTAATTAAACATCCTTATAATCAATTGGATGTTACTAGATATTTTCAACAATGTGAGTCATACTGGATATATACTTTGCAATCTTTAATTCCAAAAGGCTTAAATGAGAAATATGATTTGAGTTCTTGCATTTGATGCTGTTGCAAAATGACCCACTTTAAGAGATTTCTGATCCATTGACTATATAAGAGGCTTGCAGCTATATCTTCTTACTACTAAAGCGTTTTATTATGTGACCTTGAATGTATATAATTGCCCTCAATGTGGGAGCATTTTACTATTGCTTATTTTATATTTGAAAATTTATTGATGCATTTGGAACTGTAAAGCTATTTTTTTGCTATTCTTTGTTATTATATATCATAAGCTTCATAGTTATTGGTTTGTTTTTGGAAGTACATTTTATTTGTAGATAAGAGAAGCTCTGATGAAGATTGACTCAAAATGGGAATGGAGCTGGCAACCCGTTTGTGAACTGGCCTCAGGGTTCTCTCCCCTTTGAAGAAATATGTGGAATTTCCATATTTGATATGTTATTCTTGAGGAGAAGAACCTTTGTATTTTCATGGTTTGAAATACATGTATATTATTGTTTGTTATTTCACAACAAGTTATTTATATGGATTATTAAATTGTTGTTAACAGTGTGGTATTTGTACCCTACGGCCATGTACTTTGTACTTTATTTACAGGTCTATTTGTGGGTGGGCTACTGTCCTTATCGTTAACTCAAATCTAATGAGCCATCCCAGCCACGAGCAATGCCCTTATGCCATTTACACTGGCCAAACTGGACAGTCTCTAGGCAAAACAAATAGATAAAAATTAGACATTAACATGGAAATACAAAAGCCAGTTGGGGGAACGTTTCAACAGACTCGCAGGCTTCTAGAACAGAAGTGTCAGAGGCAGACTCCTTCTATTAGAATTAATACACAAAGCTATCAAACTTGGCAAGATTGGGAGAAGTTAGCTTGTACATAAAGTAATTTCCCCTCATTAGATGCTTATGTACACAATGTATTTTGCTTTGCCAATTTGCGTCCATTTTGGAGTGAGTCTATTGATCACATTTACTGTATAGTTCCTCCAGGGAGCTTAGGGGGCATAAAGTGTGTTTCCCTCTCCATTTTAGGATAGGCGAGGCTGAGAGAATGATGGGCTCATAGTCACCCAATGTGCTTTATGGCTTAGTGGGAATTTGAATCCAGGGGTCTGGTTAGATGAGAAAGAATACTCCTGTTATCTGGGTGTTTTTCACAAACTCCAGTTTACTTTCTCTTCCTGTAAGATAAGAGGAAAGAGAATTCACATCTCCCTGTTAACAAAGAGTCGCAAGCTACCGTCTTTGGCAGTTAGGCATTTGTTTCATTTCCACTTCAAAAAAAGTCATTTCTGAGATCAGCTTATTGTGTAGATAAGATGTTAGTTTTGCTGTTGTCGCATATTTATATAGCTAACAGTGCAATCCTAAGCAGCAGGGTGGAAAGTGCATAGGGAGAGAACGAAGGCTTGAGCGGGCGTAAATGGCACTTACGTGGACATAACTCCCCCTCCGCTGGTGCCTGCCCGAGGCGCACTACGGCAGATTGGTGTCAGTTCTAAGGATGGTAGTCCATGGCAGATAGATCCCCAAACCCCTCACAGCAAGCACTCCAGTGCATTGGTTGAAAAGGTTGTTATTCAGAGATCCACTAAGTTCATGGGTACATCCATAGATGAGACAGGTTGGTAGGAATGAGTATACACGCATATGCACTATTGATATAAGTCAGTCAGTCAGCTTTTGCTGTAATAATAAATGACTATTGATATAAGGAGCACTATTTCCCCCATGCCTTTCAGCAGTTAGCATTTAGGTGCAAAAATCCTAAAAAGTTCCATGAGAACATAATACCTTAGTCTGGACAGAGAAAGGCAGAAGATTACACGGAATCAGAACTCCCTCTTTCCCCTGTGAAGAATTACACTACAGCTGCAAGGTCACTGAGCGTACTTTCAGAGATAACAGTTGCTTGTTCTGGGAGGAAGGCGCTCTCGTTTTCAAGCAGGTTAACATTGGTACTTGATTATGTGACTACAGTACAAAGCACAATCATATGAGCAATGCATGAGATCAATGTAATGGAGCAGAGAAACACAAATGACATGGATGGGTGCAGACATGACAATGGTTTGCCACCGGCAGGCAAGCTTGGTGACTGGGCAGAGGTGTAAATGCGGGGCAAGGTCCTGCACCAGTGCTTGGGGGGGGGGGGAGGGCGGAAGGGCAACAAATTAGTCTGCTTCCAAAACCACTCCAGGCCCGGGAACGCCTCCTGCAGTGGTGGAAAGTTATGCCACAAAAAAGGAGGCGTAGCCCATAGGCGCCCATTGAATGGGAAAACTCGGGCCTCTCTCCCGGCGCTCAGCCCTGCCCCCGTGGTCCAAAGAAGCATAGGATGGAAACTACCATGGGGGCCAATCCACGTGTGCTTCTGGGGTGGGCGAGCCCCCCTCCCAACACCCAATCACCTGCCCATGCATCCTACAAAACCTCTGGCTGTGCTGTTCATGACCTCAGGTAGGTGAGCACACGGCTGGAGGCTCTGCCCATCAGATTTCTGCCATGGGGACTTTATGCGCGAGGCGGGAGAGTGGGTACTCACGGTGGAGGGTCCTGAGTCCACTGGGGGGACTTAGCAGGAAAACTGGGAGAACTTTGCACTCGCTCAAGGGAAGAAGGGCAAAGTCCAGAATGTCTGACTAACTAAAAATAACCACCCACGTCTCCTTGCAGGTTATCTGACTCTGAAGTTCCAGCTCGGTAAGGAGTGAGGGAGCACTGACAGGTCCTGCCCAGGGAGCAGTTTACCAAGGCAGCCTGCGGGTCGGCCACATTAGCAGGAAATACTTCCAGAGAACCTCTGCACCTTTTCCATTCTAATAAAATATGTGTTGAAAAGCAAGAAACTGCTGTCTGTTTGCTTGCTCCCCTGACATTGACCGTAGCTGCCGCCGCTCCCAACTCCCCGTCGGGACATCTTCTCACACATCCCAGTGGGACTTTCCTGCAGAAGTCCATAGGGAGCCATGGAGCAGTGCCCCATTTACATCGACACACGAGTGATGACGCTGCCTCGGGCATTAGGACTGAGCTGTCAGTCTTCCATTCCTTCAGATCTGGACACAATTCTACTTTCCATTTTGCTGCAAATATTATTCTTGCCACCGTCACCATGTACTTAAACAATTCACTAATCACTATGCATTTTTGTAATATTACTTGGTAAAATATTTAATAACAGATTTTTGGGAGTCATCACAAACTTAATTTTAGCATCGTTTACTCATTAGACTGGATCTTGCATTCCTTTCTGCTCTGCATAGCAATCTTGCATATTGTTTGGTCTTTTGATCACAATGAGTAAAAAACCTGCAAGTCAGTGGTGACTTACAAAAACTGTTTCTCCTGCATGCAGAAAATGAGAGCTTATTGACAAGGTGCCGGTCACTGAACTTCATGTCCCTGATGTCAATAGGCCAAGATGAAACAGAGATTCTCATGTGTGGCCTTTCAAAGCAGCTTTCATTCATTCAGATATCCCAGAGAAGCCAGGCCAGGCCGGACACAGTGTAGTCACAGCTCATTCTAGCCTTGCGACAACCTTGTGCAGAAGGTTGGGTGGAGAGGGGGCCCAGTAACCCGCTGCGATTGAACAGGGATTTGAACTTGCCTTTTTGAATGTTACACTACTGTGGGGTTGCGGCAGACCTATGCCTCTGAATCAGACAGGATGCTGGATTGAACCTTGGGTGACAACTGATTCCCTGCCAGAAGGGTTACAAGTGTGGATGTCACAACTGGAGCTCCCTGCCGCTCCCTTCTCTGCCCGCTGCGACAAGGAGCCCAGCTCTACCTCTGTCTTGCCTGCAACGGAAGATCTTCAGGAAGGAGAAAGAGGGAGAACAGCTTCGGGTGCTTGTTGGGGATCCCTTTCTCACTGTGTTTCTCTAAGAGGACAATGTATTCCGTGGTTTTGAAAATTCACTCCCCCATTTTTTTGTCTCAAAAGTCATTTTATGATGTTCTGCGTATATTGCTTTAAAGACACCCCCCCCAAGTCCCCCTCTATATGCTTTGCTGTTTTGTTGACATGAGCTTGAATCCTTCATCCAGTATGGACCGCCTGTTGCGCCTCAGCCGCCTCTGCCTCTGGAGGTAAACTATCACCCCAAGAAGGGCACAGGCAACGAGGAGTAGCACGATCCCCGTGATGGTAAGAAGGAGCAGGGTGGCCGCCACTTTCTCCGCTGCCACTTTTGTGCCAAACACGAGGATCTGATGGGCGTCGTCCTTGGAGTCAGGAGGAATTTCTAGGAACAAAAGTGGGGGCGGGGGGGGGAGAGTCACAGCTGAGAAAGAAGTCTGGAAACAAAAGGCCAATCGGAACATCCTGACAAAGCAGCAGGCGGGGCTACAATCCTGGTAGGTCCGACTTTTTAGCCTGTCAGGCAGGAAGCATGCTTCATTGCCAAATCCCACTCAATTCAATTCAGCAACCTTTATTGGCATTACATCCATGTTAAAAATCCCATTCAAAAACTGCCCACAGGTTCAAAATCTAGCCTATTAGGAGAAGATTAGGATAGAGCTCTTCTCAGAGGCACACTGCCTCTCCATGTGCAGGAGGTCTTTGATGGAGGCAGGTGAAATTTCAAGTACACTGTTCCTCCCTCCTGCCTTCGGAAGAGGAACAAACTCAGGAGGACATAAACGCACTCCCACCTGAAAAAAATGGAATGTAGCTAGTTGTGTAAATTGGTGGTCACCCTGCTGGGACTGATCGGTTTTATAAATTTAAGCACTCATTGTGTTTTGTGACTGGGTGCAGGGTTGTATGTTTTTAGCACAGACATTCCAGGACAGAAAAGATGGTTGTAAGTTTATAGGACCTACACAGGGATTAGCATTTAAGACATCTGTTCTATGGTACAGTCGTGGCTCAGTGGTCGAGCATCTCCTTGGCATGCAGAAGGTCCCAGTTCAGTCCCCGGCATCTCCAGTGAAAAGGACCAGGTAGGAGGTGACATGAAAGACCTCAGCCTGGGACCCTGGAGAGCCACTGCCAGTCTGAGTAGACGATACTGACCTTGATGGGCCAAGGGTCTGATTCAGTACAAGGCAACTTCATGTGTTTACGGTATAAGGAACTTCCAAGGTCAAATCCATTTCCCAACAAGTGTGCCATCCCAGGAAATGACAGGGCAGTTTGAGGTATCTGGAGGCCTTTTTCTGGTTGGCAGGATAATTTTTATAATGTGGGTTGTTTTAGGGAGGCAGCCATGTTGGTCTGCAATAGAACTGCAAGCATTCTGTATCTGAAGAAGGGAGCTTGACTCTTGAAAGCTCAGACCCCGAAAATCTTGTTCGTCTCTAAGGGGGCCCTGGACTCAAATCCTGCTGTGATAACGTGGGTTGTGTTTTTGTAACATGGGACAGAGTGGTTGCTGCCCAAGGTGTGCATATGCTCATCTACAAAATGCACACATGCTTGAGGCATGCAGAGGCATAAAATTCCCAGAAATATTGGGAGGAACCCCTCTCCTCCCCCCTGCCCCCGTACTTTCCACCTATAAAAACAGACATTGGAAGTGGGGCTAGAAGTGTATGGAATACTTGGTTTGTTATCAAACCCAGCTTTACTGTTTTCAGATTATAAAATGTATCTTATAGAACTTGGTTAAAATTGTAGTTTGGGGTATATTTCTGAAATTAAAAAAAAATAAAGCCGTAATTTAACTCAGACAGTAATTACTGACACACCAAAAATAAAGAGATGGGGCTCCAATCTGAAGCACCCTTTAAAGGCATTAATTACTTAATTTCTCATTGAATCTCATTAAATAACATATCTTTGAAATATCTGTACACTACTTTTTTCTCTAACTGAGATTTGGTGGCTTTTTTAAAAAGATCCTTAGTTTCCAATTCTGCTCTTTTACTTTGAGCTTCATGGACTTCAGAAAATGGGAGGTTTCATAAACAGTATGTGGGTACACGAGAACAGTTTAGAAGCACAGAACCAGAGAGCTGGAAGGGATCCCAAGGACTGTCTAGTCCGGCCCCCTGCACCATGCAGGAAATTCACAGCTATCCCACCCCTCACCCCCAGTGACTCTATGCCCAAAGGAAGGCAAACAACCTCTGGGATCCCCGGGCAATCAGGCCTGGAGGAAAGCTCCGTCCTGACCCCAAAGTGGCCATCAGCATTACCCTGGGCATGTAAGAAAGGACCATGAGAGTCTAGCACTGGCTCATCCCTTCAGGCACTCCCTCTCTTGATCTGTGAAAATTCATATTAAGTCAGAGAATCATCATAGCCATCAGTTGGCCATCTGGCCTTTTCTTAAATACCTCCCAGGAAGGAGACCCCACCACCTCCCGAGGAAGCCTGTTCCACTGAAGAACTGCTCTAACTGTCAGGAAGTTCTTCCTAATGTTTAGCCAAAAGCTCTCTCGATTTAATTTTAACCCACTGTTTCTAGTCCAACAGAAAACAACTCTGCTCCATCCTCTACATGACAGCTCTTCAAATACTTGAAAAGGGCTATCATATCACCTCCCAGTCACCTCCTCTCCAGCTCTTTCAACCTTTCCTCATACGAGTTGGTCTCCAGACCCCTCACCATCTTTGTTGCCCTCCTTTGGACACGTTCCAGCTTGTCTATATCCTTCTTAACCCAAAACTGAACACAGTACTCCAAGTGACATCTAACCAGAGCAGAGTAAAGTGATACCATCACCTTACATGATCTGGACATTGTACTTCCGTTGATACAACCTAAAATCACATTTGCCTTTTCGACTACAGCATCACACTGCTGACTCATGTTCAATGTGTGATCCATTTCACTTAAGGCAGAAGTTGCAACAAGATGAGCTTAGCAGACCCCTAATTTAGGAGATGCTCTGGATTCTGCAAAGTACTTTTTCAGCATCAAATCCTATTAATCCAGACAATTCCTATAACTGCACTATAATTGTTAACATCTTGCGTTATAATAGTATAAAGGGGCTGTAAAAAGATTATTTTAAAAGTACATCGTTCATTATTCTGAAAGAACAGAAAACAATACTGCACAAGAAATTATCCCAACCCCCGATTTCCCAACAAATGTCATTTTTCTAATAGGGAAAAGCACTTCCTAAGATTCGAACCAGAAACATCCTTCAAAGTCTAGGACACTTGAGAAGTATATGAACCTGTAAGGAAACGAAAGTCTTACCTTCATCGGAATCTGCATCCATGAGCACTGGATCTAGCAAGGAAATAAATGTATAGAACTAGTAGCATGTTATTGGATAACCCAAAAGACAGACGTTAGACAGACCCTTCCTCCCCCTTAGGACAGGTGTTTTAGGTTTAGAGGCTGGCTTCTCCATGAATGGGCTGACTTAGACACAGGTGCACATTTGTGGTACATTTGTGGCGACATTACTTTGCTTTCCTGATTTGCCCTGGATTGGCAGGATACATCTTTTGATTCAGATGGGGATGTGTTCTGGACCCTTGGCTGTGTATATTAGACCTAGACCAGAGGCAGATACTTTCACAGGGCACTCTGCTGGAATGAGCAGAAGGTTGTAGCACGTGATGGGGCAGAGCCTTCCCTCTCCACTTCACCAGGTGCCAACTCAAGGTCAGCTACCTCTCTCCAGGTGCTGGAGCTCCTGCCGACTCCTTACAGCAGGGCAGATCCATCAGCTCCTTGGCAGTTTCCCTGGCTGAGTTTCACTTCACCCTGGGGTTCCTTCTCAAGCTTCTCAAGCTCAAGCGCTCTTCCTCCTCTACCAATGGCTTCCTTGCTTTGCTCATCTTGGGGGGGGGGGGGCTTTTTGTGGTCACTGAGGACATGCATTGCGGAGCCATGCATGGTGCCAGCAGCTGAGCATGGTGCTTGCTCTGCAGAGTTAGTGGGTGGCTGTGAGCTGCACAGCTTCTGCTGGGTGGATTGAGCCCTTGCAGGGCAGTAGCTGCCACCTTACCTGGCCTGGGTAAGACTGTGAAAAGGGTCTCCATGCCGGCGTGGATGTGATCCGCCACATGGCAATGCAGCAGCCACGTACCGGGATTGCCAACCAACATTTCCACCATTTCAAAGGTCCCAGGAAAGAGGTCCACAACATCGGCTCTGTAGCTTTTGCCCCTCTGTCACAAAGTGAATGAGAAGCGGGAGTGTCAGGTCTTCAACAGCTTTGTAAAGCGGGGAATGAACTACTTGCATCTCATGCTTCAAATCTGCATCAGGAAAGGCCAATCAATAAATGATTAATTATGCTACTTTAGCAACATTTCTCTTCCATGGCAATCATTTATGCAGCTTCTGCACATCACGGGGGAGAGCAAAGATTTTTGCAGGGCAGGAAGCCCCCACCTGCTCAGGGACAAGCCTTGGTGGGGAGAGATTTACTGGCACAGTATTGCAAGATTTGCCGAAGCTGATTAGAAGAAGCACCATTACAGCAGAACAAGAGTGAGCTTAAGGTCTAGTCCCTACTCTAGAACAGTGCACAGAATCCCTGCTGAGATTCCTTGTCTGAGGATGGCCAGGATGAGCTAAAGACTACCCTGGGGGAAGAAGGGAGGCTGAAGGGACACCTAGCACTACCAAACGCTACCCAAACCCAGAGCCCTTCCAGGTTGAAGGTCCTGCTCCAAAGCCTCAGCTCCAGATGCTGCTGACATCTTGCCAGACCCTGGATCGCCACTGCCCAGGTTATCACCCACTAAAGGAGAGCAACAGAGACTGCCAGCCCATGGGCAGGATCTTTGATGAAGTGCCAGCCTAGCAGCCTGCGCTCCTGCCACCGAGCCAGATCACTGCCCGGGTACGTCATCGTTCTTTGCAGATCAGGGCTCAGTCAAGCACTGGTTGGATGAAACTCAGGAGCAGGTGTGGCCTCCTTCTCTTCAGGATATTTAGGCTCTGGGCTGATCCGTTACTGAGTGTGTCAGGGCTGCCTAGGACTGGGGACCCAGCTGAACTCAGACTGCAGCCTTGACATCAGTGCTGCTCTGAAAGCCAGACTAAGCCCCCCGCTACGGTGCCAATTCCCGCTCCACAGTCTATCGCAAAACTTTGCTGTGCTGAGTTCAGAACAGACCTAACCTGGGAGTGCTACCAGGGCTTTTTTTTTCAGCAGGAATGAGGTGGAACGGAGTTCCGGGACCTCTTGAAAATGGTCACATGGCTGGTGGCCCCGCCCCCTGATCTCCAGACAGAGGGGAGTTGAGATCGCTGAGTGGCGCGGAGGGCAATCTCAACTCCCCTCTGTCTGGAGATCAGGGGGCGGGGCCACCAGCCATGTGACCATTTTCTCTGAGGGCAACCCACTGAGTTCCACCACCTCTTTCCCCAGAAAAAATGCCCTGAGCGCTACTATTGTCTCATGAAGATTGGCCCTCCTACTGACTAGCCCTCCTACTGACAAGCTCGCAGCATTTCCAATTCCATACACAAATAAGTCAGTACATTTATAATTCCAGGGTACCCTCCCCTGGGCACACCCATATGCCTGCTGGCTATTGCAAATCTTTTGCAACCCTTCAAGGCTTTGGTCCCACACTCTCAACAGCCACGGGGACCGGAAACGTACTTTTAGGAAAGAGAAGCAAGCCCATCACAGCCCATACGCAACCTTGGCTATTTTGCTGGTGTGGAACTGGGTTTTCTGATTGATTGATTGATTGATTGATTACCATTATAATCCACCTTCCCTGTGAATGGGCTAAGGGCAGGTGACATCAATAGTAAATTTACAATAAAATTCACATTAAAACCATAATTAGAAAATCCCGTAACACTTGCCAAGGATAAAATGGAACTAAGACAATCTTTGAACTGCCTGAATCATTCCTTTGTGGCCTTTATGTTAAGTTCTCCCTCAGAGGCCCCCAACTTTGTTTAGCTTCTGGGCACATTTGGGGATTATATCCCAAGAAGCAAGTGGGCAGGCACCAGGATACACACTAGTGGTGATTGTTCTGACCAATGTTTGAGTGATAATAATTGCACTATGTAATGATGCCTTGCTGGGGCACTTCCACATGATCTAGAAAGCATAATTTCAGTGCACGTAAAGCTCAAGACATCCCGATGAACATAACAGTTCTGCAGCTTAGAGTTTGAGGTGCACAGTTTCTCTTATAGGGAAACCGGCACCCCAGCAGAGAGCAAGCCGAGTCACACCCAGGACAGGAGGGTTAGGAGGACCATGTTCCTCCGTCAGGCCTTGAGTCGCAGACAGGAACATGCAGCTGTGCTTCAGAATGCAAACGAAACATTCAGAATAGCTGTGGACAGCCGTGCGGCATACCGGACTGCGGTTATTGTGTTGCCTCATCCCTGGTTACTTACTGACACGTTCTGTTGCTATGCAGCAAAGACATTTCCGCTACTGAGGGACAAGCCGATATGGCCCTTTTAGGTTCACGAAGAGTTTGCATATTATCCTTACCACCGGTTCTGGTTTGCCTCAGTTTTGTCATTAATGGATCATTTGCATGTCATTTATATGCTACGTGGCACAACTAACGCTCAGAAAAGCATCCGTCTCCAGGGGGGGAACTCAGTGCCCAGAAAAAGAAAAACATAAAAGGCTCAGAAGTTCATTTTTCTCAAGAGAAAAGAGGAAATCCAAATGGGGATATTTGATTCAAACCAGACAGCCTTTGAAATTTGGTCCATAGTTTGCAGCATATTTTTTTTCATTTCTCCCAGTTAGTTTAATGCGTTTTATGCCGCCTCTCAACCAAAGTTCTTGAGAAAGTTTACAATAAATGGCAACAATTCTAACAGCAGTATAGACATCAATCTAATCAATACATTCTTATGTTTACAATAGTATCAAAAATACAAAACCAAATCAAAGCAAAAACCAATGAAACCAGCAGTTCAACAGTATCAACACAGGATCCAGCCATTGTCATGGAGGAGGGACGCATGAGTAGTTCTTTGGGGGGGGGGGCGTGGAATTCAGACAGAGCAAGAAATCTCCCCAAGATGCCATTTAAATCTTTCAAAGCACATAGCTAAGTTTGGTATTCTGAAATCTAAAATAACAGCTCAAGGGAATAACTTCTCCACAGTGTCACCAGCCACAGAGAAAACCATCCAGCCATGCAGAAAATGGCTTATTTAAGACCCCAACATTTTCTACACGGAAGAATGCAGAAAAATTTACAGCACCTTTTTAGAACCACAAGGCAACTGAGCATTGTCTGGCTCAGTGTGAACTGCCAAAGGGCTCACACAGTTGAGACAACAATCATACCTCTTGGTCTCCTCATAAAATGTTTTCAAAGGACACATGTTTTCTCCTTTAGCATGCTAAGCAGCAGAGCTGGTTTCAAACAGCAAAGCCAAGTGGAGGCTGAAGTCTTAAATCCCCTCTCTCTTCCATGCATGGCCCCAAGGCCAACCGAGGGCAATCTCAACTCCCCTCTGTCTGGAGATCAGGGGGCGGGGCCACTGGCCATGTAACCATTTTCAAGAGGTTCTGGAACTCCTTTCCACTGCGTTCCAGCTGAAAAAAAGCCCTGCTTCCTTCCCTCCCTCTTGTAGAGTTAAGATTTAATATTCTTCTTCTTATAAGGGTTTCATAGAATTTCATACTTTCATATACATATTCTTAGAATTCTCTTTCACTGTTCCATCTTTGCTGAAAATTGCTTCAGAACAGCATGACAGGCCAAAAATGTTTCTCTTTTCTCAGTTGCTTAGGAAACTTAAGATAAGGCCATGCTCTTTAGGCTATTGTCTCATGAGAAGGAAGAAAAAGATACAAGAAGAGCACATTCACTGTATCCATAACTTTTGATTCTAAGGTTTGGAAGTCAGCAAGAAGTGAGAAATGCAAAGTCAGCAATAGGTAGTGACCAAATAAGGGAAATGAAAAGGTTACATTGATCGCGAGACTAGTTAGAGAACTGAGAAGTAGCCAATTGAAAGAACTGTAGACATGACGTATGTAAAGAACCAATTGCAAATTGTTCAGCAGGTGGTTCCTTCCTTTTGTACTAGAAAAATGTCTTTAAAACTGCTTGTAAGCTTTATGTTCTTTGGTACTCGTGGGTCCTTGGAAAGCTGGGTACCCACATTGCAATATTCAATACAATCATTGAAAGAAGCACTTGTCTCTCTCCTCCTTTTGCTCTGAAGAATCTGGGAAAGGGCAGAAGGGCATTTTTGTGTAACACTCTCCCTTCCCTTCCCATCCCCCTGTCATCATTCCCAGTCTCAAACTGTGCACTGCAACCTCCTAGAGGGCAGGTAATCTGTCTCTTTCACTCAGGGTCATCCATAAACTGCTCTGTGGTCTTGTAACAAAGCATAATATAACAATTCTAACCTGTCAAAGGCATTTCCACCACTCTGCTGTGGTTGCTGACCTCCAACGTGGTCAGCCCTACTGCACAAACTGGCACCCTGCTTATGGGGCACAGCGGGTCTTTGGACCCCATTCAAAGGCTTCTTTTCAATGAAAGAAAGACCTGTAGGGCATGGGAGTCCTTCAGCCTGGCCAGAAGGCTCATCAAAGCTCTTCAGCTCATTAATTAAGATGAAAAGCTCTGCCATCCGCGCAAGGGCAACATTGAAGAGAGTTACACAGATGCTTGATAAGCACTAGGGAGTCTTACTTGGTAAATGAAGGTCTCCGCATGAAAGTGAACGGTGTGTACGTCCACCTCCTGGCCCATTCCCAGCAGGTACCAATTCACCTGGTCTCCCTGGTACATCGTCAGCCCAGGCAGGTTCGCATAGAGCTTGCCATTGATAGCTGTGGAAGGAAGGGAAGAAAAACAGCTTGTCTCTGGAATGGTACAGACATTTCCAGAGTGCAGGTGAGGGGCAGAATTCCTGGGTTTCCGTGGCAGAGCGAACCAGCAGCAACTGCAGAGAAGACATAATTCAAATCCAGTGATGGGGAAAGCTTGACCTGTTAGTTTCTGCCTGTAGACAGCATAAAGAAGGTGGCCAAACAGCTCAATGCCCAACACCTGGAGCAAAAGGCAGACGTGAGGGTGAAGATTCCAATGCACCCAGTTACCAGAGCCTCTGACCAGCCGAGAGACACCAGATTGCTTCCACGCTGGGACCTTCCCCAGCGCGAGCAGCAGCAGCAGGTCCACACAGCAAGTGGCAATCTTCAGGCAGGACTGATCCGGCTCCCGGTTTTTTCTCCTTGGAGCTGAGGAAAATAAAAATCTCATTTTCTCCAGCTCAAAAGGGGAAACTGCAGTGACTGTGTGTAGAACATCCGTGTGGGCAACACCACAGCCACCATTCAGCAAAAGAGGCTGGGAATTCAAAGACATTAGTAGATTGTGACGAGAGATCAACACCTTGCCCGTGGGCGCCACGGTGCCCACTGTTGCTGGCTGAGCTTTGCAGAAAGTGGGTGCAGCCATTGTAAGGCAGGGCTTGTAACTGGCTACCCTAATTCAAATGAAAAGATTTCCCATGTCTGCAAAATCAATCACAGCCTCTAGAGGATAAGGAGGACTGGAAAGCAGCACCCAGGTTTTCTTAGGCAGCCTGTGGCTCCATTCCCTCTTCGGGCCTGATCAACTGATACCACACACTTTTTTTTTGCGAAGCAGAGAGGGAACTTAATTCTAGTCTTGAGAGTCCAGGGAGTTGGGCTGCTTCACGAGGGGAGATAACGAGTAGCAGCCCACCACCGCCTCCAGGCTCGCTGTCCTCCCAGAGGCTGGACCGTGCTTCCACTGCAAGGACATATGATCAGCATGGTCGAGGGAGGCATTGTGTTGGGCTTCTCCTCCTGCAGCAGCCATTTTGGGGTAGCATAGGGATGCCAGTCCCCCGCACAGGGTGGAGGATCTCCCACTCCCACCCTCCACCCCCACCCCCGCTTACCTGGCCAGCGGGGGAGGGGGAAACGTGCCTCCCGGGTCGTGCTACCTAGGCAACCCTAGGTAGCACCCACCACCCCTCTCAGAATTCTAAATGTGCCCACAGGCTTCCAAAGGCAAGAGATCATTATAACACCACTGCACCACACTGCAACAGCAATTTCCAGTTTAAAAAAGAACAGGAAAAAACCCACTGCAGTTTGGAAACATCCTCAGGGTCATACCCTGAGCTCTCTGAACTGTTGTTTCTGATGGATCTGCAGGAACAGCCCAGGGAGAAAGGTACGGGTTTGTAGTGGGAGTGGGGGACTGACAACACCCTCTCTTCCATGAATGAAAATGCCATTTCATTGAAAGAACTGCGTGGTTGGATATATACTAATGCGCTCCCTTCTGCATGCTTGAACCAACTAAAGCTTCTGGGTAGTCTTCAAGGGTGGCCTCACATAGAACACACTGCAGCCATCTAGCTTCCAAGTCCAGGCTTTCTTCTGTGGTCCTAGACCCCAGGAATATCATTGGGCTAGGAATATTCTAAATTGCTAATTTGTACAATATTAACAAGCGAAAAGCACCTCTGATTATAGCTTTGAAGCACTGTGAAGTTCATGCATGAAATATTTTTCTTCTCCCACACAGACTTCCCTTGCAGCATCAAGGACTGTAGCTGGGGAAGTCTGCTGGGGTGGCACACGGATAGAAACGTCACTCTTCTGTGATGAGTGTCATGTTTGGGGTGTGATGATTTTCTCCTACTGAGAAAAATGGGATTTTGCTGCGGGACAGACGGGATTTGTTTGCTTGTGGTTCCCTGCAGCTTGGTTTGGTTGCATGAGTCACCTCCAGCCTGCCTGTGGCAGGCTGGAGGTGGGAGCTATGAGCACTCTGTTCCACGGACTCTTGTCTGCAGGAGGGCTGAGCATGCCTTCCAGTGGGGGCCGAAGCTCATCAGCCGGTTTGCTTGTTTCAGCTCAATGGTTTGATTCAGAAATGAAAGCCCAGCTGCAGCCGAGAGGCCAATTCCAACATTCTCTGAATCCCTCACAAATTACTCTCAGGAATGAATCACATACAAATTGCCACCTGGTTGGTTTCATTTCCTATTCAGCAACAATTAGAGCCAAGCTTTGCTGGCAAGTGAGCAATACGGGCAAGATATCTGAGGCGGCAGCATGCCCACTGCGAACGTGAATGGCAAATTGCTGGAAAAGAGGCCTCTTCCGAGGCAGATGTGGACACTCAAATGCCATTTCTGTTCATCTGTGGGAGAACATCCCGAGTGAGGTAAGGAAGCTGCTGGGGTATAAGGACCATGCCAAGACACGTTTCCAAAAGTCTCCACAGGATTTGTAAAGCTTTATGGAACGAGTCTGGTTTCATAATCTTACGATGGTCATCCTACGATGGCCTTTGTCCAGAATAAGGCATTACAACAGCACAGACATATAAATCCCAGGCTAGTATTCCTCCCCCCTTCCCGCTGGGAACTATGTGCACAGGGCCTTGAAGCCTCCAAGGCCACAGAGACTCCTTGCCCAGCACTAGGAGCAGGTGAGCGAAAACAGTCCGTTCATGGGAACCTCCATCCCGCCCTCCCCACCCCCCCGGATGGGTATGGCAGATGCTTGCATTCCGACATGGGGGAGGGGTGAGATCTGCCCTGACTCCTCCTAGCTGACTCTGGGTGTGCAGTTCTCATGGAGGCAAAAGCCAGACCCCCCACCCCACCCCCAGAAACTGGCTGGTGGCACTCAGAAGGTGCCTGGACTGAAGTTGAAACGAACTGCATGTCACCAGTAACAGCGTCCCCAGGCTGAGCCCCTCTTCCCTTGCATCGCACCCCATAAACTTGCTCCATGTCCTGACATCATTATTACCTTGTGTGTTGCCCTGTCCCCTCCCCCCACCCCCATAACAGTGGCTGCTACCATCAGGGGTGGAAACCAGGACTCAGGGTGAATTGCACTAGTCTTGATAAAGGGGCAGAGAGAACCTCAGCGGAGGGCTGCCATTTTGAGCGACAGACCCTTCTTTCTTGTCCTGTTTAATTCCACTTTGGGCTGCAGGCCAATGCCCGAACTTATGCACGGCTGTTTTCAAAATGTCAATATTCCCAGGCATGGGGGAAAGTCTACAAGTCTGCGGGAACATTCGAGGTCCCCAAGACCCCCGCCCCCCTGCAAGCGATAGAAGAGGAGGACCAAACGCTGTCCCTTTCTCAGGTCTCAGAGGGGGACAATCACAGAGACAGAGAGGCAGAAAGGTCACGGACCTGTTCATCCTTGCTTCCTACTACTCTGCTGCTGTCCTTTGAAGTGCAGATTGTATTCTCAGGGACTTCCTCTCTTTGTAACGTCACACCCTCTTCTCTCTTTTCCATCTTGCCACCTTGGATGCAGGACATGCCTTTCCTAGCCTTACAGCATTCCAACAATAAATGAACTCTTATTTCTTTTCTAAGGCTTAACCAAGGCTCTGGGCGTGTTTCTCTCTCCACGCACGCATGCACTTAGTATAGCACAAGATCACACAGACACACACTTCCACTGCATATTGTGCAACTCTGCCATTACCAATACCAAATGTTTTCATTTTTTCATTTAGTTTTCACCTTTTTAAAATCAGTAAGGATAAATCTACATTGGCACCTTTAAACATGAAAAAAGTTGGCCTGAAGAGCAGGGGAAGAGGAAGGAGCAACGCTAATGTCTGTGTGAACATTTGATCTGCAGGTCTGTCTGTCGTTGTAGTGACAAGACTGGAAAGAAGTCAGGCTCATTCCAAGGCTGCAGAATGCGCAGTGAGCAAATTATGGCTGCTTTCACCTTTTACGGATGCTGAATTCCACTCCAAATTCTTGAGGTCACACAGTCCTATATGTAGTGGATAGGGTAAGCAAGGATTATTTTTAGCAATGCCTTTATTTGTAAGAAGTTTCAGGTTTCTGTCTTTACGTCTTTCTGCTCCTCCTGGAATCCCTGCAGTAAGAAGCTTAAAGAAATAAATAGGAGCCTTTTCCTCCCCTATCGGGAGGAACGAGCAAATGGAGGAAGAGCAAATGCTCTGTTTTTTCATCCAGCCTTGCCTAGGGACAGTTTGTTGCAAAGCACCATGGCAGCAATACGTGGATCTGATGCCTCACAGAAAAGGGGGACCCAATACCGTGCATTTTGTTGCTTTCCAGAAATTCCTTCTCCTCTTGGCGGAAATGGGGCCCGTCTGCCCGGCCAGCATAATTCTTCACATTCTCTTCCAGGTACCAGGATTGATTCTCATCAAAAACCAAGAAGAGGAGAGCAAACTCTCTGCTGACGCCTTTAACTCTCCCGTCAACATCCAGCATCCCTTTACGGCAAACCTTCAGGGGCCCAACGAGGCCACTAAATAGATCCTGAAGAAAAAGAGCAGGGATGAAATGGCGGAAGAAGGAAAAACTCTTTTCTGGGCTCTCTGTAGTTTGCTCATTTTCATGAGTTGTTATTTTTATCTACACTATTAGTTCTCTGCTTTTGGTGTTGATTTATAGATTCATGTATGCATGTTGTAAACACTATTTATATTGTATTTATGAATATAATAAATTTATATTGCTGATTTATTGATGCACAAGAGTGAAAAAGATGTAGAGATGATTCAATGTGAGGAAAGAGAAATTGCATGAAAAGAAACATTCACAGCTGAAAGTAACTTGAAAAAGAAATGGAATCAAAATGGGGATTCTCTGGTCAAAACATCAGGGCTGAAAAATATGAGTATATTTGCAATTTCGCATGTGCAGTTACTGGCTTAAGATGCTTTCTGCATGCATAGTTCACTCACAGTCACACTGCATCATGGGCCTTACAGATTAGAGTTCTTGTCTAAGCAGCTAGCAGTTCTAATTCATTACATTACACTGCAGCTCAGCTTTTGTTGCCTTAAGATGTAGCAGGTGAGTACAACTTTAAAACCTCAAATCATATAACATTTTCCAAAAAAGTATGCAACACAACTATAATTTATGCAACAACTATATGTACAGCCTTTGCACCACCGAAAGATGGCCAAACTGCTTCGGAAAGTGCTTATTGCCCTGCTTCAGTATGCTCCATGAAGATTTGGAGCATACTGAAACTTCCCGCTCCACCGCTTATTTCACCCAATGAGAGGGGGAATTCCTTCCTCCCCCTCCCATCTGGTGAAATAAGCAGGATAGGACTTCCCATGCTTCAGTTGGCTGGCAAGGGGGATCTCCCCCTGTGGGCCATCTGAAGTGCCGAAAGGGCCCTTTCCCTGCCAATTTGAAGTGGTAGGGAAAGGACCCTTTAAACTCCAGCTGACTGGTGTGGGGGATCTTCCTCTGCAGGTCTGCTGGAGCCAGCTGGGATTTGAAAGCCCTGAAGCTTCCCGAAGTGATCCAAATAGGTTCTGGCAGCTTTGATTCGGCATTTCCGAATTGGAGCCCGCATGCTGGGCCAGATTCGGAAATCCTGAATCTTTATAAATCAGGTCCAATTTGGGTATTTATCCTGAATTAGAAACCCGAATAGCACACCCCAATGGTTACACAGTACAGCAGCCTCTATATTCGTAACAGGAAGAATGATCTCTCAGCAATACTACCATAAACATGAGTTTTAAAATCAGAAACAGCATCACCAGTTTGGTGTAGTGGTTAAGAGTGCAGGACTCTAATCTGGAGAACCAGGTTTGATTCCTCACTCCTCCACTTGACGCCAGCTGGGTGACCTTGGGCCAGTCACGGCTCTCTGGAGCTCTCTCAACCCCACCCACCTCACAGGGTGTTTTGTTGTGGGGATAGTAGTAGCATACTTTGTAAACTGCTCTGAGTGGGCATTAAGTTGTCCTGAAGGGCAGGATATAAATCAAATGTTGTTGTTGTTGTTATTATCAACCCAATAGATGTGCCAAACATAGGTCTTGCTAACAGCCTGCCTTCACATGAACAAAGACATACTGTACTTAGGGCATAAGGATTCTTTCCCTCCCTTTCTTTATTGTGAGGAGGGAAGGTCTTCTGTTTCCAGAATAGCTACTAGTATGAACACAAGAGTACTCTGAACATCTTGAAGGGAAGTTCTACTCCTGGTAAATTACGCCCCCCCATACACACACACACAAATAGTGGAAAAACCAAACCTTTACTGGGTCCACTTTGGAATAATACACCCAAGAAACACAAGCAGAATTGTTTGGTCCCGGACCTGATCTTTCAGGAACATCCCAGCGATATGTTGCAATTTCACCTAAGGAAGGAAGGAAGGAAGGAAGGAAGGAAGGAAGGAAGGAAGGAAGGAAGGAAGGAAGGAAGGAAGGAAGGAAGGAAGGAAGGAAGGAAGGAAGGAAGGAAGGAAGGAAGGAAGGAAGGATTGATTATTTCTAGTGTTAAGTATCTCACCTGAGTTCTGTCTGCCTGTCTTCTTCTTAATTACTGTTTCCACGACCAGTCATAAACAGCAAGCCCTCACCTACTAAAAGGGAAACCTCTGTCATGTTTTCACCCTACCTTCACAGAGTGGAGTGGCTCAGAGGGTGTACCCTTCTTCTCTTTTTAATGATCGACTACAGATCTTAATTCATTCAAATATGAAATCTTTGTCAGGGGCATTTAACAAACAAAAAGGCCCAAAGTAGTAAAGCATTTTTTTGCTTTGTCTTTTCTTTTTTCACTAGTTTAGGTATATTAGAAAAGGACAACACTAAATTTCTTGATTTTAATGTAAATGGCCTCAGTCACATAATTAAGAGCATTTTTCATTTGTACTGAATCCAAGAGAGGTAAAAACAGAGCATCTGACCTGCATGGTACATGCAGCATCAGATCATTACTGGAGTATTTACACCAAGTTTTCCACCCAATTTGTACAGGAAAAAATGAAATATTTGGAAGGAAGATTTAGGGAACCTGACTTCTGAGACTATTGCTGTACGTAATATTTAGGTACTTAATAGACAAACATCAGAATTTTCTGAAGCTTTATTTTTTGCATTTTGCTTCTGGAGAATTAGTTCTAGGTAGAAATTGACGTGTTGCTGATATTCAGTTACAAATCTTCTGTTACTAATAAAAGGTTGCATTCTTTATCACTTTTTTGACAGAAACGGTTCTATTTGACAGATACATGGAGATTCTTTAAACCATTTGAAAACTATTAAACTTATTATTGTCTTTGCATCCTCTTACTCTAGAATTAATGGGGGGGGGGTTGCTCCCCAGTACTTTGGTTGCAAGTTATCTACTTGCTACAGAGGCATTAAAAGCCCTTTCTGATATTGCTTGTGTCTCTTTAGAGAGAGAGAAAGCTCAGTCTCTGACTCATCTTTGTCTTTGGTGAAGACTAATTTGTTACTGAAATAGCAAGAAATCATTGAAGAGATTAAACAATTTCTGATTTTTCCAGATAATAATTCAGTGGCAGCTTCTTGCTCCGTTGTACGGGGTACAGTGAAAGCCTATTTAAGGCAGTCCTTGATTAAGCTTTCTTCGTATTAGAATGTTAAGATCAGGATCTAAGAGCAGAACCATAAGTGACAAAAGGCACAGGTTGGACCCTTGTCAGCTTCCCTCAAGTTTTGATGGGAAATGTAGGCATCCTGGTCTCACAGCTTCGCTCTCTGACTGCTGCCCAATGGACTTTTCAACTGTCACTTGTCCAACATTCCGCCAAGCTGCCTACATTTCCCATCAAAACTTGAGGGAAGCTGACAAGTGTCCAACCTGTGTCATTTGTCACTTGTGGTTCTGCTCTAAGTGACGCTTGCTTCAGAACATCAGGAAGGGTTAGGAGCATGACAGAAAGAAACACTTGAAGACGAATGGCTGGAGGAATTGGCTGTCTACAGAACACTGCTTGACAGGCAGCTTCCTCCTGAGGCAAGCTGGGCTTTGCTGGTTACAAGACAAGGATATTTTGAAAAAAGAATGAGGCCGAAGGGCTCTTGTCTTGCAAATTGGCAGACGAACAAAGGAGAGAATCATTCTCTCCTATAATGGCCAAAAACTTACTTGTGGTGACAATGAAGCAGCTACTGAATTTTACAGGTTTTACTCTTCAGAGAATCTTAATTTAGAAGGGACTGATTTATTTTAAGCTCTATTTTAGACATTCTCAAGACAGCCAAAGAACAAAAAACTGCCTCAGATGTTCCCATCATTATTCAAGAGAATGCTATTAATTCATTCTCATTAAAAGTGAGCAAATCCCTCAGTTTATAGTTTCCCTTCATATTATTGAATTTTACCTCAAAGTTTATCAGATAGTTTTTTTAATTTAACAAACACAAATTTGATAATTGTCTAATTCCATCCTGATTATTTGATACTTTGTAGGAGTCAAAAATTTCATTAATTCATAAAAAAGGAAAAGATGCTGCACAATGTGGGCATTTAGCCCAAAATCTCTTTATTAAACCAATATTAAAGATTTTCATGTAATACCTTTTGTACCTTTACTGTTTTACCAGGCAGGGGTTTGGGGGGGGAATAGCCTTGCGAGATCAACATCTGGTCTGGTTTGATTGTTAAAGATGATACTAAAATATGTCAGGAGAAAGCTTTGGAATTTTGATTAGATTTCTGAGAACAGATGTGACTCACAGACATAGCGGATGTTCTTTTTCAAACCATTTGCCAGCTTTTCAAAAGCACACGGTTGCTAGCTGGAACGGCATGTAGTAGCTGCCCCTTGGCACATCCAGCTTACACACAGCAAAATGCTGCCACCTTACAAAATGGGCCCCTTGGTGTTCCTTTCCAACCTCCCGAAATTAGCCTGGATGTCAAGGGCAGCTCCTACAGGCTGGTTTTGTGTACAGACTCCCAGGAGCCTGTTGATGCACACAGAAAGCTCCACACATATGGCTGGTTTGGATTAATCATAAAATCATAGAATCACAGGGTTGGGAGAAACCTCTAGGGTCATCTAGTCCAACCCCTTGCACCATGCAGGAAATTCACAACTACCTCCCCTCCCCACACTTCCAGTGACCCTTGCTCCATGCCCAGAAGATGGCAAAACACCATCAGGGTTTTTCAAACCATTTGCCAGCTTTTCAAAAGCACACGGTTGCTAGCTGGAACGGCCTGTAGTAGCCACCTGGCGTATGCAGCATATAGATGTGCCCGCATATGGATGTGGTTCCAGAATTCACAAAAGGTTTCCAAGTACAGGAATCAAAGGCAGTTTTGGATAACTGAGTTTCAGTCTCATAGCAGTACCAAGTACTGCTTCAATTAGACTGGATATTGGTCTGAGCCAGAACAGAAGTATATTTTCACTAGTAACACAGCCCATTGTGGGAGAAAATACAATGGGCTCTAACAAGGGGAGGGCGGGCAGGCATTTCCTCCTCCTCTGTGATTGATCCTGGCTCGGTGAAGGTGGGGGGCAGACATTGCCACCTGCTCTGCTCCTGATCTCAGCTGGGTGAAGGTGGCAGGCATTGCCTCCTGCTCCATGCCTGATTCCATCAGGGTGAAGGGGGGGGCATTGCCACCTGCTCCGTTCCTGATCCCAGCCACATGAAGGGGGGCAGGCATTGCCTCCTGCTCCATGCCTGATCGCAGCTGAGTGAAGGCAGGGGAATAGGCATTGCCTCCTGCTCTGTGCCTGATTCCAGTTGGGTGATGGTGGTGTGTGGGCATTAGGGGTGTGTGAGCCGGTTTTCTGATTCAGCATAAATACCTGAATCAGACTTGATTTGTAACTATTAGAGATTTCCAAATTGGGCCCAGCATGCTGGCCCTGATTCGGAAATGCCCAGTCAAAGCTTCCCGAAATGATTTGGGTTGCTAAGGGAAGCTTCAGGGCAATTTCAAACCCCACGGCTGGCTCCAGGTGACCAGTGGAGGAGAATCCCTCGCACCAAACAGCTGAAGTTTAAAGGGCCCTTTCCCTGCCGCTCTACTCCCATTGGGTGAAATAAGCAGTGGGACGGGAAGTTTCGTTGTGCTCTGAATCTTCACAGAGCATACTGAAGCAGGGCAATAAGCAGTTCCTGAAGCGGCTTGCTGCTTTGGAAATTGCTTATTTCCTTCTTTTTCCCGCTTTGGAAATTCTGAAGCAGGAAAACTGAATCTTTCTGTCTCTGCACACCCCTAGTGGGCATTGCCACCTGCTCTGCTCATGATCCCAGCTGGGTCACGAGGGGGGGGCATTGCCACTTGCTCTACTCCTGATCCCAGCTGGGTGATGGCAGGGGTAGGGCATTGCCACCTGTTCCACTCTTCATCCCAGCTGGGTGGTGGGGGGGGTGTTGGCATTGCCACCTGCTCCACTTCTGATTCTGCCGGAGGGAATACTGAAATTTCACTGCACATAAATGTATTATATTATTTTTTATATACAATTTTCAATTTTTTTGGAAAAGTGCAATGTGCTGAAAGTGCTATATATACAGGAAATGAGTTGTCTGGAACACAGTCAGCCTTTCATATAGTAGGATGGCCCTGAAATTTGTTATGAGCATGGATAGAGGACAGAACTCTTGTCATGACAGAAGTCTCAGAAAGAAAATAACTGGAGATAAATGTGAAGCAGCAGGAGCTCAGCTGTGGATGCTGGCCATTTATTGGCATCTAAACAGAAGATGAAGCTCAGAGAAAAGACAGCGGAAGGGGACTCACCAGGAGCTGCTGCTTCTAGCTCCCTCTCGCTCTTCTCCACTATTCCATGGGCATGGATGGAATAAGGCCGTGTAGCATTGTTCTTGAACACAATGTTGAGGATATCACCCACTTCTGCCCAAATGAAAGGCCCTGGAGACAGGAAGGTGATACTTTAGGGCATAAAGGCAACAGCGTCAGACCACAGAGTGTCCAGGAATGGACCCAAACATGCCAGCAACATACCATGTACCGGGGGGCGGGGAGTAGGAAGTCATTCAATGTTTACTCATAGCGTTACCGGATCAGCTGTAGGGAGAACAAGGTATCTGTTGGCAGGACAATTCCCACAACCCAAATCCAGTTGTGGATTCCTGTGTTACTGATTGGCATCTGGTCACATTTTTCTTTCTGAAGAGACTGAGGCTGGAATATTTACTTGGGAGAAGACCCCATATAATCCTATGAGTTTATTTCCAAGTAAATATGCATAGGAGTGGGCTATAAGCCGCACACTTGCTTGGGAGTAAGCCTCATTGACGCAATGGGAGATTTCTGGGAAAATGGGCCCATGGACATATAAAGCTGCCTTAGAGAACGGACAATCCAGGGCTGTCATGGGAGGCTGCTCTCCAAAGCTTAGGGCAGATGAGTTGCACATCACTTCCTAGCCAGCCCTTGTAAGTGGAGATGCTGGGGACTGGCCCTGTGACTCCAAGCAGCCCATTATGGGTTGCACAGTCCTCTGGGCGTTTCCTTGTGACCGGGTGCCACAGTACACAGTGGGAGGTTCTTGTACGGCAGGCAGAGGCAGTGGCTACAAAGTCCTTGGGTTTGTTGATGAGGTCTGTGCGCCAGATGCTCAATCAGAGGCTTTTTTGGTTCTACCGGGCCTGCAAAATCATGTTACTTGCATGGCTAGCCTGAGGAAGCCCAAAGCCACTTCTGTTCATGTGCTGCAGTTGTGTGAGGGGAAACTAGCACCTTTCAGTCTGTGAGGCACAAAACTCCCATTGAACATCCACCAACAAACATAAGGAGTCTTGGTCTTCCTCGTCATGGGTGGCTCTGTCAGGGCTTGCCGCAGCCACTGCTGGGCGGGGCGCTGGGCGGTCTGCTCCTGACGTCAAAGGGGGGCCAGGGATTCTGCGGGACCCTGTGGATGGAGGGGCAGTATACATCACCCAGACTCCCTCTCACTCCACTCGCTGGCCTGCTCAACCTGTGCCACTCACTTCCCTTGGTCTCTGCCATCTCCTCCTCCTTCATCCACTCTCCTCCTTGCCTTCACTCTGCTCCATCACTCCTACTCAAACCCACCACCCCAGAGCTCTTCCCAGCCATCCTTTATAGGGTTTCCTTTCCCCGCCCCACCCTTCCCCCAGCCTGGATCTGGGCTGCCCCAAGTAGTTGCAGCTGGGGTAGCTGATCTGGCTCCACTGACTGGCACCAGCTATGTCGTGTTGCCTGGCTGCCAAGCCTCCCTGACTCTGCTGATTGCTGAAGGCAGGTCCAGCTGAGGCCCCTTGGCTGCCTGCCCAGCTCCTCCCCCAGAATGCCTGTGGCAGCTCCACCTGAGGTTGCTTGGCTTCTGGCACTCCCTGGGCCTGGCTATTGCCTTCTAGCTGGTGTATAGGCTGGGGCGTGGTTCTGAGCTGTTGGGACTGCTTCTCCTCATCAGGTAAGGGCTCTGCTTGGGCAGCTGCTGGGTCACTATTTTCCCTGCCCTTGCCTTCTCCCTCTACTTTGCCCAGCCCCCTGCCTTCTCCCTGGATGGTGGGGCTAGCTGACCTTGCCCTGCCCCTTTCAGCCCCCTGGGGCCTTGGATCTTTGCCCCTTTTTCCTGGCATAGGCAGGTTCTGGCTCTGATGGCTGGCTAGGGCAGCAGGGCCGCTGCCTCCCGGCTGTCTCTCACTGTTTCCTCCCAGCGAGGCCGGGGGCTGTGCCTCAGACCCTGGACAGGCTCCAGGGCTTTTTTTCAGCTGGAATGCGGTGGAACAGAGTTCCGGAACCTCTTGAAAATGGTCACATGGCCGGTGGCCCCGCCCCCTGATCTCTAGACAGAGGGGAGTTCATCTCAACTCCCCTCTGTCTGGAGATCAGGGGGCGGGGCCACCAGCCATGTGACCATTTTCTCCGAGGGCAACTCACTGAGTTCCACCACCTCTTTTCCCAGAAAAAAAGCCCTGGGTGGCTCAGAGGGTTTTCTGATCCCTGGCTATTTTCCATCCAGAGAGATCCGTTGCTGCGACCCACGCATTGCCTGCTGCCTTGCTTTTCGTTTGCTCCATTCAAATGACTCACAATAGAAATGGTACCATTTTGAAAATCTGGGGAATGGCCCAAGCATTGCAAAGAGAGCAGGCCTGTGTGCACAATGTTGCTCAGATTTTTCCTGGGATGCCTCTGCTGTTGTAGTGTGGTATTACAGTGTGAGTTCTCCCACTCAAGGCAGAAAGAATCAGGAGGGGAAGGGCAGGAGTTGACAAACTCAGCCCACAACAAACAATGTGTAGCAATATTGTGTAACAATCCGCACTTCTGAAGCGAGAGCTGATAGCGCTTGGAATGATGTGTGCCGGCTTCTAAAGGTTGATGGATTTCCTCTCCATTCGGCTGAATGCGGTGCTTTCCATGGTCACAGATCCAGAGGAGTTAGCCGTGTTAGTCTGTAGTCGCAAAATCAAAAAGAGTCCAGTAGCACCTTTAAGACTAACCAATTTTATTGTAGCATAAGCTTTCGAGAATCAAGTTCTCTTCGTCAGATGCATGATCCGAACTGAAATGTAGGCAGTTCGGATCATGCATCTGACGAAGAGAACTTGATTCTCGAAAGCTTATGCTACAATAAAATTGGTTAGTCTTAAAGGTGCTACTGGACTCTTTTTGATTTGGCTTCTAAAGGAAACCTGGAAGGCGCTGTCTGTTTGTGACCACTGAGACCAATCTCTGGATAACTACATAAATCCACCTTAAGGGAATTAAATGGACACTACCAGGCATGAAACATTCATTGGAATTTCAACCTCCCTTGGCATTTAGTAGCAAAAGTTGTCCTATTTCAGGAAAATAAAATTTCCAAGGGAGCCTTCCATAGGAACCAGCTGAATCTGACTTCATGTGCAGGTTTAACACTATCAGGCTTGGCCTTAAGAGGGACGGGGAGAGGTGTCATTAGTACAAAAAGTAATTACCTCTGATACCCCAGGAAAGCAGTATCTTGGCTCAGCTAAGCAAGCTATATATTTGCTAAAGCAATATACAGCTCATAAAGCTGTATCACAAACAGTGAAATCACAAGCAGTGATTTCTTGGTTATGTGTTTGCTATAAGCAATTAATTGCTTGGTTGCTCTGTTAGTTACATTAGGTGTTGAAAGCCAGAATTCAGAGCTCTGTCTCAGAGATAATGGTACAAGCTAGCCAGATACATACAGGCAGAAAGGAATGCTTAAAAGGTAACAGACAATGGCTTATTCTGTAGAGTCACACATGCACAATGTAAAAAGAGCTGACTTTGCACTTTAAAAGGTGACATGCGCACTAAAATTTCTAACTGCAACATAACTGTGAATCAATTATGTTATAATTAATTGTACTGATGTTCTGATGCTGTAAGTGCTATAAAAACTCTGCTGCTCAAGGGAGGAGCCAGAGGGAATAATCTTTTCTGGCATTCTGTTCTCTCTCCTCTTATTGCAATAAAAGGATTATTTTTTTCAAATTCAAATTATTTATTATATGGTCAAAGACCAGCATAAAAGAAATACTACAGAGTTAAAATTATTAGTAAAAATAGCACAAAACTAAAATAATTAAAACAGTAATATAAAAGGGCGGTATTTACATAAACTCCGATAATGAGAGCACTTGACGGATTTTATAGGCTTTTGCACAAAATTTTGTGACTGAGGCTGTAGTTGTCGGATTTCCGTCTTCTAGAAGTAGCCTAGCATATTCCAAGCTCGTTCTTCCAGGTATGCTATTGGTCGAAGGAGTAATGAGCTTGATGCGAGCATCCAGATAGAAGGGACAACGCAGAAGGACGTGATCTACAGTCTCAGTTTCTCCTTCACTGCAGGGGCAAAGCCTTTTCTCACAGGGAATTCTGTTAAAGCGCCCATCTAAAGCAGCACACGTGTAAAGGCCCTCCTGCCACGATGCACCTCCAAGCGGGACAGATAGGCAGCCAGCTTGACTATGTATCTGGTGCTCGTAGGGGACAAAAAAGTAGGGCCCCTCCCTAAATCGAGCTGGCATTCAGTGTCCAATATCCCTTGTTTTATAGCCTGTTTTGCCTGACCAAAACCCATGGTCAAAATCATGGAAGGAGAAAAGCCGAGGCTCACCAGTTTGCAAAGGACTGCCTTGAGCCAATAAAAGTTAAAGAGCACTCCCTCAACTCCAGCCCTTTGTGTCTAATTGGATAAGGCACAGAGGAGATGACTTCGGCTTATCAACTCCTTCAGAGTTTCATGTATGTTCTTCATGTTACTTTGCCAGTTACTCAGCACTTGAGTGAGGTCCATCATTTTCCTGACCAGATCATTTACTCTTTTGAGTGGATCTTGTTTTCATTTGAACATTGCAAAAGAACGGAAACCACCTTTCTCTTGAATTATTGCATCTTCTAGCCTCCCCTAACTCGTTTCTGCCTTTCCTCTCCTTGTACCCCTGCCCACATATTTCCACCAAGTGAGGAGAACATCTCATGCATCTGATGAAGTGTGTTCTGGCTCATGAAAGCGTCTGTGACAGCAAATTTGTGAGTCTTAAGAAGACACTATTGTTTTAGCCAGGGCTTTTTTTCTGGGAAAAGAGGTGGTGGAACTCAGAGGGTTGCCCTCGGAGAAAATGGTCACATGGCCGGTGGCCCCGCCGGCATGGAGGGCAATCTCAACTCCCCTCTGTCTGGAGATCAGGGGGCGGGGCCACCGGCCATGTGACCATTTTCAAGAGGTTCCAGAACTCCGTTCTACTGCGTTCCTGCTGAAAAAAAGCCCTGGTTTTAGCTGTAACAGACTAAAACAGCCCCTCTTCTGGAGTTTCCAAGACTGAGGAGGACCCTTGCTATTTGGACTTCACTGCTGGTTATTCTAGGCACCCTTAGAATCTAAGGAAACAATTCTGAAGATAATGCAGGCCGCAAGCAACAAAATGAGGTAGAAATAAAGTAGGAGAGTTGGGAGGTGGTAGAATGGACTATATCATTTCAGATAATAGGGAGGGGGGTTTACATTTTAATGATTTATTCATCTAAAAAAGCAAGAACAAATGGTTGGACTTGAATTTTCTAAATGATGTGTACTTTCAGACATTTTGTTATATGAGAAATGGTTAAAATGGCATCTCCAACCCGCAACAGGAAGTGGTACAGTCCACTTTGCCACCTCCTAATTCTAACATCGTAGGCTCGTGTGTTAGGAGAGAGTGAATCTAGACTGCATGAAAGCAGCCAGCATCTGTATATTCTTACCTAAGATGCCTAAGTGTTCTTCACCATTGGTCCTGTTCTTTGGGGTCTTGAAGGTCCCATCAGTGTATTCCCTGTAAACAGCTTTCTTGTACTTGGAACCAAGGAGTCCGTTCCCATGGCTGAGAAATATGTTGCCATAGCTGTGAATTTCAAAGTTCCTTGTTGTGTTACTGATGCTCTGTTGATATTAATAAAACAATACACATCTCGGTGCAAAAGAGATCACTGTGTGTATGGATGTCATCTCTAGGGACTTGAGCAGTCATAGGTGAAAGACTACAGGGATTGTGGGAAAGAAGCAGGGCTCTGACTGGCAGAGGTTTCTGGCTGCCTCTTTCTACCTCACCATCTGAGACTTGCAAGGCCGGGGACTGAACTCCGTGACTTCTGCATGCAAAGAACAGGTTCAGTCGCTAACTGTGGCCCTTTCCCTATTGCTATCACATTATGAAGTATAAAAATTCACTCCAACAGAGTCTATTGCTTATTTTGCAATTTAACCTTGACTGTATGCATCAATGAGTGGGCCTTTGCCTGTCCCCATTGAAATCTCTTTGCCCCCCAACTCCTGCCTTAAGGGTCCCGCTGGATTTTCTCACAGTCTCCCAGGAAGCAGCTGTTTCCCCATCTGTAGCATCTCTGCTCCATGTAGATTGGGGGGGGCATGTTGCAACCAGGAAGGATTTACCCAACTATCCACCACCCACAAAGGTGGATAAATGGACCCCCTCTGGCCCAGAGGGGTGAAGCCAGGATAGTCCCACCATTTCATAAATGGGTCTTACAATGCAGGAGGCAAAAAGACACTTTTCGCAGGACAATTTGTAGAAATGAGGCAATGAGATCTCATTCATTTCTGAAGTGACCATTTTACCTTTCCTCACCAGAGCCATTGTGCCTCTCCAGCTCCCAGCTGCGGTCTGGGGCGTAGTCCCAATCCACCTCCTCGGCTATGATGTAGACTGTCCTCACTCTCTCAAATCGCCTGTGGAGAAAAGGTTCCTTCTTCCCACACTGCTGAACTGAGTAACGTTCCCTCATCCCAGACTGGTAATGGTTGCTAGTCTGACAGTATACCTCAAAAGTCCCTAAAGGGCAGCATAAAGAAAAGTACCACAGATGAAGGTCAGAGAGATCCTTTTGCCAGATGTAAGAGAGACTGAATGCCTAAAGAGAAGTCTCTGTAGTCTCTCTGCCTGCTGTGGGAGCTCAGCTGCTTGCTGACTTCGCAATTTTCATGATGAATTCATTTTTACTTATTTAATTTATTCTCAATAGGGACCCCAAGTGGCTTACATCATTCTCCGTGCCACCTTTTAAACCTCACAACTACCCTGATAACAGCCAGGTTGGGCTAATAGTGTGACTGGCCCCGTGAGCGTCCATGGCAGAGCAGGGATTCAAATCTACGTCTCCCGGATCCCAGTCCGATGTTCTAACCACTACGCACACTGGCCTTTCCCAGTTGCGAATGTGCATTTTGTCAAACCAAATATGGGGTCATTCTTAGCCCGCCTGTGATTTTTCGAGCAGGCTTCCTGCCTTTTCTTCCACATATACATTAAGATCTTCCTCCTTCTCTCTTCCTCTTTAAAGAACAATTTCGAAACTGCTCTGGGGGTGGAAAAGAGCAAGATATCTTGGCGATATTATAGGCACCAGCCAATTGCTGCCATTCGTAGCTAGCTTTGGCTGCAAACTCAATGAATCATTTTTAAAAAAAAAAAATCAAGTCCAACAGCATCTTAAAGACCAATAACACTTAAAAACAGAAGACATAACTTGGCCCCAGAGAGAAGAAATGAGATTTATACTGAAGGCACTTCCAAGCCGATCCCTGCTGCTCCACAAAAGTAACGAATGCCTTCATGAGGCAAAAGTAATGAATGCCTCACCCTAAAACAAACACAGCAAGCAGCTCTGTTATGGAAGTCCGCAGAGAGCAGGGTGGATGGCTCCATGAAAGGATCTGTCCCTTACCTTCGTTGTCCGGCTGCATGAGGGCTGTGGCAAACGTGTGAGGAAACAGGCTGGCTGCGTCTCGCCTCATTCCATCCATCAAGACAGTATTGCCTTGGAAGACGGCTCCGTGGACATCCGCTTCAGTGCCCAGGCCCAAAAGGTGCCAGGAAACCCTTTCTCCTTTACAAATGTCCAGGCCAGGCAAGTTACTGAACATGAATCCATTAATGGCTTCCATGAGGGAAAAAAACACGCATCAAATTAATATAACCAGAATGACAGATGGTCCGTCTCCTCCATGGCTAGTAGGAAACAGGTTAGGGTTAGGGTGCACCAAATCTTTTTATGTATTTGTTCCACCGTCATCCTGCTTTTCTTCCACAGAAGATAAAGAGGCATGGATTAGGCCCCTAGGCTTCTCCCCTCAGGCCTCGAACTGGAGTGCTTGAGCACAAGTATTGCACAATGTGCCTGTCGGCCACACCCTCAGAGTAAATGGGGGTGGACATATTCATACTCATAAAGACTGAGAGCAAACTTTTGAAAGTCATTGCACTGGGTTTCCTCCAACCCACCTGGTGTTTAGTGCATGTCAAGGTTCTGCATTGTGCAGGGGGTTGGACTAGATGACTCTAGATGTCCCTTCCAACCTTATGATTCTATAATTCTATGCATGTCCAATGATTGGGGCGAGGGAGCTCTGTGCTGTTTGAGGTTTGAAGGTGCTAGTCCCTACACTGCCATGCTTTCACTCCAGAATGAAGCCATGTCAAAAACTGGTGTGATGATAGTAACTCCTTCCAAAACAAGGATTCTAAGATGGCAGGAAGATATTCGGTCAAAACCTGTTGACATCTGCATGACAAGAACCTCTCTTTTCATGCTCTGTAATACTTAATAATCCACTTTCTTGGAGAGTGCCTTTTTCTCCTAGAGCAGGAGTGGACATACCATGCATCCTGTTGGACTCCATGAAGCCTTGATCTTCAAAGGCCTCTTCTTTCCTCAAGAAATATTTCAGATTTGCATCCAGATACCAGCTAAGGTTTTCATCAAATACTCCAAACAAAAGATAAAACTCTCTGTCCACGTCTTTCTAAAAAATTAAGAACAGGTGGAATTAGTTCATTTCTGAAACATTCCCATGTGCTAATACTCTGAGAGTTATAATTCACACTGCTGGCATTTTAGCACTCAGTGGGGTTGAGAGAAGGAGGCGGAGAGAATCAAATTGTGGCTGTGCAGACACAAGCAGGTTGCCTGGCTCTTCAAGGGAGAAACAGTCATGAGAACAAGAGAACATCTAATCCAGCATTTGATTGGCCATGCAGAATTATAAGCAGGGTGGGGTCAGGGGGTGCATTGCCCCATTTAGACCACTGATCAGACCAAGATTTCCTCTTTTTAAAACCACAGCTGCTGTCTGTGCCTTCAGACTGACTGATAGTTATGTTTTAACAGCTTCCATTGACAATGAGGCAAGTTCTGGGAAAAGAGCAGGGGTGGAGAGTGCCCTTGCAAAGTATCACAGTTCTAAGCTCCCCTCACCTGCCCCACTTAGCGTGGCCCAGGCACTATTCTTTTCAAGAGCACGATGCCCTTATATTATGCTAGGTGATCATGAAACACACACACACACACACACCACTCTCACAAGACTCTGCGCAGCAGATGTTGCAAGCAGGTGTGGGATCGTCACTCAAGGAGTTCTTCACCATCCAAAGAAGGTGCCTAACTGGCCATAAGCAAGTAAGGCTTCTGAACTTAAAGGTAAGTGTTCTTACTCGGATTGTATTTCATACTAAAATACAGGCAGACACTTGGGCTGGGAGACGGGGAAATCGTAATTGCTCCATCTAACGAAGAGGCCTGGCTATAGCCTTGTTCTCACAGTGTCCGCTCTGATTCTTCCCAGGAAGCCAGGGAATGAAGGTGATAGCCCTTCTGGGCTCTCCAGCAAGTGGAATTCAGAGAGGTACTCTGCCTCTGAACCTGGAGGCTCCATTGAGTGAATAGCTGAATTGCTCTGTTTGGCCAATAGTTGTCAACAGATCTCTCCTACTCCATGAATGTGTCTGATCTTCTTCCAACCCCAGGTAAAGGCACAAATGCCATCTTGGGGCACCGAGGCTCAGGCAGAAAGCGATCTCTCAGCCCTGCAGCTTTAGACGCGCGTGTCAGACATAGAACTTGCATGATGCATTTATCAACAGCAGCAGCCATGCACTTCGAAGGCAAAGCTCATGATGCAGCAGCAGCACGTGGCAAGTCCCCTGCCTGACCCTCTGCAAGCGGCAGCTCATGAGGATGAGCATTTTGGTACATGAGGAGCCAGCGGCACTGGGCCGTGGTTCAGAGGGGCAGCCAAATGCTGGCCCTTCCGGAGGCCTTGCCTCTGCCAGTGGCCCTAGTCCTGCTGCTTCGGCTGAGACGGTGCCCTGGGCTTAGCCGGCTGACAGACCGTACCTGCTTGTTTTGTTCACTGAGGGTTCCAGGCCGACAGATCAGCAAGGGTCCCACTAAGCCAGAATTGGTGTCTCTGGTGGGGTCCACTGCAGAGGAGTACATCCACGTCAGGCAAGGAGGGTCTGCAGCTGTGGGCCCAACATGCTGCGGGACTGTCCAGCGGTACGTGAAGTTCCCAAGAGGCTTCACAGGAGCTCCGTTCCGGGAGAAGCCTTTGAAAGGCAAACACAGATGGTGCTGGTTGTATATTGGATTTAAACACCGACTGTTGCAAGCTCTTCTCAGAGAACTCAGAGCATTACACGGTGCTACCAAACTGCCCCTGATCTGGTTCAGATCAGGGTATGACGACCTGCTCAGCTTGCCTCATACGGCAGCATCATATCCGAGAGAGACAGTGGCTAGAGTATTGGACTGGGGAGGCCTGCCTTGGAAATACGGGATGACCTTGGGCCAAGAGCTGTTTCCCAGCCTAACAAACCTCAAAGGGTTGTTATGAGGAGAAGAGACTGCCCTCAGCTCCTTAGAGAAAGGTGGGATAAAGATGACACACCCATCACGGCACTTCCCAAAATGCACTGGAACAAACTGGCACCTTATTCACACATTATACTCTGGAGTCTTGGGGCTACACGCCGTGTTCCACTCTACATCTGCCCTCAAGGTATTCTGAAAGTGGCGTCAGCCACTCGCTCGTTTCCTCAATCCTTCTATGAGTTGATGTCTCTAGAAAGAAGGCTGCAGTTGATTAGTCACTACTTCCAAGGTAGAAAATGTTAGGAGAACTTGGACAACCTGTCTAAAGAATCTTTGTCTAGAGAAGAACCTAAGAAGAGCCTTGCTGAGGCCACCCAGCCCAGCATCCTGTTTCCAGGTGGCACAGGGAAGCCCATCAACCGGGCAAGAAGACATCAGCCCTCCCCTCCCGCCTGTGGCTAGCCCCTGGGGCTTAGAAATAGTCTTATCTGAACTTCTCTTCTAACTGTCATGACTAATACCACTGGCAAACCTCTCCTCAATAATCCAGAAGAGTTAGCCATGTTAGTCTGTGGTTGCAAAACAGTAAAGAGTCCAGTAAAGAGTAAAGAGACCTTTAAGTAAAGAGACCTTTAAATAGTAAAGAGAACTTTAAGACTAACCATCTTTATTGTAGTATAAGCTTTTAAGAACCAATGCGTTTCTCCCCAATAAGTTTTTACAGGTAGCCCAGGCAAGCCATATCTTGTTAAGACTTGGAGGTTGAGTCAGCCTTGGCTAGTAACTGGAAGGGGGGCTTCCAGAGAAGACGAGGGTTGTTATACAGAAGCAGTCAATGGCAAACCACCTCTGTCAGTCTCTTGCCTTGAAAACTCCAGCAGGGGTTGCCGTAAGTTAGCTATGACTGGACAGCACTTTCCACCACCACCATGCTAATTACATATATCTTGTGGCTGTGAATTCCAGAAGCTAAGTAGGCATTGTGTGAATATTTATTTCCCTTTTTTTCTGTCTTGAACATACAGTCTATCACTTTCACTGGGTGTCCCTGAATGTTAAGGCATAAGACTCTATCATGTCTCCCCTTAGATGTTTAAAGTAACACATACACAGCCTTTAACCTCAATCATTCCCCTTCTCTGAAGTTTCGTGCAGTGGTTAAGAGAATTGGGTTTGATTCCCCACTCCTCCACTTGAAGCCAGCTGGGTGACCTTGGGTCAGTCACAGCTCTGCTAGAGCTCTCTCACCCCACCCACCTCACAGGGTTATTGTTGTGAGGATAATAATAACACACTTTGTTAACTGGTCTGAGTGGCCATTTAGTTGTCCTGAAGGGCAGTATATAAATTAAATGTTGTTGTTGTTATTCTTTGTACATGGTATTTCCAATACAATATTAGTTTACAGCTGACGTATGAAGGTATTGTGATACTTGACCTCTTATTTCAAACCCTTTCTCTAGTAGCTGGAAATAATTCCTCGTTTTCCATCCCAAGTATTTCTCTTGCACAGATCTGCTTTGACAGGGAAAATCATTTTGATGTGACGGGGACTGTCATGACTAAAAAACACCAACCGTCATGGTAGAGCGTCCCCTCCCACTCCTTTCTATAAAAGACGCCGTGCGGCTGGATGCTGAAAGGCCAGGAGGCTTTGTTCGCAAAGGTGACCTGGATGGTATCACCCACTTCTGCTTTGATGACAGGTCCTGGAGAGAGAAAAGGGGAAGGGGGTGCATGATATGGCTTGGTGTCCGAAATTATTAAGGAAAACTGTCCAACCCACGGCTGCTCAGTGTTCCCCAGATGACTCAGAAATAAAACGTTACGGACAAAAGGCATCTGAGATTCGGGCTACTTAGCTCCTTTCCAAATCTCTATTTTTTGCTTTGGTTCAGAAGGACTGGAATTAAAGTTTGGTCATTAACGTTAAAAAAATGAGAGAGTGGGGGAGAGATAAGCTTCCTTGCTCCCTAAAACCTTATCTAAACAAAAGCTGTATTTTACTAATCTGGCACTGGGAAAAAATAGAAATAAAAAATCCTGGGGGATGCACTGAGCCACCAACTTCCAGGGAAGCATTTCCCTTTGGCAGTAAAGAAACAGAACAGCAGCAAAGACCCCAGGGAGAAAAATATATAATAATAACATTCAGGGCTTTTTTTCTGGGAAAAAGGTGGTGGAACTCAGTGGGTTGCCCTCGGAGAAAATGGTCACATGGCCAGTGGCTCTGCCCCCTGATCTCCAGACAGAGGGGAGTTTAGATGGCCCTCCGTGCCACTGAGCGGCGTGTAGGGCCATCTCAACTCCCCTCTGTCTGGAGATCAGGGGGCGGGGCCACCGGCCATGTGGCCATTTTCAAGCTGTTCCGGAACTCCATTCCACCGCGTTCCTGCTGAAAAAAAGCCATGATAACATTCGATTTATATACCGCCCTTCAGAGCAGTTTACAAAGTGTGTCATTATTATCCCCACAATAAACACCCTGTGAGGTGGGTGGGGCTGAGAGAGCTCTGAAAGAGCTGTGACTGACCCAAGGTTCCTCAGCTGGCATCAAGTGGAGGAGTGAGGAATCAAACCCGGCTCTCCAGATTAGAGTCCCGCACTCTTAACCACTACACCAAACTGGCTCTCAAGATTTCAGGTACACCTTGGCTTGGTCTGAAAGACGGCTTCTTTATGAGGGAAGTTTGTGCCTTTAATTTTGCCTATTAGATTAGCCACATTTCAGCTAGCTAACAAAAATTGTTTATTTTGCTGATGCCCATCTAGCTATGTCAATATCAAAAGCATGTTTCATTCTGAACTGTTGGCAAACCAATACAATCTTTGACTCTTAAAATAAATTTTCAGTATTTTCAAAACTATCGAAAGAGGCAAAACTACAGCAAGTTGACCGAGTGCATCAAGATTTAGAATCTAAAATTAGAAGCTAAAATGTTGATACTTACCAGTATTTAAGAAAATTAGTAAATTAAGAAAATCAGTATTTAAGAAAATCAGTAAATTAAGAAAATATAGCTTTGCTCCTTTCACCCTAGATGCTAATTTAAGTTTCTCAGTCAACACAACTGAGCTGTAAATGGTCTTGACACCATCAGAGAAGATCCTACAATTTGCAAAAGAACAGTAGCTTAGACTAGCCAGATCTCATCGGAAGCTAAACAGAGTCAGTACTTGGATGGGAGACCACCAAGGAAGACGGGGGCTATTATACCGAGGAAGGCAACAGCAGACTACCTCCGCTCGTCTCTTCTCTTGAAATCCTATAAAGTGGAACTTCATGCAGTCAGCGTCAGCGAGTTGTGACTTTAGTTTGCTGGGGGTGCTGCTCTCCAGGGCAATTGACCTTCTTAAGGTTGGGAAACCCAGCAGCCATTAGGATTTTTAATGCTAAGGTTATCCCACAGATACTTTATGGGTGTGGAGTGTGGATTGAAGATGTATCCGACAACCTTGACACCCCTCTACACACATTTTTGAGGGAAATAGCGGCAGTCCCGAGATGCGTAGCAGGTACTGCACTTAGAGTCGAATTCGCCCAACCCTCAATTGAGAAGAGAGCATGGATTACAGCCTTTAAGTTGTTCTTGAACAAGGAAATTTACAAGGACAATTCAGGGAAAGTAGGTTTTGCACACTTGATCCCGCAGGATACCTATAAGAGTAGCCGAACTAATTTAATTAACCAGAAACTAAAAATTCTGGATATTGATATAACATCTTTACAGTCAAATGAGGCCCTAAGAGTTATAAAATTAAAACTAAAGGATCTCGATTACAGCAGTACTCTCCAGAGAGCCAGGCGTACATGTTCGGGCTTATCCCTGGGACTTCCACCCCCAGAGGCTATTCCATCTTATTGCTATTCTTTAAAGATTCCAGCTCAACGCAGAGCCTTCACATTGGCTAGACTTAACTCCTTCCCCTCTAAAGTGCTTTCTGGTCGTTTCTCTGGACTCCCTTATTCTGAACGAGTTTGTGACTGTGGACAAGGAAAGTTAGAGACCTTGGATCATATAATAGTTTTTTGCCCTAAGTGGAGTAAGGAAAGAGAGAGATTTATTATTCCTATTATGTTAAAAGAAAAGCTTCCCTTCCTTCCTTGGGCAATCTCAGTGCTACTGTCTGATAACTTTCCTGACAATCAAACCTCTGCTATAGTGGCTTCCTTTTTAGCCACGGTGATAAAGAAACAAAATCTTCATGAGCTTAGATAGTTTAAAGTGATAATGACGAGTTATGTCTGTGTGAATTGGGTCTGTTCAAGTGTACAGTTCATATTTTGTTGGTGTTTGTATGGCTTATGGCTTCGGCCGGAAAAGCAATAAACAATAAAATATAAGGTTGGGAAATATATGGAATATGGAGGAATATAGAAGACCAAGAGCGAAATCCAGAGGAGTCAGCCGTATTAGTCTGCAGTTGCAAAATGGTAAAGAGTCCAGTAGCATCTTTAAGACTAAGTTTATTGTAGCATAAGCTTTTGAGCTGTGGTTCTCGAAAGTTTATGGTACAATAAAGTTGGCTAGTCTTAAAGGTGCTACTGGACTCTTTACCATAAGAACAAAATGTTATCACTATTCCCCACTTCTCAGGGACAGCACGATCCCACTTTTGGGTTAAGGTCTGTAAGGCAAGATTCTAGCTGATACCATGTGGTATGGTCATACCATCCTGAATAAAAGCTTCCAGGCTCATTCTTCAAAAAACAAACATATCTGGTTGATAATAAATATATGCACATGGAAATCCAAATGAACTGTCACAGTTTTGTCTATGATTTCCCAAGCACCCTCAAACCTTTTCCATCCCTACTAATAATGCTGCTTTTGGAAATATTGTTTTGCCATGTTACCAAGTATGCCAAGGTACTTCTCTTCTTTTGGCCGTTCTTTCTCCACCCGAAAAGTCCCATCTGTGTATTCCACGAATTTGGCCTTCCAGTAGGTTCCTCCAATCCGAGTGGAACTCTTCTTAAAGAACAGCTCTGAAAAGCTAAATACAGATCAAAAAAAAAAAAGGCCTTGTGATTTTTTGCAACAGCTGAATTTTTCAGCTAGCTAACAAAAATTGTTTATTTTGCTGATGCCCATCTAGCTATGTCAATATCAAAAGCACGTTTCATTCTGAACTGTTGGCAAACCAATACAATCTTTGACTCTTAAAATTACATTTCTTAAATTTTCAGTATTCTCAAAACTATCGAAAGAGGCAAAACTACAGCAAGTTGACCGAGTGCATCAAGATTTAGAATCTAAAATTAGAAGCTAAAATGTTGATACTTATCAGTATTTTCATTTAATCTGCAACTTTTGCACTGAGAATTTTACCTGAAAGATTTGTGACAGGAGTAACTCCAAGTCTCGCCCCCCCCCACCCCTCGCCCTGTTCCTTGGTAATTTCCCCTATAAAAACGTGACGTATGATTTCTTCATAGCACCTGAATATCATGCTGAATATATGTCGCTAGTTTCCAAGGTGCTGCTGAACTTGTGTTTTATTTTATTCTGACATGGCAACTGATCAGGATCCAAATCAGCCCTGATCAGGGCTTTTTTTCTGGGAAAAGAGGTGGTGGAACTTAGTGGGTTGCCCTCGGAGAAAATGGTCACATGGCCGGTGGCCCCGCCGGCGCGGAGGGCAATCTCAACTCCCCTCTGTCTGGAGATCAGGGGGCGGGGCCACCGGCCATGTGACCATTTTCAAAAGGTTCCAGAACTCCATTCCACTGCGTACCTGCTGAAAAAAAGCCCTGGCCCTGCTAGAGCTTTCAGAGTTGAGGGAGTAAGGAAGCAGGACAGCTGGAGCTACCTGGTGATTCTCGGTGAAGGGAGGTGTGGAAATGTAGGTAAAGGCTACCTGCGGAGCCAGTGAAGCCACTTCTGCCCTCTCACACAGAGGCAACTTCCTCTCTGCCTCTGTAGGACAATTCAGACCACTGAAGCAAGCAGAGGATGAGGGGCTCAGACACCCTCACAACATGATGCTATGAGATTTGTCTGTCACATCTTTATCCTGCCCTTCTTCCCAGGATCTAAGAGCTGCATGCAGAGTTATCCTTGCCTCTATTTTACCCTCACAACAACCCTGTGAGGTAGGTTTGGCTGAGAGAGATTCTGTCCTTAGGTGACCCAGCAAGCTTCCATGGCTGAGTGGAGATTTGAATCTGGGTTCAAAGCAGCAACCTCAGAAGCCCTGGTCATACCAAGAACGTATAAAATGGAAGTCATTGCAAGAAAAAAGTTCCAGACAGGCAGAAAAGTAGTTAAGGACTGAGTAGAAGCTGGAACTCAGAGCGCTTTGCAGAGCTGCTGGACAGGGAAGAGAGCGGGTTTCTTCCCCCTTACTTTACCCTCTAGGAGACCGTAGATGTCTTTTCAGATGCTTCTTACAATGATTTGCACATGTAAATGGGTATTCTCCATTCTGACTTCCTCATCTCACAGAGGGCTTTTTTATTTATTTAAAACTAGCAACAACATCTGCTGTGTGAAAAGGTCCAGATGGAATTACGGCTAGATTCTACAAATTATTGGAAAACGAACTGGTGCCTTTTCTGAAAGAGGTAATGAATGGAATTTTAAAAGGACAAAAGATACCAGAGTCTTGGAATGAGGCCAACATATAATTGATTCCAAAAGAAAATCAAGATTTGAGTAACGTCAAGAATTATCAACCTATTTTTTGATATATATGATAGAATGTGCTTAGACTAAGGGAATTATCAAGTAATAAGAGGGGGTAAGGGTTGGAAAGCTGTTGGAAGTTGATAGAGAGGGGGGAGGGTGGGGGGTTAATTAGATATTGAGGGAATGTATGTATTGAATTTGAAAAGTATACTCACCAATAAAAATTTTCTAAAAAAAAAAAGAATTATCAACCTATTTCGTTGTTAAATAATGATTACAAAATTTTTGCAAAAATTTTGGCGGAGATATTAAAGGACTGGTTAGTTGAGATTATTGCAGAAGAGCAAGCAGGGTTCCTTCCAAACAGGCAAATCAGAGACAATTTGAGAACTGTAGTAAATGCTATAGAATACTGTGACAAACATTGTGAAAGGGAAGTTGGTTTCTTCTCTGTGGATGCAGAAAAAGCGTTTGACAATTTGAACTGGAATTTTATGTTTGCCACAATGGAAAGGTTGCAAATGGGAAAAGATTTTATTCAAGCAGTAAAAGCAATATATAGAGACCAATGTGCGGCAATTGTAGTAAATGATGAGCTAACAAAAAAATTGGAAATAAGAAAAGGTACAAGACAGGGGTGCCCATTATCTCCATTGTTGTTCATCTTGATTTTGGAATTGTTATTGATTCAAATAAGAGAAGATGAGGCTATAAGAGGCATATGGATTAAAGAATTTATCTACAAGGTTAGAGCTTTTGCAGATGATGTGATGGTCATAGTGGAAGATCCAATACAAAATATGCCAAAGTTGCTTGATAAGATAAAAGAGTTCAGAGATCTGGCTGGATTTTATGTTAATAAGAAGAAATCAAAGATACTATGTAAGAATATGACTAAACAAAAGTAGCAAGAATTAATGGAAATTACCGATTGTGAAGTAACACATAAAGTTAAATATCTTGGAATTGAGTTAACTGCGAAGAATATTGAACTAAATCTATCATGGCTGGGAAGAATAGTGGCAGTTAAAATGAATGTGTTACCATAGATCATGTTTCTATTACAAACAATTCCAATTATTAGAGATACTAAACAATTTGAAAAATGGCAGAGGAAGATCTCTGACTTTGTGTGGGCAGGCAAGAAACCACGAGTAAAAATGAAAGTTTTGTGTGACGCCAAAGAAAGAGGTGGACTGCAGTTGCCAATATTAGACTATACCACGAGGCAATATGTTTAGTTTGGTTAAAAGAGTGGATGTCACTGAAAGATTGTAAGCTCTTAACATTGGAAGGTTATAAGAAGCTGTTCGGATGGCATGCCTACATGTGGCAGGATAAAATAAAAGCTGATTCTATGTTTTTGCAGCACTATATCAGAAGGAGCCTCTTCACGATCTGGAAAAAATATAAAAAATATCTGGGTGAAGGCATCCTCTCTTGGGTGGTACCGTTTGAAGTGATTGATCCGAGAGCTATCTACAATGAAGAACAATGTTTACCATATAAAGAGATATTGATTATGGAACAGAAAATGATAAGAATTAAATCGGAGGAAGAGTTATCTTCTTGTTACGGATGGTTCCAATATAGACAGATCAGAGACCTTTATAATTCGGATTGTTCAAAAGAAGGAAATGGGAAAACTCAGAGTTGGAAGAGACTATACTACAAGAAAGCAAAAAGAAGATATCTAAGATTTATAAAATACTTTTGAAGTGGCATACAGAGGATGAGATGGTCAAAGTACAGATGGTGAAGTGGGCAATCAATTGTCATAAAGAAATAACAATGGAATCATGGGAATATTTATGGAAAACGACACTGAAGATTTCAACTTGTACCAGTATTAAAGAGAATGTTTATAAAATGATCTATAGATGGTATTTAACGCCAAAGAAAATTGCGCTTGGAATTGCTAACATGTCAGATAAATGCTGGAAATGTAAAAAGCATGAAGGATCATTGTATCATATGTGGTGGACATGTGAAATAGCCAGACAGTTCTGGGGAGATATTATAGAAGTAATAAATGAGATATTGCAGATTCAAATAAAGGAGAACCCAGAACTATTGCTATTGAACTTAAGCATGGAAGATGTTCCTACTCAATACCGAACATTACTATTTTATATGACGACGGCAGCAAGACTTTTATATGCGCAAAAATGGAAGGTGCAAGAAATACCAACTATTGAAGATTGGATGCATAAATTGCTGTACATGGCGGAAATGGATAAAATGACAAGGAAGCTGAGAGATCAGAATCCAGCGGAATTTTTTACGGACTGGGGAAGATTGAAAACATATTTAGAAAAGAAGTGGAACGTAAAGGGGGAATTATGGCAATTTGAAAATTATTAGAAGGGATTTGTTATTAGAAGAGATAGAGTCTTTACCATATGAAGTGAAGTATTAGCTAACTGTTAGCCCAAATGTGTGGACTTAGAATTAACAGATATTGTTAGAATTACTAAAGTAGATATTTTATCCGACAGTTAGTTTAAATTTAAATATATGTGGAGCTAATATAAAGTAATAGATAATAGATTTTAAGTTTATAACAATATTTTTGAAGTTAATAGATAGGGCTTAGTTGAATAAAAGAGTAAGTAAACATGAGATAAGGAGTTATAGAAAAAGGGGACAGATTGGGAATAGATTAGGCTATAGGGTTGGAAAGCTGTTGGAAGTCTTGGAAAGGGGGAAGGGAAAGGGTGGGAGAAAAGATAATGAGATGCTATTTGAAAGTTGTATATTAATATTCTCACCTAATAAAAATTTTCTAAAAAACAAACAAACATCTGCTGTGTGAAAAAATACAACGGGCTCTAGCAAACTGACTCGACGGCAAGCAGGCGCTTCGCAGCAGCCTGGAGGCCAGAGTGAGAGGGCGCTGAGGGGAGGTGTGGGGAGGAGTGCTTAGGCCATTGATTTGGCAGGCCCCCTCCCAGCAGCAAGCAGGCGCTTCGCAGCAGCATTGAGACCAGAGTCATCAGCAATGTGCCTGCATGAGGATAAAAAGTGAGTTGTCGCCAATACGGCTTGCCTTTTATATAGTAGGATGTTTCTGTGCTGCCTTTCCACCCTAATCGAGTCCCCAAGGCAGCAAACATCAAATGTTAAAACATTTAAAATAAAGTATACATACAAGATTTCAATAAAAACATATAAACAGGCATAATACCAAAAACCAGGGAGGAGGCCTATAACAGTTACTGGGGGTGTGCCAAACAGAACCAAAAAGTCTCCACCCACTGGCAGAAGACAATAATAGAGAGAGAGACAGACGAACCCCCAGAGAGGGAGTTCCAAAGTTTTGGTGCCTCGACTGAGAAGGCTCTTTCTTGGGTTGCCACCCATCTAACCTCAGGCGGCAGGGGCACCCAAAGCAGGGCCTCCAAAGATGACCAGAGTGGACGCGGGAAAAGATGCAGAAAACGGAAGCAAACACGATCAGAGGATTGGAGCACCTTCCCTATAAGGTACAGCTAAGGTGTTTTATGGCTTTCCAGTTGTGAGAAAAGATGATGAAGTGGGCCTGGCAGGCGATGTAAAAGGATGCATGGGATGGAGAAAGCAGACAGGGAGATGTTTTCCCTTCCATATCGGCTGCTTTCACCCACTTTCAATAATGTACTTTCTGTGCACTTTAACGATCATTTGCAAGTGGATTTTCCTGCTTCACACAGGAAAATCCAGTTGCAAATGACTGCTAAAGTGCACTGAAAGTGCATTATCCAAAGTGGGTGAAAGCAATCAATAAATACCAGGACTTGCACGCACCCAATGAAGTCAATGGGCAGAAGATTCAGAATGAACACAATAAAGTTTTTCTGTACTCACAAAAGAATTAACAAAATTCACTCCCACCAGACAGAGTGACAGCTGCTGGCGTAGCTGGGGTTGAAAGGGTATCAGACAACTTCCTGGTGGGCAGGTTCCATCAGGAGACATCCAGAGAGCCAGCAGACTGTCCCGAATACCTGCTGCTGAGGCGGCCTTGGCCTCTGTGCCCCACATGCGGGCCTTCTGGAGGCAGGGCACTGGATTAGATGGACTGATCTGGTGGGCTGACCCAGCAGGGCCCCGCTGACGTTCTTATGCTTAAGGTGTTGCGTCCCGTGATCACCCTCTGTCCCTCACCTGGGCAGTGTGTAATTGTGTTGCTTATTCTGCATTTCTGGTTCTTTTCCAAAGGAAAATATTCCTCTATTTGATACCAAGCAAGAATTAATTTATTCATTCATTGCTCTCTCTCCCCATACTAGAATAGGAATTATTAGGTCGCTAATGCACTATAATGATCTATTGGAACAATGTACTGGTTCCTATCGTTCATTTTTTGAAAAAAATCTAGCTTTTTATTAGTGAAGATATAAGGTTGCCAGCTCCAAGTTGGGAAATTCCTGGAGATCTGGGGGGTGAAACCTGGGCCAAATCCACACTCACTCACCATCCACTTATCTTGCGCAGTCGTGGCAATCGGGTTCATTCCGCTACCATGCTGTGCATCATCACATTCACCCTTCCAGTGCGTCTTCATGGTGCAATCATTTCTCCACATGCCACAGTGTTACAGTGGGCGGTTCCATCCTCCGCCATCAGAACTGACGGCACACGTCACTTTTTTTTTTTAAAGGTCAGTTTTCCAGTATACCGATATTCTGACTTTTAAGAAATGGCAATGTACCCTCCCCCTCATCTTTGATTGGCTCATCTTTTGCTTGTTTGGCTGGTTGGTATGGAGGGCAAATTAGACTGTCACATTAAAGGCATTGTCCAGAAACTCTGCTGCTCAGAGTGGTTTTCTGCTTTTAGTAGTTAACAACATGGATGCTCAGAGTGTCATATTTGTGATGATGGCTGAGATTGTGATTGGCATGCTTTGCAGCACAGCCACACAACACCACGAGATGATGCATTCTGTCTTTCGCACATGGTAGAATCTCCCACCTGCATCCTAAGCTTTCAGGAATATATTTGTTTTCCACACCTGCTGCTTACTGGAGACGATCGTTGTGGGAAATACAGGATTGCTCAGCTTGGCTCCTTGAGCTCTTAAAAATGGCAGGACACAGTAGAGAAACAGTCTCCGTGTGACATGCGCATGCTCCGGTGACTGTTTCTTTTCCTGCGCAAACCGCTGCTCACTACAGTTGGTTTACCGGTATACCGACCTTTCAGCACTGTGCAAAAAAAAAAAAAAAAGGCGGGGAGAAAATGGATTTCCACCACTATCACGTGGTTTGGAAGGAAGGTGCAATTGTGGCGCGGTGATAGCGGGGAACACGCGGAATGGGAAAGCGTGTGAGTATCTGCATGAACAGCGCACCGCTTGCGAAAAAGGCGCGGAAACAAAAAGGAAGTGTGGATTTGGCCCTGGAGAAAGTGGGTTTGAGGGAGGGAAAGGACCTTGGCATGGCACAATTCCATAGAGTCCACCCCCCAAAGTAGCCATTTTCTCCAGGTGAACTTATCTCTGTGGCCTGGAGACCAGTTGTAATTCTGGGAGATCTCCAGCCACTACCTGGAGGCTGGCAACCCTATGAAGATATAAGGTGAAATGTACAGGTTGCACATTTCCCTGTTACAATTCCATAACAAAAAGAACTTGAGCATTTTTATTTTAAAATGAAAGCTTGGAACTAATAGATTGCAGCACTAGACCATTATAATACAATAGCAAAATAGCAATTCCCCATTTTTTGTCATGAGTGCACACACCCATGCCATTTGTATTCACTGTAGAACTGTACTGATCTCTCTGTTCTAATGTATCAATCTCATGCCATGAGCATATAGTTGTGCTTTGTAATGTAGCCTCATGTAGTCATGCCATTCTTGCCTGCCTGAAAACAAAAGTTTTCACAGAACAAGTAACCAGCCTGTTATCTCTGAGAGTATGGTGCACTGACCTTGCAGCTGGAACCAGCAATGTAACTGTTTCTCAGGGGAGAGAGAAAGACTTCGATTGCTTTGGAATTTTCTGCCGTTTCTATCCAGACTAAGCTATTGTGTTCTCATGCGCGCCTAAATGCAAACTGCCCCAAGGGAGGGGGGAATAGTACTCCCTATATCAATAGTGCCTTTGCCTGTATAATCATTCCTGCCAACTTCCCCATCAGGGGATGTACCCATGAATTTAATGGGTCTCTAAATAAAGACCTTTCAACCAATGCACTGGAGTGCTTGCTATGAGGGGTTTGGGGGTCTATCTGCCATGGAATGCCGTTTCTAGAGCTGACATTTTTAAAAGCCCTTTGTGGGGGGGGGGATAGTGACTACAGGGAGCAGAGGCAAGGAAAGTGTGGGCAATACTGTTGGGTGGACATTTTATTGCTACTGGGAATGTATGGAAGCAGCCCAAGGGGAAAAAAAGAAAAGGAGTTTCAGGAGGGAAGATTTTAACCTGGTCACTCCCTACTGTCCTCAGTGTCTGCTTAGGGGGTTGTCAGTGCTTTTTTTTCTGGGAAAAGAGGTGGTGGAACTCTCTATTATCACATGTGCATGCGCAAAGCACACATACGCTCCCAAAAATGTGCGATGATGTCACTTCTGGAAGAGACGCCGCTTCCCGGAACCCAGCACAATGCATCATGATGAGATAAATGTTAGTAAGCTTGGAAAATTACACTATTATGAGAAAAGGTTTTTTTCCTTTCTGTACCCTCTACAAAAAGTGAAATCTTCCATTCCTTTCCCCAAACATTTTATTTCTTTGGAATCATATTTTAAAATATGCAAGAAGGAGGGGGCCTCTAAAAATTCAAAACCCATTTCACAAATCTAAATTCTAACAGATTCCCTCTACCAGCATAGAAAAAAAATTCAAAATTCTTTCTCAAAATTCCACAGAGTCTGAAATTCCTAATCTAATGAATATTGAATTTTCAAATTTTCAGGGAGGGTTTTGCTTTACTTGAGCAATTCAAAATTAGATACTCAACTTTAGCTGCATTAGAGTTATACTTGGTTTAAAATGGCTTTTTTGTTGCCTGCCAACTGTACCTTACCAGTGGCTAAGCCATTGTGACATTGTGAAATGCTCATAAATATTCCAATGTCTTAGACAAACAATATTCATAAAAACTTCCTTAACACCCTTATGTCCACTGCAATTTCAGTGATGTTAATCAGCTGAGGGTGGGGAGAACCATTTGAGTTACAGCCATTAAGACATAAGAACACCTATATGCTGATGAATATATTGATGAAAGCCTTCTGTGACTTGGACACAGCTATCCATCCCTAGGATAAAACTGAAATAACCATAACTGATATTTTAACTAATACAAATAACCATAACTGATATATTTAACTAACACAGAACCAATCTGCATTCAAAAGCTGGGGGAACCATAACAATGTCAACTTCAGTCAACAAAAGAATGAAAGCAATGCGCACACACACACACATGCACAGGCCCACCCACCCCCATGAAAAGAAAGCAGAATGAACTCAAAGCAGCACACACACACAGCCCCCACACCTCCATGAAAAGAAAGCAGAATGAACTCAAGCAGCACACATACCCACACAGCCCCACCCACCCACTCCCCCAATGAAAATAAAACAGAATGAACTCAAAGTAGCAGCTCTGCTTGCACTCACGCGCACTCACTCGCGCACTCACTCACAGAGGAATGGAAAAAAAGCGGAAGGAACTCAATGCAGCTAAACCTCCTCTGCAGAGCCAGTGCCAGGCCCGAGCAGCATCTGCTTGCGCGCACTCTCTCTCTTTCTCTCTCTCTCGCTCAAGAAAGCAGAATGAACTCAAAGTAGCTAAACCTCCTCTGCAGAGCCCGCAGGGCTGAAGGAGGAAGGAATCATGTGGGCAGATTCTAGAGCAGCTGGAACAGCGTTCTGGAGTGTTCCCCCCTCAAAAAAAGCCCTGGGGGTTGTTATAGGAGAGTATTAAGAATAAACATCGCAAACTTAAGCAGAGTTACATCCTTATAAGCTCAGTGGTGTCAGTCTGTTTAGGATGGCACTGGCAACCTCAAAAGTGCAGTTCAGCTCTCATTCTGGACTTAGTAACTCATTCAAGCATTCAGGCATGCCTTCATGCATGCCTCAAATAACTGCCTTGCTGGGTCAGAACAAGGCCCATGTCAAGTCGTACCCATCCTAATATTTGTCCCCCACACCTGGCATTCAGAAGTAGACTGTTTCTGCACATGAATGTTCCATTGAGCTGTCATAGCCAGTGGCTGGATGCCACTGATAGACCTGTTCTCTGCCTAATCTATTTTCAATGCTGCCTAAAAGCTCATGCTGCATCTTGCAGAATTCACCTTATATTGTAAATTCCAGGCATCAGTTATGCATTTAATGAAGAAAGTCCTGACACCAACCCCGCCTGGATTCTCATGTTACAAGAAAGGAAGAAAGCTCGATGTTGTGGAAGAGCTGTTGGGCCGTGGTGAGCGATGGAGCCAATCTGCAGCTCATAACTGCCACCCTGTGTCTGGCGAGGGGTTTGCTATTAAGGAGCACAGCTCCAGTCCCCTTGTACCTGACTTGGGCACAGGCTGGTTGGGGATATGTGGGGGCTTCTACAAGAGCTGAAAATGATAGAATGGGTCCAGCGTTGCCTGTGGTGTACATGTACTTTTTTGGATCCCACTGTCATGTCTGTTCAAATAGGCTTTACTACTTTTTGAAATGCAACAGAAACCTGCAAACCCCACTTATCAGTCAATAGTAAGAAGATGCACACTGTGAGTAACGATGCCTCTTACGTTCCGCATCTGCCATTCCCTTACCTGGAAGGGGGGGGGGGGGGTTGAGGCTGGAGGCTGTGATGATACGTTTATCTGTTGCAGCTATGGTTCTCAACTCTCCCAGGATGTAAATTTGTTGGGATTTTAGCAAGTGTTTTCATTTCAGTCATGAAAGAGTTAAACTATTTGTGTTACTAAGTTAGTAAACTTATTTGCATGTAATCACTTAGGCCTCGAATTTGGATTCCCACCATAGAAAGGGGAGTCTCTAAGCATAATGAAGCAGAATTCTATTGGGCAACCTGTTTATTTGGGGGGTGGGAGGAATTAAGTGATGCTATAAACTGAAGTTTTATTGCTCTTTGTTTCAGTTCCTTTCTTAGTCTCACTCACTCACTTTCTAGCAAGATGTAGTCAGTTTAGCAATTTATTATTTTTCTCCAATATAACCCTATTTTTTCTCCTTTAGTAAAGTATTCTTACAGAGCTACACTGGAGCGTGTCTCTGTTCTCATTAATTCCAGTGCACAATCTTTGCATTAACTCTGCTAATTTCCAACAGAATTCTTGCTGGAATTATCTCTCTTAGACTATGCTTGTTCCTAGCCGCTGGGAAAGAACCTCGAACCCCGTGTCCTCCTCTGTACAGATAGTTCCCAGCTGTAGTATTTAGCCTCTGGGAAGGGGGGGGGGGAGAAATGCTAGCCCGTGAATGATATATGTTCATGATATTTGGTGGTGCTTCATTCCTGACAATGACCCTCATAGGATCATGATACTAGAACTTTCCAATAAAGCTCTATTAACCCAGTGGAGTCCTTTGGAAAGCTACTTGGCAGATCCTTACAGGTTCAATAGAAAGGAATGACATGGCTGTTCTGTGACGTCTTTGCCAGCAAGCTCGTGATCTCAGTTCTTGCTCTGCCCTCCCCTCTCGGCTGCCAGCACATGGGATGCAACAGGCCAGCTCAGCAGATGCAGGTCCACAGCGGTCTGGCCGCTTCTCCGAAGCCCTGAAGGAGCCTCCTTCTTCTAGGGGCACATCTGGAACACTAGGGGGGGGGCAGGAGCGAGTTGAGATGAGCAGGCCTTTGGGCTTCCAGCCTGGGGAGGGAGCTCAGCAGGGATGTGATGCCGTGCAGTCCAGCCACCAAAGTTGCCATTTTCTCCAAGGGAACTTACTTTTGTAGTCTGGAAGTCTCCAGGAATCACCTGGAGGTTGGCCACCCTGATAGCCCCTGCTTGATTGGCTCAGACTTGGCTAGCAGTGATGACGACGATGGGTGTCGGCTTGCCCTTAAGCTCCTCCTTCACTGCTGCTGACCAGGCAGTCCTTATAGTGCCATCAGCACGGCTGGGTCTTGGTTCACCTTGTTCCTGGGCATCCTTCCCTCCATGACAGCAGCCCCCCGGGATGTTTCTCAGTCAGTTAAACAGCCAGTCTGTCTAGGGTTGCCAGGTCCCCTTACCCTCCCAGAGGGAGGGACGGCCTGGCACTCATCTTCTCTTTGCTCCTGGCACCTGTGAGATGATGTCACTTCCTGAAAGTGACATCACTGCACCGCTCCGAGAGTGGTCTTGAGCTTTGCAGTGGGCCAAGTTGGGCCCCAAATGGTCCAAATTCAGCCTGTTTGGGGTCTAAATCACCCTGCTGCAAAGCGTCAGTGTACTCTTGGAATGAGGCGATGATGTTACTCCTGGGAAGTGACGTTGTTGCGCTGCCCTGGGAGCGTGCCCAGGAGACCCATTCCCACACCTTTCCCCCCTGCCAGTCAAGGGAGTGGTTGTGGGGGTGGGAGTGGGGGATCCCCCGCCCCCACCGGGGGGCCTGAGATGGCTGAGTTCGCCCTGTTTCCACACGGGGGCCACTCCTGCGTTCCAGATTTAAACCACTTTCAAGCCTCTCAAACAATATAGCTCCCAAATATGGAACCTGGGGAATTATAATTCAGCAGTGGGGTCCAGGAGGGAGCATGTTTATGTGTGTGTGTGTGGGGGGGTGCATTATGATCAGTCTTTTTTTCAAACTACTTTTCATTTCTTGTGTAGGATTCCAATATGCAAACTATTGGTGCAATCAACTGCACCACGAAGGTTCTCTGGGAATAAACTGCCTTAAACCAAAGACGACATTGGTTTGGGGCTGTGAATGGTCAAGGCCAAACTTGGATGGCTTCTGAGGTTCAGCTTCAACTATTCCGATGAAAAATGCACAGCCTTCATTCTGGGCCCTCTTCAACAACATGGCAAAGCTGTTCCAAGCAAAGGGCAGGAACTTCCGAACCCCCCCCCTCACCAATACCGCCCCCCCTTACCTGTGTGGCTCCTGCAGGTTTTGCCCCGTGCTCTGGTCAAACCCCGTGGGTCCATAATTCCACTGAACTTCCTTTGCAGCGATGTAATATTTCCGTAGCTTCCCTTTCAGTTCCGGCTCTGTGTCTTGGTAGGAACAGTTTCTGACCTCATAGAAAGCCTCCATCCCTGCTATAGAAAGCACAGAGGAGACTCGCATGATGCACGGTCCTGCCTGTGAGCTGGTTAAAGAGGGAGACCCACCAAGCTCAGCATTGTCAGAATGGATGGAGACCTGGAAAGGGGCGTTTTCTGTGTCGGCTGTTCCGGCTTCAAGACATGATGAAGAAGGCTGGAGTTTGCAGAGGAGGAAGCACCCTTGCCATCAGCCACAAAAGAGAGCAGGGCTGAAATAAGCAACAGGGCCAGCTGCCTTTTACCGAGTCAGACCATTGTGCCAATGCTACCCATGGCTGCTATGCTGACTGGTCATAATCCTGTAGGATCTGCCGCAGAGGGCTTCCCTGAATCCTAGTGCAGGCCAACTTCCAGGTAGGGCCTGGAGATCTGGAATTAAAATTGACCTCCAGGCTTTGGAGATCAGTTCCCCTGGAGAAAGTGGTTGCATCACATTTCTGCTGAGCTTCCTCTCTTCCCCAAACTCCACTCTCCCCAGGTACCTCCCCTAAATCTCTAGGAATTTCCCAGCCCAGAGCTGGCAACCCTGCACACTGGCCATTCTGGGAAACCTGGGAGCAAGACAAGTCATGTGATTTACGTTCATCTCATTTCTGGGTGGGCTCCGGGTGGTGTGAGAGGCCCCAGAGCTGGATCTAGGCAGCCTTCCTGCTCTGCAATGCAGCTTACTTTAACTGGGTGAAAAATGGAAATAGGAGAAAGGCCTCCCCCCCAAAGGGCTTGGTGAATAGGGAGGAACATAACACAGAAGATGGCCTGCAAGTGCAAGACCTGAGCCATTTAGAGGGTGAAAGGGAAGCCCCCAGACTTTGAAATGAGCTTGATGGAGGTCAGCAAGAAAAAGCCCGTTCAACTGGTGCCAACTTAAATTGCTGTCTCTGGAGCCGAGCTGCAGTGGTTGGCACCTGCTGCAATTTTAGTCTGTCTTCGAAGGTAACCCTGTATAGACAGAGCACATAAAAGGCAAACAGGCCTAGATCTTTTCTGAAGTTAAGTTTGTACATCAGCCTGCTATGTACATGTATGTATATGTATTTTAACTGCGTAATTTTGGAAATTTTATGGCCTTTTATGCTTTTAACCTATAATAATTATTTAATGTATTTTAATGTGTCTGTTGGTTGTAATCCGCCCTGAGCCTGCTGATGTGGGGAGAGTGGAATATCAATCAATCAATCAATCAATCAATCAATCAATCAATCAATCAATCAATCAATCAATCAATCAATCAATCAATCAATCAATCAATCAATAAAGAGCTGGTCCGAACAGGACTTAGCATGGAAAAAATTAATGTAATGGACAGGACATTATTATATTATATGACGGTGGCAGCGAGACTATTATATGCACAGTATTGGAAGCAAGATTGGATACAAAAACTGTTGTACATGGTGGAGATGGACAAGTTGACTAGAAAATTGAAAGACCAAAATGAATTTTTAAAAGACTGGGAGAAATTTAAAGAATATCTGGAAAATAAGTGGGATGTGAAGGGACAGTTATGGTCTATGGATAATTACTGATGTCTATATGATAGTGGAATTAAAGTTTAGGTAGGAACTTTACCTTTAAGAAACGGGAATATTAGAAATATTAGAAATAGATAAAATATGAAGAGAATTAAAAAGGTTTTAGTGCTGTTGGAGGTCAAGAGAGAAAGGGGAAGGGAGGGTGGGGAATATATGTTTTAATTAATTAATATACGGTATAAAAGTTGTAGTGTGTTATAGGGAACTGATGTATGTATTAGATATACGTGTGTATTAACCTACCCAATAAAAATTCTTTTAAAAATAAATAAATAAATAAATAAACAAACAAACAAACAAACAAATAAATAAATAAAGAGCTGGTCCGGGCCCTGAGGCTCTCGATCTAAAAGGACAGATATTCAAGAGAAATGGACTCTGTTCCTCTTAACTCTGGCCCTGCAAATTGATCTTCCTCCTCTACCCTTTGCATAGAGGAGGAAGATCCGTTCGCCAGGGCCAGAGTTAAGAGGCACAGACATCCCACTGGGGCAGGCAAAGGTGGGGCCCCTGCCCACTTCCCTGGTGGTGGGCAAACTCCCAGGGATTTGCCACCTTATCCACCAATCGCTGAGCAATCGGCGGGAGGGAGCAAACTCCCGGAGCGTGCCTCGCGCTGGACGTGGGAGCATCCCTGCGCTCTGATTTAGCCCCAAACTGGTCAAATCGGAGCACGGGAGCGCTCCCGCGGCCAATGCAATGACGTCACTTACAGAAGTGACATCACCACACACTTGGCACTTCCGGAAGTGATGTCATCATGCCGCTGCCAGAGCATGCATACACTGACACACATGAGAAGGTAAGTTCTAGGCCCCTATCCTCCTGCTGAGAGGATAGAGGGACCTGGCAACTCTACAGGAGCCTCATCCACTTTCAAAAAACACTTGGTGTACCATGTTGCCCCCTGGCACCATATCAGGGACCCCCGGTCTAATCATTATCGAGAAGAGTGGTAGCTACGCGTGGTTGATAGGTAGAGTTGCCAGATCCCTATACCCTCCTGGTTGGAGGAGGGGGATCTGGCACTTCCCTCATGCCAGTGGTGTGTTCTCTTTTCATGTGCACATGCTCTGGAGGCCGCGCAATGGCGTCACTCCCAGAAGTGATGTTGTTGCGTCAGCCACGGGAGCGCTCCTGTGCTCCGTGCGGGGCCAAGTCAGCACCAAATGAAGCACGGGAGCGCTCCCACAGCCAGTGTGGCAACGTCACTTCTGGGAGTGATGTCATCACACACCCTGGGAGCGTGTGCACTCTGTGTGTTCCTGGGGAGTCTGCTGGTGGTGAGTGACCTCTGGGGTCTTGCCACCTCCTGCTGACTGCTGGCAGATTGGCGAGCAAGGGTGCAAACTTGCAGGGAGTATGCCCACCACTGGAGGGCACCTGGGAACCTTATTGATAGAAGGATGTATTCCTGGAATGGAACAGACTTTTAATAGTCTCTGTTGGTTGAAGAAGCCCCAGAGTGTCAGTCTGTAGGCAGCAGCTATTCTGTCTGCAAGTTAATGTGCTTTTATGGTCAGCTGGCAATAACCGCTGCCATTGTTTGAAAGAGAGGAGGGTGAGGGCTGGGGCAGAGTTATTCTACTGACCTTAAGCAAGCTTAAGTAGCCAATGGAGGAGGAAGAATACAAAGATGGGGAGTATATTTCTGAAGATGGTTGGACAGGACAACTATGGAATGCCTGATTGTACACTTATCTTGTCACTTTGGGGAGCAAAGACAGCTTAACCAATAAACATATTTGCTTGTGTATCTTGAAACATACCTTGAAAGGCATTTTCAAACAGGTCAGTTCAAGCTACGTGGAGGACTAAGGGCACTACTAGACATCACGTTTGCATACTGTTGGTGCTCCAACACTAAGTGAATAGCTGCTGGATGGGGCCTGTTTCATCTTCTCAAAATGATGTGTGGGGAGGCAGGATCTCCCCCCCCCTTTCTAAGAGGAAAACAGGCGACCTCTGATTTTTGAAATGACATTCCCTGCAGCTGCTGTGTGACGGCATGGAACGCAACTTGGACAGGGAAACCCAGGCAGAACTTGCCCAAAACACAACCACTCCCAACGTCCAGTTTGGCTGTCAGCGTAACAGTTTGCCGGAGAGATCAGGCCATCTGCTGGATGTCGGCGGAACTGTGAGATCTTGTTAAGATATTTGTGTGACTTATTAATTTCAAGGTGAAATAATGATTCTAATAGTGTTTGATCTGTCTATTGCTAATAAGTTGTATCAATAAAGGTAAGATAACTTTTCTAAAAACAAAATTGGCCCCTAAAAGATGGTAAAACAGTAACTGCAGTTTTGAAATACATGAGAGAGGAAGAACATAAGGTGAAGTCCATATCACTACTTATTTAAGACCTTTTGGATTACAAAATTAAAACAATCAGAGGAAAGAAGTAATCGAACAATTAGAGAAAGAGCCGACTTTTCAAGTACGTCATGAACAGTTAGACAGGAGACTAGTTAACATTATTTGTAAGGGTGAGTCTATTGATAAAAAAATGGAAGATTGAAAATTCAAGAAAAGAAGAACCAGAAGAGAAGTGTATCATGGTAATACTGAGTTGTTAAATGTTGAACTTGGAAAGTTAGAAGTTCAAAACGAAGGACAAAAACATAATTTGAAACGGAAAGCATAATGTAATAAAATCAGTCCTAATTGAATTAAAAGGCAAAGGAAATTTTCCTTTTTAAAATTGCCTAAAAGTTAGTCAAGAAATGCTGGCCCAGCCAGGCATGTCTTAATGAGACTACTATAAAATGTGTGGTCAGGTCTACCGGACAGGAAGGTTGTGGGAAATCGTTAATAGGTGGAGACAGGCAAACAGCGGAGGAATTCTTTTGGGTACCATGTGGGTGAGATGATGTGGAGACAGGCAAAGAGGGAAGAACCACAGGGGGCAGTTTGGGGAAGAGATGCTCAGCCAGAAGAGAAAATTTGAAGGGGCAAAAGGAGAAAACTCGGAAGGAATGGAACAGGAACAAGAAGGGAAAGGAAGGGAAGGGAAGGGAAGGCTTGGCTTCCACCCCAGAATAGGAAATTGGCATTTATGCAAGGAAACTATCTAGGCAAATATTACACAAGATATGGCATTTTAAAAAATATTGAATTCCAAAAGTTAAATTTGAAAATAGTGGAAAGTCAAATGTTGGAATTTTTTTTCAAAATTTGAATCAAAGCCAAACTTTCTTTCAACTCTGCCCCAGATGTTGTAAAAGCGTTGTGCATATTTTATGCAAAAGGAGCAGGTGAAGTCTTTTGTTTAGGCGGCTGCCAAGATCCCCACGTGCCCTGAGTCTTTACCTAGCAGATGGTCGTGGACCTGGCAGCTCAGCAGCCATTTCCCAATGTTATGAGGGATCATTTCAGCTGTGACAAACGTGGCTGGGAAGAGGCTGGCCACATCGGTCCTGTGGCCTCGGATGGTCAGGGTCTGTCCATGGAAGAAGGCAGTGTGGACATCAATCTCATTGCCCATCCCAAAGAGATGCCAGGATACATGGTCCCCAGCGCACATCGTCATCATGGGTAGGTTACCAAACACATAGCCGTTAATAGCTACAGAAACAAAGATCAAGATGTCAGTCAAACAAGCTTCGATATCAATATTAATGGGGGGTTGATTTTATAATTAGGTGTCTGTTTTATTTTTAACTGTTTCTACCTGCCCTGAGCCTGTGGGAATGGATGTGACAGAAATAAACAAATAGCTAGAGGGAACCTAGCAGTGTCCAGATGAGGGCCCAAGTCCAGTGTCTCTTTCATTCCATCCAACATAGAGTATGGCAGAGATCCTTTCCCCTCATCGTCATGTTCTGGATCTCAGCATAAACCTTTGAATGCAGAAGCTGGGAGACCTGGGGTGGGGGTGGCTTTGATATCTACCTTAAGTTTCAGCGAGAAAAGGAAGTGAAGTGCATAAAGAACGTAGATATTACTGCCAGTGAGATATTCAGCCTATTCTCGGATGCACTCACATTCTCGGATGCACTCATAACTCCGGATGTTAACCATTAGATGTTTTTAACCTTCTGTTCACTGTCAGTGATTTTATAGCCTGACTTCAGCTCTGAAGTAAACTAGGAACCAGGGCTTTTTTTCAGCTGGAACACAGTGGAATGGAGTTCCAGAACCTTCTGAAAATGGTCACATGGCCGGTGGCCCCGCCCCCTGATCTCCAGACAGAGGGGAGTTGAGATTGCCCTCCATGCCGCGGCGCAGAGGGCAATCTCAACTCCCCTCTGTCTGGAGATCAGGGGGCGGGGCCACCGGCCATGTGACCATTTTCTCCGAGGGCAACCCACTGAGTTCCGCCACCTGTTTTCCCAGAAAAAAGCCCTGCTAGGAACCAATTCACACTTTCCAGAAGGACACTGGTACAGCCCTCGTGTGGCTCCTCCGGGGAGGCGGGGACTGGTCGCTTGGACTCCTCCTCTTTCTCTGTGCAGGAAATGGGGACACAAATCTGTTTTCAGGCCATTGCAGCTCTGATGAATACTTGTAACAGGGAATCAAAAAGGAAATAATTAAATATCATCTCTTTTTCTTTCAATGAATAGTAGCTTTTGTGTAAAGAAATTTGAGTTCCTGAAGTGTAAGTTAACCAACAATGAGATTTGAGGTTTAGGTAATATTAGGCAAATGTATTGGTTAAATAGAAGGAGATGAATCAGCTATCAAAAAAGGAAAAAAAATTGAGTTTCTCTTATTCGACTCAGGGATGACGGCACTCTAAATGTTACTACCCTCAGAAGTTCACTACAGAACCAACTCAGGCTCCACACGGACAAACCGCAGCTCTGGGGAACGGTTTGCATTAAAAAAGGAGACCCCAAATTGGCTCCATGGCAAACTCGTGAAGTTCTACTTGGAATATCAAGTACAGGAAAGACAAGGGGCATTCACCATGCATCTGGTTGCTCTCCCTGAATTCCTCGTCTTCCTCATCAACGGATTCTGGATCTCTGCAGAAGGACACAATGTTTTCTCTCAGGTGCCAGCTTTTGTTCTCATCAATCACACTGAACATCAGAAAGAAATCGAGATCCACATCATGGCGCCTTTGAGAAATGCTTTTCAGAGTTCCTGCACCAGGAAAGGACATGAGTGAACAGAGGCAGGAATCTGCTGAACGGATACTGGCATGAATGTACAACATCTTCTCATAGCTGTGAACGCATGAACAAACGCAGCTGCCTGACACGAAACCAGGACATTGGTCCATCAAGGGTCTCTTTCACATCATCTGCAACCCGGTCCTTTTAACTGGGGATACCAGTGATTGAACCTGGGACCTTCTGCATGCCAAGCAGTTGCTCTGCCACGGAGCCACAGCGCCAAATGAGACCACCAGCTTCTGATCATCTGCTGAGAGGCTAGCTGATTGACCCTTTAGAGAGAGAAGCAGCATCTCCGCTCTGGGGACCAATGTCAATTTCTCTTTGCCTCATTCAGACGTGATCATTATGGTGTGGCCACTGCTGCAGTGTATGCTCCTCCCTTGGAAGATGTGGCCGTGTGGGAGGAGCCTGCACCAGGGCCCCATCCCAAGCCAGCACTGTCTTCCTCGCTGACAGAGCACCACTAGAGCACTGGCTCTTCCTGCATAGCCCAGCAGTGTGCACGGAGAAGAGGCTCCAGCCTTCTGCCCCACACCATTTTCCTGACCTGAAATAGGCCTGGGGTGTGCACGCTGAGGAAACCCATCAGTGTACCTGTGTATTCCTGGGACTGTCACAGGCCTGGAAAACAGAGCAGGAAAGTAGGCACAGGTGATTTTTGCCACTTTTGGCCCCTTGAAATGCAACATTAAATATCTGGAATTTGAAAGAAAACCCGAAGAGGTACTGGGCCAAAAGTGGCAAAAACCACCCGTGCCAAAAAAGGCCTCCTTCTCCACATGCATCGTGGCCACAATCCAAATGAGGTGCCACATGTACAGTAATGGGAGATTACCTGCAACTCAGATGGGACTCAGGGTGTTACGGAGGACTCCAGGTGGGCAGTGTTCTGTGTGAGTAACAGACCTGAATCTAGCAAAACTACCAGAGCTTCACCTAGAGAACTCACATCTTGTACCTGGCTCTAAACTTTCCAATGTTATGAGGAGCTGTGTCTTCAAAATTTTTTTTTTACTTCACAATCAGGAGTTGGGGAATGACCAGCAGAAAAAGCTGTTCTTCTTGTCCTTAGAAGCCTGTGCGACTGCCTTTGGGCTTCACACTTACCAGCTCCTCTAGCTAGCTTCATATTCAGAAGGAAGTCTGCAAAATAGAATTCATATGGTGGGATCCTTTGGAGAAGAGCCTGAGTCCTGCTGTGAGATCAAAGACACAATGTGGACAACGCCTCACACAGCATGGCTCTACTGGTGACAGCATCGGGCACAGTTTTCATGCAAAAGTCCCAGATTCATTCTTGGCTCTCTCCACTTAAAAGATCTCAAGTAGCATGTAGGAGAAGAGTTTTCTCTACCCTGATCCTGTGGCACATCTGACAGTCCAAGTAGACAGTACTGAGTCAGGTAGATCAATGGTCTAATGCGACCGTGTACCATGTTCTGGAGCCTTTCAGACTCATCACTGACAGGCCTCCTTCCTGCCTTCTGTCTTTTTTTAAAAAGTGTGGATAAAACTGTTTTATACTCGCTGGAGTGAACATGGACTAGTTGTGCAAGTTTACTTAGAAGCAAGTCATGTGGAATTCATTGTGAAGGCTACCAAAAGGTAAATGCAGTCCCAGTGAAGGGATCCAATGGAATTACACACTGAATGGCCAACTAGAACTAGAATCGGGCAAAATAAACGAGAACTAGGAAATGTAGAAGCAGGGCTTTTTTTCAGCTGGAACGTGGTGCAACGGAGTTCCTGAACCGCTTGAAAATGGTCACATGGCCGGTGGCCCCGCCCCCTGATCTCCAGACTGAGGGGAGTTGAGATTGCCCTCCGCACCGCTCCAGACGCTCCAGACTCCCCTCTGTCTGGAGATCAGGGGGAGGGGCCACCAGCCATGTGACCATTTTCTCCGAGGGCAACCCACTGAGTTCCACCGCCATTTTTCCCAGAAAAAAAGCCCTGTGCAGAAGGAAAGCTTCACTGCTGAATATGCTACCTGAAAGATAATTTCAAGGTAGGCTACAAAATCTGTGGCAATCTTACCTTCTTTACATATAAGTAACGGCCCAATCAAGCCAGTGGCAATATCTTTTGGTGCATCAATGTGAGAATGGTAGATCCAGGTCAGACAGGCTGGATCATCAGTAGTTGGGCCATGATCCTCAGGAACAGTCCAAGTGTAGGTGTGGTTCCCTCCCGGCAGGATGGCATCATCCTTCTTGAGATCCTGTGAGGACGTATCTGGATACTGGGACCCTGCAGTAAGTAGGCAATCGAAGTGGCCGTTCTGGGATGGCTAGTACAAGACATCTGATATGTGTCTGTCGGTTCCCATTTCATACTATAGCACAACTCTTTCATACTTTGGTATTGTACCCATCATTGCAAGTATGTAAGCCATACTTTTTATGATGCACTTTTATATTTTAGCATCCCTCGTGATTCCCAGAGGGCTTCTGCTGAGCAATCGTTTCGTTAGTGAGGTCGAATTAGCAGTTTAGCCATAGGACGCTGCACAAGACAGAAAAGAATTCTGCACAGTCTGGGAAGTGACGTCACCACCCAGGCTCAGGAGCGCGTGCACTTCTCTCTGGGTTGAAATGGGCCCCAAACGGCTGCTTGCCGCCCTTTTTGCCTTTAAAGAGCTTTCCTCTCCCTTTGTTACCAGGTGTTGCTGCAGTTAGGAAACGGAAAAGTAGGGGAAAGGTTTTTTTTTTTCTGAAATCACTAGTCTGTCTGCATTTTTGTACAGGCACAATGGAGAAAAAATGAGAAGCAGCAACAACAGTGAGCAGAGTGAAAACAAGGGCATGTGGATCCTGTCCTCACCCATTTCCACCCCACTTGCTGCAGTTTCTGTAGTAGGCGTGTATTTTCATACCTCATGCGGCCTTTGATTGGACAAACTGGGATTCAAGTCTCTTGTTCAGCCACAAAAGGCTATTGAGTGGCTTTTGGCAAGTCATTTTCTCTTAGCCTAACAAGGTAATTGTGGAGAAATAATAGAGCAACTTCCAAGAGGCTTTGGAAGAAGCATGGGACGCAGAAGCAGCATGGCGTGCAATTTCATGCGTGGCTTCATTCCGTAAACTGCATCAGACGTGGCTGTCCAGACAAACTCTCACTCTGTGAGTGGTAAGGAGCTGAGGCCAGACCCCTCCCACCTGGCCCTGCCTCTGACACGGGTGAGCATTGCGTTGCCATCCCGCCCAGCCCAGCCTGCACAATCTCCATCCACATGGCTGGAAAGCTTTATTGTTTTAATGGCAGAGAACTAGAAGCCAGCTCAGTGACTATTTTGCTGAAAGTACATGGAAAATGCATATTGCAAAGGCTTTAACTAAAAATAATTCTTAAACAATGTGTATGGAAGAGTTTTGGTTGTCTGTTTGTGGCCAGTCTAACACCTGTGCTAGGGTTCTCAGGTTTCCTACTATGGCAGCAGGTGTCCCAACAAATCTGGTTGTGGCCTACCAACACCTGAAATGCCAGCAGGTAGGAAATGGGGGCGGGGTTTGACGGCATTATGCTGGCACACTGACATCACTTTCACTAAAATACTGGACAACACATCCAACTACTTCGTCAGATTGCACAGGGAAGCCATTGAAATTCATAAGCATAAGCACAATTTCAACAGGAAAGAAGAGACCTTAAGAATGAATAGAGCATGGTTTCCAGTCCTGAAAAACACCAGGCTAACAAAATCCTCTATACCCGACAACAGCCCTGCAGAGAAGATTAGCATATCAAGCACCAATCCATATGCAAAAGAACCTCCTCAGGATACAGTGAAGCCTCCCGCCATTAGCATTCCACACCCTGGGAAACTCTTACAGGATGACTCAGCTCAACCCCACCCCTCCTGAGTAGATACAAATGACCTACATCTTTTCCACACTGTGACACTGAGAGATCTCTGTCTTTTGGTGCTGCACCTCTGAAGATGCCAGCCACAGCTGCTGGCGAAACGTCAGGAACTACAATGCCAAGACCACGGCTATACAGCCTGGAAAATCCACAACAACCACCGTTCTCCGGCCGTGAAAGCCTTCGACAATACACAGTCAGATTACTTTCTTTGGAGAGCTTTTCTCAGCCAGGCTTGAAGAGAACGGGAATGCTGATCTTCACACAGAAGCTTTGCTAAATCTATCAGATGAGCGGGCTACTGTGGGACATGTATTAGATGAAAAGCTAAGAAAAGGCCTCTTTTTAAGTTATTAAACATCCATTTCATCTTTTGGTGAGAAAGATTGTAAACTACAGAATGTGCTTGGCTTAATAAGAACAAAGGCTCTCAGACAAAGATGCTATCATTCACGATCAGCACAGGACTGGTTTCAATTACATAGTCAGAGGGGCCAGAGACTAAAAGGAACTTTCAGACAATAAGAGGCACACCTCTTTAGTTAAGGAGAGAAACACACAATCTGATTCCAAAGCACTTTTGCTCTAATCCCTTTACCCTACCCCTATGTACGCAGTCTTTTCATGAGGCAGAGGGGCAAGTTCACGTACCTTCCGAGTCCTTCTCATAGAAGACACCGTGTGGGTGGACAGTGAATGGCCGAGTGGCAAAATTTTTCAGGTGTACCCTGATTGTGTCACCCACTTCAGCCTGGATGATGGGCCCGAGGAATCCCAGCCAGGTGGGCTTGGGTACTTCCGTGGTGTACGTGGAATCGACATATTGCTTATAGACAGACTTCTTGTAAATGCTGCCAATTCTGTTCTTGGCAGGCTGGAGGAAATTAGAGGCTGCCCTGGAAAAAAAGAGGTGAAAAAGGTAAAATACCAGGATTTCTGCCCACATATATACACATTGCGATGGACAATATTACTACTTGGATACTGAAATGGCCTGACCCTGATCCTATCCTCTACTATTTGTGTGCACATCCAAGAAGGGAGTAAGGAGCCATTTTGACATCAAATATGCATTCTAAGTAACGTGGTGTTTATTCATGCAGATGACAGATGGAATGGGGCAGACCTCCTGGTCTACAGGCACAGACTCAGTCATATGTGGGGGGCCCTGCTGCAGCACAGGAAAGTGGTCTCAAAAGAACTGGGAAAAAGGGGGGAAGCCAAAAAACCCACAGAGAAAACTAAAGGCAAAAAAATAATAATCACGAGGACATCAGAGGATAAACCAAAGCAGTAATGGGGTGTGGTCAAATCGATTTGAGGGGGGGAATGTGCGGAAAACTCCATTTTATTCAGGGGCTGGTCATTATCTGTCTGTTCTGGGAATTAAAGCATGACAAAAGGAACTATTTTGCAGTTTGGATAAATTGATTTGTGTTTCTGCTGTTTTGTTCATTGTGTTCATTACTCAATGCTACATTCAGAAGTTGACCAAAAGGTCAGTAAAACAAATTAATCATAATTTATTTTAAGTGGTCTTAAGTGCAAAAAACACACTGTGTGTTAATTCTAAATTGTATTGGCAACTGAGGGAAAAGAACAAGCAAAGGGAAGTCATTGGTCTAGGCAGGGCTTTTTTTCAGCAGGAACGCGGGGGAACGGAGTTCCGGAACCTCTTGAAAATGGTCACATGAGCGGCGTGGAGGGCCATCTAAACTCCCCTCTGTCTGGAGATCAGGGGGCGGGGCCACCAGCCACGTGACCATTTTCTCCGAGGGCAACCCACTGAGTTCCGCCACCTCTTTTCCCAGAAAAAAAGCCCTGGGTCTAGGGCTGCCAACAGGTCTGGAGGGAAAGCCTCTTTCGTAGGGGTTTACAGTGTGCAAATGGACTGTTGAAACTTTTCATGACATGGTGGTAAATTTATTTATTCATTTGCTTCATTTATACCCCGCCTTCCTCCCTAATGGGGACCCAAAGTAGCTTACATTGTCCTCTCCTCAATTTTATCTTCACAACCACCCTGTGAGGTAGGTCAGGCTGAGAGGGTGTGACTGGCCCAAGGTCACCCAGTGAGCTTCCATGGCCGAGGGGGGATTCCAGCTTACCATTATCTGGTTAATAACAACACATTAAGCCTCTCTTAAAGTGACAGGACATTTTTCTCCAGAACAGGTGGCAACCCTAAATTGGTCCAAAATTAGTCCACAATATTTATTTATTTATATATTATTTTAAACATTTCTATGCCGACTTTCCTCCCAGTACAGGGTTACCAAGGCCGTGAACATTAGAACATTTCAAACCTTAAAAACATTCCAGAACATTGAAAACAGTGTGTAAAATACCAGTATATATAAATTATTTAAACAAATAAAGCACAACATACAAACAGCAAGGAGAGCTAATGAGAGTTAATGAGGGAATGCCAAACAAAACAAAAAAGACACTGAGAGGGAGAAAGAGATAGATAATAATAGTATGAGATGCCCCCCCCCCCCCCCGCCAATCCAGGGAGACTTCACAGCAGGAGTGAGCTGAGTTCAGGCTACTTTTACGGAAGACAGTCTCTGTGGTTTTCTCTGCGGGCTTCCTCTGTGGTGGCCCCCTATTCTGTGGAACGGCCCGCCTGAGGAGATCAGGAGAGCCCCCACTCTCCTGGCTTTTCGTAAACGATGCAAAACCAAATTATTCAAAAAGGCTTTTTACTCAAATGGGAAGGCTGTATTGTAGGGATGGAGTCTCAGTTGCTTCGCTAATGAGTTAGGGAACGTAGACTCCATCACTATATTGCCTTACATACTATCTGTTGCTTTAAATATGTACTCCTATGTACCACCAGTGCTCCATGTTGTCTAATGTTAGTCCTAGAATTGATTATGTTCTGCTTCAGTATTTTTTCTACTTTGTATTGGATTCTTGCTATTACTATGTCTTTTAAACTTGTATCTATTTACCTTATGGCATTGTTTATGGAAATGTCTTTGACACTGTATGGAAATGTACTTGATACTGATTGCACTAATATCATACTGTGCAATCTGCCTTGAGTCTCAGTGAAAAAGGCAGACTATAAATGACATAAATAAAATAAAATAAATAGTTCAGTGCTGTTTACCCAATAAGAGTGCAAAGTCCCAAGCTCTTAAAAGTTAAGGCATAATTCTTTGGTGTTAAGTGACCAATATATTCCGATAAAGCTGGGTGCATGCCTGTACCCCAGATCAGATCTGGGCACCCGGACTCACTGAGCTGGGTTATCTGGCCATAGGTGGCAGCTGTGGGCCACCACAGTGGCAATGAGAGGGCAGCGAAGGGAATAGAGCCAAGCTCTGTGCTACTGTAGGACAGCAGAGCCAAGCTCTGTGCTACTGTAGGACAGATTCCCATCCCATACTGCTCCGCCTCTCCCGAGCTCCAAAAGAGCTCCTTTAAGCAACTGCTGGTGGCCGCCTTCTAAACTCGGTTGCTTAGCAAACCACCCCTCGCCGTGCTTCAGTAAAGAGATTCCCAAATGGAAATCTTTGGCTTGGCATTGGGATTCTCTGGTTTGACAGTAAACTTGCAAGGAACTAATGTTGCACCAAAGAAACCCAAGCAAGTTGGGTGGGGGAGCCATGGAGGGGGAGCCTTGGAAATGCTTCCTTCATAGGAAACAATGAACAGTGGCTCAGGGCATCTTGTTCAGGGGCCCATAGAACTGGAGCCTGATGTCCGGGGTCTGGGTCCCAGCCCCCAGACTTGGTTGGAGGGAACAGCAGGTCAGCCGGGCTGACGGGCAAACAGAGGGGGCAGCCAGCAGACAGCAGGTCAACTGGTCAGCCAGCTGACAGCAGGTCAACTGGTCAGCCAGCTGACAGCAGGTCAACCGGTCTGACTGGCAGGCAGAGGGGGCAGCCGGGGGACAGCAGGTCAACCCCTCCCACGGGCAAATGGAGCCAGAACCTGCCGGTGCCAGGGGCAAGGGGCAAAAGCCCAGGGCCTCAGGAGGCAGGGGGAGACAGAGAGAGGCCAGCGAGTCCCACTCCCCTAGGGAAGGAAAGGGGACTAAGCAAGGCGGAAGGGGGCAAGGGCAGAGGGATTGGGAGCCCAGCAGTCACCCACCCAAAGACCTTACCTGAGGAGGAGAAGCAGCAGCAGCCCCAACAACCCAACACGCCCCAGCTAGAAAATAGTAGCCTGGCCCAGGAGTTGCCAAAAGCCAAGCCACTCCAGGTGGGGCTATTGGAGGCACTCTGCAGGAAGCCCTGGGCAACCAGCCAAGGAGCCACAGCTGGACCCACCTTCAGCCATCAGCTCAGCCAGGGAGGCCGGGCTGCTAGCCAGGGGACTGCAGCTGGACAGGCCTTCAGCAATCAGCCAAGGCAGGGAGGCTGGGCAGCCAGGGAACAAGGCACAGCTGGTGCTGGTCAGTGGGGCCAGATCAGCTACCCCAGCTGCAACTGCTTGGTGCAGCCCAAGACCAGGCTGGAAGAGGGGTGGGGCAGTAGAAGGAAGCCCTATAAAAGCTGGCTGGGAAGAGCCCTGGGGTGGTGGGTGTGAGTAAGGAGTGATGATGTGGAGTGAGAGTGGTGCAAGTGTGGAGGTTTGGAGGAGAGCTCTGGGAGGAAGAAGTGAAAGAGGATGCAGAGGGTAAGCAGGCCAGGTTGAGCAGGCCAGCGAGTGGACTGAGAGGGAGTCTGGGTGAGGTATACCGCCCCTCCTTCCACAGAGCAGGGTCCTGCAGAATCCCTGGCCCCCCTATGACATCAGGAGCAGACTGCCCAGTGCCATGCCCAGCGGCGGCAAGCCCTGACACCTGAAATTTGGGAGATCTTCAGCAGACTGTTGGGAGTAGATTCCTTGCAAATTTGGAGGAGATTGCTTTAAAAATCCCCCCCTAGATATTTCCTCATAGGGAATAATGGTCAGTTAAATACAGGATTCTCTAACCTGGATCAGAGAACCTTACCCAAATTTCAGGGATCCTAGATTTTTTTTAAATCCATGAAATCCAGATAGGGATTACCAAGATTTTTTGGAGGGTACACACCCCTAGTGAAAATATCATTGCCAACAATAGTGTTTTAATAACAATTTGTTTGTATACTACTCTTCTGGACAGAGCCCACCCAGAGCAGCGAACCAAGTCAGTATTATTATCCCCACAATACTGCTGGGGCTGAGAGGAGGGACTTACCTAAGGCCCCCCTGGTGTGTTATGGCAGTAGTGAGATTTGAACCAGTGAAGTGCTGAATCACGGCTCAATTATCTAACCTCTATACTTGGCAGCAGGGCTTCATGTCTCCCCCTGCCATTATGAGACCTTCTAACAATCAAAGTCGAAACAACCAATAGAAGTCTGAAGTTCAAGAGAATAGTGAAATGGCTTTAATTACTATTGGACGGGGAGCGAGAGGTGAGATGAACCAGTGTGCAAATCTAATGGCAGGAGCTGATCATGTACCTGTGTGAGTGGCCACACCAAGTACAGAGCAAAAAAAATAGTGGTGCAGTGGAAAAAGCAGTTTTATTCAAATATACTGTCCCTATGTGTTTTGCTGATGCTTCTTCAGGGGGTCTGCATAATATTTGTTAAGCCTGGCAGCAAGAATGGCACATTCAGGGTCACTTAACACCAAAGAATTGTGCCTTAATTTTTAAGTGCTTGTAGAAAAGAGCAATTGTCCAGTAGCACCTATAAGACTAACAAAATTTGTGGTAGGGGATGAGCTTTTGTGAGCCACAGCTCACATCTTCAGATACAGCTAGAATGTATCTGAAGCTAGCTGTATCTGAAGAAGTGAGCTGTGGCTCACAAAAGCTCATCCCCTACCACAGATTTTGTTAGTCTTTTAGGTGCTACTGGACTCTCTCTCCTTCCTGCTACTGCAGACAAACACAGCCACCCGCGTCTTGCTTTAAGTGCTTGGGAGTCTTCAGAGAAACTGCTGCCGGGGAAGGCGCCTAATATTATTCTACAGACCCCCAGAAGCAGAGTCGGCAAAATGCAGAGGCAGCATATTTGAATAAAACTACTGCACCAGGTTTTTCTCTCTCAATTTTCTCAAACAAAAAAATGGGAGAGCTCCCCTCTGCCTTTTGCCATTCTTGCAGCAGGAGCCAGTTCAAAAAGAGCTGATTTCCTTGCTCCTGCGTGACAACTGGTTCTTAAAAATAATAATAACCATGCTCCAAATTTGCAGAGCAGTTTCCATATATAACCTTGATGTAATCCTTACAACAACCTGGTAAGGTAGGTCTGTATCATTATTCCCACCTTGCAGATGGGAGGCTCAAGCTGGGAGAGAGTGGGTGGCCTAAGTTAAGGGCAGAGATGAGGTGAGATTGGAACACAGGACTAACTGTTATGCAGCAAGATTTCTTTGCCATTCTCTCTGTCCAAAGCCCACTGTATGAGGGACTCCTGCTCTCCTCCGTCCAGTCATTACAACCGTCCTTCGTAAACTGCTCTGAGTGGGCATTAAGTTGTCTTGAAAGGCGGTATATAAATCAAATGTTGTATTACTAGGCAACGTATGTCTGTTTGTAAGTCCAGAGGAAGTCACATTGTCAAGCTTCTCCAGATTGTGATGTTCTTGCGTGCAAGGGTATGTCACTCATCTTTCCAGCAGCAAAAGCTCTACTATGGCTGACTATCAGCCATAGACACTGAGTGATATATATTGGATGCTGCCTTTGGAGTCTCTTCAGGGTGAGGCTGCAGTGTGCTTAAATAATTAGAAAATCCATAATGTGCAAGGAGCGAACACACAGCAGCAAAGGGTCTGAGGTTGCCAACTTCCAGATGGGACCTGGCGTTCTCCTGGAATGACAATAGACCTCCAGACTACAGAGACCACGTCCCCTAGAGAAAATGGCAGCTTTGAGCGGTGGGTTCTATGGCTCCACCACATCCCGGCCAAGCTGCCTCCTCTCCTCAAAGTCCACCCTCCCCCAACACCACCCCCAAATCTTCAGGAATGTTCCAAGCCAGAGTTGGCAACCCTAAGCCCAACTGAGCTGTGAATCCAGAATGCCCAAGTTCAAATCCTGCCTCACCGCAAACTCCATCTCAGCCTGTAAACCCTCCACCAGCACTGGCCAACAGGGCCAAACTAGATATGCAAAGCTGGGCCAGGCTTCTGAGGCCCAGCTCTTCTCCCTCCCAGACACACTGTGGGGGAAGGTCTGTTGGAAAAGGAAAGGAGAGCCCATTTGGGCTTGGAATGCTGCTGGGGGGGGGGGTTGCTCCTGCCTCCCCTCAGTCATTTTCCCATATCAAAATGGCATGGGAAGGGAGAGCTCTTTCCCCCATTATTGCTGCTTCAGATGCACAGAATAATCCATGTGGCACAGAAAAAACTGGGAAATAACTTTCCTCACCTCCTTTTCTACATGGGGAAATGGCTGGGGAGGGGGGCTTCCTGCCGATCCCCAGTAGCATTTCAAGCCCCAAAGGCTCTGCTTTGTTTTTTAACAGCCATTTCCTCAGCTGCTGGGGGGCTGAGGGGGAAACAGAATTGGATTCTGGGAATTCCAGAGCCAACTTTTTGAAAAACAGCAAGTCTAGTTTGGCTGTGGGATAATGTATGCAAAGTGTGTTTTGGACCCCAAAATACCACAAATTAGAAAAATAATATGTTACAGAAGTAAATTATCACAGTTTGCGCATTCCCCATGTAATAGTTCTCTTAGGGCATTATGAATGTTATGCTGTCACAGCATGGACATTTCTGAGATAAAAGAAGTTAAACATTAATTCAGTAAAGATAAAACAGATCTAGTTTCTAAGCAGCCTCTTCCCCTTTTTGAAGAGAAGAACCTACAGGTCGTCTGTAATGCTTTGTCCCGTGATTTCATTCCTTCGTAATGGAGCGTAATCCCATTCCACCTCACGTATTCCCAGATAGTAGACTCTGGTGGTACCTTCAGCCAGAACAAGCAAGAGGAAATGGATGTGGACTACGGCATGCTGACAGAGCCCCATCTCAGCTTTTAGAAGGTCTTTTGGAGATCTTCAGAAAGAGAGGAAACAAAAATCTTAGCTCGAGTCCTAAGAACTGGAAGAACCAATAGGGCAGCACCAAAAACTTTGGACTCAGAATAATGTCCCAGGGAAGAAGCTCATTTGATTTGAGGGAAGGACTAAACTGGACCTGCTATGGAGGAAAAAGAAAAAAAATCAGGCCAACGGCCCAGTGCTCTCTCGCTTTGTTGACAGGGTGCCAAGATCAGCAGTGACCGGAGCAGGAAGTCCGTGCGCTGGTTTCCTCTCCTTATTTGGAACATGTGAGGAACTGGAAACGGTTCTCTTCCCAGATCCCAAGACCACTCCACCACCCTGGTAGCCCACTCATTCCTCATGCATCTATATGGTGACGCCAAGGGAGAGAACGACAAAGCCGAAGCCCAAAAGGGGTGATTAAAAGTGTTAACGTGAACTCCTCCACCCTTCCCAAATGAGAAGCATGTTATTAAAAAAACCACACTGCGTTTTGACTATCTTTCTCAGGCCCCTTTTAAAGCTCAGACAGGTATAACTTTTCCTTCCAAACAAGAGAGGTGTTTCCTTGTACAACAGCCACCTCACAGGGTGATTGTTGTGGGGATAATAACAACATACTTTGTAAACTGCTCTGAGAGGGTGTTAAGTTGTCCTGAAGGGCAGTATATAAATGAATGTTGTTGTTGTTATTAACAACAGGCAAGTAGCTGACCAGGTTCCAGTGGCTCCTGGGGACCAGAAATTGGCCTTTGGCCTTCCCTCTGTGGCAAGACATTTAACTGCAACTGCTCACCTGTGGTTGCCAGTCAGGACTGACAGAGGCAGGTTTTCCTTCACTCCCTGGTGCAGAAGCCTTCAGAGAAATATTGGAACAGCAAATGGGACCAGGAATGGCAAGCAGGTTATTCAGGACTGTCAGTGGCCAGCCCTGAGCCGGAGTTAACCCCACAGTGCAACAGCATTGATGCGCTAAATCCCCTGGCCCAGGAAGGATGCTCTATGTGCTCAGAAGTATCAAATGCTGTAAGGTTTCAGTCTCAGTCACCTGCTTCTATTCTTGATCCTTTAGTCAGGGCTTCATCAGAAGTCTATCTATCATTATCTAGATGTCATTCTTTCTTTTGAAAAATTATCTGTTGCCTCTCCAATGCCCGGCCATCTAACTACCTATGGAATGTTCACCTTGCCCTTCCTCCAAGGAGCTCGGGGCTCTGTCATGCTACCCTTCGAATGTTATCTTCACCACAACCCTGTGAGGTAGGGTAAACTGAGACAGCATGACTGGTCCATGGGCACCCAGGCAGCTTCATCTCAGGATGTGGATTTAACACCAGGCCTCCCAGATCTTAATCCAACATTCTCACCCCCACCCCACACTGCTTCTTGTGCTTAACTTCCTTTGTCCACAAGCTGTGATGAAATAGAGTTCTGTCAAGCATTATCTCAACAGCTTGACATAGTCCTACCCAAAGAGTGAAAAAGAATCTGAGATGGAGTTAGTTCACTAACATCTCGTGCACCGTTTCCTGTTGATGAAACGTTTGGCACTGTATGCCACTCTTAAATATACAGCCTGACCATTGGATCCAGTGTGGTGCAGTGGTTAGAGTGTTGGACTAGAAACTGGGAGACCCAGGCTCTGCCCCTTACTCTGCCTTGGAAGTCCACTAGGCAACCTTGGGCCAATCATACACTCTCAGCCCAATTCATCTCATGGGGTTATTGGGAGGATAAAAAGGAGCAGAGGAGAATGGGTCCCCGTGCGGGAGAAAGGCAAGGCATAAATGAAGTAAAAGAATAAAAAACAAATCAAACACAGATATCAATCATATGTCTTTGACACATAATACACTTTCACAGTCCTGCTCCGGGGTCCTTTATCTCAGAAGCAGGTTCCATTGTGCTGAGTGGGGTTTACTCCCAAGATCATGTGCAGAGGACTGCAGTCTTAATAGTGGACAGGATGCCTGCTACGGAATAAACAGCATTCCTGATCTATCCAACAGAGCAAACTTAGCCTGCCTAGCATCAGAATAGGACAACGTATACATTGCCACCTGAGATTCAACCTTTACCACAGATTGTGAGACAAGAAGAGGCATGCCGTCGTTCTTGGCTTTCTTTGTTTTCAGTGGCACAGAGTGCAAAACTCTCATATTAGCAAAGGCAAAGGCCACCCACTTGCAGAATCAACTCTTCTGATCAAGGAGAACTGCTGACAAACTTCACAATCCACCCATGTCCCTCCCATGTGCTACAATATTTTGAGCTGCAAACATTCTCTCCAACAGCCTGACATCCCACCCTGATACCTCAAGTCCTTCCCTTCCTTCCCTCCATTGAGGTACCACTGATCAATGGCCTTCCCCTCATCGATAACCCGATCCTTTGCACATTTACTGAGAAGGAAGCCGCAGTGGGACTTGCACAGGTCAGCATTCCTGCCCCCACAGGCTAACCCAGCCCAGGAAACATTCAATTAATTCAATGAACAAGCCTCTCTCTTACTTTGCCGAAGAGGAAATCTGGTGACTATTGCGAAGGGCTTGAAAAATATTCCCCCAGCATTTTCTTCCAGTGCCTGAAGCACCAATGAAATACTCTGGATCAACAGAAGCCAAGTGGGGGCAAAGTCTAGACCATAAAAGAGGGAGATGCCTGGGCTGGGGAGCTGGTCTGTCTGGGACAGGCAATGCCTTGGGAGCGCATGATTGGCTGTTGTTGTGGAACCATCACACCCAGCACAGAGACCCATCACCCTTCATTAGCTTATCATCACGGGTTTCAGTGGCAAGGGACACACAGGGTGTGTTGTGCTCATGCCCATGTATTACTTTCAGGTAGGGAAGATAACCAGAAACAATATTAGTAAGAACAAAGTGCAAACCATTAGGATCCCATGGAAGTGTTGTGTAATGGGTGGAGCATTGGGCTAGGCTCATATTCCCTGCTCTGCCAGGGAAGCTTGGTGGCTGATTTTGGGCCAGATGCACACTCTCAGCCTAACCTACCTCACAGGGTTGTGAGGATCAGGGTGGATAAAAATCAATGATTTTTTTAAAAAAATCAAAAAAAAATCATTTTTTGATTTAAATTGGATTTTTTTTATTTAAATCGGATTTTTTTGATTTAAATTGGATTTTTTTAAATAAAATGCTTTTTGAGGAAAATATATTACCATCCAAAGGTTATTCCATCATGAAATAAATATTAGTTTTTAATTATGTAGAATAAGGCTGTATATGTTTAATTTTTTTGGTAAATAAATTCCATTAATCCATTCACAATGTCATGCTCTTCCAGAGGTTTTTGTAAGATTATTGGGCAGTTTCTCTGCCTACAAGATATTATCACAGATGCTTGGTTTTGCAGTTCTCAAAACTGAATTTGTGTCAGCTCAGCAGAGATCACATGCCTCTTCTTCACAGCAAAAATGTTGTAACATGAACAGAGTTGAGAAAAAGACCTTAATCCTATTGTTCTACAAACCTATGAAGACAGAATCAACCCCTCCAGTGCTAAGTTTCAAGAAGTTCAGTGAATAGAAACAATAATTTTCTGATTGTCTGGAGTGGAATAGATCTGCACAAGAAGAAACTAAGTGTGAGGAGGGAGGGGCAAGCAGTACAAAATGAAAGTGAAACTTTTTGAGCACAATACTGCACAAGTCTTTGGATCTTTTGTGTGTATGACCTGAGGTTTATCACATTCTTTCCTTGGAGGAAAAAACCTATAATGGCAGCAGGCCATAAAAGAGACCCAGTTTGGGAATACTTTAATGAAGTTCCTTTACCTATCAGTAAGGCAGGCATCTACTTGCATATTAAAGTTATACCAGCAAGAATTAGTCTTTATGTAGAAAACTATAATTTAAATCAAGCCTTACTGACTAGTGATTTAAATCGTGATTTAAATCAGTTTGATTTAAATCAAATCCACCCTGGTGAGGATGAAATGAGGAAAGGAGAGCCATGTTTGGCACTCAGAGCTCCTTGGAGGAATGGTGGAGTGTAAAGTGTGTCTCAGTTATTGGTGGCGAGAATGCCAGAGATCAGCAGCTCCTAAGTGGAGGGATGCGACCCAAGGTATGAAGGGCTCAAGGGTTTGGGGGACCTGTTAAGCTGCTGGAGAGATGCTGAGTCCCAAAATGTTACACGTTGAGTGGGGTCTGGAGAGAGAGAGGTGGGTTGTGAATTTGATAGATGGATAAAAGTTGTTATAGACTGGGAATTTCAGGAAGGGTTGATGGGGCCTTTTTGCACAAGCTATTTTGTTCGGGAACTCCAAAGAAGCTTGTGTGTTATCGAACAATTTCAAGTGTGGCTTTCACAAGACAAGTATGTAAAGTGCTTGTTGAGTGATGACCTGAGGACTTTGAACCAAATGTTTACTTTGGAGTTTTGTGCCTCCCGGATTAACGGGACCCTTTTCTCTTCACAACCAGGCTGCCCAGGCAGAACTGGCTGCAACCCTCCCCTCTCTGCTGCATGTAAACTTGGTTCAGCTCATCACGTCTGAGGCTGGCATCACAGCAGACCTCTGCAAGTCCAAAATGGGCATGAAGATGGCTTCTTGTCATGCTCACGTGCTCCTCCTCACACATGTGAAGGGCAACTGAAGCTGTCATGTCTGCATACCATTCATCCATGCCATTCATATATTGTGTTCTGTGCATTGGTTTGATCACACTGTATACCTGTATGGTCTCATATTATGCTCATATACTGTAACCATTATATTCATGTCATATTTGACTTGCCTGAAAACGAAAGTGCTATTGCTGAGCCTGTTATCTCTGAAGCCTGCTTGTTGACCTTGTACTGTAGCTCTTAGTAAGAGACAGAGGGAGTTGAATTCCTTGTAATCTTCCAGCTTTCTCTGCCCAGACAAAGCTATTGTGATTTTCATGAGAATTGGGATTTTCACACCTTGTGAAAATCAGGGATCAGGGGAGGGGGAATCCTGATCCTTATATCAAAGTGCATATGCTTGTACTCTCATTCCTGCCAACTTACTCATCTTTGGATGTACCTGTGCACTTAACGGAGCTCTATAATAAAACCTTTTCATCCAAGACCCTGGAGTGCTTGCTGTGAGAGGCTTAGGGATCTATCTGCCATGGACTGCCATCCCTAGAACTGATAGAAGCCTTCAGTCAAATGGCCATGCTTGGATCTGGGTGAATCAGCAAACTGGGCTTGCTGCTCTCCTCAAACTGAGGGCCAAGCTGCACATGACGAATGACACTTGAACGGCAAGTGGATTGAGTGGAGGGCAAGTGAACAGGGAGAAATACACTTGCCGTTCAAGTGTCATTCGTCATGTGTAGCTTGGCCCTGGGATGATAAACCATGGCTGAATTTCAGTTCAGAATCCTGGTCTGTGGGGAAGAAATGAACTTGAACTCCGGTTTCTCCAAGCGCTCATATCTGGATGGCAGAGCAAGTGGGAGTGTTTCCAGTCCCATGTCATGTGCAGGAAGGTGCTCATGAACACCCCAAGAAGTCCATTGAAACAGTTTGTAACCAAAATATCAGGGGGAACTTTGTCAAATGCTTTGTGAAATCAAGATTAATTACACCCATAGAATTCTCACTACCGGGGTAAGAGAGCACTTAAAATCCTGAGAGTAATTTCACTTTTGGTAATCAGCTTGGTCTTCTTTTTTTGGCTGCTATGACAACAATATAGTCTAACAAGACACACATTTTCTCAGCCTGTTTAGAGACCAGCATAGGCAGCATCAAATCTATGTAGATAAAATGAGTCTGTATGCTTATACATTGAGACTGACTGATCCTGGAGTCACTAACCTTTAATGAGATCAATTTCTGAGTAATAAAAAAATCTCAAGCTACTTCCTCTCCTTGCACGCTTCTAAGTTTTCTTCTGTCCTAGAAAAAGAACCTAAGACTAGAAAGAGCACCAGAAATGAAGCCATCAGCTAAACAGTACAGAGAACGATGTATTGTTGAAGGCTTTCACGGCCGGAGAACGATGGTTGTTGTGGGTTTTCCGGGCTGTATTGCCGTGGTCTTGGCATTGTAGTTCCTGACGTTTCGCCAGCAGCTGTGGCTGGCATCTTCAGACACTGAGAGATCTCTGTCTTTTGGTGATACACCTCTGAAGATGCCAGCCACAGCTGCTGGCGAAACGTCAGGAACTACAATGCCAAGACCACGGCAATACAGCCCGGAAAACCCACAACCACCATAGTACAGAGAACAATCCTACAAATTTTTTTTTAAAAAAACCCTTTTTAAAAAGAAGCAGCTAAGAGCAGAATGTTGATGATGGTCTTTTTGGGTCTCCTAGGGGATGCAGGAGCTACTCTGCAGCAGCCAGCGAGCTATCAAGACCTCTGGAGCCACTTGTTGGGTAATACCAGACAAAACTAATCCTGACACAACTTTCAGGGCGCGTTCAGCTAATACCAAGGAAGGTTTCAGTCTACAAATTTTGTACCCTGCTTTTTATGTGCAGAAGAACATTTTTGTTGTGAAATGGTTCGGTTCAGACACAGGATTCTCATTGATCTTCTAAGTCTCCACTGCAGTACTCAAAAAGACACGTTGAACGTGCAGCTATTATTTAATCCCACAAAATTTCCTTTTTCAACCAATATCCAAAAACCAAAACAGATGTACAAGTTTATGGGAACAATCCTAAGCAAGTCTACTTAGACTCCTGACCAGGTCTATGCAATGGCGTTTACTTCCAGGAAAGTGGTTTTAGGATTGCATTGCCTGTGTAAAATAGTCCTCCCATAATTAAAAATGGGGAAACACGAGTCAACAGACGAAGCAGGGTTTCTGCTTCAGTCTTGCATTTGTACCTTGCCTCTGGCTTCAGATCCATGCCCAGAAGACAGAGGTGGGCTTTGAAGGGAACAGGATGGATCCAGTTGAGCCTTTCATGATGGCTGCACCTCATTACAACACAGCCTGTGTGTGCCTGTATTCACTTGATCTGTGTGATGGGAAGTGCCCTCAAGCCATAGCTGACTTACAGTGACTCCTGCTGGGGCTTTCAAGGCAAGAGACAAACTGAAGTGGTTTGCCATTGCCTGCCTCTACGTAGCGACCCTGGTCTTGCTTGAAGATCTCCCTGCTTAGCTTCCAAGATCTGATGAGGTCAGGCTACCCAGGTCAAGAACGCTCTTCCTTTATCCTCCTTCCTTCTCACAGAGGTTCAAGTTGGGTTGCAAAAGTATAAAACGTTGCACCGAAGAACATTAAACACATACAATAAACAATGCAATGCCACTGAGTTACACAGAGAACAGAGGGCTAAAAACAGTATAATAATCCAATAGACCGGATCCGACACTTCAGCGACGGCGAAACGAACAATATAACGCGCTTATATCGTCGATGCAATATTGCACCAAGATTTCACGAGTAATTCCAGCAGTTCAGACTCCACCTCCACTCCCTCTCCAGAAAGGCTGTTCCTGCACAACACCGTCTCCCCACGTCCCCAGTCCTCTGGAGCGGAGCAGAAACTCTGCAACAGGAGCCCCACGGAACCGCAAGCCGGGACTGCAACCCCCCCTCCCCTTAAAGCCAGCAGAGTTGCCAACCCCCAGTTGGGGCCTGGAGTTCTCCAGGGCCTGCAATTGCTCTCCAGGTTCTCGCGCTCGCTTCGCCTAGAGAAAACGGCCGCTTTGGCCTCTGTGGCTTTACAGCCCTCCCCAAACCCCGCCTTCTTCAGCCTCCAAGCCCGCAACAGCCGCGCAGCCGCCAGGAAGTTCCGCGCCACGCTCCAGACTTTCGCGGGACAGAGAAATTCTGCCGCGCTTCTCTTAGGGGATGTGCGGCAGTGACGTCCGCACGAAGGCGCACGACGAGCCCCCACCCTTTCTTGGCGGGCGGGGCTGATGTGCTTCCGCCCATTGGCTGCCCGAGGGCTCCTAGTCCTGCCCCCTGGCCTTACGTCATGTTGGCCGGGCGACGCGAAAGTGGGCGGGGCGATAGCGCCTTCCGCCGCGTCGCGTCGAGTTCGGGCCGCCGTACGGGATGAAGAAGGCGGAGGCCGCGGTGGCCGTGGCGGGCTGTGGCGGTGGCGCGCCCGTGCCCGGGTTCCTGGCCAAGCTGTGGGCGCTCGTGGAGGATCCTGGGAGCGACGCTGTGATCTGCTGGAGCCGGGTGAGGGGCTCCGCCGGCGCATGCGCAGTGGCAGCCACGCTCCCCTCTGTTTTCCTAGCTTCGCTTTTGCGGTCGAGAGAAGGGGCTGCCCTGGGGCACGTGACAGGCAAAGCTTTGCTGTGCAATCATCCCCCCCCCCCCGGTGGAAGGAGGGCATCTCAGGACAGGGACTCATGCCGGGATGTGATAGGAAGCCTCTTACGAAGGCAGGTGGTTCTGTTGCATCCGAAGGGATCTTGACAAGCTCACATAGAAAACAGCAAGCGCAGTCCTTTCCTGCCCCCCCTCCCTGTGGGGGCTTGTTGGTGAGAAGCGAGCCCCGGGTGTTGAGTCACGCAGGGGCAGAGCGAGCAGCCTTGCTAGAGTAGTGATTGTGTTGGGTATGATGGGAACCCTTACAGTTAAGAGTAGGGTTGCTTGCTCAGAGGAGGAAGCTGATGGGAAGGAAGCAAAGCCAGAGCGGTGATGCATGCAGTGGGGCAACGTTCATCCTCCTCAGAGAGCAGAAAGCTGCTGCATCTCTGCATTTGGAAGTGATTATCTCCTGCAGAGAGACAGCAGAACTGTCTTCCTCTCTTCCCCCCTACCATGGAGGCTGATTGGAAGAACGCAATGCCAGGGCTGGGGGTCATGCAGAGATGCAGCAGCCGGCCTTCTCTGCACATGAGCACTTTGGATGGATAGGAGCCCCATTTAACTGAGTTCTGTCAGCATCCTAATTGTTTTCTTAGGGCACTCTAACATGGGGTGCAAACTGATAAGTGTGCATTTCTGTTGAGGGATACATAAATGTGTGCGCATTAGTATATTGAACTGCTCAGTGTGTGGTGCAAAAGAATATGGCTTGCATATAGCATATGTACAGGCTTGTCTGTGCATGTATTCCACAGTCATAACACCTGGGGAAAGAAAGCAGGTACATTTGCATTGGATTATGCATACAAGTATGCTTTCTGCTAACAAGGGAGCCAGCTGCTACTTCTGTGGGGTATAGTAATGTAAAATATGCTTTATCGCAGTAGATTTCACACTGCACTGTGGAGACTCCTTGGCAGCATATTTGCATTCCTCTAACTAGACACATGGCCATTGCTCAACCATTGAAAATAATGGGAATTGAGGGGTGGGAGCCGTTCACTTTTTGACCTTGTTACTGTCGCAACTGAGACAGTCTAACTCAGGCATTTGTGCGCAGTACCATGACTTCCAGCGGTGTATTCCAGTATGTCTGTCACTATTGGTGCTCAGTTTTAATTTCTCTACCATAATGGAATGCTTGAATAGTGAGTCACTTTGGCAGGCAACTTTTAACACGTTTGGCAAAGCTGGCCAGAAGCGTCAGTCGTGATTCACCATTTGTCTGTTTTCTGTTGGCTGCATCAATTTTGCTGCTTAAAATGCCAGTAGTGGTCATAAACTGCAAAAATGATTTTTCTGGATGTACTGTACTATTTTATAAAACTAGGTTTTTCAAAACCAGTAGCAGTTCTCTTCTTGAACTAACTGTTAGCATCTCTAGTCTTGTTTGCATGTTACAGTGAACGCATGGGGCTCCTTGTATGTAGTGTACCCTTGATTTTTCTTTATACACGTGCTGGCTGATTCTCATGGTACATTCCAATATGTTTACAGCTGGATATGTGATTTAAACCTCATATTTCTCCAGGGGCTGATCCATGGTTTCATTTTTAAAGTGAATAAGTGTTCTTAAACAGATGTGCATGCATTCCCTGAAACATGTGAACAGGCCTTAGGTTGTCAATCATTGCTTTTGCTCTTGGCACAAACTAGCTTGCTTAGTCAGCACAAAGGCACTCTGAATCACCATTTTAAGACTGTTGTGTTGTTGTCCAGGGTCTGAGGCTCAGCCCCTGAGCTTGCCAAGAACAACGGGTGGGGCACAGCCAGGAGACAGCTACTTTGCTGCCCCAACAGACCAGGTCCCAAACTTGTCAGCATCTGAGGGAGGTAAAGAAGCACCCAAGCCTCAGAGGGCTAGAAGGGGCAGGTGGAAACCAGCCAGCCGCACCCTCTGCTGGGAGGCTGGGAGCCCAGGCAGGGAGAGTGAGGACAACTGGGAAGGGATCAGACTAGAGGGAGAAAACCCAGGAAACAGAGACAGCCAGCAAGACAGTCAGCAACCTTACCTGCAGTAGAGGAAGGGCAGCACAGGGCCACACCCTAGCCTGCAGGCAGGCTACAAGGAATCAGCCAGAACCAGGTGGGGCTGAAAGCAAAGCAGCCACAGGTGGAGCTGCCTGAGGCCCTTAGCAGAAGCAGCCAAGGCAGTCAGCAAAGCATCCACAGGTGTGTCTGCCTGCAACAGCCAAGGCTGTGGCTAAGGTGCTGGGGCCATGGCTGAGAGGTGGAGCCAGGAAGGAGGGGATATAAGGGAAGGCCACCCACAGGGTGAGGTGGGTTGTTGTGTAGGAGTGTGGTGGAAAGAGAGAATGAGTGAGCGGGGAGGGGGGAGGGAGGGGGGAGGAGGAGGAGGAGGAGGAGGAGGAGGAGTAAGGCCGACAGCTGGATGGGGGCAGCTGTCATGGAAGGCTGCCAGGACAAGGTCAGGTTGAGGGGACCTGCGAGTGGACTGAGAGGGTGTGAGGGTGAGGTATACCCCCCCCCTCCTTCCACAGAGCGGGATCCCACATATTCCCTGAAGGTCCTTCAAGGGGGAGGTCAGGCAGGCCGGCGTCTCACCAGTCGGCGCCCGTGGCAGAGCCTGACAGTTGTGCATTGTGCCTGTACCAGCAATGTCTTCTTTCCTGATCTCCTCATGCCATTTTTTGCTTATCCTTCCTGCAGATGAATTCTAAGAAATGTGATAGCTATCTCTCATTGGTTTTTGACTTTTTCACTTGGGCCTAATGAAGAAACAGTTCTGCTGCTGCTGTTTCCCTAAGTGAAGTATAATAGGAGGTATTTTGTGGCTTGACCCTTCCAGCCTAAGTTTTGCTGGAAATACTCTCCTCTACGTGTAATCCCATCTCATTTTTAATCCGTGGTGTTGTTAAAACAGGAAGGAGTTTTGGTCTTGGTTTTGCTTTCTGTTTTTCTAACAGGAAAGCTAAAGCCAGTCCTAAGCACAGATTTGTGTTCAGGCTGCTCCATCCTGGGGACGCTACAAGCTTGTCTTTCTGCCTCAGTTGGCCATTCTGTACCTTTCAGTGTCTCTGTGGGGATCATCCGTGTATTCATAGTAATGACGTTCTGGTTTGAGAGGGCGAGAAGCCTCTTGCAGAGTTGATGTGTGTGAACAAGCTTTCTGCTGGGCTGAATTCCTAAGTGCTAAGAGACCCCATTCAGTCTTTATCACAGGCCACAAGCCATGCAGAAGCAGAAAAAGCAATGTTATTTAATTAAATACCGAAAGTATACCTCATTCAGTTCAAGGGTTAGAGTTGGAGCACATTTCATTGTGGCAAACAGGAGCTTAGCTACTTGCACGATACTTCTTTGGTTAACTCCCGCCAATAAAATGTTAAGAGCTCAGAAAATAGCTTTTTATTAGCCAACACAGATTTTTCCTTGCTGGGAATGGATTCCTGAATGATGCTTAGATTTCCTTTCCTGTAAGGACCTGTGCATTATTGTGTAATACTAAACTCCATTGCCAAGTGGCCCATCTTTTCATACATTTTATTTACTATGGTTGTAGTCCACCATTCTAGTTGAAACTCAAGACTGTTTGCATGCTGTAAATTAATGTGATCAATAGGATGAGACATCTAACAAGAGTATCCTAGGATCAAGATTACAGAAATCTGAAACAAGTATAGAGAATAGACATGATACAGAATGCAGGAAAATGGGATTACATCAGTAGAAAATAATTCAGTGACAGTAGGGTAATGCATACAACCCATAGATAATACATCTTGTACACAGTAGTAAAGCTCACAATCCTTTCACTTGATAAATGTCTGGCTGAACAATTCTGTTGTAGTATGGCCCTGTTACCTTTATAGAAATGCTTCCTAAACAAATTTTGTCATTCTGCACACTGTAAAACAGAAGTGTGGGAGCCTTCCTGACCTCTTCAAATGGGCCATTCCACAAGGTGGGAGACACAACAGAGACAGGCAAGAGTCTATCAAGCTGGCTGATTTGCCTTGCCTTGATTCCAGGGGCTCTTTGTTTCTTTGGAATCCATTCTTTCCTATGGATTGTTAAAGCCCAGAGGTAACAGCGTAGGTGACAATGAGATATAATCTGCCTTGAGTTGCAGTGAGAAAGGTGGATTATAAATAACGTGAATAAATATACAAGCCTTAGATAGAATTAGGTATGCTCTTACATACACAGGTCTGTTAAGATTCTTCAAGCTTCATTTTGAGTTTGGTGTTTTTGGCTTTTGCAGGGGCATCTCTGCTGTCTGTGATCAGCTGTACTGTGTGCCTGGCTTGCTACCTGTAGGGCAGCAGTCAGAATCCCCTCAAATATCCTTACATGGCCACTTCGCGTTTGTCCTCAGTATCTGCAGGCACAAGAATGCCAGGTGCTGTATGCTGTGGCCAACAGGAGGGTGAGGTTGAGCAGGGCTTGACAAAATCTGCTGTAATTCTTCCCAAAGTGCTTTGTGTTCCCTGAATAAAACTTCTTCCAGTTGATTCGGTACTGAAAATGGGTGTGTTGCTATGTAGTTTCCTTGGTTATGCTAGAAGCTGTAGTATCTAGACCTACATCTAGATAGTATCTAGTAGGTTTTATCTAGAGCTGTAGTATTGTGTGATAAAATACAATTATTGTAGTAGACCCAGGACTGCATTCACACAGTGCTCTTCATTTATTGTTGTACTCTGAGGCTTGGTTTCCAAGGTATAAGGGTGTGTTACATCAATCTGCAGTAATGATAGAATGGCCAAATCTGTAATTCTTCCCAAAGTGCTTTATGTTCCCTGAATGAAACTTCTTCCAATTGATTCTATACTGAAAATGGGTGTGTTGCTGTGTGGTTTCCTTGGTTATCCCTGGAGTCTTTGGTGAAACTCAGAGCCATGCTGCTGTAGGAAACCTGGGCCCAGCTGTCATGCAACAGGGCCTTATTTGGCTGAAGTGCCTTCCCCGGACCTCAGACAGAGAAAGTCGAGGGTTGGGTACCACCCTAACCCACCTCCTCTCCCCTAGCTCTACTCTCTTCTGAGCTGGGCGCCAGAGCTGATCTGACTTCCTTCACCTCGTCCCTCAAGCCTTCTGAAGGCCCTAGCCAGGCCTGGCCACCTTCTTCCCAGAAGCCTTACGGGGATGTGGCCTAGCCTGCGAGGGACCAGTAGTGCCTCCTGAGCAATTTCTGCCCCGTTATTCCCCTTCCTGGCACCACGGATGGAGCTTTCTACCCCTGCTGTCATCGATCAGCGGGCTCAGGTGCAGCCCTTTATAAGGTGCCTCAGTCAACCCACTGGGCCTGGTGGATACTGGGCTTGATCCTGTGGGGGGCTGAGAAGGAGGGGGCATGGTGTTGTCTCTCTCAGCCCCAACAACTGCCCCCCCCCCGACCTGTTATCTGGGACAGTGACCAATTTAAGAAGAGATTTATATGTCACAGCTAAAAAATACAGGAATCTTTTGAAAAGAAACCTGAAAGAAATTGAATAAATAGCTGTGATTTGGGGCAACTTCCTTGGCCTTTCAGTTCACCGTTGGTAAGTTCACAAAAGTTACTTACTTGCTGGCCTCTTCAAAAGAATTGCCTGTCCATGCATGCCTGCCTTAGTCATGAGCAGCCTACAAACATACACTTTCCATGAAACTTTCCTATGTAGTTGCCGAAAGGTCATTCTGCTCTCTGTGCGTGTTTAACTAATAAGCATTCTCCAGGTAAGGCTTCCAAAGCACCGGCCGTGAAAGCCAAACAAGCAGACTGTATAGCTGCTTTCCAGCTGAAACATTCTTAGTGAGAGAACTTTTTAAAAATAGCTGCTGGGCTGCTATTTTTAGTTCTCTGGTAAGGCTTTTTCATCCTTCAGTTCTTTGTCTGAAACCACCATAACCTGACTATTCGGTTATTCCTCTCTTCTGTGTTACACGTCTGTATTCAACTTTCTGGCATGATATTTGGTTCTTTCTGTGCTTAATTTGGGGTTCCACTGTTGAAAAATATGTCCTTGTTGCAGGAGTCCGGCTGTTGTGTTGCTGTTTTTCCCATCATTATAACTCCTTAGATTCTAAAAGGATCCTGTACTTAAAAATATCCTGAAAGCATTGCCGTCATAGCAGCTTATTATTTCTTTCCATCTTAAAGGGACTGCCCTTCCTGGAGCTGTGCCTTTTAAAAAGACCTTTATTTCATGCCTGACAGATTTAGTTTCGTGATTGCCCTTTCTGTCCAGTGGTTCTCATGTACTTGTCTCTTACAGTAGGTAAATTTTGTGATGTTTGCCTGTCAGTGGAGCAGCTACTGGCATCAGGGCAGGCCACACAGGTATTGTCCGAACAGGTGCAAGGCCAGACGCTCAGGCAAATGCAGCAGTGCAAATGTCCAGGGCTTAGTTGCTGGATAACTTTCTGCCCCCATCTGCTCTGTGGGTGCCTTGCAAACAGCTCTGAGTCAAGTCCCTTCCAGTAGTTAGAAACATTGTGCCAAGACATAAGTTTGTACCCACAAAAATACACATTAGTCCACCTGAATTCTTGTTACTCGTTTGCGGGGAGGTGGCACGGAATAAAGAGGAAGACCCAGTTGTGTTTGGATTTAGACAATGTTCTTTGTCAAGAAGCCATTCTTGCTCTAGACAACGGAGGCAGTGGCTGTTGACATGTCGCTAGCCTGTTATAAAGGTATATCCTCAAGTGGTTTCAATAGCACGGGTTGCTGTTGGAATCCGCATACTGTGTAGTTGGTTCGGTTTCTAGATAGCATGTCTAGAGTGGCCTCTCCTCTGAAAATCATGATTTCGTCCCCGTGTTGTTCCTGGTGTTTTGAGTGTCTTTATGAGCCCTGTGCACCGGTGTAGCAGTTCTCCTGCAGAGGTGCCACTGGATCTCCAGGGCTGCCTCTTTGTATTTCCCCTGGCCCAACATTGGTTCACATTCCCCGTGAGCGGCCTTGAGATCGTAACTCCTCTGGACTATCACCCAGTCATTGTGTTTGCAGGGACTCCCCCCCCCCCGGTGCTTCGTGCCCTGCTGTGCGTTAGTTAGGGGGCCTTCCATGGTTCGAGAAGGCCAGCTGGCAAGTGGGTTCTGGCCACAGGATTGTTTTGCTTTTGCTCCAAGGCTTGGACTGGACATGGGACTGTGTTCCTCAGTAGTCAGCTGGTTGCTTCAGTATTATTATTCAAAAAGCTCGCCCCAGCAGGATTTCAAGAACTTTACATTCCAATGTTGCTTCCTTTGGTCACTCTTGATTATTTTAAATGTGAGAATTTGGTGCCTCTGTTTTGCTCCTTATGATCACACTGCCAAATTTGTACTAAAGAAACAACAAGGCAGAACACTCTGCGATTGGAGGTCCAAGAATCATACAACAAAGTGAAATGTAATGAAAGTCAGTAAATATGCAATTGCAATATTAAGCACAGTAGTCATGCAATAAGCTCAAGCTAGTAGGCTAGAAAGCAATGAAACAATGAAACGTAAAGGTGCAGGTGTGCCGCTCCTGAAAACTGAAAAGAGTCCAAACAGTGAAGATAATTCCATGGAGTAATGTCAAGTGAGTTCATCTGTCAAAATAGCTTTGGAAAGTCACAGTAAGTGAAAAGTCTCTTTTCCGCAGCATGCGTATGCGCTGTGAGGAGAAATATGGGAGTGTGTACTCCCCCGCCCCACGACATGGGCCACAGTTGCCAGTTGTTTCACGCACACGCACCTCCCCAGGGGCGGAATCCAACGTCACCAATGCAGTTAAACAGTCAATAAACCTCCCGGTAATTAACAGAGGAAAGAATCAGGCGGCGGCTGAGCCTGATTGGTACTAAAATCAGAAACTAAAGTGTGATTGTTAGTTTCCATTCCATTCTAGCTCTTGATCCAGCCAAAACATGATTCTAACTTAAATACTTTAAAATATTTTAACAATAAATGGGCGGTGCTAGGTGGAGCCCCCCTTGCCAGCTGATGATGAAATAGGCCCTCCCCACTACCAATACCCCCATTTAGTAATCTCCTTTATTGCTAAGATGCTCTGGAGATTACGGCTGAGTCAGTTGGATTTTTGTGCTGCTATGTTCATGTTTATATGTATTTTAAATTGTATAATTCTGGATGTTTTTATGGTTAACTTATATTAATGGTTTTATGCATTTTAATTTGTATGTGTTTGCAATCTGCCCTGAGCCTGCTGTTGTGGGGAGGGCAGAATATAAATCGAAAATAAATAAATAAATGATTTAATGATGGCGTCGTTTCTTAGCAGGAGTGGGGGCTGGGCTGCTTCTGCTGCAGCAAGTGGGGAATATCCCTAGTGGGGGTTCCCCTGCAGTCCACCAGCTGTAACCTCCTGGGTTTTTGGGCTTTATTTCTGCTCTCCTTTTTAGAAGTTTTTTCCCCCTTCAATTGTGGGCTATTCCCAATGATCCAGGATAAATGCTGAAAAAAGTTACATGGATTGTTCACATTTATAGAGACCTTGCCCAGTGTTACTAAAAGTTATGATAATTATTACAATCTTTAAAAAAAGTTAATTGCCTTGTTTTACAGTAACAGTTAACTATGTTTTTATAATTGACTGGATTTATAAAAAACATGCCCATAATTGGCAATATTTGTCCAGTTGACCAAATCTTTTTTGAGCTCAGCTTATTATCCAATATTCCTTTGTTGCGGAATTGCTCTGATGCTCTGCCTCTGGTTTTGTGATTATTTTTAATCAGCTCTGTTCGTGTTGAAGTGCTTGTTTATTCTCAGTGGTCCTTTAAGGTACATAAGGCAAAAGAGCATGGGAGCTTGCCCACCACAATTACCTTTATGAGCTTCCTGGACAAGAGGAAAATTGAACCTCAGGTTTCTTGCATGCTGACTTCTAGCTTATGCTGTTCCTCGAAGAAACAAATCACTTCACCGCTCTGGGTGAGGCATTAATCTGTCTAGAAGAGCGATATATAAGAGCAGTTGTTGTTGTTGTTGTTGTTAAATTGTTCACAATTTGGTGAATTAAAATGTGTCTTGAAGTGTGGATATTGTGCAGGTGGCTCAGGATTCCTTACCTTGAATTCCTTATTGTGATATTTCTCTCATTCCCCTTTTCTCCGTTTTTCTAGAATGGACAGACGTTTAGCATTCTGGATGAGCAGAGGTTTGCTAAAGAGCTACTTCCCAAGTACTTCAAACACAACAACTTGTCCAGCTTCATTCGTCAGCTCAACATCTGTAAGTATCTGTGACTCTGTGTAGTACTACCATTTTCTTTCCCATAGAAGGTGGAAAAGATATCCGTGGGCTACAGAAAGCTTATTGCTAGCAACAAATAGTGAGTTCTATGCCCAGATTGTATCCAGGTTGCAAGATGGTGCTTCTGGCAAACTGTTGCTTCTGCTTTGAGGGAAAGCCCATCCTAAAAGCCAAGACACCTTCCCAAATGCTTCTTCCAATGCAAGCAGCTATTAATGGTTGCAGTCTGATTATATTGATGGCACGGGGAGAGTTGGCATAAACTTAACAAAACTTTAACTCCTAAGACTGTGGCTTTAAAACTCTTTCTGGAGTTCTGTGGGAACTTTGCTTCTTTCGTTTATAGCTTTACCACTGTTACTGATCTCTCCCTGCAGTGCACAGATGCAAAGGAATTGCATGTATATTCTTTACTGTTACTTTTTTTTTAAAGGCAGTCAAGGCATAAACAAAATGCAATAATAATAATAACTGTACTATTATATGGATACAACATACTTCATACATTACATACATATACAATATACTTCAATTTTTAAGTAGAATTTCACTATATTAGACACAATAACAGTAATGCAAAATATCTAATAATATCCTGATGAAAATGTTCACTGAGTACCTCTAGAGGTTGTAATTGTTGTAAAAAAAGTTTTCTTTCTCACTAGAAAGTTTTGTGTAGATACTGCTTTATTGTAGCTTTTTCAATATTCCCAAATGTTTCCAGCAACAAATCTGACAGCAAATGAACCACTGACTATCAGAGTCTGATTTTGGCCAAGCACATTTTTGATTTTACTGTTTCTGATAATGACAATTAATCTTAAATTGTGCTGAGTACTTCATTGGAATCCTGCTACTGAGATTTAAGATGAGAGCAGGTTCTGTCTTGACTTTTGCATCACAACACTCTAAGCGAGGCAGTCCAACATTCAATATAAATAGGCTTCCTACCTAGATAATTAATGGGTGTCTAGACTAAAGAGTATACATGCAAGAGGCATAGGAAAGGAGGTTCTCTGTGCATTGTTCATCTTGGTATGAAGACTTTTGATCAAGGAATAAATTGAGGAGACTCTGCAAGTTGTTGTGAATGGCAACAATGGACTCTGTGTTTGCTGCTACTGTCTGGCCAAAGCCGTTCCTTTCCCACTTCTTAAAACACATAGACTTGTGACCTACATGGAGCAAAGAGCATGTGTGAGCAAGCATTTTACCTTGGGAGGATCGTTGGTTCCTGTACTTTGCTCTTGTCTGTGTGGCTCTGTTAAATCGAATAATCTCCTAATTCATCTGCAAATAGCTGTTGAAGTCTGTACTGGAAAAACCTCATTGCTTTTGACAGTCTTGCACCACATGCAAGATACCACTAGGAATGTTATACTAGGAAAAAGTCCAGAGGAGATCAGTAAATGTTTGATGTATTAAATAGAAATGCTCTGTGTGAGCTGGGCGGGGGTCGGGCAATGTTTGACATAAATTTCCATCACCAACTATTTTCTCTTGGTACTCTGTTAAGGTTGCATATTTTTGAACTAGAAGGGAAGATAATTTCCTGTCTTGAAAACTGTGTTATCGGCTAATTATCTGTAATTGCGTTGGGAGACCCCTTTTCTCACTAGGCAAAGCATTAATATCCAGTTTTCACACAATGTAATACCACCAGTAAGAAATCAGTGGTGCCTACCTAAAACCCTTCTGTCACAACCTTCCACTTCCATACAGCTAGAAAAAATTCTGGAAACGGCAATATCTGAAAATATATCCTCTGATACTAATCCTAATATGCTATGGGATACTGTTAAAGTTGTCACTAGAGGTCACATAATCGCCCTGACTTCACAGTTAAATGAACAGAAGAAAGTCCAGTGACAGGAATTAATAAATAATATTAGACTCTTAGAAAATCTTCATAAAAAAACTGGCAGCAATAAGATATATGGCAAATTACAGACTCAGTGCAACTTATTGCAATCACTGGAAGTCAACAACATCCAAAAAAATCTTCTGTATGTTAAGCAAAAATATTGGTTTAATTCTTCTCAAAACCTCAGTCTGCTTTTGCATAAAGTAAATTGAAAAAGATCAGCTACCACTGTTAATCTTATCAAAGACCAAAAGAAAACCCTCCACTCCAATCCAATTGAAATATTAGACGTCTTTAAAGACTTTTACAGCCATCTCTACTCTTCAAAAGACCCAGACCAAAATAGAATACTCCCAGTTTCTTCAATCGCTTAAGAATATTAAAAAACTAGAAGAAAATCACTATAAACTACTAGACAACCTGTTAACCTTATAAGAAACTACTGATGCCATAAAATGCTCAAAAAACAATAAAACAGCAGGTCCTGTTGGTTATCCATCTGAGTTTTACAAAAAATATGTACATATTTTACAAAAAATATGTACATATACTCGCCAATCCATTAACAGATGTCTGTAACTCGCTTTTAAAAACAGGTTAAATGCCCCCTTCTTGTAAAATGGCTAATATAATTGTAATCCCAAAACAGGGTGGTGATCCTCTGAATACTACTTTGTACTGCCGTCTCTCTCTTCTTAATTAGGACTACAAAGTATTCATGTCAATCCTAGCATCTCTTCTTAATCAGGACTACAAAGTGTTCACGTCAATCCTAGCAAAACGTATAAACTCTTTTATCACCAACTATATTCATATAGATCAAACTGGCTTTATACCTGGACGAGACGTAATGGAAAATATCTACAAAACCCTAAACCTAATTGCACATTGTAAAACACAAAAGATAGAATCAGTTTTTCTCTCTCTGGATTTAAAAAATGCCTTTGACACTTTAGAAAGTAACTACTTATACACAGCACTGCAATTCATTGGCTTTGTCAACAACTTTTTGAATGCAATTAGAGCTATATATTCTGAACCTTCAGGCAAACATTAAAATAAATGGACATCTTTCCCTCTCTCTTATCCTTTTTGCAATTGCCCTTGAACCCTTTGCCGTATCAATCAGAGAAAATAATGATATTAAGGGAATTAATCTCAGCACATTCTCATTTAAGATCAGTCTTTTTGCAGACAATATGTTATTATATCTGATGGACTCGCTTTCCTCTTTATACCATTTGCAAGATTTACTAAAGGAATTTGATCTAGTCTCAGGCTTAGGAGTTATTCAATCCAAATCCTACATTCTCCCAATTAATATTAATAATAACCTAGAGAAATAAATCAACAAACTATTCAAATTTCAGTGGTCCCCAAAACAGATATCCTACCTAGGCATAACGATCCCTTCTGACCTCAATAACCTTTTCAAGCTAAACCACATAAAAATATAACACAAATCAAGACTGATATTAATAACTGGCACAAATTAAATCTTTCTTGGTACGATAGATTTCATCTGATCAAATCTTTCTTACTACTGAAATTCATATTTATCTTTAGAGCCATCCCAGTCAAAATTACTCATAATCAATTAAGACAATGGCAAAGTCTACTAAATGAATTTTTATGGCACAACTCTAAACCAAGAATCGCTTTTGAAATACTACGATTAAAACACATAAACGGGGCTTCAATTATCCACACCTTTTCCACTTACCGTACAGCAATAAGATTAGTTAACATTTTGCAATTCCTAAAATACACAGATCAATCAAATTGGATGGCAGTCTTGCAACCCCACTTAAACCAGAAAACACTGTCTGAACTAGTCTGGAATAAACCTAATATTCGTCCCCAGACAATTAAACATAATATTTTTTTAAATGCGATACTAACAGAATGGGACATAGTAAGAAGCAAATTAGTTCCTGGCATCTCAAGATTTACTCCCTTTATCTCTCAACAGTGGTTCCTACCCAGCAATAATAATGAATTTAGATCATTTTGGAGAAAATCTAAAATTACTAAACTAATAGACATTGCTTCCCACAAAGGCCTCTTAGAAAAAGCAGATTTGGAAATTAAGGCCCAACAGACAATTCACTGGTACGTTTATTTCCAACTTCAAAGCATGGCAGTCAATATAAATCTAAAAAAACCAATAAACTCCCCGAAATCTGACTTTGAACAGCTCTTAGATACCTCAACCTTTAAATGTAAAGGATTAATCTCTGCAATTTACAGTATCATAATGCCCTTATCCAAAAAGAAAACTGCAAACTATCAAAACAAATGGTCACAAGACTGTAACAAGGACCTCTCTGAAGAACATTGGGAAAAGATTTGGACATCTAGCGCTCTCAATTCAAACATACTAGTCACTAAATTACAAACTATTAAATTAGTAAACAGGTGGTATATGACTCCTCTAAAGTTATCATATATCTCATTGAAACAGCCCCCACTGTGTTGGAAAGGCTGCAGAGAGGTGGGCACCTTTGCCCACTGTTGGTGGAAATGCCACTTGACAAATTTTGGAAGGATATCTTAGCCATAATTAAAGAGATAACAGGTTATGTAATTCCCCTTTCTCCAGAATTAATTTTGTTGGCTTTGTGGGAAAATTTCAGTATCCCTAAAATTAGAAGAATCCTAATAATAAGTTTACTCACCGCTGCTAAAAGCGTAATTGCTTTATTTAGGAAATTTTAAAAAATCCCAACCTCAGAAATCTGGTTTGTCAAAACCTGGGACCATTTTATCTTAGAGAAAATACGTGATAAAACATATCAATCTGAACATCTCCCAAACAAAACAAACTTCTTAGAGAAATGGTTCCCTTTTTTCGACTGTATAGATAAGTATAATCTCCAACCTAATTCAAAGCTCTTTCAGTCTCTAATAACTTTATAAGTTATTGCACAAGTTTAGCTTCTGTTTTGTTATTTATATGTTTACTTCTTGTAATTTGCTAATTGTTATTTCAAGCTCCTTCATGTTTAGCTATGATTCCTATCTAGGGATTTTTCTAATTGTAATACGCTTATTTTTACTTGTATTGTGTATGCACTCAATAAAATTTTATTATATGTTAAAAAAACTAGGCAAACTGTCAAATTGCTGTTAAACATCTAGATAATGGTTCTCAAAATTAAAAGGTAAATTTGAAAAGGGGTGCTCCTTAGAATCTAACTGAATTGTGGGAGCAAGATCTTAAGATGATACCTATTGCATCAGAAATAGAGGCAAAGTGGATTGAGACGTGCACTTAAAAACTCCTGCCCAGGATCTAGTGTGCCAATAAAGTAGTCTTAAACATAAGGAAAGATTAAAAATTCAACGTGTTGTAATTTCACAGAAGAATACTAAGTTTCCAAATGCCTTCCCAGATGGCTTCAGAAAGGTGATTGCACTGGAAAATGGCATGATGACATCAGTGAAGAACTTGGCCATTGAATTCCAGCACCCGTTTTTCAAGCAAGAGAAGTTCAGCTTGCTGGCAAACATCAAACGCAAGGTAGCACTCCCCTCTGCACTTTGTGCCCCTGTGAACATACCTAGCATTAAATGGGACTGTAGCGGAGGTGGTTGCTGTCTGTTCTCTGCCAGGTGCAGGTAACTGGTTCCTGCTTGGGAGTGGGGAAGGCGGCTGGGAGGTGCTGTGGGGGGCTGTACCTCTCCCCCACTTTTCATCTGGAGGCTACTTGAGAGTAAAACCTTGATCTCTCTCTGACTACTTTGTCCCTCTAGAATATTTTTTGCACACAATTCAGAGTAACTTTCGACTGATTTTTTTGGGGCGGGGGGAACTTTGTATTTGTATTTAAACACTATAGGAGAAACACTTTATTATTATTATTTATTATTCAAAAGAGTTCCAAGTAATTTATAGGAAGATGAGGTCAAAGCAGAAGTTGGTGGATTTTCCACATAAAGGTGTTTAGCTTTGGCGGGCTAAAGTGGATTCAGTTTTTCTGTAGATACGGTGAGATTTGAACCCTGTCTGCTTCGTCTCTGTGCCCCTTCCTGTTCTTGGACATGTACATACTATCAAATCTAATTTTCATCTTGGGATTTTTTGGTCTCTTCTCCAAGCAGTTAATTTGGCAGGAATATTTGCCGCGTATGCATTTTTACTTTGAACCTGGATCCTAAGATAGCAGTTGGTTCATCAAAGGTCCTTAGCAAAGCTGTTTTTGTGGTTTATGCACAAGTTTCTGGAAATTCCTCCACCACCATTAAACTGACTTCTAACAGTTTGCTGCCGTTGAATATTCCCTTCAGAATACTTGTGAACTTTTAAACATTAGTTCAGAAATGGAGAGGGTGTGGCTTGAATTTATAAACTGACTTTTCACATATTCTGGATTCTCTATTACTGAAAGGAGGACTCCTTTAAAAGTGGTAGTGTTTCCATTGTGTGTGTATTCTCGTCTAATTGCTCTTTCTTTGAGTTAATACAGTCAGCAGAGCAGACTGTGAGTGGGGGATCTAACTTCCCTCCTACTTTGCTGTCATATAAGTAAACTACCAGTTATTTTGTTGTCTGTTTTATAATTGGTAGAAGTTTAGAATGCAAAAGCCTTTAAAAACCTGCACTCTAGCAATCCTTGCATATTTGAGTTTTAGAGGAATTGAAGAAGGGAGCACAAGTTTAGGGTGAGGCCAAGTTACTATTCAGCTGTTGTCCTCTCATTGTTAATATGGCTGTTTTGTCTCTTCTTGGGACAATCTAATGTGCACTTCTGAAGTTGCTGCTGTGGCAATCACACCCAAAGTCCCACCCACCCTCCAGGGCTCTGAACCAATCTTGGTGATTTAAGCCTTCTGCAAACCCCAGAGGCTGCCAGCCAATCCGATCCCTGGAACTCCGCTGGGTGGGAGGGGCTGAGCCAGCCTCAGCTGAGGAAGGGGGAGAGAGACTTTCCTCCTCAGGCAGGGGTTTGGCAGCTGAGAGGAGAGTGGAGCTCCGCCAGGCCTTTGCTTTTGGCTTTTGGCCTTGGGCTAGCATTAGGGGTCAGGGAAGGGATTTAGGGAAACAGACAAGCACCCTGTGAAGTGCCTGTCCAATCTGGCTTTCCCTTTACAGGTCCAAAAGCTCCATGAGTTAAAGGAGTGGCCTGAAACCTGAGTGGTAAGCCTCTCAGCTGAGGGAAAAAGGTTCCAGTTGAACCTTGTATGCTGAGGAACCTGCCTGGAGACAAAGGAACCCATTCTCCCCATAGCATTTGTGTTTGGTAGTCAAGGCACACAAAACCTTTATTTTGTTACATCCCTCTTTTCTTTGTAAATCAACATTTGTTGTTCATCTTCATTGGGGTATTTTCTGTCCAGTCAAAATAGCTGTGAAAAGATGTATCCTTACCTCACAGTTAAGTACCTTATCCTAGTAGGGTCTGAAATGAGAGCCCTTCAGGGAACACAAAGCTTACACACTACCAGTTGGTTAAACCAATATTGTCTCCCTCCCTTCTTACTGATTGTGGGTGGTTAGGGTTTAAACAAAGGGAGAAACCAGAGTGTGCAATTTGGACAGCCATAAGTCCCATCTCTCTTCCCTCACCTACCCAATCCCATCCTCATTGCTTTCACGCTGCTTATACACTCACTGCTTGTAGAACATTATTTCTCACGATTAATGGAAGAGAAACCCTCAGTCCTGAGGGAAAAAAGGTATTCCTGGCAAATCTTCACTGGTGCAATGAAGTGACCTGGTGAGTGTGTTTGTTACCCCACATGGCCATTCTGGAGGCTGACAGTTGAAGCCTCTCCTGATACTCTTAAAAGCTGCTGTGAATGGATCGGGGGATCACATCATGTCCTTATAAAGTTTCTCGTGGCAGTCAGTCACCTGACCTCTCCTATCCTTCTGTAGGATCCTAGGAAATGTTGAAGGATCCAGCCTTTGGTGACATCGCTAGCAGAGGCAGCATCCTGCTTCCTCCAGGGGTAGGATTGCTGTGACTGGATCTGTCGCCTGCGTTGTCAGTGTGCATCTTGGGCAGCCAGTGAGGCATTTTGATGAACACATCTTGTCTGGCTCTTGATCTTGTTTCTAATGCTGTTACTGCTGTTTAAAAAAAGAAAGAAATTGGCATAAGACCATGGAAATTAGGCACAGCACAAGAGATGTGAGGTCATTAATCCCCGCCTGGCAGTACAGTGTTGTGGCAAGAAATCTAATTCATTTTGCACACTGTAAATAGCTCTATGAGCTGCTGCCCTATATTGTCTTTGCTTCTCCAGGAGTGGGGATTAGAGATGGGCACAAAATGGGGAAAAAAGAACCCTGAGTTTCGTGGTTCATCGCGTTCCACTAACATTCACGAAATTGTCCCGTTTCGCGAAACAATTTGTTAGATGGTTGTTGCGGATTTTCTGGGCTGTATAGCCATGGTCTTGGCATTGTAGTTCCTGACGTTTCGCCAGCAGTTGTGGCTGGCATCTTCAGAGGTATAGCACCAAAAGACAGAGATCTCTCAGTGTCACAGTGTGGAAAAGATGTTGGCAGGTCATTTATATCTACTCAGGAGGATGCCAGCCACAGCTGCTGGCGAAACGTCAGGAACTACAATGCCAAGACCACAGCTATACAGCCTAGAAAATCCACAACAACCATCGTTCTCCAGCTGTGAAAGCCTTCGACAATATGTTATTATCCCCACAACAATCCCCCTGTGAGGTGGGTGGGGCTGAGAGAGCTCCTAGACACTGTGACTGACCCAAGGTCACCCAGCTGGCTTCAAATGGAGATGTAGGGAAGCAAACCCAGTTCTCCAGATTAGAGTCCTGTGTTCTTAACCACTAAACCAAACTGGCTGTTCTTTGACTGGACTACAAATGTTACTCGTCTTGTTTGTCGGACCCGCAATGTGAAACTATGCAAGGGAGGTGTTTGTTGCTGCTGTTCTCTCTCTCTCTTTATTTTAGGAAGAGGTGCCTGCAAAGACACCAAGACTATGAAAATCCCATACATCAGTTCTGCTGTTTTCCCGGTTAGATGCTTTCCCACTGAGCTTAGAGGATCGTTAGACTGGGGGCGGGGAGAGATTTTAGAATTTGCCCGCACTATAGAAGCCTACGTATGTTTGATGCTTGCATGTGAACGTTATTCCTGGCAAATATCCAGACAAATATCACGTGTAATTTCAATATCCCACAGCCCCACAAGGTTTCAAAAATACAAATAAGGAATATAAGTGGTTGGTGATCACTTTCTGGAAGTGGTTGTTGTGGATTTTCAGGGCTGTACAGCTGTGGTCTTGGCATTGTAGTTCCTGACGTTTCGCCAGCAGCTGTGGCTGGCATCTTCAGAGGTGTAGCGCCAAAAGACAGAGATCTCTCAGTGTCACAGTGTGGAAAAGATGTTGGCAGGTCATTTATATCTACTCAGGAGGATGCCAGCCACAGCTGCTGGCGAAACGTCAGGAACTACAATGCCAAGACCACGGCTATACAGCCCGGAAAATCCGCAACAACCATCATTCTCTGGCCGTGAAAGCCTTCGACAATTTGTTAGGTTCGTGATTCATCAGATCCTGGGGCCCTACAACAGCCCCCTTCCTACCCAGAGATGCCAAACTCGCAGGAAGACTTCAGCAGGCTCTCCTCTAGCCACCCTCCAAGTCTGGTGAAGGTTGCAATATGTTGACCGGGAGACCACATTCCTTCTGTCCCCCTGGGTGCCACAGGCTTGGGGGGTGGCCCCTGTCAAGCTATGCCCCAGAGCCAGGTAATGCCCTGAGGCTGAGGTGGGGTGAGGTGGAGGAAAAAAGGCACCCTCACCCAACAACCTTCCCAGCAAGGACAACAGCAGAAAATAAGAAAGAGGCTTTTCAGTCTCTTTTGAAGCAGCAGTAAATTCAACCCAGAGCTCCCAAATCCATTCTCTCTCACTCCAAATCGCTGCAACAGCTCCTCCCTCTCCCTCTCTACTGGAACTGAAAGCAGGAGGCACAGAGCTGTGCCTTATATAAGAGAAACAGAGCAGAACAGGAGCTCTCTGGTTGGCAGACAGACCTGCCTAACAGGATTTGGAGGGATGAGATTGGTGTTCCCATGACTTCAGAAGGCCCATCTCCCCCCTGCTTGTTGCTCTTATAGAACAGAATGGGAGTTCTCAGGTGGGCAGGGAGAGCTGCCTATCAAGGTTATATGGGCTAAGATTTGGGGTTTCCATGGCAACAAAAGGTCTGCAGACATTCTGGGTCTATGTTCTCTAGGGAATCAATGGATTGGCGCCAGCCTGTCTGACATCACGAATTGAACGAATTGGCCTCAAAAGCCATGGATTTTGTGACAAACGTGGCCCCACGAAATGCATTTTCGCAATACACGAATCAGCCTGATTCGTATTTCAATTCGTGCCCGTGTCTAGTGGGGATTATCTTCAGTGGCCTTTGTTTCAAAATTCTAGGGGGTGGATGGCAGACAGAGGTTGGATAAGCTCCGTAGTTCTAGAGCAAAGGGAATGTTTCTCTGTTCAGAGGCCTGTATTTCCCCACCAGTAATGGCTGCACTATGGTGCAAGCTGGTCTGGAATCCTTCATGGCCTGAGGTGGTGGGGGGAGAAAGGATGAAAAGGGACTCTGAGCCAGAGTCTTCCTCCAAGGCTCAGTTCCTCAGGCTGCAGCACATTCTAGACCAAGTAGTCTCTTCAGATGTACCTATGTCAGTGGACGTAATGAGCAGCATGACACAATTATCTCCTGTTGAAGCCTCCAGCCCCAGCCCCTCTGGTAGCAGTAGACCCTGGTCACTTGCCTGACTTCTGATCAGTTTTGTATACCAGGCAGCAGTGTGACCATTTTGTTGAGCAGTACATGAAGTCTTGAAGACTCTGCCCCCAGTACATGAGCAGTACATGAAGTCTTGAAGACGTGTTGGCAATCAGCAGGCCTGTGCTTTGTCACTGCTGCTGCTGGAGAGGAAAGAGCCAGGGAGCTGGCAGTTGGCAGCTCTGGGGCCCCTCTGGGGCAAGTCCTGGAGTAGGTCTTCAGCAGTCACCTCTGATTTTCTGTCCTGTTGAATCATAAGTGTCTCCTTGTCAGCCTCCTTATCTCCCAAGGGCTGTCTAGCAAGTCCCCAGGCTTGGCAGAGACTTGAGTCAGGGACTTTCTGGTTCCCAGGCAACTCTTGGCTCTCTGCAGCTCTCAGTCCTAAGTGGGAATCTCATTCACTTATCACTCGTCGTGACCCTCTCCTTTCAGAACATATTGAAATGGCCTCTTGTAGCTGCCTTTTAGTTCTTCTCTTGGCCACAGGTGCGCAACTGTTGTGAGTGCCATTCTCATGCATATGAAGAACATTTAAATGATCCATCTGCATGGGCTGAGCCTGTCACATGGGGAAAGCCCCACATCCCTGAGGGAGGCTCACTCTTTCTTTGAGCTTGAGTATTGAACAGAGCCCCCACACAGTTCCTGGTCCATTTCCTCCTGAAAGCAATAGTAGTACATAGATTATACAGTGAGTGAAATGGAAGTGGACTAGGCAGCTGTGCTGGGATGTTATGTAGAAGGTTTTTTGGGGGGGGGTGGAGGGCTCTGTAGCACCTTAAAGACCAATGAGATTTTCCAGGGTATATAAGATTCAAGAGTCAAGTTTGACTCCCGAAAGTTTGTATCCTGGAAAATCTCATTAGTCTTTAAGGTGCTACTGGCTTGAATCTTCTACTACAGACCAACATGGCCCGCCCACCTGAGGGCGTCTGTTTGCTTTGTTGCCTTTGTAGCATTTAGTTAATATATTGAAGTATGAGCATCTCTGGTTTGGCGTACCAATATTGTTTGGTTGCCACCTTTTGCAGCCTTCTGAAACTGTAAATGCTAAGTGGCCTCCAAGCTGACATAATTTCTGGCATTTCTACTATGGTGCATAGCAGTGCAGTTACGCACTTTCGTTCCTTGGCTGGTCTTCAAGGTCCTGCCTAGAAGAATCAGTCCTCTGATTGTATGTGATCCTTCTAAGAATGGTGTGTCTTTAAAATGAACCTGTGATAGAAACTGCCTGCGCCTTGCTGCTGTCACAGGTGTCTGCAGTGAGGCCGGAGGATCTCAAGGTCTGCCAGGAGGACTTGCACAAAGTGCTGTCGGAAGTCCAGGAAATGAGAGAGCAGCAGAGCAACATGGACCTCAAGCTGGCCAGTATGAAAAGGTGCGGACAGCTCTCATATCTGTTGATTGTGCCTCGAAGTTACAGCAGTCACAGTACTGTAGAAAGATAGTGACCGCAATGGAGCCACAAAGTGGTCATCACTGACAACATCTGTGTAGTTGTTAACATAAGACATAATATAACAGTTGTATATGTAATATTCTTGAATCATCACCACCCAGTGCTAAGCCTGAATAATACAATTTTAGAATTGTTGAATATTCAACAGTTCCACCTCCCCTCCAAAAACCCCCAAGTGGACCAGTTCTTATCTGCCTGGAGAAAGCTAGAGAACAGAAAAACAGAATAGAATTGAGAGGCAAGAAATGAAGAAACTGACGAGGCAGGAGAGAGAGCGCAAGATTGTGTTCTTGGGGCTGACCCATCTTTTGTACACTTCTGAAGCGCGGTCCTACATTCATGCTTTGATATAATGGATGTCAAATCAGGGGAAATCCCTCCTTATTGGGAATGGGTTATTGACTGTGATGTGAAATTGACTGGGAAATTTTCCATAGAGCATGGTTCAGTTTATTTTTACTTAGTAAACAACATCTTAAAATTACCCCATATTAATTTTATGTTCCAGTAGGAACAGTGATTTGCAAGGAAATACTTGATTAGAGAAGGCAGCGTAACATGTCTTTATGTTCTTTAAATGTAAGGGGGGGGGGGAAATTAAGGCGCTGAGAACTGCAGACATGCTAAGTTTAGCCATGCCCAAAGAACTGGGGCGTGACGTGCCCGGGGCTTGGTTGTCCACACCCCTGTTTCAGTCGTCTGTAACTCTTGTCTGAGGAAGTCACTGGGGCATCTCATCGCTTGCATTACTTTTTAGTTCCTCAGCAGAGCACCACGTGTAAAGAGACATATAAACAAGAATTTTAATTCCGGCTGTCTAGTCCATCATGTAAATTCATAACTTTGTTTTTGCAATACGTACTTCAGAATTTGTCTCCTCTCCTTTATGCTATCCTGGTCATTGATACTTTCTAGAATAAGCAAGGATGTTCCGCCTAAACGGGATATCTCCTGCTTATTAGGCCACCCCTCACTGTTCTGCCAGTGGATTGCAGCATCCTACTCTTGTCCCCTTTCCATATCCTAGTCATGCCTGAGAAATGTGGCCAGTGATGCTTCCTCTTCTGCAAGCAGGGTTTGCCAGGTCTCCCCGGCTGTAGCTTGTGCTGGTGGGTCTGAGCGCAGGAGGACCATCTTCGTGGCACTTGGTGTTGCAGTGCACCTGAGCTTGCCGCTGTGTCCCCTTGACAGGGCGTTGTGTCCAGTCCTGATTCCCTGAAGAGGGCACCTATATAAGAATGTTTGTGGCCTTCACGTTGTTAGGCACACCCATAAACACCATAGGTGTATTGGTTAGAACATAAATTATGAAATGATTCTAGTGTTCTGTGCTGAAGGGCGTGATTCTGGGGGCTGTTGTGAAAAGCAAACTTACTTATTCTTTTCTCTGTTTTAATGCCATTTCATTCAGAGAAAACCAAGCCCTGTGGAAAGAAGTGGCATCTCTCAGGCAGAAGCACAGCCAGCAGCAGCAGCTCCTCTCCAAGGTACCAGTCACAGCTTTTCCGTTCTCTTGTTGCCTCCCGAGCGTGTCTGAGGCAGAGGGGAGCAGAGCCCCTCCGCGAACTTTCCTCTCCTTGGTCTTCCTCAGGCTCTGCTAGATCTCAGAAGTGGGCTGTGAAAAGTAAAAACAGATGATTGAGAAACACTTGAGTAGCACTGTGAAGAGTCACGTACTTGCATCAGAAGCTTGCAAGATGTTGGAACTGTCCATATTTCAGGCAAATCAACCCCTGAATCCCGTAGCGAGGAAGCATGCAAACCAGCTGTCGGGTAGATTTGGTGTACTTCACCCTACGCCTCACATGAATTTTTGCAAAAGTTTGCCCTTGTGGAAATTAGTATTATGGATGAGTAGGCATTTGGCAAATTGAATAGAGGGTCTTGGGAGACCAGCAGCTGTACTGAACAAATGCATCCTCTGCCTCAATGAAGAAGGCTTCATGAGCGCTTCTGTACATTTCTTTGATTGTGAGGGGATGTTTGCATCTTTGCTTTTTCAAAAAAGACAAAGGGAACTAGATGCTGAGCCTCATATTAGACAAGCAACAAAACCCGTTGTGGGAAAAAATACAGTGGGCTCTAGAAAGGGGAGAGCTGGCAGATGGGCATTGCCTCCTCCGCTGTGATTGATCCCAGCCGGGTGGAGGAGGGAGGCAGACATTGCCTCCTGCTCCGCTCCTGATTCTGGCTGGGTGAAGGGGGGGGCGGGCATTGCCTTCTGTTCTGTGCCTGATCGCAGCTGGGTGAAGAGGGGGCAGGCATTGCAACCTGCTCCATGCTTGATTCCAGTAAGGTGAAGTGTGGCCAGGCATGGCCTCCTCTCCTCCGTGACTGATCCCGGCCAGGTGAAGACAGGAGCAGACATTGCCACCTGCTCTGCGCCAGATTCCGGTGGGTTGAAGGGGGAGCAGGCATTAACACCTGCTCTGCTCCTGCTCCTGGCTGAGTGAAGAGGGGAGTGGGCATTGCCGTGCTTGCTCCATGCCTGCTCCCGGCTGGGTGATGTTGGAGGGTGTGTATTGCCAGGGTGTGTATTACCACTGGCTCCGCTCCTGATCCCAGCTGGGTGAAGGGGGTAGGTGGGCATTGCCACCTGCTCCACTTCTGATTGCAGCTGGGTGAAGGGTGGGCGGGTATTGCCTCCTGCTCTGCTTCTGATCCCAGCTGTGTGAAGGGGGAGCGGGCATTGCCACCTGCTCCATACCTGATCCCAGCTGGATGAAGGCGGCGGATGGGCATTGCCATCTGCTCCGTTCCTGGTCCCAGCTGGGTGGGAGGGGCAGGCATTGCCACCTGCATCACTTCTGATCGCAGCTGGGTGAACGGTGGGTGAGCATTGCCACCTGCTCCGCTCCTGATCTCAGCTGGGTGAAGGCGGGGGCGGGCATTGCCTTCTGAAGGTGGGGGGCAGGCATGCCTCTTGCCTCGTCCTGATCCCAGCCTAGGCTTCCCACTGTGGCGCACTCTTGGAGGGACGAGCTGCCTCGTCTGGGCTTTCCTCCACAGCAGCACCCTGACCTATTTAACCGGGTTTTTAAATTTGAGGTTTTAGATGTAACATTAAGCGATCACTGTCCCTTGAGACTGTCTTTTACTGCCAACGTTAATGTCCTAGCGGAACCAGTACCAGACCTTGCTGAGAGCATGAATCCCAGTCTATAAGTCAGATGCAGTGATGGATCGGCTATCAATATCAAAATCTAAGGCAGCTCCTTGGTATAAACTAATCAAATTTGACCATTCAAGATCTCCCTACCTAGCCAGTATTTCTCATTACAACCTCAGAGTGTCTTTCACTGCTCTGCGCTTCCAGATGATGCAGACAGCTCTTTTGGCAGGGCGTTATTCTCACACCCCTATGGAACATCACACCTGCATTTGTGGATTACCTACAGTGGAGAACCTTTCTCACTATCTACTTTATTGTCCATTATATAGTGTACCCAGAGCTAAATTTTTGGCCAGAATCCTACCAGTGACAAACACATACTCTGAAATCAAGAAGATTGTGTTTTTGTTATCTGACACTGATAATCATGTGTCCCATAGAGTCTCTCAGTTTGCACTCGCAGCCAAAAAGATAAGATCTAAGGTGGTACTGAATGAGGCTGCTTTGTGATCCCTGGGATAGTTTGGCGTACTGTATTGTTTTAATTAATTTTAGTAACTTTTATAAACTGTGATAAGGGACTTAATTGTTTATTAGTCAGTGTTTGGTGAATTGTGACGGCCTGTGGCTACAGACAATGAACTCTTTTGATCACTTGATCACAGCAGCGCCCTCTGGAGGCGCACCAGGGTAGAAAGTGAGTTGTCTGGAACTTGGTTAGCCTTTTATTTAGTAGGATTTTCCTCGGATTTCTGACCATGCCAATACAGTTGCCCAAATGTTCCTAGCTAAATGTGACGGATAGCAGTGTGAAGCTGAGCTCTGCCTCCACCCTCAACAAGCCTCTCCCCCTTTGGCCTTGCAGCTTCAGTCTGACCCTTCCCAAATCCCAGTTGGATCTCCATGTCAGTCACATGCTGTACATTACTGTAGCATTGCGTTAGTATTGTGCAGCTTGGCCAAAATGATAGTAGAAAGAGCTATGCATCCTCAGTAATTGGAGAGGAAGTAGAGCTCCTTAAAACCCCAGTAGAATCTGAGCTGCTTGTAGGAAATGTGGACAAATCTTTGGCAGAGCTATTGAAAGGGAAGGCAAGGATGAGAGAACAGAACTTTGGATACTGACAGGGCATGGCGGAGGGTGCAGAACTTCAGATTGGTTCATGTCAGGTCTTGCCAGGTAAATTCCCAAGCGCTTCACTGCATCACTTCAGTGTATGAGTTAAAGATACTTTATTGATGAGATGTGCCAGTATCAAGATATTCAGACAGTAGCATTGGCAAAAGTGATGCAGGGTGGCAAAGCAAGGTTAATTATAGGAGAACGTTCCCGCCTCTGGGTGAAAAAGTCCGTTAGGGTTTTGGCATGAAGGGTCCAGGATCTCAGAGAGGAGGGGGGAAGGGAAAGGATGAGCTCATCCCAGTCCTTTAGGGAGAGTGATGCGGCCCTGCCTGGAACTTCAAGGCCATGTTCTCAAGCTGGCTGGGGAAAAGCAACCAGACACCTGCAAGATAAGGAGCTAGCAGCCAAGCAAGCAAACATGTTCCCTTTGCATATTCTCAGCGGCAAACATGACAGATCTGCAACAAGACAAACATGGCAGATATACTGGGGTGTATCTGACAGTTCAGACTCTACTGGGCTGTCAAACTTGCAATATAGCCTTGGGTTAGGCATGTTCCACCCGTCAAATCTATTTCACAGGGCTGTTGTGAGAATGAAGTGGAGAAAAGAGTTGCACCCACTGCCCCGAGCTCCTTGCAGGAACAGTAGCCTAAAAATGTAATGGAATCAGGTCCCCTGGCAGATGCAAATAATACTGGTGCTTCTCTTGATGTTCAAATCTCTCCCTGTACATTGTCTTGGTGCTCCATATGACCACCTTTTAAGGTAGGTTGAAAGAAAGTCCCCACTTTGAATCCTGCCTGTGCCGAGGACTGACTAGGCTGGCTTGGGCAAGTCTGACTTGGCCCTCTCTCCACATCATGGGGGTAATAACCCCACCCTCCCGTACAGGATTGTTGCAGAGCTTAAGTTTACATCATCTCAGTGAGGTGATCCTCCCACTCCACTGAGCAGCCTCAGGATCCTTCTTCCAACTTCAGTGGCTCTTCCATTGGAGGAAGAGCCGGTTACATTGGAGGAAGACTTCTTAGACTGGCGGATGGTTGGATCCACCCAGGCATGTGAAGAAGCACTTTGAATAGTCTAAAATAGCTAAATGGTTTTTTTTGGGGGGGGGGTTATTGGCCTAGTGGGGTCAGGTGGGGGCTGAGGAGATTGGCAGTGAATGCTTTTGTCAGGCCTCTCTTGTCTCTAGTCAGGCTTTCCTGAGGCGAACGTGGCTGCTTGGCGCACGTGACAGACCAGATGGGGGATCTCCTTCTGGTTGCTTTCTGAAAGGGGTCCAAAAAGAGCAGGCGTTTGTGGTTTAATACTGTACCCTCAGTATCGTCCCTGAGAGCTATTGATGCCGCATGAACTTCCAGAGATGGTCCTGAGGAGAGTTTCATGGTGAAGGGCGTTGCCAGCATGGAAGACAGAATGTTATTGGGACAACTTGATACTAATTCCTGGCTGATTCTTTCCTAATGCGGCAGAAATGGTGCTCCTAATGTTTTCTCTTCTTCCTCTTTAGATCCTTGAGTTTATATTGAACTTGATGAGGCGAAACTGCATTGTGGGGCTTAAACGGAAACGGTAATTATTCTCTCCTCTTCTGCTTGTCTCCCAAAACAAACTCAGGAAAGTAGTTTCCTTTTCAGCTTCTTTCCCTGACCAAATTTCTTTCTTTCAGAAGAGCCAGTTTGGTATAGTGGTTAAGAGCGCAGGACTCAAATCTGGAGAACCAGGTTTGATTCCCCACTCCTCCACTTGAAGCCAGCTGGGTGACCTTGGGCCAGTCACGGCTCTCTGGAGCTCTCTCAGCCCCACCCAGCTCACAGGGTGTTTTGTTGTGGGGATAATAATAACGTACTTTGTACACTGCTCTGATTGGGTGTTAAGTCATCCTGAAGGGCGGTATATAAATGGAATGTTGTTGTTATTTCTGAACAAACAGCAACACTTTCTCCTCCGTCCAGACTACTGTAACACCATCCCAGGATCATCTGGAAATTTCATCTAGTTCATACTATGGCAGCCAGAATGTTTACTGTGCTTGCTGTAATAGATAACACCAGTTTTGCATCATTTTAATTGGTTCCTGATATGTGTCGGGATCTGTCATGCTAAGAGAACTTAACCTAAGTCACACCATGTTAATTTGGGTAGTTGGTGGCGGTGGCGGCGGCCTCTGAGGTTGAGGCACGGCTGCCGCAGGAATAGCAGGCCCTGGACCTGCAGGGGCAGTTGCTCTGACGATAGGTGCTGGGGGGGCCCCCGCTGGAGGGACTCCGGATGCTGGTCCTTGGGGTGCTACCCCCCCCCTTGCGCACCATTTCTGGCGGGTACGACTCCTGGTGGCGGTGGCAACGGGAGTGGTGGGCCTTGTGTGGGCGGGGTGGCCGGTCTTGCGTTGCCTCTGGCTGCCGCCAACTCAAGCAACTGATGTAGTCCTGCTGGGGCCTGGGCCCCGGCGCACCCCACATTGTCCTCTCCCTGGACCAGCAACGCAATCAAATAGGTGGCTTGCGCTAAATCCGCTCGCATCGCCTCCATTTGCGCTTCCAGGGCTTGGCAGCGGTTCACCTCCTCTACGTTGAGGTCGGGCTCCGTCTCGTCCTCTCCGGGCTGCTGAAGCAACTTCTCCTGCCAAGCTCTCTGTTGGCGACTGGCTCTCTCCACCTCCTTCACCGTGGCTTGGGCTCCTTGAACTTGGGCTTGGGGACCAGACGCCGGAGCTGCCCCCGAAGGGACTGGGTCCGACATCTCAGTCGCGCTAGCTACCCAACCTTTGGCAATTCCAGTCACTGCTAGAACTCCATACTGTAGCACTTGGGCTTGCCCCTGTAGGGCGGCCAAACATCCCTACCTTTCAGGAACCTCCACCACACTCTCCCAAGTTCCGACCGAACCGACATCCGCATAGTCCCAGCTCATGGGCTCCATGCGCGGCGTAGTCCAATCTGGGAGACTGCCCGTTTCTTCTGGCGGATTCACTTCCACCAGGCATTGCGCCGCCTCGTCCCAATGATACCATGGTCGAGTACTGGCCCGGGCTTCTCTCGCGGAGAGAGTGGACCTCCTATCGGTTTTCCAGACCGAGCCTCCGGTTGCTCCCAGGTCCTCCGACACTGGAGCTAAGTCCATTATAGAGCGGGAAAACATAGTGCCGGCACGCCTTTCCCTGGTATCCTGGTGCTGTGGGCCCCACTGCCGGGGTGTAGGCACGGACATCTGAGGGGTAAATCCTCGTCCCACGCTGGTCCGTGGCCTGGCGCCTTCCCTGCTCGCTTGCACCTGGTCGGTCCCACCATCAGGCTGTGTAAACGACCCCTCACCCTCTGCTCCTGGATCAGATGGGTCTGTCACAGGTAATCCGGTATCCATCTCTCCCAGTTGCAGGGTCGGGGAAGTTAAAAGGGATTCTCAACAAAATGTCAGACTATGGAATCCCAGTTATCTAGAGTTCGTCTCCCCCCTTCTGCAAGAAGCACAAAGTTTCTTGATTCCAAAAGGTTTATTGAAAGACAATGCTCAGGATACAGTTATCCATATTCCAAGGACTAGGCAAGTCTTGGCTGAACAAAAGCTTTGTTGAGAATGACACAGAAAGTGAAAGTAACAACACTTCAAACACCCATTCCCAGCCTCCCCCCTTAGTCCTGTCTAGAAGGCCTGGGAAGGCGAGGACATCAAGGTCGGCCAGAACGGGGTGATAAGAATTCTTCGCTCCCATGGATATATGTGGCTTGGGCAACACCTGGGCCTGGAGGGAGAGAACTAAACAACTCAGATTATAACACAAGAACATGGCGTAGCTTTTGCTTGAGAACTGACTAGCAAACTGACACTCTGACAGCTGTGCTTAAGGGATAACATTAACTTTGTACATGGGGAATTTTATTGTTTTTACTGTTTTAAATGTGTATACTTTTATTGTCCTATATGAATTTGACAACCGGAAATGGTTTAATGGTTGTATCTAGTTTTAAATTTTAATGCTTTGACCATGTATCTAGTTTTAAATTTTAATGCTTTTGACCATGTCACATCAATTTTATTCAAGCTTGTGTTTCTGTTTTGTTTGTTGTTTGTGACTTGTAATGGCCTATGGCTGAATACAATAAACCTTCTACCTTAAGTAAGCTCTTCTAAAATCCGCGGCTCACATTTTCTAGCATTCTTCCATCCAGGTTCATGAAACATCTGGCATGGAGTATTCCTGTTCGTGTCTGAGGTTTTTGGGGTGCTTCAGACAGGGAAAGGTGCAACAGTCACGTGCAGATGGTCTTGTGTGGTAATGGCACGGTTGCGAGGTTTTCCCCCTTTGTTCCTGGAAGGTACATGATCGGGGGTGCTAGCCGTGCTTTGCTAGAGCGCACAGTGAGAGATGTCACACTTGTGATTGATGTGCGACTTTTGCACATTTTCTGAAGCAGTTACCTTCTATGTAAGAATCTCTTTCCATTTATTTCTTGAACAAGTGAACACTAAGGGTTATTTCAGATGTTATTGTACAATTTTTGTTTCTGCATCTGTTGCATTTTTATCTCACCATTCCTCTTTGGAGCTCTTTATCAAGTGGTGTGTGGTCTCCCCCTCCATCCCTCAAGAGTGTGCTGAAAGTCTTTCTGGAATGTATTCGGGGCGGGGGGGTGTCCTATCCCAAAAAGCCAAAGAGAGTAAAATTCAAAACCAACAGACTGAGTATGATTGTAATTAATCGATCTGCGCCCAGTAAGAGTTTTGAAACACTCAGCGCAGAGGACTTATTCTTTAAACTGAGCAGTTTCCAAAGACTCAAAAAGGGTCTGTGAGAGAAACATCCCTTTCAGTACAAAACATTTTAAATGGGCTCTAATGTTTAACTGTTTTTCCGCAATCCAGATAGGAACTTCTTTCAGAGTTTGTCTTTATTGAGATAAGCTTTAAATGTTTTAGTCAAGCAAGTTTTAAATTTAAATCAAATCTCTTCACATTTCTCAAAACTGAAAAGAGTGATTTAAAGGAACCAGATTTTAACTAGCCATCTATGACATTTCTTAGAAGCCTATATATGCCCCCAAATACAGAATTCTTCCTCTTCCTGATAATTCCTTCACCAAAAATCCTGGTTAGCTATCTGTGTGACATCTTTTTATAGTCAGTGATCATCGCTATCTTCAGATGTTTGTGCTCTTACATGTGACTATATGATTGGTTCTCAGTTTAGCTGAAACTTCATATTTTTCATCACATGATGATTTTGTAAATAATGATAGACTTGCTGAATCTTACAATGACATCATGCACAATGGCACTCTTAGTTACCACTTAACAAAGCTTTGCGGTTGCTTAAAGTTAGATTAAACAGGTTATATTTAGCTTTTTCTAGTAATTAAAAGGTAATATATCTGCTTTTTGTCTACTACTTTTAATTGGCTGTCAGGGGTAAAACAGTCTAGTATTTTTCTTTAACCTGCTGTGAACCGCGTAATACACAGAAACACATGTATAGTTTGTGTGCATATTAATCAAATATAATATGTACAGCATTTTCACAGGTAAATCTAAAAATCTGATTTGGATGATTTGGAAACCATAACTATTGTTAAAAATCGCCCCCACCCTGCTACTGTTATTACTGTTACCAGCAGCCAGGAAAATGGTTTGTAGTTTATCAAGGCAGCATCACAAACCAAACACACTAAAACTTCATTTACAACCTCCCATTTTAGAAAAATAACTTTTCATATTAGTCATTAATACTTTCCATTAGGATATTTATGTGTTTGGGGGCGTGGGGCTGGTTGGTCCTTTCAGGACTTGATTAATTTCAATTACCACACAAATAGTTTGTACTGTTATTGTAAAAACGACAAACTTAAAAGGAGTGAGGAATCATTGCCTTACACTTTATCTTGGATGCTGCAAATGGAAATAAGAAATTGGAGGGGTTTTTTTCCTTCCCAGATTAAATGATCAGCAAGGTTTCCGTTTTAGCTGGGTAGCCATGTTGGTCTGGAGTAGAACAGCAGGATTTTCATCCGTTGGCACCTTAGATATCAAAAACATTTTCAGAGTGCAAGCTTTGGAGAGTCAGGGAGAGCTCCCTTTGTACTCATATCTGAAGAAGGGAGCTCTGAGTCTTACACTCTGGAAAGCTTGTTGGTCTCTAAGGTGCTGCTGGACTCAAGATATACAGTGCAATACTGACATCACTTTCCTGGGAGTAAGCCATGTTGAATAAATCTAAGTAGGATTGCTCTCTTAGACTAGTTAATCTGGGCCTCTGTTATCTGCATGCCTTCCACATTACTAAGAGAGACAAACGTATTGCAAACTTACTGCACAGGAAATGTCTTACGTAGGAAAACTTCGGAATGTCTGTTGAATATCATCCCATGCCAACCATCTCTCTGAACACGCAGAATTAACTCATTAAGCATGCAATAAGAATCTGTGTCTGTCTCCCTTTAGATCTCTGTCAGATGGTTCAGGTGCCTCACCTTCGAAATACGGCCGTCAGTATCTTCGCATTCCTGTTGAGGATTGTGAAACGGTACGTCCTTTTATTTCTTGGGTGGCTTTGCTGCTGATTCCTTTGGGGCTGAGCACCACGATCTCTTGACCACTGAGGTTAAACCCTCTTTGATACATCTTAAGGCAACCAGGAGATATTCCTTCCCCAACTCAGTAATAGAAATCCAATTGTGAGAACAATAATCATTGCAAGAACAGCATGTGCATGTTGTTCTGCTGTGTTTGTGTCCTGTAGGCAGCTATTTCTGAGCACAAACCAGGCTGCGAAGATGGACTCGTAATTCGTGACATCACTGATGTTCATGAGGGGGAGGAGGACGACGACGACGACAACCAGAAGGATTGCCCAGAGAAGCCTCTTGCTCTAGCACACGTGAGCAGCGGGAATTGGTGAGGATGCCCAAGCGGAAGTATGTCCCTCTTGGTCCTGTATTGTGCTTGATGTACGACTGGCTGCATCCCAAGAGACCAAAAGCTGAAAGCGGCATTCCAGTGCTTTGCTGGGGTGAAGGGAGAGAATCAGTGTTTGTAATAAGCCTGGAATAAAAGGTAGTTTTGAAAATTGGGCTGAACAAGGACTAGGACGGTCTAACTGAGGGGAGGAGAGCCTGGATGAGGAGAGATGAATGGCCTTCTGCTGAATCAGGTGGTGGCCCATCCCAGCTTTTTCCCCTTGGCTGGTTTTCAAGGGCTCAGGCAGATATTTGGTCATCAGATGCAAAGTACGGGCTCTGTCACTGAGCTGTGGCTTAATTCAAGGGGTCCTCAGATGGGTGGTTGTGGCTGCCGTGTTGCCCATCATCACCTTTCCTGGTGCCTGCCAAGTGTCTTTAGGAAATGGGCGGAGCTTTTGTCCAGCAGGGCATTGAAAATCTGGTTGACTGTGCAGATTTTTTAAAAGCTGCTTCAGCAGCAGCTGTCACTACAGCACAGGGATCTTCACTCCCTTAGTGTGTGTGTGTGTGTGCAAGAAAATATTGAAGAAAATGAGGAGATACTATTAGAGTTACCTCTAACCTCCCTGACATTTTGTAGTTGGCCCCACTTCCTGTGGCAACCATTTTGTTGTTGCACCCACTTCCCTGTGCCAGAATTCAAAAGAAGCTTTCGGTCTTGAAAAGGTTGGGGACTCCTGGCTTCATTGAAACTGTTTCAGTGAGTTAATTAGTTGTGATAATGACCATTAACCCCCCCCCCCACACACACGTTTTTTTTAAAGGATGAGAATAATTAATGGAGAGTTGGACCTTAGATAGCCTCTCACTTTGTGATAGCCAGGAATGCAAGTTTTTGCATCGCATGTCTCCAGGGGTGGATTTGCCATTAACACTACCAGGGAAAGTCTTGAGTGGGCTGATAACCTGGGGGGCTGCTGGCCACCTCAACCCTGGAACCGCTGCTGGTACTAGGGAGAGTGGCGGAAGCTGCCATCTACACAAGCGAGTGCCCTGCAAAAGGTGCGTGGGTGGGAGTTGTGGTGAACCATTTCTCTTTTCCTTCTCTCTCTCCACTCTGTTGAAGCATTGGGGCTGTTTTCCAGAGCCATTTTGGCTTCTCAGTCTGCCCAGCATATTGCTAGAGTCCATAACTGCTGCAGACCGAGGGGAGCTGGGTGGCATGCTCATGAATGTACCAGGGCCATCTGGCTATTCACATTGAATGAGGTGGACTGTCAGTTCTAGCACATCCATTTTGCTTTTGTGCATTAGTCGTAGAAGTTTCCTAGGAAAAAGTCTCATAACACTGCCAAAACCTCTAAAGCACAGATCCGCAGCCTTGTACCCTTTATATGTATTGTGTGTGTTTTTCAGGGATGCCCAGCTGCCCGCTAGAGAAGGCATCCTTCCCTGTGAAGCACTACAGACCTTGGGGCTAGAACCACCAGAAGTCATCTGTCCAGTTCAGCTTGCGGACAGCCCAGTGGAGGGTGGAGGGGAAGAGAGCAATGCTGTGGAGCTACATTCTGCAGAGCCTCCTGCGACCGAAGACCCTGCTGCAGTGATAGCTTCCATCTTGGATGAAAACCAGGCGGTGGCACAGAGTGGCTCTGTGCTGGAGAGGTATGGCTGGCTTCTAAGACATGCAGCCAGGGACAAACCAGGGCAGTAGAATATGCCCATTTAGAGAGAGGCTTTTTAGATTAGAAGAGAGTCCAGTAGCACCTTTAAGACTAACCATAAGCTTTCGAGAACCACAGCTCTCTTTGTCAGATGCAGCTTTATTGTAGCATAAGCTTTTGAGCACCACAGCTGTTTGTCCGATACAACTTTATTGTAGCATAAGCTTTTGAGAACCACAGCTCTCTTCGTCAGATGCATCTGACTTTTTAGATTTCCCACTTTCTTCCCTAGGGAGGAGATGCAAGACTTCTTGAACTGTATTGACGCAAGCCTCGAGGAGCTTCAGGCAATGTTGTCTGGAAAGAAGCTTAACTATAGTTCGGAAATGCTCACCGATGTGAGTACCTCTGCCTGCCTGCATAGTTTCTTGGATTTGCAAAGCTTCCTTATGTGTAAGCAGCAGCCATTAACATTACCAGACAAGTATGTCACGTTTCCTGGGGGTAGTGGGCAAAGCAGTGGTGATTGCAACTTTGGAGCATCAGGGCTAAGTAGCTATAGAGGGTGTTTTTGACACTATTCCTGCTCTGTCTACAAAACAGCATGTATTTGAAGTGGCCTATAGCATATTAAATAATGCAGTGTAACACAGTTACAGAAATCCAGTACAGAATTGCCAGCTGATCAAAATGAATCTGATCTCAGTAGCAAAGCATTTAACCTGATTACCACGATTCAGGAAATGAAGCAATGCCATCAGAGAAGAACCTGTCCCTCAGAGAGGTTGGGGGGTGGTAAGAGCAGCAATTCTGAAGTGCTGGCACTCTCGTCTCAGGCAGTTCAGGCCTTTAAGGGTAAGAATCAGCTCTTTGCAGTGTCCAGAAACAAATTGATGAAATGTTAGAAAAATAGGAAAGGTTGAGGGGAAATGAAAGATGACTCCCACCCCACTCCTTCCTTCCTTGGCTGGCTCTTGCACAGAAGCAGCCAGAAGAAAAAGCCAGGGAACGATGCTGCCGGTAGCTGCCAGTACCCTGTTTCCAGATCCTTGGGAAGAGAACAGATGAGGGATTTCTCAACCGATCTGTTCTTCATCTCAGAATCCTTGCGTAGATGGAAGGTCTGTAAGTTGTGCAAACATGCTAAGTGGAACAGGCCCTGGTTCCAAGGAAGAGGAAAAAACTTTATTTGGAGAAGCAAACAGGAGAAACGATTGTTTCCAGAAATCCAAGCAAAGCTTAGAGGCAGTAGAAAGGAAACCTGGAAGGAGGAAACAAAAAGAATCCTAAGACGAAGCTAGTTAAAGGCTTTCTCTCGCCTTCAGCTTGCGCTGCCTCAGAGGATAGGAACAGTCCATTGGATCAGAGTTTCTGCACCCGTCCTGGGTGAACATGTTCTGTTGCACATGTGGCAGCCATATGCAAGCTGCATGGGAGAAAATGTGCATAGGAAAGTGCTTTGGACTACTAGCATTTTGTCACTTGGCAGCTTTGGCAAAGTGAGCGAGTGGAGAATTTTGCATCTCCCTGGGCAAAGAACTTTGGTCTCCCTTACCAGAATGTTTCTGGGTGGTGCAAAGAGACTGCCAGGATGAGCATCTCTGGGGAGCTTCCCTTTGTGAAGGAGGATGTTTACAAAGTGAAGGAAATATGCAAAAATTGGAGGAATTTACCAGGAATATAATGGGAACACTGTGGCCCACGTGTTTCCTTTTGTCCCCATGGCTGTATTTAGAGCCGGTTTGATTGATGAATTGTATTTACACTGCTTTCCCTCCATGAACATTTTTGAAGCAGTTAACATTGAAATAATAAAGAGAAATCTGGAGGGAGGATACCCTTGGTAGGAGTTGAACCCACCCGTCATGGTTAAAGGGATCCTGGCTTGGTGCCTCCTCCTGACGCCCTCATCACTGGCAGTGGGCGGTTCTGTTCACTGGCAGTGCTTGTCGGCCTCTAGGCAAAGATGAATTCCAGGGGCAGTGGAATCTCAGGGCAATGCTGGAGAGTTTCTACATAGAGCTTCTAGAAACAGAAAGGGGCAACTGGAAAGAGCTGTATTAAAAAAAAACCTCATTAAAATGTTGTTTTGGGGTAATATCACTGTTCTCTGACACTGCTTTTAAAACCGCACGTACTAAAAATTGCAGAAACAAAGCAAGCCCATAAACATGCCATTACACCCTTTGTGCATAGCTTATCAGATGACACAAAATGTCACCAGGATAATCTGATCCTGCTTTTCTTGTGCATGGAATAGATAAAAGAAGCTTTTCTCAATTAATACTATTTTGTGGATGACTTTTTTTCATACGGTTTCATTTGAATTAACGTGTTGCCCAATTAATTAGACAACTGAATGTTAATTCCTGACCACTGAACAGCTTGTCAAAATGTTTCTTGCCTGCTCATTGTCGTATCTCACATTCTTGACTTATTCTTTCAGCCCTTTGGTTCTGAACTTACCGTGTTGGATGAGAACTTGACAGACGTTCCCCCCAATTTGGACAGCGTGAGTGATGCAGACATCTTTTAAATGTGGTTGTGAGGACCAGCACAAGTGGGGCAGGGTTGCCAGGAGCCTGTCAGTCTGGGGTGGAAGTCTGAAAAAATTATGGGTGTTGGGTCACCTTGGGGCTGAACTCTGCCCCCCTTCCCTCCTTTTCTGCTGCAGCTGGTAGCACCAGGTTGTCTAGGGTAGCTTTCTTTCCCCTGAATGGAAATGGCTTCCCGTGCATGTTGGTGGGTTGAGGCTGTATAGCAAGCTTAGACAGGGTTGGGAGCTAGGAGAGGGTAGAGCTCTGCAAGGACCAGATCCAGCCTCTCACGACTCTTGGCGGGCTCAGCTCTCTTGGCATCAGCTGTGGCAAATGTGGTTGAGGTGGGTTTGGGTATTTCTCCTTCCTCCACAAAGCTCAGGCTCGTGTTTCAGGAGTAACACTGAGTTCTCTTCTCCTTGTCCCAACCATGTGAGGTAAGTTAAGCTTCCCACTGAGCTTTGTGACTAAGCAGACATTGGACCCTGGGTCTCCTGTGCCAAGGCCAGCAGGGCAGGCTCAGCACTACGGAGTTCTGCGCTCGCTGTGGCTCCAGTGCCCCTGTTTTGTGAACCAGTAAGCCCAGCTTGTGGGTGGGGCAGGTGGTCCTCTAACTCCCCTGTGCCACCACTGGCACTCAGTCCTCCTGACCTTCCCACTCTGGGATCTCACAGGGAAGGAATACTGCGGGGGGGGGGGAACCTGCCCTTTTCCTCAGTTGTGCCAGTGCTTCTGCGGCAACCTTCCATTTTAGATCTGTTTAACTCCTTGATTCTCACGAACCATTATGGAGGGCGTCTGCTGCTCATTTCAGAGGGAGGAACCCCCTTCCCAAGGCCCAGTTCTTAAAAGCCTTTTGTGTATTTCACTCCTACCCATAGCTGCCTTCAGCTTGTGAGAAGGGCTCCAACCACTTTTTCTCCTGTGGTCCTTGGAGTGGGACAGTCAGAAAACGCTTGGGTAGCTCCTCCTCCTCCTCTTGCGCAGGGTCGGACAAACTTGCGATCCCAGGGGGAGGGGCTCCCAGGCTCTTCAGTTTTTTCCGGCCCTGCTCAGCAGGAGTCACGGACCTCTTTTGCTCTATGGAGCAGCGATCCTGAATAGCCAAAGAAAGTCAAATGGAGGCGCGGGCTCGCCGGGGAAAAGGAAGGACGTGTTCCTCCTCCCCCTCCCCCAATCACCTTCCAGCAGCGAACGAAAGCCGCGGAGGCGAGCTGCAGAGCCGACGCTCCTAGACTGCTAGGACCCGGCTACTGCTGAGGCTAGAAGAGAGGCGCACACACGCGCGCACATCGCAGCAGCCGCAAAGGGGAAAAACCTACTGGGCTCCAAAGCGGCAGAGGCCTCATTGTATGCGCCTGAAGCGGTGAGTAGAGTGATACCCCTGCAGAGAGTCAGTCTGACTTCGAGGAAGCGGGGGGGGGGGGGGAGCCTCAGCGAAGGAGGGTTGAGTTGGAACTCACAGAGAGGCAATCAAATGCTGGGAGATAAGGGACATTAGAGACGGCTGTTGACTGCTCGTTTTTTTCTAAATGCCACAAATGCTCCCACTGAACAGGGCAGATAGACACCTAGCCCTGGGGACCATCGATTTGAAACTAATACGTGCCCTCACTCGCTTTCACTTTGGGCGGGAAGGTTTTGATGGTTAAAATGGCGTCCAAGGCTGGCTCATTAGAAATGAAAGTATCTGAGTCTCTGCCTTGTGGTATGGAGTTCCCAGGCCCTGCAGGCCCTTCTCAAGGGGAAACCCTGGGAAGTTGTGACCCTGATTTGTCGGCCCAGTAGCCAAAGCAAATATATTTAGCGGAGCTACAAACGGATATTAAAATAGGCTTATGAGGCAATGAGAGACCCTAAGGGGCAGATGCACTCTGAAAATGAAGAAGTTTACTCAGACAGCTCTAAGTTAAAGGCCTGCTATAGTTGCCGCCCAAACAAGGCCAAGAATTAAATGAAAAGAGAGAGAGAGAAGATGGAGAAAGGAATCCCATTAGCATTCAGTAACATTGCAGTACAAGTTAGTTGGGTGTAGTGGTTAAGAACATAGGACTCTAATCCGGAGAACTGGGTTGGTTCCCCACTCCTCCACTTGAAGTCAGCTGGGTGACCTTGGGTCAGTCACAACTTCTAGCTCTCTCAAATCTTGGAAAGGGAGATGAACTGTCTGATGAGGGAGAGGCTGAAGTGGGTCAAGTGTAATCTAGGCCTTTTTCTCACGAGAAGTATTTTTCCAAGTTGCTTACAAAGACAAGACAGTAACTCTACACCCCCAAGGTCTGGATAGGGCACTTCCATAGTTGGGGCCCAGCAGACTGGGGTGTTCCGCCCAGCCATCTTTCATGACATTCTCATGGAGAGATCTCCAGCAAAGACTGCTGAGTCAGTCAATGGCAGGCCACCTCTGTTGGTCTCTTGTCATGAAAAATCAACAGAATAAGATAGTCCTGCTAAGCCGAAGCTCAAATTATCGGTGTTTAACAAAATTGTACTCTGACACCTGAAGATTCAGCAAAGTTTAAACTGCCCACTGTGGATGATCCAGTAACTAGCCTGGCCACTCCATTGCTGTTACCTATGGCTGTGGAAGGCAAGCCAAAGGATCCCTCTGACAAAGATAGAGCAGGCATTACACAGGAGCTTTGGGGCATCAGCAAAGTCGCTGAGGTCTGTTGCCATTGGCTCTCCATTTGTCAGGGCAGCCACACCTGGGCTCTGGACCTAATTGTGGCGGGTGGAGAAATTCCAGAGGAGTGCAAATAGCTCAGGCAGCGACCTTCGTGGCAGATGCGACGCTGGATGCATTTTGAATGTCTCCCGGACCCATGGGGTTTAACGTGACTGGAGAGCAGCTGTGACTCAGTGGAAGAGCAGCTGTTTGGCAGGCGGATGGTCCCAGGTTCAATCTCCAGCACCTTCAGTTGAAGGGAGCAGCTGATGCACAAGACTTCTGCCTACGATGCTGACGAAGTGCTGCCAGCCAGAATAGACACATAACCTTGCTAGATCAAAGGTCCCTTTCTGTATCAGGCAGCTTCAAGTGCATGTGCTCAAGCAAGAAAACTGTGCCCTCTACTGCACCAGCCTGCCTTAGCATGGGACACAGTAAGACACATGGCTGAGAAACAAGGTGGCGTCAGTGCCTTTTAGGGTTCCAAAATTGTTTGGTGAAGCCCTGGTCAAATATCTAGTTGAACAGGCAGAGAAAAGAAAAGTCCTACCATCTAAGAGAAAGGACCAGAAGTAAAAAAGGTAAAACATTCCTTTCGGGTCTACAAGTGGCATTCAAGACAGAGTACCGTAAGACCTTTCAGAAGTAGATGGCAATCCAAAATGAGAGCTGATCACAGATCCTTTAGCTTTAAAGCCAACTTCCCTACCCAAAGGACAGAAGAAAGGTCAACCAGGATTGGCAATCATCTACAGAACTTCGCTGTTCAGTGGAGATAGTTGATTTTGGTCCATGGGTGCTGGAAACAATACCAAAATGGTGTTTTATCCAGGTATTTAAGAACCCATCACAACAAAACACTTGACCATAAAAGAAACCCTATGGTGCAGAATGATAAGCTGCAGTACTGTTATTGCAGTACTGTTGACTGATATTTATTAAATTGTTATTTGGATATTGTTTATAACATACAGGTTCCTTGCTGTTTTACAGCCTGTTTGTGTGGATTCCCCTGGGACTGCCTCTTTATTATAGTTTATCCAGGAGGGGGAGCCATTTAGCAAGGGGACCTTTCTAGCCTCCATAGATCTGGCCGAGGCCTACCTACACGTCCCTTGACGACCAGCATACAGATGATATCTGTGTTTTGTTTACACTGGCGAACAATATCAGTTTGATTTGAAGTCTTCGCTCAGGGTGTTCACAAAGTGTTGAGGACCCTGATAGCCTTCCTCAGAATCCAGGGTATAGCTTTGGCGACCTATCTGGATGACTTCTGATAAAGGCCCCATTGCTGGGATCAGCTCAGGAGGCAGTATAGAGGACAAAAAGTTGCCTAGAGGGGCATGGCTTCATACACAGTCGCCAAAAGCATGTCCTCACCCCAACACAGATAGTCCTCTTGGGAGTGATAGTGGATTCAGTCATGGACAAGGTCTTTTTTGTCCCTAGTGAGACAGTAGAAGATCAACACTCTACTAGAGTTGATTCAAAACAACAGACTGGGGGAGGTGAGGCAGCTGGCCAAAGTACTATGGATGATGGTATCCTTCCAAGATATACTCCAGTGGTCACAATTCCGTATGAGACCATTGCGGAGATTTTCTTCAAAGACATCCAGATTTGCAAAAGATTTTCCGCTCAGACTCCCAGAGAATAACTACGACAGCAGACACAAGTCTGATAAGATAGAGAGCCCATAGGAAGGGCAGAATAGCCCAAGGGGAATGATACACCTGAGAGAAGGGTTGCAACATAAGGCTACTGGGACTAAGAGCCATAAAGAATGTTCCAAGGGAAGTACAAAGTTGTCTGAACAGAAACTCCATCTTGGTACAAACCGACAACGTGACAGCTGAAGCTTATATAACAAGCAAGGCGGCAGCAAGTCAAAGACTCTGGACAAGGAGGTGGAAGAAATTCTCCAATGGGTGGAGACAAATCTAAAGTCTATACAAGCGGTTCATGTGGCTGGATGGCAGAACTCGATGGCAGAATTCCTGAGTCAAAGCAGAGTGGATGCGGAACAAGCAGGTGTTTGCACTGATATGCCAAAGGTTGGGTGGACCAGAAGTGGACTTGTTCACGCCTGGCCTAAACAGGCGAGCTCCAGAAGTCTTCTCAAGGCAAAGGCACAACCAACTTAGGATTTGCGTTTTCCATCAGAGTGTTTGCCATGATGCTAACATTAAAAAAAAAGAAGAAGAAGAAGAAAAGGGGAAAGGATCCTCTTACATCATCCTTAGGTAGGCCCTCCTGTCCCTGCAAGAGGGGCTAGACAAAGGGACCTAGTACTTGCACATTATACAGACAGGTGGTGGCATTTTTAGCTATTAGAGAGTTAAAGAGAGGAACGTCCCTTACCAGGCAGCCTCACATTAAAGGGTTTCTAAGAAGGTCTGTATTAATTAATCATCAGCAAATACATAGATTTCTGACTTGTAACCTAAATATAGTTCTTAGTGCTCTAACTGAGGAACTATTTGAGCCATGGGCTGCAGGCCCCCTTGGAGAGTTGGCCCTTTAGATGGTCTTACTAGTGGGGTTAACCTCAGTGAGACAGGTGTCAGAAATTTGGGGCCTTGTTAATATATTAGGAATTCTGTATCTTCCATCATGTCACAGTTGTGTTAAGGACAGATCTTACCCTTATTCCAAAGGTCAACTCCTCTGTCCATTGGGGGGAAGACATAGTTCTGTTTTTCCTTCTGCACTAACCCGAGACAGGAGAAGGCAGAACAGTGGCATAGGTTAGACGTGGGAAGAGCATTGAGCTACTACATAGAACGGACCAAGTACACCCACAAGGTGGAGATTATGTTTATTTCTCTTAAGATATATTCTGGTAGGTGGATAGGTGACATCTGCTACCATAAGTAGATGATTTAGGGAATGCATCAGCTTAGGGTACATATACACTAAGCTAGTTCCGCCAACCGGAATCACGACTCATTTCCTGAGGGGAATAGCTGCTTAGTAGTATATAGATCCTTCCCGTCGTAAGAAGAAACTGGTAGAACACCGATGGGGAAGTTTTTGTTCACACGTTCACAAAACATTATGAAGTAGAACAGATAGCTTCGGCTGAAGCAGCCTTTGGGAAGGGAGTGCTATGGCACGTCCTGATTAGTTAAGATCTAGAATACCCACCCAAGGGTACACTGCTAGAGGTATGTCCCAAGCGTTTTCTGACTGTCCCACTCCAAGGACCACAGGAGAATGGAAGATTTGTATTCACTTACCGTGAAGCTTCCTTTCTCGGTGGTCCTAGAGTGGGACAGTCCATTCCCTCCCTATGTAAAGTACAATAGATAAATAAATAAGGGACAGGGAGATATAGGGAAGTGTTAGCTTCTGCTTTCATAGTTTTTTGGAATGGTTACTGTTTTTTACAGTTGTTCTTACCAATTTTTTGAGTTATATGTGTTGAGTATACAGTGATTGAGACAGAAGGGGATTCTGGGGCTTGGAAAGGAACTGAAGAGCCTGGGAGCCCCTCCCCCTGGGATCGCAAGTTTGTCCGACCCTGCGCAAGAGGAGGAGGAGGAGCTACCCAAGCGTTTTCTGACTGTCCCACTCTAGGACCACCGAGAAAGGAAGCTTCACGGTAAGTGAATACAAATCTTCCATTTTCCTTAAAAGAAACTTTTTTCTGGCCCTTTGTGTCTTGAGGTTATGACCCTTTACTTCTCTTGGGTAGATTTTACCTTTAATCTTTCCCTTAACACCCTCTGGGTAGATTGCTGCCACCAGGAATATTATATTCCAAGATACTTTAAGTTTCCCCTTTGGTAACGTGTTTAAGCGTCAGGCTCCTTCGTGGTTCTATGTGGCCCTGAGGATAGGAATGGGATATAGCGATGACAGCTACACTGGGATATAACAAAACAAAATAAACTTCTATTTAGTCAAGAAGCGTATCGGTTTCATAAACGTAGTTCTCGGTTCTTAAAGTTACTTCCTGTAAACTCATTCGTATAGATCTCTTCTAAGGCTTCACACACAGTTAGCCTCTTTCTCTGACTCAATATTTCCCTCACAGAAATATGAAACCTGCTCAGGCAGCACACAACTAGCCTCTCTTTCCCTGACTGAGTGTCCTTTCACAAACAGGCTCAGTTCAGGTCCCACACAGGTTATATTTCTCTCATGAATACTTCAGTATACTCAGGCAGCCCACAGCCAGCCTGCTTTCCTCTGACTGAAACCTTTTCTCCCTGCCCTGTCAGTCTAAACTGCATTCACTCCGCCCACCCTCTCAGTCATCAGCCAATCACATCGCTCACTCATCCCCCCTCTTCACCTATCTCACACCAAGCATTTAAAGATACATGCACCCATTTACTTGGAATCATTACAAGGAGGTAAAGATGTTCTTTGGTACTTGGGCAAGGCAGGGAAGGCGCAGAAGATGAGCTGCTGTGAGAGGCACAGAAACCAACTCCCTCTGCATTCTGTGTTTTCAAGTCAAAGGAAAAGCCATCCTGGAAATACTTTAAGAGGAGGCAACGAGAACACTCTCTAAATATTAGAAGGGCAATACAAACTGTGCTTGGGGTTTCCACTGATGTGTAAGGAAAAATTATTTTTCCCCCTTGTGGGAGAAGTCAGTTTGGGGAATGCTAGAGGCCCAATGATCTCTTGGGTGGGGGAGGGATAGATTCCGCCCCCCCCCCAGCTCAGAACGCAGTGCAACTAATTGATGGAGAAGCATAGATTTTGCTCCGTATGCCTCTCATGTCCTGACTCTTTGAACAGAGTCCTCACAACTCTGAGTAAAAAAAAAAATCAACCTGTAGAAATGTACCTGTTGGTGGATTGTGACTCAGAGTTGCATTAGATCCCACGCATTAAGCTTGAAGCTCTTGTGAAGGACTGTTCAGTCACCTGAAACAGACTTGCCCACAAGCCAGGGTGATCTAATGGGCTGAGCTAAGGAGATTCAGGTTCAAATTCTTGCTCAACCATGACACTCGTTTGGGTGGCATTGGCCAGTTACCATCTCATGGACTAACCTACCTCGCAGGGTTATGAGCGTAAAATGAAGGAGGAAGACAAGCATGCCATTCTGATCTCTCTAGATGAAGGGTCAGGTAAAAGTGTAATGTCACCCTCTCCACGCATAGAAACCATTATCTGGAACACCTAGAAACAGTTCAGAATCAGCAGAATCAGAATAGTTTTTATTGCATGCAGTCAAAGGCCATCACTGTGAAGCAAATAAAACACATAAGTGAAACATGAACAATAAATGATAAAACTGTAAATTTAAAAACAGAAAAGTACATTAAAACACATCCACACCTTTGTTATACACAATTGCAGGAACCATTAAGAACAGTTTGATCCCAGATTGCCAGGGCTACTCTATTAGAAATGTCTTTATCTAAATCGGAAAGAAGGAGGGTTGCCTAGAAACAGCTGCAAATGTGTCGGGTCTTTGAAGCGTGAGGTGCCAGCAACAGAAAGGAGGAAAGCCAGTACAGTGGCCAAACTGGTAAGGAATATTGGAGTCAAGGGGGATGGACCCAGCAGGACCTTTTTATTGGAGAAACAAACTCTGTAGGAGGCCCAGAGGCAGAATAAGGATAACAAAAATCAATGCAACAAGATTCTTTGTCATTGGTGGTAAGTCCTATATTTTATGATTTATATAATTGGTTGGCATAATCCAGCCAAAGTGAAAGTCCCATGGATTTCAGGGGTAGAGGCATAAGCATGTTCTTAAATGTGGAGGACTTGAAAGCCCTTGGTAATGGCTAGAATGAGCTTTATAGCAGTGTTTCATTCCAAAAAATGCTTACAAGCCTGCTAAGAAGTTCTCCCAACTTGTGTCCAGGTGGAGCATCTGCCAGAAAATACAGACGCTGTGGAGACGGACGAGCAGGAAACGTCAGGGAAGAATGGTGAGCTGGCGGGGAACCTAAATGGCTTTGGCATTCTGATTCAAGGGTAGCTGGAATAATTGGACAAAACTAAGCATGAACGTGGGCTCCAGAGGCTGCGAAGCCATTGGGGAGGAGAGCATCTGTCAGTCCCTGGCAGTTCGGTTCCTCAAGTTCTCCACAGTTAACACTCAGGTGTTCCAGTTGAAGCAACTTTGTTAGAGATCCATACAGTTCAAGGTGTTTACATAAAGGTAGCAGTTGGCAGAAGTGACTATTAAAAATGGACACCACTAATTATAGGGAAACTTCCCGCCCTTTGGGTCCGTTGACATTCTGGCATGGAACCCCAAAGAGTTACATGGGAACTGATTAGTTTAGGCTAGACAGAGTACAGAATGAAATCATCGCAGTCTCTGAGAAAAGATACATTGCTCACTGTCCGCAGCTTGCGTCCAAGGACACTTGCTCCAGAAGTGAAAGTAAACACTTGCAACAGATAACAGACAGCCCCCACTGGCTCAGTGCATTGTACGTTAGCAGTTTACACACACTCAGATGGTTTATACAGAATACAACCTTAGCAAACAGTTATGATCAGCACAGAATGCATAACACAATATTGGCAGGTGTGCTGGCATACATGACAGCATCCCTTCCTACAGCGTGCTAGATCCTGGGTGACTACTCCATGAGCACACATTAGTCTAGTATTACCCAACAGAGGGTACCATGGAGCTGTAGGGCTTTGAAGGTATAATTAAGGGTTCCGCAAGAAATCATGGGATAAACAAATAAATAATTGAAATACTATGAAAAATTCCAAATATTCCTCAGTATATCGTGGTTATTAAGGTTATGTTTACTGAAAGCAAACCTTATATTGACTTTGTATGTGACACTTGTGATGTTTAAGTAAACTTTTATTTTGGTTTGATATTTTGATGTTTAAAAAAAATTATCTTACAATGTAAGCTAATGTCAGGTCCAGACTGCTTTCTTGTATGCCTATGCTTAACCGACTCCATTTTAATCTTTTCAGTGTGTAAGTGCTCTCTTCCAGGTGCCAAGGTTCCCAGGCAGCTATCTCTCAGAAAAGGATTGTTTTGGCTACCGACGTTCCACCAAGAACCGGCCTTGGGAGCTTCTCGCTCTTCTGACTTCAAAGGGGATGTTTTGAGAACTGTGGGGGGAGGTTGGGCCTGCTGTGATCTGTTACTCTGTACCTCATGCTTTGCCTGTCATTCGTAACAATGCATATGTACCATCCTGGGTCTTGTATTCAGGCTCGTGGACTATAATGAACTATTCTTCAGTAAAAACCTTTTGGAAACAATGGACTGTTGTCTAATTGCAGGAGGTAGTCTGGAGTAGGAACGTTATCTAGCCACAAGTCTGACATTTTGTTACCAATCTCAATTTCCAATGCCTAAGCCGGATCAGACGGAATCCAAAGATGTCCCGGTCAGGGATCCTTTGTTTGACCCGTATGCCTCCCCCAGCTCTCAAGGCTCGGACTCTCAAATACCTGCACCGAGGGAGAGTAACTCCTCGGTTACAACAATCTATACCCTTGCTCCAAGCAGGGCGGATACGCAGCCTCGGGCCACAGCTCTCCCGCTGCTGTCGCTGCCTACCCCGACACAGTGGGGTGTGAGACCAAGGGAAACGAGGGATAGGAGGGCCAGCGCGATGTTCACGCATTTACAGCTGGATAGTCGGCGTAGCCTGGAATCCATCCCCGAGCAGGCTGGTGATCAACCTTGGCTATATTGGAATAGGTCGACCGAACAATCGGAGTGGGACACGTCCCGCCGTGGTACCCTGAGTTGGGATTATGCGGAAGTCGCCCCGTGGTCGGGGCAACAAGAAGTAAGTGAGCACCAGTGGGTGCAACTGCAGAGCAGAACGATAGCCATTGACTCAGGGATTTCGGCAATCACCGGCCTGACAAAAGGAGTTTTAGCCGCGAGGTCCCAAGAGGAGCGAGGAGACGAGACACCCTTGCCTTGGCAGCAAATGCTCACCACGGGATCGCGGACTGAAACTAGGCAAACCTCGCAGACTACTGGAGCTGCTGAGGGAGAAGAAACTATGGATAGAGTGCAGCTTTTGGAAAACAGACTCATAAATATGGAAGAAAGCTTGGCTAGTGCCGTCCACCTGCTGTCAGTGCTAGTTGCGGGGGACAGCGGTCGTGATCGGCCCTCTGGATTACCAGACATTAGTCAGAGTTTGGCCAACCTTCAAACGCTTCTACCTTGGCCGGGGGGTCCTATTCAACCCTGGCCGCAGCAGCCACCAGAGACGGGAGATGATGACTCGATTACCGGAGAAGGACCCGGCCCAGATAACCCGTGTCCAGATGATGCCCATCCTGACCAACCGGTTAGACCAGGGGACGATGGGACCAGTGGAGGGGGTGATGGACCGCAGCCGGGAGATTCCTGCCCCACCGCTCCTACCAACGGCGGGGAAGAACAGCCGGCGGCCCCGCTTCTCCCTCCAACTACGACACAAGCGGACCAGCCGGTAGCCCCTCCACCTACAACGCAAGCGACCCAACCGCCAAGCATACCCGGGACGGGACCAACGCCAGGGCCTCGAGGAGACACGGTACCTCTCCAACCCATTTCTCCCCATCCGCTACCATTACGACCGGCCCCTCATCAGCCGCTCCCTAGAGGGGAACCAGCCCCTGTTCGGCCAACGCGACCTATCCCGAGAGGACTCCCCCAGCCGCGTCCGGGAGTGCCTCCACCGCGCCAGCCGCAACCGCACCCGCAGCAACCTCTACCACAGCCGCCGCAACCACAGCTGCCGCACCCGCAGCAACCTCTACCACACCTGCCGCAACCGCACCCGCAGCAACCTCTACCACAGCTACCGCCAGCCCCACGACAACCCCCATTACAACTCGGCCCACTCGATGTCTGTCCAATGCCGGCGCCGGCCCCTCGGCAAGACCTTCCAATGGGTTGGGTCAAGTTGGATGCCACGTTCGATGGGGACCCTTCCAAATTGGGATTTTTTCTGGTACAAGTAGTGCAATTTTTTAATCGCTGGGGGCATCTTTTCGGAAGTGAAGCAAGTCAAATCGAACATCTGGGGTCACGTCTTCAAGGCAAAGCAGCTGACTGGTATGTAGGACTGTATAACGTGGGGGCCCCTGAGTTAGATACACTCCAAGGGCTGGTAGACACAATCAGAGCTCAATATGAGGATCCCCTGGAAGAAACCAGAGCCCGAACAGAATTGCAGGCTATTAGGCAAGGCAGCATGTCGGCTAGAGACTATGCCGCAAAATTCCGACAACTCGCTGCCAAATGCCCAAGGTGTGAGGAATCCACCAAGATTATCATGTTTAAACAGGGTTTAAACCCTAGATTGCTGGACAGAGCCTTAATGCAAGATAATCCTCCTACGTTATTGGGGTGGATACAATTGACCTGTGAAGTAGAAAACCGTCTGATGGAAGTTCGTTTGGTGGAGCAACACCAACAACCTCCGGGCCAAAGACGCTCCTCCACTCCTGCTCGAGGGAGCAGGGGGGCTGGCTACGCTATCCGTGGAGCGAGAGATGCTAGATGGCAACAAGGATTGTGTTTGCAGTGTGGACAAAGTGGTCATTTTGCAGCGCAATGTCCTTATCGGCCTGTGCAAAGACCTCTGCTCCAGCTCAGACGCCCAGCCCCCGCTGCCTACCCGGCGCCACCACGCCCTACCCCAGCCCCCAGAACGGCGAGAGGTAGGGGAGCGCTGAGAAGAAATCCCCCTGAGAGGGGGCTAGAACTGGAAGAAGTTATGGAATATGATCCAACGGCAATGGCGGGAGGGGAGCATCCAGAAAGTCCCTCCTCGGGAAACGAAATGGATCTGTCGTGAAAGGACCCAAACGGCAGATCAAACCTCAGTCAGTTCCGGTTCCGAACCGACCGTATGGGTCCATACTCTTCATACCAGTGACTTTGGTGAATTCTGACCGAAAGATGCACATCCGGGTACAAGCCCTCATTGATTCGGGCTGCTCTAGAGACATTATTGCACCAGCCTTGGTAAACGGACTAGTACTCCCTGTCAAAGAATTAGACATACCGCTCATTTTCGAGCAAATGGATGGCACTAACATGAATCCAGTAACTACAGAAACCATGCGAATCATCACCGGCATGGGGCAACATTGGGAAAAAAGATCTTTCGTTATTAGTGCCACAGCTAAGTACCCCTTGATTCTGGGGAGCCGGTGGTTATGCGATCATAACCCCTACATCAACTGGGCAGAGGGAAGCATCACATTTACCCATGAGTCCTGCAAAAGTCATCGGTGGGATCAAAATTGGGGAAAAGATCTGACCACAACCGAACCGGCTCTCCTCTCCCAGGAAGAAATCAACCTAATACCCAAACAATACAGGGCGTACACCCAAGCCTTCACAGAAGAAGAAGCCAACTCGTTACCTCCTCACAGGAGGACAGACTGTGCTGTAGAAATTTTACCTGGCGCTACGCTGCCCAAAGGCCGCCTATACCCGATGAGTCCCAACGAAAGAGAGGAGCTCCGCAAATTCATTGACCTCAACCTTCAAAGAGGATTTATTCGGCCAGCTAACAGTCCTCATGCAGCGCCAGTACTTTTTGTAAAAAAGAAAGATGGGGGCTTGAGATTATGCACGGACTTTCGAGGTCTTAATGCAGTCTCTTCCAGCAATGCCTACCCTATTCCACTCATAAGAGATCTACTCAACGTCGTGGCTCAAGGTAAGATCTTTACGAAATTAGATTTGAAAGATGCTTACTTTCACGTTCGTATTCGAGAGGGGGATGAATGGAAAACAGCCTTCAACACATCACTCGGCCAATATGAATACTTAGTTATGCCTTTTGGCCTGGCCGGAGCCCCCTCAGTTTTCATGTCCATGATTAATGAGGTTCTGCATGAATTCCTCTATAAAGGTGTGGTGGTGTATCTGGATGATGTGTTAATTTATTCAGAAACTGAAGAGGACCACGTAGAACTGGTAAAGAGAGTCTTAACCACCCTCCTGAATAACCAGTTACCTATTAAACTCTCCAAATGTGAATTTCACAAAACGGAACTCACTTACTTAGGCTATTGTATTTCTAAGGAGGGTTTGAAAATGGATCCAAGTAAAATACAAGCAGTACTAAATTGGCAAACCCCCACAACTCGCAAAGAATTACAATCCTTCTTGGGCTTTGCCAACTTCTATAGAGAGTTCATTGCAAACTTCGCCCAAATCACCCTCCCCCTAACTGAACTGTTGAAAACCAAAGATAAGGGGGACCAAGCCAAAAAACCAAGTGCAAAACTGGCTTGGACGGTGGAATGCCAAATGGCGTTCGATCACCTTAAAATGCAGTTTGTATCAGAACCCATTCTACAACACCCTGACGACAGTCGCCCGTTCATAGTACAGGTCGATGCCAGCAACACGGCAATTGGGGGTGTACTGCTACAGCGGGGGGCGGATGACAAGCTCAAACCCTGCGCCTTTCTTTCCAGAAAATTTTCCGAATCGGAAAGGAATTGGAATGTATGGGAGAAAGAAGCCTTTGCTGTAAAAGCGGCTCTCGCTACCTGGAGACATTGGTTAGAAGGAGCCCGCCATCCGTTCGAAGTCTGGACGGATCATAAAAATTTAGAAGCCCTGCGCAGCCCTCGCAGGCTAAACGCCAAACAACTAAGATGGGCGGAGTTCTTCTCTAAATTTGATTTCACATTAAACTTCCTCCCTGGGAAAACCAACTTCTTGGCGGACGCTCTATCGCGCATGCCCCAGCACAAAAGCAAAAGGGAAGAGACAATAGACACAGTCTTCTCACCTACGCAATTAGGGGGCGTGGTGACAACACGCAGCCGCACCACCCGCTTTCCTCAACCCGACCAGGGATGGAGAGAAAAATTAAAAGCTGAGGTGGAAAAGGAGGGGGAAGAGGTGCCCAAAAACAAACTGCAACAATCCGATCAGGGGGAATGGCTCTGGGGAGATAGCTTCTATGTACCCAAAAGCTTAAGGAAAGAAGTGTTGCAACGCTGTCACGATGCTCCCACAGCGGGACATTATGGGTATTTAAAAACACTTCATTTGGTACAACGCCAATTTTGGTGGCCGGGCATGCGCAAGGACATTTCACAATATGTGGCGTCTTGCCCCATCTGTCTCAGCGCCAAATCCCGAAAAGGAAAGCCTCCGGGACTCCTGCAACCCCTAGAAACGCCAAGCCGACCGTGGGAAATAATCTCCATGGATTTTATCACAGACTTGCCCCCCTCCAAGGGTCACAATTGTATCTTAGTCGTAGTTGATTTATTCTCCAAGCAAGCCCATTTTATACCCTGTACTACAATTCCTTCGGCTAGAAAGCTAGCTGACATCTTTATGAAAAACATTGTAAAAATACATTCTTTTCCATCCAAGGTGATCTCGGATCGCGGCGGACAGTTCGTTGCCAACTTCTGGCGGGAGCTTTTACAACTACTGGGTATTGAACAAGGTCTGAGTTCAAGCCATCACCCAGAAACAGGCGGACAGTCAGAAAAAACAAACCAGATATTAGAACAATTTCTGCGCTGTTATATTAATTTCCAACAAGATAATTGGTTTGATTTGCTCCCCTTGGCAGAATTCTCGTATAATAACAGCGTGCACGCTTCTACGGGAGAAACTCCCTTCAAAATCGTCTATGGCTTCCACTTCAAGCCCTTCCCATTTGAGGCGCTTCCTCCCCCTACTACAGCCTCCACCGACGTCACCGAATGGTGGGGGGAAGCAGCCCAACAGTGGACGCAGATTAAGAAACATCTCATCAAAGCCAAACAGGATTACAAAAAATACGCTGACCGCCACCGCGCGGCAGAATGGGAATTACAGCCGGGTGATTTAGTCTACCTTTCCACGAAGAATTTGAAAACAACCCAAACCAGCCGCAAACTAGCGTTGAAATTTTTAGGTCCGTTTCCTGTTCGCAAAGTAATCAACAAAGTGACTGTTGCTTTAAATCTGCCAAAGAATCTTCGTCATGTACATGATACCTTCCATGTAAGTTTGTTGAAAAAAGCCCCTCCTGCTAATCAATGGCACACCCGTGCACCTCCAATCCCCACTCTGATCGATGATCAAACCCACTATGAAGTTCAACAAATACTGGACTCTAAAATACAAAGGAACCAGTTATTTTATCTCATCAGGTGGAAGGACTTTGACTCTGGGTTTGATGAATGGGTGAACTCTGTACATGTTCATGCCCCTAGATTAGTTAAGGCGTTCCACTCCCGCTACCCACAGAAACCTGGAGGGGGGGCGTCTTAGAGGGGGCAGAATGTCAGGTCCAGACTGCTTTCTTGTATGCCTATGCTTAACCGACTCCATTTTAATCTTTTCAGTGTGTAAGTGCTCTCTTCCAGGTGCCAAGGTTCCCAGGCAGCTATCTCTCAGAAAAGGATTGTTTTGGCTACCGACGTTCCACCAAGAACCGGCCTTGGGAGCTTCTCGCTCTTCTGACTTCAAAGGGGATGTTTTGAGAACTGTGGGGGGAGGTTGGGCCTGCTGTGATCTGTTACTCTGTACCTCATGCTTTGCCTGTCATTGGTAACAATGCATATGTACCATCCTGGGTCTTGTATTCAGGCTCGTGGACTATAATGAACTATTCTTCAGTAAAAACCTTTTGGAAACAATGGACTGTTGTCTAATTGCAGGAGGTAGTCTGGAGTAGGAACGTTATCTAGCCACAAGTCTGACAGCTAATACACATACATCTGAAAAATTAATTTAGAGATTCCTCCATGAAAAAATGTTTGGGAAACACTGCCACCATCTGGCTAGTTTGGCTGACTATTAAAGGAGGAAAATGTCCTTAAAATGTTCTGATGTTTTGTGTCTTGATTTTAACTGTAGGATTGAATTAGCTGGAGAATCTTACTGCCTTTTTCACAAACAAACCAGTTTGAAATAGTGTTCCTGTTTTCTTCTAGAAATCATCACCCACTTCTCAGTTCAATTCCCCCTGAAATTTAGGGAGCACCTTTAAAAACTGGCTTACTTAATGCCCCTGGCTGTGGTTTGAAGAGGGCCTCCTACGAGTGTGTGGATACCTGTTTTGATTTCTGTTGACTGGAAGCAGAATGTGTGAATAGATGGGAAAGTTCTGTAGCCTTTCTAGATGAGCCCGTCCTTAACTTGAGAGTTGTGTGAACACCACTGCACAGGGATCTTGGTGTTTTCCTTCTTAATGGAGGGTTTTTTCTTCTCCACAGACATGCAGCTGATACAATACAGGGGGAACCCGTTGCTTTCATTATTGGAAGATGTCCCTTCGAGTGAGGTTGTGTGCAAGATGGAGAATGCCGATGATGTTCTCCTGGCTTCGCTGGAGGACAGACCTTCCCTTTCTCTTGCCTCTGGTAGTGAGGAGACTGTTCAGCAGTTTCCAGATTCAGCTGTCCAAGCTGATGACAGCCCTGGCCTGGAGCCTCAAGACCAGCCCCTTCTCCCTGAAGATGTGAGCGGGGAATACAAGCTTTTTCCACTTTTGCTTCTCAGCCCAGTTGCAAACTTCATAGAAGAGGCCTCCGAAATAAAACCTCTTGAACCCGACAAAGATCTTCTGGAAGCTGCTTCCCAGCTGTAGCAATACCCAGAACGTGCCTGAGCCTGTCTAAGAGAGCCACATCTCTCCTTCTGCAACCTAGTCCTCGACTTGGATGAAAAGAGTTGGCTTCACCAAAGCAGAGTTCCAAGGAAGGCAGGCTCCACAACCAAGCCTGTGCCGCGTTGCATTTTTTAAAAAAATAGTAGTCTGCTTCCAGCTCCTTTTTTTTTTGTACACCTTGTATTGCCAGTTTGTATTTCTGTAGCGTTCCTAGGTTAGGGTTTTTTTTTTCATTGTAAAACTTCCTTTTCCCGCTATCAACAATAGTCTGATTTTGTATTGGGCTGAATCCTGTTTTATGCACTCCTATATTTGCATCTTCTTATCTGCGTAAACAATGTCTGTTTCCTATGGAAAATAATGTATTTTTAACTCAGATCCATAAAAGTATGCAGAAAGAGAGCTTCTCGTTCACTTTTCATGCTGGAGCTGCTCTGGGATGGTGGGTCAGGTCAAGAGGGTGAGATGAAAAACGATATTTCAGCACAAGACTAGTACATGCATGATGCTACACCTTTAGCAGGGGGGACAGGGTTGCATTCCCCCCCCCATTGATTGAACATGCTTGCCCCGTGCTTCTCACTGCAGCTGTGCCTATGTATGTTCTATCTCAGCAGTGGGGAATCCTGCTTTTCCAACATGCCCAGTTGGGGATAAACCCATTTTTAATGCTGGTTCAGTATCAAGATGAGGTCAGGTGATTGGGAAGGCATCCTCCACTGCCCTCCTCTTGCCCCTGCCTCCTGTCACCCGCTTTATGTCTAGATGGGAAGGAGCAACACACCTTCCCTAAAGGCTTGCCAGTGCCACCCTGTGTTTCCAGGCCCTTGGGAACCAAGAGGGGAAGTCCTGTTGGCCACTTCAGCTGCTGGGTGGGGCAGCTTCACTTGCCCACCTCCATGTTTATGCCTGTGGCTGATCAGTGCTCACTTTATGGCAGGTTATTGTGTTTGATCCTGCTCACCCTCTGTGCACATTGTCCTATGCACACGCACGCAGTGAAGATACCTGCCTGCCGTTCCCTGGCTGAG